>NC_136410.1:74980733-77484483 GCF_051521515.1 Lactuca serriola | reverse complement strand
ATCTAACTTTGTGCTCCAGTAAGAGCAGTCATGCTATCACAATGTATACCAATAACAGTAATAGGTTTAGGCAACAGATGAATACCTTCTAGGAAGCTTTTTAGCCATTCAGCTTCTTCAGTAGCTTTGTCTAAAGCAACAAACTCTGCTTCCATTGTAGGACGAGTATTCACAGTTTGCTTAGATGATTTCAAAGAGATAGCAGCTCTACCAAGAGTGAACACATATCCACTTGTGGATTTTGCCTCAAAAGTATTAGAAATCCAATTTGCATCACAATACCCTTCAAGAAAATGAGGATATAATGTGTAATTCAATCCATAGTTCATTGTATGCTACAAATATCTAAGCACTCTCACTAATGCATGCCAATGATATGTCCCATGATTGTGGGAGTGGCGGCTCAATCTACTTACACTATATGCTAAGTCCGGTCTTGTATAATTCATAATATATGTTAAGCTACCAAGAACTTGAGTATATTCTAACTGAGCTACACTATCACCTTTATTCCTCTTAAGATGGCTAGAAGCATCAAATAAGGGTGATAGTCGGCTTGTCATCATAGTGTCCAAACTTTTTTAGTACATTTTCAATATAATGGGACTGAGTAAGAGTATAACCTTTAGAAATTCTTCTAACTTTTGCCCCAAGAATCACATCTACAACTCCCAAGTCCTTCATGGATAATGAGGAGTGTAGCATTTTCTTGGTTTGATTTATCACATCCAAAATAGTACCCATTATAAGCATATCACATACATACAAGCATATGATGACATAAGAATTCTTGTATTTTTTGACATAAACACATTTATGACATTCATTAATTTTGAATCCATTAGAAAGTAATGTGTTGTCAAACTTCTCATGCCATTGCTTTAGAGCCTGTTTTTAGTGAAACGTCCCGAAATTTAAGACCTAAATTTTCATTTTTATAATAATAAAACCATCATCCAAAACATGTTCATAAAATCATAAAACAAAATCATAGTATGTCAATAACCATCCAAGTACATCAAGTCAACAAAATGTGGAACCATGTGGCGTGTGCGATGCGATCATCCCGAGCCTTTCCCATTCAATCCCGAAGTACCTGAAACATAAGCTGAAAATCGTAAGCACTGTAACAGCCCGGATTCCCAGGTATTATTCATTCTTATATTTTTGGTGATTTGTGAGGAGACTCGACGAGTTGGAGCCCAAACTCGCCGAGTAGGATCGCGGCTATGGGCACGGGTTCGCGTCTGGACCCGGCGAGTCCAAAAGTGGACTCGGCGAGTCCACGCTGTTTAATGAAACCCTAATTCCTCGGGTTTGGAGCCTATTTAAGGGCACTTATAGCCTCCCATTGCGGCTACCAGTCCCTTGAGAGAACCCTAAGAGAGCTAAATCGTTTTGGGAGAGAGGAAGTCACTTTTGGGCCTTTGTATTCCTTGTTTAGCAAGAAGAAGGTGGCAAGAGCAAGGAGGAGGTGAGATTCCAGCAGATCCAGAGTCCAGAGGCTTCATTTTGAGGTAATAGTTCGAACCTCCTTTGGTTTTAGGGTTGATCTTTAGAGTTAGGGTTTTCTAACCCCTTTGGAGAGTGATTATGTGAAGCAAATGGTCCCTCTTCGAGTTTGTGCCTTGGATCTGGACTCAAAGAGGTCCAGAGACCTTAACCCTTGGAGCTTTTTGGGTTATTATGGAGTTATTGGACCTAGGTTGTCATTTTTGGGACCAAATCTCCTTTTGATGCCTTTTGGGGGTTATACAAGCATCAAGTTTCGAACTTTACGTGACATTCATGCTTGGGAAGGCCAGATCTATGGTTTGGGGAAGCAGATCTGACCTCAGAAGGTCAATAGAGTTTGTGCATGGCATGAACTCGCCGAGTTGTTCTTGAGACTCAGCGAGTAGGGTTGGGGTTTCACGTAAATTGTTCAGCGAGTAGACTCGCCGGGTTGGGGGATGACCCAGTGAGTCAGGGAGAGTCAATAGGGGGCTGAGTCAAGACAGAACTCGCCGAGTTGTTCTTGAGACTCGGCGAGTTGAGTCGTGGTGGTCCCGCGATTCATGCCAGGTGGAACTCGTCGAGTTAGGGAAGTACTCGACGTGTCAAGAGAGGATCCGAGGGAGTCAGTGAACACGTATAGACTCGCCGAGTCGCTCTAGTGCACTCGCCGAGTCCGGTCAAAGTTGACCGTTGACCATTGACCAGAGTTGACCAGTGTTGACTTGATAGGGATTAGTCAACCTTAGTTGTGAAAGTGTTAATTAGAGATATATTGTGTTATAGGAGGATTATAGCCCGGGGGATCGAGTGCGAGTGATTTCCGGGATTTGCGAGTTATCGAGATACACGAGGTGAGTCTTCTCACTATACTTTACCTTGAGTAGGTAATCAGAGTTATGTGACAGAGTATTTGTATGCTATACGTATGTTATGTGTTGTACTGCATTATTTCTATGTGATTTATGTTGTGCATGTTTACAGAGTTGGAACCGGAAGGTTCATAGAGTTAGAACCAGAGGGTTCACAAAGTAGGGTCCACGGACCCACAGAGTTATAGCCTCGAGTGGCTAATATGTGCTATGTGTGATATTTTGGGGAACTCACTAAGCTTTGTGCTTACAGTGTTGGTGTTATTTGTTTCAGGTACTGGTGATGACCGTGGGAAGGCGCCGGCTTGATCAGTACACACACACGGGATTTTCATGTTATGAGATCTTGGGATTTTTTTTATATGGCATGGATTGAGTTTCAAACATTGTTATTTTTATGAATATTAAATGAATTGTGTTTTATAAAATGTGAAAAATTGTTTTGAAATTTACGGTGTTACAAGTTGGTATCAGAGCCTTGGTTTGAGGGATTCGAGTACACCTTCGGGCGTATTTGAACTCTAACTGAGAATTTGAGAAGTATTTTCAAAAAGAGTAAAAGATTTTTGGAAAAAAAACGCAGAGCAGAGTTGTGTGTACGATCAGTCCGCGCCCGAACGGTGATTTCCCAAAATACCCTCATGTTATGTGATATTGATATTGATATGATGTATTCTCATGCTAGAGTAGGCTAGGTACTCCTATTAGGACTAGAGTGGCCTTATTTGTGATGCCTTAGCCTAGGGAGAGGTGAGCTGCTATGAGATGCTTGAGAGTGAGTAGGTAGCAGCGGGGGGCTTATGAGAGATCTGTTAGAGAGTGGATTATGCATAATAGAGTACTTGGAACTTGGGATCCGAAGAGGAGGACTTGGGGTGTATTCTGATACGGTGCGGACAGTAGTATTGGGCCCGTACTACTGAAAGCACCGGGGCAGTGTACAGCCCAAGTAAGAATCTTTGGAATGCCAAGGATCAAGGAGGAATGAGTTGTCGAGTGTGAGTATGCTCGAATGGATTCTAATTTATCGTATGTTGTATTTCAGAGGTAGATCATGGTGAGGACACGTCTTATGCCTGAGAGCAGTGGGGCCAGTGATGAGGAGATCCGCCGGATCATCCATGAGGAGGTGGTTGCGGCCATCAGGGCAGAGATACCAGAGATGTTCGGGTCTATTAAGACCACGTTGATTGAGACTTTCGACGAGCGTTATGCTTCTCTTTCTGAGGCTGCTGTTGCAGCGGCCACCTCAGCTATTGCTGCCGTGAGGCCGCAGGGTGGTGATGCGTTGCTGTTCTGAGAGTTCAGCAACACAAAACCGTTGGAGTTTGATGGGACCCAGGACCCAGTGGCGGCTATGAGATGGATTTCTGACATAGAGGGTTGTTTCTTCACTTGCTCATCTCCTGAGCATTTGAGAGTTCGGTTCGCGCTGAACCAGCTTCGCTTGGGAGCGAAGGACTGGTGGAAGTTTGTGACGGTGCATTTTACGTCTGCTGAGCTTGTGGCAGTGACCTGGGAGAGGTTCACTGCCATGTTCCGAGATGAGTACGTTCCCCAGGTGGAGAGGGAGCGTTTGGCCCAGTAGTTTCTGACCCTCAAGCAGGGTACTGAGTCTGTTACGGTGATTACCAGGATGTTCCACGAGAGGGCGATGTTCTGCCCTGAGCACGTGTCCACTGAGCAGGCACGTACGAGCCGATATTTGAGTATTTTGAGGCGAGACATTCGGGAGTTCGTGGCGAACTCCTCGTACCGGACATTTGCCGATCTTCAGGCAAATGCCCGAAAGAGGGAGATTGAGCTAGAGACTCAGGCCAGGGAGGAGGCAGAGTCTCAGGGGAGGGATCGGCGACCGACACAGTCCCAACCGGCAGCCAAGCGGGCCAAGCCCGCTGATCCCAAATCGGGGAGCCAGAAGGGCCGCACTTGTGGAAAGTGCGGCAAGGGTCATGATGGAGTATGTAGAGTTGGATCTTGCTACAAGTGTGGCAAGGAGGGGCATATGGCCAAGGACTATCCCAAGGGGTTTGTAGTGTGTTTTCACTGCAACCAGACCAGACACCGGAAGGCGGAGTGTCCGCAGTTGCGGGGATCAGCTTAGGGAGCACCTCAGGGATCTGTCCCTGCCGCCATCAGAGCTACCGAGAGTCGGCCAGTGAAGGCCGAGGCGCCGAGGGCACGAGGGAGAGCCTTTCAGTTGACCGCGGAGGAGGTCCGCGCAGCGCCCGATGTCGTGGCTGGTACTTTTCTTGTGAATTATGTACCTGCCTTGGTGTTATTTGACTCGGGTGCGAGTCGGTCTTTTGTATCTTTGGCTTTTAGTCAGCATATCAGTGTTAGTCGTGAGGCTTTGAGTCGGCCTCTGAGAGTTTCCATAGCTGAAGAGAGGGTGATATATGCCACGGAGGTTCTCCAGGGGTGTGTGTTCGAGATTTTCGGTGTTGAGTTCCCGATTGATTTGGTTCCTATTGCGATGGGTGATGTCTGTGTCATTGTGGGCATGGACTGGTTGAGCAGATTCGGTGCGGTTATCGACTGCGAGCGACAGTTGGTGACCATACGAGACCCTAGTGGGGGAGTTCTTACGGTGCACGGCGAGGGTACACGTTCTGGGTCAGCGTTTTGTTCGGCCGCTAGGGTGAGGCAGTGTCTTCAGCAGGGCTGTAAGGGTTTTGTGGCATATGTGATGGATACACGAGTGGATTCCGAGAGGCCGAGATCAGTGGAGGAGGTTCCGATAGTGCGTGAGTTCCCGGATGTATTTCCAGAGGAGTTGTCGGGTGTGCCTCCTGCGAGGCAAGTGGAGTTCAGTATCGATTTGGTTCTGGGGGCCGCACCTATCGCTAAGGTGCCTTATCGCCTTGCACCTCCAGAGATGCAAGAGTTATCCTCGCAGCTTCAGGAGGTGCTGGGAAAGGGGTTTATTCGGCCGAGCAGCTCGCCGTGGGGAGCGCCTATCCTGTTTGTCAAGAAGAAGGATGGTTCACACCGGATGTGCATTGATTACCGGGAGTTGAACAAGCTGACGGTCAAGAACCCTTACCCGTTGCCGAGGATCGACGATTTGTTCGATCAGTTGCAGGGAGCATCTTGGTTCTCCAAGATCGATTTGAGGTCTGGATATCATTAGGTGAGGGTGCGAGATGAGGACATCCAGAAGACAGTGTTCAGGACGCGTTATGGGCATTACGAGTTTGTGGTGATGCCTTTCGGGCTCACCAATGCCCCGGCAGTGTTCATGGATCTCATGAACCGAGTGTGCAGGCCGATGCTGGATCGGTTGGTGATTGTATTCACCAACGACATTTTGGTATATTCGAGATCTAGAGAGCAGCACGAGGAGCATTTGAGGGAGGTCCTCAGAGTTCTGAGATCGGAGAGGCTTTATGCCAAATTCTCCAAGTGTGATTTCTGGTTGCGAGAGGTCCAGTTCCTGGGTCATCTCGTTAACCAGAAAGGGATATTGGTCGACCCGGCCAAAGTTGAGGCGGTGATGAGTTGGGAGGTGCCGAGGTCACCCTCCGAGATCAGGAGTTTCCTAGGGTTGGCAGGTTATTATCAGAGATTTATCAAGGATTTCTCTAAGATCGCAGTGCCACTCACCAGGTTGACCCGGAAGGGTGTCGCTTTTTCATGGGGCCCCGAGCAGCAGGTCTCCTTTGAGACGCTTCGCCAAAGGTTATGCGAATCCCCGGTGTTAGCCCTCCCGGAGGGGATGGAGGACTTTGTGGTATACTGTGATGCATCGATCTTGGGGTTAGGAGCAGTGCTGATGCAGAGAGGGCATGTGATAGCATACGCATCAAGGCAGCTGAAACCTCATGAGACGAGGTATCCCACCCATGATCTAGAGTTGGGGGCAGTGGTGTTCGCCCTCAAGATTTGGCGTCACTATCTGTATGGGGTTCGGTGTACGATATACATGGACCATAAGAGCCTGAAGTATTTGATGGATCAGCCCAACCTAAATATGCGGCAGAGAAGGTGGTTGGATGTGGTCAAGGATTATGATTGTGAGATTCTGTACCATCCGGGCAAGGCTAATATGGTAGCCGACGCCCTGAGTTGCAGGGCGGAGAGCGCCCCATTGCGAGGTGTATGTTTGCGATTGACCGTGATGGCTCCGGTGTTGGACACCATTCGTGGAGCACAGGCTGAGGCCGTGAGATCGGAGAACCAGGAGAGAGAGCGAGTTGTTGGGTTGGTATCAGAGTTCGTTACCGATGGTCGGGGGCTTATGACTTTTCAGGGGCATATATGGGTACCGTTTGTGGGAGGGGCGCATACCATTTTGATGGAAGAGGCTCATCGGTCGAAATTCTCGATCCATCCTGGGGCCACTAAGATGTATTTGGACCTGAGGAGGGAGTATTGGTGGCCCTGTATGAAGAGGGATGTTGCATGGTTTGTTGAGAGGTGCTTAACCTGCCGTAGGGTTAAGGCCGAGCACCAGAGACCGCATGGTAAGTTGCAGCCGTTGGAGGTTCCCGAATGGAAGTGGGAACAGATCACCATGGATTTTATCACCAAATTGCCAAGGACTGCTAGGGGAGTCGATGCAATTTGGGTGATTGTGGACAGGTTGACGAAGAGCGTCCACTTCCTTGCTATTAGTGAGAGCTCATCCACATAGAAGTTAGCAGAGATGTATGCGAGGGAAGTGGTATCTCAGCATGGGGTGCCGATCTCGATTGTCTCAGACCGGGATGTACGTTTCACTTCAAGATTCTGGAAGAAGTTTATGAGGAGTTGGGTACTAGGCTGCATTTTAGTACCGCATATCACCCCCAGACAGACGGACAGAGTGATCGGACGATTCAGACGCTCGAGGACATGCTCTGGGCATGTGTGTTGGATTTCGGGGGGAGTTGGGATACGTACTTGCCCTTGGCAGAGCTTTCCTACAACAACAACCATCATTCGAGCATTGGTATGCCTCCCTTTGAGTTGTTGTATGGGAGGAGGTGTCGGACCCCCATTTGCTGGGGAGAGGTCGGACAGCGTGTGATGGGCAGTACAGAGATCGTGCTTCAGACAACAGAGCAGATCCAGCAGGTCAGACAGAGGTTGTTGACCGCCCAGAGTCGTTAGAAGAGTTATGCGGATAGACGCCGGTCCGAGCTTGAGTTTCAGGTCGGCGACTTTGTGCTCCTGAAGGTCTCTCCTTGGAAAGGAGTGATTCGATTCAGGAAGAGGGGCAAGTTGGGTCCCCGATATATTGGTCCATTCCGGGTGGTCGCAAGGGTAGGCAGGGTAGCCTATCATTTGGAATTTCCAGCAGAGTTGGGGCAGATTCACTACACTTTCCACGTGTCGCAATTGCGGAAGTGTATAGCCGATGAGTCGCAGTGGTTCCATTAGAGGTTATTCAGGTGGATGCGAGCCTGAATTATGCTGAGAGACCAGTGGCAATCAGAGATCGAAAAATCAAGGTTCTGAGGAACAAGGAGGTACCCTTGGTTTTGGTTCAGTGGCAGCATCGGAAGGGGTCCGAGATGACTTGGGAGCCGGAGCTTGAGATGTGTGAGCAGCATCCGGAGTTATTTGCAGAGCGAGACTTCGAGGGCGAAGTCTAGTTCTAGTGGGGGAGAATTGTAACAGCCCGTATTCCCAGGAATTATTCATTCTTATATTTTTGGTGATTTGTGAGGAGACTCGGCGAGTTGGAGCCCAAACTCGCCGAGTAGGATCGCGGCTATGGGCATGGGTTCGCGTCTGGACTCGGCGAGTCCACGCTGTTTAATGAAACCCTAATTCCCCGAGTTTGGAGCCTATTTAAGGGCACTTATAGCCTCCCATTGCGGCTACCAGTCCCTTGAGAGAACCCTAAGAGAGCTAAATCGTTTTGGGAGAGAGGAAGTCACTTTTGGGCCTTTGTATTCCTTGTTTAGCAAGAAGAAGGTGGCAAGAGCAAGGAGGAGGTGAGATTCCAGCAGATCCAGAGTCCAGAGGCTTCATTTTGAGGTAATAGTTCGAACCTCCTTCGGTTTTAGGGTTGATCTTTAGAGTTAGGGTTTTCTAACCCCTTTGGAGAGTGATTATGTGAAGCAAATGGTCCCTCTTCGAGTTTGTGCCTTGGATCTGGACTCAAAGAGGTCCAGAGACCTTAACCCTTGGAGCTTTTTGGGTTATTATGGAGTTATTGGACCTAGGTTGTCATTTTTGGGACCAAATCTCCTCTTGATGCCTTGTGGGGGTTATACAAGCATCAAGTTTCGAACTTTACGTGACATTCATGCTTGGGAAGGCCAGATCTATGGTTTGGGGAAGCAGATCTGACCTCAGAAGGTCAATAGAGTTTGTGCATGGCATGAACTCGCCGAGTTGTTCTTGAGACTCAGCGAGTAGGGTTGGGGTTTCACGTAAATTGTTCAGCGAGTAGACTCGCCGGGTTGGGGGATGACCCAGTGAGTCAGGGAGAGTCAATAGGGGGCTGAGTCAAGCCGAAACTCGCCGAGTTGTTCTTGAGACTCAGCGATTTGAGTCGTGGTGGTCCCGCGATTCATGCCAGGTGGAACTCGTCGAGTTAGGGAAGTACTCGACGTGTCAAGAGAGGATCCGAGGGAGTCAGTGAACACGTATAGACTCGCCGAGTCGCTCTAGTGCACTCGCCGAGTCTGGTCAAAGTTGATCGTTGACCATTGACCAGAGTTGACCAGTGTTGACTTGATAGGGATTAGTCAACCTTAGTTGTGAAAGTGTTAATTAGAGATATATTGTGTTATAGGAGGATTATAGCCCGGGGGATCGAGTGCGAGTGATTTCCGGGATTTGCGAGTTATCGAGATACACGAGGTGAGTCTTCTCACTATACTTTACCTTGAGTGGGTAATCAGAGTTATGTGACAGAGTATTTGTATGCTATACGTATGTTATGTGTTGTACTGCATTATTTCTATGTGATTTATGTTGTGCATGTTTACAGAGTTGGAACCGGAAGGTTCACAGAGTTAGAACCAGAGGGTTCACAAAGTAGGGTCCACGGACCCACAGAGTTATAGCCTCAAGTGGCTAATATGTGCTATGTGTGATATTTTGGGGAACTCACTAAGCTTTGTGCTTACAGTGTTGGTGTTATTTGTTTTAGGTACTAGTGATGACCGTGGGAAGGCGCCGGCTTGATCAGTACACACACACACACGAGATTTTCATGTTATGAGATCTTGGGATTCTTTTTTATATGGCATGGATTGAGTTTCAAACATTGTTATTTTTATGAATACTAAATGAATTGTGTTTTATAAAATGTGAAAAATTGTTTTGAAATTTACGGTGTTACAAGCACGAAGATTAGTGAGTTTCCCAAAACACCGCATACCATACATAACAACATACGATGGGCCATGCCTGACACCATCAGGCCCCGCCCGACATCGAGCCCTGCTCAGAACAGATCTGTCTATAACATGAGATAACCCCCACCTCATCTCATTCATCAGGCCCCACCTGGCTTCGGTCCCCACCTAATATTCATACAAACACATAAAACACATGCAAGAATCACTAAGATGAATAGCATACCATACACTCATCAGACCCCGTCTGGCATCGGACCTCGCCCGGTATACATATCACATACCATACATGCAAGAGTCAAACATATAACTAGCATCATAATCATAATAAATCATGGGCCGACATTTGTGCCTTTGACATGCCAGAGACAGTGAAGAGACTCACCTCTCAATCTGAATAAATAGTTGAATAGATCTCTACTCCGAATCTCAACTCTACCTGTCACATATTCATCAAATAGTGACCAATTCAAATACCACTCAAAATACCCTTAGGTCAAACTTGGTCAAAGTCAAAGTCAAATACAGCTGGTCGCCACTCTATGGCTACTAGATGACAATACAGTCGAGTCTTAGCCTAGCCGCCACACCGTGGGCACTGGGATTCTAAACAACTTAATGGATTAAGTCGATTTCCTTGATCTTAGGGGCTCTAAAGCCTAGATCTGGTCCATTCTAAGGTCTAAGTGGATAAAGTTTCTAACTTTACCCCTCAAGACTCTCTAAGGGATAGAGATCCCCATTTCTAGACGTAAAAGGGTAAGAACAAAGCTTATCTTAATCCATTAAGCACTTTCTCTTGAAGACAACTAGATCCCCATTTTCCAGAACGTTACTAGCGTCAAAATACAACAACAAAATCCTTACTTTCTATACATGCATGTCTAATGCATGTCATGGACACTATTAGGTCAAAATGAGGGTTTTTGGTCAAATCTTCCATGCATGATGCTAAAACTCAATACTATTCTAGATCTAAAGCATCTAAGGTCCAAAATTACCTGGGGATTCATAAAGTTGCAAACTTTGTGAGATCTCGCCACCCAATAATCAAGGACATGAAGATTAAGGCATTGAAACCTAGATCTGTGCAATTTAAATGAAAAAGCTTGGAACTTGGGGACTTACAAGAGTCCAGAAGATGGTGAGAAGAGTTTATTGTTGTATCATGGACTAGAAGTCACCTCCTTCTTCTTAAATCCCCAAAAATCAACACAAAAGACTTAGAGGTCAAAAATGGAGGTTAGAGTTTGCTTAGAGGCTGAGAGAGTATGATGGAGGCTGAGGGTGAGCAAACATAGCCCTCACATTCCCTTAAATACAGTGCAAACCCCGAAAGTTAGGGTTTCTCATTAAATAGTTGCAACATCGTGGCCATAGGTTGCCACGTCGCGGCGGCCATTTAAACCCCGCGATACAACAACCATTGCCACGTAATGGGATTCATTCACCACAACATGGTACTGCCCAAAATTCAAAAATATAATAAATTAAAATATCTCTAAGAATTTGAATGTTACAATTCTCCCCCACTTGAATCAGACTTTGTCCTCGAAGTCCGCTGTTGCAAACAACTCTAGGTAATGCTCCCTCATCTTGTCCTCGGACTCCCATGTCCATTCTGAATAAGAATGTCAACGGGGGCTAACGGAAGCGGAAATAGTTGCCCCCGCCCCCGCCCCCGGCTACCTCCATCGCCCCCGGTTCCCCCGGTTTATAGGCTTAAAATTGGATTTTTTTTGCTAAAAAACTGCTTTGTTTTAGGCAAAAAAAATACTATTTTTAATAACTTTAAAAACTTAAAATTTAATCTTTTAGAAACAAAAAAATTAAAAATCCAACATTACGAATCCAATATTACAAAACGACAATTCCAACAATCTTACAAATTTAATTCCAACATTACAAATGCAAAATACGACAAATCCAAAATTACAAATATAAAATAACAACATGTCCATAAATATATGACCAATTCACTACATCTTCAGTATCCATTAATTTCCTTTAACACTTCATTCATTGAACTTTGAATATCCTCCCTAAATAAATAACAAAAATAATAATAAAATAAATTATTATATCAGTTTATTCAATACAAATACAATTTGAACAATCTTACCTCAATTCCCTCGTCGTCTTCATCGGAATGTACATCATCACCATGAATAACACAACCTAACAAAGAAAAAATAAATAAAGGTAATAAGAAAAATATATTAAAATGAATAAAAAAAATAATGGTTCAAGCAAAGTCATACATAACTTTTTTACCCGTCCATAGCCCATTTTGAGTGCATATGATAGCTTTAATTGTTGACAGAAGAAGTCTACTCCTATGTGGACGAACGATTCTACCACTTGTAGAAAAAAAAGACTTTGAAGCAACAGTGGAGATAGGAATGGCTAATATGTCTTTTGCAATCAAACATAATGTAGGATACTTAACCCCATTTAACTTCCACCAACCTAACACATCAAACTCATGAATCTGGGGTAAAGTGTCTTCCTCTAAGTACCTTTCTAATTCATTTTTCACAAAAACTTCACTAGTAGAAGAAGTACATGAAAAGAAAGCATCTAATGAGTCCATGTCACTTCCAGGAGCTGCATCTCGACTAGAAGTGGGTTTACTAGTAATATCATCATTACTTGCTTGACTCATAACGCTTGACTCATATCGCATATATATATATATATATATATATATATATATATATATATATATATATATATATCTTCACAAATTTAACACACTTTCTGAATTTCATCTTTTGCATTATCTACTCCATAGATATTAGGAAAAAAAAATACTCTAGGAGCTTCATCTTAGACCTTGGATCCAATATCATCACCATAGCCAACACCGTGACTTTCTTTCCAATACTCATCAAACTTTGTAATCATATTTTCGAATATATCGTTTATTTCAATGAAACTAGATGTATCCCATTTCTTTAAAGCAATCTTTATTTCACAGATTTGGGGGGGGGGGGAATGTTGGTTGTTGGATATTTTGTTCCCGAAAATAATTTTGTGACATTATAGAAGATTTTTAGTCTATGACACAGCTCACTTGCCAAAGCATTAAATATATTGGGGCTCACTCTCAGCAGGCACACTCTTATATTGGGGCTCACTTTGTTGTAACTGATTAAACACCTCCTTGTATTTCAAAGTTGTGGAAAGCATTAAATACGTAGAATTCCATCGTGTTTTACAGTCAACAACTAGGTTTTTTTCACAAGAAACATTCTCAAACTTTGCATTTTTTTGAAATGCATCAAGTCTTTTTGGTGTAGTTGTCCAAAAACTACAAGTGTTACGCACTTTCTTAATCTCATGTCCAAAAACATCCAACCCACTCCTCACAATTAAATTCAAAATATGTGCAACACATCGCATATGAAACAAGCTTCTACCCAAAATCAAGCTATCAAAAGGAAGTTTGTCTACCATCAAATCTATCATGCAATTATTTGTTGAACAATTATCAACAGTTAAAGTTTATAATTTTCTTTCTATGTTCCAGTCCAGCAAACTATCCATCAACACATTAGTTAGTTTCTCAGCAGTATGGGGACATGTCACATATATAAACCTACTAGTTAACAAAATAAATTCAATTTAATTAAAGAATGCATATTGATAGATTAAACAAATAAATATAAATTAAGTATTACCTCAAAAGACGACTTTGTAATTGCCAAGAATCATCAATAAAATGGGCCGTCACTGTCATGTATCCTTTTTTTGGTAGTTGGCAGTCCACATGTCGGTAGTTATTGCAATCCTACCTTGAATACTCTCCAAAAATGCATCATCCTTGCCTTTTCCTCACCGCACAACTTCATGACATCAGATCTAGCTGTGTTTCTACAAATAGGCCTAAAAAGTGGTTGGAGCCCCTAACAAAAATCTCTAAAGCCTTCGTGTTCAACAATTCTAAGTGGGTAATCATGTTTTGTGATCCTTTTAGCAAGATCGGTTCGTGATTCGTTATAACTAAACCGATGTGTTGCTAAAATTGATCCCCCACTTTCATCCGTCATAGATCTTTTTCCAATTAACTCGCAATCAATCACTGTCCCATTTGAGCTCAACCAATCCATCACCACAATAACCTTGTTCCCATGCAAAGGAATAGGAACCAAATCAATCGGGTGCCGCTCACTAAACATCTCCAGTACACATCTTCAATGAACCCTCGATATCCGATCAGAACGATCATTAACAATCTCAACTTCTAATGGAAAATCCATCTCCCCATTAGCATCGTCAAACCTCTAATGGACAATCCAGCTCCCACATAGCCATGCGTAGTGTTATGGCATGCATACTAAGTGCACGCTCTGTGTAATACACTGTTAAGCTATTTTCATTTTTAGATCTTAATCCATAAAGACCAACCATCTATTGCTCATATCGGGTCCTAATAAATGTATAGAGTGATAAAGTTCTTAACTTTATGCCTTTGCATTGATTAAAAGTGAACAATACAAAATCTCAAGTCCAAAACACACTCCAATGCCCAAATACTCATGCATTGAAAGATAGGAGTAACCACGCTCCCATTATTACCACTCTACATGTAACATCCCAAAATTTCATTTTTAATTCATCCAAAAACATCCATTCATCAAATTTCAAAACAATCAAAAGTGTATCATAGTGTAACAATATCATACTACAAATCCCAAAATCACATAACGCGGAAAATGTGGGCAGATGCGGTGCGATCAAGTTGGGCCCTTCCCTTTCGAGCTGGAAGTACCTAAAACATAAACTGAAAACTTTAAGCACAAAACTTAGTGAGCTACCCGAAAATACCTCATAACATACATACATAACAATCAAAAACATATTGGGTCTATTTTACCCTCTTCGGTCTCTTTCAACCGGTATTGGGTCTATTTTACCCCCTTCGGTATCTTTCAACCAGTACTGGGTCTATTTCACCCCCCTTAGGTATATTTTAATCGGTACTGGGTCTATTTTACACCTATAACTAGCATGTAATCATGACAATAAGAGTCACAGAGACAACCAACACATACAAGCATAACAAGAAATTGTCACAAAGATAACTAACACATACAAACATAACAATAAGTGTCATAAAGACAACTATCATCCTAAAAACATAATCTAGTGGGTCGATATTTGTGCCTTCGACCCATGAGTACTGTGAAGGAACTCACCTCTTAATCAATAATCAACTATTGCTACTCTTACGGACAACCATACTGGTGATACTACACACCTAGATAATAACGCAAGACAAACCTTTAGTCTACCCCTCAAAACCAAGAGTGAACCAAAAGTTAACTCTGATTAAAGTCAACGCCTAAGGTTAAGGGTCAAAATTCCCATCAGATCATCCTCACTTCGTGACCTATTCTTTGATCACGTCGTGAGAATGGACTCGACTCAGCCCCACTCAGCGAGTCGACTCATTCACAACTCACCCAACTAGATTCCTCATATCGGAACAAACTCGATTCTCATGTCATGAGAATACCATTTCTCACGTTGTGAGACCTACTCTGACAAACTTTGAGCATTAAGATTTTAATCCTTTAAGACATTCTTTGGGACCTTTTAGAGGACCTTCCTCGACCCTAAGGACTATAAAAATCGTAGCTTTTCAGTCATGCATGTCCAATGCATGACTTAGATACTAACTAGGTCAAAATAAAGGTAATAAGATCAAGACTCATGCTTGGAGTCTAAAACCAACACCAAAGCTTAGATCCAAGGCCTCATATACAGAAGATGTCTCAATGATCCATAAAGTTGCAAACTTTATGGATCCCATGCATGTTACATAACCCAACCATGAAAAGAAATCTCTCAAAACCTAGATCTAACATGCAAGAGGCAAAAAGTTAAGAGCTTTATGAATTACAGAGGTCCAAATGCTCTAGATTACTAAGAGGTAGAAGCTAGATTGTCGAAATGAAGCACCACACGAGTCCTCTTCCACTATAATGGACCAAAAACCACTAAATAAGATCTTCAAGATCACCAACAATGGCCAAAAGTCTCAAGGAGGTCGAATCTAGGGTTTTCAGGAGGCTAGAGAGTGAGAGAGGTTGAGGATGGTCAACACTAGCTATCTTATTCCGTTAAATACTCGAAAATTAGGATTTTGGGTCATCATGTCTTTCTCATGTCGTGAGATTCAAGAATACGGGTCAAATGGTCAATGGTCACTCACGTCGTGACCACTATGGCTTACGTCATGAGACCTTTAAAATGTAAGAATTCAATATTTAAGTACCTCAAGGATTCGGATGCTAAGCTACAAGCTCTGAAATGCTATAAAATGCTACTCATGAAGTCTGGAGTAGCTCATACTCACTAGACCCAAGATCAAGGAACAAAAAGCTCTTAAAACCCATAGCAAGGTAGACCTATCTAATGAATCATCATGGTTCAAGATTTATACCTCCTGGAGGATGTTGATGACGAGTAAATCTGGATCTACAAGATTTGGACTCACTTAGCACACTTTCAATGATCTCCTTCACAAAACATACAACAAAACACTCAAATGATTCAAAATCCTCACAAGATGGCTAGGGTTTCGAGTTGTAGGATTAGGAGGATGGAGCCTAATGATAAGAAGGACCCCAAGGGGTTAGAGTCCTTAAATAGGGCTCAAAACCACAAAATTATGGTTTTTACTCTCTGTAGTTATGCCTTGCGTAATATAAGCGACGTCATGCGTAGCTTACTAAAAACACGCTCCCACTACGCCCTACGTACATATAATACACCATGCGTAGTGTAAGGTTCCTATTTTCCAACACAGCTTCAAACATCCATAACTTCTTCGTTTCAACTCGGTTTTCAGCGTTCTTTATATGCACGAAAATGTATCAAAGAGCCACCGAATCCTATCTAGCCACTTTTGGCTTATCACATACCGAACTAAAACCATAATCCACGCAAGAATCCCGACATATAACTAATAAATACCATTTTGTGCATCTTTTAGGGTAGTTTTTATTAGCATTTAGCGTCATATTTCACATATTTGCAAGTCATTAGTTTAAATAATGTTAAGCTCATGTCATTCGTTAGACTCAGAGAGTCATACTGTAGACTCAGAGACTGGACTGGGTGGATTGAAGGCCCGGTGCGGGCAGACCAATCACACTGTAGACTCGATGTATATGGCTAGACTCGGAGGGTGGACCAGGTGGACTATTGGCCGGTGCGGCAGACCAGTCACACAGTAGACCCGAAGTTCATGGCTGTTCTATGATCGGATATGATATGGCATGTTATGTGTGTATGGCATATGTGGTTGGTATTTTGGGGATATCTAACTAAGCTTTCGGGCTTACAGTTGTGGTTTAATGTTTTTTTCAGGTTCTTCAGGAGACCGTGGCAAGGCGAAGGCGTGATCGTACCGCTCCTCATGTTTTTGTCGTGATGTGATTCTGGGAATACTTTAAATAAATTGTATTGAAAACCTTTTTGTATTAACTTTAATGGAATCGGGTTGTTTTTGAAAAAATTAAATTGGTTGGAATTTTTTGGTCGTTACAAGTTGGTATCAGAGCCTTGGTTTGAGTGAATTGGAGGAACACTTGTGTGAATCCTGTCTCAAATCGAGGAGAGTTTTCAAAAGAGAATTTAAAATGGTTTTCAAAATGAGTAAAGGAGGACGCGGAGGTACGATCAGCCGGAGCCAGTAAGTAACCCCAAAATAGCATACATGATATTTGTTTTTGAGCTTTGTTAGAACAGCATGCTATTGCTAGGCTAGGGATCTTCAGGATTTCATGATAATGCTGCCTGATTTGTGATGCCTGTAGCCTAGGGTTTCCTTGTGGGAGATTTCCAGTGTTCCTCTAGTGGTGAGGGTTGAGCGCTTGTTTGTATGTTTTCTCTAGGGCGTTGTGGTAGTACTTCATACAAATATGGGCAGGTGTGGAAGGTAGTATGGGCTCGTACTACTGAAAGCACAGGACCCATACGCGTATCAGGGAAACCATGACCTCTAGGGTGGGGTTGAGAGTTGGTTCCCGGGTTAGTGGGAAGTGTCTGAGATTTTGTGGTGTTATTTCAGTATGGAGATTTCGAGACATGCTGGGGGTGGATCCGGATCAGGATCGAGAACAGTTGAGGGAGTTCCGGGCGGGTCAGTACCGCCCGAGGTTATTGGTCAGATGAGCACATGCTAGTTGGATGCGAGGATTCGTGAAATCCTACATGATGAGGTTGCTGCGTTGTTCCGGGCCGAGTTGCCGGAGCTGTTTGGGTCGATCAAGACTACCATGGTTGAGTATTTTGATGAGCGCAATGCAGCTCTCACAGAGACGGCTGCCGCGGCGGCTACAGCGGCTGTAGCAGGGGGAGGAGCTGGTCGAGGTTTTCAGTATCGGGACTTCGATAATACGAAGCCTCCCACCTTTGACGGAGTTCAGGACCCGATTGTTGCTATGAGATGGTTGTCGGATGTGGAGGGGTGTTTCTTCACGTGTTCATGCCCTGCTGATCAGAGGGTGAGGTGTGCTCTGAACCTGTTGAGGCTTGGGGCGAAGGATTGGTGGAGATTGACCACGGGGTCATATTCGGATGCGCAGAGGGCTGCGGTTTCATGGGATCAGTTCAAAGAGATGTTCAGCACTCGTTATGTTCCGCAAGTTGAGAGAGAGATTGGCTCAGGAATTCCTTGAGCCGAAGTAGGGTTCGGAGTCGGTGACTGAGATCACCAGGATGTTCACTGAGAGGGCGATGTTCTGCCCTGAGTTCGCTTCGGAGCAGGCTCAGATGTCTCGATATCTAAGCATGCTCAATAGGGATATCAGACAGTTTGTGTCTACGCAGAGGTGTGAGACTTTGTTGGAGTTGCAGGAGGCCGCCAGGCGGCATGAGTTAGAGATTGAGTTGCAATTGCGTGAGCTGAGGCAGGCTCCGGTGCAGTCGCAGCCGGCGCCAAAACGGTCCAAGACCGTTGATTCTAGAATGGGAGACCTGAGTAGCCACACTTATGGGAAGTGTGGGAGGAGCCACACCGGAGTTTGTAGGTCCGGTGGTGCATGCCGCAAGTGCGGAAAGGAGGGGCACTATGCGAGAGATTGTCGGCAGTCAGCGCCGGTACGGGATTTGAGGATTTGTTATCATTATCATCAGGTTGGACATTTGAAGGTCAACTGTCCACAACTTGCTGCAAGACCGGTGCAGGCTCCAACACCGGCCACTTTGAGGATCACGGGTGGAGGTCAGGGTGGAGCGGAGCCCCCAAGGGCTCAGGGTCGTGCTTTTCAGCTTACAGCAGAGGAGGTCAGAGTAGTACCGGAGGCAGTCGCGGGTATGTTTCTTTCTTGATGTCTTGATTATGTTGTGATTATTGTGGGTATCGTTTATCTGCTAGTCTCATTGTGTGGTTTTCGGTGTGGTATTCGTTGTTCTATGAGTATTATGGTATGGTTATGGGTTAGTGTTGGGAATTTCGTTGGTTATCATTCATGAGGGTTATTAGTGGAAATCTGGCGTTGGTCTGTATGTCGGGTAGCATCTGCCTTCTAAGGAGTGGTTAGCTGCAGATTGAGTTTCTTTCGAGCGGGATGATGAGTGTGGAAATGGGATTTTTGTGAAGGTTGTTTATGCTTGCGGGGCGCAGTTCGCGGGTAAGTGATTGTGTTGTGCAGGGTTGTTTTGGGAGGTCGGTGATAGCGCCCGGTGGTTGATAGTCAGTGCCCTAAGCGGGGGAGAATTGGAAAATTCTCCGGAAGATCGATGAGCATGTGAGGTTGTTTAGCTGTTTGGGATTCAGCAGTGTTCTGTCAGCCAAGAGCGTAGGCTAGTATGAGTAAGTGGCAGGCATGCGGGGCGGGATACAGACCAAGGGTACTTAATTGCGGAGGGCCTGGGATCAGGCCGGGATTGATTTGTGTGATGGAGATAGAGTTCGGAACCCCTAGAGGGCTAGAACAGTATGCATGGGAGGATTTCCCGGAGAGATAGCTCGTAATGATGAACGTTAGTTGAGCGGTCCGGATAGACTGAAGGCCGGTAGGCGTACCAGTCAGGCCGAAGGCTCGGAGAACGGTCCAGCCAGATTGAAGGCACTGGGGGCGGTCCAGATTGGCTAAAGGTTCTGAGAGTGGTCTAGATTGGTTGAAGGCCTGTTAAGGCGGTCCATTCATGCTGAAGACTCTGTAGGTATTGTTAGATCGGTTCGAGGAAATGGATTGAGTATGTTGCGATGTGTTAGCATTAGAAGGTCTGGCCCTGGGTATTGATCTTGATTAGTGGAGATAGTGCATGGGCTTGAGAGTCCTTGCGAGTAGATTCAGAGCATGTGTGTTGGATGGATAGCGGTTACGCTATGAAGGAGTGGTGTAGCATTGGGCGAGCACCGTGGCACTTGTCGTAGTGACAAGGCGGCCAAGTGGATTTCCCTGGTAAAGGAAAGAGAGAGGAGTGTAACTCCGAGAGGGAGTGCAAATTCACGGAAGTGAAAGCAGCAGCGCAGAGTTATGTTTGGAGTAATCCAAGTATGGTCATTGAGCAGCGTGTTTGCGGCAGTGGAATGGAATCACATCCGGTCTGGGATGTCTGCTGAGGTCGCGGAAGGAATTCCGCGGGTGTAGAGCCAAGAGGCTCAGAAGGGATGCAGGGAGGGAGTCTTGGACTCTCAGTGTGATTCTGATCAGGGAATTGTGTATGTAGTAGTGGTTCATCCTGGGGGATGTTTGGAGATGTCGTCAGTGTAACGGGTTTTCCCAACCCGAGGGTGCTAGAGCTAGTTCAGCATGTGGATGTGATTACAAGAGGAGAACTCATGGGAGTTGCTCTGAAGAATGTGTCTTTCTGTCAGCGGAATGGATAGAGTTGGACTCGGATCGGGAATCCGGTGGTGCATGGTTATTTCTAGCTCATATGGGTCGAGTGATGGTTGCGATTTGGAGCAGTGTTGCATCATGAGTAGTACTTAGTTGTTAAGTGGGGTTATCAGAGGGTGAAGCCGGTGGCCGGCTTGAGACGGTGGTCAGGACACCGTAAGAAAGGAGAAAGTGAGTTCGAGTTACGATGGTTGTGCCTTGAGGAACCTGGTCTGGTTAATGCCAGGTGGCGCGTTGCGGGGGTATTTCTAGAGTTGAGTTGCCGCAAGCTTCGAGGGCAAAGCCTAATTTAAGTGGGGGAGAATTATAACATCCCGGAATATCAAGAGTAAAGTTGAAGGGCTAAAAGAGTAAATTGGCAAGGGGAACTCGGTGAGTCCATGGGTGGACTCGGCGAGTAGGGTCGCGACCTTGGTCGCGTGTTAAGTGGCCGACTCGTCGAGTCAGCGGATGGACTCGGCGAGTAGGCGCTGAGTGGAGAAAACCCTAAATCCAGAGCATGAGCCCTATATAAAGAACATTATACCCTCTCCCCAGCCCCTTTACCCTCTGTTGAAGTCCAAATAGCCCTAAGACGTGATTGTGAGGGATTAGAGTGCAATTGGAGCTTGGAGAAGTGGTTGTTGAAGAAATCTTGAAGGAGAAGAGACTTGGATCAAAGGGCTTTGCAAGGATCCATATTAATCTTCTCTTGGAGCTTCCTTTTGAGGTATTATTTCATTGTTTGAGATGCTATTATCTAGATTCATCATTTTTGGAGGTGTTAGAGATCATATCCTTTGGTGTATTGGAGTTTAGAGGTTAGATCTGAGGTTGCTACCTCAGATCTGGAATGGAGAAGGGTTGGAATGCATAAAAGTCCCTGTTTTTGAGTGATTGAAGGAGCTATCTTGTCCCAAACCCAAACCCTAGAGTGAAAAATGCCTAGATCTCCTTGGATTCACGTAAAGTTTGCCACTTTACGTGACGGATGGCCTTAGGAAGGATAGATCTATGGTTTGGATCATCTGCATGGCTTGGAAAGCCTCAGTATGGATTCATACCTGGTGGTACTCGGCGAGTCACATGGGTAGACTCGGCGAGTTGCTTGAAGATAGGCTAGAACTCGGAGAGTTGGAAGAACAACTCGGCGAGTTGGATGAAGATGGCCTGGAACTCGACGAGTTGGAAGAACAACTCGGCGAGTAGGTTGAAGATAGCCTTAGACTCGACAAGTCTGTTCTTGGACTCGACGAGTCTTGTCGAGGAGTCCCAATCTTTTCTGGTGGAGCCGAGAATCGGTGAGTCAAGGGATGACTTGGTGAGTTGAGTGCGAGTGGACTCAGATTTGTTGGACTCGGCGAGTCTCGGGGTGACTCGGCGAGTTGGGTCGCGGATTGAAGGAAATTCTGAGCATGGGGACTCGGCGAGTCATCGGGTTGACTCGACGAGTAGAGTCAGTCAGGGGTTGACTTTGACTTTGACCAAGGGTTGACTAGTTGTCTTCCAGGGTTATTTTGGTAATTATTGAGTTCAGTGCCTTGGTGTTGTTCAGTGAAGGAGTTCGTGTCGGAGTTTGGAGCAGCGGGATCTTATCTTTTCATCCGGCAGTTTCGAGGTGAGTTATCCTCACTATATCAACAGGGTCTAAGGCACCAAGGCCGGCTCTTTATCGGATTGAGATCTGGGTATTTGTTGTTATGTTATTGCTTTGATATGTTTGCATCCTGGTAGCTAGGATGGTATATGTTAGAGACCTGGTTAAGGTCGGTTCCCTGATATGTAGGGTGATGCTATGCTAGTGATCGGTTAGGTCGGTATCCTGGTTAGGATGATGGTATGTTATGTGATCTGTTTGATCGGCTTGTTGACTGTGAATTGTTATATGATTGTATGTTTATGTGCACATGGTTGTTTGGACTGGAGTTGGGTTGAGGCGGGTCCTGCTTTAGGTTGTAAGCCAAGATACCCAGGGCGGACCGGTTGTCCCGAAGGCCCAGCGAGCGGTCCGGATAGGCTGTAGGCCCCAAGAGGGCGGACCAGACGTGCCGAGGCTCGGAGAGTGGACCAGGCCGACTGAAGGCCCGGCGCGGGCGGACCAGTCATACTGTAGACTCAAAGAGTGGACCGGGTGGATTGAAGGCCCGGTGCGGTCGGACCAATCACACTGTAGACTCGATGTATATGGCTAGACTCGGAGGGTGGACCAGGTGGACTGTTGGCCGGTGCGGCGGACCAGTCATACAGTAGACCCGAAGTTCATGGCTGTTCTGTGATCGGATATGATATGGCATGTTATGCGTGTATGGCATATGTGGTTGGTATTTTGGGGATATCTCACTAAGCTTTAGGGCTTACAGTTGTGGTTTAATGTTTTTTTCAGGTTCTTCAGGAGACCGTGGCAAGGCGAAAGCGTGATCGTACTGCTCCTCATGTTTTTGTCGTGATGTGATTCTGGGAATACTTTAAATAAATTGTATTGAAAACCTTTTTGTATTAACTTTAATGGAATCAGGTTGTTTTTGAAAAATTTAAATTGGTTGGAATTTTTCGGTCGTTACATATATGTATTTTAACCATATCACATGACTCGTAACTCCGATTGATGAGATTCAAAATGTCCCCAAAACTAGTCAAAATTTCAGACGACTTTTGTGTTTTTGAAAAATATCAAAAAACACACAAACTTAATCTAATTGTGACTTAAAATTCGATCGAATAAACACGTCTTAGTTCAGGAAGTCCTGAAAATCAAAAAATGCAAAATTCAATCAGAACCTAAAAATTTTGATCGTGTGCCCTAAAAATTCAATCAAATTTTTGGGTTTCTTGCTCCCAAAGAATCTGGCTCGTATATAAAGGACGTCTCTCTGATCAGATTGAGGTTGGCCGATTCCTGAAGCTCCAAAAGACGAAAAAGACAATTTTTGAGGCGATTTCTCTCTCGTTTCAGCAATTTATGAAGATATGCAGATTGTGGTTTGTGTCTCTTAGTTAGTTTAGTAAGATTAAGTAGTTTAATGTTTCTCTTAACTATTTTTTATCACATTTTAGCCATGTCTAGCTAAAACCCTAGTTTTCAGTTCTACAAAAGACCAATACTTTTCATGTGATCGGTTATCAACTTTGGTTTTTATTGTGTGCTTCTATCTAGTTGTTTCAGTTTTAATCTTAATGAATGTTTCATCTTTAATTCTTGTTAGTATGATCACCTAGCTAGGGTTTAATCATTTCAGTTAATCAGTTAATAGAAATGGTAATTGTTTTTGTCAAATGGTAATAAGTAACAAGTATCAGATTGGTTCCATGTTAGAGATTTAACTTTGATATAAACTGAAATTACATACCTTTACGCTTTCGAGCTTGTGAGAAGTATCGAATATTACTAGGAATTTTACAGTGATCTTAATTAAGAGCTTGTTTAATTAGACAATAAAAAGTTAGGGTTAACTAAAGAGCTTGTTTTGGTTAATTTAACTAGGTAAAAGAGATTATACTAGAGTTTGTTAGTTTTTCTCAGTACCAGCTTAAATAGAACGCATTTTGAATAATCAGATCTAAGCTGATTGCATGATTAGAAAAGTCGCAGCAGAGCTGAATTCGTTTTTATTATTGAATTTGTTTACACTACAAGAAAATTTCAATTTAGTTATGGAAAAATTTCGTAGCTAAACCTAAATAACTACGGAATTTGCTACGTAATTTATCAATTAGACTCTGTAGCTTTATTTCTTGTAGCAAACTGTTTAGCTACGGAATTATATTTCCATAGCAATTTTGTTATGGCAATTTCTACAACATCCATTTCGTTGCATTTGAATTCCATAGCGAATTCTGTAACTATTTTTTCGTAGCAAATTTCGTAGCTTTTTGTTCCGTAGCAAATTCCACGACCTTTTGTTCCGTAGCAAATTCCCTAACTACTTGTTCTGTAGCAAATTCTGTAGCCATTTGTTTCGTTGCAAATTCCGTAACTACTTGTTCCGTAACAAATTTCGTACCCATATGTTCTGTAGCAAATTCCTTAGCCATCAGTTCCGTAGCAAATTCCGTAACTACTTGTTCTGTAACAAATTTCGTAGTCATTTGTTTCGTAGAAAATTCTGTAGCCATTTGTTTAGCAACAATTTGATCTGCAACAATTTGTTCCAAAGCAAATTCAGTATGATAAAAATATTCAACAACATCCAATTTTCCAGTTATAATATTCATAAAAATATATAAAAATGTTTTTAGATATAAATTTAATAGTTACATCAAATTTATAGATATATTATATCATCAAAAATTCTTCTACAAGGCTGTCTAATCATCAAAACTTAATATTAATTACAAATACAGTCAAGCAGTTTAGATTTGAACCGCCATGTACACACAAACAACCACATATGTTCAACCAAAATGGCAAAACCTGTAAAATCAAATTTACAATCAACTTGATTAAAATTGAGTATGTTATATGAAATCCCATTTTGTTTTGCTTTGAGGGTTTCCCTAGTTTTTGACCAACTAGAAATATAAAATCTTAAATGTATAAAATTGTTGAAGATAGAAATCATTAGTGTACACCCTACTAGACATCTTCCATAATGAAAACTGAATAGATACAAGTACAAAGGACTTATCTTTGCCATTGCTTCTAGGAGACCATTGTGATGCAATGAAAACTGCATAAATGATGGTTGAGTGCAGATAAAAGTAAACAAAATACCTATAACATTACCAACAACCATATAACATTACCAATAACCATCGATTCAAGTAAAAAAAAATCTTCCATCAATAGCTGAAATCACAAATTTTATACCTACATAAAAAAGACTACAAATATTTTGCTTTCACACACACACACATAAATAAATTTTTTTACCCTTAAATAATAGTAAAAATTTACAACATATGAATTAGATTATAAATCTTAACCTTAACAAATAGTAAAATATATAAGATACAAATTAGATTGCAAATCAATGAATCATAACCACAAAAATAAATGAATAATAGTAAAAACAAATATAAAATACATTTAACTAGGAGTATGATTTTGTAAATATTATCATAACCTCAAATAATAGTAAACAAATAAGATGCCAATTAGATTATAAATCAAAAAAATAAAACTCACAATATCTTATTGAGAGAAATCAAAATTCTTGATTGCATCTGTTCCAGCAATAACTACCTGTTAATCATTAAATAAAAAGAGAACATAAATAAGAATATTCAAACATCAATAGATGTTGACATGGTTAACAAAATCAATAGATTCAGAATCTTTTCCATCAATGAGAATATCCAATATCATAAACATTAATTATAGGTTTAATCAACTATTGCAACTAGAAGAACATGGCTTAATCTAAAGAATCAATCAAGTATACCTTGTCTTGTGGGAGGATGGAGGCACCTAAAGAATCAACTAGAAGAACATGGCTTAAACTAGCTACGGATTTTAATTCTGTAGCAACTATTCAAGATTTAGCTACGGAATGCAATTTCGTAGCCATTTTCGTAGCAAATTCGTTACAACCAACCATTTTGTAACATATTCCGTAGTAAAATAACTATGAATTTAGATTCTGTAACAATTTTACGTAGCTATTTAAGATTTAGCTACATAATGCAATTCCGTAACCATTCATGTAGCAAACTAGCTACGACTCCTTCCGTAGCATATTCCGTCATAAAATAGCAACGAATTTTGATTCCATAGTAACTTTCCGTAGCTATTTAGGATTTTTCTTGTAGTGTTAGTTTCTTTTCACTGCCATTTAGTTTAGTTATTAATTAAAAAACCCTTTTATTATTTTATGTTTTAATGACTAGTATGTGCCTTACACAAAAAGTCATTGGCCATTAGACTGTATCCCTAATGATTCGACCCTGCTTCCATGTGTTATCCACTAGTGCAACTAGCAGTGATATTTTATTTGCTTAAATTGTGTGTGATAGTGGTCTAACAATAACTTTTCCCTTTCTACTCTCTGGTCCAACATACAAATCAAGGGATTAGATCTCACAACCAACATTATCAACCTTCACTAAGGTCTAAACTTTACTTTCTTAAGGCCCAAAGCATTTAAATGATCGACTTTCGGTCCGTAATCTTGAATTAAGAAACGACCAAAAATAGGGTGTAATAGATTGATTCTAAGCGAGAATAGGAACACCTTTAACTTCAAGCCAAATCAATCTTCCTTAAATCATGCCATAGTTGCAATACCGAAAACAAAGACCGAACACTTGCATGTCTAAAAACAGTCTCTTGCCTTCATGAAATTGAAGTTTAGTAGCACCCATAAGCCCCTAAGATATTGCGGTTGAACATCCAAGAAGCATTCACCCTTACACCGATTATGAGTGTTTGCGGTAGGCAGAAATATGTGAAACACCCAAGTAATGCTAGAGGAAAACTTAAGTTATCCCTCCCATCATCCTTAATAACAACCTTAGAATCTACCGTAACTTCTTTATTCTCCAATTTAGTTGTACCTTTGACCACACTTGCATAAGAAACATGACCAGAAGAAGTAGCAGGATTATATACATGGGAATTCCTTGGAATAATAGGAGCTACGAGTCTCACCTGATTCTTATCAAATCTTGCAACATTTGCATGGAATTTGAGGTTTCTAATCCAAACCTTACAAACGGTTGAATGAGAGAAGCACGATCACTCAATATAATAAAATGAAAAAAAAACCCAAACATTTGCCCTGATTATTTTTATGTTTTACAATGAACACATCCATAAGCACCCCATTTGCTACAAATATTCCATAATTAGTGTACAACTAAGTGAAAGGGGAAATTAGAGACATACACATAAACAACAATCTTCTCTAGGTGGTGTTCTTTAGAATTACGTGGTTGATTAGGTTGGCAAGCCGATCACACACAGATTTATGACCCTTACGAAAGACCGTCTGTTGTCCTTCTTCACCTATCAATGCTAAGCATCCATAGAAAGAAACAAAATAATAAAGAAAAATCAAGAATTAAGACGAAGGCGTTTGATCCCGTCGGAAAAAAAAAAATTAACGCCGCCTTACCTCCAAAATCGCCAGACGAATAGAATTGAGTTGACCAACTTCTAACTCTATTACCCAACGAATAAACCATTTACACAACGGAAAAAAGGAAGATGAGTTCATGCACAGCGAGAGAAACTGCTCAGGACGCAAGACAAATACGATTCACGGAGAGCAATAATGGTCCATCGGCGTTTGCACCCGCCAAAGAAGAAAAACCACCATTTACCCAACGAACAATAATGTACCGAGATAGAGAGAAAATCACAACACTGGAATGTAAAGCATGTATAGCCAGGTTCTGGGAAATAATGACAAATGTTAATGGGGTTTTTTATATAGGTTGTAGGATTTTTTAGGGTAATAAAGCATGGTTGTTTTATTACAAAAATTGATATACCATTTGTAATGGACATTGTTTTTGTACTCGTGAAGTAAATAGAATTTATATGTTGACAAATATTCGTATTCATTATGTTTCATTATGCATTAGATGGTACTTCTAGCATAATGGTAAATAAATCCAAACATTACAATAAAATCACCACAAAACTAATAGAACAACTCATTAATAAGTAACATACATTTTTCATGTTTATTTCATTTAAAATAATGGTACCACATTCTCTATTTTAACAAAATAGGATAGCATGAAATGTTTTCCAAGCCACCCTAAACTTAAATTTATCATTTGTTTGCAAAGGATAAGTCATGTCTTTTTTGCATATCATACTTTACTGATTTTCCTTTATATATGCATTTGATGTAAACATTTGTCCTAATATAAAAATTATGAACTACACCTATTGAACATGTTTTATCTTCACCATACTCTTTAAGCATTGCGTCATTTTATCTTATCTTTTGTGGTAGGGGTGCAAACGAGCCGAGCCTGACCAGACTCGGCTTAGGCTCGTTTAAGTTATACGAGGCTCGAGCTCGAGCTCGGCTCAATTCGAGCTTTCTTTTACCGAGCTCGGCTTGAGCTCGTAAAGAATTATGCAAGCTCGGCTCAGGCTCGGGCTCGGCTCGTTTGTCGTTTGATGTGTCTAAATAAACTTAAGCTCGGCTCAAGCTCGTTTACTAATACCCGAAATCCATAATTTCCCAAATATGTTTTTCTTTTAATATAAAAAAATAATAATAAATTATATTATATAAAGACTCGTTTAGGCTCGCGAGTCTAATCGAGCTTAGTGACATAGGCTTGAGCTCGAGCTCGTTTAATAAACGAGCTTAATATTAAGCTTGAGCTCGGCTCGAGCTCGTTTAAAACCGGTTTCGAGTCGAACTTTTAACGAGCCGATCCTGAGTAGCTCGCGAGTAGCTTGGCTCGTTTGCACCCCTATTTTGAGGCATACACAAAACTAATAAGACAAATCATTAATAAATAACATATCATTTTGTTTTTTTTCATTTAAAATAATGGTACCACATTCTCTATTTTAACAAAATAGTGTACCATGTAATGTTTTCCAAGACACGCTAAACTTAAGTTTATCATTTTCTTTTTTGCAAAGGATAAGCCTCGTTCTGTTTTGCATATCATACTCTACTACTTTTTCCTTTATATATGCCTTTGATGTAAACATTTTTCCTAATATAAAAATTATGAACTACACCCATTGAACATGTTTTCTTTTCAGCAAGCTCTTTAAGCATTGTTATCCTTTTAGCTTATATTTGGAGGCAAACACAAACTCCTAATCATCATTCTCCATAACCTATGCATCTTAAAAAATACTCATATATGTATCACCGCCTACATTATCAATCTCTTGGTTTGTTGGAAATCCAACCTATTTTACGTACATTTCAACTATGTGGTAGAATCAACCATCTACACTTATATTTTCTCCATATGGTTAGCCTCATCAACCATGCAATCACTATTCTCATTTGAGTCGTCATCGTCTTCTTCCTATGGTATCAATGTAGACCCTTATATAAGTTACGGCCAAAGAATGGGCCAAATCTTGAAAATGTTGTACAAACTCTTCATCAAAACTATACTTATCTACCACTTAGGCTATATTATCGACCATATAGTCATTATCCATAAGTATTATCTATTCAACTAGATTAGGTTCAATTACCTCATCAAAGAACCATTTGGTCTTCGACTTGCATTGGTTCTTGTGTGCCTTCCTATGTGAAATTTCACACTTCAGCCATTATGTTCCCATCACAGAGGCAACCTGAAGTTAAATGAAGGCATCAAAGTAACCTAACAATACATGTGATGTTACTCTCTAACCATTATCCCATAAATATGTTCGAAAATGGCCTCAAATATCCCCAATGGCAATAATAAAGAACATAATTGGACATGAAATAAATAGAAAACTCCAAAGTCAAAAGAAATATAAGCTAGAGAAAGAAATATTCGTTATATAGTAAATTGTTACAATCACATAAACTAAGCTCTCAATCATCCCTCAAATTTCACCCCACATTCTCTAAAAGTCTGACTAACAATTTAAATTCCACTCACACTCTAAAATTTTGACTAACAATTTTCTAAACTATAAAACAAGTGAAAAAGAAAGAAAAAACAAACACTTCATGATTGATTGTGGTGTTTTAAAACCAAAGTCTTTTATAAGCATGAAGTTCACCATATTAGCAAACATTACGTCTCTAATTTCAAACTCATTTATTTTTTAACACATTAAAAAGATTTTGTTTAAAACTAAAAAACTTGTAAAATAATAAACCCTTGATAAAAAAAAAGTAGTTGATTTTTTAAAAACTCCAAGCATTTCCAAAACAATTCTGATAGTATCCCAACTAGACTTCGGATAAGTCGTAACTTGATTACGTTCCGCAAGGTTGTCATGAAATATTTTTAAAGTATCTTTTTGACTTAAGGCACATTAAACTTGTCATATGTGGAATTCCATTCAGTACATACTTCCCAATTAGGACCTGACCAAAGGGCATCCGCATCGGCACAAAACTTCATACAATTATGATGTCGAGCATTACTAGAACTATAAATATCTTTTAGCATTTGTTTAATACCATCTATTACAAGTTCAATGCAAGCGAGTCCATCTTGCACAACCAAATTAATGCTATATTCAACACATCGACTATGGAAAAAACACTGTCATAAACCAGCTTTATATTTTAGTTTTAGTTGTCCAACCACGACAGTGTTATTTGATGCAATATCAAAAGATATAGAAAAAACTTTTCCTTTAAGTTTATATATGTTTTGATCACATAATCTAAATTTTATATAAATTTATACAGGTGTGCGGATATTCAAACATTCAAACGTAATCGTACACTTCATCATTACCCAAGTTTTGGGACTTACCCAAATGAGCGGTAACACAAAGGTACACATCCGGTGAACCGTGAGGAGTTGTCCAAACATCACAAGTTAAATTTAGACCAATTTCTAGAACATGAAATCCTAAAATCATTTCATTTTTTTTTGCAACTTTTCACATTTCAATACAATCGTATCTAAGGGAAGTACAATTCACATGACAATATCGTGGTTGGAGAGTATCTTGAATGAGTGAAGTCGATCGTTTATTGTCGAAGTGGTCAAAAGGTAAGCATTCTTGAATCACGAACTTCGCCATCTTCTCCTAAATTTTAACCGCTTCGTAATTCCACAATGCAATATCTTTCGCCATTGTTGTTTAATAATGCCTTGGCCCAAATTTCACCGACGGCCATTTGTTGTTCATATGAGTTTTGAATGTTGAATTCTATTATTCCTTGAAAAAACACCATGTTTCTTGCATCAGGCTTTATTTGGACCGCTTAACATTATACACAAATCATAATTGCACAAAATCTCTAGGTTTTTATTTGTTTCCTTGATGGCAACAACGGTAATATCGTTTGATGAATCTCCAACACATGGGAGCTGAATCCATTGCTTGACTTGAGAGCGACTTTTTTTTATTTAAGATAGTTTTTTAGTAGTTTGATTAAGCCTCAACATCTAATACTTATATATACTATCAAGGAATGGTTAATATGAACCAAAGGACCAAAAACCAAGCTAGGAACACCCCAAAACTGTCACAATCACGTTAGAAAAAGAAAACAAATAAATGTAACATACTATATTGGAGAAACCGGTTCTAAACCGTTCCAACGGTTATAATCTCGAATTGGTGTAATCGGTGATTCAATTCCTGAATTGGATCAGTTCTTCGTGAACCCGTTTCGATTTCCGAACCAGTTTTTTTGCTGATGTAGGATGGAGAACCCTTATTTCATAGTCAAATTCAAAAGATGTCATCATCCACGAAAAAAATCGGTTTTAATTTTGGTTTTGAAGCAAAAATCCAAGCCTATCATAAAAATTTGGTTTTCTTAACAAGAATAAACCGTATTATCGGGTTTTTTCAAAAGGGCTCCCTTTTGTTATAGTTTCTGGGCCTTTTTTTTTTTTTTTTTCAATACATAAACCCTGCTGGTGTGCTTTAATTTAGTAAACCTTTTTTTTAACATAAAATTGTCAATAATTTAGTAATCTGCTATTTTGTACAAAGAATGTAGCGTAAGAGATAAGAAACATTTTTTTGGTTATAATATGATATACAAGTTTATTATAAAAAGAATTCTATAAAAAGAATTGTAAATTTATTATGATTGAGATGTTATATTATATCTAACATAAACTCTTGGTGACGAGATGAATTTTATACTGTTTTTTTTACTTTGTTTTATTTATTTCTTCCACTATCGTCAGCATTTCGATATAACACTCAAAGAAATTCTATGAACGATATTTTAAAAAACCTACACTATCATTTTCATTACAATTTATCAAACTGAAACAAACTATATAATAATTAGAGCTGGATTAATCAAATAAATTAATATTAAAACCGCAATACAAAGTCAACAAACCCCATCAACCGTCTCATGAGTTAATCAAACTCACATGGAAATTTAAAAAAATGAAGTCAGGATATAATATAACTGAATCAATATAGAACACGAAATCGAACAACATAGAGTAAATATGGATAAATGTGAGAACTTCACTATATTATAGTGGAAAAGCTGAAAATGTACTCGACTCGTGTATTATTGCGTCATTGCGTGTATGCATGAATGTTTCGGCGCATCTTATGAACTTGCATATAAAAAAATAGATAAAGGGGTCGTCTACAAATACGACCATATGGTAGCATGAGTTAGAAGAAATGTGACAATATAGTCCTTCACACGTGGTCCTTCTTATTTAAGTTTGCTTGTGGAATATGGCACCCATTATATCTTGGAGTTGCATTTGTATGGGTTAATTTTTGAGGAAAATGGATTCAAATGGTGAAGAGGTTGTGATGTTGTATGTATTTTCTCTCTTTACCGTCTTTATTATTATTATTTTTTAACAATTTATCGTATTTTATAGTGTGAAACAGTATTCAAAAATGGAAACCCCTCCTAGTCCAAGATCTAATGCATAGATTCGATGAGGGGTTCCCTTTAAAAATACATAGTAGTTATATATTTTGTCAATATGTACGCTTGTCACTAATAATTTGGACATGTGCAGTTAATTCGGTACAAATGCATGTCCTTTAAATTTGATGTAGCCCAAAACCCAACGAATGAGTATGGATTCAAAATTTTGTTTTATATACGAGTGTGTTATACATCTAATTTGTATTAGATCATAGATTATATATATATATATATATATATATATATATATATATATATATATATATATATATATAAGGTTAGGTTATTTTGTTTTCACTATCTATTGTATGCATGTATGACTGATTCTGGACCAATCATTTTAGTTATTTTAAGAAAGTAATTAATGCATATTCCATGTTGAAGATATAATAAATATTAATTACATTTCAGCATTTAATATACATTAATTACTTTCTTAAAATAACTAAAATGATTGGTCCACAATCAGTGATATATGCACACAATAGATAGTGAAAACATTTGAAACTAACTCTATATATATATATATATATATATATATATATATATATATATATATATATATATATATATCGATTCTCATGTTTATTGTAATTACATCAAATGGTACGCACATTTTTCCAAGTCAAACCGGCTGAATGGACCGGAAAGACTGTTTGATATGCACAAAAAAATAGGTATTTCCCAGTAAGATATGTTTTTCCCAGAAAGCTCCAAAACCATATATTTCTGGCTGAATAGGCTGGAAAGACAATTGTGCCCCAAACCCCGTATTTTTCTTTCTTGGATTATTAATTTATTTTAAATAATTTTTTAATTTCTTTTTTATTGAATTATTACTTTATTGGATTATTAATTTCTTTTAGTTAATTTTTATAATTCATTTTTACTGGATTTTTTTTTTGGACAATACCAACATCATCCTAATATATTTAAAAAAAAAAATTCATTCATCCCACCATTATCGGACATAAACCGGGTCAAAAATCACACGTTGAGTTATACAAAAACAAAATTTGCTAGAAAGAATAATAATGTAACATCAACTTGAAAAACATTAAACTAAAAATAATTTAATCGACATTCTATTTGGATTTTTAAATGATTATTGTATAATTTTGATCAATCACAGTATAGAACAACAGGGTAATATTATCATTTTTCATCATTCAGGTAATATGTTATTTTTCATCATTCAACACAGTAAATCAGATGTACAATTAAACAACATAGTTTATTTCCCAGTCAGAAAACTTTCCCAAACAACACTTTTCCGGACAGAAACTATAAAAAATGACCTTGACTATAAATCACCAACAAGAGTGGTATGGCTCATGGTTTAAACCCTTGACATGAAAGATCCCTTTAAGCAATTGTTTTCATATACTACAAATTTTTTTTCATAATGATGTATCTATCTTACATGATGTTATGTCTTACATCTTATAGATTGCTTTTCTATGGTTTTTATGGTTTTTATACTTAGGGTATGTTTGGTAGAGACTTAAAACTTTTAAGAGTTTTTAGCTTTTAGGTTTTAAGAAAGAATTCGAACTAAAAACAAAGTTTTATTTGATAAACTAACTTTTAGCTTAAATTTTAAACAAAAAGGTTTAAATCTAAAGTCATTTCAAGTAGCTTTTTGGAATCTTTTAGTTTTATTTATTTATTTTTATTATTTTTTTAATTTTATACATTTCAAAATTTTATAACTATTTTTTGTTAAACATTTTTACACAAATAAAAAATATAATTTTCGGTTACTTATTAGTTTTTTCAAACATACACTTAATGATAACATCCGAGATTACTTTGACCCATATCGGAGTATTATTGGATCTTATCTTCACGTCTATTTGACACTATAACAAATAATGTCCCTTTTGTGTATGTTAAATCCCATATTATAATGACGGAGTTTTACAAATATTATATGTTTATAATCTTATTTAATTATGAGAGTTAAAATTATTATAAATTTGAATAATATTACTATTATTTAGTAAAGAATTACAATGCAATACTATTTAAATAAATAAATAAATAAAAAATAAACATACATCATTATTTATTTCATTCAACCTTACATTTTCTTTTATAATAGGAGAGATGTAAAATGATATTTCGAATTTCATGTAATTATTGTTAATATATGCTTTACAAATAAAATCGAAAAAGAAAAGTTAAAACATCGATTCATGAATCGATCTATGACATAATCATAGATAATTGACTAATAAAGAACCATGGAAAAGAAAACTTGAAGGACGAGCGATGCTACAACTCGTTATTAAGATATACTATATAAATGAAGAAGAATATCACATTTCCCGGATAATGGATAACTCGAAGCAATTTCATATTGTTGGCTTGTTGCTCTCTAGAAGATTTTTTTATTGTTTTTTTTTTATATTTTCATAAGAGATTTCACCAATGAAGCAATCAGGACCCTTGATTGTATTTCAATCATATGTTTTTCATCATTAGATCAAATTGATGACATCATCTTTCCCAAATAGAATTCAAAAACAATTACATTTAATTATGTAATCTTTAAATTCAACAATTATGTTATCAATTAAAACATATTATTCTATTTATATAGAAGATATCAATTTCTATAATTAATATTGTTTCTAATTTAACTCCATTATTTATAGCTTTTGATTTCAAAATTAAAATCCGTTTTTTTTTTTGAAATATCTCTTTAAATAAGCATATCATTAATTTGGTTATTAACCTATAAAATCTAATCTAATCCAATTAAATCTACAAAATATTTGAGAGTCAAAATTAAAGTCACTATCATTCATAAGTTATCTTACAAAATATCTCACATAAATGAATAATCTCTAAATATTATTAAAAGATAACCCTTAATTCACCAATAAAGCAATCAAGGCCCTTGATTATATTTCAATCATATGTTTTCCACCATTAAATCAAATTGATGACATCATCTTTCCCAAATAAAATTCAAACACAATTACATTTAATTATATAATCTTTAAATTCAACAATAATTGAAACATATAATTCTATTTAAATAGAAGATATCAATTTCTATAATTAATATTGTTTCTAATTTAACTTCTTTATTTATAACTTTTGGCTTCAAAATTTAAATCCATTTTTTTTTTTTTGAAATATCTCTTTAAATAAGCATATCATTAATTTTGTTATTAGCCTATAAAATCTAATCTAATCCAATTAAATCTGCAAAATATTTGAGAGTCAAAATTAAAGTCACTATCATTCATAATTTATCTCATAGAATATCCCACATAAATGAATCGATTTGAGATAATGATTTGAATTTTGAAACTCATAAAATAAGCAAGTCAATTAATTTGTAAATTTGAATCAATATAATTGATTTCTTTTTTTTTTCTAGATTAATAGCCAGAAATCTCCAAGATGATATCTTAGGATCCCATTTTTTTAGAAGATAATGATTTGATTATTCAAAAACACCCTATATATATGATTACATTGAAGTTGTTATTTTCACGATTTTGAATTGAATCCTACCATTTACAGTGTTCTTCTTTAGCAATTTTCTTCTTCAACTCTTTTATCTAGGTTCTTTCTTTACTTTGTTCTCCTTCTAATTCTCCAATTTCTTGCATTTACTCTCTCTTCTTATTACATGTTATTAATGTATTTTTGTTGAAAGGTCATGAAAAAATTAACCAATCTACTTTAAGCATATTAGTTTCATTCATATTTAAATATTATTACAAAAGAACTTTTAATTCACCAATGAAGCAATCATGACATTTGATTGTATTTCAATCAAATGTTTTCCATCTTTAGATCAAATTGTTGACATCATCTTCCCCCCAAAAAAAAATCAAACACAATTACATTTAATTATAGAATCTTTAAATTCAACAATTATGTTATCAATTGAAGCATATCATTCTATTTATATACGAGATATCAGATTTTATAATTAACATTGTTTCTAATTTAACTCCCTTATTTATAGCTTTTGGCTTCAAAATTCAAACCCGTTTAGTTTTTTTTTTAAAAACTCATTAAATAAGCATATCAATAATTCGGTTATTAACCCGCAAAATCTAATCTAATCCCATTAAATCAGTAAAATAGTTATGAGTCAAAATTAAAGTCAATATGATTCATAATTTATTTCCCAGTATATTCCACGTAAAATGAATTTTAAAACCCATTAAATAAGCAAGTTAATTAATTTGAAATCTTGAATCAATATAACTAATATCTTTTATGGACGGGAGTCTGAATTTCTTTATTCACGATATAAACCAAAGCGGTAGAAATTCACAAATATACCGTGAATTCTACTCCCACTTTATCGATGAGGGATTCCGCCTCAAGTTCGGATTACCCATAACTTAAAGGTCACACTTTCTTTTTGGATCAGACCGCTCTTGGTCTTCGAACTAGTCATTAATGGTCGGCTGCATTGGTACCCTTTCGGTATGCGTTGCGAACACTTTCATTTTTAGCTTCTCATCTTCTCCATAGAAGCAAAACTCGAACGGATAGAACAGATGGTCCAACTACAAAACTTTTTCTTTTTCATTACTTCCATGGTTGTGCCTCGTGGCACGGCAACACCCGTACTATTGAAATGGTTCATCATTAGAGATGTTCCCATAGGTGCCCCTTCTTCTAATGGTACTATAATTCCTATTCCTATCCCTTCATTCCCTCTTTTGGTTTATCTACATTCCAGGGAAATTCATACGCTCCACGGACGGAGCAAAAAGCGGAGTCTTGGTCAGAGCAAGCCGACCTATTCTATTACCAGACATAATTGAGGGAAGCTCATCCGAAACTAGAGCTAGAAAGGCCTTATTTCGTTTCATTCTTGTTCTTCATTTCCTTCTTATTGAAAAAAGGGGGATTTCTCATATTTAGAATCTTTCTGCGGTGTGCTCCGTTTACTATTCTTTCGTACTTTCTTCTCTTTACCACGCGATAGGTCAGCGAAGCATGAGCGGGCGCGGAGAAGGAAAAGCCAAAGACTTTAGCCTAACGGGAATGAGCAAGGACGAAATGAGAAGATGAGGCGCCCTGGGAACCCCATTTAGAAAGAAGGGCCGAAGTTTTTGGGCCTGTAGCTTTACCCGTCCCCCCCTGAGTCGGGCGGTGCTTGTGTGGGGGGTGCGCCACCAGAAATCGAGCTTGAAGCTCTCACCTTACCAACGAGCCGACAGTTGATGGCTGTTGGTCACGACTACTACAAAAAAGCCCCAATGAAGATGAATATTTCACATGGAGGAGTGCGCATCTTCATGTTGGGTGTTCTTCTGTCGTGCGACCCGGCGGCTTATGTGCGACCTGTGGCCCAAGCCTCCTATTTGTTCAGGGCGGTAGGGGGTTATCTATGAAGCATTTTAATTGCCCCTTTCTTTTGGAATAGTTGAAAGTCCTATTCTTAGGGGATTTTCTTTTTTCTTATCAACATAGAGTTGGAACTTAGCCGATGGACGAGTGGACCAGTGTGAAGCTTTAGTTTCGTTGCCGGCCAGAGCTCCTAGCTGAAGACCGGCTACCCCTTTTGAGCTCAGTTGACCCCTTCTTGATTCTGTTTTTTCCCTATTTGAGATAGATGAATCAATGGAACTTTGATCCCCGGTTCCTGCTTGGTCTAATGTCTGGGTGCATATGGCGGTACACTGAGAACACCTTTCAAGTCGGCTGAAAAAGAAAGAAAAAAGGCTTTCGTCGTCTTTTTCCCGCTTTCACCTTCGATTGCAAAGGGCTTTTTTTCGGTTTTCAATTCCTCTCCGGCGAGGTTTGATAGAGATACCTTACGAGGGTTTAAGGAAAGAAGTTCTTTCAGGATGTTAAACTTTTTTCAATCGGGTTGTGGACCCATAGACATTGAGATTGATGAGACTCGGGAATGAGGTCGTCCCCTGTTCGTTGTTTTTCCTGAGAGAAAGATGGTCTCGAAGCACACTCTGGTTCACGCCAATCCCTTCACTCCAGTAATCCATACCCAGACGTCTGCGATGGCGTAAGCACGTCACAAGTCTGCTCACCGGTTATTTCATTAAGCACCGGTAATTCACTAAAAGCAAGAGGTTCCTAAAAATTTTAGTGTCGGATTCACGTGCAGCCTTGATCTTATTATACGATATACCACAAAATTTTCTATTCGATGGAACAGGAGGAACAATCAAAAAAAGCTCGACCAGTATGGTATCTCTTTGAATCCTGAATATGGTGATACCCCCGATTATTGCCTACATATCTTCTTCAAAAGAATCAGACCATTGTAGTTCAGTTAAAAATACATTTTCAAAAGCAATCAAAGAGAAAATCGAAGAGAATGAGTCACAAGATGAAATGAAAATGAGTTCTCCTTCCAAACAGACTAGAAGACATAGTAGATTAGATCAAGAAACTTCAAAATTGATTGGCATAACCAATTATTTTGTCCATGTAACATCACATCATAATAGGCATCGCTCATATAGCTTGGGGTGGCTAGCGCTTCTTCCCCTATCACTGCCCGAACAAGGTCAGGCATGTCCCGCGGGTCTATCTTTTCATTAAGTAGCCCCTCATTAACCTCGTACACTGAGTCAAGCAACTTGTCCTTTTCTGTCATGAAGAGGAAGAGAGATGATGACAATGTGTAGCACCTGGTTCCTGGTACGTAAAATTTATCTAAGTATTTTTCATTTTAGCCTTGGACTCGGCAAGTTGTAGACCCGACTCGCCGAGTAGAGCTGGGATATTGAGCACGTTTAAGCTGGCGACTCGGCGAGTCCATATTCTGGACTCGGCGAGTCCCCGCTGTCTGATGAAACCCTAATTTCAAGGGTTTTCATCCTATTTAAACCAACCTTATGCGCCCCAAGCTCGCCCCCTTCACCCTTAAAGCTCCCTATATCGTTCAAACCTCGTTCCTTGTGAGATTGAAGTGCCTTGGTGTGATTTCTTGAAGATTTTGAGAGAAAAAAGAGAGTAGATCAAGAGGAGAAGAAGGAGGCCAGACATCTTGGTGTTATTTCAGAGATTTCCTTGAGGTATAACTCAATTTCCCTCTATTTTCATGCTAATAGTCCCTTAGAGCTCCCTTAAAGTCCTTCTTGAGCCATTTCCAAGCTTGGGTATGAATTAGGGTTTGTGATAAGTTGATTAACCTTTAGATCTAGGCATGATTGAGCTCCAGGAGCTCGGATCCACTGCCTTTATGAAGTCATACTGCATGAAAGCCCTAGATCTACTCTTTTAGTGCATTTTGAGCCCTAAAACCTTCATTGGTGTTTATCTACACGTAAAGTTGGAAACTTTACGTGTTAATCAAGCCCTAAGAACCCAGATCTATGTATAGCATGAGCTGGATTCAAGCAAAATCGAGTATATAGTATTTGCATGTGGTAGACTCGGCGAGTCGAGTCGCGAGTCCCCGAGTTTTCCCCCTTTTCGTGTTTGCTGGGTGGAGTCGTGAATCATGGGGGTGACTCAGTGAGTCGGAAGCCAGAATTACTCATGGAGGAACTCGGCGAGTCAATGCCCTGACTCGGCGAGTCCAAGGCAATTTTCTCGCCTCAAGAACAGACTCGGCAAGTTGTTCATACAACTCGGCGAGTCTCAGCATAGAATGTTCTTCGGATGCAGATGAACTCGACGAGTTGTTCATACAACTCGGCGAGTAGGATGAAGGACTATTGGACATTAGTTTAGAAGGAAAACTCGTCGACTCAATGCCTAACTCGACGAGTAGGGACAGGATTATGGTCAATCGAATGGATAGGGACTCGACGAGTTGGCAAGCCAACTCGGCGAGTCGGGTCAACTAGAAGTTGACTTTGACTTTGACTCTTGGCTTGGTTAGGGGTAAATGGTCATTTTACCCTGAGGTCGGTTAGCAGTATTTGACTAAATATGGGAATTATAGTCGGAGGATTTCCGGGGCAGCAGCAGCAGAAGACAATCAGTTCCCACGCAGATCAGCAACTACTTTGAGGTGAGTTACCTTCCAGTAGCGGTGGGTCTACGGCCACAATGTCGGCCCACCAGTAGGAGTTGTATGATAGATGATTGTCTCTGTGATATTCATCTAGGGTTGCTACTACTTGTGATATGTTTATGTGCTAGTATGATATGATGCTATGTGCTAGTGACAGTAGGGGGAGATAGTCCCCAGATTACCGGTCGATAGGGCCGAAGGGGCGATCATGCCCAACCATGCTAGATAGATTATGTGATATGTGTGGTAGTAGTAGGGGGTGAAATAGTCCCCAACACCCGGTCGAGAGGACCGAAGGGGAGACCAGCACCCAGATATGCTAGTCAGTATCCGGTCGAGAGGACCGAAGGGGAGGCCAGCACCTAGATATGCTAGTCAGTATCCGGTCGAGAGGACCGAAGGGGTAGGTCGGGCACCCAGATATGTCTGACAATATATGTATGTTATGTGGTTATATAGTATGTGGTATAGTGGGGGAACTCACTAAGCTTCGTGCTTACAGTTTCCAGTTTTGGTTTCAGGTACCTTTTCTTCGAAGGGGAAGGAGCTGGCGCGGTAGCGGCACATCACATACATGCTTGTATTCCGCACTATGAGATCTTCATGGGGATTTGTACTCTGACATTAATATGTTTTATAAAATGGTTTCCAGACACGCAACATCTTTTATGAAATGATATGATCGGTGAATGTTTTATTTCTAATGTTTTGCTAAGTATATGTTTTAAAAATGAAATTTTTGGCTCGTTTTTTTGGGATGTTACACAATGCGGCTGGGAAAAATCCATATCAATCCATTTATTCTATAAGAGAATTGGATCCCGACCCAGGCCTAAGAAATGAAATTAGATGCCGATTTCATTCCAGTAGTGCCTGTTGCTTCTTTTGTTGGGTTGGTTGGAGTGCTTTAATCAGACTTGACCGAGTAGATCATGTTGGGATCTTCACCATGAATGATCCTCCGGGTGAAGCATCTCATGGCACACAGTTGATCAATAAGACAGGAGAAATAGAATAGACATGGATAACTTCCATTCCTATCACGCTCCAGATGAATAGCCGAAAATCTCCAAGTTGATATCTTAGGATCCCAATTTTTTAGAAGATAATGATTTCCTTATTCAAAAATACTATATATATATATATATATATATATATATATATATATATATATATATATATAGGCTTAGGTTATTCTATTAAAAGTATTTATTGTGTTATTCTATGCATAAATGTGGGTCAATCAATTTTACTTATTTTAAGTAAGTGATTATTACATATTATTGAATTAAATATAATTCAAAAATACCATCTATTCTAACTAAAAGAGTATTTTAGTCAATTAATGTAGATTTAATAACGGAAAATTGCATATTTTAAGGGAAAATAGATCCTATTAATTTTAAAAATCTGATTGTATGGATGATAATTCTCCTAATTCGTAACATGTTGACGGAATATGTTTATCAATATATTGAAAAATAATAAATATGATTAAACCATACAAGAATACACATTCTGACATAATATATATTTTGATTTAATGAACTTCTTGAAGAATAACAAAATTTTGGATACAAGTTAAAAAAAAATCATTACATTCTTCGAAAAGAATATATATATATATATATATATATATATATTATTCTATGAGAATGTTACACTTATTAATAACAAAGAAATACAATATATAAATCATTCTACTAGATTATATTATTACATATATTTTTTTCATTATATTGTATATTATTTTGCTGGAATAATCTATTCTTTTTGGAAGATTGGTGGTCATTGTTCATCTTCATCCTATACAAGTTCATCTTCATGATTCTATTCTGACAGAATCGGAATTCAAGATTCCATTCCAGTAGAATGTTGTAAGTTTCATATGTACATTGTTTTGCTTTGATATCTCTCGTTTCGTTCCCAGCCAAGAAAACAAGAACATTCTTGTTCTTGATTTCATGTGTACCTGCAAATGAGAATTACAACCACCCGTTGATATTGCTTTACATACAACCAATCATTGAGAAATACAACCAATCATTTGAAAAACCTAGATAGGGGTAAAATTAAACTTCATTAGTTTACATACATACGCTCCTTGAATTGACTCCTAACTTTTACCATAATTTCCATTCGACTTCTTGAATGCCTTTCAATTTGAGCTTCCACCCATATCAAAGGCTTCACCTGAGTGCTAAGTCAATATGTCATCAAGTCAAATGCTCCATCAGGAGGCACAAATGATATTGTTCTATCATTTTCAAAACGTGCCAATAGCACACATCTACACCAAATTTGTCCATAGCCTCAAATTTTATAAAACTATATATATATATATATATAATATGTGATATAAGATTTAAAACAAAATGAAAAATTACTGGTGGAACTTAATGTTATCCAAGTCAATGGCTTTTCCCTTTGTACTTCGTCCCTGTGCCTCCAATAATACTCTATCATTCGGTCCAAGCTTACACTCATGTATACCAATGTAACAAGAATGAAATAAAGGCAAATTTTTCCATTAGTTATTTAAAAAAAAAAACTTTTTAAAGATATATTATAGAAAATAAAGAGAAATTTAGTTTGACCTCAAATAAGTTCGCATCTTCAATGCACCAACGACTTCTGATCTAACTATTTCCCCATTACTGTTGACAAGCATATACATACTCTCCACAACATCCAAAATACCTGAAGAGATTAACAAATTGTTTGTTTGTAAATTGTAATATGATTGATAGGAACAACCTTTCAATATATTAACAATTAGAATGTAGACATACATCTGTGAATGCCTTGGAGTGCATGCCACAAGCATCAGAGGCAGATGTGTTTGTAGCAGAGGCATCTGGAACAACAACACCAACAGTCTCATATTGAATTATGCAGGGAACCATAATAGAATCCACAGTTATGTGAGCCACAACACTTCCAGTACCAAAAGCCATTCCTAACATACCAAAAGTGTCAAAATATAACTCAAATTCATAAAATTAAGAAACAAAGAAAGAAAAAGTGTATACGTATAATAATGATATAGGATATGGTTTATATTGAGTTACCTTGAGCTATGTTGAACCAATGCCTCCAAAAATCGATCCACCACCACTAGACTGAACAGGGGCAGGAGGAGGTGATCGGTTAACTGGTGCTGGAGGTGGAGCACGAGCAGGTGATAGTAATCATTTAGAAAAATCCCACAAGAAGACATGCCTCGTTCTTTTGTAATGTATCCCTTCACTACGCCATGAGACAACATTTGTAACAACCATGGGAGGTCTCTGTGAAACTTCCATCCTATATACATCAGTCTTTCTGAACTCACTAAGGATTTTAGCTTCAGTGAATTGAGGGTAACCAAAGTCCAGGGAGAAGAAACAGAAGTTGTTGTTGTCATCTTCTCATTGACACAAAAAAAAGCCCTAAATTCTCGCTCAATGAGAAACAGATGTAGAATTTCTCCGAAAATGAGTAAAATTTGTAGAGGGTTTCGAAGGAGAAGCTCAGATTAGCAACATCGAGAAATAGGGGTAAAATTAAACTTCAGTGGTTTACATACCTACGCTCCTTGAATTGACTCATAGATTTTACCATAGTTTCCATTCGGCTTCTTGAATGCCTTTCGATCTGACTTTCCATCCATATCAAAGGCTTCACTTGAGTGCTAAGTCGATATGTCATCAGGTCAAATGCTCCCTCCATTAGGAGGAGAATGCGAAAATCTTGTTGAAGCTCATCGGCGGCAACAACAAATGATAATGGTGGTGATCTTCTTTTAGAGCTAGGGTTAGGGAGGATCGAATGGGATAGAATACAGTATTGTTGATTGTTTTAAAAAGGGATAAAGGTATGTCAAAGTAATTACCATAATTACAAGAGAGTATTTGTAGAAATTATTTATCAAATTACTAAATTACCCTTATTTATTTGTTTGATTATTTATTTATTTTTTAAAATTTGATTGGCCCACGTTTATGTAGGATTAGTGTCTAAGTCCATAACTATTTTGGTATGTACTTGACCCGATGGTGCATGGTCCTTTTGGATTGCCTTCACCGAAGCAACTTGATAGAATGAATTATGGAGAGAAAGGATTAAATATGATTTATTAGTATATTATGAGAATAATATATTAAAGGAGAAATCATATTATTTAATTAATATTAGTCAAGAATTAATAAGAATTAAGTTTATGACTAAAAGAGATTAATTAAACTTAAGGGACTAGAATTTTAATTATAAGATAATTGCAATTGGGCCATGGATTGCCTTATATTATAAGGTTGGACGAATTCTAAGGGGAAACCCATTAGAAATCGTCCAAGACCTTTAAAGAAAGGAGTTCATGGGTTGCTTAGGGCTTAAGCATCCAAATTAGGGTTTCCTTGTTAGATAACCCTAATAGCCTCACTATTTAAAGAGCCCTTATGCCCCAAAAACGTGGTGAACTAATTATCTAGGGTTTCCACACGTTTTTGAGAGCCTCCTTCTCTTTTCCTCTTCATCCTCTTGCTCTTGGTGTTTGTGAACCATTAGAGGAGTGACATTTGTGACTATAAGCTTTCTAAAGTCAATACAAGAAGGATTTGAGATTGTTATTGCTACATAACAGTCAAGGTATGATCTAAACCCTATTCATATGTTATATTGATTATCATATGCTAGATCTAGGGTTTATAGTCTTGGATAACTTGCATGTACAATAGAGAAACCTAGATCCAAGCATTAGGGTTTGTATGAGCACATAGGATGTTCTTATGACCAAAACCCATCAGTGGTATCAGAGCCTTGACTGGTTTCTATTGTATTGATGCATTATGTAGCTGAAAATCGTATTTTGGCTTACTGTTCGACCTGACTCGGCGGGTCAGCCCTACTCAGCGAGTTCCAAAGTGTGACTCGGCGAGTCGGAGCGTCAGACAGAGGAAACTTCGGATTTTGTTGTTGTTTTGCTTAAGGATTATTACCATATTCGTTTTAAACCTATAAAATACGAATTTTATTGTTTCTTAATGAATATCCTTTCCAAAACACAAGATAATTACCAATTGATTAGATAATAATTTCCTTATATGATAAAGATTGGATTATTTGTATTAATTGGGTAACTTATTTTGCAAGAAATTGAAAATTAGGTCAAATATAGATAATGATGAAATTAATTGTTTAATTTATATATTATTTGTTATTTGATCATTGTGTTATGAAAAGTTTCAATTTTTTCCCTTTAGGTTTTATAGTTTAAATTTAAACTCAAAAGTTTAGTTTTGAAATTTAAATAGTTGAAACCCTAATGTTTTGAAATGTTTCAAAACTTGCCCTCAAGTTTTGGAATTTAAAAGTTGATTAAAAGTTTAATTTAGGAATGTTAAATTCTAAAACCCTAGTGATGTTTTGAAAAGTTCATATCACACCCTTATGGTTTTATTAATTAATTAAGGTGTGTAATTAAAAGAGGTTTAATAAATCCATAAAAGTTTAGGTTTACACTTTAATTAAATTAAAAGTATAATTGTTAAATTTGACCTCCTAGTATTTTAAAAGTGTAAAATACACCCTATACTATATATAACATTAAAAGGCTAACATTATATATATGTATGAGTAAAAGTCAGTCTTACCGTTAGTAGGCCTCATTCACGAAGCTAGTCTATAAGGGGCGTTTAAGGAAATTGCCTATAAAATGACGTTTGAATGGGTATCCACTCTTACCCACCGCACTCTTGACTAGTGGAGGGTCGTTAGCCGAACGGGTAGGTTAGGACAGAAACCTTCCATTATAAGAATAATGAAGTACAAAAGTAACTAAATGTTTTACAAATTCCCAATCTTAGTTACTTAGGCAAAAGTGAATTGATGCAATTCCATGAAATTACACTTTGTACCCTTGCGAAGACGTTAGTGGAGCGTGTGTGGTTTACCGGCACACTAAATGGTTCTAAGCAAAGGTAGCAAAGGGTGGCTCAATGTTTGTCATAGTTCGGTGGAGTGTGTGTGGTTTACTGGCACATCGAATAGGTGACAGTAACATGTGAGGGCACCATGTAGATTTGCATGGTTATTCACACCCGCTTTGTGATCCTCGGCATCCCAGTCACAAACTAGAGGGGCATATCGAGATTTAAACATGCCATTGAAATGTTTAATGAATCTCAAAGGATCTAGGAGTTTTCATAGATTTAAAACTTAAACTCTTTTTCGTTTTTTCATGGTGGAAATTAGTGAATCGTCATTCACTTACCTTCAAATATTCTGCAACTAGATTACGGCATCCCTTTTCTAGGTTGTAGCATATTGTGTTGGGTCCTAGCCATAGAATCTCATTTGGGTGATTTACTAAGGACTCAATCAATCAACTAACTTGAATTTGTTTTCTCCCGTTTTGTAGATGTCAAAGTACGACAACTATGGTCTTCCCAAATCCCGTGGAACAAGCATTCCACATGAAGATGATATTCCACGATTCGATCGAGGAACAAGAGATCATGCTTCACTTCCTCCACCTCCTCCAATTATTCTCCCTAACCCACAAGTTCGAAGAATTGAAAAGTTCAAGCTCACTCAAGCCCTTTTGGCAAGTAAACATAAAGAAGGAAAGTCGGTGGGTGCACACGTCCTAGGGATGAAGTCACACATTGATAGGTTAAGAATGTTGGGATCCGTTGTCTGTGAGGAGATGGCTGTTGACTGAGTTCTTCAGTCACTTCCTAACCCATATAGTGAGTTCGTAAGAGAGTACTATATGATGAACTGCGACGTGACCCTTATAGATCTCACCTATATGCTTATTGTTGCTGAATCAGCAATGGTTTGGCGTAATAGAAAAGCAAAGTTGATTGGTGAATCTGCCTTCAAGACCTCTATGTATATAGACAATGGCAACAAAAGACATGCTATGATCGAAAAGTTTGATCATAAAAAAAAGGCAATGTCTGAAGTAGTTCCATGTCCTATTCCAAAAGAGTCAATTTGCTTTTATTGCCAAGAGAAGGGGCATTGGAGACGAAGCTGCTCTATTTACCTAAGAGATCTAAGAGATGGGAGAGTCAGAACGTATGGCTCTGCTTTAGGTAAAATCCATTGACTAACTCTTTTAAGCTTCTATTCTAGATTCTTAATACATAATGTGATAAGATTACAATTGATGTTTTGTAGGATCGAAGAAAAGAAAGGAAGCTTAAGGGAAGAAGTGAGCAGAATCTAACCGTGAAGAAATGGATTTCGATCGCATTACTTGAAGATTAGATTCTTGAGCTACTACTTAGAGTTAGAATTAGATTGCTAAGAAAGATGTATTAGCATAGTTTTTCAATAAATTGCATTGTAAGGACAAATTTTTTCCGCAATAAAATAAATTTTGATTTTATATTATTATCCTTGCAATGGCGTGTATGAAAAATTGATGTTAGAATGTTTCTATTATTAGCAATAATGGATTTGATTCTTAATTATGTTATTTGTGGAAATGTCGAAAATTTACCGAATAGGGAAGTTTTCTCATCGCCCAAGTTTCAATTGAACAGAAACTTGGAATCATGCAACTTGGTTGCACGATGAATGAGAATTTTCATATTTGGAAATTAGACTAATTTATTGACAAAGTGTCGAGTGAATGACTAGGAGATCGAGTACACAAAGTTGTGTGATGATCAAGTCCACCATAAGAATAATAAATATATTCGTCATGATTTACTAAAGGTTTAGTAAATGTGATTATACTTACAAGATTAAGTGTAATTCTGAAATGATTAAAGGGTTTAGATCAATAGCAGAACGAATAAGAAGAATCAAGTAGGCAGAAAGATAAAAGTGTCTCTATTCTAAGAAGAAGGGAGAGTACCTTTTATGCTTTATGATATGTCTTAATGATTAAGAACCATATCTCAATTGATCCTCTAAGTGAGTCTTAGTGAAATTGTATGTCTAAGAAGAGGAATCAAGAATTGAAGAAATGGTTAAATCAGAAAGTCAATCATACTTCGTTCCAAAACAAGTCTTAGAGTTAAGATTGTAACATTGAGTGACAAGTATTAGGAAGGTTTATAACATTCATCAAATGTGGAAAGTTGTGATGTCTTTGATAAGACGAAGACCAACTAGGACCAATTTATGAAGTGTTTTGTTTTGATAAAAACTACACTAACTCTTGAATATTTGTTTGTCAAGAAATGTTTATTGACAAGAGAATCTTATATGTCAAGGAGTCAGTGGGAGTCTTAATGGTCTTGAAAGGTTTCAAGAACAAATCAAAATAGACCTTATCGATCATCACTAGCACACGAGTGGAGGTTTACAACCTATCGTGTTGACATTATTTTGTTTCTGTGTCGTTCTAATTAAGTTAATTATGCATGTGAGCTCTATGAGTTCTCATTTGAATGCATAAAAGGCAAGGACCTTGATCAATGAAAAGTACATTGATAGGAAAAGGTGAGCTGCTTAACTACTTGGAAGACATGGTGGGCAGCTGTGTTACCATAAGGCAAGAAGTCAAGATTAAGAAAGTTCAGTCCATATGAGTTTGAATTTGTCGTAAACTTTGGTTTTGACAAATTCACATGGATAGGAACAAATACACCATTAAAATCTAAGTGTCATAAGATTCCCTCCTTCATGAAAATGACTGTGAGGAAATGCTTTCACTAAGAGAGATTTTAAAAGGATAGTGAATGTGAAAATTAGATTCTCAAATTCGATTATGGTTACGGTATCCCTTTCCATGATTTGAATTGTGAGTTTTGGCAGTTAGTCTAAATTGTTTAGACACACATATGAGCTATCTAAGGGAAAGGTGTATAAGCTTAGATAAAGGATTATCAAAGCATTAAGTATTAGAAACATGAACTTAAGAAATTCAATAAGTATTGTTTTTCTGGAAGTTAAGTTGGTTTCTGAATACATGTCAAAGCTAGTGGGAGCATAAGTGTTATGTTTATAATAATAATCATCTTGATAGTGGGAGCATAAATGTTATGATTGTATGATTATTAAGACAAGTAATGCAAGTTAGCAATATTAATTATAGAAAACAAGAGTCACACCTTGCAAAGTTGTAAGGGTTGAATAGTTGTTTTGCTATAATTAAGGGAGAGAATATTATGCTTCATTTCAAATCTAAAGGCTTAGGTTGTGGAATGTTAATAAATTTAGTCAAGGATACATAGTGTATTCTCAAAAATCGATTATGATTACGGCATTCCTCTTCATAGTTCGAATTTTGAGAACGTAGCACATAAAATATTGTGGCAGAAGATTGATAAAGTATCAAATCTTTATGTAAGACATTATGCATCGTGTCCCATACGCTTCGGGTATAGGATCGATTGCAAATGCTAAAATATTTGACCATTCTAAAATTTTCCAAATGTCTAGCGCATTTAGAGGGAAAAAGGATAAGAATCGGTTTTGACTAAGATAATTAAACAACTATCAAAGGACAATTCAAAGTTCGCCGAGAATTGGTCGCTTGTGAGTAGTTGGAAGTATAGTATTGGATGGACCATATCGACATTATTATGAATAGAAAAGATTCTATTAAGAATGAGTTGTCATATGGTAAGTATGGAAAGTTTTCCATATTGGGAATTGAATATTAAAAATCTATGTCTAGATTAGAAACTTTTATGCAAAAGGATGTTCAAAGGAATGTACTTTGAGTGAGAGACATCATATCTAAGGAATTGTATTGTAACAATCTCCGATAGAGGAGTTTGTAATATCATTGGCAATAGTCATTGTGACTTTTGTGCTATGACATTATGAAAGGATCATTGCATAAAATGTTAGAATCTAACATATTCCATAAGTGACAAGAATTTGATTTTCTTTCACTTGTGAAAAGGATTGGGAGTTATGAAATGAGTATAATTGGAAATGTGTTCATTTGATCTATTTCACAAAGTAAGAACCATAGGTAAACATTGTGTGCATACTAAGAGCATGGGACAAGTGTAATAATTCAAGTAAGAAGTTGATTACCCGAAACAACAAATAATGAGTAATCGATATGGTGATAAATAAAAGGTGTTTTATTTATACTCAAAGGTTTGAGGCCATATGGGATTAGTATTATTCTTGTGTTTCACTTTGCATGTTTTGACTTCCTGAATAATTTAATTGGTTGAGAACAGTCAAATTATTCGAACGGGTCACAGTCGTTCATATGTTGGAAGTAGGTATGAAGGAAGACTGCCATGAATTGGAGTGTGGAATGTCTAAAGAGTATTAGACATAAGAAAATGTTTGCTGCAACGTTCATGAGTGCTTATGAACATGATTTGAGCATTGGATTAAACCCACGCTCACTTGGATCACTCCATGAATTGTATCACGAGTGATTGGTGAGACGATAACATCTTATATTCTTGAAACCGAGATGTGTGAGTTGTATCTTGCAAATCGGTTGCTCATTGATAATATGTAAACGCACCAGTAACTTGGTGTCATAAAACATATTATTATGTGTGATTCGGTGAGTGATTGCAAGCGAGCATTGAATCAAAGTTTATCCGTTCCTTTTATCCAAAGTAGGATAAAAGTGATATCTTTGGGCCCCTCGATGATTTAGTGATGACAAACGTAAATGCTCGGCCGGGCTAGGGCTAACTTGATTTGTTCAATTAGTCAGTCGTCATAAATTGGAAGTCGAGAAATAGTACATAGAGAATGATTAGAAATCATGTCTCATACGATATCTAGAATGGAGGAATATATGATCCCTTATCTAAAGGACACACGTATCTGATAGGATCAGATTTGACAACGGCTTTGGAAAGCTACGATTGCAGATCAGGATCTGAAGTCATACGCATAATAGTTATTAGACTTATCCAAGTGGGAGACTGTTGGATTAGTGTCTAAGTCCATAACTATTTTGGTATGTACTTGACCCGATGGTGCATGGTCCTTTTGGATTGCCTTCACCAAAGCAACTTGATAGGATGAATTATGAAGAGAAAGGATTAAATATGATTTATTAATATATTATGAGAATAATATATTAAAGGAGAAATCATATTGTTTAATTAATATTAGTTAAGAATTAATAAGAATTAAGTTTGTGACTAAAAGAGATTAATTAAACTTAAGGGACTAGAATTGTAATTATAAGATAATTGCAATTGGGCCATGGATTGCCTTATATTATAAGTTTGGACGAATTCTAAGGGGAAACCCATTAGAAATCGTCCAAGACCTTTAAGGAAAGGAGTTCATGGGTTGCTTAGGGCTTAAGCATCCAAATTAGGGTTTCCTTGTTAGATAACCCTAATAGCCTCAATATTTAAAGAGCCCTTATGCCCCAAAAACGTGGTGAACTAATTATCTAGGGTTTCCACACGTTTTTGAGAGCCTCCTTCTCTTCTCCTCTTCATCCTCTTGCTCTTGGTGTTTGTGAACCATTAGAGGAGTGACATTTGTGACTCTAAGCTTTCTAAAGTCAATACAAGAAGGATTTGAGATTGTTATTGCTACATAACAATCAAGGTATGATCTAAACTCTATTTATATGTTATATTGATTATCATATGCTAGATCTAGGGTTTATAGTCTTGGATAACTTGCATGTACAATAGAGAAACCTAGATCCAAGCATTAGGGTTTGTATGAGCACATAGGATGTTCTTATGACCAAAACCCATCAGTTTATGCATACAATAACACAATAATTACTTTAAACACCTAAACCTAGCTCTCTCTCTCTCTGTGTATATATATATATATATATATATATATATAATTACATTGAATTTTTTATTCTTACGATTTTGGATTGAGTCGTATGATTTATAATGCTCTTCTTCAATGGTCTTCTTCTCCATTTCTTTTTTCCAGGTTCTTTCTTTACTCTGTCTCCATCTTTTTCTCTAATTTCATGCATTTATTTTGTTCTTATTACCTGATATTACTATATTCCTGTTGAGATGTCATAAAAAATTAATCAATCTACTAGAAGAAAGATACATGCTAACATTTTGAATTTGTATTATCCTCCAGAAACCAACTGTAGTCTCATAGACCATTCCCATATATCTTAATAGGTCTTAGCATTTCCTCAAATTCAGCTACAAGAAGTCATTGATGCATTTCTTGAATCAATCATCTAAACTGAAATTCATTTGTTAGTTAGATGCAGTGACCAAAATGAAAGATTTGTGAAAGTTCATTATTATTTATTAGTGTTAACCTTTGTCAAATTATGAAACTAATATTATATTTTTGTTCATAACAAGGTTTTTTTTGTAATAATTTCTTTGATCGGAAGATATGTATATCTGATTAGGTGTAGCTTGAAAAATCATATTTTAATTCTTATAAGGAAAAAATACTTTAGAAATTGACCAAATTACAATGTATGAGTTTGATGTTTATGGCTATGTCAATGCACTTTAATTGTAATATTTATCAAATTTCTTTACAGAATTTAACGTTGCTGGTACATATAACAACTTATTGTTGCTTTTGGTTTTACATGACCAATATGAAAAGTGCCATATGAGCTTCCATGGGGGTTTGTATACCGAACAAAGTCAATTCATAAAACTACTACACAACATATTTTAATCAATGAGTCGTATCATGTTGTGATAAAACAAATATCACGTGGATCATTTATGTTAGAAATTATTGTATTAAAACACCAAATTGCTCTAATATAAATATTAAATATTTTTATTTAATAAATTTAGTTCAAAAATTCAAAATGAATCTAACTAACATTTTTATTAAAATTGCAGCTAAAACAGTACCATATATTAATGTGATGTGTATTTAATTTATATTATCCGCATTTAACGCGGGTCATAATCTATTTTTTTTACAAAATAAGATTTGAATTCGTTGAAAAATCCTAACAAACTCATAAAGAATTCTCATAAATTAATTTTGAATATCTACATGCCGATATTTACTAATTTCCTTAGTATTGTTATTTGGGAATCCTTTTAATTAATTAGGAAGATGTCCACAAATACACGAGTGATTTGATTTCTTTATTAAGGTATAAGATTCTGATCAGCCATTATGTTTTACTTGATTCTCCTATATTGTATGATGAGAATATGTGCCAATCACTTTTCACAGAAGACTTTTAACCTATAATTTTATTAGATTTATCATGGAGAATTTAATGGTGTTTGTTTTTAGAGACAAAATATCTGCAGTCTACGGATTAAATCTGTAGATATTTGCATTAGACGATGTGGATCAAACATCTACAGTATGCAAAAAAAAGACTGTTTGTTTTTTAAAATCTACAGACTGCTAAAATAAATTGATTTTCTTTTTAAAATTTAAAAGAGTTTTTCAATAATTCTAATATAAAAACATTGCAATCCTCTCTAATAAATGAATATATTTTTTTGTCATATGTCTTTTTCTCCTTCATTTTACCACATTATATTTTTATGGTTTTTTTTTTCATTTTCTTATTTGTCATTTGTCATTTTTTGAGAGTTTTCATTCTTACATTAAATTTCTAGAATTTACAGTTATATATATGGAAGGTTCTTATTCTATTAATATAAGATTATCATTTTATTAAATTGAGAATAAATTTACATAAATGTTACAAACTCATTGATTTACTTTCTTTTTTCAATTACTTTATAAAATGTTTAATATTTACATATTTTTATTAAACTTTCTATATTTAATAAACTCGTATACTATATAGAGTCACACCTACTTTAATGATACAACCACCTTATTTTCAATATATATAACAAATTAATTGTCCATTTTATGAAGAAAAAAATACGTTAGTAAAATACTTTGATAAGTTTTGTAATATATTTAACCTTTTTAGGTATTGCTATAAAAAGTCATTGGATAAATATCCGTAAAGTTTATTAAAATATGAATACCAAAAAATTATATGAACAAATAAAAAGTTTATTAGGCTAAAATCATTAAAATAATATAATTGCAAAGTGTTCACATGACAAATGAATAAAAAAAATAATTGTTTGCACGCATGAAATTTGATAGATTTTTTCATTTTTTATTGTTTTTGCTGACCATTAATCGAAATGTTTTTTTTGTCTTTTTTGTCTTTAGGATTAGTGTAAGAGTTAAGAAGATGTTAGAAAACATAGATTCACATCCACCCTAAGAAAAAGACACATAAATCTTTTTATGTCTATAGTCTTCTAAAAAAACAAACAATACCAAAAGTCTCCGTGTCATCCGCACGTCCGCACGACGCACACATAAAAGGTCTAGAAGACCTTTTGAAATTGAAAACGAACACCACCTTTATGTTTTCACGTCTACTCTTTTATACTTGCAAATTGTATATTTGTTTTAGTCCTCTTTCAGTTCTTTTTTATTTCCATCAAATCGTATTATAGCCATTATGCTCCAAAATTGTAAGAAATGTTTTTTTTATAAATGTTTCTAGAACCTATTAATTGTTACGGGGTTAATAAAAAAACGTTATCTTATTTCATGGTCTATGTGACTCATTCTACATAATATTTGGTTTGTATTTTTTTTTTATGGACTAAGGGCTACCAAATTATTTTTGATGAAGCCCATAATAAAGACAAAGACGTTTCTCCTACATGGCAAACAATTGTCTATGATGCGGTAAAATGTGTGCCATCAATGATGTGGCACGACAAACATTGTGCGAGATGCTTAGTATGCCGATAGTTGTGCCCACATCGATAACCTGTCGTTTCTCTTTCTTCTTCAAACCCACCGAATGAACTGATCTATCATCACCAATATTCCATTATGACGGTGTGACACCATATTATGATCGATATCCAATGCAACTCAGAGTCACCACCATCAAATATGAACTATGTTCTAGAAACCCAACACCAAACCAAAACCCGATTTTGAATCCAAATCCCAACCCGAAAATGTAAGTTGCCCCTAAAAAAGGGAAGACCGCCAATATAGCTTGGGATTTGAAAAAAGAAGAGGTGTTAGCCTCGCCGATATCGGAGGACCCAAAGGTTGACAATGATAAAAAAAAAGTCTGACTTTTTGGATAAGTTCTTGTATGTTTCCTTGTTAAAATGAAAAAAAAAAGGTACCAACAAAAAAGACCAAATCTACACAAATGGGGGAATACAAATAGAGAGGTAAAATATCTAATGGTTTGTTTAAAGGCTTGAAAAACAATGACAAAGTGGTCATACTGATGCCACCATTTTAAAAAAGGCGCTCGAAATGTTTCGATTACAACAATGAAAACGCTTCAAACATTTTAATTTTGAGAATGTTGCCAAAGATAGTCCAAGATGGTATGATTTACGAAAGGTTGAACTACATTACATCGTTGGGATGCTCGTGTGAGGATCAACCTCAATGATAATGACACATTTGATGTTCCACAACCTAATCATCCTTGATCGGGACAAAGCCAAAAAAAGGGCAAAGCTAAATCGTCAACTTTGGATGTAAACCGTTTTGATAAGTTATAAGAAATGAAGTTAGAGACCGTAGTCCTATATAAAATTTGAATAAATACTTGGATTCCGCACAATATAATGAACGTAAGAAAGAAAGAGCTTGTGATGTGAAGCTTTTAATGCACGATATGAGTAACTTTAACGGGGAGGAACACAAATTGATTTTGGCTATCGCCAAAATCAAGAAAAAATGTAATATGTAGTTTTCTTTATCATTTTTATTTTTTAATATGGTGTAAGAACGGGAAGTGCTTTGCTATGGATTGGTGACATGATGTTGTCATGTTACACATGGAGGAAACATGCTCTTGAAAGTGTGCGTGTAGTATGTTGTGATCCTCTCAAAAACACCCATCGGTGTAGTATTTTAAAAATCATTTGATTTTAAATAAAACAAGTACAAAGTTCTTTTTATTTTAAAAGAAGTACAAAGTTTTAATTATGAAAAAACATACGATCCGATACTTTAAAATAAGTTTTTAAAATACTTTAAAAATAATTTTATGTGGAATTACGTCACAAACTGCCAAAATTATAAAGTTTTGTTTAGAAGAGTGAAATCTCATAATCCGACCCTTTCAAAATATTTTCGCTATCTTCTAAGAAACTCACAAGTCTTCAATCTCAGCACAAGTCAAAATAAGTTAGACAATTGAATTTTCTAGTGAAAATACTTGAGGTTGACTCGTTTAAAGTAATGAAATGACAATCATCATACTCTAGATCAAACCCAAAATCAATATAAAACCAATAATCACTATAAAATTTGATAAACCAAATAATGGAATAGTAAAGACTTGAATAACCAAGAGCAAATGGTATATAAACTCATATTCAAAAACAAGGATATAAAATCCATAAATCCCATAATCCAACTAAATTTAATAACTCATAAAATTTATCCAAAGAACGTGATAACCAAATCCAATATCAAGGTCTTAGTAACCCACAATTTATAACATGGGAATTAGTATTCTATAATCAAAATAAAAAGTTTAACTAATAAGTATCCGAAACCAAATTAAATCAAATTAGTGGCATACCATCCAATTATCACAAAGAGAATCATCTTTACTATAATCACCTACTAGTGGGCCGACATTGGCGCCTTAGACCCACTTCTACTGTAAGGTAACTCACCTCGATAACTGGAAGTAGCTACAAAAACTTCGGCTCCGGATATCACCCGACTCAAGCCCCTATACATAGAAGATTTCCTATAATTCCCTTTTCATACTCATAACCCCTTAAGGGAACTTTGGTCAAAGTCCAAGTCAAAGTCAATGTTTTGGTCGAAGTCAACATTTTGGGTTGACTCAACTCGCCGAGTTCTATAAATCATAAAACCCTGAAATCACGATCCAACTTGTCGAGTTCCTCCTATCCACATATTCGGGACACCCCGACCCAACTCGTCGAGTTCCTCTATAAACTCGTCGAGTTCTTCAGTCTGTTAAGCTTTCTTAATGGGTTAATCCCCTATACTTCAAATATAAGCTCCAAACTTCATATACATACTTAAAATGTCCTTTTAAGGGTAAAGTTTCCAACTTTACCCGTTAATACCCTTCCTTAATGGATTTAGCTCAAACCCTAACTCTAAAAGGTATATATCTTGATCCAAAAGCCATCAATACTCCAAACTAAGGCATATACCATGAGATCTGAACCCTAGATACTTCAGAAATACGTAAAGCTTCTAACTTTCCTTCCATGCATGGCCCTTTGGAGCTTAAAAGACCAAAATGACATCCTAAAGCTTGCTTGGGGCTTCAATGGCCCTAAAGTTTGCACCTTAATGCCATGAATGCCCTCCATGATTCTAGATCTGAAGGTATACTCACTTAGGACGACCATTTCCCAAGGATCATGCTTCTTGGACCAAAAACTCAATAAAGTGATAATAAGGAGGTCTAAGAATTCACTAAGCAATTTTGAGACTTGCTTACCAGAAAATGATGAGAATGAAGTGGTATATCTGGATCTACTAGCTTTTTCTTGAATCCCCATGCTTCTCCTTCCTTCACAAGCTTCAACACATACAAAACTCACTCAAAATGACTCACAAGCTCAAACAATGCCTTAGGGTTTCGTGATTTAGGGTTTGGGGACTAGGAGGGTGTAAATAAGGCTAGAATGTGGGGATTAAGATGCTTAAATTGGGTGCAAAACCCTGAAATTAGGGTTTCACCCCTGCCAGCCTACTCGTTGAGTTAAGGGCTCTCAACTCGTCGAGTAGGTTACTTAAAACCCGTATTCCTTCTGGTCTCTACTCGATGAGTTTGGGGCCTCCAGCTCATCGAGTTTCTAAACAAAAATGAATAAAATATAACTTTAAATACATACCAGGAACCGGGTGTTACACCACATCCCGTGAGGTGTTTTGGCAAACTTCTTAGTTGGGACAAGATTAAGAATGTGGGTGGCAGTCTCTAAGGCATACCCCTAGAATGAAATTAGAAGTGAAGCTCAACTCATCATGGAACGAACCGTGTCCAACAAGGTTCGATTACGCCTCTCAACCACACTATTAAGTTGTGGTGTCCTAGGAGGTGTCAATTTTGAAACTATTCCACATTCCTTGAGGTAGTCATGAAACTCGATACTAAGATACTCACCGCCTCTATCGGATCTAAGCATCTTTATGTTCCTGCCCAATTGATTCTCTACTTCATGTTTAAACTCTTTGAACTTTTCAAAGGTTTCTGACTTATGCTTGATTAAGTAGATATAGCCATATCTGTTATAATCATCAATAAAAGTCATATAAAATCGATTAGCATCCCTTGTTGTGGATCTGAAGGGCCCACACACATCTGTGTGTATGAGATCCAACAATCCTTCACCTCTTTCACAAGATCTAGTGAAAGGTAGGGGTGTAAACGAGCCGAGCCGAGCCCGAGCCTGACCAAGCTCGAGCTCGGCTCGTTTAATTTTGAGGAAGCTCGAGCTCGATTTGAGCCTTAAAATGAAGCTCGAGCTCGGCTCGTGAACAATTCAGTGGACTCGCGAGCCTAATCAAGCCTAAACGAGCCTCCATGTATATATATATATGTGTGTGTGTGTGTGTTAGTGTGAGTGTATGTATGTATGTATGTATATATATATATATATATATATATATATATATATATATATATAAGGCTCGTTTAAGCTCGTTTAGGCTCGCGAGCCCACTAATTGAAGCTCGGCTCGAGCTCGTTTAATAAACGAGCCTCATATTTAGGCTCGAGCTCGGCTCACTTACACCCCTAGTGAAAGGTGATTTTGTCATATTTCCATTAGACAAGATTCACTTGTATCATCTGACCTTAAGTCAAATGATTCCAACACTCCATCCTTTTGGAGTTGGGTGATACGTTTCTTGTTAATGTGTCAAAGACGACAATGCCACAAGCACGCTTTGTCTAAACCATTAGACGGATCAATTTGAAAAACACTATTACCTAAATTGTCTATAATCATCACATTTTCATACACACCATCAAAAGGTAAAACTTAAAAATAAGAAACACCATTTTTATAAGCAGAAATATAATCATTCTCATCATTAAAATAATATCTAAAATCTTGTTTAAACAATGCAAGTAAAGAAATAATGTTTCGTGTCATTTCTGACGAGTAGCAACAATTTATTAAATCTAATCCTAACCCACTACTAAGCACTAAGCCATAAACTCCAATTTTGGTGACAGGTGAAGATCGCCTATTCCCCATGATTAAGTTTGTCAATTTGTTATGTCTAATGAAATTACGGTTTTTATTTTTTTTCTTATTATATATTGTGTGGATTTTTTTTGTGCTACCCCAAAACTTTGACCCTAGTTACGCCATTGACGTCGACCACCTTGTATTTACATCGACACATAATAAAAATAAGAAGGTAATTATTTTAAAGTTAACGAACGAAAGTTATTATATGTGACCCGAATCATACGTAAGAAAATACATAAAATTAGGCACAAAAAGGTAAAAAATTTCTGTTGAAAACTCGAATATAATACGTTTGTTTAAGTTAACGAACGAAAGTTATAATAAGTGACCCGACTCATACGTATGTAACATACATAAAATTTAACGCGTAAATGTAAAAAGAATTATATTGAAACATAAATAAACTCGAATTTAAACCGACAATTGCATAAAAGAACAGGTAAGTTTTTTTAGAAAAAAAAAATAACGAACGAAAGTTCTAAATTCACGTGGAAACATTGACCACCATAAATTTACACACACACACACACACACACACACATATATATATATATATATATATATATATATATATATATAATAAACGAGTAAAAAATTAGTTTTTTTAGGTTATCGAACGAAAGTTATTAAGCAGAATTATATTATACTATACTACGTGGGATAAGCACCAAAGTTAAGAAAATAGAGGTGAAAATAACATTTTACAAAGTTCGAAGTGAAGGGTCAATGTGACATTTGAAAAAGTAGAAGGGTTGAAAAGACACAAACTCATAAACATAAAATATTAACAAATTTACATAAATGGTCCCTATGGTTTACCCATGGTAACAAACCCAGTCACTGCTACCTGAAAATACCAAATCACCCTCATACTAACAGACAAAAACTAACGGTGCTATAAAAAATGACAATTCACGTAAGTTTTGGAAATCACAGGTACCACCGGTAGTATATATGTAATTTTGTCTAAAACATAAAATAAATGGCAAATTCATCTTTTTATAAGAATTTAACAAATTAAATTACACAATGTTAAAATTTGAGATTAAATCTACAACCAGACCATTAAAAAAAACTATTTTTAGATTATACTGTAATGAGTAAACTGCAAATTTGGTCCCCATGGCTTACGATTTTATGTGGGTTGGGTCACCGAACTTTAAAAATTGCATAGAACGTCCTTATCAACATGTTTCTTTGTGGATTTGGTCCTTGGACTTAACGGCAGTTAGTTTTGGATGTTAGGCCACCCCACATGCCCCTCACGTAAAGGGTATATTTGTCTTTTTCACTTGCCCTTCCATATCAATTTAATATATCAGAAAATCATAAAACCATAACATTGTTCAAACTTTGTTTTTGTTCATAACAAAATACATTCATACCAACAATCAAGTACAATACCATTAGTTTTTAGCATAAACCACAACAAACACAAATGACAAAAAAATACATTAAAAGAAACTAAACAAACATCAAACTATAACCACCCTAACTTGTCCTCACCCCAACCCATAGTTTGCCATAAAAAGTCCAGAGTCAGTCTCCAACTTCTCTACACTTTCCATAACATTATCAGTTAAATCCTTCAACCGTGAATAAGACCCATTTTCCCATAAATATAAAACAATGCATTAATCCTTAAATTGCTTTTAGGTTCCCTCTTTGTAGCTTCCAATAACTTGACCATAATTATGTCATCATGATTTTAATGTAACTTTTTAACATTAAAATCTGACCTAATTTCTTTAAGTATGCTTACATGCTTGGCAGAGCATGCTGCAATATGTTTCATGTATTCTTCTTGTGCAATCCTAATAGATGAATACATTATATATGCATTTAGCTGTAATAAACCCAAATTATATATATATATATATATATATATATATATATATATATATATATACACACACACACATATTTGTTTACATGATTTCTAAACAACACAAGATAAATTCTACACATTCATTACTATCGTCAAAATGGAGTAGGAGTCTTTTCAATGTCATAGTAATAATGTCAAATGCATCCATTTACTATCTGGATATGTAAACTTACAAGGGTTTATACATATTTTCATAATTACTCATTGAGAAATTAAATGTTAAGCCATTGATTAGAGATCAAGGGTCTTTTCATTTGTCATAGATTACCCATATAAGCACGCACCACCAATAAACATAATCATATTTCCAAGTTACAAACAAAACTTACTTTTCTAAAACAAACCCAAAACAAAGAAATAACATCAAGCATTCGATTCTAGTTGGACCTAATCTTGAAATCGAGCATGCTATTTGGAAGGACATATAGAAACAAAAAAATATTTTACTGGTGTTCAAGGTGATAAACTCAAACTTTGAAGAGAAATATGTTATGTTGGAGCAGCTCATAGGTTTCACATACTCCATTGATAGGGTTATCGTACACGTTTACCTATTTGGATCTCAAGTTAAAGATGTGTAGCTCCTTTTGGCCCTTAACAATCTATCGGAGGTCATTCAACAATGATTGAATGATCATACAACACTTCTTGAGAGGGCTCAATAGGAGGAGTGAAGCCTCAAAATTGAAACTTTTGGTGTTCTCGTTAGGTTTAAGCATGTAATTTTTTTGGAAAATATTTAACTTTATTAGTTTTTGGTGTAAAAGCTTCAACCTTTTGTGAATGAATGGAATGGAATCATTGTTTTTTGTCTTTATTTTGTGAAAATTTGTAGAACTAACAGAAAAAAGTGTAATACCTTATGTTAGATGAGGATGTCATCTCAATCGGTTCTTAAAGCTTCTTTATGCAAGTGTCGGAGATGAGAGACAGAGTGATCACAAAGAGGCAGAGTGATTGGGAGACAAAGGAGATGAGAGGTAGATGATTATGGTTCATATGTATAAGAGGTAGATGACCCGGCTGGTTCATATGTATAAGAGGTAGATGACCCGGCTGATAGATAGAGGAGATAGGCAAGTGAAAAGACAAATGTATGTGGGATGGTCTAATAGCCAAAGCTAATGGTTGTTAAGTCCATTGATCAAATCCACAATAAAACTTATTTATAAGGATGTTCTATGCAATTTTTAAAGTTCAGAAACTCAATCCTGCAATCCACGTAAAATCATAAAGCATAGGTACCAAATTTATAGTTTACTCTACTATAAAAACATCAAACCCGTGGGACCATCTTTATAATTTTACCTTTTAAAAATAAAAAAGAAAGCATGATAAGCATGAATATCAATTTTATTGCCCTTCACGATAACAAAAGGAGGGGAATGCCACTTTTTTATCTTCAATTTCTGATTGGTTTTGATAAAGTTGTTTGTCTATCTCCTTTCTCTTCCCAGCATTCTGCATGCTCTATATCTTTCAGTCTCGATCGGTCTCTTCTTTTTAACTCTGTGTGCCCCTGAACCCCACCTTTTCCCGCCGTGGCGTTTCAACATTGGGTTTTTTTTCAATCTCTCTCCCTCTCTTTTCCGCCTTCTCTCTCACACACAAAGTGAACGCGTCACCTACTTTCAGAGACTTCTGTTAGAGACGCTCCTCCCTCATTCCTCAAGTTATTTCAGGTATTGATGTTGCGAGAATCTCTACAACTATGCTTATTCTTTATCACCGTTACAGTTTCTCTAAGATTTTGAAGTTATGTACCGATTCTTCGCTAGAAATGGATATTTGTATTGATTTTACATAATTCTCGAACCACAGTTTATGCTATTATAGGTAGCAATTGTTAGGTTTTCACCTAATTCAGTCGTGAGGAACTAATTCGTACCTAATGTGCTTGATTGTAAGTTTGTAACTGATTTGAGTTCCGCATCTACTCTGGAGAATTTGCAATTGCAATTTTTATGTTCTGGCGATTGCTGTCGTTTGATTTTTTGTTTTTTTGTTTCGGCATTTTGTGCACCAATTCAAGCCACAAAATTAACTACTGAAAATTGAAAACAGACGAATGTTTCATGTTCGTGTTTGCTTCTTCGTCAACGGGTTCATGTTGACAACTAATTTTCATACTTTTTCCTCTGTTCATGCTCAATTTCTCATCCTCATTCATACCATGGATAAACTTTAGGGGAAATGCCAGAAATCCAATTAGGTGCGCATACTATAAGGAGCCATGGAACTAAAGTGGCAAGGGCTCACATGCATGATTGGTTTGTCTTCATATTTCTCGTGATCATGGAGATCATTCTGAATGTGATAGAACCATTCCACCGTTTTGTTGGAGCTGAAATGATGGAAGACCTAAAATACCCTTTACAAGACAACACTGTTCCCATTTGGGCTGTTCCAGTAAGCAATCTTTGATGAATGCTATGCAACTTTAAAATCTTTACATACTAATTTGTTTTTGGTTTTTCATTTAACAGATTATTGCAATATTATTGCCATTTGTGGTCATACTCATATATTACTTTATCAGAAAGGATGTTTATGATCTTCATCAAGCAGTGCTAGGGCTTCTGTTTTCAGTACTTGTTACAGGAGTTTTGACTGATGCAATCAAAGATGCAGTTGGGAGACCTCGTCCTGACTTTTTCTGGCGTTGCTTTCCTGATGGCAAAGGGGTGAGTGAGTTCTCTCTCTGAATCCTTATGATGGAATCAGGGAATGGAATAGTCAATTCCATTCCCTTCTCTGATTCCATCATGCCAAACACTACCTAGAAATCTCTCACGGATCTGAATTATGTTAGGTTTTTGATCCTGTTACAAGTAATGTGATGTGTACTGGATTAAAATCCGTTATCAAAGAAGGACACAAAAGCTTCCCAAGTGGACACACATCTTGTAAGTTCATTATTATTATTATTATTATTTAAAAAAAAAAACATCATAAACCATATATTATTGTTTATTTTTAATAATAAGTTTTTCTCCAAACAGGGTGCTTTGCTGGACTTGGTTTTCTGTCATGGTACACAGCTGGAAAAATCAGGGCATTTGACCAAAGAGGCCACGTGGCAAAGCTTTGTATCATTGTCTTCCCTTTACTCATTGCAGCTTTAGTTGGTGTCTCACGTGTCGATGACTATTGGCATCATTGGCAAGATGTATTTGCAGGAGGCATTTTAGGTTTAACGGTTGCTTCTTTTTGCTACTTACAATTCTTTCCACCACCTTATGACATTGATGGTAAATTAAACCTAAACCCTCCAATTTTTTTAATTACAGTTTTATTAAATTATTAAACTGTGTGTCAGTTGATGTTATTTTATTTAATTTAGTTTGTTTTGATGTGTGTACAGGTTGGGGGCCCCACATTTATTTTCAGATGTTAGCAGAGTCTAGTAATGATACGCAAACGGGGAGTGTGAATGGTTTAAATGTGGCTCCATTGGAAACTGAGAATGTGCGTATGCATTCTCGTGGTGGGATGGGGATTGGGGTTTCGGATGATAATTCTTTGAATCAAATGGAGAGAGGGAGAAGGCGTTGACCGGGGTTTGACTTTCTACTTACATATGGTGTAACTTATGTAGATCAATTAGCTTAATTTATTAATATAGTTTAGGGTTTTTGGCATCTTTTTCTGGGATCTTGTTTTTGATTTTCGAGATTGAATGTGTCTCTTTCTGATTTATATTGGTAATGACTAATGAATTTAGTTGGTGGCTCTCATTTTGGTATTTTTTGGCAATTTGATATTTGCAAGGTGATATTTCCACTTGTGTTTCTTTATCCATCCATTTAAAAAAAAGGTTTCGACTTTTTTACCCTCATCGTGATTCTCTCTCTTCAATTAAAATGTATAAAAGTGAATGAATCAAAACAATAAATGGAGATATGATTTGTCTCAAAAGTTTTTAAAGATATTGGTATTATTGAAGATTATATAAATTAGGTTTCATTTGTAATCATAATGTATCAACTAATATGAAAGAATCATATCTCTTGGCAAAAAAACTCCAAGAGCAAAAATAACTTAGTAAAAACATCGTACTTTTAAAAAAATATTTCATATCAATTTTATTCTTCATTTCTTGTGGTTTGTTGGATATGGATGTTGTTCTTGTAATATTTTTCAATCGGACCGTTGCTATGATTTTTTCTTTATTGTTGTTTTCAACCCTTACTAGCTAATGGAAATGGCTGCTAAGACAACCCATATCTGGGAAAGCCAAACTCACCTAGAAGAAAAATCGATAACCTCACTTAAATAAAAGACGAGTATTTTTGTAAACAAAAAGAGTCTCGATGAAACCACTAACAACATAATACACCATATTTGCAGAGAAAAAATTGCAAGATTATGATTGTCGTGTAAAACTTATCTTTCACATGATTTAGGTATAACCGAATAAATACATAATTACAAGTAAGGTAATGGGCAATATAAAATGGGCCTAACATGGGTCTAACCATGTAGATGCCACTGACTTTATCACACACTTTCGTTTCTTTGGTGGCTGAGGCATGTAATCCATGTAGAAGGTTATAAAGCTAGCTGGTCTCCGCAACAATATTGGCGACACTGTTGTACTCAACGTTTATAGGACTAAGGTGTACTTTGTTTTTTCGAAGCCAAAACTTATGTAGTCTGCGGACCACATCTGCAACTCTCTACAACAGAAGAGATAGACCAAACTTCTACAGTCTGCAATAAGAAATATGTTTGTTTTTAACGCCTGCAGAAATAAACTAAAATTTAAATAAACAGATTTTTACAAACTTAAAATAGTTTTTCAACACCCAAATTTTAATAATTCTAGTCTTACAACACTGAAATAAAATTCATACAACCAAATTAGTCTTACATTAACAAGTTTAGTCTTAGAATAACAATGTCATTTAAAATAATTAATTCCATATTTTGCATCAACTACTTAACAGTTTCATTATGTAACTGAGTCATAGATTCACGGTCCGCTGCAATATTGTAACGACCCAAATTTTACCAAGAAATTTTTCATTTTTAATTAATCAAACAAATCCCATAATCCATATATTTCCAAACCATTTGTTTTCCAATTCGTAATTATGACAATTTCGTTGTACTTTTGAAAACATCAGAGAGTCCCAAACACACAAAAAGAGAGGTAGAGTGCGCGCCATGTCATCACGCATTGCCCTTGCCCTTAGGTGTAACATCCCAAAAATACAGGACAAAAATTTCATTTTTAAATACGCCATTATAAAACCAACAATGTAATAAAACATCTGTAACATAATGTCATGTCAAAACCAAAGTAGAAATAATCAAACATGTTATCATTAAGCAATATCAGAGTGTAATCCCAAAGATCTCATGTGCGGAAAACCGTAGTGTGGTGCGCTGCGATCAAGCCGGCTCCTTTCCTTTAACACGAAGTACCTGAAACCAAAACTGAAAACCGTAAGCACAAAACTTAGTGAGTTCCCCCATCATACAACATACCATACAATCACATAGCATACATACTGCCGGACAATTCTGGGGTGCCCGACCTACCCGTGTCAAGCCATTCTGGGGTGCTGACCTACCCGTGTCAAGCCATTCTGGGGTGCTGACCTACCCGTCGGTCCTAACAACCGACCCTCGGGGACTATTCCACCCCCTACTGCTACTATCACATATATCATAACATAAACATACTATCATACATATTTGGGGTGCCTGAACTACCCTTCGGTCCTAACAACCGAACACGGGGACTGGTCCCCTCATACTACCTCTATCACATATAACATAACAAGTCAGCATGCAAACATATCATCACATACTGTCAGACGTATCTGGGGTGTCTGACTACCCTTCGGTCCTAACAACCGAACTCGACTACTATCACACACAACATATCATGCTAGCATATAACGTATCAAGTAATAGCAAACCTAGATGATATCACAAAGACAATCATCTATCATACGTCTCCTACTGGTGGGCCGACATTGTGGCCTTAGACCCACCGCTACTGGAAGGTAACTCACCTCACACTGCTGAAGTCCCGAAGACACAATCTCACACTTGCTGAAGTCCCGCAGACTCGACCCCAGCTGCTGGCTGACAGACTCCCGAACTGTCAACACCAAAATAACACCCAATTAATAATTGGGTCCCAACACATAACCATAATACATACTTGGATAATTACTTCATTACCCCTAGCTTGGCTTATATAAGCCCAAGGCCCAATCCATAGGCCCAAAGCGAACTAGGAATCAAAGCCTAGCATATGGCCTAATTTTCCAAATTGGGCCCAGGCCTATAGGTGGTCTTATTCTAAGGCCCAACATTATACAATCATTAAGGCCCGACTATGGTCCATCCATGGCCCAATTTTCCAAATTGGGCCCAATCCTTTACATGAGACTTACCCTAGGCCCATTAAATTATTTTAGTCCATATAATTATTCTTGGATGGCCCATTAATAATCCAATCATCAAGGCCCAATAGAAAGGCCCAACAATAAACCCAAGTGAAGTTAGGGTTTCACATAAAATGCCGATTAGGGTTAAGTTTCCTACTTAACCCATTAAGGAATTATTCCTTTAAGGACTTAATCCATTAAGTCCATCATTCTTCTAAATAAGTCATATGATGTGATTGGGCTTAATCACACAATTCCATTCCAATGGCCCAAATATGGGTCTCGATAAGTCCAAGCCCATAATCCCAAATTAGAGTTTTCACATGCAATGATGATTAAGGTTTAGTGTTTCTTTCTTAACCCATTAAGGACTTAATCCATTAAGTCCATTATGCCTTACGCTAGTTTGCCAATGATTATTAATTATTTAAGATTTAATAATTAATTCTCGTGTACCCCAAACAATTTCCACAAATTAGGGTTTTATTTGCATTATGGTTTTTCCAACCCAAATATTAGTCCATTTATCAATTTGTTGGGCTTTTAGGTCCATTAGGGCTTTATTGGGCCTATTAAGCCCACTAAAATATTATTAAGCCCATTAAGGTTTCATTAGGGTCCATTAGAGTCCATTAAGCTTCATTGGGCCCATTAGAGCTCCTTTGAGCCCATTAGGGTTTCTAGCACCCCAAACGAATCTATCACAAGAGGCAAAGCGCACCGCCACCCGACACGGCGGCCGGTGGCGGCAGCCACCACCCTAAGGTGGTGGTTTTTCAATTTCTTTTATTATTCTTGGCTCTTACGACTTTTACAATGAGTTCCTAAAACAACACACACACTACACTAATACCAACACACACAAGCGGTGGTCCTTGGCGGCAGCCACCACCTCGCGGTGGTGGCAATGGCGGCTCTCGTGATTTCCGGTCAAACAAATCATTCCCATAAACAAAACACGCATACCATCACATCCTTTGCTCGAAACGAGAAACCAACCACCCGATAATGGCGTATGGCGGCGGTAGTGATGGTTTCGACGGCGGCAGAGGGTATTCACGGCAACAGCAATAACGAACCCGTCAGCAGCATACTCGACCGGTCATGGCGGTTCTTCTCCAGCTAAGCGCGATGGCAGCGACAACACAAGCGGTGGCATAGCGGAGGATTGCGGGGACAACCACTGAAATGTTGACCAACAATGGTTACGACCCCAAACAGATAGAAAAATGGATGAAGAAGATGAAAGGCAGTCTCACCGTGAGCATTCCGATCGCACACGAGTCATGTCCACCGGTCACAGCTCTGCTTTCGCTCTTGGTGGGGCTTCTCCAGCCGTTAAGGACTTCGTCGGAGGCGGCAAGGGAGGTTATGGCGGCGGCAATCGGAGGTCGTGAGGGATGAGGGTGGGAGGATGGCGGCTGCACTTCTTTAGGGTTAGGGTTAAGGGACCGGTGGGTTATGGCTTTATACCCGGTTCCTTCAAGACATTCTCCCATAATAACAACTATGGTCCCTCCATTCTAAAATCATTTCCAATAGAGTCCGAATTTTACCTTTTCAACCCCCAGCCTTAAAACTCCTTACAAAGTAAGTATAATGTTTACCAAACAACCCTCCGTTTTTGAATTTCTTTGCAAAGCCGGTCCAGAAATTACCCTTTAAACCCCCAATATCTCAATTATGACATATTCAGCCCCTCCACCTCTCTTCCTTTCAAATTACATTCAAATAATTACCACGAAGCCCCTGACTTCATAAATATTTTCCTAATAAATCCCAATAATATAACAAGCGGTCCCTGCCTTCTCAATTACTTACAAAATAAATTCGAAACTTACATTTTAACCCCCAAATCTCTAAAATTATAACGATTAGCTCCTCGAGATCAACACCTTGCTATATAATTATCGATTTTAGGGCTACTATTCGCTCATTATTTTATTTATTGCTTTAATAAATAAACGGGGCTTTACATTAGGCTTTGAAGTACCTGAAACAATCAACAACCTGTAAGCGAAATGCTTAGTGAGTTTCCCAGAGCATACCACACACACAAACCACATATCACATATCCTATTAGCTATAAAAGCTACACACATATCACGTAAGCCATGCATACATGAAACCTGTGAGAATGTCATGGGCTCCCCCATATGGTCTTTACCTAGGATTGTCGTAGGCTCCCTCACATGGCCTTACATCCAATGCCATGGGCTACCCCACATGGTCTTCACCTAGGACTGTCATGGGCTACCCCACATGGTCTTACACCCAATGTCACAGGCTTCCCTCGAGGTCTTCATACAAAACATGCAATCACATAACAAAACACAGAATGTGTAACACATATATCATAATTAGATAATGGGCCGGCCTTGGTGCCTTAGACCCATAGGTATGGTGAGAAGACTCACCTGTCACGAATGCTGAACTGACACTTTGCGACCAAATACACCCCACGAGCTACTCCACTCAACTGCCTAAAAAGTGTCATACCACATCCAGTCATTTCCCAAAAGTCAATTGATGTGCGTTAACTCAACTAGTTTTAATCCTACTAACTTAGACACAAAATAAACACACGAAAGGCAGTGTACCTATCGATTAGTAATATAGTTCAAGCAAGTAGGGTATCGAACACAGGGAACGGTAAATTAAAACTAAAAAGTAATTTTATCTAAATTAATTAATAAGTAGGAGTTTTCTCTAGTTTTACAAGACTAGAAACTTACTAACTATCTAAAAACTAGGAAAGCAAAGAACTAACTAGATTCAATAATGGGAAGGGACTTCTGTTTAGTTCAACTCAATTGATCCTATGGTTGATTTCATGGTAATAGTGCAATGGATTAATTCTTTTATTGGCTACCCACTCTAATGATTAGCTTCGCGTTCACTACACTAACCCTTAGTGAAATAACTAACTCAAACAGTGATCAGTTGTCTAACTTAATTAAATTCACTAGATTAATTATTCGGGTTAATTTAGACTTGCAATAATTAACTAATTTGGTCATTTAGTCAATTTCTTGTTGATGTTCATCATACAAGCTCACACATGAATTTACTTAATTTTCTTATTAATTCTAGTTTCATGTTCATTAATCCTAGACATATGACAAAGTGGTCACATAAACATATGAGGTTGATAATCAAAAGATGTTCATACTATTTAATTATCTTCCTATTAACAGAAAATTAATTATCATTCACACATAAGGTTCTTTAGCAAGCTAAGAATAACAAAATCACCAATATTGAATTAATCCTACCAATAATCAAACCATAGTATCAATTTTGTATCCCCAAACAGACGTTTAAGAGTTTTAGCTCATATTTGAGGTAACTAACAGCAAACAAACATATTCTAATTGTCTATCCATAATGGAAAACAAAAGTTTAAATGGAATGATGAAAATTGCCTTAAACCTCCTTCGTAATTGAATTCTAGCTTGTATTGTCGTTCTCTAAGGTTCTTCTGGCTCTTCAATCGCAGCTAACCTCTCCAGAATAGCTCCAGAATTCTCTCTTCTGTCGATCTGAGGAGTTATTTTTATATACGAACTGACTCGCCGAGTCCATCTCTCAATACCCCGTATGCGATAAGTCTCTGGGTCTTCGAGTCTTTATCTTCTCGAATATTCGCTTGGACTCGCCGAGTAGACAACCCTACTCGCCGAGTAGGTGTTGTTTTTAGTGTTATTCTTCTTTGATCAATTCTCGAACTTCTAACCGCTTCTCCTGCTTCCTTTTGCTTCCGAGTTTCACTTTTGGACTGAAAATATAATTCAAACACTTTTAAGTATATTTTGTTCATGAAATGCAATAAATTAGCTAATAAATGAATAAAAATCTATACTTAATATGAGCTAAATATGCAAATATCATCAATCCTGGTCAACTATAGCCAAGATCAAGTCAACGGTCCATGTTGACCCTAACTCGCCGAGTACAACTAGTGACTCACTGAGTTTCCCGAGATAACGTCTACTCGCCGAGTCATCGAGGTGATTCGTCGAGTTCATACGGTCTTGATTGATAATCTAAGGTCATTCGTCGAGTTTCCTCGCTTGCCACTTGACACGTCTACGAACATCCAATAGTTGGGGAATCTTACTCGACTCGCCGATTTGGGATGTGGGATCCTTCCCTAGTTCTAAAGTAATTTGAAGATTTGGGATTTTTTGCTACTTATGTTGGTTTATTTAACATGATTGATTCCCAATCGACCCTCTTCCTATAATTCCTCTTCCACTTGATTGATTTACACCCAATCAATTGGCATCACCTCAAAGACACACAATGCAACCATTGGTAGTAACATATAACAAATAATATCTAAAAATTCATTTTCCTCATTATATTCATTTACATATACAATAGCATCGATGACGATAACCTAATCTGATTATCCGTTTCTCACCAAATAACCCGAAATAGGTTATGCCCAAATGCAAATTAAATATACGATTATTTAAATATAAATATATGATTGATACTAATAGGTTATGCCCGAATGCAAATTAAATATACGACTCAAATAAATTGAAACGACCCAAAAATACGACCCAAAAATTTCAATTTTTATCATAACAAAAACATGAAACCAAGTATCACATAACAAAATCATACGTTGCGTGTTTCACAAACCATGATAAAATACTGAGAGAAAGAAAACTGTATCACAACTGTATCCAAAACATATCAAGAAACTGAATCAACTCCCAGGACAAAAACTGAAGCTGTGGTGTGTGCGGTGCCATCATCCCGAACTCTTCCCTTTGCTTGCGGAAGTACCTGAAACCAAAACTGAAACTGTAAGCACGAAGCTTAGTGAGCTCCCCCAAACTACCACATACCATACAATACATATAAAGCACATACTGGGCCTTGCCCACTGCATCGGACCGAAGTCCGGAACTAGCTGCATCGAATCGAAGTCCGGAACTGACTGCATCGGACCGAAGTCCGGAACTGACTGCATCAGACCGAAGTCCGGAACTGACTGGGACCTTGTCCCCTGCATCGGACCGAAGTCCGAAACTGACTGATCATGGCATAGCATAACACATATCAACTAATATAGACACATATACTGCATACTGCATCGAACTGAAGTCCGGAACATATAACACATAAACATGCTTGAATCACATAGACATCAAGCATACTGAACTACTGCATCGGACTGAAGTCCGGAACTACTGCTAACTAAACGGGCCGGCATTGTGGCCGTAGACCCGTTCCTACTGGAAGGAAACTCACCTCGTGAACTGGCTGCTGCGTGTATGGCTCTGGAAGCTAACTGCTGCTGCTCCGGTATCTCCCCGACTACAAATCCATAAACACGCTCAATCAAATGCTAATCACTGCACTGGGGTAAAATGACTCTTTTACCGTTGGTCAAAGTCAACTCTCCCGGTCAAAGTCAACCCACAGTTGACCTGACTCGCCGAGTTGGGCCGCCAACTCGCCGAGTCTCTAGTCTCACTTCTCAACCCTACTCGTGGCTACTCGTCGAGTATGGCATCGACTCGACGAGTACCCTCTCGATCCAAGAACTCATACAATCTGCATCCGACTCGCCGAGTCATATGAACAACTCGACGAGTTGTTCTTGAGCTAAGAAGATTGCCTTGGACTCGCCGAGTTGTATGAACAACTCGTCGAGTCCCTCCATTACTGAGTCTGCCCTCCAACTCACTGAGTCCACTCTACTACTCACAGGCTCCCACTCGACATCACTCAAAAAGGGGAAAAACGGGACTCGCGACTTGACTCGCCGAGTCGTTCTTCCGACTCGCCGAGTCACATCCATGCAGCTACTCTAAACTCGATTCTACTTGAATCCAGCGTCTAAAACTTATAGATCTGGGCTTCCTTAGTTCGATTAGCACGTAAAGATTCTATCTTTACGTGCCCATAAGCGTCCATGAAGATAATAAGGCTCAAAAAGCATAATAAAGGCTAGATCTAGGGTTCTTATGCAAAGCATCTTCAAAAAGGCAATAGATCCGGGCTCTACAACTCCCAAATGAACAGATCTAGGGATATCTCGACCTATTAAGGCATCCATACAACTATAAGGTTTGGAAAATACATCAAACTAGCCCTAGAAGTGTTCTAATGGAGGTCTAAAGCATAAAACAGAAGGAATCCGAGAAATACCTCAATGAACTCTGATTTTGCCCTTGGATCTTTGCTCTACACCTCTTCTCTTTGTTCCTTTCTTCTTCTTCTTCTTCAAGCCTTCAAAAATCCACACAAAAGCACTTAAAACAATCAAGGGATGGATTAGGGTTTCTCACAGCTCTCTGAGGGTGAAGGAGGCGAGTTTGGGGCACATAACATTGCTTAAATAGTAAGCAACCCGGGGATTTAGGGTTTCTTCCTGGCAGGCAGACTCGCCGAGTCCCGAATATGGACTCGCCGAGTCGCCGACTAACACGTGCTCGAATTCCCGCCCCTACTGTAACATCCCAAAATTCAAGACCAAAAATTTCTTTTCAATAAAACATTACTTTAACCAAATACATCATTCCAAAACATAAACCGAGTATAAGTTTTCAAAACACATGTTTATTATCAGAGTAAACATTCCCAGGCTGACTAATCTATGGTGTGTGCCATGCGATCACCCCGAGCTCCTCCCTCCGCTACCGGAAGTACCTGAAAACAAAACTGAAAATCGTAAGCACGAAGCTTAGTGAGTTCCCCACCTTACCACATACCATGCAAAAACACATACTGCATATACTGGGCCACGCCCGTTATCCTGGGCCTCGTCCCTACCCCGGGCCCCGCCGCTCCAGGCCCCGCCTGGTTTCGAGCCCCGTTCGGATACAGATCTGTTTCACTTAGGCCTCGCCTGTCACAGGACCTCGCCCACTAACATATAATCGCACATAAACATATCACATAACATTACATAAACTAAACATATACCAACGACCCTTGCTCTAAGGCCTCGCCTATCTCTGGGCCCCGCCCGTGTCCTGCTACTGATGAGTCATGGAACCTCGTCCATACTCCTACTGATAGTGAGATATGGGCCCAGCCCACCCTCACTCCTTTCCTAACTTGGGCCTCGCCCCTGCTCTGCTGCTACTGAGATGTGGAACACCATCCACACTCTACTATTGGTGAGATACGGGACCTCGCCCACACTCACCTCCCTACCAGACACATACAAGTATCACACAGACAACAAGTATAAACTATCACATAAACTGCTCCTTGGGCACCCGCCCTCTATCATTGGACCTCGTCCGAATATCATACTAGCATACTGTGCCTAGGGCTAACCCCCGGGTCTTCTACTCATAACTACATGGGCCGGCATTGTGGCCGTAGACCCATTCATACAAAGGGAAACTCACCTGATACTGCTGAACTGCTGCTGCTAACCCTTTTGACCGCTACCTGACCACTGACTCCGAACTGCTGCTCCGCTAGCTCCCCGAGCTACCAATATCAACATAACACTTAGTCTAACTGACCTTCAAAGGTCAACCAAGTCAACTCTGGTCAAAGTCAACGTCCTGGTCAAAGTCAACCTTCCAGGTCAACCCTACTCGTCGAGTCACCCTACTGACTCGCCGAGTTCATAATTCCAGAGTCCTTCCACTTGCGACTCTACTCGCCGAGTTAGCCCCTGACTCGTCGAGTCTACTGATTCGCGATTCCTGTCCTGTCCAACTCACTGAGTCCTGGCTCGACTCGCTGACTCGAGACTTAACTCGAAGGGTTTGGGACCACGCGACCTGACTCGCCGAGTCTAAGAACAGACTCGCCGAGCACACGACAATCTTCATCCAACTCGCTGAGTTGTTCATCCAACTCGCCGAGTTCATGCCTATCTTCAACCGACTCGACGAGCTGTTCATCCCACTCGTCGAGTTCCTCCTCATCTTCAAGCTACTCGCCGAGTCCACTCGAAGGACTCGCCGAGTCCAATAAGATCCACTTACATGCAGAGGACTTCCGAGTCATGCATGAACTCCAAACTGTAGATCTACCCTTCCCAAGCCTGTTCCCCACGTAAAGTTGCAAACTTTACATGTAGAGAGGGAGATCTAGGCAAAATACACTAATAACTAGGGTTTAAGACCAAGAGGCTCCAAAATCCACCCAATGGCTGATACTTTACGGGATTCTAAGCCAAAACAACCATGGATCTGAGGTAGCAACCTTAGATCTGGACCTCAAGCTCAAGATTGATCTTAAACATGGCTTAAAAGCCCCAAAACTCATAACCAAGGAAAATCTGGAGGAGAGGAACGACTTAATACCTTCAAATGCTTTGAAATGCTCCCCAAACTTCGGATCCAAGACCACTCCTTGATGCTTCAAAGATTCCCACTCCTTCTTCTTCCTTAAAACCACTCAAAAATGGCTAAAAGCTTGAATGAACACAATGGGGGCTTAAGGTGCGGTGTTCTGGGTGTGAGAGGCTGTAAAAGAGCCCTAGGAAGAAGATTGAGACGTTTAAATAGGCTCCAAGCCCCGGATTTAGGGTTTTCCTCGCACAAACCAGACTCGCCGAGTCCACTTGGCCGACTCGCCGAGTTGGTCATTTACTCCTCGACCCGGATCCCGCTCCGACTCGCCGAGTCCTTCCTTGGACTCGCCGAGTCCCTCTTAAATTTGGGGTTTCCTTTACTTTCTTGGCTTTCAAAATCTTGGGTGTTACAACTCTCCCCCACTTAAACTGAACTTCGTCCTCGAAGTTTACCATGACCCATCGCCTGCGATCTGCCTCCTATACCCAACACCAGCCGCCTACCTGCGCTGGTCTTCCACCTGGTCATTCTGACTAACAACAACCTCGCGGGTAAATCTCGGATCAAACCTGACCCTGAACAACTTAGAAACAGAACTTACTCCACCGATAATCCTTCTGGTACTCACCGAGTACTGCACTGAACCCGCAGAGGTTCTCCACTACTTTCCTTGCGCAATTTCTCTGCCTTCCCAAGGCAAAGCCTCATAACCGACTTTTCCTATGACACTGTGAAGGTCCTAACCTTCACTAACTCCATCACTCCCCCCGCTATTCCCAGAACGGGTCATCATCGTCAGTACTCACTGACACTCCTTTTTGCCAACACTTGGTGTCGAGCACCCCTCGACTCAACTAACTGAATCCCACCATACGCTGCATACTCGCACTGCCACTGACGGGCAATTCTGCTATTCCTCGTCTGACTCTCTGATGAACTGAGACCACCCTGGTCCCTACCTATCAATGACTGGATTACCGGCTCCCACCGGTAGCTAGTCCCAACACCATCACTGGTCACTCTCAGTGACTTCCAAAGAAACCTCGACCGCCTATAACTGCTCAATCAATCCTGCCATCCAGGCACTACAAACCTGGGATCCCCAATCCCCTAACTTGTCACTAAGGTCCCTATCAGGTCCCACCTGTGCTGCTAAAACTCACGGGCCTCGCCCACGGGTCCCACCCGCCTCTATCCTTCTAGTCTCACTAGTCTAGTCACTCTCGCTCAGGCCTAGCCCACGGGTCTCACCCGACCATACTACTGAGCAACCCTGCTCCCAGGTCTCATCTACACTGCTAATCTCATACGGGCCTCGCCCACGGGTCTCACCCAACTATATCCTGGAGCGGCCTCTCCCAAGGTCTCACCTCTCTAGAGCTATACAAGCAACTCCCTATCATTCTCATCCACGTACCCAATCTTGATCCCTACCTGATCACTAAGAGATAAGGGCCTCGCCCCGATTCCGCTAACGAAACTACTAAGGAATGCTACGGCTTACCCATAGGCTTACATCACCATCCATTGCTGACCTCTAGTGAATGCTACAGCTGCCCTGTAGTCTTACAAAACTTCCACTACTGACTGCTAATACGAAGGCACCCACGTGCCATCAGCTTCTCAAGATCCTTATTCCGACTCCCACGAGTCCTTCAGGCGATCCACAACCTGAATTCTCAACCATAACTAACCATTACCATCACACGCGCTAGCTGATGTGGAGTTTCTCAAACTCCCAACCCTGAAATCCTCACTCCATCAAACGCTGAACTACTTCTCTTCCCTCTCGGAGGTCACGTACTCATTCTTGGTCTGCATGCTCCTCTCTGGGCACACCCGAAGGATTCTCCCCCACCTCGATCCTGCTTACCCCTTGCTGCTCAATACTCAAAGAGATCCCGATCTTTGCTACCATTCCATAACCCATCTACTGAGGAACCCAAGCCCGCCATAACTAGGGATTTAGCCAATCCATCACAATCACGGCACCACTCCGAACTAGCGAAACGTACCAAATCCCTCCCAAGCATGCTACAGTTACTGCATCCTTCGAAACCTTCTTCAATAGAGCACATCCCCTAACTACCATACAAATATCCAAGGTATGCAGATGGCATATAACTCGATCACAATCAACCAATCAAATAAAATACTTTTACTGCTAATGATGCAGAACCATAACAATGAAATCATGCACAAATAAAAGAACTGAAAATGGGAAATTGCATACCTGCAACGTCCGGCGTTGCTCGCGTCTCCAAGGTCGTCATCTGAAAAGCCCTGCTCCCTGCCGCAGGTGCCTCTACCCGGCCCTGACGGCCATCTGTGATCCTCAAAGTTGCAGGGGCGGGTGCCATCACCCGTCCTGCCGAAGACAAACTGGGGCACTGGGCCTTCTTGTGGCCCCGCTGGTTGCAATGAAAACATATCATGTCTGATCCCTGCGCGGCGGTAACAGTACAATCCCTGCTGAAATGACCAGTCCGACCGCACTTGAAGCAGCCAGACTCACCACCGCTACCACTCCTGCACGCACCCCCGTGCGCCCTGCCACACTTTCCGCACCGATTGCGGTCCTGATGATCCCTCGATCTCGAATCCGATCCCTTGGGCCTTTTGCCCGAACCCGTAGCTACCTGAACTTCATCCGGCTTCCTCTTCCGAATCTGCTCCAAATCAATTTCCCTCTCTCTAGCTCGAGAAATCATATCTTCCAGCGTCTTACAGCTGGATCTGCTCACGAACTCCCTGATGTCATCCCTCAATATCTCATGGTACCGAGCCTTCTTCATCTCCTCATCCGCGACATACTGCGGTACAAGAAGAGCCCTCCCCCTGAACTTGGCGGTGATCTCCGCCACAATCTCAGTAGTCGGCGTCAAATCCTGAAACTCTCGTGCCAGCTGCTGCACCTCAATAATTGGCGAAAACTCCGCCCTGAACCTGGCCGAGAAATCGCTCCAAGTCATCGCGTCCAACGCGGCATCATCCCCCAAAGCATGACCAATCTCCTCCCACCAATCCCTCGCTCTGTCCTTCAGAAGACAGGAGGCGAGTCTAACCTTGTTCCCCTCGGGACACTTGCTCGTACGAAAAGCGTTGGCAACATCAGCCAACCATCTGCTGCTAGCAATGGGGTCCCTAGCCCCATGATAATCTGGTGCCCCACAGGCTCAGAACTCTCGAAACGTCAAGGTACGCGCTCCCATCAATGCCATCATCTCAGTACGGAAGGCTCCCAGCCTCTCATCCAAGATCTCCAGTATGCCCTCCTTGACCATGCCAAAGATCACAGGAGTCTGAGCTAAAATACTGCGCGTAACCTCAGCTGATATCAACTCTCTCATCCGCTCCTCGAGCTGCTCGGCCCCTGAACCCGAGCTTGATCCCTCTCCGGCGCCTGATCTGCCCGCTGGTCTCTCTCTCAACGTCACCATGCTGAAACATATAACACAATCACTATCAGAAACTCATCACCGCTGCGAGACCAAACACACTCCCTACTAGGTTCCTGGTCTTGTCTTGGCCTTTCCCAAATCGAGTACGAATCCTTTGCTTTCAGTAGTATGGGCCCATACTACCTTCCACATCTATCCGTACTTTCCTCAGGAATTGCTTCGACTCCACCAGGTCCCTTATCCACTACTACTGCTCCCAGCACTATCTCATCCTAGGCTTACCCTAGGGAAACCTCCGACTCAACTCAACCAGTCCTCAGCTGTTGAAGGTCTCCTTGTGATGCCAATTAGCCATCACCTAGGTACCATCACATGTGACGAGGCTCAGATAATCCTTCAAGTAAAAGACTCGTCCCTACAACGGTTGGACTCAGACAAGAGCTGCGCAATAAGGCCAAATCCAGCACTCTGAGATTATCCAACCCTGATTACATGTGACGTAACGTATCTATCTAATGGCTAACTCCCATCACTCAAAATCCCACAATGCACAAAGCAAGCAGCATTCGGACAAGGGGAAAGTCTAACCACAACATACTCAAGCAATCATATCCACATAGCAAGAATCTGAACTAGCATGCAACACAAACTCATAAACTCAGGCATAACCTAAACAGGCTATCCTACTACTGTCTAATCAGCACTATCATGCAGCTCAAAAGCACAAATAACAGGCACATAAGGCATCATCCCTAGATCCTTAGTCCTATTCTAGCATGCTATTCCATCAACTGATAATCATAACATAAACTTGTATGGGTATTTTGGGGTACTTACTTGAGCTCGGTTGATTGCATGCACCACACCTCTTTTCTCTTTTCAAAGTTCTTTTCTTTCTGAATTCTTTTTGCTTTTCTAAAACTGTTTTTCGTTCTCAAAATTCTTTTTACAAAACTGTCTTTTCACTTTTGAAAACTTTTTATCCGACCCCTCAGTTTGAGTTCAGGCACACCCGAGAGTATGCCCGAATCTCTCAAACCAAGGCTCTGATACCAACTTGTAACATCCCAAAATTCAAGACCAAAAATTTCTTTTCCATAAAACATTACTTTAACCAAAGACATCATTCCAAAACATAAACTGAGTATAAGTTTTCAAAACACATGTTTATTATCAGAGTAAACATTCCCAGGCTGACTAATCTATGGTGTGTGCCATGCGATCACCCCGAGCTCCTCCCTCCGCTACCGGAAGTACCTGAAAACAAAATTAAAAACCGTAAGCACGAATCTTAGTGAGTTCCCCACCTTATCACATACCATGCAAAACCACATACTGCACATACTGGGCCATGCCCGTTATCCTGGGCCTCGCCCCTACCCCGGGCCTCGCCCGATACAACGGCCCCGCCGCTCCAGGCCCCGCCTGGTTTCGAGCCCCGTTCGGATACAGATCTGTTTCACTTAGGCCTCGCCTGTCACAGGGCCTCGCCCACTAACATATAATCGCACATAAACATATCACATACCATTACATAAACTAAACATATACCAACAACCCTTGCTCTAAGGCCTCGCCTATCTCTGGGCCCCGCCCGTGTCCTGCTACTGATGAGTCATGGAACCTCGTCCATACTCCTACTGATAGTGAGATACGGGCCCAGCCCACCCTCACTCCTTTCCTAACTTGGGCCTCGCCCCTGCTCTGCTGCTACTGAGATGTGGAACACCATCCACACTTTGCTATTGGTGAGATACGGGACCTCGCCCACACTCACCTCCCTACCAGGCACATACAAGTATCACACAGACAACAAGTATAAACTATCACATAAACTGCTCCTTGGGCACCCGCCCTCTATCATTGGACCTCGTCCGAATATCATACTAGCATACTGTGCCTAGGGCTAACCCCCGGGTCTTCTACTCATAACTACATGGGCCGGCATTGTGGCCGTAGACCCATTCATACAAAGGGAAACTCACCTGATACTGCTGAACTGCTGCTGCTAACCCTTTTGACCGCTACCTGACCACTGACTCCGAACTGCTGCTCCGCTAGCTCCCCGAGCTACCAATATCAACATAACACTTAGTCTAACTGACCTTCAAAGGTCAACCAAGTCAACTTTGGTCAAAGTCAACGTCCTGGTCAAAGTCAACCTTCCAGGTCAACCCTACTCGTCGAGTCACCCTACTGACTCGCCGAGTTCATAATTCCAGAGTCCTTCCACTTGCGACTCTACTCGCCGAGTCAGCCCCTGACTCGCCGAGTCTACTGATTCTCGATTCCTGTCCTGTCCAACTCATTGAGTCCTGGCTCGACTCGCTGACTCGAGACTTAACTCGAAGGGTTTGGGACCACGCGACCTGACTCGCCGAGTCTAAGAACAGACTCGCCGAGCACACGACAATCTTCATCCAACTCGCTGAGTTGTTCATCCAACTCGCCGAGTTCATGCCTATCTTCAACCGACTCGACGAGCTGTTCATCCCACTCGTCGAGTTCCTCCTCATCTTCAAGCTACTCGCCGAGTCCACTCGAAGGACTCGCCGAGTCCAATAAGATCCACTTACATGCAGAGGACTTCCGAGTCATGCATGAACTCCAAACTGTAGATCTACCCTTCCCAAGCCTATTCCCCACGTAAAGTTGCAAACTTTACGTGTAGAGAGGGAGATCTAGGCAAAATACACTAATAACTAGGGTTTAAGACCAAGATGCTCCAAAATCCACCCAATGGCTGATACTTTACGGGATTCTAAGCCAAAACAACCATGGATCTAAGGTAGCAACCTCAGATCTGGACCTCAAGCTCAAGATTGATCTTAAACATGGCTTAAAAGCCCCAAAACTCATAACCAAGGAAAATCTGGAGGAGAGGAACGACTTAATACCTTCAAATGCTCTGAAATGCTCCCCAAACTTCGGATCCAAGACCACTCCTTGATGCTTCAAAGATTCCCACTCCTTCTTCTTCCTTAAAACCACTCAAAAATGGCTAAAAGCTTGAATGAACACAATGGGGGCTTAAGGTGCGGCGTTCTGGGTGTGAGAGGCTGTAAAGGAGCCCTAGGAAGAAGATTGAGACGTTTAAATAGGCTCCAAGCCCCGGATTTAGGGTTTTCCTCGCACAGACCAGACTCGCCGAGTCCACTTGGCCGACTCGCCGAGTTGGTCACTTACTCCTCGACCCGGATCCCGCTCCGACTCGCCGAGTCTTTCTTAAATTTAGGGTTTCCTTTACTTTCTTGGCTTTCAAAATCTTGGGTGTTACACCTACTCGACGAGTCGGGCTATAGACTCGCCGAGTCCCTCTTGAAAACTTCTAAATAAATGCCACGGAAGCAACATACCAGAGACGGGGCATTACAATTCTCCCCCACTTGACTCAGACTTCGCCCTCGAAGTCTCCTACGGCTGAATCTGCAAATAACTCTGGGTAGTGCTCTCTCATTTCCTCCTCAGCCTCCCACGTCCACTCAGACCCCTTCCGGTGCTGCCACTGCACCTTCACTAACTGAATTGCCTTGTTCCTCAAGGTCTTTGTCTTCCGGTCCAGAATCGCGACCGGCCTCTCAATATAATTCAGGTTGCTATCAACTTGAATATCCTCTAGGGGAATAACCGCTGACTCATCCACCAGACACTTACTCAACTGAGACACATGGAAAGTGTTGTGGATCTGGCTAAGCTCTACTGGAAGATCCAACCGATAAGCAACCCGACCCACTCGGGCCAAAACCCTGAAAGGACCAATGAACCTGGGGCCTAGCTTGCCCCTCTTCCGAAACCTGATGACACCCTTCCAGGGTGAGACCTTTAGAAGGACCATATCGCCCACCCGGAACTACAAGTCTGAACGCCTCCTGTCGGCGTAGCTCTTCTGCCGACTCTGCGCAGTCTGCAGTCTACTACGAACCTGCTGAATCAACTCGGTCATCTTGAGCACCACCTCTGTGCTCCCAACGACCCGCTGACCGACCTCACCCCAACAAATCGGGGTCCTACACTTCCTCCCATAAAGCATCTCAAAAGGAGGTCGATCAATGCTCGCATGATAACTGTTGTTATACGAAAATTCCACTAATGGAAGATACGTATCCCAACTGCCACCGAAGTCTAGAACACATGCCCTGAGCATGTCCTCGAGAGTCTGAATCGTCCTCTCACTCTGCCCGTCCGTCTGAGGGTGGAAAACGGTGCTGAAATGGAGACGAGTACCCATCTCTTCGTGAAACCGCTTCCAGAATCTGGATGTAAAACGGACATCTCGGTCTGACACCACTATACCAGCACTCCATGACGTGCCACGATCTCACGCACATAGATATCAGCTAACTTTTCTGTTGATATACTCTCCTGGATCGGGATAAAATGAGCACTCTTCGTCAACCGATCCACTACTACCCATATCGAATCTACTCCTCGTGCGGTCCTGGGAAGCTTGGTGATAAAATCCATGGTGATGTCCTCCCATTTCCACACGGGAATGTCTAACGGCTACATCTTGCCGTGAGGCCTCTGGTGCTCCGCCTTGACCTTCCTGCAGGTCAGGCATCTCTCAACATACCAAGCGACATCCCGCTTCATGCAGGGCCACCAATAATCGGGTCGAAGATCTCTATACATCTTCGTCGCCCCTGGGTGGATAGAAAATCGAGACTTATGAGCCTCATCCATCAACACCTGTCGTACCCCACCCCAGTACGGTACCCACACTCTCCCATGAAGTGTCAGCAATCCCTGACTGTCATAATCAAACGAAGCTACTCAGCCCACTATCCTCTCACACTTTTGCCTCTCCTCCTTGAGGCCCTCAACCTGAGCCTCCCTGATCCGTTCCAACAACGGAGTAATCACTGTCATCCTCAAACACAAATCTCTGATAGGGGCTACCGACACTTTGCGGCTTAGGGCGTCGGCCACCACGTTGGCCTTCCCTGGATGGTAAAGGATCTCACAATCATAATCCTTTAGCACATCCAACCACCTTCTCTGCCTCATGTTCAGACTCGGCTGATCCATAAGGTACCTCAAACTCTTGTGATCCGTGTAGATAGTACAACGGACCCCATAAAGATAATGGCTCCAAATCTTGAGGGCAAACACAACCGCCCCCAGCTCTAAATCGTGGGTAGGATAATTAGCCTCGTGAGGCTTCAACTGCCTCGAGGCGTAAGCTATCACATGGCCTCGCTGCATCAACACTGCTCCCATACCTGTGATTGAGGCATCACAGTAGACTACGAAGTCCTCTACTCCCGCTGGCAAGGTAAGGATCAGAGCCTCGCACAATCTCTGTCTGAGGGTCTCGAACGCTGCCTGCTGCTCAGGCCCCCAACGAAATACCACCGACTTCTTGGTCAGTCGGGTGAGCGGCACTGCTATCTTGGAGAAATCCTGAATGAACCTCCAGTAATACCCTGCCAACCCTCGGAAGCTCCGAATCTCGGATGGAGACTTCGGGACCTCCCACTGCATCACGGCCTCTATCTTGGCCGGATCCACCAAAATACCCTTCTGGTTGACGAGGTGACCAAGGAACTGCACCTCGCGCAACCAGAACTCACACTTAGAGAACTTTGCGAAAGTCTCTCCCTCCTCAAAACTTCCAGCACCTCCCTCAGGTGCTCCTCGTGCTGCTCCTGTGTCTTGGAATATACCAAGATATCATCTATGAATACTATCACTAACCGATCCAGCATCGGCCTGCACACACGATTCATGAGATCCATGAACGCGGCTGGGGCATTGGTGAGTCCAAATGGCATCACCACAAACTCATAATGACCATACCTGGTCCTGAAAGCAGTCTTCTGCACATCCTCATCCCTAACCCGCATCTGATGATACCCGGAGCATAGATCGATCTTGGAGAACCAAGACGCTCCCTGAAGCTGATCAAACAAATCATCTATCCTCGGAAGTGGGTAACGGTTCTTCACCGTTACCTTATTCAACTCCCGGTAATCTATACACATACGATGCGACCCATCCTTCTTCCTTACAAACAGGATCGGCACTCCCCAAGGCGAACTGCTCGGCCGAATGAAACCCTTGTCTAGCAGCTCCTGCAGCTACGTAGACAAATCCTGCATCTCAGGGGCAGCTAGGTGATACGGTGCCTTGGCTATCGGAGCCGCACCAGGAATCAGGTCGATCCTAAACTCAACCTGCCTCTCAGGAGGTATTCCCGGTAAATCCTCGGGAAATACATCCGGGAAGTCTCGCACTATCGGAACATCATCAACTGTCGTCTTGCCCTTCTCCCGGGCATCCAATACATAAGCTACATAACCCGCGCAACCCTGCTGAAAATAGCGTCTCGCTCTCGCGGCGGAACAAAAGGTTGGTCCGCGTTGTGGCCTCTCGCCCTGAATTACTAACTCTCCCCCACTGGGAGTGCGGACCCTCACTAGCTGCAGCTCACAATCAATCACCGCCCCATTGGGGCTTAGCCAATCCATGCCTACAATAACCTTATTCCCTCGCATGGGAATAGGAACCAGGTCCACCGAAAACTGCTCGTCAAACAACTGAAGAGAACACCCTCTATGCACTCTGGCGACCCTCACGGTCCTGTCATCTGCTATCTCAACCTCTAGTGGACAATCCAGCTCCCCTGGAGCTCTACTAAATCTCTTGCTAAGCGCAAATGATACAAATGATCGGGTAGCCCCCGAATCGAATAACACCATAGCAGAAATGCCGTTCACAGAGAACGACCCTATATAAAACATACAATCATAAGCAATAATCAATCAATAATAATATAGAGATGAAGGGAAGATACATACCCGTCACCACATCAGGAGTCGCTCGCGCCTCCTCTGCTGTCATCTGAAACGCCCTACTCTTCGCCACTGGCGCCTCGGCTCGGCCCTGCCGACCATCTGTAATCCTCAAAGTAGCAGGGGCAGGTGCAGCCACCTTCCCTGCTGCAGCTAAACTCGGACACTGGGACTTTTTATGTCCCTCTAATTGCACTGAAAGCAAATCAGATCTGATGCTGCAATGGCAGTAGCAGGGGCCGTACAATCCCTACTCAAATGCCCAGTCCGACCGCACTTGTAGCAGCCGGAACTCCCTGCCTTGCACACCCCATCGTGCAATCTCCCACACTTGCCACATCGACCGTGGCTCTGCTAACTCCTGGATCTGTGATCAGCAACCTTGGGCTTTTTTCCCGAACTGCCTGTACCCGAAACCGCCTCCAGTTTCCTCTTCTTCTCCATCTCGAGATCAATCTCCCTCTCCCGAGCCCTAGCAATCATATCATCCAGCGTCTTACAGCTGGACCGGCTCACAAACTGGCGGATATCGCTCCGCAACATCTCATGATAGCGGGCCTTCTTCATCTCCTCATTGGCTGCATACTGAGGAACAAGAAGAGCCCTCTCCCTGAACTTGGCGGTGATCTCCGCCACGGTCTCTGTAGTCTGGGTGAGGTCCTGAAACTCCCTGGCTAACTGCTGCACCTCAATAACTGGTGCAAACTCCGCCCTGAACCTGGTAGAGAAATCAGCCCAGGTCATGGCATCCAACGCTACATCATCTCCAATGGTATGTCCGACCTCCTCCCACCAATCCCGTGCCCTGTCCTTCAGAAGACAGGACACCAATCTAACCTTGTCCCCCTCGGGACACCTGCTCGTGCGAAACGCGTTGGCCACATCCACCAACCATCTAGTACTCGCTATGGGGTCCCGCGCCCCGTGATAGTCTGGAGCTCCACATGCCCTGAACTCCCTGAATGTAAGTGTGCGCGACCCCATCATGGCCGCCACCTCGGCACGGAAGGTGCCCAATCTCTCATCCATCAGCTCTAGGATACCCTCCTTGATCGAACCGAAGATCACAGGAGTCTGCTCTAAAATGATACGAGTAATCTCTGAAGAAAGAAACTCTTTGGTCTGCTCATCCATGCGCTCGCCCCCCGAGCCTGATCCTGATCCCTCCCCGGCACCTCCACTGCCGGCTGCTGTCCTCGAACGCAAAACCACCATTCTGAAACACATCATAGCAACATCAGAAAACTGAAATATCTCAAGGGATCATTGATACTACTACTAGCTTCCTGGTCTTGTCTCGGCCTTCCTTGATTCGAGTACGGATCCTCTGCTTTCAGTAGTACGGGCCCATACTACCTTCCACATCTATCCGTACTTTCCTCAAGAACTGCATTGACTCCACCAAGTCACTTCTACTACTACTGATCTCTGCTACTCTCATCCTAGGCTTGCCCTAGGGAAATCTCTGACTCCACTCAAACCAGTCCTCAGCTGCTGAAGGCCTCCTTGTAATGCTAATTAGCCATCACCTGAATACCATCACATGTGATGAGGCTCGGATGATCCTTCGAGTAAAAGGCTCGTCCCTACAACAGTTAGACTCAAACAAGAGCTGCGCAATAGGGCCAAATCCAATACTATGAGATTATTCAACCCTGATCATATGTGACGTGGCGTATTCATCTAATGGCTAACTCTCATCACCAAGAGTTCTACAAAGCACGAAGCAAGCAGCATTCAGACACCGGAAACTACTCAAGCAAATCTACTCTCATAATGAGAAACTATACTAGCATACAATGCTAAGCTCGCGCTACCAGGCATAACCTAAACAGGCTATCCTACTGCTGTCTACTCAATACTAGCATGCAATTCTCATAAAGCTGTAACACATATAGCAGGCACATAAGGCATCCTCCTAGATCCTTAGTCCTATACTAGCATGCTGTTCTACTGAAACTGGAACAATTAATCATAATAATAAAACTTGTATGGGTAATTTGGGAGTACTTACTTGAGCTCGGCTGATCGCATGCACCACACCCTTATCTTGTTTAAAAATTCTTTTCTTTCTAAGTGCTTTTCAAAATTTCATTCGAAAACATTTTTCTTTTTGAAAATCTTTTTATCTTTCCCTTAGTTTGAGTTCAGATGCACCCGGAGGTGTATCCGAATCCCTCAAACCAAGGCTCTGATACCAACTTGAAACGACCCAAAAATTTCAATTTTTATCATAACAAAAACATGAAACCAAGTATCACATAACAAAATCATACGTTGCGTGTTTCACAAACCATGATAAAATACTGAGAGAAAGAAAACTGTATCACAACTGTATCCAAAACATATCAAGAAACTGAATCAACTCCCAGGACAAAAACTGAAGCTGTGGTGTGTGCGATGCCATCATCCCGAACTCTTCCCTTTGCTTGCGGAAGTACTTGAAACCAAAACTGAAACTGTAAGCACGAAGCTTAGTGAGCTCCCCCAAACTACCACATACCATACAATACATATAAAGCACATACTGGGCCTTGCCCACTGCATCGGACCGAAGTCCGGAACTGACTGGGACCTTGTCCCCTGCATCGGACCGAAGTCCGGAACTGACTGATCATGGCATACCATAACACATATCAACTAATATAGACACATATACTGCATACTGCATCGGACTGAAGTCCGGAACATATAACACATAAACATGCTTGAATCACATAGACATCAAGCATACTGAACTACTGCATCGGACTGAAGTCCGGAACTACTGCTAACTAAACGGGCCGGCATTGTGGCCGTAGACTCGTTCCTACTGGAAGGAAACTCACCTCGTGAACTGGCTGCTGCGTGTATGGCTCTGGAAGCTAACTGCTGCTGCTCCGGTATCTCCCCGACTACAAATCCATAAACACGCTCAATCAAATGCTAATCACTGCACTGGGGTAAAATGACTCTTTTACCCTTGGTCAAAGTCAACTCTCCCGGTCAAAGTCAACCCACAGTTGACCTGACTCGCCGAGTTGGGCCGCCAACTCGCCGAGTCTCTAGTCTCACTTCTCAACCCTACTCGTGGCTACTCGTCGAGTATGGCATCGACTCGACGAGTACCCTCTCGATCCAAGAACTCAGACAATCTGCATCCGACTCGCCGAGTCATATGAACAACTCGACGAGTTGTTCTTGAGCTAAGAAGATTGCCTTGGACTCGCCGAGTTGTATGAACAACTCGTCGAGTCCCTCCATTACTGAGTCTGCCCTCCAACTCACTGAGTCCACTCTACTACTCACAGGCTCCCACTCGACATCACTCAAAAAGGGGAAAAACGGGACTCGCGACTTGACTCGCCGAGTCGTTCTTCCGACTCGCCGAGTCACATCCATGCAGCTACTCTAAACTCGATTCTACTTGAATCCAGCGTCTAAAACTTATAGATCTGGGCTTCCTTAGTTCGATTAGCACGTAAAGATTCTATCTTTACGTGCCCATAAGCGTCCATGAAGATAATAAGGCTCAAAAAGCATAATAAAGGCTAGATCTAGGGTTCTTATGCAAAGCATCTTCAAAAAGGCAATAGATCCGGGCTCTACAACTCCCAAATGAACAGATCTAGGGATATCTCGACCTATTAAGGCATCCATACAACTATAAGGTTTGGAAAATACATCAAACTAGCCCTAGAAGTGTTCTAATGGAGGTCTAAAGCATAAAACAGAAGGAATCCGAGAAATACCTCAATGAACTCTGATTTTGCCCTTGGATCTTTGCTTTACACCTCTTCTCTTTGTTCCTTTCTTCTTCTTCTTCTTCTTCAAGCCTTCAAAAATCCACACAAAAACACTTAAAACAATCAAGGGATGGATTAGGGTTTCTCACAGCTCTCTGAGGGTGAAGGAGGCGAGTTTGGGGCACATAACATTGCTTAAATAGTGAGCAACCCGGGGATTTAGGGTTTCTTCCTGGCAGGCAGACTCGCCGAGTCCCGAATATGGACTCGCCGAGTCGCCGACTAACACGTGCTCGAATTCCCGCCCCTACTCGACGAGTCGGGCTATAGACTCGCCGAGTCCCTCTTGAAAACTTCTAAATAAATGCCACGGAAGCAACATACCAGAGACGGGGCGTTACATAAATACTATAAATATCACTTTTTATCGAATCAAAGAAATTAGCTTTGAATAGAATATAAAAGATTGAATGTAATTGTGGTTTGGTTTAAATTAAACTCTCGAATATATAATAACTAGGTGTGACCTCGCGCGTTACGCAAGAATGTATTTAAGTGGTTAAAATAATTATGGGAAAAAATAGAGTTATGTTGAAATTTACGTTTTTAGTCATGTTTTGGGCACTAACCAAATTATCAAATAATATAAAATTCCATCAACTTGTATTTTGATACTATCTAATATAATTCATAACTTATAATTATACTTTTACTTTTACAATATCCAATATAAGTTATAAGTTTTTGTATAACATTAATATAATCTACTTTTCTTATGTCCGATAATATTTTTTGGATAAAATAAGAAATAAGTTGTTTTGAATGAGCTATTAATAAACAATATTGAACTAATATATTTTGTATTACACTATTTATATTACACTAAAACATCCATGATTTCATATATGAACTTTCAAATATTAAACATGGAAATTAAGAATGAAGTCATACAAAATATATCATTATACATAAATGTCATCAAGAGTTTTAAAATAAGTCGATTAGTAAATATGATATTTAATTTTAATTACATATTTTGCAAGGCGTACGTTTGACTTTATGTTGGTGCGCCGAGAATCTTCTTCTTTAATTTGTACCTAAAAAATTAAGGTGAATAGGAATATGAAATAGATATTACTAAGCATTAATATAAATAATTAAAAAAGGTAAGCTCCTACCACCGGTTAAAGACAACATACTTTCTAGTGGTATCGATTCCTATGAGAAATTGAAGCAATCATTCTATGTACACCTTGTTTTCTAATTACATAAACAAATATGAGTAACCAAACATACAAATTTTATATTTATGTAGGAAAAAAAATTTAGTTAACTAACAATTTAAATAATATAAGTTTAAGAGTTAGAAGTTTCAAAACATTAATATTTTTATTAATCAATCAATTAAGTAACACATGTTGAAATTTTTACAATCATTATTAAAAGCATTTGAAATATTAGATTTTAGATGAATTTTGGTTGAAGTCTTTTGACCTCTATAATATATATATATATATATATATATATATATATATATATATAAAGAGAGAGAGAGAGGGGGGGAAAGTATAACATATGTATGAGTTTTAGTTAATTATCTTTTTGAAACGGTACAATTACAAAACAAAAAAAAACATATTTAAAATATTTTCGACATTGCCCTATATAACATATGATCAATATATTAACGATTAAATCACAATATACAACGACTGTATTACAATAATCCAAAAACCAAGAAAATATAAAAATAAGTTAATATAACAAACTTACAAATTAAAAGCTCTAATATAATAACATATCTCCAAAAGTGGGCATAAGACCTCAACCAGACACGAAAATCTTTAAGTTTGTTTTCTTTCTGAAATTTGTATATGATTTGTATGCATGTCTTCCCAAAAGATTGACCTTTTTATACTAAACTTTTTACTAAATGTTAATTAAACACAATATAAGTTATAAAACTTTTGAGTGTTAAATCATAATTAAGAAAACCTTTGAGTTGCATTAGTTAAAAATGGGGGTTTCAAATGAATGTGGTTTGAGGATGTTAAAAAAAGGGGTTTCAAATGCATGAGATTCAAGAAAAAATGCTAGCTTTATAAGTATGTATGATATATGTAAATTCATGAAATTAGCGTATGTTGTATAGTGTTTACAAAACCTAAATAGTAACGATTCTTTCATATTATCTGTCAATATATATTGTGAACTAGGTGTGAGACTCGTGTATTATACATGTTGATTTAAAAAAGATTAAACATTAAATTAAAATGTAAACAAAAAATATTTTTTAATGTACAACTTTAAAATAAGAAAGGAAGAAATTTATTTATTGCAATTTAATATCATATATATGATATTTAATATTTTACATATATAAGTATATGACTTTAATTTTAAAAATTGAAACAAATCAAAAATTGACAAGTGGATAATATTTATTTAAAAAGTACTACAAAATGACAAGTGTCAAAACTCATTGACATGTGGCAAAAACAACATTCATCTATTAAAGAAGACTAGGTGTGAGACTCGTGTATTACACGGTTTGATTTAAAAAAAGTTTAAACATTAAATTAGGGTGTAAACAAAGAATAATTTTTTATTATACAACTTTAAAAATTGAATCAAATCAAAAATTTAACAAGTGGATAATATTTGTTTCAAAAATACCACAAAATGACAAGTGTCAAAACTCATAAGAGAATGACATGTGATAAAAAAAACTTTCATTTATTAAGAGGATTTAACTAAGTACTCAACATGTTTGTGAAAAAAGAACTTGCGAAACAAAAGATCTTTCTCAAAATTGTTAAGTTAATATTTATTTTAGGGTAAATTACACGAATCGTTTCTTGTCGGTGCCAAAAGTCACGTTCAGTCTCTATTTTCAAAAATTAATTCGGACTGTCCGCTCATTTGTTTAAGTTCATCATTTTGTACATAAAAAGACTATTTTACCCTTAATAATTTCTTTTTTAATTTTCTTTTATTTATTAAATATTTTTGAACTCAAAAAGGGAAAGAAATAAAGAAAAAAGCTCTCCAACCAACCCACTCCTCCTCCCCCCCCCCTTTCACTTTCTCTGTTCCATGTTTTCTTTCTTCCCCGATCCAGCTCTCTTGAAAGAAATATGGTGGATCATGAAACTCCCGACACTTTCTTTGGTCCAGTGTGAAACTTCGTCGTACACTGCACCATAAATCATTCATCAGAAAGGCTACGATGGATCGAAGGCGGATCCGGGGTTGCTTCGACGACTCTTCCTCACTCTCCTTTATTTTTCTTTCAAGCATTTTTCGGAAACCCTGAACCTCTCACCACCACCACAAACCTTATCATCAGCATCGCTAAAACCACTTCGTCGCTGCCTACCCCTGCCCTGACGTCACCTAGCTAGGGTTTTGAGTCTATTGGTCATTTGGGTGTGAGATCGAGGTTGTGTGTGCGGAGCTGTCGGGGCTACCATCACCCCATTCTTCCGCATTTGATGTGAAATACACCTAGAAAAAAGAAAACCTTTTAAGCTTCTTTCTCTGCAACTCAAAACCGTCACCAACATACCTGCAAGCCTGGGAAGATCATGGTTCACAATAGGGTTTAGGGTTTACAAAACCATGTTTTGATTTTGCTAAACTCTCAAACAGGCAAGCATTAGGGTTTCAAAATTTCCAATTTTGCATCTGTGTATTTTTTTGGTGTGTAGCTTGCTATGCAGTTAATAGCGGCGCTATAGCGGTGCAATAGCGGCGCTATAACGGTTAGCGGAGGTAAAGAAACGTTATTTCAAAATAGGGTTTTAGAATAGCGGTGGGGCTATTAGCGCCGCGATTTACTGCTATTTACAGTGATTTTGGTCACCGCTATAGCGGCGCTATAACCGCTATTTGAATAAATTCCATTTTTGGGCTATTTTAAATAAAAATAATAAAATTTTTTGTGCCATTCCATTGAATAAAATTGTTTTTCCTTATCCCAAACCAAAATTTGTGTCATTCCATTGAATAAAATTGTAATTTTGTGACTGTCATGACTTCCACTGAAACCATGTATGTGTTGTGTTGCTAATTGTGTTGAAAATTTGAAGTACTACATTATGATTAACTATCAAGTTACTTAATCATTTTATTTGCTAACAGTAATTGTGTTAAACTATGATAAAATTATAAGTATCACATATGTTTTCTTGGTGACTGTGTTAAAGTATGATTAACTGTGACATTGGTAACCGGTCTATGAAGTATGATTAACTAATTATGATATGTGAAGTATGATTAACTAAATATGATATATGAATTATGATTTACTGATTAACTAATGAACTGAATTGGGTTGAACTTTGATGTATGATTTACTTATTAAAACTCTAATATATATAAATTCTAAATAATATAGAAAAACGCTATAACACCGCTATACCGCCGCGAGAACCGCGATTTCAGATAGCGGCCGATGACCGCTTTTATATTTTTGACCTCGATAACTGCTTAAGTAGCTTGAGTTTTGGATTTTGGTTTCTGGTTCATTTTGTTTTTGGATGGTATCATTTGATTTAGTGTGGTGGGGCTTGTTGAGAAAGAGGACAAGGAAGAGGGTTTCTGGTGGTGGTTATGCACATTTTTGGTGGTAATGTAGATTTTCCGATGGTAGTTATGGGTATTGTTCTTAAACGAGAGAGAGAGAGAGAGAGAGAGTTCTCTTCTAAATGATTAAAATATATTTTTAATAATTAGTAGACAAAACTTCAAAAATGGTCCTTGTGGTTTCTGAAAATATCAAGTTTAGTCCCTAAGTTCAAAAAACCTCACAGATGGTCCCTGTGGTTTCAAAACTTTTAACATTTGGTCCTTCCGGCTAACTCCGTTAGCTTTTGGCCGTTTAGTGGAGGGTATTTACGTCATTTCGCTGCTACAGGGACCATTTATGAAGATTTGTCTTATTTTAAAAAGAAAAACTAATTATTTAATATTAAAGGGACCCCCCCCCTCTCTCTCTCTCGATTTTATAAAGTCAAAATCAATTTTACCATGAATCTGATACAAAATCTTCATTAGTTACCTCTTTCATTTGATTCTTGTAGATTAGAACAAATAGGGAAAACCATACAAAGAAAAAACCCAGAATAAACTCCAGCCCCCACCTCTATCGTGGTCCTCCTGCTCTGCCACTCCATTTCTTGTTGAAACCCACCTCCAATGCCACTATCTTTTTAGCGATGACACCAATCTTCACTACCATCTCCATCATTCTTATCCTCGTTGTTCAACTTATGTCCTCACTGATGTTGGTTAGCAAGAAGCATGCCCCAATATGATTGTATTGACCATATTGTGTTTGTAATTGACAGGGGAAGCAAAGAAAGAAAGGTGATAGATCTGATCAAATTTAAGTAGTAAGGTCTCAACAAAATCGTGTCAAATTAGCTCAAATCTAGGGTTCTAGAGCACCCAGTTATCGACGGAGGCAGAGATGGGTGGTGGTGTTGGCTGGAATACGAAGAGAGGAAGAAGATGATGATGTTCGTAAGGAAGAAGACGGGTGCATCCCCAACCACTTACAGAGATGAAATCCTCTGTAGACCTTCTTCGTTTTCTTTCCTATTTCTTCTCCACTACTTCTGATGAACATTTGACACCCCAAACATTGATCTGGGATTCGCATTCTTCATTTTCACAGATTTCATGTTCCACCAGCGATAGTTGGCTCTAAGAATTTCTGATTACTGTTCTTCCTCCCTACCCTTCACAACGAAGATGACTATGCAAGGGAGATAAAACCCACGATTTCCTCGCATTACATACATATAATCCAACATAATCTTTCATAATCTTTGTGGACCAAATCAAATTCGAAGGGGTTACTATTTGGGGATGAAGCGTAGGGTTTTGGGTGGGTAATAAATCAAACAATCTTCAAGGTTGTTAATCTTGCAGAAATAAGCCTCCAACCAACAATTTATCATTGATGTTTCTTGTATCAGATGTTATGAGTTCATGTGGTTGATTGGATAACCATAAAGAAGAATCAGAAGATGAGTTTAGAGGATGAACACATACAAACACACTTATTTCGAGTATGAACCCAGTATGAGATTTCCGATGAGAGATGATGATCTACGGGTAACAACAATGATTCAGAATGTGCTACAAACTAAATATACTTGTATTTTGTAGGTTCTTTTGGTCTCTATACACATTGATTTCTTATAAGTGTTTTGATACAGACGAAATTAGAGAGAGAGAGAGAGAGAGAGAGAGGTGGGTCCCTTTAATATTAAATAATTAGTTTTTCTTTTTAAAATAAGACAAATCTTCATAAATGGTCCCTGTAGCAGCGAAATGACGTAAATACCCTCCACTAAACGGCCAAAAGCTAACGGAGTTAGCCGGAAGGACCAAATGTTAAAAGTTTTGAAACCACAGGGACCATCTGTGAGGTTTTTTGAACTTAGGGACTAAACTTGATATTTTCAGAAACCACAGGGACCATTTTTGAAGTTTTGTCTAATTAATAATAATTAGAAATTAAAAAGGGCATTATTGTCATTTCATCTTTCAAAAATGAAACGTGCAAATTTAAACTAACAAGGGATGAAACACACAACCTTTTATGATATTAGATACGATCTTAGTTAATTTTTAAAAATAAAAATTAAACATAGATTTTGAGACTTCGACGAGGATGATTCATGTAATTTAAGAAAAAGTGTATGGGTTGCATCTTTTGTGATTAGCCATGGCCCATCTGCCCATGTCACATGTGCTTTGTTAATGATACGTGAATAATTGATTTTAGTTGTTCACTATTACTCGCTATAATTTGTTTTATTATAACCAATTATTTGGGCAATTTATATTCTATGGCAAGTAATATCTTAAATCAAAGGAATACTTGTCTATTAATTCATGCCCATTATAGAAAACTGCACATCCATCTTAATCTCATTTTCTTATTGTTATTGCGATCTTTCGGGGAAAACAACCCCCACAAACTTCTCACATTGTATGACACAGCCAATCATGTCCGATGTGACCCTACCCAATGTTCATCTCTAATATAGAAAGTACGTGAACATTTTTTATTGCACTTACTCCATTGGAGAGTAGTGTTAAGAGACAGAGTTAGGACAATATTTTGTCTTTTATAGCAATTTTTCGATTTAGGATTTTTTGATAACTTCTAAATGGAACCAGCAGTTGTCTCTGAATTTTTTGGTACTTAATGTTTTTATACAGTTTCTGAACGACCGCTAAATGGTTTAAAGAACTCTGTATTTTCAAAAGCATTAAAAAATTGAAATCATTCAACGCTAAATGCTTTAGTTTTATCAAACAACCTGATAAATAGAACATTTGTTTTTGATTTCGTATGTCATTTTCTCCACCATTTCTTCTTGTGTATAGATTCGTGTTCTTATTGATTTAAATTAATCTAGTAGTGTACTCATCTGGTCATTAAATATGTAGTCATCTAATAGTATGCTTATTTGTCATATTCTCCATCATAACTCAAGTGGTCTTACCAAAAGGCTTCTAACCCAGCGGTATCCGGTGTTGCCCTCCCTCTTTGAGGTCGAGGGTTCAAGTCCTGTGAGGAACATAGGTGGAGAATTAGGAGTAGTGTAGGAGTAGATTAGATTTGTCGTTCAAAAAAAAAAAAAAAACTCAAGTGGTCTTTAGGGATGAGCATATGACCCGTTGGACTGGACCGGACCGGAAAAAAACCGGGACCGGACCCGGACCGGAAAAAAACCGGGACCGGACCCGGACCGGAAAAAAACCGGGACCGGACCCGGACCGGACCAGATATACATATTAATGGGCCGGTTTTCAGGTTTTGTTTTTACCACTAATCGGGTTTCGGGTTTGGACCGGACCGTACCCGGAATACGGGATTTAATCCGGACCGGACCGGATATTTTTTTCTCCTTAAAATATATAGATAAGGATATTGAATTATTAGTTAATGTTATATATAACATTATGTATAAAACTTGATGTTTTTATTGTAACATTATTTATAAATCTTGATCAACGTTTGTTCCTTTCACTTTACAAGAAAGAGAGTATTTAGCATGCTATTTTTTGTTCAAACATGCAAATTTTTTATATAAAAACATGCAAATTTTTTTATAAAAACATGCAGTTTTTTTATAAATAATGTTGTTTTTTGTTGTTTTTTACACAAAAAAGCTGTTAAAATGCAGTTTTTTATTAACAATGTTGTTTCTTTTTTTGTTAAAATATGCATTTTTTTTATAAAAAGTGTAGTTTTTGTGCTAAATAGTGTAATTTTTATTTGTTCCAAATGTTAATAAGGTTGGTATTTTTTTTTGTAGACACCTCATTTGCACGTGATCTAACTAAAGTCCCGCATTGTACCAATTTCAAAAGCCTAGTTCGGTCCAAAACCCGAAACCCGGTTTAGTACCCGAGACCGGACCGAACCCGAACCCGATACATCCAAAAACGGTCCGGTTTTCGGGTAAGAAAATTCACGATTTTCGGTCTTCGGGCCGGTCTGGTCCGGGTTTGGCCCGTTGCTCATCTCTAGTGGTCGTCGTGTTAAACGGTCTATAGCCCGTCTAACATTACCCGCATTGATCTTTACATTTATGACTATTAAATATGTATTTATGCTACATTTACAAATAAAATGTTAAAAGTAACTAGGAAATAGTTTATTAGTTACTTTCTCATACATATATAAGATTTTTTTGAACAACGACAAAAAACACACTTCTAATAAATTACCGGAAGGAAAAATATAAAGAGATTTTAACAACCTCTCTAGCATACATATTTAGAGCGTTTATGCTTAAACCAAGAAAGTGAAAGTAAAAATCTGCATTATGCAAGAATCGAACACAACATTATTCGGAACTTCCAAATCATCCACCACATAGTAAAAATCGCCACGTCCAATTTTTCCTTATTTTTTCGAACCATTGTTGCATCATCGAGCTTGAAAAGCCATTCTCGTATTTTCATCACGATGTGGAGTCAAATATCACACCACCTCTCAATTAGTCTCCAAATAGCCGAAGAAATGTGACATGTGAACATACATATGGTTACTAGATTCCACTCTTAGGTTACAAATCGGACAAAATATATTTTGCACGTCTAAATTTTTTTTTGAAAGGTTTAGGTGAGTTGGTAAACAATCAAACATGGCTCGCCATAGAAAATGTTTACCTTCATAGGAACACCTTTACACAATTTAGTCACCATATCCATCTCTAGTAAAACTAGGTTGTCTATATGTTGCCTAGTAATAGCAACCTAGAAATCCCCTTCATCACTTAAGTCTCACCACCATCGATTTGGAGTAGAATTGATGTTCATTTGCATTTGCAGATCCTACATGCAAAAATCTCATATTTGTATGAGAAAATGTAGAGTTTCATATATTATTAAAATTCTCATGCAAAAAAAACATATAAAATTGTCAACACGTACCTACAGAAACCTAAGATGTAAAATTTTCACAGATAATACCTACGAAAATCTTAGATCTATAAGAAAATATATATTTTCTTAAATAAATGGGATTTTTGGAGATTCAGTTCTATTTAAAAAAAAATATATATAGATTTTCACATATGACCCTACGGAAATTTTAGTAGTCAACACGTACGGTTTCGTAGATCATCGTCGCTTCGTGCCCATTTCTGCGAAGACTTTTCGTAGTCCATATGATATTTTCAGAGAAAATTTCCTATGGTTAGTGAAAATCAAAAAAAATATATTAAATGTTTTTTTTCCCCTTAAATAGAGGGGATCACAACATACACGTTTGTCTAGGCCCATAATATGATTTTCGCAGCCCATAAAGACTTTCCGGCAAACCCTATACACATTTCCACATACAAGAGTATATCACGATTCACGACATCGTTTTGTAGCGAAAAAAGAATACCTTTATTAAAAAACATATTTCCATATATTGATAGATTTTTACAGATATCAAGCTGCAAAAGTCATATTATTCTGGTCCAATGCCTATTTTTTTTTTTTTTTTAATCTTGAAAATTAATAAACGAAGTTATGGTCATTGCCTTTTTATTTTATTTTTTTCATTATGAGTGTATAATTATCATAAATTAATTTACATTATATATAGTGACGAAAATATAATAGTATTATTTAATTTGACACGGATATATTCTCAACCAGTCAGTTTCTGCTGAAAACAACACATACACACACACACTTCACCTGTTCCGAAAAACAAAATTTAGAAAAATGGAAAACAGGCTCGGAACTTATGGAGATGATGCAGGTTCCTATCACCGGCTTCGTGATGGTGCCGGAGTTAGTAACGAAATCATCGGCTCCGGCGATGATTCAAAGTTGAATAAGCTCGGTTACAAGCAAGAACTAAATCGCAGTCTCTCGTAAGTAATTATACGTCCTCCTTATCGTCATCAATCTCCTCCATATATGAACTTACAATGAACTCATTTTGATGTTATTAGCAGTTAAATTTATGCCTCTTTGTTTTTGAAAAGTTAGGTCATCCGATATTTATAAATGCGATAACAAATTTCAAGTTTGAATTTGCTGAACCTCGTTGTTTTATGAATCGCATTGGTAGATTTGATGAGTATTCAATTTGTGGATTTTGAATTCACGAGAAAGCTATAGAAAAGATATTTGATTTTCCCGAAATGGCTTTTTTACGATATTTTTGTATTTTCGATAGCAGATCGCGTTTTTTCCGGTAATTCGTTCAATTTCATCCTGGTATTCTCTGGTAATACAAACACTCAAACAATTTCAGTTATTCTACAATTAATAAAAATAAATCAAACAAACAAATCCTGGTTTAGCATCATGTAGTTAACCACTTAAAAATCTGCCATTGTTGTAGGTGTTCTTGAGTTTTATAAAAAGTGTATCAGCTATTTCTTGTTATCTGCTATTTGATTAACTCATCAAACATTCATCATACCCCAAGGTTCTCATAAGAGCAAATTCATGAACAAATTATGTTAAGGTAGTGAAACTTTTGCAACTAATAATTCCTCAAACAATATACTTTATAGATTTTGTCAATTGTCATATTCTTGGTGATTGATTGGAGAATAGAAAAAAGGTGAGATCCAAATATAGCAATTTATATTGGGCAAACTCAGTTACTTTATCATTTTCATCCAAATAGTCAAACATAAAGTGGATTTAAAATGCAGAAACATAAACTTTAGATCTTAAAATCTCGAATATGGTTAAAAGAAACTTAAACAAGAAAAAAGATTACATTCATGCTTCCATTAAGATTTTCAGATCTAATGAGCAGGATTGGTTTTCAAGTTATCTCAAAAACTCTTTCTAAATCCTTTATCAATTTCATATGTAGGTTACTCTCCAACTTTTCTGTAACTTTTTCAATCATCTCTGTAATCACGGGGATAACCACATTGTATAGTACTGGGCTCGCATTCGGTGGGCCAGTAAGTATGGTCTACGGATGGCTAATAGCGGGCCTATTTACGATGTTGGTGGGCCTATCGATGTCCGAGATTTGCTCTGCTTACCCTACAGCCGGTGGGCTGTATTTCTGGAGTGCAAAGCTTTGTGGCAATGACTGGGGTCCTTTTGCTTCTTGGCTCACTGGTTGGTTAGTACTCTTTATAACTGCCATTAATATTTCTCATTTTTCTGTTGTTTATTTATTTATTCCACCTTCATATTAGGTATTATAGACTATAGATAGTTGCACATGAATGACACAATATGTCGATATAGAAACTAGAAACTAGAAAGTAGCATGTTGGGTGGTTGATTATGGACCCTTCATTAAAATTTAAAATAATGGTTGTAGGTTGGAGCAAGAAGATTCCTTAACTAGTTTGGGAGAATGGTTTTGAGAAATTGGGCCCTTTTTATCCTTAGAATTTACTATTGAGCCCTATTAGTATATTAGATAGAACTTTATAATTTTGTGAATTTGGGTTTTTGGTTATTTTATTGGTTTTGATTTTTTTTTTTAGGTTCTGTTTTGGTTTCTCGATTAGGATTTATTAAGTTATGTATCTTTTAAAATATTAAAGATATTTAAGAAGATTAGAAAATGTTGATTTAAAATAAAAGGAATTATCATCATTAAACTTGTTTAACTCTTGAAAGTATTAAAGAAGGAATTAGAAAAAAACATCAAAACTCATGAAAACTAGTTAAATTTTTGAGACTATATATGGATTTTCGAACCTATTTTATAGAATTCAAAGCTTTAACCACTCAGAAGAAACTCTGATGTAATTATTATTATTATTATTTTTTGCAAAAATATAAAGGCTAAAATGAAATTTATCGTTTGCTTTAGTATATAACTATTTGATAATTATAAAAGGCTAAAATGGAAAGCAAAATTTTGTCATTGTAATTTGGAACTCTTTTTTTAATGAATAGAAAAAGATAATGTTAGTGGACACTGTTTGCACACGTTCCTCACGCTTAAAATTTCAATTTTATAATCAGGAATCGATATATTAAAACGTTACCTGCCCAACATTTGTGGTCCTTGAAATCGCCAAAAGTGATTGTTAAGGAGTCCTTTTCATGAAATATTATACATTTCATTTCACACACGATTTATAATTGTAAATTAAATATAGTAAAGGTCAAAAAACAATACAATGTTATAAACCAAAACAATGTGAAGAAATAGTTGAACTTATATTTAAAAAAATCTTGAAAGTGAAATTTTATTTTTATCAACATTTTAAATTATATAATAAACATTTTATAATTAAAAAATAGGATGTAAGACAGAATACAGGTTCATGAATAAATCGTACTTTTAAATGATAGTTTAATTTGATATAAATCCTTTCATATCAAATTTAATTAAAAAAAACAGATGTTTCCAAAATACATCTGTTAACGATATCAAATATAATATAATAAATTGGAATGGTTGTCATCATTATTTATTAATATTATTATCAAATAACCCCAAAAAAAACATCAAACAAACAAACATGCTTATGACTGTTATTACATGTTATCAAACTTAAACTTAAGATCATCTATTATTAAATCCAAAATAAATTCGATTATCATAAAGGCGTATACAGAATCGAATCATAATTTTTAAATCAATTTGCTAAGGCTGTTCTGATCGGTAAATTCGTCTTCCACTCAATACAAAATTGTTAAGGATTTTTAGTTTGTATTTTTTGGAACGAAAAACTAATGTAATCATAAACTACTCTTAAATCCATTTATGTCATGAGACTTGAACTCTCAACATAAAAACATAAATTAAAAAAAAAAAAAAAAATCTAATACCTTTGGGTTAGAAACATTTTGACATTTATTGAATATTTGGTTATAATAACATTTTAAAAGTGCATTGATGATGTTATTTGATGCGCAAACTTGTATTTCATTATGTTCGAATATAGGAGTGCAAACGAGCCAAGCTACTCGTGAGCTATTCCGGATCGGATTGTTAAAAGCTCGACTCGAAACCGATTATAAACGAGCCCAAGCCGAGCTCAAGTTTAATATTAAGCTCGTTTATTAAACGAGTTCAAGCTCGAGCCTGTGTCACTAAGCTCGATTAGAATATTAAAATATATTGCAACAGTTAGGATTGAAAATAATATTTGATAGAATATTAAAATATATTGCAAGCCATTATTAAGAAAGGCATGTAATTATAAGGAACAATTATATTTCACTATGCATATTATGTGTTGGAAAGAATTTGTACATACAATAGTTTTTGCATCGCATATAATTTAATCAAATCAATTAGGGAATGAGATACCAAAACTAAATTCTTTGTTTAGTGCATTGCAAAACCCATTTTGTTATAAAAGTTGGAAAATGAAGAATGGTGATAAATCCACCACTAGCAAAATTGAATGAAGAATGAGAACGCATTATATACTCGAATTAGTGTATCATCAATAGAATGATTGGAACATACTACATTTGAAGAGATGCATTTCATCAATATAAATTGATCAAGTTACTTACTTGACTACCATATTACTTTGAATTTGGGATGTTACAACTTCAAATATACAAACATAATAACTAAAATATTGAAATACAAAAAAAAAAATTGATGACAAAAAACCGTAGTAATATTTATGTCAATTTAGATGTATAATCGTTTAACTTGAAAAGATTCAAAATAATGGGACAGCAAAGCATGTAGTTGCATTATTGTAACTTATAAGAATATATGCAATAGAGAAAGAGAACAAATAGAAATTGTAAGTAAAGATCATAATGGAGATAATCTGTGGTCGTTATTATTTGCCGAATAATTATGTTTTGGAATAAGATTAAAGGTTAAACAGAGCATCTTAGTGGAAGTCATCGACAAAATAACGACTTAATGTACTATTCAGAAGTGTCAATATCAAATGCAACTTTTTTTTGAATAATAAATTAAATGTAACATATCCTTTTTTTTTCTTCCTTTTTACCAACTCCTTGTACCAATTTGACTATTACCTACCGAATCTATATATAACTAAAAAAATATTGACAACATCACGTTTAAAAGATAATATTATATATTGTAGATAGTCCAATCCAAATATACGATTACTTGTTGACGCCTATAAACATGTATAACGTTATGTTGATTTTCTTACAAATACGATTCCTTTTTTTAATGTTTTTACGGAGTAATATCTTACGTAATTGATTAAGAAACAAATGCAATTATCCAAATATTATGAATTAAACCAAATATTATCTTAAATAATACCGCATAATTATAATAAAGTAGATATCTATTTGAGTAAATTACACGAATGGTCCCTATGGTTTAGGGTAATTTGCATGCCTGATCCCTAACTTATTTTTCTAACTCGGACCGTCCTTACTTTTCGTTTTTGTTTCCCGGTTGGTCCCTATTTAACCTAAAAAGACTATTATGCCCTCATTAATTTTTTTAATTAAATTTATTGTTTTTTATTTATTTATATTATTAAATAAACAAAACCCAACGTCATCCCACCCCACAACCCTCATCTTTCACCCTTTTCATCTCATTCTCGTTTTCCACCTGATGTATCTCTGTATCTCTTCCTCCTTGCAAATCCAGATCGATGATGCTTTCTTGTTCTTTCCGATGGCCGACAACATCTGTTATCACCACCCCTTCGTTGTCGTTGCTACAACTTGGAAAAGGGACACCGGCCGCCGCTACTACTTCCCGGAAAAGAGACCCTGGCGATCTTTCATATCCTCTCCACTGGATCATCAACAACATGCAGGTCCATCTTTGTCGGCGCTCCCACTGCCGCCCTATGTTCGACATCTTCACCCCTTAACCTCTGTTCCAAATTCAGGCCATCCCTTTCTCTCTCAGATACCATCGATACCAAAACCCACAAAAAAAACCCAATCTGAAAAATCAAAACTTCACAATCACGGATTCAAGGATTTGTCATCTAAAATCAGAGATTCAAGGTAACAATCGCCTTTTCTTCCGGACTTCAGTCGACTCTCCCTCACTGCTAGCATCAGGTTTTCTTCTTGAAAATTTATATGGTTACTGGCACTGATTTACCATCTAAAATTGATTCTCAGGGGAGATTAAGATAAGAGTTGTAGATCCAAGAGATGGGACTGAGTTGCAAATCCATGAAATCGGGTTAGATTTCATGGAAATTTCAAATATTGGGAATGGATTTGATTCAAGTTTTTTTTTATTACATTTATCAAGAAGAAAACCGAAAACTCTGATTTCGTTGATGATGGTTTCAAGAGATTCATCAGATTTGATTACATAGGTTTAAAATTTGGTTGTATCTTGATTAAATTGTATTTGATTTGATTCTATTTGGTGGCGGTTTACACGAAGAAGACGTAGTTGTCGAATGAAAATTATCGGGCAAAAATGAATCAGCATGGAAGCGTGAGGGGTGATTTTGGTAGAGGAATAAAGAGGATGGGATCATTAAATATTAATAATTATATAAGTAATCATATAAAAAAATTATTAAAAAAACCAGTAAGGGCAAAATAGTCTTTTCATGTTAGACAGGGACCAAGCGGGAAACAAAAACAAACAGTAAGAACGGTCCGAGTTAGAAAAATAAGTTAGGGACCAAGCTTGCAAATTACCCCAAACCATAGGGACCATTCGTGTAATTTACTCTATCTATTTTGTTAATATATAATTGTTAACAGAATATTTAAAAATCATACGACAAGAATAAAAAACGAATTATATGCCCATGTTGTCATAGTTAATAAATCAACAAGTATAATTGGATTAAAAGATCGTGTACAATAAAGAATGATAGATAAATCTACTTTAAAGGAGGACATGAACCGATCATTCATCCCTGAGAATTTAGTGGGGCCAAAAAGGTGTAAATGCCTTCTATCATTCAAAAAAGAATCATGCATAATTTCCATTCTTTGATTTATTTATTTTCTAACGAAAGATGACAGAATCATTTATTCATATTCAGACCTCAAACATTTGATTTTTCACATCAACTTGGCCTGTGGTGACTGGTGTGGCTCCCCTTTCTCCTTCTCCTTCTCCTTCTCCTTGTTTGACCAAAACTCTTAACTTCCCCCAATGAAACATTAGATTCCACACATATAAAATTCATACCTTATAATTATATTATATATATTATATAATAATATAATATAATACACAAATTCAAAGATTCATGAAATGAGAGTTTGACTTTCATAAATCATACTCAACAACACCTTCCAAAATCACAAATTCCACTCATCACACACAACAAAACACCACCGATCATTACTAAGAAACCCCAACCCAACAAATAGTAGAAGTAGAAACAAATTCAATCCTCTCTGAAATCTTCTTCTATCTGGTGCAATGACGGGTTCGCAGAATGTTATTTCAATCCAATCACATGAAAACGGAAAACACCCACAAGATTCAGGCCACTCTCGTTTAAACGAATTGGGATACAAACAAGAACTCAAGCGCGACCTCTCGTAATACTCTCTCTCATAAACCCTTATTCTATCATCTATCTCGATTCTATGATCCAGATTTTGAGCGTTGGGGGTATTTTTGGAAATTAATTGCAGGGTGTTGTCAAATTTTGCGTTTTCATTTTCGATTATATCGGTGCTAACAGGCATAACGACACTTTACAATAGTGGGCTGAATTTTGGTGGACCTGTCGTGTTAGTTTATGGATGGCTAGTAGCTGGTGCCTTCACCATGGCTGTTGGTTTATCAATGGCTGAGATTTGTTCTTCTTACCCAACTTCCGGTGGTCTTTATTATTGGAGTGCCAAACTTGCTGGCCCTAGTTGGGCACCCTTTGCCTCTTGGATCACTGGCTGGTATTCTTATTATTATAATTACTTTATCACTACTTATTTTAATATTATCAACTATCAAATCAATATTAAGTTATTAACAACCACCCGCAGTATATGAAAGCGTTGTGAATTGTCATGTACCACAACTCTTTTAGACGATTTTACTGAAATAATGTTGTTGTGTTAGTCTTTGAGATTATATGATCATATATAGTTTTGTTATGGACCCCTTGTATTCTTTTTTTATATTCATGTTATCCATATTTGAGCAAACGGTTAATCATATCCTCTCTTTTTGGCTACTTTTGCAGGTATAATATTGTAGGACAGGTAAATCTTGTGGTCCCTAATCTTTAAGGTTTCACTTGTTATATCCGACAAACTTTCTAGACTATTTTCAATAATTCAGAGTTGTTTAATTTGAACAAAGAATTGTACTTGTGCAGTGGGCTGTGACAACAAGTGTAAATTTTTCACTGGCTCAGTTGATTGAAGTGATCATTCTTCTGAGCACGGGTGGGAAAAACGGAGGTGGCTATGTAGCATCTAAATACATAGTTCTTGCAATACATGGTGGCCTTCTTCTAGTACATGCTATCATAAACAGTCTTCCAATCACATGGCTATCCTTCTTTGGTCAACTCGCAGCTGTTTGGAACATTCTAGGAGTCTTTTTTCTAATGATTTGCATACCCGTAGTAGCAAAAGAAAGAGCAAGTGCCGAATTCGTTTTTACACATTTTAACACAGATAACGAAGCAGGAATCAGTAGCAAACCCTACATTTTTCTCATAGGGTTGCTTATGAGCCAGTATACATTGACAGGGTACGATGCCTCTGCTCATATGGTTAGTTTCCTTTCACTTTATTATCTCTGGTCAGATACTGCTCAGTTGTTTATATTTGGGATTTATTTATTTAATATTACAGTCGGAGGAAACGAAGAGTGCGGATATAAATGGTCCAAAAGGGATTATTAGTTCTATTGGAATATCTATAATTGTTGGATGGGGATATTTGCTTGGAATAACATTCACGGTTACTGATATTCCAAGCCTTTTAAGCCCAGATAATGATGCGGGTGGTTACGCCATTGCTGAGATATTTTATCAAGCTTTCAAGGGTAGATTCGGAAGTGGGACCGGTGGTATCATTTGTTTGCTTGTTGTTGCTGTCGCCATTTTCTTCTGTGCCATGAGCTCACTCACAAGCAATTCAAGGTAACTTTTAAGTCCTGTATTGATAAAGTATAAAGTAGTGTCTTGAAAAAATAAATAATTGTGGATATATATGTTATTTGGTAGGATGGTTTATGCATTTTCAAGAGATGGAGCAATGCCATTTTCATCATTATGGCATAAAGTTAACGACCATGAGGTCCCTATATATGCGGTTTGGCTTTCGGCTTTCATATCATTCTGCATGGCCCTTACGGTATGTCATAAAAAAAAACAATCGATTTATTTAGTTACTTGGTATGCCGTTTTTTTTATTTATTTTGGTTTTGAATCCTAAAGGAATCATATTGCAAGTTAATTCTGTGTTTATTTATTGAAGTTGATTGTGTGGTGATACAATTGTTGCAGTCTTTGGGAAGCATAGTGGCATTTCAAGCGATGACATCAATAGCCGTGATTGGGTTATACATTGCGTACGCTTTACCAATATTTTTTAGGGTGACATTAGCCCGTAAATCATTTGTTCCAGGGCCTTTCCATTTAGGGCGATACGGTGTGATTATTGGTTGGATAGCGGTTCTTTGGGTGGCCACCATTTCAGTGCTGTTTTCTTTGCCTGTTGCATACCCAATTACCGATCAGACCCTCAACTATACGCCGGTTGCTGTTGGTGGTCTTTTTATTATTGTGGTCTCCTATTGGATTGTGAATGCCCGATATTGGTTTAAAGGTCCTATAACAAATATGGGTACCCTTGGAGATGTCTGACGGGAGTTATTATTATTAACTTTTTTTTTGTTATTGGTATTTGTATATTGATATTTTGTATTATGTTGGAAACTATATTCGTATAGGTATAGGCAAATTCGAGAATGAAATTAGCTTTTTTTATGTATATCGTATTTTCACAAGTAGGATATGCTTATGTCAAAAAGAATTTATAATATGTCATGTGGTTAGTTGACAATGATAAATTGTTTATTAAACTTTGTAGTTGAAAATATCATATGATGTTCTTCATAGTATGATGCCATATTTCATTCTAATTCATATATTAGGTATTTTTTAGTTTAGACAATATATTATTCTATTCCATTTTTTTTAATCATGGTAATTTGAAAGTTTTACTAGGAGCATTTTCTTTCTTTCTTTTTTTTTTTTTCCTTTTTTTGAAAAAAAAAGACTTTTACTGGATTCAAACTCATGCCCTTAAACCACATTTTTTTTATTTGATGTTGTTTTTATGATATTGCTATAACGACATTTTCAAAATAAATAGATATTGCGATACAAAAAAACTATAAAAATGAACATGTAAAGATACATCATACATTGCCATTTATTGCATTTAATCCGTTAATAATAAATGGCAAAATGTCAAAATCTGTATGTGTAGTATCCATGAAATCTGGAATTTCTAAAAACGGATTTGGATATAGCAGTTGCAAAATAAATAAATAAATAAAAATTATAATCCTTACCATTTGAAATGCAATAAACGGCAATTTACCAATTGAGATGCAATAAGCGACAATTTAACAATTGAAATGCAATAAACGACGTAACTAAACTTAATAGATAGGTAATGATTGTATTGGTGTCACTGGAACAGTAAAAATGCTCTTTATTCTAATAATCTTGATTATTTTTTAATCTGGTATTCTCGATTTTCACTTATTTATTAGGCTATCCGCTATAATCACTTGTAAAACATGTCATGTTATCAATGTTGCCACTCCACCACATGTTTATTACCTTTGAGAGAGAGTCCCAAACACCTCTGTGACCATTCAGAAAGTAGTCATTCCATAAGACAACCACTAGGTTTTAGGTCGGTGTTCACCGGTGGAAACACCTCTACACTTCATCTTAACATCATAACAAGCTTCATGAGTACGGGTCAAAATAACTTCACCAATGATAATGTGTTCAGGGGCGGATCTTTCATAGGGCTAGGGGGTTGTGCCCCCCCCCCCCCCCCATGATTTTTTTGGCATAAATAGTCCCTATGCTTTAACTTTATACATATTTAGCCCAAAAATATAAAATTTTGACTATGGCCCCCCAAAGCTCCACCACTGAATGTGTTAGTGTCAAAATCTATAATAGATTTGATGATAACACTTGATAATAATTTATCTTTTCGCAGAAACTAATATTTATTAGCGTAGCAAATCTATGTCAATACTAGATTGTGTAACATCCATTTTTTAATATAGTTTGATTTTTCCTAAGTTTTACTGGTTAATTGGTATAACATATGATGAGAATCTATATCCTTTCTTTTAAGTCAAATCTAATTACAAATTATGTTGAAGATAGAAGACTCAAGCTTGACCGAATAGAAAACGTTTTTGTAACCAACTTAAAAAGACATTGGATCATGATCAAAATTGGGGTCCTGAGCATTTAAGGATATTTAAATTCTCATGACCAACCCTGAAATTCATGTCTATTGTTTATGAAAAAAGTTAGAGTACAACCGTGTAGTAAATGTCGGACATATTTCAAACTACCAATATACAATTTATAGTAGACAAATGATAACGTGAATAAAGCATTGCATGTAACAAATAGTATTTGTACATGTAACAAATAGTATTTGTACAACGATGATCTATGAGACACGTTTACAAAATCCGTGTTCCAAGAAGTGTAAACATTCAACTGCTTCGAGCCTTCGACAACTAGTGATTTATGAAAATCAGGACAACAAAGATTTAACTATTTGATAATCAAGTAAGTTGTATTATCCTTAGAGCATTCACAATCCAGAGTTCAATAGAAGAGTTGAATGAGGTGACATGCCTAATTGATATTCAATGGATTAAACTCTATCATTGTGGTATGTCATGTTGGCATTCAATTGATATGAGGTTCAATGTCATTGACATCTTCAATGGGAAAATGAAACATTTTAACTATTAAATATATATTATTAAATATATATTCTATTGAACTCGATAAAATTAATGTAGAGTTATATAGTAAGTCAAATGATGATGTATGAATCTATTAAACTCCAATAAATTTAATGCATTGTGGATGTTTAAGAGATGTTATTAAACTATTCGATGGCATTTAGAACGCTTCTTACCTTGGTACAACTCATTTGGTTTAGCCCACGTAGTTCGCCAATGATTTCCGATATTAATGTTTATATATTTGGTTTTCTACTTTTTATTTTGTATTTAAAATATAATACACATATATTTAAGTGGAGTTACAAATTAGCTTTTTATATCTATTTTCTTATAAATATAAAACACTAGATTACCCAAAAACTCCTCATAAATATGGTCCTAATATGGTTGCCTAAAAAGCCTATTTTAGTGAGTTTATCCTATAAACCTGTTAAACCATGTATACTGAGAGATGTTGCGATCAAATGGTTTATGACCCAGCAGTATGAGGTGATGCTCTTCTTTTTTTTAGGTCGAAGGTTCAAGACCCGTCGTAAATATAAGTAAAATTAGGTATTATGTTAACATATGAATAAATTAGATTTTTCGTTTAAAAAAAATAAAAAAGATTACACGTTTTGATCACAATCTAGGTCGCTAGGTGAAGAATGATCACAACGACATTTATGACACATGGCAAAACCATATTCATTGTTTTGTATTTTTGTATTTTAATTTTTTTAATAATTCATTTATAGATGATATGTTTGAAAAAGGAATACCAGGAACTCATGGTATAAATAAAATATAATATTATATATTTTTTATATTTAACCCTTTTATATAAAATATGGGTTGTGTTAGATTGTTGATAAATAATAAAAAAGATCAATTTGATTGATTGTATATGTGAATATTTCAAAAAAAATATCTATTAAAAAATAAATTGTGACCAATTAATAATAAACATAATTATAAAAACTTAAGATCCGATCCAAATATATCAAAATCAGATTGTATAGGAAATCCGAATATATGATCTGGAAACGGCCTCCTTTAGGCCCATATTGACTTGCTTTGGGTTTGATGACCCAGTTCCAGACTTGTTCTTCACTTCTTCGTGGGATATAAAAGAAAGGTCTTATTCAGTTCGGAGTTTTCAAAAATAAAATTGCGTATTTCTCGATAAAAATCAACCAAAGGAGTAGCGATCTATCAACATAACACAAGAACATCATAACTTGAGATGGTGAGATTCTTCTTCTTTTCAAAATTTTGAAATCCTGAAATCATTTTTAGGGTTTCAAAATTTGATTTTAAATTTTGTTTTTCATGAAAATAGGCGGAACAAACGGAAGAACTCGAACCTCTATTTGATTACAGTCGTGTTCAGCCTTTGGATGTCGTTTGCCTCGATGACGGTTCGTTCTCTTTCTATATCTGTATAATGTCGGTTGAAATATTTTTTATGAGTTTGATCTTTAATTGGATCTTACTAATGATTATGCAGATGATTCATTGGATAGTTCTACATTGATTCCTTCTAAACGCAGGAAATCCTCTGAATCAGCTGTAAGCTCTTCTTTTTTCTACTTACATAAGCAGCTTCAGTTTGTAATTTGTATTTAAATTTGAAGTCTGAAAGGTTTTATCATTCTCTTTGGAAGAACCCTGATTATACCTACGCAATAGGATAGGATATGCAATACCTGAATTCAATAATTCATCTCTTTTTGTCTTATCAAAGTTTTCATCCTTTTAAAGTGGTAGAGGATTTTGTGTTTTTTTGGATTGGATAGGTAGAGAAGGTACAAGATACAAGTAAAGTAATTGATATCAATGGTGGTGGTGATGATGATGATTTGGATTGGCTAGAACCACCACCCAAGGTGGTTGTTGACAAGGAAAAGCTATCTGAGAATTCAACTATAAAGGAGTTGAGGTATATTTAAAGACATATTTTTATCCTTATGTAGACTTTTGCTTCTATTTAATCAGTTGAAGTTCTTATTTGTAGGCTGAAGAAACAGGAGCTGATGTCATTTACTGAATCAGCTAAAGATATGTTAAGAACTGTTGAAGAGTCTGTGAAAAGAGATCTTAAAGCCTCAATGGATTCTTCTTCTGAAAGTCCTATTCCTATTGAGAAGCCATTAAAACCTGCTGTAGAAAGACCAAAGATAGTTATTTCCATCCAAGACAAAAAAGACATGAAACAGTTTCGTGTCTACATGGTAACTCTTTCTTTCATGCTAAAATCACAATCAAAATATCACATCATCATTCATGAATGTTTCTAATACTTTCAATCCCCTTATGAGATTCAGTGTTTTAAGATCATTATTAGTCCCATCATGATTGTTTTTTCACTTTTTTTTAGGATGATAAATTTGAGAAGCTTTTCAAAATGTATGCTGAGAAAGCAAATCGTAAGGTAGAAAGCTTAGTGTTTTCCTTTGATGGGGACAAAATTGACCCTTCAAATACTCCAAGCAGTCTTGACATGGAAGATGATGACATAATTGAGGTCCGTGTAAAGTCAAGTTGATCCAGGTAACCAAATTTTATATTTTGATATCTGTTTTTTATAATCTTTCTCTCTTTTACTTCTTAATTTCTTTGAATTAATGATATATATTGCTGTTTGTTTAAGTTAATTTGGGGTATAGTTGTTTCTTTTTTACCTATTTGTCTTCTTTTTTCCTCCCAACTCCTCTCATGCCAAAATTGATGAATTATGTGAAATTTGTTTTGTGGAAGTGTAAGGGTAAAATGGTCATTTAGTCTCACTTTATCTTTAAAAGACTTGATGTTAACTTTTATATTCGTTTTTTTTTTCTTTTATGTCTAGAAACAATCATTTAACTCCTCTTTCTGATTGTTTTATGTTCTATTTCAGGTTTGTGTTTTGCAGAGACTTTTATATTGTATGCAAACAATTTTTTTTTTGTTGTGAAGAGCATATGATACTTTAATGATCTGAGTTACTATTTTGTGACTATGTTTTTTTGTTACACAACCTGTATAGCTTCGAATGATTGTTTTTGGAATTGTACAAAATCAAAAACAATTTTGGTTGTGAGAGAGAAACTCATGAAATGCTAATGCTGATTCGTTTTTTTTTTTGTGTAGGACAAGAGATCGCAATTTTTGTCACAATAACATAGAATACACAAATAGGGCCTTAAGTATGATTCGCTTAACTGATTTTGATTGGTTAAACCATTGTGTTTTGTAAAAGAAACGTTCACGAGAAATGGCTGAAAATTAGATATGCATTTAACAAAGTCACCACCATTAAAGAAAACTTGTTCAAAATAACCATGATCACTGCAAAAATTAGCATCGATTGTAAAATTATTTTTTGACAACCATAATCAGTGTCAAAGAGCTGACCATTAATGGTGTTAATTGTACATGGTGTCAAAGGTGATAAATTGTGGTTTGAATTTCACATTGTATATAGATACTTTTGGGGTGTTTGATTGGTGATTTGAAAATTTTGTTAATAGATACTAACCAAGAAACTTAACCTTTTTATTGGTGCAGGAACTTACGTGTACCAAAAAAAAAAAGTTTTAGTAATCAAAATTAAATATAAAAAAATTGACGCAAGTGATAAACATGTGATAGCCGGTTAATCAAAAGAAATTTGTTTAAGAACCTCAACTTAAATAAATAAATAAATTATCTAATTAATCGGACACACATAATTTGTTGGACTATTTCAAATTTTCTTCAATTTTATGATTAATATTAATATAAAGAATAAAGTAGAGTGAGAGAAAGTAAAACTTAGAAACCCCACGTAATGGGCCAAATAGGAAAAGTAGCCCGTTCGGCCCATTGGTTAAAAGAATATTCGCCCTTTTAATATTTAACTTTTGATTAAAAGATACTACTATATATTTTTTTAAATGTAGAATAAAGGTGTAGTTTCTTCATTTCAGATGAAATGACATCTTTTAGGTGCTATTATGTTAGTGCCCTGAAGTTTGTCGTCTATAGATGAATACAAAAAGAGCTTTAAGAAAATTTGTCTAAAATAGTAATTAACCTAAAATAAATTGTTGTCTTGTTTGTGTAATATTATATATGCCAAGCGCTTTTATTAGGGTTTCCACATATTATATTTAATTTTTTTATAAAACATTTATCATTTATGGGTGGGTTCATGGCTTCATGGCCAAGACCCAAGATGAAAATTTTATAGGATAAAATACCAATCCATTGTGGGGTTGGTGATGGTGGCTATAGCAACTCAGGTCGATTCGGGTTGATTGGAACCTGAAAAAAAACCCATTAGCCCAAACACAACCTTGAACCCTATATTAACGAATAAAGAAAACAAGAGTGTATCGTTTGATGAAATGAAATGAATGTTGCTTAAGGAATATAACTTCTTACATTTTGTTAATATTTACTCGTTATCAACATTTTTTTTTCATCGTGGTTTTATTTCCATAACTTATAGATTATAATGATATGATTTTTCATCATAATTAAAATATGATTTTATTTTGTAAAATATCATTTGTGTTGTAACTTATATTGGCTTTGATGAACTTTTATTGTATTTAATATTTTATTTCTATAAATAAAAATTCATTGATTACAAATAAAATAATTTTATACATTAGAGTTAAATTATGTATCTATTATGTATACATATAACATAAAAAGTTCAGAATATTATATATACACCAAATAAGTTTTGTTGGTGTTTCTTTTCACGATTAAGCTTATGATTGTTTGTTTTTCTATTTAATATACAATATATTAGCTTATTGGGCTAAATGGAAAAATAATGGGTTCTAAGTTTTAACATGAAGAAAAACAAAAAGAATGTTCTACAAAGATGTTCATGCATCATATCAAAATTTTACGTTCTCAGCCTTCAAGTGTTAAACTTTTAAATTTAATGTTTCATACAAGTTAATTTCAGGTCGTTCTTTTATGTTCGATTTTAATCCAAATAACTTCATGTTCACCTATTTTTCTACCTAAGTTCATTTATATATTGAACTGTTAGCACTTAATTTAATTTTAAACATAGAGCATTAGTTGGTGGACCACATCTTTAAAAAAGTTATTCAATTGCAATAATATATGTGCATAGTAGTGGTTGTGAACATTTACTATGTATATATTCTGTATGCAATTAAATTTCATTTTCTGAAAATGACTTTATGCTAAATTGTAGTTGTCTATCCTTACCACCCCATTACCGAGTTTAACTTAACGAGAGAAAGGAAAAAAAATGAGTGGAAATGAAAAGAAAATAAAATAAAAGAAATTGGTGTTTCCAAGTTTCATTAAAGGAGGGAAGTGGAAGGAAGTGGAGAGAAATGGAAGGATCATTTACCCTCCTAACTTTCCTTCCGATTTGGAAGGATTTAGAAAGAAAGAACAAAATGATTAATTTTCCTTCCATTTCTCTCCAACTCGGGAACACAAAAGAAAATTTTGTTTTCCGTTATTTTTTCTTCTTTTCTCTCGTGACCTTATTTTCTCTTCTCTTCTTTTCTTTTGCTAAACTCGGGAACGAGGCGTACATGTCACCGTCTTCGATTTAAAATTGACAAAATTATAAAAACAATCCCTGTGGCTAACAAAATTTTGTGGATTTTGTCCAAAAAATTTTGTTAGTGCACTAATGGTCTAAAATTGGATCTTTTTATTGCTTTTGATCCCTCACACTACCTTCCGTCCAAATCTACTATTACCTGCAATAAAGACGAGGGTATTTTCGTCTTTCCACCCATAGGGACCGATTTTTCAACCTTGTTTAAAATAAATATAGTAGGTACATACCTCACTCTTCTATCTTCAACCTACATGAGCTTCATCTTCTTCCCTACTCACCCTTTGTGTTCAAAATTTCTTAGACATCAACAATCGAAATGATGGTGTGTTTATATGGCAGGGTTGCAGTGGTTCGTACCTCCTGGACATCAAGAAACCTTGTTCGAAGTTTCATTCCTGCCAGGTAAGTGTTCCATTTTGGTATTTTACCCTCATTTTTTTTTGTTTTTTTTTTTCTCTTGAAGGGTTCCAAATGAAGATTCTTAAGATGGACTGATCCTCCAATGTGTGCAAGATCTATGGTGATAATACCCGGATTATTGAGAAACATCAACAATGTTAACTAAAATTTGTTTGTTTACAAGTTGGGTACTTTTGTGGTAGTTTGGATGTTTTTCAATTAGGGTTTAGGAATTAGGGACCCATGTTGTTCTATGGAATTGTGGGTGTTTTTGGATTATGATATTATAATAGGGGAATGTGGTTGTTTTTTATTATTTGATATTGTAATATCGAATTAGGGTTATTTTGGACAAATTCATAAACGTTTACCCCTTGCATGGTTTCAATGACAATGTAATGTATTCATAGCCTAATTTTCATGTGTATTGGTTGTTTCATAACAAACTCATCAAAGCCTACAAAAACCATTAAACACGTTCTTACGAAACATAACTAATAAACATCAATGTGGTCCTCTTAAAACCATCAAAAATACACCAGAAATATCATTCTTTTACAATCACAAAAGTTTGACATTAAATTCATGGCCAAAAGAGCTAAAGGACCAAAATACAATCATGACAAATGTGTTCAACCATTACATCCAAAAGACATCCAACTACATACAAACATAAGTAATGACAACAAAGTAGTTCCAAACCATAATATAAGTTTTTAAACACACTAACTCTTGCCATGAATGCCATCTCCATTCCCTCCTTGATTGCCACCTCCATTCATCCATTGACTGCTTCTTGCATTCAATGTATCTTATCCCTAGGAATTTTGTGAACCTCCCTCCATGATAGAGCTCAATGGTGAATATGGTGGGATATCCTTCAGTAAAAAATAATGAACCAAACCAAAAAAAACATTACTTTATACAGATTATAAAAGCTTTTTATTCTTTTCAAATGAATGTATAAGAAAAGAGTACATTACTGTAAATCCGAATTGCATCAAAACTCCTATTTCTTGCCCTAATATCCCACATTTTGAGCATACTCAACTAACGAACTTTCGATTTAATGAAATGACCAAACGCAAGATATTAAGTAACGATTAGGATTTTTTTGATTAAGAAAGGATTTAGTGGGGAAAGAGTGAAAGGTCATTAACTCAGACGTATGTATGTACATCAAAATGGCGCTAATCGATGACATAGATGTGGAAAGACGAAAATACCCTTGTCTTTATTGCATGTAACGACATATTTGTACGAATGTTGGTGTGAGGGACCAAAAGCTATAAAAAGATCCAATTTTGGACCATTGGCACAACAACAAAGCTTTTTGGATCAAAATCACATAAATTTATCAACTACATGGACCATTTTTGCAATTTAGTCATTTAAAATTCCATATCAAAGCATAAACTTTAATAAAGTAACATTAAAAACCAAAATTTAATACATACAACAGAGGTTATTAATACACAATAGTATCTATCTGAAACAAGATGTATATTGCGACCTTAAGGTCCCAACTAGAGGATATTTTGATTTTAACACGATACAATCCTAATGAAACCTTAAAACTTCGTTCATATAAGAGGCAAAAAGACTCACTTAGTATCACCTTATCATCTTAAATTAACCATAATATCATGACACTTATGTTATTCTCTTTATGATCTTATGTCTTTATTTGTATATAATCACAATTATCTTGTCCACTTTTCCATTTTTGTGTTTTTTTTCTAATTTTTGCAGTTTGCAGCAATAAAAATTATGTTTCATGCTTAAAAAATTAGAGTTAATTTCATCATAGATGTTTTAATCCATATTAAATTTAATTGGTCTTGCACAGACAAAACATTGTAAATAAATTTGAAAACTAATCCATTTTTATTGGATCTTCTAATGTCGATCTAATCTTACAATGAGCGTGTTCGGCACAGAGCGTGTGGGAGCATTTGAGAGCTTCTTGCTTCTAGCGTTTAACAAAACGCTCCGTTTTGAACATAAAGTCTTGTTTGACACTACAAGCTTTTAACGTTTAGTTTAAACAAAACGCTTCAAATCCAAATGTTATTTCATGCAGCGTTTAACAAAATTCTAAAAGCTACAAGCTACCCACTACCAGTTAATTTTACCGAATACACCCGACCGTAAAATACATAAAACAAGCTTTAGGGATTTCGGAAATGGCTCATGTTTTACTTTAGCCACCTTTGTGAGTATCCTAGATTTAATATATTTTTTTACTCCAATTTATATATATATACTAATTTTAAACTACAAGATGAATAGTACTCTTTTGTGGTTGGTGGAGATTTTTTTTTCTTTTTTCCTTTTGGTTTTATGGGTTTCTTTTCGACTTCTTTTTGTCCTTTTCCGTTCTTTAAGAGAGTGGTTTCCACGTGAAGGCCAGGGCACACTACTACGTGTTATCTCCTCAGACAACTCACCACCCCCATGACACTTTTTTCTATGTTTCCACCGCCTCCCATTCTATAATCCACCGTTCTACATTCTTCTCTGCCTTTTGCTCTAATTGTCTCTCAAGCCGACTCCTTTTCCTTACGACGAACCACTGTTACCCAGGCTCTGCCTGATCTCATTCCTCCTGTTGGTGACGAACGCTTCGGAAATAAGATCTTTATCCTCCCTTCCATTTTCATCTTCTTTCTCTTCTACCGCTTCAGTCGATGGGTTCTAGGGTTTGATTTAGGGGGATGGGCTTGACGTTGTTGTTCATCGCAATCGTATGCATGGAATCGACAATTCCAAATCAAAGGTAAACATTCGCATTCTAATTTCCCTAAATTGGTTAGCCGCTCCCAAAAGCATTCAAGTAATCAATTGATTTCTCCACTGCTTCATCTCCGGCTCACTCATGCTACCAGCTTCTTCCAAAGTCCTGTCATATGTCGAATACTCCAGAGGCAACAAACCATTTGTTATTTTCGTTCTTACATGATGGACCGTTCACTGCTAATTCTAATCTTTCCAGGTAACTACCTCAACAAGTGCTTGGATTTTTCAATTTTAGGTGTATCGGGATTGTTTACCAACCGAACAAAAATCAACGACGGGAGCTGCTTGATTGCTTTAGTTGACCAGTTGAGGCGGTCGATTGAGGCTGATGAAAGAGATCGACATCAGTGTTGTTTCTGGAATCAGTGTAGGTACGGATCCACTAAGATTTGTGTGTATTATGTTCCAACCTGTTCAATTAGACACACAAATCCAACCCTAATTCCATAATTCTAAATTTTAGTTAACCACCGGTAGATTTCTTCTCATGTTCTATGTAAATTTAACCCGATATTAATACATATGTGAAGCATCTTCTAATTCTGAGTATTGGTCTTTTTTTAAAGCTTTAGTCTGATTGTTATCTCATATTTTATGTTCAATTGAATGGGTGAAGGTTTGGTTTGAAGTTGTAAGTGTATTCATATCATTGCTAGAGCAACGCAGTCTAGGTGTTCCATGGAAAGCCCTTACGAATTTTCAAAAAAACTACTATCGGTTGGTTCATGTTTTCTGTAAGGTTTACACAGAAGAAACTTCTATTTTGAAGTTTATTTTAATTTGATCATTTTTATGAGTAGGTAATTGGAAAAAGGCGTGTTTCACTGGGGCAATTAGGGAATCCCACTTTTCAGATGTTGGTATGCAAGCAAGCGGTTGTCTGTTGCTAGAAACATTGTATCAGGGATTAATATGATTTCCATGTCTTGTGGGAATGATGTTTCAAGGTACTTACTTCACTTTGCATTGATATGTTATCTTTGCTTCTTGATATTGTGGATTGATATTGAGTACCTACTTTGCATTTGCAGGCTGACTTTTTGGTGGTCAAACATTGTTGTACTGAGGGATATGATTACCCAAGCATTTGGAAATAAACAATCCAATAAGTCCGATGTCACGAATTAATTTGACGATTGACAAGAAACAAGAACATTCACATCTCAACTTGAGAAAATCGAGTCAGGGATCTTTTCTGAATCATTGAGTCTATTTGGTGCCAGGTACAAAGTCTTTTTGCATTGTATACAATAATTTGTGACAAAATTGGCATTAAGGTTGTTAGTAAGTTCTTGTGATCTTATGGATGTGGGTGCAGACTTTGAAGCCTAAAATGCTTACAAATGAAGCAAATGCAAAGTTACATGGAGACTTTTCCACTAATCTATGTCAAAATGCTCTTCATGATGCTTCCAAGAGAGTTTGTCCTGTTCGTGCAGGGGGGCATGAATGTGGTTGCCTCTCATTTTTGGCAAGAATGGCAAGTTCAGATGACTTTTTTAGAAGATAAATAGTTGTTGATGCTATTGAAATCATTTAGACATGCTCAGATACCAACGTTAACTTACCTGTAAGTATATGTTCATTTCTCCTAATCTGTCACTCACAGCTGAAAAGTGTAACAATTTCCCATTGATTTCTAATTTTCAGGTATCTAGATCTCAAATCAATTTACTTACAAGCATCTTTATCTGAAAGACACTATACTTATAGTTAGATCATGCTTTGTTTCAACTTCAAAGATGCAGAGGCGGTGAAAGGTGTGAGCATAAGATGACATGTACCAATTCTATGTGGCAGAACATAACACGTAGCAAAGGATTAAAAGAAAAATATAAGTGGTCCATTAGGAACAAATCACTGTTCCTAAGGGTATCAACTTTAACATCCTAAAAATAATTACCTGCTGACAGTGAACTTGAAACTCCTGACAATGAACTTCAAACTGGTATAATTTGTTTCAGTTAAAAAAATAAGCAAATACAAGACAAGACAAAATGCTTCCCTTTTGTGCATTCCTATGGCGTATCCAATCCCGCGGGAACCTTCCCTAGCTATACACTAAAACACAATATCTAAATATTTAAACATATTCTTTTTTTTATCGTACCACTTTTTAATATATAGCAAATATTATTATATAATTAATTATTAGTCTTTGATAATCTATTTTTTGTTCCCCAGTTTACCATTTTTATAATATTTTATGTTATAAATGTGTTAAAATACACATTAATACTTTAAACCTAAGGATGAGCGGATGGCACCTACAATTCAAATACTTTAGATTTCATATTTAGATGATTATCTCATTTTGAACCTATGGATGAATTATATTGATACATTCCATGTAAAAGTTTATTCTTTAACTTTTATATTAAATCTTTAATTATTTTTCCTCTAAAATTTGATATAAAATGAAGGGAATAATATAATATCAATGTCATAAAAGAATATTTTTACGTGTAAGATCAGAGATGTTTTGACTGGTAAAATCTGTTTTGGAAGACCTTTTCCCAAGTTGGTTAACGAATAATTGTGGCAGACACAAAGTGCTTGAGTGGGGAATCTTAAAGCAATGCCAAAACTTCGAGGAAAAGCATCCAATGTAAATTTATTTTTTATGCCCTCTAGGTTTAAGGTAATAACATTTAAGGGCCGGCAATTCTTGACACGACACGAAATAAATGGGTTTGGGTTGAGTTTTTCAACCCGCTAACCCGCCAACCAGTTTATTAAACGGGTCATATATGAGTTTCTCAAAAAATAAACGGGTTGACCTGCCATCCCGTTTATATTCTTAATAAAAAAATTATGTTATTTTTAAATGTATTTATGTATCAAGTAGTAATATTTAATAAGTATTATATAATATATACTATTGATTCATAGACCATTTGATTGTTTTGATATTTTGACTCGTGGTGGATGGTCTAAGGTCGTAAGTCGTGACCTATATGGCTAAGTCTATAACATGTTTCTATGAATGTTTTTAATTTTCATTTGAATGTTTAAGACTTAAATGTATAAAATTCGGACCCACGCATCCAAATCTGACCCACTAACCCGCCAACCTATAAACCCGTATAAATAAATGGGTTGGCGGGTCATATATGGGTTTATGTTCCAAACCCGCCAACCCGTGACACGTATATTTAAATGGGTCGTGTTTGGGTTGGCATATTTTGACCCGCTAACCCGAACACGACACGATTGCCAGGCTTATTTAACACCACCCTATGGTTTGACCAACTTGTCAATTTTACCCCTTTACTTTTTGTAACGACCCAAATTTCACGTCCAAAAATTTCGTTTTAAAACGTTACTTTAGAAAACATTAATAATTAAAACATTGTTTGATCAAACCATAACACAACGTAAACCATGTCTAAAAGCCAAATCATACAACCAATCAAACATCAGAGTATAAATCCCAAAGAATCTCGTAAATGCGGAAACCAGAGAGTGTGTGTGTGACATGCTACTACCGCGCCGGCTCCTTTCTCCTAGCTGAGGAGGTACCTGAAACCAAGACTGAAAATCGTAAGCACAAAGCTTAGTGAGTTCCCCCACCGTACCACATACCATATAATCTCATAACATACATATATTGTCAGGCATATCTGGGTGCCCGACCTACCCCTTCGGCCCTCTCGACCGGGTATTACCTAGCATATCTGGGTGCTGGCCTCCCCTTCGGTCCTCTCGACCGGATATTGCCTAGCATATCTGGGTGCTGGCCTCCCCTTCGGTCCTATCGACCAGATACTGGGGAACTATTCCTCCCTTCATTACTACCACATAACATGTATCACAATATCCGATCTATCTAACATGGATGGGTATAACTACCCCTTCGGCCCTACCGATCGGATACCTCGGGGACTATCTCCCCTACTGTCACTAGCACATAGCATCATATCATACTAGCACATAAACATAACACAGGTAGTAGAAATCCCTAGATGAATATCAGGGAGACAATCATCTACATACAACTCCTACTGGTGGGCCGGCATTGTGGCCGTAAGCCCGCCGCTACTGGAAGGTAACTCACCTCGAAGTAGCTGCTGCTCTGATCGGGAACTGACTGTCCACTGCTGCTGCTGCTGCTCCGGAAATCCTCCGGCTGCAATTCCCACAACATTCTCAATCAAACACTGCTAACTGTCCTTTGGGTAAAATGACCATTCTACCCCTGATCATGCCCTAAGTCAAAGTCAGAGTCATCTTTCAGTTGACCCGACTCGCCGAGTTGGCTTTCCAACTCGTCGAGTCCCTACCCAAACGATTGACCTATAACCCATTTCTACTCGTCGAGTTAGGCGACGACTCGACGAGTTCTCCTTCTAAGCTGATATTCAAGTCCTTCATCCTACTCGCCGAGTTGTATGAACAACTCGTCGAGTTCATCTGTAACGTCCCAAAATTCAAGACTAAAAATTTCTTTTAATAAAGTATCACTTAAAGTAAAATCATCATTTCAAAACACATGTTCATTATCATAGTAAAACATTCCCAGGCTGACTAATCTATGGTGTGTGCCATGCGATCATCCCGAGCTCCATCATCCGCTACCGGAAGTACCTAAAACCAAAACTGAAAGCCATAAGCACGAAGATTAGTGAGTTCCCCAGATACCACATACCATACAAACCATTCATAGCCAAGAACCATACATAACTGACTTATCCATAACCAAGTAAGGTGCTATGTGCCAAACATAGTCTTGCCATTATGCCACGGGCCGCACGTGGTCTTCCTGGTCAAGCCTGGGCCGCTCCCTGGGTCTTACAGACAAGTGCCAAGGGCCACCCCTGGTCTTACAGACGTGTGCCAAGGGCCACCCCCTGGTCTTACAGACAAATGCCAAGGGCCACCCCCTGGTCTTCTATTCAAGTATCACAAAGACAACCGTACATACTACTCTACTTAGCTAAACAACATACAGTGTGCCAGAAGCCACCTCCTGGTCTTTCATATCTATAGCATATAATGCGCCAGGAGCCACCTCCCGGTCTTTCATACATATTGCCTAGGGCTAACCCCCCGGGTCTTCCTACCATACAAAGTAACATACTGTGTGCCAGGAGCCACCCCCTGGTCTTTCATGCATATTCTAAATGGGCCGGCATTGGTGCCCTAGACCCATACAAACAGTGAGGTGACTCACCTGATACTGCTGAACTGCTGCTGCTAATCCCTTTGACCGCTACCCGACGACTGACTGAACTCCTGCTCTACTTGCTTCCCGAGCTATCAATGTCAAAGCAACACTGAGTCTAACTGACCCCCGAAAGACAGCCAAGTCAACTCAGGTCAAATTCAAAGTCCTGGTCAAAGTCATCCTTCCAGGTCAACCCTACTCGTCGAGTCACCCTACTGACTCGCCGAGTTCATAAGTCCAGAGCCCTTCCACTCGCGACTCTACTCGCCGAGTCAGCCCCAGACTCCCCGAGTCTACTGATTCCCGATTCCTGTCCTGTCCAACTCACTGAGTCCTTGCTCGACTCGCTGACTCGAGTCTTAACTCGAAGGGTTTGGGGACTACGCGACCTGACTCGCCGAGTCTAAGAAGAGACTTGCCGAACACAAGGAAATCTTCATCCAACTCGCCGAGTTGTTCATCCAACTCGCCGAGTTCATGCCTATCTTCATCCGACTCGACGAGCTGTTCATCCCACTCGTCGAGTTCCTCCTCATCTTCATGGTACTCGCCGAGTCCACTCAAAGGACTCGCCGAGTCCATTCAGATCTCCCAACATGCAGAGGGCTTTTGAGTCATGCAGGGACTCCAATCCATAGATCCATACTTCCAAAACTCCATCCCTACGTAAAGTTGCAAACTTTACGTATAACTAAAGAGATCTAGGCTCAAAACACATTAGGGCTTGGTTTAAGGACACAAGGGCTTCACCAACTACTCATCTCCTGATGCTTTATGAGATAATGGACTCACCCAACCATAGATCTGAAGTGGCAACAACATATCTAAGCCCCTAACCCGATTTGGGTCTCAAACAACCATAAAACCCCCAAATCTCATGACAAAATAAATCTAGATGCAAAGAAGGGAAAATGACAGCTTAATACCTCCAAGATGAAGACAAACTGAAGTAGATCTCGAGCACACACCTCTCCCTTGAAGCAACCTTCTTGATCTTCAAGTTTTCTCTCCAAAGTCTCCTTCCTCCAAAGCTATTTCTCTCAATAATGGAAGCTCACACGATATATAAGGTTTACAGGTCTTCTGGAGTGATATGGGGGCTGAGGGAGGGACATAACACCCTTTATATAGGATACAACTCCCGGAATTAGGGTTTTCCTCGCACAGACCAGACTCACCGAGTCACCTTGGCCGACTCGCCGAGTCGATCACTTACTCCTCGACCCGGATCCCGCTCCGACTCGCCGAGTCCCTCCTTGGAATCGCCGAGTCGACCCCTAAACTTAGGTTTTCTTCCCTTTCTTGGTCTTCAAAACTTTGGGTGTTACATCATCTTCATCCGAAGAACACTTGCTGCTGCGACTCGCCGAGTTGTATGGACAACTCGCCGAGTCTGTTCTTGATCTAAGGAGATTGCCTTGAACTCGCCGAGTCAGGGCATTGACTCGCCGAGTTCCTCCATAGATGAGTTCAGCTTCCAACTCACTGAGTCACACCCCGTGACTCACTGTTCACTCGACACTACCAAAAGGGGACAAACTCGGAGACTCGCGAACAGACTCGCCGAGTCACATGAACGACTCGCCGAGTCGTTGCCATGCACCCACTAAATACACTGATTTGCTCGATTCCAGTCCATGCCATTCACAGATCTGGACTCCTAGAACACGAATCACACGTAAAGTTTCCAACTTTACGTGTAGATATTCACCAATACGGATTTTAGGGCTCAAAATGCCTCAAAAGGGTAGATCTAGGGTGGACAAGCAACATGGGACCATAAAGCTAACAGATCTGAGCTCCTGGAGCTCAATCTTGCTTAGATCTAGAGGCCAATCAACTTATTACAAACCCTCAAGCATACACAACATTGGAAATGGCTCAAAGAGGACTTTAATGGAGCTATAAGGGACAATAAGCTTAAAAACAGAGGGGAAACGAGCTATACCTTAGGGGAAACATTGGAATGACACAGAGATGCTTGGCCTCCTTCTCCTCTTCTTGATTCCCTCTTATTTTTCCCTCAAAAACTTCAAGAACACCACAAAAACACTTCAAACTCACAAGGAAGCAAGGCTAGAGAGAGATACAGGGCTTTGAGGGTGAATGGGGGCGTGATTGGGGAGGATATGTTGTTTAAATAGGGTGCAAACCCCTGAAACTTAGGGTTCCATCCAACAGCTGTGACTCGCCGAGTCGACAACTTAAACGTGTCCCGGGTCCCGCATCTACTCGGCGAGTCGGACCTGTGACTCGCCGAGTCCAAAGCTAAAAGAAGAGAAATACTCAAATAAAATTTATGTACCAGGAACCAGGTGCTACAAATCTCCCCCACTTATTTTAGACTTCGTCCTCGAAGTCTGTTGCTCGATCCTGAAACAACTCGGGATAATGCTCCATCATCTCGTCCACCGACTCCCAAGTCCATTCCGAACCCTTGTGGTGCTGCCATTGCACCTTCACTAGCTCCACCCTCTTGTTCCTCAAATCCTTCAACTTCCTGTCGAGGATTGCGACTGGGCGCTCAATGTAATTTAGGCTGTCATCAACCTGAATGTCCTCTAACGGCACAACCGCTGAATCGTCCACTAGGCACTTTCGCAGCTGAGAAACATGGAAAGTGTTGTGGATCTGGCTGAGCTCGGCTGGCAGATCCAACCTATATGCCACCTTACCCACCCGAGCTACGACCCTGAACGGTCCGATGAATCGCGGGCCCAACTTGTCCCGCTTCCTGAATCGAATGACGCCTTTCCAAGGCGACACCTTCAGGAGAACCATATCCCCGACTCAGAACTCCAAGTCAGATCGACGCTTGCCGGCGTAACTCTTCTGTCGACTCTGAGCAGTCTGAAGCCTGTTCCGAACCTGCTGGATCCTCTCGGTCATCTTCAGCACCACCTCGGTGCTCCCCATGACTCTCTGGCCAACTTCACCCCAGCATATCGGGGTCCTGCACCTCCGTCCGTACAACATCTCGAAGGGAGGGCGGTCGATACTCGCGTGATAGCTGTTGTTGTAGGAGAACTCGGCCAGTGGAAGATAGGTATCCTAGCTACCACCGAAGTCTAGCACGCACGCCCGCAACATATCCTCCAGAGTCTGGATGGTCCGCTCGCTCTGACCATCCGTCTGCGGGTGAAAGGCGGTGCTAAAATGCAAACGAGTTTCCAACTCATCATGAAATCTCTTCCAAAATCTGGAAGTAAAACGCACATCCCTGTCCGAGATAACCGATACTGGCACCCCGTGCCGCTCCACGATCTCCCTAATATAGATGTCGGCCAATTTTTCGGCCGATACGCTCTCCTGAATCGGGATAAAGTGAGCACTCTTGGTCAATCGATCCACGATGACCCAAATCGAATCCACTCCACGCACGGTCCTGGGAAGCTTCGTGATAAAATCCATCGTGATATCTTCCCATTTCCACAGTGGAATATGTAGTGGTGTTGATTATGATGGCATGTGCGGAATTAGAAAGATCTAGTAATTCATCATACAAATTCAAGAACACAAGGAGTAAATAAATCTTTTTAAGCTCTTATTAGATCTAGAAAGATTATACAAATGGGTTTGTATACAATTTCTCTCTCTAGTCTAACACTCCAAATGGACTCTTACATAATGGGAGTCACTCACTTCCTATTTATAGGAAAAGACTCAACCCATTTACACATACAAAGAGGAAAGCTTAAAACAATACGTCCAAGCATGAATTTGCACCCTAACATTCTCCCCCTCAAAGTTAGGATTGGATGTCCGGCTTTAATCTCCAACGAGCTAGCGCGATCAAGACCAAACTCCCCCTCGAAGTAACACCGGTCTTCAAATCCGCAAATGAATATTCGACAAACCCCAGAAGCTTCGAATACCCATCATTCTCCCCCTTTTTATAATCAAAAAATGATTATAAAACCCACTAAGGATGAGAAGCGCCCGAGGAATAGTCTTCACAATACTCCCCCTTGATGTGTACCAAAAATGAATCACCAAAAATCTTGCACGGAAAAACAATCACGAAAAAGCCACAAAATATTCCAATTTATGAAAAATTTTGACTTTTCGGGTGAAAGTTGCAAGATTTTTCAAAATCCGGGTAGATATTGTCACTTTCTGAAACTTGCAGGGACCCGTTGCGCCAAAAACAGTCAAATATGCGAAACTCTAGCCCATTTGCGAAACCGGGCATAAAGCGTAAATTCGCACAAACTGCAGGGACCAAAACTGAAAATTCTGCATTTTTTCAGCTTATATTACCCATTTTGCGAAGTTGGGTATAAACTGTCAAAAATGCGAAACTGCATATACTCGTTTTGACAATTTATGTATGTTCTTTAAACTTGCGAAGTTGGGCTACTTGTGTTATTTCTTGAAAAGAGCAGGGACCAAATGCGAAATTCTTGGCTTTCTTCTTCATTGAACTGATAATAACAGGGAATGCTTCGCATTTTCATTCCCACACCCTTCGCATCCCTTCGCATGTTCCACCCAATTAATCAAATGTGAACTCTCAATTGGAAAATGCGAACCCGATTCATTAGACAAGTGTGTAAATCAAAAATAATTTTGAATAATTGCTGAAACTCATCCAAATGCGAACTCATGTTTTTGTTCTGAATACAGTTCGCATAATCATCCATGTTTTTGAATAATTTTGAAATCCCAAATGCGAATTCAACTTTGATCTCATATGCGAAAATCAATCCTGATCTTTAAGTTTATTCACCAAATGCGAATCCATAAAGTGAACATAATTTTTGAATCACCCATATGCGAATCACTTTAAGACCCAGATGCGAACTCAAGACCAACCAAATCAATCATTAACATCGATTCCCATATATCCTTCATTTCTTGATATTTCGTCATTTGTTCTTCGTTCCCAAACATCGAGCTCGCAAAAATTAGACTTGCGAACATTTTCTTCCAAGTCGATTCAATTTACCAACCGATTCCAAAATCCAGGTTGCCGACTTTGCTTTTTGTTCATCAACAATCGATTCCAAACTGTGACTCTTCAAAAAATTCCCAAATATAATTTGTCTATCAAAACCAATTGAAATCACACAATCGACTTCAATCGTCATCGATCGAACTTGTGAACTCAACCCAAATCAATAAAATCGTCAACTATCTATTCCATCTATTCAGAGTTCACTTTCAAGCTTTTTACTTCACATAATTGATCTCATCGGCCTTCCAATTTCGTTCCTTTCCTTCAATTCACAACTTCAAATAACGATTTTGCAATGGACTCTTGTGCCTGATATCAAAGCCTTTCCAGTCGATTCCAATCAAGCAACAAAAGTTTATTCCAATTTGCAACCAATCGATTTCAAAAAATCATTCCGTTTTTCAAAAACCTTCGTTCTTTCTCAATCGAATTTTCAAGAACACTGATCTAGCGAACTAGCGACCAACACCAAACGTCAACATCAACAATCGATAATTGTTTGTTAATCGATCGTACTTTGACTTTCAGTTTTAACTCATCAACATTCGCATATAAGAACAACGATTAGAATTTGATTTTGACTATCAATTTGACTCGATATTCAAACGATTTCAAAATAAAACTAGTCAAAATCGAATTCAGCTTCTATTACTCACAAATTCAGTCGAAATCGATTTTAAACAAAGATTAAGACTCCATCGAAGAGATGTTTGATTCACAGTGAGAGAAAATGATACACATGAACTCGATTTAAAAGGAAGTCACGAAAAGTACAACACTTTTCTGCATACGATGAAGAACAAGGAATGATCAACTTTCTTATCTGATTATTGACGAATGGAAACAAAGATCTCGACAAAATGGACTCAAATCATGAATAGTAACGTTTAGAATTGGATTTGGGCTCAAATAAGTCAGATAATGATTTTGGCGCTACAATCACAAATGATGAACAGTAACAAACTTGAGTAATGGACTGGATATTTGAAGAAAAAACGAAATGGATTTACTTTTGAATTTGTCTTTGGGCTTGAAATTCAATCTGATGATCAGTAAAATTGATTTTGTTTTTGGTTGACTTGATCTAAAAAGAAAATAGATTGGATCTCCAATTAGGCTTGAAACAAACTTGATCCAATCCGAGGCAAAACGATCAAAAATTGAAAAACGTAAAACACGAATTGAAATCATGGACGTTTTGGAATCCATTTGAGAATTTGAGTTACCTTTTTGACGAATTAAGTTCCGTTTTCAACAAACGAATCAAATTTGGAAGATCTTGGTTCTTTTGTCGGAATGAGAAAATCTCCAAATCGAACATTGTACCACCCACCATGCGAGATGTACAACTCGTTCTTCGTGTTCTTCAACGATCTAAGAACATCTTCAAAAGAACCACCAACACATTTGGGTTTTGACTTCAAATTCAATGCAACACTTGGAGATGGTTGCTTTGGAACCCAAATTTGCTTCACGGATTTTGGCTTCACAGCATATGATGATTTTTTTGAGTAAACCCGCTTGTTTTTCCGATTCATCTTCTTCTTCTTTTTCTTTCTCATCTTTTTGCATCTTGAAGACTTGACTTCATGAACAAACCCACTTTCAACAACATGAACATTTTGAGTTTGAATCAAATCTTTTGGAGTTTGATACTTGTGATTTTCTTGGATCACCGGCTTCCGATAAGTAATCATTCCTTCAAACGAATCACAAGAACACAAAATATCATCGGTTTGAACTCGAATTGAGCAAAAAACTTTTTCATCATGAGAATCAACTTGAACTCCTTTTTCTTGAACATCAAGAACATCACATTGAACTCCATTGTCAAGAACTTCAACAAACTTAAGAGCACGAAGATCATTTGGGTTTTCAATTAGAGAAATGTATTTCGTATTGAACAAATCTCTTTCTTCTCCTTCTTTTTGATTTCTACTACGAACTAATATGAACAAGGCAATTTTATTCAACCATGTAATCTTACAAATTGGTTGAAATACCATGCTTCCATGATCATCCTTCAAGCCTCCATAAGAAACCAAATTACCCCATGAAATCAATTTGCTTAACAACAACCCATAAAATTGATCTTCATTGACTTTGTATTTCACATCTTTAACAATCACAATCCAAGAATCATATGGCAAATCCACCATGATCACAAGAACTTGAAGATTTCTAGAGAGAGAAAGTGATTTTGAATGGGTTTTCTAGAAAGAGAAAGTGATACAAACAAGTATTCTAGAGAGAGAAAGTCGAATTATGGATCAAATCAAAGAAAAATTTGACTTCTAGAACACAAAAACACTCTCTAAACACGAAGATCAATGAACAATAAGAATCACCAAATCAAGAAAGCCATCAAGGATCACTTCTTGATCAAATCAAGAACACCCGCTCTGATACCAATTGTAGTGGTGTTGATTATGATGGCATGTGCGGAATTAGAAAGATCTAGTAATTCATCATACAAATTCAAGAACACAAGGAGTAAATAAATCTTTTTAAGCTCTTATTAGATCTAGAAAGATTATATAAATGGGTTTGTATACAATTTCTCTCTCTAGTCTAACACTCCAAATGGACTCTTACATAATAGGAGTCACTCACTTCCTATTTATAGGAAAAGACTCAACCCATTTACACATACAAAGAGGAAAGCCTAAAACAATACATCCAAGCATGACTTTGCACCCTAACAGAATATCCAACGGTTGCATCTTGCCATGCGGCCTCTGATGTTCGGCCTTGACCTTCCTGCAGGTCAAGCAACGCTCAACGTACCATGCCACATCCCACTTCATGCAGGGCCACCAATAATCTAGACGAAGATCCCTATACATCTTCGTCGGCCCGGGATGAATAGAGAACCGGGACTTGTGCGCCTCCTCCATCAAAATCTGGCACACGCCTCCGTGATACAGCACCCACACCCTACGGTGTAGTGTCAATAGTCCTCGGCTGTCATAATCAAAGGAGGAAACCTGACCCACCACATGCTCGCTCTTTCGATGTTCCTCCTTGATAGCCTCCTGTTGGGCCTCCCGAATCTGCTCCAACAAGGGAGTCACCATGGTCATCCTCATGTACATATCCCTGATCGGCGCCGCCTTGCGGCTAAGAGCATCGGCCACCACGTTGGCCTTCCCCGGGTGGTAAAGGATCTCACAATCATAATCCTTCACCACGTCCAACCACCGACGCTGCCTCATATTCAGATTCGGCTGATCCATGAGGTACCTCAAAATCTTGTGGTCCGTGTAGATAGTACATCGAACCCCGTAGAGGTAATGCCGCCAAATCTTGAGGGCAAAAACCACCGCCCCCAACTCCAAATCATGCGTCGGGTAGTTCGCCTCGTGAGGCTTAAGCTGCCTCGAAGCGTAGGCAATGACATGCCCCCTCTGCATCAGTACCGCGCCTAACCCAGAAATGGACGCGTCGCAGTATACCACAAAATCCTCTACGCCCTCTGGCAGGGCTAAGATCGGCGCCTCGCATAGTCTCTGCCTCAGCGTCTCAAACGCAGCCTGCTGCTCAAGTCCCCACCGAAAGACTACGACTTTCTTCGTCAGCCGCGTCAGGGGTACGACTATCTTGGAGAAGTCCTGAATAAATCTCCGATAGTAGCCTGCTAATCCCAGGAAACTCCGAATCTCAGATGGAGACTTTGGAACCTCCCATCTCATCACGGCCTCGACCTTGGCCGGATCAACCAGAATCCCGTCCTGGTTGACAAGGTGTCCGAGAAATTGCACCTCGCGCAACCAAAACTCACACTTGGAGAACTTGGCTTACAAGCTCTCCCTCCTCAGGGTCTCCAACACCTCTCTCAGATGCTCCTCATGTTCCTCCCGAGTCTTGGAGTAAACCAAGATGTCATCGATAAAGACTATCACAGACCGATCCAGCATCGGTCTGCATACGCGGTTCATGAGGTCCATGAACGCGGCAGGAGCATTGGTGAGCCCAAACGGCATCACCACAACTCATAGTGGCCATAGAGCGTTCGAAACGCGGTCTTCTGCGTATCCTCCTCCCTGACCCTCATCTGATGATAGCCCGAACGAAAATCAATCTTGGAGAACCAAGATGCTCCCTGAAGCTGATCAAAGAGGTCATCAATCCTCGGAAGCGGGTAACGGTTCTTCACCGTTACCTTATTCAGCTCCCGGTAATCTATACACATCCGATGCGACCCGTCCTTCTTTTTCACAAACAGAATCGGGGCTCCCCAGGGTGAACTGCTCGGACGAATAAATCCCTTGTCTAGCGGCTCCTGCAGCTGCGTAGACAACTCCTGCATCTCGGGAGGAGCCAACCGATACGGTGCCTTGGCTATCGGAGCCGCACCAGGAACAAGGTCAATCTTGAACTCCACCTGTCGCTCCGGAGGTATCCCAGGTAGCTCCTCTGGGAACACATCTGCAAAATCTCGAACCACCGGAACCTCGCTCACTGTCGCCTTACCCGCCTCCCGAGTATCCATCACATACGCGACATATCCTGCGCATCCCTGCTGAAGGTAGCGTCTCGCCCTTGCTGCTGAACATACTGTGGGTCCACACTGCGGCTTCTCGCCATGAATCACTAACTCTCCCCCGCTTGGGGTCCTGACCCGCACTAGCTGCTGCGCGCAATCTATCACCGCCCCATTAGGGCTCAACCAATCCATGCCAATAATCACCTTGCTCCCACGCAGCGGAATGGGAACCAGGTCTACTAAGTAGCGCTCCTCGGACAAACGCAATACACAATCCCGAAACACCATCGATGCTTGCACCGATCGATCATCAGCAATCTCTACCTCCAGAGGGCAATCCAACATACCCGAAGACTCAGGAAACTTCCTGCTAAGCGCAAGGGACACAAATGATCGGGATGCACCCGAATCGAATAACACCTGAACTGGGATGTCGTTCACATGGAACGATCCTAATGCATATATATACATACGGAGCACATATGAATATCATAACATCATAAAAATAAAATAGAGGGAAAGAATCATACCCGTCACCACATCGGGTGCGACGCGTGCCTCCTCGGTAGTCAACTGAAATGCTCGGCTCCTCACCACCGAAGCCTCTGCCTTGCCCTGCCGGCCATCCGTGATCCGCAGGGTCGCTGGAGCTGGCGCCTTCACCGGCGCTGAAACTGTCAACTGGGGGCAATTGGCCTTCTTGTGGCCCCTCTGGTTGCAGTGGAAACACAGCAACTCCGATGTCTGAATAACTGCTGCCGGAGCAGTGCAATCCCTACTAAAGTGCCCAGGCTTGCCGCACTTGTAGCAGCCTGATGATCCCAACCGGCATGCTCCCTCGTGCGTCTTGCCACATTTCTTGCAGCGCCCCCGTCCCTGTTGGCCTTTCGGCCCCGCATCTGATCCCTTGGGCTTCTTCCCCGAAGCCCCTCCTGTCTGACCCTCCTCTGATTTCCGTTTCCGGATGTGCTCCAAATCTATCTCCCTCTCCCTTGCCCTGGCAATCATAGAGTCCAAGGTAGGGTAAGCCGAAAAGCTAACATGCTCCCGGATGTCAGCTCGTAGCATATCATGATAACGGGTCCTCCTCATATCCTCGTCACCAGCATACCGGGGCACCAGCAAAGCCCTCTCCCGGAACTTGGCGGTGATCTCCGCCACAGTCTCCGTCGTCTGCCTCATGTCTAGAAACTCCCTGGCCAGCTGCTGAAGCTCGACGGCCGGCGCAAACTCTGCCCTGAACCTGGTCACAAAGTCCGACCAGGTCATAGCCTCGATAGCTGAGGCTCCCAACGAGTCACCCACTGACTCCCACCAATCCCGGGCTCGGTCCCGTAAACACCCTGTTGCATACCTCACCTTCGACCCCTCGGGGTAGAAGCTAGTCAGTTGTGCAGACTCGATGTCTGCAATCCATCGCCTGGCAGCAATGGGGTCTTTCACCCCATGGAAATCCGGCGCACCACTACCCCTGAAGTCCTTGAAGGACAGTGTGCGAGATCTCGGCTGGCTAGATGCCATATCACTCCGGAATGGCCGAAGGCGATCCTCCATCAACTCCATGATCCCTTCCTTGATCGACCCAAAGAGGATGGGGGTCGACTCAAGGATGCCTCTGGTGATCTCTGACGCGATGAACTCGCGTAGTCCCTCATCTACAGGCTCGGACCCTGATCCCGAACCTGACCCCTCTCCTGAACCGCCATCTACCGGCCTCGATCGAAGTACCACCATTCTGCAATACATAACACAATCATTAGAGATACTGATACTTCCTGAGGGATCACTGCTACCTACAAGTTTCCTGGTCTTATCTTGGCCTTCCTTGGTTCGGGTACGGATCCTCTGCTTTCAGTAGTACGGGCCCATACTACCTTCCACATCTATCTGTACCTTCTTCAAGGAATGCCTCGACTCCACCAGATCCCTTTCACTACTGCTGATCACTGTTATACTCATCCTAGGCTTTCCCTAGGGAAATCTCTAATTCTACTCTATCCAGTCCTCAGCTGTTGCAGGCCTCCTTGTAATGCCAATTAGCCATTACCCGAATACCATCACATGTGACGAGGATCAGATAATCCTTCGAGTACCCGACTCGTCCCTACAACGGTTGGACTCAAACAAGAGCTGCGCAGTAGGATCAAATCCGGCACTCTAAGATTATTCAACCCTGAACACATGTGACGTGATGCATTCACCTAATGGTTAACTCCCATTATTCAGAGTTCCGCATAGCACGAAGCAAGCAGCATTCAGACAAGGGTAGCAATCTCAATCAACTCTATCTGCTTACAGGAACTGAGCTAGCATAAAGTGCTAAACTCACACTATCAGGCATAACCTAATCAGGCTATCCTACTTACTGTCTACTCAATATCTAGCATGCAATTCTTATACAACTGAAACACATAAAGCAGGCACATAAGGCATCACTCCTAGATCCTTAGTCCTATTCTAGCATGCTGTTCTACAAAAGCTGATAAACATAACATAAACTTGTATGGGTACTTTGGGGAATACTTACTTGAGCTCGGCCGGTCGCGCACATCACACACTTCGTTCTTTCTCGAAACTCTTTTCTTAGTTTTTTTTTGAAAACATTTTCTTTTTAGAAAATCTTTTAATCCCTCGATTTGAGTTCAGACACCCCCGAGGGTGTGTCCGAATCCCTCAAACCAGGGCTCTGATACCAACTTGTAACGACCCAAATTTCACGTCCAAAAATTTCGTTTTAAAAGGTTACTTTAGAAAACATTAATAATTAAAACATTGTTTGATGAAACCATAACACAACGTAAACCATGTCTAAAAGCCAAATCATACAACCAATTAAACATTAGAGTATAAATCCCAGAGAATCTCGTAAATGCGGAAACCAGAGAGTGTGTGTGTGACATGCTACTACCGCGCCGGCTCCTTTCCCCTAGCTGAGGAGGTACCTGAAACCAAAACTGAAAATCGTAAGCACAAAGCTTAGTGAGTTCCCCCACCGTACCACATACCATATAATCTCATAACATACATATATTGTCAGGCATATCTGGGTGCCCGACCTACCCCTTCGGCCCTATCGACCGGGTATTACCTAGCATATCTGGGTGCTGGCCTCCCCTTCGGTCCTCTCGACCGGATATTGCCTAGCATATCTGGGTGCTGGCCTCCCCTTCGGTCCTCTCGACCGGATACTGGGGAACTATTCCTCCCCTCCATTACTACCACATAACATGTATCACAATATCCGATCTATCTAACATGTCTGGGTATAACTACCCCTTCGGCCCTACCGACCGGATACCTCGGGGACTATCTCCCCTACTGTCACTAGCACATAGCATCATATCATACTAGCACATAAACATAACACAGGTAGTAGAAATCCCTAGATGAATATCAGGGAGACAATCATCTACATACAACTTCTACTGGTGGGCCGGCATTGTGGCCGTAAGCCCACTGCTACTGGAAGGTAACTCACCTCGAAGTAGCTGCTGCTCTGATCGGGAACTGACTGTCTACTGCTGCTGCTGCTGCTCCGGAAATCCTCCGGCTGCAATTCCCACAACATTCTCAATCAAACACTGCTAACTGTCTTTTAGGTAAAATGACCATTCTACCCCTGATCATGCTCTAAGTCAAAGTCAGAGTCATCTTTCAGTTGACCCGACTCGCCGAGTTGGCTTTCCAACTCGCCGAGTCCCTACCCAAACGATTGACCTGTAACCCATTTCTACTCGTCGAGTTAGGCGACGACTCGATGAGTTCTCCTTCTAAGCTGATATTCAAGTCCTTCATCCTACTCGCCGAGTTGTATGAACAACTTGTCGAGTTCATCTTCATCCGAAGAACACTTGCTGCTGCGACTCGCCGAGTCTGTTCTTGATCTAAGGAGATTGCCTTGAACTCGCCGAGTCAGGGCATTGACTCGCCGAGTTCCTCCATAGATGAGTTCAGCTTCCAACTCACTGAGTCACACCCCGTGACTCACTGTTCACTCGACACTACCAAAAGGGGACAAACTCGGAGACTCGCGAACAGACTCGCCGAGTCACATGAACGACTCGCTGAGTCGTTGCCATGCACCCACTAAATACACTGATTTGCTCGATTCCAGTCCATGCCATTCACAGATCTGGACTCCTAGAACACGAATCACACGTAAAGTTTCCAACTTTACGTGTAGATATTCACCAATACGGATTTTAGGGCTCAAAATGCCTCAAAAGGGTAGATCTAGGGTGGACAAGCAACATGGGACCATAAAGCTAACAGATCTGAGCTCCTGGAGCTCAATCTTACTTAGATCTAGAGGCCAATCAACTTATTACAAACCCTCAAGCATACACAATCTTGAAAATGGCTCAAAGAGGACTTTAATGGAGCTATAAGGGACAATAAGCTTAAAAACAGAGGGGAAACGAGCTATACCTTAGGGGAAACATTGGAATGACACAGAGATGCTTGGCCTCCTTCTCCTCTTCTTGATTCCCTCTTCTTTTTCCCTCAAAAACTTCAAGAACACCACAAAAACACTTCAAACTCACAAGGAAGCAAGGCTAGAGAGAGATACAGGGCTCTGAGGGTGAATGGGGGCGAGATTGGGGCGGATATGTTGTTTAAATAGGGTGCAAACCCCTGAAACTTAGAGTTTCATCCAACAGTTATGACTCGCCAAGTCCAGGATATGGACTCGCCGAGTCGACAACTTAAACGTGTCCCGGGTCCCGCATCTACTCGGCGAGTCGGACCTGTGACTCGCCGAGTCCAAAGCTAAAAGAAGAGAAATACTCAAATAAAATTTACGTACCAGGAACCAGGTGCTACACTTTTATGCAAGCTTAAGGCCTGTTTGATATGCAATTGACTGGTCCGGTCAGCACTTTTGGCTGACTCAATCCAGTAAGCCTGTTTGATAAAAGGCTAAACACGTCTGACCCAGTCCAATCCTCTGATCCGGTCATAGAAATTTGTCTCACTCGGTCCTAAGTAAAAAATGGACTGACTGAAAATCTCTCCATTTTGCCCTTGAACTCCCCCATCGTGAACGACATCACAAACGCTCTCTTCCTCCATCGACACTTCCTAACCTGCAGCCTCCTTCCTTCGACGTCTCCTTCATCCACCTCCGCCAATGCCTTCCTACGCCAATGCGCATTCTTCCTCATATGAGGGTTTTTTCTTCAATCTTTGGTTTCAATCACAAAGCCATGAACTCCTAATCTCCCTCTGATGTTAAGTTAATTCTTTTTTCCTTTAATTTTTGCAGGTGGGGGCTTTCTTCTCCAACTCTCGATTCCAGGTATGCATTCAACTTCAGTCTCATTTTTTTATCTCGTTTGATAACTTGATTCTTGTTCATTTTTGCAATCGGTTGGGTGAAGGATTGAGATGACAAAATTGATGATTGAGACTATGAAATTGATGATCAATGAAGATAGAGATGTATTTTGTTGCTGACGAATTTGGTCTTCATGAACTTAAGGTTTGCATTTTCTTTCATATGTAAATAGCTTGTTAAAAGACCATACCATTTACAACAACATTAATTTATATGTAAATAGGATGTTAGATTAAAGATTGTAAATTTTTTTAAATGTAGTGGACAAACACTTGGGAATATTGGAAAAAACAACATATTTTTTCAACTTTCCTTTTTTATTTCATATTATGCAATTTCATCTAAAGTCTAAAGAGGAAAATTTGGCATGAATATATATTATGCCTGATTTGATATGCAGACTCAATTGCTGTTGGATGTATTTTGCACTTTCATTGAGAGATTTTCTGAAAATCACAAAAGGGGCAAGAGCTTGGAGTTAAATCATCCATGAACACAACCAAATCATGCAAAGGTTTAGGATGACAAGATTTGGTCAATACTTAGGCTATAAGTGTAGATGGTGGTTTTTTGATGGTATAAGTTGTGTATAGTGGAGATAAGAGTAGAGAAACTATGGCTCTAATGGAGGGTTAAGGTTGAAGGGTGGAGAATAAAAGTCAATTACATCATTTTGTCCTTGTGTTATATATATATATATATATATATATATATATATATATATATATATATATATATATATATATATATATATATATATATATATATATGCATCTTTTTTGAAGAATGGTTGTAAATTACATTATTTTGATCAGTTTGATTGTTTTTATTAAACATTTAATATTATAAATTAAATGGTAAATTATAAAGGAATTATTATAAAAAAATGTTGTTTGAGGGTAATGTAGACATTTTACACAATCAGTCAAATAGAAAATCAAACATCAATTTTCAGTCAGATGTTAACTCAGTCAGAACTTCTAACTCAGTCAGCTTTTAACCCAGTCAGCTCTAACCCAGTTATCAATTATCAAACGACCCCTTAGTTTGCACCTGCTTTTTTTTTTTCTCTTTTTTGTTGCAATGTAGACATTGTAAACAAAAAATCTGTAAATCTTGTACGCATGCATATTTCTTAAACACCTGAATTGTAATAACTTGTGAATTTTTAATGTCTTAACTTTTATTTTAACATAAAACTTGCTAACAAAGACTTATCTAAAATGTTAAATGCAAGGTATTTTTACGCTTAATTAAGTTAAGATGAAATAATAAAATAAATTGGTAACCTCAAAACATGTCACCATATAAAGAATTAAATATGATTGATTGCACACTGATATATGTATAATGCATATAACTATTCTATTTCATTTTTCTAATAAAAACAACAAAAAAAATCTATATTTCAACGATTTAACATGCTATAACATTTAAAGTGATCTCAATAGAAAAAAAATTGTCTGAGATGAATGATATGTATAATTGAAAAAAGTTTGTAAATGAACAGAAAGTTATGCTAGATTTTTATGTATCTTTATTTAATTAATTAATTAATGATCATGAAGATTAAATTTGTTCTTATAGTTAAATGGAGGAAAACGAGATCAAAAAACGAAATATGATCTCGTTTGTTTATATATGTTCATGAACGTTCATTCGGATTTGTTCGTTAAACATTCGTTTATGTCCATTTACACTGTTTACATTTGTGATTATTATTATTTTGCTATTTGTTTTATAGCAACATCTATTTAACAGCTTGTTCATATATGTTCATTCTTGATTTAGCTGTTTATGTTTGTTTATTTAGTTTGTTGTAATTGTAAATCTAGTTTAGGGTTTTATGTGTGATTTTACTTCATTATATTTGATATAATTATTGTTTTTTAACAAGTTTTAAGTAAACTGTTTTTTATTTAATAAAATAGTTATAGAAAATAATAAAATTTGGAGAAGTATCTTTGATTTTCTTATATAATTATTCTATATGATTGGTCAGTAAAAATCAGACACGTGTTAAGTGTATTTATAAACTTTACTGATAGATATGTATTGAAGGCTGATAATTAAATTTTCATCTGCAAAAAGGTAAAATAAAAATAACATCTGTTATTAAGTCCAGAATTCAGAATAGTATTTTCGGAGGCCCTTATTACCGACTAAGCAGTTATTTTCCAAAAATTAAAGAAACTTGTAGTTTTAATAAAAAGACTTTCGTTCCTAATAGCCAGTTTACTCGATATCCTTTTTGTTTTTCCTGTCTTAATTAAAATCGCATTTTAGTTGACAATGTAGTTTAAACTGCTTTTTAATTAGTGCTTTTATTAAAATCATATTTCTACTTAGGAGTGTTCATTAATGGGTAAATGACACAAAAAAACACTCTTTTACACAGAAATTCGATTTTGACACAATGTTTTTTTTTGTCAATTTTGACACTGTGTTTCCAATTTGTTACAATTCTGACCACTTGACCGATTAATCAGGTTACATGCTGACGTGGCATGATGACGTGACATGCTGACATTATATGCTGACGTGTCAAAACCGATTTTTTTCCCACAAAAAACACTAAGTTTTCACTTTTTTCGATTTTGACACTAAGTTTAATTTTTTATTTCAATTTTGACATTATGTTTTTTTTGTTCCAATCGAACATCATTTATCAAATTTTGTTCAATTTTGTCTATTTTCCATTTGAAATCGTATAAATATATTTTTTTATATTAAATTTTAAACCGTATAAACATATTTTTTTCGTTTAAAAACCACATTTTTATTTAAATACAAGATGTTTTTTTTTCTTACATTCAAAGCATTGGTTATATCATGAGAATCAAACTAACCATAAAATTCTAATAAGATGTAAAAATTTGATGGGTTACAAACTTGATATCTGAGTTTTGATCGACTACACGCCTCCAAACCTCCAAACACATTTTAAAGTTGCATATTTAATATAAAATATAATTTTTATATAACTAATACATATTTATATATAAAAATATGGTTTGAGTGTAAAACAATATATTTATACAAAACTATGGTTTTTAAATGAAAAAAACAGATTTATAAGGTTTAAATGTATTAAAAAAAATATTTATACGGTTTCAAATTGAAAATTATCAACATTGAACAAAATTGAAAAAAATGATGTTCGATTTGGAACAAAAACATAGTGTCAAAGTTGAAAGAAAAAATTAAACTTAGTGTCAAAATCGAAAAAAATAAAAAGTTGGTGTTTTTTGTGAGAAAAAAATTCAATTTTGACATGTCATCATATAATGTCAGCATGCCACGTCATCAAAACTGACACGTCAGCATGTAACCTGGTTAACCGGTCAAGTGGTCAGAATTGTAACAAATTAAAAAACACAGTGTCAAAATTGACACAAAAAATAACACGGTGTCAAAATCGAATTTCTATATAAAAAGAGTGGTTTTTGTGTCATTTACCCTTCATTATTTGGATAAAACCAAATTGTCCAATTGGACAAATTGGATTGGACTATTTGGTTCGGATATTCGGATTTTTGGATTGGTTTTTAATAAAACCGAATTACTATTTTAGAGTTCGGATTGGTTTTGGTTTATAAAATATGAACCGAATAATCCAAAAAAACCGAATAACATTTTATTATTTATTTATTTTTAATATAACTATAACTATTTATTAGTTTTATTAATTATTTTTTCAAATAAATTCAAAAAGTGTCATCTAATAAAAAACATTAATATGCATTTTCTCTTAAAATTTCCTTATCTATTAAATATTAAACTATAATATATACTCTTAGTAGTTTATAAATTTTAAATCACAACTAAATATTTTTTGTTTCTTCTATAAAAATTGAATAATATTATAATTATATGTCATTTTAAAATGTTTTAGTTTTTGAAAACCGAATTATAAAAACCGATCCAACCGAATTGTAATTTGATCGAATCGGATCGAATTTGAATTTAGTTTGGATTATTCGGATCCATATTTTGAAAACCGAAATCAATTTGGATTTACTTAATTGGATCGGATCGAACCGATTCATCCAAACGAACACCCCTATTTCTACTAATCTTTGGAAAACTAAGATATTTTCAAGATCTTATTTCTCAAAACGATTGCGTTTAAATTAGTAAAATAACATACATATATATATATATATATATATATATATATATATATATATATATATATATATATATATATATATATATCCTTTCTAATAAATGAAGGTTTTTTTACACATGTCATTTTCTCCTTCATTTTGACATTTGTCATTTTGTGAGAGTTTTAAAATTTTTATTTTTCAGTTGTCATTTTTTAAGGATATCTATTTTCTTAAAATAAAATACCATAAAATGGTAATGAGTTGTATAAGGAAATAAAATTATCCTATTAATTTGATAATAAATACTCATAAATACTCCAAACGATTTAATTTGTTTTCCAAATATTTCAAAAGATTATATTATGTTATGTAAAATATTATTTTATAAAATATTTCATGTTTATATATTAATATTAAATTTTTATTTTTAATAAACTCGTGTAATACATGGGTTTTACACCTAGTGTGTATATATATATACATATATATATATATATATATATATATATATATATATATATATATATATATATGCCACGAAGATTGTATTGAAAAACCACCCAAACAATCAAACAACCAAGCAATCCCATCACATGGGTCAAAATGATATGCACTGTTGCTTGGGGTTGCAAAAATTAACTGATTTAATTGGAAACGACCATTGGATTGGATTGGATGCGAAATTTCAATATCCAATTGGATTGAATCGGTTATTGGATCGGCCTAAAAATCTAATGGATAACCGAACGGAACCGATCCAAGTGATATCAAGTGTAACGCCGTGATTCTCAGGTATTGACTTAGTGTGTGAAATCTTGATTTCAAGGGCTACTCGACGAGTTGATTACCCCACTCGCCGAGTAGCAGCGGTTTGGCCACGTATTTTAATGAGCTACTCGCCAAGCTCAAGAAGGGACTCGACGAGTAGGAGCTGGCTGATGAAACCCTAAATCTTGGGGGTTTGCACCCTATTTAAAAGGATCATTGGCCTCCCCCAGCCTCCCTTTACTGCCCTTTGTCCCTCTCAAGACCTAAATCGTGTTTGTGTGTGTTCTTTTGGTGTGTTCAAGCTTGGAGGAGGAACTTTGAAGAAGGAAACACTTGGGGAAGCAAGGAAATCAAGGCTAGGAACTCATGGGGGAGCTAAGAGATTCATCAGTTGTCACTCCCTGGAAGGTATTAAGTTGTTCCTTTAGCTCATCTCTCTTTTGACCTCTTTTGGATGGGTTTTAAGAAAGGCTCCCCATGTTTAAGCTAAGATATGAAGTTGTAACTTCAGATATGGACTCCCTTTGACCTCTAGATCCATAAAGTCATCAGCCTTGCCTAGTAGGAGCCTTCCCTCAAGTGTGAGACTTCATTGTAAGCTTAGTTTTGCAATTTAAGGGTCTTAAAGCCTTGCATGCACGTAAAGTTTGTGACTTTACGTGATAAACATTCCCTAGAAGCTTGGATCTGTAATTTGGAACCTTGACATTGTTGGGTTTTGAGCATTCTAACACTCCTAAGTGTACATGCAACCCTAAATACCTTGGATCTATGTTTTTCTCTATTATACATGCAAATAAGAACTTTCAAGGTATTATCCTAATCTAGCATACAAAACAATGAGTGTAACAAGATAGAATACATACCTCTTAGATGTAGAAAGTCTTCATGAAGCTTGAGTGCCTAGTGCCCCAAGTGTGACACCTCAAATGGTTCACACAACACCAAATACACTTGGAATAACTTGAGAGAAATCTACAACTCATGAAATCGGCTAGCCCTTCATTACTCACACTAGTGGCCGATTTTTGTCAAGAATAAGATCTTTATATAGTGTTACAATTAGGGTAAACCCTAATTGTCATGACTTTCCATTTCCTTGGATCCATGGGTTCAAATACACCATGGAGCATCCATGGACCATCCTATGGGTTTTAGCCCAACTTGATTATCCATGGAGCATTAGCCCACTATACAAGTATGGATGATTTACACAATCAACCCATATATTTAATTAGTCTTCTTTTGATCACTTAATTAATCCTAGATTAATTCTTGATCAATACTAATTAAATAATCTTATTATTCTTATTATTAATATACTAGAACTTATAATATATTAATAACCATAAGTGTCTTATTTCTCTCATTATAGTCTATCCAAGTGCATGATGCCATGCAACCCAAATGGACCATGCCGGGTCGGGTCAAGTCTTACCAATTATAGTTATGGACTTAGACATTAATCCAACAGTCTCCCACTTGGATAAGTCTAAAAGTAGTATTGCGTATGACTTCAGGAACCAACTGGCAATCGTAGCTCTCAAAAGCTTCTGTTGAACTCTGACCTTGTCGATGAACTCTGACCTTTGTCAGTGACTTGTCCATTAGATAAGGGATCATATATTCCTCCATTCTAGATAACATATGGACTGAGACATGGATTATAATCATTCTCTCTGTCCATTTGTTGTTTCCCGATTTCCAATTTATGACGACTGACTAATTGAACAAATCAAATCAGTCCTGGCCCGGCCGAGCACTTCCATTTGTCATCATCAAATCATCGAGGGGCCCACAGATATCGCTTTTATCCCGAAGGTAAAAGGAATGGATAAACTTCGACTCATATGGCTTGTTCTACTACTTGTTGAATCATACACAAAGGCACGTTTTATAGCACCGAGTTACCAAATGCGTTTTCGTGCAATCAATGTACTATCAACTCATAGTAACAACTCATATCTCTAGGTTTGAAGAATATAAGATATTATCGTCTCATGATCACTCGTGATAAAATCCATGAAGTGATTCCAATGAGCGCGGGTTGAATCCAATACTCAGAACTTATGAGCACTCATGAGTGTTGTAGCCCTTTGTCCAACACCTTAGACCTCTACAAGCCAACCCATGACAGTCTTAATTCATATCTACTTCCAACATATGACCGACTGTGGATGGTTTGAATAACTTAGTCATTCCGGAAGAATAACCCAGTTTATTCGGGAAGTCAAAACATGCAAAGTGAAACACAATAATAATTGAATCCAATATGGTATCAAAACCTATGAACATAAATAAAAAACCTTTTATTTATCACCATATGATTACACATTATTCATTGTATACTGTTTCAGCTATCAACTTTATTCTTGAATTTAAAACAATAGTTGTCCCATGCTCCAAGCATGTACACTATGTTTTCTAAACACTAGTCATGCCACACACCAAGTATGCATACTATGTTTGTCTATGATCTTTACTTTGTGAACTAGATCAATTGAACATAACTTCAATGATTCTCTTTTCACACTCCCAAATCCTTACTGCAGATGCAAGAATTCCAAATTCATGCCATTTACTGAAATCTGTTAGATTCTAAACTTATATGCATTGAACCTCTTGTAATGATTATGCACAAAATCAGAAAGACTTGACAACAATCATTACAGAGTATTCCAAAGGAGATCAGCTCCTTGGAAACATCCTTCTTGCATTAAGTTTCCTAATCTTAAACAGATTGAAAATTCTAACTTTGAAACATTTCCAGATTCCATTTTGACTATCACTTCTGAACAAGAGTTGCCTCCTTACAGATTATGTCAATATGGTCCTTCCAGAATTATCACTATACTTCCAACTGTCCTTGAGCAACCAATATTTGGTTCACCTTAGATTGTCCTCGACAATTGTTTAATCCTTTTAGTCATATCCAGTTCTAAACCTTTTCCCTTCTTAATGCCCCAGGCATTTGGAAAATTTTAGAAAGGATGAATATAGCACATGTAATCGATCCTATATCCGAAGCATATGGGAATCGATTCATGATGTCTCACATAAAGACTAAACCAGTCTTTTGCTATAACATTTCCATTTCAATTTGCCAAGTTCTCATAATTCAGATTATGAAAAGGGATGCCGAAATCATAATAGAATTTTAGAACGCAAATAATGGACCCATATACAGAATTTCCTTATGTTGAGCCATTCCAACATGAAATTCATATATATATCCTTGACTAAATGATTAAAACCTCATGATCTAAGCTTATAGATTTGAGATGAAGTATAATTTCCTCTCCCTTAATTATAGCAAAACAACTCTTTCCCAATTGAAACTTTTGTTTTCTATAATTAACATTGCTAACTTGCAATACTTATCATAATTATCATGCTCCCACTAACATGATGATTATTAGGATAACACTTATGCTCCCACTAGCTTTGACATGTACTCAGAAATCAGTTGGACTTCTAGAAATCAATACTTCATTGACTTTCTTACCAAAGTTCAGATTTCTGATACTAGATTGTTTTGATAAGACTTTATCAAAATCATACACCTTCCCTTAGATAGCACACTTGTGTATCTAAACAATTATGAAGAGGGATACCGTAATCATAATAGTTAGACCTTTTTGCCACTTCTCACAAGTCCAGGTTAGTGTGCCGGTAAACCACACACGCTCCACTAACGACTTTGAGAATGCAAATATCACAATTGCTATCTAGCTAAAATCTACTTAGTGAAAGTGTTTCCTCACCATCATTTTCACGAATCGGAGAGAAACCTTATGACACTTAGATTTAATGGTGTATGTGTTCTTATCCATGTGAATTGTCAAAACCATAGTCACACGGCAAGGATAATGACAAATCCAAACCCATATGGATTGAACTCAATCTTAACTTCTTGCCACCTGGCAGCTCAAGGGCCTGCCATTGCTTCCAAGTTGTTATGCAACCAATTGAGAACTCTAAGAACTCATATGCAAAGCCAACTTTAATTGGAATGGGCACAGAATATGTCATCACGATAGGTTATAAACCTCAAGTCGTGTGCTAGTGAAGAACTTCAGGTTTTATTCTTGATTAGTTCTTGAGACTTTCAAGACCTTTAAGACTCCCACTGTCCTCTTGACATATAAGACTTCCTTGTCAAATATTCAAGGGATAGTGTGGATTCTAATCAAGCCAAACACTTCACACAATTGGCCTAAGTTGGTCTTTGTTTTATCCAAAACATCACAACTTACCAATTTCAAATGTACAAGAGTAGAAAACTTTTACTCTTACATTTGACAAGTGTTTTAAACCTTCTTTAAGACATGTCACTCAAATTACAATCTTGGATCATGACTCTAAGACTTGTATTGGAAAGAAGTATGACTCATCTTCTTGATTTAGCCACTTCACCAATTCATAGCTCCTCTTCTTAGCTATCAGAATGCACTTAGAGGATGAATTGTGATTAGGTCTCTAAATCATTAAAATGATCATAAAAACTGATACTAAAGTACTCTCCCATCTTTTCAGATTTGAGAAACTTTTATCCTTCTGCCTAATTTGATTCTTCTTATTCGCTCTGCCTTACATTGGAACCTTTTTCCAATGTCTCAGAGTTACACTTAAGCTTGTAAGTATAATCATATTTACTGAGCTTTAGTAAACTATGACGAATAGTCTTATCAATCTTTTGTGGTGGACTTGACCAGTGCACAAGAATGTGTACTCGATCCCTTAGTCCTTTACTTGACTCACACATCCATGTGACCGAGTAATTAGTCTGAATTTTTCCAATACTTGAAAGTTCTCATTCATCATGCTATACAACTTGCATGATTCCAAGTTCCGGTCCAAATGAAACTTGGGTGATGAGAATCTTTCCTTATTTGGTAAATTTAGAGATTACCACAAATGAAAGAATCAATTTCATATTTCCACTCTTGCTATTAACGGAATCATATAAGCAACAATTTTTCCTCAAATGCCATTGTAAGGATATTTTTTTAAAATAAATAAAATCAAAATTTTTCCTTTTATTTTAAAACTTTGCGGAAAAACTTATCCTTACAATCCATATGAAAACTTGTTGTTATCTATTCCTAAGCAATATCTCATAACTCCTAAGAAGTAGCTCAAGAATCCGATCTTCAAACTACGCGATAGAAATCCATCTACGCCATCAGATTCAGCATATTCTTTCTTTAAGTTTCTTCACCTTTCTTTGATTCTTAAAACATCACCATGTGAACCAGTCACATCATGTATCAGGAATCTCAGAATCGAAACTTAGCAGAGTTAGATAGTGGACTTTACCTAAAGTAGAGTCAAACTTATTGACTTTAACTTCCTTAGGTAAATTTGGCAGCTTCGCAACCAATGCCCCTTTCTTTGGCAATATAAACATATGGACCCTTTGATAATGGTACACGGGACTATCACAGACTTAGTTTTTCTCTTTACCATTTGGTCAACCGAGTTGACTATGGCCGATCCCTTTCCATTGGAAAGAGAATGCTTTTTTGGATTTCCTGTGTCACTATTGTCAATGTCCATCAAGTTTTAAGGAAGTTGATTTTAACAAATAGATAAGATCCTTAAGGGTCTTGTCATAGTCTGTTTCATAGGTGTCCCAAAGGAACTCACTATGTGACTTAGAAAGTGATTGAACCACCAACTTTCTCAAGACTTTGACACCCAACTCTCCCGGCTTGTTAATATGTGACTACATCTCCAAGATGTGACCACACCTAGACCTTGCCTAGCCAATAGGGCTTGAGTGACCTTAAACTTTTCAAGAACTTGTGGGTTAGGGAGAATAATTAGAGGAGGTGGAAGAAGAATGATTTCCTTAGGACATCATTTTCATTTAGGAAAGCTCGTTACAAGAGATTTGGGAAGATCATAGATGTCTAAACCAGACATGTTTTTGGGAGATATTCAAGATAGTTGATCTAAAGTCCTTAATATGACACCCAATATGAAATATTAAGGCTAGGACCCAACAAACTATTTTATAACTTAGAAGAGGGATGTCGTAATCCAAGCTATAAAATATTTGAAGGTAGGTGAATGACGATTCACCAAGACAATTGTCCAAAGATTATGAAAACGGAAAAAATCAATGAGTGTGATTTTGATTACTGGCGTAAAAATATTTCATATTAATTTTTTTGTTTAGATGTTTTTGATATGTCGTTATTTTGAACCAAATTAAACTTATTTATATAGTTTTGTTTTGAAGTTTAGTTTCGGCCTCTTTCTAGTGTTTGTGTTCATGTGTGGATCTAACCGTGTTTCCCTTTTTGTGGGCTTGAGACTGAAGTTTTCACTGTAGGGTATGCTGTTTTAAAAATTGTTTCATGTAAAGTGGCAAAACATAAAATGCTATGAAGTTCGTGAATAGAATCCACTAGGACATACGTACTAATGTTATGAACTTAAGATTTATAGATGTTTTTTTTTAAATTAGTTTTGGCATCCACAAAAGATTACAGTATAATTTTTTGGTTGTTTACTTGGTATGTCTATGTACAATTTTTATGGTTATTTTTAAATGGAATATAACCATGCATGCACAATTTAGAAATGAGGTGTCTATATGGTAAAATAGAATGTGTTTTTAGCAAAACCCTAGAAATATCATTAAAGTTAACATAAATTATTAATTTCATATTTGTATTAGTTTAATTTAGGTTATTTCTTTTACTTACATACATCATGGAAGATGAGGCTCTTTTGACATATTCTCATGTGAAAGTAATATTCGACAACGACACCCATCATCTTGTGTCTTTTTTATTCACATGACTAGGTGTGAGACCCATGTATTACATGGGTTTAATTAAAAAAATAAATATAAAATTTTAACAATTTGAAAAGTTTGAATTTATAAGAAAAATGAGAAAAATTTGAATTATTAAAATTAATGAGACTTTAATGTATTGAATACATTACATATATATAAGTTTTTTCTAATAAATACTTTACATATATATTACCTTACACATTAAATGTGGAATTTTAATTTAATAAAATGAAAACTACAATAAAATGACAAGTGGAAAATAGAAAATTTAAAAATTCTAAAAAATACCATGTGTCCAAATGAATGAGAAGAGGACATGTGGCAAAAAAACTTTCATTTATTATAATAGATTTCAGTCTCGAGCTTTTAAATATACAATAAAAATCGTAGCTACATGAAGTTTCTAAAATTTCTAATGGATAAGAGTAAATTATAGTTTTGGTCTCTATGATGGATCAAATTCGTACTTTCAGTCCAACGTTTAAAAATTTGATAAGATACATCCGTATGGTTTAAAAAATTGTACTACACATCCTTAGTACGTTTAAAAAAACCATTTTTCCCTTATTTTTATATTTTTGTTTTTCATATATATATATATATATATATATATATATATATATATATATATATATTAAAAAAGTTTATACTTCTCCGCTTATATTTATTTTATTTATTTATAATTTTTACGATTTATTTTTTATTTTTCTGACATTTTATTGTCTTTTTACATTTTTTTGATGTTTTTTAATAATTTTTCTAGTTTTTTATGTTTTGTTTGAATATCTTTTTTAACGTTTTTTTTAATCTTTTGTTTTTTTATATTTTTATAAAAGCTTTTTATAAATATGTTTTGTATAAAAAATATAAAAAAAAAAGTTTGTTAAATGTGAATATAATTAACATATATTAGAAATAAAATTATTTATTTTAATAGGGCTATCGTATAGGTTAACCGAAATTTGAAACTATTATCAATGGCTTCGAGTTCAGTTTTTTTAGATTTAGAAATTCTTTTACATTTTGTTCCGAATCGCAAATGCTAATTAAAATTTCTATAACTCAAACACATGTGTCAATGTTTTCGAGTTCATTTTTTATTTTTAAAAATTTTGTTTGTTTTCTAGTTATATGGTTCCTAATTAGCCATTATATAACTTGAAACCCGTTTTCAATTTTCGGTTAAACCATCTATTAATCATATTAAAAAAATTATACCTAATTTGTGTTAATAATAATCACATTTAGCGAACTTTTTTTATATTTTTTAAAACAAAAATATTTTTAAAAATATAAACAAAAAGAACATAAAAAATAAAAATGTATTCAAACAACACGTCAAAAAACTAGAAAGAATTAATTAAAAACATATCAAAAATATATAAACGAACAAAATATAAAAAAAAAACATTAAACAATATATTTGAAAAAATATCAAATAAAATCTAAATAATAACAAATATAAATAAATAAAATAAAATGTAAGCAAAAAAATATAAAAAATAATATATATATATATATATATATATATATATATATATATATATATATATATATATATATATATATATATATATATATAAAAGAAACAAAAATATAAAAGTAATGATAAAATCGTCTTTTTAAATTGACTAAGGATGTGCATTACAATTTCTTTAATCCGCAGAGATGCATCTTGTTAAATTTTCAAAGATTAAACTGAAAGTTTGTATCAAACCATAGGACCGAAACTATAATTTACTCGATGGATAATTACAAAGACAAACACATCATTTTCTAAAATTTTTGTAAATGACCCAATTTCTTCTAATTGGTCGAAATTAAACTATTTTCAATAAAGCATTTTGAATAATTAATTTTGTTTCGGTGTAGCTTATTTCACACGAAAAGTAATTTCTGGCAAAGAAAAGTAGAAATGGGGACAAAGTAAAGAAAGTATTTCAAAATTTCGATAATTCGTTCGGAAATAGTTGAGCAAATTTGAAATTTTAAGAAATTATTTTGTTTTTACTGGAATCTAATAAAAAATTTAAATATATAAAAATATTTTTTATTAAATTACAAGGAAATAAATCTATATATTATATGGGTAAATTCGGAAAATTAATGATCATTTCGAGAAATCATAAGAAGTATTAGGCTAAGGGAACGGTGTCGGAGCAACTGAACTTAGTCTTTTCCATCTCTACCAAAATTCATGACAAACATAAAGAGTGGAAGAAAGAAGAGGAGATAAATAAAGTTAGTGTGTGTGGTTGACTTGGGTTCTATCCTTGACAATGGCGTCTGATATGTAGATTTTGCATGAGTTTTAATTTTAAGTTTACAAATTTGATTCTATCTCAATTAGCTGTCACATATTAGGTAGTGTATCTAATCGTGTAATAATATAGTTGTGACAAGAAAATATGTCGAACGCTTAGGAGAATGGTAGTGCATTAATATTAGAATTTTTTTTATTATTGGCTGCACTAAACACATCAAATCAATAAAGGGGGTTGGGGTTGATTAGGGATAAGCTTTTTAATCGAAAAATCAAACCGATCTGGAACTGGAACTGGTTTAATTAGTGGTATTCAGTCCGGCTCCCCCAATCTATATTTTCGGTTTTCGATTCCGATTCGGTCCGGGCTGGTTCTTGTTATGGACACCTTCGCAGATATCACATTTCCTAGTAGAACCGAACCAGGACCGGAATTTGTTGAAACTGGTTAGTGGTATTCGGTTCCCCATTTAATCATTAACCGATTTTCGGTTCTTTCAATTTCGGTCCGGTTTGGTCCATATCTTGATTGATTTAAATCCCTAGTGTTGATTATAAAAACTCAAGTAGATATAAATCAATAACTAAACTAATTAGATAAACTGATCGGAAACAAATCACTCTAGGTACTTTGGTTTAGAACAGACTACATTTCGAAATCATGGTTAATTACTAAAATGTAATGAATATTTAATCATCATTCATTGATTCTTATTGTGATTAGTTCTTGGTTTGAATCCAACTTTAATGATCATAAGACAATTAAACATTGGTTATGTAATTAATGATCTAAATTCTCAGGCTTAAGTTTGTATTAAGCAATATTTGATCTTTATTAATCCTAATGGTCATAAGAATTAAATCACGCATAGAATGGACATCTGATATATGCACACAAATTAAAGTTCATAACTTTATTAGCCTAACCCTAAGTTTTGGTCAAACACTAGTCACAATTACTTATTTATCATAAAACAACTATGATTCAAGAAATATCCTTGTCATCTAATCACATAAACCCAACAATGGTATGAGTGGGTGTATTGCCTACCATCATAGTAGTCAAATTAACCCTCTCTAGCGCCTTATAGGTCCTGATTGTTGCTTGCTTCAAATCAACATCACATGGAAACCCAACTATGAAACTAGTTTGGTGTGTAATCAATCTTAAATTATAAATGATATCACCAAAACTATTGACTATTACACAACTAGGTAAGTGCACGTAGTTGCTATAAGGAGTAAATTACACGAATGGTCCCTATGGTTTGGGGTAATTTGTGCACTTGGTCCCTAACTTTTTTTTTAACTCGGAAGGTCCCTACTATTTGTTTTTGTTACGCAATTGGTCCCTACTGTTTGTTTTTGTTACGCGTTTAGTCCATGTCTTACCTAATAAAACTAATATTTACATAGAGAAAAATGATGAGGTAGGTAAGGTAAGGTGAAGGGGGTAGATGTAACGCCCCAAAAATACCGGCTAAAAATTTCAATTTTAAAACAAGTACATGGCAAAACATTAAAAATAAAAGGCTCGACGATGATATCATTCCACAAAAGGTACTGCGTGTCTAGAAATATTTTTATAAAACATTAAAGTGTCAGAGTACATATTCCCAGGAGGATCTCATGATGCGGAAAGCAAAGCGTGTGTGTGATGTACCGCTACCGCGCCGGCTCCTTCCCCTTCGAAGAAGAAGTACCTGAAACCAAAACTGAAAACCGTAAGCACGAAGCTTAGTGAGTTCCCCCACTGTACCACATACCTTATAATCACATAACATACATATATTGTCAGGCATATATGGGTGCCCGAACTACCCCTTCGGTCCTCTCGACCGGACGTTGCCTAGCATACCTGGGTGCTGGCCTCCCCTTCGGTCCTCTCGACTGGATACTACCTAGCATATCTGGGTGCTGGCCTCCCCTTCGGTCCTCTCGACCGGATACTGCCTAGCATATCTGAGTGCTGGCCTCCCCTTCGGTCCTCTCGACCGGATACTAGGGAACTATTTCTCCCCTCTACTACTACCACATAACATGTATCACAATATCAGAATCTATCTAACATGGTTGAGTATGACTACCCCTTCGGCCCTACCGACCGGATATCTTGGGGACTAACTCCCCCTACTGTCACTAGCACACAACATCATATCATACTAGCACATAAGCATAACACATGTAGTAGTAATCCCTAGATGAATATCACAGAGACAATCATCTACATACAAGTCCTACTGGTGGGCCGACATTGTGGCCGTAGACCCACCGCTACTGGAACGTAACTCACCTCAAAGAAGCTACTGATCTGCGTGGGAATTAACTGCCTGCTGCTGCTCCGGAAATCCTCCAACTATAATTCCCACAAAACACTCAATCAATCACTGCTAACTGTCCCTTGGGGTAAAATGACTATTTTACTCCTGACCAAGTCATAAGCCAAGGTCAGAGTCAACTTTCAGTTGACCTGACTTGCCGAGTTGGCTCTCCAACTCGCTGAGTCCCTATTCAATCGATTGATTTGTATCCCGTCTCTACTCGTCGAGTTAGGAGTTGACTCGACGTGTTCTCCTTCTAAACTGATGTCCAAGTTCTTCATCCTACTCTCTGAGATGTATGAACAACTCGCCGAGTTAATCTTCATCCGATGAACACTTTATGTTGTGACTCGCCGAGTTGTATGAACAACTCGTCGAGTCTGTTCTTGATCTAAGAAGATTGCCTTGAACTCGCCGAGTCAGGGCATTGACTCGCCGAGTTCCTTCATGGGTGAGTTCGGCTTCCAACTCACCGAGTCCACTCAGGACTCACTACTTTACTCGACACAACGAAAAGGGGACAAACTCGGAGACTCGCGAACCGACTCGCCGAGTCAGATGAACGACTCGCCGAGTCGTTACCATGCAATTACTATATCGTCGATTCTGCTTGAATCCAGCTCATGCCATACATAGATCCGTGATCCTGGGGCTTGATTAACACGTAAAGTTTCCAACTTTACGTGTAAATAGATAACCATGAGGGTTTTAAGGTCCAAAATGCACCAAAAGGGGTAGATCTAGGGCATTCATGCAATATGGTTCCAAAAAGACAGTAGATCTGAGCTCCTGGAGCTCAACCATGCCTAGATCTAAAGGTCAATCAGCTTATTACAAACCCTCAAACATACATAAGCTTGGAAATGGTTCAAAGAGGACTTTAATGGAGCTATAAGGGACAATAACCATGAAAACAAGGGGGAAACGAGTTATACCTTAGGAAACACACTGAGATAGCTCAAAGATGCCTGACCTCCTCTTCTTCTTCTTGATCTACTCTTCTTCCCACTCCAAAACTTCAAGAGGACACACCAAAAGCTTCAAACTCACAAGAAAACAAAGCTTGAACGAGATATAGGGCTCTGAGGGTGAATGGGGGCGAGATTGGGGCGGAATGAGAGTTTAAATAGGGTGAAAACCCCTGAAACTTAGGGTTTCATCCAACAGCGGTGACTCGCCGAGTCCAAAATATGGACTCGCCGAGTCGCCAACTTAAAACGTGTCCCGGGTCCCGACTCTACTCGGCGATTCGGGCCTACAACTCGCCGAGTACAAGGCTAAGAATGCAAACACTTAAACAAATTTCCACATACCAGGAGTCAGGTGCTACAAATCTCCCCCACTTATTTTAGACTTTGTCCTCGAAGTCTGCTGCTCGATCCCGAAACAGCTCGGGGTAATGCTCCTTCATTTCTTCCACCGGCTCCCAAGTCCACTCTGAACCCTTTCGATGCTGCCATTGCACCTTCACTAATTCCACCTTCTTGTTCCTCAGATCCTTCGACTTCCGGTCGAGGATCGCGACTGGGCGCTCAATGTAATTCAGGCTGTCATCAACTCCTCATGAAACCTCTTCGGGTGAAAAGCGGTGCTAAAATGCAGACGAGTGCCCAACTCCTCATGAAACCTCTTCCAAAACCTGGAAGTGAACCGCACATCTCGATCTGATATCACCGACACTGGCACCCCGTGCCGCACTACTATCTCCCTGATGTAGATATCGGCCAACTTTTCGGCCGAGATGCTCTCCTGGATCGGAATAAAGTGGGCGCTCTTGGTCAATCGATCCACGATGACCCAAATCGAATCTACTCCACATGCAGTCCTGGGAAGCTTCGTGATAAAATCCATCGTGATATCTTCCTGTTTCCACAGCGGAATATCCAACAGCTGCATCTTACCATGCGGTCTCTGATGTTCAGCCTTGACCTTCCTGCAGGTCAAGCACCGCTCGACATACCATGCCATATCCCGCTTCATGCCGGTCCACCAATAATCTAGGCGAAGATTCCGATACATCTTCGTCGCCCCTGGATGAATAGAGAATCGGGATTTGTGCGCCTCCTCCATCAAGATCTGGCGCACGCCTCCATGATACGGCACCCACACCCTACGGTGTAGTGTCAATAACCCCCGGCTATCATAATTGAAAGAGGTGACTTGACCCACTATTCGCTCACTCTTCCGATGCTCTTCCTTCATAGCCTCCTGTTGAGCCTCCCGAATCTGCTCCAACAGGGGAGTCACCACAGTCATCCTCATGCAAATATCCCTGATCGGCGCCGCCTTGCGGCTAAGCGCATCGGCTACCACATTGGCCTTTCCTGGGTGGTAAAGGATCTCAGAATCATAATCCTTCACCACGTCCAACCACCGACGTTGCCTCATGTTCAGATTTGGCTGATCCATGAGGTACCTTAAGCTCTTGTGGTCCGTGTAAATGGTACACCGAACCCCGTAGAGGTAATGCCGCCAAATCTTAAGAGCGAAAACCACCGCCCCCAATTCCAAATGATGCGTCGGGTAGTTCGCCTCGTGAGGCTTCAACTGTCTCGAAGCATAAGCAATGACATGCCCCCTCTGCATCAATACTACACCTAGGCCTGAGATCGACGCATCACAATATACCACAATATCCTCCACGCCCTCAGAAAGGGCTAAGATTGGCGCCTCGCACAATCTCTGCCTCAGAGTCTCGAACGCTGCCTGCTGCTCAGGCCCCCATCGGAAGACCACGACTTTCCTAGTCAACCGTGTCAGGGGTACAACTATCTTGGAGAAATCCCGAATGAATCTCCGATAGTAGCCTGCCAATCCTAGGAAACTCCGAATCTCGGATGGTGACCTCAGAACCTCCCACCTCATCACGGCCTCCACCTTGGCCGGGTCTACTGAAATCCCGTTCTGGTTGACGAGGTGTCCAAGGAAATGCACCTCGCGCAACCAAAACTCACATTTGGAGAACTTGGTGTACAAGCTCTTCCTCCTCAGGGTCTCCAAAACCTCTCTCAGATGCTCCTCGTGCTCCTCCTGTGTCTTGGAATAAACCAAGATGTCGTCAATGAAAACTATCACAGACCGATCCAGCATCGGCCTACACACGCGGTTCATGAGGTCCATGAACGCGGCAGGAGCATTGGTGAGCCCAAACGGCATCACCACGAACTCATAATGGCCATAACGCGTCCGAAACGCGGTCTTCTGTATATCCTCCTCCCTAACCCTCATCTGATGATAGCCTGAACGCAAATCGATCTTGGAGAACCAAGATGCTCCCTACAACTGATCAAAGAGATCATCAATCCTCGGGAGTGGGTAACGGTTCTTCACCGTTACCTTATTCAGCTCCCGGTAATCTATACACATTCGGTGCGACCCATCCTTCTTCTTCACAAATAGGATCGGGGCTCCCCAGGGTGAACTGCTCGGTCTAATGAATCCCTTGTCTAGCAGCTCCTGCAGCTGCGTAGACAACTCCTGCATCTCAGGAGGCGCCAACCGATATGATGCCTTAGCTATCGGAGCTGCACCAGGAACGAGGTCAATCCTGAACTCCACCTGTCGCTCCGGAGGTATCCCAGGTAGCTCCTCTGGGAACACATCTGCAAAATCTCGAACCACCGGAACCTCGCTCACTGTCGCCTTACCCGCCTCCCGAGTATCCATCACATACGCGACATATCCTGCGCATCCCTGCTGAAGGTAGCGTCTCGCCCTTGCTGCTGAACATACTGTGGGTCCACACTGCGGCCTCTCGCCATGAATCACTAACTCTCCCCCACCTGGGGTCCTGACTCGCACTAGCTGCCACGCGCAATCTATCACCGCTCCATTAGGGCTCAACCAATCCATGCCTATAATCACTTTGTTCCCACGCAACGGTATGGGAACCAGATCCACCAAATAGCGCTCCTAAAATAACCTCAGAACACAATCTCTGAACACTGAGGACGCTCGCACCAATCGATCGTCGACAATCTCCACCTCCAAAGGGCAATCCAACGTGCCCGAAGACTCAGTCAACTTCTTGCTAAGCGCAAGGGAAACAAACGATCGGGTAGCACACGAGTCGAACAACACCTGGACTGGGATACCGTTCACATGGAACAATCCTAATACATATATATACATATACCGAGCACATATCAATATCATAACATTAAATAAATAAATGAGAAGGAAAGAATCATACCCGTCACCACATCGGGTGTTGCGCGTGCCTCCTCGGCGGTCAGCTAAAATGCCTGGCTCCTCACCACTGGAGCCTCTGCCTTGCCCTACCGACCATCTGTGATCCGCAGGGTCGCTGAAGCTGGCGCTGCAACTATCAACTGGGGGCAATTGGCCTTCTTGTGGCCCCTCTGGTTGCAGTGGAAACACAGCAACTCAGACGTCTGAATAATTGCTGCCGGAGCAGTGCAATCCCTGCTATAGTGCCCAAACTTGCCGCACTTATACCAGCCTAATGATCCCAACCTGCACGCCCCCTCGTGCGCCTTGCCGCATTTCCTGCAGCGGCCCCGTCCCTGTTGGCCTTTCGGCCCCAAATCTGATCCCTTGGGCTTCTTCCCCGAAGCCCCTCCTGACTGTGCCTCTTCTGCCTTCCGTTTCCGGATGTGCTCCAAATCTATCTCCCTCTCCCTCGCCCTGGCAATCATAGAGTCCAAGGTGGGGCAGGCTGAAAAACTAAAGTGCTCTCGTATATTAGCTCGGAGCATGTCATGATAGCAGGTCCTCCTCATGTCCTCATCGCCCGCATATTGGGGCACCAACAACGCCCTCTCCCGGAACTTGGCGGTGATCTCCGCCACAGTCTCTGTCATCTGCCTCATGTCCAAAAACTCCCTGGCCAGCTGCTGAAGCTCGACAGTCGGCGCAAAATCTACCCTGAATCTGGTCACAAAGTCCGACCAGGTCATAGCCTCGATCGTTGAGGCTCCCAACGATTCACCCACTGACTCCCACCAGTCTCGAGCTCGGTCTCGTAAACACCCTGCTGCATACCTCACCTTCGACCCCTCGGGCCAGAAGCTAGTCAACTGTGCAGACTCGATGTCTGCAATCCATCATCTGGCGGTAATGGGGTCCTTCACCCCGTGGAAATCCGGCGCACCACTGCCCCTGAAGTCCTTAAAGGACAGTGTGCGAGATCCCGACTGGCCAGATGCCATGTCGCCCCTGAATGCCCGAAGGCGATCTTCCATCAACTCGATGATCCCCTCCTTGATCGGCCCGAAGATAATGGGGGTCGACTCAAGGATACCCTTGGTGATCTCTGACGTGATGAACTTGCGTAGTCCCTCATCCACTGGCTCGGAACCTGATCCCGAACCTGACCCCTCTCCTGAACCGCCATCTACCGGCCTCGATCGTAGTACCACCATTCTGCAATACATAATAACAATCATTAGTGATACTGATACTTCTTGAGGGATCACAACTACTTACAAGTTCCCTGGGCTTATCTTGGCCTTCCTTGATTCAGGTACGGATCCTCTACTTTCAGTAGTACAGGCCCATACTACCTTCCACATCTATCCGTACCTTCTTCAAGGACTGCCTCGACTCCACCAGATTCCTTCCACTACTGTTGATTACCGCTATACTCATCCTAGGCTCGCCCTAGGAAATCTCAGGCTCCACCCTACCAGGTCCTCAGCTGCTGAAGGCCTCCTAGTAATGCCAATTAACCATTACCTGAATACCATCACATGGGGTGAGGCTCGGATAATCCTTCAAGTAACAGACTCGTCCCTACAACGGTTAGACTCAAATGAGAGTTGCGCAATAGGGCCAAATCCAGCACTCTAAGATTATTCAACCCTGATCACATGTGATGTGACGTACTCATCTAATGGCTAACTCCCACCACTCGGAGTCCCACAAAGCACAAAGCAAGCAACATTCGAACTAAGGGAACAATCTCAAGCAAATCCGCTCTCATAGAGAAAAACTGATCTAGCATATAGAGCTAAACTCATACTATCAGGCATAGCCTAACAGGCTATCCTACTGCTGTCTACTCAATTCTAGCATGCAATTTTCATACACTGAAGCACATAAAGCAGGCACATAAGGCATCATTACTAGATCCTTAGTCCTATTCTAGCATGTTGTTCTACTAAAACTGATAAACACAACATAAGCTTGTATGGGTACTTTGGGGAATACTTACTTGAGCTCGGCCGGTTGCGCACATCACACACTTCGTTCTTTCTTAAACCCTTTTCTTAATTCTTAGAAAACATTTCTTTTTGAAAAATCTTTTGCTCCCTCGATTTGAGTTCAGACACCCCGAAGGTGAGTCCGAATTCCTCAAACCAGGGCTCTGATACCAACTTGTAACGCCCCAAAAATACCGGCTAAAAATTTCATTTTTAAAACAAGTACATGGCAAAACGTTAAAAATAAAAGGCTTGACGATGATATCATTTCACAAAAGGTACTGCGTGTCTAGAAATATTTTTATAAAACATTAAAGTGTCAGAGTACAAATTCCCAGGAGGATCTCATGATGCGGAAAGCAAAGCGTGTGTGTGATGTACCGCTACCGCGCCGGCTCCTTCCCCTTCGAAGAAGAGGTACCTGAAACCAAAACTGAAAACCGTAAGCACGAAGCTTAGTGAGTTCCCCCACTGTACCACATACCTTATAATCACATAACATACATATATTGTCAGGCATATCTGGGTGCCCGACCTACCCCTTCGGTCCTCTCGACCGGACGTTGCCTAGCATACCTGGGTGCTGGCCTCCCCTTCGGTTCTCTCGACCGGATACTGCCTAGCATATCTGGGTGCTGGCCTCCCCTTCGGTCCTCTCGACCGGATACTGGGGAACTATTTCTCCCCTCTACTACTACCACATAACATGTATCACAATATCAGAATCTATCTAACATGGCTGAGTATGACTACCCCTTCGGCCCTACCGACCGGATATCTTGGGGACTATCTCCCCCTACTGTCACTAGCACACAACATCATATCATACTAGCACATAAGCATAACACATGTAGTAGTAATCCCTAGATGAATATCACAGAGACAATCATCTACATACAAGTCCTACTGGTGGGCCGACATTGTGGCCGTAGACCCACCGCTACTGGAACGTAACTCACCTCAAAGAAGCTACTGATCTGCGTGGGAATTAACTGCCTGCTGCTGCTCCGGAAATCCTCCAACTATAATTCCCACAAAACACTCAATCAATCACTGCTAACTGTCCCTTGGGGTAAAATGACTATTTTACTCCTGACCAAGTCATAAGCCAAGGTCAGAGTCAACTTTCAGTTGACCTGACTTGCCGAGTTGGCTCTCCAACTCGCTGAGTCCCTATTCAATCGATTGATTTGTATCCCGTCTCTACTCGTCGAGTTAGGAGTTGACTCGACGTGTTCTCCTTCTAAACTGATGTCCAAGTTCTTCATCCTACTCTCTGAGATGTATGAACAACTCGCCGAGTTAATCTTCATCCGATGAACACTTTATGTTGTGACTCGCCGAGTTGTATGAACAACTCGTCGAGTCTGTTCTTGATCTAAGAAGATTGCCTTGAACTCGCCGAGTCAGGGCATTGACTCGCCAAGTTCCTTCATGGGTGAGTTCGGCTTCCAACTCACCGAGTCCACTCAGGACTCACTACTTTACTCGACACAACGAAAAGGGGACAAACTCGGAGACTCGCGAACCGACTCGCCGAGTCAGATGAACGACTCGCCGAGTCGTTACCATGCAATTACTATATCGTCGATTCTGCTTGAATCCAGCTCATGCCATACATAGATCCGTGATCCTGGGGCTTGATTAACACGTAAAGTTTCCAACTTTACGTGTAAATAGATAACCATGAGGGTTTTAAGGTCCAAAATGCACCAAAAGGGGTAGATCTAGGGCATTCATGCAATATGGTTCCAAAAAGACAGTAGATCTGAGCTCCTGGAGCTCAACCATGCCTAGATCTAAAGGTCAATCAGCTTATTACAAACCCTCAAACATACATAAGCTTGGAAATGGTTCAAAGAGGACTTTAATGGAGCTATAAGGGACAATAACCATGAAAACAAGGGGGAAACGATTTATACCTTAGGAAACACACTGAGATAGCTCAAAGATGCCTGACCTCCTCTTCTTCTTCTTGATCTACTCTTCTTCCCACTCCAAAACTTCAAGAGGACACACCAAAAGCTTCAAACTCACAAGAAAACAAAGCTTGAACGAGATATAGGGCTCTGAGGGTGAATGGGGGCGAGATTGGGGCGGAATGAGAGTTTAAATAGGGTGCAAACCCCTGAAACTTAGGGTTTCATCCAACAGCGGTGACTCGCCGAGTCCAGAATATGGACTCGCCGAGTCGCCAACTTAAAACGTGTCCCGGGTCCCGACTCTACTCGGCGAGTCGGGCTTACAACTCGCCGAGTACAAGGCTAAGAATGCAAACACTTAAACAAATTTCCACATACCAGGAGTCAGGTGCTACAGTAGAGTTGGGGTGTGTTTATTTAAATTAATTATAAAATCAATGGCAAAATAATATTTTTAGGTAATACAGGGACCAAGCGCGTAACAAAAACAAACATTAGGGACCTTCCGAGTTAAAAAAATAATTTAGGGACCAAACGTGCAAATTACCCCAAACCATATGGACCATTCGTGTAATTTACTCTACTATAAAACCAAGTTTTCGAACACTAAGGGAACGAGAATGAATTAATATTAGAAAATTTAATTATTGGGTAAGCTAAATTTGGATTGTTAAACTCAAAAAATAACAACAACAACAACAAAAAATAATAAATTAATTAATTAGACTTGATTTCTCCTTTTCAGATATGGTTGATTCATAAAAACTACAACGTATATTAGTTGTTATTCATTGATTCATAAGTTAATTAGATCATTTGGTATGTTCATTATTCCTATGATGTTAAGGACTCTAATCAGAATAGTCATGTAAAATTGTCATCCCTAAATCTATCTTGTAGTTTATATTATGTCGGACTTAATATGGTTGTTAATCTCAATGGCCAAGACAATTAATTGGTACATATAATGGTCATCTAATGCAACACATACACATTAAAGTTAATCACTTCATTAACCTAACCCTATGATTTGGTCCATATCAAGTTATAATTTCAAATGGTCATGATTGAAGTCACACAGTAAGATTGGTCCTCTAAACTGCACTAACTCAACAATTGGCAATAAAGATGTAAACTTCAAAACATATGGATGTTTGATCAATCAAACATAATAATTTAAACAACTTACAATACCTGATTCACAAAATTAACACATAACTTTAGGTTTCATTTACATATAAGCGAAAGAAAAGGTTTTAGCCCATAATCTTAGAAACAAAAAATTATAAAAAGTGTGATAAACATAATGATTAAACAAGCCGAATGATATCCCAATGATTTATGCTTATGACTTCTCATATTCATGTTTCAATAGAGCACTCTAACTTGCAAAACGGCCTATGGTCGTTCTCTAGTTCCAAAACTTAGCCACATCTTAATTCCCTCCTTAGGTAAAAGAAAACGACCTATTTATACTAATTCTTCGTACCTATATTACACAACATGTAAGGATATAAGGTGCATCACGCATAACCAAAATCTTATAGGGTTACGAACCCTAGAGCTTTGACACGGCACACATATCAACAAGACGCGACACACACATTCATAAATCCTTAACTTCCTGTTTGTTTAGGTCCGACTTCATTTTTTCTTCTATTCATTCTACAACATAATTTATCTACAATATATCATTTCCATGCATTAAAAATACCTTTTGTCTAAATTTACATTAAAAACAGAGCTTAACGTACTTGATATCGCCCAAAATATATGTATAAAATAAACGATATTAATATACTTCACACACTTTGCTTGTCCTTAAGCAAGCAAGAATCAATTTAGGCCAAAATTCGCTATTCATCCCAACATCAATTCAATAAAGTGTCATTTATCAGAGCCACAAAGAAACAATTCAAAACAAAACGTTTTTCATATTTAGAATCATGCACATATTTGTGTATTGGTCCTCTCTAACTTTTCAGGTTTGAAATACTTAGGTTGCGTTTAGTTACGGAAAAACAATTTTTATTTTCCGTTTTTTGTTTTCCCTTTTTGATTTTTGTTTTCCGTTTTCATTTTTCATTGAAAAATTTAGAAAACGTGTTTAGTTAAACTTATTCATTTTTCATTTTCAGTTTTAGAAAATTAGAAAACGTGTTTAGATGTGTATTTTTCTATCGGTTTTCATTTTAAAAAAACGGTAGCGATGGTAGGGTGTGGGTGGGGGCGGTGACGGCAGCGGGTCGGCGGCAGTGGTGGTGATGACAGGCGATGGTGGTGGCGGCGGCAATTGTGTCAGTGGTGGTGATGGTGGCGACAGCAGTGGTGATGGTGCTAGTGACGGGTTAGTGGTGGTGGTGGTGATGGTAGGTCGGTGATTGTCGTGGTGGTGTTAGGTGGGTGGGGGTACGAGTGTGTGTTTGTGGGGGTAGGTGTAGGTTTGTGTGTGTGTGTGGGGTGGGGGTAGGTGTGGGTTTGTGTATGGGTGTGTGTGTGTGTGTCTGGGTGGGTGGGTATGTATATATGTATGTGTAAGTTGGTGTGTGTGTGTGTATGGGTGGGTATGTATGTGTGTGTGTGTTTGTAGGTTGGTGTGTGTGTGTGTGTGGAGATGGGTATGTATGTGTGTGTGTGTGTTTGTGGGTGTGTGTGTGGATGGATATGTATGTGTATGTGTGTGTGTGTGGATGAGTGTGTATGTGGGGGGGAGGGTTGGTGTGTGTGTGTGTGTGCGGGTGTGTGTGTGTGGGGGTATGTATGTGTGTGTGTTTGTGGGTGGGTGGGTGGGTATATATGTGTATGTGTGTGGGTTGGTGTGTGTTTGTGGGTGGGTGTGTGTGGGTGGGTATGTATGTGTGTGTGAGTGAGTATGTATGTGTGTGTGTTTGTGGGTTGGTGTGTGTGTGCGGGTTGGTGGGTGTGTGTGGGGGTGGGTATGTATGTGTGTATGTGGGGGGGGAGGGGGGGTATGTATGTGTGTGTGTGGGGGGGGGGAGGGGGTATGTGTGTGTAGGGGGGGTAGATAGAGGTGGATGGAGTGGAGTGGGTGTGTGTTTATAGAAAAATTTTGGACTTAGAAAAATGTGGAAAACAATGATTATCAGTTTTCCAAAATTTTCCAACTTCTTTGTAATTTTAGAAAACGGAAAATTTTTATTTTCCGTGAAAATTTTTGAAAAATAGACGAACTAAACGCGTTTTCAAAATTCTCATTTTTCTTGGAAAATTTTTCCGGAAAACGACCCATTTTTCCGTAACTAAACGCACCCTTAACATCTCCATAACTAATTACCTATCAATCTAAAAAACACTCATTTTTACTTACTCTAGAAATATACCCTTCAAAAATCTCTCATCCTCAAAGTTTATTTACCTAATTTCCAAGCTTAACGATTTTATTCTAATAACGTACTCTTCTAACCACTACAATAACTAATACTAATTCCTATATTTTTCACTATTTTCTCATTTTTCACTTTATATATATATATATATATATATATATATATATATATATATATATATATATATATATATATATATATATATATATATATATATATATATATATATATATATATAACCATAGAACCACCCTAAGGACATTAATAGATTACAAATTAAACAATACAATTGTGTTCCTTTAACCATGCAAATCAAATACACAAGATGTTACTTATAATAGGAGTTTTGCATTATTAGGTTTTTAAAACTTTCCTTAATATCCATGCGCCGTTAACAAATACCCTAATTCGTTCTCTTTTTTTTATCATGTCACAGCCCCAACCCTAATTCTCTCTCTACGCTTTAAACCTCTTTAACTCAAAATCGATAAACAAACCATCATATCGACAACTTTGATTTGATTTTGACTGAGTTTATATTTGCAAAAGTGGCTTGAATCGCATATCTGAAATTGAGGACACACATGCCAAAACCTATTCATATCAATAGAATAAACGTTTTGGAATGTTGTTCTTGGAAAGGCACCAATACATTTAAATAAAGTAGAACCAACCTTTCCTTTCAAAAAAAGTTTATAGTTTTTTTGTTGTGCTTAAAAGAATGTGAGTGTCAACATTCTCTTCCATTGATATTGACATGATGTTTATTGCATCTAATCATTTATCTTTCGTCACCTCCTATATTATTTGTTTAGTTCCACTTCAAAATTAATTTTATTGCTTAGTGTTTTTTAATTTATAATTGACTTTTTGTTTCTTGCTTTACGGCTAATATATGTTTGATGAAATTGTATATGAACAGATGAATTTCCAAATCGTATATGAACATATGGAGAATCCTTACCTCTAGATGTGTGGTTTACTTCAATTATCAAGTGAAGGATTATGGAATTAGGTTGCATTAAATTTAACTGAAGCTAAATGAATCGGTTAATCACAAAGTTGAAGATGGTTACTTATCTCTAGCCAATTTATAGGTATTTATGTTTGTAGTGTGCCAAGTGGTTTTATTCATTATTTTGTATGAATATTTATAACTAGTTTATAACCCGTGGAAACTATGGTTACAAAATTAGTTAAACTTTAATAGTAAAAACTCAAAATTATTTATCATTTATTTTAAATAAATTATTAATTAAATGATTATTTTTTAGTTATATAAAATTATGATCATTGATTTAAATAAATATGTAAAATTATATCAATTTATAATTTGTATTAAATTTATTTTAATTTTTATTCTAATGTTATTAATTTAATGTAATTAGAGTGAGAAATTTAAAATTTGAAATGAAGAATTAATAGGTTGACAAGTGGCATGCATTAATTAGGAGACATAATAGGGTGACAAATGACAAAAAAAACTAAAATATGCATTAATTATGATGCCTAATATGGTGACACATGTCAAAAGGAGAATAAAACTATTCTTTTACTAGTTTATAACCTGTGGGCACCATGGATTAGAAATGTAAAAATAATTTTAATTAAATTATAAGGTAATTATTGAGCTATGATAAAAAAAATTAATAATTTAATAAATTAGGCAATAGATATTATAAATAATTTTTTTGTTGACATGTTTGATATGTGTAAAATGGAGGAGTGAATTAGTAGAAATTTAATTAATGAGGAAAAACCTTAGAATGACAAGTGACAAATAATTAATGTAATGCTCTAATTGATTGACATGTGGCAAATGTGCTACTCTTTTATTAGGTAGGGAGATTTTGTATAAATGTTCAATTATGAACATATTTTAATTATGAATATGATTAGTTTTAGTGATTTTGAAGACAATATGCATCCATGAATATATATACATCTATGAGCATTTGTAACTCTTGTAGATTTGGGCTAGTCAATTTGGAGACAATAAACGTTGAGTTTTTTATGGAAGATTATTGAGAATGAATAGTATTAACAAAGTTAGAATTAGGGGACTAAACCAAAATTCGTAGTATATATTAAACCGAGAGCGTGCATAAAAAGAACGTCCAAATCTGACTTCGTATGAGGAAGTTATGATATTTCAAAGATTTGGCATAACAGTATGCAGCCCGTAATTCGAATTTTAGATCGATCGATTTTTAGCCGGCACAACCTAAATTAGAATTGAAGATCTCACTAATAGGAGCTCAACGATAAAAAGACAGTTGAAAACGGAGTTCGTATGTAGAAGTTATGAATTTTACACGGTCGGTAAACAATGTAATATTCTCATACTATTAAATTTAAAATTGGTCGAGAATTAGTCGATGAAGTCAAAAGGAGAGTTGTAGATCTTGTCAATACCTACGCGTGGATATAAAGAACGTCAAAATTATTGCTCGTATGCGAAAGTTACGGAATTTAGAAGTCAGGATGGGATGATGCAAAGTGGGTGACGTGGTGCGATCTGAGTCATTGCTTCCTCCCCACGCTTTGCCACCAGATGGTGACACCTGGCACCCAACTCGACGAGTTGGAGGCTCAAAACTCGCTGAGTTAAACCATTTTCAACCTATCAATACCATGAGAGGCTCACTCACTTTCCTCACACCTCAACCCTTCTCTCTCTCTAACTTCTCTCTAAACCTCCCCCAACCTCTAGTAACTTCTAAGTGCTAGAGGAAATCCCCCGGAGTGCCAAAAGGCTCCGAGAAAAAGAGCTTTTCGGCTTGAAAGTTCTGCTCCGCAGAACCCGGTTCCTAGCCAAACCCCGGTAAATGAGATATGCTTACCGTACTTTAAGTATATAGCTTATGTTTAAGTTCAATATCGTTATAATAAACTTATAAACAATAAATATATTAAAATATGATATACAAAGTGTTATTATAATATCTTTTAACTACTCGCGATACGGTAAATCTGGTTTGAAGGGCCGCATAAGGTTGTTGGATTTCAGAATTGCTATAATGCCAAAATGGTCCTGCCCTCCGGTGTTTCATGTCTGGCCCCTATCTGTACATAGTGGTTGAAAAGTATTTTTTAACACTCACAAAACAATAACGCTCGTAAATAGTGGCTATAAGTATTAGAATAAAATCTAGTGATAATGATATTAGGTTTCATCGAAGGAAAAGACGATTGTTAGAAGCGAATTGTTGTCCGAGTTTCGAGTCATCACTTTAACAAGTGAGTGCATAGTCCCTTTCATTAACATGATTTTAATACAAGTATTGATTAAAGTATTAAATATGTGTTTGTGTGTGAAATATTTGATATTGCCAGAAATACGTGTTAGGAGCATATCTCATAATATATGATGATTTAGGATACAGAGTAAACCTAAATTAATTAAGAGGAATATTGGGTAGTATCTCATTATGAGTACGAGTGAGATATACACGGAGGGTAGATCTTTAAAACTTGTCATTAATCTGAGAGCATGGATTAGACTTATTTATTTGTCCTTAGTCCGAGAGTATGGAGAGAACATATTTATTTATCATTAAGCTGTGAGCATGGATTAGACATAGTCAATTGTCCCTAGTCCGGGAGTATGGAAAGAGAATAGTTATTGATCCGGGAGCATGGATTAGACATACCTGATCCGGGAGTATGAATTAAGTAAAGAGGTTAATTTTAGATCCTAGGGATTATGTAAAAAGGTTAATTTTAGATCCGAGAGTATAGATCGTGTCGTTGTAAGAATCGTTGGGGTGGGGTAAAATTTGCTTATATGAGGTGAAATTGTATATATATATATATATATATATATATATATATATATATATGTGTGTGTGTGTGTGTGTGTGTTTTAGAACTCACAACATATACAATTTCACCTCATATATATGTGATATAACATTTTGGGATTTAAATCCCTATGTACTCACCAGGTTTTCCAACCTGATCCACTCAGTTTATTTGTATCACAGGTGTCGATACGAAACTACATTACAGTGAGAGATTAAAGGAGATGTAGATCACTAGTGTAAATGAATGTAAGGTATGTTTATGCTTATGTTTATGTATTAATGATGACATCCCAAAGTTTTAATATAAACAAAATATATTTCTTCATAAATGTTTTGATAATATGTTTATCATGATTTTCTGGGAACAAATTCCGCAATATTATTCTTTAAAAATGAATACTCTAATTTTCAAATAAGCATAATTAAATTTTTTAAAATGACCATGAATTTGGGGATGTCACATTTGGTATTAGAGAATTAGTTTAAGCAAACTAGGAATAAAGATTTATTTCTAAACTTAAACTTAGAATGTTAAGCGATAATCGTGAGGAGTGTGTCTAATATATTTTAGGTAGTCACCTGAATAGACACAAGCATTAGCATATTTAGGGAAAATGTCTAAAATGTTTTTATGTGCTAACTGATTTGTGATACTTTATGATGCCATTATTTGATTGGATCTATGGTCTGATGCCGACCGGATCTAGAAACTTTATGTGTTCAAATTTCTAAACGTTTAATTACAATATTAGAACTGGCATGTAAACTTTTCGGAGTAATAAGAAGGATTACACATCTAAACCTTCTTTATCTTAAATTTTCTCGTCTTGAACAGCTATTATGGTGTATGGAACGTCATGATAAGGAGTCATACCAAACTGAGCAAATAGAGGAAATAAGAAAGCTGGTGAGAGTGAATGATACATATTGGAAGATATCGTAAGAGAGGTATCTTTCCTTTAGAATGCGTCTAATAAATAATGTGTACTGTACGAGAGAAGTACACTTTTGATTAGCTGAAAGAAAGAACTTTTGGTATAATCCATGAAGTTATCCCATCATCTAGCATTTCCACCACCAACCGAGTTGAAGTAGAATTGACGATTGAAGATACGAATTGAAGAAGTCCTAGTAGAGTCTAAGGAAATTTTTATGATTATTTGGACACATCCGTATGTGTTAAATTGTTTTGTGATTTTAGGGAATAAGAACTTGGGGACTGCGAGACATACTTAAGACGAGTATGAGTAGATGTGAAAGTTAGTAGAGGCCTATACTACCGGAAGCACAAGACTGACTGATAGCTTCATTTTATTTACTTTTTTTATAGTTTTTTTTAGCACATTCCATTCGCATTTTAGTTAATTTCCATGAATATTTTCCTTTTTGTTATTTTTATGACCATTTCGGGTACTTTCTAATTTCTTGAGCATTATTGCAGATTTTAAGGAAACTAGAGGATCGGGAATGTGCGGGGTCTTTTGGAAGGCGATTGGACTTGAAGAGCAGTGGGGATTTCGTGCTTGATGGCTGTGGAGGTGATTCAGGGAGTAGGCTTGTCGACTGCTTGAAGGCGCGGAAGTGTTGAACTTTAAATTTGAAAGGGCACGGGAGAATTCTTGAGTGTGCAAGATCGATGTCTAGGAGTTTGCGGAAGTTATGAGTGATGTGGAGAGACAAATTGGGCTCTAATTGAAGAAATATTGAAGAAAAATGGGCTAGAAGCTGATTGGATTCGAACTGGGCCAATGGATTAGCTGTGGGGGCCCAACAATTGAAGAAGCCCAAAAATTCCGTCGTAGTCACGCGGCCCGCATGGATTCCTGACAAGGGCATTTTCGAGATTTTACTTAGAGCTCTATATTGGAAAGGTTGGTGTGCCTCTTCAGCCTTATCTTGGAGGTCCGAGTTTGACACTTTCTCTCTGGAGTTTGGAGCACTTTTGAAGGCCAAGAACACTTTAAGAATATCTTCTTTTCATCTCTTGATTCTTGTCAAATGTTTGGTACAATCTTAACTAACTTTGTTTACTTGAGTTTAGCCATGCTTGGCTAAACTAATCTTGGTTGACTTTTTGTTGAATCCTTTGAACTTTTGTTGAATGTTGAAGAATCCATGAACTTGTTCTTGAATCTTTATGGAAATGTTTTGTTTTTTATCATATTATCACTACTAGTATGTTTTTATTCATGAGTTTAAATGTGTTTGTGGTGATTAGTTGGCTAATTTCTTGATTAAGTAAATGATCCTCAAATTAGCAAGCAACAAATGATTTTTGTGTTGTTTTTGCTTCACACAATAATAAAAACATTTTCTCCAACATGGTAGTGAAAGCAATTGACTCCTCTTGGATTTGGTGACTTTTTGGTTCTTAATGCTAGTTGACTTTCAATAATTACATGCTATTTGGAATTAGTGACTTTGACTAAGGAAATTGTTATGAGCTTCTCTAGCCATTTCAACAATTAAGAAAAGTCTAGGTAATCTCAAACTCCTTGGATTACTATAGCCAAATTAAGGATTTAAATCAAAGTATTGCACCATTGGATTCTAATGATATGTTCATCAAAAGTCATAGTGAGGAATCTTTAAGTCAACCATCTCTCCCTTATTGATTTTACATCAAACCCTTATTTTTGTTGAAAATTTATGTTTAAATCATAGTTAATTCTAGTTTGTTTCAAGTATTTCAAAACGCCAAAACCCCCATTTTATTTTTATTGTTATTTTACAAGTATTTTACAAAGAGATTTTTCATAGGGTTATAAATTGAACCAATCTCCGTGGATTCGACCCCTTTACCACTATACACTATTTTAGTGTGTAAGATTTAGGGTTATTAATTTTGTTGGCCTCGACAACCACCACTCACACTTGGACCAGAGAAAGTCACAAGGTTACCAAGAAGCTAGTAATTGATTATGTTTTGTTCAAGTATGTCGTTACCATCGTTTCAGTAATAACTAAGAAGATGATTGTTATTCCGACCCTAGTGATCATATCAGATCGAATCCAACTAAGATGAGTATGTTACGTGGTTCAGAGAACCAAGATCGATGTAGCATCTGATTTAAGCCAGAAGATTGAAGTGAAAGATAATCGAAGCGATCAATAGAAGTATCGCGATCGCCGTTAAAGTAAAGAAGCTTGTAGTTAGAAGTACTACATGCTAGAACGTGATTATATCGCATTAGAACATGAAGGAATGTATATTCCATTTAGGATTTTGACTCTAAGAGACCTGAGTCTAAGTAATGCATCATACGATGAGAGGTCATTAGAACATGACATATTGGTTTGTCATGATAATCGAAGTAAAGAACTTCTCTTAAGTTAAGTATGCTTAGGAAGAGGTAGGAGTCTCCAATAAGGATCAATTTTGTAACTCAAAGGTTACAATTGAAAGTCCAACATAGGATAGAGAGCAGATGCAAGATTGATCATCGCCAACAGTTAAGAAGTCCAAGAGTTAAATACTCATTCAAGGGAACATATGAGTTACAGTTATTATCTAGGATGAAAAGATAACGTATGGAGTCATTATACAAGTCCCGTTTTGTTGATGATTCCGGTACGTAATCATCCTAAGGGGGAGATAATTGTAACGTCTGCAAAAAAACTGGGCTAGTCAATTTAGAGACAATAAGCATCAAAAATGAATTTTTGATGGAAGACTATTTATAATGAATAATCTTAATCAAGTTATATTATATGTCACAATGGTTTTGTACATATAAAGAACACCGAAATTCGAGTTATAATGAAGAAGTTATGGTTCGTCGAAGTTTTACGGCTAAACAGGCACGACACCACGTAACGTAAAAAGTGAATTTTTTATAAATTACTTTTTAGCATTAGGTATCTAAACGAAAGTCATAGTATACATTAAACTGAGGGCGTGTACAAAAAGAACATCCAAATCTGACTTCGTATGAGGAAATTATGATTTTTCTAAGATTTGACATGAGAATATGTAGCCCGAAATTCGAATTTTAGATCAATCGATTTTAACCAACAAAACCTAAATGAGAATTGGAGATCTCATTAATGGGAGCTCGACGATAAAAAGACAGTCGAAAACGGAGTATGTATGTAGAAGTTATGAATTTTACACGGTTGGTAAACAATGTAATATTCTCATACTGTTAAATTTAAAATTGGTCAAGAATTAGTCGATGAAGTCAAAAGGAGAGTTGTAGATCTTGTCAATACCTACGTGTGGATATAAAGAACATCGAAAATGTTGCTCGTATGCGAAAGTTACGGAATTTAGAAGTCATGATGGGCTTATGTGAAGTGGGTGACGTGACACAATATGAGCCATTGCTTCCTCCCCATGCCTTGCCACCAGATGGTGACACCTGACACCTAACTCGACGAGTTGGAGGCTCAGAACTCGCCGAGTTGAGCCATTTTTTAGCCTATAAATACCATGCGAGGCTCACTCATTTTCCTCACACCTCAACCCTTTTCTCTTTCTCTCTCTCTCTCTCTCTCTCTAACTTCTCTCTAAACCTCCCCAACCTCTAGTAACTTCTAAGAGCTAGAGGAAAGCCCCCGGAGTGCCATAAGGCTCCGAAAAAAGATATTTTCGGCTCGGAAGTTCTACCCCCGCAGAATCTGCTTCCTAGCCAAACCCCCGGTAGGTGAGATATGCTTACCCTACTTTAAGTATAGCTTATGTTTAAGTTCAATATCGTTATTATAAACTTACAAGCAATAAATATATTAAAATATAATATACAAAGTGTTATTATAATATATTTTAACTACTCACGGTACGGGGAATTTGGTTTGAAGGGTCGTATATGGTTGTTGGATTTCAGAAGTGCTATAATGCCAAAATGGTCCTGCCCTACGGTATTTCATGTCTGGTCTCTGTCTGTACATTGTGGTTGAAAAGTATTGTTTAACACTTATAAAACAATAATAGTCTCTATAAATATTATACTAAAATCTAGTGATAATGATATTAGGTTTCGTCGAAGGAAAAGACGATTGTTACAAGCGAAGCGCTGTCCGAGTTTCGAGTCATCACTTTAACAAATTAGTGCATAGTCCCTTTCATGAACATGATTTTAATACAAGTATTGATTAAAGTATTAAATATATGTTTGTGTGTAAAATATTTTATATTGCCTGAAATACGTGTTAAGAGCATATTTGATAATATATGATGATTTATGATACAAAGTAAGCCTAAATTAATTAAGAGAAATATTGGGCAATATCTCCTTATGAGTACGAGTGAGATATACACGGAGGGTAGATCTTTAAAACTTTTCATTGATCCGAGATCATGGATTAGACTTATTTATTTTGTCCTTAGTCCGAGAGTATCGAGAGAACATATTTATTTATCATTAATCTGGGAGAATGGATTAGACATAGTCAATTCTCCTTAGTCCGGGAATATGGAATGAGAATAGTTATTGATCCGGGAGCATGGATTATACATACCTGATCCGGGAGCATGGATTAGGTAAAGAGGTTAATTTTAGATCCTGGAGTATGGATTAGGTAAAGAGGTTAACTTTAGATCTGAGAGTATAGATCGTGTCGTTGTAAGGATCGATGGGGTGGGGTAAAAATTGTTTATATGAGGTGAAATTGTATATGTTGGGAGTTCTAAAACATATAAATATGATATAACATTGTGGGATTGAAAACCTTCTGTACTCATCAGGTTTCCCAACCTAACTCACTTATTTTATTTGTATCACAGGTGTTGATATGAAGCTACATTACAGTGAGAGATTAAAGGAGATGTATATCACTAGTGTAAATGAATGTAAGGTCTGTTTATGTTTATGTTTCTGTATTGATGACGACATCCCAAAGTTTTAATATAAACAAAATACATTTATTTGGAAATGCTTTGATAATATGTTTATCATGTTTTTCTAGGAACAAATTCCGCAATATTATTTTTTTTTAAAATGAATACTCTGATTTTCAAATAAATATAAATAAAATTTTTAAAATGATCGTGAATTTGGGGATGTCACAACATTCATACATGTTCATAACTGAACAGATTTAGAAGACATGTGCATCCATCAAATTGATCAAATTCATGCATGTTCAGTTATGAACATGTACGAATGTTCATGAATGCACATTTTCATCAAAATCACTAAAACTAATCAAATTCTCAATGAAAATATGTTCATAATTGAACATTTATACAAAATTATACATGTTCAAACAAAATCATGAATAAAATCACTATTGAAATATAACCTGGTACTATTTTAATGATCATAAATGAGCATATTTTCATAAATGACCATAAATGTGTATTTTAATGATCTATTAATTTTTTGGATAGTAATTAAATATAACTATTGATTTTGATTTTTGTAGGTTACTTTATGGTTCTATGACTTATTCTGGTTATATGTTGATCCCACCTCTCTCTCTTTCTTTCTCTCTCTCTCTCTCTCTCTCTCTATATATATATATATATATATATATATATATATATATATATATATATATATATATATGCTTAGGTTATTTTGTTTAAAGTAATTATAGTGTTATTGTATTCATAAATATGGGTCAATCAAATTTACTTATTTTAAGAAAGTGATTAATATATATTATTGAATTAAATATAATTAAAAAAAAATCTTCTTAATTAATTACAAAGGTAATTTAGTCAATTAATATACATTTAATAAAGAAAAATTGCATTTTTTAAGGGATCATAAATCTATTAATTTTAAAAATCCGATTTTACGAATTATAATTCTTTTAATTCAGACATTCTGACAGAATATGATTATGAGTATATTCAAAAATTCTTGAACAATCATGAATTTAAAAATTTCGTGTAGAATAACAAATTCTTGAACAATCAATTGAAGAATAAAAACAACAAATACATTATTTCTTATAGAATATGGGTAATAATTGTTAATAATTACATCAAAATCTAACAATGACTGATACATTTTAAAAGAATAATGAGGTCTGTTTCAAATTTGTGGGCCGTTCTTCAAGCATCAATTTTTGTGATTCCAACAGAATTGGAATTCGTCATTCAATTCCAACAGAATTGGAATTCTTGATTCCATTCCAATAGATATTAGCCAAAAAACTACTCATTCTGATATGTATATTAGCCAAAAAACTGCTTTTCATTTCCTTTCCTTCCATGTCAAACACCCAATCCAAACACCCATTGTTTTCTATCCAATAACCATTTTGACTCTGTTTAAGAAATCAGAATAGAAATCAAAAGCATAATCTATTTGAAAAGAAATAAGAGCCAGCGCCACATCAAAAATTAAATCACAATAATATAAGGCAGGAAGCATACTAAAACCACGTTTTTGAGACAACATTACACACAATAGGGGTTGCAGTCGACGTGCCCTTATTTAGCTTCTACCGGAAGTAGCAGTGGGCAAGGGAAGCGTGTGGGTGATGCTTCTTCGACAAGAGGAGTTGCAGTCGACGTCTTCGATTAGCCCATTGTGGTTTCCTTTCTCATCACCGGTAGTGAAGGAATAGTGGTGATTAGGTGATGTTATTTTTTGAAGAAACAAGGGAGTGGAGGTTGGAACCACTGAGGATGGTCACCGATAGCAATCCACAGAAGAAAAGCGGTAGCAACAGTTTGTGGTGGAGTGGTGTTTGGTGATTGCTTGATTTCACAAGGGGAGGGAAGTTGCCTTTTCCGGCGACCCTTTTGGGTTCCTTTCCTGTCGTTGGTCAGCAGCAAACCAACGGAGCAACAATAGCTACAGTCGATGGTGGAGTGGTGGTGCTACACGATCTGTAGGAGGCAAAGAGGGCTGCAATCGCCGACAAAAAGTCGTCGACCCTAGGCTTCTTCTTCGTTAATTTCATAGACGAGAGAGAAAAAGAAAGCGGTGAGGGAGTGATAGTTCATCGATGTACAAGGTCGATAGGCTGCCCTTCTTTTTGTTTCTGGTCATCGACGGTTGTATATAATAAAATAAATTAGGTTAAGAGTGAAGGCTAGCAAGATTATAGGGATTATTTTTGGAAGTTATTAAACAAATGACTAAATTACCCTTATTTATTTATTTAATTATTTAATTTTTTATTTAATTTTGATTGGCCCACATTTATGCATACGATAACACAATACTTAGTTTAAACAAATGAACCTAACTATATATATATATATATATATATATATATATATATATATATATATATATAATACTAAAGTTTGTTACATTCTAAGAAAGCATAGGGTGCTTCGAGTTTCAAAAACCACTAATGGAGTCTATGAACTTAAATTACTTATTATAATAACAAGACAAAATTACAAAAATGGTCCCTGTTGTATGCATTTTTTTTGGGGTTTTGGTCCAAACCACGAGTTTTTTGGCTTCGTGGTCCTTTTAGACTGGTTTGTTTGTGAAAATAGTCCTTGTAGTTAACTCCAGTTAAAAACAATCCGTTAACCCCCTCATGTGCCTTCCACATGAGGGGTATTTCTGTCTTTTTACTTCTAGGGACCATTTTTGCATAAGAAAAAATAAAAACCCCTTTATATACCATTTTCTATTTTCAGCTTCTTCCCTAACTACTGTTATTCCCCGATTTGAATAGATGTTTAAACACATTTCCCAGAAAATGGAACAAAATATGAATCCAACTTACATTACAATCAAGGTCAACTGAAAACCATCAAATGATTTAAAAGTTGGATGCTGAGAAGAATGTAAATTCAGTTGGAATGCACACAAACAACATAGCTAAAAACAAACAACACTATTTTATAAGCTTGTGCATTAGTTGTGGTTGATACAAAGTAAAGAATGCTATAAGTAAAGAAACATAGGGTTTTAGTGATTCTTTCTTCATCGGAAGTTTGGTAAATTACAAAGAATATTGTTTCCCCAATTGTTCTTCCAAGGCCAACCAAAGCAGTTTTCCATGATCTGCTTGTCTTCTCACTTTTCATGGCTCCATATGACAATGAACAAAAATAGAGATACTTTCAAAGCTAATGCCTCTAAATGCCACTTCTTCAGATCAATGGGTCATAGATTTCATTGAGAATTCTACTTTACTCCTATTTAGGTGAGATTCCATCTAAGATACTCAGCATACACATAAAAGTATACAATCAAGTCCAAACTAAAATATACCTCAGAATCACTAATCTGATATCGTGCGTCTGATACAGACTGCCTCCTCCTTGAATCAACATTTGGAAAAGCCTAGTAGTACCACCAACATTAGAATGAGTACCATCGTTACGCCTTGACACAGACCTCCCACGCCTTTAAGACGAAGGTGTTGCAGAACTAATCTCAGCTTGTTGCACGACTCTAATTGTACCACCAACATTAGAAGCAGTATCATCGTTACGCCTTGACACACCTTCCACGCCTTTGAGACGAACCCAGTACAGGACTAATCTCAAACTTCACACGAACATGCCGGCTGCTTCTACTGCTTCCACTCTCATCATCTACCTCATAGTTGTTATCCTTCCCCGAGAAAAACTCAATTGCTAGATCATTAAGACTAATTTCCGGGAAATCTGAACCCCTCACGGTGTTAACAAACTTGCGCCTCGGAGTAGGAATGTCACACCCCCAAACCAAGGATGGCGGAAACGTCCGGGGGTGGAGGATTTCATGTGTAGTATCATAACAACAATGGCAATAGTGATGAAAGTAAGCACAACCAACATATATATAATTGAAAGAGTTACATCATTGTATGAATTACATGTTTCAAAATCAATTACAATATGTTAAAAAAAACATGAAACGTTTGACGCCTTAACGTCCCATCCTCAAAATCCACTTGATTTCCTATTTAGTGATTTCCTGAGAATACAAGTTGTTTGAAAAAGTGTCAACACAATGGTTGGTGAGTTCATAAGTTTTTGTATATAATTATGAAAAAGCTTGTCTCGTAATTGTATAGTTGTTCCAGAAAAATCCGATATTTTCCTTAAAATGAATATTGTAGTCTTGTATCCAAAGACTGAAACGTATGAGTAATCTTCCTTATTTACAGAAAATAACGTGAGTTTATTTCAATATAAACGCGTATGATATTAATGAAATTCTCGTAAATTCTTAAGTTTGTTAATACTTTCTGTGAGTTATTATAACCATACTATGACCTAGGTGGCCTGAAAACGACGTTCTTCGGGCGTCGTAGAACTGAAATGACACTTGTAACCACAGATCTGCCGGTCTAGCTGTTGCAAGCAGCTCTGGTGTGGGTTTGTCAAGCCCAATATAGATCTATATACAACTATCTCGCTCTCCCTCCAGGAGACTCTGGTTACAATACAGGACTTATGATTTATGCGAAGCGAATGTCTCACAAAGTTATTAACGAATTTACACTTAACATAATGAAAGTTTCCCTTTTGTATAAATGTACCCTTCTGAAATGTATGCATTTGGAAATGTATCATAAACTATACCTATTATAGTTTATCAAAACAAGGGTAGTAATAGCAAAGTACGTAAACTATACTTAACATAGTTTAATAAAATGTTTGTGTGTAATGGGTATACTTCAATAATAACACTTTGTTTAATCTATGCTTTATCTAGTAAAAATCCATTTGTTAACTGGTGTATATCTAGATACTAACACAAGAATGTCATATATTGCAATAACACATAAACACATAATAATATACACCTTGCTCAACATGTTACAAGGTGAAATGAAATTGCTAGTGCTTTTCTGATTATAACATTTTCTGTAACTGTTATTAGAAAATTTGTAGAAAAATCATAAAATGTCCAAATCAAGTTCTGCAACTTCTGAGAGTTTTTAAAATGAGTCTAGTTTGTTCATAAATTTTTCCATAAATTTTAGTGACCTCTAACTTGTGTGAATAAGTCCATATTCACAGATTGGTCCGGATTGGTGTTTGAAATGATAGACAGTTTTGTAAAAATCACCATAAATTTTAGAAAAATCGTATGGAGATGTGCAAGTATTCATTTTAAAGCTAAGAACTAGTACTACTTACATCTAAAACAGTTTTGAAAACAAAAATGTTTAAGTTGTCCAAAACAGTCCGTGAATGGAGCCCAACTTTTCTGATGAAAGCTGTTAGAAAAATTTAGTTATGTTTTTGGTGTTTTAATTTGTATTCCCCCCCCCCCCCCCCTAAAAACTTGATAAAACATGAAAATGTAGGGGTATGAACTCACCTTAAGTGATTTCAGTAGATGATTATTGAAGAATGGAAGTGTTTAACTCAAGAGCACTTGGAGATGCCTTGAAGATTTTCGAGAATCTAGCATCATAGTTATGGAGTTTGTGTAAGCAATCAATGATTTGAGTAGAATGAAGTGCAATAATCACAAGGATGATGAATTATACTTACCAAGAGTGGAAGAACACTTGATGATCAGCCTTGGGATCTCGAATTGGAGAGAAAAGTTTGAGGGAAAAGTTGGAGTTGGATCTTTGGTGAAATGAGAGTATTGAAAGAAAAATGAGGAGAGAGGTTGAGTGAGCAGCCCTAAAAACGTGGGGATGGCTTGTGAGAGGGATAAAAGTACAAGGAAGTGACAAGGTATGGTGGAGAGGAGTGTGGGTTAGGCATGGAGTGGGTATGGGGTTGCTTGTGTCATAAAATAAGGTAAAGTCAACACTCTACCTTTGTACTTTACCTACTCTCTTTTGGATAAGGTTTTATCCTTAAAACGTGATTATTCATTACTTAAGGGGTCTTATATGTTTAAATAAAGTTTTGGGTGAAAACCCCGTGTTAAAACAATTAAAAACGGGCCTAAAACGCAACATTAGTCGAAAACCGGGAGAAAAGAGGCTTCCCAGCGAGACCTCTCGGTCCTGGCCGAGGCTCGGTCCTCCTGAGGCTGGGTTCGGTCCGTAATGCTACTGGGCGCGAAGCGAAGGGGGTGAGGAAGCGAAGGAGCGAGGGCTTGGTAGTTCATCAGAAGCGAAGGCTCGTTCTTCGGTCTTCAGAAGAGAAGGTGATCAGACCCGAAATGTGCCGAACGTTCGGGTTCAGGTGTGTAGGCGAGGTTCGGGCCCGAGAGGACCTTTCGGGTTCGGTTCAGCAGCCTTCGGCTCAGAAGGGTTCGGGTCCTAAGAGGACTTTCGGGTCCTAAGAGGGGTTTCGGCTCCTTAAGTCCGTTTTTCGCGTAAACTTCCGTTTTTGGGCTGTTTTCGTCAAATTCGAGGGTCGGAATGCCCCGAGTGATTATAGAAAGTTGAGAGAGATTTCGAGAGAGATTTGGGAGAGATTTGACATTCTTGGAGAGATTTCTCATACAAAGAGATATTTGGGAGAGATTTCACATACTTAGAGAGATTTGGGAGAGATTTGACATTCTTGGAGAGATTTCTCATACAAAGAGATATTTGGGAGAGATTTCACATACTTAGAAAGATTTGGGAGAGATTTGACATTCTTGGAGAGATTTCTCATACAAAGAGATATTTGGGAGAGATTTCACATACTTAGAGAGATTTGGGAGAGATTCTCGATAAGAAGAGACAGAGTGAAAACGATTGAGAGCGTTTTCGTGTGTGACGAATGTGAGCGTCCGGCTACGTAATGCAAGGTCCGTAAACCCCGTTATGCCATGTTTTGGGATCTTACACACTCCCGATGAGTATGCAACATTGTTTTATTGTTCTTGTTCATTGTTTAGCACTAAGGTTAAAGAAATTTAAACACACGAACTTTCCAAGTGATGTCTTCTCATTAAGATAGTGAGTTATACAGAAATTATATAATACAAACCCTATTATACAAGGTTTAATTGAGTTGACCGGTTTGACTCGTTGACTTTGTCCGGCTTAGACTTGACCCGAATTTGACTATTGTCACAAGGAAGAACACCTAAATCAATCTCTGTTGGAATCGGTCGTGAGAATCTACTAAGTTGGGGAAGAAGCTGGAAATAAAAAATGGTACATAAAAGGGGTTTTATTTTTTCTTAGTCCCTAGAGATAAAAAGACAAAAATACCCTCACATGGAAGGCACATGAGGGGGTTAATCGATTGTTTTTAACGGGAGTTAACTATAGGGACCATTTTCACAAACAAAACAGTCCAAAAGGACCACGAAGCCAAAAAACTCGTGGTTTGGACCAAAACCCAAGAAAAATGTATACCACAGGGACCATTTTTGCAATTTTGTCTAATAACAATTACTACTAAACTATCGTTGAAACTTCTTACGTGTAAGCTTGGAAATTCAACTAATCTATTTTGGTTGTGACTCACAACATAATTAATATATGACAATACCTAAGATAAATTTTCAAAGGGTTATTTACATCAAATATGTAAAACTTTTTGTAATCCTTAAAGCTTATGGATCAAGACTTAGGGTTTGTTTGTTTTTTTTGTGAAGAGCTGCGCAACCACTTTTGTCTGTTCCGCGCAGACAACGCGTAGACATATGCCCTCGCAGAGTGTTTGTTTTTTGGAAGTGCGCAGATCAAAAAACGTCTGCGCGAGGTCTTCCTGGCGCAGACATGAGCCACTGTCTTCAAAGGTCTTCAGACCTCATTTTAACAAAAAAAAAAAAAAGACCACCCGTTTTTTTTTTCTTTCTCTTTTTGCTGAAAATGCATTTTTAATCTTTATGACATGAAATTAAGTTTGAAAAATTAATTTATTTCAACAGCTGCATACGTTAAAAACAAACAGTCTTCTTATTGCAGACTGCAGGCATTTGGTCCACCTCTTCTGCCGCAGAGGCTTACAGATGTGGTCCGCGGACTGCAGACATTTTGACTTCAAAAAAACAAACAATACCTTAGACTTCTCTAAAACAGTGAAAAGACACAAATACTATAACGTGATAGCTAAATATGATCTTGAGACTAATTTCAAATCATTACTTGTGACACCAATAAATATTACCATATTAGATCAAATGCAAGAGAAAAGTTTTAGGCTTAGGCCAAGTTGTTTTTCATAATTCGACCCTCTACCTCACGTTTAAATCATACAATTCTCTCATTGTATGCACAATTAAAAACAAAGAAAAGAGAAAAAGGAATAGACTTCCTTGATATAGTAGTGATGAGATCGAATTTTGAACTTGAAGAATCTCAACTCTTGAAAAGCTGATTTCTATGCCGAAAATTGGCATTTGAATCCTTGCAGGAAACACAACTTGAAACTTCGAACATATTATGCCCTTTGAGAAACACGTGTTGCGTGTATTGACACGTACATCGTGCAAAACGATGATTGGCTAACGAGTTGCGTCAAGGAGCAACAATATGTCGCAAATAGGAGTAAGACGCGTCACACGTATCAACTAGACGCGGCGCGTAATATTGGATGAGATTTTTTATTCGCAAAATAAAACCGACTCGACTCGTGTTGATCATGCGCACGTCTTTTCTCTCCAATAAGCTTCTCCCTTCTGCTCCTAGTTGGAAAGTTACCCCACACGTCTTTAACGACAAAGCCCTTTTTTAAAAATCCACCAAAATGCTCGAAGATCTCATGATTTTTAACATGCAAAATAAATTGTCGAACGTTTCAATCTTTGAAAGTTAAATTTTTTGCAAAAAATCTAAACAAACAAAAAGAGCAAATTATAAGGTAAACAAATATCTAACCAAACAATGTTAGAAATAAAAGTATAAAACACATCAAACATAAAAGAAAATACAAAGTCTTTAACCAAACCAAACCAAATCAAAATAAAAGATAGCAAATTGAAGGCCAAATCACTCATCATCAGATAAGTCATGAACTCTTGATGGTCTCGCTCCTGGATGTCCAGCTGGAGAAATGGATATGGTGTCGTGAACGGTGAACTCCTCGCAATCAACGAATGAAGAAATGAATCTCCAATCTATTGGATATTACTCCCCAACGAATCAATTTGTTTCTCTCTGCATCCTATCTATCCTTGCTAAATAATTAAAAAACCTAATTATTTTTTTATATGTAGATAATAGGGAAAATATCGATAATAGCCAAAAAAAATAGGGGGTAATTTCAAAATTTAGATATGAAAATAGACATTCCCGGGTATAGAAATGCATTCCGCGAAGCTACCTTCACGGAATCTACTGTAGCTCCGCGGAATGGCAAAATCATAATTAAATCAACGTAAAAAAAAAAAAAAAAAAAAAAAAAAAAACCCTCAAGATCCATTCGGCGGAGCTACAGTAGATTCCGCGGAATGGATCTTAAGTTTTTTTTTTTTTTTTAACGTTGATCTAATAACGATTTTGCCATTCCGTGGAGTTCCGCGGAGGTAACTCCGCGGAATGCATGTCTATACCCGGAAATGTCTATTTTCATGTCTAAATTTTGAAATTACTCCCTATTTTTTGGCTATTGCTGGTATTTTCCCTAGATAATATTGTTATAATAAATATATTTTTAATTTATAAAAGCAAGATTCTATAAAACACCCACGTGGAAAGAAATATGATCGTCATTTATAGAAAACGGTTAGATTTATTTCCAATTAAGACAACCTGGAAAGAATGATGGAGGTCATTTATAAAAAAATGACCGTTATAAAAATGTTCCTTTTATAGAAATAACTTATATATCAAGGGCTATTCTGCAACTTGTCCTCTATAAAGAGAGAAGTAGATCGTTGACGCATAACACATTACTACTTCGCAAACCCTAGCTGAAATATCCATTATTGGCGTCTCTTTATGTTCTAACTCATGCTTTCCTTCGCGATTTCTTGGTGTATAGTTTTGCTTAATTTCTGAATCTTGTTTTCTAGTCCAGTTGTTTTCGTGTTTCTTTGTGATTTCTCTTTTATTCGGTTAAATTCAATGAATTTTATTAATTTAGCTACGGATTTATTGAATCCTCTTTGATTTGATGAATTGATTTCATCTTTACCTAGCGTAGTTTCGGAATCGTATTTGTAGCTCGGGAATTTCTGTTGATTCCTTTTGTTTATGTTGTTATTCATGCTCCCGTTCATAGATCTGGCCATAGTTGACTAAGCTTTTCATAGATCTGGTCTTATAGTTGACTTTATCTTCTAATTAACTAGCAGTGAGGATTCTATTTGTAATTTCTTCCTCTTTTTTTTTTCTCTCTCTCTTAATTTAGAGAGGTTTTGATGAACAATTTTCGGCTCTCACTGAGATTAGTTTATCGTTTTGATTTAGTCAATTGTAAGTAATGGCTGTAATCCTTTTGTGTTTCTGAAAACGGAGAGAGTTTATATCGGTGTATGAATTTGGAGAAGAGGGAAAGGATGATCTGTAAGTAATGTGTGGAATGGGTGGTTTGGAAAGAATGGAATTAAGCTTCTCCTCTTTCCAATTCCACCCATGCCGCTTATTACTTGTGGATTCTTCCCTTTCCCTTGACCTTCACTTGGATTTCTCTGTTTCATCACAAGAAACGATGCCCACTTGATTTGGTTTAAGTTTCGCGATCTTGAAGAAGGTATTCATCATTTCCTTATTCATTATTTTCTAAATCATTTTCTTACATAATTTCATACAGTGGATTCAAGGTTGAAGCTTTTGACTTCAATCCAGATTTGAGACAGGATTTCCTCCTTTGATTGTTATTAATAAGAATATGATATGATGTTGAGTCATCCATTTTTGGGATTTTGCAAATCAAATCAGGAATCTGAGGAGGGAAGGGGAAGTGTTCAAGAAGAAAGGTTTGCAATGTGAATAATCCACATCTTGATGAATCTTTGTTCACAATTGTTTTAAGAGGATGCAAGACTATTTTTATTAGCAAACGGGTCACAACCCACTTTTTTATTATTAATAATACTTTCACTCTAATTCATATACATAACCAACCACTATCTAATTTTAATCATTTATCAGTAACCTAACACACTCACACATTTATCAGATCAGTAGGTAGAGTTAACCTAGAAACCAAACGATTATGATAGTTAGGTTTAGAACTCACCCTTACATAAAAAAGACCACTTGTTCTCTCACATAGAAACATAAACTTCAATGTAATTTTGAAAAAGATCAACATAATTTTCTTTCTTAAGACCTCTACCTAATCCCTTATAAATTTGAAGACAAAAACTTTAAAAAACTATAAAGCATGAATAGTTTAATTCAAAAAATAGAAAAAAAACAAAAATATCCAGAAAAATATACTGTTTTTGTTCACATTTGGTCCTTTTTTTTATACACCATTTTGACCGGTTATTTTCCGGCCAATAGCGAAGGACATTATGAATGCCTTAAACTTGTTTTTCATATTTGCAAAAATTTGAACATCCTTAAAACATCAGATCTACCTCTATTCCAGCAAAATACTAGCATATGGCTACATGGAATAACATACAAGAAATCGGTGAGGTTCCAAATTGAAAATCTAGAAATTAAAGCCCTAATAACATACAAGAAATCGGTGAGGTTCCAAATTGAAAATCTAGAAATTAAAGCCCTAGAAATCAAAAATCAAAGCTGAAGAACAATTTCTGAAACCCTAGGTTCGTGTATCTAGAACGATTTCTGAAAATTGAAAACCCTAGGTTTGTGTATCTTGTTCTTGGATTGAAAATCCGGAAATCGGTGGGAACCGGTCTTGATTCTCTTTTTGTGTACCTTCGATTCTCAAAGATGATGAACAGGTTGAACTCAAAGCTGCCACGGAAGTTGTTTGAAGGGTTTCGCTGTCCATCATCTTCAACATCTAAGAACCACAACAATCGGACCACCCTTTTCAGCCTTCGCCATCTTGGAACACCCTCGATCTTATACCACCTCACAACACAAAAACCCATTTAAGCCCCATCGCACCTCCACCTTTGCCTTCACCTAAGAACCACCACCTCGCCACCTTTATATCACCACCCTACCGAAAACAAACCCTCATCACCTCTACCGATTTTTAGAGAGAAAGGAAGAAGATAGAAACTTGAGTTGCCTTTGTTTGTCTTAGAATCCGGCTGAATCAAAAGGAGATGAAAACATATAGGGCGCAAGTTTAATTTGGTATTTTAATAACTATGGGGCTAAAGTTTAATTTCAAGTGGACTTAAGTTTCATCATATTTGTTCATCAGAAATCATTTTAGAAATCGTTTCGGAAACCGAAAAATTCATGTTTTGTCGGAGAGTCGTCGGAAACCTGCAATAGCAGTTTGCAATGACTTTTATAAATACTTACAAGTTCAATGGTAAATAGTATACCAAAAAAAGTAAACAAAAACCAAAATTGATTACCCTGATAGGTTATTTTCCCATTATTGTATCATAAGAAGCTTTAACCTATACATATAGATTAGGACATTGCTCCTAACCAACAATATGAAGAAATAAGAAGCTTTAACCTATACAAATAGATTAGGAAGAACTAGGTTAACATTTTTTAATTATAACATTGCTCCTAACCAACAATATGAAGAAATGGAAAGGGAAACGACAAGTAATTTTGTTAACATAGAAATAAATTATAAAGAAGATTTTTTTTTTTTTTTCAAAAGAACTAAATATGAAATTAAGTAAAGAACTTTTGCAACTAGAAGATCATATGTTTTTAAACAAACAGATCAATGAATATGAATATCTCAAATATAATAATATTGGAAATATTGTTTTAGCATAATATATTAGAACGTATGAAAGTTCAAATAATTCAGATGTAGGTTATCAAAGAATTAGTAGATTAAGAAGACCCTAGTTATTATTCTCTATGAAGGACCTCATTTTAATAAACACGAGGTGGTTGATACTTTTTATTGCAATGTTTTTTTTTCAAAAACACCCTATACTATTGCATTAGAAAATTCTAACTATAATATATCAAGAGTAGCAGAAGAATCATTAGAACAACCGATAATGTTTCAATCAGTATATTTTAAATCTTAAAAGTTACAACATATGATCCTTTAAATTGGACAACTGTTAAATATGTATGAAAAATTACTTTAATTGAAAATTGGACAAATGTTAAAGATGAGATAATGACTTAAAAGGGTAATATATTATTCGATTTGTACACACTTGGTCATTGATTTTTTTCGTCCACATTTACCCCTTTCAACTTGTTAAACTGTGCATATTCAGTCCTTATGACCGGTCACTCAAGGTTAGCTGGGAAAATATGACTTAATAGGGTAATATATTTCTCATTTTGTACACATTTAGTCCTTAATATTTTTGTACATATTTAGTCCTTAATATTTTTTTGTTTCAAAATAAGTCATTTTTGTTTTTGTACACATTCAATACTTATGAATGTTTTCTTTGAGTTTTTCTCACGCCATCTTACATGTGTAACGTCTCATTTTCACAAAAAAAATCATTATTAAATAAAGCAAAACTCCTTAATTATAAATCCATTATTAAGAAAAAAAATGTTTATTCCAAAATACATTTATCGAAACTCAAAGTAATATAATTAACGCAGAATCCTCAATATTGTTGATGAGTGTGTACAGTCATGCATTCTTCTTTGTGACCAACGATAGAACCTGAAAACATAAACAACTGGGTAAGCACACAGTTTAGTGAGTTTCCCCAAAATACTCGATACAACAAACATATTATCATGCATAACAGACCCACACTCATCATATTAGAATACCTTGGCCCAATCAGTCATCGGATTGGAACGCCAACATGCAACAGGTCAAATCAGTAATTAGACTGGAATACCCAGGGTTTGTTGGCATGCCACTTTAACCCAACCGCTCTTCTCGAGTCTCCGTGCCTATAGCTTATAGTCGGACCACACTAGGTATCTTGGCCTACAATATATAGCAAGACCACCTCAGCCTATCCCACCACCATATGGCTATCCCACATAAGATGTCATGAGAAAAACCTAAAAAAATCATTAATAAGTACTAAATGAATACAAAAATAAAAATGACTTATTTTGCAATATATATATATATATATATATATATATATATATATATATATATATATATATATATATATATAACCCTATTAAGTCATTTTTACCGGCTAACCTGGAGTAGTCGGTTATAAGGACTAAATGTGTACAGTTTAACAAGTTGAAGGGGTAAATGTGGACGGAAAAATATATTATCCTTTTAAGTCATTATCCCGTTAAAGATATATGAAAAAAATACTATAATTGAAAATTATTATAGATATTTTCAAGACTTAGAATGGGAGGAAATGTATTAATATTTAGAGACATTTCTAAGAGAAATTGTGAAAACAATGTAGGAACATATAAGTTGAAACAACTAGAAAAATATATAATAAGCTTGGAAGTTTAGGTATCAACATGGGAAGCGTATAATATACTAAGATAGAACATCTTGAAGAATATAATAAGCTAGGAAACCCACATGAAGTTTCTCAAATTTTAATCAATAATCACAAAGACAGACACATTATTTTCTAAATTTACTGTAAACCAGTGAAAAGACCTATGTGTGTATTTTTTTTTTAGATTTGTTGCTATTTTTTGTTGTTTACTCTAATGATATAGAACATGTTTGAAGGAAGTGTTTTTTTTTTTTTTTTTTTTAACTCTTTGATGATTTTCATAAACTTACATTTTCAGCTTAATTTACTATGATGTTGTTTAAAGTGCAGTAGTGTTTAAACTTACATTTTCAACATAATTGAGCATTCATCAAAATATCGCCTCTCAAAAGGCTTGCCTACATCAAAACAAACTTCATATCTAAATAATTTAATTTATAAACAACGTTGTTTTTAAAGGTTTTACTGTTAATAATAAAACATCTTTCATTCCTTCGCCCTTTTCTTTTAGTAGAACCCATATATTCAATCCCCTCCATTTCTAATTCTATTCTCACCTCTAACCACCAATAACTCCTTATCCCTCTCCTTCTCTAGCTCTGAAATCATGTATATTACCTTCACAAGTTGGATACAATACATAAGTGTTACATGGAGCAGAAAATACAACATCTACTTTTAAACTCATCAATTTCACTACACAATATTGAAATTAACACCTTGATAGTTGTTAGCGAGCCGTAAATGGAAGCGAGTGTATTATTAATGGGTCGGGATCAAGAAATCATTATAATTATCATCTTCAATGGGCCATACATCTACAATTCTTGTTTGCTAGTGATTCTGATCCGTATCTAACTTTCATATCCATCTTCGTATTTGGCCAAGTGATAATCTTCGTTCTTTCTTGGCTCCCCGATTACAATTTGCACTTAAAATGAAATCGATAGATAAGAATACTTTTACACATGTTGAGTCCTAATACAAACTAAGCGAACTAGTATAGTCCACATATATATATATATATATATATATATATATATATATATATATATATATATATATATATATATATATATATATATATATATATAGGACAAAATAGAAATAATACATCAGGTAATAGTGTTGCTTACGTGAATTCACATTTCACATCTTCACTTTATTTGCCACTTTTGATTATGTATTTAGGTTGTTTGCAAGTTTGATGACTCTTTTAGCTAGTTGATAAGTGTATGATTCTTATTTTAACCAACATAGATTTCATATATAATGCAACCATGCTTTTCATAATGAAACCATGCTTTCTTCCATTTTCTGATAATGAAATTAAGAATCCAAAAAGATGAGATAATTTTACATCCACACCAAGTTTTTCATTTTCCACCTATCTGAGAACTTGATTTTGCACTTGCAATATGTGACATCCTCATTTTCACGACCAGAAAAGACCGATTTTGGTTATGCTTTGTTTAAAAATCAGAGTAATGTTTTAAATAAAAGTGTTGCGGAATTTGTCACAAAACAAAATATGATAAAGATTTATCAAAATCATTTCCGTAGAAATGTATTTCATTTAAAAAGACTCGGGATGTCATCTTCGATACAGATCATAAGCATAAACAATACAACATAGGCCTTACTACATTATTCCATATCTACAGGCCTAAAATCCATTAATCTCTCATCCCAATACATCACATTTATGCTCATGCGCCACTACCTGTAATACAAGAAACTAAGTGGGTCAGGCTTGGGAGCCTGGTGAGCACATAGGGTTTTCAACCCACAATAAATAAGTTATTAGCTTTATCAAACCAAACAAACCCGATTACCCGTTCCCGTTATCCTCACTTTACGTCCCTAAAACATCTAACACAAGGACCTAGTCTAAGGACTATCATCGGGATGGAAACTACTGCTAAGGGGATTCCTCAACAATAAATGGCCTTAAGGCAACCATGTGGGGGATGGAGTACATCTGGTGAGCACACAGTTCAAATAAACACACAGTTCAAATAAACACCTACAGGTTGCGAGCCTGCTAGTGTTCCACTGGACTGTCTAGAATAGTCTGTGGTCGTCATCTATACTCCGCTAGATGACTAGATCATCAATAACATCTATAACGAGGCCTCTCATTATTTTATTTTGTCACACAGCAACTATTACATCTACCCATGTTTTACCCAACACATTTTGTAGATATAAAATAAATATACAGTTTAAATCATTGAAAACATGTATAAAACGTTCATCCAGCATAGATAGCAAGTATTCAGATAATATGCACACATAGCACACAATTTATATAAAATACTTCATATCTATGTGTAAGCTGAAATTAACTATGCACTCACTTGATTAGGTGGTGACTCGGTACTTGAACAACACTTCGTTATCTCAAAACAATTTTTCCTTGACCAAAACCTAGTATTAATACCACTAGAGTTTAGTTTTAACGTTAGTTGCGACCAATTATAGTCTAGCTATTATTACTATTATATAAGCGTTAAATAACACTCAATATAACTCATAATAATAGCCCAAATAATTATTTTAAGGTCCTAATAATGTTACTATAATTAAATAAAATCTATATTAAATATAGTATAGGCGTAACTCACTTACAGCGGGTTTTTATTAAAAACCGGGCTTCGTTGGAGCAGCGTTCCCGAGCCGAAAACTTTTCTTCTCGGAGCCGTCGGGCGCTCCGGGGCTTTCTTCTCGTGATAGGGAGGTTCCCTAGACTTGGGAGGGGTTTAGGGAGGTTAGAGAGAAGTTAGAGAGAGAAATAAAGGTTTGAAGGTGTGAGGAAATTATAAAGAGTTCATCTCTTATTTATAGGAATTGTATAGTAAAGTAGTCTCCAAGCTTCGTCCGTCACTTTTGCATACGAGCTCCGTTTTTTTTCTGTCTTTTTACCGTTGAGTTCCTATTAATGAGACCTTCAACTTTCATTTAGACCTCGTTGGCTAATTCTCATTCTATCTCGGATTTACAAAACTGTATCGAATTCGCCGCGCTCGAAAAGTAGAGACTAAGCTTCGTCCATAACTTTCGCATACGAGCTCCGTTTTTGTCTGTCTTTTTACCGTTGAGTTCCTATTAATAAGATCTTAAACTCTCATTTAGACCTCGTTGGCTAATTCTCATTCTATCTCGGATTTACAAAACTGTATCGAATTCGCCACGCTCGAAAAGTAGGGACTAAGCTTCGTCCACATCTTTCGCATACCAGCTCCGTTTCCGACTGTCTTTTTATCGTTTAACTCCTATTAACGATATCTTCATTTATCGTTTAGATTATTTTGGCTCAAAATCGACCAATCTAAAATTCAGATTTCGGGCTGTGCACTGCTATGCTAAATCTTAGAAAAACCATAACTTCTTCATACGAAGTCAGATTTGAATGTTCTTTTTATGCACACTATCGGTTTAACATATACTACGACTTTTATTTAGATCGCTAAGGCTAAATCTCGCTCTATCGTAAATTCACTATTTACGCCTCCCGGTATCGTGTCGATTCCGTCGCGAAACTTCGACGAGTCATAACTTTTTCGTTGTAACTCGGATTTCGATGCTATTTATATGTACAGAAACCTTGTAACATATACTAAAACTTGGTTGAGATTATTTATTCTTAATAATCTTTTGTCGAAAAGTCGTTTTCGACCCCTATTGCCTCTAAATTGACTAGCCCGGATCTACGGGCGTTACACAATACTAGTGAATAAATAACCAACATAAGTTATTAATATGTATGGTAAACCTTCATTGAGATTTGAGGTTTACCTATGCAAGGAAAAATAAAGCTTAGTATTGACTTTGGGGTTATTTCGTTGACAACCTGTTTTATAATGAAACTCACAATCATAATCCTTCACCACATCCAACCACCGACGTTGCCTCATATTCAGATTCGGCTGATCCATCAAGTACCTTAGGATCTTGTGATCCATATAAATAGTACAACGTTAAGGGCGAAAACCATAGCTCCCGCTCCAAATCATGTGTCGGATAATTCCCCTCACGAGGCTTCAACTGCATCGAAGCATAAGCACTAACGCGACCCCTCTGCATCAAAACCACACCCAATCCCGTGATAGACGCATCACAATAAAAAACAAAATCCTCAACACCCTTCAACAGGGTCTGAATCGGTGCCTCTCACAATCTCTGTCTCAAGGTCTCGAATGCTACTTGCTGCTCAAGTCCCCAACGAAAAGTGGCAGTCTTCTTTGTTAGTCGAGTCAGAGGAACCGCTATCTTGGACAAATCCAAAATGAATCTCCGGTAATAACCTGCCAACCCTTGGAAACTCCGAATCTCAGATGGAGACCTCGGAACCTCCCACCTCATCACGACGTCGACCTTGTCCGGATCGACCAGAATACCATTCTAGTCGACAAGGTGCCCCTGGAACTGCACTTCGTGCAACCAGAACTCACACTTGGAGAAATTCGCATACGGTCTCTCCCTCCTTATGGTCTCTAACACCTCCCTTAAGTGCTCCTTATGCAGCTCCTGAGTCTTGGAATAGACCAAGATGTCTTCGATGAATACAATCACAGACCGATCCAACATCGTTCGACACATGTGGTTCATGAGATCCATGAACGCGGCTGGAGCACTAGTGATCCCAAAGGGAATCACCACGAACTCGTAACGATCATAACGAGTCTGGAAGGCCGTCTTTTGCACATTGCCCTCTCTGAACCTCATCTGATGATAACCCAAATGGAGATCAATCTTGGAAAACCAAGATAAACCCTGAAGTTGGTCAAACAAATCACCAATCCTCGGGAGTGGATAATGGTTCTTTGTCAATGGCTTATTCATGTAGCACCTGGTTCCTGGTACGTAAAAATTTATCTTAGTAATTGTCATTTTAGCCTTGGACTCGGCGAGTTGTAGGTCCGACTCGCCGAGTAGGGACACGGTCCGGGGGCACGTTTAAGTTGGCAACTCGGCGAGTCCATATTCTGGACTCGGCGAGTCACCGCTGTCTGTTGAAACCCTAAATTTCAAGGGTTTGCACCCTATTTAAACACTCATTTCCACCCCAACCTTGCCCCCATTCACCCTCAGAGCTCCCAACATTGTCTTTGCCCTTTTCCTTGTGAGATTGAAGTGTTTTGGGTGTGTTCTTGAAGTTTTTTTTGAGGAGAAAGAGGAGTAGATCAAGAAGAGGAGAAGGAGGCCAAGCATTTTTGTGACATCTCAATGTTTTCCTTGAGGTATAGCTCGTTTCCCCTCTTTTTTCGAGCTTGTAGTCCCTAATAGCTTCATGAAAGTCCTTTTTGAGCCATTCTTCAAGCTTGTTTGTGCTTGGTGGGTTGTAATAAGTTGTTAGCCTTTAGATCTAGGCATGATTCAGTCCCTGGAGCTTGGATCTATTGCCTTTATGGAGTCATATTGCATGAAAGTCCTAGATCTACCCCTTTTGGTACACTTTGAGCCCTAAAACCTTCATTGGTGATTATCTACACGTAAAGTTGGAAACTTTACGTGTAAACCAGGCCCTAGGAACCCAGATCTATGAATGGCATGGACTGGATTCAAGCAAAATCGCGTGTATAGTTTTTGCATGAGGCAGACTCGGCGAGTCGTTCATCTGACTCGGCGAGTCGGGTCGCGAGTCCCCGGGTTGTTCCCCTTTTTGTGTTGCGAGTTGGAGTGGTGAGTCATAGGGTATGACTCAGTGGGTTGGAAGTCAGACTCACTCATGAAGTCACTCGGCGAGTCATTGCAACGACTCGGCGAGTTCACGGCAATCTCCTTGTCCCAAGAACAACTCGGCGAGTTGTTCATACAACTCGGCGAGTCACAGCTTAGAGTGTTCTTCGGATGAAGATGAACTCGGCGAGTTGTTCATACAACTCGGCGAGTAGGATGAAGGACTATTGGCCTTGGGTATAGAAGGAAGACTCGTCGAGTCTACGCTTAACTCGACGAGTAGAGACGAACTTATGGTCAGACTAAAGGAAAGGAACTCGACGAGTTGGATAGCCAACTCGGCGAGTCTGGTCAACTGGCAGTTGACTGTGACTTGACTCATGACTTGTTAAGGGTAAATGGACAATTTACCCTGATGGCGGTTAGCGGTAATTGATTAATTGTTTGGTGGGAATTACAGTCGGAGGATTTCCGAAGCAGCAGCAGACAGACCTTTCCCACACATATTAGTAGCTACTTCGAGGTGAGTTACCTTCCAGTAGCGGTGGGTCTAAGGCCACAATGTCGGCCCACCAGTAGGAAATGTATGATAGATGATTTGTCTTTGTGATATCATCTAGGGTTGCTACTACTTGATATGTTATATGCTAGCATGATATGTTACATATGATAATAATAGAGTTCGATTGTTAGGACCGAAGGGTAGTCAGACACCCCAGATACGTCTGACAGTATATGATGATATGTTTGCACGCTGGCTTTTTACGTTATATGCGATAGAGGTAGTAGGAGGGGACTAGTCCCCGAGTTCGGTTGTTAGGACCGAAGGGTAGTTCAGGCACCCCAGATATGTCTGATAATATGTTATGTTATGATATATGTGATAGTAGCAGTAGGGGGTGAAATAGTCCCCGAGGTTCGGTCATCAGGACCGAAGGGTAGTCAGCACCCCAGAACGGCGTGACATGGGTAGTCAGCACCCCAGAATGGCTTGACACGGATAGGTCGGCACCCCAGAATGGCCGTACCGGGTAGGTCGGGCACCCCAGAAATGCCCGACAATATGTATGATATGTGATTGTATGATATGCGGTACGATGGGGGAACTCATTAAGCTTCGTGCTTACAGTTTTCAGTTTTGGTTTCAGGTACCTCTTCTTCGAAGGGGAAGGAGCTGGTGCGGTAGCAGCCCATCACACACATGTTTCGTATTCTGCATTATGAGACCTTCCTGGGGATTTGTACTCTGACATTTTTATGTTATTGAAATGTTTTTCCAGACATGCGATATCTTTATAAAATTTTATGACCAGTAAACGTTTTATTCGAATGTTTTGCTAAATATATGTTTTCAAAAATGAAATTTTTGGCTCGTATTTTGGGGTGTTACAATTCAGCTCCCAGTAGTCAATACACATCCAATGAGACCCATCCTTCTTTTTCACAAACATGATCGACGCTCCCTAAGGAGAACTACGTGGTCAAATGAACCCTTTTTCTAACAGCTCCTGCAGCTGTGTGGACAACTTCTGCATCTCTGGTGAAGGTAACCGATATGGTGCTTTGGATATTGGAGCCACGCCAGGAACCAAGTCAATCTGGAACTCCACCTGCCTTTCCGGAGGCACTCCAAGCAAATCCTCTGGAAATACATCTGGGTACTCCCGCACAATCAGCACATCATCTACAGTCGCCTTACCCTTCTCCCAGGTATCCATAACATAGGCGACAAAACCGGAACAACCCTGATGAAGATAACGTCTGGCCTTAGCGGCTGAGCATAGGACCGGTCCGCGCTGAGCGACCTCTCCATGGACCACCAACTACCCCTCCCTCTTGGGGTCGGAACACGCACCATATGATGCTCACAATCAATCACCACCCCATTGGGGCTCAACGAATTCATCCCCACTATAACCTTGTTCTCGTGTAAAGGAATGGGAGTCAAGTGGATCGGATACTGCTCGCTGAACATCTCCAAAACACAATCTCAATGAACCCTCGATGCCCAGACTGATCGATCATTCGCAACGTCAACCTCTAATGGACAATCCATCTCCCTCAGAGCTCCGCCAAAACTTTTGCTGGGTCAAGAGATACAAAAGATCGGGTAGCCCCCGAATCAAACAATATCAAAGCATATATACCATTTACAAGGAACGATCCTAAAACAAAACACACAAATATAAGCAGAGAAATCAATGTAAATAAAGAGTTAAGGAGAAGATACATACTCTTCATCACATCTGGTGCAACACGTGCCTCCTTGGCAGTCAGTTGAAAAGCCATGCTCCTCACAACAGGCGCATCCGACTTTCCTTGGTGGCCATCAGTAATCCATAGGGTCGCTGGAGCAGGTGCTGCTACTGGTCCTCCTAATGCTAAACTCAAAAAATTGGCCTTCTCGTGTCCCTTCTGATTGCAATGGAAGCAAATCAGATCTGGTGTTTGGGTGGTGATGATAAGAACAGTGCAATCCTTGCTAAAGTGCCCCGTCTTGGCACACTTGTAGCAGCCCGAACCACCCGCCCTGCAAACCCATCATGCGACTTGCCGCATTTGCCATAGCAGCTCCGATCCTGCTGGCCCTTCAACCTAGAGTCGAAACCCTTGGGTTTCTTTGCTACAACCCTTGGGTTTCTTCGCCGAAACCCAACCGCCTGCCTATGCCCCACCTTCCTCTTCCCTATGTGCTCCAAATCAATCTCTCGTTCCCGCGCCCTGGATATCATGTCATCCAAATTCGGGCAGGCAAAAAAACTAATGAACTCCCTAATGTTGGATCTCAGCATATAATGATATCGGGTCTTCCTTATCTCCTCATCAGCTGAATGCTGGGTTACCAACAAAGCCATCTCCCTGAAACTGGTAGATATCTCCTTCACAGTCTCAGTCGTCTGCCTCATGGCAAGAAATTCCCTAGTTAACTGTTGTACCTCAACCTCTCATGCAAACTCAGCTTGAAACCTGTTCACAAAATCTGGCTAGTTCATTGCCTTAATGATTGGGGCTCCCAAAGTATAGCCGACCTCCTCCCACCAATCTCGGGCTCGCTTCCTCAAATATCCTGCAGCGAACCTCATCGTCGACCCCTCGGGGCAGAAGCTTGTCATCTAAGCACACTCAATGTCAACTATCCAATGCCTGGTTGCGATGGGGTCCTTCACCCTAAAGAAATTTGGTTCCCTGCATCCCCTGAAATCCTTGAAGGAGAGAGTGTGGGCTCCATATTGGCTAACGGCCAGATCGGCCCTGAAGATCCGAAGGCAATCCTCCATCAGCTCAATGATACCCTCCTTGATTGACCAAAACATCATCGGGGTCGCATCAAGGATGCCTCTAGTAACCTTAGATGTAATTAACTTGTGTATCCTCTTGTGAATTGGTTTGGTGCTCATGCCTGAAGTAGATCCTCATCCTGAACCCCCTGCTCCATGACGTGTCACCGCCATACTGAAACATAACCACACAAAAAATTAGCAAACACACAAGAAGGTTCACACTCTTGAGTTCCCGAGATTCATTGTGGTCTTCCTAGTCTCGGGTTTGAATCATGTGCTTTTAGTATTACGGGCCCAATACTAACTTCCACGCCTATAATACCTTCCTCAAGGACTACCCCAACTCCTCTAAGTCTCTCTCCCTAACTAGTATATTCCTCATACTATAAGGCGTCCTATGCACCAAAACAATCTCTCAGGGACTTCCTAGGGCTCCCTTCCCCACCCTTCTCTGCTATCAGCTGTAGAAGGAACTTCCTCTAATACCACCTAACTACTACCTGAACACAACTACTTACTACCAGTAATAGGTAATTCTTCGAATGACAGGTCCCACAATACAACGGTTGGACTCAAACAAGAGTTGCGTAATAGATTTAAACCTATCCTTCTAAAATTATCCAATCATAATAATATGTAATCCAACACATTCATCCACTAGTTACTTAGTACCAACAGAATTTCCTAAAGCACAAAGCATGCATCATTCAAGCATCAAACAATTAAACTTAGAACATAACATATACATGTCATCCTAACAAGTAACTGATATGATACTGGCATGTGAATCTAAAAGCTCAAACATATAGGCACATAAATATATCTATCCTAGCATTCTATCATGCAATTTTGAGCAGATCCTTAGCCCCTAATCTAGCATGCAATTCTCATATCATAACATAAAACGTATAACATGTATGGGTATTTTGGGAAGATTTACTTGAGCTCGGCTGATTGCACGCATCACACCCTTTTTCTTTTATTAAAATCCTTTCATTAAAAATGATTCTTTTTATGGAAAATTTACCAAACCCTAGATTTGAGTCTAGGAACATCTGAGTGTATGCCTGAATCCCTCAAACCAAGGCTCTATACCAACTTGTAACATCCCAAAGATACAAATAAAATTTTGTTTTTAAATTCATTCGAAACATACGATACTTTATTAAAACAGTCAAAAGTGTATCAGAGCAACATGTTATTAGAGTACAAATTCCCAAAATCTCAAAATGCGGAAATCATAGGGTGATACGGTGCGATCAAGTCGGACCCTTCCCCTTCAAACTGGAAGTACCTGAAAGATAAACTGAAAACTATAAGAACAAAGCTTAGTGAGTTCCCCCAAAATACCTCATATCATACAAACATTCAGCCAAACATATTTGGGTGCTTGAAATCCCCTTCATTCTATTTCAACCGGATACTGTCAAGCATATATGGGTGCTTGCAGTCCCCTTCGGTCTATTTCAACCATATATTGTCAAGCATATCTGGGTGCTTGTTATCCCCTTCGGTCTATTTCAACAGGATATTGTGTCTATTTCACCCTTACCACTACCATATATTAACAAAACAAAGAATCACATAGTCATCAAGAAAACACGGGGATAACCGATAGTTGTCAAAAAGTCAACCATCATACTAAAACATAACCTAGTGGGTCGACATTGGTGCCTTCGACCCACAAAATACAGTGAAGGAAACTCACCTCAGACTGAAGGTATCAAATCACACTCAGTGGATAACTTGCAAAATCCTCTCACTAAGTCACAAGTATAAAACCCTAACTAGAAATAGTCCAACCCCTAATTCTTGACTTAAGGCAAAAAGGGTTTCTTCACCCTTGCCTCATTGGGCCTCCCTCCCACCAAGGCCCAAATCCATACAAGTCCAAAAAGGCATCCAAGCCCAACAACAAGGCCTTTAAGGCCCAATATAGCCCAAGAGAACCCGACATGGCATAAGGCCCAAAAGTGTCTTACTACAACAGGTGGGCCTGAGGACCAATCCTAAACAAGCCAAAAGCCCAATAAGACTCGAGCCCAAAAGTCTCCTAAGTCCACAAACTGCGTACATGCGGCGTACATGGCTCATATGCCCGACATACACTGATGATCCGTAATCGGGGCACTGGCCCAGTACGCACAATGTACTCTACAGTACGCCTGGCGTACTGGTCAATCAACCCAAAATTGCACCCATGTTTTAATCCATTAAGCTCTAACGTCCAAAACTTAGATCCAAGTTCATAATGGTGTCTTGAGCCATAAAGTTGCAAACTTTATGCTCTTGCATGCCTTATTGGACTCAAACCATGAATTAAGCCCTTGAACTTTCTTAGGTGGTCACTAACACATGATGGTTGAGCCTTAACCTTCAAGATATGATTTTTATGACTTAATGCACTCCCAAGAGTCCAAAAGGACAACTCAAATGGCCTGGAGTAGCCCATACTCCAAAAGACCAAGTTATGGGACCAAAAGATGCTAAAATCTTCCCTAAACCTAGATCTAAGCTTAAAATGAACAAGTTTCAGACTTTATACCTTCAATAGGCTAGAAATGATGCACAAACTCTGGATCTGCAAGCTCTTTCTTCTCCTTTGCTTCTCCTCAAGCTTCATTCTTCTTCAAAACCACAAAAGAACACCCAAACACTCAGTACACTCAAGATGGATCGGGTTTTGAGATTAGCACTAAAAGGTAATGGAGGCTGAAAGGGTGATGCACTTGAAGGACTTAAGGATCTTAAATAGGGTGCAAACCCTAAAAATTAGGATTTGCCCCTGGCTTGAGTATGCCCACCGTACGTCGGGATCATCCCGATGATGTGCATGCAAGGAGTACGTCGTGCGTACCTAAAGTACGCCCAAAGTACTCATGAACCCTTCACCACGTTTTAATTGAATTAAAAAGAATAATAGATTAATTTCATACCTGGCGACTCGGGCACTACAATCTATTTTGTTCGTTCGAGAGTCTTGAGCCTTAATTTCAATATATTTCCAAATATTGCTAAGGGCAACATCTTTTGGAGGCTTCCTTAACAAAATAAAAATAGTACCACATAACACTCGTATCGACACTTTGTCAAAAGGTTTGTTTGTTTCCTTGTATTTGTGGATGGTTTCGTTTGTTGTATTTATTCCCTATGTTTTTGTATTGGGGATTAGACTTTTTTTTATGTTCTAATTAGGTTGTTTTGGTTTTCTAGAAAATGGCCAATGAGCTTTTTATTCATAGGCGAGGAGTCCTTTTATATTAATTTTTTAAAAATAAAATTTTATTGGAGGTTCCTTTTTTTAATAAAAAAAATAAACATAATCAACATAGTTTATTATTTATAAATGTTGGTGATTTGTGTCACCAATATCATTTAAGTGTAATTAGATGAATTTGTTGACAAATGTGATCTTATCAAATATTAAACAAGGGCAGTGTGAGTGCATACTTTTTTGAGTTTGTCTTGATCTAAAGCATAATGTTATTTAGGTGTGAAGCCTCTGAACCATGAGGATCCAGGGGCATCACCCTTGGATGCGGAGTCTAAGGGTTAGCAACCCCTAATGGGGTCCAAGGGGCAAAGTCGCTGGCTGGGGTCAAGTTGAAATTTTGAATTTGTTAATTTTGACTCGGGTTTTGGCCCTAATGTTAAACCCGGTTTAGTGACAACTTTTTTTTTGTGGTGATTTGTAATTGTCTATATGACAGTTTTATGACAAGGAGCTAAGATCCTGATTTTGGTCATTTTGTATTTGGTACATAAATCATAACTTCTCTTCATTCACTGTTCTTGAAACTTGAAACCTTACTAAGTTTTATCTGATTTTAAATTTCGATTGTATCATCGAAATACTTTAATCTGAAAGTGCAATGACGAATCTTAGTAATCCAAACCATTGAAACCCCGACTTTCTAACAACAAACCAAGAAAAGAATGACAACTACCACACATACATCACGAAGAACGATAATGTAACATCACAAAAATTTCAACAAATTTAAACTTTTCAAAACAACCCATTTACTAATAAAAGTGTTTACAAAACCACTATTCCCAAAACATGATTTAAAATTAGAATCTCCCAAGATCTAATCAGTAGTAAAACCAAGGATGTGTACGGGCGCGCCTTCGCGTTGCCACAACCGTCTGAAGCGCCTGAAACGATAAACTAAAACTGTAAGAAAAAAGCTTAGTGAGTGCCCCCAAAGTACCACCACATACACATAACAAGCAAACAAGATGTCAGGTCTGATCATCCTCGTGATGGAATACCCCAGACAGAATGCCAATATACAATGGGTCCACAACCTATCGAGGTTGGATTACCCCCGACCCACAACCTATCGAGGTTGGAATGCCGATACATACTGGGTCCACAACCTATCGAGGTTGGATTACCCACGACCCACAACCTTTCGAGGTTTGAATGCCCATACATTATTGGTCCAATCAACCATCGGGTTGGAATACCTCAGGCCCCTCAACCATCGGGTTGGAATGCCAATCTACAACGGGTCCTATCATCCTCAGGATGGATTACCCTGTGGCCCATTCAACCATCGGGTTGGTACCCCCCCCCCCCCGGCCCGTTGGCTTATGCACAAAGTAGTAAAGCCTCAGCAACTGACCAAATATGTGCATATAGAACAGATATCACATAACAGTCTATAGCGAGTTAGACAGATCTACTGATCACTAACCATATCATCGTCCTATATACTAGGATATTGATCTAACATATCACCACAGCACAATAGCATACATAACAAGATATCAAATCTAAAGGGTCGGCCTTGGTACCTTCGACCCATAAGTACATTGAGGAAAACTCACCTCGCAACCGGACAAAAGCTGATGAGGTCCCGACTCCGAATCCTAACTCTCAAACCAACACCTACTCCAACCAAAATACCAAACATAATCAAACTCCCCAAAATACCCTCAAGGTCCAACTTGGTCAACCTTGGTCAAATTCAAAGTCAAATGGTCAAGGTCCAAAAGTCAATATCTCTTCCTAGCAGAGTACACCCTGTGTACCAAGAGAGTACACCCGACGTATTCTGATGTTGACCAAAAGTGTGGCGCTAACCGCGTGCGCACAACATACCACCAGGTACGCCCAACGTACGTAGCCCAGTCCCAAAACTCCATTAAGAGCTTATTCCATTAAGTTCTTACATCCAAAACTCATATCCAAGCCAAAAACGATGCCCTAAGTCATAAAGTTTCCAACTTTATGAATTTGCATGGCTATAAAGTGCTTAATGTCAAGAACCCTAAGTTCTTAACCCAAGAAGACATCACAACTCTTGTATGAAAGGGATAAAAGGGATAAAAGGGCCAGGATCACATTTTTAAAGTTCATAATAGCTTTATAATGGATAAAGTTTCCAACTTTATCCATTAGAATAGTCCCAACAAACAAGATCTAGTCTTTAAGTCTCAAAAGGATCCAAAACTTCATCTTTTTCAAGTTAATCCATTAACTACAAGTCTCCAACTTTTAGATCTGAATCAAAATGATGTTATATGGATAAAGTTTCTAACTTTATCCATAATAAGGTCACATAATTTAAAGATCTAAACTTTATGCACTAAAATGACCAAAAGCTCATAACATCCAAAACTATTTAGATCTAACAAATGCATCATCAAGATTCAAACTTTATACTTGTAGAAGATAAATCAAGGTGAACAAAGTCCAGATCTACAAGTTCCAATGCAACTGACACTTCTCCAAGGTGAACTATGCATACTCCAAAGCACTAAAAACACCTTCTTGTAACATTTTGTTTATTTAATAAATAAATAGATAAAATTGATGAACGAATAGTCGCACTAAATCCATATTATTTAGTGGATTGTTGGTTTTGGGGAGCTGAATGTTATAAATTAGATTATTCGAGGGTTAAAGTGTAATTTCGGGACTTGTTTCGCAAAGGATTTTAGAAGTCAGGGGTGTTTGGTATTATTGGGACTTAATATGTAAGGATTTAAGGAGGCAGGGATTGATTGGTAACATTTTTGACTTGATTTGGAAAGGTTTTTAGAAGGCGGGGTTAAAAGGGTAAATTATGGCCTTGTTTTGAAAGAAAAAGGGAGACTGAGGGGCCATTCCTACCATTATGGCAACAAGTTATAGGACACGGGTATATAATCCTAACACCACCGGTAAACCCTTATCCTAAGGAACCCCTCTCCAGCCGCCAACCTCTTTTCCTCCACTTCCAGCCACCACCACTGGTGTTAGGATCGGAATATCACTGAGTCGAGTAACCCGTTTCGCCGTCGGAGAACCACCAGGCGGGAGTTGTGTCGTTGTTCTGCCATCAAAAAACCACCATTACTACGTCGCCTGACGTTGTGTGTAGTCGGAAAACCACCGGATGTGTCGTTGTCGCCTTTCCTACCATGGCTGCTTGACCGGGAAACAAAAGAAGCCACCGTTGTTGTCTGTCGTCGTTGTTTATGTTGTGGCTGAAGAGGAAGATCGATGTTGGGATGTCGAGAGTGAGGAGGGGCAGGCCATTGCTGCCGTTAGCTGATGCTGTTGCTAGCTGTTTCGCTCACCGCCATCGCTGCCCACCACATGTGGGTGTGGGTTGGTTTTCGAGTAAGAAGCAAGTGTATGTCTCTTAGGATTCTGTGTTTGTTGTGTATGGTGTACTATCTAGCCAGAGTTCACGGAAAAGTCACAGCCACCACCATGAGGTGGTAGTTGCCACCATATACCATCACTGGCCACCACAAGGGTGGCTGTGTGTGTTTTTATTAGTGTGTGTGTGTTTTTATTAGTGTGTGTGTGTGTTTGTGTTTTTATTTGTGTGTGTCTATTATTATTAGTGTGGTATTATTTGGATTGTGTTGTAAGTTGTAATTGTGTCGGATTAATCAATAGAAAAACTCATAACCACCATCGTGAGGTGGTGGCTGCCGCCACTAACCGCCGTGTTGGTTGGCGGTGGCCTCGTCTGTGTTTTGACTTATTTGGGATGCTTGGACAAAATGGGCCTGATGAAACCCTAGTGGGCCCAATGAAACCCTAATGGGCCCAATGAAGCCCTAATTGACCTAAAAGCCCAACCATGTGACTAATGGGCTAGTATTGGGTTGGAAACCCTAATTAGGATTTGGAAAACCCTAATGCCATGAAACCCAAATTTTGGGATTTATCGGGATCGCACAGGAATTGTGTATTAAACTTAAAATATTAATTAATAATCATGTGCAAATTAACCAAAGGCAATATTGGAATTAATGGATTAAGTCCTTAATAGATTAAGTCCTTAATAGGTTAAGTAGGAACACTTAACCCTAATTGTCATTTCATGTGAAAACCCTAATTTTCACTTGGGCCTTGAGTTGGGCCTTTCTTTTGGGCTTTGGTGATTAGGTTACTGATGGGCTAGCCAAGGACAAGTAAAATGGACTAAAATAATTAGATGGGCTGTAGGATAAGGCCCATTGGAAATGCTAGGGCCCAGTTTGGAAAATTGGGCCATAATTGGGCCTTTATGATTATGAGATATTGGACTATTGGAATGCCAAGTATTTAGACTAGAATAGGTGATCAGGCCTTAAGGTAAGGCCTATGTGAAGGGTTGGACCCAATTTGGAAAATTGGGCCATATGTTGGGTTTTGGCCCATTACTTGACTATTGGGCCTTTGGAGTGTGAGTTGGACCTTGGGCTTGGAACCCAATTATTAATTGGGTATTGTTTGATGTTGGCAGTTCGGGAATTTGTCAACCAGCAGCTGGAGTTTCATATGCGGGACTTCAGCAGTGCCAGGTGAGTCTCCTCACCATACTAATGGGTCGAAGGTACCAAGTTCGACCCATTTTGTATTATGTGGTACACTAGTTGATGTAGTGATATGTGGTATGCCAGTTAGTTATATGCTATATGCTATGTTGTTTATTTATGTGATATTTGCATGAAAGACCATGGGGGGAGCCCATGACACTTGGATGTAAGACCATGTGGGGGAGCCCATGACTTTTCAGGTAAAGACCATGGAGGCAGCCCATGTCACTTGGATGTATGACCATGTGGGGGAGCCCACGGCTTTTCAGGTAAAGACCATGGGGGAGCCCATGACACTTGGATGTAAGACCATGTGGGGGAGCCCATGGCTGTCTTGCAGGGAAAGACCATGGGGGAGCCCATGACACTTAAGTGTAAGACCATGTGGGGGAGCCCATGGCATCCTTATGCAGGGATATATGGTAGAGATAACTTGTATAGCTAATATAATATCATGTGGTATATGGTAGAGATAACTTTTACATATAATGTGATATGTGTTATGTGGTAGAGATAACTTTTATAGCTAATATGTGTTATGTGGATTGTATGGGGGGTATGCTCTGGGGAACTCACTAAGCTTTGTGCTTATGGTTTACAATTTTGGTTTCAGGTATCATCGATTTGAAAAAGGAGGGTTCGGATTGATCGTAGTGCACATACCTATGATTTCCACAATTAATGATTTTGGGATAAACTCTGATAAATGTTTTACTTAATGATGATTTGAAATGTTTGAAATAAATGGTATCAATATTTTAGCTATATTAAAAATGAAAATTTTACCATTGATTTTTGGGTTGTTACACTTCTTTTAGCACACAAGGCTCAACTAAGGTTAGGGTTTCATGGAAGGGGTGTTGGATGGGTGAAGGCTGAGAATGGAGTGGGTTTGGGGGAGTTAAGGAGTTTAAATATGGCTCAAACCACGGAAATAGGGTTTGAGCACTGATTGCGTACGACCAACGTATTCAGGGTGCCTCAGTACGCCCATCGTACGCCCCTCTGTACGCCCAACGTACTCAGCATAACCCAAAATTGACCAAACTTCAAACGAGCATAACTTCTTCGTTCTAACTCTGATTTTGACGTTCTTTATATCCACGGAAAGGTAATGAGAAATTCTACACTTCTTTCAACTCATCATTGCCTTAAAACTTTCCTAACAAAAAATCCAAAATTTATAAAAGCCCAAACCGACACTTTACCGAAATACCCCTTGACGCCAAAACACGGACCAAACTCTCGGATCATCCAAATTATACCCACACCCAAATGAGTTTAAATATCTTTTTCTCAAAGACCCTAAACCTGATGATACTCGGTCTTCGCATCACCACCCCACATAAAAAAACGATTCAGAATTAACATTGCACATTAATACAATAGTGTAAATGTGTAATTCATACATCATTCCTTGTATTTTAAGGAAAAAATATTTTATGGGTCAATGATACCCTCTAATATGTCTTTAATTTGAACCCATTTTTGCTTCCCAACTACTTTTATTTTACCTTTTCACCTTTTCATTTTTTCCTTGTCTCGCCTGCAATATAAACGTTTTTTTTAAACGGTAAAGTGTACATATACAAATTACAAATTAAATAATACTTCTCTCTTCTCTAAGATGAATAAGAGACAGATCTAGACCAAATTTCGTTGTTGTTTTTTTGTTTTTTGTTTTTTTTTTTGTTTTTTTTTTTTTAAGTTCTTGCATTATGAAAGTAGATATGAAGAATATTTATTTTGAAACACATATTCAAATAAATTTATAAAAATAATGTGTATTCTGGTAAAAACATTATATTCACCACTATGAAACATAAGTACATAACCCATTTTAAAAGGATAATAATATAAAAATACTCCTACCTTCTTATTTATCAAAAAAAGGCATAGTAGTTTATGATCTTATTTTACATATTTAAAGTTAAAAGTTAAAATAAAATTTATTAAATAATTATTTACATATAAAAATTACAGCTTTATTTCAGCTACCAACAAATTCAACAAATATAATTTAACAAAAAAATCATCTTGCAAATTGTCAAATATAGGCTCATAATAATATTTTATTTTAGTTTAAACTTTAAATGGTACTAGAAATGTATTAATATTCCTTCGAAAATTCCGCTAAATCGTTGTGAAATGGTTTATTGTAAAAATGCTTAGTAGTTTATTATCATAGGTATCTTTTTTTTTCTTCATCAAGAACCAACAAGATAGAATATATAAAGCTTCTATATAATAAAAACAGAGTTTACATAACAACTTATTTAAAATCATATGTAAAATTATTTTTAAGTTAAAAATATCATATTATCACGGTAAATAACTAAATATATTGGTATGAAAATGAAATATGATATACACATCATGCATTAGAAGTTGTACACTCTACACAAACATAATACTTCGGTTCCTCTCCCTTCAAACGCGTTTTTGACTGACATTGCCTATAAAAGGCCTCCAAACCCCAGATGAAACCCGTGTGGTTTATAAAGCAAAATACACGATGTTAATTTTCTAGGGTTCCATCTTCGTTTCCGCCTATCAAATGATCGGAAAACGTTTTCCGATGAGTGTTCTTTCGATTTCTACCTCCTTTTATGGTATATTCTGTAGAAGATGGGTTTAAGGGAAAGGGAATAAGGTTCGTTGGAGCTGTTGGAAGTGGGTATCTCGGAAGAAATCATGAGCAGATCTATTCGGATAACGATTTGAAACCATCAATCGGATCTATTTTCTTCCGAGACCACCCATTCCAATGTCTCCCCCGGACTATCTCCCCCTCCCTTCTTATCCTTTTGTTCGACTGTTTGAAATTTGTTCTTGAAGAACAAAAATGGTGAGTATGGCGTTAGTTTCCACGCTTGTTTATTGGCTGTGATGATTTTCATTCGATTTAGAATCGCTTTGTACGTCATTAAAATCTTAAGTAAAGGTTTTAGAAGGTGTTCGTTTGATGATTTATGGAGACTATGGATCTGATATTTTTCATAAATATTTGTTCGATTTCGGTTTTATTTCATAAAATTTGGTCCTATTTGTATGTTTTTTTATAGATGATCAGTGACCATTGTAAATCATTGTTGTGAGGCATATATGGACTGTTTTAATTTTGATTCTTGAAGCTTCAAACACAACTGAATCATTGGTAACAACTCATGTGCTTCCGATCTGTTTTTGCTCCTCATATTAAGAGGTTTCCGATGAACCTAAAACTGTGTTGCGGGAGGCTATCTTGGGGGACCATGGATTGTATACGAATGTAGAAGAAACTTTAAATGCATTTGGTCAATGAATATGTGTTAATTGTATGGATATTCATGCATTGAGTCGTTATTGCCACCACCCTAATGGCCTCTTACGATTTACTAGCGGGGTCGACGGCATGAGTGGACACATTATTGACATTTCAAAGCCAACTTCTAGCGGGGTCAACGGCATGAGTGGACACATTATTGACATTTCAAAGCCAACTTCCATAGGGCATGAAACCGTATTACATGAAGGGATGGCTTTGGATGCTGTGTTGCTTGATTATGTTTTCAAAGCGCCTATCACGACTGTCAAAAGTATCTCTCATAGTTGTCGTATGGCTTTCTCCCAAGCGCTGCAATCAGCTCTTAACAAGGTGGTCGCGCACCCCGAATCTGTTGAATCATGGGTTAGGCTGTTGTTGCTCCCCCGATGTACTTTGTAGGTGTTTAGGCCTACGAACAGACAAGAACGTAGGTCGGGGAACAAGAAATCGTCCCAAAATCGTTGTAATATTGAATTCTTTAGCTACATTGGGGAAAAAGAGCGGTATTGTCACATTAAATGAAAATATGTTCGACAATGCAAGTCTTGGCTCATCGCTCCAAAGCGTTGATCAGTTACGGGATGGCAGAACGAAGGGAAACACCAACGTTCGACAATGTCTTCGTAAGGTTGCTGATGAGCATTTTACAGCAGCAGTGAAAGTGTTGTGCTCCTCTGGTGTTGCTTCACATGACATGGACACTATCAAAGCATTAGAGGCTAAACATCCATACAAGCCACCCCCATCCATTCCGAGCACCATTTATTCTGAGCCTCCCCTTATAGCAGATATTGATAATGTCCTTGCTTGTATTAAATCGTTTCCTAAAGGAACTTCTTGCTGGAGAGACGGTTTGAGAGCTCTAACATATTTTGGATGCTCTATGTTAGGAAGGATCTGCTATAGCCACAGATCTCCTACATGCCATAACCGCAGTGGTTAACCTGTGGTTAGGAGGAAGATGTCCATCATGTCTGGCGGAATTTGTGGCGTCTTACTCTGCTTCTAAAACCTGACAATGGAATCCGTCCTATTGTCGTGGGCACTATATGGAGGCGTTTGGTCTCAAAGGTTGCTATGAAAGGAGTTGGTAAAGAAATGACGCAATACCTTAACGACTTTCAATTTGGAGTATGTGTGTCGGGTGGTGTGCTGAAGCTTTACTTCATAGTGTTAATAGGGTGTTGAGTGCACGACATGATGACAGATCTTTTGCAATGCTTACTGTGGATTTCTCAAATGCCTTTAATTTATTAGATAGATCTGCCTTACTTCACGAGGTCAGGATGAGGTGGCCTTCCATTTCCTTATGGGTCGAATTCTTATATGGCCATGCAGCAAGGTTGTATTTGGGAGATAAGCATATTTGGTCCACTACTGGGGTCCAGCAAGGTGACCCTTTGGGACCACTTCTTTTTGCTCTTGTACTGCACCCACTTATACATCAAATTCGAGACAATTGTAAGCTTCTTCTTCATGCTTGGTACCTTGATGACGGGACAGTCATTGGAGATTCAGAGGAGATGGCTAGAGTATTGGACATCATTAGGGTGGCAGGCCCAGGATTGGGGCTTGAGCTGAATATCAAGAAAACTGAGCTATTTTGGCCTTCATGCGATGGTAGAAAGCTTCGTTCAGGTTTATTCCCTGGAGACATTGGCCGACCGTCAGTGGGGGTGAAGCTTCTTGGGGGAGATGTTAGTAGAGACGTGAGTTTTATTAGCGGGTTAGCCATGAAGAGGGCTGCCAAGGTTGTTGATTTGATGCGCCTTCTACCACAGTTACATGACCCCCAAAGTGAGCTTCTTTTGCTTCGATCTTGCATGGGCATCGCCAAATTTTTCTTTGGTCTGAGAACGTGCCAACCCTCTCACATGGAAGAGGCTGCTCTGTGTGATAGATGGTTACGTGAGTCGATTGGAGATATTGTGGTTTGTGGGGGTCCATTCTTTGGGGACCTTTAATGGCGATTGGCTTCGTTACCAATTAAATTTGGTGGTATGGGGCTGTACTCAGTAGTAGAGGCTTCCTCATATGCTTTTGTTGCCTCACGGGCTCAATCATGGGTGTTACAAGACCACATCTTACGAAATAGCGGCATATGTGGTATGGATTCAGATTATGTTTGTGCTTTGGCATGTCTTCATGATACGATTTCGGGCCTTGACTTCATCGGTTTCACTAATAAGGACACTGCCCCTCCAAAAGCCCAACATTCATTGGCGAGTGCCCTTTTTAGTAAAATTGTTCAAGACATAGAAGTTCACTTCGACATGACGATTAGACAGAAAGTTATTTTTGAGTGTCTAAGGGCCCCACATGCTCAGGATTTTTTTTATGAGTATTCCTATTGACGGTCTTGGCCAACATATGTCGCCAGTGGAGTATCGTGCCATCCTCAAGTATCGCCTTATGAGTTATGATCCCTTTATTTCCGGCTGACGAGACTTGCCCTGTTTGTTGTAAGGCGTGTTTGGACTCGTTTGGGGAGCATGCAGTTCATTGTAAAGAGCTCCCGGGTTTCAAGTACCGACACGATCTGGTTAGGGATGTTCTTTTTGACATATTTAGACGCGCTGGGGTTTCTGCCAAGAAAGAGGCACATGTGAACTTTCTGACTGACCCATTGGAAGGAAGATCAACACTTAGACCAGCTGATGTTTTAGTATTTGGATGGGCTGGAGGAAAACATGCATGCATGGATCTAACAGGGGGGTCTCCTCTCTTGTGGGCTTCGGGAGTGAAGTTTTCACAGTGGGGCAAGCTGCTTTAAAAGCTGCATCGAGCAAAGTGTCATAACATAAGAAAGCGTGCATGGAAAATCAACACACGTTTATACCCTTTGCATTTGATACTTTCGGTTTCCTTGCGCCAGAAGCTGTGGAGCTACTCAATAGAGTCCAACGGGTCATGTATTGTAATGTTATGACTCCAAGATCTATAGATGTTGTTTTTAAAAGAATTAGTTTTGTCATCCAAAAAGGGGTTGCGGCACAGCTTGTTGCTCGTTTACCCGCTACGTCTATGTAATTTTCAAGGAAAAACATTACAATGGATGTTTATTTAAAAAAAAATCTTGACTAGTGCTTATTATTTGCGTTCTTAGAATCCCATACTTTTCATTCACTCCCATTAAGAAATCATACAAACATTCATTTTCTCGTATTATGTTAGATTACTTTTATGATGTCGCATGTATCCTTGATGGGAACAAACCAGTGTTGGAGTGATTGAACAAATTTCATCACATATGCTTAGAGTTTTGTGTGGTAGGCCGATACCTTCATGTCTCCTTTTTAAATTGTGGTTACTCTTCTTCTGAGTTCGTATGCTCTTGGGGCACTCTCTTTTTCGAATCCTTGCTTCAAGTTGTACTTGATTTCCTTTTCCATAACGTCCGCTAACTAGCCACCCTCGAACCATTGCATTGCATTGCTTGCAACCGATGGCTTCTTTAGATTCTTCTTCTGGCATGGAGAGAAAACGTCGCTTAACATGTTGCTAAAGTTTAGCTCCTGATGATCGGTCAGCGTGAGGAAATAAGGTGACAACATATCGATGGGTTTTTCCATAACGCAAGTGATTGAGAGTTTTTTACCGACTAAAATCCTAAATGTGTAAACTTACAATAAAGTCATCTTTTATCTAAAGTAGATGGAATTAGATATGCCTTTGGTGCTGTTTTTTTTTTTGGGTTATTTGAAGGTGTATTAAATAAGAAACCATCGATATGCCTTTGGTGCTGTTTTTTGGGGTTATTTGAAAGTGTATTAAATAAGAAACCATCGACAGTTTTTCAAATTTGAGAAGTTGATTACTTTAGCGACACCAATTGTCTCCAAGGTTTATGTTATTTACTTGTGAAAAATGTTTGTATGATGTTGTAAATAACATAAACCGTGCACATTCATGTAAAAATGAAGATTGGAAGCTACATAGCAATAAAAACATTTAACAATTTAATCACCAAAAAATAAAATGCCCCCACAACCAACATAGCGGAGGATGGAAAATCATAAGGTGTCACAAGAGCAAGGAAGTTGATGCAGGGGCAATTACTTCCAAAACCAATTAAAATCACAAACCGATTTAAAATTTGAACAAATTAACATCACCTTCATATCATAACTTAGGGTACCTTTATTTTTTACTTCTAAAATCAATTAAAACCACAAACCAAAGTCGTGTAAGATTATGATCATATTTTCCCAACAATTACACAGTCATACAGGGACCATTTTTGCAATTATGTCCTTTTTTTTTTTAATTTTATAATAGTGGAAATTGGTTCCCATGTAGAAAAAGCAATTTCAAATAAATTAGAACAAAACAATTCATCAAAAACTATTTATTTAGCATGCCTTTTACAAATAACTTGTTGTCTATTTTGATGATATCCTAATCTACAACAAAAACTTTCATAATTAAAATGAATTTTGTACAATTATCAGATAATGGAGTATGAAACCAATCAACCACTAGCCAGTCTCTCATATCCAAAAGAATCAACAAATTAGCTAATTTACAATCATATTTAATGCTCACAATCTTGATGTTTCATAGCATATGTGTTGGGTTATGAGCAATACATCAATCTTATGGTGTACATGCAAACCCTAATGCTTGGATCTAGTTTTTTTAGTTGTACATGCAATAATTATCCAAAGCTTGCAAACCCGAATCTAGCATACAACAAAAATCCAAATCAACATAAATAAACTAGTTAGAATGTTACCTTTAATTGTTGTTTGAAGATCTTGAGCTTTTGAGAACCTTAGCACCTCAAATGTTGTGTCTCTAATAGATCACAAACACCAAAGCAAGTGGGAGAAACTTAGAGAGAGAGGGGGGGAGGTAATTTTGGCTCTTGGAACTCTTCTTAGGGTTGGTGTATCCGAAATCTTGAAGCCTAGGGACCCTTTTTATAGGTGAGGAATTAAGGTTTCAATCAAAGTCCTCATCCTGTTGCTTAGGCTCTAAGCAGCCCACAAGAACCTTCCAGAATCAAGCCCTTGGATAAAATCTTATAGGCTATCCATAAGGATTTCGTCCACCCTATCTTTAGGGGTTCCCTAGTCCACTTTGCAATTATCTAATAATTACAAGTTCAGTCCCTTTAACTCAGTTAACCTCTTTTGACCACAAAATTAATTCTAAATTAATTGCTGACAAATGTTATTTAATTAATATGATTTCTCCTTTAATATATTATTCATATAATATATTAATAAACCATAATAACCTCTTTCTTTATTATTCATCCATTCGAGTTGCTTTGGTGAAGACAATCCAAAAGGACTATGCTACAACCGGGTCACGCACATACCAAATATAGTTATGGGTTTAGACACTAATCCAACAATTTGAATATTCAATTTTTTTCTTTTATTTATTTTTATAATTAATGTGAAATAAATAATGTACCTTGTAAAATTACGTTCCAAGATCCTTATCTTGATTGAAGTCTAACATGAAATTAGTCAACTTTTTTAGAATCGGCAATAGCTTCCTCCAATGTCATCTTGCCTTTCCTTGACCAATTTTGACCCATTTACAAAAAATGGGTGAATCAGTTTCCAAAACAGTCGACAAAATGGGTTTTCTGCGTCAACACCGAATGTCACTTGAAAATCTTGAGGAAAGAAACTGAAAACCCTAAACTATATATATATATATATATATATATACACACACACACACACACACACACACACACAGAGAAACAGAGGTTGCTGAATGAAATGAGTAATGACTTCAAGTTGTGTATCTTCTTGGCAGAAGAAACATGGGAATGAGGAGTTTTCAATTTTGTTCCATGGCTATAAATTTTTTTTGTTGACGTGACAGGTTTATTGAAACAATGTGTAACCTCAGATATGACAAAGACCATTGCTTCGAGCTTTTGTATCAGACAACTCCAAACATTTCAAACGATGAAGGTCTACCACTTTTTACAAATATATAAAAAATTGAAAGCCAAGCAAAAAAGTTACCTGGTAACGGATGATGGAATAAGAAACGCGTTTTTGTGAGATAAAGTCCAAGCACCGGGTATTAGAATTCTTGTTACCTCTTGAAATTCATCTGCAATAGAAAACCAAAGAGAACGAGATACAGATACAAACAGTAATTACATATACAAAACAAAGATATGAAAATGTTTTTTTGCTTCAAATCTTAATAATGGTATAAGTATATTAAACTTTGCTTTAAATATTGAGAAGGGCATTAAAAACTGTTGAAAAAGGTATAAAAGAACTTGATTTTTGTTCTAAATCTTGGAAAATCAACGGACTTGATTTTTTTGTTTAAATAGTGAATAGATGTTTACCTGTACTTTTTGTTATCTCTGTCTATTTCTACTGTCTCTTGCATGGACTGCAGATATAGTTAAAGGAAGCAAAAAAAAATATTAAAAAGTCTAATTGAAAGTGTATTCTATGTTAGAGTGTTCGTTAAGTTAAACACCCACAAGAACTTTAAGATTCTTTAGGACATTGAACTAAAATAAAACCCATTTACCAAAACGAAATTTGATCTATTAAGTAACTTTTAATCTACCCTCTTCCTCTCTAATAAGAATTAAAATATATTAACTAATCTTGAATTGAACTTCAAAATATGTCTTTGTATCTCACATAAAACAATCATCCTTTAAACTATTTGATTTGGTTGCAATGTTGGCTAAAGGCTGCCAGCAGACACAAATAGACCTGACAATTGTAACACCGTAAAAATTAAAACAATTTTTCACTTTTGAAAAAACATTTTTAATTAAACAATTCGTTCACAAAACGTCATAACATCAAGTTTTCAAATCACAATGTCTCCCAAGATCAAAATACATTCAATTCCCATATGTGTGTACGAATCAAGCCGGCGCCTTCCCGCGGTCATCACTGGTACCTGAAACACATAACACTGAACACTGTAAGCATAAGCTTAGTGAGTTTCGCCAAAATACCACAATAATCACATAATAGCCACTCGACGCTGTAACTCTGTTGACCCTCTGGTCAAAGTGTCTCAGTGGGGCCCTCCAGCCCCAACTCTCTGTGGGCCCTCTGGCCCTAACTCTAGGGACCCGAAAGTCCCAACTCTGTAACTCTGAATCATGCATATCACATATCACAATAAATCACAACACATAATAACATGCAATCACACCGACATATAACTCTATAATACTCTGTCTCTTAACTCTGTTACCACACTAGGTAAAGTATAGTGAGAAGACTCACCTCGCGTATATCGATAACTCGCAAATCCCAGAAATCACTCGCGCTCGATACCCCGAGCTATAATCCTCCTATAACACAATATATCTCTAATTAACAATTTCACAACTAAGGTTGACTACCCCTATCAAGTCAACACTGGTCAACTCTGGTCAACGGTCAACTTGACCGGACTCGGCGAGTGCACTAGAGCGACTCAGCGAGTCTATACGTGTCCACTGATTCCCTGGGATCCTCTCTCGACACGTCGAGTATTTTCCCAACTCGACGAGTTCCACCTGGCATGAGTTGCGAGGCCACCACGACTCAACTTGCCGAGTCTCAAGAACAACTCGGCGAGTTCCAGCTCGACTCAGTCCACCTGTCAACCCTCTCTGACTCTCCCTGACTCACTGAGTCAACCCCTTAACTCGGCAAGACCACTCGCTGAGTGATTATGGACCATCTTCATGCTACTCGCAGAGTCTGTTCTTCGGACTCGGCGAGGCTATGCCATGCATACACTCAAACTCACTCCTGAGGTTAGATCTGTTCCAACAACTCATAGATCCAGTCCTTCCAAGCACATACATCACGTAAAGTTACAATCTTGGTGCTCATGCAAAGGTCCAAAGGCCTTATTTGATGATATGGTCTCTAGAATGCTATTCCAAGCTCATGGCCTCCATTAACACTCAAAAAGCTTGAGGGAAAAGAGTCTCTGGACCTCTTTGGGTCCAGATCTAGAGCACCAACACAAGAAGAGGCCAATTACTCCATGGATCATTCCTCAAAGAAACCCTAACTCTTAGATTTACACCAAGGACTGAGAAAGGAACAAATGGTTACCTCAAATGAAGTCTCTGAGCTCAGAAATCACTGGATGAACACCCTATTTGGTCTCCTCTTGCCTTGATCCTCTTTTATATGCAAAAACACCCACAAATAGTCAATGATCTTCCTCTTCTCTCTCACAAAACGCTCAAAGACTCTTTAGGGTTCTCTCTGGGGTTGGTGGCCGCAAATGACGACCATAAGCCCTTTTAAATAGGTCTCATACCTTGGAAATTAGGGTTTCATTAAACAGCGTGGACTCGCCGAGTCCACCTTTTGGACTCGCCGAGTCCGGACGCGAACCCGTGCCCAAACCGCGATCATACTCGGCGAGTTTGAGCTCCAACTCGCCGAGTCTCCTCACAAATCACCAAAATCTAAAAGAATAAATAATACCTGGGAATCCGGGCTGTTACAACAATGGGGCGGGTTTGGAGCGAATCGACCTTGATCCAAACCCTTTTAACAAATTTCAAAATCTGATCCAAACCCGCTCCGTAACCCGCAAGGTTCTGAATAGTCAAACCCATACCCTTATCCACCGAATCAACATATATCCAAACCCGTCCCGTAACCCGTAGGTTTTTTGAAAAGTCAAACACATTTTTCGTAAATCTTAAAATAACATTTATCAAATAAAACAAATGTTAATTTAGTAAACACATTACGTAGTCAAGGACTTTTGAATGGAATTAAAATCATTATTGTAATAACTTCTGATTGATTTTTGATCGCTGATTGCATTGATAAATAATAGCAATTACAAACTTTCTTTCGGTTGATAAATGACTTTATTGATATACAAATGAAATTGGTGATTGCTTGATGGAATACAAATGAATGACATCATGATTCTTAGTAGATGATTGGAAGTCTAGAAATCGAGTCATCGAGACCTATGTAAAAATAATTTAGTCTTTGGTGTTTTCTCTTTGGACTTTCGATTGGAATTAAAAGTAAACTTTAGGTAGTATTAAATATAAATATATAATTCTAAAATTTATACGGGGCGAGTTATAAACGGAGAGGATCAATGATGATCCATACCCAACCCTTTTAATAAAAGGGTTAACGGGTACGAGTCGTTAACGAGTAAACGAATCAAAAACTATGCACCAAACCATATAATTCTTAAGGGTTTGGATCGGATCAGGGTCAAAACCCAATCCATTGCCAGACCTAGACACAAAAGAACAAAGAAAAAATGGCAAAGTACAAAAAAACCATTTCGTTACCAACCTTTAAAATCCATAATGAGAAAATTACTTTCATAAAAGCCATTGATAGATGATTTGTTTTTATATTATGGCCACTGTATATATTTTCATTTCGGCCATCATTGACCTACAAAAATAGGTTACCAGTTTTGACTTGTTTACATGGAAAGTCCATTAAAATTTGGTCACCCATTTTAGGTGAATAACGGCTTAATGAAAAACTAATGATAATAATTTTTTAGGTAAGAGTCTCTCAGTCTCCAAACAAATATAATCTAGTAATGTATCATCTGGTAACGTAAAGTGGAATGAATACCTTAATTGGGTTGGGCATTTCAACGAACGCCTTATAGGCATCTTTCTCATCCAAAAGCAATTAATTTGTTGAGCCTTTAAATCTCCCAAACCGGTAATCAGTGTCTCTAAGTAACCTTTAACCCGCAATTTTTCAGACCACAATCACAAATCTAAAAAAACGCAAAAATTTAACTGCCCTCAGAATGATGCTAATTCGATGATCGTGGAGACCAATCGAAACCAAAGAGAGAATGCAGAGCAGTAGAAAGGCGATCAGTTGTAAGCACCCACGATGGGAATTCGAGGATCAATATCAACAAGCCAAACCGCTGCAACCACACACAAGAACTGGAAACTCAATATCCAAAATCGGAAAAAAAGGTTCAAAGTCAAACCTGGTAATCATATAATCTTCCAATTTGATAGTTAGAACACGATGCCGGTGAGGGGAATCGAAGAAAGCTATTGTCGATCGATCTCAAAAGCTGTTGGGGTGCATGAGCAAAAAGGAATGAAAAGTAGAATAGTCTGTGGAATTTATTTGCAAAATAGAAAAGGGAACGACCGACGGTGGTGGTATGTTGGAGTAATCTGATTGAGGAATAGAAACGGTAGAGGGCACAGTGAAGAGCAAACGATGAGAAGAATACACTGCATCAGCTACACACAACCTCAGTAAAGTAAAGGCAGTTCGACTTGGCTCAAAACGGTACACTACAGCTAAGAATGAATTAATTGTATGTATAAAACGGAATCGAAGAAGAAACCGACCTAAAACCAAACTCAACATCTCTACCAATCTTCTTCATTGCCACTCTTCTTGATCCCTAGAAGTTCATCAACACCTTGATAAGTTTCTATTGTTGTCAATGCGGTGTGAGGGGAAAGAAAGAGTGGTGGTGCACTGGGCCTTCGATGGCAGTCGGGGAGAAGCAGAAGTGAACATAACAACAACGAAAAGTAAAGGAGGAAGAAGGAGGAAATAAGGAAAAGCGAACGAAATTGTATTGGAGGAGGAGGGCGGCAAGGCGGCGACCAAAAGGGATAAGAAGGAAAGGAAAAAAGAGAAGTATTGGGGCGCTTTTATCAGAAGGGAAACTTCAGTGGCATAACTGAAAGAGAATAAAATGCAATGTAGCTAAGATTTTAAGAATTGATAGTATATACTATTGAGTCAATAATACATGGACTTTTCTAAATATTTCCTTTTACGAACCCCATAAGCTATAAAACTTAACATTCTCCTAGTCTTCGTTTTCACTCGTACCAATTATATATATATATATATATATATATATATATATATATATATATATATACAGAGAGAGAGAGAGAGAGAGAGAGAGAAAGAGAGATAGCCCTGTCAAAAATACCTGTTACCCGAATTACCCACCCGATTTTTTCGGGTAACGGGTAAATTGGGTCGGGTAAATCGGATATCAGGTTAATTTTTTCGGGTAAGTGGGTAACCCGAATTTTTTTCGGGTCGGGTAAAGGGTAAGTTATTTGGGTTTCGGGTATACCCGATTTACCCGAAATATATATAAGAAATAATGTCCCTTTATGAGTTTATCTAACCCTCCCAATTCCTAAATCCCAATTTCCCTCGTTGAGGCTCGTTCTATTTTACCCATGTCAAAAACCCCTCGTACCTCGTCCGCTCTTTGTTGGTATTCGTCACCAATGGATGACTATATTGAAGTAGAAGATGAGACGACTGAAGTTGACAACCCAACCAATGATCAAGTTTTACAAGAAAAATAGAAAAAAGGGTAAATTACACCGTTGGTCCCTCGTGCACATGCCATAAAGCATGTTTAGTCCCTATTTCCAAAATTTAACCCTTGCAGTCCCTCGTTGTTATTTATCTTGCATGGTTAGTCCCTATGCACGTTAACTGTTAACTCCTTCCGTTTAAGCTACCCACGTGCCTTGCACGCAGGGGCATTTTCGTCTTTTTAGGGTTTGTGTCCATATTTAATGCCGTTACACCTTAAATCTTATAAAGAACACTGCAACCCTCTTTTCCTCTGTATCCTCTCGTTCGTCTCTTCCCCTCGTTCGTCTCTTCCCCTCGTTCGATCGATTTCTTCCAAATACATAACAATGATCGATATTAAATGCAATTGTGGAGCCACTGCAGTGATTCACACATCTTATAGCAAAAGAAACCCTGGGAAACTCTATTATGCTTGTACAGTAAAGGTAAGGTTAATGATTTTAATTTTCGTTCTTCGTCTTCTCTAATTTTGCCCTAATTCTTCATCTACTTTAATTGGTTCAGGGACCATTATGCAAGTTCATAGGATGGGTGAATGATTATGATCAGGACTGTGATTGTATGGCGTTTAGGATGAAACTTGAAGAACAAAATCGCAAATTAAAGCTTTACCTAGTTATTAGCTGGGTTTTTTTGTTTCAGTCCTTATATATAAAGTGTAGGTTAAGTAATGAAGTTGTTAGTATTTTGGTATGTGTATATTGTAATGGAGACTCTTTGTAATGTTATTTGTATTAACAAAAAAAATTCAATTTTAGTTGCAATATATTGTGTAATCATAATGTGGTGTTATCAGTTGGTGTTCAAATTTTAATGAAAATGTGGTATTTGCAACATATGCAATATACCATTCAATACTAGCATCCAATATAACAATTAAAAAGGACAAAAACTCTAAAATATCCAAGATAACCATTGACCATTAACATAAAGGGACATCCAAAATAACAACATAGTCTTATGGCATACAAATAGTTATCCTACACAGCAACAAAGTATCAAAATACAACACATAACAACAAAGTAATATGGCAATAAATGCCTAACAAAAACATAGTTATCCTTCATGATCATGATACCAAACTACAAATTCTCAAAGCATGGGGCTTTTTCCTTTGTTCCCAACTCCATTTTGTACCCCACCACTGCTACCTGCTGCACCTTCTCCTGTTGTATTCCCTGCTGCACCTTCTCCTGTTCCATTCCTAGTCTGTGATTGTCCCTTGCAGGTCCTTCCATTATGGCCCACATTTCCACATTTTGTGCATGTTACAGATTTCCATTTTGTGGACACTCCATCATCTTCTGTTGCAGATCTTCTTCTCTTTTTTTTTGGTCTGCCAATAGGGACACGATACTTTGGTGGTATCAACTTGGTAGGACATGTGCTTTTTTCCCACAATAACCTCCCATTAATAGGTTCAACTTTGAAGACATACATTTCTTTCCATGTCTTGAGCCAATAAGTTGGGTGTACCCATGTCTCAGGTATTCCAACATTTTCATTGTTGAGCCTCATATCCCATATAGCTGCTATACTATGTTTGCAGGGTATGCCTGTAAGTTCCCACCTATTACATGAACAAGTTTGTTGGTCCATATTAACCACATACTGATTAGTACCTTCACTTGTAACCTGGTACTTCCCATTGCCACAGAACACTGCCCTACACTGTGCTGCCCTTTCTTTAATTTTTTCAAGGGTCTTAGTGGCTGTAGGAGTTAATGGGCCATTAGCTTTATCAATTTCTTTTTGAACCATGACAATTTTCCTCATGATATACTCCCTAATAAACTCCAAGCAACTGATAATTGGCTTATCACGACCCTTCACTATCTTGCTATTCAAACTCTCACACATATTATTCAACACAGCATCACAATGTGCCCTCCCTAATAAAACACAACTGTATTAGATTATATTTAAAAATTATACACTTATAAACATAATATTATATACTTGAGAAGTGGGATCTGGACCAGTGCTTAGGTGGAATAGAATTAAGCCAGTCATATGCTTCACTGTTAAGTTTCTTTAGTTCTTCCATGGCACTGTTGAATTGTGGTATGGTGGTACATGTTGCACATTTCCAAAGACAATCCTTGAATTCCTTGCCCCTCCATTTACGTTTCATGTTCTCATGAAGATGCCTTAGGCAATATCTATGCTCTGCTGCTGGGAAAAGTTTCTCAAGTGCAGGCAATAACCCCTAAATTATCAAAAGAGTGAAGTTGCTTATTGAATTGTAAAACATGCATGTGAAAATGAATGGAGAAATTTATTTACCTTCTGTCTATCTGATATGAAAGTGAAGTTGGAGTTTGCATACAAACCAAGATCATCTCCTAAGTTAGTTAAAAACCAGGTCCATGAATTAAAGTTCTCTGCTTCAACAACTGCATATGCCAAGGGGTATGTGCAATTGTTCCCATCTAAACCCTGAATTATCATGTCAAACACAGTAATAAGCAAACAATTAACTATGGTCAAACATTAATCAAATACTAAAATATGATTATGCACATACCACTGCTGTCAGGATCATACCATGGTATGGACCCTTCATGAATGCACCATCAAGCCCTAGTAAATCTCTTTTCCCTGCTGCAAATCCACTTTTCAGTGGACCAAGACAAATGTATACTCGTTCAAATACCCTGGTCTCAGATGCATAACATGGTTCACTTTGCACTTGAAGTTTGACTGTGGTGTTTGGATTTCTACTCTGCACCTCCTGTAAGTAGTCTCTTAGACATGAGTACTGAGCAGCAAAATCTCCCCTAATTGATTCCAGGGCTTTCGTTTTCGCCCTATGAACTTTCATGTCTGACAATCCAAGTTGGTATTTCTTCTCAAGCATCTCACGTAATGCTCTAAGTGGTATTTCTGGGTTTGCCTCCACTGTGTCAACAATCTGTTCAGAGAGAAACTTGTAGTTACATGCCCTAATTTTCCTTGTTTGAAGGCACGTATGTTGCTTTTCATAGGTCTTAACAGTCCAGTTAATGTCTTTTTTCCACTTACTCACTAGTAGGACCCATGGGCATTTATGAATAGAACCATCTTTCACTTTCTTTTTCTTTTGACTTGGTCCCACTTTGTCATTACTTTTGCTGGTCCCACCTGTTTCTAATATCCCAAGGTTTGGTATTGTCCCTTTGCAAACCACTCTAATCCTATTTTTGTCATTCTTGACGAAGTCTAACTCCCTTCTACTCTGTATGGAATGAAGATAAATTTGTTGTTTAACTTCCTTGGCTGTGCTAAAAGTCTGGTGGATGTAAAATGGATCTTTGACAGCAGCTGCTTCATTCTTATGTGCTCTTCGTAAATCTCTTATCTTCTTCCTTTTTTTACTAGCTTCACCCTCATCTGATGAAGATGCAGATACAAATTCTTCAGTGTTTATAACCTCTAATTCTTCATCACCTTCTACTGCTTCATCTCGATCATCAGGAAAACTTCCAACCCACTCCACCTCTTTGTCAATGTTGAGGTGAAAGTTCTTCATATCAACCTCTGGATCATCTAACAAATTATCTTCATCAACTATGTAATCGCTATCTTAACTGTATTCACTATCTTCAGTGTCATCACTATCATGACTGTCTTTACTAGCTTGACTGTCTTCACCTGCTTTTTCACTATTTGGTTCATCTTGTTCCATAGGAGTCCCACCAAAAGGTTCACACCATTCAAATGTATCACCCAAACCATCAACATTAGGACATGTGCTTCCTATCATTGGTTCAGTCAAAGGGCTATCAATTCTTGGTATATAGGCAGGGGTTGACTCAACTGTTTCACTCAATGTAACAAGGGGTTGTTCTAAGGTTGTTTCAAGTAATGTACTAGGGGGTTCGTCCATAGTTTCTACATTCTCAAAAACAGGGGCTTCTTCACTAGGACAATCCCCTGAATTTGACCATGTCAATAACAAGCTTTTACGACAAAGGGACTCAGGAATTTCGTGTATCTTTATCTTTGCAGGGTTTGGGGACATTTGATACGTATGGAGCTTGGTTTCCCAAAACTCTGTATACACTTCTATCACCTTGTGTTCATACACGTATGACCTAAAGTGGTTTATATCTTCGTCACAACCCAAAGCATACAACCCAAAATCTAAATCCCAGGTTGGTCGTTTGAAATGATAATAAATACTTTTACCTGGTTCCACACAATCAAGCAATTCCATTATCTCGTCCATATCATGCACCGAGAACAAGTCACTATCAATGCCATCAATATATTTCATCTTCCGCTTTATGTATTTGCGGCCTGGAAACTTCGTAAAAACTCCACCATAGTTCAATCGTATCGAGAACATACTTGGATTGTCAGCTGCGAACCCAAAAAAAAATTACGTTTTAGGAACGTATAATGGATGATCAACTGAAAATGTAGAAAATTTTACCGTATGAGCTTTGGAGGTCGTATTCCTCCCATTCTTGCCTAATCCTCCAGTTCACCATCGTAGAAAACTAGGGTTTTCTCGTGCAATGCTAAGGGTCGACGGAGGATGAAATCAGAAATGATCGGTTATCGAAGTCGCGCCATACTGGTTCATGTATAAAAACCCTGAAAAGACGAAAATGCCCCTGCGTGCAAGGCACGTGGGTAGCTTAAACGGAAGGAGTTAACAGTTAACGTGCATAGGGACTAACCATGCAAGATAAATAACAACGAGGGACTGCACGAGTTAAATTTTGGAAATAAGGACTAAACATGCTTTCTGGCATGTGCACGAGGGACCAACGGTATAAAGAATTCAACTCAAGATCGAAAGTTTGGAAAGAATACTTGATATCTCAAATATTATTGAGTAAAAAATCTCAATGTTCAAAGTTTAGCACGACATACTTATTTCATTATATTTATTTTTAGGTGCCACTAAAAAATTAAAAAAAAAAATTAAAATCGGGTAATACCCGAATTACCCTTATCCGATCCATTACCCGACTTACCCGAATTTAATTTGGGTAGGGTAACGGGTAAATTTTTTTATATGAAAAACCCGAATTACCCGAAACCCGAAAATTTTACCCGATCAACACCCATAGAGACAGATGTTCACGTTTTAAAAGTAATTATTGTGTGATTGTATGCATAAATGTGGTCCAATTAAAATTAAATAAATTATTAAATAATTAAATATAATATTAAGGATAGATTAGTCATATTACGTATACGTATTAATTAATATCCAAAATAAAAAACTGATATCATTTATTTAAAGGATGGATTCCTGGCTTTTATCTCAATAAACTTAAACTCCGCTCCGATCTTTTTAGGAGGCGACAGATCATCCTCCACCAAGCCACCATTGCCGTCCACCTCCATATCGGATTCAATTCTTGTTTTTTGTGCATCTGATCCATCTAGTATGACGCCGATTATACGATTAGATATCAAGATGTTGATATTCATCTCGTTCTTGTTGATATTCATCTCGTTTTTTTAATCAACTCTGAAAACAAAAAAAACTATTGGATTTGTGAACGGTTGAGGTTTATAACATATAGCGAAAATTGATATTCACGATTTCAAGTCTGCAAGGTTAGTTTAATTTCAATTTTTTTATCTCTAAATGACACATATTTTGATTTTGATTTTACTTTTGACCGACAATTGCTTTAATATCTAATTATATTTAATTCCTAGATAGCATCTTAATTTGCGGTGTTATGATAATTATTTAATTTGATAATGTTTTGATTCAATATGACAGATTATAAATTGCATTCCAATTGTTTTCAGTTTATATTAATGGGTATTTGTATTAATTAAATCACAAAATAGTTCGTGTGATAATGGGTTTAATTTCATATTTGTTTTATGCTTCACTGTGTTTTAGTTCACTCTAACATCCTATATATTCACGTTTTTGTATCTCATATGAGTTTTTGTATTTGCTTTTTTTTCTTTGGGCCTATTTTGTTTGGTAATTTTTACGATTAAGAAATCGATACTTACCGATCGGCTTATTTTATGGTAATGTCAAATAAGTGTTTGTTGAAATGCCTAAAAAATAATTTAATCATATGATATGCATTCTGTCAGAATTACTAGCAACTCGTGTGGTTTAGAATTGTCCTTACGTATTATGATCATAATGTATTGCCCTAATTATTAATTACAACTCACGTTGCTAATTTTAAATGTTGTATGCATTCTGCCAAAGTTTAAAATGTCATATTTTGTTAGAATTAAATGGTAATTACACTTTAGATTTAATGAATCTTTTAGAATTTTTTTTTCTTATTATTTTTTTGTAATAAATGTTTTTGTTGAAATGTCACTTATTCTGACAGAATATGATTTTATGACAGTTATTCTCATAAAATGTTATGATCAAGGACACGAATGACTGACGTGACGACCTTACAAAAATCACTTGAGGAATGAATCAAAGATTCATCACACACAAAATATAAGAAAGTTTTTATTTTATTTTATTTTATTTTAAGAATTACACTTATTATTTTTTCAGGATGTTATTGTTCAAGAATGTTTTTTTGCATCACAATCATACAATGTAATTATTTGATATATTATTATTTCAAAAATCGGTTTTGTGTATTCCTTCATAATATACTTTGTTATGTTTTCTTCTTATTTATGTCTTCTTAAAAGATGTCATAAACCGCCATTCTAAAAGAATGTCATTCCGACAGAATAAAATCCGGTATAATTAAAAATTATGTTAAATTTGAATTCATTAAAAAAATCAAAATTTTTAAATCAGGAGAATTACTTATCTCTAAAAATATGAAATTTTCCTTTTTTAAATTTATTTCAATTGACTAAAATACCCTTATAGTGAAATTAGATTGTATTTTTCAATTATTTTTAATTCAATAATATTTATTAATCAATTTCTTAAAATATGCCCACAATCATTTATACATTCATATAATAATTAGTTTTAATAGAATATCTAAGCATATATATATATATATATATATATATATATATATATATATATATATATATATATATAATTTTTAGTTTCATTCTTTTCTATTTTAAATATGAATAATCCATCGTACGTTACACCATCTCCAATGGTAAATTATTTATAGCTTATTATTATTGATTTTTTTTTTATAACTTATTACCAATTTGAGCGTATAGCTTGTTTTTTTTTATTGGCCACTCAATATATATTGGGTGGTCAATATACTTCTATGCTTTGTCATTAACACCTTATACTTTAGTTATATTTCATTTTACCTTCTAAATATATTTTAGTTTTAAATATTTATTTATTTATTTACTAGTTAATTATTTATATTAAATATATAATGGCTTTTCTTTTATGGAATATAAAATTATAATGATTATATAACTTGTTCTAATATTTTTTTATCACTATTCCGTAATAGTTTTTTCGTATTAAATTTTCCGAATGATATTTTATAATATATTTATTTTGAAACAATATATTATAATATATTTAATTAAAATAAAATATAATGTGTGTTTAAAAAAATTATTAAATAAGGGGGTTTTATAAAACATTTTAGATAGAGATGGATAAATTATTTAAAATTTTATAAAAAAAGCTATTTAATGAGGTTAATCATTGGAGTGGTTATTTAATTATAGGTTAACTTATTATAATGATAATGTGACAATAATTTTAAATCTTAATATGACTTAACCATTGAAGATGCTCTTAACAAATTTCATATAGACAAAATTATGTAAATGATCGATTTTGTCATAAAGATTATCTCTGCAAGAAATTTAAACCATAGGGACCATCTATATAAAGAATTTGTCATAAGGACCATAGTTAGTCAATTTTGTCAACCGTGAGGACCATTTATGTATATGGTCCTTTATTTTATATCCTAATCATTTATATTATATATTATAGACAAAACTGCACAAATGGCCCCTGTGGTTAGCTGAAAATTGTCACTTTGGTCCAAAAAGGTTTGGACTAGCACCATAGGTCCAAACTTTTCATTTTGTTGTGAGTTTGGTCCGTTTTGCTTTAAACATTTTAAAAATAACGATTTTGCCCTTAGTTTTTTCTTTTTAAGTTTTTTTTTATTAATTTTACTAATTTTTTTGTCAAAATAAAAAAATTGAAACTAATTCTCCCCCCCTCTCTCTCTCTCTCTCTCTCTCTCTTTACACGTACCCATCTTCATCTTCTTGAAAATCAATCCACAGGAACAAAAAAACACCAATAACAAATAGTTGAGCTCGTCGGTTATCAATGGAGATAGAGAAAACAGAAGGAGAAATCATTATCTAGGGTTAGTCTTCTCCATCTAATTTTAGAGATGTTCGTCTTCTCCATATGTTTCCAGATCTGTTTGTGTTTTCCATCATAGTCAGGATCAGTTTACAGCACCACCCCCTTCTCAGTTTATCTTCTCCATCTATGGCTCGATTTTCAGATCTGTCACCAGAAAACCCACCTCAACCACACCCTCTAGTACCATGGTAAATCTACAACATATCGTCTCCAATCTTCGATCTTGTCGCCTATTTCCAAATCTGTAAATGTCGCTCTGTCTGGAAACTCGAGCCACAAACGCCGCCTCGCCTCCATCTCCGTTGATCCTCGTCTCTCTCTATCTTTCTCCATCGAATGTGAAGACCGTCGCAGACCAAAGATTTGGCTAACTAAGGTCAGCGATTGGTTAGGATTCTCAGATCCGACGAGTTAGGGTTTCAGAATAACGAGTATCAAACGAGTTAGGGTCTCCCAAATGATGATCTTTCTTCTTCTACGTCGGAAACCCTCTGTCGTTGTCGTCCTTCTTCATCGTCGAAAACCCTCTATCGTCAACGTCTGTGGCGGAGTTCGTATCTCTACTTCTTCGACGTTAGTGGTGGTTGTGGTAACAGATCTGCATATGGTGGTGGATCGGCAAGGGCTTCTCATTCCCTCCAACGCTCCCTTTCATTCCCCTTCTCTATCTTCATCTAGAATAGCCACTGTAGGTTACAGGACATTTCCGGAATTCAAACTTGAGAAGGAGAGATGTGGAGGCGGCGAGCTACGGTGGAGACGGTAACCGGTGGTGGTGGTGTTCATGTTTACCAGAGGGAAAAAAAATGGGGGTCGGTAGTGAATGGATGATAACACAATTATTTATTTATTTCTTTTTTGTTTAATTTTAAATCAGAAATATAACAAAATAAAAAAAAATAGAAAATGAAATTAATGAGGGGCAAATCGGTCATTTTAAAAAAGTTCAAAGCAAATTGGACCAAACTCGTAACAAAATGAAAAGTTTGGACCTCTGGTGCTAGTCCAAACATTTTTGGACCAAAATGACAATTTTCAGCTAACCACAGGGACTATTTGTGCAGTTTTGTCTATATTATATGTATGGATGATCTTTGTTTTATATATTATTTTCAATATAAGTTACATATTCATGGTTATAAAATTACTATAATTATATATACATATTGGATAAAACTTATTACATACTAAGATATACATCATTATTTTTTCTTTATTATTGTTTTTTATATTTTATATTCAGCCTTAATAAAACAAATTCATTGATTAAATAGAACGATATTTTCAAATATTATATTTGTAATCATCTTACTTTTATCATTTACATGTTTTCTAATATATTTTACAACAATATAAACGGTATAATATAAATGCTTAATAATTGTTTGTTTTTTTTTTCACATTCAACTGTCTTTTTATATTAATTACAAAGTAGATCTTTTACTTTTGTATAAATCCAACAAAATCCAACTAACAATTTAAGTTGGTGAAATCATTCTCAAAAATCATTTGATATATTTATGCGCTAATAACTCGTATATTACAAAGTAGATCTTTTACTTTTTATATTAATTACAAAGTAGATCATGATAGTTGTGCACTAGACTGTATTTACTAGGGCACAAAAAACGTATATTTATGCGCTAATAACTTGTATATTACAAAGTAGATCTTTTACTTTTTATATTAATTACAAAGTAGATCATGACAGTTGTGCACTAGACTGTATTTACTAGGGCACAAAAAATGTATAAAATTCAACTTTTATATAAATGAAAACGAACGAAATAAAAGTTGAGCATAGTTTGAACAAAACATAAGCATCCAAAAGCCTTGAGCATAGAAAGATCTAGCTTTTGATTGTATAACATCTTTAGGGAGTTTTATTATGTAGGACTTTGGATGGAATTCAATTCATCAAATAAACAACAATCTTCACACATTCACTCTAATAAGCTATGCTCAATCCTAATTGAAAGAATAAATCTCTAGCTATTTCAAGTAAGTGGCGATGTTTTCTTTCCACTAAACTGTTTTGTTGTGGAATATATGACATGGATGTTTGATGGATAATGTCATTCTATTGAAAGAAAGATTGCCCTTCATTAATTGAGCCTAGTTCATAAGCATTGTCTGAATGAATGATCTTTACTTGTTTTGAAAATTATGTTTTCACAAATTCAACAAATCCTTTTGTTAGTGTAAAAGCATGACTTTTTTTTGTTCATTAAATGCACCCAAGTATTCCTGCTATAACCATCCACAATTTTAATGAAATATTTATATCCATCATGAGAAATATGCTTGTAAGGCCCCCATACATCAACATGGATAATTTCAAAAGGAGTATTGGTGATTAAAATACTTTTTGGAAAAGGAAGTTTATGTTGTTTAGCTTTTGCACAAACAGAAAAAGGATCAACATGATGAGAAGAAGAAATAAGAGAAAGTATTTGAAGTTTATGAAATGGAAGATGGCCAAAACGTCTATGCCACAACAAAGATTACAATCAGGTTTGATTACAAACATATTGAAACAAGCTGGAAATTGTAAATTGAAATACAAAAGTAGATTGAAGAGTATTATGACAAAAAAAACATAAAGATCATTCACTCGTTTGCCAAGTGTGCCAAAAACAAGTCTATTCTTCAATGAGGGGTCCTGCATTAAACACTTGAATCAGTAAAGATTATCAAGTTTTGTAGTTGAGAAGTGAGTTTTGTTATGGAGAGTAAATTGTATCTGAAACAATGCATGAAGAAAACACCATGAAGAATGAGGTTTTGATGAAGTCTTACATCACTAAAAAAAGTAACAGGAGTAGAATGACCATCAGGAAGACCAATGTGAATTGGCTGAAGTAATTTGGTCATGGATAAGAAAATAGAACGATTAGAACATATGTGATTAGTTGCACCAATATTAATAATCCATGATTCACCAGGAGTTAATAAAGAAGAAGATTTGTAAGTATTTGTAGCAAATGCACTGAAGGAAATTTTTTACCTCCATTGTTCAAAGAGCCTTCTATGATTGAGGAATGAATTTGATTGACTGATGATAACTGATTAATAGTGTTAGTACTCAACAGTTGAAGCAAGTGTTCATATTGTTCTGGTGAAATAGAAGGAGCAGACATGGTGGTGACATTTTGAACTGTAGCTTTAGGATCTTCTCTTTTGGATTTTGTGAATTTGAAGTTTGCAGGGAATCCAACCAACCTGTAACACTGAGCTTTTGTGTAGTCAGACTTCTTACAATGATTACAAAAGATTTGTTTCTTGTTTGTAGAAGTTTTATTTGAAATATGCATAACAACAACATCTAAATTGAAAAAAGAAGACGTAGTAATACCTCTTTTTCTTTCTTCTTGAATGATCATTGAATAAACTGTAGACACAGTTGGTAATGGCTTCATCATTAATATCTGACCACGAAGAATTTTATAAGACTCATTAAGTCCCATCAAAAATTGAATGAGTCTTTGATCTTCTAAGAACTTGTGAATTTCAGCAGCAGATGTGCAGGAGCAAGGTGGAATTGCTTGAACGATTCTTATTTCATCCCGAATTTTACTCAATTCGGTGAAATAAGTCGAAAAATCTTCAAATCCTTGTGACATAGAGTATAGGTGTTGTTGAATCTGATAGAGTAAAGCATCATCAGCTTGTTCATAACGATGATTTAGTTCAATCCATATTTCTCTTGTAGTTTGAAGGAAGAGTAAGCACTCTGCAATATTTTTGTGTATATAATTTAGGATCCAACTTATCACCATTGAATTAGCTCGAAACCAATTGGAATATGATGAATCAGATGAAAGAGGTTGTTGAATTGATCTATCCACAAATCCGATTTTTTTCTTAGCTAAAGCAATCGTCATCGATCGCTTCTATGAATGAAAACCAACGCCATTAAATATGAATGTTAGCAAAAAAGAATTTGGATTATTAGAAGAATTAAGAAACTACAGACTGGATTGATCAAGAATTGAAGAATTAATAGAATTAGATTGAGACATGCTGATTGAATTTGTAACATCCCAAAATTCAAGACTAAAAATTTTCTTTTAATAAAACATTACTTAAAGCAAAATCATCAATCCAAATATAATCAGAGTATTAATTTCCAAAACACATGTTCATTATCATAGTAAAACATTCCCAGGGTGTCTAATCTATGGTGTGTGCCATGCGATCACCCCGAGCTCTTCCCTCCGCTCCCAGAAGTACCTGAAACCAAAACTGAAAACCGTAAGCACGAAGCTTAGTGAGTTCCCCACCCTACCACATACCATGCATAACCACATACTGCACATACTGGGCCACGCCCGTTATCCTAGGCCTCGACCCCTACCTCGGGCCTCGCCCGCTACAACGGCCCCGCCGCTCCAGGCCCCGCCTGGCATCGAGCCCCGCTCGGATACATATCTGTTTCACTTAGGCCTCGCCTGTCACAGGGCCTCGCCCACTAACATATAATAGCACATAAACATATCACATCACATCACATAAGCTAAACACATACTAACGGATCTTGTCCTAAGGCCTCGCCTATCTCTGGGCCCCGCCCTTGTCCTGCTACTGATGAGTCATGGAACCCCGTCCATACTCCTGCTGATGGTGAGGTACGGGGCCAACCCACCCTCACTCCTTCCCTAACTTGGGCCTCGCCCCTGATCTGCTGCTACTGAGATGTGGAAGACCATCCACACTCTGCTATTCGTGAGATACGGGACCTTGCCCACACTCACCTCCCTACCAGGCACATACAAGTATCACACAGACAACAAGTATAAACTATTGGTGAGATACGAGACCCCAAAATACCCACCCTCACTCCTTCCCTAACTTGGTATCGGGCCTTCTTCATCTCCTCATCCATGACATACTGCGGTACAAGAAGATCCCTCTCCCTGAACTTGGCGGTGATCTCCGACACAGTCTCAGTGGTCTGCGTCAAATCCTAAAACTCCCGTGCTAACTGTTGCACCTCAATAATCGGCGAAAACTCCGCCCTGAACCTGGCCGAGAAATCGCTCCAAGTCATCGCGTCCAACGCAGCATCATCCCCCAAAGCATGACCAATCTCCTCCCACCAATCCCTCGCTCTGTCCTTCAGAAGACAGGAAGCGAGTCTGACCTTGTCCCCCTCAGGACACCGACTTGTACGGAATGCGTTGGCAACATCAACCAACCATCAATGCCATCATCTTAGTACGGAAGGCTCCCAGCCTCTCATCCAAAATCTCCAATATACCCTCCTTGACCGTGCCAAAGATCACAAGAGTCTGAACTCCTGCTCCAAAATCTCCAATATACCCTACTAACGGATCTTGTCCTAAGGCCTCGCCTATCTCTGGGCCCCGCCCTTGTCCTGCTACTTATGAGTCATGGAACCCCGTCCATACTCCTGCTGATGGTGAGGTACGGGCCCAGCCCACCCTCACTCCTTCCCTAACTTGGGCCTCGCCCCTGATCTGCTGCTACTGAGATGTGGAACACCATCCACACTCTGCTATTGGTGAGATACGACACCTTGCCCACACTCACCTCCCTACCAGGCACATACAAGTATCACACAGACAACAAGTATAAACTATCACATAAACCATTCCTTGGGCACCCGCCCTCTATCATTGGACCTCGTCCCGAATATCGTACTAGCATACTGTGCCTAGGGCTAACCCCCGAGTCTTCTACTCATAACTACATGGGCCGACATTGTGGCCGTAGACCCATTCATACAAAGGGAAACTCACCTGCACTGGCTGAATTGGCTGATGAACCCACTAGTTGCTGTCCGGCAACTCTCTGAACTCCTGCTCCACTCGCTCCCTAAGCTACCAATATCAATGCAACACTGAGTCTAACTGACCCCCGAAAGACAACCAAGTCAACTCTGGTCAAAGTCAAAGTCCTGGTCAAAGTCAACCTTCCAGGTCAACCCTAATCGCCGAGTCACCCTATTGACTCACCAAGTTCATATGTTCAGAGTCCTTTTATTCGCGACTCGACTCGCCGAGTCAGTCCATGACTCGCCGAGTCTACCGATTTCCGAGTCCTGACTTGTCCAACTCACCGAGTCTCCATTCGACTCACTGATTCGAGTCTCAACTCGAAGGGTTTGGGATTCCGCAACCTGACTCGCCGAGTCCAAGAACAGACTCGCTGAGTCCAAGACAACCTTCGACAGACTCGCCGAGTTGTTCATCCAACTCGCCGAGTTCCTGCCCAACTTCATCTGACTCGACGATCTGTTCATCCCACTCGTCGAGTTCCTCCAAATCTTCATGCTACTCGCCGAGTCCACTCAAAGGACTCGCCGAGTCCATTCAGATCTCCATACATGCAGAGGACTTTTGAGTTATGCATGGACTCCACACTGTAGATCTACCCTTCCCAAGCCTATTCCTCACGTAAAGTTGCAAACTTTACGTGTAGAGAAGGAGATCTAGGCAAAATACACCATAAACTAGGGTTTAAGGCAAAGAGGCTCCATAATCAACTCAAGGGCAGATACTTTATGCTTCCCAAGACCATAATATGCTTAGATCCGAAGTAGCAACTTCAGATCTGGCTTCTGACTCAAAAGGGGTAGCTAATCATGGCTAAAAGCCCCCAAAACTCACAACCATAATAGATCTAAAGGAGGTAAACGACTTAATACCTTCAATAACTCAGAAAGTTTCCCCAATCTTCAGATCTAAGGCCAATCCTTGAAGCTTCAATGATTCCCCTCTTTCTTTTTCCTTCAAATCCCTCAAAAATGGCTTGGAAGCTTGAATGGGCAACAATGGGGCTTAGGGTTCGATGTTCTGGGTGAAAGAAGCAGTAAAGGAACCCTAGGGGAGAGAATGAGACGTTTAAATAGGCTCCAAGTCCCGAATTTAGGGTTTTCCTCGCACAGACTAGACTCGCCGAGTCCCCTTGGCCGACTCGTCGAGTCGGTCACTTACTCCTCGACCCAGATCCCGCTTGGACTCGTCGAGTTCCTCCTTGGACTCGCCGAGTCTCCCCTTAAAGTTAGGGGTTTCTTTCCTTTCTTGGCCTTCAAAACTTTGGGTTTTACAACTCTCCCCCACTTAAACTAAACTTCGTCCTCGATGTTTGCTATGGCCCACCGCCTGCGATCTGCATCCAATATCCCACCAATTATTCCAACACTAGCTGCCTACCTTCGCTGGCCTTCCGCTCGGTAATTCCGACTAACACTAATCCTTGCGGATAATAGACTCGGGTAACCCTGACCCTGAACATCCTGGAAACACAACTTACTCACCGACAATCCTTCTGGTACTCACCGAGTACTGCACTGAACCTATAGGGGTTCACCCCTTCTTTCCTTGCGTGAATTCCTTGCCTTCCCAAGGTAAAGCTCCATAACCAACTATTTCCTCTGTCACTGTGAAGGTCCTATCCTTCACCAACTCCATCACCCCCGCTATTTCCAGTACGGGTCATCACCGCCAGTAACCACTGACACTCCTCTCTGTCAAAACTTGGTGCCGAGCACCCCTCGATTCAACTAACTGAATTCCACCATACACTGCTTACCCGCGGTATTACTGACTGAAAATTCTGCTATTCCTTGTCTGTCTTCCGGATGAACTGAGACCACCCTGGTCCCTACCAACCTATCAATGTATGGATTACCGGCTCCCACCGGTAGCTAGTCCCAACACCACCACTAGTCGCTCCTAGCGACTTCCGAAGAAACTTCGACCACCTATAACTGCTCAATCTATTCTGCTATTTAGGCACTACAAACCTGGGATCCCCGATCCCCTAACTTGACACTAAGGTCCCTACCAGGTCCCACCTGCGCTGCTAAAACTCACGGGCCTCGCCCACGGGTCCCACCCGCCTCTATCCTTCTAGTCCCACTAGTCTAATCACTCTCGCTCGGGCCTCACCCACGGGTCTCACCCAACCATACTACTGAGCAACCCTGCTCTCAGGTCTCATCTACACTGCTAATCTCATACGGGCCTCGCCCACGGGTCTCACCCAACTATATCCTGGAACGGCCTCTCCCAAGGTCTCACCTCTCTAGGGCTATACAGGCAAACTCCCTATCATTCTCATCCACTACCTATTCCTGATCCCTATCTGATCACTAGGAGATAAGGGCCTTGCCCCAACTCCGCTAACCAAGCTACTAAGGAATGCTACGGATTACCCGTAGTCTTACATCACCATCCATTTCTGACTGCTAGTGAATGCTACGGCTGCCCCGTAGTCTTACAACACTTCCACCACTAACTGCTAGTGAATGCTACGACTGTCCCGTAGTCTTACATCACTTTCTACCACTGACTGCTAGTGAATGCTACGGCTGCCCCGTAGTCTTACATTACTTCCTACCACTGACTACTAATACAAAGGCACCCATATGTCATTAGCTCTCAAGATCCTCATTCCGACTCCCTCGAGTCCTACAGGCGATCCACAACCTGAATTCCCAACCACGTACTAACCATTACCATCACATGCACTAGCTGATGGGGAGTTTCTCAAACTCCCAACCCTGAAATCCTCAATCCATCAAATGTTGAACTGCTTCTTTTCCTTCTCAGAGGTCGCACACTCATTCTGGGTCTGCGTGCTCCTACCTTTGCACAATCGGAGGATTCTCCCCCACTTTGATCCTGCTTACCCCTTGTTGCTCAATACTCAAAAAGAAATCCCAATCCTTGCTACCATTCCATAATCAATCTGTTGAGGAACCCAAGCTTACCATAGCTAGGGATCTAACCAATCCATCTCTAACACTATACAACTCCGATCTAGCGAGACATACCAAGTCCCTCCCAAGCATGCTACAGTTACTGCATCCTATGTAACCTTCTCAAATAGGGCACATCCCCTTACTACCATTCGAATATCCAAGGTATGTAGATGGCATATAACTCGATCACAATCAACCGCTCAAAAATATAATACTCATACTGATAATGATGCAGAACCATAACAATATAATCATGCACAAATAAAAGAACTGAAAATGGAAATCGCATACCTGCAACGTCCGGTGCTAATCGCGCCTCCAAGGTAGTCATATGAAGAGATCTGCCTCCTACCGCAAGCGCCTCTGCACGGCCCTGACGGCCGTCTGTGATCCTCAAAGTTGCAGGAGCAGGTGCCATCACCCGTCCTGCTGAAAACAAACTGGCGCACTGGGCCTTCTTGTGGCCCCGCTGATTGCAGTGAAAACATAACAAGTCTGATCCCTGTGAGGTGGTAACAGTACAATCCCTGCTGAAATGACCAGTCCGACCGCACTTGAAACAACCAGACTCACCACCGCTACCACTCCTGCACGCGCCCCCGTGCGCCCTGCCACACTTCCCGCACCGACTGCGGTCCTGATAATCCCTCGATCTCGAATCCGATCCCTTGGGCCTTTTGCCCGAACCTGCAGCTACCTGAACCTCATCCGGCTTCCTCTTCCGGATCTGCTCCAAGTCAATTTCCCTCTCTCTAGCCCGAGAAATCATATCTTCCAGCGTCTTATAGCTGGATCTGCTTACGAACTCCCTCATGTAATCCCTCAACATCTCATGGTATCGGGCCTTCTTCATCTCCTCATCCACGACATACTGCGGTACAAGAAGACCCCTCTCCCTGAACTTGGCGGTGATCTCTGCCACAGTCTTAGTGGTCTGCGTCAAATCCTGAAACTCCCGTGCCAACTGTTGCACCTCAATAATAGGCGAAAACTCCGCCCTGAACCTGGCCGAGAAATCGCTCCAAGTCATCGCGTCCAACGCAGCATCATCCCCCAAAGCATGACCAATCTCCTCCCACCAATCCCTCGCTCTGTCCTTCAGAAGACAAGAAGCGAGTCTGACCTTGTCCCCCTCTGGACACCGGCTTGTACGGAATGCGTTGGCAACATCAGCCAACCATCTGCTGCTAGCGATGGGGTCCCTAGCCCCATGACAATCTGGTGCCCCGCAAGCCCTGAACTCTCGAAATGTCAAGGTACGCGCTCCCATCAATGCCATCATCTTAGTACGGAAGGCTCCCATCCTCTCATCCAAAATCTCCAATATACACTCCTTGACCGTGCCAAAGATTACAGGAGTCTGATCTAGAATACTGCGCGTAACCTCGGCGGATATCAACTCCCTCATTCGCTCCTCGATCTGCTTGGCCCCTGAACCCGAGCCTGATCCCTCTCCGGCGCCTGATCCGCCCGCTGGTCTCTCTCTCTCAACGTCACCATGCTGAAAACATAATACATCCACTATCAGAATACTCATCACTGCTGCGAGACCAAACACACTCCTACCAGGTTCCCGGTCTTGTCTCGGCCTTTCCCGAATCAAGTACGGATCCTCTGCTTTCAGTAGTACGGGCCCATACTACCTTCCACATCTATCCTTACTTTCCTCAGGAATTGCTTTGACTCCACCAGGTCCCTTACCTACTACTACTGCTCCCAGCACTATCTCATCCTAGGCTTGCCCTAGGGAAACCTCTGACTCAACTCAAACCAGTCCTCAACTGCGGAAGGTCTCCTTGTGATGCCAATTAGCCATCACCTGGATACCATCACATGTGACGAGGCTTAGATAATCCTTCGAGTAAAAGACTCGTCCCTACAACGGTTGGACTCAAACGAGAGCTGCGAAAAAGGGCCAAATCCAGCACTCTGAGATTATCCAACCCTGATCACATGTGACGTGACGTATCCACCTAATGGCTAACTCCCATCACTCGGAATCCCATATTGCACAAAGCAAGCAGCATTCAGACAAGGGGAAAATCTAACCACAACATACTCAAGCAATCATATCCAAATAGCAAGAATCTGAACTAGCATGCAACACAAACTCATAGACCCACACAAACTCATAAACTCATGCATAACCTAAACAGGCTATCCTACTACTGTCTAATCAGCACTATCATGCAGCTCAAAACACATATAATAGGCACATAAGGCATTATCCCTAGATCCTTAGTCCTAATCTAGCATGCTGTTCTATCAACTGATAATCATAACATAAACTTGTATGGGTATTTTGGGGTACTTACTTGAGCTCGGTTGATTGCATGCACCACACCCTTTTTCTCTTTTCAAAGTTCTTTTCTTTCTGAATTATTTTTGCTTTTCTAAAACTGTTTTCTTTCCCAAAACTCTCTTTTTACAAAACTGTCTTTTCATTTTGAAATCTTCTATACCAATTCCTCAGTTTGAGTTCAGACACACCCGAGAGCATGTCCGAATCCCTCAAACCAAGGCTCTGATACCAACTTGTAACATCCCAAAATTCAAGACTAAAAATTTTCTTTTAATAAAACATCACTTAAAGCAAAATCATCAATCCAAATATAATCAGAGTATTAATTTCCAAAACACATGTTCATTGTCAGAGTAAAACATTCCCAGGCTATCTAATCAATGGTGTGTGCCATGCGATCACCCCGAGCTCTTCCCTCCGCTACCGGAAGTACCTGAAACCAAAACTGAAAACCGTAAGCACGAAGCTTAGTGAGTTCCCCACCCTACCACATACCATGCATAACCACATACTGCACATACTGGGCCACGCCCGCTATCCTGGGCCTCGCCCCCTACCTCGGGCCTCGCCCGCTACCTCGAGCCTCGCCCGTTACAACGGCCCCGCCGCTCCAGGCCCCGCCTGGCATCGAGCCCCGCTCGGATATAGATCTGTTTCACTTAGGCCTCGCCTGTCACAAGGCCTCGCCCACTAACATATAATAGCACATAAACATATCACATCACATCACATAAGCTAAACACATACTAACGGATCTTGTCCTAAGGCCTCACCTATCTCTGGGCCCCACCCTTGTCCTGCTACTGATGAGTCATGGAACCCCGTCCATACTCCTGCTGATGGTGAGGTACGGGCCCAGCCCACCCTCACTCCTTCCCTAACTTGGGCCTCACCCCTGATCTGCTGCTACTGAGATGTGGAACACCATCCACACTCTGCTATTGGTGAGATACGACACCTTGCCCACACTCACCTCCCTACCAGGCACATACAAGTATCACACAGACAACAAGTATAAACTATCACATAAACCATTCCTTGGGCACCCGCCCTCTATCATTGGACCTCGTCCTGAATATCGTACTAGCATACTGTGCCTAGGGCTAACCCCCGAGTCTTCTACTCATAACTACATGGGCCGACATTGTGGCCGTAGACCCATTCATACAAAGGGAAACTCACCTGCACTGGCTGAATTGGCTGATGAACCCACTAGTTGCTGTCCGGCAACTCTCTGAACTCCTGCTCCACTCGCTCCCTAAGCTACCAATATCAATGCAACACTGAGTCTAACTGACCCCCGAAAGACAACCAAGTCAACTCTGGTCAAAGTCAAAGTCCTGGTCAAAGTCAACCTTCCAGGTCAACCCTAATCGCCGAGTCACCCTATTGACTCACCAAGTTCATATGTTCAGAGTCCTTCTATTCGCGACTCGACTCGCCGAGTCAGTCCATGACTCGCCGAGTCTACCGATTTCCGAGTCCTGACTTGTCCAACTCACCGAGTCTCCATTCGACTCACTGATTCGAGTCTCAACTCGAAGGGTTTGGGATTTCGCGACCTGACTCGCCGAGTCCAAGAACAGACTCGCTGAGTCCAAGACAACCTTCGACAGACTCGCCGAGTTGTTCATCCAACTCGCCGAGTTCCTGCCCAACTTCATCTGACTCGACGATCTGTTCATCCCACTTGTCGAGTTCCTCCAAATCTTCATGCTACTCGCCGAGTCCACTCAAAGGACTCGCCGAGTCCATTCAGATCTCCATACATGCAGAGGACTTTTGAGTCATGCATGGACTCCACACTGTAGATCTACCCTTCCCAAGCCTATTCCTCACGTAAAGTTGCAAACTTTACGTGTAGAGAAGGAGATCTAGGCAAAATACACCATAAACTAGGGTTTAAGGCAAAGAGGCACCATAATCAACTCAAGGGCATATACTTTATGCTTCTCAAGACCATAATATGCTTAGATCCGAAGTAGCAACTTCAGATCTGGCTTCTAACTCAAAAGGGGTAGCTAATCATGGCTAAAAGCCCCCAAAAATCACAACCATAATAGATCTAAAGGAGGGAAATGACTTAATACCTTCAATAACTCCGAAAGCTTCCCCAATCTTCAGATATAAGGCCAATCCTTGAAGCTTCAATGATTCCCCTCTTTCTTTTTCCTTCAAATCACTCAAAAATGGCTTGGAAGCTTGAATGGGCAACAATGGGGCTTAGGGTTCGATGTTCTGGGTGAAAGAGGCAGTAAAGGAACCCTTGGGGAGAGAATGAGACGTTTAAAAAGGATTCAAGTCCCGAATTTAGGGTTTTCCTCGCACAGACCAGACTCGCCGAGTCGGTCACTTACTCCTCGACCCGGATCCCGCTCGGACTCGCTGAGTTCCTCCTTGGACTTGCCGAGTCTCCCCTTAAAGTTAGGGTTTTCTTTCCTTTCTTGGCCTTCAAAACTTTGGGTGTTACAGAATTGAAAAAAGAAATAAAGAATTGGACAAATGATGATGAAAAAAATGATTTAAAAAAATAAATTCAGAAAGAAAGATCGAGAACCGAATATGATACAATGTTAAGATCGAGAGAGAGAGAGAGAGAGAGAGAGAAAAATTCAGCTCATTCTTTCATTGACTGAATTCATTAAGTTACAACTGAACCATAGGAAACTATTTATATACAATGATCTATCTAAAAACTAACTGTAACAAATAGTAATACATAAATGACTAAAATTCCCCTGAGTCTATAAGAGACAATAACAGCTGTAACTAACTTCCAAGTGGGAGACTATAAAAGGTGATATAATCAGATTTGTGAAATTCTTCGAAGAGACGGGATGGATTTCAAAGGGTTTTAAGTCATATTTTATTACTCTTGTCCCAAAGACCAAAGATCATGTCATTCTTAGAGACTATAGACCCACCAGCCTCATTGGCTGTATGCACAAAATCATCACCAATATTCTCGCTTCTAGGCTAAAGGTGGTGATTGGTAGCATTATAGATGAGACATAATAAACATACATGGATGGCAATAATATTCTTGACGGGCCTCTAATTATGAATGAAGTATGTATTGGATTAAGTGTCTAAGCCCATAACTATAATTGGTATGTACTAGACGTGATAGTAGCATGGTCCTTTAGGGTTGCCTTCACCGGAGCAATTTGATAGGATGGATATTTGAAAAAGAGGTTATTTGTGATTTATTAATATATTATATGAATAATATATTAATTGAGAAATCATATTATTTAATTGGTATTGATCAAGAATTAATTTGGAATTAATTTAATGATCAAAAGAGACTGATTAAATTTACAGGGACTGATTAGGTAAATCAATGATACTTATACTTTTGGGCTAATGATCCATGTTGATTAGTGATGGACTAAATCTATGTGAGAGTCCATGAAGAGTTAGTCCAAAGGGCCTATCATATGGATCATTGGAATACTTAAAGGCTTAAGTAAGTTAGGGTTTTATGTAAGAAAACCTAAGAATTCCACACTATAAATTGAACCCCTAGCTTCCTAAAATCGGCCAAGCTATTCTAAGGTGAAACCCTAGCCGATTTTTGGTGCTTCCTATCCTATATCTCATAAGCCTCCTCTTGCTTTTGGTGTTTGTGACTCATTTGAGGTATCGCATTTGAGGTACTAAGCTCTTGAAAGTCCAAGAACTACAAGCTACAACAAAGAGGTATTCATCTAACTTGTTTTTTATTTAGTGAATCTCAAAATTGTATGCTAGTTAGGGTTCATGCTTTGGATAAATGAAAATTGCATGTATAACTTTAGAAAACTTAGATCCAAAGCATTAGGGTTGTATATGCACCATATGATTGTTATAGTGCTCAAAACCCATCAGTATGTACTTGGACAAAAATGTCAAATTTTTTTTTTGTTTAAAGTTGATTTCGAAAAAGCTTTCGATTCAATAAACTGGAGTTTCCTAGACTTAATCATGGAGCAGACGGGGTTCAGAATCACATGGAGATTATGGATTCGGGGGTGCCTCCAATCCGCTAGGGCCTCAGTTATTGTTAAGGGTTCTCCCATCTGTGAATTCCCGTTATCGAAAGGAGTCCGACAAGGCGATCCTTGTTCATATTTTCTCTTCATTATCGTAATGGATATTCTTAATATAGCCATGAGAACCGCATCTACAAAGTCCATTTTTAGCGACATCAAACTTCCAAATAATGGTCCTTTGATCTCACATCTACTCTATGCCGACAACGTTATATTTGTGGGTGAAGGGACTCATGTTAATATAAAAAACATTGCCAAGATTCTTAGATGCTTCCAAGTCTCATCGGGGCTTAAGGTCAATTTTCATAAATCAAAAGTAATTGGGTTATGTGTAGAAAACTGTGAAACAAGGAGGTGGGCGATCGAACTCAGATATCTAGTGGAGTCTCTTCTGTTTATGGACCTCGGAGTTTCGGTAGGGGCGAACATGTCACGCAAGAAATATTGGCAACCTGTTATTGAAAGATTTCAATCTAAGTTATCGTACTGGAAAGATAGACATTTATCTTTTGGTGGAAGCGTGAAATTGATCAAATGGTTCTTGGTAGTTTGCCGACCTGTTATTTCTCATTATTTAAAGCACCTGCATGTGTTATTGAGGAATTAAAGAAGTTGAGAAGAAATTTATTATGGGGAAGTTCAATCGCTGGAGGAAGATCAATTGGATAGCGTGGGATCAGGTTTTATCACCAAAAAAAAGAAGGTGGTCTTGGGATTGGGTCGCTCAAAGCGCAAAATCTGTCACTGTTATGTAAATAGCTTTGGAGATTTCATATTGAACCAGATTCTCTGCGGAGTTTGGTCATTTATGGGATCCATAATTTAGAAAGAAAACCATGACAAAACTTCTCTAAAAAACCTTATCGCATGTATGGCATAATAGTTCCAAATTCTTTGGAGATCTTGCTATGATGAATATTTAGGCTGATGATATCTTCCAACAACATGTATTCTCGGGGAACAAAACGCTGTTGTGGAAAGACAAGTGGTTCTCCCACAACACACTTCAGGAACTATTCCCAAATTTATATGCTTTAGAATCCCAGAAATCTTGCTTCATTTCTGAAACGAGAGAGGGCGGAGTCTTTAAATGGGCATGGAAATCAACTCCAAATTCCGATCAGGCTAATCAAGGCTAATCAAGAACTAGTCAACTTGAATTTGGTTTTATGTGGTTATAACTTTCTGCAGGAACATGATAAATTCTGGTGTAAGGTTTACCCAGACGGTAAGTTCACAGTGGAAGCTTTGCGGAGATGTGTTGACTCAAAAATCACGAATACAGGAGGCGAACCATTTATATGGCTTAAAATAGTCTCGATAAAGTTGTCCAACTTTGCTTGGAGGGCGAAGGTGTAACAACCAAATTTTCACATCCAAAAATTTCATTTTTTATAAATTACTTTAATTAAAACATTCGTAGGAAAACATTGTCAAATCAGAACATCTCATAAAACTGTATATAATGTCTGAAAATCCCAATCATAATATAGTGATAATATCATAGTACAATCCCAAGGAAACTCCTAATGCGGAATCTGAGGTGAGTGTATGATGTGCAGCTACCGCGCCGACTCCTTCCCCCTCGCTGAAGAGGTACCTGAAACAAAACTGAAAACTGTAAGCACGAAGCTTAGTGAGTTCCCCCACAATACCACACACCATACAGCATATTGTCAGACAATTATGGGGCGCCTGACTTACCCAGGTCAAACCATTCTGGGGCGTTTGACGTACCCAAGTCAAGCCATTCTTGGGTGCTTGACGTACCCGTCGGTCTATTTCACCCGACTACCGGGGACTATTTCACCCCCTACTACTACCACATAATCACATAGCATAACATAATATACTGTCAGGCAATTCTGGGGTGTCTGACTTACCCAGGTCAAGCCATTCTGGGGTGCTTGACGTACCCGTCGGTTTATTTCACCCGACAACCGGGGACTATTTCACCCCTACTACTACTACCGCATAAACAAATATCATATAAGCACATAACATAACAGGTAACAACAAACCTAAATGAATATCACAAAGACAATCATCTAACATCCAACTCCTACTAGTGGGCGACATTGTGGCCGTCGAGTTCATCTTCAATCTTAAGGAGATTGCCTTGGACTCGCCGAGTCTGTTCTAGCACTCGTCGAGTCCCATGAACTCCAGGTCTAAAACTAAGTCCAATGCGTTGGGTCACTCCTTTTGTCCTGCTACCACCCTTCCAACACCTAACTGAGTTCTTTTGGCCCTTAACAGATATGGGACACAAAGCCTTGGACTCGTTGAGTCCCAAGAACGGACTCGCCGAGTCGATAACGTCCACACTCAAAATCCTCGATTTCTAATGTATAACACTTGACCAAATGGTAGATCCAAGCCCCTAATCTTGATCTAGCATGTAAAGTTACAAACTTTACGTGCATGCATGGAAGAATGAGCCCAAATGGCTCAAAAAGGAACTCCCAACATGCATGAGGCTTTCCATGGGTTCCAAAACAGTTGCTTTCTGCCTTAGGGTCCCTCAAGAACCCTGGATCCGAAACCCTAGCCCTCAACCATGCTTGCAATCATGCTTGGTAGCCAAACTGGGTCTTAGAAGCCCTAACTTCGTTCAAGAATAGATCTATAATAATAATGAACAAGGTGTAAGGTTTATACCTCAAATGCACTGTGGAAGATGCTCAAACTCGGATCCCTCTAGCCTCTTCTTGTTTCTTCAAGCTTTTCCTTCCTTTCTTAGATCACAAAAGCACCAAAATCACTCAAAAGGCCTTAAATCTTCACTCACACGATTGAGGTTCGCTATGGGGGTCTTCTGGGAGCAAATGGGACGATGGGTGACTGAATGAGATGTTTAAATAGGGTGCAAACCCTCGGATTAGGGTTTTTGTCCAGTCAGGGCCTACTCGTTGAGTCCGGGACCCGACTCGCCGAGTCCATCACTAAAATTTCGCGTCCCGCCCCGCTTCTACTCGGCGAGTTGGTCCTTCAATTCGCCGAGTCCAAGGCCAAAAATGCAAAACACTTAGATAAAAATAAAAAGAATTACGTACCAAGAACCAGGTGCTACAAAAGGAAGGGATGATTCCGGTTGCAGCTGCTCTGTCAATGAGAGGTGTTTAAACTGACTCGTTGATATGCAAACTTTGTAATATAGGTGAAGAATCTACAGACCATCTGCTTACGAGCTACTCATTTGTTTTAGAAGTCGTTAAAATGATTCTTAACTGGTGCGGAATTCCTCAAGGGCAATTTACAAAGGTGGCAGAGTTGCTAGATTTTGGTGTCCGATGGGGAAATTGCCTCAAAAAACGCAAAAGGCTATTAGCCATTCTATATGGGCTTATTTGGCGAATTTGAAAGGCTAGGAATAACATAATCTACAACATGGTTCAATCCCCATGACGTTAGTTGACGATGTCATCTTATTGGTTTACTCTTGGCATAAATTTAGGGGGTCTCATAATTCACGTAAATGATTTGAGATTTTAAGTGGTGTTGCTCTCCTTTCTTATGTTATAATATGTAAATTCTTGTTTGTCTGCCTTCCTGCCGCCGGCTAGTTCCTTGCTAATCGCGTGATTTTTTTTATAATATTATTCGCCGTTTAAAAAAAAAAGAAAAAAAAAACTTTTGAGGAGTAATCAAGATTTAAAGGAGAAATACGGAGACTCTGGAGATATACAGACTTCCCCAATAGAATATAATAATATACTATTTACTAATTTAAGGAAAAGTTATTTTAAGATTCAAATGTATGGCAGCCATGCATATGGTTTTGTTTGTGTGAATTGGGATGAAATTGGTCAAATCTTCTGACTTCTGATCCTTTCTTTAGTAATACAAGACTGATTATTATTATTTCTATATCTCAATGCAAAACACATAACAAAGGCAAATAAATATATAGGTGATTTTTTTTCGTTTTTCTATCAATCCTAAAATACTACGTCTTCAAACCAATGATTCAATACCATCGAATTATACCTTGTATGTAATGCGATGATATATAGGAAGAACATGAATTATGCCTTGTATGTAATGCGATGGGAGATAGGAAGAACATACAAAATCACAAAATCATGAGAATAATATATTTTAAAATAGCAAAGTTATTTTAATACTTAAAGCATTCATACTTAATTATATTAATATATAACTAAATTTACGGTGTAGAATAAAAACATTATAAAATTAAAAAAATCATATAAACATATAAAATATTATAAACAATGATTAAAAATGATAGAAAAATATAATTTTGGGCTGGTATATTGATTTTTTTTTTATTTTTTTTATTTTGGTTCAAGGACAAATGTCATATAAAAATTGAACACCTATGTTGTTAAGTTGAACGGTAAATAGATCAAAATCGTAAAAAAAACGTCAATATAAGGACCACGTTTGTAGACAAATATGCAATATCAGTAGGAACTAAAAACATAACTTTACTTAAATGATAAAATAATAAAAAAAGCTTTTATATATTAATAAAAAATATTTATGTAACAAGTAATAACCCAATATAAGGACCACATAGCAAGGATATTTGGAATTGGGGTGGATAAACAGGAGGTATCAAGTTTAGTGGAACCACTAGGGTGTAAGCTGTTCGACTTACCGTTCACCTATCTAGGTGTTCCCGTAGGGGCGAACATGAAATACAAAAGACATTGGGCGCCAGTGATAGAAAGATTCCAATCCCGATTGAACCTTTGGAAGTCTAAGACCCTATCTCTCGGGGTCGACTAACACTTGTGAAGGCTGTTCTTGGCAGCCTTCCTACCTTTTATTTCTCACTGTTTGTTGCTCCTACAGGTGTTATCAAAAAACTGGAAAGCATAAGAAGAAGATTCCTTTGGGGAGGTGCGGAGGAGCAAAAGAAGATCAACTGGGTGTCATGGAAGTTTGTGACTGCTCCTAAAGAGATTGGCGGCCTAGGGTTGGGCTCTCTCAAGGTACTCAACCTCTCACTAATCACAAAGTGGATTTGGCGGCTGAAAGTGGATAGCTCAGGTTTATGGAGTAAGGTTATTAAGGGTATCCATAATCTCTATAATAAGCCCACACAATATATATCCAAAAAGACATTACCTGGAATTTGAAATCGGATAGATGGAGTACAAGATGAGCTAAAACTGTTTGATATCGACATGGAAGAAATAATGATGAAAAAAATTGGATCTGGAGAAGAGACCATGTTTTGGCTTGATAAATGGATTGGAGACTCGACCCTAAAGACATCCTTCCCAGAGGCATACAATTTAAAATGTAACAAACACTATAAAATCAGTGACCGTCTCCAAAATGGATTTATTAACTGGGAATGGAAATCAGCACCAAGAACTCCGGAGCTGGTTAGTGAGATTAACTTGCTTGCTTCCAGAATTAGAGACTTCCAAATTGCACAGGGCAATGATAAGTGGGTGTGTACATTATCTAGTGATGGGATATTCCATGTTGATAGGCTTAGAATACAAATTGACCGGTGGAACTTGCCAACGCTGGAGACCCCATTAAAGTGGATACATGAAATTCCACTGAAGGTGACTTGCTTTATGTGGAGGGCAAACCTGGAAAAAATCCCAACTGCATGCGCCCTTCTCAAACGAGGTATCCAACTCACCTCCCCCATATGTTCATACTGCGAGAATGCAGAGGAGGATGCATACCATGTGCTCTTTCGATGCCCAATGGCTGCAAAGGTGTGGGAATGGGTGCTTAGCTGGTGTGACCTCCCTAATGTACATTTCGAATCTGTTGAGGAGCTATTGAAGTTCACAGCGCATTGGGGAACATGTGAAAAGAAAAGGAGAAATTTAATTAGTATTTGTTACGGGACGACATGACTTATTTGGAAGGCAAGGTGTGATTGAGTGTTCAAAAAAACAAGAACTTCCCCCGCCAAAGTGGCTGACTTGGTAAAATCCACGGTGTTGGTGTTTCTATGGATTAAATATAGGAAAGAATATTGTAATTTACAATGGATTGAATGGTGTATCAATCATTTTATTTGCATGTAATTTCTTCTCCTCTTTCTTGTACTCTCTGCCCCCACTAGCCTCTTGCTAGGTTGGTGGTTTTTAATGATATTTGCGGGTTAAAAAAAAAGCAAATAAGTCAAATATTTTGAATATTAACGAACACTTATTAAAGTCATATTCCATTAGTAGTAATAAGTCAAATAACTCAGTAAAACGTCTGCAACTCTGCATACTATAATTACCTTCTTCTTCTTGGAAAAGAGAATCCCGTTTATTCTCCCTTTCAAACCCGTTTTCCCTCATCACGCCTATAAGAAAGAACTCACCTCATTTGAAAACAAGCACAAATCTCTCAACTTCTTTCCAATATCTGTCTCATAAAGATATCACAAAACTTATTCCGATCATATTTTTTTCTGATAGATATATGCTGCTTTTTTTTTTTTTTTTTGGAGATAGAAGAATAGGATAATGGGAAAGAAAGATAATGTTTGTTGGAGCTGTTGGAATAGGTGCTTCGTAAGAAGAAATGAAACCATCAATGAATCTATTCATTTAACGATATGTGGGTTGTGTAGTGGTGGTGTGATTTCTTTCGAGGCCACCTATTCCAACGTCTTCCCCAAACTATCTTCCCCTCCCTTCTTATCCGTTTATTTGGTGCTTGGTGAAAAGAAATGTTGATTATGGCGTTACTTAGTAGAGTTGTTTACACCTTTAAAATTTCTTGCATGTGGTCTATGGATTTCAATGATGTTTCTTTCATTTTTTGGTTTTCTATGTTTGATTTGTTTTGCTTATGTCTTTGGTTGTGCTTATGCAAGAAAAATTGTTCTATGGAAGAAGTGTTGGTGACTTTTTTTTTTTCAACTAACAGGATATTTTTTATTAAATGACTTTAGTAATTTTACTTTTTGTGCATATTAGTGGTTTTTTATATATTTATCATCATGATTAATATAAAAATATGGAAATGAAAATTATTTGGAAATTGATTTGTAAATTGTTGGTTTGATCTAGGTTTTCAATAAGTAACGAAAGTGTTTGCTTCGATTTGGTCTTGGATGCTTAAATGGACTTGTCTGTTTCCTCTTTCTCCTGGAAAACCGTTTGGAACTCATGTCCAACTTGAAGATTGGATAAAAATAGGCTTAAACTGGAGTGTTCTCAAATCTATACCTTCTTTTGGGCTATTTGTAAGGCTAGAAATGACTCTTTTTTCAAAAACATTTGTAGCAACATGAATTCATCAATGGATGAGTTACAAGTTACTCTTTCAAGTGGTTCAAACATAGACTGAATTGTGAGTATTTTTTAAACTAGTTTGATTGATTTTGTGACCTTAATTTTCATTATTGTATTTTGCAACGCTCTAGTGCCTTGCTATTTTTCATTTTTAATGCTTTATGCTTTAGTTTAATTTAGTTCTTCAAATTAAAAACCTAATTAACCAATTAGTTGTTCACTTGTCATATTGTTGGTGAAGTGATAAATAAAAAGTGATTTCACAGCATAAAATGGTTTCAATAGGCTAAATGCCTATTCCATTAAATGTAGAAACCATCTCACAGAAAAACATAGTAATTAAGTTAGAAAATGTTAAAAATTCGAACTACCTGGTTTATCTAGACTATGGAGCTGTTTTTTTTTTCTTATAAAGGTAAATGTGAAACAAGTTGAAGTTATTTTTTTTCATCAAAGGTAAAAATGTAGTTGCATAATTTGAAACTTGCCTTCTATATTTTTCCCCTTAACCTCTCACGTTTAGCAAATAATAACCCCAAGATAGGCTAGTTCAACATTCAAAACGCAATTTCAAATATTATTTATTTAAAAAATAAAAAAAAAAGTGAACACCTCTAGTTGAAAGTAAACTTAGAAAAGCCATTTGATGATCAAAGTCTAACAGTTAATTACCATTATACATCAACTTTCTCAAATCATTAAACATCCCAAACATAAATATGATCAAGAATCTCAAAAACTGCCAACTTTCAAACTTGCTTCAAGTATCAAAATCTTCCATTTTCCAATACACTTTGTGAGCATACTGATGATGAATTAAGTCAGGAATTCTTGGAAGCTAATAATGGCATTCGATCTGTTGTTATAAGAAGTGAAGGAAGAAAAGATGGGATCACAAATGCCACACCCAAACAAATAATTACAAACATCACAACCCACCAAGCCTTGTGTGGAATACCTAACAATAGTTCATCACAAACTGCAATTCAAAATAAAATTGTTAAGTAATTAAAAAAAAAGATGATAACAAGCTGCAATAATAAAAAAGACTAAACTGATAACAGATTCTCTTTTCGACATAACTCATAAAAAAATCTCAAACCACAGGGACTAAATTTGTAAATTTAATGTTAACTTGATAAAAGTTACCTATGTTATATATAACCATTTCCCTCTCCTTTCCATTTGGGATAGCAACCACCCCCTCAGTTTCCACAGTCAACATGACATACATTCCACTCTAAAAAACAAGAAATCTAAATTACTACTTCTCAAAATAAATAAATAAAAAATTAAGTAATAAAACACTATGAAAGAGATATTTAAGCTTAAACCTGGTTGATTTGTAAGTCTTCATCATCATTCTTGAAAATCAACTTTTCAGTATTGAGTAATTTCCTCTGGTGCTTTGGCTCAAAGTTTGGATTTTCTTTTTTAAGTTGTAATGAAAAGCTAGCGGGTATCTGATATTAAATATAACAAGTTTTTGTTAACAATAATAATAATAAAAAAGCTAAAAGATTATGTATTATTATTATATTATTATTATTATAATATACCTACAGAAGCAGGATATGATATCTTCACTTCATACCAATGATTTGGCTTAAGGCCTTGAAGTTGGTAGATACGGGATCCTGATTGTAATGGTAGAGTTTCCTTTTGCAGTTCTTCCCCGACATTTAAAATGTCCAAATTAGCCCTGTAATTGGAATATTTTTAAAATATAATTGGTGGAAAAAGTTGTTAAAATGTAACTGACTTATTAAAACAAATATATACTACTAGAATGAAGAAAAGAAAGTACCCGTATACAGTTTGTAGGAGTATTATGCAAAGCAAGAAGCAACACTTGTGAACAATTGCATGATGATGTATCCACATCAGCATTTCTGTAATGTTAACAGTCCACGCAAGCTGCCATGTCAGCTTTCTTATTCATAATGAATTCAAAAAGCACTGGCTCAACTTTGAAGTCAATTGATTTCGATTGCTTAATTGTAAGATTGAAACTTCACTTGCTAAATTTCTAATAAAATGGGAAATCTAATCACATATAAAGAAGCTAATCTATCTCAGGCATTTGATCAAACAGCTTGCATGCAATCTGATTTCTAATCTTTTGGTCATTCTAAGCGATCTGATTTCAAACCTTTCTATTAATTTTGATCCGTTTTTTCATCATCGAAACTTTGGTTCCTCAGAAATCCAAGTCATAAGACTAAACAAATCAAGACGCTTTATAATCAGAAAAGCTAGATGAACATGGTTATTAACATCAATCGATGACCCCAGACAACAAACAATTAGAAACATGAACAAGAAACACGAAAGCAGAAAAAGTTGAAGAAAAATGGAACCTGTAGTTGTGGGGTGCGAAGGTCTCTAGTCGTTGATACGAATCTGCTTCAGTTCATCTCCCTCGTCGCTCTTGATACGAATCTGCTTCCTTTCTTGGATTGGAAATGTAAAGGGGCTGGTATATAATATAATGTGGGCTCAATTGATAGCCTTTATATATTTGGGCTAATACTTGGATCACTTCAATAATGTTTAGGGCTTACAATTTATATCATCACCAGATTCCAAAACTCCAACTCCCCAGTATATTTTAATTTTTAACTTTAAAATAAAAATAAAAAAAATAAAACAAATACTATTTTATTTTCAAACCCTACTAGGCTACTCAATTTTTTCGTTCAAAAGATGTATTGTTTAGTATATTCCTTTTTTCAATTTATAAAAATTATCAAAACCTTTCGACATAGATTTTAAAATATATTCATAATTTTATATGAATGCAATATAAAAATATTTTATTTTATATTTGTATTTAATTAATATCATTTAAATTGTAGGCAGTTAATTAAAACAAAAAAAATGATAAATCTAAATTGTAAAGGACTAAAATTGACAAGCAAAACGTTCACTTTTATTTTGTTCATTTCAGTTTTGAAGCAAATAAAAAAGATTACTCCATATATAGAATTATACTATCCATTTACTCAAAAAATAATTGGAGATGGTTTAACTAGAAAATAAAGAAATTAATGGAGTTTGGAGTAGGATTAGAGATCCTTACCAGGGGTGTTTGGAGTTCATTATTTAAAATAATTTATGTTTATTTTTGAAAATGTCTATTACCTTATTTGTTATTAAAATCAAGTTTTATAAAAAAAATATTTAGCTTTATTTGTATGGGATCAAAATGAAATAAACTGCTAAATTATTTTTTAATGTTTGGCAATTTCAACTTATGCCTATAAAAATGACAAAAAAGGATATACTAATTTATTATTGACTTATCTGCTTATTTTTACATATAAAGAAAAATCGTTTTATATCATTTGAAATAGTATTTTTGACAATTTTATATCAATTTTTTTTCAAAAAAAAATATATTTTATTAGTCTGATAATTATTTATATAATCTATAAAAAAATATTTTATACATAAGACATGCATGGATATAAGTGACTCTTGGAATGTTGAACATTTTATATACCAAAACAAGTGTTCTTAAATAGGTAAGAATGTCTTATTTATGCCATGTCTCATCTAAGCCCCAACACATGTATACTCACAACTTTTAGCAATAAAAGCAATATATATTATGTCATTATCGACAACGTTTTGCATATTCCTGTCATTCACATTGGTCAATCCCAACTTAACACATTGAACGACCTTTATACCTAAACAAAACATGTTTTCTCATTACTCTCATTTCCTATGAGTTTTCCTCTACTAAACAGAACATGTTTTCTCAATTAAAAAAAAAATCGTGCTTCGTAAAAACCAAATTTAGCCATGAAAATATTTTGTTCCCGATCTCACACTAATAACACACAACACATATGTTTAACAAGCGATGTCCCAAGTTATTCCTACGATCAAATGATTATATTACTTGCATTATATTTATTTCCATAGTTTAGGCTTCAAATGGAGTCAAGTTTTTTTAACAGGTTTAATGTTTCAAATCAATGACATTATATCACATCTACTTTTCAAACTGGTCTTAATTCGTTCCTAAGTTTGTTTGTTTGTTTTTGTTTTTTGTGGTTTATTTATTTATTTATTAATCTCTACATGTTACCAGGCAAATTCAATGATAGATATTTGGATGAATATGCCAATTTAAATTTATTTGTTTAGATAAATCGATTTAGATTGCATTTTATGTTCAACATGTTACTTCCGAAAAATCAAAAATAGATACTTGGATGAATATGACAATTTAAATAAGAAATCAAAGACAACCTGGTAAAATCAAAGAATTGAAAATATAAAATATCATCCAAAATGTATTATGAGATTAGCATATTTAGTTATTAACCATATGTAAAAAAATTTAAAATATAAAAAATATCAATTCATTTTAACTAGTATTAAAAAAATTAATATATGTATATATGAATGAAGTATGAACACCCTTAAATGTTTTCACTTTTCATACATGTCTAGTAAACAAAAATATGATAAATAAAAGGTGTGTTCATATGACGAATCAGAGAGAGTTAGTGTGAACGCTATAAGCATGCCAATCATAGCTCTCGTAAAATTAATTTGTTAGATATCTGCTCCGGCCGACTATGATTTTCTTTATAACTTCCTACCAAAAACATTAAAAGACATGAAGAAAAGAATAAGTGGTTGATGTTTTAGTTGACTTTATATACTTAATAAAACAGTGGTTGAATCATTTGTGAATATTGAGGAAGTTTGAATTTTGTCTCCATGGCCTCCATCAAAACGAGAAGTGCTTCCATCATCTTCATCTTTATTTGTGCTATCTTCATAATGCAAATGGTTTTGATCGCTGCAGGTTTGTTTTATTATTCTAATTCTCTTCATTTTCCCTAATTATCTTTTTGGTATTAATATGATAATAATTCTCTTAACTTTCATGTTCATATTTGTTTACAACTGATCGATAATATAATGATGATAAATATTACAGATCAAGGGGGGTCGTTCAGAACCGAACGATATGATCCAAGAGCACCACCAACACCACAAGGAAACCCACGTCATGGCATGAATCCACCTGACTCCCCGCCACCAATTTACACTTAAGTTTGTGTTTATATTGATTGACAATTACCTTGTTAATTAAGCTTGTGTATTGTTTGTTTTAAAGAAAAAAAAAAACATCGACATGGTTGTTGGCTATGTAACATTTTATAGCATGTAATGTGATTGTGAATTATGCAGCTCGATAGTTTTATTATTGTTTGTTTAGGCAATTTTTTTAGTTCATGTCATATACAAAGTTAAAAACTGAGAATCATACAATGCATGCATTGTCTTCAATCTTACAACTAACAATGAAAGGTACTCAGATGTCATCCTAGATATTCAGATTTCAGAACAGATTTAAGATGTCGAACTCCAAATCCTAAGGCAAAGTAAATAGGCCGGTCCAAAGATAGAACGAAAAGAAAAATAGACCATCCAAACCATAAATATAATAACAAATAAATAGAAAATAGACACAACATTATAAAATTGACTTTTAATATTTAAAGTAAAATATTTCTCCAAACATTTTAAAATAAGTTAGTTTTTTCTTTATATAATTATACAATATACTCTACGAATTTTAGGCACCTTAGAGACATAGGCCCTCGGCGACCGCTCGGGTTGCCTACCGTCAGGACCGGGCCTGCCAGTAAATCTAAAAAATAAGACCTCTTGAATCAAAACACATAAAGTCAATTTGAGATTTCAGAACATATATGAAATGTCAATAAGAAAAATAGCGGTTGAGACCCAAATGCAAATGTCGAAATCCAACTCACACAAACAAACCGCTGATTAAGAATAATACAGTTAAAAGATAAATATGGTAATACCTCCTGGAGACCTCTCTCCCGATACCAATTTCGAAAAGAAGAATACTACGAGAGGGTGAGCAGTGATGACAGTCGATTTAAAGAGGAGGAATTAAGAATTAACGATTCATATATATATATATATATATATATATATATATATATATATATATATATATACTAGGTGTGAGACTTATGTATTACATCTGTTTATTTAAGAAGAAAAGCGAGAAAAATATTGAATTATTAAATTAAATTGTTTTTTTCTCTTTTAAATTTAAACAAATAATTTAGATAAATAAACAAGGATACCTAATGAGACTTTAATTTAGTGATTTTGAAATTAGAAGGAAAATTCATTTATGATATTAATATGCATTTATTATTACATTTAAATACTATGTGAAATTTAATAAAATAAAAAAACATAAAAAGCTAGTTCCATTCTTCGTCAACTATTTATTATCGAATGCCATAACAGGAAAAAGTGTTCATAAAAATTATGCCATCTTTTATGAAATAATTTTGAGTTTCTATAGACATAATTTTTCATCGTCTCTCATCTTCTTTAAAAATAATGTCTAAAATGAAGTTAAAGAAGAACCACGCGTGGTATTTTTTTCATCCGTCATGTAATAGAAGGTATGTCAAAATTATAGGGTTCAGAAACCTTCTTCAACTTTGTCTACTTCCAACCAACCATACTTCCCCCCTAAACGAACACAACACATTCATGAATGCCTATGCTTTATCACAAGTGTCCAAAAGCTAGTTCCATTCTTCGTCAACTATTTATTATCGAATGCCATATTTTCTCTCCATTCAATTTCATTTTTTGGTTATCTGATCTGTTTTTGATGCTTCTTGTTCCTTCACATAGCCTGGTCCAGATTCCATTGGAATCATTGCTATTTCTCATGGTTGCACTAGTGTGGTAGCACAAGCCTACGACTTGGTTGGTCTCCTGCCTACAAGGATCGATGAAATCCTCAATGAGACTCCTCAAGATTTCATGATTACAGAGTTGTCAATGTTGTGAACTTGTTACCCACTGCCAATAATGGAACCATCAAACTTTTATACATGCAGGTGAGTAATCAAATATTCTTACAGTCATCAATCAACACTTTTTTCTCAATTTCCTTGTTTCTAAATATCCTGAATCTTCTAAATACATTTGATGTAAATAGCTTTAAGCTCCTACAACTGTGGCCATTTCTAGTGATTTTTGGTTGCTTTGTTACACTTCCGCTATAGAAGACAATAGCCTGGTTATCTGTTAACAATCACTCGTGGCTGTTTAGAGCTACTTTCTAATGAATTCCAACTGTTTGATAATATGCGTCACTTAGGATTACTTTCTAATGAACGCCAATTGTTTGATAAAATGTCTCACTAAATGGCCCTTACATTTGTCAGCTACATTATATATCTTGATTAAGGAACTACACATGTATGCATTAAATTTGAAGTATAACGTACAATGGAAGATTGATTAACATTGAGGTAGATTACATGTTATGTCCTTGTATTTGTTTTTATATTTTGAAGTAATTCTTCTTAGGTATTATTGTAATTGTATATGTTTCGAATAGATAGACTCCACTCCCTTAAAAGGTATCATCATCTTTGAACAATTATTTGTACCGGCAAGTAACAATAGTTTAATCAATGGTAGGGTGTAGATACAAATTTCTTTTGCTCCATTTGAATAGTTGGTATGCATCTGTTCACTTATTATTAGGAGTCACTTCTTATAACAACATTGTTGTTTCCAACACTGTAACTCTTGGTTTTGGTATAAGTTTATTTCTCCAATTGTTTATATTTCCTTGGGACTCGGTGAGTTGGAAGCTTCAAATCGACGTGTCAAAAGGGCTTTGGCCGCAGAAATTAATGAACCAACTCGACGAGTTGGCAGTTGAGAAGGAAACCCTAATTTTTAGGGTGTTTCACCCTATTTAATGACCTTAAGTCCCATGGCTAGCCTCCTTACCAGCCTCCTCTGCCCAGAAACCCTAATAATGTGTATCATCTCCCTTTATGAGTGTGTGAGCTTGTGGAGGGCCTTGAGTGTTGATCTTTTTGTATTCATTTGAAGAAGCTTTGAAGTTGAAGGTGTATAGCTTGGAGGGAAGACTTAGATCCAGAATCTCCCCACTTATGTCGTCTCTTGGAGGTATCTGTAACGCCCGTAGATCCGAGCTAGTCAATTTAGAGGCAATAGGGGTCGAAAATGACTTTTCGACAAAAAATTATTTAGAATAAATAATTTGAACCAAGTTGTAGTATATGTCACAAGGTTTCCATACATATAAAGAACGCCGAAATCCGAGTTATAACGAAGAAGTTATGACCCGTCGAAGTTTCGTAACGAAACTGGCACGGCACCGGGAAGCGTAAATAGTGAATTTACGATAGAGCGAGTTTTAGCCGTAGCGATATAAATGAAAGTCGTAGAGTATGTTAAACTAAGAACATCGATAAAAAGAACGCCCGAATCTGACTTCGTATGAAGAAGTTATGATTTTTTGAAGTTTCGGATTAGCAGTGTACAGCCCGAAATTCGAATATTAGATTGAGTGATTTTTAGTCGACACGACCTAAACGAGAATCGAAGATCTCGTTAAGACTAGCGTAACGAGAAAAAGATGGGCGAAAACGGACGTCGGATGAAGAAGTTATGAGGATTTAACGGACCAATCCTGTCCCGGCGTGTTAATAATACAAAATTTAAAATCGAGTCAAAATTAGCCGACGGAGTCTAAACGAAAGTTGTAGAGTACGTTCCCACCTTCACGTGGATATAAAGATCGTCGAAAACGGAGCTCGTATGTGAAAGTTACGATTTTTAGAAGCTGAGGGTGAGATTTACGAAACTTATGCATGGATTGACGGCGTGGCCTAGCTCCCAACCGTCCGATGAACCCGCTTCGGATGAGTGACACACCACCCTCGCATTACGCCCAGCGTCCGAGCTCGGGTACGCGCCGCGTACAACTGCCCTCTGCGGTTCCGAGACGTCCACGATGACCCACCCCCTTCGCGACATGTGTTGTACGACCGAGGTTACGCCCCGCGTCCGAGGACCTGTACGCCCAGCGTACGTCCGAGGACCAGCCTATAAAAGGGCTGTGAGGGCTGCCATATTTTCTCATAAATTCACTCAAACTTTCTCACTCTACTTTCTCTCACTACCCCCTAACCCCCTCCTAAGCCTAGGTAAACCCCCTAGCACCCTAAGGAAGCCCCGAGGCTCCCAGAGTCCCGAGAAAAACTGTCTTTCGGTTTCGAAACGCTGCTCCAAATAAAGTTCCGGTTTTCGATAAAATTCGCTGTAAGTGAGCTACGCTTACGCAATTTTTAATATAGCTTCCAAATAATTATAGTAATGTTATTAGGTCCTTAAAATAATTATTTGGGCTATTATTATGAGTTATTTTGAGTGTTATTTAAAGCTTATATAATAATAATAATAATAGTCAGACTATTAATTTGTCGCGGTTATCGTTAGACTAAACCCTAGTGGTATTGATACTAGGTTTTATCGAAGGAAATTGTTTTGAGAGTATCGAAGCGTTGTCCGAGTGCTGAGTCACCACCTTTCAGGTGGGTGCATAGTCCCCTTCAACTTACACATAGATATGAAGTATTTACTACGTGCTATGTGTGCATATTGTTTGTTTACTTGTTGTCTATGTCCGGTGAAAGATTTTATACATGTTTTAAATGATTTAAACTATATATGTATTTTATATCTACGAAAATGTTGGGGTAAAACATGGGTAGATATAATAGATGAAATATGAGTTGGACGATGAGTTGAGAGGTGATATAGACTATGAGGTATGGGTGAGAGGTGTACAATGTGAGAAGCCTTTTTCCCAAACGATGTCCCCGTCATTCAGCAGAGTATGGATGACAACCACGGATTATTCTAGATAGTCCAGTGGAACACTAGCAGGCTCGCAACCTGTAGGTGTTGTGAACGATGTGTTCACTCGGTGTACTCTAAACCTTGGTGATCATGCAGACTTGATGCCTAGACCCTGATGATCATGCAGACTTGGTGCCAAAACCCTGGTGACTATGCAGACTTAGTGCCTATTGTATAAATTCTGGCGACTATACAGACTTAGTGCCTAAACCCCGGTGACGATGGACTTCGTGCCGATTCCTTAGGATGATCCTTAGGAATGTATGAACGAGGAATGGTTGATTCTTAGGGTAGATCCTTAAGAATAAAGAAGATAATGGGGATGGGTAATTGGGTTGATTGTTTGATTGTTTGAACATAATAATTATATTATTGTGGGTTGAAAACCCTATGTACTCACCAGGTTTCCCAACCTGACCCACTCAGTTTATTTATATCACAGGTGTTGATATGAAGTCACATTACACTGAGAGATTTAAAGAGATGTAGATCACTAGTGTAAATAAATGTAAGTTCTGTTTATGCTTATGTTTCTGTATTAACGATGACATCCCAAACGTTTTAAAATGAATAAAATACGTTTCTTCGAAAATGTTTTAATAACGTATTCATCATGTTTTTCTGGTAACAAATTCTGTAACATTTTTATTAAAAGAAGTACTCTGATTTTTATAAAGCATAAACAAAATCGGTCTTTTCTGGCCGTGAAAATGGGGATGTCACAGTATCAAGTTTAGACCTTGCTTTGTTGTTGTTTAGATCTCTTTGTTTTAGGGTTTTACCTTTATTTTGGGCTCATGGTTGGGTCGTCCAAGAAGTTGAGTGTTCCATGGATTGTCACGTTAGATCTGGCCATTTTATGGCCTCTTGTGGCTTAAAGTTGCAAGCTTTACTAGGTTCTAGGTCCCGTTCATTCAATAAGTTCTTTATTAAGCCCCTCTTGAGCCCTGGGGTTTTTTTAGCATGCATGGACGTAAAGTTGGACACTTTACGTGATTTTCCAGCCTTTAGATGTCAGATCTGCATTTTGGGACTGTGTCTTTGGAGTTTAAGGGCTTAATGGATCAAGCCTCACTCTAATGAGTCTAGGGTTCGGGTTTGAATCATTTTGGTGGTTCTTAAGGGCAACATTGGAAACTTTACCCTTGTAGACATCATTTTGGAGGAGATATGAGAATAGGAGCTCCTAGATTCGATGGAAGCAGCTTAATGCATTAAGTTGTTGGATTTGTAGCTAACTCGGAGTGTTCATTAGTGAACACGACTAGTTGATAAGATTTTTGCTGATCTGGCAGCTAATGGAGGAAAACGGCGAGTTGAAGGACAACTTGGCATATTGGGTCAACTCAGGCTGTTGACTTTGACTTTGACTTTAGTATTGGACCAAGTTTGACCTATAAGGGATTTTGGGGCATTTCTAGTTGTATTTAAGGAATTGTTTCTGTTTAGGGGTTGAGTGGAGCTAATATTCGGAGTCGGGACCTGTTCAACTATCGTTCTATATTAGAGGTAAGTCTTCTCACTACACTCATGGGTCGAAGGCACTAAGGCGGCCCATTAATCGACATGATATGATTAGTAATGGAGTATGAAATAGTTTTCTATTTGATATATGTGTGAACTTATGTGAAGACCATGGGAGGAGCCAATGGCACTTGGCAAGACCATGGGAGGAGCCCATGGCTCGGGGATACAAGACCATGGAAGTAGCCCATGACATTCCAAATCAAGACCATGGAGGGAGTCCATGGTAAACATATATGTATATATGCATGACATTACGTGATTATATGTTTTTGTGTGTTTTGGGAAACTCACTAAGCGTGTGCTTATAGTTTTGTTGGATGTTTTAGGTACCTGTAGTTTTAAGGGCGAGGACCCGGCTTGATGGCACGGCACGCATTCTACAGTGTTTTCATATTTAATTTTGATACTATGATCTATTAAAACACTATGTTCATGTAATGGGATTTTTAGAAACAATTGTGGTTGGTATTTATGATTATAAAAGTTAATTTTTTTTGTAAAATTTGGGCTGTTACAAACACCTTTTTCAAACCAGTAAATTTATGGCAGATTAGGATCTCTATATTCACTTCTGACTTTCGTTTTAGTGAAAACCCCACTTGTAAAGTTATATCTAATTGCTAATTGGATTCTAATATATCAAATAGACCATAAGATTTAGATGAGGAAGCCAGGAAGTGATTAACCAAAAGATTTTATATTCGACTCAATTCTAAACATGAAAATTTGATTTATCTTTTTGTTTTTAAAATTGCCTATGCTACTTATACAAGGCTAATTATATATTTGGTGTAAAGAGCAAGAGCCTGGATAGTACATAATCTTTTGAACATGGATAGGCTTGTTAATATTTCAATAGAAGATATTGACAACACATGCAACTTGACCGAAGATATCATATTCTTTTATCAACAGTTTGATGTATAAGCCCTAAATTCATTTTATTGGTAAGACATCATTTTTGTTATATTGTGTTTAATATATTTTTTGATCTAAGTTTATGTTGGGTTTACTAAATTTGAACACTGGTTTTGTTTTTCTGAAAACATAAAGCTTTACCAAGCTTTTTTGTTAAACTATTTATTCGTTAAACTAAGTGCCAGTTCATAGCATGCGTTTTTTGGGGATAAAGTGTAACGCATGGTTCCTGGTATGTATTTGAATTATAAATTATTCATTTTTATAGAGCAACTCAACAAGTTTGAGGCCCCAGACTCATCGAGTAGAGATGTTTTAGACCCCGGGTTTTGGTGATGAACTCGATGAGTTGGGAGGAATCAACTCGACGAGTTGGTTGGGTGAAATGAAACCCTAAATTCAGGGTTTTACACCCTATTTAAACACCTTAAACCTTTCTTGTTGGCCTCATTTTCCAACTTCCACTTTCCTAAGCCTAAATCTCAAAACCCTAAGCTACTTTGAGTGATTGTGAGCAATTTTGGGTGTTTTGGTGTGTGTTGTAGCCATTGGGAGAAGGAAAAGCTTGAAGACTCAAGGAGGAGCTTATAGATCCGAAATCCTTGCCTCATCCATGACACTTTTCTGGTATAAAGCTTGAACCTTGCCTTTGTAGTTGAGTAGATCTCCTTTTTGGGTTATTTTGCTTGGTTTTGGCCCAAATATCATGGTCATTGGGAGTTGGATGTCCCAAATGAGTTAACACTTCAGATCTAGGGTCTTGAGGGGTTTTCATGGCATAAAGGTGCCAACTTTATGGCCATGGAAGTCCCATGCAACCTTTAGACTATCATTTTGGCATTTTAGAACTTCTAATGGCCATGCATGTAGATAAAGCTGGAAGTTTACGTGATCTTTCAGTCCTTAGAGTCCACATCTATGACGTCATGGTCTATGTTGTAGTTTTTGTGGTCTTTGGATGAAGACTTTGGCCTTTTTGGGTTAGGGTTTGAGCTTAATCTCATTAGGTAGGGTATAGATCTGGAGTATAGGGTATAGATCTGAAGAATAATGGCATAATTCATTAAGAAGGGTTAACAGACTGAAGAACTCGATGAGTTGATTAAGAGTGTCCCGATTTTGTTGTAAAGGACGAACTCGGCGATTTGGGGGAAAACTCGACGAGTCAACCCGGATATCACGATTCTATTAGTTATGGAAACTCGCTGAGTTGGAAGATAACTCGATGGGTTGCATCGTGATTTCACGATTCTGTGATTCATGGGAACTCGACGAGTTGAAGAGCAAACTTGACGAGTTGAGTCAACTCGAAGTGTTGACTTTGACTAGACTTTGACTTTGACTTGGACCAAAGCTGACCCTTAAGGGAATTACGACTATGAAAGGGTATATAAGGAAATCTTTTATGTGTAGGGGATTGAGTTAGACCGATATTCAGAGCCGGGGACTGTTCAGCTACTTTCCAGTATTCGCAGTGAGTTACATTCCCGGTATAAGTGGGTCGAAGGCACCAATGTCGGCCTACTTGTAATTTTTTACAATAGAGATGATTGTCTTTGTGATAATTATCTGGTTTACCACCATCTGTTGAGATTTATGTGCTTGTATGCTATGTTATTATATGGTAGTGGTAGGGTGAAGTAGACCCCGTAACCGGTCGAAAGAGACCGAAGGGGTAGGCCAGCACCCAGATATGCTTGGTAGTATGTGATTTATGTGCTTATATTCTAGGATATTATATGGTAGTGGTAGGGGTGAAATAGACCCCGTAACCGGTTGAAAGAGACCGAAGGGGTAGGCCAGCACCCAAATATGCTAGGTAGTATCCGGTTGAAAGAAACCGAAGGTGTAGGCCAGCATCCATGTATGCTAGGCAGTAACCGGTTGAAAAAGACCGAAGGGGTAGGCCAACACCCATATATTCTCGGCGGTAACCGGTTGCAAGAGACCGATGGGGTAGGCCAGCACCCGGATATGCTAGGCAGTATGTTTATCGTATGGTATGTAGTATGATGGGAGAACTCACTAAGCTTCGTGCTTAAGTTTTTTAATTTTGGTTTCAGGTACTTCTACTTCAAAAGGAAAGGAGCTGACATGATCGCAATGCATCACACTATGATTTTTTGCACATGAGATCTTTGGGAGTTATACTCTGATGTTGTTTTATTATGACATGATTTGGATATTGGTTTTGATTATGATATGAGATGACACTATTGATGTTTTCAGACTATTGGTTTTTATAATTACGTAATTAACTGATAAATAAATAAATTATAATTACGTGTCATTTTGTACTTAACTGTTCTAGACCTAATTTTTTTTATCTTATAGGCCTGTTAATTTATTTATGTTTTTTTTTCATATATTTCAATTTTTATATTATTATGTGGATGAAATAAGATGATTGCGTTGATATATTCCAATTTATATTAAATATTAGATGACAAATATTATAATATATAAATGAATTACAAAATTTAAAGAATACTAATAAATAAATAATTTTTTATAAATCTTCCTCAAGAAGCTATTCTAAATGCCATTTTATGTCCTTCAAATTCTAACAAATTGTTTTTGCAACATCCTAAAAATTAAGACCAAAAATTTCTTTTTCATTATAATAAAACTATCATTAAAAAATATTCATAAAACCATGATAATATCGGAGTATGATCAAAACATCTAAATACATCAGAGTCGAATAAAAAGTTGAACGATATGATATGTGCGATGCGATTACCCCGAGATCTTCCCCTTGGATCCAGAAGTACCTAAAACCTGAACTGAAAATCGTAAGCAGAAAGTTTAGTGAGTTCCCCAAAACACTACATACCATACATATCAACATATAATGGGTCTCGCCCGGCATCGGGCCCCGCACATAACAGATATGTCAGTAATATGAGATGGGTCATGTCACATCACATTCATCAGGCCCGCCTAGCATCGAGCCCCGCCAGGTATATATACAAACACATAAACACATGCAAGAATCACAAAGATAAATAGAATAGAAGATAGTCATTAGGCCTCACCTAGCATCGGGCCTTGCCCTATATACATATCAGATATCATACATGCAAGATTTACGCAGATAACTAACATTTTAATCATAATAAAGCATGGGGCGGCATTGTTGCCTTCGACCCGCCAAACATAGTGAGGAAACTCACCTCAATCTGTGGAATCTATCAGATAAAATATCAGTGTACTGATCCGGAAAATTCCCATGCTAACACCATCAAATAATATCCAATTAATAATTGGTCCACAATCCATATTTGAAATCCTGGTCTGATGTCCAAACCTCAGGGTAAAAGTCCATTTTACACTCTCCTCACTTGGCCCAAAAATTTGAGGCCCAATCCAATAGCCCCACAAAGCCAAATAAGGCCCATCTTCCTAATTGGGCCTAAAACCCATCATGTAACACCCGTTTTCTTGGAAGAGTCGAATCATGGTTTCAAGGAGTCAAAGGCAATGTTTTTGGGTAAAACCAAGGCTCACGACGTGAGCCATAGAAGGGTCACAACATGAGGAGCGCTTAATGAAGAAATTGTATATATGCTGAGCTCACGAAGTGAGCAATAAGAGTTCACGACGTGAGGATGGTTGCATCCCAAGCCTACAAACTTTTAGGGTTTCACATGTATTTAAACCCCTGTAACTCGGTTTTAGGGTTCATTTCTCAGTCTCCACCCCCCTCCAACTCAGACAAACCCTAACCCTCATCTCACTTGGTGGTTTTGGATCCATCTTGGTGTTTTAGCGGCTAGAAGGATAAGAAGATGTTCTAGAGTGTTTGTCCAGCAAGGAGGCTTCATCATCATCATCTTGTGCACATTATGGACCTTTGTAAGTGTCCAAGATTCAACCTTTATGAGTTTAAGTTACTAGATCTAGGTTCTTTCCCCTTTTCCTTATTGATTGTGGAAGTTTGCATGGAGGAGATTCCTAAAGTTGGCAACTTTATTGTAATATCTCAAAAATCACAACCAATTTAAACTTTTCAAATCAACCCATTTACTATTAAAAGTGTTTACAAAACCATTGTTTCCAAAATATAATTTAAAACAGAGTCTCCCAAAGTACCACTATATAATACACATATCATATACAAATAAGAATGTTGGGTCCAATTAGTCATCGGACTGGAATACCCATGAGTCCACAACCACCAGGCTAGATTACTCCTGGCCCAATCAGTCATCGGACTAGAATGCCAATATATAACATGTCCACTCAGTGATCGGACATGAATACCCTTGGGTCCACTCAGTCATCGGACTGGAATATCCTCGGGTCCACTTAGTCATCAGACTGGAATACCCCCAGTCTGTTGACTCACAAACATATCAGTAAAGTCTCAACCCAACACGATATTTCGACATATAACAGATAACAAACATAATTAATAGACAAATAATCATGCAGCCAGAAATCATAGACAGTCTTACAGATCTATTGGTCTATGCATACCAGTAACTATAATATAATCATAGATATCTATCCCATACTCATCATATCATAAATCGATGTATAATAGGATATCAATCCAATGGGTCGACCTTGGTGCCTTCAACCCGTAACTACAGTGAGGAAAACTCACCTCATAATCTGATGAATAGTTGATCAATACTTTGCCCCCAAATACCGGCTGGACCTAAATCCTAAATGTCAAAACATTATCCATTAATAATATTTTCCCCAAAATGTCCTTGGTCAAACTTGGTCAATGGTCAGAAGTCAAGTCAACACCTATCCGAGTCGACCCAAACAAGCCAATTCGACCGAGTCGACTCAGCCGAGTATGTTGGGCGTACTCTTCTTTACACAGGGCGTACTCAGTGGTTGACCAGCTTACAGGGAGCGGACCGCGTACGCGCAACGTACCACTTGGTATGCCCAACGTACGTGCTAGTTCATCCATTTCCCCGTTTAGAGCTTAATACTCCAAATCTTCACGTCCAAAGTCAGATCCAAAGCCAAAATATCGTCAAGAGTTATAAAGTTTCCAACTTTATGACTTTACATGTCCATTAAGTAGTTAAAAGACAAAATCTCAACATCTTAATGATGGGTTTTAGCCATAAGAACATCCTATGTGCTCATGCAACCCTAATGCTTGGATCTAGGTTTCTCTATTGTACATGCAATTCATCCAAGACTTTAAACCCTAGATCTAGCATACAATTAATCATATTAACATGTGAAAGGGTTTTTAGATCTTACCTTGATTGTTATGTAGCAATAACAATCTCAAATCCTCCTTGTAATGACTTTAGAAAGCTTAGAGTCACAAGTGTCACTCCTCTAATGGCTCACAAACACCAAGAGCAAGAGGATGAGGAATAAGGAGAGAGGAGGCTGCCCAAAAACGTCCAAAGCCCTAAGGAGTTACTTCCACACGTTTTTGGTGCTCTAGGGATCTTTAAATAGTGAGGCTATTAGGGTTATCTAACAAGGAAACCCTAATTTGGATGCTTAGGCCCTAAGCAACCCATTGACTCCTTCCTTAGAGGCCTAGGACGATTTCTAATGGGTTTCCCCATAGAATTCGTCCACCCCTCTAATATGGAGTCCATTAGCCCAATATTCAACTATCACACAATTGACAGTTCTAGTCCCTTAAGTTTAATTAATGTCTTTTAGCCACAAACTTAATTCTTATTAATTCTTGACTAATAGTAATTAAACAATATGATTTCTCCTTTAATATATTGCTCTCATAATATATTAATAAATCATAATTAATCCTCTCTCTCCATAATTCATCCTATCAAGTTGCTTTGGTGAAGGCAACCCAAAAGGACCATGCACCATCGGGTCAAGTACATACCAAAATAGTTATGGACTTAGACACTAATCCAACAGTCTCCCACTTGGATAAGTCTAACAACTATTCTGCGTATGACTTCAGATCCATATATGCAATCGTAGCTTTCAAAACCGCTGTTAACTCTGATCTTATCAGATACGCGTCCTTTAGATAAGGGATCATATATTCCTCCATTCTAGATATCGTATAGACTGAGACATGGATTTAAATCATTCTCTATGTCTATGTGTTGTTTCTCGATTTATTATTTATAACGACTGACAACAGACTACATTTAAACACATCAAATTAGTCTCGGCTTGGCCAAGCGCTTAGGTGTCATCACTAAATCATCGAGGGGCCCACAGATATCGCTTTTGATTCAATGCTTGCTTGCACTCACTCACCGAATCACACACAACAATATGTTTTATGACACCAAGTTACTGGTGCGTTTACATATTATCAATGTGTAACCGACTCGCAAGATACAACTCACACATCTCGGTTTCAAGAATATAAGATATTATCCTCTCACCAATCACTCGTGATAAAATCCATGAAGTGATCCAAGTGAGCGTGGGTTTAATCCAATGCTCAAACTCATAAGCACTCATGAACGTTGCAACAAACATTTGCTTATGTCTAATACACTTTAGACAATCCACACACCGATTCACGACAGTCTTCATTCATACCTACTTCCAACATATGAACGACTGTGGTTCGTTCAAATAATTCGATTGTTCTGAACCAATTTAATTATTCAGGAAGTCAAAACATGCAAAGTGAAACAGAAGAATAATACTAATCCCATATGGCCCTAAACTCTGGGGATAAATAAAACATTTTATTTAATCACCATATTTATTACTCATTATTTGTTGTTTCGGGTAATCAACTTCTTATTTGAATTATTACCACAGTTGTCCCATGCTCTCAGCATGCACACAATGTTTACCTACGGTCCTTACTTTGTGAAATAGATCAAATGAACACATTTCCAATCATACTCATTTCACAACTCCCAATCCTTATCATAAGTATAAGAATTCAAATTCTTGTTACTTATGCTAGATTCTAACATTTTATGCAATGATTCTTTCGTAAAGTCATAGCTCAAAATCATCAAGACTTGGCTAATCTCTATCAGAAACAATTCTATAGATATGATGTCTCTCACTCAAAGTACATTCCTTTGAACATCCTTCTTGCATAATAGTTTCTAATCCAGATATAGATTCTCAATATTCAACTCCCAATATGGAAACATTTCCATATTTTTCCATACGACAACTTATTCTTAATAGAATTTTATCTATTCATAATAATGTCGATATGGTCCATCCAATACTATACTCCCAACTACTCACAAGCGACCAATCCTCAGCGAGCTTTGGATCGTCCTTTGATAGTTGTTTAATTATTTTAGTCAAAACTGATTCTTGTCCTTTTTCCCTCTTAATGTGCTAGACATTTGGAAAATTTTAGAATGTTCAAATATTACAGCATTTGCTACCGATCCTATACCTGAAGCGTATGGGACACGATGCATAATGTCTTACATAAAGATTTGATACTTTATCAATCTTTTGCCATAATATTTTATGTGTCACGTTCTCACAATTCGAACTATGCTATAATCATAGTCGAAATTTCAGAACACACTATATATCCTTGACTAAATTTATTAACATTCTACAACCTAAGCCTTTAGACTTGAAATGAAGCATAATATTATCTCCCTTAATTATAGCAAAACAACTATTCAACCCTTACGACTTTGCAAAGGATAACTCTTGTTTTCTATAATTAATATTGCTAATTTGCAATACTTGTTTTAATAATCATACAAGCACAACATTTATGCTCCCACTATCATGATGATTATTATCAAATAAGCATAACACTTATGCTCCCACTAGCTTTGACATGATAATCCTTTATCTAAGCTTCTTAAACTTATACACCTTTGCCTTAGATAGCTCATATGTGTGTCTAAACAATTCAGACTAATTGCCAAATCTCACAATTTGAATTATGGAAAGGGATACCGTAACCATAATCGAATTCGAGAATACAATTTTCACAATCAATATCTTCTTAAAATCTCTCTTAGTGAAAGCATTTCCTCACAATCATTTTCATGAATGAGGGAATCTTATTACACTTAGATTTTAATGGTGTATGTGTTCCTATCCATGCGAATTTGTCAAAACCAAAGTTTGCAACAAACCCAAACTCATATGGACCGAACCTTCTCAATCTTGATTTCTTGCCTTATGGTAACACGAGTGCCCACCATGTCTTCCAAGTAGTTAAGCAGCTCATCCTTTCTTATCAATGTACTTTTCATTGATCAAGGTCCTTGCCTTTTATGCATTCAAATGAGAACTCATAGAACTCACATGCGTAATTAATTCAATTGGAATGGTACAGAAACAAGATAGTGTCAACACGATAGGTTGTAAACCTCAAGTCGTGTGCTAGTGATGATCGATAAGGTTTATTCTTGATTTGTTCTTGAAACCACAAGACTATTGAGACTCCCACTGACTCCTTGACTTATAAGATTCTTTTGTCAATAAACATTTCTTGACAAACAAATATTCAAGAGTTAGCGTAGATTTTATCAAGACAAAACACTTCATAAAATTGGTCCTAGTTGGTCTTTGTCTTATCCAAGACATCACAACTTTCCACATTTGATGAATGTTATAAACCTTCTTAAGACTTGTCACTTAATGTCACAATCTTAACTCTAAGACTTGTTTTTGGAACAAAGTATGATTGACTTCTTGATTTAACCATTTCTTCAATTCTTGATTCCTCTTCTCATACACATAATTGCACTAAGACTCACTTAGAGGATCAATTGAGATATGGTTCTTAATCATTAAGACCTATCTTAAAACATAATAAAAGGTACTCTCCCTTCTTCTTAGAATAGAGAAACTTTTATCTTTCCGCCTACTTGATTCTTCTTTATTCGTTCTGCTATTGATTGAAACTCTTTCAATCAACTGAGAATTACACTTAATCTCATAAGTACAATCATATTTACTTAACCTTAGTAAATCATGACGAATATCTTTGTTACTCTTGTGGTGGACTTGATCAACACACAACCTTGTGTACTCGATCTCCTAGTCCTTCACTTGACACTTTGTCAATGAATTAGTCTAATTTCCAAATATGAAATTTCTAATTTATCATGCAACCAAGTTGTATGATTCCAAGTTTCCGTCCAATTGAAACTTGGGCGATGAGAAACTTTCCCTATTTGGTAAATTCTTGACCTTTCCACAAATAACATAATTAAGAATCAAATCCATTATTGCTAATAACAGAAACATTCAAACATCAATTTTTCATACATGCCATTGCAAGGATAAATATAAAATTAAAATCTATTTTATTGCGGAAAAATTTGTCCTTACAATGCAATTCATTGAAAAAACTATGTCGATACATATTTCTTAGCAATCTATTCTAACTCTAAGTAGTAGCTCAAGAATCCAATCTTCAAGCAATGCGATCGAAATCCATTTCTTCACGATTAGATTCTGTTCACTTCTTCCCTTAAGTTTCCTTTCCTTTCTATGACCCTACAAAACATCAATTGTAATCTTATTACATCATGTATCAAGAATCTAGAATAGGAACTTAAAAGAGTTAGTTAATAGATTTTACCTAAAGCAGAGTTATACATTTTGACTCTCCCATCTCTTAGATCTCTTAGGTAAATAGGGTAGCTTCGTCTCCAATGCCCCTTCTCTTGGCAATAAAAGCAAATTGACTCTTTTGGAACAGCGCATGGTACTACTTCAGACTTTACATTTCTCTTATGATCAAACCCTTCGATCATGGCATGCCTTTCGTTGCCTATATCCACAAAGGTCTTGAAGGTAGATCCACCAATCAACTTTGCTGTTCCAATGCGCCAAATCATTGCTGATTCAGCAGCAATAAGCATATAAGTGAGATCAATGAGGGTTATGTCGTGGTTCATCATATAGTACTCTCTTACGAAATCACTATATGAGTCACGAAGTGACTGAAGAACCCAATCAACAGCCAAATCCTCACAAACAACAGATCCCAACATTCTTAATCTATCAATGTGTGACTTCATCTCTAGGATGTGTGCACACACTGACTTTCCTTCTTCATGTTTACTTGCCAAAAGGGCTTGAGTGAGTTTGAACTTTTCAATCTTTTGAACTTGTGGGTTAGGGAGAATAAAAGGAGGAGGTGGAGGAAGTGAAGCATGATCTCGTGTTCCTCGATCAAATCATGGAATATCATATTCATGTGAAAAGCTTGTTTCACGGGATTTGGGAAGATCATAGTTGTCATACTTTGACATCTACAAAATGGGAGAAAAATTAAATTCAAGTTAGTTGATTGATTGAGTCCTTAATAAATCACCCAAACGAGATATTAAGGCTAGGACCCAACACAATACACTACAAACTAGAAAAGGGATGCCGTAATCTAGTTGCAGAATATTTGAAGGTAAGTGAATGACGATTCACTAATTTCCACCATGAAAAACGAAAATGAAATTTAAGTTTTAAATGTATTGAAAATTTCTAGATCTTTTGAGATTCATTGAACCTTTCAATGGCATGTTTAAATCTCGATATGCTCCTCTAGTTTGTGACTAGGATACCGAGGATCACAAAGCGGGTGTGAATAACCATGCAAACTTACATGGTGCCCCCACATATTACAGTCATCTATTCGATGTGCCGGTTAACCACACACGCTCCACCGATCTATGACAAACATTGAGTCACCCTTTGCTACCTTTGCTTAGAACCATTTAGTGTGCCGGTTAACCACACACGTTCCACTAATGTCTCCGCAAGGGTACAAAGTGTAATTTCATGGAATTGAATCAATTCACTTTTGCCTAAAGTAACTAAGATTGGGAATTTTTTAAAAGCATTTAGTTACTCTTGTACTTCATTATACTCATAATGGAAGGTTTTTGTCCTATCCTACCTGTTCGGCTAACGACCCTCCACTAGTCAAGAGTGCGGTGGGTAAGAGTGGATACCCATTCAATCGCCATTTTATAGGCAATTTCCTTAAACACCCCTTATAGAATAGCTTCGTGAATGAGGCCTACTAACGGTAAGCCTGACTTTTACTCATACATATATATAATGTTAGACTTTTAATGTTATATATAGTATAGGGTGTATTTTACACTTTTAAAATATTAGGTGGTCAAATTTAATAATTATACTTTTAATTTAATTAAATTGTAAACCAAAACTTTTATGGATTTATTAAATCTCTTTTAATTATACACTTTAATTAATTAATAAAACCACAAGGGTGTGAATTGAACTTTTTCAAAACAATACTAGGGTTTTAGAATTTAACATTTCTAAATTAAACTTTTAATCAACTTTTAAATTCCAAAACTTGAGGGCAAGTTTTGAAACATTTCAAAACATTAGGGTTTAACTTATTTAAATTTCAAAACAAAAACTTTTAAGTTCAAATTTAAACTATAAAACCTAAAGGGATTAATTTGAAACTTTTCCAAACTTTATCAAGAATATTCTAGATCACATAATTCAAATAAGGCAATTAACAATTAATTGGTGGTTATCTAATTAGATCTAGTTCAAATTCTTGCAAGATAATGATCAAATAATTCAAATAATTTAACATTTATCAAATAAGGTAACAATTATCTAATTAGATGGCCAAAATCTTTTATTTTGACAAAGATAATCATAAGTGATCAACAAAATTCGAATTTTATTAATTTTAAACAATTATAGCAATTATCCTAAGTCAAAATAGGTAAAAAATCCCGAAAATCCGTCTGTCTGACAGCTAAACTCGCCGAGTCCCCTTATGGACTCGCCGAGTTCACCCTACTCGACGAGTCCACATTAGAACTCGACGAGTTTGTCAGGCAGATGGCCAAAAACTCGATCTTGCAACATGAATGAATGTACTAGGCATCAATAAAATAGAAACCAACCTGGCTCTGATACCACTGATGGGTTTTAGCCATAAGAACATCCTATGTGCTCATGCAACCCTAATGCTTGGATCTAGGTTTCTCTATTGTACATGCAATTCATCCAAGACTTTAAACCCTAGATCTAGCATACAATTAATCATATTAACATGTGAAAGGGTTTTTAGATCTTACCTTGATTGTTATGTAGCAATAACAATCCCAAATCCTCCTTGTAATGACTTTAGAAAGCTTAGAGTCACAAGTGTCACTCCTCTAATGGCTCACAAACACCAAGAGCAAGAGGGTGAAGAATAAGGAGAGAGGAGGCTGCCCAAAAATGTCCAAAACCCTAAGGAGTTACTTCCACACGTTTTTGGTGCTCTAGGGATCTTTAAATAGTGAGGCTATTAGGGTTATCTAACAAGGAAACCCTAATTTGGATGCTTAGGCCCTAAGCAACCCATGGACTCCTTCCTTAGAGGCCTAGGACGATTTTTAATGGGTTTCCCCATAGAATTCGTCCACCCCTCTAATATGGAGTCCATTAGCCCAATATTCAACTATCACACAATTGACAGTTCTAGTCCCTTAAGTTTAATTAATGTCTTTTAGCCACAAACTTAATTCTTATTAATTCTTGACTAATATTAATTAAACAATATGATTTCTCCTTTAATATATTATTGTCATAATATATTAATAAATCATAATTAATCCTCTCTCTCCGTAATTCATCCTATCAAGTTGCTATGGTGAAGGCAACCTAAAAGGACCATGCACCATCGGGTCAAGTACATACCAAAATAGTTATGGACTTAGACACTAATCCAACACTTAATGCATTAATATCTTCTATAACATGCATGGAGCAAAACTAACCATCAAGACCGCATTTTTATGACCGAAGAGCCCTTAGAAGGTCTTAAAGGACGAATTATTAGGTCAATAACTGTAACATCCCGATGATGAGGTACTTCTAAATTTGACCTTATAATTGAATTATATTGAATTTTGGTCCCTAAGTGTAAGAAAGAGTGTATAAGGGGCTGTATTGGCATTTTGGTAAAATTGGGACTTGAGGAGTACGATGTGCGTACGTGTGTACGTTAAACGTACTAAGGCGTGCCTTAGTACGTTGGGTGTACACTTCGTACGCAGGGCATACGTGGGAAAACATGCAAACCCTAATTTTGGTGTTTTGGCTCATATTTTAACATATTTAAAGCCTCACATTTCATTCTTGTCTAGCCTCTTTCTATGAGATCGATCCTCAAGCAACCCTAGAGCAAGAGAGAGCAAATTTTGAGCTTTTAGGTGAGTTTTTGTGTGGTTTTGAAGAAAGAAATAGGTGGTGAGAAGATCGTGGAGGTGGGTACATTTTGGATCTAGGATTTCTACTTGGTTTGCAACATCTTGAAGGTTTAAAGCTTGCATCTTTACCACTCCATCTTGTAGATCTAGTGTTTTGCTCTTTTAAGTCACTTTTTGGTCCCAAAATGATGATTCATGAACATAGCATGTTCTTGACCAATTAAGCTGTCCTTTAAGACCCTTGGAAGGGTCTTGAGTCATAAAATGGGTTCCAAATGGTTGGTTTTTCTCCATGCATCATTTAGAAGGTCTTAATGGATTGAAGTTAAGTTAAGCACTTAATGGACATGCAAAGTCATAAAGTTGGAAACTTTATGACTCTTGGAGGTATTTTAGCCATGGATCTAAAAAATAAATGTGAGTGCGTTTTAGCCATTAAGCACTTGTTGAGATTATGGACTTCTAGGAGTACGCCCTACATACGAGGTCAACCACCCTGATGGTGGTCAACATGCGAGTATGCCTTACATACTCACTCTGTGGTGACTTGGCTGGGTTGACTCGATTGATTTGACAAGTTTGACTTTGACCAAGTTTCACCTTAGGTCATTTTGGGTATTTTGATCGTGACTGGTCAATTGGTTGGATAGGTGACGATTAGAGCTGAGATTCGGAGTCAAGACCTGATCAACTTTTGTCTAGTTTGTGAGGTGATTTTTCCTCATTGTATTTAAGGGTAAAACGCACCAAGGCAAGCCCATTGGATTAGATATCCTATTTTGGGATAATATGTTATCACGTTGTAGTGATCTGTTAAATCGGTATCATGGTATATAGGCTAATACTATGCTTAGTGATCTGTAAGATTTGCCTGATTGTGTGTTGAATGGTTATATGTATGTTTATCTTTTATGTGTATGTCGACATGGTAGGTGTGGTTGGGTTGAGGTGGACCAATGTAGACTGAAGGCCAAGAGACCCAGGGCATCCCAGATAGACTGCATGCCTGAGAGCCATACCAGTCATTCAGAGAACGGTCCAGATAGGCTGATGGCCTGGTGAGGCATTCCAATCATGATGAAGGTTATGTTAGCGTCCCAGATAGTCTGTAGGCCGGTGCAACGTTCCAGTTAAGTTTAAGGCTCTCTATGCATGTTGTTTATGTTGGGTTTTTAGCATTCTAACACTCCTAAGGTGTTCATGCAACCCTAAATACCTTGGATCTTTGTTTTCACTAATTATACATGCAATGGTGTTTCCAAGGTATTAAACCTATGACTAGCATACAATATGTCATATACCACACAAGAATCTAGTTAGGATAACATAACTTATGGTGGAGATGGAAGTCTTGATGTATCTAGCCTTAATAGCGTAGCCCCAATAGTTTGGAAGCCTCAAGTGGAATCACAACATGTCATGGACAAAGGAGGAACTTGAGAGAGAATCTCCATGTACCTAAAACCAACATGAACTCCAAGAATACACAACTGTCGATTTTGGGCAATGAAGTATGTATTTATATGTGGGATTTCTAGGGTCATGGATATAATTACAACCCAAATCCATACCCATGGGTCTTATGATCCATGGTTCATGTGGCCCAACTCTTTATGTATCCGTATATAAACTTGGTCCAACATGGATCATAAGCCCAACACACATAAATATAACTAGTTAACATAATTAGTCCCCATAGATTTAATTAGTCTCTTTTTGATCACTAAATGAATTCTAAATTAATTCTTGATCAATACTAATTAAAACCATATGATTTCATATTAATATATTAGTACTTATAATATATTAATAAATCATATATAACCTTCTCTCAAGAGTCCATCCTAACGAATTGTCCTGGTGATATGCAACCTAAATGGACCATGGTACTCTCGGGTCAAGTACATACCAATAATAGTTATGGGCTTAGAAATCTAATCCAACAGTCTCCCACATGGATAAGTCTAAAACTATTATTGCAAGTACGACTTCATACCCGACTAGAAATCGTAGCTCTTAAAGTTGTTGTCGAAATCTGAACAAATCAATGACGCGCCCATTAATAAGGGATCCTATATTCCTCCATTCTAGATATCATATGGACTGAGACATGGATTATAATCATTCTCTCTGTCCATTTGTTGTTTCCCGATTTCTGATTTATGACAACTGACTAATTGAACAAATCAAATCACTCCAGGCTTGGCCAAGTACTTAGGGTTGTCATCACTAAATCATCGAGGGGCCCACAGATATTGCTTTTATCCTTATGAGGTAAAAGGAATGGATAAACTTCGACTCATATGCTTGCACTAACTAATTGTTGAATCATACACAAAGACACGTTTTATAACATCAAGTTATTGATGCGTTTTCGTACAATCAATGTATAACCAACTCATAGTCAACAACTCATATCTCCAGGTTTAAAGAATATAAGATATTATCGTCTCATAATTCACTTGTGATAAAATCCATGAAGTGATTCAAATGAGCGTGAGTTTAATCCAATACTCGAATCTTATTCCAGGAGCACTCATGAACACTGCAACTAAGACTAGCCACCTAGACAAACTACAGACCCATTCATGACAGTCTTGCCTCAATACCTACTTCCAAAGTATGATTGACTATGGACGGTTTGAATAACCTAGTTTTTTGGGAAGTCAAAACATGCAAAGTGAAACACAAGAATAATACTAATCCTATATGGCCCCAACACTTTGAGATTAAATAAAAAACACCTTTTATCTAAGCACCATATTGATTACTCATTATTCATGTAATGTTTCGAATTATCAACTTAATACTTGAATTAAAAAATAGTCATGCCATGCTCCAAGCATGCACACTATGTTTACCTATAGTCCTTTCTTTTGTGAAATAGATCAATTGAACATGACTCCAATGATGCTCATTTCACAATCCCAATCCCTTTTGTAAATGTAAGAATACCAAACTCTTTCCATTTATTGTAATCTGTTAGATTCTAAACTTATATGTAATGATTCTCTCGTAATGAATATGCACAAAAGTCACAAAGACTTGGCAACAGACATTACAAAGTATTCAAATGGAGATCAATTCCATGGAAACAAAGTCTCATATTCAAACTACATTCCTTTAAACATCCTTCTTTGCATTAAGTTTTCTAATCTTACACAGATTCAGAGAATAACTTCCACCAATGGAAACAATTCCATATTACCATTTTGACTATCACTTCTGAACAAGAGTTGCCTCTTTTCAGAATATGTCAATATGGACATTTCCAAAGTTTACACTATACTTCTATTGTCCATGAGCAATCAATATTTGGTAAACCTCATATTGTCCTCATTAATTGCTTAATCATTTTAGTCATATCCAGTTCTATTACTTTTTCCCTCTTAATGCCCTAGGCATTTGGAAAATTTAGAATGGATGAATATTATAGCACATGAAATCGATCCTATACCCGAAGCATATGGGACATGATTCATGATGTCTCATGTAAAGACGTGGTACTTCACCTGTCTTTTGCAAAAAAAAATTACATTTGCCATGTTCTCACAATTCGAACTATGAAGAGGAATGTCGTAATCATAATCAAATTTTAAGAACGCAACATATATAGAATTTCCTTATGTTGAACCATTCCAACATAACATTCATGTATATCTTTGACTAAAGTTGATTAAAATCTCAATCTAAGATTGTAGAATTGGAATGAAGTATAAAATCCTCTTCCTTAATTATAGCAAAACAACTTTTCAAAGCGAATTGAAACTTTTGTTTTCTATAATTAACATTGCTAACTTGCAACACGTAACATAATAATCATGCTCCCACTAACAGTGGCGGAGCTAGGGTCAAACTTAAGGGGTATCCCTAAAATTTTTTTTGTGTAATATACAATAACAAAAAAAAAACCGCAATTTCATTAGATATAAAGTTCAATTTCCATAACAAAATTACATTTTAAAGTTCACCTCTTCGATCTTTCATTTTACGAAAGCGAGTAATTACATTTTCTGTCTTAACATTCTCTAGTGCTTCTTTTTCTACACTACAAATCAAAGCACCATTCATAAAATTGTCACCTATTCTATTACGCAAATCGGTCTTCAAGAACTTCATTGCAGAAAAACACCGTTCAACGGTTGCGGTTGCGACGGGCAAAACCAAAGCTAGTTTTAATAATCTATAAACCAAAGGAAAAGAGAGGTGCTTCCCGGTTTCCACCAACAAACGAGAGAGGTCGGCAATTCCATTCAAGTTGAAAAATATTTCATCATGGAGCAAAGAGTGATAATAGATATCAAGTTGTCCATTAAGTTGCGCCCTTTATGAATCGTCAAAATAGTTTTTGTATATCTCACTTAGCTTTAACAACTTTGTTTTATCAAAACTAGAAAATGAGTCACAAGGACTCAATGCCGCCATGTTCTCCATCAACTCCGTGCCACCTTCACTAAATCTATCCCCAAATTCTTGAATTTGCATATCTAAAATTGTGTTAAAAATCACAACTTCAAAATGATGTTGATTAGTCTTATTGGTCCTACGCTTGCGTGGGGTAACATAATATTCCGACATGTCCACAATTTCAATACTATGTTTTTCACAAAAAGCACATACCTTCTTCCAAATTTGTGGAAACCCATCTTTTCTAAAAACTAGCAATGCTTTCTTTGTCCCTTTTACAAACGAAGCCGCTTCCAAAATATTTTGATCTTTTTTTTAAGATGCTTTGACAAGGTATCCGTGAGACATAGAATTTCCAACATCGAGTGTAAAAGAAACAAGAAATCAAGTGTCTTGAAATATGACAAAATACCCTTTGCTTGATTACGGTTAGATAAAGTAGACCCCTCCTCTTTGACATATTTAAGTACCGCAACAACTTCTGCAAACAAATTCACCAAACTTACAATTGTTCTAAAATGTGAACCCCATCTAGTATCTCCAGCTCGAACAAGAGAAATCTCTCGATTCAACCCTTTTCCTGTTTCTATTTCACCGATACCAATTTTAGCTGCCACTCTTTCTTTTTGCATCTCTCGTATCATATCTTTTCTCTTACAAGAACCACAAACGATAGTAACCACCAAAGCTAGTTGTTCAAAGAATTCATCAACATCATCATGTTTCTTTGCAACCGCCACAACCACTAATTGAAGTTGGTGTGCAAAACAATGTATATAATGTGCAGAATTGTTTTCATTTAAAATCAAAGATTTCAAACCGTTGAATGCACCACTCATATTACTTGCTCCATCATAACCTTGTCCCCTCATCTATATATTTAAAAAAAATTAATAAAAAAACTATAAGAAATAAAAATAAAACTAATATCGTATTAAAATTTAAAGGAATAAATATTTTATGATTTCTCACCTGAGTCATAATCAAGTTATTGTTGGAAAATACGATATCAATGGTGGCTTTAAGAATCAAAGAATATGTATCCAAGACGTGAACAATTCCAATAAATCTTTCCTTTACAATCCCTAGACTATCAACATATCTCAAAACTATAGCCATTTGTTCTTTTTTTTGGAAACATCACTAGACTCATCAACTAAAATAGCAAACACATCTTTACCAATTTCATCACAAATAGACTTGATTATCTCTTTTGAAAAACAATCGACAATATCTTTTTGAATCGTGGGAGAAGTCAACTTTTCATTTTTTGGAGCATTTTCTAAAGTAACTTTAAAAATCTTCTCATTATCTTCTCTAATCAAAGATAATACTTCAATGAAAAGTCCTTTATTATTAGACTTTTCTGTCTCATCATGTCCACGAAATGGTAATGTATTTTTCAATAAAAATCTACAACTACGGATTGTAGCACGTAATCAAATTTCATAATTACTTTTCTCAAGTTCTGTTTGCTTATGCAAGACTTCACCGATAGATTGGTTTTTTCTCAATAGCAAATCACACTTTTCTTGGGCCTTATGGTGATAACTTTGAATATTACCCATATGTTTCCGGAATGAGCCTCTTTTACTCCAATTGTCAAAGCCTTCGGTTATAAATGCATCTCTTCCACCTTGTTCCCCTACCATATCTCCAAACAAATAGCAACAAAAACAATATGCCTTCTTATTTTTTATGCTATACTCTAACCATGGAAAATCAGTAAACCATTGCACAACAAAACGTCTTGGTTTATTACTAAATAATGTATATTCAAAACTATGCCCCTTTGGTTGACAAGGCCCTTTAATCAAATATGCTCTCCTTATTTCATCCCTTTGATTAGGATTATAAGATGTAATTTTTGGCCTATCCCCCGGGTCCGAAGGAAGTTCATTCAAATTAAAAGATTGTGTCGCTTTTGGTTTGGGCATTGGTTGATTAGTTTGTGGAACTTGAGTAGGTTGATTAGATTGTGTTTCTTGTGATTTTGGTATTGGTTGATTAGTTTGTGGAGCTTGATTATTTTCATTAGCCCTATTTTTTTTGGAAGTTCCTTCACCATTGTTGTCTCCAACATCTAAATGTCTTTTGAAAAAACTTTTAATAGCAACCTACAATAAAAAAATATGAACTATAAATTTGATTTCAAGTTTCAACAACAGTCAATAAATAACAACCTAGTAACCTACAGTCAAATTATCAATTATCAAGATATATCAACTATAATCCCGATTCCCAATTTCAACAACAATTGAACAAATAGCAATCTACAATAAAAATATATCAACTATAACTTGATTTCAAGTTTCAACAATATATCAACTATAACTTGATTTCAAGTTTCAACAACAAATAAGCATTAAGTATTAACCCTATTCCTAATTTAACAAAGTTATTGTTAATTTCTAATTTTCCAAACATAATAACAAAAAAAATGAATTTTAATTAACCTAAAAACATAATAGGGATGAGTATTTTGATTATACTAACTTGTTTCATTGTGATGGAATATCCGATGAGCAGAAGAGGTGCCCGAAATTTTGCAATTGAGATTTGAGAATTGAAATTGCCCGTTGCGTTCACGTCACAGAAGTCAGCAATTGAGAAGTCCAAAAGCCGGCACTTGAGATATCATGATCAAATATGTGTTTATCGGCAATTGAGATATCACGATCAAATAAGTGTTTAATCAACATTACGTATGCTTTTTTTTCATTGGACTATTGCCTATTGGGCTTATGGACCTACAATAAAAAGATATAAATATTGCAAACAGGCATTCTAATTTTGAAAGCTGTGGTGTTTTTAACAAAATACCATTTAATATGGGTTCTAATTTTTATTATTGGACTATTGGGCTTAAATCTTAATACCTCTTTGTTTCAATAAATCAATTGGTATGGGCTAGTTTGTATTAACCTGAAATTTTTTAAGGTAGCTCAATTTTTTTCCTGATATAAAACCGCAATAGAAAATGAATTTCTCCGAAAAAATTAACACTATTAAAAAAATTTTGAGGGATACAATATAAATCCGCCACTGCCCACTAACATGATAATTATAATTTAACTAACATAACACTTTATGCTCCCACTAGCTTTGACATGTACCCTGAAATCAGCTGGACTTCTAGAAATCAATACTTTATTGACTTTCTTACCAAAGTTCAGTTTTCTGATACGAGATGCTTAGATAAGACTTTATCAAAAAACATACACCTTTCCTTAGATAGCTCACATGTGTGTCTAAACAATTATGAAGAGGGGTGCCATAATCATAATGTTAAGACCTTTTGCCATTCTCACAAGTCCATGTTAGTGTGCTGGTTAACCACATGCGCTCCACTAATGAATTTTAGAATGCAAATATCACAATTGCTATCTATTTAAAATCTACTTAGTGAAAGAGTTTCCTCACCATCATTTTCATGAATCGGGGAGAAACCTTATGACACTTAGATTTTATGGTGTATGTGTTCCTATCCATGTGCATTTATCATAACCATAATCACAAGACAAGGTTAGTGACAAATCCAAACTCATATGGACTAAACTTGCCCAATCTCATTTTTTTGCCACCCAGCAGCACAAGGGCCTACCATTGCTTCCAGGTTGTTATGAAAACAACTGAGAACTTGTAGAACTCACAGGCATAGTTAAATAAACTGGAATGGGCACAGAAACAGAAATATGTCAGCAAAATGGGTTACAAACCTCAAGTTGTGTGCTAGCAATTAAACAGTAGGTTTTATTCTTGATTAGTTCTTGAAACTTTTCCAAGATCTTTAAGACTCCCACTGTCCTCTTGACATATGAGATTCTCTTGTCAAGAACCATTCCTTGACAAAACAAAAATTCAAGAGTTAGTGTGGATTCTTATCAAGATAAACACTTGTCACAATTGGTCTTAGTTGATCTCTGTTTTATCCAAAACATCACAACTTACCAATTTCAAATGTACAATAGTAAGAACCATGTTACTCTACATTTGATAAGTGTTATAAACTTTTATTTAAAAAATTATGTCACTCAAGTTACAATCTTAGATTATGACTCTAAGACTTGATTTTGGAATGAAGTATGATTTATCTTTTGATTTAAGCATTTCAACAATTCGTGATTCCTCTCCTTAGCCAAACAAATTCACTAAGGTGTCTTTAGAGGATCAATTGTGATATGATTTTATAATCACTAAGATAATCATAAAACAAGATACTCATGTACTCTCCCATCTCTTCAGATTGGAGAAACTTTTATCTTTCTGCCTAATATGATTCTTCTTATTCATTCTGCCAATCATTGAAACCTTTCCAATGTTTTAGAATTACACTTAAACTTGTAAGCATAATAATATTTTCTAAACTTTAGTAAATCATAATGAATAACCTTATTAGTCTTTGTGGTGGACCTAACCAGCGCACAACCTAATGTACTTGATCCTTTAGTCCTTCACTTGACTTACATGTACATGTGAACAAGGAATTAGTCTTAATTTACAAAAGATGAAAATTCTCATTCATCATACAATACAAGTTGCATGATTCCAAGTTTCTATCAACTGAAACTTGGGTGATGAGAATCTTTCCTTATTTGGTAAATTATGACACTACCACAAACGAAAGAATCAAATCCATTTTCCAATACTGTTATCAATGAAATCATATAAACGACAATTTTTCAAAAATGCCATTGTAAGGATAATAAAAATTAATAAAATCAAAACTTTTCTTTGATGTTAAATTTGTGGAAAAACTTATGCTTACAATGCAAATACATATGAAAAACATGTTGTTATCTATTCCTAAGCAATCTATCATAACTCTTTAAGCAACAGCTCAAAATTCTGATCAATGAAACATGCGATTGAAATCCATCTTCACGATCAGAATCAGCATACCCCTTTTTTTAGGTTTCCCTTGATTCTTCCAAAACATCAAAATGTAATTACATTACATCATGTATTAAGAATCTCTAAAAGAGACTTCATAGAGTTAGATAATGGACTTTACTTGAAGTAGAGTCAAACTTTTTGACTTTACCATCCTTATGATATTTCAGGTGAAATTGGGCAGCAATGTCCATTCTCTTTGCAATAGGAACATATGGACTCTTTGGAAAATGTACACAAGACTATCTCAGACTTAGCCTTTCTCTTTACAATTAGGTCAAACGACTTGACCATGGCCGATCCCTTTCCATTGGGAAGAGAAAGTTTTTCTGGACTTCTAATGTCACCATTGTCAATGTCCAAATAGGTTTGGGAAGTAGTTCTTCCAATCAGATTTGTTTTACCAGTGCTCCAAATCAATGTTGATTTTAGCAACAACAAGCAAATAGGTAAGATCATTAAGGGTCAAGTCATGGTCTGTCACATAGTAGTCCTTAAAGAACTAACTATATGACTTGGGAAGTGATTAAAGAACCCAGGAAACAACCAACTTCCTTAATACTTTGACACCCAACACTCCCGGGTTGCCAATATGTGACTTAATCCCCAAGATGTAAGCACATATAGACTTTGCTTTCCAATTAGGGATTGAGTGAGCTTGAACTTGTGGGTCAGGGAGAATTATTGGAGGAGGTGGAGGAAGTGAAGTATGATGTCTAGTCCTATTAATGCACAACAAAGGGATTGATCTTTCACATTGATTGCCATTTGGGAAATCATCTTCATTAGGAAAGCTCTATCCAAAAGGATGAGGAAGACCATAGTTGTCTGGACTTAGACATCTATGAGTGTGAAATTCAAGTTTCAGTTGATTTAAGTCCTTAACATAACACCCAATATGAAATATTAAGGCTAAGACCCAACAAACTATTTTATAACTTGGAAGAGGGATGCCGTAATCCAAGCTAAAAAATATTTGGAGGTAGGTAAATAACGATTTACCAATTTCCACCATGAAAAACAAAATAAATTATTAAGTTTTAATTGGATTGAAACTCCTAGATCTTTTGAGATTCATTGAACTTTCAATGGCATGTTTAAATCTCGATTGTGCCCTCTCAAGTTTGTGACTGGGATGCCGAGGATCACAAACAAGGTGTGAATAACCATGCAAATTGACTTGGTACCCTTAATTTTATCACCTAATCGATGTGCCGGTTAACCACACGCGCTCCACCGATCTATGATAAAACTTAAGTAACCCTTTGCCACACATTGTTAGTCCCATGTTAGTTTGTCGGTTAACCACACATGCTCCACTAACGACTTAACAAGGGTGCAAAGTGTAATTTCATGGGTTAGCACCAAATTCACATTTTCTTATGTTAATGAAAGGAGAATTATAGTCCTTTCCTACCCGTTTGGCTAACGACCCTCCACCAGTCAAGGAAGCGGTGGGTGAGAATGGACACCCATTAAACTACCATTTTATAGGCAGTAACCATATACCCCTCTTAGAGACTGGCTTCGTAAATGAGGCCTACTAACGGTAAGATTGAATTTATCTTATACATATATATAACCATTAAATTTTAATATTATAGTAGTATAAGGTTGAATTTTAAACTTTTAAAATTCTAAGGTTTAATTTGGAATTAAAGTATACATGGGGAGGTAACTTTGCAAATTCTAAAACTTGAGGGCAAGTTTTTGAAACTTTACAAAACTCTTCAATTTCATAACATATGAGTTTAATATAGGTTTTTAAAACTTTTAATAAAGAGACTCTTGAACATCCATAACTTGAGGACAAGCTATGGAGTTCATAAAACTATTTATGAAGAAAAGACTCTTCAAGTTTATTAACCTATGGTTTTAATAACTTTTTTAATGAGACTTTTCATATAACTTCAGGACAAGTTACAAAAACACATATTATGAATAACTTTTAGATTAATTTGGATTGAAAACGACTATCACAAACATGTATAGCAATATTCATAATCTTGATTAAACTCATATGAACAAGACAATTCAAATCAAACAATTTTCATGTAATTAGCCTAATCATTAAACTAATACAAAACATGAAACTTTTGACAATTATCTTTTGAATTGGATTAGAATTACCATTACCACATCAAAAACAGGTTTTATAAGTCCAAAATAGTTTAAGGTAATGATTCTAGACTAATTTCAACCTTAAAACTTGAAGATATGTTGTCTGGGGGTCCAACTCGTCGAGTGCATGAACCAACTTGACGAGTTGGATGAATTTGTGCATGGAATCAGCGAGTCCATCAGTGGAGTCGGCGAGTCTACTGTCCAGAACAACATAAAATCAATTTTTTCAGCATTTTTTTTAGCAATTTGCATCAAGTATAATTGAAAACAAGCCTAGGCTCTGATACCACTGTTGGGTTTTCAGCATTTTAACACTCCTAAGGTATTCATGCAACCCTAAATACCTTGGATCTATGTTTTCACTAATTATACATGCAATGGTGTTTCCAAGGTATTAAACCTATAACTAGCATACAATTGTCATATACCACACAAGAATCTAGTTAGGACCTTATGGTGGAGATGAAAGTCTTGATGTATCTAGCCTTAAGAGATTAGCCCCAATAGTTTGGAAGCCTCAAGTGGAATCATAACACATCATGGACAAAGGAGGAACTTGAGAGAGAATCTCCATGCACCCAAAACCATCATGAACTCCAAGAATACACAACTGTCGATTTTGGGCAATGAAGTATGTATTTATATGTGGGATGTCTAGGGTCATGGATATAACCCAAATCCATACCCATGGGTCTTATGATCCATGGTTCATGTAGCCCAACTCTTTATGTATCCATACATAAACTTGGTCTAACATGGATCATAAGCCCAACACACATGAATATAACTAATTAACATAATTAGTCCCCATAGATTTAATTAGTCTCTTTTTGATCACTAAATCAATTCTAAATTAATTCTTAATCAATACTAATTAAAACCATATGATTTCATATTAATATATTAGTACTTATAATATATTAATAAATCATATATAACCTTCTCTTAATAGTCCATCCTAATAAATTGTTTTGATGATATGTAACCCAAATGGACCATGCTACTCTCGGGTCAAATACATACCAATAATAGTTATGGGCTTAGACATGTAATCCAACAGTTTGTTAATATGTTTATGTTGTGGTAATTTGGGAAATCACTAAGCGTTGCTTACAGTTTTGGGTTATGTTTCAAACACTTCAAATGACCGTGGGAAGGCGAAGGTGTGACCGTACACATCCTCTTGTTTATGACTTATGATTTTAGGAGACTCTGATGTTTGGAAAAATGTTTTGAAAACTATGATTTGTAAACAATTTATGAATTTGGGTTGATTTTTAAAAGTTTAAATTTCTTGTGATTTTATGGATGTTACAAGTTGGTATCAGAGACTTGGTTTGAGTGAATTAGAGGAACACTCATGTGAATCCAGTCTCAAACTAAGGAAAAAGGGTTTTAGAAATGATTTTGAAATAGTTTTCAAAATAATCAAAGAGGATATGATGTGTACGATCAGTCGGAGCCAGTAAGTAGAACCCAAATTACCACACTGTTATTTGATATTGTGATATGTTAGAACAACATGCTAGTGATGAGAGATAGGTGTTGATAGAAAGGTGATGATAATTAGTTGACGAGAGATAGGTGATGATAGAAATGTGATGATAATTAGGTGATGATAGAGAGGTGATGATAAATATGTGATGTGAGATGAGAGGAGATATCATAACCTTGACCGGTGATGTGGCGATGTAGTCATCTACCAGAGTATAGATGACAACCATAAACTATTCTAGGCAGTCATGTGGAAACACCAGTAGGCTCATAACTTGTAGGTGATGAATTACTAGTTCAGGCGATGTTGTAACTATGTATTCATGTGCTGATACTCTAACCCTTACTATGAATTACGAGTTCAAGCGATGTTGTAACTACGTATTCACGCGATGATACTCTAACCCTTACTATGAATTACGATTTTAGGCAATGTTGTAACTACGTATTCATGCGATGATACTCTAACCCCTACTTTGAATTATGAGTTCAGACGATGTCGTAACTACGTATTCATGCGATGATACCCTAACCCTTACTGGACACGTATTGAGGGAGTAATCCCCGAATCAGTACTGTGTATGCGATGTTGGCGATGATCCTTAGGAAAAGTCCTTAGGAACAAACATATAAGGAAATGCGATGTAAGGAGATGAGAGGTAAATATGATATAGGAGATGACCCTTAGGATAAATCTTTAGAGAAAATTAAATGAAGATAATGGGGATGGATAATTGGGTTAATTATTTGATGATTAAACATAATAATTATATTATTGTGGGTTGAAAACCCTATGTAGTCACTAGGATTCCCAACCTGACTCACTCAGTCTATTTGTATCACAGGTATCGATACAAAGCTACTTTACACTGAGAGATTAAAGGAGATGTAGATCACTAGTGTAAATAAATGTAAGGTCTGTTTATGCTTATGTTTCAGTATTGACGATGACATCATAAAGTTTTCATATGAACAAAATACATTTCTTCGGAAATGATTTGATAATATATTTATCATGCTTTTCTGTGAACAAATTCCGCAATATTATTCATTAAAATGAATACTCTGATTTTCAAATAAGCATAAATAAAAAAATTTAAATGACCATGAAATTGGGGATGTCACAACTATTACTTATTATCCCTATGACAATCTGGTAAATGAAATCTAAATCTTTCACTAATCCCAACGAATACCGAGAGTTCTATCAAATAAGGTTCAGCTAGGCCGGAAAGTTGGGAGGCAGGACCATTTCGGGATACAGCCTTTCTGAAATCCAACAACGAAGCCAACATAACAATTCTAGACACCTCTCCCATAAGTAGATCAATCAGCATTATAAGTAAAATTAATGATAAATCTTATTTATATAGAAAAACAGCCTTTTACGACGCTCATTGCGCGTCGTAAAACGCTCAGACGACGCGCAAATGCATGTCAAGAAAGGCCCTGTCATAAAGAGAGACAACGCGCTTTTGCGCGTCGTCTATAGACGACGCACGGTGATGACACACAATGTGTATCAAGGAAGGCCCTATCATAAAGGAAGACGACACACATTTGCGTGTCGTAACCTTACGACGCGTGTGTTTATGACACGCAATGCATGTCAAGGAAGCCCCTGTCAAGAAAGGCCATGTCATAAATGAAGATGACACACATTTTTGCGTATCATAATTTTAATTGTTAAAAAAAATATTATTTACTGATTTTCAAATTAAATTTGCATTTAATGTCTCATAACAGAAAATAAAATACCATATACAAAAAATACAATCCATTGCATAAATTTTATTGTCATACAAATAACAAACTTTATTTCACATTCATACATATGATTACATTCTAATTGTACATTGTTATTAAGAGGTATTCCCTAACTATATAACTAATACTACATTACTATAAAGGGGCACCTTCTTGTTTCACATATCATGTCAAAAAAATCCTCCATATCATTAGTTTGTCATGACCTGGTGTACTGTATTGGGCTGCTGTCCACCGGAAAGAGCATCCCAGACTTCATCACTTGAAATTACAAGCCGCCTACCAGCAAAAGATGGCTGAAGATCATGAATAGATAAAAGTTGTTAATAAAAAGGGAAATAAATTGAGTTTAATTGCAAAACTAACCTTCACTTGTTTGACATGAGGAACTCGAATAATGAACTCCCCAACATCTCTATCTCCAATAGATCTTGAAAGTCATAACCCACCTCGCTAACATTTTAAAATACCAATCTATCATAAATATAAACCACCATACCATAATAGACACATATTTTTAAATCTCTTATTTATTTCATTCAAATTTAACATACCAGTGATCCAATAGCCAGTAATGCTCGGTATTTCGCACCAACTTCTAAAGTCTCCCCTTCTACAATCTGCAGGAAAAAAACATTTTATAAATTTGCCCTTGTTAATTTTCTAATTTAAGTATTTAAAAGAAAGGTTTATGTGTATGTTACCGCTAAAGCTACTGAAAGAACATGAGATTGACCTTCTTCATCCTTCTTTTCAATCAATAGCACGACATAACTGTAACGTTCAAAATAAGTGGATCATCTATTTTTCATAATTTTCAAAATATTAAAAAGAAAAAAAATCCAAATCCAAATGGCAAATTTACTTACTTGAGCACCAACGTAGAATAAGATATTTGGACATTCTTGTTTGGAGATGAATAACAACTATCAAACGCATTAAAAATCTACAACCTCGCCAAAATGGAATTCAATAGTGTTTTTCATTATAATATTCAGACAAAAATAAATAAATAAATAAATGATACCTCAACACGATGGTTTTGCAACCATAGATGGAAACTTGAGTTCTTAAAAAGATTTACTACAGCACGTATACTGGTTAAAAGATTTGGGGGAAGAGGATTATTTGTAACCATCCATGAATATATCTGAAGAGTTAAAAAAACAAATCATATTTTACAAGTAGAACCTTGTGTGTGTGTGTGTGTGTGTTTTAATATATTAGTGATAAATTAGTATAGATAATTAGATACCGTTTTCATCAGTAACACGTTTCAAAACAGATGATCCATCTGGATGTAAAATGACCATCCTTAACATGTCAATTACTGCAAAAAATTTTGATGATTTTGTTATATAAAAGTTTTAGAGGTGGTTAATCATTAATAATAATATGATATAATATGCTTATATTATATGTAATTCAAAAGATGCTGACCTGGAAGCATCATGGAAAGTGGCCATGATTTGAGTAATTTTGACAATGAGCTGATGTCATCATTTGAAAATTTACTAATATGGTAATGTGATGTGTCCCTTAATGTTTTAGCTATGCCACTCAATCTTGATGTTTATGACTCACTGGGTGATAAGCCCTGTTGGTCCTAAAATACAAACCCAAAAATGGAAATAAAAATCTAACTTTATAATCTTTTCTTTCTATTTTGTGTATAGGAAAATGTTATGATCCTTGTCACAATGACAAAGAGTGAAGAAAGAGCCAAGCCTCTAAAGATCCAACATTTAAAGATTTCATCTAATCTAATCTAATGAAAAAAAAAGATACAACTTACCAGGTCAGAGCCTAAAGCATTGTTAAATTCTGAAAGCTTTTTAAGGATTCCGTCAAATTGAGCAGCATAAAAAACAACCATTCCTTTCTGTAAAGAGTTATTGCCAATTGTTAGTTACTAAAAAATTATAAAATAAACAAACCTTAAAAAAAAGTTATGAGATGGTTTATGAGATTTTAATGGATTAAAGTTGGCATGTGTATTTCTTACATTTTATATAAAGTGGAGAAATCGGTGGAATTTATACAGACCATCAAGAAGTTTTTGGGTATTATTAATAATCAAAGGGGAGGGAAATGAAATGATAGAAGAGTTCAATGGAGGGGAGGGGCCAAACTATAAACTGGAGGCTTCTATATCTATATTGGTAATAAAGACTAGATTTTATTATTATAAAACCCTAACCTTGGCTTGACGCCAAACACACACACACACTAAAATTGGTGTTGGGGATTCAACTTAATCTAGACACAAATGGGTGTCCTTTTTGAAATTAAAAGAAGAAGGAAGGACTTGCAGAGTTACTTTTACTTTAATTGATGAAAATGATGGATATTAGTTCCTAAAAGCTTCCAAATTAGGTTTACTCAAACATAAGAAAATGGTTATCTTGCATATAAATATAATATAACGGATTAAGCATACCTTGGGCATGTGTTTCAAGGTTGGTTTGGTTGATACAGTTGTTCCAAATATTTGCAAACAAAAATGATCAGGAAAATTAACATCATCATCATATTATATAAAAAATGAGCAAAATGAATAAATAAATAAATATGTTTAAAATGTTAAGAGTCTTTCTCCTTTCGAATATTCCAAAGGCCTCCTTTTAATTCTGCTGCTTTGTCTCACTCCAGATGTCCTGACCCCGCTCCTATCATAATCATCCCCATTATATCATAAATAAATAAATAAATAAATAAATAGAAACATGGGTAGAACGGGAAATTGCAACATCTTAATTCATAGAGTGAGTGACACCCATTACGACATTGCTAAAGAAAGTAAATGAAGTGTCTGAATGTGAGTAAATGACCAATTTACCCTTGCATTCATAAAACAATAGTGCTACTATTAGCTATATGATGCTAAATGTATTCAAGTCAAAAAGAAACGAGCATTCTTAAAACAATAGTGCTACTATTAGCTACATTATCAAAATTCAACTGTAAACTCAAAATTAAAAAAAAAATGTTCAGATCAGATAGAGCATGATTTACATGAATATACACGAAGAAGAAAGATAGAGAATGCGGAAACCATACCATGAGCTCCTGACCACCAAAACTTAATTTACTCAAAAGCTTAAAGCACGCAGAACTCCTTCAACATTTCTAAATTCACAAAAACCAAAGCCCTTCAAATCCCCAGTAGTGGGATCTGGTACATGTTTCCAACTTTTAACAGGCCCACAGAGCTTCAAAAGACATATAAATGTGTAATAAGTCCTTGAACATTGGGCAATAAGATCTATTTCCAGTAAAGATGTGAGAAAAAGTGGAACTTACCTGAAAAAAGTGAGAGCATGAACTCATTGTCCACTGATGATGCTATCTTGCCAACATAAACTGTGGTCATTGGCTTTTTAGCTGGAGTTATTGTATTGATGGGTCGCCTAATGATTGTAGGGACCACTGGACCCCGCATAGTGTTACGTCCCGGGACTTGGATCTCGTGATTGGACCAGTGCTTGAATTCACAGGTGTCGTGAATGCTGGAGCAGCCTAGCCTCCCTGCAGGGGAGACCAAGCTATGTGATTTACTGAATACAGAACTAGGGTTTCTTTGGGATTAAAGCATGCTTTATTTCATAATAAACTACCCTTTAAATAGGGAGAACAAATAATTTAAAAAAGGAAAACAAATCTCCTACCACAATGGAAAATATTTATAATAAAAATACTTCAAAATACTCCTAAGTTACAGCATGCATAAAAAACGAATTGATTTTACTCCTCATCCATTGCCTTATCTTTTTTAGGGCGTCGCCTATAAACCTTACCATATTTGCCATCCATAACACTACTCCCTTCCTCCATATTGAGCTTGTCCTCAAGCTCAAAGTCGGGATATGCATCCCGAAACTTGGCCTGATCTTCCCATGTAGCACTTTCAACAGGATCAGGAGTCCATTGAACCAACAAATCAGGCTTGCCTTGTAAATTTCTAACACGTAGCACTTTGAAGGGAGTAAGCAAGGTCTTGCCATCAAGGGTCGGTGGCAGTTCAGTAACAACATCAGGTGGGGATCCACGATGTGGTTTCAGCAAAGAAACATGGAACACATTATGAATGCGACTGCCTTCCGGTAATGCTAAATGATATGCGACTGACCCAATTTTTTCCACAACCTCGAAAGGACCATAAAACTTTGGGGACAGCTTGGTAAAAGTTGTCTTAGAGACGGGCAGTTGCCTGTACGACTGTAATTTCATCCAAACCCAATCGCCCACCTTATACTCAACCAAGCGGTGGTGACCATCATAGGCTGTCTTCATGCGTTGTTGTGCTTCAGCTAAACGAGTGCGTTCCTCCTGTAAGAAGGATGTATGGTCAATTAGAGCTTGATCTACCGCCTCTACCTTGGAAAGACCACCGTCATAATTAAGTAAACGAGGCGGATCCCTGCCATAGACAAGCTTAAAAGGTGTGGTTTGAAGTGTTGTGTGGTACGATGTATTATAACAATACTCGGCCCAAGGAACCCACATAAACCAACGATGTGGTCTATCTCCAGTCAAACAACGTAAATACATCTCGATCGTCCGATTAACCACTTCGGTTTGTCCATCGCTTTGTGGATGGTAGGCCGTGGAAAAAGACAACTTTGTCCCAGATAGACGGAATAGTTCCTTCCAGAATGCACTTTGAAAAACCTTATCGCGATCAGATACGATGGTCTCGGGAAGTCCGTGCAGTCGGAAAATTTCTGAAAAAAATACTCGTGCCACTGATTCTACGGTGTATGGGTGCCCAAGTGGTATGAAATGGGCATATTTTGAGAATCGGTCCACGAAAACTAGGAGAACCGATTTTCCAGAAACCTTCGGAAGGGCTTCCATAAAGTCCATTGAGATATCTGCCCAAATTGTGGTTGGAATTGGTAACGGTTGCAAGAGAACTGCAAGTTGCAGTGTTTCCCACTTATTACGTTGGCACACGACACAATTGCGGATGTAATCTTGAATTGTTTTCTTCCATCCTTTCCAATAGAAACCACGTCGAACCCGCTCATTTGTCTTCTGATTTCCTTCATGTGCCGAATCATGAATGCCCGAGAGCACCACATCAACCAACGGAGAGGTTGGTTGCAAATACGCACGCCCATCATACAGAATTAGCTCATTTTGTACCCCCCCCACCTAGCATCCTTGGTTCCTGCCATAATTCTTTCGCGAAGATCTCTAAGGTCAGCATTAGTGTTTATCTCGTGTCGCAGTGCAGAAAAGATCTCTGTTCGGACTTCGGATAGGGCACACATTGTACTCGCCTCGGTGTCTTCTTCTCGTCGTGACAAGGTGTCGGCTACCCGGTTAAGGGGCCCTGCACGATATTCTACTTCAAAGTCAAACCCGAGAAGTTTGCTGACCCAATATTGTTGGGGGAGGTGGTGAGGCGTTGTTCTAATAAAAAATTTAAGTTGTAGTGGTCGGTTTTGATCAGGAAGTGACGACCCCACAAGTAAGGTCGCCAATACGCCACCGCCTTCGCCAAGCCAATTAATTCTCTCTCGTACGCTGGTAGTTTATGGTGACGATCCGCAAGTTTCCAGCTAAAGAAAGCAATTGGGTGATTATTATGTTGGAGGACTGCACCAATGCCACTACCTGATGCATCACATTCGACGACAAAAATAGTTGAGAAATCTGGTAATGCTAAAACCGGGGATTCTGATTATGCTTGTTTTAACTTCATGAACGCACTCTCCGATTCTTCACTCCATGTAAAACCGTTTCGCCTCAGCATACCGGTCAAGGGTGCAGCAATGATCCCATAATCTTTAATGAATTTTCTGTAATCACCGGCAAGCCCGAGGAACCCTCTCAAGGTTCGAATGTTGTAGGGTTTGGGCCATTCACGAATTGCTGAAATCTTGCTCTGGTCGACTGATACACCTGTCTGGTGGACAATATGACCCAAGTATCTCACCTCCTTGCGCCTGAAGGAGCACTTGGATTTCTTTATAAACAGCCGATGTGCACGTAGCAATCCAAAGACCGTTTGCAAGTGGATGAAGTGCTCTGCCTCCGTTCGACTGTAAATTAAAATATCATCAAAAAATACCAGAACATACTTACGGAGTCGTTGACGGAAAACATCATTCATTAAGCTCTGGAAAGTTGATGGTGCGTTTGACAGTCCGAACGGCATGACGAGAAATTCGAAGTGCCCATGATGAGTACGGAAAGCCGTTTTCTCGACATCAGTAGGCGCCATGCGGATCTGGTGGTAACCAGAAGCTAGATCTAGCTTTGAAAATAAGGTCGCTCCGTGTAATTCGTCCAGAAGTTCTTCCACCATTGGAATGGGAAACTTATCCTTGATGGTTTTGGCGTTTAATTCCCGATAATCCACACAGAATCTCTACGAGTCGTCATGTTTTTTTACCAAAAGTACCGGTGAAGAAAAAGGAGATTGACTGGGCCGGATTGTCCCATTTTGTAACATTTCCGCACATTGTTTTTCAATTTCATCCTTAAGAAGATGGGGGTAGCGGTAAGGTCGGACCGCCACCGGTTCTGTGCCGGTGTGAAGTCTGATATGGTGATCACACGCGCGAGAAGGAGGGAGACCTTGGGGTTTTTCAAAAATATCAGCAAAGGATTCCAGCAAGTTGTTGAATTTTGACTCTATATTATCCGACCCATTAAGGTTGGATAACATGGCTGTCTCTGGTGACTCCCCATTCCATTTGATTATTCTGCCTTTGATAGTGAACTCCATTTCTCTGACCGTGAAGTCCCACAAAATGCGCCCTAGCCGTTTTAGCCAATGAATGCCCAAAACGAGATCAAATCCTTCTAATGGAATGGCAAAAAAATCGGCTGAAAACTCATACCCTTGTACTGTCATTTCTAGGTTTCGACTTATTCCACTACTCGCCATCTTCCCACCATCAGGTAGTGCGACGTGTAAGCCCGGTCGATGATGCACCTGAATCTGGAGTTGGTTGGCAGCCCTGTTTGCAATAAAATTATGGGTGCTACAACTATCGAGTAATACCCAGGCGATACCAGATCCAATGACTGCCCGAACTTGGAAGGTTTTATCGTTTCTTTCTCCTCGGATGGCATTCAGGGAGATTTCTGGTGTCTCTTCTATTACTTCATCATCATCAGCCATCATAATACAGAATAATTTTGAGCATTTATGTCCCACCGAGAATATCTCGTCACAATTGAAGCAAAGCCCTTTTGCTCGCCGTTCTGTCATCTCCGATGTTGTGAGTCGTTTCCAATTCGGGTTTCTAGGTTTCATTGTGGCAGCCCCTGTTGTCTCTCGGTTTTTGCTCCCAGCTGAGGGTCGGCTTCCCAATGATGGTTGTGTTCCAGAACTTCTAATTTGCCCTTCTTCTGTCATTTTGAGTTCGATTTGCCTTGCCAAGTTCATGGAAAAATACAGTGTGTTTGGTTTTATGTACTCCACCTCATACCTGATTGCGTTGACTAAGCCTGCACAAAAGTGCCAGATAGTTTGTTGTGGCGTGACCCCCTTTTTTCGACCTAGTAATGTTTCGAACCCTGCACAATAATCCTCCACTGATCCAAGTTGTCGCAAATGAGTCAACTCTCCTAGCGGGTTCATGCTCATTGGTGGCCCAAATCTGATTTTACATTCTTCCGAGAATTCGCCCCAGTTCAAGCGATCCTTCATTCTTCTAAGATTGTGATACCATACACTGGCTCGTCCCTATACTGAGAAGGTGGCCTGTCGAACCCATGCATCTGTCGGAGTTTGTTGTTCTTCGAAAAAAATCTTCACACTTTTGTAACCATTCTACCGGGTCGCCTTTTCCATCGTACGTAGGGAATTCCATCTTTGCGAATCTTGGTACTCGACTACCGCGGAACCCTATGTCCTCATAATCTTCCCAATCTTTATGTAGTCGTTCCTGGCGGTTAGATCCCTCTGTTCTGTGGTAGTCCCAACTATGCTTAAACGGTTGTGGTTGTCCGGTACGCCAAGAATCATTAGCCTTCCCGATGAACCGACCTGATTCGACTGGTTGTCCCCCAGCAGGACCTTTTCCCCGTCCCATCACTGTGGTGGCTGTTGGTCCCTTACCGTCTGGAGCACTGTCGAAGCCGAATCCTATCCCTTTGCTTCTTCCTTGACTTTGCTCGGGTGGGTCATCGAATGATTCCAACCCTATCTCTTCCTCCATACTAGCTTCCAAGCCCCCTTTGTTATTGGGTTTGTTATGGCTTCGTGTAGATAAGCCTTCCTCCAGTGTCGTTTGCTTGGCTTGCAAGGCTTCCACCGCTGCCTTTAGTTCACTTGTGCTTTGGGTTTGTTGGAGCATGAAAGCTTCGAGTTTCTTCATAAGTTCCTCCGTTGGGGTCGTCATCACGAGCGGCTCTGATACCAAATTTGTTACGTCCCGGGACTTGGATCTCGTGATTGGACCAGTGTTTGAATTCACAGGTGCCGTGAATATTGGAGCAGCCTAGCCTCCCTGCAGGGGAGACCAAGCTATGTGATTTACTGAATACAAAACTAGGGTTTCTTTGGGATTAAAGCATGCTTTATTTCATAATAAACTACCCTTTAAATAGGGAGAACAAATACTTTAAAAAAGGAAAACAAATCTCCTACCACAATGGAAAATATTTATAATAAAAATACTTCAAAATACTCCTAAGTTACAACATGCATAAAAAAGGAATTGATTTTAATCCTCATCCATTGCCTGATCTTTTTTAGGGTGTCGCCTATAAACCTTACCATATTTGCCATCCATAACACATAGCTATCATTGGTGGGCGTGCTAATGATGGAATGACTCCCACTGCTCCAAGTGGCCTTTGAGGATATGTTGGTCACAACATTTATGGATATGGAGAGGCATAACGGAGAATCCCTACAAAAATAAGACAAAAATACTATCACAGAAAAGAGAGATCAAAAAGTGAAAGTATCACAGAAAAAGTCAAACATATCGCACAGATTTTCATCATTGAAATATATAACTATATACCAAAAACTCAGATCTGATGTGAAGTTAAAAAAAAAAAGGAAATTTTAACTTAATTGAAAATTAAAACCTGAAGGGTTGTAATGATGCTAATGCTTTGTTCCATGGAAGGCTCGTGGAAGGTCAATGAATGATTTGATTGTTCCACTTCCATAACTCTCTGTCTCTAGCTGAATCACGAGTTTAAAACAACAAATTTTGGAGAAATTCAAGAAGAAGTGATCATTTGATATCAACAAAAGAACCCTAGATTTGATCGTACAATGCAAATTTGAGAAATGAGTTAGTAAAACTTTGGAATAACTTTTCAAAGTAGAAATATAATGTACCCAGTGCCACCAATCTCTTAGCTTTCTGCATAAAATAGTAACCCAAGTGTTTCTTCCTAATGCCATCCGAGTAACTGGAGGTATTGCCTAAATAAAAAGAAAACATTAAAGTGAAAAAGATACTTTAAAATTCATTTTCATCAAGAATTTATAAGAAATACACGAGCCACAATAACCAAACGCGATGCACCTGAACTTCTTGTGGAGGTGGATCATCCTTGAGCACTGAGTGCCTCTGATATTGGGTGACATTAGTCACTGGATTCCAAAAGTAAAGATTCCTAGTGTTACCATCAACTAGCCCTCTCCATGGTTTGAGGAGAGTAGGATCCTATGGTGCATAGCGTGGACCAGCAGAAGTTTTAGTTGCAGCAGTAGCCATTTCAGCAAAGCAATTTCAAATATCTGGTAAAACAACATACAAGTTACTATTGCAACAGGCAGAGGAAGCTTAACTTGCAAAATTTTACAAACAACGGCTGAATATGGATGTAAATAATATAACCCATGCATTTAAATGAATGAGAACAAACCCAACAGCCTTGCTATTGCTGATTTAACATTCTATCAAGGCTTATGAAACCACTGTAAAACTACATAGAAACGGTGGTTCGTCATTAATATATAAATTAAAACCCTAAAAATTCTGTCACTTATGATACATGGCATTAAAAATGAAAGCCTAATTAGTTTTGATAAAGTCAGCAACGCATGCTATGATATGCCTCTTAGGAAACCATAAAAAGCCCTAATTCCAAGCTAATGGTCTATACCGTAAGCATAGAGCTAACAAAATGGCTTCCTTGTTTTGTGGTTTAAAATGCAATAAAATATTCCTCAAAAGTGTTCACAGCTAAAGCATCGGGATCATTGAGAAAAAATTATCAGCATACGTAACCAAGATAACCTTACACGCATGCAATACACAATCTTGAACATTATTTCTCTTTGTTCCTGATAATCCCTCCAGTTCCTTCACCCGATCTTGATGTTCTTTTATGTAAATAGATGCATCTTCAAGCACAAATGCCTTGTCCATCTACAAAAGTTGAAACAACAGTTACTTCCAATATTTTGTTAATGATTTATGTCTTTTGATTGTGGTAACAAGTTCATAAGACAAATAAGTACTCATCGTAAGAGTTTTATCGTAAAAAGGAAACAAGTACCTTCTTAAGCTTATGGATGAGGGAAGATAAGGAAATAAAGTTTCGATTCAACTTTTCTTTTCTCTTTCTCTCTGCCAAAACATGATCTTGTGCCTGAATCGGATTTTTGGAAATTATTGGAATCTTTGTGGCACCAACAGCTTCATATCCAAGTGAATCATCAACCGGGAGCATCTCGTTTTTAGGTTTTACATCTCCAAAAGATATGGCGAAAGTGTTGGATAAGGGAACACCGAAGTCTCTTGGAGATACTCGCAGTCTCCTCATGAAACTAGACACCGGAGGTGTCGCTCTCTGTCGGAGAAGAGGGACTCCACCGGGCGGGTGTCGCTGGAAAGTGTCGGAAAGGAGGGGATCCCCCGGCTGGGTGTCGCTGGAAAGCGTTGGACGATGAGGCGGGGCTGGACGGAGGTCAGAGGCGGGAGGCATCGGCGCCAAGAGAAACGTCGGAGGTGGGAGAAGCTGTCGACGTCCGGAACTAAGAAGAAGAGAAAGGGTTTTGTCGAAGTGAGAAAGAGAGAGACGGAAATTGAAGAGAGAACGTGCAGTAGAGGAAGGAGGTCAGGGCAGTTCTTGAAAAAAAGCCCTAGCTATTACAAAGAAGAAGGCGAGGTTTTTAAGTTTTTGGGATTTCATTTTTCCCTCTGGATGGAACGCGCGCGTGCTATTAAAATTTATAAAGCGATAGCCTTAGACGACGCACATTTTATTATAGGTGCCCTCCGTGTTTTTATTTTATTTTTGTTTAGACACTAATTTCAGGGCATGCAAAAATACGTGCCGTAAATCCTTTAAATTTTAAGAGAAATGATATTATTTTTAGGGCACCAACAAATGCGCGTCCTCTATCAGCGAGTGTCAATGTTTGCGCTTCATTAAAGGGTTGTTTTCTAGTAGAATATATATCCATAACAACGATAATGAATATAAATATAAGTTACACATAAAGCGTAGTAAGTGAAAGTTAACTTACAGGAGTTTCTAGTGAAAACTGGGTTTCTGTGTTGGCAAAACTCCGAGCCGGGAGCTTCTAATTCTTTGGATCTATGATGTCAGAAGAAAAACCATCCATGACCTCCATTGCATCCCTTGTTGGATCTTGTCTTGCACCTATTGGATTTAGAAGAGGACAGATGGCCATGATGTGACCTATCTGGTTGTAGTGGAAGCAGACACACATTCCCTATACTCCCTGCTTACAGTCTCTGCTGTAATATCCTTCCTTGCCGCACTTGTAACATATTAAAGCACGAAAAACTCCTTCATGGTACTTTCCACACTTGTTACAACGATGACTCCTCTGTCCCTCAGACCTTGATTCTTCGTGCTTGGATCTCTTGGATTTTGGTTGAGACAAAGTCGGATTTTGGTTGAGACAAAGTCGGAGTCTGCCTCGTTTCCTTCTGCCGAATTTCCAACTCAATTTCTCTTCTCCTAGCATGCTCCTACACCTCTGCTAAAGTCTTATATCGATTGCTTAATATGAACTCCCTAATATCTTTCTCGAGTATACTCAAGTATCGATACATCTGCACTTGCTTCGATAAGGCATATTTTGGGAAAAACAAGTCCTTTTCGGTGAACATCTTGGTGATCTCAATACCCGATTCAGTGTTCTGTCTGAGTGACAAGTATTCTTGAGTGAGTTGTTCCCTTTCTACTTGTGGAACATACTCTGCCTTAAACTTCTTAACAAATTTCTTCCAATCACCGCCTTCTTCTCATCTGGTGAATAGTTCTTAGTGATGAAGTTCCACCAGTCCTTAGCACCTAAACGTAGAAGATTGCACATATCTAAACTTCAGGTTTGTCGAGAAATCACAAGTGTAAAAGTATCTTTACACATCCGAGATCCATTTCATGGCAACAATTGGATCCCTAGAAACATCAAACTCAGGAGGTTTGGTGTTACTGAACTCTCGATATGACATTTTTCTTTTCTCCATACGGGGTTGCAGCAACAACAATAGTAGTGGCTACAGCGGCAACAATACTAGAAATGAAAACGTACCGTTTATCTATAAGGGCTACCAATTCAGTCTTAATAGCTCCGAACATTTCTGGAATCATCTCTCTTACAACCGTTGATACTGTCACCTTTATCCAATCACACATATCAGTCACACTTAGTCCTGACCCTTCAGATCCAGAACCCGACCCGCTTTCTCTTATTCATTATCCCTAGATTTTACAAAATCATTAATTAATATTAGTATGTTACAATTTAATTTAAATATAACGTTACTATATTACCCTTATAAAATAATTGATCTAGAAATATTCTCGAGTTCTCAACATTTTAGGTGTTCTCATTTGATTCTCTCTTTCTTTCTTTCTTTCTCTCTCTCTCTCTCTCTATATATATATATATATATATATATATATATATATATATATATATATATATATATATGTGTGTGTGTGTGTGTGTGTGTGTGAAGTAAGTTCAAATAAAAACAATAAATAGTGTGAGACATAAATCCATTATGTTTATGTTATTATTCTGTAATGATTAATGAATGTTGTATATGTGTATTGCTGACATAATTCTAACATCAATATTAACGTTTATTACTCTTATATTCATTAGATTTTATTATTATATTATAAATTTATGTATGTCCATTTTTGTAGTGAATTCTAGTTTTAGTTTTTAACATGTGACTATTCATTTATTCATTGTTAAATAATGATATAAAGTTGTGGATACAGAATTCATTGTAGAATAATAACATAAAAATAGTGTTTTTACGTTCTCACACTATTTACTTTTTTATTTAAACTATATATATATATATATATATATATATAGGGTCCGGTTCCGGTGATGATTCTTTTTTCGGCGAGGACTTGTGACGATACTTTAAAAAAATTGAAAAAAAATAAAAAAAATACAAATCATAAAATCAAGCATAGTACTATATTGGAGAGAAAAAATTGGAATTTTTTTTGGAACATTAAGATTGAATCGTGGATCATAAAAATGATTCATGATTTAATTTTAATGATCTATTTTTTTCCATTTTTTTCTCTCCAATACAGTACTATGCTCGATTTTATGATTTATATTTTTTCTTTAAATTTTTTTTTTGCAATTTTTATAAGGTGTCTTTATGACTTCTCATCGAAAAATGAGTATTCACATGATCATGTTTCTATATATATATATATATATATATAAAAGTTCAAGTGTTTAAACTAATTATTGTGTTATTGTATGCAAAAATATTGGCCAATCAAAATTAAATAAAAAATTAAATAATTAAATAAATAAATAAGGGTAATAAAGTAATTTTATAAATAACTTCCACAAATACTTCCTATAATTATGCTAGTTATTTTGACTTTGACCTAATTTCTTCTCGTTCTTATATACGCCATTCACTGTGAAAAACCCTATTCCACCATTAAAAACACTTCCACCAACGACCACCATCAACCCAAACACACGCCTAAATACTGCATACCCAAATCGACAAGAAGCAAATCGGCAGAGTCCTCATTGATGAAAATTCACCACCATCGTAGCCGATGGACATAGCTCCGCCACCGCAGAATCCAATCCTTTGTGCCTCCTTCGCACGTCTCTACTCTCCATCCATCTTACAGGCCAGCAACGCTACCGTTGCCTCTTCGAACTACCCCTCATTTTTCTCCAATATCGAACCCTAATTTTCAGAACTACGGGGTTCAATGTCAAGGCCAGGTCCAATTCCAGATTTAGCCGTAGGTGTGATGATGCAATTTCCCTCGCATGCAAGTGGCGCGATGTCTTCGATTCCATAAATGATGCCGCCACAGTGCGGTCAACACAACATGACCAGCAACCAATGAGGATGTATGCGCCAATGCCTAATGGTTATCAAATGGCTGTTCCCTAAGGCACAATGAATCCTGTAGGTGGGTCATTTATATTTTATTTGTATTGATTGTGCGTATTTTATTTTGGAATATATAATCGACTTGCTGTTGATATCTAGCTGCAAAAAAGTAGAAAAAGCCTTTGAATTTTGGTCATGGTTGGTTGATATATTTGTTCTTTTTGTATGTATACAAATCATTATAGGATTCTGTTTATACATGTGTGGATTTAGCCATTATTGGTGATATTAGTTGTGAATAATTATGAGCTGCTGCATATGATGATGCTAAACGTGGGATGAACATTCAATCAGTTGTAAGTTATCAACAATATCAATTACAATACGGTTATTTTCGTCAAATTCTGATTCAATGTCAATTAAGGAGGGTGAAGTAGTTGCGTCCATGGAAGTTTCGGTGGTGGCTGGAGATTATGAACGAGGGTAGGAATTGATCTTTGGCGAGCCCCTCCTTATTACATTGTTCGTCATCGGCGGTCCAATCAAGGGGAAGAAGAATGGATCGAAGGCAGATCGGATGGGGTTGCACGTGTTTGGACTGCACATAAAAATTTGATAGTTGAGACCCAAGAACTTGAGGGATATGCTTCTCTACTTTCGCATTACAAGGGAAGCAAGTATCTTTCCAGTTTTTCCCTTGTGTACTGATACCACAAAAACTTGTAAATACGTGTTTGATGTGGATATTGGAGATGGTGAACCTATTCGCGAATTGCCATATTCTGTTGATGCACATAATTCTGATTATGTTGGAATGGAATCATGAATTCTGATTCTGTTGGAATGGAATCATGAATTCCAATTCTGTTGGAATGGAATCAAGAATTCCAGTTCTGTTGGAATCTAAAATACAATCTGGTTTTGTTTTGACATAAATTGATGCTTGAAGAACGGACCGCAAATTTGAAAGTGATTCTAAGCATTATTAGAGAATATTATTCTTACATGATTTGATTCATGGCAGTTATTTTCGTTAAATGTCTAATTTCATGGATGATCAAGGAAAGAGTTATTCTTTTGATAGAATAACCTACAATAGAATGATAGGAGTATATGTAATAATATATTCTGCTAGAATATTCAGGTCGAATAATATACATATTTTTTATTTGTTATTAGTGAGTATTTCATTATCATAGACTATTATATAAAGTTTTTACCTTTTTAAGAATGTAATGAAAATTTTGAAGTTGTATCCAAAAATGTGTTATTAGTCGGTGTTGGCATTCTCATAGAATATCATTCTAATAGAAATATTTATCCTGAAATTCGTAGAGAATATGATCTAACATAATAAAATCGGGTTTAATTAAAAAAATTACGTTATTATTAAAATTAAAGTAATTAAAAAAATTAGAATTTTAAAATCTAGAGAGTTAATTATCCCAAAAAAATATGGAATTTTTTTTTAATTTATCTTAATTGTCTAAAATACCCTTAGAATGAAATTAGATGATATTTTTCAATTATCTTTAATTTAATAATATATATTAACCACTTTCTTAAATTAAGTAAAATAATTGGCCCACATTTATCTATATAATAACACAATAATTAGTTTAAATAGAATAACCTAAGCGTATATATATATATATATATATATATATATATATATATATATATATATATATATATATAGACACACACACACAAATTGGTAGAAACCGCGATGACTATTCTCCACCAAGCATTTCGTCAAGGGCACAAACGTCAAACTCACTCATGTACTTGGTCTTGACGCGTTCACACGCGACACACATCCATGGAACATAATACGGCGTCGATGGAATAATCATGTGCGACGAATGTCTGTGGAACGTCATTTAAATGCGTTTTTCTTATATTTTTCATTTTTTTTATTTTATTTTTATTTTTTTTAAATAGATATATGCTTGGTTTTAATGGTTTTTTTTTTATTTTTTTCGTTTCTAAAAAAAATCTTTTTTCATTTTTTTAAATATCTTTTTACGACATACTTGAAGATAATAGGATTTTTTTCTTTATTTTTGTTTTTATTTTTTGATTTCTTTTTTTTTTTGCCAATCGTTGCACATAGAAGAGACAGCTTTATTCTTTGACAAATGATTACATAGGTCTATCGAGGATATGGTGGTATGTGGAGCCCCTTCTTTGGAGACATTAAATGGCGTCTGGTTCCTTACCTATTCGTTTCGGTGGTTTGAGTTTGTACTCGGCATACGAGGTTTCCTCCTATGCATTTGTAGCCTCAAGGGCCCAATCTTGGGCATTACAAGACCACATCTTACGTGACAGTGGCATATGTGGTATGGACTCTGATTACCTATGTGTTATGACTCGTCTTCGCAATACGATTCTGGGATTCGACTGTAGCAGTTTCACTAATAAGGACACCGCCCCCCTAAATCCCAAAAAGCATTGGTGTGTGCCGTTTTTAGCAAAATCGTCAAAGATATGGAAGTCGACTTTGATATGACTGTGAGACAGAAAACAGTTTGTGAGTGTCTTCGGGCACCTCATGCTCAAGATTTTCTGCTAACTATCCCAATTGATGGCTTTGACCAGCATATGTCTTATGTGGAGTACCGAACTATCATTCGTTACCGCCTCATGATTCCTTTATTCCCAATTGACGAGATATGTCCAGTTTGCCGCAAGGCATGTTTGGATACCTTTAGGGAACATGCGGTTCATTTTAAGAGCTCCTTGGTTTCAAGTACAGACATGATGTGGTTAAGGATGTTCTCTTTGATGCTTGCTGGCGTACTGGTATTTCTGCGAAGAAAGAAGCGTCAATTAACTTTTTGACGGACCCGCAGGATGGAAGATCCACACTTAGATCGGCTGACATTTTGGTCTTTAGATGGGTAGGAGGGAATCACGCATGTGTGGATCTTACTAGGGTCTCTCCTCTCATCGGTTTGAGGAGCGGGGGTTTCACAGCAGGGCATGCCGCTTTGAAAGCCGTTGCGTGCAAAGTGGCAAAGCACGAGAATGCATGTATAGAAAATCAACATGTGTTTGTACCTTTTGCATTTGACACATTTGTTTTTCTCGCACCAGAGGCGGTGGAGCTCCTTAACAGAGTCTAACAGGTAATGCACTCCAATGTCATATCTCTTAGATCCACAAATGTTGTTTTTAAAATGATTAGTTTTGTCATCCAGAAAGGGCTAGCGGCACAGCTTGTTGCCCGTTTGCCTTCCATCGATATGTATTGAAGTATTTTATGCTTACCAAAAAAATAGTGGTTTGAGGAATTTAAAAAAAAAAATACTTTTATCGATTAAAAAAAATCGATTTCAATTTTTATTGTTTAACAATTATAAAATTTTAAATAAAAAGAATATTAAGGTCCATAATATTTTATGTCCGTACTTTTTTTGAATCATATTATTTTTAGATCATAAAATTTTGAATCAAATTATTGTGAATCATAGTATTTTGAATCAGAATGATATTATGCATCATATATTTTTGGATCATATGGGTCATATTAATTTAGATCATATTGTATTGAATTGAATAAGGTTTGTGTTCAATGCAACATTTGAATCACTATATTTTTTAATTCATTTAATTTTAAATCATAAAAAAAATATAATAATTAAGGATGATTCAATATATTTGAATCATAAATATTTTGTATCATCTCTATTTGAATTACATTATGTTCAATATTTTTTAAAAAAACTTTTAATCTTTTAAAATCAAGTTCGGTATCTAAAACACCTTACCTTTTATTTATTTTTTTACAAAGTCATTAGAATAGTGATTAAAAATATTCCTTAAATATTTATAATTTTTGGAAAAAAAAAATTAGGGTTTCTTTATAAATATAAAAAATAATAAATAATAACTTTTTTTTTAAAAAAAAATTCATGATTGTGCTCATTTTGTAGAAAATTAAATTCTAAACACTTTGTTTTTTTTCATATCTTTTTTTCAAAGAATAAAAAAAGTTATTGCCGAAAAATTAAGCCGGAGGAAAAAAAACACACCGGCCAATAATGACTGGACATTTGTAATGTTGGGGTTGGGGGCATGTGTCAACCTCGGGAGAGGATGCATTGGCTGAATTTTCCTTTTTTATTCTTTTTTTCTTTTAATTATTTTGATTTTGTCACTTGTACCTCTAAATAATTAACTTTCTCCGAAAATATCAAAATCTCGCAATTAAATACTAAAATGCCATATTATCTTGCGATTTTTTTGATATATATATATATATATATATATATATATATATATATATATATATATATATATATATATATATATATATATATAGGTTCAGGTTCATTTGAGACTATTCTAATTTTGTGAGACCGTGAGACCAAATCTAAAAATAATTTTAAAATGCAAAATAAATGGAAAAATCCAAAAATTCTTTTTTTAAATATTATTTTTGGAACTTGAATTAACTAAAAAAAATAAAAATAATAAAAAAATAAAAAAAATTCCGTTTTTTTTTTAAATACGTGAAATATTCTAAATAGAATATTACACTGTACATATTCTAAAAATAATTTTAAAATGCAAAATAAATGAAAAAATCAAAAAAAAAAATTTTAAATATTATTTTTGGAACTTTAATTAACTAAAAAAAATAAAAATAAAAATAAAAAAATACGTCTCACGGTCTTACAAAATATAGGTGGTCTCAAATAAACCTAACCCTATATATATATATATATATATATATATATATATATATATATATATATATATATATATATATATATATATATAAAAGATGTGATACTCTTGGATACTCTCATACTAGTAAGAATCAAATATAAAAGGATCCATACAATTTAACCCAATGTTGTTTTTATATAATAATATTTACGAACATGATGTTCGACTCAAGATCAACACCTAGCCAATATAGACGAGAACCAAATAAAGTAGTCGGTAATCTAAAACGTTAGTAGGAAATTGAAAGTTTGCTTGAAATGGTGTATAAATATGTGTGCGAAAAGGTTATTGTCCAATTGTTGACTACGCACATACAAACAAAATCAATATAAAGTAATGGATAATCGAAGTCCATTATATCGAAAAGAATTTCCGCACTAATGTGGGATCCAATGTTTGTCCATTCATACTTATATTCAAGGGATACTTATATTTAAGGGATAGTGACTTAAAAGGCTAATATATTTTTTGATTTGTATACATTTAGTTACTGAGTTTTTTTTTTTCGTTCATATTACCCATTCAACTTGTTAAACTGTATACAATTAGTTATTATGACCGGCTACTCCAGGTTAGCCCGTAAAAATGACTTAATAGGGTAATATATTTCTCACTTTGTACACATTTAATCTTTAATATTTTTGTGCACATTTAGTCCTTAATATTTTTTGTTACAAAATAAGTCATTTTTGTTTTTGTATTAATTTAGTATTTATGAATGATTTTTTTAGGTTTTTTCTCACCACATCTTATGTGGTATAACTATATGGTGATGAGATATGTTGAGGTGGTTCTACTATATGTTGTAGGCCAAGATATCTGGTGCGGGCCGACTATAAGCTATAGGCACGGAGACTCGAGAAGAGCGGTTGGGTTAAGGCGGCATGCCAACAAACCCTGGGTATTCCAGTCTGATGACTGATTGGACCTGTTGCATGTTGGTGTTGTAGTCCGATAACTGATTGGGCCAATGTATTCCAATCTGATGAGTGTGGGTCCGTTATGCATGATAATACGTTTGTTGTATCGGGTATTTTGAGGGAAACTTACTAAACTTTGTGTTTACTCAGTTGTTTATGTTTTCAGGTTCTATCGTTAGTCGTGAGAAGGAGAATGAATGATTGTACACACTCATCAATAATATTGAGGATTCCACATTTTTATATCACTCTGATTTTTGATAAATGTATTTTGGAATAAACATTTTTTCTTAATAATGGATTTATAATTATGAAGTTTTGCCTTATTTAAAAATGAAAATTTTTTTGTTGTGAAAATGAGACATCACACATAAACATCCACAACCCCACACACTTGATCAATGATTGTCGCACGTAAGATGTCATGAGAAAAACCTAAAGAAAATATTTATAAGTAATGAGTGTGTAAAAAAAAAACTGACTTATTTTGAAACAAAAAAAATATTAAGGACTAAATGTGTACAAAAATATTAAGGATTAAATATGTACAAAATGATAAATATATTACCCTATTAAGTCATTTTTTCCCGGCTAACCTGGAGTAACTAGTCATAAGGACTGAATGTGTACGGTTTAACAAGTTGAAGGGGTAAATATAGACGAAAAAAAACTCAATAACCAAATATGTACAAATCAAAAAATATATTATCTTTTTAAGTCGTTATCCCTTTTTTTTAACTATTGCAATATATTTGAAACGTTATACCAACTATCAACCATGTTGCGTTGATACACATTTCAAAAGATATAGTTTTTTTAACTATTACAATAAAAGATATAGTTTTTTTAACTATTGCAATATATTTGAAATGTTATACCAACTATCAACCATGATTGCCTTGATACACATTTCAAAAGATATAGTTTTTTTTAACTATTGCAATAAAAGATATAGTTTTTTTTTTAACTATTGCAATATTTTTGAAACGTTATACCAACTATCAACCATGATTGCATTGATACACATTTCATAGTGCATCAAATTGTAGATGCTTTTCGGAGATTTTTTTTTTTTTTTCAGGTTCATCACCGACTTTATGAATTATTTTATGTCTTTATAATTATATAAAGGAATTGAAATGAACAACATAAATATCGATCTGTTTGGTAACAAATCACAATGTGTTTAATATATCAGGGAGAACACATTTTTTTAGGAACGAAAGGGTGTCAACAAGCTTTAATGTCTACAAAGAGCAAGTTTGTGATAGTCATTATTATTTTCGACTTTCACTATTATTCTTTTGATCATACTATCTTAATTAGTCTTCCAATCTTCCAATCTTCCTTCATCAATGTCTGGCCTCACACTATTCTTCTATTTCTTTATACATCGTATTCTACTTCTCTTGCCATCAATCCACATTGACTTTATCCTTCTTACTGTTGTTGATGATTGTTTACTTTGGACATATCCATATCAACTCAATATTTCTTCCTTTAAAATTTTGATGTCTGTTGTTGTCATGGCACGAATAATCAAATATAAATCATATAACTTAGAAAAAAAATGACATACCGAATATAGAAAAAATATACAGTCACATCTTAAATTTTTAATTGGTCGATGATATGTTTTGAACAAACATTCATTATGTATGGATGTCACATCTTAAATTTTTAATTGGTCGATGATATGTTTTGAACAAACATTCATTATGTATGGATGTTTTTTAATCAAACTTTCCAAGTTTAGGGGTAGCTTTGAACATATTTTACAGATTTGGACGCATTTTACAGATTTGAAATACTTAACATGTTAAACTTGTTATAAGTGGTCATTATGTTATTTTTTGAACATCTTAAATTAATCGTTGCCTTTTGAGAACTTTTGTAATCTACCAATGTTTTTTTAAACATTTTAAATAGTTTGTTACGCATTTATAATATTAATCGAAAGATTGATATGTTAAACCGGCCATAAGATGTTATCAAGGTAACTTTTATAAACTTTAAATTATTTGTTACACTTTAATAACATTTGTTTTAGTTTGCATTTTTTTAATAGTAAATAGTTCGTTACCTAATTCCAAGAGTAACTATTTTGAAACTTGCGTGTCTTACATATTACGTTTTTAATTATGGATCCATTTGAAATTTATTCTGTTAAATAGAAAGGGCAAATGTGTACTATAATATATATAGTTTTTTTAAACCACAAATCTGATATATTCTTAAATTATTTTTAATTTCATTTATGTCCCTAACTAGATTTAAACCTTTAACTTAAAGGAAAGAATATAACATCTGATATGGGTAAGTTTTAAGGAGTCCACATCCATAATGGCAACTTACAAGAATTGAAGGGGAAACTATTGATTTCGTTCTAATAGATGCATCCAACAGATTACTAGTGTGAGTATGAGACAATATAATATCAACCTAGTTATTTACTTTTGAATCATGCAAGTAAATATTCATTAAATAATATGATAATATGTATTCATATCATATCCAGCTATCCAATGTGCTTTAAACTCCAACTTGTGGTCTTGTTTGTGAGGTAAAAATTATTTGATGCTTATGCAGTTGTGGTACTTGTTCGATTAACTTTGGTTTTCTGGTTTTGATAATAAAGAATATAAGTAATTAAGTATTTAATTTTTGAGAAAATGTAAAAGATTAAAGAGGGGAACCTATGACTGTGAGATTAAAATCTCGAGTTTAACGCGCCGCTGGCCGCTTCCATGTCGGCAGATAGGCGGACATCGATTGGACGCCTGCGACTTTTAAAATCCGGCCATCGTCCCATGTCAGGTTTTCAAGTATCTAATGATTGATATTTTTCATTTTTATCTGTCCTTATTTTATTTATTTACCGACTTTAAAGTTTAACCCCACCATTTTCCAACTTTATTGTTACCCTTGTTAATATCAATAAGCCAAACATTATGAAAAAAATTGTAATGGTGACTTAAAGTGTTAATTACTAGTAAACAAGATTTGAAAGAAGTTAAGGATAATTTTGCTAATCAACTTAATAGGATGTGAATTTAAATCAATCGGTCTATCTACAATCGACCCTTGTACGATAGATATTCAACTATAAATGTATTGTTTTAGACTAGTGGGTGTGGACAACTAGTTAAGAGGTGTTATCACATCCAAAAATTGTCACTTCATATGCCATGTCATTGTGGTGTTATAACACAAAATGGAAGAAATAGACAACTAGTTATAACATCTTTAACTTTTCATGTCATCATTTTTTTTTCTTTCTCGTTTTTTCGATTTAATTTTTATTTTTTAAACATAATTAATTAATTAATTAAAATATGTTATTTAAATAAAACCTATTTTTTAAATTAAACATTTAAAAACATTACGAAAACATCACATTTAAAAAAAAATTACATTTTGCCCCTAATTTATTCGTTTTCATTTCCATCATACATAAAACCAGCTAAATTCTCTCGAAGTTGTCTGTGTTTTCGTGCGTCTTAAATATCTACGACCCTATGTAAATATGCCGCTGTCCCGGGTTGAAATTGCATGTGTCTGGGCTCCGAAGCCGAATACTCCGCAATGTTTCGTCATTTATCTTCAACCACCATGTTATGCATTATGATACATGCATACATAATATCTTGTAGAACGTCTAACTGATATGACCGTGTTGCATGCTCAACTATGTGCCATTTCAACTCCAGTACTCCAAAAGCACGTTCCACATCCTTACGTGCTCCTTCTTGTTTTCTCTTGAAAAAAATTTCTCTTGGTGTTATTGGGTGTCGAAACGCCTTCACGAATGTGGAATATGCTGGATATATTAAATCCGTAAGGTAATACCTAAACTTGTACTCATTTCCATTTATTGTGAAAGGAGCATCTGGTGCCGTCCTTGACAAAATATCGTTGAAAATCGGTGACTGATCAAGAACCTTCACGTCGTTATTCGAACTCGCAACCCCGAAAAAAGCATGCCAAATCCATAAATCTTGGGACGCAACAGCCTCCAATACCGATGAATGCGTTCCATGATGACCACTTGCGTACTGGCATTTCCATGCCACGGGACAATTTCTCCAGGCCTAGTGTATGCAATCAATGCTTCCTAGGATACCCGAAAAACCATGTCTTTCTTCGTGCGCCGCGTATAGTTGTTTTATATCATTCAACGTAGGTTTACGCAAATAAACGTCACCGAAGGTTTCGACAACACTCCTCACCAATCTATACAAACTTTCTCTTGCAGTTCTCTCAGACATTCTCATATAGTCGACAATCGAATCAGTCGACTCTCTCATTGCCATAAGCTTAATTACAACAACACATTTTTGCAACCTTGTGAATCCTCGTTTACCTCTAGCGTCATATCTCATTTGGAAAAATCCATACCTAAACATATATTTAATATATAAAAACTATATTTTGAAAGAAGATATGTATTAAAAAATATATAAAAGCTATTTTAGAAAAAAAAAAAAAAAAAAAAAAAAAAACAATACATGCTTTCCAACGCGTTGGCTATTCGAACAAATACATTTTTTCCGCAAACGATACATTCTTTTGAAATCGCGTGGCTGGTAGACACAATCATTCGCAAAATAATCGTAAACTAAACGTCTCAGCCCTTCTTCGTGATCTCTGTTTAACATTGCATGTCTGGTTAATAAAGGAGCTGAAGCTGATTGCATTATCACGTTCGTGCAATACTCGTACATCATATTGACAAACATGTCATCGTCGTCACTGTCATCGAACAGAATCATTTTTTTTTGTAAAATGTCTTCAAAATATATGAAAAAGAGAGAGAGAAGTGGTGAAAAGAGAGAAAAAGTATGATTTTTATATGGAAATGTAAAGGTAAATTATGATTATATAGGTAAAGTTTTTTTTTTAAATGTTACCGTTATTCAACGGTATAAAATGAAAAAAGAAAAAAATAAAAGAATCACGTTATCGTCCGTTTCCACGAAAACGAAGGACAACGTAACGGCTAAAAACGAAAGGGTGGGGCGGTGTTCCGCATTATAACGCCATTGAGGAGCATTCCACGTCACAAAAACGGTTGTGGGCGTTGCCAACACCGTTCAGTCTTAAACAATCTCTAATCTTTAATATTATTTTTTTAAACTGTACCTATAATTATACTGTAATGGTAGTGTATACACTAAAGTCCTTCAATCCATTACATTATATCTAACACTAAAAAAAATATTCTAAATATATTTTTCTTTATTTAACATTGTATTTAGTGTAACACTGAAATTCAACACTATATATAGTATTAGGTATAATGTAGGGTTGAAACATTATAATGTAAAAATGGTTTTTTAATATAGAGTTGAAGATGTTCTTAATTTCAAAATATCGTTATTCAAATTGGATCGGTATGTTACTGGATATCAATATATATATACAACGAAAAACCAAATCAAAATCAATCCAATTAGATTTTCAATATACAATCATTAAATTAATATTAAAATACCGATTAATATAAAATTAAATATTTATTTAAATTTTTACATGAAAAAAAATCAAATAATAAAATAACAGTAATAATCGGTTACAATTGAAATTCAAAAATAATAACTCATGAATCTTAATTCCGGTATATTAACACTAACATTTATTTCACTTGTGTTATTGATTTTGGTGTCATCTGTCATTTTTGTGTAGTTAGAATTAATTACGAGAAACTTAGTTCAATTTTAGCTATAATATAAGTATGGATGTGTAGAATGCACACTCGGATAAGTCAAAGGGAGCTTAGGACAACTTAGTTCAACTTTAGCTATACTTATAAACAACCGTGGTCGGGTTCTAAAGGGCATCACACATGCCATGGTTTAAGGGGCAACATTGTGGCGACGACCGAATAATTATTTTCCCACCAAAACAAAAGCATATGTGTATGTTGGAAACATACACAACTTTCTACCAAAAGTAACTGAATTCAACCAATTCAACCGAATGGTGTCTACAGATCATCTTCATCTTCATCTTCTTTATATATATATATATATATATATATATATATATATATATACCGTTACTCTGCTAAATTTTTGTCTCATCAAATATCAATCGATACAAGGTATTTTCAGTGTTGGATTATACCAAATTTGATTTCATGATACTCCTGACAACGGGGTCGAAATCATTGATTTTAGAAAGTGTTTCATATATGATACTTGCATTATCCAAGTGTTAATTGATATTCAAACAACTTATATTGCAGAGCATTCTTGTTTAGCAACACCAAGTGTTAATTGAATACTGATCTATCTCTAAAATCATGAAAAGTAAAAAAAAAAATAAAAAAAATCCAAGTTTAAAATTTGTTTATACGAGTTTCAAATTGTTCTAGATAAAAAAAATTTTCGAATTCGTTTTCAGTGTATATAAAATACTCCATACCGCTATACACAACATTTAGCATGTTATTAGAACTAGTAAATATGTTCGTGCTTTACAACTAGGGATGAGCAACGGGCCGAACCTAGACCGGACTGGCCCGAAGACCGAAAACCCGAAGACCGAAAATCGTGAATTACTTTACCCAAAAACCGGACCGTTTTTTGGTGTAGCGGGTCCGGGTTTGGTCCGGCCCGGTTCCGGATACTAAACCGGGTTTCGGGTTTTGGACCGAATTAGACTTTAGTAGTGTTGTTTACGGTTTCGGTCCAATCCTGTACCAAACTAGGTTGCGTATGTTTGTTGTTTACAGTTTCATGTTTTCTTTGTCATGTCACTCTCTAGCATAGTATTTCAAATTATAATCTTATTACGTAACATTCATCATTCGTATCTTTGTTGTTTGTACAATTCAACTAAAAAAATACATCAAAGATGATGAATATGTACAAATGAGGTGGATGCAAACAAATAAAAACGTTAGTAAAACGTCACACTATTTTATTAAAAAAAACCTACACTATTTATATATAAAAAATTTTCACTTAACATCACTATTTTTATATAAAAAAACTGCACTATTTTTATAAAAAAAATTACACTTAACAACATTATTTTTATTAAAAAATACTGCATTATTTAAAAAAAAAACTGCACTATTTTTATTAATAAAAAATATAGTAGGAAATAACTTTTGGTTTTTCAAGAAAACAAATCGACACTATAATACGATCAAGAGAAGAGGCCGAAACAAAAAAAAATTGACACTATAATGTGATACACAGGAGAGACCGAATCAATTCAATCGGACAACATTTTTTTTATTATGGTAATTCTCGCTTACTGTTTGTCGATCAAAAAAGGAAAATAATTTTTGGTTTTCCGGTCCGGTCCGGGTTAAATCATTTAATTCGGGTACGGTCCAGTCCAAACCCGAAACCCGATTATTGATAAAAAACCAAACCCGAAAACCGGCCCATTAATATGATAATCTGGTTCAGTCCGGGTCTGGTCCCGGTTTTTTTCATGTCCGGTCCGGTCCCACGGGTCGTATGCTCATGCCTATTTACAACGATTCTTGAGGCTTTTTTTTCGTTTTTGCATTATTTTGGTTTATAATTGATGTGGAAGATATGGACCAAACATATTAAGATAATGTAGAAAATAAGACTAAACAAATTAGAGAAAGATATCGACACTAAGGTTCATACCAACTAAAAAGGCTAAGCAAAACTAACTAAAGAAAAAAGATAATTTTTTTGGAAACCATAACATCATGGGCAAAACTATTGGGTTTTCTATGCATCTCTACACCAGGTTTAGGCAACGAAAGCATTCAAAACAATCTTAAGTATACATGCACCCTAGATCTAGGGTTTACTATTATGGCAACCTACTTTCAAATCTATGAAATTAAACTAATCAAAAGGGATAATAATACCAATCTTTAGGACAAAATTGTATTTCCCCTTGACTAATTGTAGATCTCGAACTCCTTGTAGTCACATAGAAGGACTAGTGTCCAAAGTAGGAATGTCTCTAATGGCTCACACCCAAAAGACGAAAACCCTAGAATATTTAGGAGAGGGAGGGGAGAGCACTTAGAGAAATCGAATTCTCTAAGAGTATGGAGAATTAGGAACGAAAAATATGAAGGCCAAAGGGTGTATTTATAGCTAAAGTAACTTGTCGATAAAGCTAATTTGAATCAATTAAATAATCAGATTTAATCCAGGTTCAAATCATTATCTTTATCTGCTATTAAGATCGATTCTAGAACCCGCCTAGAGCTCCAAAATCATCCACCTCCTTAAGGGGTTCCAAAATGTTTGTAACACCCCAAATTTTCTCGAAAATTTTCAAAGTTATGGTTAAAAGAACATTTGGTATTAACCCACATTTAATAAAAACTTAGTCTCACAAAAATATTTATAATTAAAACATAAGGTGTTACCATTAAACATTAATACAACCATAGAAAGCAATTAAGAATTACATCACTAAAATTTATAAGTAACTTAACAAGTTCCACTCTATTCTTTATCACTTGAATTCTAACTTCCATTTATCATCCTCTCTCCTTAATTGTAACCTGAGATACGTGGCATTAAAAGAGATACGTAAGACAACAATGTCTCCTAAGCTACATGGGTTTGTGACCCAAAACATTTAACACATTTTCATCAACAACATTTCATCTTTGCAAAAGATAGTTTTAGACTATAAAACCTTTTCCAACATTTTCAAGGAAAACTATGTTCATACACATCAGAAATATCATTTTATATCTTATCATTTCATTTCAAAAGACATTTCGCTACAATTCTTTTTCTTTTATCAATGGTTAATTCCGGTATTAAACCGTTGCCAATTTTATACTTAGGGTACCCCCAAGTGTAGACCAAGGTGGAGCAAACAAATCAATCCACCAAGACATCGTGCTAACTAGGACATCTACTTCGCGAAGGGCAGGTGCAACCCTAGTAGATTCCTCTAGACCTCTTATGAGCCATCATGGCCCGGGCAACTTTCATTCATTCTTCCTTTACTTACTTTCCTTTTTTACTTTCTTCTTAGCTTTCACTTTCCACATTAACAATACTCGTATCATCATTTATAATATCATAGGTTATTAGGAACATATACTCTGAAAAGAAAAATTTCACATATCAAACATTCGTTCTTCCAAAATATTCTTTGCTTTCAAAAAATTCTTACTTTCAAACACTCTTTTCAAAAACACTTAACACTTTCATTTCACAACATTTCGTATATCAAAACATTGAATTTCATTATAATAAAATCATCTTGCCATGTACCCCAAAGTGGGAAATGTCAACACATACTCACCTAGTTCTCCAATACAGATTAGCTAGTCCTCTTCTAGTTCCTTTGCTTAGATCAACACTTCTAAAACACCACCTATATAACATAAAGGTGAAGGCCAAAAAAATGACCAAAATACCCTTATAATATTTTTTAACATTTAGATATTCCCCATAAGCTTATTTACTACATATTAGCATACATATAAAGTTTTAGGGAATCAGAGGTCATTTATTAGGTTTTCCAAGAGAAGAATACATTTAACAGACTATTTGACATGCTCCGTGTCATTTTGACATGCCCCGTGTCAAAAATACAGGTCACCATTTTGTGCAGAATTTTATTAAAAGCTTTGTAATTTGTTCCCTAGACCTCCAATGGCCACCAAACTTTACTAAGTGGTTACTAAGGACTAAATAAAGGTTATTAACTTCTCAAATAATCAATTAAGCCTTATCCTCATTATGAATTAATCATTAAGACCCTAAGATGCCACAAAAACTATAAGAAAGCATGAAATGACATTTAAGCATCCTAGTTAGCAATTAAGCTCTTAATGATCAATATTATCATCCAAAATCATTCTAAATCACTTATATGAGTTCTTACACATGGTTAAGATGTGTTTTATCATCTTAAAACACTCCACTTAATCCATTAAGTGCTCACTGAACAAATTAAGAACATAATGATCCTTAAAAGAAGCGTAAGCTAGTCCATTTTGCACTTGAACATTCCAAAGTCCACAAAACTTGATCCCAACTTCTTGAAAAATCAAGAGGATATGTTGTCAAGTTCATGAAACCATAACTAATCTCATTGTAAACATCTAATCTAACTATTGAATCCTCAATTCCATTCCATATTCCTAAATTTCCCTTTGGGCCAAAACAATCGCTAGAGCTAGAGACTTACTAGCATCCCTTCATGTTTGTATTCCAATATCATATATAGAGTGTAAATTCATGTTCATGAATGTCATTCACTTCCTAGATGTCAATCACCATGTAGTTATGCATAGATTTACTAAAATTCCCTTATGGCCAAATATTCCATAAATTCAACTAAGCATCATTCAAGTCCTCATGTTTTTGCATTTAAATCATATTATTAGTATAAACTCATGTTTATGACTATCATATACTAACCAAATTCTCACATACCAAGAATTCCATTTTATTCATCACAATTTCTCCCAAAATAATCTAAAACCCATGTTTATTCTTGATTCTACCATCATGGATGTATTTGAGCATTCATATTGGATTTATTGTCATCAAACATCATCTACGTCATTGAATTAATTCCATTTTAAAATAAAAACAAGAAATCCCCAATTTAGATTTCTAGGGTTCATAAGGGTTTTCACCTAAATCCTCAAATCCATCAATGGGGTGATTGGATTGAGATTAGGATCATCAAAACAACTCAAGGGAGGCTATAAAACTAAACACTAATCCTCAAATGAGATGAAAATCGTATATAACTCCCAATCCATATATGAAACTCGAATTCTACACTAAGGGAGGAAGAAAATGTACCTTGAACCACTTGATTTCTTCATAACTTGCACCAAATGAACCAAGAAAGCTTGAGATCGAATCTAAGGGTTTTTCTTATGCTTGAATCGCCATTTAATAGCCTCCTTTCTTCTCTCCATGTTATATTTGTGACTTTAACTAAAGTTTTGACATAAGAATTCCTTCTTCGTCTATCTTATAATCTTGGTAGTCCCTTCCATTGGGTTAACCATTTTGGTCAACATAATTTTCCAATTTGACACTTTTGGCCCTTTAACTTTTAAAATGTTATTATTCTCACTTCTAGCTTTCCAAAGTTCATACCACTAATGATATGATTAATCCTTGATGATTTATTTATATAAAGAATTTTTTATTTATTACTTTAATAATTTAAGAATCTAGTCTTAAATTTTTGGATGTTATAATGTTCCTTTTGTTGAACTTTTTAACAATTAACATTTAGTCCATACACCTTTAATCAATTCATGATTAATTTTAATTAATTCCAAATTAATTCAAATTATTTCTAAATTAATTCTAACAAGTTTATAATTAATTGATCAATCTATGATAAATTAATAAACAATTTATCCCACTCTCTTAAATCCTTTATAGCTATTTTAGGTCTTAAGGGTAACCTAAAACGAACTTTGTTATTATTTCCAAAGTTATACAAATATAGTTATGACATTGGACATCTATTTCCAATAGTTCTCACTTAGACAAATCATAAACTAATATTGTTAAGTAATCTTCGAATAACCAACAAAGCATACCTTCTATAGCAACTGTCAAACTCTGATCTTATCAAAAGCCAACCGACAGATAAGTAATCAATTATTCCTTTGTTTCTAAAAGATATCATTGTAAACCAAGTCATGGATTATGAATCAACTTAACAGCTTAACTTTATGTTTCTAGATTTTTTATTTTTGATGATCAAATCAGAGTACTAATTGAACTCATCAATTCAGTCCGGACCCAACCATGCACATAAGATATCAACATGAAATCATCGAGGGGCCCAAGGATATCACATCTCCTATTAAGGGAGAAGGAACATATAAAGTTTGAATACATAGTTTTTGTCTACTCTTCAAATCGTACATGGACTGACTCGTTATGACTACTGGTTATGGATAATGTTAGAGTAAGTGTAACACCCATTTTTCATAATGGACCAGTTAGAGACTTAAAAGAGTCAAAGATAATGTTTTTGTGAAAACCTTATGTCACGACATGGTGTATGGAAGGCTACAATGTGACATGTCGTTTAAATGAAACATGTATCCTGATGAACATCATGACGTAACAAGAGAGAGGCCACGATGTGGTGGCTGTTGTAACCTAAGCCCATTATTTTTAAGGTTTCTCCCATATTTAAAGACCTTAATCTTGGTTTAGGTCATCTCCTACAACCTCCATCTTCCCATTTAGAAACCCTAGCCTCCATACATGTTTGACAACTTGTTTTCTTGACTTTGAGCTTGTTCTTTGGATTTTGGTGAAGCTTGATGAAGGAAGAAGTTCATTTTGGTGCAAGGAAGCAAGGAGCTAGCTTGAATCCATCATCTTCTTCACAGTTATGAGTTATTGGAGGTATAAAGCTCATACGTTGGACATTGTTGTTCTTGTTTCAAGTTTGAGCTCATTTTGGATGATTTTGGTTCCTTCTTGAATGCTCTTGGAGTTTGAGGAACTCCATGGCTTGTTATTGATGGGTTTTGGTCCTAAGAACATACTATGTGCTCATACAAACCCTAATGCTTGGATCTAGGTTTCTCTATTGTACATGCAAGTTATCCAAGACTATAAACCCTAATTCTAGCATTCAAGTAATCATATTAACATGAGAATAGGTTTAAGATGTTACCTTGATTGTTATGTAGCAATAACAATCCCAAATCTCCTTGTATTGACTTTGGAAGGCTTAGAGTCACAAGTGTCACTCCTCTAATGGTTCATAAACACCATAAGCAAGAGGATGAAGAGGAGAGAGGATGGAGGCTACCCAAAACGTGTTCTAACCCTAGAAGAGAAGTTCTCCACGTTTTTTAGCCTTAAGGGTTCTATATATAGTGAGGCTATTAGGGTTATCTAACAAGGAAACCCTAATTTGGTTGCTTAAGCCCTAAGCAACCCATAGACTCCTTTAATTAAGCCCTTGAACGATTTCGTTATGGGTTTCCCATTAGAATTCGTCCACCCCTTGATTCAAGACAATCCATGGCCCAAATTGCAATTATCTTATAATTACAATTCCAGTCCCTTAAGTTTAATTAATCTCTTTTAGTCACAAAACTAATTACCAATTAATTCTTGACTAATATTAATTAAACAATATGATTTCTCCTTTAACATATTATTCTCATAATATATTAATAAATCATATTTAATCCTTTCTCTCCATAATTCATCCTATCAAGTTGCTTTGGTGAAGGCAACCCAAAAGGACCATGCACAATCGGGTCAAGTACATACCAAAACAGTTATGGACTTAGACACTAATCCAACAGTCTCCCACTTGGATAAGTCTAATAACTATTATGCGTATGACTTCAGATCCTGATCTGCAATCGTAGCTTTCCAAAGCCGCTGTCAACTCTGATCCTATCAGATACGTGTGTCCTTAGATAAGGGATCATATATTCCTCCATTCTAGATATCATATGAGATATGATTTCAAATCATTCTCTTTGTACTATATCTCAATTCCCGATTTATGACGACTGACTAATTGAACAAATCAAATTAGCCCTAGCCCGGCCGAGCATTTACGTTTGTCATCACTAAATCATCGAGGGGTCCAAAGATATCGCTTTTATCCTACCTTGGATAAAAGGAACGGATAAACTTTAATACAATGCTTGCTTGCACTTACTCACCGAATCACACACAACAATATGTTTTATAACACCAAGTTACTAGTGCGTTTACATATTATCAATGTGCAACCGATTTGCAAGATACAACTCACACATCTCAGTTTCAAGAATATAAGATGTTATCGTCTCACCAATCACTCGTGACACAATCCATGGAGTGATCCAAGTGAGCGTGGGTTTAATCCAATGCTCAAATCATATTCATAAGCACTCATGAACGTTGCAGCAAACATTTGCTTATGTCTAATACTCTTTTAGACAATCCACACACCAATTCATGACAGTCTTCATTCATATCTACTTCCAACATATGAACGACTGTGGCCCGTTCGAATAATTCGATTATTCTTAATAAATTCAATTATTCTGGAAGTCAAAACATGCAAATGTGAAACACAAGAATAATATTAATCCCTATATGGCCTCAAGCCTTTGAGTATAAATAAAACACTTTTTATTTATCACCATATCGATTACTCATTATTTGTCGTTTCGGGTAATCAACTTCTTACTTGAATTATTACACTTGTCCCATGCTCCTAGCATGCACACAATGTTTACCTATGGTTCTTACTTTGTGAAATAGACCAAATTGAACACATTTCCAATCATTCTCATTTCACAACTCCAAATCCTTTTTCATAAGTGTAAGAATATCAAATTCTTGTTACTTATAAAATATGCTAGATTCTAACATCCTATGCAATGATCCTTTCGTAATGTCACTGCACCAAAGTCACAAAGACTATTGCCAATGATATTACAAAGTCCTCTATCGGAGATTGTTACAAGACAATTCCATAGACATGATGTCTCTCACTCAAAGTATATTCTTTGAACATCCTTTTGCATAAAGGTTTCTAATCTAGTCATAGATTTTCAATATTCAATTCCCAATATGGACATGCTTCCATATTTTCCATATGACAACTCATTCTTAATAGAATCTTATCTATTCGTAATGATGTCGATATGGTCCATCCAATATGGAAACATTTCCATAATTTCCATACGACAACTCATTCTTAATAGAATCTTTTCTATTCATAATAATGTCGATATGGTCCATCCAATACCATGCTTCCAACTACTCACAAGCGACCAATCCTCGTCAAACTTTGGATTGTCCTTTGATAGTTGTTTAATTATTTTAGTCAAAACCAATTCTAGTCCCTTTTCCCTCTAAATGCGCTCGACATTTGGAAAATTTTAGAATGATCAAACATTAAATTATTTGCAATCGATCCTATACCCGAAGCGTATGGGACACGATGCATAATGTTTTATTTGCTATGTTCTCAAAATTCGAATTGTGAAGAGGAATGTCGTAATCATAATCGAAATATTAAGAACACACTATGTACCCTTGACTAAATTTATTAACATTTCTCAACCTAATCCTTTAGATTCGAAATGAAGCATAATATTCTCTCCCTTAATTATAGCAAAACAACTTTACAACCCTTACGACTTTGCAAGGTATAACTCTTGTTTTTCTATAATTAATATTGCCAACTTGCAATACTTTCCATAATAATCATACAATCATAACTTTTATGCTCCCACTATCATGATGATTACTATAAAACATAACACTTATGCTCCCACTAGCTTTGACATGTATTCAGAAACAGCTTAACTTTCAGAAAAACAATGCTTATTGAATTTCTTAAGTTCATGTTTCTAATACTTAATGCTTTGATAATCTTTTATCAAGGCCTCTTAAACTTATACACCTTTGCCTTAAATACTTCATATGTGTGTCTAAACAATTAAGACTAATTGCCAAACCTCACAACTCAAATTATGGAAAGGGATACCGTAACCATAATCGAATTTGAGAATGCAATTTTATAATCACTATCTTCTTAAAATCTTTCTTAGTGAAAGCATTTCCTCACAATCATTTTCATGAAAGAGGAAATCTCATGACACTTAGATTAAACGGTGTATTTTTCTTATCCATGTGAATTTGTCAACACCAAAGTTTACGACAAATTCAAACTCATATGGATCGAACTTTCTTAGTCTTGATTTCTTGCCTTATGGTAGCACAGCTGCCCACCATGTCTTCCAAGTAGTTAAGCAGCTCACTTTTTCTTATCAATGTACTTTCCATTGATCAAGGTCCTTGCCTTTTATGCATTCAAATGAAAACTCATAGGACTCATATGCATAATTAACTCGATTGGATTGGCACAGAAACAAAATAATGTCAACACGATAGTAAACCTCAACTCGTGTGCTAGTGATGATTGATAAGGTCTATTTGATTTGTTCTTGAAACCTTTCAAGACCATTAAGACTCCCACTGACTCCTTGACATATAAGATTCTCTTGTCAACAAACATTTCTTGACAAACAAATATTCAAGAGTTAGTGTAGCTTTTATCAAAACTCTTCATAAATGGGTCCTAGTTGGTCTTTGTCTTATCCAAGACATCACAACTTTCCACATTTGATGAATGTTATAAACCTTTCTAATTCTTGTCACAATCTTTACTCTAAGACTTGTTTTTGAACGAAGTATGATTGACTTCTTGATTTAACCATTTCTTCAATTCTTGATCCCTCTTCTTAAACATACAATTATACTAAGACTCACTTAGAGGATCAATTGAGATATGGTTCTTAATCATTAAGACCTATCATAAAGCATAAAAGGTACTCTCCCTTCTTCTTAGAATGGAGAAACTTTTATCTTTCTGCCTACTTGATTCTTCTTCTTCGTTCTACTATTGATTTAAACCTTTTTAATCAATTCCGAATTACACTTAATCTTATAAGTGTAATCATATTTACTAAACTTTTAGTAAACCATGACGAATATCTTGTTACTCTTATGGTGAACTTGATCAACACGCAACTTTGTGTGCTCGATCTCCTAGTCCTTCACTTGACACTTTGTTAATGAATTAGTCTAATTTCCAAATATGAAATTTCTCATTCATCGTGCAACCAAGTTGCATGATTCCAAGTTTCTGTCCAATTGAAACTTGGGCGATGAGAAACTCTCCCTATTTGGTAAATTCTCGACTTTCCATAAATAATATAATAAGAACCAAATCCATTATTGTTAATAATAGAAACGTTTTAACATCAATTTTTCATACACGCCATTGCAAGGATAAATAAATAAAATTTAAAATCAAAATTTATTTTATTGCGGAAAAATTTGTCCTTACAATGCAATTCATTGAAAAACTATGCTAATACATCTTTCTTAGCAATCTAATTCTAACTCTAAGTAGTAGCTCAAGAATCTAATCTTTGAGAAATGCGATCGAAATCCATTCCTTCATGGTTAGATTCTGCTCACTTCTTCCCTTAAGCTTCCTTTCTTTTCTTCGATCCTACAAAACATCAATTGTAATCTTATCACATTATGTATTAAGAATCTAGAATAGAAGCTTAAAAGAGTTAGTTAATGGATTTTACCTATATTAGAGCCATACGTTTCGACTCTCCCATCTCTTAGATCTCTTAGGTAAATAGGGCAGCTTCGTCTCCAATGCCCTTTCTCTTGGCAATAAAAGCATATTGACTCTCTTGGAACAGGACATGGAACTACTTCAGACATTGCTTTTCTCTTATGATCAAACTTTTTGACCATAGCAAGTCTTTCGTTGCCATTGTCTATATCCATAGAGGTCTTGAAGGCAGATTCACCAATCAACTTTGCTTTTCTATTGCGCCAAACCATTGCTGATTCAGCAGCAATAAGCATATAGGTGAGATCTATAAGGGTCACGTCGCGGTTCATCATATAGTACTCTCTTACGAACTCACTATATGAGTTAGGAAGTGACTGAAGAACCCAATCAACAGCTATTTCCTCACAGACGGATCCCAACATTCATAACCTATCAATGTGTGACTTCATCCCTAGGACGTGTGCACACACCGATTTTCCTTCTTTATGTTTACTTGCCAAAAGGGATTGAGTGATCTTGAACTTTTCAAGCTTTTGAACTTGTGGGTTAGGGAGAATAATTGGAGGAGGTGGAGGAAGTGAAGCATGATCTCTTGTTCCTCGATCGAATCGTGGAATATCATCTTCATGCGGAAAGCTTGTTCCACGGGATTTGGGAAGACCATAGTTGTCGAACTTTGACATCTACAAAACGGGAGAAAACTAATTCAAGTTAGTTGATTGATTGAGTCCTTAGTAAATCACCCAAATGAGATACTAAGGCTAGCACCCAACACAATATTCTACAACTCGGGAGAGGGATGTCGTAACCCAAATTGCAGAACATTTGAAGGTAAGTGAATGACGATTCACTAATTTCCACCATGAAAAACGAAAAAGAAATTTAAGTTTTAAATCTATGAAAACTCCTAGATCCTTTGAGATTCATTGAACATTTCAATGGCATGTTTAAATCTCGATATGCCCTTCTTGTTTGTGACCGGGATGCCGAGGATCACAAAGCGGGTGTGAATTACCATGCAAACTACATGGAGCCCTCACATGTTACAGTCACCTATTCGATGTGCCGGTAAACCACACACGCTCCACCGAACTATGACAAACATTGAGTCACCCTTTGCTACCTTTGCTTAGAACCATTTAGTGTGCCGGTAAACCACACACGCTCCACTAACGTCTTTTCAAGGGCACAAAGTGTAATTTCATGGAATTGCATCAATTCACTTTTTCCTAAGTAACTAAGATTGGGAATTTGTAAAACATTTAGTTACTTTTATAATTCATTATACTTATAATGGAAGGTATTGTCCCATCCTACCCGTTCGGCTAACGACCCTCCACTAGTCAAGAGTGCGGTGGGTAAGAGTGGATACCCATTCAATCACCATTTTATAGGCAATTTCCTTAAACACCCCTTATAGACCAGCTTCGTGAATGAGGCATACTAACGGTAAGACTGAATTTTACTCATACATATATATAATGTTAGACTTTTAATGTTATATATAGTATAGGGTGTATTTTACACTTTTAAAATACTAGGTGGTCTAATTTAATAATTATACTTTTAATTTAATTAAATTGTATACCTAAACTTCTATGGATTTATTAAACTTCTTTTAATTATACACCTTAATTAATTAATAAAACCATAAGGGAGTGATTTGAACTTTTCAAAACATTACTAGGGTTTTAGAATTTAACATTCCTAATTAAACTTTTAATCAACTTTTAAATTCCAAAACTTGAGGGCAAGTTTTGAAACATTTCAAAACATTAGGGTTTAGAATTTAAATATACATCAAAATTAAACTATTAATCAAAATTTAAATTCCAAAACTTGAGGGCAAGTTTTGAAACCTTTTTCAAAACATTAGGGTTTTAACTATTTAAATTTCAAAACAACAAAACTTTTGGGTTCAAATTTAAACTATAAAACCTAAAGGGGAAAATATGAAACTTTTCAAAGCACAAGTATCAAATAACAAATAATCTAAATTAACATTTGATCACATAATTATCCATATTTGATTTATTTAATGATTTCTTGCAAAACAATTTATCAATTTAATCAGAATAATTAATCAATTATCACATAAGGAAACAAATATTTTATTAATTGATAAATATCTTCAATTATATCAAGAATATAGTCAAATATATCATAAAATCGGATTTATATTGATCTAATGTGATAAGGTAACTATCCCAAAGCAAAAACAGCAAGAAATCCCGAGATATGCTCCATCTGACGAGTTGACTCGTCGAGTCAGGCTTGGACTCGTCGAGTCTGCATGGACTCGGCGAGTTCATCTATGGACTCGGTGAGTCCAGCCTCCAGAAACCAAAAAATCGAATTTTTCAACCATATCAAGCATCAATACAATAGAAACCAGTCTAGGCTCTGATACCACTGATGGGTTTTGGTCCTAAGAACATCCTATGTGCTCATACAAACCCTAATGCTTAGATCTAGGTTTCTCTATTGTACATGCAAGTTATCCAAGACTATAAACCCTAATTCTAGCATTCAAGTAATCATATTAACATGAGAATAGGTTTAAGATGTTACCTTGATTGTTATGTAGCAATAACAATCCTAAATCTCCTTGTATTGACTTTGGAAGGCTTAGAGTCACAAGTGTCACTCCTCTAATGGTTCACAAACACCATAAGCAAGAGGATGAAGAGGAGAGAGGATGGAGGCTACCCAAAACATGTTCTAATCCTAGAAGAGAAGTTCTCCACGTTTTTTAGCCTTAAGGGTTCTATATATAGTGTGGCTATTAGGGTTATCTAACAAGGAAACCCTAATTTGGTTGCTTAAGCCCTAAGCAACCCATAGACTCCTTTAATCAAGCCCTTGAAAGATTTCGTTATGGGTTTCCCATTAGAATTCGTCCACCCCTTGATTCAAGACAATACATGGCCCAAATTGCAATTATCTTATAATTACAATTCCAGTCCCTTAAGTTTAATTAATCTCTTTTAGTCACAAAACTAATTACCAATTAATTCTTGACTAATATTAATTAATAAATATGATTTCTCCTTTAATATATTATTCTCATAATATATTAATAAATCATATTTAATCCTTTCTCTCCATAATTCATCCTATCAAGTTGCTTTGGTGATGGCAACCCAAAAAGACCATGCACCATCGGGTCAAGTACATACCAAAACAGTTATGGACTTAGACACTAATCTAACAGTTATGACTCTCTAGTATTCATTATGTTTCTGAGAAATGAGAAAAGAGAAATATTCGGAGTCTCATTGTATCAATGCACAAGTTTTGGTCTTATTAAGGGCTTAATGGACTTAGGGTTGTAGATCTTGCCTTGGGGAGAAGTCCTAATGGACAAAGTTGGAAACCTTATCCATTAAGTCATTGAAAAGGAACAAATCCAAGGTTTTGGGCTTAGATCTATAAGGATAAAGCTCTTAATGAAGAAATAGCCATCTTCCAGGAACCACGACGTGGCCAAGAGCTTTCCACGATGTGGTGGAGCTCAACATCTTGACTGTTTTTTTTCCTGAATTAGCCATGATGTGGCTAAGATCTTATCATGATAAGTGGTTGTTGTTTTGTTAACCATTAACTTTTGACTTGTTTTACTTTGGGTCAAACTTGAAGGATTTGTATTTTTGATTAACGGCTTCAATCGGTGCAACGAATTGAGAGTGTTGTTTTGATTTTTTAGGTCCTCGATTTAGGTGGTTTTCCTCACTATACTATGTTCTTCGATGTATATCCTTGCATGGTAGGATATGTGGGGTAGTGACATGTTGGTTAGAGTATTAGTAGGTCGGTTATCTTCTAGATGAGAGCCCTAGGGGTTATATGTGGTCATGTAGGATATCATGATAACACTTGATCTAGGCTTTCTTGTTTGTTCCTTTTTTGGTTGTGGCTCTAGAATGGATCACATGTTCGACTATTTATCTCACATATGATTATATACAACTATGCATTCTTTTGGTGATCTTCTAGTTGTGGCGTAGTATACTTAAGGGTGTGTGCGGTGCAGTTTGGTGCCAAAACTGCACCGCATATGCGGTTAGAGAATTTTGGAAACCGCACCGCATAAGTTCTAAACCACGTTATAGAGTATGGACAATTTTGATGCGGTTTGACGAATAGGTTTTTAATATTATATAATTGTAGTTTCGTACACATTTTGGTAAATCAAACTAATAATATTTATAATTTTATGTATAAAATTTTACTAATAGTATATATATATATATATATATATATATATATATATATATATATTATATTATATATACATTAATATAAATGTGTTTAGTCACTTGATATACATAAATTATAGTAGCTAACAAAGAACAACATCACAAAAATCTTCTATCCTAATAAATAAGTACCCAATTGCAATGAGTACCCAATTGCCATGTGGCAATTGAGAAGCACCCCCAAACTAATTTTCCTACTCAAATAGTCGAAGTGAAATTCCACATTTGCCCTTACAGTCAAATCAAACATATATATATATATATATATACTTCCTTTTTTTTTCAGCGGTTTAAAAAAATTTCATATAAATCATCCAATATACAAAAAAAATCATTAATAAAGCTGTGAAACTGATGACCACTCTTTCCCTTATTCGAAACTTTAAAATTCGTTAATATATTCAATATCTTCCTTCTTTTTAGCAATATTCAAAATATCGATACATATCTTCGAAATACAACCTGTCATTAATAAAGGTGTCAAACTTTTATTTCGGCCTACATATTTAATTAAATCCCTTATTTTAAGCAATTCAATAAATTTAGGGTGCGTTTGGTACAGAGAAATGGAATTGCTGCAGAGAAAGGAAATGCAGAGAGATAGAGAGAGAGAGAGAGAGAGAGAGAGAGAGAGAGAGAGAATTAAGCTGGAGAAAAAGAATTGACTCCCCTATTTGGTAGAACTGAGAATCCACAAGAGAAATGTATCTGAGAATCATTTCTTTTGTTTGATGGTATTAAACAATGAAATAGAAATGCATTTTTTTACCTTGTTTATTTATTTTCAAACAACATTATTTTTATAAAAATGCATTATGATGCACATCTTAGTTTGCAAAAATAAGTATATTTTATGTTTATAAATTTTTATTATAACATCACTTTTTACCAAATAATTTATTTTCTTGTTAATTAATATTATATATATACATATTTCTAATATAATGAATAATTTACAAATAGATTCAAAGTGAAAAAATATTATCACACCACATAATGAATCCAATATATAAACAAGAATAATGAAATAATAATAGAGTTGTTCAATTATTAAAAAAAAGTATAAACACCACATAATGAATAATGAAGTTTACATAAAAACATGGAATAAATTAATTATTGGCACGCCTTGAACTCCAATCAGTAAACATAGTATTAGCAAGAAGATCTCGACGGTAAGTCCATCCTTGCGAGGTCTCCACGGTAGAAATAATGTTGTCATGTTCGTCTACAAATTGGGTGTGATTTGTAGGGATTTCTTGATAAAGGGGGTCTTCCGTCATGATTGTACGTATGAAGTTATGCATCAAACAACATGCAATGATTATGTGTGACATATATTCTATTGGATGGTATGCATTATCACGTAAAATAGCCCATCTAGATTTAATTAATCCAAAACATTGTTCTATTACGTTCCTTGTTGATGAATGTCTCATGTTATATAACTCTTTAGCATTTGTAGGAGGTCGAGACCAATCGTTAAGATGGTAACATTGCCCGCGATAAGGTGTTAAAAAACCTTCATCATTTGTATAACCCGCGTCATAAAGGTAGTATGTTCCTATAATAGATTCTACATATTTAGTTAGACTATATTGATAATACTATGTAGCTTTATGTTTTATGTATATCATACCATGAGGTATTTTAAGACCATGTGGTATACTAATAGCATCTCGCAGTATTCGACTATCTGCTGCGGAACCCTCCCATCCCGCTAGTACATATATGAACTGAAGATCTCTCGAACACACTCCAAGTACATTAGTACAAATCTCACCCTTGCATGTTCGATAAGGTTTTCTCTTTGCTGCAGGGACTTTAACTTTAATATATGTTCCATCTAATGCCCCTAGGCAACCCTGTACATAAAACAAATTATTTAATTAATATTGGAATTAAATAAATTTATAATAACTAATTACTAACCTTAAACCACCTCCACCTCTCATCGGTTTCATCATCGGGAATTGGCACAGGTTTCTTGTAGAACTCTTTATGTAATCGACATACCGCATACCTTGAAATATCGACTTACAATTTCACCTGACCTTTTGAATCTTTCTACTATAATCCTAATTTTTTCGTTATGTGCAAGTACATGTAAGAACATAGCAACTTGCTCGTCAACTAACATGTTTTTGCTATTTTTCAACCCCCCCCCTCTTTGTTCAAGCATGTCACATAGTCTCGTGAATGCATTTCTATTCATTCTTATGTTAACCACACTTGTTTTATCACTTTTATAAACCATATCAAGAATACTATCACGTCCATTATGGTAACTCATTAAATATTTTCCCCGTAATATTGTAGGTTTTTCTAAACGATTCATAGTAAAATCATACAACATCCATGAACGTACCATGACATACATTGCATAAAATGCTCTTACGGCGGATGTCCTAACAATATGTCAATTTCGCACAATCTGTTGTTGCAAAGGTATTCGTGTCATCTACGTATATACAAACAAGGAAGAGTTATGACAAAAAGTCAAAATGCTAGAACTATTGAAAGAAAAATCATAACAGCCACTGTTTAGAGCTGCATAACTTAGCCAAAAATAAACCAAATAAGCTTTATTGAGCCTAAAATGTAGACAAGACATATGACTACAATCTGAAAAAAAAATCGCCTCATTCCGAGCCGATACAAAGATTTTATGATGGTTCAACGTTGGACAAAAAAGCTAAAAATTGTTGAAACAGTTTACAAATATCCTAACTGCCCATGTTCGTGTCTACATAACTCAGCCAAAACTAAACCGAATAAGCTATTTCTTAAGTCTAACATGTAGACAAGACATAGGAATACAATATGAAAAAAAATCGCCTCCTTTCGAGTTGGTATGAAGATTTTATGATGGTTCAAAGTTGAACAAAAAAGCTAGAAATTGCTGGAACAGTTTACAAAATCCTAATAGCCCATGTTTACGGCTGCATAACTCAGTCAAAACTAAACCAAATAAGCTATTTCTTGAGCCTAAAATGTAGACAAGACAGAGCACTCCAATTTGAAAAAAAAAATCCGCCTTATTCCGAGCTTGTATGAAGATTTTGTGATGGTTCAAAGTTGAACAAAAAACTAAAAAATGCTGAAACGACTTGTAAAAATCCAAACAACCATGTTTAGGGTTGTATAACTCCCCCCAAAACTAAACCAAATAAACTATTTATTGAGCCTAAAATGTCAAAAAAATAAAAGACTACAATCTGGAAAAAAATCATCTCATTCCAAGAACTGGTATGAGGATTTTATGATGGTTCAAAGTCGGACAAAAAAGCTAAAAAAATGTTGAAACAACTTAGAACAATCATAACAACCCATGTATTGGGCTATGTATCTCAATCATATCTTAATCAACTAAGCTGTTTTTTGAGGATAAAACATAGCTAAGATAGAGGACTATAATCTAGAAAAACAATCTACTCATTCTGAGATTATATGAAGATCTAATGGTTGTTCAAATTGAAGAAAAAACTAAAAATAAAAAACTAAAATTGTAAAAAAAAAAGTTTGCTTTATACAAACTAACCACATACAAATAGCTATCGACCCTCATTCATCATTATCTACAATTATGGTGACAATAAGAATTCAAAATTAGCTATAATCGCATATAATATGGTCAAAATTGACCTTCACACAACACAAATACATAATTGAAACATCAAGAATTGAGTTTATAGATTGCAAGATTGATCGACATACCTTGAATTGGAAGATAGTGGTGACAAAATCGAAAAACATGAGCAACCCAGAAGTGTGAAATCGTGAGTCTATGATCGCAAAAACAGTCGATCATTAGTCAATGATACGATCGGCAGTACGGCAAACGAAGAAGAAGGGTCGATTGCATGAAATCCATACGCGATCGATTTTTTTGGAGCGTTGGTTTAATTTTGCACGCAAGGGGGTTCGAATGGAGGTGTAATTGAATTCTCCGCTTTTTTTCTGATTCTCGACCCAACGTAACACGTTGTTTTCTCTCCTTTTCTCTATTTTTAATAGGGAATTGTTTTGGTGGAAAAGGAATTGATTTATATCTCAATTCTTTATGTTTTATATCAACCAAACAAGAGAAAAGGAATCGATTCTTTTTCCCAGGTTTTATTTCTCTGTACCAAACACCCCCTTGGTACCCCCTTAGGGTTTCATTCTTAGGGTATAGGGTGATGGAGGTTGATCAATAAAATGTCCAAAGATGGTATAAGTTGCTTAAATAGGATGCAAACACTAAAAATTAGGGTTTGCTCTGGTACCACGTACGCCATACATACTCCACATACGCCCTGCATACGTGGGTGAATGTCCCGTCTAGAAAAGAGCTAGTATGCTAAGCGTACTCATAGAGTACACCCCACATACTAGCTAGGGACCAAAAAGATAAAGATTTTGCATTAAGGGGCTAAAAGGGAAACATACCAAATTATGAATGTTATGCAATGTGCCCCAACACATGGCGTTGTCAATACATACAAGACGATTATAGAGAGCCATCGATTGTTCTAAAAACAATCACATCACATGATATTTGGATATGTCATGCATTCTTTGGTCCAACTAGTATAAACAATGGCATCAATGTTCTCGGCCATTCGTCAGTATTCAACGACATCTATCTTGGAAAGTCGCATGATGTACTGTTTGAAACAAATAGGGTAACATAGAAGCGCAAGTACTATCTTACTGATTGGATATATCCTACCTTATTTGTTTTTATAAAATCAGTCATATGTCTGAACGATGGAAAAAGGAAAAAGTTTAAGTAGGCACATGAGTCAGCTAGAAAGGACGTGGAGTGAACATTTGGTGTACTCAAGAGGAGTTGGCAAGTACTACAAGTCGGGGCACGATCATATGAACTGAAAAGGGTGAATATGTAATATATATGTGCATCATATTACATAATATAATTCTAGATGATGAAAGAAGAGCGATAAGTCGATACGACAAAAATGAAGTTTTGCCAAATGTCGAAGGATTAGTTGTTGGTACGCAAGAGTATAGGGCAAATAGAAGATAAGTACATGATCGTGAAATTCATCACTCCCTTCGTGCGGATTTGCTGGAGCACATTTACAAGACTCACATACAGCCTGAGGCCGAATATTGGCACAATGATTTGTTTGACGAATCAGATGAAGATTCATATGTTCGTCGATGACTCGGACGAGGATTTAGATAACGAGGACGGCGATTCGGAGTGATGTATTTTTTTAATAATGGTTGATTATTTTTATTATGTAACTTTTAATTATGTTTTCTAGGTTTTATTATGTAATTTTTGTTTTAAAGTAATGAAATATTTCTATTTTAATTAATTTTTGTGTTTATTAATCATTTTTTTAGTTAGTTCTTTAGATTTTTTTCATGTTAGAACTTAAAATTAAATTATTTTTATTTTTAAAAAATAAAAGTGAAAGATAGTAAAAAGTGACTATTTTCTGATTTTTAGTGAGTCAAAGATAAGTGAGTGGAAAACTGACATGACCTATAAAAAATAAGTGGTAAGATATAAGTACACTCTCCCATCTTTAATGATAGGGATATTCAAAACCGGATATCTAAATTCTTATTTATTCTCCACCTCCAATTAAGCTAACCTAACATTATATCCCAAGCTCGCCCATCTTAGCCCCTTATCCATGTTAATAATCTATTTGTGCCGATGTTAATAGTCCACCTTAGCCCTTTATCCCTATTAATAAACTATTAATACTGAGGTTAATAGGGAAACTTCTTCTTTCTTGCTCACAAACAAATAACAAAGTTCCAAAGCTCTAGTCAAGCGATCTAATATCATCTAGCGATTTTTGCAACATTTTTATCACCGATTATTCCCCGTCACACAACCTAGAACTCGCATGCAAGTGGCAAGCTAACCCAAACAATCTTTCTGCCCGTTTCAACCGGCTAACGATTAACTGTCCGGTTTTCAGCAACCGATATTTTATATGTTATCGAACCCAAACTTGACCAGTTCCAGTCAAACCAATCCAGTCCAGCTTTCAAAACATATCGATTGTAAGACACAATATGTGAAATTTCTTTAGCTCCAAAATGATAACACACCAATTTACCTAAGATTGTTAGGGAAATAGAAGGTCCAGATTTAATTATGACCTCACATTAAAAGTACAATGATGTCAGATAAGCGTAAGAAGAAATACACCGACGGCTAGGATTAAAAGGCGTTGAGCTGCACAACTTGAGCACAGGATGTAGATGGCAGCACGCAGCACAGCAGTAAGGCTTTTGGCAACTTTTGGCTTTTCAACAACTGGGCCCTTCACCTTTATTAAAGTCCAACTTCTACCCTAAAAGTCAACTATAAAATGTATCAATCATATGCCAATAAATACATTTTTTTACAATAATTCCACCATCATTTAAAAACACGAAAAGGAACTCAGAAAGGGTTTTGGGCATGGATTTTTGTACATATATATTCTAATAATTATATATAAGTCATCTAGAGTACTTTAAATATGAGGTTGGCTAAAAAGACACCCCATATTGTAATATGAACACCTAATATAAATATAAACATCACTTGGAGTGTTTAGAGCATTCTTATCGGTGCAAGGTACCATTTTGCAAATGAATGCCAATTCACCATCACTTTATCAGATTTTGGAAAGAGAAAATTAATTGAAAAGAAAAATCAATTTTTGGAAAGAGAAATTAATAGAAAATAAAGTTTTTTTATTAAATTATCGATACAATTAATGTTTGCAAGTCTTGCAAACTGTAAAAGACGATACATATCGCATTTGATTTTTGTGATGTGGCATTGCAAATTAGTTTTGCAATTGCCGGTATGGAAGGTCTTAATGGTGGCTAGTGATTTAAGTTTTCATGATTATTTGTGTGGTGGGAACCAATTATCTTCTTTTTCTCTTTATTTCTCCTTATCTTTCTCTACATTTTAAGTAATTAAAATATACATATTTTTATTTAAATAATTAAAAAATAAGAGAAATATAGTTGTGTGTATACCCGGCTTTCATGGTTATGTATGGTAACGAGGTAACACCTATCATATTAATGGTTAATTATGGATTTTCTCTGACCTAATATAAAAAAAATGTTACGTGCATTTATTATTAATTGTATCCCTTAAACTTTTAATTAACTCCTAAGTATCATTTAATACCAATCACATATAAATATGTTTGACCTATTTATAAACTTTTTTTTTTCATTTTGTTATTTTTTCTTTATTATTATCATTATTATTATTATTATTATTATTAATTTTTTTCAATAATTTTTTGTTGTTCCAAAATATCGCAAAGTATAAATTTTATTCATGTGAATATTTTATACAACGAGCTAATAACACACCTTGGAGAGTAGGTAATGATTTATGGCGAATGTTTTGATGCAATGAGACATTCGTCGAATTTCATTGGATCAGGTTCTGTGACATCTAAATATTTGTTGATTATGTTAGACTATTGGTTTTCTCATCGCTAACAGATATGGTTTTATCATTCATTATCTGAGCAAAGAAGGTTTTACAACGTGGTTTCCACTTTGGTATGGCCCACAAAACATCTCAAATCATATATGTTGTGATCACCCATGTTCACGATAACCATTATGTGATGGTTGATTTTCAATGAGCGTATCAAATACCTATTGTTTTGTCATATTGATGTATGTACATATGAAAACGTTGGATGATAAATTTTGTATAGTGTTCCACTAATGCTTATGTTCCATATAATATGCATAATGCATCACAGTCGTAATACTCAATTTGTTAGAATATCCAATAACTAATAAAAACAATCTATCGCCTTATTATTATTTATGTTATTGTTGTTGAAAAATATGTTATTGTTATTTATTATAATAATAAAAAAGAATATCCATGTTACTTATGTTTATTTTTCACTTAATTCGTACATATAAAACAAATTCGCCTGCTACCGGGTGTTTGTTTCCCGGGATACAACATTTTGAAGTGGTTCTTCTAAACAATCCGAACCCTCAATAGGCCTAGATTTTACCTTCGATATAACAAGAAAATGAAGAATACGAAAACGAAGAAGAAGATATTTTGATTGCATTGTTGGTGTATTTCAAATGGTTGGGGAGTGATTGTATTTATGCTGCAAACCATAACCAACAAATAATTAAATTGTCATTAAAACACAATTCGTAAACGACATTATATTTAATATCGTTCTTAGTGTCGAGCTGTAACCGAAAATTGAACATCAAATTTTGATTATACACCATTCAACCCCTCAACTTTGGTGATTAGTTTCAATTCACCAATTATTTTTCCAACATTTACCTTCATCTTTCTTGAGATTTCTAGAATCACCCTTTTTAGACGTTAATGATCCATCAGGCCTTTTAGATGATGGTGAGCCATACTTTGTCTAAAACCTTCTAGGTCCTTCGAACTTCTTATTACCGAATTTTCATAATGCTTCACAATCATTGCAACGCTTGAGTAAAGGTCAGCATGATATCCTTATTCCGAATCAACATTTTCGGATTTGTCACTATTACTTTCAAGGACAAAACTTGAATTTAGTGAGACACGCGTTGAAGATTTCTCCTTATAGTTGTCTTTCATAATCTCTTTCCTTAGGACTTTTGTTTCTTCAAAAAATTTCAGATTGCCATACAGTCTCTGAAGATCCACGGAGTGAACTTTTTCACTGTTATTTAGAACATCCACATGATGTTCCCACTTATCTTCAAGAGAATCTAAAACCTTCAAAACTAAAACAGATTCATGCTTAAAAAATATCAACTTTTCTCATTTCATTAATCAAACAATTAAATCGATTGCAAGTTTGAGTTATAGATTCATTCCTTTGAGCAAAAAGTGCTCATACCTCCTGTTGAGAATGTTCTCCCTGGTTGCCTTCACTTTTTTAGTTCCTTCATATGCCACAGTTAGTGTATCCATCATCTTTTTTTTGCTAAAACACAGTGTTGAACAAGGTGGTACGTATCATAAGGAATGGAGTTTCCAATGGCTACACGAGCATGAACATCAAGATTGAATAATTGCTTATCTTGTTCCCTAAAGATATGTTTTGGGTTTTTCTTTATAACACCCGTTTTAACACCGTCTTTGGTTTCGTCAAATGTTGGAATATGTGGACCATTATCAATGATGTCCATAATATTGTGATATATGGTTTCAAGGACAACCATGGATTTGATCTTCCACATGGCAAAGTTCTTTTCGTCAAATGAGGAATCTTGTTCCCTGATGTAGTGCCAATAAAGAACTTAGATTCGGAAGAAGATAGGGTTCACATTTGCTTCATAACTAGAGACCTACTATGAAACCAATTAAAGGATTGAAATAGGCTAAATGTATCAAGACATAAGAAAAAAGAAATGAGAATAAGAACAGGATTAATCAAAAACCAACTTTGATTAAGAAAAACTCTTACAATGAGATAATGCCCAAAGCAATGATTTATATCATAACCTAGTGTAACTTACATACTAGGTTATCAACTGTTCTAAATTCAAATCCCTACATATCAGGGATAAGAATACAAAGATACCTACCATTTAAAAAAAGATGTATAATATATACAAGTTCCTATCACTAAGATAAATGATCAGAAACTTGTAATAGAAGTGAAGTCGCGTTGTAGTAAGAAACTAGTCAGCAGTTGATGACGGTGATGAAAGAGTAAGCGTGATGTAGGTTTGACTCATTAGATTATAAGTTTTTTGACCTTACAACATTGATTGTGTTATGTGTTCTACAAGACAGTTTACATACAAAGAGAAGAATATGTTTTTCGGTTATTAGACTTGCTAAACATTTGCATGCAACAACCATCTTCCATTTTATACATGGAAGATGATTGTTTAAAGATGTAACACCCCATCTTTCAAGTAAATTTAAATTTATCCCTTGGATTTTAATTATGTCATTTTGGACCTTGGTTTGGAATGAAGTGGCAAAGGGAGGCCCTAGTGGCAAAATGGTGATTTTAGGAACTTGAGTAGTACGTTGGGTGTACATGTGAGTACGCTAAGCGTACTAGGGCATGCCCTAGTACGCTAGGTGTATATATATATATATATATATATATATATATGTGTGTGTGTGTGTGTGTGTGTGTGTGTGTGTTGGGTGTACGAGTGTCAGGGTGAAACCCTAACTTTTAGGCTTTATGGAGTTTTTAAGCATCTTATGGACCATTTCCCCTCATATTTTCCAGCCTCCAAGTTCTTGAGTAGTTTTGAGTAAACCCTAACCCCCATAGTGAGCATCTTGAGCTTATGATGTAGTTTTTGTGTGCCAAAAAAAAGAACTTAGTGCATTAAAGGAGTCAAGGAAGGAATGAAGCTTGTAGATCTGGGGTTATCACCATCTTGGGAAGCTTTAGAAGGTATAAAGCTTCTACCTTTATGCTTGGATTGTGTAGATCTTGTTTTGGTTACTTTTTGGCATTCTTCTTGTCCCAAGAGTCCCAATATTGTGCATGCATTGTTGTGGTTGAGTTAAGCCGTCCTTTTAGACCCTAGGATGGGTCCTAAGGCATAAAAATGAGGTCCCTTAAGCTAGTTTGGTCTCTAGTTCTTTGTAGGAGGTCTTAATGGATTAATACCATGTATTAAGCCCTTTTTTAGTCGACCAAAGTCTTGATTTTTGAGACTTTATGGTTCTAGAGCACATTTGAGTAGTGGATCTGAAATTTGGGCTTAAGTGCTTAAGCCATTAAGCACTTATCATGATTTTGGTCTCTGCGAGGGTATGCCTCACATAAGTTGTTGTACACCCCGTGTTGGAGTCAAACCCCCTGTAATAGGTCAATGCGAGGCACAGTAAGCCCAGCGTACCAAAGGGGTGCGCCCCGCGTACGCCTCCTGTTAGGCTTCGAACTTTGGGCTTCGGGTATTAGGCCATCTATTAGGCCATCTGTTAGGCTTCGAACTGTTAGGCTTCGAACTTTGGGCTTCTGGATGGATGTGTCTTGGGCTAAGTAGAGGATCGAACCTTTGGATAAGGCCCAATAAGGATTTGGGCCCAATTTTCAAGTGTGGGCTTGAAGTGGTTTGGGCCTTTGGATCAATATTTGGGTTTGGCTTGTATTGGGTTGTAATGGATTGTCTGGGATTTTATGGTTTGGGCTTTTAGCTTACTAGATCTTCTTGAGTGAAGGCCATTAGGCCCAATTTTGGAAAATTGGGCCATAATTGGACTTAAGAAGTTTATTTTGATATTGGACCTTTTTTCATCTAATTTGGGCCTTGCCTTTGCGCCAAGCTTGAGGAAGGGTAAAAAGGTTTTTTACCCTGATTTGGACTCATTCTATGAGTCAGCGAGTAGATATTAGTGGATTCTTATTTTGGAATTTGATTAGCATGTGTGTGATAGCAGATCTGCAGTTAGAGATTATTCATGGAATCAACTTCGTTGGGGCGTTGTCTTGATGTTGGCAGTTCGGGATCTGGCAATCAGCAGCCAGGGATCGTCTGTGTGTTTGGCAGTGCGAGGTGAGTTTTCCTCACTGTACTAACAGGGTCGAAGGCATCAATGTTGGCCCTTTGGATTGTTATCCTGATTATCTTATGATTGAGTATTGTAGTGATCTGTTATATCGGTATCCTGGTAGATAGGATGTTGTTACGCTTAGGGATCGGTTAGATTTGTCTTCTATATGTTATGGCTATATGTTCTCCAGTAGCTTGTGTTGACATAGTATGGTTGGGTTGAGACTGTACTGCTTTGTGCTGCCAGTCAACAAACCCGATAATGTTTATATTGGTACATTATATGTATGCTTATTTGTTATATGTTGACATGGCTTGTATGTGTGGTTGGGTTGAGGCGGGTCTGCTTCATGCTGAAGGCCAACATACCCAGGGCGGCTCGGATAGACTGAAGGTCCATCGGGGCATACCAGTCAGGCCGAAGTACCGGAGAACAGTACAGACAGGCTGAAGGCCCAGCGAGGCGGACCAGACATGCTGAGGGTTTTGAGAGCGGCCCAGATAGGCTAAAGGTCTGATGAGGCGGTCCAGTCATGCTAAAGACTATGTATGCATGTTGTTATTTGTATATGTGCTACTGTTTGCGTGTTGGTACTTTGGGGGAACTCACTAAGCTTTGTGCTTACGGTTTCAGTTTATTGTTTCAGGTGCTTCAAATGTTTTGGCAAGGCGAAGGCATGACTGTACACATCCTCGCGTTTTGGACTTACGGTTTCTGGGAAACTCTGATAATGTGAATGTTTTTGAAAACTATGTGTAAATGATTTCGGTTTTAAATAAATGTTTTGGAAACAACGGTTTTGTAAACACTTCTATAGAAAAAGGATTGTTTTGGAACATTTAAATTTTACTGAAATTTTATGGATGTTACAAAAGAGGTAGTTATAGGACACGATGACGGTTAATGGTAATCATTAAGGGAATAACTGCCACCACATCACCATAATATAACTACCAGCTTTGGCAGGAAAATATATGTCTGATACCCCTGCTAGGGGTGTTGTCCCTTGGAACCCTGAATGGAAGGGCGTTGCCCCCATACCCCCGTACTCCCGAGTCCACATTTATCACTCTAAGAGTGCACCCCGCACATCCAGTCTCGGATAGTAAACTAAACTCAGTCTGTCTCGATATTAATATTTACTACATTAAAATATGTTGATAACACTAAAATCACTAACACAAAATTAAAAGACCACAACTAAAACCAACTTGACTTTCCACTTGGGAAGACGTTATCTATCGATAACCACATGTCAACCTCTCACACATACCATATTAGCCTCCACATGTAAACCCAAATTACATAAAAGAAAAACATGTCATGATGCAACCTATATATGAGGCCACGAACTGAATGGTGGTTGAATCCATTCCAACCCCTAACAAGTTCGATTTGAGGAAGTTACTCTTCAAACCAAAAACCATATGAAAGCACCTGAGAATACGCACAAGATTATGCACATTTTGATTATCCCACTATTATAAAAACAAGGCTTCATCGTCATGCCACATTGGGTGATTATTTTACGATTTGTCACAAAATAGTCAGTATTATATTTTTCACAAAATAACCATCAATTCCGCAGTAGATCCACTGTGAAATTGACCCACCTATTTAAGTCATCTTTTAGAAATTCTCTTTTACACCTTTTTTCTCCAGAAATATCGTTCAACATAACACTTAATTTCCGTACTATAAAATTTATGTGTGCTGCGACATTGGTTTTTGAAAATCCCCATGACAAAAGAACCTAATTTGTTGAATAATCTAACATTGCAAGTTGGCCTTGAGAAATCGATAAATTTTCAGATTTTTATAAATTTTTTTTACTCGGGCAATAGAAGATGCAATTGCGTATTAAATAGTGATTTCAAAGTGGGCGACTTACGAAATTGATGAAAATTTTGTAAAAATAGAAGTTTTGGGTTTTTTTTTGGTAACGACGAATAATATAAAAAGACTATATAGCTAGCAAGAAACTAGCAGGAGGCAAGAAAGCAAGGCAAAAGAGTTTGCAGATTACAACATAAGAAAGATGAGTAGCACACTCAAACCATTTATACGAATTATGAGAACCCATAAAGTTATGTCAAGTAAAAACATTGAGATGACATCGTCAACTATTATTGCAGAGGATTGAACCATGTTGCTATAGAGTCTATTGTTCCTAATCTTCCAAATTCGCCAAATAGCGTTTTTTGAGGCATTTTCCTAACGAGCACCAAAATCAAGCAAATCCGCCACACTTGTAAATTTCTTTTGAGGAATTTCACACCAGTTAGGAATCCATTTAGTGACCTCTGAAGCAAAAGAGAAACTCGTAAGCCAATGATTTGCTTATTCTTCACTTGCATCACAAAGTTTACAGGACAAAGAGTCGGTATGAACACCTCTTTGATAGAGCAACTCTAACCGGAATCTTCCCTAGCTTCACTCTCCTTGATATACCTTACTTGGGTTGTTTTATAAAAGAATATGTCAATACAACTATTTTTTTCCATTTTTTATTAAATTAGAAGATTAAGTACCAATATTTTCGTTCATGAGTACTAGTTTATCATTTTGTTTCCCGTATAGCCATTTTTTCTTCATGGTTATGTAGTGTTTAAATCACTGTTGTAAAAATCCCGACTAGGTCTCGATTAATCTTCGATTAATCCCTAAGCGCTACTCGACCGATTAGAGAGCGCCTAGCGATTAATCCATGCATACATAATGAGTGAAACATTATAAAACGATGAAATTTTAACATTTTAAAGAAGTTTTATCTCAATGGAAATTATTTAAGGCATGATTAGTATTCTATTAATCATATTAATCTATTTTGTTATCATATTAATGGTATTTACGAACTTTGATATGATATTAGTCATATTTAATTTTTTAAAATTCAAGAAATTAGCAATTAATGGTATCCGATTAATCCTCCAATTAATCTCCGCCTAGCCGATTAATCCCTTGACCCCAGTCCACCGAATAGCTAACGTCGAACGTTTTTTGCAGCCTTGGTTTAAATATACAAACTTAATTTGTTTGGGGAAAATACATTGTTAAAAAAGAGAGTAGTCTAAAATCGTTATAATAAAAATACTCAATATTCTTAAAAGACGAAAAAAGAAGAAGAAAATAGCAAGTCGGAGGAGGTCCCAACCCCACTCACTCGATAATTGTGGGCTACTAAAACCAAAAAGTTCACAACGCACACTACCCTTGTCAATATTACCATTCTAATCTTTTAAACCTTTTACAAGATAATTATTTGTTTATTTATTAAAATATATTATAATGAAAATGACTCCAATAATTCCTTTTTTCCCTTCTTTAAAAGACCGCAAATTTCACCTTTATATACAACCCTCCATCTCCCCTCTCTTCTCTCACATTCTCACTCACCTCCCCCACTCTCACCCGACCTATTTATTCCTCATTTCCTCTTTTTACCCTTGGTATTGTTCCTAACACAAGAAGAAAGGAATGCATGGTGGTGGTGGTGGCCGGTGGATCTCCGCTGGCGGCGGCGGATGGCGGCGGCGCAGGAGGAAGGTTGTTCTTCTCCACCTTTAAAAGATCACAAAACACAACAAAAAGAAAAGCTTTTGCAATATAACTTGTTCTTCTGAGTTTCTTGTTTTTCTTCATTTGTTTTTTTAGAAAAAAAAAAAAAAAAAGAGACGAAGAAGGGCTAAACCGGAAGAACAATATTGTATTGCATTTGCTTTGAGGGTATGAGGCCATCGGTCCGAATATTATTCACCTTTGTTACTTGAGTATAATTACCTTATTACCCTTTGGTAATATTAGTTTATGTAGAAGATGATATGATATATAATTATATATGTACTTTATAACATGAGGATGTAAGAGAAGCATACCAGGTTGACTTTTAGTGGGTTCTTTTGTGGGGTCGAGTGACCTTTCGATGTTGTATAATCTGTCGTAAAACGAATGTTTTTTTGTTATGGTACTGCTAGGTATGCATCACTTACAACGATCATGTAGTTGCTTTTGTTATGTATTGAAAATTCGAAATATTAAAAGATTTGGTCTTTCTTTCATCTCTTGGTGTTCGATATTTAACTTTTTTTTTTTTTTTTTTTTTTTGTAATAAATTGTGAAATGTTTATACGAATAAAGTCTAGAATGTGAAGAAGGGACGTGTAAGAGGATCTTCTTTTTTTGCTGTTTAAAGGAAAGAAAAAGGGAGAGGGAGCAGTGAAAGGACGTGTTGTGGTTATTTTTACAGAAAAGTAGACTTGACAATGCTTTTTTTACAGTCCCTGCCACACCCACTTTTTTACAGCCCAACTGAGCATCGAGTCTTAGCGTACACACTGACCTAAATTGATACACTCTCACTTCCCATTTAATACTACTAGTACAATACTCTAGCTTCCTAAGTTAATAAATTTTTGTATATATTATTAATTTATCATATCCCTAAATAATATTGTTATCTTCAAAGAATAAGTTTTGAACTAAATATATGTATAAAAATCTATAATTTGTTACTTTTACAAGTAATTATCTCTTAAATGATATTGTAAGTTTTGGCTTTTTCATATTTTGTAAATGAAGTAATTCATAAAACCAAATATGCAAAACTCAAAGGAGATGATGGTATATCATGGTGACTTACAGTTCACCATTTTATTAAAGTAAATATATGCATTTTAGTTGCGGATTATATAAAAAATATTAAACAACAACATTTCATCACCACAAAGGATGACGAAATTGTGGTCCTTCATGCTTAATAAGTAAAAAACGATTTAAATCTACAACAAAACCAAACTTCTTCTACCCAAGACGCACAATCCCATTCCACATTAACGCTTCCTGTAAATTTCTCACAACATTAATAACCATTTTTAAATAAAATCAAAAGTCGTTATTATTTATATTTAAAAAAAAAAAAAGTAAGCACCTTTTTGGCAGCCACAGCCTGGTCAAGCATTTCTCTGTTCTCCCGTTGACATTCACCACACCAGCCAGCTGTAAACTTCTTCATGTGTTTTCTCATCTCTCTAAACACAGCACTGTAACATAATATAACTTTATCAAAATAAAAACATTTTCTAATTCAATAAATTTAACTTTTTTTTTTTTCTAAAAAAATAAAAAATAAAAATACCTTCTGCACCAAATCAATAAATTGACCCGATTTCCAGCTGTAGTGGGTCGAGCTCCATGTCGATGACGACCACGGTGAATAACCGCATGCCCAGGGACATGCGAGTATTCGAAGATCTCCTGTAAATGAAATTTTAATTTAAAATAAAAATATAATTTAAAAAGAAAATATAATAATAATATATATATATATATATATATATATATATATATATATATATATATATTTTTTTTTAATTTACCTCGGGTTGTGATTCCGTATGCATATGTTTCTCACAACGAACTCCTCTAAAAAACAATTCTCCACCAGCAAACTGTTTCCCCAAACAGACATTTAAAGTCACCTCTGAATCATCCACATGAAACCCTAATTCCACATCTCTATCAAATCCATATTCCACCACAAATCCATGATGAGAATCAAGTGCATATCCTCCCACATCAACAAAGAAGACTGCATAAATTTTCACATAAATTTGTTAGATAAACTACATTGTCTATATCGATTTAAAAAAAAAAAAAAAAAAAAAAAAAGATTACTTTTTGAGATGTGGCTAATGAAGTCTTCAATTAACTTATCCAGCATTGGTTCCATTCCAAAGTCATCAAGAACAACACCAAATTTGTTCATGGTGTTTGGGCGAATGGTTGCTGATTTTGTTTCCAGAATCCATTTTTCGTAATTTTCAACCTGAGAAATTAGAATGTGATAAGAAAATATAAAAACTGAAGTGTGAAAAATAGGAATAGAAGATTATTTATATCACCTCAGCTAGCATCTTTGCACAGAAATCTGGGTGGAGCATATCGAATGTGAAAACTCCTGGAACAGGTTCAGACATTATGTTTCTGATGCTTTGATTTCTGCTGACATCATCATTAGCCATGAATGCGTTTATGAAAGAGGGCACAAAGAAGCTTGAGGGATTCAGTTCATATAATTCTCTGTAAAGAGGCTGAAAACCAAGGAAAAAGAAAATCAGTGATTGCTGATTATATAACATATAAAATATAAAATATATATATATATCGGATATTACAATGTTCACTGTTTTAAGTGGTTTCGGTTTAAAAAGGTAACGAAAATAAAAGTATCGTTACGTTTGCATGGGATACATTTTTTTAATAAATTAACCTTTTTCGGATTGTTTTTATAAGTTTAACATGTTTACCTGATAACTGGATATGATTCTTTCCCTGTATAAGCTGTGCTTCTTCACCTGTTGAAAGTGATGAAAGAGATGATTAGTAATTGAAATAGACTTTAACATATAAACTTCAAGTCAAGTAATATATTCACAATTTTGATTATGAAAACTTGTCTATTAAGGAAGAATTTCTTACTGTATTTCATTCGTCGATAATTAAAGAATTGTTCTATATAGGGAAGTATTATATTAATGATATGGGCTTTGCATCACTAGTAATCTAGGATATGAATTCTAAATTATTGTAGGTTATTGAACTCATATGAAGAAACAGGTGCTTAAAAAATGTAATCCCCAACCTTTTAACATAGACTTGAATACAATCCCTCTATGCATAAACATTTTGTCAACTTTATGTGTAAAGCACTAATTGTGTTTGCTTCCTAAACAGAAAAACACAGGGAACATAGAAAGCATGGGTACCATGAGTTCCTAATGCCCAAATGTTGACAATATTTGGTTTTTATATGAAACTTTGCCTTATTTGAAATTTAATCGCAATAGCTTGATAATTCAGAATTTGTGCACAAGAAAAACTTCTGTGATGGTGAAAGAGAAGATAACAATGCACCGATTTCTTCAATTATGAAAAGCATAGAACCAATTTACAAGATTCAATAGTTTTGTTGACTTGAACTATAGAGCATGAGTTACAAAAAGATCAGATATCCTGCAATTCAGTAATGATCCATCAAACTTAGAATCAAAACGAAACATTAGATTTATAGACAGCATATTTCCCAGTTTTTTTGTTCATTTCTATGCCCAAATAGGATTTTTGTTGATCCAATCCAAAATTTGATTTTTTTTTTCCTAATTCAAACCTAAGCTCACTCATTCTATTAGCATGCATCATGATTTGGGGCGATCCTAGATGACAGAAAGACGATCCATGAATTTCTTCATGTGTATGTGAAATTGGCACCTAATGACTAACAAATAATGGTAAATTGCTCATTCATTTCCCTGCAAACCTCAAAGATACAAATTTATATATAGGATATCCTAGTGTACGTGAGTACATGATAACAAATAGCGAAAATGGGATACTCACTCGACTACGCTCTCCTTCATTCCAATAACGACGCAGAATGTCCCGCATGTGCTTAAACTTCGCTTCTCGAGGAGCATTCAAGAGGTTCGGCGGCAAGTGTCGCTCCAGTGAGCTGAAAAGCTGAGGACTGAACTCCGATCGAAGATCTTCGTAATTTTCCGGTTTGTGATCCTTTTTAGGACTCAATCGGAGACGGTAATTGGAGTTCACCGGTACTGGTACAGTTCCGTTAGCATCCATGTTGCCTGCGGAGACAGGGGTTGACGACAGAGCAGTCGGCGCAGAATCGGTTCTCCGATCAGCGCCACCATTAGCCGGCATCGTCATTGTTAGTGAAGATCGAAGAGAGAAAATTAAGGGTTCAATTTTGTGCAGACGACGGTGTATGCTTGTCGTGAGAGCTCATGAGTTTTGAGGTTTCCCCAGATATTTAAACACCTCATCTTTATTTGTTTTAAACTCTAGACCCTTACTTTTGTATATGTCATATTTTAGCCCCTCATCTTTTTTGAAATGATCAAACTCACTTTTTAATTCATGTTTCAAATTGTCTTTGAAAATATCACATTTTTTGTAAGTTTTTTTTACTCTTGATTCTAATTCATTAAGTTCTTATGCTTCTTTATTAAGCAATACAATTGTTAGAACTGAGCATTATTATTGAATATTAAATCAAAATCATATTTTTCTTATTCTAAATGAATATTATAAAACTAAGTCTTTATAAATTAATAGAAAAGTACATACATGCCCTTCTTGGCTAATGCACGTAAACAATAAGTGTTAATTTAAGAAAACGTGAATACATCTAAATAACGGTTACAATATTCAAATGATGTTGTCCTCCGGTTTTTCTCATGTACATAGTCGAATCGACTTTTTAATAATGTTAGGATCATTTCACGCTTCGTCCTGTATTTTTTATTGCATGATAAAACAATGATAAATTCTTTTTGCATGCATGGTATTTATAGATGGCGTGGATGGTATGCTATGTTGTAGATCATCGCCCTAAGTAATTGAAGACAGAATAAGTTCTACAAGCTCGTGCATAAAGTTCATAAAAGTGCATAAGCGTTAAGCACACATCAACATGTTTTTCTTCATTACAACTCTAATTTTACCCGTGATAAATCAATTTACTTTGGTAAGGAATCTATGTAAACCTTTATACTTATAAAAGTTTAATTTCTTGCTTGATTTGTCACTTTTATATCCGATGCTCAAGATAACTGCATAACATGATGTTATCATGTGATCTCACCAGAGTTATCATTAAGTTTGTTGTTTTCTTTCAAATTGTATATCTAGATAAAATCTTACAAAAAAAAAAAAAAAAACCCTTTAATTTAAATACCAATATTAATCACGTATTATATCATGTTGGTTTACAAGAACAATCATTATAGTAATGTATAACACACATAATTTTAGCAAATAAGTTAAAATTTGATTAAATTAATAAATGTGCTTAGTTAAAAAAGTTTTTTTTGGATATTATAAATGAAGTTTAAAAGATTTGAATATAAGAGTTGACTTTTTTAAGTTTTTGAGTTCAGTTATATAATTTTAACTAGTTTTGGACTTTTGTAAGTGTTGACTTTTTTAAACATTGGAGTTAAGTTATTTAATTTTAACTAGTTTTGGACCATTTTGTGAAGAGAAATTAAATATCCTCATACCTTTTAATCATATCAATCCTCCTACCTATTTAAATTATGACATGTGTTATATTAGCATCCTAAAATATCATTAAATTTCATTAAATGAGTATTAAATATTACACATGTCACCATTTTATTGGGTAGAAGGATATGTAGGAACAAAAAGTAGGAGAATATTTAATTTCTCTTTTGTGAAACATATGATGTCGAGGTCAAAGGAGAAACTAGAATGCTTACTTTGTTAATAAATAAATAAAAGAAAAGGTAGAACTGCTAAATTGGTCTTTATGCTTTCGTAAAAACTATGGATAAAATCCAAAAAGTTTATGGCTTGCATGGAAGATTCAAAATCAAAAATATTACGATGGTTTTCGTCCTAAAACACTTAAAATGACTTTTTTCCTTTTATTTTCTTTTTTCTTTTTTTATATTTTTTTATTACTTTCATAATTAAAGTAATAAAAAAGCACACAAAACCAACCCCACCTACCCCTCTCTCGTCTCATTGTCTTTTACTTTCTTCTTTTCTTCCTTTATCCTAGAAAATCAAACATACACATATACACACTCTTAAAACCAAACCCTATATAAATCCATCATCTTAAACATAACATATAGAGGAAGAAGAAGAAGAAATTAGGGTTCTTGAACTAATTGCAAATCCCTAGTAAAAAACCCCAAACACCATTTTGAATCGATTAACTTGTTGATCGTTGTAACAAAATTGTACGTGAAGGACAATGGATTCTATGTGTAAGTCATTGAACAAGTGATTATGATGGTTAGGTGGGTCTTTTTTAGCCTAGATTTGATGAATCATTCTTAGATTCATTTGAATTTAATTTAACTATAGAACCGATGTAATTTATCATGATGTGATTCGAATATAGATTCAAAGATTTTATGTTTAAAACGTTGAATGAAATCCATCTAATGGGTCAAATATGAAGTTGGTGTTTAATGAAGCTTTTGGGATTCGATAATGATGAATCATCCTTTGACTCATTCCAAATCAATTTTGATTAATTAGAAAACAAAGTTCTATTAAGATTCGGAGGTGGATTTGAGTGATCCAAGTTCAAATCATATAAGAGCAAGCAAGTGATCACTTTTAGAGTTTTAAAAGCTTGATTTAATAACGGAGTTGATTACCTTAATAGTTAATGATTTAATTAATTTAATGATGTTACAAGGATGATATTTCATTTTTAAGTTAAATTTTGAAACCATTATAATCCAAATAAGTCATTAGAACTTGATTACAAAGTGTCAAAAGCAAGTTTGGAGAATTAGGATGCTAGGTTTGGCATTTTTGCATGAAATACGCACATTTGATCATTTACACTACCCGTATAAATTAATTTTTCTTAATTTATACAATTCATGTGATCCTATGACTTATTTTGGTGATGTTAAATCATCTACTCTTGGTTCCGATTCCTATTAGATGCTTCCATGGACACTATAAGGACATGTTATTAAGGTTTAAGGGTTATGAGTTAACTAAGTTTAGTAACCTTAATAGATAATTATGGTTAATTAGTGTTAATCTATAAGATTAATTATATTCATATAGGTGATCTTTAACATTCATTACAACTAGTGAAGTCATATAGAATATTACGTACAAACTTGAGGTGGGTTCATTACCTTTTATGACATTATAATTTGAACTTTTATTCATTGAATTGTTATTTTGTATACTTACTTCCTTGAAATACTATATGTAGCAACATGTTTCATTCACATATTTTTTTGCAAAAGCATTTGGAAATAGGGAAACTATAAATCCTTCATATGAGTTTATATTGTGATCATATACATCCATCATTAGGTGGGTTGAAACATGTATGGTCTAGAAACTATGGATTTGGAGTTTATGAACCCTTAAAAAGGCATTTCTTGTATTTTTTATATCATTATATGAACGATATTCTAGATTACATACATGTATAGTAGTATACTGGGACATGCAAATCCTTTCCAAGGCCTCATGATTGGCACATGTTGTAAGAACCTAGAATGTTGGTATAAGTGTTCTAGATTGTCATTATATGCTCAAGGACATTTTGGCTTTTGATTATGTTTGAATGGTATAATGGTATTAAATGCATATTATGTGTTTGTTAGACGTTTTAAAGCAATGGGAATATGTTATTATGTTGGTGAATGAACTGGATATTGATAGATATAAGATTTTTTTTTTTTTTTGGGGGGGGGGGGGTGGAAATGCATTTAAAAAGGAATGGAAAAGTTGTTTCCAGCTCCACCACGATGCGGTGAGAAACTTGTTCCGATATGGTGGATGAAGCGGTGAATTGGGAGAGATTTCATTGTAAGTCGTAGGCAAAATACTTTGCACCACGGTGTGGTATATGCGTATCACGGTGTGATGGACAAAGTAAGTTTCTATAAGGGATTTCCACCGTGACGTAAGAGAGAGTTGACCATGGGTTCATTTAATTCACCACGACGTGGTGAAGGTCTCGCCATGATGCAATTCCCGATCATAATAAATATCAGATAAGATATCATTCGTGATAAAACCACTCCCCATTTCTTTGAGAGAGAAAGTCTAACGATTTTGAGTTTGAAGAAGGATCATAGGGCGATCAAGTGGAGTTGTGTCAATGTTTGAGCACTAGAAGCTCCTTGAGGTAGTACCTTCTATATTTTCAAGCTTTTTAAGGCTTTAATAGTGTTTTGGTGATTTGAGCTAATTATGTAAGATTATTCACGAATAACTTGTTAGTAATGTTTATCCATGTGTTGAGAAGCTTAATACATGAATTTTTATGGAAGTTCATGTTGGATTAAGTGTCTAAAGTCCTAACTAAATTGGTATAATGTTGATGAATAAACGTAAATTCCTTTTTTGGTTGCCCTCATAACCAGGAAATGGTTTGGATTGATCAACGGAGAGAGATAAAATGATATGCTAATATATTATGTGATTAATATATTAATTAGAAATAGTTATTAATTAATATGAATCAATTAGAAATAGTCAGAATTGATTAATTATTAATCAGAATTAATTTGAAATTAATTTGGGATTAACTGAAATTAATTAAAGGTGTAATATGTGAATTGTAATTGTTCAATAGTTGAACAAAAGAGACAATTCTAGAATAGTCCATGACATGGACAATTTAGGAGTCTTTCTTAGGGTTTTCAGAAGGCTCCTAGTACTAGACAAGGAAATGATTTGGATTAGAATTAAATCTATTATTTAATCATTCAGATCTTGCTCTACCCCTAAGTTACCTAAACTATAAATATGACCTTTTTTTTAGAACGACAACTATAAATAGGACCCTTGGGGTACCTAATTTTGTGGCTCTCTCATACCTAAAGGGAGAGAACGAAATTCTCCTCCTTTCTTCCTTTTCTCCTTCAATCCTAGGGTTTCTTGTGTTTTATGTATAAACCATTAGAGGCTCGCACACTATTAGAGCTAGGTTTTCCAAGGAGACATGAAGATTCTGATTATCTTGATTGGAATCTACAAAAGGTATGTATTCTTGACCATGAATTTCGATTCATAGAGTTTATTTTGTGTATTTCATAAGTATGTTGCTATTAGATGTGAAAAAGGCATAAATCATTTATGTTGCATGTACCCTTAAGTGTTAAGTGAAATTATTCAAGTACATTTTTATTGTAACCTAGAATTCTCATCAGTGGTATTAGGGCCTTGATTTTCACATTAATGGTACATAATAGATGAAATCAAAACAAACAAAAAATAAAAAAATTGTATGTCACGTCGTGACCAACCTTCTGTCACGACGTGAAGATAGTATGGATTGTGATTTCAGATTTTCTTGCTTTAATTCAAAAGATATAATAATTATTAGTTAATCCTGATGGGCTTTGAGCCTCATTAGATCAATCAAAAGGCAGCGGAAACAATGAATAAACTGATCTAAACTTGAAATCTATAGGATCAAAACTCTGTAGTCTATGCAACTTTGTAGAACTTTAAAGAAAGCATACCTTTGACTTCTTATTTGGTTTCTTCTTTTGTCGAGCTAGTGGATTGGACTAGAGAACCCAAAAAATAGTTCCTCTTCTGTGAGCGCACCCAAGACGCAAACAAGAACCAAGTCCAAGTAACCCTCGAACTAAGAGCACAAACATAATCGAAACTTCGATTATGTTCTTCAATCAAGACGTGACAATCAGGTGGTCACGGCGTGAAGACAACGATTCGGGATTTCTTTAGGGTTTGATTATTCCGAAATTTTCCAACTAAGAGGTGTAAATCTCATCTTTCAAAACCAAAAATAAATCCCTCTATTTATATTGAGGTGATTTGAAACCCTACAGATAAAATACCAAATATAATTATAACTATCTATGGTATTCAAATCATTCTGGAATATTCCATATTCCATTTATTTACTATTAATTAATTAACAAAACAAGTCCCACAAATAAATATCTTTGCAGATCTGCTTCTTTTTGTTATTGCATGTAACCCAAAAGGATATTGTTAATTATAGTAATATTATCGGGATTTGTTATGGCTATGAGTACTAAACTCCATCAAATCCATGTTATTTTAAATGTATAAATTCTGAATATATCAACAAGGTAATTAAGAATCTTAATTTGAACATAAAAGGAAGATTAAATAAGATAATTATCTATTATAAGATAATATAGTTATTCTAATAATATTTAAGAAATTAATTAAGAGTCTAATTAAAAGATTAGTCTTAAATCCTATTTAGTTCAAATGTTAATTGAATTAATATGATTTGAACGTTGTAATTTAAAAGTCTTAAAATACACCCTATATATATATATATATATATATATATATATATATATATATATATATATATATATGTATGTATAAATGTCTATTACTATATGTATCATGAAAAAGTCAGTTGAATCAATAGTGTATCTTATTCACGAAGCCACACTCTAAGAGATTTATAAGGAAACGACCTATAAAATAACCACTGAATGAGTTTCCTTTTCACCCACCGCTTCTTTGTGTGGTGGAGGTCGTTACCTGAACGGGTTTGATATGATACTAATAACATTAAAAGTACAATGTATGAAGTACTAGAACATTCTATTAAATCCCATTCTAGTTATTTTAGAAAAAAATATGAATTTATATGCTAATCCATGAAAACGCACATTATATCTTTTTAAGTCATTAGTGGAGCGTGTGTGGTTAACCGCTACACTAATGTGGGACTACAAAGTTGAAATGATGGCATATTCTCGAAAATTATGATTGTTGATGGAGCGTGTATGGTTAACCGACACATCAGTGTGAGATCATAAACAACTTCAAGTGTGTCATACGAGTTTGCACGGTTATTCACATCTTATTTGTGGTCCTCGACATCCCAGTCACAAATTGAAGAGCATGCATAATCCAATATTAGCCTGCCATGGATTATTCAATGATCTCAAAAGATCTAGTAATTTTATTTTGATTGAAATTGGTAAAATGCTTTACCTACCTAATATAGATTTGTGATTTGATTACAACATCCCTCTTCGTATTATGAAATGTATATATGGATCCTAGCCTTAATTTAAAATTGGGTTAATAATTAAGGATAAAATCGACTTGATTAAACTTTCTCATTTGGTCAGATGGAATCCTTTTCCACCTCCTCACTCTCTTTCTAATGCTAGCTTCTCTTTGTTCTCCCTCAAGAATGGCTCAATTGTTATGGGATCTTCCTTGTTTTTTATATTGGGAAAGATGTCCATAATGATAATATCTCTTAAATCAATAATGCATCAACTTTAGATAAGTTGTTATTCCCATAAAATTTAGATTTGTCAAATAAGTTCTCTTGAATCATTATGTTTATGTCATCGATGTTCCAGAATGATTTTATGAAATTGTGAACATATGAAATGAATTTGCATTTAAGTGAAATGTTTCACTAAGAGGCAAGACAAGAATAATTTGAAATCATCAAAAATTCCTAATTGCATTCGAATTGAAGAAAATAGTTTTGTATTTAATCAATGAGAGCTACATAGACAAACACGAGAATCACAATGTTGCCCTTGACAAGAGTCTTTCTATAGATTGTGTGCTTGGATCTTTCATTAGTTCTTATGATAATTTCAACTTGATTTATTATATAAATAGTATAAAGGAAAACATTAATGAGATTCTTAAACCTTCTCTAAACTGAGAATAATGGAAAGGGATTAGATTTCTTATCCAATTCTAGTTATCGCTTTTGAATGTTGGTGGAATGAATAGGAAAAATTCGAAACCTAAATGGAAAGGAACGATTTCAGCCATAACTTCCCATTATGAAGGAATGAAATTGGTGTGTCCTATATTCCACGCAACCATGATTCAAAAGATGCAGATTATAATTAATGCAATGACAATGATAATAGAAAACGAAGTTTCCCTAAGTACTTTAGGATGATAAAGTTAAATTTTTGAATCTACATCAAGTACTTGAATAATCAAACTCTGAATACATCCAATTCATAGTTCCTTGATGTATGATGTGGTAATCATATTTAGATGGTATTGTAGGATCTATAGGAAGAAAAGAAGTTTAAGCATCGAAAGCTAAACCTAATCTTTGGAATGGACGAATGTTGCTTGTCTCATTAATTGATGATTTTGACTTGTGTTTAGTAATGGAGTTAGGATAAATATAATTGCTTGCTATTACTCTTCGGAGATGTCTAGAAAAACAAAATTTCATTTTATGAATTGTGTAAACATGAATATCAATTTTCATTTAATGATGGAAATGTGACAATTACAGTTTAAAAGGATGCTTGTCTAAAACATCTTCTTACAATTGGCATTCATGAAATTGTAGTTTACATTTCTAATAATAGCAGCGATGACTTGAGTATTGATTCCTCTAATAGTTTAGATATGATCGAGCTTGTGGCATAATCGCCTTATCCATATAAGTAAGAATCGCATCACCAAGCTCCAATTGGAACGAACTTGGAATCATTCGGCTTTTTGTTGAATGATGTATGCGAGTGTTGTCTGTTGACAAGATGAATTAGTCACCATTCACATAGACATGTAATGGAGATAAAGGATTTTTGGATCTTTTACACATTAATGTGTGTGGACCCATTAGATCCACCACAAGATACGACATATACTACTATGTTATATTTATTGATGGGTTCAACATACGTGGTTATGTTTATATGATTAATGTAGGATCTCATGTAAATGACAGTTGCCGAATTATGAAATGCACAATCGAAAAGACACGAATTAACGTTTAAGTACAAGTGTATAGATAATGGAGTAGTGAAAATTTTGTATTGTTATATGCATGCTTATATATAATACTCTCTCTCTCTCTCTCTCTCTCTCTCTATCTCTCTAAATCTAAACTAATCATCTATATAAAATATGGGAACTCTCTCAACCTACAAAGTATACGAAACTAAATCTCAACTCATAATGTCTTCTACATGAGAAGCCTCCCCCCCTTCTATAAGACCTTCACAATCACCTTCTACATCGAATAGGGGAAAACCTTCGATGTCAACGTCCCATAGAGGCATGAAAATGATAATTGCGGAATTATGAAATGCACAATCGAAAAAAAACGAATTAATGTTTAAGCACAAGTGTATAGACCATGGAGTAGTACAAAATTTGTATAAGCATGTGCGTGCTTGTATACAATACTCCCACTCTCTCTCTAAATCTAAACTACGCATCTATACAAAATATGAGAGATCTCTCAACCTACAAAGTATACTAAACTAGTATATAGGGAAGCTCAACCCATAAGGCCTTCTACACGAGAAGCCTTCCACCTTCTCTAAGACCTTCACAATCATGTTCTACATCGAATATGGGAAAGCCTTCTATGTCAACATCCCATGGAGAGCTTTGCACCCCAGCATCATCCCCCTTGAAGCTTGGAATAGATGACGAGACTTCTAGTTCCAAAAGAGCACTTTACAAATTAAGACCTCAATCAAGAATGTAGAAGTGATCATCAAATCTTCAAATCTTCTATAGCCTTCTAATCCGGGTTCTAGAATGTGAGACATCACAATCCAAAGCTATAAGAGGCAACTTAACTCCTTAAGCATAGAAAACTCCAAGGAAAATTACCCATCCTTGAGCATAAAGCACATCCCAAAAATTATCAATAAGTCCAAACCTTTCATAAAAAAACCCACTTCGAAATATAATATTTGAATCACTTCATAATCAATACCATCTCCCCCTCAAAGTCACATCAGTCTGCAATCATCAAAGATCATCCACTAACAAAATGAATATCTAAAAGCTTTCGAATACCCATATTGAATTCTATCCCCTATTTATAATTGAAATATGATTATAAAACCTCCAAATGAGAATGAGGAAGTGTTCAAAGTGGATTTGGCAATGACATCTCATGAAATGTGGAGTTTGAAAGTTCCCTCACATTTAGATATAGTGTTGTGAGGTCTTTCGTTGGACGAAAAACCAGTGATCAACTTGAATCGAGATCCGATGTGACATCCCCAAATTTACGACAATTTTAAAACTTTTTATTTACGCTTATTTTAAATCAAAGTGATCTTTATAAATGTGGAATTTGTCCCATTCAAAGTATTTTTGAAGAAAATGTTTTTTATTATTATTTATTATTTAAAACTTGGGATGTCATAATCGATAGCAAACCATAAAGAGAGTGGACCTAGAAGCATTGAGAACTTTGATTGGAGTTTTTTTTTCATTTTTATTTCTTATTGCTTGAATTATGGTTATGATATGGACCGGTACATCCGTACTGGTTTCTGGAAATACTTTTAGAAAGATTTTTGAAACTCTAGTTTTGTAAAAAAAATATGAATTCCTTTGATCTTTTTCATAATTTGATGGTTTAAAAAATGTATTTTGATTTATTTCAATGACGTTCCCCTAAAAGATATTGACATAAATATTTCATCAAATTAGGCAAATATTGGATTATTATTGTCATAAATAAAAAATAATTTTTATTTCATAAAATCATTTAATCTTTTCGAAACATAAGAAATGGTGGAATAAATATTTAATTAATTGAAACATCCACCGATTTACAGAAAAAAGCGGCTAAATAATAGTATTTATAATTAAAATAAAAAATAGAAAATATATTTAATTATATTTTTGATCGTTGTTGTTTTTTAGGCTGTGTTTGGTACGAAGAGTTTGAGAGATTCTATCTTTACGTTCTGTTTTGAACAAAAAACTTTGTTTGACACTATGCTTTTAGTGTTTAATCTTAACAAAATGCTTCAAATTTAAAAATTATCTCACATAGTGTTTAACAAAACACTACTAGCAACTTGCTTTCCGCTACCTGCTAGCAAGTAGTTTTGCCGAACATACACTTAATCTAATTCAAAAGATTTGGGCCCTTCTAGTAGGGTATTATAGTATTTTTGGTAATGCTAAATGACTAGCTTGTTATCTATTTCTTTACTTATTTAATATTTATATTATTAAAGTAAATTATTTATTTAATTGAATTTTTGGGATCAAATATGCCAACCTTACCCACCCTACCTATTTGACTCCTCTCCAAACGTTTATTTCATCAAAAGACGCTCACACACTTCCATCTCCCATCCCCTAATATTTATTGCCAAAGTTGTTGACATTTACATCCCCTTTCTTCGACCAAAATATTTTGAGACCCCTTACCTTCCGTTACTACATCTTTCATCGAAAAATCACAATTGCTAGATCCTTTGCCATAGTTAGGGACCCCTATGGGTCTCTGTCCCCGCCCTCGAAATTAAAACGGGACCCCATGTGGGTTTGGGACGGGACTGCCTATCCCTGTCCCCGTTCCCGAAATTTAAACGGCGGTTAACCTTGCCCCCGCCCCTGTCCCTGATTATTTTAACAAATATCCCCCATATGAGATCGAGGCCCCATGGGTTCGGGGTCCCACGAGACTTTTTGACATACCTAACTATAGTTGAGCAAATATTTTGTTTATAGTCATCCAAATTTGAAAAATAAGTTCCTTCCTTGAATGATAAATGTAATGACCCTAAAAGTTTAAATAAAGAGTTAAGACATGTTTTTGGTTGAATTATATGAACGAATGAATATAAAATATATGATAATTAGTTTTTATGAAGAAAAGATATATAAACTTATGCTTATGGAATAATAATAAATATGGATAGGTTTTGAGAAAAGTATTATAAGGGAAAGTTGTATTTAACTATAATACGCGTTTGTAGATATAAAATTCATCGAAATTTGAGTCTATATGAATAAATTATGGATCGTTGAAGTGGATGAACATATTGGGGATAAAGTACATTGCTTAAAAATGAAAATGAGAAAAACACGACCTTTTTTTATTCCATGAACGTGCTTCTGTGTCAAACACCAAAAGACCCAAATTTAATGAAGTAACTTGTTGTTTTTGGGAAGTTTTGGGCAAAACATGATCGTGCTTCAAAATACGGGTATGTAACCTGGTCGATGTCAGTAAAACAAGGTATAAGATGCACTAAGTCAATCTATTACTCCTCATTTTACTCCCACACTGATTGAGATTTGAAAAGGGATTATTTTCAAAGCTCTAAACCAAGAGATTGAACTTTATCTAAGTATTTCCAAGAGAATCAAGAATCAAGCTCCTACTATTTGAATTGAATGCAACTTCTTCTTTCTTGTAAGCTTTGAGAGATTTACTGGTAAATGTATAATGGTTGAAGTAAGCCTTAGTGAATTAATTCATAGTCCTTTCATAGTACTTAAATCTTTTGTATAGAGTGATCATGTTTATTCACATAATACATCAAATATATGGTTTTTTACTGAAATTGAAAATGATTATCATGAAACCTAGTTTAGGCCATTTGTTAGATAGTTGAATTGAATGAATATCTTGATAAATTAAGAAATATGGATGGTTTATTCATGGAGCATAATATGTTATAACTATTGGTTTATGAAACAAAAAAAATGTTGTTACTAAGAATTGGAATGAACTTATGGAATAGGACTGAGCCCTATTGAATGTAATGTCTTCTTATGAGCATGTCTTATTGATGAATTGAAGGGGTTAAAGAAGTATTAATCAAGAGGCACCAAGTAAAAGACAAGCAATAAAAGTTACTCTTCACCAACTAATAATGTGAGTACATGTTGATTTTCCTATTTTGGGTACATGGCATGATGTTAATAGTTTTGACCAAATGAATTTTTCAAGAGAGTAAGTATTAGTCGAATATGATTTGGAAAGATAAAAATATGTTATAAGCTTTAATTTTAATGTTTCAAACTTGTGATTTTTTGATATACCACAGTATATGTAAAGCATGAAAATTTGTATGTAATTGAGTCACTAAAAGAAAAGTGGTGATCATGCATATTGATAATAGATTGCATAGTAAAAAAAGGAGTAAATTACAGGAATCGTCCATTGTATAGGTGCCAAAATGTACGTTAATCCCTATTTTCTTAAATTAACTCGGTATGTCCCTTGTTAGGTTAAAAGTTGTGCGCTTCATCCCTCGTTAGCATACATCTACGCTTCATCCCTTACGAAACATGAAAAGACTATATTGCTCTTGTTTATTTATTTTGTTTGTTTATTTTTGTTTATTAATTATAATATTTAAAAAATGAAATGTCCATTTCTCTCTCTCTCTTTGTCTCTCTCTCTCTCGCTCTCTCTCTCTCTCTCTATATATATATATATATATATATATATATATATATATATATATATAGAAAAGTAAAACCCTACATCTCCTTCGCCTCCACCATTTTCAACCATTTTCTCTCTTCTGCCCAGTAAATCCCACTACAAACTGGTGCTATGTTCTTCTTTCTCCCCACCAAAATTGCATCTTATTCCAGAAGTTTGAAATGGGACAAACACCTCTTCTTATTTCTCTCTTCTTTTATCTGTGTGGAACCCTCTGGTGGTTTTAAGTGATTATCGGAGTGCAGATCGGTGGTGGTGGTTTTGATGGGTTTTATGGTGAATCTCACTTTTTCGATGATGCATATAGTGAAGGATTTAGTTTCCATCACTAAAGGTTCATATATAATAACAACACCTGATCTAGGCATATGGATGAGGGGGTGAGTGTGGATCGATTAATGGCTTCAACTGTTGTGTGTGTCCAGGTGTTCTAGGTTATACAAAATCATCGATTCCCTCTAGATCAGTATTTTACATCTTAGTCTCCATGTGGATGCATCCATATGCACCGGAAATTGGCGACTCAAAAGTCTACTGATTTAAATACCACCAGGGAAGATTTAGGGACGATTTAGGGTTTGTAATTTTCGTTTCAAACAATAGGAGCAAGGTGGCTTAGACACCTCTATTAAACATGGGATCAAGGTCACCATCTTGGATCTCAACACTTCACCTTCCAAATCATTCTTGAACCAGTCCTCGTCAATATCCAGTGATGGAATCAGATTTAAACAATGAATTCATTGTAGATAACTTATATTTTGATGATCTACAATTAGATGATGTTTGCATCGATTCCAGGTTATACAAACTCCATGGTGAAAAGGGGTTGGTGACCCATTGGGGGAAGATGGTTATGGTGAAAAGGGGTCAGTGAAAATGGTCACAAATATGAGAATTTGAGTCAAACGGAGAGAAATGAATCAAATGGGGCCCATAAGTTAAATTTAAATATTTTTAATAACTAAAATTAATCCCAAACTTGACAAATAAATGAAAAATATATTCAAAAAGAGCAATATAGTCATTTTACATTGATAGGGACTAAGCGGACAACTTTTTAAGATTTAAGGGACAATCCAAGTTAATTTTTGAAAATAGTAACTAAACGCGCAATTTAACACTTGAGCGAGGGATGAATCGTGTAATTTACTGGAAAAAAAAAATAGTTGGTTAGCCCGTGATTTCCCACAAGGGGATGAACAAGACTTTATTGGGATAATACCTCGTGTAGCAAAGTAAATGTCTATAAACATGATATCGTGATAGAACAATTTGTTCTCCTATTATGGTAAATTGTAAAAGGTCATGCAAGTCGACTTGGTCTTGCTTTAAGCCTTTAACCATGATTCCATATGTAACTATGGGCCATGCGAAAATGATAATAAAATGCGGGATGACCTGTAAGTCTGCATTGTGTCAGGTGATGCAGTACATAGTCAATATTTTATTTAAAAGTTTATTAAAGTAAAGACTTTTTTATAAAATGTTTCATAATGTTTTGTGTCTAAATTCATGTAACTTACGAGACAATTTTGTCTTACGTATATTTATTTAAATTTCATGTATCTCAGGTTAAACTACAAAGAGTTTAAAGATTGTGACTTTTAGCATTGAACTTTTAAAAAATAGAAGTTGGACATAGTTTTTGTCATTTATATATTTAATGTTTTATTATGGTTTTGTGGTTATCAGTTGTAATACCGATCTCATTATCTTTTGAAAACAAAGATAAATCGTTTTGTTTTTTTATGGGACCATGTTTTGATAAATTGTTAATATATATCATAAACACTTTAAAAACAATAGCATTTAACAGTTTAAAAAAATAAGATGTTTTAGTAAAATATCTACCCCCACATTGAATAAGAATGTATACACACCGTTTTCTTGCAACTAACCATATGTTACTGAATAAATTTGGAATATGATAGACAATTTAAACTTACATATCCCTTGTTTGTCACTTGTGTTAGATATTAAGTAAAAAATCAATGAAAATAAACAAATAAGATACAAATTGGAAATAATATTTTTTGTTAATTAAAATCAAATCAGTAAAAAGTACTTGAAATTGTAGACTACAAAGCAAATTACAATATCGAAGCTTGCTCTAAGATTAGTTAATTAAAATTTTAATTTTTTAATTAGATCAACTAAATAACCCAAACGTCATTTCATACACTTAGTTTCGATTTTCACAATTAGTTATAAAAAGTTTTAACTATGTGATTAAATTAAAATCCAGAAAAGCCCACCAAGAGCCCATATCTAATATCGTTACCATTAAAATATTTTCTTAATCATCGCATTAAACACTAGCCCAACACCATAAGTACTAGCCCAACACTACAAATCTTTTCCAATGACCTTCAAAGTTGACTGATTACTTGATCCATTGAGGTATTAGTTTGTTCCTCATCCTAAGTAGGACAATGAGACAATCGACAATGCCCCTTCATGCATCTTACTAAATACTATCAATTATCAAGTTTCAACAACTTGTATAAGATGGTTGTTTCCAAGCTTTACCATATCGATGTTTCCTTTATGTGACAGTCTTTAAAAATACAATTGTCCTTTGAACTAAACAAGTGGCAATTTTTTATCTTATAAGTTAAATTAGTTTCTATCATTTGAATAAAATGATCTAAGAATACGTTTTTAGTAATTTAATTTCTATCGAACGAATAAAATGATAGATACTAAGATTACATTTTTATATTTCTTTTGTAAAACGTTTTATATACCCACTTGGAAATTAGAAATTAGAAATTAGAACACATGGTTCTTAAAACATTGGAACTAGTCCTGGAAACGATTACAATAGCTTTTTAGATTTTACAACCATTCTTGGAACTCATAGGACTAGGTCCCGATAACAATTACATGTTCTTAATTTTTTGAACTAATTTTAATCTATCTTTTTTATTTTTTGAAAAAACAAGAAAGCAGTCCTTTAAATGTAGGGATGAGCAATGGGCCGAACCAGGCCTGAACTGGACCGATGACCGAAAACCCGAAGATCGAAAATCGTGAATTACTTTAACAAAAAACCGGACCGGTTTAGGGTGTATCCGTTCCGGTTCCGGGTACCAAACCAGGTTTCAGGTTTTGGTCCGAATTTTGGATACGGTTTAGGTCGGGTCATGTTCCGGGTAAAAACATGGTATTTCCATTTTCATCTAATGTAACACATAGATGTGTTTATTTTCCTTTATTTTAATCTAAAACAAAATACAAAATAATTAAACATATATATACCTTGAAGGTTTTCTATTTTCATTTCTATGTCGTTACTGCAACGTGGAGAGACTTACAAGATGGAAAGAGAAACGAAGTTGGATCATAAAAGACGTGAGAAAAGTTGCTTTATGAAGACAAGAGGATGACAATAAATGCCAGAACTTTGGTTGATATTTTGTTACCAAACTATTATTTTTAATAAATATGTTTAAATATTCAATCAGTGAAAAGAAATTAAAAACACCCACTTACAGTAGAAACGGAGACAGGATGTATGGCAATACATATTCCAATATAAATATTAAATATAAAATATTGGAGAGTAATGTTCAAGTGATTTATTTATTGAAACTTACTTATTTTAATTGAAGGAAGAAATTTATATGCTTCAGAAGGAGGAACAAACACTTGGAATAGTTTTTTACAAGTTTTTGAGAGCAGTTCCAGATGATCAAATCAATAAAGTTTTCATAAACCCACACAAAGTTCAAATATATTTAGGCGAATAAATCATAAAGTTGACCAAATTATTAAAAAAATTTGAATACCATTTATGATAAATTACATTTTAAGAGAATGTTACGATCACAAAAGTTATGATTTCCGCTTCTTCTGAGCTTAAAAAGACATGTACTATGTGCAACAAAAAATTGTATACCGGTGTATGGTCATATACATAGAAAGGAAATAACATTTTGTTTTTCGGTCCGGTCCGGATTAAAACTCTTATTTCGGGTACGGTCTGGTCCTAACCGAACCCGATTATTGTTAAAAACAAAACCTGAAAACCGGCCCACTAATTTTAATATCCGGTTCGGTCCGAGTCCAGTCCCGGTTTTCTTCGGTCCGGTCAAACGGGTAGTATGCTCATCCCTATTTAAATGACTAGAAGTTTTTGTTTTTTTTGTTTTTTTTTTTTTTTTTTTTTTTTTGGAACCGGCGAGATATTATTAAGCCATAGCCTAAAAGGAACAAGGTTGGACAAAAAACAAACAAAACATACACTACATAATGTTAAAATGAAAAGAACACCACTTCACCCAATTATAATTTTCAAACCGCCCTCTATGTTTAACCCAACTAAAAACAAGAGAAATATACCTGTTTTAGAAATACACATCTTGCTGAAAAACTTATCATTTCACGCTCTCTAAATATACCACATGTAACCATAGAAAATGGCCAAAAGAAGTTTACGTTTTCTTTGGACAATTGATCCACTTGGCAGCAAAAACGATAAGTTCTTTGATGGAATCAAAATTTCGCTGAGAAATGTTGCACCAACCCAAAATTTGTTGTAGAACATCACGAGCCCAAGAACAACCCACAAACAAGTGGTCTGCATCCTCAACCTCCCAAGCACACCATAAGCATTCGTAACTAGGGATATAGACACCCCTAGAGTGCAAGAAGTAGGAATTCTACCGATGCAAGCCCATCAAATGAAAGAATTTATTTTTAAAGGCACCAATGAAATCCATGTCATGACATTAATCACATTATACATCTCAGCCGTTAGGAAGAAATCGATCAACGACCTCAGATCATGCCCGTAGAACCTGCCATCACCGGACATGAGCAACTTCCAAACATTAGCGGAATCACTAAGCAAGAAAGTCAACACCTCATATTTTAAAGCTTGAAATTCAACAATTTCCACCTATTGCCTTGGTTGTCTTTTCCACGCCCAACCATCTCCTATATTACAGAGACGATCACTTATACAACATGATTTCTTTTTATTTAAAGCAAAAACATGTGGGAACCTCGAAGTGAGATCTCTATCCCCTCTCCAATTATCGAGCCAGAAAAGAATGTCCTTATCGGACCCAACTTGGGGTTTCATAATAGAAGCCAGAGATATACCATGAGTTTGTTCCTTTTATGTGGCTATGTGGGATGTATTTTTTTTTACTTGATTTTTCAAACGTCCCTACATTGATGGGAGTTGTGGAACCAACAAGGCTTATAAAATTACATTAACATCATTTTTTTTTTATCCAAAAGAACAAATAAGTGATATGAATAAAGCACACTCATTGAAAATTAAAAACTTCAAAATACAATTAGTAGTACCTTACAAGTATTAGTTCCAAAATACAACGAGAGTTCCGTAAAACTTGATATTCCAGGTTTTATAACATTTATTATTATTATTTTGTTAATACTAAAATTAAGTACCAAAGTTACCCAACCAAATTTCATGTGACCAATCTCATAATTGATCAAAATGGTTCTTTGAAATTTACAGCCTATTGTGGAACCGGTAGGAATTGATTTTAATAGAAGTTATCTATTTTTACAGTTCGAATAAAATTTTATTTTCAGATTTGAAAACAAACTTCAATATATATATATATATATATATATATATATATATATATATATATATATATATATATATATATATAGTTTGTCTAAAATAATCAACTTAAATCCCATTAAACTGTTTTAAATGTAAATGTTTATTTACATGATTGGGTCCATTGTTATAACATTTTTTTTTTCTTTTAAAAATCACAACAACCTGGTTATTTTCAACAACACATATATCTATCAATATTTCTACCACATAATTCTATTCTGGCACAAGGTACGATAGTACATCAATAACAAAATTGATATGATACATTAACCAATTAGATATTTCTAGCATCATTAATGAGAACAATTATGTATACGTGTGGGTATGTGCATGATGTTTAATTGATGACATGATGGTGTCGACTTTGGACCAGCAATGAATGAAAATCGGATGTAGTATCAGTGATGTAGTAGATAGTATCATATATACTAACAAAAGTAGGACATATAGAAACCAATAGAGTGGTAGTACTACTATGATCATTGATTGGGGAAATAGACGTAACCATTTTGTTTATTGAGCTCAAACAGAGGGCCATTTATATTTTTACTCAACATTCACCTTTGTGGTCCTCAATTTGTTAAATTGAACTGTTTTTTACCACCAATAAGACTTTTAAATACAACCTATAGCTACTGTCAGTTTGATATATGTGATTTGGTAGACCATAAATGGCTATTAATGATCTAGAATTCTTTCCATTTCAATAATATATATAGAATGATTTTGTAATATCCCAATATCTATTTTCCAAAAACCAAAATAAATATCAATAGCCCCAATATTGTATCACATTTTCAATAGATCATGTGAGTGTGTTCTATACAAGAGGGTCTGGTGTGGTAGACTAATCATTGTGGCTTTTATGTTGTTTAGACATGTTTAGGCAAAATTTGTTGTATGATTTTGAAAAAAAGTGATTTAAACTTGTATTTCAAAATAAAGTTTTTTATTTTATAATTCAAGTTTTTTAAAAAATATTTTTTTTTCTCAAAAACTCAATGCCAACAATGCCTGTAGACAGTTAGACACTTAGACACTATGGTTCTGGTCTTTAGAAGTTGAACACTATGTTTAAAACAAATTACAGTTGTATAATATAGACATGCATTTGTATTTTGGCTTTTAGGTTTTGTGGTTTATTTTTTTCAGCTTTTTTTAATGGGAAGTGATTCGTACACAACAGTTTTTTGTGTTACACAATAATTCATGCATTGTATAGTTGTACAATACAACATTTTCAAGCATCAATTGTTGTGTATGAAAAAAAATTGTTGTGTACGGATCAGTTCCCTTTTTTAATGTATTCAAAATATTACCTTATATACTTTATTATACTTATAGATCTTTAGTTATGAAAGTTGTTTGGAATTAACCCCGTGACCTGCTATAACATCTTTATAACATGTTATCAAACTTTTACTTTTATGTAATTTTTTTAGAAACAAGCCGTATATTAAAAACAAGACTCTAAGGAATTGGAGCAAAAACCAGTTACACGTTGTTTAAGGGATGTTGAAGCCAACTAAGTAGCCGTTTGACAATAGTTGATTGAGTCAGTTCTGACTGAGTCTACTTTTAATTGAAACTTGTTGTTTAATTTTGTTTTTGATTGACTATGCTGAATAATGAAAATAATTATATTACCATTGTATTTTATCATGTGTTGGATAAAATGTATATGCTTGATAAATATCTAAATGAAGTTGCTAAATAAAAAAAATACAAATGTTCTCAAATTCAAACATAAATGAATTACAATCCATATACAAACATACTTGAATTCAAATTTAACATAATTCAATTAAAATCCAAATACAAACATACTCAAATTTAAACATAAATCAATTATTTGAAAGTAGTTGATTAGCAATCTGATCATGCAAAGTACATATATATTCACGCTTTTAACCCTATTCTATTCCTTGTGTGTTTTGTGCCTCACTTTCTCCATCTTGCACGTAAGGAGTAACCACATTGTTCTCTTCAAAGTCTGTAAATAAGTCATCTTGAATATTGTATTTCCTTATAAAATCATGTACTGCGAAACAAGCAATGACTATGTCTCTTTGTACTATAAAAAGATAAGGAGCAAGTTGTTTTAAGATTAGGAATCTCGCATTCAATACACCATAAGCATGCTCAATATCATTTTTGAGTTGTGCATGGGCATGATTGAATCTTTCTTCCTTAGTTAACGCTCGCTGTCATTGAAAATCGGCTAAGCAATACCTTGTATTGCGGTATGGAGTCATAAATCCACGAGTGTTACTATATGCAACATCACAAAGGTAATATTTATCTGCAAACGTTAGTGTAACACGTATTATAAAAAGAATATAGATAATTTAATTAATAATAAAATTTGTAAAGAGATTATATATATTATGGAGGGAATGGAAAATTAGAAATCGGATCAAATGCAACTTCTTTCAAAACTTGTGAATCATATGCTATGTCCTCCCATTCAGGCCATACAATAGTGAATATCATATCAAAACTACAAATTCCAATACATTTTGATAACATTCACTTTTTCTTCTTCCCATATAACGAGTTTGTTGATCAACGGACACACCTGCATGCACAAAAGTTCCATCTAATGCACCTATTGCGCCGGGAAATATGTCTTCCAACCTTATATGTCGTTCCGAGGTATTTGTAGTTGCATTAGATGATGTTGGCGCTATAATATCTTTTTTCTAAACACATCTTTGCAATCTGGACCTCATGAAAAATATTATGAACCGTTTGTATGACATGTTAAAATCTTCGTTTAACCACTCGAAAACGTTCATTATGACCTATAACATGTAAAAACATAGTCATCTTCTATTCAATGCTTATTATAAAGAGACGTTTGGTATTTTGGATCAGAATCACCCTGCTCCATATTTTCCAACTTTTCCATACATGTGTCTATATCATTGTCGATATTTTTTTCCCAACATTGTCGATATTTTTCAACTTTTCTTAAGTTATTAGCTAGTGTGTTTCCATAGACTTCTTTTCCATTTCATTTTCCTTCCTTGCTTTTTAATTGACCAGAAGATTCTACACTTGTATATGGGGGATCATTGAGGCTAGGGTTTCAATTTGAACATTTTCGGAATTATGCTTAGTAAATTCTTCAGCGGAATGAGGGTGTGACAACCCAAGTTGTTCCGTTACATTTCCCCGTTACCGTTAACGGAATATTCCACTGTATAAAAGTTCCGTTAATTTGAGGGCGTCAATTTAATAAAAATTCCATTGGTTTACATTAATATGCCGTTAAGTCGTGATAAAAGAAAATAAAAACACATAACACACATTTCCATTTAATTGGAAAAAGTTAGTTTTTATTATTACGACCACTAAATCGGGTGCGACCAAAAGCCCCGTTTAACGGCAGTATCGGGTAAAATTCCACTGAGCCCCGACTCGGAACCCTATATAAAGGTGAGTGGAGTCCATTGGAGACTTTTTACACTCTCTCTCTATACTCTCTCACTAGACCCGTTTTAGCCCCAAATTCGCAACCAAACGCTTCCAAATTGTAAGTCCGCTTACCCTAGCTTAATCTAAACATATTGATTTGTGTTTATAGCTAAAAATCCGGACTTAGAAGCTGTTAGAATGGAGTTTACGGCCTAAGCCCCTCCTTAGGCCGTAAACCCCTTAAACAAGGCCAAAATGACCTAAACTTGTCCCTAATGACTTGGAAATAAATAGAGGAATTAGCCTAGGAGTGTTTGCACATTTAAAACAATCATTTTGGGGCATAAAAGAGAGTTTACGGCCCAAGCACTTGCTTAGGCCGTAAACACCTCTAAACCTTGTCTAAATGTCCCAAATACACTCCAAAATCACCCTAGGGCATAACACATAAATTGGGGGTTTATCCTCTTGGGTTTAGATTACTTAAACATAAGGAATGAGGGTGTAAAATGGAGTTTACGGCCCAGGCTCTTGCCAAGGCCGTAAACACCTCTCAATCATGCAAAAGTGCTCCTAACACACTCCTAAAACACCCTTAGGCTTCATACATAATTTAGGGACTTAGTATTTGGGGTTTAGACCAATTAAACACAACAAAATGAAGGGTCAAAAGGAGTTTACGGCCCAGGCATGTACCAGGGCCGTAAACACCCTTAAACATCCCCAAAACATAAATTTTGTCCCCCAAATGGCCTTAGACTATTACCAAAATGCTTAGGAAATTACCCTCTACCACTTAAGCCTTTAAAAACACCAAAAGAGGGTATGTATAGGAGCTTACGGCCGTAAGCTCCCTTGCTTATGGCCGTAAACTCCTCAATGGGGCCATTTCATGCTTAAACTCATTCACACTTTATGGTTTTGGACTTAGGATGATTCCATGAGCAAGTAGAAGCCTTAAAACACCCTAGAACCCATCACCATGAGTTTACGGCCGTAAAATCATGGTGAGTAGTCCCTGGGCTGTAAACATCATATTTAGGGCTTAATCTTGGAGAGTAAACTCCATTCCTAAGTCATACACACCCTTAAACGCTACCCGGGACACCCAAACACTTAACCAAAGTGTTTTCCGCTCCTGTGAGCGCGTATATTTGTTTAATTAGTATTAAATATACTAATTGTATGTGAACATATGTTATCATATGTTAAATAGGTCATTGTGTGTGTTCAAGTCCTTGCATGACACCGAACGCCCAAACGGCACCTTCGTCGGACCTACTTACACCAGGTGACTTCATACCCCTGAATGAACCTTTTAAATGTTTTAAAATGTTTTATAGGGGGGAATACAAGTTAAACATGCCAGTTATCATATCAATCACATGTGATTGATAACCCGCATGCACAAGATTTTACCAATGTGCACTGTTTTACCGAGTAGGACACTATAAATGGCTTTCAAAAAGGGTTTTCACTTGTTCAAGTTCTTACTTTTAATGCTTTATCAAAGTTCCATTTTCAAACTGATTTATGAAAGATTCCCAAAGATTTCTAAAGGTTTTCACACTTATTTTACCAAAGAATACAAATGCGATTTTCTTGAGTATAAAGGTTTTTCCAAGGTTTTCATGTATACTTTTACTTGTTAACTACTGCTGCTTCACTTATACTTATTTTTAAACTCCTACTCAATAACGCTTTCACTTTGTGATGCGTTTATACTTGGTATTGTCTCTATTTCGCTTATACTTGTAGTCGCTTATACTTGATAAACGCTCTTACTTCACTTATCGTCGTTTCCACTTCGTGATACACTTACACTTGGTACACTTATACTTCACGATTCGATTATCCCACACTGTACGCTTATACTTCACGACTCGGATGTTCCACTGTACACTTATACTTCACTGTATGATACCAGTTGATACACACTCAAGTGTAGTTAGATGTATGTTTGTGCTTGTATAGATGCATATAAATAATGATTGAAGGACTTAGGAAGGCTTGTCCGCCCAATCTCCTTTTCTTCGTTGAGATGTGGTCTGGTGGGATCGGATGTCCATCCGAAGGTCGTTCGATTCATTAGTTATATATTATGTACACAAGCATAGACATACGGGTTTTCTTCGGTCAATTCAGTTAAGAGTCTCTACCTCTAGGTCAGCACTTACATTAGAAACCCACTACCCACTGTTTGGAAGTCATTACCCACTATTTGGGATGCATCTTCGGGACACGGCCTTCTCCGTCGTCTAGTTGGTAACCAGAGTCTCCTTTAGGGAGAGCGGACATTGTGTTTATAGATCTATACGGGATTGACACCCCCGCACCCTGACTGCTAGCTACAGTCCACGGCTCACCAAGCCAAGGAGTGACAAATGTCACATTATATAGACGCTTGTAGGGCGTTTGGTACTCTAGTGTCGGTTAGTATGGGTACGAGTATCCCGGGTTACCTTATAATTCATTGGCTTTAAGGTAACGATATTTCGCTAGCAATTTACACTGTATGCTGGTAATTCATTTTCAGAGTCACACTGTTTTGACCTTACAAGACGTATCTTTCATTTGATACTGTCTGGGGTCTGTCTCCTCTGTTTTGACCTTACAAGACGTATCTCTCATTTGATGATGTCTGGGGTCTGTATCCACTGTATTCACAGTATCCAATGTATTCACTATATTTACTGTATTCACTGTTTTAGACCTTGCTAGACGTATCTTTCATTTGATATTGTCTACGGTCTGTATTCACTGTTTTGGACCTTACCAACTCTACCTTTCATTTGGTACCTTCTGGGGTCTGTATCTCTATTTGTTAGACTGAACCAGGCGTGTCATTCGTTCGATACTCTCCTGGAGTCTATGATTCCTTGCCTTAGTCAGCAGTCCTCACTGCTGAGGCCTATGTTATTCCCTGATGTCATTTGCTTTCCTCGATAATCAAATTCAGTATTTTGATAATGATAGCAATTTAGGGAAAATAACTTTTTACCACATAACACTGACCAGTCTTGGTAGAAGGCTGCTTTTATTAAAGAAAATATAGGATTTTCTAGAAAGGACTCTAATACACTGAAATCTCTTAAACTACTACTTTTAATAAAGTTATTTGAATGAAATGTCACTAAATACTTATGAACTCACCAACATTTGTAAAAATGCTGATACTCGCTTTTCAAATAACTTGTATTCTCAGGTTAGCATTAGACAGGTACATCCTCGGAGCTGTTGATGAAGATAGCTTAGTACCGCGCTGTATTTATTCTATTACTTGTATTACTTTGATGTATTAATGTAACCATGTAAAACTATTATTATTAATGCAATGTTTTGTTGTACTTTGATTACTATAATGCATGTGTTGTGATACTTGACATGACGTCATCCACCCCAGAACATTTCCGCCGTTCCGGTTTTGGGGTGTGACAGATTGGTATCAGAGCATTGTTTATAGTGAGCTAAGTATATCAATTCATAAAAGATATACAACCTATAAACACAAAGGGATAAAACACTCTTACCAAGAATTATACTTTAAAATATAACCGTATTTTACCAAAGTATAATAACATCGAAAATCTAAACACTCGAACAAAAGTATCACAAGAATAACAATAATAAAAGTCTTCGGATGTTGATCCCTACAGTCAAACTTGGGCAGTTATGTAATCGTAAGTTGGGATAAATGTAACCTGATCAACTACATTTATCCGAGATGCGATGAACGTGTGCTTGGGAGTGATAGTGGTGTACAACAGGTCTGAAACTTACCAACTAGGATTGCTAGAGCCAAACATAAAGTTAAAAATACTATAGGAGTATTTTAGAACGCTAAATGATTCACACTAATCCCAGAATCATAATCCAAAGATAAGAATAAAACAAGAATTAAAATACCATAGGGGTATTTTAGAATCCATAAACAACCTTGCGTGAATAACTAAAAAGATCCTTATTGATATACCTACAACTACAGAGGGTGTACTCCCAAGGTTATATATAATAAGGATCCCATAGGCTAAGAATGTGTGGTTTCGCTCTATTTCCTTTTCCTCGTTGGGATGTGGTTCTAGAGTAGTATCACATATTCGAAGGCCTATCGGATCTAAGCTATATATGATTTGTATACCCTGTGTAATCGTAGCAGGACTCGATATGGATCATCCAGTGAAATGTTAATAATCTCTTAGGATTCTTTAGACATTTCCATTCTCGCACGAACCCTGTAGAAAACCCTACCCACCTCAGTGCTTGACAGAAGAGTTGATTCCGACCCCGAAGAAGTTCATTGAGAAGATTTCCAGTTCGGAAATAAATGAGCTGGGTCGAGACTATTGAATTCACCAAGTGCCTATATCTTTTAGGGACAGTGGTGTGAGATTCGCCTAAACTTCCGAGATTCCAGTCATCCATTATGAAGCGGTGACACCCAGAGTTGGAATCAGAAGGAAGGCGGGGTAGAAATTCAATACGTCTTCACAAGAAAAGAACCCTAGGAAACCATCTGAAGGAAACCAACGCCGATTCCAGTCAAAGATACGAGGCAGATCGAGGGAGCTAGTACATGGAACCCGGGAATTGTCTTTTCCTCGTGTTCGTCACACTAATAAACCCTTAAAATAATACAATTTAGTGAGTTAGTGGTTACACTACTCACACTATGTGTTAGGTAAATCGTCGATTCCCGTTGCCAGATACACGATTAGGGCGGATCCCCGCACCTTTATTGGGAATGCTTAGCCATGAGCTTTCATGAGCCTCTCTTTCTGCAGTTTCGGTCCGAACCGTTCTCAAATCTCTCCAGGTCGGAGAGTGAAACCTTTCCCAGTATAAAAGGTAACTTAGTAGGAACGACTCGCATCTTATGGCCTTTTTCGATACTCATACACCTACCTTGATTACTAGGACTACATCATAGGGATGTAGGTCGACACTCAGACGACAAGTACCCGAGGCACGGGAAAATTTATGCCTAATACGTTCAGGACAGAAATGTCCATGGTTAACCATCGTCTCTCATTACCTTGTATTCCTTTCCGTGTAGGAAAATCATGCCACCGAAGAAGCGTAACCAATCCACAAGCAAGAAACCTACTCTCTTATTCGATGAAGCTACGTTCCAAGCTGCAGTCTCAGCAGCTGTAGCAGCTGTCATGGCTCACCTGAATGCTAACACCGCCAAAGTTAGCAAGGGGCCTGTCGGGATTTCCAATCCTGGCGATGGACAGCAGCAACCAACACTTCCATACTCAGCCACCCAAGAACCTCCACTGAACCCACTAAAGAGAAAACTCAAGATTGAGGAGGGAAGTACCTCGGCTCAAGGACCTTCTGAAGGGCGACGAGCTGAGGCAGTCTATACCCCTGTCAATCCTTCCCTCCCGACTCCAAGAAGACCATACCTAGGAGACCTTCCCCACTGCAGCAAGTGCATCTACCATCATCATGGTGTCTGCCGAGAGCTCTATTGTGCTAGGTGCCACATGTTGGGGCATACTGCTCGCGTCTGCAGAACCCCGGTTGAGTTCATTACATCAACCACCAATGTGGCGACCCGCACAGTTTGCAGTCTATGTGGTGCGATTGGACACTTCAAAAGGGATTGCCCAACTGAGGGAAACAACGAGGATACATGAGGAGCCTGACTCTACTGCTTAGGAAGAAGCGTCAAGGAACCCAGTAGATTTTTGGTACGTCTCTCGATCTCGGATAACTAAATTAAGAACAATAAAAGACTAATTCAAATGTAAATTCTTCCCAGTAAGGCGAAAGTCGCAGCATTGTTATAAAATTTAAAATTCATTAGGTAAAACTATAATGGCTAAACATATACGTTACAGCCATGTATATTTAAGATGGACAGACCTAGAGTGAGCGAACGCCGCTTCATTTCCTGTTCCTCATTTGGTTGTGGATTTAGGGTGGTGTCGCTTAGTCAACAGTCCTCCCCACCTTAAATATACATGACTAGTATATGTTAGGCAATTATAGAAATGCCTTGTGAGAATCCGTTCATGAAAAGGTACTCTATTCGGAAACACTTAGAACTCTCAATAGTTCCGCGTCGACTCTATCGGTCCAGGTATTCGCGGTAGTGATACATAGGACGAAACCCGAGACGCCTAGAACTTGTGTGCCTATTCGGCACATGACTCTATCGATCTTCACTTTATACCATGTCGGAGTGTGCCAACTTCGACGACTCTATTGATCACGGTTTGACTTCGTGCAACCGTGTGTACATCCTTAGTGCTGTGTAAAAAGAACTTTCTCCGTAGCCATGTCGGCAAATAAAGGTTCTCCCAAACCTAAACCTAACACAAATAATCTAACCTAATGCTATCCGTCAATCGTCCCTCTTATCTCAAACCTTCCGAAGTACCCAAGAGAGGGTACCGTGCGCCGTTGACCGACCCCTCGTAGTCAGATGAACACCGAAGTGAACGACACTGCAGATACTCCAGAAGACGACAACAACCAAAGCATACTCCGTAGAATCCCCGGAAAGACCCTTCGCACCTCGCACATCAGGTTCGTGAATCCAGAGAACAGAAATCATGAGACTGACCACTATAACCAGGTATATGCATAAAGGTGGCATATAATTGAGATCCAAAAAGATTTAAGGTGTGTGTTTCCTCCCTACTCCCTGTTCCTCGTTGGGTTGTGGGTTTGGGGTGGAGTCGCACAGCTGAACATCCTGTCGACCTCAATTGTATACTGCTTGCATACACCTAGTACTGGTGGTTAAGCTAGGCATGAGCTCTACTACGAACCTCTTCGCAAAACACTTTCACCCTATTCCATAACATAGGAGCCGGAATCAAGAAAATCACTGCAGGTTGAGCTAGTAAGGTTCCGAGTGATGAAACCCTATACCCACTAGATTTGACCTAGACCGAGAAAACTCAGAACTTTCGGAAGAGTAGTTGCAGTATATGCTCGCACTACTCAGGCACTTCGCCCACCCTGTTATAGCCAGATAGTGCCTATCATCCTCCACCCTCTCGTATGGAGGAAATCGTCGTCGCCCTGTAGACGATAGACTTCATTCTCCGAAGTGAACACTAGGATACCGAGAACCACAGGATAAACTTTGTAGCCAAGAATACTCGATCAAAGTGCGAAAGTAGTTGCGTTAAGCCTCAAGTCCCGAATCCCGAAGAGATTATAGACTTGACACTAGCCTTGGTGTTAGTCGAGGGATTATGCAGGAGCCTGCGCTTTCCGCACTAGATCAAACCAAAGTATTAGAGGTTAATTGGACTATTAGGTGTTCCACGAATACTGTCTCACGCAGAGATAGTAGAACCACCTCCCGAGATAGTCCAACACTCGTTTGGTGAAACCCTATCTCCCCGACCCTCAGGGTTTCCGTATCTCAAGATTCGTTAGTGCAGGTCCATTTTGCACAAGCTTGAGATAGACACTCTTCAGCAAACCGATAACCATAGTCACGCAACCCAATCGACGATCTAGAAAGTCTCTATCAGCCAAGTGACAGGAAACGCGAGACCAAAGACCACCCAAGCCTTCTAAGAACCAACCTGAAGGACTACACGCACAGTACGAGTGAGAACGTTAGGAACTTCGGAATGGCGATCACGCCAGTGATGATCTTGCCATAGAAGTACACTATGTTCTGAGTACTGAAAAGCTCTACCACTCCGAGAGCTTAGGACCATATGAGAATTCTCATGGAGATTTGGTCCAACCCTATTCAGGCCGCTACTACCTTCGGATATACCACAAGATTCACACCCGATCGATCCACTTCTTAGAATTGATATGTGATCTCCCAACATCACTCTTCGTACCTCACTCATCTTGATAGGAACCATTGAGAACCTTGACTTCATAGATACACTAGTCGGAACCCACTAGCTACACTAGACGGAATCCGCATCCCGTATGTGAAGGTATGTCGGAATGACAAACACAGACCAGAGATCACTTGGGAATGCGAGGACAACCGTGTAGGAAGTACTCTCTTACCTCTACTTGGCCATTCATACCTACTTCCTTGCCTAGACCTGAATTTCGGGACGAAATTCCCTCTAACGGGGGGATGATGTGACAACCCAAGTTGTTTCGTTACATTTTCCCGTTACCGTTAACGAAATATTCCACTATATAAAAGTTCCGTTAATTTGAGGGGGTCAATTTAATAAACATTCCATTGGTTTACATTAATATGCCGTTAAGTCGTGATAAAAGGAAATAAAAACACATAACACACATTTCCATTTAATTGGAAAAAGTTAGTTTTTATTATTACGACCACTAAATCGGGTGCGACCAAAAGCCCCGTTTAATGGCAGTATCGAGTAAAATTCCACTGAGCCCCGACTCGGAACCCTATATAAAGGTGAGTGGAGTCCATTGGAGACTTTTACACTCTCTCTCTATACTCTCTCACTAGACCCGTTTTAGCCCCAAATTCGCAACCAAACGCTTCCAAATTGTAAGTCCGCTTACCCTAGCTTAATCTAAACATATTGATTTGTGTTTATAGCTAAAAATCCGGACTTAGAAGCTGTTAGAATGGAGTTTACGACCTAAGCCCCTCCTTAGGCCGTAAACCCCTTAAACAAGGCCAAAATGACCTAAACTTGTCCCTAATGACTTGGAAATAAATAGAGGAATTAGCCTAGGAGTGTTTGCACATTTAAAACAATCATTTTGGGGCATAAAAGAGAGTTTACGGCCCAAGCACTTGCTTAGGCCGTAAACACCTCTAAACCTTGTCTAAATGTCCCAAATACACTCCAAAATCACCCTAGGGCATAACACATAAATTGGGGGTTTATCCTCTTGGGTTTAGATTACTTAAACATAAGGAATGAGGGTGTAAAATGGAGTTTACGGCCCAGGCTCTTGCCAAGGCCGTAAACACCTCTCAATCATGCAAAAGTGCCCCTAACACACTCCTAAAACACCCTTAGGCTTCATACATAATTTAGGGACTTAGTATTTGGGGTTTAGACCAATTAAACACAACAAAATGAAGGGTCAAAAGGAGTTTACGGCCCAGACATGTACCAGGGCCGTAAACACCCTTAAACATCCCCAAAACATAAATTTTGTCCCCCAAATGGCCTTAGACTATTACCAAAATGCTTAGGAAATTACCCTCTACCACTTAAGCCTTTAAAAACACCAAAAGAGGGTATGTATAGGAGCTTACGGCCGTAAGCTCCCTTGCTTATGGCCGTAAACTCCTCAATGGGGCCATTTCATGCTTAAACTCATTCACACTTTATGGTTTTGGACTTAGGATGATTCCATGAGCAAGTAGAAGCCTTAAAACACCCTAGAACCCATCACCATGAGTTTACGGCCGTAAACTCATGGTGAGTAGTCCCTGGGCCGTAAACATCATATTAAGGGCTTAATCTTGGAGAGTAAACTCCATTCCTAATTCATACACACCCTTAAACGCTACCGGGGACACCCAAACACTTAACCAAAGTGTTTTCCGCTCCTGTGAGCGCGTATATTTGTTTAATTAGTATTAAATATACTAATTGTATGTGAACATATGTTATCATATGTTAAATAGGTCATTGTATGTGTTCAAGTCCTTGCGTGACACCGAACGCCCAAACGACACCTTCGTCGGACCCACTTACACCAGGTGAGTTCATACCCTTGAATGAACCTTTTAAATGTTTTAACATGTTTTATAGGGGGGGGGGGAATACAAGTTAAACATGCCAGTTATCATATCAATCACATGTGATTGATAACCCGCATGCACAAGATTTTACCACTATACACTGTTTTACCGAGTAGGACACTATAAATGGCTTTCAAAAAGGGTTTTCACTTGTTCAAGTTCTTACTTTTATTGCTTTATCAAAGTTCCATTTTCAAACTGATTTATGAAAGATTCCCAAAGATTTCTAAAGGTTTTCACACTTATTTTACCAAAGAATACAAATGCGATTTTCCTGAGTATAAAGGTTTTTCCAAGGTTTTCATGTATACTTTTACTTGTTAACTACTGCTGCTTCACTTATACTTATTTTTAAACTCCTACTCAATAACGCTTTCACTTTGTGATGCGTTTATACTTGGTATTGTCTCTATTTCACTTATACTTGTAGTCGATTATACTTGATAAACGCTCTTACTTCACTTATCGTCGTTTCCACTTCGTGATACACTTACACTTGGTACACTTATACTTCACGATTCGATTATCCCACACTGTACACTTATACTTCACGACTCGGATGTTCCACTGTACACTTATACTTCACTGTATGATACCAGTTGATACACACTCAAGTGTAGTTAGATGTATGTTTGTGCTTGTATAGATGCATATAAATAATGATTGAAGGACTTAGGAAGGCTTGTCGGCCCTATCTCCTTTTCTTCGTTGAGATGTGGTCTGGTGGGATCGGATGTCCATCCGAAGGTCGTTCGATTCATTAGTTATATATTATGTACACAAGCATAGACATACGGGTTTTCTTCGGTCAATTCAGTTAAGAGTCTCTACCTCTAGGTCAGCACTTACATTAGAAACCCACTACCCACTGTTTGGAAGTCATTACCCACTATTTGGGATGCATCTTCAGGACACGGCCTTCTCCGTCGTCTAGTTGGTAACCAGAGTCTCCTTTAGGGAGAGCGGACATTGTGTTTATAGATCTATACGGGATTGACACCCCCGCACCCTGACTGCTAGCTACAGTCCACGGCTCACCAAGCCAAGGAGTGACAAATGTCACATTATATAGATGCTTGTAGGGCGTCTGGTACTCTAGTGTCGGTTAGTATGGGTACGAGTATCCCGGGTTACCTTATAATTCATTGGCTTTAAGGTAACGATATTTCGCTAGCAATTTACACTGTATGCTGGTAATTCATTTTCAGAGTCACACTGTTTTGACCTTACAAGACGTATTTTTCATTTGATACTGTCTGGGGTTTGTCTCCTCTTTTTTGACCTTACAAGACGTATCTCTCATTTGATGATGTCTGGGGTCTGTATCCACTGTATTCACAGTATCCACTGTATTCACTGTATTCACTATATTTACTGTATTCACTGTTTTAGACCTTGTTAGACGTATCTTTCATTTGATATTGTCTACGGTCTGTATTCACTGTTTTGGACCTTACCAGCTGTATCTTTCATTTGGTACCTTCTGGGGTCTGTGTCTCTATTTGTTAGACTGAACCAGGCGTGTCGTTCGTTCGATACTCTCCTAGAGTCTATGATTCCTTGCCTTAGTCAGCAGTCCTCACTGCTGAGGCCTATGTTATTCCCTGATGTCATTTGCTTTCCTCGATAATCAAATTCAGTATTTTGATAATGATAGCAATTTAGGGAAAATAACTTTTTACCACATAACACTGACCAGTCTTGGTAGAAGGCTGCTTTTATTAAAGAAAATATAGGATTTTCTGGAAAGGACTCTAATACACTGAAATCTCTTAAACTACTACTTTTAATAAAGTTATTTGAATGAAATGTCACTAAATATTTATGAACTCACCAACATTTGTAAAAATGCTGATACTCGCTTTTCAAATAACTTGTATTCTCAGGTTAGCATTAGACAGGTACATCCCCGGAGCTGTTGATGAAGATAGCTTAGTACTGCGCTGTATTTATTCTATTACTTGTATTACTTTGATGTATTAATGTAACCATGTAAAACTATTACTATTAATGCAATGTTTTGTTGTACTTTGATTACTATAATGCATGTGTTGTGATACTTGACATGATGTCATCCACCCCAGAACGTTTCCGCCGTTCCGGTTTTGGGGTGTGACAGAGGGAGTGTAGAAGATTCCCCCCAAATGTGAACATCGGTTGAGGTCGCCCCATCAAACAGTTGGATACAAAGATCAAGGCAAGAGAGAGGTGTATTTGTCAATTTGTCTAGAGACTTGTTCAACTATTTGAAAATTTAATAAATATTATCAAACTAGTAAACAAAATAATATATATTTTTTTAAAATACCTCCACCTCTACATCCCATTATTCATGACTCATACTAAAAGTGTTTGTTATAGGATTATAAAGATTCCCATTTTTGTTTTTGAGTTTCAACCAGACAACATACTTTTCCTTTAAGTAGTCATATCAATTTTCATTTGTTTTTGTCCATAGTAAAATTATGAGCGATTTCAGTCTATTTTCTACCACATTTCACTACCTTCCTGACCGTTGTTAGTTCTTGTATAAATGCTTCCAAAATAGTTTTGTCCACATACTCTAACTTCCAACTAACTCTAGGTCTCTTATCTGTCATGACTTGGATAAAATTCATGATAAATCAGCAAACTTAACCCAAATTTAAAGCACAAGTCAAGAATAAATCTGATTTCATCATATTTTACCAATATCTAGAGCATAATTTCTAATTGGTACAAATAAATTTTTATTTCCTACCAACAAATTTTGATTTCATAACAATATCATACAAGATTTCAACAAGATTTAGATTTTATATCAAAATCATACAAGCTATAAACAAATTCTAATTTCATACCAAGTTGTCAACAAATTCTAATGGTAATAATCATACAATCTCATTTCATACATTATATACAAAAAGGGGATCTTTTTTTTTTTTTTCTGGATTTTCATTCATAAACATACCAATAGATGTAAGAACGTACAACATAATTATGATTTCATCCAACAAACATACATACGGAAACACCAACATCAGAAAATTAATTTAAAAAAAAAGATAAAGAAATACATGTGCAGCAGGTCGACGATAAGCGGAGGTAGCTGGTGAAGCTTGAGAAGGCAGAGTCGATCTGGCCAGAGAGAAGACAACTTTGAGTTTATGTGGAAGAAAGGAGGGATACACACAACAACGTTGCGATAACCTAAAGAGAGTGTCGTGTCACTTTTTTTTTTTTTCTTTTAGGGTGTATCGGTTAACTTTTTTGACTCATCTCCTTTCATTCAATGGACTGAGTAAGCTATTGGTCCAATCATAGCTGACCGAGTCATCCATTTTATGAGTTTAGCAAATGGGCTGACTGGACCGAGTCAACCAAAATTACTGGCCGAACCCAGTCAACTAAAATTACTGACCGGACTCGATCAACCTAATATCAAACAAGCCACAACCCAATTTAAAGAAAAAATGTTATTTCTATTACAAAACCAAAGAAACACAAATTCTTTAATCGAATCAAGAGTAACACCATTGGTCATCTTTCCATCTTCAAAATGTTTATCATTCCTATAACTCCATATGTAGCATATAGTGGTACACAAAATAGCATCAACAACCATTTTTATTTTCTCGTTAATATGTCGAAGGTCATCAATATTTTCAAAAAGAGTACTCAAAGAATCAAACACAACCTGTATAATGTCGATCCATATAAATATTAGATCTCACATTCAAGCCACCACTTCACATCTGAAGAACAAATGATTCAAATGTTCCGACTCCAAATTACAAATAGGACATAAAATAGACATAATGTCAATTCCTTTTTGGTCTAAATTAGTCCTAGTTGGAATCCTATCTATAAACACCCTCCAAATAAAAATATTAACCTTTATCAGAACAAAATGATTCCACCTAATCAATAACAACATTTGGTAAGATCTTATCATCAATCCATTTCCTTTGTATCAAAAAATGTAAAGACCCCCAAGTCACCAATATAACATGTTGAATAACATCCAACATATTTGAAAATTGAGTACTTTCTTCACCCCTCTAACTGGCCGAAGCCACTGCCACATCCAACACGCACCATGTTTCCTCTCAGAGATCTTGCAATCCTCATTTGTTTCCAAAAGAAAAGGTCGAGGATACAGAACCAAAAGAGGCTGATCACCCGCCCACCCATCCTTCCAATACTTAGTAGACGAACAATTTCCATTTTTCTTTATAAGAACTGACAAATTTAAAATACCACTTAGATCGTAAAGGCATAACTCGAGACCATGACTCAAGTTTATATTTTCGTTAATGTTTGTTCTAACTATTTTTACAAATTTGCTATGACCTTTTAACATGTATTTTAAAATTTAGTTAGTTAGTTAGTTCTTTTTTTTTTTTTTTTTTTTTTTTCTTCAAATTAGCCCTTTTATTAATTCGATTTTACAAGTCGTTTTCATAACTTTTACATATTTGCTTTATGTAAAAAAAATATGGTTTATTAGTGCACGTTTTGATTTCTTATTCTTATTTTGTCTTGGTTACGTTTACATCTTTAATTGATGTAGAAAATATAATGTAGAAAATATATAAGGTTTTGTAATGCATGTTTGGTGTGAATCAATTTCTTGAATTCTTGCTTAGTTTATGTTGGCCAAGCAGACTACCAAAAATATTGTAACTTTATTTGATTTTTTAATTGTATAATTGGTTTATAAATTAAAATTAGTAGCAAACAATAAATTAGTTCTAGATTTGGGTTGATATTCACTATAAACCTGCATTACACGTATATACCTTTTGAGCTTATTAAAAGGAATTAAACATGAAAATTGACATTGTAGCAAAATGATGTTTAGTTGTTGTCTTGGATTGACCAATTATGTTTTTTTTTATTAATACACCATTAACTTTTGAATTTACCAATTAAATTAACCAATTTGTGACATGCAACACATTTTCGCCGGTGACTTGCTGATGTAGTAACAAATCGATGTGTTTGCAATTGCCACCTCACCCACATGGTGTCACACATTTTATTTAATCAATTTCCATAATCGGGTCATATGAAAGAATGACATTCCCTTTTTTGAGATTCTGAAACAAGCATCCCCATTCAAACTTTCAAAACTCTCATGTTTTTTTTTCATCATTGAGATCACATCCTAGAGGAGAAAAGACCACCCCAACTAATCAAATTTCTATGGTTGTTGATATCCCTAACCCTGATTGCTATTGCTCATCCTGATAGTTTTAGTCACTATAGGCGGTCACAAGTGAGTATCAATCACTCATTCTTGTAGTTGTAATGTGTAAGAAATCCTTATTTGAGGTAATGAGATGATTTTTTTGGTTTCAGGTGCATGTAAGAAGAAAAGGGAACAAGATTGTCATGACATTTACCATCTAAAGATAATGGAGACGATGAACAAGAATACATAGCTAACTGCGTACTTAGGTTTCACGAAAAAACTAATTCTGGTCCTGCTGGTTGCGATAGTATGCACTTGGGTGACACTGAAGTCCGTCTGAGTTGTGGTGGTTTTATTGTACAGTTTTAATGGCTGTTAAGCTATAAATCCAACCATTAGTTTTGGGTAGATTAACTAATAGTGTTTGATGAAGGATGTTTTGTGGGTAGGGAATGGATGCATTCTATAGTTGTTTATGTTGAAAACTACTAACCTTATATTTTATAAGGGACCTTTTTCATATGGGTGGACATAATGTGGAGACTTGTCAAGTTGACTTTGACCATTGACTTTTTTTTACCATGGTTGACTTTTAGTCAATTAGGGTGTTATAAAGTGTATATCGAGTGTGTACTTCCTTATTGTTGAATAGTTGTTCATAGTATTAGTTTTCTTTATGTGAGAGCTGTTGTGATTTAGCTACCACCTACGAGGTGAGTCTTCTCACTGTACTCATGGGTCGAATGTACCAATGTTGGTCCACGGTATGATTGTATGTTGTACGCATGGAGCCGATCTAGGCTTGGAATCACTACGGACTCAGGGTTGATACATACCCGATGGAGCCGATCTGGCTCAAAGTCATTATGGACTCGGGGTTGATACAAACCCGAGGTTGTTACGGACCCGATACATCTATGAATTGTTATATATGTTGTATGTAGTATTTGGGGGGACTCACTAAGATTCATGCTTACAGATGTTGATTTATTGTGTTTCAGGTACTTCAGATGATCACGGGAAGGTGAAGGCTTGATTGTACACATCCACCTACAGGTTATGCAATTCTGTATGTTTGATACTTTGATATTTTTGGATGATTGTATTTGATACTTATGTTTCCTTGACTTGGTTTTTGGGAAAACAATATTTTGACCCTAAACAAAAATGAAAAAAGTCATTTTGAAAAATGGGACGTTACAAGTTGTAGGGTTTCAAAGCACTCCATGGATGATGACAATGGGCCCCTTGATGAAGTGTAGGTTAAAAGCCCAAGACTTGTCTTTTCCCTATATATAGTAATGTATTATTCATTATTAGGGTTAAGAGTGAGCCAAAATGTAGCCGCCACATTGTGAGGTTTCTTATGTAGTGTTAGATTCTTTAGTCTATGCTTAAAGTGTAATTTATTCCTCATGTTTGAATAAATCGAGTGATCATTCGACATAATCTTCATATTTTGTGTTTGTTATTATTTTCCGCATCTTGTTCATCAAATCTTAATTAGGGTTTTCATCCCAACAAGTGGTATCAGAGCGGGTCTTTGAAGATCTATTGATTTTTGAAGTATCGGTTCTTGATTTGATGATTTTATGCACAAGTTTTTGAAGATTATCTGTTCATGAAGATTTAAGGTTGTATTCTACTGTTCATCATGGTATTTCCGATCCAATTCTCTGTCAATTCATTATTTTTGTTGGATTGATCTGATTCGAGCCCAATTATCAAGACCAAATTCATTATGTTCCTGTTCATGGTATTTTTTGAGCCTAAATCATTATTCCCGATTGATTTATCTCTTTCTTTTGATCCAGTGCTTGTTTTTCTTTAATTTCTTGAAATTGATTATAATATCTGGATCGTATTTTCTTTTAAATCTCTTGGGATCAGTTGATTTCAAGATCACGTTTCCATCAAGAATATCAGTTACAGTTGGAATCTTGTTTTTAGATTCAAATCGAAATCTCGATTTATTTTTTTCTTATCAATCGACTTTCTCATTCAAATTCATATGACCGATTTGATTTAATATTCAACTATTCATGATTTTGTTCTATTTGTTCTGGATCGATTTATTATTTCAATTCATTGCATATTGATGTGATGATTTGTGTTATACTTGATTGAATCGTTTTGGAGATTCTATGAAAGTCAACGATTGTCGATTTGGAGATATGTGATTATTGGTTTCCGGAAGTTTATATTGATTTTCGAATTGAATGGGATATTTGATATGGAAATCAATCTACTTTGACCGAAAATTGTGTTGAGAAAATCCAACCTTGTTGATTGGCGTTACCCGGTGTCGACAGTCAAGGCAAAAAGTCAAAATTGGAACGAATGAAGAACGAATCGATCTCATCTGGACGAACTGTTGTTCAAAATTGAAAATTCAAAATTGTTGTGAACCGCTCTTCCTGGAATGTTCGGCTCACAGTTGTTCGATTCGGAAGCGAACCTGTGATTGGGTTCGTTTGTCAGCCCTTGGAACGAAAGTAATTGGAACGAAAGAGGGGAGGACCGAAAGCGAACTTGTGGTTCGGCTCGGCTAAGGTTTCGCTCCTTGTTCGCATCGTGATGTACCTGGAACAAACTTAAGTTCGGTTGGTTGCTCTTGGAACGAAAGCACTTGGAAGAAAGAGGGGAGGACCGAAAGCGAACCTGTGCTCGGACCGAACATGGTTTCGTTTCAATGAACCCGGACCGAACTTGGTTTCGGTTGCTTGTACGGAGCGAACCTATTGGAGTCGATGTTTATATGTGCCAATTTCAAGGTTTCGTGTCTAGTTTGAGTCATCGTTGAAAGATCAACTGGAGTATGATGCAGTGTTCATTCCATCTCATCTAAATGGGGAAGATCACTAATGATTACACTTTTGGTCCCTGTTGTTTTCATAGTTTGGCTTTTTTTTTGGACCATTTCCAGTTTTTGTTACAAATAAAGGGGTATATTGATGCAGAATTACCATTTCAGCCATGTCTTTCAGCAAGTGACAATTTCTGCCCAATATTCAGAAAAGTTTGCAAATATATGGGTTGGTGAACAGTTTTGGATTTTTTTTAACGCACATATTTTTTCGTGAACAGAAAAATAAAGATTCCATCTAGTCTTGGCGGTTCGGAAAGTCGTTTTTCTTGATAACGACAAAATTTCACGACTTTTTTCAGATTTTATACTTCATTGTATATATCATTTTGTCGAGGGGGAGCACATTATTTTTTATCCATTCAAGATCATTCTCATGACCATAAGAAGGCTTTATAATCACGTTTTCGATTATAAATCGGGGGAGAATTTGGTATGGCCATTCGAAATTGGATTTGTGACTTTTCAAAGTTGAAGCTTTTTGATAAAGCTTGTGGTAGAATTATGAAGGTAGCTTTTATAGTGGAAGTTCTTTATCGAGCTCTGCTAAAGCTTTTACAAAAAAGTACCCTTTACAGCGGAAGTTCTTTATCGAGCTCTGCTAAGGACTTGTTATATCTCCGACTTCTAGTATTTTCTCGATCAAGTGGCATTACGGATCTTAAAGTTTGGGTTGTTACATGATATTTTTTGATGGATTATATCATTAGCTTATTTGAAGATCATTGTGACTTGGAGGGGGAGCTCTTCAAAGACAAGGAGTGATTCGGTTTCTTTGTTCTGAAATGGGGTTTTATGGCGGGTTTGGTTTTCATGAAGATTTTTTTGGGATTACATTCGAAAATGAAGTTTAAAGACATTACTTCAGTGCTTGATTTATATATCCTAGAGCCCGTGTTTGAAGACCATTGAAGAATCAAGATTCGTGGATTGCTTCATCTATTTCTCGTTGCAAGATCTTTTTATTTTCTAGATGCTTGTTTTGGAAGTTAAAGCATTGTCATCTATTCCATACTTTGAGGGGAGATTGTAGGGTTTCAAAGCACTCCATGGATGATGACAATGGGCCCCTTGATGAAGTGTAGGTTAAAAGCCCAAGACTTGTCTTTTCCCTATAAATAGTCATGTATTATTCATTATTAGGGTTAAGAGTGAGGCAAAATGTAGCCGCCATGTTGTGAGGTTTCTTATGTAGTGTTAGATTTTTTAGTCTATGCTTAAAGTGTAATTTATTCCTCATGTTTGAATAAATCAAGTGATCATTCGACGTAATCTTCATATTTTGTGTTTGTTCTTATTTTCCGCATCTTATTCATCAAATCTCAATTTGGGTTTTCATCCCAACACAAGTTGGTATCAGAGCCCTGGTTTGAGGGATTTGGATGAACACTCGTGGGATTCCAGAATCAAACTAGGATCTCTTAAAAAAATTTCAAATTTTTTTTAAGCAGTAAAGTATTTCAAAGGAAAAGAAAGGAGGAAGCGATGTGTACAATCAGCCGGAGCTTGAAAGTGATCTCCCAAACTACCCATACTTATGTTTTGTTGTAGTTGAGTTATTACATGAACTGATAGAAATGCATGCTAGAGATAGGCTATAGGTCCCTCAGGAAGTGCATAATAGAGTGGCTTGAATTGTGATGACTTTTTCCTTGGAGATTACTTGTGTTGCTTTTTTTAGAATGGAAACTAAGATTGTTAATTACTTTGCGTATGCTTTAGGGTTGTACATAGTTATGGTTTTATATCCTTATAATGTTTTGTTTAACATTACTTCTTGTTTCCTGTTTGGTTGTGTACTTGAGGTAGAATCATTTATTCGACTGTTTGTCGAATCCTGGATTATGTACAATTGGCATACATGAAGCAATCGTCGAGTTTAGCAGAGATTCTTGCAAAGTGGAATGGTGGTCGAGAAGGAACCAAGAATGAGTAACTAGGTGCTTAGGGGTGGTCTTGTTAGACCCTTAGGTGTGTGTGTGTGTGGATACGCGTAGCTTAGAGAGATTTAGAGACTTAGGACTTTGGGATGACAATCCGAATCAACTATAAATCGGTGTGGAAGGTAGTATGGGCCCATACTACTAAAAGCACATGATCCGTATGTGACTCGGGAAGAACCCTGGAGTGCTAAAGTGCTTGTAAGAGTATATTTTGTATGTGTATGATTTAGTATGGTTATTGACCTCTTCCTTGTGTATGTTTCAGTATGTTGATGACTAACGTGGTTCACGTTCTAGCTACCTGGAGAAGCCGGGTACCGATGATGATGAGATCCGTAGGATCGTTGCCACTGGGGTGGCCACGAAAATTAAGGAGACTATTCCAGAGATGTTTGGGTCTATTAAAACTGATATGATTGAGTTTTTTGATGAGCACTATGTTGCCTTCACTGAGGCTGCTGCTACCACAGACACTGTAGTTGTTGTTGCTGCTAGACCGTATGGGGGTGTTTCGATATTGTAATGGGAGTTCAAGAACACGAAGCCTCCTGAGTTCGACGGGGTCAAGGACCTGATTGATGCTATAAGATGGGTCTTTAATGTTGAGGGATGATTCTACACTTGTTCATGTCCGGAGAACCTAAAGGTTTGCTTTGTTCTGACCCTTCTTCGCCTGGGATCGAAGGACTAGTGGAAGTTTGTGAAGATAGATTACTCTCCAGTGGAGCAGTCAGTTGTGACTTGGGATCAGTTTAGTGAGATGTGTCGTGATGAGTTTGTGCCATTCGTATATAGGGAGTGACTGGCCCAATAGTTCCTATCTCTTAGGCAAACGACAGAGACGGTGACTGAAATCAGCAAGAAGTTTCACGAGAGGGCCATGTTCTGCCATGAGTACGCATCCTCTGAACAGATGCAGATGACCCAATTCTTGAGAATAATAAAGAAGGATATCTGAGAGTTGATGGAAAACACCTAATATCATACATTGGCTGAACTACAAACCAATGCTAGGAGAAAAGAGCTTGAGCTGGAGACACAGGTAGGAGAAGCGGAGGAGAAGACACAACGGAGAGATAGGAGGCCAGTGCAGTTGCAACCAATGACTAAGCGATTCAAGCCCCCTGATTTGAGAGTATGAGGTTAGAGGAGCTACACTTGCAAGAAGTGTGATAAGGGTCATGAGGGTCCATGTCGGGCAGGGACAATATGCTACAAGTGTGGCTAAGAGGTACACTTTACGAGGGATTGTCCGTTGGGTGTTCGAGTCTACTACGGTTGCAACCAGATGGGCCATGTAAAGGCCGATTGCCTACTACTTACATCGTGGCCAGTCACACTCCTGGTCCTGTGACCATGCATATTACTGATGGTCGGAAAGGGAAGGCCAAGGCCTTGAAGACCTAAGGGGGAACTTTTCAATTAACAGCAGAGGAGGCTAGGGTGGCCCCGATCGTCATTGATCATATGTGTTCCTTTATATTTATGTTGTCTTACTTTATGCATGCTTATGACTGTGATTTTGTTAGGTGCCTTTCTTGTGAATTATATACCCGTTGTAGTGTTATTCTACTTGAGTGCGAGTTAGTCGTTCGTGTTGACATCTTTTAGTAGAGGCTTTAGTGTTCCTTGTGAGTATTTGGATCGACCTTTGAGAGTAGCTATTCCAGATGAGCACATGATTTCATACTCTAATGTTTACTGGGGTTGTGTATTGGATATTTTCGGTGTCGAGTTTTCGATTGATCTTATTCCTATCGCGATGGGGGATGTCTATGTTATTGTGGTCTGATTGATTGTGAGCGACAAATGGTGACAGTTCGAGACCATGTAGGTTCATTTGATTGGATACAAACAAGATGTAATAAAGAACAAAAGAATAAGAAGATTATCACAAAGATGGTTTTCATGAAAAAAGTTCTCACCAAGAGAATGAGTGCACAAAGCAATTGGCACTAAGCCGTTACATAGACCTTATTAGGGTTTTACCCTAATACATGATTATATACTAATCTATTCTAGAGAATCCCTTCAATCAAGGGATTGATTCTAATCTATTATAAATATGTAAACTGATCCTTATCACCAATATATCATATCAGTTATCTAAAATATAATATAATAATATAACTACATACAACAGAAATTACAACTGTAGAGAACGTCACACGCTGGCGCTGGTACTTGAAGTATTGCGCTGATGCCGTCGATGGTACTGGTGGTCAGCATGTGAGAGTTTTTGATTCATCAGATCATAAGGCTTGACCTTACAATCTCCCCCTATTAGATGATTTCAGAACTCAATTTTCGAAAAACTTGAAAAACTTGCTTCTAGCTTCAACTCTCCCTGAGATGGGAAATCTCCCCCTTAGGAAATGACTAGTTTCTTGTATCCAAGAGACAATCTTCTTCTTTCAAGAGTGTTTGCTATTCTATGAATGATCCAGTGACAACATAGCGAAACTAAACATATTCTACCCCTTTATGGCATCATTAGAATGCTAGAATGATGATAGTAGAAGAATTAATGAGACATAAGAGTAGTGAAAATAATCAACATATCATGAGTTGCAACGGAAACTGTCACTGTATCATGAGCTGCAGTGGAAAGATAGGCTTGCTTGTGATGTCTCCTTATAGCATGTAATTTTGCAATGAATCATTGACATAATATTGCGAGGTCTCATCAATGTTTGGCTTGAGACACTGAATCATGGACTTCTTTTATTAGAAGAATAGGGACAAGAAAGGAATGATGCATGTAATACATTTCGGTTTTTAAATGTACCTATCGACATAGAGTGTCAAATTTTTATCAGTGTATGGAAAATATAGTGAATCTTTAACTTATATTATAGAAGATTTTTAGGGAGAGAGTAGGTGCATGTAATACATCATGGAACATGATATACCTATCGATGTAGATTTGTCAAGTTCTCATCAGCGTTTGGTATAGTACGCTAAATCATAAAACTTTAAAGAAGAAAATTAGGTAAGAATGAGTTGGTGCGTGTGATAATCTATGGTACATAGTCTAACCATCAACACATAATTTCAAACTTTTATCAGTGTGTGGTTTTACACAGTGAATCATCAAGTTCTATATTAGATGACTTGTAAGGAGGAGAGTTAAAATATTAGAGTATATACATCGTCAATTCATAATGGTATAATATCATACTTAAGACTAAGAGGTCAAGGACATGAATAACCCTTTGTCATTTAAGGACCTGACAGGTAACTCTTACACTGATGACAATGCAATCATGATAAGTCATTTGGTTACGCTCGATGTTTCAGCAACAAATGAAACTTGATGCATATGACATACATCTTCCAGGTACAAAGTCTGGATGAAATGAGGGAAATAGAATGTCTTAATAACGTTGAGGTGAAATGAGTGTGAATCATTGACAGTGAGTGACTCATCAACTAGAGATGGTTTAATCCTTGTATTATATAGTATAGTTGAAGACTAGAACTAACTTTCATATTTAATTCAATAAACATGGTACATGACAAAATAGGAAAATGTAACATACCAATGATGAGTTACTTCTAGTTTTGACCCTATAATTGAATTATATTTCATTTTGGTCCCTAAGTTAAGAAAGAGTGCAAAAGGGCCCATATTGGCATTTTGGTAAAATTTGGGACTGGAGGAGTATGTTGTGCGTACATGTGTACGTTAAGCATACTAAGGCATGCCTCAGTACGCTAGTCGTACACCTCGTTCGTAGGGCATACGTGGAAAGCATGAAAACCCTAATTTTTATGGTTTTGGCTCATATTTAAGCATCGTTAATGTAACATATCTTCTTCTTACCCAGCCACCTTCTGTGACATCGACCCCCAAGCAACCCTAAGAGCAAGAGAGACATTTTTGAGCCTTTAAGAGAGTTTTGAAGAAAGAAGAAGGTGTTGAGAAGGTATTGGAGTTGAAAGCACTTTGGATCTTGGATTTCTACCTGGTTTGCAACATCTTGAAGGTATAAAGCTTGCAACTTTACCCCTACATTATGTAGATCTACATTCTTACTCTATTAAGTCACTTTTTGGTCCCAAAATAGTAATTCTTGAACATGGACTATTTTGGACCCATTAAACTGTCCTTTCATACCTTAGGGAGGCTCTTGAGTCATAAAAATGGGTTCCAAATGGTTGGTTTGTCTCCATGCATCATTTACAAGGTCTTAATGGATTAAGATGATGAGTTAAGCACTTAATGGACATGCAAAGTCATAAAGTTGGAAACTTTGTGACTCTTGAGGGTATTTTAGTCGTGGATCTGAAAGATGGACATGAGAGCTTAAGCCATTAAGCTTTTAATGAGAGTTTGGGAAATTTGGGAGTATGCACCGCGTACCTGGAGTACGCATCGTATATGTGGTCAACCACCCCGATGGTGGTTAATTCTCGAGCACGCCCATTGTAACTTGGGAGTATTCTTCTCGTACACTCACTGTGTTGACTCAGCTGGGTTGACTCAGCTGATTTGACTTGTTTGACTTTGACTTTGACCAGGTTTGACTTAAGGGTATTTTGGGATTTTGATTGAGATTGGTCATTTGGTTTGATAGGTGACGGTTAGAACTGAGATTCGGAGTCGAGATCTCATCAGCTTTTTTACAGTCCGTGATGTGAGGTTTCGTTACTGTACTTGCGGGTCGAAGGCACCAATGCCATCCCATTGGATCAGATATCATGTTATGTGATAGTATGTTATCATGCTGTAGTGATCTGTTGGATCTGTATCCTGGTATATAGGATGATGCTATGCTTAGTGATCTGTAGATTTGCTTGATTGTTTGTTGATTGGTTATATATATATATATATATATATATATATATATATATATATATGTTTATCTGTAATGTATATGTCGACATGTTATGTGCGGTTGAGTTGAGGTGGACCAGTGTATACTTAAGGCCAAGAGACCAAGGGTGGCCTAGATAGTCTGAAGGCCTGAGAGGCGTACAGTCAATTCGAAGGCCCAGAGAACGGTCCAGATAAGATGAAGGCTCGGTGAGGTGGTCCAGTCATGCTGAAGGTTCTATGAGCGGTCCAGATAGTCTATAGATCGACGTGACGTTTCAGTCAAGCTGAAAGCTATGTATATATGTTGTTTGTTAATATGTTTATGTGGTGGTACTTTGGGGGCAATTCACTAAGCATTGGATTACCGTTTCGGTTATGGTTTCAGGTACTTTGGATGATCGCGGTAAGGCGAAGGCATGACCGTACACATCGTCTTGTTTATGGATTATGATTTTGGGAGACTCTGATATTTGGAAAAATATTTTTAAAACCATGATTTATAAACAATTTATGATTTTGGGTTGATTTTAAAAGTTTAAATTTCTTGTGATTTTTTTGTGGTTGTTATAGAAAACATATAAGTGCAAACGAAATAGTCAAAGAAGAATAAGTTAAAAAGGAAATGTGCAACTTTTTCAGAAGAATCATAAAGATCTAGATTTTGTGGATCCTTTGAATTAAAGGGCCATTATTGATTTCCCTTCTTCCAAGATATCTACTCCTCAACATGTGTCTTAAAAGAAAACAAAAACAAGATCAATCATGTCAAACAGATCACAACACAAAAAGAGAAGTGCCCTTATTCATTGAAGTATCGCAGATGGACTCCAAACTTCATATTTACCAAGAACAAAAGAGATTCAACAATGTAGTCTTTGTAACCAACGAGTTATAAGGTTCCAATTTTTGTAACCTTCGAGTTATGAGAGTCATAAAGACTATACTCGAAGGTTTCATCCTTTGTGAATCATGATAGAAGCGATGGGGACCACTATCTTGACAATATGTTCTTTGAATCTCTGATGGGAAGCGGTGAGGCAATGGAAGCATCTATAAAAATTAGTGATGGCCTGATACCTAGCTTCACTTCATCCCATTGTAACAAAAATTGGTTGCAAGAAAGGGCATGATGAGTGTCTAGAAAAAACAAGTTCAGGCACAATTCTTCCTTATCTTGAGTTGACTGTAATACGCTCCCTGTTGTACAACCTAACAATTAGCTTCTGGATGACGGATGTTGGTGATAAGGAAAAGATGCAAAGACAACTTCAAAAGATTAACCTACACCAACAGAAAGGGAAGGGAAGAACGGGCATATCTCTTCTCCAAAAGATTAACAATGATGGTTAGCGTTAAAGAGTAAATAAATGATCTTGTGACAAAAGTAAAGAGATAAGAAAACATATAGTAGACATTGGATAAACATATAAAATGTACACTTATTTGGTATAAAAAAGCTAGAGATTGTGGTTCTTAAAGCAAGAAATTTATGTTTGAGTAGTTATTGAAAGCTAAAAACAATAAAATAAAATGTGTTTAACAGATAGAATCAGCCAAAAATGTAAACATTATTCTTCCTGAATGTAGAAAGCATAATAGTGTTGGATTAGGTGTCTAAGCCCATAACTATAATTGGTATGTACTTGACCCGATAATAGCATGTTCCTTTTAGGTTGCCTTCATCGGAGCAATTTGATAGGATGAATATTTGAGAAAGAGGTTAATTGTGATTTATTAATATATTATATGAAAAATATATTAATTGAGAAATCATATTATTTAATTGGTATTGATCGAGAGTTAACTTGGAATTAATTTAGTGATCAAAAGAGACTGATTAAATTTATAGGAACTGATTAGGTAAATCAGTAATATTTATAGTTTGGGCTAATGATTCATGTTGATTATGGAAGGGCTAAACCAATATGAGAGTCCATGAAGGTTTAATCCAAAGGGCCTATGAAATGTGAAGAGTCATGGTGAATTAGGGTTTGCATGGGAGAAACCATAGTAATTCCACACTATAAATGTAGCACCTGGCTTCAAAAAATCGGCCTATCTCTTCCAAGGTGGAACCCTAGTCGATTTGTGCTTCATAACCTCTCTCTCACAAGCCTTCCTTTTATCTTGGTGTTTATAACACATTAGAGGTATCACATTTGAGGTACTAAACTCTTGAAAGGCCAAGAACTACAAGCTACAACAAAGAGGTATCCATCTAACTAGTTTTATGTTGTATATCTTCAATTGCATGCTAGCTAAGGTGTATGCTTTGGTTAAAATGATATTTCATGTATAACTTAAGAAAACTTAGATCCAAAGCATCTAGGGTTGTATATGCACTATATGATTGTTATAGTGCTCAAAACCCATCAGTGGTATAACAGCCTAGGGTGTTTTATGTTATATTGATGCATTGGTAATTGTTCAAAGCAAGGAAATCATTTTTTAGAATTTGCCTGATGACCATGACATGGTCAAAGTTACCACGATGTGGTGACTGTTCAGTGGGCAAATTTTCAGTTTTTTGGCCAAGTTTTGGGTTAGAATCATTACCACAAACTGTCTTGACTAAAAAAAATTGTTTTTTATGATAAGGTAATGATTATCTTCATCCAAATTGAAGGATAATTGTCAATTTTTAAGATAATTTGATTATATGATAAGTTGATTATATATATTATTTGATTTGAATTGTCTTGATGTATGAAGTGAATTAGGTCAAATTAGTAAGAGATAAAATTATATGATTATTTTATTAATTTAATAATTTGATCTAAAGGATTTTGAAGAGTTTCAAAATTTGCCTTCAAGTTTTGGAATTTGAAAAGTCTTAATTATGAAACATTAAATTCTAAACTCTTGAATTTTAAAAGTCTAAAATTCTAAGAGATTTTGAAGAGTTTCAAAATTTTCCCTAAAGTTTTGGAATTTAAAAGGTCTTAATTTTGAAATTCTAAACCCTAGAGTTTTAAAAGTGTAAAATTCAATGCTTATACTATTATAATATTAAAAGCTTAGTTATATATATATATATATATATATATATATATATATATATATATATATATATATATATATATATATAAGATAGTCAGTCTTACCGTTAATAGGCCTCATTCACGAAACTGGTTTATAAGGGGGTATAAGGAATTTACCTATAAAATGGCAATTAAATGGGTGTCCACTTTCACCCACCGCTTCCTTTACTAGTGGAGAGTCGTTAGCTGAACTGGTAGGATAAGACATTAATTCTCATTAAAAAGTATAATGATAATTATAAAAGTAACTAAATGTTTTCTAAATTCCCAATCTTAGTTACTTAAGGAAAAATGTGAAATTGGTGCTATTCCATGAAATTGCACTTTGCACCTTGCGAAGTCGTTATTGGAGCGTGTGTGGTTAACTGACACACTAACTTGGACTAACAAGGGTGGCGAAGGCTAGCTTGAGAATTATCATAGATCAATGGAGCGTGTATGGTTAACCGACACATTGATTAGGTGGTAAATGACTCGAGAGCACCAAGCTGATTTGCATGATTATTCACACCTTGTTTGTGATCCTTGGTATCCTAGTCACAAACTTGAAGGGCATAATCGAGATTTAAATATGTCATTGAAAAGTTCAATGAATCTCAAAGAACTAGGAATTTCATAAAACTTAATTCTTTAAAAATTTTAGTTTTGGGTGGTGAAACTGGTAAATCGTCATTACCTACCTTCAAATATTTTGCAATTGGATTACAACATCCCTCTTCCGAATTGTGAAATATTGTGTTGGGTCCTAGCCTTAATATTTCATTTGGGTGTTATATTAAGGAATTTATATCTAATGAAACTTGTCTTTCTTTTCATATGTCTACTTTCAAACAATGCGTCAAACTCAAATGATTATGGCTCTTTTCCCTCATGAATTTATGTGGGAGGGTCATTTTCGATGGATCAAATGATGGTTTTTGAGCATTCTAACACTCCTATGGTGTACATGCAACCCTATAAACCTTGGATCTATGTGTTCTCTAATATACATGTAAATAAGAATTTTCCAAGGTTTACATCCTAACTAGCATGGCATGGGGTACATGTAATATAAAACTAGTAGAATGACATACCTTTGTAGTTGCTTAGATTCCTTAAGACTTTGTGAGCCTAGCACCTCAAGTGTGATGCCTCAAATGTTTCACACAACACCACAACTCTTGGAATAACTTGAGAGAAGAACACTTTGATCACAAAATCAACTAGCCCTCCTTGTCTTGCATTAGTAGTGTCGATTTTGCTTACCATGGGGTTCTTATATAGTGTGTCACATGTAGGGTTAAAACCTATTATACATGACTTTTCATTTCCTCCGTGATCTATGGGTTTTAACCTCCATGGAGCATCCACAGAGCACCCAATGGGTCCTAGCCCAATCTAGTGAATCATAAACCATAAGCCCACTATATAAGAATGAATCACATACAAATCAATCCCAACATATTTAATTAGTCTCGTTTTGATCACAAAATTAATTCTTGATCAATACTAATAAAATAATATGATTTCATAGTAATATATTAGAACTTATAATATATTAACAAATCGTAAGTGTCTTTTTCTCATTTTGTCTATATAACAGTTGAGATGTCGATGCAACCCAAATGGACCATGCCAAGCCGGGTCAAGTACATACTAAATATAGTTATGGACTTAGACACCTTATCCAACAGTCTCCCAATTGGATAAGTCTAATAACTATAGGTATGACTTTAAGAACCAACCGGCAATCGTAGCTCTTTCAAAGTCTTGCGGAATTGAGATGATGATGCGCCATTTAAGATAAGTGATCATATAATCCTCTGTTCTAGATATCAGCCAGACAAATACATGGAACAATGTCGTACTTATTGTCCATCAGTTTGTTTCCCAATTTCGGATTTGTTTGAGATAGAACTAAACTGAACACATCAATTTGGTTCTGACCAGGCCCGATACATAGGTCAAAACAGAATCATCGAGGGGCCCAAATATCGCTTCTAATCCTCCAAGGACTAGAAGGAACAAATAAACTTCGACTCATATGCTTGTTCTACTACTTGTTGAATCATACACAAAGGCACGTTTTATAACATCGAGTTACCAATGCGTTTTCGTACAATCAATGTATAACCAACTCATAGTCAATAACTCATATCTCTATGTTTGAAGACTTATATGATATTACTGTCTCATGATCACTCGAGATAAATTCCATGAAGTGATACAAGTGAGCGTGGGTTGAATCCAATACTCAGAACTTATGAGTACTCATGAATGTTGTAGAAACCATTTTCTATGTCTAGCACCTTAGACATCTATAAACCCAATTCATGACAGTCTTGATTCATATCTACTTCCAACATATGACTAACCGTGGAGAGTTTGATTAACCTAGTTATTCGGGAAGTCAAAATATGCAAAGTGAAACACAAGAATAATACTAATCCTATATGGCCCCAAGAACCTTTGAGAGTAAATAAAACATCTTTTATTTAAACACCATATTGATTACTCATTATTCATGTATAATGTTTCAAATAATCAACTTAATACTTGAACCGAAACAATAGTCATTCCATGCTCTAAGCATGCACACTATGTTTGTCCAAACTATAGTTAAGTATGCACATCATGTTTGTATGTGATCCTTACTTTGTGAAATAGACCAATTGAACATGATTCCAATGATGCTCATTTCACAATCCCAAATCCATACTGCAAATGTAAGAATAAAATATGCTTTTTCCATTTACTGAAATCTGTTAGATTCTAAACTTATATGCATTGATCCTCTCGTAATGACTATGCACAAAAGTCACAAAGACTCGTCAACAGACATTACAGAGTATTCCAATGGAGATCAATTCCATGGAAACAAAGTCTCAAATTCAAAGTACATTCCTTTGAATATCCTTCTTGCATTAATTTTTTCTAATCTTACAGAGATTTAATGAATATCTTCCTCCTATGGAAACATTTCCACATTCCCATTTTGACTATCACTTCTGAACAAGAGTTGCCTCTTTTCAGAATATGTCCCCATTCTCATTTTGAAAATCACTTCTGAACAAGAGTTGCTTCTTTTCAGAATATGTCAATATGGCCCTTTCAAAATTAACACTATACTTCCAACTGTCCCCGAGCAACCAATCTTTGGTAAACCTTAGATTTTCCTCGAAAATTGCTTAATCATTTTAGTCATATCCAGTTCTAGTCCATTTTCCCTCTTAATGCCCTAGGCATTTGGAAAATTTAGAAAGAATAAATATTATAGCACATGTAATTGATCCTATATCCGAAGCATATGGGACACGACTCATGATGTCTCACATAAAGACATGATCCCAGACCAGTCTTTTGCTAAAAATTTTCTTAATTTGCCGTGTTTTCATAATTTGACTATGAAGAGGAATGCCGTAATCATAATCGAATTTTGAGAACGCAATATATATATATATATATATATATATATATATATATATATATAGAATTTCCTTAAGTTGAACCATTCCAACATAAAATTCATATATGTGTATATATATATATATATATATATATATATATATATATATATATATCCTTGACTAAAGATGATTAAAATCTCAATCTAAGCTTTTAGAATTGAAATAAAGTATAATTTCATCTCCCTTAATTATAGCAAAACAACTTTTTCTAATTGAAACTTTTGTTTTCTATAATTAACATTACTAACTTGCAACACTTATCATAATTGATTATGATCCCACTAGCATAATAATTACTAGCATAACACATATGCTCCCACTAGCTTTGACATGTACTCAGAAATTAGCTGGACTTCTAGAATCAATACCTTATTGAATTTCTTACCAAAGTTCAAATTTCTGATACGAGTTGCTTTGATAAAAATTTATCAAGGCTTCTCAAAATCATACACCTTTCCTTAGATAACTCACATGTGTGTCTAAACAATTTTAGAATTATGAGATGGGATGCCGTAATCATAGTCTCAATTGTTTAGACCTTTTCCATTTCTCACAAGTCCATGTTAGTGTGCTGGTTACCCACACACGCTCCACTAACGACTTTGAGAATGCAAATATCACAATTGCTATCTACTTAAAATCTACTTAGTGAAAGTGTTTCCTTGCTATCATTTTCATGAATCAGAGAGAAACCTTATGACACTTAGATTTTATGGAGTATATGTTCCTATCCATGCGAATTTGACAAAACCATAATCACAAGACAAGGTTAGTGACAAATCCAAACTCATATGGACTGAACTTGTTTAATCTTAACTTCTTGCCACCTGGCAGCACAAGGGCCTACCATTGCTTCCAAGTAGTTATGCAAACAGCTCAGAACTCATAGAACTCAAATGATAGTCAACTTTAACTGGAATGGGCATAGAAACAAGAATTATGTCAGCACGATAGGTTATAAACCTCAAGTCGTGTGCTAGTGATAAACTATAGGTTTTATTCTTGATTAGTTCTTGAATTTTTTTTTCAGGATCTTTAAGACTCCCACTATCCTATTAACATATAAGACTCTCTTGCCTAGAACCATTCCTTGACAAACAAATATTCATGAGATAGTGCAGATTCTTATCAAGACAAACAACTCGCACAATTGGCCTTAGTTGGTCTTCATTTAATCCAAAACATCACAACTTACTAATTTCAAATGTACAAGAGTAAAAAACATTTTACTCTACATTTGACAAGTGTTATAAACCTTCTTTAAGATATGTCACTCAGGTTACAATCTTTGAGTATGACTCTAAGTTTTGTTTTGGAATGAAGTATGACTCATCTTCTTGATTTAACCATTTCAACAATTCATGATCCCTCTTCTTAGCCATACACAAGCACTAAGATGTCCTTAGAGGATCAATCGTGATATGGTCTCTTTATCATTAAGATGATCATAAAACATGATACTCAAGTACTCTTCGATGTTTTCATATTGGAGAAACTTTTATCTTTCTGCATAATTTGATTCTTCTCATTTGTCCTGCCATACATTGAAACATTTCCAATGTTTTAGAATTATACTTAAACTTGTAAGTATAACCATATTTACTAAACTTTAGTAAATTATGACGAATAGTCTTATCGATGTTTGTGGTGGATTTGACCAGTGCACAAGAATGTGCACTCGATCCATTGGTCCTTCACTTGACTCACATATACATGTGAACAAGGAATCAGTCTTAATTTTCCAAAGATGAAAATTCTCATTCATCATACAATACAACTTGCATGATTCCAAGTTTCTGTCCAATTGAAACTTGGGTGACGAGAATCTTTCCTTATTTGGTAAATTTAGACACTTCCACAAACGAAAAAATCAAATCCATTTTCCAATATTGCTCTTGATGGAATCATATAAACAACAAATTTTCACAAATGCCATTGTAAGGATACTTAAAATAAATAAAATCAAAAATTTTCTTTTATTTTAAAACGTTCGGAAAAACTTATCCTTACAATTCAAATGCATATGAAAATAATTTTGTTATCTATTCCTAAGCAATCTATCATGACTCTTAAGCAACAACTCAAGATTCTGATCACCGAACCATGCGATCGAAATCCATCTTCACGATCAGAATCAGCATATTCTTCCTTTAAGCTTCCTATTTTCTTTGATTCTTAAAACATCAACTTGTGACCTAGTCATATCATGTAATAAGAATCTCCAAATAGGAACTTAATAGAGTCAGACAGGGGACTTTACCCGACGTAGAGTCAAACTTTTTGATTTTACCATCCTCATGATATTTCAGGCAAATAGGGCAGCTTCGCAACCAATGCTCCTTCCTTTGGCAATAGAAACTTACGGTCTCTTTGGGGATTGTACACGAGACTATCTTAGACTTTGCCCTATTCTTTACCATTTGGTCACCCGAGTTGACAATGGACGATCCCTTTCCATTGGGAAGAGAAAGCTTTTCTGGATTTCCAATGTTACCATTTTCAATGTCCATGGAAGTTTGGAAAGTCGATCTTCCAATCAAATTTGCTTTACCAGTGCTCCAAATCATTGTTGATTCAACAACATCAAGCAAATAGGTAAGATCATTAAGGGTCATGGCATGGTTTTGTTGGGTTTTGAGCAATATAACACTCCTATGGTGTACATGCAACCTTATAAACATTGGATCTATGTTTTCTCTATTATACATGCAAATATTAAATATTCCAAGGCCTTATCCTAACTAGCATATTATGAAGCACCTATACTACAAAGTTCTAGTTAGATGACATACCTTTTGATGTAGCTTGATGTCTTCAAATTTTAAGAGCTTAGCCCCAATAGTGTGGTAGCCTCAAGTGGAATCACAAATCACCAAAACACCTTGGAAGAACTTGAGAGAATATGTATGCACACTAAAATTGTCCCACTCTTATGTCCTCACACACTAGTGCCATTTCTTGTGCCAAAGGCCTCTTTATATAGTACGGAGGATTAGGGTTACATCCATGTAAACCCTAATATCCATGACCTTTCATTTCATAGGATCCATGGATTAAAACTCCATGAACTATCCATGATAACTTAGCCCAACCTAAATGAACTTGGCCCATTCCATATGTATATAAGAGTCCATATTTAATTAGTTCCTTTCGATCAGTTAATTAATTCTAAATTAATTCTTGATCAATACTAATTAAATAATATGATTCGATATTAATATATTAGAACTTATAATATATTAATATAAATCATAAATATACTATTCTCAAAAGACTATCCATATAAATTGTGTCGGTGAAGTGCAACCTAAATGGACCATGCCGGGGCAGGTCAAGTACATACCAAATATAGTTATGGACTTAGACATTAATCCAACAGTCTCCCACTTGGATAAGTCTAAAACTATTATTGAGTATGACTTCAAAACCTAACCAGCAATCGTAGGTCTTAAAGCCGTTGTCGAACTCTGACCTTTGTCAGTGACCTGTCCATTAGATAAGGGATCATATATTCCTCCATTCTAGATATCATATGGACTGAGACATCGATTATAATCATTCTCTCTGTCCATTTGTTTTTTCCCGATTTCCGATTCATGACGACTGACTGATTGAACAAATCAAATCAGTCCTGGCTTGGCCAAGCACTCACATGTGTCATCATTAAATCATCGAGGGGCCCACAGATATTGGTTTTATCCCGAAGGTAAAAGGAATGGATAAACTTTGATTCATATGGCTTGTTCTACTACTTGTTGAATCATACACAAAGGCACGTTTTATAACATCGAGTTACTGAATGCGGTTTCGTGCAATCAATGTACAACCAACTCATAGTAACAACTCATATCTCTAGGTTTGAAGAATATAAGATATTATCGTCTCATGATCACTCGTGATAAATCCATGAAGTGATTCAAATGAGCATGGGTTTAATCCAATACTTAGAACTTATGAGCACTCATGAGTGTTGTAGCACAACTTTGTCCACCAACTTGGACCTCTACAAGCCAACCCATGGCAGTCTCTATTCATATCTACTTCCAATATATGACTGACTGTGGATGGTTTGAATAACTTAGTCATTCCGGAAGAATAACCTAGTTATTATGGAAGTCAAAACATGCAAAGTGAAACACAAGAATAAATGAATCAAATATGGTATCAAACCCTATGAATATAAATAGACCACTTTTATTTATCAGCATATTGATTACTCATTATTCATTGTTTCGGTTTTATCAACTTTATACTTGAATTAAAAACACTAGTTGTCCCATGCTCTAAGCATGTACACTATGTTTTTCTAAACAATAGCTTTTCCATACACCAAGTATGCACTCTATGTTTATCTATGATCCTTACTTGGTGAACTAGATCGATTGAACATAATTTCAATGATTCTCTTTTCACACTTCCAAATCCTTGTCGTAAATGTAAGAATTCCTAACATTTATCGAAATCTGTTTAGATTTTAAACTTATATGCACTGTTCCTCTTGTAATGATTATGCACAAAGCCACAAAGACTCGGCAACAATCATTACAGAGTATTCCAATGGAGAGTAATTCCATGGAAACAATGTTTCAAATTCAAAGCGCATTGCTTTGAACATGCTTCTTGCATTAAGTTTCTTTAACTTTACACAGATTGCTTCCACTAATGAAGACACCTCTATATTCCCATTTTGACTACCACTTCTGAACAAGAGTTGCCTCTTTTCAGACTATGTCAATATGGTCCTTCCAATATTAACAGTATACTTCCAACTGTCCTTGAGCAACCAATCTTTGGTAAACCTTAGATTGTCCTCGATAGTTGCTTAATCACTTTAGTCATATCCAATTCTCAACATTTTCCTCCTTAATGCCCTAAGGAATTTGGAAAATTCAGAAAGGATAAATATTATAGCACATGTAATCGATTGTGTACCCAAAGTAAATGGGACACGATTCATGATGTTTCACATAAAGACATGGTTCTAGACCAGTCTTTTGCCATAATAATTTTTTTTGTTTGCCTTATTCTCAAAATTTAACTATGAAAAGGGATTTCGTAATCATAATCGAATTTTGAGAATGCAATATATAGAATTTTCTTAAGTTGAACCAATCCAACATGAAATTCATATATATATATTCTTGACTAAAGGTGATTAAAATCTCAATATAATCTCTTTAGAATGATTATAAACTCAATCTAAGCTTTTTAGAATTGAAATGAAGTATAATTTCCTCTCCCTTAATTATAGCAAAACAACTTTTCCAACCCCTGCAACCTCACGAATTGAAACTTTTGTTTTCTATAATTAACATTGCTAACTTGCAATACTTACCATAATTATCATGTTCCTACTAATATGATGATTATTAGCATAACACTTATGCTCCCACTAGCTTTGACATGTATCTAGAAAATAGCTGGACCTCTAGAATTCAATACTTTATTGACATTCTTACCAAAGTTCAGATTTATGATACTAGATTGCTTTGATAAGACTTTATCAAAATCATACATCTTATATTAGATAGATCACATGTGTGTCTAAAAAATTTCAGAACTATGAAAAGGGATGCCATAATCATAGTCTCAATTGTTTAGACCTTTTGCCATTTCTCATAAGTCAATGTTAGTGTGTCGGTTAACCACGCACGCTCCACTAACGACTTTGAGAACTGCAAATATCACAATTGCTATCTACTTAAATCTACTTAGTGAAATAATTTCCTCACCATCATTTTCATGAATCGGAGAGAAACCTTATGACACTTAGATTTTATGGTTTATGTGTTCTTATCCATGTGAATTTGTCAAACCATAATCACAAGACTAGGTTAGTGACAAATCCTAACTCATATGGAATGAACTTGTGCAATCTTAACTTCTTGCCACCTGGCAGCTCAAGGGCCCGCCATTGCTTCCAAGTAGCTGTGCAAGCAATTGAGAACATGTAGAACTCAAATGTATAGCCAACTTAACTGGAATGGGCACAGAAGTGCCAACACGATAGGTTATAAACATCTAGTTGTGTGCTAGTGATGAAATACAGGTTTTATTCTTGATTACTTCTTGAAACCCTTTCAGGATCTTTTGGACTCCCACTTTCTCCTTAACCTATAAGACTTTCTTGCCAAATATTCAAGAGATAGTGTGGATTCTAATCAAGACAAACACTTAACACAATTGGCCTAAGTTGGTCTCTATTTTATCCAAAACATCACAACTTACAAATTCAAATGTACAAGAGTAGAAAACCTTTTACTCTTACATTTCACTAGTGTTAATAAACATTCTTTAAGATGTGTCACTCAAGTTACATTTTTGGTGGGCTTGATCAGTGCACAAGAATGTGTACTCGATCCCTTAGTCCTTTACTTGACTCACACATCCATGTGAACAAGGAATTAGTCTTAATTTTCCAATGCTTGTAAGTTGTCATTCATCATACTGTACAACTTGCATGATTCCAAGTTTCTATCCAACTGAAACTTGGGTGATGAGAATCTTTCTTTATTTGGAAAATTTAGACACTACCACAAATGAAAGAATCAAATTCATATTTCCACTCTTTCTATTAATGGAATCATATAAGCAACAATTTTTATTCCTTTTCACAAATGCCATTGTAAGGATATTTTAAAATAAATAAAATCAAAATTGTTTTTTTCCTTTTATTTTAAAAACTTTGCGGAAAAACCATCCTTACAGTGCAAAAGAACATGAAAAACTTTGTTGTTATCTATTCCTAAGCAATATATCATAACTCCTAAGCAACAACTCAAAATTCTAATCACAGAACCATGCGATCGAGATCCATCTTCACGATCAGAATCAGCATATACTTCCTTTAAGTTTCTTCACTTTTCTTTGATTCTTAAAACATCAACATGTGACTCAGTCACATCATGTAGCAAGAATCTCAGAATAAAAACTTAACAGAGTTAGATAGTGGACTTTACCTGAAGTAAAGTCAATCTTCTTGACTTGATCAACCTTATGATCTTTTAGGTAAATAGGCTGCTTCGCAATCAATGCCCCTTCCTTTGGCAAGAAAAACATAGGGACTCTTTGGGAATGGTACATGAGACTATCGCAGACTTAGCCTTTCTCTTTACCATTTGGTCAATATGGTCAATCCCTTTCCTTGGGAAGAGAAGGCTTTTCTAGATATCCAATGTTACCATTGTCAATGTCCATGGTAGTTTGGGAAGTTGATCTACTAATCAAATTTGATCTCCCAGTGCTCCAAATTATTGCTGATTCAGTAGCACCAAGCAAATAGATAAGATCATTAAGGGTCATGTCATAGTCTGTTTCATAGTAGTCCCAAACGAATTCACTATATGATTTAGATAGTGATTGAACCACCAACTTTCTCAAGAGTTTGACACCCAACTCTCCCGGCTTGTCAATATGTGACTTCATCTCCAAGATGCGATCACACATAGACCTTGCTTGCCAATAGGGCTTGAGTGACCTTGAACTTGTGGTTTAGGGAGAATAATTGGAGGAGGTGGAGGAAGTGAAGTTCCAAGAGATTTGGGAGGATCATAGATGTCTGAACCAGACATCTTTTTGGGAGATATTCAAGATAGTTGATCTAAATTCCTTAATATAACACCCAATATGAAAAATTAAGGCAAGGACCCAACAAACTATTTCATAACTTGGAAGAGGGATGCCATAATCCAAGCTATAAAATATTTGAAGGTAGGTGAATGACGATTCATCAATTTCCACCAAGATAAACGAAATGTATTATTAGGTTTTAATTGGTTTTGAAACTCCTAGATTCTTTTGAGATTCATTGAACTTTTCAAAGGAATGTTTCAATCTCGAGTATGCCCTTCAGGTTTTGTGACTGGGATCCCGAGGATCACAAAACAAGGTGTGAATAACCATGCAAATATACTTGGTACCCTTAATATTTACCCCTCAATCGATGTGCCGGTTAACCACACATGTTCCACCGATACTATGATGAACATTAAGTTACCCTTTGTCTACCTTGTTAAATCAAGCTAGTGTGTCGGTTAACCACACACGCTCCACTAACTGAGTTAAGCAAAGTGCAAAGTGTAATTTCATGGGTTAGCACCAAATTCACATTTTCCTAAGTAACTAAGATTGGGTATTAATAAGAGTTTAGTTACTTAGTATTTATCATTAATACTTTATCATTATAGTCCTTGTCCTACCCGTTCGGCTAACGACCCTCCACCGGTCAAGGAAGCGATGGGTGAGAGTGGACACCCATTAAACTGCCATTTTATAGGCAGTAACCTTATACCCCCCTTATAGACCGGCTTCGTGAATGAGGCCTACTAATCGTAAGAAGAATTTTGTTCTTATAAATATATAAATATTATTAAACTTATAATATTATAAAGTATAAATGTTGAATTTTAACTTTTAAAATTCTAGGGATTGGAACTAAAGTTTTAATTATAACTTTACATGTTCCAAAACTTGAGGGCAAGTTTTGTAAATTTTCAAAATTTTCATTTCATAACTTATGAGTTTAATGGTTCATTAAAATGAAGACTCTTCATTTTTTATGTAACCTCTTATTCTTTAATAACACTTTTAAAGAAGTGACTCTTAAACATCCATAACTTGAGGACAAGTTATGGAGTCATAATACTATTTAGTGAAAAAGACTCTTCATTTTTTATGTAACCTATGACACTTTTATGAGTTTTAAGATTCATAAATATGACCTTTTATGTAACTTGAGGACAAGTTACAAAAACGCATTTTATGAACTACCTCTAGATTAATTAGGATTGAAAACAACTAAAACACAATTTTTTTCATTAATCTAAACTAACTCATAAATCAAGGAAGAATTAGCGCTCTCATGGAAAATTGCAGCCCTTGGAATGTTTAATGAAGAGTGCTCACTTTCTATCCAACCGTGAGAGCTCTTCTACAGAAAAGTTGGCGGAGATTTATGTTCGAGAGTTGAGCTCTTCTACGATTCAGACGCTCAAGGATATGTTGAGGGATTGTATCATAGATTTCAATGGGAGCTAGGACTCATACCTTCCCTTGGTTGAGTTTTCATACAAAAAGCCATCATGCAAGCATTAGTATGCCTCCCTTCGAGCTTCTCTGTAGGAGGAAGTGTTGGACCCCTATTTTTGGAGAGAGGTTGGGTAGAGAGTCATGGGGAGCATGAAGATAGTGCTCAAAATGATAAAGCTTATACAACGGTTAGACAGAGGTTGCTGATGACCTAGAGTTGTTACAAGAGTTATGTAGACCGGCGTCGTTCCGAGTTGGAGTTCTAGGTTGGGGATATGGTACTCCGAAAGGTGTCGTCTTGGAAAGACATTGTCCGATATAGGAAGTGGGGCAAGCTAGGCCCTATACGTATCAATCCTTTCAAAGTTGTGGCTAGGGTAGGCAAGGTAGCCTACCGGTTGGTCTTGCTAGAGGAGCGTAGTCATACTCATATGTGACATCCCCAAAATCACCGCCAGAAAAGACCGATTTTCATTTATGCTTTTAAATAATTTCAGAGTAAATCCTTTTGATTTGAAAGAGTTGCGGAATTTGTTCCCAAAACAAAACATGATAAAATAATATTTATCAAAGCATTTCATCAAGAGATGCATTTTCATTATATAATCAAAACTCGGGATGTCATGTTCCGATACAGACCATAAAGCATAAACGATAACATTACAAGTCATTCAACAAATATATACATATACAGACTTGTAAACAAAACAACTCGATGAATTCATCCATCTTACGCCCTTGCGCCACTTCCTGTAATACAAATAAAACTGAGTGGGTCAGGCTTGGGAGCCTGGTGAGCATATAGGGTTTTCAACCCACAATAAATAAATTATATTTAATTTCACCAACCAATCACTGTCCCGATTACCCATTCCCGTTATCCTCACTTTACGTCCCTAAAATAACATCTATCTCAAGGGACCTAATCTAGGATTTTCATCGGGTCGGACATCACTGCTAAGGGGTTTCCTCAACAATAGATATCATAAAGGCAACCATGAGGGGGATAGAGTACACCGGTGAACACATCGTTCACAACACCTACAGGTTATGAACCTGCTAGCGTTCCACTGGACTGTCTAGAAAGAGTTCGTGGTCGTTATCCATACTCCGCTGAATAACTAGATCAACAACAACAACATCGAGGCCTCTCATATGTTTAATACACACCAACTATCTACCCATGTTCTACCCAACATATTAGTAGATAAAAATATATATTTTCATACACAGATTAAAACCTGTACAACATTTTCATTCAATATATATTCCATATAACAGATGAGGCATACCCACATAACACGTATTTCATAGAAAGCAATTCAGATCTATGAGATGGAATAAAGTGAATATCCATTCACGCATATAACCACAAAATATACACATAACAAGTATATCGAATAAAATACTTCATAGTTACGCGTTAAAAGAAAGTAACTACACACTCACACGTACAAACCACAATTTACTTAATACACTCAAACCATACTTGTATTATTATCGTGTTTATGAAAAGTAGTATACACTCACTTGATCAGAAGATAATCGGACAGCACTACGACTTGCAGAAGTAGTAATCCTCAGCAGATCTGGAAGATCTCTACAAAAATCGAACTTCTCGCGGGCAGAGCTTAGGCTCGGGAACCGCACTTCTCGGGATCTTCGGGATCTCGGGACTTGCTTCGGGGCTCGAGAATAATACTGGGGATTCGGGGTATTGCTGGCACGCAAAACGATGCAAAATGGGAGAGAGAAGAGAGAAAATGAACAAAAGAACCGGCTGCCCTCGCGGGGCGTACTGCAGTACGCGGGGTGTACTGCTTCCGAAACGTCACTGCATGCGTCATCCGAAGACTCGAGTGCAAATGTCGACATCTTCGGTGTACGCGGGGCGTACTTCGGATCGGATCGCTGACTCCCCTTCGGATAATGCCGGATTTTCCAATTAAAATTAAATACAAAATATTTAATAAACTTCGGAAATTCATATCTTCTTCATACGAACTCCGTTTTCGACGTTCTTTATATCCACGCGAAGGTAAGACTACGCTCTACAACTTTCGTTTAGACTCTGTCGGCTAATTTTGAATTTATTTTTAATAGGCTGCGACAGAAAAACTTCGTTATAAATTCATAACTTCTTCGTTTCACGTCCGTTCTCGCCTAACTTTTTATCGCTTCGATACCAACAACGAGACCTTCGATCCTCGTTTAGATTGTTTCAGCTAAATACAGTTCGATCTCAAATCGAGTATTTCAGGCTGCATACCGCTAAGTCGAAACTTCGATAAATCATAACTTCCTCATACGAAGTCAGATTTGGGCGTTCTATATATATTCGGAAACCTCGTTTCAACTACTACAACATTATCCAAAGATATTAAGTTTATTTTACACTTAAATTTTGACGCTTATTTTTATTCTTAATTAATCAAACCACATAATTAAGCAATTAAGCACAAAACACATAATACTCAAATAATACACTCTTATTATTTCAAAACGGGTTACAAAGGTTAACCTAGACTATTACATTGCTAAAAATGGCAAGCCCGGAAACACAGGCGTTACATCATAGCACCTTTCATGTTTCCCAGTTGCGGATGTGTGTGACCAATGAGACAATGATAGTACCTTTGGATGATATTCAGGTCGATGGCCATCTAAATTCTATCGAGTGACCGGTAGCGATTATCGATAGGAAGATGAAGACCTTACGTAACAAGGTTGTGGACTTAGTGAAGGTTTAGTGGCAACATTGGAAGGGCTCTTAGTGGACTCGGGAACCCAAGGAGGAGATGCATACCTACTACCATAATTTTTTTAGCCTGGCCACGACATGGCATTGGGAGTGCGATGACGTGACATTATATTGATGACAAATGCGCATCCGCGATTGGCCACATCATGGCATTATATTTGCCATGGTGTGGCAATCGTTTTGGTCTTAAAACCCTAATTTCAGGATTGGTGCGCTATTTAAGGTCTCTAACACCTAGGATTGCCTCATTTGGTAGCCTCCACCCTCTCAGTTCGAAACCCATCCAAACCTTTGATGGGTTTTGAGCATTCTAACACTTCCTAAGTGTACATGCAACCCTAATAACCTTGGATCTATGTTTGTCTAATTATCATGCAAAGTTGAATTCCAAGGTTATATTCCTATCTAGCATACATGGGGAACAATTTTAACTTGAATCATAGATAGAATAACTTACCTTGTTGTTGCTTGTGTTCCTTGAAACCTTGTGAGCCTAGCACCCCAAGTGTGATGCCTCAAATGCTTCACACAACACCAAATGCTCTTGGAAAGACTCTTGAGATAACACACACTTCTCAAAATCGGCCAAGCCCTCTAGTTTCTTAGTGTTCAACTTGTGTAGCCAATTTTGTGGAGAATGGGACTCTTATATAGTGTTGGCACATCTAGGGTTACACTATGTAAACCCTAATGTGTCATGACTCTTCATTTCCATGACCCATGGGTTTGTAACTCCCATGGAGCATCCATGGAGCATCCTATGGGTAGAACCCAACTTGATAATCCATGGAGCCTCTTAGCCCACTATACAAGATATGGATGATTTACATAATCAATCCATATATTTAATTAGTTATCCTTTGATCACTTAATTAATTCCAAATTAATTCTTGATCAAACTAATCAAATAATATTATTAATATATTAGAACTTATAATATATTAATAATCTCCAAGTGTTATTTCTCTCATTTAGTCTATCCAATTGCATGGTGCCATGCAACCCAAATGGACCATGCCGGGTCGGGTCAAGTACAAGCCCGAAATAGTTATGGACTTAGACACCTTATCCAACAGTCTCCCACTTGGATAAGTCTAATAACTATATCTCTAGTACTTCAGGAACCGACCGGCAATCGTAGCTCTTTCAAGGTCTCTCGGAACTGAGAAGATGATGATACGCCATTTAAGATAAGTGATCATATAATCCTCCGTTCTAGATATCAGCTGGACAAATACATGGAACATTGTCTTGCTTATTGTCCAGCATTTGTTTCCCGATTTCCGATTTGTTTGACATAGAACTTAATTGAACACATCAACTTAGTTCTGACCGGGCCCGGTACATGGGTCAAAACAAAATCATCGAGGGGCCCAGATATCAGCTTCTAATCCAAGAAGGAACAGATAAACTTCGACTCATATGTTTGTTCTACCACTCATTGAATTACACACAAAAGTACGTTTTATAACATCGAGTTACCAATGCGGTTTCGTACAGTCAACGCATAACCAACTTGTAAGTAACAAATCATATCTCTAGGTTTGAAGACTTATATGATATTACCGTCTCACGATCACTCGAGATAAAATTCCATGAAGTGATTCCAGTGAGCGTGGGTTGAGTCCAATGCTCAGAACTTATGAGCACTCATAATTGTTGTAGCCTTGTCCAAGACCTCTACAACCAAACATGACAGTCTTGATTCATATCTACTTCCAACATATGACTGACTGTGGAGGTTTGAATAATATGTTATACCAAACAAAATTATTCTGGAAGTCAAAACATGCAAAAGAAATATAGTAAATGATCGACAAGAGATAGCAACACTTTACTCATAAATAAAACTCCTTTTATTCATCATCTAATGTCAATTACACTTTACAAATTTCGAGATTATCTAACTACTAAATCTAATATCATCCTTCAGCCCTATGCTCCGAGCATGCTGAAGATGCTTAACCCGAGTCAGTCCCTTTGTGAGGGGATCTGCCGGATTCTCATCTGATGATACCCTCTTTGCCACGAGGTGTCCTTCTTCGATCCGATGTCTAATGAAATGGTATTTTCTGTCGATGTGTCTGGATCTCCCATGATCCCTTGGTTCCTTGGCTAAGGCAACAGCACTTTCACTATCACAGAAAATTTCCATTGGCTCTTTAATAGCTGGTACAACTCCAAGGTCTCCAATGAAGTTCTTCAGCCATATCACCTCCTTTGCTGCCTCGCTAGCTGCAATATACTCTGATTCACAAGTAGAATCTACCACTGTCTCTTGCTTGGAACTCTTCCAAGAAATTGCTCCTCCGTTTAGGGTAAAGACCCAGCCCGACTGAGAGCGGAAATTATCCCTATTAGTCTGGAAGCTAGCATCACTATACCCTACAACTCTCAAGTCATCACTCCCACCGAGGGTAAGAACCCAGTCCTTAGTCCTCCGTAGGTACTTGAGGATATTCTTTACCGCAGTCCAGTGTGCCTTGCCAGGGTTCGCCTGATACCTGCTAACCATGCTCAAGGCAAAAGCTACATCGGGTCGAGTACACGTCATAGCATACATGATCGATCCTACAACCGAAGCGTAAGGTGTTCGACTCATTTATGCTATCTCAGCCTCAGTGCTAGGGCTTTGTGTCTTACTCAATCTGGTGTTACTCTGGATGGGTAACTCTCCTTTCTTGGAATCCTGCATGCTGAATCTCTTCAGCACCTTATCCAAGTAGGTACTCTGACTAAGTCCAATTAGTCTTTTACTCCGATCTCTCAAGATTCTTATCCCTAGAATATAGGCAGCTTCACCAAGGTCCTTCATAGCGAAACACTTCCCAAGCCAGGACTTTACTTCCTGCAGGGTTGGAATGTCGTTTCCTATGAGTAGTATGTCATCCACATACAATACCAAAAAGCTAACTATACTCCCACTAGCCTTGACATACACACAAGATTCATCTTCACTCCTAGAAAAGCCAAATTCCTTGACCTTTTCATCAAAGCAAAGATTCCATCTGCGAGGTGCTTGCTTCAATCCATAAATGGATTTCTCAAGCTTACACACTCTATTAGGGTACTCGTTGCTGACAAAACCCTCTGCCTGACTCATGTAAACATCTTCAGCCAACTTTCCATTAAGGAAAGCGGTTTTGACATCCATTTGCCATATTTCATAGTCATGAAATGCAGCTATGGCTAACAGAACCCGAATAGACTTAATCTTGGCTATCGGAGAAAAGGTCTCATCATAATCCACTCCAGGAATTTGAGAGAAGCCCTTTGCAACCAGTCTAGCCTTATAAGTGTGTACTTTACCATCCATGTTGGTCTTCTTCTTGAAGACCCATTTGCACCCTACTGTCTTACGACCTGGTACATTTTCAACCAAGTTCCAAACTTGATTGTCATAAATGGATTGTATCTCGCTATCCATAGCCTTTTTCCATTTAGCAGACTCGGGGCCTGCCATGGCTTCCTCGTAGCTGTTAGGGTCATCTTGACTTACTAGTGTCTCATCACTAATAAGTGTCTTACCTTCTGCAGTAATATGGAATCCATAGTAATGCTCAGGTGCACTCCTAACTCTCGTGGAACGTCTCAGAGGTACAGATTTGTCAATTGGCTCAACAGGAGTTTCCTCCTCAGGTTGAGGGCTAGAGTTTGAAGTTCCTTCACCGCTTGATTCTTGAATTTCTTCAAGATCAATTTGCCTCCCACTGTCTCCTTGGCTTATAAATTCTCTCTCTCGAAAGACTCCTCTTCTTGCTACAAAGACCACATTGTCACTAGGTCTGTAGAAGAGGTAACCAAAGGATCGCTGTGGGTAACCGATGAAAATACACCTCTCGCTTCGAGGTTCGAGCTTATCATGAGTCGCGCGTCTCACGAAAGCCTCGCAACCCCAAATCTTGATGTGTTCTAGTTTAGGTACTTTACCAGTCCACATCTCGTGAGGAGTTTTGGCAACTTTCTTTGTAGGGACTAGATTAAGAATATGGGCGGCAGTCTCCAAGGCATACCCCCAGAATGAGATTGGTAGCGTAGCTCGACTCATCATGGAACAAACCATATCTAACAAGGTTCGATTACGCCTCTCAGCCACACCATTCAACTGTGGTGTCCTGGGAGGTGTCAATTGTGAGACTATCCCACATTCCCTTAGATAGTCGAGGAACTCTGAACTAAGATACTCACCACGATCGGATCGAAGCATCTTAATGTTCCTGCCCAATTGATTCTCGACTTCCTGTTTAAATTCCTTAAACCTCTCGAAAGTCTCTGACTTATGCTTGATCAAGTAGACATATCCATATCTACTATAATCATCAGTAAAAGTCAAATAATAACGATTAGCATCCCTTGTGGCATGTTTGAATGGTCCACACACATCCGTGTGTATAAGGTCCAACAAACCTTCACCCCTGTCACACGAACCTGTGAAGGGTGACTTTGTCATTTTTCCAAGTAAGCATGATTCGCAACTATCATCTGACTTTAGGTCAAACGACTCCAAGACTCCATCCTTTTGGAGTTGGCCTATGCGCTTCTTGCTTATATGTCCAAGACGACAATGCCATAATGATGCTTTATCCAAGTTATTATTAGTAGAATCAATACACAAAACATTATTTCCTAAGTTATCTACAACAGATACAGCTTCATACACACCATCACAAGGTAATGCATTATTAAAGAAAGCATCAATAGAACCAACTTCATTATTAAATGAAAAGGTAAACCCTTGTTTGTACAAAGCATGAAAGGAAATAATATTTCTTGCCATTCCTGGCGAATAACAACACTTATTCAAATCTAAACTAAACCCACTACTTAGCGATAAAGTATAAACTCTAATCTTGGTAACAGGTACAACTTTCCTATTCCCCATGATCAAGTTTATCCTTCCTTGCTCCACATCCTCACTTCTTCTTAGTCCCTGCAAGTCACAACAAATATGAATACCACAACCGGTATCAAGGACCCAAGAATTAGAATGGGGTGAGTTATTAGAAATGATAGTGTAAATACCTGCATGGTTGGGTTTAACTTTCCCATCCTTCACATCTTGCTGGTATTTTGGGCAGTTCCGCTTCCAATGAGCTTTTTCATGGCAATAGAAGCATTCAGCCTCTTTTGGGTCAGAAGAAGGAGTAATGAAACCTTTCTTGGTTCCACTTGAAGAAGAGCCATCAAGGGTCCGAGCCTTGGTACCCTTAGAAGAGCTCCTTCTCTTCCTCCCTCGACTTTTCCCGATTGCCAAAACCGGAGTAGAGTTTTGAGTAGGAGTGATAGCAACCGACTTCCCCTTAAGACCTGATTCTGCGGTCTTGAGAAGTCCCTGAAGTTTGCTGAGGGTGACTTCTTCCTTGTTCATGTGATATGTCATGCGGAATTGATCATAGCACGATGGTAAGGAATGCAAAATAATATCTATTGCAAGATCCTCCGGGAAGTTCACATTAAGCTTCAGCAAACGATCCACATACCTTTGCATTTTCTGCATGTGGCTCGTGACGGATTCCCCGTCCTTCATCATGGTTGTTATCATGGAGCAGATGATTTCATACCTCTCTTGTCTTGCACTTTGATGGTATCTTTCCATCAAATCTTGGTGCATGTCATAAGGGTAGAAATCCTCATAAGACTTTTGGAGTTCCGTTGTCATCGTGGCCATCATGATGCAAGCCACTTTCGTAGCATCCCTTTCATGTGCCCGAAATTCAGCGATCTCCTGAGGAGTTGCAGTGGACTCATCAATCTCCTTAAGCTCCTTGTCAAGGACATATTCTTTGTCCTCGTAGCGGGTAATCATCCTGATGTTTCTGATCCACTCATTGAAGTTGGATCCATCAAAGGTGACTTTCCCACACAAGTTCATAAGGGTAAAGGAGCCATTAGGATTAGAGCCAGAAGCATTGTTGAAAGACATCTGAAGAAAAGAGGACAAGATTAGTTTAGATATAAGAGAGTCCTTAATAAAACACCCAAATGTAATATTAAGGCTAGGATCCAATCACAATATAATATAACTTAGAAGAGGTATGCCGTAATCTAAGCTATATCATATTTGAAAGGTAGGTGAATGACGATTCACCAATTTCCACCACGAAAACCGCAATATTTTAGTATTAGGTTTTTGAATGGTTCTTAGAAATTCCTAGATTCTTTGAGATTCAATGAACTTTTCAAAGGCATGTTTCAATCTCGAGTGTGCCCTCCAAGTTTTGTGACTAGGATACCGAGGATCACAAAACGAGGTGTGAAGTAACCATGCAAATCACTTGGTACCCTTAAAGTTTATCACTCAATCGATGTGCCGGTTAACCACACACGCTCCATCGATACTATAATAAACCCTAAGTCACCCTTTACCTACCTTGTTAAGTCCAAGTTAGTGTGCCGGTTAACCACACACGCTCCACCAACGACTTAATCAAAGTGTAAAGTGTAATTTCATGGAATAGCACCTTATTCACATTTTTCCTAAAGTAACTAAGATTGGGAATTTAATAAAACATTTTGTTACTTTATAATATTCATCATACTTTGAATGAGAATTAATAAGTCCTTGTCTTACCCGTTCGGCTAACGACCCTCCACCGATCAAGCAAGCGGTGGGTGAGAGTGGACACCCATTAAGTCACCGTTTTATAGGCAACAACCTTATACCCACCTTATAGACCGGCTTCGTGAATGAGGCGTACTAGCGGTAAGACGACTTTGTTCTTATACATATATATATATAATTATTAAATCATAATAATATAAGTATAAGGGTTGAATTTAACTTTTAAAATTCTAGGGGTTGGAACTAAAGTTTTAACTTAACTTTACTTGTTCCAAAACTTGAGGGCAAGTTTTGTAAGCTTTCAAAACTTTTCATTTCTTGTAACTTATGAGTTTAATAGAGTAATAAAATGAGGACTTTTCATTTTTCCTAACTCTTGTGTTCTTTTAATGGTTTTTAATCCAAGAGACTTTTGGTTTTCCATAACTTGAGGACAAGTTATGGACCCCATTAAAACACATTATGATCATGAATTAATCTACCACATAGGTTACAAATAATTCCTATGATCATCTAAACATCATAAGAACAAGAATATGAATATGAACACTTTCAAGAATCAAAATCACATTTAATCTTTGTAATTTTGATAACTAGTTGTTGTAAATGAGTTAGAAAAGACATTACACCTTCTAAAACAAGTTTTCAAGTACCAAAACATTTTAGGGTAATGATTCTAATCCATTTCCAGCAACTCAAGTCGAAATTCTGCACTCTGTCGACCCTACTCGCCGAGTGCATAAACCTACTCGCCGAGTAGGTTGAAGATACACATGAACTCGACGAGTCCTCCCCATGGACTCGCCGAGTCCATCAGTCAGACAGCAGAAATTTCGACTTTCTTCAACTTTTAAGCACAAATAACAAACAAACAAGCCTAGGCTCTGATACCAGTGATGGGTTTTGAGCATTCTAACACTTCCTAAGTGTACATGCAACCCTAATAACCTTGGATCTATGTTTGTCTAATTATCATGCAAAGTTGAATTCCAAGGTTATATTCCTATCTAGCATACATGGGGAACAATTTTAACTTGAATCATAGATAGAATAACTTACCTTGTTGTTGCTTGTGTTCCTTGAAACCTTGTGAGCCTAGCACCCCAAGTGTGATGCCTCAAATGCTTCACACAACACCAAATGCTCTTGGAAAGACTCTTGAGATAACACACACTTCTCAAAATCGGCCAAGCCCTCTAGTTTCTTAGTGTTCAACTTGTGTAGCCAATTTTGTGGAGAATGGGACTCTTATATAGTGTTGGCACATCTAGGGTTACACCATGTAAACCCTAATGTGTCATGACTCTTCATTTCCATGACCCATGGGTTTGTAACTCCCATGGAGCATCCATGGAGCATCCTATGGGTAGAACCCAACTTGATAATCCATGGAGCCTCTTAGCCCACTATACAAGATATGGATGATTTACATAATCAACCCATATATTTAATTAGTTATCCTTTGATCACTTAATTAATTCCAAATTAATTCTTGATCAAACTAATCAAATAATATTATTAATATATTAGAACTTATAATATATTAATAATCTCCAAGTGTTATTTCTCTCATTTAGTCTATCCAATTGCATGGTGCCATGCAACCCAAATGGACCATGCCGGGTCGGGTCAAGTACAAGCCCGAAATAGTTATGGACTTAGACACCTTATCCAACAACCTTAGCATCCATTTGTTTTATTAGTGATTGAACTCCATCCTTGTGCTGTTCAAAGGAAGAAGGAGCTCTTGGTGTTGCTTAAGAGTGTGGTTTCAGCTTAGATCCATCATCTTCATCTCATTTATGACTTATTGGAGGTATAAAGTTAATGGGTTTTATATATTACAATAACAATGTCCTTGCAGAATTTCACTTAACATTTAAAGGCACACATGCAACCTAAAGGATCTATGTCTTAACACTTTGAATGTGACATCCTAATGATGAGGTATTTCCAAATTAAACCCTGAGCATAAAAATTTATTGTATTTAGCCCTTTTGTGTGAGAAATGTTGCAAAATGACCCATAGTGACATTTTTGTAATATTTGGCCCGATATCACATACGCTGGGAGGACCTAGCATACGCAGAGCGTAAGTGCATGATTCCCAAAACCCTAATTTTTAGGGTTTAGACCCTATTTAAACATCTTTAAGTCCCCAACCTACCTTCTTTCATCAGCCTCCAACCCACCTTCGTCCCCAAACAAACCCTAATATACTTTTGAGCACTCTTGAGCTTTATGTGTGTGTGTGTTTGTGTTTTGGCTACTTTGCAGGAGAGAGGAAGAAGAGAAGATCATCTTAGAGGATTAAGACTATTTGGATCCAAAATCTCATCACTATTTGGCATCATTTGGAGGTAAAAAGCTTTGAACTTGATGAAACTATGCATAAATCTAAGTTAGCCATGAAGGTTGTGTCCTTTTGGTCCCATTAGTATTATATTATGAATATAAGCTAATCCAATCCATTTAAGTTGTCCTTTGGACGTTTTGAGGTGTTTAGAAGCATAAAAATGTATTCTTGATCATTTCTTCCCTTCCATGCATGAGTTACAAGGTTATAATGGGTTAAGTGGTTAAGTTCTTTAATGTTAAGCACTTATTGGCCATCTAAGAACATAACATTGGAAACTTTATGGTCAAAGACGAAATTTCGGGCTTGGATCTGGTCTTAGATGTAAGGACTTGATGTATTAAACTTTTAATTAGAGAAGGGGTTGACCAGCTGCGTACGTTGGGCGTACCAAATGGTACGCTGCCCGTACGTGGTCAAAGCCCCGAATTTTGGGTATGCCCAACGTACTCGGTTGGGTCTACTCGACTTATTTGTTAACTTTGAACTTTGACCAACTTTGAAATAAGGGCATATTGGGTAATTTTAGTGGTATTTGAGATAGGTCATTATTTGGTGTTCAGGTGATCAGTTGAGTTATCATTCGGAGTTGTGTTCTGTCAGATATCTTTTTAGACTGAGAAGTGAGTCTTCCTCACTATACTCATGGGTCGAAGGTGCCAATGCTGGCCCACTAGGTTATGTATACTAGTTGTACGATAGTACTATGCTAGTATATGGCTGATTAGCAGATCTGCATGATTATCTATATTTGCTGGTTTGGTGTTTATGTTTATCTATTACATATGTCTACATATTGTGGTTGGGTTGGGGTGGTCCTGCTTTGTGCTGAAGGCCAAGATACCTGAGGCAGTGCAGATAGGTTGTAGAACCTGCGAGGCGGTCCAATCATGTTGAATTCTACATGAGTGGTCTGGATAGGCTGTAGGCCCTGCGAGGCGGTCCAAATAGGTTGTAGGCCCTACGAAGCAGTCCAATCAGGTTGTTGGCTCATTGTTGCATACTTTGTTTGTAATGTAGTGTGTTGGTACTTTGGGGGAACTCACTAAGCTTTGGCTTACGGTTTTTGTTTATTATTTCAGGTACTTCTGAGGATCGTGGTATGCTAGGGATCTACAAGAATTGCATGATAGAATTTCCTGATATGTGATGCTTGATAGCCTAGGATTATTTATTGTATGGAATTGACACATTACTATAGTTGCTTAGTCTATGCATGATAATTTTATATGACTAAGATTCTATAGCTTGAGAATCTTTGGTTTGGATTTATTTCATTTTCTTTTTTGATGAAGGTCTTAGGGTAGAATCAAGTATTCGATTGTCTATAGGATCCAGTGTTATATATGATTAGCATACGCGAGTGCTGCAGGGTTGGTGGAAGTTTCATGGATGGGTTAAGCATGAGCGGCGGACCAGTTGAGGAATGTCTAGCCGTTCTCTAGGGAGTGAGGATAAGATGTATGCATATCCTAGTGTGTACTATTAGGGGTTTTGTGATGATCTTTTGAGATAAATACAGGTAGGTGTGGAAGGTAGTATGGGTACATAGTACCGGAAGCATAGGACCCGTATGTATGGCAGGGAAGTTAGAACCCCTATGGTTTTGTTATTTAGAACATCTTGTATGGTATGAAATGTGTCTTGTCTGATATTTTATTGTTTATTTTCATTATGTTGCTCACCAGGGGATCAGGTTCAGGAGCCGGAGCAGGCAACTAGGATAGCTCAAGGTTGAATGAGGATCAAATTAGGGAGTTGATTTCTGCTGAGGTTGTTACTGCTGTCCGGGGATCAATACCGGAGTTGTTTGGGTCTATCAAGACTGTCGTGATTGATCTTTTTGATGATCGTTATGCTGCAATTTCTGAAGCTGCTAACGTTGCAGCTACCACGACCATTGCAACCGCCGAGGTTTGTGGAGAGAGAGCCTTCCAGTACCGGGACTTTGATAATACGAAGCCTCCAGTGTTCGATGGAGTTCAGGATCCGCTCATTGCGATGAGATGGTTATCCGATCTTGACAGGGTTTTCTATACATGCTCCTACCCTTATGACCAAAAGGTTAAGTTCGCCCTAAACCTTTTTCGATCAGGGGTGAAGGACTGGTGAAGATTAGTGACTGGCTTGTACACTCCAGAGAAGAGGGCTGCTGTGACATGGGAGCAGTTCTATGATATGTTTCACATGAGATATGTTTCGTTGTCGGGAAGGAAGAGGATGACCCAAGAGTATTTGGATCTGAGGTAGGGGACTGAATCGGTGGGGAAGCAGGAGATTTAGATGGAGCTCTGGGCGAGGGAGCGGAGGCAGGCTCCAGTGCAAACGCAGCCTGCGGAAAAGCAGTTCAAGGCTGCTGATGTGAGATCTGGGGGTCAAAGGGGCCGTATTTGTGGCAAGTGCGACAAGGTTCATGATTGGTCTTGTCGATCTTCTTTTGTGTGCCACAAATGTGGCAAGGAGGGGTATTATGCCAAGGATTGTCGCCAGAAGGTCCCTGTACCAGGCACCAGGATCTGTTGTCACTGTTAGTAGGTTGGCCATATTAAGGACAATTGTCCCTTGTTCACTGCGGGACAAGCGCATGCTCCATCACCAGTTACATTGAGGATCACATATGGGCGCCAGGGTAGGGAAGAGCCCCTGAGGGCTAAAGGTTGCACTTTTTAGCTCACGGTAGAGGAGGCCAGAGCGCTGCCGTAGGTCGTTACTTGTATGTTTCCATTTATCATCTTGTCAATTATTTTATGATATTCTTAGGTTTATGCTTCTGATAGGCACCTTCTTAGTGAATTCTTTGATTTGTTCTTGTGTTATTTGACTCGGGTGCGAGTCGGTCCTTTGTATCTTAGTCTTTTAGTAGGAGTTTTGATATGACCCTTCGAGAGCTTCTGGGTGTGTTGAGGCGATTTTGACTGTATGCCAAGTTCTCGAAGTGTGAGTTTTGGTTGCGAGAGGTCAAATTCTTGGGAAATCTCGTTAACCAAAACAAGATTTTGGTAAATCCGGCCAAGATTGAGGCCGTGATGCAGTGGGAGGTTCCAAAGTCTCCCTCGGAGATCAGGAGTTTCTTGGGTTTAGCAGGATATTATCGGAGATTTATTCAGGAATTCTCCAAGATTGTAGTACCCCTCACCCGTCTGACGAGGAAGGGTGTGGATTTCCGATGGGACCTTGAGCAACAGGTGACATTTGAGGCTCTAGGACATTGATTGTGTGAGGCCCTAATGTTGACCTTCCCCGAGGGTGTTGAGGATTTTGTGGTGTTCTGTGATGCATCCATCACATGTTTGGGCACAATGCTTATGCGGCGTGGGAGAGTTATTGCTTATGTTTCTCGGCAACTGAAGTCGTAGGAGGTCCGCTATCCTACTCGCAATTTGGAGTTGGGGGCAATAGTTTTTGCTCTCAAGATTTGGTGACACTACTTGTATGGGGTTCGGTTTACTATCTACATGGATCACAAGAGTTTGAGGTATCTTATGGACCAGCCGAAACTGAATATGAGACAACGTAGGTGGCGTAACGTGGTCAAGGATTATGACTGCGAGATTCTATATCACCCCGGGAAAGCGAATGTGGTTACTGATGCTTTGAGCCGTAAGATGAATAATTCTGCTATTGGGAGTCTATGTATGAGGATATCGATTGACTCTCCACTTCTTGATCAGATTTGGGAGGCTCAGGCCGAGGGAGATTAGAAGGAAAATTGGAAACAAGAGAGTCTCAAGGGTAAGGTTGACAGGTTTGCTACTGACAGTTGGGGGTTATTGACCTGATATGGACTTGTTTGGGTGCCAGATTTTGGTGGGTTCAGACAAATTGTGCTGGAGGAGGCATACAAGTCTAGGTGTTTGTTATACCCTGGAGCCACCAAGATGTACTGGGATTTGAGACTTAGCTACTAGTGGTTGTGCATCAAGAGGGATATAACATGGTATGCTGAGAGGTGGTTGACATATCGGATGGTGAAGGCGAAACACCAAAGACCTCATTGCAAGTTACAGCCATTTGAGGTTCCCATCTAGAAGTGGGAACATATTACTATGGATTTCATCACCAAGTTACCCCGAACAGCTAAGGGGCACGATGTAATTCAGGTGATAGTAGATCGGTTGACCAAGAGTGCCCATTTCTTAGCCATCCGCGAGAGCTCATCGACCAAGAAATTGGTCGACTTATACGTGCGTGAGATCGTTGTTCAGCACGGTATTCCAATCTCCATTGTATCTGATCGATATGTTAGGTTCACATCTTCTTTTTAGCAGAAGTTCCATGAAGAACTGCGTATGAGATTGTAGCTCAACACTACTTATCATCCACAGACGGACGGTCAGAGTGAGTGGACCATTCAGACACTTGAGGATATTTTAAGAGCTTGTTTCATTGATTTTGGTGGGAGTTGTGACTCCTACCTTCCTTTAGCTGAGTTCTCATACAACAATATCTACCGCTTTAGTATTGGTGCGCCACCTTTTGAGCTCGTCTATGGGAGGAAGTGTTGCACCCCAGTGTGTTGGGGAGAGGTCAGTGATAGAGTCATGGGAAGAACTGAGGTAGTTCTTTAGATGACAAAGCTCATCCAACACATAAGACAGAGACTTCAGACAACTGAGAGTCGACATAAGAGTTATGCCGACAAGTGTCGATCTGAGTTAGAGTTCTTGGTCTGAGACATGGTTTTACTGAAGGTATCTACCTGGAAGGGTGTAATAGGCTTCAGGAAGATTGGCAAGTTGGGGCCCCTATATATTAGGCCATTTTGGGTGATAGCCAGGGTTGGCAAGGTAGCGTACATATTGGATTTTCTTGAGGAGCTTATCCACATCCACAACACCTTCCTTGTGTCTCAGATTTGGAAGTGTATGGGTGATTATTCTTCGATCATTCCTTTGGAGGATGTTCAGGTTGATGATCATCTAAATTACATTGCGAGGCCAGTGGCGATCTTGGATCAGAAGATGAAGGCTCTGCGCAACAAGGTGGTAACTTTATGAATGAAGTCTAGTTCAAGTGGGGGAGAATTGTCACATCCCGATGATGAGGTATTTCCAAATTAAAACCTAAGTATGAAATAATAACAAATAATAAAGTTTGTGTCCCTTTTGCCCTATATCTTCAAACTTGATGAAACTATGCATATATCTAAGTTAGCCATGAAGTTTGTGTCCATTTGGCCCCATTAGTTTGGTATTTTGAGTATAAGCTACTCCAATCCATTTAAGCCATCATTTTAGACATTTTGAGGTGTTTAGAAGCATGAAAATGTAGTCTTGATAATTTCTTCCCTTCCATGCATGGGTTACAAGGTCTTAAGGGTTAAGTAGTTAAGGTTTTTAATGTTAGGCACTTATTGGTCATGCAAGACCATAAAGTTGGAAACTTTATGGTCAAAGATGACATTTGAGGCTTGGATGTAGTTTTGGACGTAAGGACTCGATGTATTAAGCTCTTAATGAGAGAATGGGATGACTAGGTGTGTAATCTAGGCATACCAAATGGTACAATGTACGTACGTGGTCAACGCCCCGATTTCTAGGTCAAGTGGAGTAACCCCCTCATACAAATGAGTATGCCCATTGTACTCGACTGGGTCAACTTGGTTGGTTTGTTGACTTTGACCTTGTACCACGTTTGACCTAAGGGTATTTTAGGTAATTTGAGTGGTATGTGAGATAGGTCATTATTTGGTGTTTAGGTGACCAATTAAGTTATCATTCATAGTTCTGTTCTGTCAGATATCGTTTCAGACTGAGAGGTGAGTTTGCTTCACTATACTCGTGGGTTGAAGGCACCAATGCCGAACCACTAGATCATGTATCCTGGTTGTAGGATAGTACTATGCTAGTATATGGCTAATTAGTAGATATGTATGATTAGTTGTATTTGTTGGTGTGGTGTTTATGTTTATTTGTTACATGTGTCTACATAATATGGTTGGGTTAGGGCGGTCCTGCTTTGTGCTGAAGACCAAGACACTCGGGGCGGTCCGGATAGGCTGTAGGCCCTACGAGGCGGTCCAGTCTTGCTGAAGGCCCAAAGAGCGGTTTGGATAGGCAGTAGGCCCTGCAAGGCAGTCCAGTAATGTCCAAGGCTCGTAGCGCGGTCCAGATAGGCTGTAGGCCCTGCAAGGCGGTCCAGTTAGGACGAAGGTTTATTTTTGCATGCTTTGGTTGTTATCTAGTGTGTTGGTACTTTGGTGGAACTCACTAAAGTTTAGCTTAAAGTTTTAGTTCATTGTTTCAGGTACTTCTGAGGATTGTGAGAAAGCGAAAGCCTGATCATGCACATCTTCCTATTTTCATGATAAGGATTTTGGGACACTCTGATATGACTTTACTTTTGAAACAATGACTTTTATTTGTAAATAATGATGATTAATGGTTGATTTTAAAATAAATGTTTATGATTTTTGGCGTGTTACATTGAATGTAACATGCTATGAACAACAAAGTTACTTGAACTGTAATGAATCCCTAGTATAATCAAATTACAAGAATTAGGGTTACATACCTTTGCTTTGTTGTAGTAAAAAAATCACTTCAAACTCCTTATAGAAAACCTTGGAAAGCAAGCACTAGAAACCTCGTGCCTCTAATGTCTCACACCCAAAACCTTAGAAACCCTAGAATGAAGAGGAGAGAGAGAAGAAAGGTATAATTTTCGTTCCTAAACCTTATAAGAAGAGCATGAACGAAATTAAGGTTATAAGGGGTCATATTTAAAGTTTAGGTACCTTAGGGATAAAGAAAGATTTGAGTAATTAAATAATAGATTTAATCCCCCATTCAAATCATTTCCTCATCTTCATACATGAGGCTACTGGAAACCCTAAGAAGGATCCCTAAACCGTCCACCCCTTGGATGATTCTAGAATTGCTTATTTTGTTCAACTATTGAACAATTATAATCCACACCTTGCACTTTTAATTAATACGAATTAATCCCCAATTAATTCCAGATTAATTCTGATTAATAATCAATTAATTCTAATTGATTTCTTATTAATTTATTAATCATATAAATTAACAAATCAATTATATAACAACTAATCTCATGTTAATTTATTAATTACATAATAAATTAACATATCAATTATCTATTTCCAATTAATATATTAATCACATAATATATTAACAAATTATTTATGTCTCTTTCTCTTAGTATCATTTCTAGCTCTTTTTGGTTATAAGGGCAACCCAAAAGGAACTTTGCTGATAATTCAAGATTATACTAAATTAGTTATTGGCTTAGAAACCTAATCCAACAGTCTCCCACTTGGATAAGTCTAAAACTAAAATACAGGTATTACTTCTAAATTAAACAATAAAGTGTGCTTTCAAAAGCAACCGTCGAACATACATTTACCTTCCATAATGTTGAGGCTCCTTTCACAATTCCAAATTCTTTTCATTGTCTAAAATGTATTGGAATTCCAACCTTACATGAATTTACCTTCCATTATGTTGATGCTTCAAAGTCAGAGAGACAGAGCCAACGATATTACAGAATGTTCCATTATAACTTTGTTATTAGAAACAATTCCATGGTAATGGTGTTTCAAATTCAAGGTACACTCCTTGAACACTTCTCCTACATTAAAGTTTCCAATTCACATGTAGACTTAATAATCAACTCTCATTATGGAAACCTTTCCATATTCCCCATATGACCATCAATTTTGACTAAAAATCATCTCAATCCAAATCATGTCACTATGGTCATCCCAAACAATACCATACTTCTAATTGTCCACAATCAACCAATCTTTAGTAAACCTCAGACTATTCTTGATAGTTGTTTAACAACTCCAGTCACACAAAAATTGTAATCCTTTTTTCTTTGAATGTGGAAATATCAGAATAAGTAAATATTATAGAATATGTAATCAATCCTGTATCTGAAGCATATATGACTCAATTCATTATATCTGATATCTATTCAATCTCTTGCTATCATATTTCCATATATGGAATTTCCTATTTTGAGCCATTTCAACATGATATTCACATATGTATATGACTTAGTTCTATCAAACTATACAATCTAGAATTTTACAATCGAAACAAAGTATGAGTTCCCTCTCCCTTAAGTTTATCATAATGAAACAAATCCCAAACTTTGAAGTTTGCAAGTTAAGAACTTTGTTCCCTACAAACAGTATATGCAATATTAGCATAACAGTTATGCTCCCACTAGCTTTGACATGTACCCAAAAATCAACTGGACTTCTATAAATCAATACTCTTGACTTTCTTACCAAAGTATAGATTTTTGTTACATAATGCTTTGATGAGTCTCCAACTAGACTTCTTAGTCTTATACACTTTCATTGGGTAACATACATGTGTGTTCAAACCCTTTCATAACTTACAACTATAAGTCTTTAAAAGTTCAAACAATTTCTTGCCATTTCTCACAATTCGAAATATGATGAGGAATGTTGTAATCATATTGTGAATTTGAGAATGCAATTAATACAAGCAATATCCATACTGATCTTTATTAGATCTTTAAAATCTACTAGCGAAAGTGTTTCCTCATAATCATTCTCATGAATTTGTTGGAATAATGTCTAAGCCCGTAACTATATTTGGTATGTACTTGACCCGGTTGTGCATGGTCCTTTTGGGTTGCCTTCTCCAAAGCAACTTGACAAGGTAATTTAAGGAGAGAGAGAGAGAGAGAGAGAGAATATTATGGTTTATTAATATATTATAAGAATAGTATATTAAAGGAGAAATCATATTTATTTAATTAGTCTTAGTTATAAATTAATTAGGAACTAATTTGGTGACTAAAAGAGATTAATTAAATAAAGGGGTATAAACTGTCAAACGTATGATAGTTGAGTTTTGGGTTAAGGAAACCTAATGGACTTAAGGTGGAACGAAATTATGATGGGGATCCATCATATTTTCGTCCAAGGCCTTATTCCAGAAGGTTCCTTGGGCTGCTTGGTGGCTAAGCTGTCCATTAGGATTTAAACTAAAACCCTAGTAGCCTGCAGGTATTAATAAGACCCATAGGCTATAGAAATCGGCTACACTTCATTCCAAGGGAACTCTAGGGCCTATTTCTAGCATCTCTCACCCTCTCTCATATTGCTTTCTTGCTTGTGGGGTTTGTGAACCATTAGAGGAGTTACAATTATGACTCTAAGCTCAAGATCAAGAAAATTACAAGGATTCAAGCTATTTGAAAGAGGTAAACCACTTAGATATGTTTTATTTATGATAATTTCGAATTATATATGATAGATCTAGGTTTTTAAGTCTTGGATTCAAAGCATGTACAATAGAGAAACCTAGATCTAAGCATTAAGGTTTGTATGAGCACATAAGATTGTTCTTATGCATAAAACCCATCAGAATTAGCGCGGAAAATTTGTCACCTAGATTTTATGGTGCATTATTTCCCATCCATGTGTATATATCATTTCCATCCTTCAATCATAAGACAAGGTTTAGGACAAAGTGAAATTCAAATTTAGCTTTCCTTTCATGGACTGAACTTCGCTTATCCTAAATTTCTTGCCCTCTAGTAGCACAAGGGCCTACTAGTGCTTCTGTGTTATTAATCAGCTCACCCATATTGTTCAATGTACATTTACTAACCAATGTTCTTTGCTTTTGTAGTCAAATGAAAACCATAGAACTCATAATCATTGCCAACTCAACTAGAAGGTGCACAGAAATAAGAACGTGTCAATCAAACACAATTGGTTATCAACCTCAGGTCACATGCTAGTGATAACTAAAATGTTTATTGTCGGTTGACTCTTGAAACTCTCAAGATCAATATGAATCCCACTGATTTATTGACATATGAGTTTTCTCTTAAATAACATTCCTTTGAAGAGCTAAAAACAAATGTTCAAAAGTTCGTGTGGATTCCCGCCAAGAAAACACTTCATAGAATTGGTCTCATTTTGTTTTGACGAAAACATCATAATTCCAAATCTAAATGTGCTAGAGCAAGAAAACATTATTACTCCACATTTCACAAAGTGTTATAAACCTTCTTAGTTTGAAATGTGTTTCTAGATATGAATATAGTAACTAGAGCATGGCTCTAAAACTTGATTTTGGAAATGAAGTATGACCCATCCCTTGATTGAACCATTCAATAATACCTAATTCCTTTTCTTAGTCATACAATTGTACTAAGATGTTCTTCGAGGATCAATTGTGGTATAGTTCCATAATCATAAAGATGATAATAAAACATGATGCCAAAGTACTCTCCTTTCCTTTCATATATTGGATAAACTTTTATCTTTTTGCCTAATAGATTCTTCTCTTTATTCTTCTATTATTTGAAAACCTTTTCAAAAGTAGTAGAATTCTGTTCTAGCTTACGAACAAAAACATTTTTACTGAAACACTAGAAAATCATGACGAACAGAGTTATCGTCCTTTGTGGTGGATCTGGAGAGTCAATATCAATATATACTAGATCCATTGGTTCTTCACTTGACTCACATAAATATGTGATCAATGAATTAGTTATAATTTTCCAATGAATAAGATTCTCATACACTATACAGTGCGAGTTGTACAACACCAAGTATCTGTCCATATGGTGATGAGATTTCTTTTCACTTGGTTAATTATGAAAATACCACATGTAATATTATAAGAATCAAATCCACCAAACATAACCAACACTTTCATAAATGTCATTGCAAGAAATATGAATAAGGCAACCATATAAAGCAAAATTTCACTTTTATTGAAAATAAACGAAAAATTGGAACTTGTCCTTACAATCCATAAAATGAATAACCATGTTTCTAGACATCTCATAAGAGTAACATAAATCTATTAAATTATCCTAAATCTTAAGTAGTAGCTCCAAATTCTGATCATCGAACCGTGTGACTAAAGTCTATCTTTTACGATCAGATTTAGCTCATTTTGCTTAAGCTCCCTTCTTTCTCTTAGATCCTAAAATAACATCAAAACGTGATCATCACATTATGTATTAAGAGCCTATGAATAGGAATTTGTTAAAACAATGGAGTTAGATAATGGATGTACCTGAAGCACAATTACACAACTTGACTTCACTATCTATGAGATCTCTTAGGTATTTTGGGCAGCTTCGCAACCAATGTCCCTTCAACCGACAATATAAAAAATTGAACTCTTTTCTTCTTTACCATATGATCAAATTGTTTAACCTTGGCCAACCCCTTTCCATTGGGAAAGAAATCTTTTCTAAAACACCATTGTCACCATTGTCAATGTCCATGGAAACATTGGAATCGTACCCTTTAAGCACCTTTGCTTTAGATGCGCTCTTAAGCATTTCTGCTTCCGTAGCAATCAACATTTGGGTCAGATCAATTAGAGTCACGTCGATGTTCATCATATGAAAATTCTCAATGAAGTATTCGTATGACTTTAGAAGCGAAAGAAGAACCAAATCAATGGCCTGCTCCCTTGGGAAAATGACACCCATTCTATCTAACTTGTCAATGTATGATTTCATTTCCACTACATGCGCACATACAAAATTTCCATCTTTATGTCTACATGCCAATAGGGCTTGAGTAGTTTTGTACCTTTCAACTCGAGGACAACTTGACGTTGGGAGAGCCACTGGAGGAGGAGGTGGAAGAGTTGAAAAAGCACGATGTCTAGTTCTACCATTTGTCGAAGAAGAGAAAACATTTTCACCTTGATTAGAAAGTGGAAGATCATCTTCAGAAGGAAGAGGAAAACTATTTCCAAAGGAATGAGGAAGATCATTATTGTCTTGACTTTACATCTATAATGGGAGAAAAGAGAATTCAAGTTAGTTGATTTTAATCCTTAATTATTAACCCATAAATTTTAAATTAAGGGTAGGATCCATATTTTCGATTCGAACTTTGAAGAGGGATGTCGTAGTCAAATTCGAATCTATTTTAGGTAGGTAAGGCCTATGCCAATTTCAATCTTATGAAACTCGTAGATCTTTTAAGATTCAATAATTCTTATCAATGGCATGCTTAATCTCGGATTATGCTCTCACTTTTGTGACTGTGATGCCGAGGATCACAAACGAGATGTGAATAACCATGTAAACCCGCTTGACAACTTTGATGTATTTTACCATCTCACAATGATGTTTCAGTTAACCACACACACTCCATCAACAATGATAATATTCAAGATGTCCATCATAACTCTTTATAGTCCCTATTAGTGTGTCAGTTAACCACACACGCTCCACTAACGACATATAAAACATAATGTGCGATTTCATGAATAAGGATAAATTTCACATTTTCTTAAAGTAACTAGGGTGGGATTTTAAAAATAGTTTAGTTACTTTATATCATTATACTTATTAATGGGATTATGTCTTATCGAACCCATTCTGCTAACGACCCTCCACCAAACAAAGGAGCATTGGGTGAGAGTGGACACCCATTCAACGGCCGTTTTATAGGTCGTTTCCTTATACCCACTTATAGTTCGGCTTTGTGAATGAGACATACTAGTTATTCGACTGACTTATCTTATACATATAGAAATTTATCTTAAAACACAAACACACACACACACACACACACACATACACACATATATATATATATATATATATATATATATATATATATATATATATATGTGTGTGTGTGTGTGTGTGTGTGTATGTGTGTGTATATATAAGGGTGTATTTTAAAGCATTATAAAATACTAGGTTTAATCTTTTAATTATAAAAATTAAACTCTTTAAATTAATTACATTTAAACCATTTTATGGATTTAATATTTATCTTTTAATTAATCATTTAATCAAATCAATAATATAACCCATAAGGATAATAGTAATTAATCCTATAATTAATCATTATCAAGTCTAAGGATATCTCCTAAACATTTAGGGTTTTAATTAATTATCTAATATAGGCAAAAATTAGATTATGACAGATATTGAAACAGATGATTACCAATTAACAACGACATAAATCATATTAGGCAAGAAAATCCGAAAAACTGGATCTGGCAAATCTCACATCGTGAGAAACAGTTTTTCTAGAAAAACAATTTTAATCAGTTCATCTAATGTACAGACAATGTTAGACACACCAAGGCTTTTATACCATTGAGGGGTTTTATAGATTACAATAACAATGTGCTTGTGGAATTTTGCTTAATATTTAAGGGCACACATGCAACTTAATGGATCTATGTCTTAACACTTTGAATGTAACATGCTATGAACAACAAAATAACTTAGACCCTAATGAATCCCTAGTATAATCAAATTAAAAGAATTAGGGTTACATTCATTTGATTTTGTTGTAGTAAACAAATACACTTCAAACTCCTTATAGAAAATTTTGGAAAACAAGCACTCAAAATCTCATGCCTCTAATGGCTCACACCCAAAACCGTAGAAACCCTATAATGAAGAGGAGAGAGAGAAGAGAGGTATAATTTTCGTTCCTAAGCCTTCTGGGAAGAGCATGAACGAAATTGAGGCTATAAGGGGTCCTATTTATAGTTTAGGTAACTTAGGGCAAAACAAGATTTGAATAATTAAATAATAGATTTAATCTCTATTCAAATCATTTCCTTATCTGCATCCAAGAGGCTTCTGGAAACCCTAAGGAGGCTCCCAAAATCGTCCACCCCTTGGATGATTCTATAATTGCTTCTTTTATTCAATTATTGAACAATTACAATTCATCCCTTGCACTTTTAATTAGTTCCAATTAATCCTAAATTAATTATAGATTAATTCTAATGAATAATTAATTAATTCTAATTGTCTTCTTATTAATTTATGAATCATATAAATTAACAAATCAATTATATAACAATTAATCTCATGTTAATTTATTAATTACATAATAAATTATCATATCAATTATCTATTTTCAATTAATATATTAGTCACATAATATATTAACAGATTATTTATCTCTCTTTCTCTTAATATCATTTCTAGCTATTTCTGGTTATGAGGGCAATCCAAAATGAACTTTGCTAAAAATTCAAGATTATACTAATTTAGTTATTGGCATAAACACCTAATCCACCAAAAGTCTCTACCTTGCTTTTTATTTCTTTCGATCTATTTCTAGGTTATTTTATGAGCTATTGGTCCAAAATCTTCTTGTTCTTGGAGTTTGAGTGAACTACCTTGGGATTGGTTAGAAAGTTGGCTTGCATGGCTTATTGAGTGAGTCTATGCCTTGGTGTTGTAATTAAGGTCTTAAAAATAGAGATCTTGTATTAATAGGATGTCTTAATGGATAAAATTGGAAACTTTATCCATCAATACCTTGAGGGGAACTAGATCTTAGATTTAGAGTTGTTGGGATTGAGTATAACAACTTTATCCATTAAGCTGTTGGTGCCCAGTGCCTACATCGTAACAATCAGTTGCCACGACGTGGCGACTTGTGTTTCCACGACCACTTCATTTGGATGTTGTCACGACGTGACCAATGGTGACCACGACATGGAATCAACTAATTGTCGACTGTTTTTTTCTTGGAATGCCCACGATGTGGCATATGGGAGGCCACGACATGGAGACCTATCCATTGACTTTTTTACTATGGCTGACTTTTAGTTAATTAGGGGGTTTTGGAGTGGAGACTAAGTGGGTACTTCCTTATTGTTGAATAGTTGTTCATAGTACCAGATTTTTTAATGTGAGAGTTGTTGTGATTTAGCAGCTACCTACAAGGTGAGTCTTGTCACTATACTCGTGGGTCGAAGGCACCAATGTCGGCCCACTGAATTGTGTATGTAGGATGCCTATGTCTATGTGACTATTTTTGGTATGATTGTATGTTGTATGCATGGAGCCCATCTGGGCTCAGAGTCACTATAGGCTCGGGGTTGATATAGACACGATGAAGCCGATCTGGCTCGGAGCCATTATGGACTCGGGGTTGATACGAACCTGAGGTTGTTAAGGACCCGATACATCTATGTGTTATATATATATATATATATATATATATATATATATGTTGTATGTGGTACTTTGGAGGAACTCACTAAGCTTCGTGCTTACAAATATTGATTTTTTTAGATACTTCAGATGATCGTGGGAAGGCGGAGGCATGATTGTACGCATCCACGCGCAATTTATGTGATACTGTATGTTTGATACTCTAATATTTTGGGATGATTGTATTTGATACTTATGTTTACTTGACTTGGTTTTTGGGTAAACAAGATTTTAACCCTAAATAAAAATGAAAATTTTGTTTTGAAAAAAGGGACGTTACACATTAGAAAAGCATGGCCACTTGCAACGATAATTAGGTGATCAAAGGTTCGCCACCATCAAGTCTCCATATGAGATATATAGATATTATGTTTACGTATATATCATGATGAAGGTGCGTTATCATGGGGTTTTCATAGGGAGACTTAAGAGGAAGTATGCTAAAGATCAAATAATGTATGTGGAGTTAGTCGTGTTGGATTAAGTTGTTTAAGTTCTTACCTAAATTGGTATAACTTAGTGGAATAAAAGTAAAGTCCTTTTTAGGTTACCCTCAAAAGCTATAAATAGTTATAAATGATACTAGGAGAGAGATAAAATGATTTGTTAATTTGTAATATGATTAATAGATTAGTTATAAATATTAGGAATTGATTAATTATTAATCAAAATTAATCAGAAATTAATTTGAGTTAATTGGAATTAATTAAAGGTGCATTGTTTGAATTTTAATTATTTAATAGTTGAACAAAAGAGACAATTCTAGAATGGTCCAAGACGTGGAAGATTTCTAGAGGGCTTTTAGGGTTTTAGAAGCCTCCTGGCAGTTGATAAGGAAAGGATTTGAACTGAGGAGTAAATCTTATATTTAATTATTCAATTATGGATTTATCCGCAAGTTACCTAAACAATAATTATGACTCTTAGGCATCACAATTTTGTAGGGTTGTCAAATATGTACCGTAGAGAACCAACCAACATATTACCAACCAAAGCAAGAAAGTTGGTTACCAATATATTTGGTAGCCAACATGTTTGATTGGTAGTACGGTACCGTACCAATTCAGTAACCTTGGTACGATAATGGTATTAAATTTTGAATACCACGTTATTACCACATTAGATTAAAAAATTGAAAAGTTACTTATTAAAATTTTTTAGTAACTAGAATGGTTAATTTACAAAATTATATTACTAGACGAGAAAAGTGTCCAATATCGTTACTAGTCTGTAACTATTACAATTAAAAATTAGAACAAAGTTGGTAATATACCATTACCAATTTGTACTGATCAAACTTTTTGGTAACTAAACAAGTTGGTACCAAGTATAGTTGGTATGGTACTGATAGCAAAAAATTTATACCAACTGCAGTTGGTAGGATACATGGTATAAGTAAAAATCAACTGGTACCGTACCATGTTCAGCCCTACAATTTTGTGGTTAACACCATCTAGGATGTGAAATCCAAATTTCTCATCATCTCTCCTCTGTCCTATCGATTTCATATGTTCTAGGCTTTTGCGTGTGAACCATTAGAGACATTCGCACTATTGGATGTTGGATTTCCATGAGCTATTGAAGATCATAGAGTTAGTATATATATATATATATATATATATATATATATATATATATATATATATATATATATATATATATATATATATATATACAAAAAGGTATGTTTTCTGTTCTAGTATTTTGAATTATACCAAGATTATATTAGTTTTTCGTAGTATGTTGCTATAATAAGAAAACGCCATAGATCCCCAAGTTGCATCTGCCCATTAAATGTTTATGTGAAATTACATTGTGCAAATATGTTTAATGTAACCTAGAAACCCATCAAGTCGACGTTTATAACTTGGCTCCATAAACACTCGACGACATTGCAGGTGCACTAGATACAAATAATAAGGTAAACTTGTGCTCGTTGATATATGGTAAGAGATTGGATTACGGTCTCATACCACTCCATACAGAGTATGACATTAAGAAGTTTAAAAAAATGATTTTCCCCAAGTACTATTTGACAATCACAAAAATAGACCCCAAATCGCTAATCACAACAAGTATAAATGACTTAGAGAGCGATAGTTAGCAAAACTTATGAATTCGAGTTCCAACGTGTAAGAAAAACCAGTCCAAATAGATAGAAACTCTAAAAAATAAGTGCACAAAAAGTTGCATCGATTAGTAAAAAATAATATATTTCGAGAGTACATGGAAAAAAGTTTCCAAAAATATAAAGTTCTTAAAAATCTGACTTCATATGGAATACTTATTGTTTTTACTAGAAATTAAAATCAACCGCAAAAATAATTTTATAACATCAAAAAGCTACGAAAAGAATGGTTGACATTTAGATAAAGTCATCAAAATGAAAATTGTAGTACTTCTCCAAGATAAGAATTTTGAGACAAAGAAGATCAAAACGGAGCCCAGACGAGAAAGATATGTTTTTTGCAAAATCATTTAGAATTATAAAAATAAGGGCTAGTAATAAAGAACACCGAAAATAAAATTCATATGCAAGAGACATGAATATATGAAAAACATTTACGTGCGCACATCACGTGCACCGTGCGTGACACACACTTCTGACGACCGGATTCGTTGAGGTATGGGAAGCATGGGCGAGTGAGAGGGTGACACATGCCTAATGTTGGATCGTGCCAATGTGTGTATGTGCGCCTCACATATGAAGGGGCACCGCGTGTACACCAAAATCGGCTACTATAAATAGAGACCCATACCCTCTCTCACTTTTCACACCTCACATCACTCTTTACTCTCTCTCCTTTTTAACCGATATATTTTTCCTTCTCCCGAATGACTCGAGCCTCATGATGCAAAGTCCTGGATCAGTCAAATCACGCTAAAAGGGTGAGTTTATGACCCCACTTTTATAAGTTTTTAAAAGCTTTACAGGGGAAATACATGTTATAATACTACACTATTGATTTTACAAAATATTATAATCTGTAATGTATCGGTAGTTTACAAAATGCATGAAATTTAGGATGATATTATACCTGGTAGTTAGCCAACCAAAAGTTTAAGAATAACATTATGCCTAGTCGTTATGCTGCACAAACCATAAGATGATATTATACTTGGTAGAAACTCTACCCAAAAATATATGATAATATTACACCTAGTAATTATACTGGCAGATGCTCTAGGGTAACATAGTACCTAGTTGTTATGCTGGCCAAACCTAAGGATAAGCGTGGTACTTAGTTGTTACTCTGTCCTGATATCCTATCAAGAATATCAAAAACTACGATATATATATATATATATATATATATATATATATGTGTGTGTGTGTGTGTGTGTGTGTATTAATATAATTATCTAAGAGAATCACATCAAAACAGAAATAAAGATAACAAGATCAATAAACATACTATGAGTTTAAACAAATCAGTTGCTGAATGAGAACGACAATGCATCCTTTAGCTGATTAGTTTTCAAGTAACCCGACCTATTATCATTAAATCTTATGTGAGTGGGAAAAATATGTATAGATCTATATGGGGTTGACACCCCTACCTACGGTTGTTAGCTACAACGTTGACGGTAAAGTCACAACATGCATGACTTTCTAAACTACATTACAACGTCCGATGAAACATTGTGCGGGGAAAATATCTAGTCAAAAGCTCAATTATAGGAACTCACTGTAACAAATTTTCGGCCGACCTTAATGAAATAAACTACTTAGAGGGGAACACTTTGAAGTGGTAATAGTATGTACTGATAAAGAAAAAAGGGTGAAAGCCTTAGGATAAATAAAATAGGGTAATTTATTTTAAAAGAAATAGTTATAGAATTACAAGAAGTGATATCAATATATACCTAAGTAAACAAATACAAGAATAATGATTGATACTTTCCTAAGAATCTTATCAAATACCTACTCGGAATTAATCGAGTTTACAAATCTAAATATTCATGAAGGAAGGAAGAAGTGAAATAAAAAAGAGAACACCAAACAAAAGATGACAAATTACGAATCAAAGATAGTGAAAGAAAACACTCCTTAGGGGCTTAGAGTATAAGAGGAGTTATGAATATATATATATATATATATATATATATATATATATATATATATATATATATATATATATATATGGCCTAGGTTATTCTATTCTAACTATTTATTGTGCGAATATCGTATGTATGAGAATGATAAGGAAAATATGTTGTTTGATAATATAAATACGTTCAATCTTACATAACTATTATCATTAACATACATTCACACTAACTAAATCGTCTATAAGGTTATTATATACTTATTATTATTATTCTCATTTCTGTCTGAATGTTTGTCAGAATGTTTATTGGGTCGTATTCTGTCAGAATGAAAATGAGTGAAAACGATATATGAGAGAAAAAATAAATAATATTTAGCGAGAATGCATGAAAATGACGATATTTTTGTAAGGTTGAACGTATTCGCATTGCTAAACAACTTATTCTTTTAGTAATTCTCATAGCATACAATATCCGCACAATAATTAGTTAGAATACATGAACCTAACTCATATATATATATATATATATATATATATATATATATATATATATATATATATATATACACATTCAAAAACAAAGATCCTATATTAGAAAACCTTTACAAAGAGTATTTTCTATAAACTATAAAAACCTGTGAACTCACAAACATTATGTTGATCGTTTTCAAAATCACATGTATTCCTAGGAAGTCGAAGAATAGGAGATCATTCCAAGGGAGTACAAGACGCAAGGAAATAGATAGCTTATGACGTGTAACATATTCAATGTAATCATTGTTTTAATAAATATAATGTATTGTTGGATTTATGTCTTTTGGTTACAATATTCAACAAACATCGTGCAGATCGGCGTTTCCGCTGCCAATCGAGGGTGTTGAAAGATCTAGTATGTTTAAGAGTCATATTAAAGTGATATGACTAATTAACATATGATAGTAATGGGTCACACTAACAACAACTTGATAAAACATATTATTTATTAGAAATTGGTTTTAATAAATATTAAATAAACTCTTATAACTAATTAGAAATTGTTTATTTCTAGGAAAAAATAATTTTCATTAGTAAGTAAGATTACATAATTCATATGGTCTGAATTATTAAGTCATGCACACTATTTTGGAGTAGATAAATTCTTTTGTTTTTACCAAAAGGTTAAAGTTCATATTTTTTAAACTTTGTTTATAAAATATAAAGTATTTGTCTTCTTTTTTGTTTTATGGCCAAAAATGATTTAGGAGACAAGGAGCATTGGATTTTGATTATTTTAGTTAAAGGAAAACATGTCTTCAGGAGCATGGGAGAGAAGTTGAATTAGGGTACCAGAGTGCTTAATTGGTTAAGGACTTGTAGGTAATGTTTTATCTTTAAGACAATGCATAAAGGCTTTCATTCTTCACTATTTGGCTAGGTAAAACCGTATCCTCCTATCTCTCTTTAACTCTCTCAAGTTTTCTTAAGAACACTTGAAGATCACTTGTATTTTAACTCTCTTGAAGTTCATACTTTTGTTATGAACTTAAAGCTTAAGAGTATAAGAGTTTATGGACTAGAATCTAGATCAACTTCGCTTCTTATTGGTGTCTCAAAGGTTCCACATTCTCCATCAACTTCCAAGCCTCCCATAGAGGATCCAAAGTCTACAAAGGTTGTTAGAATCTTCTTTTTCTTTGGAGCTTGTTTTCTTTCAAAACTTTGCAAGAAGATCCATGGTTTGTTATAACTACTTTATAATTGTTCAAAAAAAAATACTCGAGTCTTCCGTTGCTAAAATCATGTTCTTGAAACTAATTTTTGAATAAAAACCCAACAATTGGTATCAGTACCATCGTTGCAAGTTTGGTTAGATTTTACAATTTTTGTAAATCTTAGTTGTTGGAAAATATGTATAACTTGTTTTTGCAAAAAAATGAGTTCATACATATTTTTATTGCAACTTTATAATTTTTATTTTTATAAAAAGTTTTCAGGCATATTTTGTCATTAAAGTTGTCTTAGAAAAACATAGGTTGTTTTATGTGTATGTTGATATGTATGATGTGCATAAACCAGCCAAAGACGATTGCGATTGTTGTGTTTGTTATAAAAATGGTTGTAATAATTTATTTATTCATATGGTATGTAATAAATTAAATAAATTAGTTGTCTTGGTTTACTTTTGTAAGTAATAGATTAGTTTTTAAAAATAATTTATTTGTGCAAAAATGTAACAAGAAATGAAGATGAAACCATTTTTTGAAAACAAATGTGTAATTTTTGAAGTGAAATATGATGGGTTTTATAGGTTACAAAAACTATGTGAACGTCCCAAAATACTGATAATTTTTTTTTCATTTTTAAAATCATCAAATTCATATATCAGGTCTCCCAAAACCAATCATAATACAAATATATAAAAGTCATCAGAGTAAAATAATTATCGATGTAGAAATCATAAAGGGATGTTATGCAGTCAAGCCGAACCTTTCCCTTCAGAACTGGAAGTACCTGAAAATGTTATACCACAAAACTATAAGCACGAAGCTTAATGAGTTCCCCAATAATCTTGGACCCCGCCCACATATCGGGCCTCACCCATCAAGACAGGAACCCGCCCAACATACAAATACGCCTCGCCCAACATACATAACGGGCCCATCCCAACAGACAAATGAGCCCAACCCAACATACTATCGGGCCTCGCCCAACACGTAATGTGAGTGTCACAAAGAAAGCTACCATCCTACACAGTATAGTGAGAAGACTCACCTCGCAAATGCAATCAAAATTTAAAGGCTCGAACAATCAGGAAATCGGTGTTAATCACCACCTAGATAACCACACAATATGAATCCTTACTCTACCTTTCAAAACTAACAATTTGACCAAAAGCGAACTAGGTCAAAGGTTAACCCTCAAAGTGAACGATCAAAGTTAAAGTGAAAATTGCAATAGTAGGCCTCCACGTCGTGGCTTCCCTTTGGCCATGTTGTGGGCAAAAGAGAACAAAACAGTCGACTAATCCCCCAGCCTCCATGTCGTGGCAAACCAAGGCCACGATGTGGGAAATGGTCTTAACAACTTAATTGGATTAAGCTACTTTTTGCCAAATCCACGGGCTCTAAAGCACAAATATGATCCTTCCCAAGGTCTTGATGATAAAGTTTCTAACTTTTTCCATTAGGACATATTAATAAGACAATATCTCTAAATATAGATCCTTAAAGGCTTTAAGAAGAAAGTCTTAACCATTAAGCCCTTAATCACAAAGACACTCCTCGAAACTTTCCAAAAGGTTTTCCTTCACGTAATAGATCATAAAGATTTGTGCATTATGAACATACATGTCCAATGCATGTTTCAACTATTTTATCTAAAAAATATGGATGAAAAGGACTCAAACTGATGCATAATATCCAAACTACAACAAACTCCTATATCTATGAGATATAATGATCTTGGGACTCAGAGAAATCATAAAAATATAGATGTTACAACTCTCCCCCACTTAATCAGACTTTTTTCCTCAAAGTCCGCCGATGGAAATAACTCGGGCTAATGTTCCTTTATCTCTTCCTTGGGTACATATGTACATTTGGAACCCTTCTGGTGCTGCCATTGCACCTTCACCAATCCCATCACTTTATTTCGTAAGGTCTTTGTCTTCATGTCTAACATCACAACTGGTCTCTCCACATAGTTCATGTGCTCATCTACTTGAATATGATTTAATGGAACTACTGTAATATAATAATCCAATAAGCACTTCTGCAGCTGAGAGACATGGAAAGTGTTGTGTATTTGGCTGAGCTCGTCAGCAAGGTCTAACCGGTACACAGATGTGACAACCGTCAATTTTGGTCAAGCAAAGTTAACAAAAGTCAACCATGTCAACTCAACTCGTATTAGAATTTTAGGAGAAATGTGGTATTTCCTAATGTTACTAATGTACTATTTCCAAGTTATAATTCAAATTACCTATATTTTTACCAATTATTGAATATAAACCCTAATTAGGGTTAGTAACATAAAAATTCGATAATTCAATTATATATTATTTAGGTATAAATAATATTCATAACACATTGTAGTTGAGTTCATAAACCGTATACTACATGACAAATTCATAACAAAGGTTACATATTCAGATTTTTGGTGAATTCGTCACCAAATGCGACATACTGTATACCCGACTTAAACACTCAAACTTTAACGATAGAATTAGGAATCATCATAACTTTCGTGTGTGTGTGTGTGTGTATATAGGTAGGTACCACGAAACATTTATAATAAACTATAATATGTATAGTTTATGGGCCATTAACACCATTATAACATTTTGGGACAAGACAAATAATTATATAAAATTATATAATTATTATACACTATATTCATACTATGGAAAAGTGATATTTACACTTACAATGTTTTTCATTACACAAAACGTAAACTTGTTGAAACAATTATGTGAGACAAAGTCTTCACTGTACCTACCAGAGTACACACTAAAGTCCTGAATTATAACCAAAATCTCGGTTAGAGAGCGTGATACTTGTGTATAGATCTATATGGGACTGACAATCCCGCACCTAAGCTACTAGCTACAGCTAGACCGGTAGGTCTGGGGTGACAAATGTCTGACCTTCCGACGCCTGAAGAACATCGCTGTAGGCAAACTTCGTTTTTAGCATGATTGTAATAACTCACATGGGAAATCAACGATACATTCAGTTTACGAGGTAACATGCGTTCGAATGGTTTTATATAGGAATAAAACTAGGTAATACTATTTTAAGTATAGAAATACTTACACATTTTTGGTCTTAGGTGTAACACCCAAAGTTTTGAAGCCCAAGAAAGGAAAGAAAACCCTAACTTTAAGGGGGGGACTCGGTGAGTTCAAGGAGGAACTCGGCGAGTCCGAGCGGGATCCGGGTCGAGGAGTAAGTGACTGACTCGGCGAGTCGGCCAAGGGGACTCGGCGAGTCTGGTCTGTACGAGGAAAACCCTAAATTCGGGGCTTGGAGCCTATTTAAACGTCTCATTCTCTCCCCTAGGGTTCCTTTACTGCCTCTTTCACCCAGAACATCGAACCCTAGCCACCATATCCATTGTTGAGCCAATTATTGCCTTGAAGAGTGCACTAAAGCTTGGTAAAGGAAGAAGGATCTCGAGGGTGCAAGAAAGGGGGCTATAGAGCTGGGATTGGGAAGATATTTCTGTACATTTGAAGGTATTAAGTCGTTTCTCTCCATATAGATCTATTTTGGTTGTGAGTTTTGGGGCTTTTTAGCCATGATTAAGTTGTCCATTTGAGTTAGAAGCCGGATCTGGAGTTGCTACTTCAGATCTAAGCATATTTTGGTCTTAGAAAGCATAAAGTATCAGCCCTGGAGTTGATTAGGAAGCCTCTTTTCCTTAAACCCTAGTATATGGTGTATTTTGCCTAGATCTCCTTCTCCACACGTAAAGTTTGCAACTTTACGTGAGGAATAGGCTTGGGAAGGGTAGATCTACAATTTGGAGTCCATGCATGACTCAAAAGTCCTCTTCATGTATGGAGATCTGAATGGACTCGGTGAGTCCTTTGAGTGGACTCGGCGAGTAGCATGAAGATTTGGAGGAACTCGATGAGTGGGATGAACAGCTCGTCGAGTCAGATGAAGTTGGGCAGGAACTCGGCGAGTTGGATGAACAACTCGGTGAGTCTGGTGAAGGTTGTCTTGGACTCGGTGAGTCTGTTCTTGGACTCAGCGAGTCAGGTCGCGAAACCCCAAACCCTTCGAGTTGAGACTCGAATCAGTGAGTCGAATGGAGACTCGGTGAGTTGGACAGGTCAGGACTCGGAAATCAGTAGACTCGGCGAGTCATGGACTGACTCGGCGAGTCGAGTCACGAATAGAAGGACTCTAAACATATGTACTCGGAGAGTCAATAGGGTGACTCAGCGAGTAGGGTTGACCTGGAAGGTTGACTTTGACCAGGACTCTGACTTTGACCAGAGTTGACTTGGTTGTCTTTCGGGGTCAGTCAGACTCAGTGTTGCTTCGATATTGGTAGCTCGGGGAGCGAGTGGAGCAGGAGTTCAGAGAGTTGTCGGGCAGCAGCTAGTGGGTTCATCATCCAGTTCAGCCAGTGCATGTGAGTTTCCCTTTGTCTGAATGGGTCTACGACCACAATGTCGGCCCATGTAGTATTAAGTAGAAGACCCGGGGGTTAGCCCTAGGCACAGTATGCTAGTATGATATTCGAGACGAGGTCCAATGATAGAGGGCGGGTGCCCAAGGAATGGTTTATGTGACAATTTATACTTGTTGTCTGTGTGATACTTGTATGTGCATGGTAGGGAGGTGAGTGTGGGCGAGGTCCCGTATCTCACCAATAGCAGAGTGTGGATGGTGTTCCACATCTCAGTAGCAGCATATCAGGGGCGAGGCCCAAGTTAGGGAAGGAGTGAGGGTGGACTGGGCCCGTACCTCACTATCAGCAGGAGTATGGATGGGGTTCCATGACTCATCAGTAGCAGGACAAGGGCGGGGCCCAGAGATAGGCGAGGCCTTAGGAGAAGATCTGTTAGTATGTGTTTATCTTATGTGATGTGATGTGATATGTTTATGTGCTATTATATGTTAGTGGGCGAGGCCCTGTGACAAGCGAGGCCTAAGTGAAACAGATATGTATCCGAGCGGGGCTCGAAGTCAGGCGGGGCCTGGAGCGGCGGGGCCGTTGTAGCGGGCGAGGCCCGAGGTAGGGAGCGAGGCCCAGGTTAGCGGGCGTGGCCCAATTTGTACATTATGTTGTTATGCATGGTATGTGGTAGGGTGGGTAACTCACTAAGCTTTGTGCTTACGGTGTTCAGTTTTGGTTTCAGGTACTTCCAGTAACGGAAGGAAGAGCTCGGGGTGATCACATGGCACACACCATAGATTAGTCAGCCTGTGAATGTTTTACTCTTATAACGAACATGTGTTCTGGAAAGTACTACTCTGATTACGTTTTGAATCGATGATTTTGCTTTAAGTGATGTTTATTTAAAAGAAATTTTTAGTCTTGAATTTTGGGATGTTACAAGTTGGTATCAGAGCCTTGGTTTGAGGGATTCAGACATGCTCTCGGGTGTGTCTGAACTCAAACCAAGGAATTGGTATGGAAGATTTCAAAATGAAAAGACAGTTTTGTAAAAAGAGAGTTTTGAGAAAGAAAATAGTTTTAGAAAAGCAAAAAAATACTTCAGAAAGAATAGAACTTTGAAAAGAGAAAAAGGGTGTGGTGCATGCAATCAACTGAGCTCAAGTAAGTACCCCAAAATACCCATACAAGTTTATGTTATGATTATCAGTTGATAGAATAGCATGCTAATTAGGACTAAGGATCTAGGGATGATGCCTTATGTGCCTATTATATGTGTTTTGAGCTGCATGATAGTGCTGATTAGACAGTAGTAGGATAGCCTGTTTAGGTTATGCCTGAGTTTATGAGTTTGTGTGGATCTATGAGTTTGTGTTGCATGCTAGTTCAGTTTCTTGCTATGTGGATATGATTGCTTGAGTATGTTGTGGTTAGATTTTCCCTTTTCTGAATGATGCTTTCTTTGTGCATTGTGGGATTCTGAGTGATGAAAGTTAGCCATTAGGTGGATACGACACGTCACATGTGATAAGGGTTGAATAATCTCAGAGTGCTGGATTTGGTCCTATTGTGCAACTCTTGTTTGAGTCCAACCGTTGTAGGGACGAGTCTTTTACTTGAAGGATTATCCGAGCCTCGTCACATGTGATGGTATCCAGGTGATGGCTAATTGGCATCACAAGGAGACCTTCGGCAGCTGAGGACTAGTTTGAGTTGAGTCAGAGGTTTCCCTAGGGCAAGCCTAGGATGGGATAGTGCTGGGAGCAGTAGTAGTGGATAAGGGACCTGGTGGAGTCAAAGCAATTCCTGAGGAAAGTACGGATAGATGTGGAAGGTAGTATGGGCCCGTACTACTGAAAGCAGAGGATCCGTACTCGATTCGGGAAAGGCCGAGACAAGACCGAAAACCTAGTAGGGAGTGTGTTTGGTCACGCAGCAGTGATAAGTATTCTGATAGTGGATGTATTATATTTTCAATATGGTGACATTGCGAGAAAGACCAGCGGGCGGATCAGGTGCCGGAGAGGGATCATGCTCGAGTTTAGGGGCCGAGCAGCTCGAGGAGCGAATGAGGGAGTTTATATCCGTCGAGGTTACGCGCAGTATTCTAGATCAGACTCCTGTGATCTTTGGCACGGTCAAGGAGCGTATATTGGAGATTTTGGATGAGAGGCTGGGAGCCTTCCGTACTGAGATGATGGCATTGACGGGAGCGCGTACCTTGACATTTCGAGAGTTCAGGGCTTGCGGGGCACCAGATTATGAAGGGGCTAGGGACCCCATCGCTAGCAGCAGATGGTTGGCTGATGTTGCCAACGCTTTCCTTACGAGCCGGTGTCCTGAGGGGGACAAGGTCAGACTCGCTTTCTGTCTTCTGAAGGACAGGGCGAGGAATTGGTGGGAGGAGATTGGTCATGCTTTATGGGATGATACCGCGTTGGACGCGATGACTTGGAGCGATTTCTCGGCCAGGTTCAGGGCAGAGTTTTCGCCGATTATTGAGGTGCATCAGTTGCACGGGAGTTTCAGGATTTGACGCAGACCACTGAGACTGTGGAGGAGATCACCGCCAAGTTCAGGGAAAGGGCTCTTCTTGTACCGCAGTATGTCGCGGATGAGGAGATGAGGAAGGCCCGATACCATGAGATGTTGAGGGATGACATCAGGGAGTTCGTGAGCAGATCCAGCTGTAAGACGCTGGAAGATATGATTTCTCGGGCTAGAGAAATGGAAATTGATTTGGAGCAGATCCGGAAGAGGAAGCCGGATGAGGTTCAGGTAGCTGCAGGTTCGGGCAAAAGGCCCAAGGGATCGGATTCGAGACCGAGGGATTATCAGGACCGCAGTCGGTGCAGGAAGTGTGGCAGGGCGCACGGGGGCGCGTGCAGGAGTGGTAGCGGTGGTGAGTCTGGCTGTTTCAAGTGCGGTCGGACTGGTCATTTCAGCAGGGATTGTATAGTTACCACCTCACAGGGATCAGACCTGTTATGTTTTCACTGCAACCAGTGGGGCCACAAGAAGGCCCAGTGCCCCAGTTTGTTTTCAGCAGGACGGGTGATGGCACCTGCCCCTGCAACTTTGAGGATCACAGACGGCTGCCAGGGCCGTGCAGAGGCGCCTGCGGTAGGAGGCAGAGCCCTTCAGATGACTACCTTAGAGGCGCGATTAGCATTGGACGTTGCAGGTATGCGATTTCTGTTTTCAGTCCTTTTATTTGTGCATGATTATATTGTTATGGTTCTGCATCATTATCGGTATGATTATTTTATTTTTGAGTGGTTGATTGTGATCAAGTTATATGCCATCTGCATACCTTGGATATTCGATTGGTAGTGAGGGGATGTGCCCTATTGGAGAAGGTTACATAGGATACAGTAACTGTAGCATGCTTGGGAGGGACTTGGTATGTCTCACTAGATCGGAGTTGTATAGTGTTAGAGATGGATTGGTTAGATCCCTAGCTATGGTAAGCTTGGGTTCCTCAGCAGATTGATTATGGAATGGTAGCAAGGATTGGGATTTCTTTTTGAGTATTGAGCAACAAGGGGTAAGCAGGATCGAAGTGGGGGAGAATCCTCCGAGTGTGCAAAGGTAGGAGCACGCAGACCCAGAATGAGTGCGCGACCTCCGAGAAGGAAAAGAAGTGGTTTAGCGTTTGATGGATTGAGGGTTTCAAGGTTGGGAGTTTGAGAAACTCCCCATCAGCTAGTGCGTGTGATGGTAATGGTTAGTACGTGGTTGGGAATTCAGGTTGTGGATCGCCCGTAGGACTCGAGGGAGTCGGAATGAGGATCTTGAGAGCTGATGGCACATGGGTGCCTTCATATTAGCAGTCAATGGTAGAAAGTGATGTAAGACTACGGGGCAGCCGTAGCATTCACTAGCAGTCAGAGGTGGAAGTGTTGTAAGACTACGGGTAATCCGTAGCATTCCTTAGTAGCTTCGTTAGTGGAGTTGGGGCGAGGCCCTTATCTCCTAGTGATCAGATAGGGATCAAGAATGGGTAGTGGATGAGAATGATAGGGAGTTTGCCTGTATAGCCCTAGAGAGGTGAGACCTTGGGAGAGGCCGCTCCAAGATATAGTTGGCTGAAACCCGTGGGCGAGGCCCGTATGAGATTAGTAGTGTAGGTGAGACCTGAGAGCAGGGTTACTCAGTAGTATGGCTGGGTGAGACCCGTGGGCGAGGCCCGAGCGAGAGTGGTTAGACTAGTGGGACTAGAAGTTTTGAGGCAGGTGGGACCCGTCGGCGAGGCCCGTGAGTTGTAGCAGCGCAGGTGGGACCTGGTAGGGACCTTAGTGTCAAGTTGGGGGATCGGGGATCCCAGGTTTGAAGTGCCTGAATGGCAGAATAGATTGAACAGTTATAGGTGGTCGAAGTTTCTTCGGAAGTCGCTGGGAGCGACTAGTGGTGGTGTTGGGACTAGCTACTGGTGGGAGCCGGTAATCCAGACATTGAAAGGTTGGTAGGGACCAGGGTGGTCTCAGTTCGTCCGGAGGGCAGACAAGGAATAGCAGAATTTTCAGTCAGTAGTACTGTGGGTAAGCAGTGTATGGTGGAATTCAGTTAGTTGAATCGAAGGGTGCTCGACACCAAGTTTTGGCAGAGAGGAGTGTCAGTGGTTACTGACGGTGATGACCCGTACTGGAAATAGCGGGGGTGATGGAGTTGGTGAAGGATAGGACCTTCACAGTGACAGAGGAAATAGTTGCTTATGGAGCTTTGCCTTAGGCAGACAAGGAATTTGCGCAAGGAAAGAAGGGGTGAACCCCTATAGGTTTAGTGCAGTACTCGGTGAGTACCAGAAGGATTGTCGGTGAGTAAGTTGTGTTTCTAGGATGTTTAGGGTCAGGGTGACCCGAGTCTATTATCCACAAAGATTAGTGTTAGCCGGAATGACCGAGGGGAAGGCCAGCAAAGGTAGGCAGCTGGTGTTGGAATAATTGGTGGGATTTTGGAGGCAGATCGCAGGCGGTGGGCCATAGCAAACTTCGAGGACGAAGTTTAGTTTAAGTGGGGGGGAGTTGTAACACCCAAAGTTTTGAAGGCTAAGAAAGGAAAGAAAACCCTAACTTTATGGGGGGGACTCCGCGAGTCCAAGGAGGAACTCGGCGAGTCCGAGCGGGATCCGGGTCGAGGAGTAAGTGACCGACTCGGCGAGTCGGCCAAGGGAACTCGGTGAGTCTGTTCTGTGCGAGGAAAACCCTAAATTCAGGACTTGGAGCCTATTTAAACGTCTCATTCTCTCCCCTAGGGTTCCTTTACTGCCTCTTTCACCCAGAACATCGAACCCTAGCCGCCATATCCATTGTTAAGCCAATTATTGCCTTGAAAAGTGCACTAAAGCTTGGGAAAGGAAGAAGGATCTTGAGGGTGCAAGAAAGGGGGCTATAGATCTGGGATTGGGAAGATATTTCTATACATTTGAAGGTATTAAGTCGTTTCTCTCCCTATAGATCTATTTTGGTTGTGAGTTTTGTGGCTTTTTAGCCATGATTAAGTTGTCCATTTGAGTTAGAAGCCGGATCTGGAGTTGCTACTTCAAATCTAAGCATATTTTGGTCTTGGAAAGCATAAAGTATCAGCCCTGGAGTTGATTAGGAAGCCTCTTTGCCTTAAACCCTAGTTTATGGTGTATTTTGCCTATATCTCCTTCTCTACACGTAAAGTTTGCAACTTTACGTGAGGAATAGGCTTGGGAAGGGTAGATCTATAGTTTAGAGTCCATGCATGACTCAAAAGTCCTCTGCATGTATGGAGATCTGAATAGACTCGGCGAGTAGCATGAAGATTTGGAGGAACTCGACGAGTGGGATGAACAACTCGTCGAGTCAGATGAAGTTGGGCAGGAACTTGGTGAGTTGGATGAACAACTCGGTGAGTCTGTTGAAGGTTGTCTTGGACTCGGCAAGTCAGGTCGCGAAACCCCAAACCCTTCGAGTTGAGACTCGAATCAGTGAGTCGAATGGAGACTCGGTGAGTTGGACAGGTCAGGACTCGGAAATCGGTAGACTCGGCGAGTCATGGACTGACTCGGTGAGTCGAGTCGTGAATAGAAGGACTCTGAACATATGAACTCGGCGAGTCAATAGGGTGACTCAGCGAGTAGGGTTGACCTGGAAGGTTGACTTTGACCAGGTCTCTGACTTTGACCAGAGTTGACTTGGTTGTCTTTCGGGGGTCAGTCAGATTCAGTGTTGCTTTGATATTGGTAGCTCGGGGAGTGAGTGGAGCAGGAGTTTAGAGAGTTGCGGGGCAGCAGCTAGTGGGTTCATCATCCAGTTCAGCCAGTGCAGGTGAGTTTCCCTTTGTATGAATGGGTCTACGGCCACAATGCCGGCCCATGTAGTATTAAGTAGAAGACCCAGGGGTTAGCCCTAGGCACAGTATGCTAGTATGATATTCGGGACGAGGTCCAATGATAGAGGGCGGGTGCCCAAGGAATGGTTTATGTGACAGTTTATACTTGTTGTCTGTGTGATACTTGTATGTGCCTGGTAGGGAGGTGAGTGTGGGCGAGGTCCCGTATCTCACCAATAGCAGAGTGTGGATGGTGTTCCACATCTCAATAGTAGCAGATCAGGGGCAAGGCCCAAGTTAGGGAAGGATTGAGGGTGGGTTGGGCCCATACCTCACTATCAGTAGGAGTATGGACGGGGTTCCATGACTCATCAGTAGCCGGACAAAGGCGGGGCCCAGAGATAGGCGAGGCCTTTGGACAAGATCCGTTAGTATGTGTTTAGCTTATGTGATGTGATGTGATATGTTTATGTGCTATTATATGTTAGTGGGCGAGGCCCTGTGACAGGCGAGGCCTAAGTGAAACAGATCTATATCCGAGCGGGGCTCGAAGTCAGGCGGGGCCTGGAGCGGCGGGGCCGTTGTAGCGGTCGAGGCCCAGGTTAGCGGGCATGGCCCAATTTGTACATTATGTGGTTATGCATGGTATGTGGTAGGGTGGGGAACTCACTAAGCTTCGTGCTTACGGTTTTCAGTTTTGGTTTCAGGTACTTCCGGTAACGGAGGGAAGAGCTCGGGGTGATCGCATGGCATACACCATAGACTAGTCAGCCTGCTACTCTGATTACGAACATGTGTTCTGGAAACTGCTACTCTGATTACGTTTTGAATCAATGATTTTGCTTTAAGTGATGTTTATTTAAAAGAAATTTTTAGTCTTGAATTTTGGGATGTTACATTAGGGTTTTAAGAGTACAACTCATTTTAAGAAAATATTGGTTTTTCTAGGAGGAAATACTATCATTTTTACGAGGAAAGAATTACAGATTTGTATCCATACAAAACTCTTATGAACTCACCAACTTAATTTTTGACAATTTTCAGAACTACTTGTATTCTTAGGAAACCGTTAAAAAGGTAGTCACAAGGCTTTTGAGGATGGGACGTTATGGTGTTGTACTATTCATTTTTGTCATCATAATGTAATTGGTTTTGAAACATACGATACCTGGAAACAATGTAACATTCTCAATTATATTTATGATGGTTGTGTTTGCTTTGATCACTATTGTACATTAGGTTGTGATACTGTTCATGAAGTCATCTACCCCCAGACGTTTGCGCCATCCTGGTTTGGGGGTGTGACAGATTGGTTTCAGAGCATTGTTTATAGTGAACTAAGTATATCAAACCATATAAGTATACAACTATAAATACAATGGGACTAAAAATCTCTGACTAAAACATTTCGTACAAGTATACTTTTAAAATATAATGATATTTTAATAAAATATAAGTACATACCTACATACTAGAACGATTTCATAACAAGAACAATACAAAAGTAATAAGATAAGTTGAACACTACGAATAGGCCTAGGTAGTTATGTAATCAGATCTAGGATAGATAGAGCCTAATCAACTATATTTGTCCGAGCTATGACCAACATATGCTTGGGAATAGTCGTAGTGAACAACAAGTCTATAACATACCAACACCCTATACAAAAGAATTCTAGAACCAAACATAAATTTTAAAATACTATAGGAGTATTTTATGATACTATAGAACCATACACCTAGATTCATTATGTGCCTCTTATACCTCTATCTATACATAGTCGACATGGCCGAATTGCACATACCAGGAGATCCTTGCTTTCATGATAATAGGAATGTTGGATGGATCGATGAGGAGCCCGAGGAGCAGGTCGAAGCTGACACACCAGCCGCTAAGGAGGACCTGAAGGAGGGTTAAGATGATGATGATGACATTGATGAGGACCTGATGGAGGACTCTGATGCTGATTCTAAGGTCAGCGACCCACGCTTTGCCGTCCGCAACCTACACGATCCTATACCCGAGCTAAGCTTTCAGGTATACTGCCATCCAAGTTGTCCATTATGGATGCACACTCCTTGTAAGAGGATACCTCCCTTTCGTAGAACCGAGATTGTTCTGACAGATGTACCACTCCAGGAGCCGTCACCCCGCTGGGCAGAGGACCTACATAGTTGGAGCTGCGAGCATGGTCAGCGTCCCTCGTACGGTGTGTGCCGAGAGTTCTACGACCTCCGTAACGACGGTTAAGCCGGCAGGGATCTCCCTGTCATGATTCGCCACATCTAGTGCCTTAACAAGCATGCTAGAGCGTCTACCAGCCAGATCCTAGATATAGGTGCCACTAATGAGGTCACCACCGCTCAGTTTTTTCATCTAGATGAAGATCATGATCAGACACACAAAATTATCGATTATTTTTAGGAGGATGTCACGACTGCCTGAGCCGAGGTTAAGGAACTCATGGACAGGCATGCCGACACGGAGCAAAGGATGATCGAGACAGAGCGCTGAGCTGAGGAGGCCAGAGAGGAAACAAGGGAGATATGAGCATTCATAGCCACACTTCGAGAACCGAAGGATGTCACTAGATATGAGTAGTGTTTATGCTACTCAGCTTTTACTATAGACTTAGTTTGGTGAGTAAGCGTTGTTGCTACTCCCTCATGTATGTAGGTCCGACCCAGCGAATAAGTGATTACATTATTCTAAGGGTTGTTATGCTGCCGAATTTATTTTGGGATTCAGGTGTATTATAGACCTCTATGAAGGTCAATTTTCCAAAACTATGTACTACTATGAATCATTATCAATGAAATGGTTTGCAATTTATGAACTATTTCATTGGGTATTACTATTAAGTTTTTAAATTGCTACACCATTGTTGAATTATTATAGTAATTTTTTATAAAATGTTTACAAGTTACAATAAAGGCAAGACATAACAAACATATAGTTGAGTTGTTCTATTTAGATAATACCCGATATATAACTATTATCGAGGACTTACCATCTTTCCATCTCTAATACATATGGTAGAAGAATGCCGCCATGCAGAAGTAATCGACGTGCCGACAGAACACCAACAGTTCCACCAACACTAACTCCACAGGTGGACCCCACTATGTTCCAAGCCGTTGTGGTAGCCGTGGTCACACAAATTAGCTCTAATTGTACAAATGAAAACGGAAATGGAAACGGAAACGGAAACAGGAGTGGTGCCTACAGTTCCAATCATGGAAAAAGCCAAGGACATCAACTAGTATGCTCCTACAAGGATTTTATGAACTGCAAGCCCAAGACTTTTCATTGCGACGGCAGTGCATCACCGTTACGAGATGGTTTGAGAAAACTGAATATGTGTTTGAAGTCTGTTCATGCCTAGATGAATGTAAAGTGAAGTATGGAGCTTATACTTTCGCTGAATCAGCGTTATCCTGGTGGAATGGTCATGTTAAAACCCTGACTCTCACTGTGGCCAACTGTATGAGTTGGGAAGATCTGAAGGTCATGATGCTAAAGGAGGACTGCCAGAGAGGTGAAATTCGGAAATTAGAGCAAGAGCTTTGGAACCATAAAATGACGGGCTCTGATGTGACCTCCTATACTACCAGGTTTAACGACTTGGCAGTTCTGTGCCCTGCGATGGTCACCCTGAAAGCTAAGAAGGTGGAACACTACATCTGGGGACTATCCCCCCAGATTTAAGGAATGGTTGTATCTGTTGGATTAATGTCTAAGTCCATAACTATAATTGGTAAGACTTGACCCGACCCGACATGGTCCATTTGGGTTGCATGGCATCATGCATTTGGATAGACTATAATGAGAGAAATAACACTTAAGGTTTGTTAATATATTATAAGTTCTAATATATTAATAAGATTATTTAATTAGTATTGATCAAGAATTAATCTAGAATTAATTAAGTGATCAAAAGAAGACTAATTAAATATATGGGTTGATTGTGTAAATCATCCATACTTGTATAGTGGGCTAATGCTCCATGGATTCTCAAGTTCGGCTAAAACCCATAAGATGCTCCATGGATGATCCATGGTATACTTGAACCCATGGATCCAAGGAAATGGAAAGCCATGACAATTAGGGTTTACCCTAATTGTCACTAACTATATAAGCATCTTATTGTTGACAAAATCGGCACTAGATTTTATGTGAAAGGGCTAGCCGATTTTATGAAGTGTGGATTTCTCTCTAATCTATTCCAAGTGTATTTGGTGTTGTGTGAACCATTTGAGGTGTCACACTTGGGGCACTAGGCACTCAAGCTTTATGAAGACATTCTACATCAACGAGGTATGTAATTCTAACTTAATGTATTCATATGAATCAATGTTGTTATGCTAGTTAGGATGAATACCTTGGAAAGTTCATAATTGCATGTATAATAGAGAAAACATAGAGCCAAGGTATTTAGGGTTGCATGTACACTTAGGAGTGTTAGAATGCTCAAAACGCAACAGTCGTATCAGAGCCTAGGCTTGTTTTCAATTATACTTGATGCAAACTGATTTTTCGAAGCCAAGAAGTTGTCCAGACAGAAAACTCGAAGAGTTTCTTCAATAAAATCGACGAGTTCATGGTTTATTGCATGAACTCGACGAGTTCTCTATAGAACTCGACAAGTTTTGACCCCTGACAGCTTACTTTCGTGTTTTTTTGGCTGGAATTGGACTAGGAACATTACCAAAGGCTGTTTTTGGTCTTGTAAACCTATTTTTGATGTGGTAAAGTTCATGCTAATCCAATTTCAAAGATAATTGTGAATAGATTCATGTTTTGTATTAGTTTAAAAGTTATGCTAATTACATGGAAAAGTTTGATGTGAATTCTCTTTGTTCGTATGAGTTGCTTAGATTAATAGATAAGTTAATTGATTATGTGTTTTCAATCCATTTTAATCTAAGAGATGATTCTAAAATGCGTTTGTGTAACTTGTCCTCAAGTTACATGAAAGGTCACATTTAAGTTTCTTAAAACTCATAAAAGATGGCAAATATTACAAAATGAAGAGTCGTGTTCTCATTAAATGGTTTTATGACTCCATAACTTGTCCTCAAGTTATGGAGGTTCAAGAGTCACTTCATTAAGTAATAAAATGTGTAACCTTAATTAATTCCATAAGTTATAAAATAAAGAAAAGTTACATTCTTTTATTAGTTTAAAGTATTCCATAACTTGTCCTCAAGTTATGGAGCTTGAAGAGTTTTTTAATTAAAACTACTTTAAACACATAAGTTATGGAATTAATTAGCTTTGAATAGTTTCAAAACTTGCCCTCAAGTTTTGGAATTTGAAAAGTTTTCACTTATGAATACTTTAATTCCAAGTTAGCCCTTAGAATTTTAAAAGTTAAAATTCAACCCTTATACTTTATAATATTATAAGTTAATATTAATATATATATATATATGTATAAGAGTAAGTCAGTCTTACCGTTAGTAGGCCTCATTCACGAAGTGGGTCTATAAGGGGGGTATAAGGTTACTGCCTATAAAATGGCAGTTTAATGGGTGTCCACTCTCACCCACCGCTTCCTTGACTGGTGGAGGGTCGTAAGCCGAATGGATAGGACAAGGACGAGAATTCTCCCTTCATTAAAAGTATAATGATAAATACTAAGTAACTAAACACTTATAAATTCCCAATCTTAGTTACTTAGGAAAATGTGAAATGGTTCTAACCCATGAAATTACACTTTGCACCTTTGTTAAGTCGCTAGTGGAGCGTGTGTGGTTAACCGGCACACTAACATGGGACTGACAATGTGTGGCAAAGGGTGACTTAAGTTTTATCATACATCGGTGGAGCGTGTGTGGTTAACCGACACATCGATTAGGTGATAAAATTAAGGGTGCCAAGTCAATTTGCATGGTTATTCACACCTTGTTTGTGATCCTCGGCATCCCATTCACAAACTTGAGAGGGCACAATCGAGATTCAAACATGCCATTGAAAGTTCAATGTATCTCAAAAGATCTAGGAGTTTCAAATCCAATTAAAACTTAATGAATAATTTCGTTTTTCATGGTGGAGACGGGGCATTTCAAGAGGGAGTACCCAATGGAAAACAATAAGAATGTCGGAGGTGTGGGAAGGGTCTTGACAATGGGACATGAGGAAGCGATGATGGACCCCGTTGTGGTTACCAGTACGTTTCTCCTCAATAACTCATATGCATGCATACTTTTTTATAGTGGTGCGGAGAGGAGGTGAAACGAAGGTGAGTATCTAAATTCTCATGAAACTTCCTCCAAAATCTGGAGGTGAAACGGACATCATGGTTAGAGACCACATAAATTGGGACCCCGTGATGAACAACCACCTCCCTGTTGTAAATGTCGGCCAATTTCTCGCCAGGAATACTCACGATAATGGGTATAAAATGAGCACCTTCGGTCCATCTATCAACAATCAACCAAATAGAATCCACCCCTCGCACCATCCTAGGCAACTTTGTGATAAAATCCATAGTAATCTCTTCCCATTTCCACATGGTAATGCATAACGACTTCATCTAGTCGCAGGGTCTCTGATGTTTGACCTTGACTTTCCGACAAGCCAAGCACCACTCTACAAACCATGTTATCTCCCTCTTCATACAAGGCCACAAGTAGCTCATTATCAAATCTCTATCTTTGTGCCCCCCTAATGGATCGAAAGCTTCTATTTATGAGCTTCCTCCAGTAACGTATTCCTAACTCCACCAACAACCAAGACCCAAACCCTGCCACGATAGTCAATAACCCACGGCTATCCCTGATACCCATGATCCTTTCCTCCTTCCAATTTTCCCTCTTCAACCCTTCCACTTGAGCTTCCTTGATCATATCCAATTATGGAGAAACAGTAAACATCCTCAAACGCAGATCTCCGATAGGTGTACTCGCGGTCTTGCGACTCAAGGAATCAGCCACAACATTGGCATTCCAGGGGTGATACAAGATCTCACAGTCATAATCCTTCACCTTATCCAACTATCTCCATTCTCACATCTTAGGTTCAATTGATCCATCAGATATCTCAGACTCTTATGATCGGTATAAATAATTCACATAACCTCATATAAATAATGCCTCCAAATCATGAGGGTGAAAACCACAGCCCCCAACTCCAAATCGTGCGTCGGGTAGTTTGCCTCATGAGGCTTCAACAACTTTGAAGTGTAAGTAATCACATGAACCCTATGCGTAAGCACTGCTCCCAATCCTAAAATCTAAGCATCGCAATAAACCATGAAATCATTCATATCCTATAGAATAGAGAGAGTCATAGCCTCGTACAATCTCTATCTCAGTGTCTCAAAAGTTATCTGCTGATCAGGCTCCCACCGGAAAATAACATTCTTCTGGGTCAAGCGGGTCAGAGGTACAAAAATCTTGGAGAAATCCTTAATAAATCTCTGATGATAACCTTCTAGACCAAGGAAACTCTGGATTTCGGATGGTTTATGTTGAGTCCAAGTGATTGCGTCATTGGGCTTTGTAGTTCGGTCCATTTATGCTCTCGGTCTGGGCCTATCCAGCCCTGTTTTGATTTAGGGTTTGGTATATATAGTGCATTCATGCATTATATTGATTATGCTTTTGATTATTACTCTACTTATCATACTGTAACCCTAGCCTATCTCTACAGTAGCAATTCATATTGAATTCTTCTGAGATAGAGCATATTAATCATTCAACACATGTTTGATTCATCTTTGTGTTCATCGTTTTCTATTCTTTTCATTATCTTTTGTTATCTGTTTGAATCTATCGATCTAAGAGAATTTTATTCTCATCAATTGGTATATTGATGAGAATAAAACTCTCTTAGATCTATAGATTCAAACAGATAATAAAAGATAATGACAAGAATAGAAAACGATGAACACAAAGATGAATCAACCGTGTGTCGAATGATTAATATGCTCTATCTCAGAAGAATTCAATATGAATTGCTACCGTAGAGATAGGATAGGGTTACAGTATGATAAGTAGAATAATAATCAAAAGCATAATTCATATAATGCATGCATGCATTATATATACTAAACTCTAAATCAAAACACAGTTGGACAGGCCCATACCGAGAGCATAAATGGACTGAACTACAAAGCCCAATGACGCAATCACTTGGACTGGGCAAGAGATCACTTCGGTTTAGCAAGAGTGCTCGTCTTCACTGTCTTGAATAACATTGGAATGATGGCCAGAAGAGTTTATCGAAATGAAATATACCACCGAAGCATATCTGTAAAATTCTTCTTGTCACTCTCACTGTTCTGTTTACACCTATGTATGATATCAATGATGTGCTCCAAACATGTAGTGGAGAACAGGTGCTTATCTTCAAGAGCGAACACAAATCTTTGACCTTCGCCTTGAGTAAACATGACAGTGTGATATTTTGAATCGATCTTGCCAATCTGCATTGGCTTCGCATCGCCAGTCTTCCCAATTGGTTTGACAGTTGGCTTCTTTCTCAAAACACTTGCAATCTCTTGACCCAACCTTGCAACCTCCATGATGTAAGAAGCTAACATCCTTTTAATATGATCAATGATTGGCTCATATTGCTGTTGATTAGTCAGCAAGATGTTGTTAAATATAATCCAATCAAGTGGATTTAGATTTGGTACATCAGCCAACAAGATCATATGGACCGAACCGTCTGATCCTCCGGTCACTCTAAATTTGACATTTAAAAACATACCCGCAGGAGCTGGTTTCAAAACCTTAATCGAAGTAATCTTTTAAGCACTCCATGTCAGGTATTGATGTTGAAAAAATTCCAGATAGTAGTTAATTAAATCTCGATCAACCATTGAATCAGGAGAAGGGACATGGGCAATAAAATCGAAACAATAAAATACAAAGGGTCTTCGAGTGATAGGCGTATCAAATTGACAATCCCTTGTATTAGCACAGTCAAAAGAAGTCACTGGTTCAAGCCAATGAGTACTAGGGGCCTCAATAGATTCCTTTATCAACTTCTCCAATGACCACAGTGGAAAGAGAGCTTGTCTACAAACCAAAGTGTCATGAGCATCTTTTTCTCTTTTCTCCCTTTCTTCTTCGGTTCCCTCTTCAGTGTTTAGACCCATAATACTTTTTCCTTTGTCCGTCTCACTAGGACCCGAAGCTTCATTACCATTCGGTTTAGTGGTGACAAATTTTGGAAGGTTTTGCAAATCCTCTCCCTCTTGTTGCGGAGTAACAACTGAATCCGTAACACCTTCAATTCGGCTTAGGATTTCAAGAGCAGGAAGCAGCTTCTCAGTAAGATGGTTTCGAACCGAGAGGGTGAGAACCGAATCATGTGCATTGACCAGGTTGGAAGAATTGTGAATACATCAGAGACATAGGTTTTGACAATGGCTCACTCTGATTTTAGAGAATCAATCTCTTTATTGGCCTTGTTTAGGTTAGCTGACTGAACTTCAAGCACAGTAGTTTTGCAAGCAAGTTCATCCATAATCTTGTTCTCCATGGTAAGATCGGCCTGAAGTTTGTCGAGGCGAGAGGAGACTTTTTCATAAGAGTAGCTTGATCGGCTTGAAGATTGGTTCGCACCGATTCAAATTTCTCTTGCTCAGTCTGAAGAGATTTAGACATTGATTCAATGGCAATGCTAAGCTTGTTGGTGTTAGACCCCACAACTTCTTTAAGAGATTCCAGTAGAAGCGTAGCATTGGAAACAAACTTGGCTATGTCTTCGGAGGCTTTTTGACAAGATAAGATAGAGGCATCTACATCCTGATTTGCCTTTTGGGTAGACTCATCATGCTGTTTGAGAGTTGTTTCTATTAAGGCATGAACATTAGTGTTTGAGTAAGCAGAGGTTGAGGAAGAGGAAGATGAAGCGAGCAGCTTGTCAAGTTTCTCGTTCAAATCTTTCAAGTGTCGCTTGGTAAGAGGAGCATCATCATCATCATCCTTACTCTCAACTCTATAAGGACTAAAGTAATAGGATTCAAAGTCATGTTCTTCTCCACCAAGAACTAGGCAAGAATCTGATTAAGGAGGTGGGGAAACGGGTTCGATAATGATAGGGGTTTTGGTTTCTGAGGTAAATGCCCCATATCAGATACGTTGACACGAACCACAGGTTCTGGTGTAGTGGTTGTTGTTGAAGTAACGTGGGTGAAAATTGGTGGAGGAAGAGGTGCAGTAGAGATAGGTTGAGAAAAAGCAGGTGGTGGAAGTGGTGTGATGGAAATAAGAACCGTAGTATGAGAGGGAGAAGGATGAGGAGTTGGAACAGAGTCATTAATTTGTACCTCGGGAGATGGAGAACGTGCAGGCGTGTTTCCTCGTGGTGATCCTTCATGATGAATATCTTCTCCTTCGTCAGATTTGTGTTGATCGAAATCTGAATCACTAGGCGAAGTTCCCTTCGGTTTCCTAGCCATCTTTTGATTTCTTACCGTTCCAGTTGCATATATTGGGTCTTAGTGAAGCTTCGGGTCCTAGTGAGATGGACAAAGGATCGTGAGTAATGATGATACGATCTTTGAATCACAATTAGGGTTTTGTTCCTAGGACCCGAAGCTTCCTAGTGAGATGGACTAGGACCCGAAGCTTCATTACCCTTCGGGTTAGTGTCATGAATCACTAGGCGAAGCTCCCTTCGGTTTCCTACCATTCGAGTCGCATATATTGGGGATGAAGATGACTAATGTTACATCAATGGTCCATGCAACTTCAGTAAATTGGCATTTTTGGTCCCTGTTGTTTTCACAGTTTGGCTGTTTTGATCCACTTTTAGAAACTATCACAATTAAAGGGGGAAACTGATGCATAATTACCATTCCAGCCCCTGTCTTTTAGCAAGTGACAGTTTCTGCCCAATATTAAAAAAAGTTTACAAATTTAAGGGCTGGTGAATAGTTTTGGATTTTTTTAACGCACATATTTTTTTCAAGAACAGAAAAAAAAAGATTCCATCAAGTCTTGGCGGTTCAGAAAGACATTTTTCGTGATAACGTCAAATTTTCACGACTTTTTCGGATTTTATACTTCATTGTGTATATCATTTCGTCACGGGGGAGTACGATAATTATTTATCCATTCAAGATCATTCTCATGATCATTTAAAGGCTTTATAATCACATTTTTGATCATAAATCGGGGGAGAATTTGATATGGCCATTCGAAATTGGGTTTGTGACTTTTCAAATTTGAAGATTTTTGATAAAGCTTGTGGCAAAATTATGAAGGTAGCTTTTACAGTAGCAGCTCTTTATCGAACTCTTCTAAAGCTTTTGCAGAGAAGTATCCTTTACAATAGCAGTTCTTCATCGAACTCTTCTAAGGACTTGTTATATCTTCGAATTCTAGTATTTTCTTGATCAAGTGGCATTATGAATCTTAAAATTTGGGTTGTTACATGATAATTTTTGGTGGCTTATATCATTAGCTTATTTAGAGATCATTGTGACTTGGAGGGGGAGCTCTTCAAAGACAAGAAGTGATTTGGTTTCTTTGTTTTGAAATGGGTTTTTATGGAGGGTTTGGTTTTCATGAAGATTTTTTTGGGATTACATTCGAAAATGAAGTTTAAAGACATTACTTCAGTGCTTGGTTTATATATCCTAGAGCCCGTGTTTGAAGACTATTCAAGAATCAAGATTGGTGGATTGCTTCATATATTCCTTGTTGTAAGATCTTTTTATTTGCAAGATGCTTGTTTTGGAAGTTAAAGCATTGTCATCCATTCCATACTTTGAGGGGGAGATTGTAGGGTTTCAAAGCACTCCATGGATGATGACAATGGGCCCCCTTGATGAAGTGTAGGTTAAAAGCCCAAGACTTGTCTTTTCCCTATAAATAGTCATGTATTATTCACAATTAGGGTTAAGAGTGAGGCAAAATGTAGGCTCCACGTTGTGAGGTTTCTTGTAGAGTTAGATTCTTATTCTTAAAGTGTAATATGTTCCTCATAATTCAATAAATCGAGTGATCATTCGACCTAATCTTCATATTTGTGTTTATTCATATTTTTCGCATCTTGTTTATCAAATCATAATTAGGGTTTTATTCCTAACAATGTCCTTGGAACCTCTCACTTCATCACCACCCCAATCTTGGTCGGGTCGACCAATATACCCTTCTGGTTGATGATGTGCCCCAAAAATTTCACCTATCGCAAATAGAACTATGATTTTGATGAATTTGGCATAAATCCTCCCCCCCCCCTCAAGGTCTCTAAAGCGTCCCATAAGTGCTCCTCATGCATCTCCTTGGTCTTGAAGTAGACCATAATATCATCAATAAATACAATCACTGACCGATCCAACACTGGTCTGCATACTCGGTTCATGAGATCCATGAATGATGTTGGTGCGTTGGTGAGCCCAAATGGCATCACCATAAACACATACTAACCATAAGCAGTCTTCAATGTCATCTTCTGCACATCCTTGTCCCTGACCCTCATATGATGATAACCTGATTTCAAATCAATCTTGGAGAACCAATATGCACTCTGAAGCTCATCGAATAACTCATCTATCCTCAGGAGTGGATAACGGTTATTCACCATCATCTTGTTCAACTTCTAGTAATCAATACACATCCGGTGTGAACCATACTTCTTCTTCAGAAACAGGATTGGTGCTCCCCATGGAGAACTACTTGGTCGAATGAATCCCTTGTCTAACAACTCTTGTATCTGTGTAGACAACTCTTGCATCTCCATAAGCGCTAAACAATAAGATGTCTTGGCTTTCCGTGCTGCACCCGAAATCAGATCAATGCAAAACTCAACCTGCATCTCAGGAGACACTCCTGGAAAATCCTCAGGAAATACATTTGGAAAATCCCGAACAATAGGCACATCGCCCATGGTCGTCATCCCCTCAACTCGAGCATTTGTCACATAGGCCAGAAATCCAGAACATCCCTGCTGAAGATATCTCCTAGATCTCACAGCTGAACAGAGAGATGGTCCATACTGAGCACCCTCGCTATGGATAACCAGTTCTCCTTGATTTGGGTCCAAACTCTCTCCAGCTGGTACTCACAATCAATCATATCCCCATTGGGGCCCAACCAATCCATCCCCATAATAACCTTCGACCCTTGTAGAGGAATCAGAACCAAATCGAGCAGATACTTCTCATTGAATATATTAATAATACATCCCTAATAAACACTCGAAGCACTAACTGATCGTTCATCTGCAAACTCTACCTCCAACAAATAATCTAAAGTCTCTAGAGCGTCGCTAAACTTCATGCTAAGTGTAAGAGATACAAAAGATTGGGTAGCCCCTGAATCGAAAAGGACATGAGCAGTCATACCATTGACTAAGAATCCCTATACATGATCAAATAAAACAAAAGTATAAATAAGGAAGGCAGTAAAATATATAGTAAAGATACATATTGGTAACAACATCAGGTGATGTCGTGCCTCCTCAGCTGTCAACTGAAATGCCCTGTTCTTCACTATAGGAGCTGCCACCTTGCATTGGCGGCCGATGGTAATCCTCAAAGTGGTTGGTGCAGGTGTAGCATTTGCTAATCTTGTCAACCTTAGACAATTGGCCTTTTATGGCCCTTTAGATTATAGTGCAAGCATATTAGTGCTCCCTGAGTGCAATCCCTGTTGTAATGACACGACTAGTCGCAATTATAATAGCTCCTTGCATTCTCATGACAACTCCCCTCGTGAGAACTCCCACATTTGGCACAACAGCCCCGACCCTGATGGCCTCTTGATCGTGAGTTAGCAGTATTGGGTATTTTATCTTGGCCCTCCATTTTCAGTGTATGCACTGGTCTCCGCTTCCTCAAAAGATCCAAATCAATCTCCAGTTCTTAGGCTCTAGCAATCATATCATCAGGGTCTTGTACGCTGAAAAGGCCATAAACTCCCTAATATCATCCCTCAACATATCGTGGTACCTCGTCTTCTTCATCTCTTCATCTGTTGCGTACTATATAACTAATAGAGCTCTCTCCCAGAACATGGAGGTGATCTATGCCATAGTGTAACATACACATCCAGTTATCGTGTTTTGTTTAAAAATGAATATTATTTAATATATGATTTTGAGTGTTTAGTTCTAACAAGATATTTTTATGAAGAATTGAAGTACAACTATGTTTAGAATCATTCGGGAAGTATTGGAAGTCTTATGAGATTCTAATCAAAAGTCAAATATTGAAATTAACAAAAATATAAAGTTGGAAATAAATAAAAATAATTCTATTGAAACTTGTAGATTATCTCGTTAGAAATATTTAGGCGAAAACCTCATCGAAATCCGAGTTATAACGAAAAAGTTATGACCAATTGAAGATCCGCGACAAAACCGACAAAACACTATTTACCGTAAAAAGTGAGTTGTGATAAATTACTTTTTAGCCTTAACTATCTAAATGAAAGTTGTAGTATATGTTAAACCGTGAATGTTCATAAAAAGAACGTCCAAATCTGACTTCGTATGAGGAAGTTATGATTTTTCTAAGTTTCAGTATAGCAGTATACAACTAAAAACTCGAAATAAAGATCGAGTAATTTTTAGCCGATAAAACCTAAAAGAGAATCAAAGGTCTCGTCAATATTAGTACAATGGTAAAAAGACAGACGAAAACGGACATTGGATGAAGAAGTTATGAATTTTTAATGGATTTTCCTGTCCCGGTCTGTTAAAAATAATAAAAATAAATTCAAATTAGCCGACGGAGTCTAAACGAAAATCGAAGAGTATAATCTCACCTACACGTGCATATAAAGAACGTCAAAAACGATGTTCTTATGCGAAAGTTATGAATTTTTGAAGTTTGAGGCACAAAAATCAAGAATTTTCGCATGCACTAGACTAGGGTTCGACCACGTCGCGCTCGCATGCGAGCCTGCCCCGTGGCTTCTTCTTCCCTTGGATCCGAACCCTCGCAGGGTATATAAGGGAGGTGCCAACCCTCCCAGTTTTGGTTGGTATTTTTCATACATTTACACCCTAAACTTTATTTAAGCTACTTTTAAACCCCTGAAGCCCCGGGATCATACCTAACACCTGAAAAACATCCCGAAGTGCTCGAAGACACCGAGAAATTTATCTTTTCGGTTTGAAGCTCTACCCTCGCAAGGCCCGATTTCAATAAAGCTCCTGGTTTTCATCGAAAAAAGTTATTTATAGAAACGAAGTGCTGCCCAAATTACTATTTTAACCTCCGGTTATTTCACGACGAGTTCAATTTATAGGAACAATTGTATGTTATGTGTTATATGTGCTATGTGCTTTCCCGTGTTATTATGATAATGGGCTATACCTTTAACCATGAAGTGAATGGCTAAGCATCACTTGGGTATTGGTGTGTAGGCTTTGACCATGAAATGAATGAGTAAGCATCACTTTGGCATTGGCAGAATGCTGGATAGGGCTGAAGGCCTGTAAATTCTAGCAAAATGTTAATTCAGAAATCGTTTATTTTCCGTGCCACTTGGGCTGAAGTCTTATTGTTGTATATCAAGTTGAAATTGTTGTATCTCATTGATTGTAAATCTTTGAATCAGATCATTTGTTGATATGGAAATTTTGTCACATGAATAACATATTCCTTTGTTGTTCTTTGTTCCCCTTTGCTTCTGTCAGATTGGTATATATATGACATAATGTGTAACACTGATAAAAATTTGCACCAATTTAAAAGATTTTAATTCATTCAAAAGCCGTTAAGTTATTACAACTTGTTTTCAAAAGAGTTTAGACATAAGAGTATCCCCAGAACCAAATCACAAAATCATGAAATATGAGGAGCGGCACGATCCTGCCTTCGCCTTGCCATGATCTCCTGAAGTACCTGAAACCAAAACACTACAACTGTAAGCCCGAAAGCTTAGTGAGTTACCCCCAAAATATCAACCACATATAACCATACTCATATCATATCTCAATACAGAACAACCATGCATATCGAGTCTACAGTGTGACTGGTCCGCCCACACTGAGCCTTCATTCCACCTGGTCCACCCTCTGAGCCTACAGTATGACTGGTCCGCCTGCACCGGGCCTTCAGTCCACCTGGTCCACTCTCCGAGTCTATAGTATGACTGGTCCGCCCGCACCGGGCCTTCAGTCAGTCTGGTCCACTCTCCGAGTCTCGGTACGTCTGGACTGCCCTCTTGGGGCCATCAACCTTTCCGGACCGCTCGCTGGGCCTACGGTATATCCGGCTCGCCTTGGGTATGTTGGCCTACAACACAAAGTAGGACCCGCCTCAACCCAACCCCAATCCAACAACCATGTGCATATAAAACAGTTAATCACATAAAATCCTTAGCCAAACAAACAGTTCAATCAGATCATGCAGCATAACAACATCCTAACCAGGATACCGACTTAACCGGTCACTAACATAACATTACCCTACATACCAGGATACCGACCTTAACCAGGTCACTAACATAAAATTACCCTATATACCAGGATACCGACCTTAACCACGTCACTAACATAACACCACCCTAAAACCAGGATGCAGATCTAGCAACTCAAAAGCATATCAAACAAATACCCGGATTCCCATCCGATAAAGGGCCGGCCTTGGTGCCTTAGACTCTGTTGATATAGTGATGACAACTCACCTTGCAACTGCCGAACCGAATCACGAAAGCACAAATCCGAAGCACTGCCTCCAACTCCAACACCTATAATCATCAATGATCCAATGACATAAATATCCAAGATTACCATAATACCCCTGAAGGTCAAATCGGTCAAAGTCAAAGTCCTCAGTCAAAGTCAACCTTCTTAGTTGACTCTACTCGCCAAGTCAACCCACTAACTCGTTGAGTTCTAAAACTTAGAAACTCTCACATCACGACTCCACTCGCCGAGTCACCCCATGATTCGTCGAGTTCAACAATCTCCGAGTCCTATCCTGACCAACTCACTGAATCACCACTCAACTCACTGCTCTGAGTCTAACCAGAAGAGGTTGGGGGTTTTGCGTTGTGACTCACCGAGTCCAAGAACCAACTCGCTGAGTCCACGACAATCTTCATCAGACTCTCCGAGTTGTTCTTCCATTCGTCGAGTCCAAGCTCAACATCATATGACTTGCCGAGTTCACCCATGCGACTCGCTGAGTCACTACGTGACTCAATGCCTGAAGCCCTAGCCCAACTTGCCGATTCATCTCCTAGACTCGCCGCGTTGATACGGGTATTCCCATAAGCGAAAGATACAGAGCTACTCCTTTGCTCCAAACAATAGATCTGGGTCCCTAGAGTGCATTAGCAAAATAAAGTTGCTACCTTTACGTGCTTTATATCTCATAATTCCAAAAACCAACCTAGAAAGGAACTTAACTCATGGGGAATGGCTTTTTCATAGAAATTAGAAGGGCTTTCTACATATTTGATCCAAATAGAACTCAGATCTGGAGTTTCAGCTCAAGATCTAACTCATGCACCAAGATCTCTTCATATTATCTCCAAACAAACCCTAAAACTCCATGAAAGATGGATCTAGAAAGGAGAAGGCCAAGGATAACGATTCATTACCTCCAAAACGACCTCCCACTGAAGAATAATCTGAATCTCTACTAATCTCCTTGATCCAAGCTCCTTGATCTTCAAGATCTCTTCACAAAATCACTTATCTAGGCTCCAAATTGCTTCCGAGGACTCTCACTCACGCTTTTAGGGTTTCTGGATCTCAAAGGGTAGTAAGAGGACTGAGGGGAGGACATTAAGTCCTTTAAATAGGGTGCAAACCCTAAGATTAGGGTTTCCTCTTCCAGCACTGACTCGTCGAGTCAGGCCACTTATCACAAGCTATTCACACGCTCTGACTCAACGAGTCATAGCTCCAACTCGCCGGGTCCATCCTTCTAATAACACTTTACACCCCTGAACTCTTGCTTCTGAACTTAGGGTGTTACAATTCTCCCCCACTTAAATTAGGCTTCGTCCTCGAAGCCTGCCGCATCGCAGAATTCCGGATGATACTCCCACAATGCATCCATTGATCTGGCACCGGCCCAGATTCCTTCAAACACTACTATCGAATCCCTATTAAATCCATCTCTTCCCCCGCAGGTTCCTGACAGCTGCTTCAAGCCGGCCACTGGCTTCTTTTCTCTGATGACAACATTCATCAACTAAGTGCCACCTGATGATACTACCATATTCCCGTCTTACGCATTCACTCATCGCCTGCGAAAACTGGATATCATTATAAACCACCGGGTCCTGACCCAGTATTAACCCGCTATCCTTTGTCCAACTGGCGCTACTTCTATCAAATTGCACTGATGGAAACTCATCCTGTTTCCTCCCTGAATCAAATCCCTTACTGCGCTGACATGATAATACATCCTACAGCTTCCGCGCAAATCCCATGAACACCCATCTATAACGCATATACACATCGCACCTGGCCCAAACAGCCTTGGGCTGGAAAACCAGGCACGCCTACGATGGGTCCAGTCATCCCTAGGATGGGACATCACCACATACATAGCTCATAACTACAACCATACTTGGATCCCAAGGATCTACCCTTGCATCACTTCCAAACTCCTCTTATTCGACATCAGCGCTAATCATTTCACAACCTCAACGGACACCCAACCCGGATGTGCTTCCATACAACTGGTACAATTTCAGTGCTCACTATCAATAACTGAAATACTTTCGATCATCCATTTACACTTCTGCTTTCCCTTCAGATGACCAACACTCCTTCCCGGAGCCACATACCTTTCCCTTCCATTCGTCAAGGAAGTCTACTCAACGACCTTTACCACATCAACAAGTGCCATGGTGCTAAAACTCCACTTTACACCACCCATGTAGAGCAACTGCTACTCCCTAACTCCCATATACTCTGAATCTGACCAAACAGCTAACGAAGCCCATACACGACCTTTAGCTAACTCTATCATCATGATCAATACTTAGGGCCATACCTTATCGATTGCTATTTCACGGTGACATACTCACTCATTCTCCGCATACAGGTCTACTAAACACATAGAGAGTCTTCAGCATGACTGGACCGCCTTACCAGGCCTTCAACCTATCTGGACCACTCTCAAAACCTTCAGCATGTCTGGACCACCCTCCTGGGCCTTCAGCCTGTCTGGACCGTTCTTCGAGCCTTCGGCTTGACTGGTACGCGCACCGGCCTGCAGTCTCTCCGAACCGCTCAAAACTATTGTACATCACCCTGAACCATTCTTCCTGGGAATCGCTCCCATGCATTCCGTTCTAGCCCTCCAGGGGTTCCGAACTCCAGATCCATCCCATGAATTTTTAACCCCAGCCTAATCCAACGCCTCACGCCGATTAACTACCTTATCTGAAACCATGGTCTGTTCCCTGTCCCACGTGTCTATCACCTACTTTAACCAGTTCACATTCTAGGTTAAAGATACTGCTGAGTCCAAATAGCTAACCATCCCTGGATGCATGCTGATTCACCTGAGAATTTTCCAATTCTCCCCACTTAGTGCACCAACTACTAACTACCAATGGTGAAACTGTCATGACTCGATCAAGCCCACTTGGTATCGACCCCTTCTCCATGAACTGATTCCCTCTGGAGTGACCAACCTCCATAGAACAACTCTCTCGTCATCGCACATCTCGAACTCCAAGGAAGTTCGAATCTCAACTGAACACTTCTCACATCGCAGTTGTTATTCCTAGCAAAGAGATCATATATCTTATCTTTCTATCATCAATCCTCCTGGACACTAACCAACTACCACTCCTAACTACTAAGATCCTCATTCATACTACGAATCATGCGGAGAACGGTAGAAAAGTTTACAATACCACACAAATAACAAAATAACAAGATGGAAACATACCCGCAGCTGCATCTGGTTCTGCCCTGACCTCCTTTGCTATAAGCTAGAAAACGCGCCCCTGAGCCCTCAGAGGCTCCGCTCCACCCTGACCCCCGCCCGTAATCCTCAAATTGGCCGGTGCTGGAGCCTGCACCGGTATTTTAACAAGCTGTGGACAGTTGACCCTCAAGTGTCCAACCTGATGACAATGATAACAAATCCTCATATCCTGAGCCAGGGCCGACTGCTGGCAATCCCTCGCATAATGCCCCTCTCTCCCACACTTGCGACATGCACCACCGGATCTGCAAACTCCGACATGAACCTTCCCACACTTCACACAAGTGTGGCTCCTCTGACCCCCAATCCTAGAGTCAACGGTTTTGGACCGTTTCGGCGTCGGCTTCGACTGCACTGGGGCCTGCCTCTGCTCTCGCAAATGCAACTCAATCTCCAACTCACGCCGCCTGGCAGCCTCCTGCAACTCTAACAAGGTATCACATCTCTGTGTGGACACAAACTGTCTGATATCTCTCTTGAGCATACTCAGATATCGGAACATCTGAACCTGCTCTGAAGCAAACTCTGGGCAGAACATTGCCCTCTCCGTGAATATCCTGGTGATTTCCGTCACCGACTTTGAATCCTGCTTCAGCTCCAGGAACTCCTAAGCCAACCTCTCTCTCAACCCGCGGAACATAACGAGTACTAAACATTTCTCGAAACTGATCCCACGTAACCGCAGTCCGCTGCGCATCAGAATAAGATCCTATAGTCAACCTCCACCAATCCTTCGCTCCGAGCCTCAAAAGGTTTAGAGCACACCTCACTCTCTAATCTGCAGGGCATGAACACGTGAAGAAACAACCCTCCACGTCTGACAACCATCTCATAGCAATGATAGGATCCTGAACTCCATCAAAGGTAGGGGGCTTCATATTATCGAAGTTCCGATACTGAAAACCTTGACCGGTTCCTCCCCCTGCCGCTGCTATAGCCGTTGCAGTTGCCGTCTCCGTAAGATCTGCATAGCGCTCATCAAAGTAATCAACCATGGCGGTCTTGATCGACCCAAACATCTCCGGCAACTCAGCCCGGAGCATAGCAACGGCCTCATCGTGTAGGATCTCACGAATCTTGGCATCCAACTCACCCGTACTCATCTGACCAATGACCTCGGGTGGTACTGGTCCATCCCGACCACTCTATCCTGATCCCGATCCTGCCCCGAAACGTCTCGTAATCGCCATACTGCAATACACCAACAAGACCCTTAGACACATCACATACCCACCCGGGGAACTATCTAATAACCGACACCCTAGAGAGTTGTGACTTCCTTGTTACGCGTATGGGTCCTATGCTTTCAGTAGTACGAGCCCATACTACCTTCCACACCTACCCATATTTGTCTCAAGTATTATCACAACACCCTAACCATATACACACATACACACATCGAGCGCTCAATCTTCACTCCTAGAGGAAAGTTGGATATCTCATATAAGGAAAACCCTAGGCTAGTAGGTATCATATAATCAGGCAATTCTATCATGCAATTCCTGAAGATCCCTAGCCTAGTACTAGCATGCTGTTCTAACATACCACATAATCAAATAACTTGTATGGTATTTTAGGGTCTACTTACTAGCTCTGGCTGATCGTACCCTCTGCATCCTCTTTTACTTATTTCGAAAATCTTTTGAAAACCATTTTGAAAATCCCTCCTTGATTTGAGACTGGATTCACATGAATGTTCCTCCAATTCACTTAAACCAAGGCTCTGATACCAACTTGTAACACTCATAAAAATTTGTGCCAATTTAAAACATTTTAATTCATTCAAAAGCCATTAAGTTATTACAACTTGTTTTCAAAAGAGTTTAAACATCAGAGTATCCCCAAAATCAAATCACAAAATCATGAAGTATGAGGAGCGGTACAATCACACCTTCGCCTTGCCATGATCTCCTAAAGTACCTGAAACCAAAACACTACAACTGTAAGCCCGAAAGCTTAGTGAGTTACACCCAAAATACCAACCACATACATACTTATATCATATCTCAATACAGAACAACCATGCATATCGAGTCTACAGTGTGACTGGTCCGCCCGCACCGGGCCTTCAATCCACCTAGTCCACCCTCTGAGCCTACAGTATGACTGGTCTGCCCGCACCAGACCTTCAGTCCACTTGATCCACTCTCCAAGTCTACAATATGACTGGTCCGCCCGAACCGGGCCTTCAGTCGGTCTGGTCCACTCTGCGAGCCTCAGCACGTCTAGACCGCCCTCTTGGGGCCTTCAGCCTATCCGAACCGCTCGATGGGCCTACGGTATATCGGGCCCGCCCTGGGTATGTTGGCCTACAATACAAAGCAGGACCCGCCTCAACCCAACCCCAGTCCAATAACCATGTGCACATAAAACAGTTAATCACATAAAAATCCTTAACCAAACAAACGGTTCAATCAGATCATGCAACATAACAACATCCTAACCAAGATACCGACCTAACCGGTCACTAACATAACATTACCCTACATACTAGGATACCGACCTTAACCAGGTCACTAACATAAAATTACCCTATATACCAGGATACCGACCTTAACCAGATCACTAACATAACACCATCCTAAAAACAGGATGCAGATCTAGCAACTCAAAAACATATCAAACAAATACCCGGATTCCCATCTGATAAAGGGCCGACCTTGGTGCTTAGACCCTGTTGATATAGTGAGGATAACTCACCTTGCAACTGCCAAACCGAATCACAAATGCACAAACCCAAAGCACTGCCTCCAACTCCAACACCTATAATCATCAATGATCCAATGACATAAATATCCAAGATTACCATAATACCCCTAAAGGTCAAATCGGTCAAAGTCAAAGTCCTCAGGCAAATTCAACCTTCCTGGTTGACTCTACTCGCCAAGTCAACCCACTAACTCACTGAGTTCTAAAACTCAGAAACTCTCGCATCACGACTCAACTCGCCGAGTCATCCCATGACTCGTCGAGTTCAATAATCTCCGAGTCCTATCCTGACCAAGTCACTGAATCACCACTCAACTCACTGCCCTGAGTCTAACCAGAAGAGGTTGGGGGTTTTGCGTCATGACTCGCCGAGTCTACGACAATCTTCATCAGACTCTCCGATTTGTTCTTCCACTCGTCGAGTCCAAGCTCGTCATCATATGACTCCCCGAGTTCACCCATACGACTCGCCGAGTCACTACGTGACTCAATGCATGAAGCCCTAGCCCAACTCACCGAGTTGATATGGGTATTCCCATAATCGAAAGATACAGAGCTACTCCTTTGCTCCAAACAATAGATTTGGGTCCCTAGAGTGCATTAGCAACATAAAGTTGCTACCTTTACGTGCTTCATGTCCCATAATTCCAAAAACCAACCTAGAAAGGAACTTAACTCATGGGGAATGGCTTTTGCATAGCAATTAGAAGGGATTTTTGCATATTTGATCCAAATAGAACTCAAATCTGGATTTTCAGCTCCAGATCTAACTCATGCACCAAGATCTCATCATATTATCTCCAAACAAACCCTAAAACTCCATGAAAGATGGACCTAGAAAGGAGAAGGCCAAGGATAACGATTCATTACCTCCAAAACAACCTCCCACTGAAGAATAAGCCGAATCTCCACAAATCTCCTTGATCCAAGCTCCTAGATCTTCAAGATCTCTTCACAAAATCACTTATTTAGGCTCCAAATTGCTTCCAAGGACTCTCACTCATGCTTTTAGGGTTTCTGGATCTCAAAGGGTAGTAAGGGGGCCAAGGGGAGGACATTACGTCCTTTAAATAGGGTGCAAACCCTAAGATTAGGGTTTTCCTCTTCCAGCACTGACTCGGCGAGTCAGGCCACTTATCACGTTCTATTCACACACTCCGACTCGACGAGTCATAGCTCCAACTCGCCGAGTCCATCCTTATAATAACAGTGTACACCCCTGAACTCTTGCTTCTGAACTTGGGGTGTTACATAATGTTATATTGTATCTATTTTTGAACTCACTAAGCGTCACCGCTTATACCTCTCAGTGTTTAACTATTGCAGGTAATAAGGATCCAGTATAGACACATACTGTTGGAAGATTTAGAATAGTTAATAATATTACTTTTGTATTTAGTGATCGTGTATGTATAAAATTATAGTTTCCTAGGTAGTTATGTAATATACTAGAACTTAGTCAGTTTGTATCCAGTCTTTTGTAATTAAACTATTAATGTAAAATATATTTTATGAATATGTATGTAGCATGTTTTGGAGTAATATGATATAGTCTTAGAGAGAGGTTCTCACACATAGTCTCTTTAGTGTAACAAAGTCCTTGAAACTCCCTCGCCAACTACTGCACCTTGATAGCCGGTGCAAGCTCTTCTTGGAACCTCGTCAAAAAATCATCCCAAGTCATGGTAACCATAACCACTGATCCCAAAGCATGACCAACCTCCTCCCACCAATCACAAGCTCGGTCCCTCAGAAGGAAGGATGTGAATCCCACCTTTGACCCCTCGGGGCAGAAGCTCGTTTGCTGATCATTCTCCATGTCAGCGATGCACCATTGGCTAGCAATATGGTCCTTCACCACAAATAACTCTGAGGCTCCACAAGCCTTGAACTCCCAAAAAGAGAGAGTTCTAGCCCCCCCAACTGACCCGCCATAATTTATCCCTAAAGGCCCCAAGACTCTCATCCAAAAGCTCCATGATCCCCTCGTTGAGAGTACCAAATATCACAGGGGTGGCGTCCATAATACCGCGAGTGATCTCCGACGTGATGAAATCGTGTGACCTCTCATCAATTGGTTCTACACTAGATCCAAAATCGGAACCATAACCTCCTCCTTAAGCGCTCACCATACAAACATACAACCGATCAAAAAAAAAATACTCGACGGAATTCTCACATCACAAGCTCCTTAGAATCTCCTATACCATCCTCAATCCGAGTACATATCATGTGCTTTTAGTAATACAGGCCCAATATTACCTTCCACACCTATCCGTACTTTCCTTAAGAATCGTCCCAAATCCCCACTAGAATACTCCCCTAGGCTCTCATAGGAATCCTCTCTTTACTGGCCTTTGTAAGACTCAAAAATTCTACCAACACCGTCGGTTTCCTTATGCATGCAAATTGTACACAATAGGGGATCTTATAGACAGCCGAATAATGATTCTACCATAAGCCCACAACAAAACAAGGAATAGGAATAAGGCTAAATGAATAATCATTCTAAGGCTATATGATCCTGACCATATACAATTTTTTGAACATACAATTAGCAACTAACTTTGCCGATATAGATCCCAGGTATTTACATAACATCCATTCCCCTAGGTTATAAGACATCACACAAATCAGACAATTCTAACATACGATTCTTGAAGGCACCCTTAGCCATACTCTAGCATGCATTTCACATAATAGCATACTACATATAACACATATGTATAGGTATTTTGAGAATCACTTACTTGAAGTGATTTACCACAGATAACATAAGTTCACTACTATCTATATCAGTTTAATATAAGTCTTGCGCAAGTGAGAGATTGAAAGATCTAGTATGCTCAAGAGTCATATTAAAGTGATATTCCTAATTAACATATGACAGTAATGGGTCATACTAACAACAACTTGATACAATTGATTATTTATTAGAAATTGGTTTTTAATAAATATTCAATAAACTCTTATAATTAACTGGAAATTATTTATTTCTAGGAAATAATAATTTTCATTAGAAAGTAAGATTACATAATTCATATGGTATGAATTATTAAGTCATGCACAATATTTTGAACTAGATAAATTCTTTTGTCTTTACTAAAAGGTTAAAGTTTATATTTTATAAACTTGGTTTATAAAATATAAAGTTTTTGTCTTTTTTTTTGTCTTATAGCCGAAAATGCCTTAGGAGACAAGGAGCATTTGCTTTTCATGATTTTAGTTAAAAGAAATCATGTCTTAAGGAGCATGGGAGAAAAGTTGCTACAGGGGACAAGAGTGCTCAATTGGTTAAGGACTTGTAGGTAATGTGTTTGCTTTAAGACAATGCATGAAGGATTTCATTCTCCACTCTTTGGCTAGCTAAAACTGTATCCTCCTATCTCTTTCTAACCCTCTTAAGTTTTCTTAAGAATACTTGAAGATCACTTGCATTTTAAATCTCTTGTAGTTCATACTTTGGTTATGAACTTCAAGCTCAAGAGTATAAGAGTGTATTGACTAGCATCTAGATCAAGTTGATTTCTTGTTGGTGTCTCAAAGGTTTCACATTGTCCATTAATTTCCAAGCCTCCCTTAGAGATCCAAAGTCTACAAAGGTTGTTAAACTCTTCTTATTCTTTGGTGTTTGTTTTCTTTTCAAAATTTGCAAGAAGATCCATGGTTGGTTATAGCTAGTTTATAATTGTTCAAAAAATAATCAAGTCTTCCGTTGCTAAAATCGTGTTTTTGAAAATAATTTTTGAATAAAAATCCAACATGTATGACATACTACAACACTATACAATACATAGACATTAATCAAGAACCACCAACATGTGATATTTGTTGGCTAGAGATAGGAGGGCTTATACTAACAAACTTGGGAATTTACTTTTTGAATTTAACTTAGACAATTGATGTGCAACTCTTGATGATGCCTCCAAATGCATGTGGAAACAATATATTGTTCGGATTTCTAAATATTACATGTTACCATGTCTAGATTATGCAAAAAGTAAGTTAGATCTTTGGCAGACTGAAGATTGAAAATGACAAGATCCGTCAAAATCCTAGCCTTGTTTTTTGGTTTCTTTTTGTTTACTTGGAAGGAGAAGAGAAGAATGAATGTAATTTTGTTTAACCTCTAACCCTACGTGGCCAATAGACATGTACTTTTATTTAATTTTAATTACCTTTTAATCACTACATCAACAAGTCGCCTTAGAAAATGTGTTGCAGGTTACAAATTGATTAATTTATCAGGTAAATTCAAACTTTAATGGCGTATTTAGCAAAATAAAATATAATTGGTCAATCCGTGACAATATAACTAAACATTATTGTACTATAATTTCAATTTCCTATTGAAGATTATTGGGAATACTTGTTTTAAACTCAATGCAATCTTCCAATTGAATTTAAAAGCGTTGTTTAAATTCAACTAATAAGATCAGGTTTGATTAAATTTCTTCTTTTAGTTAAATACTTTGACAACTAATGGACATTATAGCTTCTTAATGCTTTTTAGTATCAACTTAGACTACAGATTAAATACCATGTTTAACACACATAATAGGTAGAAAATACTTGACACCTGCAAGATACTACTTAATCATTTATTGTTCAATTCTTACTTTCATTGAGCATGTTTTCATAGAGGCAAGCTTAGATTCGAAAACCCTTCGGTACCTAGATATCGTATGTAGTCGGTTGTAGTATATTTGCTTTAGTTGTGGATTACATCCGAACGTCAATCTTAGACTAGTGTGGTTATTGTAATATTAACACACGTGAGTGATCCTATCCTGTGTATGTATGTGATGGGATTAGAGATTCTGCCTTGTGCTTGTTCACATGTATTATTGTAATAAACATGTACTTGGTAGTTTATCAAAACTTGGGCCAAAATTCTAGGATTGTTAGAGAGTATATGGTTTCTATACATTGTGTATTTTGTATGGGAATAGTGAGTTGTGAATGAGATAGTGGACTGGGAGGTAGGTAAGTTTATATGCATTTGCCATTTAACAAATTTCCAATGTTAGTTTCATAAATTAAAATTATTATAAACAATAATATAACATAAAATAATATTTTGTGGAAGAAGGTATAATGGATCTACCATTTACATGTTAAATCGGGGAGGGAGAGATTCTTGATTGATGATGACAGCTCTTAAATTAACAAAAATCAATAAAATAATAATAATAAAAAGGCAGAAAACATGTCAGGATGAGTACAGTGTGTGATGTTTGTAGGTCGTGGAAGGTTGACCTTATTTTATGGTTGACGGGATTGGAATAGGACCACCCTCTCATATTTTATATCATATCTTTTTTCCTTTCAAACCTTCACGAGGGTAAGAAAGTAACAAGTTTTATAAAATTTTATAATTAAAAAATTATTTGTTATTTTGTTTACAGCTTTCCTTTTTGTTCTCTCTATAAGCAAGTTAAGAACATGAATCATGATGTTAATGTTTTAAAATTGCTCCAGATTAACACTGTATTATATACTAATTTTTTATTCAAATCTCATGTGTGTGCTAATAGTTTGTTCGGAGCCATGTTTGTTTGTCAAAATAATTTTATCATAAAGTTTTTTAAAGCTGCTTAAACGTTTTGCATGAATTTCATTAGTTAAGTAATAATTTCCTTTTAATTGTTTGGGATTATAAAAAAGGCTATTTATGTCCAACGATGTTGCATTGATTATTGTTTTTAATGGATTTTTCTATCGTTGCATCTCAAAGTTGATTTATGGAAAGTCTGTTAAATTTAGTTGGGTTTTCATCGTTTATTTATTTTTATTTTTTGCTTTTAGTTGTAAGTTTGTGTAGCTTGAGTGATTAATAGTATAGTAACACAAAAAAATCATATAAAACTATATAAAACAATTTTAATCATGTTGTATGTATGGATAATACGTTTAACACTTAAAACCAAAGTACGAAACCAATAGGAAACAATGGTCTTTACCACCCTCATTAATCCATGAATATTTGCTACCATAAAAACAAATTTCATAAAACCTGTCATTGAAAATGAATATGTTGAAACACTTGAAAAACAAAGTTTTATTGAATAAATTGACTTCTATTTTTGATATAAACAGATCTGGTAATCAAATAAATAATCTTATTTAAACATGATGTTCGATGTTGAAAATGAATATGCTAAATCGGTTATAAGTTTGTAACTAGATAAAAAATATTGTTACTTGAGATATAATTTAACTTTCGACAAATAGATTTTGTTGCGTAAGAAGAATTGAGAGAGAAGAAATTGAATTATCTCATTAACCAACTATTACATCTCTACCTTCTATTTATACAAAGAAGAAACTAAGAACGAAGCTATGAACATAACAATCTGCTCTAACGACTCTAACTGGTTATTACAATAATTAGTAATTGTATCCACAACTTTGACCTGTTGACACTTCTAACCCAATATATAAATATTGTCCCAATATCCCCCTCCCATCAAGTTGGACTCTTAAAAATGTTTTTAAGAGCCATCTTGGATATAACAAGCTGCAGCTTGGAAAAGGAAGAGGCTTTGTAAAAATCTCTACTAATTGATCGCGCTCGGAGGTACGGATATGCATGAGTTTGACAGTTTTGTCCAATATTTTGTACCTTATGAAATGACAATCCATTTCAATGTGTTTGTCTGTTCATGAAAAATAGGATTATTGGCTAATTGAATTGCAAAGTCATTGTAACAAAAGACAAAAGTAGGAGTAGAACATGGAAACCAAAATCTTTCAACAAATGTCTTAACCAAATAAGTTCTAAAGTAACAGAACCCAAAGCCCGATATCCAGCCTCTGATAAACTTTTGGAAACAATGCATTACTTTTTAGACCTCCATGATTTTAAAGAATCTCCAAGGAAAACACAAATCCCATTACAGACCTTCTAGTATCCAAACATCCAACCCAATCTGAATCACTAAAGGCTTTTAACTGTAAAGAAGGTCTAGTTGATAAAAATAATCTCTATCCTGGATTATTTTTCAGAAATCTACGCAAGTGGTGAAAGGCTTGAGAATGAGATTTTCTTGCTTGTGACATCCCTTGACTTGATCTATGAACAACATAAGCAATATCAGGTCTTGTAATTGTGAGATATAACAGTTCTCCAACAAGTCTTCTATATTGTGAAGGATCTTCCAAAATTTCACCTTTAAAATCTAAAAATTTATGTTTCGGATCCATTGGGTAGGTAATTGGTTTTGCACCTAACATTCCTACATCTTGTAATAAATCAAAAACATATTGTCTTTGTGAAATAACAATTCCATCTTGATTTCTTGCAATTTCCAATCCCAAAAAATGTTTCAGATTACCAAGATCTTTAAGCCTCAATTAAGTACTTAAACTAGATTTAAGATCTTGAATTGCATCCATTGAGGAGCCTGTAATCACTATGTCATCAACATAGACAAACAATGCCACAAAATCAGTACCCTGTCCTTTTGTAAAAAAATGAGAAATCAGCCTTAGACCGAACAAAACCTTTTGAAATTAAGAAATTGGAAATTTTTATCATCCCATTGTCTGGATGCTTGTTTTAAACGATAAAGATACTTTTCCAATTTACAGGCTAATGGAGCTTTAAAACCTGATGTGTTTTTAGGGACACAACCTTGAGGTAAATGAGTATAAACCACTTCCTCTAAAGCTTGATTTTAAAAAAGCATTATTGACATCCAACTATATTAATGGCCATGATTTTTGAGCTACTTGTTAAGAGCATCTTAACAGTGACTAATTTTGCAATAAGGAAGTAAGTATGAAGAAAATCAACTCATTCTTGATGATTAAAACCTTTTACAACCAAATATGCTTTGTGTTTCTCCATAGAATCATCTTATTTTCTTTTATTTTGAATACCTATTTACAACCTAAAGGTTTTTTTTTATCTTTTAGTAATGTAGCAACTTGCCATGTGTTATTTATTTCCAAGCTTGTAACTCCTCATTCATGGACTGAATCCATTTAGGAATTTGAGTAACTTCTTTATAACCTGTAGGTTCAATTTATGTACAAAAGAGCATAAATGTATTTTTGATATGTTGGAGATAGTTTATCATAAGAAATCACATCAGAAAGGGGATATTTGGCAGAATAAGGTGATTAAGATTGTAAAAGATTACAATGATAATCACGAAGATAAGAAGGAGGTCCTCTAGTTCTTGTGGGCATTTGAATGGGAACAACCTGAGGAGATTCATCAGGAAGGGCATTTTGGTTATTTTCTAGATTTTGAGGTTGAGGAATGTGTTGATAAAAAATTGGGGCAACAAGAGTTGGTAAAGTATGAATATTGAAAGGATTATGATGTGATTAATTAGTAGCATGTTGAAAAAAGTAAATATCTTCATGAAAGAAAACATCTCTAGAATTGTAGATTTGTTTAGTTTCTAAATCCAGCAATTTGTAATCCTTCATACCCAAAGGATAACCAATAAAAACTGTTGCATGTGCCTTTGGTTGAAACTTCTGTCTATGGGAATGTAAAGTGGAAGCAAACACTAAACAACCAAAAATTCTAAGAGAAGGTTAATCTGGTAATCTACCATACAACTTTCAGTAAGGAGAAATATGCCCAATTGACTTCGATGTAGTTCTGTTAATGAGAAAAGGGGCTGTAAGAACACATTCAGACCAGTAAAAAGAAGGAATATAAGCTTGATAGAACAAATCTCTTGCATATTTAATAAGTGTTGATGTTTCGTTTCAAACACAAATTTTTGTTGTGGTCTTTCAACACATGAGAATTGGTGTAAAACTCCTACCTTCTAAAAAAATTTAGTAAAATGCAACTCCTAGACCTAAAGGATTTAATACTTGTACCAAACTGTCTATGAATCATGCTAAAAATTTGACGAATGACTGTTTGAGGTTCACTTTTATTCCTTATCAAATAAATCCAAGTATGCCTTGTGCAATCATCCACAATAGTTATAAAATATCTAAAAACTCGATGAAAATTGATATGATATGGCCCCCAAATATTACAACGAATCAACTCAAAAGGTGTATTTGAGATATTATTTTCAGAAATAGAAGGTAACATTTTCTGTTTTGTAGTAGGACAAATAGTACAAGGATTTGAAATACACTTTTTTTCACAATTCAACACATTGTCTAAACATTTCATTTTATTAAAAGAAGGATAACCCAAACGTTGATGCGATCTTTGTGTAGTAACAACATTTTCATGAGCTTGAACTTCCTCAACTTTCAACAAGTAACATCCAACCATGACTTCACCCTTGCCAATCACACTCTTGTTGGAAATATGTTTGATAATAACGTGATCATAGTACAAATTTACCATTAAATCATTATGATTAACTGTTAAAGAAGTAACAAAGCCCAGATTCAACTCAGATTGAGGAACAAATAAGACATCTTGTAATATGAATTAATCTTTCAGTTTGACACTTCCAACCTTTTCAACTTGAATAATAAGTTTAGTTGGTAATCTAATTCTGGTGTTTGTAACAGATCTTATGGTGTACAACATGTCTTCGTATTACATACATGACTTGTGACTCCAAAGTCAAGAATCCAAACTTTAGATTTAAAAATACCTTCATTCAAAGTAAGAATGAAATGATTACCTGTTGGTGTATTTTTAGAAGAAACAACATTAACAGATGCAAGCTTTCTAGATAACATTGCAATGATTTGTTGACATTGCTCATTGGTCAACCCAGTCATAACATCATTGTTTTTAGAAACATTTTAATTTTCAACTTGACTCCCTCCAATATCAATGGTTTCGCTTTCAACATTAATCTTTGAATTTTGACCTTGAAAATTGGTATGATAACCAGGTGGAAAACCATAAAGGTGATAGAATATTTTTGGGTATGACTAGTACACTTACAAATGAGTGAAATAGAGATAAATATGACTTTTATTATTATTGAAACTATTTTGATTAGAATTACGATTTGGAACCTGAACTTTATTGGAATTCTGATTGAAATTAGCATTGGATCTAACATTGAAAGCCATAACAAAGTCATTTTGTTGACTTGCATTCACATCTCTTTGTCTTTCTTCTTGAATCAGTAAAGAAAAGATTCTATTGATAGACATAATTGTTTCCATTAACATAATTTGACCCATAATATTAGCATAACTGTCATTAAGTCCCATTAGAAAACCCATCGTTTGATCAAGATATCTAACAACATTACAAGTACATTGAACGTTGTAATTAGACAGTTCTTCCCAAATCATCTTGAGTTTAGTGTAATAAATGTTGACATAATCATTACCTTGAGTAAGATTCATGAGATTCCTTTTTATATGAAAGATATGAAGTCCATTACTATGTTGGAACCTTTCACGTAATTCCTTCCACATGGATGAATCTGTCTCCAAATAAATGATTAAAGCTGAAATCTCGTTAGAAACTGCTTTAAGTATCCATGAAATGATGATATTTTTGTTGCGTAACCATAGCTTCAATTTTTAAGAATAAGTAGCATCTGATCGTGGAATCGAATCATCAACAAACTTGAATTTGTTCTTAGACGATAAAGCAATCTTCATATATCGACTCCAAGAAGCATAACTCTCTCCTATAAGAATTTGAGATACCAAAATTGATCCAGGATTATCTGAATGATGGATGTAGTATAGATCATTCAAAGATGTTTGTTCAGGATTTCCATTATTTTGTGGATTAAGTTCGTCTGTCATTACAAGAAAAAAAATAGAACAAGAAGAATCGAAAACAATTGAGAGAAGAATTGATGTATGTACACAATTAAATTCACCAAACAAGAATGAACAGGATGATTTCAAGACTATGAAATCATCAAATTGAATCAAAGAAGCAAGATGATCTTTAAACAAAAGAAATCATCAACTAAAAAGAAATGTGGAAAAATTATGCTTTGATACCATGTTGCATAAGAAGAATTGAGAGAGAAGAAATTGAATTTTCTCATTAACCAACTATTACATCTCAACCTTCTATTTATACAATGAAGAAACTAAGAACGAAGCTACGACTCTAACAATCTGTTATAACGACTCTAACTGCTTATTATAATAATTTCTAGTTGTCTCCACAACTTTGACAAGTCGACACTTCTAACACAAAATGTAAATATTGTCCCAATAGATTCCTTATTTGATTAAAGAATTATAATATAAACTTTTAAACAATGAATTCAATATACATTTTAAAATTTATTCGATCAGGTGCTTATAATATAAGCTTTTAAACATTGAAATAAAAATATATTCTGTAACATAAGTGATACTTTCTTAGCGGAAACTCGGACACATATAAATATATTATAAATATTTTCTTTTATCGTATTGTGTCAGTATTGACAACTTGGGAGCTCTCTAAAATGTATGTCATACTCCCCTAAAAAGTTTAAGCATGTCTTACGACAAACTAGACATATCTCATCAACTGCAGATAAAGGACTCACTAGGCAATACTTAAGGATAGTATGATAGTTCATTGGAGACATATGCGAGCATAGAACATTTATAGGGATAGACATGAGAAAATCTTGTGCATGTGGTGCTCGTAGACAATCAAAAAACATATTTCTTTTGTAAAGCTCATGTCAAAATGTAAATCTATAACCTGAATAATTTTACTAATGAGAACACTCATCAATGCTTGTTGTTCTTTAGATGGTACATTCTCCTTGTTAGCGAATACGCCAAAGTCGAAGCTCAAAATACTATTGCAGAGACAAGCCAAAGCACAAACATAATCAAAATTCATAACACATATGTCATTGTCCCATAAGATGTGGTTTTATACCGCAGAGTATATCCACATACCCCAAAACCTAAAACAAGTCGGCATTAGATGTCTCCATAGAAAGGATCTCCATAAACCACCACGTCCTCAATCGACCCGTATAATCCTTTGTCAAGGAACAATTCCATCTCATCCATGTATATAAGTTGACATGTCCTCAAGCCAAAGAAAAGTTGGGCAATGCCCATACGATGTAGAAACAAAAGGAGCTAACTCTATGGGTAACCTATACATGGAAGAAGACGCATAAAAGATACAACATTGAAACTCTCTTCATTTCCAACTTACTAATAAACCATGCATATCTACTAACAACCTATAACATCTAGTTTTAGGATGTTTATAATTTTAGGGCATCGGACCATAAATCACTCAAATAAGGATCTTAGGCTTCAAGTGGATAAACTTTAGACCTTAGTAGATGTTGATAATGTTGGTTAAGTGATTTAAGACTTTGAATTGTGGTTTGGAGGCAAAAGGGGTAAAAAGGGAAAAGATGATATTCTGGAATCCTTGTATTAATTAATAAATTAGTTCTTGAATGTTTTTAGTCAAAAGTAATTATATAGAACCATAGGGCTTGTCAATACATTCACATGTATATAAAGATCACCGAAATAAAAGTTAGAACAAAGAAGTTATGACCGTTTGAAGATGAAATTAAAAATCAGAATTCAGAGGACGCGCGGGGTGCCCTTAATGAGTGTGGGGCGCCCCCGACCCAGTGGGTTGCGTGTTTCAAAGGTTTTTGAGGCATTTAAGTTCCATTATCCCTCGGGGTTTGATTATTTTTAGCCTCCAACACCCTTAGATCATTCTTTGAGCGAAACCTCCTTTGACTCAAGTAAGCTTATACCCTCTCATTGAACCATTTTTGGGTGCACTTTGATGGTGATTTGATGAAAAATGAAGATCAATAAATTCTTGTTGGTTGCAAAGGGTGTTGTTTCAAGTTTGGATCCATAAAGTTCACACTTTATCTATATTTTTGTAAGTAAAAGCTTCAAACATTTCTTTCTAGTTGTTAGAACTTGCGAATCATCCCTTTTATGCAATTTTGTTCCCATTTTTTGTGGTGAGTTCGGAGTTAAGATAACTCTAACTCTTTTTGAGCACTTAGGATTGTTGAGTGGACCATTTAGACTTGGAAAGTTGGAATCTAGTGCATGTTCTTTTACCCATGAATGTTATTTTGGTCCTTTTGATCCTTTTGGTGCATTAAAGTCTAGATCTTATAAGTTTGTGGCATTGTTATGGATAAATATGGAAATTTTTATCCATCTTGACATCATGTTGTTGCACTTCTGAAAGTTGGATGCTTGGGACTTAATACATTATGTTGAAAGAAATGCATTCTTGGACTTTTTAAGACTTAAAGTTTAGATATTGTTTATTATGAAAATGCTTAATGGATAAAGTTGGAAACTTTAACCATATAGACCTTATAGGAGTTTAGATCTAGAGTTTTAGGTATTGACTTAATGGATTATGTCATTTAACCCTTTGGATTAAGTCAGGGTGAGACATGCCCTTCCTTAGTATGACGCGCTTTTGGGGTTTTATGATGTGCGCTTGCTTTTTGAGTTAGATCTTGTATGTTTTGTCCTTTAGTGGGTGTTGGGCGCCCGTGGGAGGGCGCGGTGCGCCTGTTGCTAAAAGGGTTGACTTTGACCATTAATCGTTGACTTTTGACAAGTTTAACTTTTAGTCAGACTTTTATAGAACTGAGTAGTTGTCGGTTTGGCATTCACTAGCTTGGGTTAGCTATTTTTTTGTTGAGCTTATGTTGAGTGGTTCATGTGAGTTTTCTCACTATACTATGTATGATGCTAGATTCTCTTATTGACTCTTACATGTATGTTAGGCGAGGCCCGTGATGTGGTTGCGACCCAATATAAGGGCTGGGCACACTAGTTATAAAGGCGGGGCCCGATGATACGTATGATATGTAGTATTTTGGGGAACTCACTAAGATTGGTGCTTACAGTTTTTTGTTTAAATGTTTCAGGTACTTCTGGTTCTAAATGGAAGGGCCCGACCTGATCGCTCCTCATCCCCTAGAGTTTATTTATGCATTATTTGTTTTGGTTTACTCTGATGTTTGAGAATACATTATATATTGGTTGGCTTTGAACACATGATTGTATGGGTTTTTGTAATTTAAAAATGAAAATTTTTACTAGTATTTTTGGGTCGTCACAAGGTGGTATCAGAGCCTTGGTTTGAGGGATTCGGGAACACACTCTTGTGTGCTTGAACTCAAACTGAGAAATTAATAAAATCTTTTAAAATAAATCACTTTTCTAAAAAAAAGCTTTTTACAAAGAAAAGGGGTGTGATGCATGCAATCAGTCGAGCTCAAGTAAGTAATTCTCAAAATACCCATAAATGAATGTTATGCTTTAGTATGCTATTATGTAAGTTGCATGCTAGAATAGGGCTAAGGATCTGCTCATGATTGCATGATTAGTATGCCTTTTAGGAGACATGCCCTGCTTCCTGTTGGATTTAGCCCTATTATGTAGCTCTTGTTTGAGTCCAACCGTTGTAGAGAAGCATATTTTAGTCGAAGAACTATTTTATTTTTGTTGCATATAACTGTATTCATAAGATAGTTAGTTGACATTGGTAGAAGTTTCTTCCGCGACTGATATCAGGGTGGAACGGGAAATCCTAATGACCTAGGAAGAATGTTAGAATGTGCTAGTGTGGGCACTTGCATATGAGAAATCCTAGAAGGATAATCTCGGAATATTAGGGGTGTGTACTCATTTGAGAGTAGGTATATGTGATTGAATTGATTGGTAGTGGTCATGAGTAGTGACTTGGGAACCTTGATATAATTCTTGGGACAAATACAAATAGGTGTGAAAGGTAGTATGGGCTTGTACTACGGAAATCATAGGATCCGTACTAGGATCAAGTAGAGTCAAAAAGGTTTCTAAGGATATGGTTATGGGTGGATAGCATGGTTTGGCACCATGATTTGTTGTAGTGTTTTTTATTGGTTATGGTTGTTCAGGATGAAAACGAGTCTCTCATTTGTTTGGGCCTTAGTGGCCATGATAGATTGGGTATAAACGGTGTAGACGTATGTGATTTAGATTATTCTAAGGTCTCGAGGGCTTTTTTCGAAATAGTAATGGTTTGAGTCACTGGACTCAAGTAGGAAATGAGTATGATGATCAACTCAAGGATTGCAGCCTCAGGCTGGGTAGTTGGCCGACTACTTGGGATGTACACTCAATGCATGATTCGTGAGCGGGTGCAGGTTCATGCACTACTGAAGTAAGAGACTAAGGCTCTGGATACTTATTATAATTATCATGATTCGTGAGCGGGTGTAGGTTCATTGCTAACTTGCAACACTTATTATAATTATCATGCTCCCCCTTGCAAGAAGATTATTAGCATAACACTTATGCTCCCACTAGCTTTGACATGTACTCAGAAATCAGGTGGACTTCTAGAAATCAGTACTTTATTGACTTTCTTACCAAAGTTCATATTTTTGATACGAGTTGCTTTGATAAAACTTTATCAAAATCTACACCTTTCCTTAGATAGCACACATGTGGGTCTAAACAATTTCATAACTATGAAAAGGGATGCCATAATTATAGTCTCAATTGTTTAGACCTTTGCCATTTCTCACAAGTCCATGTTAGTGTGCCGATTAACCACACACGATCCACTAACGACTTTGAGAATGCAAATATCACAATTGCTATCTACTTAAAATCTACTTAGTGAAAGCGTTTCCTTACCATCATTTTCATGAATCGGAGAGAAACCTTGTGACACTTTAGATTTTATGGTGTATGTGTTCATATCCATGTGAATTTGTCAAAACCATAATCACAAGACAAGGTTAGTGACAAATCCAAACTCTTATGGATTAAACTTGTGCATTCTTAACTTCTTGCCACCTGGCAGCACAAGGGCCTGCCATTGCTTGCAAGTCTTATGCAATCAATTGAGAACTCTCAGAACTCATATGCAAAGCCAACTTTAACTGGAATGGGCAGATAAATAGGAATATGCCAACACGATAGGTTATAAACCTTAAGTCGTGTGCTAGTGATAAACTATATGTTTTTCTTCTTGATTAGATCTGGAAGCTTTTCCAAGATCTTTAAGACCCCCACTGTCCTCTTGACATATAAGAATCACTTGCCAAATATTCAAGAGATAGTGTGGATTCTTTATCAAGACGAAAACTTCACACAATTGGCCTTAGTTGGTCTTTGTTTTATCCAAAACATCACAACTTACCAATTTCAAATGTACAAGAGTAGGACACATTTTACTCTTACAATTGACAAGTGTTATAAACCTTTCTTTAAGATATGTCACTCAAGTTACAATCTTGGAGTATGAATCTAAGATTTGTTTTTGGAACGATATATGACTCATCTTCTTGATTTAACCACTTCAACAATTCATGATTCCTCTTCTTAGCCAATTGTGATATGGTTTCTTAATCATTAGGATGATCACAAAACCTGATACTAAAATACTCTCCCATCTTTTCAGATTTGAAAAACTTTTATCTTTCTGCCTAATTTGATTCTTCTCATTCGTCCTGCAATACATCAAAACTTTTCCAATGTTTCATGATTATACTTAAATTGGTAAGTATAACCATATTTACTCAACTTTAGTAAATCATGACGAATAGTCTTATCGATCTTTTGTGGTGGACCTTGACCAGTGCACAAGAATGTGTATTGGATCCCTTAGTCCTTCACTTGACTCACATATACATGTGAACAAGGTATTAGTCTTAATTTTTCAAAGATGAAAATTCTCATTCATCATACGACTTGCATGATTCCAATTTTCTATCCAATTGAAACTTGGGTTATGAGAATCTTTCCTTATTTGGTAAATTATGACACTACCACAAACGAAAGAATCAAATCCATTTTCCAATGTTGCTATCAGTGGAATCATATAAACAACAATTTTTTTACAAATTCCACTGTAAGGATATTTAAAATAAATAAAAACGAAACTTTTCTTTTATTTAAAACTTGCAGAAAAACTTATCCTTACAATGCAAATGCATATGAAAACTATGTTGTTATCTATTCCTAAGCAATCTATCATAACTCTTAAGCAGTAACTCAAAAATTCTGATCACTGAACCACGCGATCGAAATCCATCTTCGCGATCAGAATCAACTTACTCTTCTTTAAGCTTCCTCTCTTTTCTTTGATTCTTAAAACTTTAACATGTGACCCAGTCACATCATGTAATAAGAATCTCCAAATAGGAACTTAATAAAGTTAGATAGTGGACTTACTTGGTACTGTCTCAGACTTATCCTTTCTCTTTACCATTTTCTCAACTGAGTTGACTATAGCCGATCCCTTTCCATAGGGAAGAGAAAGCTTCTTTGGATATCCAATGTTACCAATTGTCTATGTCCATTGTAGTTTGGGAAGTTGATCTACTAATCAAATTTGCTCTACCAGTACTCCAAATCATTACTGATTTAGCAGCACCAAGCAAATAGATAAGATCATTAAGAGTCATGTCATAGTCTTTTACATAGTAGTCCCAAAGGACACTTACTATAAGACTTAGAAAGTGATTGAACAACCAACTTTCTCATGGCTTTGACACCCAACTCTCCCGACTTGTCAATATGTGACTTCATCTCCAAGATGTGAGCACACATAGACCTTCCTTGCCAATAGGGCTTGAGTGACCTTGAACTTGTGGATAGGGAGAATAATTGGAGGATGTGGGGGAAGTGAAGAATGATTTCCAAGATCCAACCACGGGACATCATGCTCATTAGGAAAGCTTGTTCCAAGAGATTTGGGAAGATCATAGATGTCTAAACTAGACATCTAATAGGAGATATTCAAGATAGTTGATTTAAAGTCCTTAATATAACACCCAATATGAAATATTAAGGCTAGGACCCAACACAACATTTTATAACTTGGAAGAGGGATGTCGTAATTCAAGCTATAGAATATTTGAAGGTAACGAATGACGATTCACCAATTTCCACCATGAAAAACGAAATAATTATTAGGTTTTAATTTGTTTTGAAACTCCTAGATTCTTTGAGATTCATTGAACTTTTCAATGGCATGTTTCAATCTCGAGTGTGCCCTTCAGGTTTTGTAACTGGGATGTCGAGGATCACAAAACAAGGTGTGAAGTAACCATGCAAATTACTTGGTACCCTTAATGTTTTACCCCTCAATCGATGTGCCGGTTAACCACACGCTCTCCATCGATACTATGATAAGCATTAAGTTACCTTTTGCCTACCTTGTTAAGTCCAGCTAGTGTGCCGGTTAACCATACACGCTCCACTAACCAACTTAAGCAAAGTGCAAAGTGTAATTTCATGGGTTAGCACCATATTCACATTTTCCTAAAGTAACTAAGATTGGGAATTTATAAACCATTTAGTTACTTTATATTTATCATTAATACTTTTAATGAAGATTTAAAGTCCTTGTCTTACCCGTTCGGCTAACGACCCTCCACCAATCAAGGAAGCGGTGGGTAAGAGTGGACACCCATTAAGCTGCCATTTTATAGGCATCAACCTTATACCCCCCCCCCCCTTATAGACCGGCTTCGTGAATGAGGCATACTAACGGTAAAACAACATATTCTTATACATATATAATTATTATTAAACTTATAATATTATAAAGTATAAGCGTTGAATTTTAACTTTTAAAATTCTAGGGGTTGGAACTAATGTTTTTAAAGTGACGTTACATGTTCCAAAACTTGAGGGCAAGTTTTGTAACTTTCAAAACTTTTCATTTTTCATAACTTAAGAGTTAAATGGTTTATTAAAATGAGAGACTTTTCATTTTTTGTAACCTATGTGTTTCTTTAATGGACTTTAAAAGGATGACTTTTGGTAATCCATAACTTGAGGACAAATTATGGATTCCATTAAAACACATAATGATCAAGAATAAAACTAACAAGCAAGTTACAAATAATTCCTATGATCTTCTAAATTCATAAGTGTATGAACTTTCATATCAAAAATTTCAGGAATCATAAATAAACCATACAAAGCTTGAAAATTTAATAATAACCTTTGAAATTGGATTAGCATAATCATTACTACATCAAAAATAGGTTTTAAGGTTCAAAAAACAGTTTAGGGTAATGATCCTCATCCAATACCAAGGAAAACCCCGAAATTTTGCATACAGGGGCATCACCACGTCGTGGTAAAGACTGCCATGTCGTGGTGATCAGTCAGATGCAAAAAAATGCAGAATTTCAACTTTTGAAAATACATGTAGCATCAAGTATCAAGAAAACAAACCTAGGCTCTGATACCAATGAAGGGTTTTGAGTATTCTAACACTCCTAAGGTGTACATGCAACCCTAGAAACCTTGGATCTATGTTTTACTATGATACATGCAAAATTGATTTTCAAAGGGGAACTTTTAAACATAAATGCTAGAAGAATAACATACCTTTTGTAGTTTGGATTCCTTAAGAACCTTGTGAGACTAGCACCTCAAGTGTGATGCCTCAAATGTCTCATACAACACTACAACTCTTGGAATAGACTTGATAGAAGTTCACTTACACCTTAAAATCGGCTAGCCCTCTATCTTATACAAGTAGTGTCGATTTTGCTAGACTAGGGGTCTTTATATAGTTGTGGCACTAGTAGGGTTACACCATGTAAATCCTAATTGTCATGGATTTTCATATTCCATGATCCATGGGTTTGTAACCTCCATGGAGCACCTTATGGGTTTTAGCCCAATCCATACAAACCATGGATCATTAGCCCACTATATAAGAATAGATTATTTACACAATCAACCCCATATATTTAATTAGTCTCTTTTTGATCAATTAATTAATTCCAAATTAATTCTTTGATCAATACTAATTAAATAATATTATTAATATATTAGAACTTATAATATATTATTAATCCTTAAGTGTCCTTTCTCTCATTTAGTCTATCCAAGTGTTGCAATGCCATGCAACCCAAATGGACCATGCCAACCGGGTCAAGTATATCCCATAAATAGTTATGAACTTAGACACCTAATCTAACACATAATACTTGATTTTGTGGTCTTAGAACAATGGGTTAGAGGAATTTGCAGGTCAAATATGCTAGAGTTTAGTTAAAGTTATTTTCTGTATAAGAGAAGGAAAGTAGGCTACCATCAAATTGCTCATGATTAGGAAGTTTTCTTGTTGTGTTTCTTAAGGATACATTGGAGTCCTTCATGGTCAAGGAGAATTCAAAGATTTGTCAGACTTCAAGCGCAGAGCAAGTTGTCGTCAAGCTTATGTCTTCAGGGACGCATGTGTTGTCCTCACATCAGAAAGCTGTTGGGCAAGGAACTCATTGCGGTTTGTAGTTCCTTTCAGAAGTGCCAAGGATCTTGATAGAGGAGCATTTGATCTACTTAGGTTGTAAATCGAATATAGAGAACATGGTTAGATCGTGGTATGGTTAAGTTATCTTTGATCAGGATTGGAGAATGGTTGATATGTTGATCAACTTTACGGTTTGGTATGCATATTTCCGTATAGGATTCTTCAGTAGTATACAAGATCGTTGTGTTTAGTTTGTCGACTAATTTCCAATCGTTGGTGATTCTGTTCATCGTCAACAGATGTGGTTGTTCGAATGTTTTGAGCTATGTTACTTGAAGGTACAGTTGATACGTTGACCTTTCGTCAATTTTTGTAAGGTGTATATCTTGGTCTCTGGGGATGCGTATCCTCGATTGTTGGATGTGGAATTATTATTCATAGCGGGATCGAGTTTGACAACTGTCCTTGGTTGTTCGAAGTGTGTATGTTGGATCGGAATTGTTTAGTTTCTCAAGTGTGGCCTTGGATCTACGCGAAGTCGAATTTTCACATGTCGTGCTGGGAGGATTAGTATTTGGATTGATCCGATCATGGTTCTGACAACATTTATGGATAATTTTGGAATCTTCCTCTGAATCTAGAATTTTTATCAAGTTAGTTTCGTATTGGTAGGATTTTTTCAGTTTCAGTTAAGGTGTGGGATCTTATTTTGGTTGTTTATTAGGATGTTTTTGTTAGCGGTTAAGGTTCCTCTAACATGATTATGAGGACTTGTGGTCGATTGAATAAGATAGCCTGAGATCACTTGTTTAGGATTTTAGGCATGGTTCTCGTCTAATTTCTTGCTTTTGGGTTAGAACACACGTCAACTGTCTATCTTATTTTCTGGTCACGTGTAATCACGTTGTCATCTGGTCTTGCGACAGTAGCAATCTAGTGTTGGGAGATATGTTGATTGGGTTCTTGTAGGTCGGTTGGATGATGGTCGTGTGTCTATAGGCCCACTGAGATGTTGGTCATGAGTTTTCATGCCCGTGGTTGGATTCTATAGATCTTTTTGTGGTTGACTAGTGTTGGGAGGAATGTTGATTGGGTTCCTGTAGGTCGGTAGGATGATGGTCATGTGTCTATACGCCCACTGAGGTGTTGATCGTGCGTTTCATGCCCGTGGTTGGATGATGACAAGATCGGTGTTGAGTTGTGAGGTTCTCATACTAATGGTTGGATGGTGTCATGACGGACCGTGAACCATAATGCATATGAATTGAGTGGATGAGACCTTTGGGTCTTGGTTCCTTATTCTTCTTGGCATATTTAGGAGATTTAGCAATATGGTGTTGCTACTGGTGGCTTAGTGGTCGACAGGTTTGGGTCGATCATTTATAGGACATTGACTTGTTTGATAAGTCATGGTTGTTTAACGGTAGTTCCCTATCGAGATTCTTCTTTGTGAATTCTTGTTCGTTTTTGTGAAAATGTTTTCGTGTGAGTTAAGTTATCAGTGATGCAAAGTGTTGTACGTCTCTTGGATGAATTGTCAAATGGTTATGCACCTGAGCTACTATGGGAGTTTGGATGCCACCCGAGATTTCGGATTGGCCATCTCATGCTCGTAGAAGCAGTTGGTTAATGATGACTTTCCAGGAAGTCAAGTGAGTACTTGAGGTCTTTTTGGCATAATTTCCGAATCTTGATATTCACAATTGTAATGTTTTGAGTGTTCGTTCTACATATTTGGTGGTGTTCCTAGTCATGGACTATGGGTAGATATGATGGATGGATGATCATCAATCTTTAGATATGGTTTCTTGAAGTCAGACTGATGGGTTCCCAGTCATGTGTAGTATATTGATGGAGTTGGTTTCTAGTTGATGTAACACCCCAAAATTTTAAAACTTTAAATTGCTATGGTTTTAACAAAATCATTACGAGTATTAGCCCACATTTAACAAAAATTGGTTGCATAAAACATTGGGTGTTACCATTAAGCATCATACAAACCGTAGCAAGCAAATAAGAATGACTTCAATAAAATACATAAGGAACTTAACAATTTCCATTCCATTCTCTATCTCATAACTTCTACTTCCATCTATCATCTTTCTCTTTGAATGTAACTTAGGATACATAGCATTAAAAAGATATGTAAGACAAAAATGTCTCGTGAGTTACATGGGTTTGAGACCCAAAGCATTTCAAGCATTTACATGAAAAATCATCTCACTCATAACATAACATAGTTTTAGACCATAAACGTTTGCTAGCATTTTCAAGGAAAACTCCTTTCATAGATATCATAAATTTCATTTCATATCTTAATATTTCATTTTAAAAGACATCAATCCACGTTCAATTCCCTTTTATAATTAAGCGCTAATTTTGGTATTAAATCATTTCCCTTTTATACTTAGGTCCTAGAAATATCCTGAAGTCTATACGAAGGTGGAAAGAACAAAATCAATCCAACAAGGTATCATTTTCGTAAGGACATCTATCTCGCGAAGGGGAAGCGTCACCCTGATATATTCCCCTATATCCCACTATAGGGACCTCATGGCTCAAGCAATGTATTCCTTTCATTAATTTCCAATTCTTTTCATTACTTTCCATTTCTTGTCATTACATTCCATGATTTACACATTTCATACGTTAGTAATACTCATTTGAAAAGTAAAGCATCTATATTTCAAAACATTTCAAACACATTATCATAATATATGTTCTTCCAAAAGATTCTTTTCTTTCAAAAACATTCTTACCTTCGATGCATTCTTTCAAAACTTTCTTTCCAAAAGCATTTAACACTTTCATTTTTAAAAGTTTCATATATCAAAACATCAGTATTTCATTATCGTAAAAACATTTTGCCATGTACCCTAAAGTGGGAAAATTCCAACACATACTCACTTTAATCACAAGAAGGTTAGCTAGTCCTTTTCTAGTTCCTTTCCTTATAGTAACACTCTCAAACACTACCTATATAATATGGACACAAGTCATTAAAATGACCAAAATAGCCCTCAAAGGTTCCATTACTAAATTTTATTGCTTCATACTATTCTTCATGAAAAATTATGAAGGTAGGCAAAAACCATGCGTAAATTCGAGTCAATATGAAAAAGTTATGAAGGAAACAAGAAAACCTCTAATAGAGACTTGCACGGGCCATGGAAATTAAGGCATTAATCTCCACGGGACGTGTTTCCATGTATGCACACACAAAAAACTCAATTTTTCTCAAAATAACATTTTACTTTGCTTAGTTCTTGAAGACCATTTTCCAAATCACTTTGTACCATTTATTTAGGTTCGTACACATGATTAAGAGGTGTTTTATCATCTTAAAATCCCCCACTTAATCCATTAAGTGCTCATTTAAACCCTTAAAGATATATTGATACTTAAATTCCAAAAAAAGGGTTAACTAGACTAGTTTCCAATTACACCTTCTAAAACTCACATAGTTTGTTCATAATTCATTGAACACTCATATGAAAGTTTTTAAGTATATAAAACCACCATTAATATCATTGTAAGTAAATAAACTAACTATGCAATCATCAACTCCATTCCATGATTCCCAAATTGCCATTTGGGCCAAAATAATTACTAGGGCTAGAATTTCACTAGCGTCCTTTGATGTTTATGTTCCAATATCGTCTCTAAAGTGTCGATTCATGTTCATGAAGGTTATTCACTTCTAATATGTCAATCATCATGTAGTTATCCCTAGATTCCCAATACCCTTATGGCTAAATCTTCCATTTCAAGTAGATAACATTCAAGCCTTCGCGTATTTTCATTCTAATTATTCCAAGAGTATCCATTCATGATTATGAACTTCCTTTACCCATCAATTGCTCAACTACAAAGGATTCCATTAGCTTCATCATATTGTCCCTAAACGCATTTTAATCCAAGCTTATACATGTTTCTACCACCATGAATAAATTTGAGCATTCCAATTGGATTTATTGGAATCAAGCATCATCTAGGTCATTGAATCCATTCCGCTTTAACATATAAACAAGAAATCCCCAATTTGGATTTCCAGGGTTCATGAGGGTTTTCACCCAAATCCTCAAATCCATGAATGAGATGATTGGATTGACGTTGGAATCATCAAAACTACTCAATAGAGGTTAGAAAACCAAACCCTAACCATCATAACAAGCTAAAAAGACATTGTGATTTCCTCCTGGTCATGAATTCGAATTTGAGAGCTAGTGGAGAAGAGATTATATCTTAAATGATCTAAATCCATTGTTGCAACTTCAATCCCTTGATAGATCTTTACTATACCATGAAACCATCTCCAAAATCACCATATTCTTGGACCAAAACTCTCTCCATCATGAAATGGTTGAAGTAGGGGAGGGGTTTGACCCTATAATCTCGATTTTGCCAATTACGTACCATAAGTTTGCACCTTTTGACCAACACTACCCTAATTCCAATATTTTCTATTTTAACTTAAGGGTGTACATAGTAAGTCATAATATTGTAGGACTCAGCACTGTTTGATGTCATAATATTGTACTGGACTTTGCCCATCTCTCATTACTGATTATGTGTAGCCATGTTTCACAATCATTGTTAAGTGCATGACGTAGCATGCTCAAGATTTCTTTGAAATAAGGCTCTCGATATGCCTTTGCAGCCTCCCAAAACAAAATCTATGTTCTCTGATGAGATTAAAAACGTTTAGATCGATAAGATTCTTAAACAAATAAATCAAGAACACAATGTAAATAAGAACACAATGTAAATAAGAACACAAGATGAATCAATGCTTAAGTCGAATGATTAATAAGTCACGACCTCAGAAGAACTCTATGAAGAATTGCTACTGTAGAGGTGTGTTAGGGTTACAATACGAACAAAGAGAAAAACTATTAAAATGGCGTACATACTAAGATGCATGCATGCACTATATAAATTAAACCCTAATAAATGTAATGCGGCTGGACAGGCCCATAACCGAGAATACAATAGATTTATACAAAATTCCAATGACGCAACACTACATAACTCAACAATCTCCCCCTTTGTGTCATTTGAGGCAAGAGATTACTACTGTCGAACCTGAATAGTCTTCTTAACTGTTTTGAACAGCTTCGGTATCATAGCTAGAATAGTACGATGAAAGTTGACGTACCACAGAATCATGTCATTGAAGATCTTCTTTGCAGCATCGTCATTGGATTTACATCTGTTGACTATATCCAGAATGTGTTCAAGAGCAACAGTGGAAAACAGATGCTTGTCAGACAAAGCGAACAGGCACTTTAATGGAGGAGACGAACCTCCAACATTTTTAGTGAACATCACCGTCAAATGTTCGGTGTCAATCTTGCCCATACTCATCTTGTTCACATAAATAACCATGCCAATGGATTTGACAGAGGGCTTCTTCCTCAGAGCAGAAGTGATCGCTTGATCAAGCTTCGCTACTTCATGTATATACGAAACCAACATTCTCTTTATGTGATCAAGAATGGGTTCGTACTTCTGCTCATTTGACAACAAAATGTTAGTCAACAGAATCTAGTCATGAGGGTTGAGATTTGGCGCAGCAAGAGAAAATTCATGAAACGAATCATCCGAACCACGAGTAACCCGAAACTTTACATTGATAAATTTTCCCGTAGGAACCGGCTTCAAGACCTTGACTGTTTGCACTCCAGGTCAAATACTGAGGTTGCGAGAAAGCAAGGTAATAATCAATTAGATCTCTATCGACCTTCAGGTCTGGTGAGGGAACTGAAGCAATTGAATCAAAACAATGAAAAACGAAAGTCCTTTGGGTGATTGGCGTATTGAATTGCATGTCTTTAGAATTAACCAAGTCAAAGGAAATGACTGGTTCAAGCCAATGAGTACTTGGGGATTCAATCGCTTCCTTCAGCATGTTTTCCAATGTCCATAATGGAAAAATAGTTTTAATTCATTCCAAAATCTCATGGGCCTCCTTATCTTTTCTTTCCCTCTCTTCGGTTTCATGGGTTTGCTTTAACAACCCTTCTTGATTTATATCTTCTTCTTCTCCACTTTCACCAACAATTCTCTTTCCTTTATCTTGAATAGTTGAACCCGAAGCTTCATTAACCTTCGGTTCTGTAATGACACTTGGTTTAACTGCAGAAGGTTCGGTTGTTGGACTTGGGATTTTGAGGGTTTGTTTTGGTGGAATTTGTGTTGCTTCTCCTCCTTGTTTTGGAGGGACGTCCGCCTCCGAAACACCCTGGATTCTACACGGAAGTCCAAGAGCTGGACTCAGTTTGTCGGAAAAACGCCTCCTGACGGTGATTGTGAGAACTGTATCATGGGCATCCAGGAGATCAACCAGATTTGCATGAACATCAGCAACATAGGATTTTATAGTTTCTCGTTCGGTTGTGAGATCATCCATCTCCTTCTAGGCTTGGGTGAGCTTGATGGACTTATTTTTGAGCGAAGTGGCTTGTTGGGCAAGATGATACATCACTTTATGAGCGTCGAGTGACAGACTTACTGAGCGTCAGATCCTGGTTCGGTTGTTGGACTTGGGCTTGGGTGAGCTTGATGGACTTAGTTTTGAGCAAAGTGGCTTGGAGTTTGTCTAGACGAGAGTTGACAGACTTACTGAGCGTCGAGTGACCAGATTGGATGTCAGAGCAAATAGTATCAAGCTTTACGAGTTCGGCTTGGAGAGAGGAAACAAGCTTCTTGGCAAAAGAGTTCATTGTGTTCACCTGTTGCTGCGACTCATCTTGTAGAGAATGCAAAAATTCTTTGGCATCAGCCATTAGTTTTTCGACTTTTTCGGTCGTTGTCTTAGTGGATCCATCGACGGCTTTGGTTGCTTTCTCGATTGAACTGTCATGTTGCTGAACCAAAGTGGCTACTAAGGCTTTAATGGCAGCATTAGAATATGCCGAAGTGGAAGATTGAGATGAAGAGGCGAGCAAAGTGTCAAGCTTCTTATTTAACTCCTTGAGATGCCTCTTGGTGACAGGGGCATCATCATCGTCATCACTTTGAACAGCGTATGGACTGTAGTGAAAAGTATCAAAATCCATATCCTCCCCACCTAGAACAGTATCTGATTCTCCAGAGTTAATTGGTGAGAAATGTTTTGAGGTAATGGGGGTCTCAACACCTGAATTTTGTGCCCCCGCATCAAATGTGTTAACAGGAGGTGTAGGTACAGTAGAAGTAGTGGTGGTGGTTGCTTAGGTGAATAAAGGCGGTGGTAGAGGTGTAGAAGTGGGAATTTGAGTGGAAGTTGGAGGAGGGCATGGAGCGATTGAAATTGGAACGGAAGAATGATGAGGAGACGGAGGTGGATATGAAACAATGTTAGTAGGGATTACCTCTGGAGAGACTTCTCAGACCGAATCATCAGACTGATCTTGCTCTGGCTCTTGTTCAACTTCAACATCTTGATCTGAAAGAACATAGTCACTGTCACTAGACGATGGAGCTTTCTCCTTGTGTGCCATCTTTTTCAGCTTTCTCTTCTTAGGAGCTGAAGGGTCTGCAGTGGAAACCTTTCGCTTCTTTGGTGTGAAAGGTTTAGAAGAGGGCCCTTCTTGAATTTCTTTCCTTGTGTCCCCTTTCTTGCCCCGTTTGGCTGGTTTGTCTGCCATATCAAGCGATTGTTGCATCTCTGTGATTAACGGTCTCGGCCCCATGGCCGGAAGCTTTTTGTACTCACTAATTAACTTGCTAGCCTTAGAAACACATTGATACATGGACTCCGGAATTGAACCAATAAAAGAAAAATTAGTGAAATCAACAACAATAATTTTGGTGTGTGAAACGTAGCAATCTTAGTTTTAAAGGAATCTGCCATAAATGGAACTTGGAACTTCTCCATTGCTCGTTGAATGATAATCGTCCAGAATCTCCCACAAGAAATCTCAGTGTGACGAGATGAAGAGTTTAAACTTTGAATCAACTGTGCCTAGAGAATCGACCCATAATCAAGGTTGATTCCGTGATACAGACCATAGAGAATGGTCATAAAACCCTTGCTAGCACCATCAGATCCTGCAACGCGTTTAGAGAAACTCTTTGATAGAAGAGTAAATAACCCATTCCTTTGAGGAGGAAGACAGGACTTCTTAACCATGGTAATTTTAGTGAGAATGTTGTTATACCCCATGTTGTAGAACATCTCGAAGAGTTGTACAGTAGAAATCAAGTCGCGGTTCACCAATGAGTCGTCAGAAGGGAGCCCTAAAAGAGAACAAAATCTAGCCTTCGAAACTGAAGTCTTCTTATCAAAGATTTCAAATCAAATTCTTTCATCGGCCTTGACATATTTTGCAGAAGAATAAACCTGTGAAAGGGTAGTCATTGGAACGACGTCGACTTTGGTAAGGGCATTCACCAATGGTGAGTATTTCAGACATTCGACAATCTACAGCATGTAGGGATCGTAGGAGAAAGGCACCAAGTTGATAATTAGATTTTGGTTGAGCTTGAATGTAAGGAGAGAGGATTGAGCGGTGTTTTCTTGATTAGAAGAAGAGTTTGCCATTGTTGAAGCTTGGTGGGGAATATGAACAGTAGAAGAGAAGAATTCGCCTTGTGAATGTTGTAAAAGAGAGAACATAGTGATGGAAAATCCGTTATACGATTTCCAGGAGAGAGAAAGTTCTCTTAATGATGATAGCGTGACATTCTGAAACGACGTCTAAAAAGTAGTGATTTGACAACTGTCGCTCCAAAAAAGCATGTCAGGCGGTGTGATGATAGGGTTAACGTTTCAAATTCACGCGCCCTTTTGAAAATCTTATCCATTCAACTTCTCTGTTACTTCTTTAATAATAAGACCACTGTTGTGTTGTAGAAGCGAAACAACAAGTTAGAATATTGCCATGGAAACAACGAACCAGACTTTGGAAGATCATAAAGAACTCCGTGCAGGAGTGTGCCAAAGAAAAAGAAATAAAGCAAGCTATTTATGTGGGATATTAGTGATGTCTTTAATGACACAAAGCTGTGGATCCTGGGCACAGATCGCTTCCTTCAAAGTCAAGAGAGACTGAGAAGTGTCTGTGTGGTTTCCTGTTGAAATACGATCAAATGCTTGTTAAGAAGCAATGAAAGGCATCTTTCAATATTTGGTTATGAGGGTGGCTTTCGCTCAGACTGTACTGCAGATCTTGAAATATGACCGAAAGTTGAGTGAAGTACTTGTGTGACCAGTGTAGCCAAAACATCAAGTAGGTTGGTTCATTTTTCAGTGACTTAGTGATTAAAATAGAAATCTCAAAACAAAATCAAAACATGATCTTTTGGGTAGAAATGTCCTTATTTTAGAGCATTTAATAAAGTAAAATATAAGAGATTTCATGGTACCGATCACAAATGTGGTTTCGTTAAGGCAATGGATTGTGGATTTCACTTAGTAAGTGGTGAAGCGAAACTAAGATCTTTATCACAGATTTTGTGTAACCATAAACCTTTATGGTAAATTCAGAGAGTCTCAAGGGTTACGATTATGAAACTTAATGAGATGGAGAAAAGAATAAAGATGGTTAAGGAACCGAAAGTACCTCTGCTATACAATAAGGACCGAGCAGATAACTCTTAACTCAGTGTGATGAAGAGTAAGGTAGCTCATTACTTAAGTGATTTCTGCAACCTTATTGGGAAGAAACGATTTGTATATATCAAATCAGTAAGGCTTCACTTAGAGTTTGTGAGGCTTTGGACAACATGCAGCAGTATGCTTCTAGGGACAATTAGCTAGTATACAAATTAAGAATATATACCTTCCCCATAATTCATGGTTGAGACAAGCAGCAAGATGGATAGAATTCAAAGGAAATGCAAGAAAATATTTTTGTGTTTTAAAGAAAAACAAACAAATAAAAAGAAACATAAAGGAAAAATATTTTTGTATTTTTGAAGTTTCCTAAAAAAATATATAAAAACAAAAAGAAGAAAAATATTTCTGTATTTTATAAATTTCTTAAAAAGAGATAAAAATATACATAAACAAACAGCCGAACGTTCGCTTTTGTATAGATTAGGCGAAATATACCGAGCGTTCGGTACAATTCGGTTACCGAAAAATCCAGAACCGAAATAGACCGAGCGTTCGCTCTATTTCGCTTGTTAAATTTTAAAGAGGAGAAAGCGAAAGTAAAGCTTAATGAAGCGAGGATGGGTTCGGTACTGATTCAGCTTCCATCATTCGTAAGCCTTGTAGTATTCTATTGAAGGTTGCTTCAGGCAAACCTTTCTTGAAAATGTCGGCCAATTGATCAGCAGATCGAACAAAGTGAACTTCAACATTACCGTCTTCTACGTGATCCTTGATAAAATAATATCTGCAATGTGTTTTGTCTTGGAATGCTACATTGGGTTTGTGATAAATACATATTTCACTTTCTGAGTCACAATATAAGGGACTTTTCTTCATGTTCTGGCCGTAATCTCTTAGTTGGCTTTGGATCCAGACGACTTTTGAGGTACAAGATGTTGCGGCAATATATTCAGCTTTGGCAGTGGATAGAGATACACAAGTTTGTTTCTTGGACTTCCAGCTAACGAGTTTACCTTCAAGAAATTGACAACCTCCAGTTGTGCTCTTTCGGTCTAGAGAACATCCTCCAAGATCGACATTAGAGAATGCTTGAACAAAGAAGCCATATTTGGCTGGATACCATATTCCGAGAGACGAGGTTCGCTTCAAATATCTGAGCAGGGGTGTGTGTGAGGCGGTTTGGTTCGGTTATTGGTCAAAACCGAACCATAATCATTATGATTCGTTAATGTATTTTGGTAGCCACTAGGTATGGTTAATATTGGTTATGGTTAATGGTTTTTGTCGGTTAACGGTTTTGGTTAATTGTGACAACCCGATATTTAGAGACAATGTAAGGTAAAACTAGTCAAATTTAGGTCAAAATATAACTTTCCTAAAATCTTATTTGGGTTAAATCAAGTGGTAGGAATCGTAACAAGGTTTTCATACATACAAAGAACACAAAAATCAGAGTTATAACGAAGAAGTTATAATCATTCTAAAATTCCCGACAAAACCAGCAACACCGATTAAACGAAAAATGCGAAGTTTCAATACAATAGCTTTTAGCCTTAAATATCTAAATGAAAGTTGTAGATAACATTAAACCGCTAGCGTACATAAAAAGAACGTCCAAATCGGACTTCGTATGAAGAAATTATGATTTTTCCAAGATCCGGATATAGCAGTACACAGCTAAAAACTCGAAATAGAGATCGAGAGAATTTTGGCCAAAACAACCTAAATGAGAATCGAAGGTCTCAACAATAGTAGTGCAACGATGAAAAGCCTGACGAAAACGGACATCGGATGAAGAAGTTATGGATTTTTAACGGAATTTTCGTGTCCCAGCCCATTAAAAATAAATAATTAAAAATAAATTCAAAAATAACAGATGAAGTCTAAACGAGAGTTGTAGAGCATATTTTCAGCTACGCGTGCATATAAAGAACATCGAAAACGGAGCTCGTATGCGAAAGTTACGGATTTTACAAGTTCGAGGCCTGAAATCCAAGGCTATCAGGTTTGCCACGACGTGGCACAGTTTTTCCGCGACCCAGCAAGTGACTGAGGGCGTCCAATCAATGGAAGAGGATAAGACTTGATCCCCACGACGTGGCCAGCCTTAGCCATGACGTGGCACACCAGAAATTCCCCTATAAATAGATTTCAAGGGCTCCGAGTTCCATTGCTCAGTTCCCTTCTTTCTCGCGCCGAAACTCTGCGTTAAGCCCCCGAGACCCTCCCAAAGCCCCAGTTTTCACCTTCAAGTCCCAAAGGAAGGTTTTGTGTTCCCGAGATTCCCGAGAATCCCGATATTTTCCCGCGTTTTTCAACTCTTCATGTCGAAGTTCTGCTAGATTCTTCTCTCGACTACTTCAGATCAACCACTTCAATCATGTGAGTTCATACCCGTATAATCTACACTTTCAAATGCTTTATAAATGCTTTTTATACACTTTTTTTTGGGAGGGGAGTACAAGTAAACGCATAGTTATCCACGTGTGAAAGACATAAATATTTGTTATACTTTTTGGTTATGTAATCAATCACATGTGATTATAAGTAACATACAATTGGACTTACTACACTTTTATCCGTTTCACCAAACAGAATACTTCAAATAGCTTTATCAAACGTTTTTACATGTTAAAACACTTTTATAAACTGTCTTACAAACTGTATGTTTCTTTTTTGAATCTGTTATAGTTGTGCTTCACACAAAGGTTTTCTTACACTTAAAACTATCTTGTCAACTGTTTTCGAATTGTTTTACAAACCGACATCAAGTCATAAATTCTTATTTCTTAAACTCTTCAAAGGTTTTACAAAACCTCTTTTATACTTTTATATTGTTAAATGTTTGCCTATATTTGTATAGTTAAATAAGAAAGGTTTAAAAGACTTGGAATGACTAGCACACCTTATTTCTTTTTCTGTTCTCGTTGGGATGTGGCCTTAGGGTATCAGTTATTCGTCCGAATGTCGTCTAAATATTAGTTATATAGATCAGGTATACCTATATAGACATAAAGGTTCCACCAATTAGTTCAGTTCCGACACTCTTGGGTAGCAAGGGTGTATAAACCTACTTGGACACTCATCAATTACATTCTACTAAACTATTATAGGAATAGTTTAGGGGATACAAAACATTATTCCTATTACAAGGAATCACACAAGAGTCAGTTCATTCATGAGTCTATACCAACGTTTTATTTACAAGTATGCATTTTCATAACAAGGATAATCTTTTCATACAAAAAGGTATTTCATTATATTACTCGTGAACTTCTTGTTAGCAAACATGTGAGACAATGGCTTTGTTAGTACCAAAACAAAAGTCCCCATCTGTAACCAGAGTCTCCTGGAGGGAGAGCGCGAATTTCTGTATAGATCTATATGGGTTTGACGAACCCGCACCTAAACTGTAAGCTCTAGTTAGGCCGGCAGGCCTGGGGTGACAAATGTCGACATTAGTACCACGTCTAGTATGGTTATGAGAAACTTACCAACAACGGAAACAACAAATCTTGTACGTAGTAATATACATTTAACTAAATCATGCTCGGGGGGTAATGACTATACCATGGGATACTATTAGCATGTTCACAATTCGGGATAAACACCCTTTTAACCAGTTTTACTTGAACAAAAGACTCATAGGGAGTATTAAAAACATATTCGATGTAGATAAACTATTTTCCTTATTACTTATATTGTGACTCATACACATAAACGTCGAGGTAGACTTTAACTTTTATAAAAATAGTTAAACAAGGGAAAAACCCTCACATCTAAAGTGATGCTTACTTTTGAAACGGTCAGGTCTTGGTAGAAGACTGCTTTCAAAACATTCAGGTCTTGGTAGAAGACTACTTTCAAAACGGTCAGGTCTTAGTAGACGCCTACTTTCAAAACATTCGGGTCTTGGTAGAAGACTACTTTTTATATTAGTAGGAAATATGGGATTTTCTAGGGTTTTCATACTTATACTAAATGTTTCATCAAACATTCACCAGTCTTTCATAACAACTTTTCAAAGCAATAACATTAAAATACTTATGAATTCACCAGCTTTATTGCTGATACTCGCTTTCAAAATAACTTGTATTCTCAGGTCACAAATAAACAGGTACGACGACCAGGTTTTGTGAAGACGGAGAAATCAAGACTCCTCTTTTATTTTGATTAGTTATCCTGTTGTCTTATACTATGAAAGAACACAATTGTAATCAAAATTATACTATTAATGCAATGGATGATGTTGTTGCTTTTTTACTACTTTACATTTGTTGTGATACATTACATGACGTCCTCCGCCCCAGAACGTTTCCGCCGTTTTCGGTTTTGGGGTGTGACAGATTGGTATCAGAGCATTGTTTATAGTGAATTGAGTATATCAACCCATAAAAGATATACTAACTATAAATACAATGGGATTAAAAATACTCTGACTTGGAGTTTATACGTCTAAATAATAAAATATTTAAGTAAGTATACGTGTCTGCGTTCATACAAAAATCGGTGTCACGACGACAAGAACAAAAGTATTACGATTGTTGAATATTACAAGTAAGCATGGGGATGTATAGTCAGTCTTGGGAGTGGCATAGCCTGATCAACTATGCTGGTTCGAGGAGTGATTACCATATGCCCAAGAATGGTTGTGATATGGCAACAAGTCTAAAAACTTTCCAACATTACCACAATGAGAACATTATAGCAGAACCTAAGGCTAAAATACCCTATGGGTGTTTTGGTTTACCATAACTACTTACTTGAGAACTAAAAAGGATCTTCATTTACTAAGTTGATAGTTGCTAAGTGGATACACTAAGGCTATATGTAACTAGGATGTTATAGACTTAAAATCGGTGAAATTTTTGCTTTACCCCTATTCCTTGTGAATTTGGAGTTAAGGTCACTTATTCGAAAGCCTATCCGGTGTTGATTACATATGGCTGGTATGCACTTTACAAATAGTGATGTAACTAATGAAGATTTTCTAATAATTATCTAGATAGTTCGTCTAATAATTATTTTCCTTACCCCAATTCTCGCATAGATAACATGGCTGGACTCCATCCCCACGACAACCCGTACCTTCCGAACGAAGGCAATGTTGGATGGTTTGAAGAAGAACCCGAGAATGATCATCCAATCCCTTTGAATGATCACCATGCTGAAAACCTTTCGGATGTTGATAACTCCGAACCCGAGGTTGAGAACCTACCCCCGGTAGCTCCATTTCTAAATCCAAACCCTCGTCCCGCTTTTAATGGACCGACGACTCCTTGGGTAGAATTCTTGGAAACATGGAGCGAAGAGCAAGATCAACCTATGTCGTTTAATGGACACCGAAGCTTCTACAACGTAAACGAAGGGATCTCAACAGACAGAGTTCTACCAATCCTAATCCGTAAAGTTGCCCGAAACGAAATTCAGGGCAGGACGGCATACCAACGTATCGAAGAGGTTAATACCAATGCAAGAATGCATACCATTCGCACCAATCGCCTTGATCACAAGTGAGAGATCTGAGAGAAACCATGAGACCCTGCTGCAAGCACTAGCTGAAACCCGAGCTGAAGTCATAGAGCTCCAAGTACGCCAGAGGGTGTACGAGAGATACTTGCTTGATATGGAACGTCAACTAACCGAATTAAGGGTTCACCATAGGGTTGACCGTCGCCAGTAGGAGATACCTTACTTACTTCTTTGTTTTAATGAATCGTGCTCCTGTCTACGTTCTGTGTAGTATTTTCTATGTAATTACCTTGTACTGTAAGTACTTTTATTTAAGTCTTTATGTTGTCGAAGACTTTTCTACTCCGAATATGATGTAAGACCTACAACAAGGTTAATTTCCCCAAACCTATTAAATCTTAAACATCAATGATATCGACAGTCGGCTAACTTCCGTGTCAATCTTTGTTCAAATGCTTTCATCATGCTTTCATTGGAGTCTATCTGAAACCCCATCTAGTCAAGTTATTGGACTATGGTAATTTAACTCCGGAATCATTTCCAAGTCTCTTTCAAAGGTTGGATCATGTTATCCACCAACCAATAATACCCTAGTTTGGACGATAAGCATTTTAAGACCATTATATTAATTTACTTCTACTCCGTACTGGGACTGCATCATAGGGATGTAGGTCACACCTTCGTGAACATACTCCTATTCCGTACTGGGACTGCATCATAGGGATGTTGGTCAAACCTTCGAGAACATACTTCTATTCTTTACATGAACGATCGAACTACGTCTAGGTTCAACCATACTCGCTCACAAATTCATTTTCTTTCCGTGTAACAGAATCATGTCGTCGAAGAAAAACGATCAACCCATCAACCAAACACCAACTCTTCAAATTGATGCAACTACCTTTCAAGCTGTAGTCCTGGCTGCGTCTCAGTTGTTCTGACCCACCTTAACGCTAACAACGCGAATGTTAGCAGGATTGTTAACAATAATTCCAATCCAAGTAACAATCAAGTACCTCAACGAGCAACAAACTACCACGACACCCCGAATCCCAAGCCCAAGAATAACAAACGAAAGTTCTGGGCTAAGGCTAAAGGCAAATCACCCCAAGGGGTAAGCAAAAGACAACAACCTGTGGCAACCTTCACAGCCACGACTTCTATACCTCCTACTAGCATCTCTTCTAGTATCCCAGTTATCCCTAACCCGGCCAGACAGTATGCTGGCAATCTCCCAAAGTGCAACAAATGCCAATACCACAATCATGGACCTTGTCGGAAATTGTAGTGCTTAAACTGCAATAAAAAGGGACACACCATCCGTTACTGCAAGACTCGGATCCAACACATTACTTCAACCACCAATGTCGAAATCCCTCTAATGTGCCATCTATGTGGTGTAATAGGACACTTCAAGAGGGATTGTCCAACAGAGGAGAGCGACGGTGAATCCGGAGGAGTTTGACCTCATAATGGAAAGAGGCAACGAAGGACCCTACTGTAGTATAGGTCCACTTCCAATCGTCAGTATTATGTATGTTTTTAAAACATGTTTAAAACTAGTGCAACTCGAGTCTTATCTTTTGCGAGATCCCGTCAGTTAAGGGACCCTCGTGCTGCGTATACTTGCCTTTTGTAATATACTTTGTTCGCAGTAGTATTCCTGTAGTTACTCTAAAGTACTGTAACTCTGTTAAAAAGTTGCACTGTTGTGTTTTGTCTGTAACGCCTTTATGATCAAATCTAGTGCCTTTATTTCCAAGTGATTCCGATTTCATCATAGATCAGAGTCTATTTAATCCTCACAATACCAGTTTCGTGCGTAAATCTCTTTCTCCGAAATCATCTTTCTAACAAAACTATCACTTCGGAACTCCGAAGTACTCATGCGTAGAGTACCTCATGTTTCTTATCCTTTCCAAAGAAACCTCATCACACCTCCCCGAAGTACCACTCGTGCAGTACGTCAAGTTCAATCCAAAGACCCACCTTTTCAATCTTATTTATATACGACTCGTATACCCGAGACTGTGATTGATGAACCAGGTATGAGTTCTACTATGAACTTCAGGATGGAGACTGCCCAAGACTGCAAGTGATCGTGCTTCCGTGAGAATAAACTTAGAAATACCTATCCTTTTCCCTAATTCATGAGTAGTCATTCTTTCTTTTAGATCTTCACGACATCTAATCCACCCCAAGGTTTTGACATCATAATCAGTAGGAGTTGGTTAAGTCTACATCGAGCCGACATCAGGTGCTTTGATAAATCAGTTCATCTTAACCTCCCTATCAAAGAACCTCTTGTTATTTACGGAGACAAATCAAGTACGAACCTTCGCATCATTTCGTGTATATAAGCTCAAAAGCGCTTACGAAGGGAATATCACACATTCCTTGCACACATCGTCGATACGAGCCAAGAAGTGAAGGACATTCATAACATCCCAAAAGTATGTGACTTTCCCAACACCTTTCCAGAAGAAGTACTGGGATTACCTCCACAACGTCAATTCAAGTTCAGAATCGACTTACTTACAAGGGCTACCCCAGTAGCCAAATCATCTTATCGTCTAGCTCCAACTGAGATGCAAGAACTTCCTAGTGAGCTTAACAAACTCCTTAGAAGAGGATTCTTTAGGCCAAGTTTCTCTCCTTGGAGAGCACCGGACTCGTCTGTAAACAAGAAAGAGCGTTCCAAACGCTAAAGTAAGCCTGGTGTACCGCACCAATATTATCCCTCTCAAAGGGGATAGAATATTTCGTGTTGTAATGCGACGCATCCAACCAAGGGCTTGGTTGTGTTCTTAAGCAAGAGGAAAGGTCACCGCCTATACCTCAAGACAGCTTAAGACACAGGAAGTTAACTATTCAACACGTGATCTTGAGTCATGAGCAGCGGTAATTGCTCTGAAGATCTGGATACACTACTTGTAGGGTATACTCTCTCAAACCACAAAACATTCAACATACATTCGACCAAGGAGAGTTAGCACACCAGTGAAGTCAAACGAAAGAAGCAAAGTTGTATCCCGATAGTGAAAGGTTCGCTGGAATGCCGAGCGAGGACCTGAGTTCACTTAAGAACACGAGGAGCAAATAAAACTTCTATCCATAGCATGATTATCAATTCTGCTTAAACTCTAATTTCGGGACGAAATTCTCTCTAACGGGGGGATGATGTGACAACCCGATATTTAGAGACAATGTAAGGTAAAACCAGTCAAATTTAGGTCAAAATATAACTTTCCTAAAATCTTATTTGGGTTAAATCAAGTGGTAGGAATCGTAACAAGGTTTTCATACATATAAAGAACACAAAAATCAGAGTTATAACGAAGAAGTTATAACCATTCTAAAATTCCCGACAAAACCAGCAACACCGATTAAACGAAAAACGCGAAGTTTCAATACAATAGTTTTTAGCCTTAAATATCTAAGTGAAAGTTGTAGATAACATTAAACCGCGAGAGTACATAAAAAGAACGTCCAAATCTGACTTCCTGACTTCGTATGAAGAAGTTATGATTTTTCCAAGATCCGGATATAGCAGTACACAGCTAAAAACTCGAAATAGAGATCGAGAGACTTTTGGCCAGAACAACCTAAATGAGAATCGAAGGTCTCAACAATAGTAGTACAACGATGAAAAGCCTGACGAAAACGGACATCGGATGAAGAAGTTATGGATTTTTAACGGAATTTTCGTGTCCCGGCCCGTTAAAAATAAATAATTAAAAATAAATTCAAAAATAACCGATGAAGTCTAAACGAGAGTTGTAGAGCATATTTTCAGCTACGCGTGCATATAAAGAACATCGAAAACGGAGCTCGTATGCGAAAGTTACGGATTTTACAAGTTCGAGGCCTGAAATCCGAGGCTGTCAGGTTTGCCACGACGTGGCACAGTTTTGCTGCGACCCGGAAAGTGAATGATGGCGTCCAATCAATGGAAGAGGATAACACTTGCTCCCCACGACGTGGCCAGCCTTAGCCACGATGTGGCACACCAGAAATTCCCCTATAAATAGATTTCAAGGGCTCCGAGTTCCATTGCTCAGTTCCCTTCTTTCTCGCGCCGAAACTCTGCGTTAAGCCCCCGAGACCCTCCCAAAGCCCCAGTTTTCACCTTCAAGTCCCGAAGGAAGGTTTTTTGTTCCCGAGATTCCCGAGAATCCCGAGATTTTCCCGCGTTTTGCAACTCTTCATGTCGAAGTTCTGCTAGATTCTTCTCTCGACTACTTCAAATCAACCACTTCAATCATGTGAGTTCATACCCGTATAATCTACACTTTCAAATGCTTTATAAATGCTTTTTATACACTTTTAAGGGGAGGGGGAATACAAGTAAACGCACGGTTATCCCCGTGTGAAAAACATAAATCTTTGTTATACTTTTTGGTTATGTAATCAATCACATGTGATTATAACTAACATACAATTGGACTTACTACACTTTTATCCGTTTCACCAAAGAGAATACTTCAAATAGATTTCTCAAACGTTTTTACATGTTAAAACACTTTTATAAACTGTCTTACAAACTGTATGTTTCTTTTTTGAATCTGTTATAGTTGTGCTTCAAACAAAAGTTTTCTTACACTTAAAACTGTCTTGTCAACTGTTTTCGAATTGTTTTATAAACTGACATCAAGTCATAAATTCTTATCTATTAAACTCTTCAAAGGTTTTACAAAACCTCTTTTATATTTTTATATTGTTAAATTCTTGCCTATATATGTCTAGTTAAATAAGAAAGGTTTAAAAGACTTGGAATGACTAGCACACCTTATTTATTTTTCTGTTCTCGTTGGGATGTGGCCTTAGGGTATCAGTTATTCGTCCAATGTCGTCTAAATATTAGTTATATAGATCAGGTATACCTATATAGACATAAAATTTCCAGCAGTTAGTTCAGTTCCGACACTCTTGGGTAGCAAGGGTGTATAAACCTACTTGGACACTCATCAATTACATTCTAGTAAACTATTATAGGAATAGTTTAGGGGATACAAAACATTATTCCTATTACAAGGAATCACACAAGAGTCAGTTCATTCATGAGTCTATACCAACGTTTTATTTACAAGTGTGCATTTTCATAACAAGGATAATCTTTTCATACAAAAACGTATTTCATTATATTACTCATGAACTTGTTGTTAGCAAACATGTGAGACAATGGCTTTGTTAGTACCAAAACAAAAGTCCCCGTCTGTAACCAGAGTCTCCTGGAGGGAGAGCGCGAATTTGTGTATAGATATATACGGCTTTGACGAACCTGCACCTAAACTGTCAGCTCCACTTAGGCCGGTAGGCCTGGGGTGACAAATGTCGACATTAGTACCACGTCTAGTATGGTTATGAGAAACTTACCAACAGCGGAAACAACAACTCTTGTACGTAGTAATATACATTTAACTAAATGATGCTCAGGGGGTAATGACTATACCATGGGACATTATTAGCATGTTCACAATTCGGGATAAACACCCTTTTAACCAGTTTTACTTGAACAAAAGACTCACAGGGAGTATTAGAAACATATTCGATATAGATAAACTATTTTCCTTATTACTTATATTGTGACTCGTACACATAAACGTCGAGGTAAACTATAACTTTTATAAAAATAGTTAAACAAGGGAAAAACCGTCACATCTACAGTGATGCTTACTTTCGAAATGGTCAGGTCTTGGTAGAAGAATACTTTCAAAACATTCAGGTCTTGGTAGAAGACTACTTTCAAAACGGTCAGGTCTTGGTAGAAGACTACTTTCAAAACATTCGGGTCTTGGTAGAAGACTACTTTTTATATTAGTAGGAAATATGGGATTTTCTAGGGTTTTCATACTTATACTAAATGTTTCATCAAACATTCACCAGTCTTTCATAACAACTTTTCAAAGCAATAACATTAAAATACTTATGAATTCACAAGCATTATTGCTGATACTCGCTTTCAAAATAACTTGTATTCTCAGGTCACAAATAGACAGGTACGACGACCAGGTTTTCTGAAGACGGAGAAATCAAGACTCCTCTTTTATTTTGATTAGTTATCATGTTGTCTTATACTATGAAAGAACACAAGTGTAATCAAAATTATACTATTAATGCAATGGATGATGTTGTTGCTTGTTTACTACTTTACATTTGTTGTGATACATTACATGACGTCCTCCACCCCAGAACGTTTCCGCCGTTCTCGGTTTTGGGGTGTGACATTAATGGTTAATATTGGTTAACCATAATGTTCAAAATAATATAAATGGCGAAAGTATAGTGGCATAAAAATGAAAAGAGAATACAAAAAGTTCTCGGCACTAATGTTTGTAACCTAGCTTATGGTAATAGAATGAAATGTGTACCTTTGATACTCATTGTAACACCGTAAATTTCAAAACAATTTTTCGCATTTTATAAAAACATAATTAATTTATTATTAATAAAAACATCATTGTTTGAAACTCAAATTCATAGCATATAACAATCCCAAGATCTCATAACATAAAAATCCCGTGTGTGTACTGATCAGGCCGTCGCCTTCCTGCAATCCTCTCTAGTACCTGAAACGAATAACACCAAACACTGTAAGCACAAAGCTTAGTGAGTTCCCCAAAATACCATATATATAACACATATTAGCCACTCGAGGCTATAACTCTTTGGGTTCGTGCACCCAACTCTATGAACCCTCAGACTCTATCCCTGTGAACCTTCTGGTTCTAACTATGTAGCATGCACAACATAAATCACATAAAATAATGCAGTGCAACACATAACACATATATAGCATACAACACTGTATCACATAACTCTAATTACCTACTTAAGGTAAAGTATAGTGAGAAGACTCACCTCGCGTATCTCGGTAACTCGTAAATCCCTGAAATCACTAATGCTCGATCACCCGAGCTATAGTCCTCCTATAACACAAATACATCTCTAATTAACACTTTCCCAACTAGGGTTGACTAACTCTATCAAGTCAACACCGGTTAACTCTGCTCAATGGTCAACGGTCAACCCAACTCGCCAAGTCTGGCGTGGACTCGCCGAGTCTCTACGGGGACCCGATTCCTCTGAATCCCTTTCGACTCACCGAGTCACTCACCCAACTCGGTTACTCAACCCATGGTTCGAAAACACAGAACAACTCGCTCCAACTCGTCGAGTCTGCCAATGGACTCGACGAGTGCATTCCATGCACAACCCCAAACGACCTTCTGAGGTCAGATCCGTTCCACTAACTCATAGATCCAGTCTTTCCAAGCTTATTTATCACGTAAAGTTTATGTCTTGGCGCTCATATCACACCTATTGACTCATAAATGGTGTTTTAACCTCAAACACAATGATCCCAAACCAAAACCTCCATAGACTCATATAAAGCTTGGACAAAGAGGCACTCTGGACCTCCATGGGTCCAGATCCAAAACCTAACTCGCTTAAGGGACCATGGGAGCACTAGATCTAGTCACAAAAGGGCTCAATAAGCCCTAAATCAACATGAACATCACCACAACAGAAAATGGTTCGAAAATAATACCTCAAACGTGATGTTCTGGACCTCAGATCTTCAGGAAGTTAACCCTCTTGCTTCCTCTTGGCTATAGCTTCCTTTCCCTTGCTAGACAACACCTCCAAGGTCGACAATGGCTCCTTATCTCACTCCAAACGCTCAAGCTCACTAGGGTTTCGCTCTGGGGGCTGGTGAGCACAAATGACGGCCATAAGGCCCTTTAAATAGGCCCCATACCCGAGAAATTAGGGTTTCATTAAACAGCACAGACTCGCTGAGTCCACCAATGCGACTCGTCGAGTCCGGTCATTAATCCGGGTGAGAAATCGCGTCTCTACTTGGCGAGTCTACGCACCAACTCGCCAATTTCTTTCACAAAACTCAAAATAAATTGAATAAATATAATACTTGAAATTCCGGATGTTACAATTCTCCCCCACTTGAATCTGACTTCGCCCTCGAAGTCTCATCCCTGAAATAGCTTCGGATGCTGCTCCCGCATCTCACGCTCTGACTCCCAGGTCAACTCGGATCCTTTCCGATGTTGCCACTGAACCTGTACCAGAGGAACCTCCTTTTTCCTCAGAACCTTAATCTTCCGATCCACAATCGCAACTGGTCTCTCTGCGTAGTTCAGGCTCGCATCCACCTGAATGTCTTCTAACGGCACTACCACTGACTCGTCGGCTATACACTTCCTCAACTGAGACACGTGGAAGGTATTATGAATCCGCTCCAACTCCGTAGGTAGCTCCAAGCGATACGCTACCCTGCCCATCCTCGCGATCACTCTAAACGGCCCAATATACCGGGGCCCTAGCTTGCCCCTCTTCCTGAATCGAATCACTCATTTCCAAGGAGATACCTTCAGGAGAACATAATCACCGACCTGGAACTCAAGATCGGATCGTCGTCTATCCACATAACTCTTCTGGCGGCTCTGAGCGGTCAACAATCTATGCCTGACCCGTTGTATCTGCTCTGTCATCTGAAGCACAATCTCTGTGCCACCCATCACTCGTTGCCCTACCTCTCCCCAACAAATGGGAGTCCGACACCTCCTCCCATACAACAGCTCAAAAGGCGGCATACCAATGCTCAAATGATGGATTTTACTGTAGGAGAACTCTGCTAAAGGAAAATACGTGTCCCAACTTCCGCCAAAATCCAACACGCATGCTCGGAGCATGTCCTCGAGCGTCTGAATCGTCTGCTCGCTCTAACCGTCAGTCTGCGGGTGGTATGCGGTACTAAAATGCAACCTCGTACCCAACTCCTCATGGAATTTCTTCCAAAATCTGGAAGTGAAACGCACATCTCGATCTGACACAATCGAGATCGGCACCCCATGCCGCGATACCACCTCTCTCACATATACCTCTGCTAACTTTTCCACAGAAGAACTCTCACTAATGGCAAGAAAGTGAGCGCTCTTTGTCAAACGGTCTACTATCACCCAAATCGCATCGACACCCCTCGCCGTTCTCGCCAATTTGGTGATAAAATCCATGGATATCTGCTCCCATTTCCATTCTGGGACTTCCAGTGGCTGCAACTTACCATGCGGTCTCTGATGTTCGGCCTTAACCCTACGACAGGTTAGGCACCTCTCAACAAACCACGCTACATCTCTCTTCATACAGGGCCACCAATACTCCCTTTTAAGATCCAGAAACATCTTAGTGGCCCCGGGGTGGATCGAGAATCTCAATCTATGCGCCTCCTCCATCAAGATGGTACGCATTCCACCAACAAACGGTATCCAAATCCGACCCTGGAAGGTCATAAGCCCTCTGCTATCGGTTACGAACTCTGATACCTGACCGATAACTCGTTCTCTCTTACGGTTCTCTGGTCTTACTGCCTCAGCCTGAGCCCCTCTGATGGTGTCCAACACTGGAGTCATCACCGTCAATCTCATACAAATATCTCGAATCGGGGCGTTCTCTACCCTACGACTCAGGGCGTCAGCTACCACATTAGCCTTGTCCGGGTGGTAAAGGATCTCACAATCATAATCCTTTACTATATCCAACCATCTTCTCTGACGCATGTTCAGGTTTGGCTGATCCATCAAATACTTCAAACTCTTGTGGTTTGTGTATACCGTACACCGAACCCCATACAGGTAATGGCGCCAAATCTTGAGGGCGAACACCACAGCCCCCAACTCCAGATCGTGGGTGGGATACCTTGCCTCGTGAGGCTTCAGCTGCCTCGATGCGTACGCGATCACATGCCCCCTCTACATCAACACCGCGCCCAACCCAAATATCGATGCGTCACAATACACCACGAAGTCCTCCATTCCATCTAGAAGAGCCAACATCGGGGCTTCCCACAATCTCTGGCGAAGAGTCTCAAATGAGGCCTGCTCCTCTGGGCCCCAGCTGAACACCACACCCTTCCGGGTCAACCTGGTGTGAGGAACAACAATCTTGGAGAAATCCCTGATGAACCTCCGATAATAGCCGGCCAACCCTAGAAAACTCCTGATCTCAGAAGGAGATTTCGGCACCTCCCAACTCAACATCGCCTCGATCTTGGCCGGATCGACCAAAATCCCCTTTTGGTTAATGAGGTGACCAAGGAATTGCACCTCTCGTAACCAAAAATCGCACCTGAAGAATTTGGCATAAAGCCTCTCCGATCTCAGCACACCGAGGATTTCTCGCAGATGCTCCTCATGCTACTCCCTGGATCTCGAATATACCAAAATGTCGTCAATGAACACAATCACTTATCGATCCAGCATCGGTCTGCATACCCTGTTCATGAGATCCATGAATGCTGCAGGCGCATTGGTGAGCCCGAATGGCATCACCAGAACTCATAATGCCCATAACGAGTCCTGAATGCAGTCTTCTGGATATCCTCCTCGCGCACCCTCATCTGATGATATCCAGATCTCAGATCAATCTTGGAAAACCAAGATGCTCCCTGCATCTGATCGAACAAATCATCGATCCTCGGCAAAGGATAACGGTTCTTGACCGTTAACTTGTTCAGCTCTCGATAATCTATGCACATTCGGTGCGAACCAGCCTTTTTCTTCACAAAAAGGATCGGTGCTCCCCACGGCGAGCTACTCGGCCGAATAAACCCCTTCCCCAGCAGTTCCTGAAGCTGCGAGGATAACTCCTGCATCTCTGGAGGTGCAAGGCGATAGGGCGCCTTGGCAATAGGAGCTGCCCCCGTAATCAAATCAATGCGAAACTCAACCTGCCTCTCGGGAGGCACACCCGGTAACTCCTCGGGGAAGACATCCAGGAATTCCCGCACTATCGGAACCTCCTCAACCGTACTCGGTTCTCTCTGTACCAACTCTCGTATCCACCACATATGCTACAAAACCACTACAACCCTGTTGTAGGCTCTGTCTCGCTCTAGCAGCCGAACAAAACGCTGAATCGGTACGGGTACCCTCTCCGTACACTGTAAGAACTCCCCCACTTGGGTCTCGTATAGTCACCAGCTGCCGCTCGCAATCGATAACGGCTCCAAATCTGCTCAACCAATCCATGCCTACGATGACACAGACGTCCCCCATCGCAATCAGGACCAAATCAATAGGAAACTCTACACCGAAGATCTCGAGTACACACCCTCGAATCACCTCCGTGGCATACACTGCTCTCTCATTGGCGATGGAGACTCTCAGAGGTCGACTCAACGCCTCCTGACTAATACTGATGTGCTGACTAAAATTCAGCGATACAAAAGATCGACTCGCACCCGAGTCAAATAACACCAAAGCAGGTACAAAACTCACAAGAAAAGTACCTACACATAACATAAAATAAGCACAAAACCTCAAACATTAAAATAAATACATGAAAGAATACATACCAGCCACGACATCGGGCGCTGCGCGGACCTCCTCCGCAGTCAACTGAAAGGCTCTCCCCCGAGCCTTCGGCGTCTCGGTCTTCACCGGCCGACTATCCGAAGCTTTAATCGCAGCAGGGGCAGTCCCCTGAGAAGCTCCCTGTGCTGACCCTCGCAGCAGCGGACACTCGGCCTTCCGGTGTCCAGTCTGGTTGCAATGGAAACACACTGCAAACCCCTTGGGGCAGTCCTTGGCCATATGCCCCTCCTTGCCACACTTGTAGCAAGATCCAGTTCTACAAACTCCATCATGACCCTTGTCGCACTTTCCACAAGTGCGGCCCTTCTGGCTCCCTGCTTTGGGATCAGCGGGCTTGGCCCGCTTGGCTGCCGGCTGGGACTGTGCCGGTCGCCGATCCCTCCCTTGAGACTCCGCCTCCTCCCTAGCCTGAGTCTCTAGCTCAATCTCCCTCTTTCGGGCATTTACCTGAAGCTCGGAAAATGTCCGGTACGAGGAGTTCTCCACGAACTCCCGGATATCTCTCCTCAAAATACTCAAATAACGGCTCATACGTGCCTGCTCAGTAGACACGTGCTCAGGGCAGAACATCGCCCTCTCATGAAACATCCTGGTGATAACCGTAACGGACTCTGTACCCTGCTTGATGGTCAAAAACTCTTGTGCCAACCGATCCCGTTCCACCGGGGGAACGTACTCATCACGAAACATGGTGGTGAACCTCTCCCAGGTCACCGCAGCAAGCTCTGCTGGAGAATAGTGTGTTGTCGTGAACTTCCACCAATCCTTCGCCCCCAGGCGAAGGTGGTTCAACGCAAACCGAAACCTCAAGTGCTCCGGGCACGAGCATGTATAGAAACACCCCTCAATGTCAGATACCCATCTCATCGATGCAATCGGATCCTGCGTACCATCAAACTCTGGTGGCTTCGTGTTGCTGAACTCCCTGAACAACAACGAGTCACCCCCTTGTGGCTTAGCAACAACAATGGCTGCGGTGGCCGCTGCAACAGCAGCCTTAGAAAGAGCGGCATAACGCTCGTCAAAAGTCTCAATCAGCGTGGTCTTGATAGACCCGAACATCTCTGGTATCTATGCCCTGATGGCCGCAGCCACCTCCTCATGGATGATCCGGCGGATCTCCTCATCACTGGTCTCGCTGCTCTCTGGCGCATGACATGTCCTCAGCATGATCTACCTATGAAAAACAACATACGATATATTAGAAACTCTCTCGAGCATACTCGCACTCGATAACTCGTCCCTCCTTGATCCCCGACATCCCGAAGATTCTTACTTGAACTGTACACCGTCCCGGTGTTTTCAGTAGTACGAGCCCAATACTACCTTCCACACCGCGTCAGTATACAACCTAAGTCCTCCTCCTAGGATCCCAAGTCCCAAGTACTCTATTATGCAAAATCCTTTCTCTAACAGATCTCTCATAAGCTCCTCGTTGCTACCTACTCACTCTCAAGCATCTCATAGCAGCTCACCTCTCCCTAGGCTAAGGCATCACAAATCAGGCCACTCTAGTCCTAATAGGAGTACCTAGCCCACTCTAGCATGATAATACATCATATCAATATCATAAACATATAACATAAAGGTATCTTGGGAAATCACCGTTCGGGCGCTGACTGATCGTACACACAACTCTGCTCTGCGTTTTCCAAAAATCTTTTACTCTTTTTGAAAATATTTCTCAAATCCTCAGTTTGAGTTCAAATACGCCCGAAGGTGTACTCGAATCCCTCAAACCAAGGCTCTGATACCAACTTGTAACACCGTAAATTTCAAAACAATTTTTTGCATTTTATAAAAACATAATTCGTTTATTATTCATAAAAACATCATTGTTTGAAACTCAAATTCATAGCATATAACAATCCCAAGATTTCATAACATAAAAATCCCGTGTGTGTACTGATCAGGCCGGCGCCTTCCCGCGATCCTCACTAGTACTTGAAACGAATAACACCAAACACTGTAAGCACAAAGCTTAGTGAGTTCCCCAAAATACCATATATATAACACATATTAGCCACTCGAGGCTATAACTCTTTGGGTCCGTGCACCCAACTCTATGAACCCTCAGGCTCTATCTCCGTGAACCTTCCGATTCTAACTCTGTAGCATGCACAACATAAATCACATAGAATAATGCAGTGCAACACATAACACATATATAGCATAGAACACTATATCACATAACTCTAATTACCTACTTAAGGTAAAGTATAGTGAGAAGACTCACCTCGCATATCTCGGTAACTCGTAAATCCCTGAAATCAATAATGTTCGATCACCCGAGCTATAGTCCTCCTATAACACAAATACATCTCTAATTAACACTTTCCCAACTAGGGTTGACTCACTCTATCAAGTCAACACCGGTCAACTCTGCTCAATGGTCAACGGTCAACCCAACTCGCCGAGTCTGGCGTGGACTCGCCGAGTCCCTACGGGGACCCAATTCCTCTGAATCCCTTCCGACTCACCGAGTCACTCACCCAACTCGGTTACTCAACCCCTGGTTCGAAAACACGGAACAACTCGCTCCAACTCGTCGAGTCTGCCAATGGACTCAACGAGTGCATTCCATGCACAACCCCAAACGACCTTCTGAGGTCAGATCCGTTCCACTAACTCATAGATCCAGTCTTTCCAAGCTTACTTATCACGTAAAGTTTATGTCTTGGCGCTCATATCACACTTATTGACTCATAAATGGTGTTTTAACCTCAAACACAATGATCCCAAACCAAAACCTCCATAGACTCATATAAAGCTTGGACAAAGAGGCACTCTGGACCTCCATGGGTCCAGATCCAGAACCTAACTCGCTTAAGGGACCATGGGAGCACTAGATCTAGTCACAAAAGGGCTCAATAAGCCCTAAATCAACATGAACATCACCACAACAGAAAATGGTTCGAAAATAATACCTCAAATGTGATGTTCTGGACCTCAGATCTTCAGGAAGTTAACCCTCTTGCTTCCTCTTGGCTATAGCTTCCTTTCCCTTGCTAGACAACACCTCCAAGGTCGACAATGGCTCCTTCTCTCACTCCAAACGCTCAAGCTCACTAGGGTTTCGCTCTGGGGGCTGGTGAGCACAAATGATGGCCATAAGGCCCTTTAAATAGGCCCCAAACCCGAGAAATTAAGGTTTCATTAAACAGCACGGACTCGTCGAGTCCACCAATACGACTCGTCGAGTCCGGTCATTAATCCGAGTGAGAAATCGCGTCTCTACTCGGCGAGTCTACGCACCAACTCGCCGAATTCTTCCGCAAAACTCAAAATAAAATGAATAAATACAATACCTGAAATTCCGGATGTTACACTCATAGTGAGATAACACATAGTCACATTCAAAATAAAAAACATTCAATAAAAAGTATAAAAAATTAAAAGAATTGTCATTAATAACTTCATATATTGATAGTTGATATTAACATTAAAATAAAGTTAAACATTCATACATGTTAAATGCGATTAAATCAAAACTATAAAATAAAATAGCTTAACATTTATATTACGTGTTATCTGGATAAAAAATAAAACAATCACTCATATACATTCAATGTGATTAAGTCAAAAACAGTAAATAAAAAAGCAATTTTTTTTAGAAAAAATACATTCTTAATATATCATAAAGTGAAGAAGAACTAAAAACATAACTTTCCTAGAAGTTTTGATTATAAATTAAAAAAAAACCTTCGAATAAAACTATAAAGTCAAAACAATCTTTGATTAGGATTAACGGTGTGAGAAGCCTCCGATTACTATTATGAGTGTGAAGATTAAACTAATTGTGAATAATGTTTAGAAATTATAGAATTAGCCGATTAGGAATTACAACATTAATCAATAATCTAACTCAATGCATGATTGGAAAATTGTATGTGTCTGCATGATCTACGTGATCATCCTTTGATAGTTTGATTACACATTCCTCTCCTGATAAGTGAGGATTACTGAATTATATTTTGGAAATTTAATGGGTCTTAAATAAGTTTGACTATATTATTTTATATATAATCCATACTTTTTATGCATTAAAATATAAAGTTAGCGGTTCGAATAATAATGGTTCGGTTAACCTATAAAACCATAACCGAACTCTTTGTTATCGGTTCACAAAAATTAAAAACCGAACTAATGGTTTTTAAAATGGTTCGGTTAATATGGTTCAGTTATATCGGTGAATTTGGTTATGGTTTGGTTTTTCGGTTGTTATGTTCACCCTTATATCTGAGAATGTTCTTAATAGCCACCATGTGAGGTTCATAGAGATGGCAACGAGGGCGGGGAACACAGGGGACCCCAATCCCCATCCCCATCCCCGAATCCTCATTCCAATCCCCATCCCCATCCCCACCCCCAACGGGGACTGGGGATCCCCAAAGGGGAAACGAGGATTTTTTTTTCTCTTTTAACATGCAAACTTTTACGTAAGAAAAAACTCTATATTTCAATTTTACCAGCATAAGTTTAAAGATTTTATAAAATATATAAGTACCCATAAATTGCAGAAAAAATATAAATAAATTTTCTACCAAATTTAAATACATACATAAAAAATCAAGTAAAAAAAATTATCAGATTGATATTTAAGGTAAAATAGATCAACCAAAGAGAAAAAAATATATCATGAGTTTAAATTAGATAAAAGAAAAATCAAAAAGTATAATTTCAACCAAGTAATTACTAATGAGTTAGGTTACTTAGCTCAAATTTTATGTATTATAAACTATACTATAAATATATGTTTTGTATTATTTTTAAATATTAATCAAGGTTGTAAAAATCGTTTAACGGTAGTTCGATGGTCGGCTGGTGTTAAGGGATTAATCTGTCTTGGCGAGGATTAATCGAGGATTAATGGGGACCATAGATTATTAATAAAATATTAAAATTAATTAAATATTAATATATCTTAAGAAAAATATGTACTTCAAAATTTGAAAATAAGAAAAATTGTAATTTGGAAATATGAAAATATAAAAATATGAACATTTTGGTATAATATTCGAAATTTTGAAAATTTAAAAATTTTGGAATAAAAAAAGAAAGTTGGTTTTTTGAATTTTTTTTTAAATTTTATTTACCTTTTTTGACTTTTTTTTTGACTTTTTTCGACTTTTTTGACTTTTGTTGACCGATTAATCCCGCCAAGGCAGATTAATCCCGCCAAACTTGATTAATCCTAAATTTCCGATTAATGCCTTAATCCTCGACGGTTGGAGAACGCCAAGCGATTAATCCATGATTAATCGCCGATTAATCTCGATTTCTGCAACCATGATATTAATATATGTCGGGTACGGGTCCAGGGTCGGGGATTAAGGGTATCCCCATCCCCATCCCCACTTTTTTTATTCAGGTATTCCCCAGCCCCGGTCAACCTAGGGATTCCCCAGTCAAAACGGGTGTGGGTTTCGGGTTCCCCATTGGGTATGGGGATTTTTGCCATCCCTAGAGGTTCATGTGGATTGGCTTGGAACCTGCCACAATAACAAAAAAAACATGATATCCAGTCTACTAGTTGTACGATACATTAGTGATCCTATTATCTGACGATAGAGGGTCATGTCATCAGCTGGTTTGTCCAGGGATGGTGTCAGCTTCGTCCCGAACACCATTGGAACCTTTACTCTTGAGTCTCTCATCATGCCAAATTTTGCTAGCAATGTCTTTGTGTATGCCTCCTAGTTGATAAAAATATCTTTTGGTCCCTGTCTTATGTTCAGGCCAAGGAAAAAGTTAATTCGACCCATTGAGCTCATCTCAAATTTAGTCTCCATCAATTTTCGAAATGCAGTTGTTAATTTGGGATTCGTGCAACCGAAGATGATGTCATCGACATAAATTTGGACTATCATTAGGTGGTCACCCTCTTTCTTGTGAAAGAAGGTTGGGTCAACCGAACCTTGTTTGAATTTCGACATTTTCAGAAAACGTGTTAAAGTTTCATACCAGGCTCTAGGGGTTTGCTTTAGACAATAAACTGCTTTGTCGAGAATGTAGCAATCATCAGGATATTTTTCATTCATGAAACCTGGCGGTTGTTCGACATATTCAGTTTCTTCCAATTCTCCATTTAGGAAAGCACACTTAACGTCCATTTGAAAGACTACAAAATTCTTATGTTCTGCGTATGCCAGAAAGATACGCACGGATTCTAACCTTGCAACTGGAGCGAAGGTTTCTTCATAATCAATTCTTCCTAACAATACCCTTTCACTACAAGTCTCGCTTTGTTCCGTATCACATTCCCTTCTTTATCCATCTTATTACAAAATACCCATTTTAAACCAACTACGGATGCATCCTTTGGAGTAGGAAACAATCTCCAGACTCGATTTCTCTCAAATTCATTGAGTTCGTATTGCATAGCCTGTACCCAATCAAAATGATCGAGTGTAGTGTAGACGGTTTTCGGTTCTATCTTGGAGACAAACGAATTAAACATGCAATACTCTACTTATGAGAATAAAGCAGTTTGTTTCGCTTTAACTTGAGAGCATGTAAGGACTCCCTCAGATGATTCACCAATCACTTGTGTTTTCAGATGATCTATTGTCCATTCAGTGAGTGGAGGGTAATCTGGATCATAGGCAGGATCCAATTCAACATTTATGTCCTCTTCGAATTCTGACTGATCGTCAGAATTATCATTTGTATTCTGATTCCCCCCCTCGAATGATGAGACGGTTTCAACATCGGGTTCATAATTCTCCCCCTCGATTGTACTATAATGGGTCTTGGTTGGAGATGAGTTCTCCCCCTGGAGAGGCGAAGCTTTTTTACTTGATGAAGGCGAATTTTCCTCCTGAAGTGGTGTGTTGTCTTTCGGAGTGCTATGTTTTGGTGTGCTTGAAGCATGTGGTTCGTTTGGACTCTAGGGTTCACTTTCTATGTCTTTTCTAGCATCAGTGATTACCTTCTTTAGGTTCTCGATTTTTTTATCAGCTGCATTCGCTTCAAAGTAGATGGCCTTTTCTGGTTCATCAAAAAGCAACATGTACTCTTCAAACAGATTGGACATTGGTGTAGTAACTTTACCAGTAACAAGAAAGATTTCCTCCGAGGAACCTTCTCTTGATTTGAATTTCTTCATGTAATTGTCATCAAACGTGACATAATAGGTTTCTTCTAACTTCTTTGATCTTTTGTTGAGAACCCTATATGCCTTGGAGGTTAGAGAGTACCCCAAGAAAATCCATTCATCAGCTTTCACATCAAATTTGTTTCGGTTCTCTTTGGAGTTGAAGATGAAACAACTGGAACCGAAGACATGGAAAAACTTTACGTTAGGTTTGCGATTATTGAAAATTTCATATGAAGTGACAGAAAATCGGTTATTGAGAAAGGATCGATTGTGGGTATAACAAGCAGCAGCAATAGCATCAGCCTAGAAATAAAGAGGAAGAGATGTGAAGCTAAGCATGGTTCGGGTTGCTTTACATAAAGATCGGTTGCGTCTTTCGACTACTCCATTCTACTGTGGAGTGTAAGGATCTGAGAAGTTGTGTGTGACTGCCTTTTCGGCTAGAAATTCTTCAAATTCTTTGTTCTTCAATTCCAATCCGTTGTCGCTTTTGATGTTACGAACCAATTTTTGCAGCTGAACTTCCATTTGATTTATGAAGCTCTTCAGTTTTGGAGTAGCCTCTGGTTTTTGTTTAAGAAAATATACCCAAGTGAAACGGGAAAAATCATCAACAATAACAAGTATAAACTTACTACTGCCGATACTCTCAATTGCAGATGGTCCACATAGATCAATATGAAGAAGCTCAAGAGGCTCGATGATATTTGTATTTACAAGAGGTGGATGACTCTTTCTGCTTTGTTTTCCCATTTCGCATGCAGCACATAGATGCTCTTTATCAAACTTCAAGAGGGGAAGACCTCTCACATGATCACCAAGAACGAGCTTGTTGATATCTTCAAAGTTGAGGTGCGAGAGTCTTCGGTGCCACAACCAACTTTCATCAAAATTAGCCTTAGTTAGTAGGCATACAACAAGCTTCCCTTGTATCGGATTAGATTAAGTGGATACATCTCGCCTTTTCGCTGTGACTTCAGAAGAACTGTTTTCGTTTTCTTCTCAATGATCTCGGATCCTTCCTCATCAAACAAAACCTTCAAACTAGTTCCCACAACCAATTGCAAAACACTGATTAGGTTGTGTTGTAATCCTTCCACATAGGCAACTTTACGAACTGACAAATCTACATTTGTAATCATCCCGTAGCCCTCTATCATGCCATAAGAGTTGTTTCCATACTTGACACATCCCTCGTCTTTGAGTGCATAAAACTCCCTTAGCTCTTCCTTCCTTCCTGTCATGTGACGTGAGCAGCCACTGTCAATATACCATTCGTCATCGAACTGATCGTCACATATAATCTGCAAAAATTAGGCAGATTCAGGAACCCAAAGTTGTTTGGGTCCTGGTGAGCCTTTTACAGCATAAGGAAAAGCAATAGAAAGATCAACCATATACATGCGTTTTATTAAAGTGGTTTTATCTTTCTTTTAATGGTGAAAACTTTGATTTTGTTATTTCCTTTGTTTGAATCATTTTGTTTTTCTTTAATTGGATTCTTAACAACCCCTTTCGTATCCTTCCTAGGGTTAGTAGTCATCTTCGTTAGTTGTTATTCTGAATCGGATATGAGCTTTCCCTTTCATTTAACATCCTTGAGAGGAGTTTGATTCGATTGAGAGTGTGGATGGTAGTTTTTCGCGATGAACCTTCTTGGTGATGATGACCTGTGAACGAGATGTCCCTTTTGTTTTTGTGTAGCACAAGAATGAAAGAGAGAACACTGCTTGGGTTTTGCTTGCGAATTTGATTTCGCTCTTTGAGTGGAAGGCTTTTCTTTATTCACATAGTTAGAGTTCCGGGATTGCGAAAACTGCTTTCTTTCATTGAGATTCTTCTGATATCTCCTGTTTCGTTGACGCTTTTGCTCTGTAAGTTGCTTAGAAGATTTGTGAATATTCACATTCGGTTTCGGTTTCCTTGCATGAGTTTCGCTCCTTACTGACTAAGACTCGCTTGTCCTTTTGGTCTCGATTTGAGTTTCTTTTGTACCACTTGTACTTGATTTAGCGAAGTTAGATGGCTTATTGATTGGTTCAGCCATGTATCTGCCTTTTACCCTCGAATAGGTTCGTTCCGATAATCCTTTCGTTTCCTCTGCGTTATCAATTGGGGCAAACCAAAAGTACTCATCACAGCCATCAACATTATCTTCATCTACCAAGGAAGTTAGCTCAACTGTTTGCTTCTTGGTAACTCCAGTGGTGGCATACACTTGATTCGGTACAATTTGTACCTTTCGGTGTACCACAGCCTTTTCTCTTAGGACTTTGTTCTGATCTTTAGACGATCGAGCGAACTCAACAGAGTTTTCAGATATAAGGACTTTTGTTGGTTCGGGTTCGGTTTTAACAAATTTAGAACAGTTAACCATGTCCTCTACAGAAATTTCACTTCTATCATTGTCCTCGTCAAATTCAGAAGTATTGTCAACATCAATCTTGTTTTCTGAGCTTAACTTGGTACTCAATGAATAAAAAATCTGTACGGTTTCAGTCTTAATTTTCAACATATCATTCTTATCCAATAATTTTTTTAATAGGCATCAGTGGTTTCTTCTGACGAGACAATTGATTCGCAGTTATAACAATCAACATCTATTTCGTCTTCCTTTAGTTCAAGAAAGGGCAAAATCATTTTGTGAATCTTTTTGCCAATATCGCAATCTAGATGCAACTGAGTAATATTTGTATAAAGACGCATAGCAATTAAATAAAAAATATCCTTTTTTTAAATTTCAAATTGTCACGTTGCAAATATATCAATTCGTCTCTTGCCCTAACCAACTCTAACTCCTTCTACTCTATCCATATCCTTCGCTCCTCACTCTTGGAAGATACCTTGCTAATTTGATCAGTTAGGTTAGCATTTGTGAGGCGAGTTTGTTTTAGGCTACCACTTAGACTAGACAATTTAGATTGTAAAATCATTTAATTCCTTTTCATAGTTAGAAATCGGTATTTTGAGTGTTTTATGGATAGACTTTACCTTCTTGATCAATTGATCACATTTGTTGATCTGTTCTCCAACCGGTTTCGTTGTGAAGCAGCTATCCTCCTTCTCTTTCGCTTCATCATCCCCGCCATCTGTATTGTAGCCTCTCATTTGTGACACTCCCGCCGTCACCATCAGACACCTTCCTACCAACTCAGAATCTTCTTACTTCACAATGAATGCCCTGCCACGAGTGGGTTTGCATACTTCCTCATCTTCCGAATCAGTAGACCATACCTCTACTCCACCGAACTCGTTTTCTTCAACATTTTCCTGCACAAGAAACACAGGCACGGATTTATCGTTAGATTTCTTCTGCTTGGCTTCTTCAAGCTTACGAGTGTGATAAGCTTCATTGTCTTCAATCTCTTTCTTCTCGTTTATTCTTCTTAGCATGCATTCCTTCGCTAGATGGTTTTTTCCATGACAATAATTGCAGTCATAGCCCGAGTCACCCACAAGTTTGCTCTTTTTCTTTTCCTCTTCTTTCTGAGGAGCACTTTTAATCTCCTCTTTCACCTTCTCCGAAATGTAGCTTCCATGCCAGTTTCGGTTCTTGGTTGGAAACTTCTTTCTTGCAAACTGCTTGGGATTGGATACCATTAGTGCATATTCTTCATCTGTCAAATCACATTCAGAAAGATTTAACTCTGTTTCTTCTTCAATGAGATTCTTACCCTTTGAAATAAGTGCCAATGATCCCATTCTGAAAACTACTTTCGTTTCCTTGGTCACAACACTTTCATGAGATTTGAGAATTCCCACGAGCTTCGCCAGTGAGTAGGATTTAAACTGTGCATGAGCTTTAACAGTTGAAACCACCTTCATCCATTCCGGCCTTAGACCATTCATAAAAGTGACTTTCTGTTCGATCACCTCTTTGCCAATTCCATGCTTGATCATCTTGTTGAGAAGATGGTTGTAACGATCGAATGTTTGAATGAGACTTTCATCTTGCTTTTGCTTGAAGTCACCAAACTCCGAAAGCAGAAGAGTTTGAGTGGAATGTTCGAGATCCTCATCGGTAGAATACAGATCCTTAAGTCGGTCCCAAATCTCCTTTGCAGTGGCACACGTACTTACATGACGAAAGGTGTCAGACTGTAAAGTGAATCTGATCATCTTCATTGCTTTTACATTGTTAAGCAGCTTGTCCTTCTCGTCTTGAGCAACATCTTTCACGTCAATCATCAGTTGATTATACTCTTTTTGAGTCTTAATGGTTCTTTGGGTTCCAGTATGAGAAAAATGACCCACGGTGATTGCCTCCCAGATTAAATATTTGTTGTCCTCTGAACCAAGGACATAATCTTCAAAGTGAAGAGACCAGACTTCATACTCTTGAGTATATAAAATTGGAATCCTTGTAGTCGAACCAATGCTGTTGGAGATGTTAATGGGATTGGTTTGAGAGTCGTCATGAGACATAATGACTTGATTTTTTTACCTGTTAAGAATCAGACTTGTAAAGCGGTATTAGGGTAATATCGAGATCTATGAACAACGTCAATGAACAGATGATGGCTCAATAGATTCAATAAAAGCGGAAACCCTAAAGATATTCTTCAAACAGAAGAGATGTGTATGATTTACACAGCCTCCTGCTCTGATACCAATTGATGAGATTAAAAACGTTTGGATCGATAAGATTCTTAAATAAATAAATCAAGAACACAATGTAAATAAGAGCACAAGATGAACAAATGCTTAAGTCGAATGATTAATAAGTCGCGACCTCATAAGAACTCTATGAATAATTGCTACTGTAGAGGTGTGCTAGGTTTACAATACGATCAAAGAGAAAAACTATTAAAAAGGTGTGACAACCCGGAATTTTCATTCGGTCAAACCCTAAAAGTCAATCACTTCATATTATAAGTCAAGTTCACTTTTACTTGTTTTTGGGAAAAATAAAGTTTGTTTTATTATTTTAATATTATTTTTAAACGAACGGGTGAAGGAAATTGCCGTCTCGGGTTTTGAATTTTAAAAACTGCAAACACCTCGCGTCTTAGAAGTTCCCGGCCAAACTATTTTGTTTGGGTCGAAAAATCATCCCAAAAATCCGTAAACTCATGCTTATCCATGAGTTTACTCCCCAAGTCTAGCCATTTGTGTTTACTCACCAAATACCCAAAAGAGTAAACTCCGAAATATCCTTTCAAGTATCATCCTTGATTTTGTTCTAGATCTTCAAACTAGTAAGTGTTCTAACCATTTCAAGTTGGTTTAATACTTAATCTAGTGTTTGTGCATCTATTCATCCATTCATTTTTGTGTTTTGATTAGTTTTTCCAAAACACCAAGAACACACACTAGTGTTCTTGGACTTAAAGTTCATTTCAAGCTTCCACAACGTAAGTACTTCTATCCTACAGTCATTTAAAGCTAGCTATACATGTTTATACCAAGGAAAAGTCCCAAGAACACCAAGTTAAAGGTGTTCATGGTTTTGGGAGGTCCCGAAACCCTAAACACCAAGTTTAGGGCCAAAATGGTGTGTTAAGGAGCCTAGATGCTTCACAATGCCTTAGGGACTTGTCTAGATTCATCCTTGATGAGTTTATGACACAAAAAGCACCAAAATCATACATTTTTATGTGTTTACGGTTTGGGGATCTCCCAAAACCGTAAACACCCCAAATGATGTGTAAAATTCCCATAAATGTCCCACGGTTGTTCCTTATGTCTAAATCTAACCTAGACTATTGCCATGTTTGAGCTAAGGACTTGAAAACCGCCAAATACCAAACTTATGGGTTTAAGGTGGTAAACTCATGAGTTTAAGGTAGTAAACTCATGAGTTTAAGGTAGTAAACTCATGGAGAAATGGTCCTTAGACTGTAAACTCCATTTAGGAGTGTTTTAATGCCACACAACACTTCCTAAGGCTAAATCATGAAGTAGGAATGCTTGGAATAGCTTAGAAGACTTCAAAACAACAAATGGTCAAAAGGTTAGTAGTTTATGACCGTAAACTCAAGAGTTTACGACCGTAAACTCAAGGGGTGTTGGTCCTTAGGGAGTAAACTCATTTTAAGAGTGTTCCTTGAACCCCAATCATACTAGCCTTTCCCTACAACACTTAGATGCACTCCTGGACACTTATAACACTTATACAAGGTGTTTGTCATGTCCTGGAGTGTCTTGACTTGTTTATTAGTTGTTTAAAGACTAATTGTTTATATACATATGTCCTCATATGTACTTAGGATCTTTGTTCGTGTCTAAGTCTTCACTTGACACCAAGCACTTATCCAACACTTCCATCCGATCCACTCGCAACAGGTGAGTTCATACCCCTTAATCAACCTTTTAAATGTTTTTAAATACTTTATGGGGGGATACAAGTAGAATCATGCTACTTATTATATCAATCACATGTGATTAATAAGCAACATTCAAATGATTGGCTACTCATTAGCTGTTTTACCAAACAGTTTCCTTCAAATGTTTTTCATAAACACTTATTATGTTTAAAACTACTTATAAAACTGTACATTTTACTCTGTATGTTTCATTTCAAACTCATTTACAATTGTGTTTCAAACAAATGTTTCTTTATACTTAATCTGTTTTACCAAACCCATGCTTCCAACCCGTTTATAGATTGACATCAAGTCGATCTTTTCTTAGATAATAATTATGTTCAAAGGTTTTACAAAACTTATTTTATGCTTTTATATTATCAATTGCATGCCTATATATGTATATATATATATATATATATATATATATAAGAAATGTTTAAAAGACTTAGGAAGGCTATCCACCCTATTTCCTTTTCGCACTTGAGATGTAGTCTGGTGGGACATCGGGTATCCGTCCGAAGGTTGTTTAAATATTAGTTATATATCATATGTACATATATAGTCATAAAGGTCATTCCAGTTCATCCAATGCCCTTGGGTAGCAAGGGTATACATCCATGTTCATACGTACCAGTTACATAACTAGTAAGCTACCATATGGGTAGTTTAGGAAGATACTAGAACTATTACTAGAACACAATATCATACAATGAGTCAGTTCATTCATGAGTCAATACTTGCTAGATAGAGAGAGAACACAATACAACTAGTACACACAGTACATTACTATACATGCTAGATAGAGAGAGAACACACGTTACAGCTAGTACACGCAGAACATTACAGTACATTTACATAGATACATCTACATGAGTACATTTACATGAATATGTTTACATATATACGCTTACATGAATACATTTACATGAGTACACTTACACGAATTACTAGTACATTTTATATGTATAGATTCTGTTATATAATCCTCATTCTTATCTTTACCTTGTGATTCAATCACATAATCGACAAGATAGATTGGATTTAATATCCTAGTACCAAAGGATACGTTGCAGGATTAACCATTCCTAGAATCTCTGTTAGCTACAGAGGTAAAAGAACATCCACGGATGTCAACGGTTGATACCATTACAAATATACTTTAAGGGACTAACTATTCCTATACCCAGCTGTTAGCAACAGAGGTAAATGTACATCTACGGATGTATTCAGTTAACATTGTTAGTTACCCTAGTATCAAAGGGTAATACTAAGGCTACATTCAGAACAGTCGGGTCTTGGTAGAAGGCTACATTCAGAACAGTCGGGTCTTGGTAGAAGGCTACATTCAGAACAGTCGGGTCTTGGTAGAAGGCTACATTCAGAGCAGTTAGGTCTTAGTAGAAGGCTACATTTAGAGCAGTTAGGTCTTGGTAGAAGGCTACATTCAGAACAGTTAGGTCTTGGTAGAAGACTCCCTTTTATAGTAGTAGGAATCATAGGGATTTCTAGGGTTTTTCAAACGTTTACATTTGTTCTACAAACATTTTCATACTTATACGAGTTTCCTTTCAAAACAATTTCAAATCTTTCATTACAAGTTTTACAAATTAAGACACACTAATACTTATGATCACTAGCTTTAAAGCTGATACTCTCTTTCAAAATAACTTGTATCCTCAGGTCAACGATAGACAGGTACCATGCAAGGTTTAGAGAAGATGGAGCTCGATCAAGACTCATCTTTCATTTTGTTTATACTTTAGTGTCTATTATAATTTGGCAGAACACTTGTATTAAAATTATATTATTAATGCAATGGATGATGTTGTTGCTTGTTTACTACTTTTCATTGTTGTGATACTGCACATGACGTCCTCTGCCCCAGAACGTTTCCGCCATTCATGGTTTTGGGGTGTGACAAAAGGCGTACATACTAAGATGCATGCATGCACTATATAAAGTAAACCCTAATAAATGTAATATGGCTGTACATGCCCATAACCGAGAATATAATAGATTTATACAAAAGCCCAATGACGCAACACTTCATAACTTAACATTCTATTTCGCTTGTCGATCTTTGTTTTCATGTTCATCAACAAATCGCAACAAGATAGTACGTGATGTGCATTCGGGAACATGGATTGAATGGCCATTTCAATTGAATTGGCTCTATATGATATGATAGCCAAAGATGGCATGTCCCCAATGCATTCTTTGAGTTTTGATAAAAACCAAATATATGGCTCTCCACTTTCAGTTTTCCCAACACCAAATGCAATTGGAACGATTTGGTTATTACCATCCATGCCTACTGCTCGGAACATGGTGCCAAGTATTTCCCCTTAAGGTGTGTGCCATCAATGATAATAATAGGACGCAAACATCTTTGAAACGCTCGAACCTAAAATAATAATTAATAATCTAATTAAAGCAAACGCATGTGTATGGACATTAAATATAAAAAAGTAGGTATATAAATAATATTACCGCGCATCCAATAGCCATGAAAAATATTCTAATTCGTTGTCATCACTCGTCTTTATATGTGTAACCGTCCCTGGATTCTTCTTCTTCAAGTTGTAACAGTATATAAGTAGTCCAAGAAATCTTTCTTTAGGGGTCCCTCTCAATAGATTTAGAGCATACATAATAGCATTCCACGCTTTCCAATATGAAATATGTAACACTCTAAAATTTCAAACAAAATTTTCAGTTTTAAATCACATAAAATCAGTACTACATTTTCTCAAAACCACAATGTATCTATGTCAAAAACTCAATTCAACAAAACAACTGATAATATCTTAGAATCCTCGACATAGTCTCGAACAGGTGTGTACAATCAAGTCGGTGACTTCCCGCGATCTTCAGAAGTACCTGAAACACATAACACACAACACGGTAAGCACGAAGCTTAGTGATTTCCCCAAAATACCACATACACAAATAATAAGCCTCTCATGGCTATAGCTTGGAATAGACCCTCCGGTCTCATGCATCTCGGTGAGGACCCTCTGGTCTCACAGCTCGGTGTGGACCCTCCGGTCCGGTATCACAGCTCGGGTTGGACCCGCCAGTTCTATATCTCGGTGAAGACCCTCCGGCCTCACAACTCGATTTGGACCCTCCGGTCCTAACTCAGTAAAGCACAGAATAGTAGAGCATATATCACAAAGAAAAATTGAATAATATCACATAACTCAGAATAAGCACATAGGACCCTCCGGTCGATAATTCAAACAAGACCCTCCGGTCACACAGTATTACCGCTCATGTAAGTATAGTAAGAATACTCACCTCAGAAGTAAGCAAGTAGATCTAGTACCCCACAAACAGTCTAGACTTCGCATACATAATATAATTATCTATAATAAGCAATCTGTAATAACCACTTTGAGATGCTAAGCTAACTCCTCCACTGTATCTCAAAAGGGTGAAAAGACAATTTTACCCCTACATGGTCTCCAAGGTCCACAGTTGACCAAACTCTAAAAGTCAATAAAAGTCAATGCTCAAGTCAACAGTCGATGTTGACTAACTCGTCAAGTGCATCTATGCGACTCGTTGAGTTCCTTCACTTTATCTGAAGTATCCGGAAAATTCAACTCAACTCGACGAGTTGTCTCATCAACTCACCAAGTTGTAGCCTGTCCAGTCTATAGGGGAAAACCCTAGCTGACTCGTCGAGTTGGCTCATGCACTCGTCGAGTCCCTCTAGACCAATTCTCATTCAGACAATTCTAATCAGAAATAATGTCCCAAACTCTAGATCTAGCCTCCCATGGCTGATGTACCATGTAAAGCTTCAAGCTTTACGTCCATGCAAGGCATCTAGGGCTCGAAATGCCATAATAAGCTCTATATGGGGTTTAATGCATAAAATCTTGTCACTAGCTTAATAAAGTTTGGATCTTTGGGCTCAAAGGACCTCATTTAGTCCAGATCTGATGTTTCACTTCATGTCATGCTCAAATGACTCAATAACCAAAAGATGGATGGGAGAAAGTCCTAAAACTCCCTAGAAAGAGATCTAACAAAAGAAATGATCAAGGTGGTAGCTTTTTACCTCCAAACAGAAGCTAACACTGAAGCACACTGGATCCAAAAGTCCCTCCTCGTTCTAAGTCTTGTTTTCTCCAACCTCCTTCCAAAAGTGCACTAAAACACACAACATTAGCCTCTATTTCTCTCACATAAGGTTATAGCTCGATTAGGGTTTCTCACAGAGTGTTAGGGTTATAAGGGAGGCGGAAATTGAGGCTTAAGGTCCTTTAAATAGAACACAAACCCTGAAAATTAAGGTTTTATCACTCAGCACCTACTCATTGAGTTGGGGTCCTCCAACTCGTCGAGTAGACTCTAAAAGTCACGCGACCATTAACTCCTTTACTCGGCAAGTTGGGGCATCCAACTCGTCGAGTTGCTATGAAATTATGAATGTAAATTAATTAAATATTATACTTGGGAGTCGGGATGCTATTAAATAGGTACACAAATACGGTCATTTAAAGTTTGTTGTATCTGCTTCCCCCGCAACATATTACCGATACTATCGGCCAATATGCACTTCAAGAATTGACACAATACCTTTTTGTTGGGTTGGTAGTGACGGGGACATAGCTATGTATTTGAGCAAGTGTGTTTCTCTGATAGTTTAACCAGTTTAAATGAATCAATAGTATTATGTTTTCATTCCCTAATCTTCCAGTCACAATTATCCATACATCGAACAGCTTCAAACCTGTCTGTTGTAGATTTTTTACCTTTATATTAAAAACTTTCACTAACACTTTTCAGTCCTAAATTAGGATCAAGTTTTTCTTTGTTTTTGAAGATTTGGAATTACTTAATATGGTAATTATACTTGTGTGTTGTGGCCCCTTTAATATTTTTTTAAGCTAATTTGTGCAGTGGTAAAGGATTAGGCATACCCTAATTGGTGGGTTGTGTTTCTTCAGAATCAGAAAAATAATAAGGAAACTTTTCAGGTTGTGTTTTTCGTGGTTGTGGTAAGGGATCATTTTCCTCTCCACCATCTTCATGATCATCCCCATCAAATTTAGTGTAACTCTGAAAATGTTCCACTGACTCTCCATATAGAACTATATTACCATCATCAATCAACATCATTTGTTTTGCCTCATCATTCGCAAATTCATCAACATCAACAGTAAGGTCATCCTGAAAAATAGCCTTACCTTTAGATCTATAATCACCCCCATGTATATGGTACTTGTAAAAAGCAAAATGCTTGGTTCTCATAGGTAATAAATTACAAATTCGGTTACTTCCAGTACCAGAAGAACCATTTCGAGAATGATTTTTCCCGGGAAATCGATTAGTACCACTATCGATAACATTATTAGCAAAAAACAATTGTACTGTGTTGGGAGGAATAGTAGTAACAAAACTAAGAAAATATCTAACATCATTATCATCAATAATCTACATAACTATATTTGGTCCAGGACATTGAAAACATAGACGAATTTGATTTGTGTGTAACTTAGACTTGGAAGCAACCAACATAACTAACCCAAAAAAAGTTGATGTAATTGGTTATATCTACACCAAATCATGTGTAATCTGGAGCAAGGTACTACATACATCCGTAGGTACGCTGCCATTGCCCTCCAGTAGAAACCGGAACTCGGAAAAAAAAATCGTATACATACTCATTTCGGAATGTTTTTAGAAAGTATCGAACACACAAATATATTAAAAACATAAATGTATTGCATATTTGGAAGAAAACAGAGAACACCCTTAATTTTATCTCTCGAGAACACCACTTCGGAATGTACGGCCGTTTCGTACGTTAGTCCGGAATACACTTTTCTAGTCTGGAAGGTACGTAGTGTGAGATTCCGGACCTCATCCCCACCAACCGGCAACCAGTCCGGAACAATATCCTAAATACTCAGAAATATCATATTCTGGAGAACACCTCCGCAACAAAACATCGTGCTCCAAAATATAGTATTCCTGATCAAGTGGTCATTTTTCCAAAAAAAATTATTGGTTATTTTTATTTAAATAGTTGTTTATTAGGGTTAGAATGATTTCATTAATAATGTTTCATTAATTAAATGCCACCATATGGCCCTTGGGATGAAATTTTGATTTGTTTGTCAAATTCAAGAGATGTTATGGGAAACAACCAACATAACTAACCCAAAAAAGTTGATGTAATTGGTTATATCTACACCAAATCATGTGTAATCTGGAGCAAGGTACTGCATACATCCGTAGGTACGCTGTCATTGGCCTCCAGTAGAAATTGGAACTCGGAAAAAAAATCGTATACATACTCATTCTGGAATGTTTTTAGAAAGTATTGAACACACAAATATATTAAAAACATAAATGTATTGCATATTTGGAAGAAAACAGAGAACACCCTTAATTCTATCTCTCGAGAACACCACTCCGGAATGTACGGTCGTTTCGTACGTTAGTCCGGAATACACTTTTCTAGTCTGGAAGGTACGTAGTGTGAGATTCCGGACCTCATCCCCACCAACCGGCAACCAGTCCGGAACAATATCCTAAATACTCAGAAATATCATATTCCGGAGCACACCTCCGCAACAAAACATCGTGCTCCGAAATATGGTATTCTTGATCAAGTGGTCATTTTTCCAAAAAAAGTTATTGGTTATTTTTATTTAAATAGTTGTTTATAAGGGTTAGAATGATTTCATTAATATGTATCATTAATTAAATGCCACCATATGGCCCTTCGGATGAAATTTTGATTTGTTTGTCAAATTCAAGAGATGTTATGGGAAACATCTCCTATGCCCTAATGTATAAAGTCATACGATTACAAACATTCACCAATATATTACCATTTTAGTGAACCTTTATAATTTATTTGACCTTGAAAACATACTCTTGTGTCTGGACACTATACACTATCAAGTTTTTTTTTTTTTTTTTTTTTTTTTTTTTGCATTCTTCACATTGTTTTTCTCACCATGATCTTTGGTTTTTCTTTTGATCTCTCTAGTCTAGCAACCGTTGCTGAATACAACCGAATGTATATTTTCTTGTGTGTGTGTGTGTATATATATATATATATATATATATATATATATGTGTGTGTGTGTGTGTGTGTGCATGTATGTATACACACACACACACACACACATATATATATATATATATATATATATATATATGTTGTTAGATAAAATCTTATGACACTTGTCATGACTCACAATAAATCTGATGCCACTTGCCAAGTTCTAATGACCCTTATTAGGAAATAATGTGGATAACACACGAAACTAAAAGCACACAAAGACACAATATTTACGTGATTCGATTAAGTTGACCTATATCCACCATGGGTAGGAGGGGAGTATTTTTATTCATAGAGTTCTCAAATAGAAATTACAAGTACAACCAATAGAGATTCATCCTACTCACTAAGGATAAAAAAAGACACTACAAATGACTTAGCATGTATCCCTATTTATACTTGACGGATCAGACCTAAAATCCTAATGGTCCAAGCCCATTGTCCCATAGGCTCATAAAAGGTGTCAACCAATCACAATCTGACATGCACTATTTTCTAGAACATTCATCCTTGTCATACAACCCAAAAGTATCAGCATCGCACATGATAGAGCATCATAAGCCATAGTATCACATCATGATGCATATGTGGCGCATCATGAACACTAATGGCACTTCATCCATCATGGTGGTGCATCTTACTTCAAAATGGTGCTTCTACCTCCAAAATGGCGCTTCTTCCTTCAAATTGGCATACCTTGACAATGAGTGGTGCATCCACATTATAGATGGCACTTCTATAATGGCACTTGATGCATAAAATGATGCTTCATGAGCATAGATGGTGCATCCATGCACCACGATGCCCTATTCCACTTCCAGGTGATCCAAACCCCCTTTTAGAAGATTCGTTCCTTTGTCACTTTATTCGTTCCTTTATCATGAGATCCACTCCTTTCTCATGTGATGCGTTCATTTGTCACATGCTCCATGAACCCCAAAAGCTCCATTGAGTTCCAAGTGCTCCATTGAACTCAAATCCACCATTTGAACGCTCCAAATACTCAAGTCACATTTAAAAATATCCAACTTGACTTGATCATCCTCTAAACTCCACCTTAAATAAGAACTTCCTCTCCCTTCCTGCCATCAAGCCCCGAAAGGGCTTACCTTTTGTGAACATCAACCAAGTCCAAGCAAAGCTTGAAATTCTCTATGGGTAACGACCTTGTCACCATGTCTTTTGGATTCTCCTAGCACCAGACTTTTGAATGCATAACCTATCATAGAACATGATAGGTTTCTCCACCTTTAAAATAAGATTCTAAACAAGACCAACCACCAATGATCTTCTTATCTCCAGATCAGTTTCATGGTCCAATCCTATCATTACAACCAAGTCTGTATGTCGTGCATTGGCACCATACACCATAAAAATATCAAGTGATCCCTTCAAGTGTCACGGGATCCACTTGACCACTTCCCAGTGAGCTTTCCCCTGATTACCTCGAACTGCCAAAGAAGTGCCAACATGTTTGGACTGATCACGATAGAACAACCGCAGTACTTTCCCAATGTAGTGAGAAATTTATAACCATCATGTTCTTTTATCACCCCAAATCTTCATCCTTGTTATCTTCTTTTTCAACTTCTAAGTTTTTCATCATAAGCAAATTCTCTAGAAGCTTCTCCAAGTTGTCTTTCCTGGCAACAAAATCACCATACACTTCTTCCTTGGGTTGCTTAATGGATTCCTCATGACTATGGTGTTCCATGCCACCCTGTTGTTTTTCATTTATCAGAAAACTATGTGGGGGTTTTTGTTTCAAACTCCACTTTCTGGCTAGCACCTTGACCATTCCTTGCAACACTTGTATTACCACCTCTATGGTTACACATAGAATATTCAAAGGTCACATCTACGTTATTAATGAATTTTAGCATCTTTCCTTCTTCTGTACACCACAGACAATGACCTTTCCTTACATATGTATATCCTAGAAATATGAATTTATTGCACTTGGCTCCAATTTACCATCATTTACATGATAGTAACCATGGAATCCAAACATTCATAAACCAAAATTATCAGAGAGTTTCCCAAACCACACTTTTTGAGGAATCTTACAATCGATGGCAGTTGATGGAGCTATATTCACAAGATAACAAGCACTGTTGGTTACTTTTGCCTAGAATTGCCCAGATAAATCAGCTGATAATCGCATACATTGAGCATGCACCACCAGTGTTTGGTTCATATGTTCTGCCACTTTGCTTTTCTGTGGTATTATCCGTACACTGCGATGCCTCATTGTACCTTATGTTTTGCAAAATTTTGCAAAGAAAGCCTTGCATAATTCCAACCTTTTTTTCTGTTCTCAGTAACCTACCATGGTTGCCAGACTGTTTTTCAACCATCGTCTTCCACTCCTTGAATTGCCCAAATACTTCATATTCGCCCTTTGTCTTCAGAAAGTACACTCAGGTCTTCCTTGAGTAATCATCGATAAAAATCAAAAACTATTGACATCCACCATGGGACTTCACAGGGAGGGATCCCATAGATCTGAGTGAACACACTCGGGGACCTCCTTGCATGAGTGTTGAACCTAACTGAACTTTACCCTACGTTGTATCTCTTGAACACTAGCTTTACCAAGTTTAGCATTTCCTATTGCATCTCCACAAAACAACTTCTTCTCGCTCATATGTCCCAACTTATGATGCCATAAATTTCTTTCATCATCATATTCATATTTCCCTTCATAACTACAAGAGAACCCTTAGAGACTCTTAACCAGTTACCCTCTCCAGAATACTTCAATTTATCCTTCACCAAAGTGCCCAGAAAAAGAAAATTCATTTGAAGTTCCATAACGAACCATCAATTCGGTTTCCTAACTATAACATCATGCATCTTGATCTGCATTGTGTCATTGCCCTTGATACTGCTCACCCAATCATCATTGATCTTGACTGTGGCATTCCACTCTTTGAAGGATCCGAACCAGTCATGATCACATGTCATATGATAAGATGCTACAGAGTCCAAGACCCAAGCATCAACAAAACTATATGTACATATAATAAAAACTTCACCATCATCCCCTTAATCAGAATTAAATGGAACCACCCCAACGTTGTTTTTTCTTGGTCCAACATCATTATTCCGTTTCTTTAGCAATGGATCGCCTCTTCTAAAGTTTCCCTTTTCCTTACAGTTATAACATTTAATGTCGGCTTAGATTCGGAACTTGCCTTCCCTCTGTTACCTCCACCTCAATCTGATGTTCTTCATTTTCCTTTAAACAAACCGGTAATGAAAACTTCTTCTCCAACTGAAACCTTTCTTTTCAATTCCTTGGACATCAAAGAACCCTTCACATCATCCACAGTGATCATTTTCCTACCGTAGAATATCGTATCAACAAAATTCTCATAAGAATTCAGCAATGAGCATAGGAGGATAAGTGCTTGATCTTCTTCTTCAATCTTTATATTCTCACCTTGTAAATCCAAGATGATCTTATTGAAGTTATCCAGATGATCCTTCACTTGGGTGGTTTCCAACATCCTAGGAGTATACAAACATTTCTTCTGATATAGCCTTTTCTTTAGATAATTGTTCTAATACTTGTCATACAATTTCTCCCAAAGCCCATATGCACTTGTTTGATCCACGACCTCTCTTAGTACTTCGTCTATCAAACTCAATAGAATAGCGCTATGTGCTCTTGCCAAAATATCCATCTTCCTTTTATCTGCCATGTCTTTGGTAGTTTCGCTTCTTCTACCAATGCCTGCTACTCATCCTTGTTGAACCATAAGTGCCTTCATCTTCATCTTCCACAAAGAGAAATCATTTGAGCCATTAAGCTTCTGCTAATCGAATTTGTGAGATGATATCTTCAATCAACAGAGCACCAACCAAAACTTTGATACCACTTGTTAGGTAAAATCAAATAATACTTGTTAAAACTCAGAATAAATATGATGCCACTTGCCAAGTTCTGCTAACCCTTGTTAGAAAGTAATGCAAATAACACATGAAACTAAAAGCACACAAAGACACAATATTTACATTGTTCGTTCAAATTGACCAATGTGTACAAGAAGGAGATTCATCCTACTCACTAAGGATACAAAGACACAATATTTACATTGTTCGTTCAAACTGCCTCCACCGACGATCTCCCTAAAATCTAATTTTTTTCAACCTTAAAACGCATCCTCTGTGATACGAAGCCACCTCTCCATCCTTTCCATCGATGCAACTTCTTCCACACTCTCCATTACCAGTCGCCGGCGCTGCTCCTTCCTTTGCCAAACCTTCTGTCCCATCGTAGTCTTCGTTGTGCCTTCGTCGGAGTTTCCTTCTCCGTCACCAGGTTTGTTTTGATTTCCCTAAAATCTGATTTTTTTGGAGTCTGATGAGCAAAATTGTAGATAGCTTGGTTATTTAATGATATTATACATGATAGCTTTCTTATTTCCTGAAATTGATTTTGTGAAGCTGATTGTTCCTTCTGATTTTTGTTGCTTCTAATTTTTTTTAATCTAATGTTTGTGGAGGCTGATATGATTTTTGTTATTTATGATTTGCTAAAATTGAGTTTATGATTTATGTTAATCTGATTTATACCTTGCACTATGATACAACAAATTGACATCTTTGTTGTTAATCTAATTTATGATATGTAGATTATGTCACAGAAGAAGCAAATCTCAAATGGACAAAAGTATGCTCAGAGATTTGGGAATCTTCCAGTGGAGGATCAGGCTCGATAAAGATGGATCTTAGAGCTATGAGCATCTTATCGGGTTGGTGAATCAACATCAAATTGATGAAGATAGATTTTCATGAAATTAATGATGTGAATTTCATTAGAAAATCAATGTTTTTGTTTTGTATTAACATCAAACTGATGAAGATAGGTTTCCTTTTAAAGTTATTAAAATACTGTTTTTGTAATTATTTAGCAGTAGGAGGGTAAAATGGTCATTTTTCATGAGTCGGTACATTCAGTCAGATGTACAATCAAACAACATGTTTTCTTACTCAATATGAATTTATTACTCACACAGACGTTTTTCAGTCAGCACTTTCTCGGTCAGCAACTATCAAACGGGACCTTAGTATCGCCTATATACTCCCTATAGGTACCTAAAATAATACAAAATTAAATAGCACATTTTTTTCAATGTAATACATGCTCCATGCCTCTTCATTATTGAGAACAAACATGCTCCATGGTTGGATTAGAAAATTATCGTGATGTCCAGTGTAACGTCCCGATTTTCAACATAAAATTTTCATTTTTATTTATTTAAATCTACCATGGTACAAAGCTGAGTAAATTCCACAAAATACCAGATACCACAATACATATACAATGCATAAACAAAATGGCTCGTGACCTTTCACCGATCCACCAATAATACACATAATGGTGTTTAGCATAAAGTTGGTACGATCATTGGCCTTCAACATAAAGTTGGTCTTCCCTTAGGCGTTCAACATAACGCTGGTCCACCAAAGTCTATTGGCCTTCAGCACGAGGCCGATCCGCCCTCACCTTCACGTAATAAATCAATACATATATAGAAATCAAAAAATTCCATACAACATGCAACTAACTAAGATGGTCAAATTTCCTAATAGCATACTATAATGCAACTATATCCTAACATATAGAGGATACATACTGGAGTATAGAGTGTAGTTAGAAAACTCACATGGAAAATTACTCAGATGATTAACAGTTACCCTTCGGATGGTTCAACTAGCGAGCATTTTCCCTAACAAGCATTAACCTATAATACTATAGTTTATTAGTCCCTATGGCAATCTGGTAATGGAAGTTAGATATTTTCAGTAATTCCAATGAATACCGAGAGTTCTAACAAAAAAGGATCAGCCAGGCAGGACAGTTAAGAGGTAGGATCATTTCGACAAATACCTTTTATGAAATCAAACAACCAAGACAACATGCCCATTCTATACACCTCTCCCGTAAGTAGATCAATCAATATTATGACTTAAATCACTTATAAATATTATTTATACATTCATAACAACGCATGTGAATATAAATATAAGTTACACTTAAAGAGTAGTAAGTGTTGTCTAACTTACATAGATTCCTAGTGAAAAGTCGAAAACTTGTGGGCAGAATCCCAAATCGAAAGGTCCTTTTCGTCGGCCCTCCGACGAATTAGAGTCTCACTAAAAAAATCTAAATATACTTACTACATGTGTCGCACGCTACGACAATGTCTCTCCTATGCCTTGCTGCCATGTGTCGCTTTTCCTGTGGACCATGTCTCCCTTCTAGAAGTTGTGCGTGCCACACGTACAAGATTTAATTTTCTTCTAAAAATTGTACATTTCACATACAAGCTCCATTTTCAACGTTCTTTATATACACGCATAGCTATCAATGGATACTACAACTCTCATTTAAGCTCCGTCGGCTAATTCTCACTTTATTTTTTAAGGTTTTAGATTGTTAAAACCCATATAAAAATCATAACTTCTTCATATAACATCCGTTCTCGACTGTCTTTATATCAATGCGTTCATATTCATGAGATCATCAACTCTCGTTTGGATTGTTTTGGATAACAATTAACCATCAATTCCTGTGTTGGACACTTCTACGGTGAAACTTCGAAAAATCAAAACTTCATTATATGAAGTCATAGTTTGGCGTTATTCACATTCATGCTCTCAGAATTATGATTACTACGACTTTTATGTAGATCGCCAAAGATAATAAGTACTATGTTTCTACTTCGAATTTTATAAACAAACGGTTTATATTAATTCTTATTGAAGAGTGAAAATGGGGTGTTACAACTCTCCTCCACTTACAAAAATTTCGTATTTGAAATCCTACTCCTAACACACTTAGGCGTCATCTTATTGGAGTTTATCGAGGTTAATTCGTGATCTAACTGACTTTGCCATATCGATATTTCCCGTAGAACTTCGTTTTCTATCTTATACGTGCTTCCGAACCCCTCACGAAGATTTGTAAAACTAGGAATTTGTCAGTCTGAACTTTTGGAATTTATACTTTATGACTTATAATCGCCTTCAGAAGTAACATATCGATTTTTTTCCTTTGACCAAGAACAATGTCAACTCATTATAAAATGATTAACTATGGAAATTTATCTACAAATCTTAAAGGAATCCACTTTCCTAGACATGCCTCTAAAAAGGCTTATGGTATGTCCTTAAAACACACACAAATCTAGATTGCAAGTGGTTTCTCTACATTGTTCAGGTGTTCCATCATCCTAAAATTTAACCAAAACCACTGTAATAGGTTTGTTGGTTCGAAAACATCAGAACCAATACTCTAATATTGGTGACAGACTCATCAAAAGACTTTCTCATCTCCCAGTCTACTAGATCATAATGAACACTAGGTCTTCAATACCCTTGTTGCATGGATCTAACTACCTTACTTGTATCAAGGTAGAACTATTTATCCGAGTAATTCATTTCTATACTTACTTACAACACATCATGATACTATCCAACTACTTGATTACGATTCCATATCGCTCTTGTCATCATCCCCATCGGGCCTGGAAACTCACGATCAACGCTTCGGTGGTCTTAAAGACTTTGAATACGTTCGTTCAGTTAAGAGTCATGTCAGTATGATCGTCTGATTAGCTGCTTAAGGGTCAGTTCTCCCCCACTTGGGTTCGACCCATCATTTGTTGTTGTTCGTAATTAACTGAATTCCAAGCCGGATTTTCTTATGTAATTCGTAGCTCCTTTTGACTTTCAAGAAACTCATGATTGTAATATCCAATGACTTCTGACATTCTCATCGTAGCATTAATGTACAATGCCTATTATAAGTGTTCTCCTTGTATAGCACGACCAAAACAGAATAAGGTCGTGACAAGCACAAAATTGTCTGGAAACACTCTCATGCACACGCATGTCTAAATGGTACAAGTGGGTATTACTAAAATAGTCGAACTACTAGCAACATCGACGGTTGTTAGGTCCACTCCATCATTCCTGTTTCTCTAGGATAATCATCTTTTCATGTTCCAATTGTCCCTCTTGTAACGATCCTCCTAACACCTCTAAATCACTTGTGTGAAAGCGTATGAAATATGTCTTTCTATACTAGCTACAAAGATCACATCATCCCTATTATCCTTTGCGAGAATCAATAGGTATGACCCTATTCGCTGAGGGTGGTGTTTGAACCTACACATGTTCCCTCATCCTCCAATGGACCTTCATTCCCAACTCTTTAGTTATACACTCAACTTCCAATGGACATACACACATTCACACACGTTCCTTCCTCACTCACCCTATGATGGGGTTTCTATCACAACTACAATATCAGACTGAATGATCATATCTTGATGAGCTTTTTTTGTAAAAATAGTCATAACGAGCTGAAACCTTGTCTCCACGAGATAGACTATAGTATGGATGACAATTTCCATCTACCTTATCCTTCATATGCTAACAACTCGATCCTTCCTCCATGGGTTGACATATAACCACACCACAATAGGTAGCAACTACACGGTCCTTATCAAAGATTGTAATCTTCCTTTCGTTCCCCTTGATCACTTATTCTTACATAACTAAATTTTGCACTATGTCGGACAAGGTTCTTAAAACCAACCCACTTATGCAAATCTACTTTATTCGGAGTCAATCCTTCCTGGCCACTTGGGCCTGAACTTAGAGCCACTTTCCTAGAGATCACCATTTAACAGGAAATGATGGAAATAACGCGAAATAAACTTATAGTGTTAGCCATGTTGGGCGTGTTTGGGAAAAGTAGTTGTTAGCTGGAAGCAGTTAGCGGGTAGCGGGTAGTGTGTAGCGGGTAGCTGGTAGCGGGATGCTGTAGCTTTTATTTGCTATATGAGTGTTTGGCAAAAATAGCTAGAAGATTTTGAAATATATAAAATTAAAAAAAGGACAATTTATTAAAAATAAATAAATATATAAATATATTTTTAAGGGTAATTATGGAAATTGATTTCAAAAGCTCAGTAGCGTTTTGTTAAACGCTACATGAAGTAGCTTTTAGATTTGATGTGTTTTGTTTAAACTGAAGGTTAAACGCTCGTACCTCCAGACAAAGCTCTTTGTTTAAACTAGAGCGTTTTGTTAAAATCTAAAAGCTATAAGCTCCCAAACGCTTCCAAAATCTCCATGCCAAACAAGCCCATTATCTACGCAACTACTAGTTCCTTATCAACTTTGTGACTCTTCCTGATGCAAGTGCGAGTCCTGTGCATTGGGTAATATAGGCATCTACAACCTTTCACACATACCCATACTTGTCCAAAGAATTGCCTCGCAATTTCCAAGTCACTTCTCAACACTACACCCAATGAACAATAAACATTTATGTGTCATATGAGCTCATATAACATATTTTACTATACTCCAGTAGGAGTTTGCAGCTCTACCAATTTGCTATGAAGCACATACTATACTTCCTAGACTCTCCTTCTAGGATTCCTTCCACTTCACCTTGCTATCATCTGAGGAAGAACTTTTACCAATATTAACTAATTATCAGACGAATACAATTACATGTCACTTAAATCAAACAACTTGTCAACTGAAAGATCTGACACTACAAAGGTTAGAGTCAAACAAGAGTTGCACAATAGCGCCAAATCAAACAATCTAAAACTATTTAATTATAGGGCATGCAACCTAATGTATTTGTCAAATAACTAATTAATATCAATATATGTTCTAAGTAGCAAAAAACAAACAAATCTCTAAGCTATAAGGCATCTTAAGTATAAGCCAATTCTAACCTTCAATTCCTAAAGAGATCCATAGCCTACGTAGTAGCATGCATTTCTACCAGTTCATATGTCAGCAAACATAACAAATATGGATTTTTTGGGAATCATTTTTCTTTCTAAGCTCGGGCTAACTGTACGCATTACATTCTTTTGTTTTAAATTGCCTAATGGCATACTACATGGAAACTATTTCCTAACATACAGTGGATAAATACTAGAGTATATAGTATAGTGAGAAAACTGTTAGGTTTTATACAAACAATCCTATGTGTGCATGCAACCCTAGTTGGATCTATGTTTTCACTATGAGACATACAACTTTATGAACACAAAATAAACCCTGGCATGCTTCTATAATTTTCGAAAATCACATAGAAGTATAGTAAACATACCTTTGTTGTTATATAGCAATAACAACTAGTTTCCTTAATCTCTTGAACTCTCTTGAACTCTTGAAAGCAAGCACCACAATTGTAGTGCCTCTAATGGCTCACAAACACCTTGAAGCAAGAAGGCAACTAAGAGAGAGAAGGGAATGATGCTAATTTCGGCCCTAGGGTTTCCTTGGAATCAAGTGGCCTTAAATTGAAGCATAGGGCATGTATTTATACTATAGGGTGCTAGGGTTTCAGTCAAAAAACCCTAATGGACAGCTTAGCCACCAAGCAGCCCAAGGAGCCTTATGGAATGAGGCCTTGGACGAAAATATGATGATCCTTCATCATAATTTCGTTCCCCCTTAGTCCATTAGGTTTCCTAGCCCAAAACTCAACTATCACACATTTGACAGTTTATACCCTTTTATTTAATTAATCTCTTTTAGTCACCAAATTAATTCCTAATTAATTTATGACTAATACTAATCAAATAAATATGATTTCTCCTTTAATATATTATTCTTATAATATATTAATAAATCACAATATCTCCTCTCTCATATCAAATTACCTTGTCAAGTTGCTTTGGTGAAGGCAACCCAAAAGGACCATGCACACTCGGGTCAAGTATATACCAAATATGGTTACTGACTTAGACACTAATCCAACAAAAACTCACCTGGAAAATTACTCAGATGATTAACAGTTATCCTTCGGATGGTCCAATTGGAGAGCATCGCGCCTAATGAGTATTAACCTATAATACTATAGCTTTTTAGTCCATATGGAAATCTGGTAATGGAGGCTAGATCTTTTCACTAATTCCAATGGAAATCTGGCAATGTCACACCCCCAAACTGGAACGACGGAAACATTCGGGGGCGGAGGACGTCATGTTTAGTATCACAAGACATGCATCATAGTAATCAAAGTAATAAACAACCATTTCATTAGAAAGAAAGTGTTGACAAAGTATGTGGTTCACATAACATAGACTACATATGTAAATAACAAAACAAGACATGAAGCTATTATGCTCCGTCTTCTGAATCCCAGTGCGCGTACCTGTCTATTGGTCTCCTGAGAATACAAGTTATTTTGAAAGAGTAGATCAGCATTTAAGCTGGTGAGTTCATAAGATTTTAATGACGTAAGTAATTTATAAGTTCTTTTTAGAAAAGTTCACCTGTTCCTCCAGAAAATCCTATATTTCCTGCTTTGATGAAAGATAAGTGAAAATGACTATACAATCCTTTCTATGAGTACTAAATGGATACAATTTATATAAAACCCAAAGTAAACAAACAATCGATTGTGTGTATCTGCCCTAAGCCCACAACCAAATAAGGAACAGGGAATGAGGCGGAAAGCACACATCCCATTGTTTGTTAGATCATCGTTGTTCTGGCGTCTTCACTTGGTACTCACGGAGTTAACTATAATAGTTCCTTTATATTTGATGAAAACATTCTTTAAGAAAACCCTTATTTCTTTTAGTAAAAATGGTAACCACAATGGTTCCTTCTATAATCACTTAGTTTATACTAGCTACATATAATCTAATATCGAATACATAGTTAGTTGTATAAATTTTCCCTAAGCCCACAACAAAACAAGGAAAAGGAAGTAAAGCGGAAAGCACACATCCAACTACCTATCGGGTATTAATTATATATAACCCTGATGTATAAACTAAAGTATTATAGAATTAACTACCTAAGGTCCTTTAAGTTATACTGGTTTAATAAAATGGATTAAACCCTTTACTGGTAAGTTTCTAGTTTCATCTACCAAATTTTCTATTTGAAAAGTATGTTTTGTACTAGAAAACGGTGTATTGAATTTGTATACTATGATCTGGCCCATACCTGGTACTCCTTATGATTACTTGGTGTATACAGAATATATACATAGTTAAGATCGGGTAGATATTAGGCTGGGTGAATCTGCTCTAAGCCCACAACCAAACAAGGAACAGGAAATAGAGCGAAAAGCAAACATCCTACTACATGTTGGACCCGATTAGTATATATTCCTGATGTTAAAACTAAGGAATAATAAAGTTAGCATTATAGGCCCCTTTCTACTGAATGTACTATGACTCGACTGTTTTGTTTGTCGTTTGTATTGATGTAAGTTTTCAGTTGTCTTTTAAATTGACATAACTAAAGTATTGACTACCTTAAAACTATCTTGTTTTATTAAGGTCATAATGTGATGTGGTTGTACCCATATTACACGCTCTCCCTGCAATAGATTCTGGTTACAAAAAGCGACTTCAGCAAACAAATTGCTAAGCCATGAAGTAGTCTCACATTAAAGTTATCTTGTATACCACATTTAGTATCACCTTTTGTTTAGAACAATGAGTTAGTGACCATTGGTATAATGTTGTAAATCATGATTTGTTCTTCTGTTATAGTATTTATTATGCTCTCTTTGTTATCGTGTATTGTATCTTCCTCCCTGTTTCTCTTAATAGTATGTTCTCTATGTTATCATGTATTGTATCTACCTCCCTGTTTCCCTTTATACCATGTTTTCTATGTTCTAGTGTGAAGTGAACCCCTAAAATATACCTATTATAGTTTATTAGTATGTTTACTTGAACTAATACCGACTTGAAGAAAAGACTCATTTTATCTACTAAGTTATGATTGTACTTTAAAAACGGAATTTTGTAAACTATAAAGTAACATAAATTTAAAAGATTTTTTGAAATGTTTTGGTCCCTTATAAATACATAAGCAATCCTTTAAAAGATATTTATAACAAAACATTTACACAATTATCATTGTGTCCAACTTGTATTCCCCCCCCCCCCTTCAAAACATTTAAAACAGTTTAAAAGATTGATTATAGGGGTATGAACTCACCTTATGTGGGTGATTCAATCGAATATGCTCGTTAGGATGAGAACGTCCACGAATGAATTCTCGAGACACAAACGAGTCCTAATGACATATAATGGCATATATTGGCATGAATTTAGTGTTTAAAGAGACTAACATGCAAGGAAACACCCTTAGGGACTAGGAAAACACTTGAACTACGTGTTAGAATCACATGTGATTCATCAAATGGGTGTATACGGCCACAAAGAGGAGTGTACGGCCATGGAGTGTATGGCTGTAAACTCATGGTCAAACATGCATAAAAGGGTCTCTAAACCATGGGGAAGCTTGTGGGTCTATTGCTCATCAAGATCATGAACTAGTTTCTCACTTTGGAGGCCCTTTTAGGGTGTTTTGAGGTGTGTACAGCCATACAAGGGTGTACGGCCGTACACTCCTTTTGATCTAGCTAAATGGTCGATTCAAAGGTGTTTAACACGAGTTCTTAACGTATACTAAGCATAGGGAAAGGATACTTACGTTTTGGGGGCTCAAAGAGGGTTCACGACCACCAAGAACAAGTGTGTGTTCTAGGTGTTCTTGGTGAAAGATGAAGATCTTGAAGATCTACCCAAAAAGATGATTTTCATGGATGAAATCAGAGGGTGATACATGATTAAGAAGGATAGCAACTCAAAGATGGAAGAAACACTTATGTTTTTGAAGATCTAAGATGAATAACTCGATGATACTTGAGAGAGAATCGATTTTCTAGACTTGGAAGTGTGAGAAGTGGTGAAAAATGAAGGAATATCATGTATATGGGAGGAGTTTACGGCCATCCAAGAGTTTACGGCCGTAAACTCCTAGTTTGCAGCCGTAAACTCCTTGTGATGGAGTTTCCGGCTCGATTGCAAACCAATGAACTTAAGCTATCATAACCCTACACCCAATCCTTAAGTGTACTAGGATTAGAACCCACAAACAGACCCCTAACAATGCTAAAAGATAGCATAAACAAGTCTGACATTTGATTGGATTGATTGACTTTACTGGATTGAAATTTTTGGGTTGTCACAAACCAAGCCAATGTTCCCATTCTAGACACTTCTCTTGTAAGTAGATTAATCAATATTATGACTGGAATCACTGATAAATCTTATTTTTACATTCATAACAACGAATATGCATATAAATATAAGTTACACTTAAAGCGTAGATGTGTAGCCTAACTTACAGAGATTCCTAGTGAAAAGCAGAAAAGTTGCGGGCAGAATCCTGACCCGAAAGGTTCTTTTCGCCGGGCCCTATGACGACTCAGAGTCTCACTAAAATTCCTAAATACTAAAGATATTTCAAAATTTGAAGTAGGGATTTCAGAGGAATTGCACTAGAGGTGTGAGGGAAAGTGAGAGCTTTCACCATCTATTTATAGGCAATTTTGAGGAGGTGTACGTTGCACATATTTACTACATGTGCCTCACTCTACGACGACATCTATCCTCTACCTCGCAGCCACATGTTGCTTTTCATGTGGTCCACGCCTCCCTTCTAGAAGCTGCATGTGTTGCGCGCGCCATGTGTACGAGATTTAATTTTCTTTTAAAAATTGTCTATTTCCCATACGAGCTCCGTTTTCGATGTTCTTTATATCCATGTGTAGCTATCGACGAGTACTACAACTCTCATTTAGGCTATGTCGGCTAACTCTCACATTATTTTTAAATTTACATTTTTAAAGGGCTTAGAATGTTAAAACCTGTATAAAAATCATAAATCCTTCATACGACATCCGTTCTCGACTGTATTTATATCAACGGGTTTATGTTCATGAGATCTTTAACTCTCGTTTGGATTGTTTCAGATAACAATCAACCGATTTGAATTTCGAACCCTGTGTCGCACATGGCTCTGCTGAAAGTTTGAAAATCATAACTTTTTCATACGAAGTCAAATTTATGCGTTCTTCACATGCATCCTCTCAGAAATACAATTACTACAACTTTTATATACATCACCAAGGATAATAACTACTATGTTTCTACTTCGAAATTTACAAACAAATAGTTTATATTATTTCTTACTGAAGAGTGAAAACGGGGTGTACATCCGATAAACCAATGCTCCAATATGCAAAGAAGACACAAATGTATGACATCATTTTTGATGTGTCGTACAACCTAGAGATCTTAAAATAGTCTATTAATTCAGTAATATTCAGCAAATATGAAAGAGCCAACTCGGGTAAGCAATATGTTGTAAACTTTCTAACAACAACCTAATGCAAAAATGTAACACTCCCACATGGTAACCCAGAGACAAGGTAGAACTCTCAACATATGTTAGACAAGTAATCAATCTCTGCATGTATTTTTAGGATATATAAATACACCATAAAACATGAATTCATAAAGAGGGTCGTATAAGCAGTAAAAGGGACAACCTCTCCCATGTTTATTTTGCAAAGTGAATCGTTGCCTATATGCCCAACAAGGTTTGAGAATAACATTATTGAAATAATATGTTTGAAAATGTGGCTATATATTAAAACAATGGGGAAAATACGGTTACACGCTTTTTGTATATAGTTACATCTCCGTGAATCATTGAGAACACTTCCAAACATGTTTTTAATTGGTGTATCAACGTAAAACTCACATGTGAGACTAATTTCAAAAACTCATTATTAATTTCAATAACTTTCAATATTGTTCTTCAAAAGTTAGTAAATTTATCTAAAAGATTGAATATAAGACGAGTCAAACCAATCAACTAGCCAAACTGGGCTTTTGACTTTATTAAAGCAGAGAAGCTCGCCTTTTTGTTTTCCAAAAGCAAAAGTAGGTTGAATCGGGAGGCAAAAAACAATAGCGATCGTCAATCATTGTTTGTCGAGACAATTTTCACATGCGCTTTATGGTATAACTAGACGGAAACCCACTCGTTGCGCAAAAAATAAAACTATGATAAATAAAATTATGACAAATATATTGTGTTGATTACAATAATATAACTATATCATTGATACATATACCGTATTAGAAATATTTATATCATTATTATTAATTTGGAGTTAATATTTTTTATACTAATAATTTCATCAAATTCTTTCACCTGCGCATTAGTTTTGTTGATAAGTTATAACACAACAACAAAAAATAAGTTACAAGAGAAAATTAAAAAATTAAGAAACAATATTAAAATGACAGATAAAAAATCAACTTTAATAATAAAAAAAAAAAAAAAACAAATGATACGTTTCAGTTAGCAACTAGAAAATTAAGAAACAGTATTAAAAAAAAAAAAAAAAAAAAAAAAAAAAAAAAAAAAAAAACTCAAATAATAGTAAATAATATGTAAAAAACAAAAAAAAGTTCAACATGAAGAAAGAAAATAGAAAGATATACATAATAATAATCTACTTGAAGAAAATTCATATTATTGCTTTAGTTCTATCTCATAAAGTATAAATTTTATCTCTTCTTAGCTCTCTTTTCCCCAATCTTAATTTTAAAATTCTAACAATCTAATATATATATATATATATATATATATATATATATATATATATATATATATATATATATATATATACACACACACACACACTAAATCAACCGATTAAAAATCATAAGTTACAAAAACTTTTTAGTTATAATAATTATTAGTTGAAATGTAAAAAGTTTTACTATTAAAGTATTATTTAACATAATTATAAAAAGTCTTTATTACAATCATTATTAAAAAAAAAACTAAAGTCATTCCAGTTTCAAATGTATGAAAATCAATTATTTTTGTCTCTATTATAAGATTTATATAGATATGCACATTGAAACAATTATTTGTTAAATGAGAATAAAAGTTGGTTAAGACCAATTCTTTTTTGAAAAGGCAAATAGGGAGTATATTATAAATAAGAAAGCACCTAGCAAGGAGCTAAGGCGTAACAAAAAACAAACATAGTCCAAATACAAATAGAACAAAATTATAAGAAAGAAAAGACAACTATGGAATGGAAAGGGGTGAGTAGCTCTAGTCAACCCAATTTCCATAAAACTCCATACCCCTATGCTTACACCACAAATATGATGTAGCAATTATGTTATCAACAATTCTTGTAGCCGAGTACCTCACCTTCTTGAAGTGTATATCATTCCTTGCTAATCAGACACTCCTAAGAAAGTAGTAAAATACAGTATTGATAATTTGCCTTTTCCTGGGATAGTTCCCCCATGTAGCTGCATGATCCAAAAAGTCAATGACCTTATCAAATTGTCTGTAACTTAAACAAATCCATTTGAAAATCCAATCCCTCACATTACTGGTGAATTCGCAATTGACCAACAGATGATCAACGGTTCCAGTTACCTTTTCACATAGAGGGCATAGTGAATTATTGACTAGGATACCCCTTTCCTTTAACGATTCTGCCACCGGAATTCTCCCCAATGAGGCCCTCCAAACCCAGCATATAACCTTGAGTGGAATAACCTTATCCCAACATACTACTTTTCCACCATTCATTGTTTTGGAATCAATTAAGCTACGAAGCCTCTTAACAGAATAATCACCATCTGAGGTCAAGTTGAAATGGAAGCCCAATTTAGAATTTGGCTTACTACTCAAGCACTTGAAACTCTGATACAGTTGAATTAGTTCATGTAGGGAGGTCGCATCTTGTGGGTCCTGTTTCCACTTCCATTTGAATCATGTGGAAGATATGCGATCATTCACTCGACATAGATTGCTTTTTTCAAGGGAATACAAAGAGGGAAACCGTGATTGAAAGGAAACTTCTCCACACCAAACATCTTTCCAAAACATGATAGGAGTACCCAATCCAGGAACAAGAGAGAATATTTGGTTCTGACAGATGTTTAGTTACGGCATGCATTTGATTGATTTGGCAACATTGCTCCAAGCACCTGGTAAAGTTTTTCTGGCTATGTAATTGGCAGGCTTACGATCAAGGTTATGAATGTTGGTAATTACTTTATTCCAAAGTTTGTCCCTGCTATTTAAAATTTTCCACTACCATTTGGTAAGTAGGGCTATATTTTGAGCTTTGAGAATGCCGACTCCTAGACCACCTTCTTTTATCGGAGTTGTGACCTTTACCCAATCCACCCAATGTATCTTTTTCTTATCCTCACTACTGCCCCAAAAAAAGCTACACCTAATCTTTTCAAGAATATCAAGAACCCCATTGGGAGCCCTGAATAATGACATGTAGTAAGTGGGAAGGCTATTTAGGACTGACTTGATCAAAGTGAGTTTACCACCGAAAGATAATGATTTTGCTTTCCAAGTTGAGAGCTTAGATCGAAATTTATTGACAATTGGATCCCAATTTTTTTAAGAAACATATTGGCTCCTATAGGTACACCCAAGTATATGAACGGAAAGGAACCCGTCTTCCATCTTAAAACCCTTGCCATGCGAGACAATTCATTGGAATTGGTTCTAATTCCAAATAGCCTGGACTTAGCAAAGTTGACTTTGAGTCCCGAGGAGATATGGAAACATTTGAGTATTTGGGCTAAATTTCATATGCTTGATGGCTCCCAAATGCCTGCAAAGATGGCATCGTCGACTAGAACAGTTGCGAGATGGTGGGCCCATTGTGAGGAAGTTTGATACCATGAATTAAGGATTTATCACAGGCGGTTTTGATGGCAACGTTTAAACCTTCCATTGCTAGTAAAAACAAAAATGGGGATAGAGGATCACCTTGACGTACCCCTTTTGATATGGAAAATTCATTTGTGCGCGCCCCCGTTAACAAGTATAGAAGCTTTAGAGGATTAAAGACATTCATGGATCCAATGTTTCCAAGTCACACCAAAACCAGTTTGATCTAGAATTGAATCGAGATATCTCCAACTGACAGCGTCAAAGGTCTTCTCAAAGTCCACCTTCAAAAAGGACGTTTTTACTTTTTTCTTTTTTGCCCAGGAATGGATCTCATTAAGCATTAACGGACCATCAAGAATATGACTTCCCTCTATGTAAGCGGACTGGACTTCGTCAATTGCTGAGCTAATCACCGACTTTAAGCGAATGGCAAGAATCTTAGCCAGTATCTTGTACATACTTCCGAGTAAACAAATTGGGTGATAGTCACCAAGTGCTAATGGATCAGAGACATTAAGGACTAGAGTGATGAAAGATGAATTGCAGCCATTACCGATTGATCTGTGTGCTTGAAAATGTCTCACAAAATTAAATCGCTTTTCATGATTTCCCATTTTGCTTTGATAATTTTGAAAGTCAAGTCGTCGGGACTATGCGCCTTATTACCTCCACATTCCTAAATTGCATTTTTGATTTCGTCTAAGGAGATGGGGACTCCATATAGGCACTTTGGCGGATGAGATTTTTTTTAATCTCGAGTTGATCAGCAGAGGTCTCTCACACCAGTTTTCACGGAATTTTGATGAGTAGAAGTTGTATATTTCTTGTTTGATCTCGGTTGGACATGCGGATACAATAATTTTGATGAAAGTGTCATACTTTTTTAATGATACTTCTCAAGTTTATTATCTATTTGTGATTAACGATCCTTGTAAAGTACTTGCGATTAATGTCATCCAACAATCATCTTGACTTTGTCTTATTAACAAGTGTTTTAGGTATTCGATCATAAAGCATATATATTACGTCAAGTACTAAGTTTTTCAAAAACATAATAATTCTTGGAAACGTGCAAACTGGAAAGATCGGTTCCACAATCACATAGTCTTCAAGTCCTCAAGGTGAGAAATGGAGGGGTCCCTAACCTAGGATGTACAATAGATGGAGATCAGATTATGGAATCTATGACTCCTACCATCCAAACAGTACAAGAGCCTTTCAGCTCCCACAGAAATGTTCTAGCTACTTTTTCTCATTTAAAAAATAAAGAAGATTTTATGTTTAATTCTAGGGCTGCCCTTAAATTCCAAATATATAATAATTTTGGATAATCTCTAAAATGACTACTTTTCATGTATCATTTAACGTTTTGACCATATTTAACTTTATTTCGAATCTAGTATGGTCGTATATACTTTATGAGTTTCAAACTACATTAAACATGATATCGTCTATTTGATATATTATTTCTGTCACATTTAAAGTTCATATGACATTTTTGTCCAAAACTTGTAACAAGTTTTTTTATTTTGGATATCCTAACAGTTACATTTCCATTCCAAGATACCAAAAGTTGGGCTTACAGACGTTAGAAACGATCTTTGCTTCAAAGCAAAGTAATTTTTTTAGTTAATTTTGTATTCTATATAATTTCACAATTCTAAAAAAAATAGTCTCCAAGCTCTATGAATAGTGCTAAAACTCATTTTTAGGTTGAACAGAGTGGTCTCGGCATGAGATCAATAGCCTCGGCAAACATGCCACATGACTTCATCACGACATCATCCACAACATACAAATGACAAATATCTCTTAATTTTTGCTCTTTGAACGGTTTTTAACTGCTAGAATTTTTTTTTAAAAATTATATAGTATACAGAAAAATGCTACTATGGCACAAAGAAGTTTTTTCATTTTACCATTTAGTCACTCATGTTTTATTTCCTGGTTAGTCTTTAATGTAAGGAATTACCTATCATTTAAACCATTACGAAACAACTGGTTGCATTCCTGATGTAACATTACAATAAATTAGACATGAATGTTATTAATATCCACATAAAGAAATCAGTCATACACTTCGCATTATTTAACATAAAACTACACTTGTCCGCGTTCGTCATTCTCATCTCAATGACCAAGAATGAAAAAAAAATCCTAGGGTAATCTTGTTTCTTTGATCGAAATCAGGAAGCAACCAACCATCTGAAAATGTCAACGGCAATGTTAAACCCTGATGGACAGTATCCTCTAGTGGAGTTGAACTTCAAAGGTGTTTTTCTTTGAAATCCTTTCTCATATAATCATGGTATCAAATTTACATCCATTGATCATGATTTTTCTAGAATGACATACTCTAAGTATATCACCATTCTCAAATAGTTCATACAAGAAAGTATAAAGAAGTTATTCTACTGTGAGCCAGGTAAGCCCCTTTTGTTTGGGATTACTCCTATTGTAAATGACGGACTACCCTGGTTTCATTTTTGATACCTATGGAACGGATGGTTAATTTCCCTCTACGTGGACCATGTTGGTGAATAGATATAGGAATGGTTTGGTTCTGAGATAGAAGATGAAGATGATGAGGTTCATTATTGACCATGTTGGTGAATGAATAGAGGAATGGTTTGGTTCTGACAATTTAAACCTCAATGTCACCGCAATGGACAATATCATCTAGTGTAGTTGAGCTTCAAATGTGTTTTTCTTCAAAATCCTTTCTTATATAATCATGGTATCAAATTCACATTCATTGATCATGTTTTTTCTAGAATGACATACTCGGAGTGTATCACCTTTCTGAAACGGTTCATGCAAGAAAGTATACAAAAGTTATTCTACTATGAGCTAGGTAAACCCCTTTTTTCTGGGTTTACTCCTACTGTAAACAATGGAGACTACCATGGTTTCATTTTTGATGCATATGGAACAAATGGTTAATTTCCCTCTACATGGATCATGTTGGTGAATGAATAAAGGAATTGTTTGGATCTGAGATAGAAGAAGAAGATGGTGAGGATCATTATTGACGGTAGGGAAAATGAAGAGGAAATTAATAACCTAAGAGCTGTCCATGTGGACTTTAATGAGGATATAATGACTATGAACAAAACAAAGGGTGGTCAGTTTTTGAGTCAATTATGTGGTGAAGAGGAGGAGACAAATAAAAACAACAAAGATGATGATAATGGGGTGAAGTGGTGCCCATGAATCAAGAACATTCAATTTTTAATGATTCAATTCCATGGAAAAAGTAGAAGCCTATACTTGGTATGAGATTCCAAGATCTATCTTAATTAAAATCTTTGTTATGCAACTACGATGTTGCAAATTGGTAGCAACTTTTTTTTTTGAAAAAAATGATAGGAAAAGATTGTTGCTTAAGTGTTATAAGGGTGAGCGCCCATTTAATTTGTGGGCATCTAGGATGAGTGATGAAGAAAGCTTCTAGATCAAGTTTTAAAGGCATATCACAATTGTACAAGGAAATAGGAGTTGGGATCAATGGTCAGTTGGTCACTTATGCTTGGATAGGGATTCATTATAGAAATCATACTTAGACAAAAGATTAATGTTAGAAAGCTAATATTAGCAGTAAAAAAAGAATTTTAGTATTCATGCTAATATTCGCCAGTATAGGAGAGATAAGAAATAGGCATTGCCACTAATATATGGTACCATTGTTAACCACTATGCAAAGTTATGATCATATGTAAAAGAGATTATGAGATCAAATCCATGTTCCATTGTAAAGCTTGATGTGAATTGAATGCAAGATAGGAAGAACTATTTTAGTAAGTTCTATTTTTGCTTTAATGGATTGAAAAAGGGATGGATTGAGGGTACAGAAAAATAATATGACTAGATGGTTGTTTTCTTAAAAGGATTTGTAAATGGGAGTTTTTATGTGTTGTTGGTAGCGATGCAAAGAATGGGATGTATCACATTGCATGGGTAGTAGTTTGTGTGGAGAATGAAGAAAGTTGGAAGTGTTTTTGGATCTGCTTATTGATAACTTGAGGCTTAATTTAGGACATGATACAGTATCATATCTGATCAAAACAAGGTACTCTACTTCATTTTACTCCATTTCCATTATAATTGCATACTCATTTTATATAATTACATGTTATAGTCTAATTAAGGCTGTCAAAGAACTCCTACCATATGTATAGCATGGATAGTGTGCTAGGTACATTAGCGAAAACTTGAACAAAAAGGGTATAGTGGTACCCACTATGAAAGCATATTCCAAAAAGCTTATATAGCATCTACTGAGGAAGATTTTAAAGTTGATATGAAAGATCTTGAAGTGTTAAACCCAAGTGCTTATAAGAATCTGAAGGAAAAAGACCTTAAGACTAAGTCAAGGGCATTTTTCCTACCAAGAATATGTTGTGATGTTATGGAGAATGAAATTTCAGAAAGCTTTAATGCACTTATAGTGGATGCTATAAAGAATCCATTTATCATTGTGTTAGAAGAGTTGAGACTGTACATGATGGCGAGGGTGTACACCATGAAACTTTAAGGGAAAGGATGGAGAAATAAAATTTGTCCAACAATTAGAGAATTATTGAAAGAGGTTAAGAAAACCTAAAGGTATTACGAGGCATTAGTGTTGGGTTTCAAATTACCTAATGGGTTAAATCAGTTTCAATTAAGAGGAAGTAAAGAGGCTTTTGATGTAGATCTTGAAAGGAAAACTTACTGATGCAAGTTATGGAAACTTAATGGAATTGGCTGTTTTTATTCTGTTGCATGCATTAGTTTTCCTAATAGGGATGTAGATGTATCACCTGCAAATTTAGGCTAGATATTAAAATATAATAAGTGATAATTATTTATAATTAAAATTCTCGAATAGGATAATTATTCTCCGTATGCATTGCGAGCCCTAAAATAACATTTTAATTAGAATATTATTTAGGATAAATATTCCTAAATAAAGGTGTATTAATTGTAATGACAATCTCGTGGATATAAGGAGCACGTAAGTCCGACTTTGTATGAAGAAGTTATGCTTCTTCGAAGTTTCGCAATCAATCGGAAAAAACTATGTGTGTCATAAAAAGTGAATTAGAGATAGGTTGCTTGTTAGCATAAGTAATCTAAACAAAAGTCGTAATAATCATAAAAGCGAGAGTGTAAATATAAAGCATGCCTAAATCTGATTCTATATTAGGAAGTTATGATTCTTCGAAGTTTAAGTACAACAGTATGCGACACTGAAATCGAAATTTAAATCGGTTGAGTGTTAGCCAAAAGAATGTAAACAAGAATTGAAGATCTCATAAATATGAACTTATCGACATAAAGACAGCCAAGAACGGAGTTCCAATGAAGGAGTTATGCTTTTCGTACGGACTTTAACAATCTAATCTCTATAAAAATATGAATTTAAAATAGTGTGAGAATTAGTTGTTGAGTTCTAAAGGAAAGTTGTAGAGCTCAACGAGAGGATTTCGAAGATATAAAGAACATCGAAAATGGAGCTCGTATGCAAAAGTTATGGTCATTCGAAGATCTGCAAAAGTTACATGGCCTGATAACGTGGCAACACCTGTAGGCGCCACGTGACCATGTCGGGTAGCCGACTCTTCCGCGAGAAAAGGTAACATGGCACCACCAAATTGAGACATGTATCGTGTTTTATAAGTAAAGGATATAGACGAATGTGGCTACGTCACGTGGCAGCCATCAAGGTCAACTGTGTCATCAATAGGCGTGATATGCCCCCCCCTCTATTCCCTATAAATAAAAGTTGAATGTTGCCCATTTCCCTCACACTAAACTCTCATCTTCTCTCTGAGTTTTCTTTGGTCATAAAATCCAAAATTTTGAGGTTTCTTTGGAGTTCTTGAAGATCTTTAGTGAGGCTTTAGGCATCATATAGCTTGGAAATTAGAAGCTTTTGGGTCTGTTAACACGCTGTCATGCGCGTATTAAACAAGTAAATTATCATTGTTGGTTGCACTAAAAATATAGCATAGGGAAGCAGGGTCGAATCCTCAGGGACACAGCCTAAAAGTCAATGCCTTTTTGCATCAGGCACATCTAGTCAAGAAACAAAATATAAAAGGGGGATTTGAATTAAACTAAAAACTAAAATTGCAGTGATATTAAACTAAATGAAAATCAATAATAAAAACGGTTTCAGTTCAGTTGCGACTTTCCTAATCATGTAACTGATCCAGATCTGATTATTTGAGATGCGTTCTAGCTAAGCTGTTACTGAGAAAATGTCACAACTAGAAATTTTTGTGCCTTGTAACTACAACACTTAAGCCAAATTATGAATCAAAGACATGAGAGCATGTATGATGCATACTCTATAACAACAGAATTTCGATCAAACACCTCATACAAGCATTTCAAGTAGTCAATAAGCAATTGGAAACCTTAGAAGTTCTTGTTTAAGTCCATTTTGGACTAGGACTTCCTTATTGGGCCCAATGGACCAATAAGCTTCCAATTTGACCATATTGGGCTTAGAACTCTTAAATGGGCTCTAATTGGACCCACTTCCATTTATTTCAATATTTTGGGCCATATTGGGCCTAGAATGAAATAAATTAATTAAGTGAACCATATTGGGTCGTAATTAACCCAATTTAGCCCCAATAGGTCATAAAAATCCCATTTACATTTATTAGGACCAAAAATCACTCAACATAACTATGAAATTGGGCTTAAGCCTTTAAGGCCCAAAAACTATCTCTTCTCTCTCCATTCTCGGCCCAAGCCCAAAGGAAGGAAGAGTTGACTTTGTGTGTGCCACCTCACAATTATTCAAGGGATTTCCATGCAAGAGGACCCATACATCCATGCATTTCCCATACTTCCATGCAAGCCCTCTCTTCTTCTCCCTCTCTCTCTTGCTCTCGGCCGAATCCAAGCACACACACACATTTCACTCTCAATTCTCTCAAGAAACTCTCTCATATCTCCTCCATATTTTCGAGATCTAAGAAGTGTTCAAGGGGATTCTTACATAAAAATCATCATCTAAGGTAAGATGTTGCTTAGATCCATAAGCTAGTTATTTCATTCCATTCAAGAATCACCTCTTAATCCATTCAAACTTATGATTTAGCACCTTAGAAGCATCTAAGTTCGAGATCTTCCAAGGAAGGTTGCTAAGGCCGAATTTTCTTCTCATTTTCCTTCCAAAACCGAAACCACACCCAAGGTGAGCTTCATACCCCCTTTTTTCGGTTTTAATAAGTTTTTGTGGGGGAGAATATAAGCAAATGTGTAGATCTATGAGTAAATGTATGCCTTGTGTGATTTTTCTGCTTATATGTATGATCTTATGTGATTTGTGATGAATATGTTAGCCAAAAGAACCTAAAAACCAAGATCTACAATATGAGGAATGAAATAAACATAACTTATACCATTTCACACTAATCAAGTCTAGAAAAATAGTTTAGTTGGTTAAAATGAACATTTTTGGACTTAAAACCCATTTTTGGGCTCAAATTGTCAAAAATACAAAACTAAGGAGCCCAAAACGAATGATAATTTCTGAAGGTTGAAAAGAGTCCAAACAGTTTCTAATATAAATTTTCTGAATATCAACACTTTTGAAGGGCTAAAAATGTAATTTTTGAACATAATAGGCTAAAATGGGCTTTTCGGCCCAATAAAGCCCCAATTTGCAAGAATTTTGAAATTAAGGGGCTAAAAATGCACATTTCTGTAAAACAGGGGATTACAAGTATACTAAAACCATTTCAAAGGCCAAAAATGCTTTTCAAATTCAAAAGGGACCAAAAATGCAAAAAATTTCCATTTTGGGCCAAAATTGTAAAAGTTGAGAAAATGGGGGTTTCAACCGAGAAAAATTCATTTTTGAAGGACTTAAGCTGTTTATCAAGTAAATTTGGGCTGAAAATGTCTTTTCAACAAGTTTTGATACTAAAGTGTCAAGAAAAATGGTTTAAGGACTAAAATGGAAATTCTTTTATATAAAGGGTTAAAAGTGTAAATTTTATCCAAGAAGGGGCATAAAAAGGTAAACTCTAATTTTTAAAGCAATAAATCCCTTAATATAAAATACGAGTACCACGGCTACCGGCAAAACGTTATAACAAATACACTTTCAACACCAATATCGTTACCAAACGAATTGATTCGGTCTCGAATCAATAACGAACCAAAAATCAATAAACAATCGTACTTCAATGAACACGCGAAATTTACGAGAAGTCAATATTCAATCTTTGGGCTTGAAAGTTTCAAATCATGCTTGTTGGGCCTAGCTAGCCCAATGACATGATCTTTAGGCCCGAAGGGAACGCGCTTACATGTTATTGGGCCTTCTATGACCTAATTCCATGTAAAAGGACTTTCAATAGCTTTATTGTGCTGTTGGGCCCCAAGGGTCCTTTGGTACTGCTAGCAAAGTCGAGAAGTCAAATGCGAGTCGGGCCAAGTGTCTTTCACATTCACGATAGCCTTGAACGACTTATGGAAATAACGGGGGCTTCGTACCCTCCTTTCTCCTCGGTTGTGGGGCTATGAGAAGTCAGGGTGGTTGGATTAAGTGAGTAGTACGGACGACGCCTAAGGGATCGTTGTATTTGGTAGTTATAAACTAGTCATTTTCATTAATGCGTGATTATAACGACTCACAACCCATAATTAATCCAATGTCACCTGGAATTATCGAAAACAATCGTCGTATCGGTATAACAATAAATAAGACACGTAATTTGATGTATTAGGAAAACATTGGGTTTTCATGGGGAGTTCAACACTTTTACCTATGTGATGTATACAAAGTCTAACAATTATTCACGTTTACAAAAATCAACAAGCATACTTACGGATCTTCACACTTTTTCTTATATACAATACTCTTTTCAGAAAATATCGGATTTTCTGGGTTTTCAAATTTCACAAAAATCATTTTTTTTTCAAACATTACTTATGAACTCACCAACATTTCATATGTTGACGTTTTTCCAAAATACTTGTATTCTCAGGTAACAGGTAAATCGAAAAATATGTATCCAGTGATGTCATGATGTTTTGTTTAAATTAGTATAGAACGGTTTATCTTATGGAAATGTAATGTTTAAAACAATGTACTAAATGTAAACAATATCAGTTGTAATATTTCAATGCATGGTGATGAATGATGTTATGATTCATGTATAATCATTGTGATGGTATTCAATTAAGTCACAATAGCCCTCGGACGTTTCCGCCATCTGGTTCGGGGGTGTGACAGGTTGGTATCCGAGCTTTGTTTATAGTGAACTAGCATATCTAACCACACATTGATATGCAACTATAAACCAAAAGAGGGACCAACACAACTCTGAACAAAACAAGTAAAACATAACAATAAAACACCCTTGCTTGTATTAGGAACAAGAACCTAACACGGAACCAAACTAGATAATGCTAGTATCTCGGTTAAACCAGGACTGTTCTTAGTTGCATCAAGGAGCGGATGTACCCTGATCAACTACATTCCCTCCAAGGTATAACTATCACACGTCCTGAGGAGATCGTGATAGCTAGGGAACCCAAAAACATACCCCTTTATCACAAAAAAAAAGAGAACATCTGTTTAGTCTACACCATTTCGAGAAATTTCGGCCAACCTTCGATCGCATGTTTTGAATTTTCACTCTCGAATGAATTTTTGGCACAAAAAAACCTCGAAGACAAGCTGCGACCAAAGTTGCGATCGCATAAAGGCCCCATGCGATTGTATGGACCATATATGTGATCGCTTGTTTTTCCTATGACTTCCGAAATTTCGTCTATTTTCATATCATTTTGAAGCTCATCAATCGGAGTTATGGTTCATGAGATATGGTCAAAATACTGACAGGGGGTCAAAGCTGCCAGCAACTTCTTTTAACTGCATATTCTATCTTCGCGTGATTAATTCTATTGAATGTTTCTTGACCAAAGCATCTTCCAATCATTCCTCATAATCCTTCATAAGTCCCAAGCTCCATTTTAAGCTCCAAACATGCATCCAACTGCTCCCAAAGCACTGCTCCACTCGAACTATCTGAAATTGACATAAAAACATGAGCAATACGAGAATTCTAATGAAATACATGAGCGAAACATTATTTAAATAAATGACATGAAAATGTACAAAATATGATGTTAAATTATAATAAAAACTACCCTATAAGATGCAAAAAAATGGCATCTAACAGGGTCGGAGTTCTACCCGTGACTTTCCTAGTTTTCGTTCAAAATTATGTAAGTTAAACTGCACTTATTATGCTTCTAGTGTAACTTATATTTATATACATAGTCGTTATTATGAATCTATAAATAAGTCCAGTCATAATATTGATTGTTCTACTTACAGGAATGATGTCTAAGCTAGAATTAGTGAGGTGTTTAAAGTGGGATTTCCAAACAGTATACTCTGTATACGTAACAGACCCTACCTCCGATGTGATCTTACCTGGTCGTTCTTTATCAGCTATATATCAGTATTCATTAAGATTATTGTGGAATCTAGACTATTGTTATTATATTCACGAGAAATATAATTCAAAGACTTAGTGATATCTATACCTAGGTCTTTTGAAAGGAAAAGGCTAAAGTGATAGGTGAAGCACTACCCAAATTACAAGTCATCCACCTAAGTCAAGTATGCACGTGGTTACTTTCATCTTACACACACACACACACACACACACATATATATATATATATATATATGAAGTATTTAATTGCTTAGATGCTATGTGTGCCTATTATATACAATACTTATGCTCAATATGGCTTACTTGGTTATATTATAAAGTATTGAACAATTTATTTTATCATACCTAAAGCATATTGGGTAGTGAAGGGTTATGGAAAGTAAGATATGATGAGAGGTTGTATCCAACATTTTACTATTTTACTACTAGGTATTAGTCATCTATTAGGATATAGAGGACGACCACATACTATTTTAGATAAGTCTGGTGAAAATAGACATCGTTGCAACCTGTAGCTGTTTGGAAGTTATACACGGGTAGGTTTAAAATCTTTAGGTGTTAATCCATCATTAATGGGTGGGTCTTCGACTTGTAGGTGTTAAACGGACCATACACGGACATGCCTTTGACTTGTAGGTAATACATGAACCACACATAGGCAAGTCTACGACCTATTAATGAAACGATACATTCATGCATGTATTCTATTTACTCCATGGCTTCCTTGTTGACATCTATTATTAGGTCAAATTTTAGAGGTAGGCTTGAGGATTAAGCTAAGGATTATGACTGAAAACCCTTAGAAACCCCTCAGAAGTGAAGATTTCATTTTTCAATCAAGCGTTGAAGATAACTGAAGGAAGATCATCATTAAAACATTTAGTTTGCTAGATTTTACAATGTCTTTTCTAGTTTACTTCGATTTCATGTTTGTTTCTATCTTAGTTATGGCTAATCACCCCATACTTATGAAGATGAACCTGAATCTATGTGTTAATTTGGAATTAATGGATGTTTTATGTTGATTTAACTTGTGTTTGGTAATCAAAATCCCAACATGATGAAGTTTTAGATTTTATTGCTTGTTAAGCAAGTTCTGTGTGATAGATGATCCTTCTAGTTGCATGAATTTGTTACCTAATTGTTTATGATCATTAAATAATTAGAGCTAGTGATTAATCACATCGTAGGGTTAAGTAATTAAAAGTTAATTAATTTAATTGGGTTAGAGAGCATAAGTGATCATTAATTTGTGCTTGAATTGCTTATCTTGATCTAGGATAGGTAATTTATCGATTTATCATTCATAGTCAAATTCATATTTATATCAGTTTGGTGTTTAACTTGTTCTTGATCATTGCATGGTATTTCATAAGTTGGTACATCTAAGTATTTGATCATAGTAACTAGTATTTTAAAGAATTGATAATTAATATAATCCATCCACTATAAATCAACCATACGAGAGGGGGAAATTGAAACTAAACGAAAGTACTCGTTAATCTTGAAGTAAAAATCGTCTTCTTTGCTTTTTAGTGTTATTTGGTAGTTGTTTGATTTAATTTCTTCTGATCTTGCAAAACCACTCAAATCCCCATTAAAAGTTTGCTTTTAGTTTAACTTTTAGTAGTTGCTTTATTAATTAAATTTTGTTCCCTGTGTTCGACACCCGACTTACCTAGACTATTTTATAATTCGACTAGGTACATTGCTTATAGGTGCATAAACTATTTAAGTTAGTTAGCTTTATAAAATTAAAAGTTGATAGGTATACTTTTATGCACATCAATAGCCACAGAGTATCTAAGGCTGGAAGGAAGCAAAAATGTAGCATTTGTAAGGTATAAGGCCACAACAAAAAATCTTGTATTGTTGGAAGACATCCTAAAATTAATATTAGAAGAAAAAAAAAAGAAAAGCTAATATTTAATAAGGTTATTAATTTGCGTTTTCTAATGTTGTGTCATATAGGTCAATATCAATGAAGGTGATCAAGATAATGTTAGTGGGGGAGAAAGAGGTCAAGATGATGGACATGAAGAGCATGTTAGTGGTGATGAAAGAGGGCAAGATGATGATGATGATGATGATGAAGAATATGTTGGTGTTGGTGTAGGTGTTTAAGATGATGGACATGAAGAACATGTGGGTAGTGATGAATGAGGTCAACATGATGGTGATCAAGAACATGTTGGTGTTTGTGTGGGATACTAAGATTATGGTCAACAAGAGCATGATGGAGTGGAAATCACTCCTATGGAGGTTGAGGTATGAGGAAATGGAGTTGTTGGTGGAGAAGGAGTTGATGAAGAGGTTGGGAAAGTAAATGAAAATGTTAATGTCAGTGAGGTGCAGGTTCAGCACGAAGTTATAAGACCAACTGCTACCAGTTTAAAGAACATAACAAGGAAAAAAATCAAAAAGGATTGTGAAAATGAAATTGGCCAAAAGAGTTGGTGAGGAAGATGCACCTGGAAATTCAAAAGCTAAAGCTCTTATTTTAGATTAAACTAGAATGCTAATTAAGTGAAAATACACTTTCTATGTTAGTATGTACATTCTTTTGTATGAAGCTATGTAGTTTATGTTGGATGTTAATATGCTCTTAATGTGAAGTTGGTTCTTATTGTTATTAATTTGGTTGTTATTTTTAGTAAGTTGTAGTGTTGTATGCATGGTAAGGACTTTATATGGTGCCATGCATATATTGGTATTTTGAAGTTATAAAATACAAGCATATTGAACAACCATTGGAAACCACATAATGCCAATTCAAAATTATCCCATATTTTGTCCTTATGACAATTTGCAAATAAGGGAACCTTGCACATAATTTAATTGCATAAAAAAGGACATAGTATGGTCCATATGACTGACAATGTTTAATACTTTTACCACATGCACATCATTAACTATATAAAAGTACAAAAAAGTGGTTCCCACAATGTGATTAATAATGCAAATACAAGGGAATCAAGATTGTCATCCATTACAAAAGAGAATCAACACTGTAATTCATTTATTCATATAAGTTAGACACAAAAGTGGCTAAAAACACTGTCATCCATTAGAAAAGTTCCTAGATTGGCCAAACCTATATCTACCAAAGTTTTTTTGAACAAAAAGATGGCCGAAAAAGTGGTTGTCCTACGGAAGATCCTTATGGGAGTTGAAGTTGCTAATAGAGAGGCCGAAGGGGATCATTCCAGTCGATTTTCAATGGTTGACGGCGGCGGACGACAACGAGCGGCGATTTCCAGCGACGACAGCAGCTCCCTGAGCTGTTTCTAGCTTCTCTAGTGTTACTGAAATGGGAAGGAGATGCTTTTAGACCTAGAGGTGGCAATAAGTGGTGTACGGTGGTGGCACGTGTTGGTGGCCAGTGGCTCGCTTTGAGAGAGAGAAAGAGAGGGTGTTGGTTGTGGGGAAATAGGGCAAACCCTCTCTTCATTTTATAGCCAACAAGAACCAACCCATTTACAACAAATTTCGATCCCTAAAAGCGTCAAGTCGCACCATTACAATCATGATATGTGTCGCGTCTCGAACCACATGCAAAAACTTGACAAAAACGACTTCGTTTTGACTTTCAGAATATTCCATTTAGATTTCCCGAACGTGGTCAATCCAAATACATGATCGAAATTCCCAAACGAAAGACGGAAATATGTTAAAAATAGGTTCGAAGTTTCAATTCAGTTACATCTATAGTTTTATCATTACGACCGATTTCGCAAAACAACATTATCTTTGTGCTAAAAATATTCCGAAATTGAAATCAAATATTAGCATATAATCTGAGTCCAGAAATGTGCTCAGAAATACTTAACATGATGCGTAGCTAACCTAACGAATCGATTCAATGTTCATTTACAAAAAAAAAAAAAAACTGAGTTATATAACTAATTTGTTTTCTTAAAAAAAAGCATAACTTTCGCGAACGATCTTCATTCTCCACGTTCTTTATACTTACAGAGTCGCGTTAACATTTTCTATATGTTTAGAGTTTTATTTGTTCATGACAACACTTAGTACATAAATCTTATTTTTAATGTATTAAGTCGTTACTTGTGCATTGTGATAAGTGTTTCGTTAACGGTCAATATTCATCATAAACAAAAAGGGTATTATGTATGTAATCCTAAGTATGAAAATTTTATTTGCATGAAAATGATAGAATACAATAGATTATGTCTATTACAAGGGGTGTTCGTAGTGACTGAGATCGGTGAACGATGACCTAATTTTCTCGGTTGTTACAACGGGATATATAAAGTGATGGACTTACAGTTGGCGCAGTTACAAAACACAATGACGATTGTATGATGGATGATTATGTGTTGGAGACTGGATGTAATAAGTTCATTCCTAGAAAAGTTAACATATTCGTATACAAATTTTTTGGGGATAAACTACCGACTAGACTTAATATTTCCAAAAAGGGTTTGACATCTCGTCTATTCTTTTTCTAATATGTTCTAACCAAGTGAATGATGTTTTACACTTTTTTATAGTGTGACATAGCAAGGAATTTGTGGAATCAAATTGGTTCGTGGTGTGAATTAGAGTTCCCAAATATAAATTTGATGTTAGAATTATGGATTCGATGAAAATGACTCAATATAAAAAGGATGATCCGAAAGCCTTATATCCACTACTTTTGTGGATGATTTGAAAGTTATGATTGTAGTGATTTTTGGAAGGTATACTAACATAAAAACATTTACGTTTGGCAGAAATGTGTGGAATTACATTTTTATGGATTCTAAGTTCACTAATACCAAATGCTTGCAACTTTTTTTTTTTCAAATATACGATTTTGTATATTTCTGGTTCAACCCTTACGTCTGGCATAAATTTTTGGGTTTATCTTTTTTTTTTTTTTTCTGTTTCATAAAAGCCCTTAAGTTTGGTTTTCTGGTTCATTAAATCCCTTAAGTTTGGCAGAAATGATTGGTTTTACTGGTTAAATTTGCAAAAAAAAGGTAAATTAAAAAAATTGCAAGTATCCGATATTAGTAAACCTAAAATCCACAAAAGGGTAAATACACACATTTCTGCCAAACTTAAGGGTTTTTATGTCAATATCATTTTTTGGAATGAAAGTGATGTAGAAAGATGCTCTATTTGATAGTATTATTACCTTGTCTTTCAATGCTTTGTTTTTCTCTTAAAAAAAATAATTGGAGTATGTGGTTACAAAACCCAGTTATGTCCATCACTTTGTAATTTCATTCCTTAGCATCTTTAAAACGTCTAATTTTCTCCTTTCCAAGATAATCGAGGATACCTGAAAGCAATAATAGTTATGTAAGCATGAAGCTTAGTGATGTTCTCTAAAATACTGCACACAACAGAACATATACAAGCATGCATACTGGTCCCACAATCATTGTATTGATTGCTCCAGTATGTTGGCCTGCCGGCTCAACCTAACCGCTCTTCCCGAACCTTTGTGCCTATGACTTACAGTCGGCCCACACCTGGTCTCTTGGCCTACAACAAACAACATGACCGCCTCAACCTCATCCGCCACTATATGTTGACATATAAACGAACAAGAGATCAAGTAGACACATAATACATATAATTATAAATCATACAACTCACTACCGCCTACTAGACTCCTCATAACATACTCCTCCACTGTAAGATAATAGAATAGATTGATATTACTGATTGATGCTCAAATGGAGATTACATACAAATATATAAATAAAAGCTAAACCCTTAAAGGATTTGGGCCTAAACCATAAAGCACTCTAATATACCCCTCGCAGTTTGATCGGGAGGATAATGAAACTGAAAAACAAAGAAAAAAAAACATAAAAAAGAAAAAAAAAAAAAAAAACATAGATGTAGACAGCAACAACGGTGGCAGAACTCTGACGATGGCAACTAACAGTGACAGCTCGACGAAGAAGACCAGAGAAGAAGTGGCAACCGGAGGCAGTTCCATTATAAAAGCTGAAGAGAGTTGATGATGACGACGATCGAGGAGTCGGCGACAAAGGAGTCCGAAGAAAGGCAGCGAGATAGAAAGAGGGCTCGAGCTGCGGAGGGCGAAGCCAATTCGGGTAAGATCGACAACTGTAGTGCTGTAGTGTTAGCATAGAGAGACGACTGTAGATCAGAGGTTGTCAGAGAAGGTATCATCGGAGGGAGGCATTAGAAGAAGACAAAGAATGAGCTTTAGTTTGGTTTCTGCGACTGTATTATTAATTAAGAGGAGAAAAAAAGGAAAAATATTGAGGCACCTTCGATGACTACGAGAGAATATCGTCGGAGGTGAACGACGGTGGCAACGGGTTATGTTAAAGTAAGAATTGCTTTTGGTCTAACCATTTAGTGGGATGGGCGTGTTTTTTTTAGATATAGATTTATAGAAAAAATTTCCGTTCATACAAAAAAGCCATAAGAACTTAATTTTTTGCACTCGATAGTTTCAACTAGAGAAAAAAGAATCCAGTAAAATTTTTATTTGGGTTTTAACCTAAAGCTCTAATACCATGTACGATAATAGAATAGATTGATATTATTGATTGATGTTCAAATGGAGATTACATACGAATATATAGATAAAAGCTAAACCCCTAAAGGCTTTGGGCCTAAACCATAAAGCACTCTAATATCCACTACCAGTTAATCTCTATAGAGTGCATAACCATAAGTAACCAGAGGTGAGATGGCCACCTGAACATATGATCCTACTCCAGTGCCACAACCAAACAAGGAACAAGCAAGAAAGCCTAGATCAAAAAGTTCTCATGCTATCCTACCTAACTACATACAACCGCAAGGGATTTCCACCAGACGATAACCAGCCTATTGGTACTCTAACCAGCATACCACTACTGTTGCATCATAACACAGAAGGATATATATATATATATATATATATATATATATATATATATATATATATATATATATATATGTATATATATATGTATGTATATGTATATGTATATATATAGGGGATAGTTAAAATAAAAATAGTAAATAGTGTGAGAACGTAAAAATACTATTTTATGTTATTATTCTGCAATGAATTTTGTATCCATAGCTTTATGTCGTTATTCAGCAATGAATAAATAAACAGTAACAATTTAAAACTTAAATTAAAATTTACTACAAAAATGCACATATATGAATTTATAATAGAATAACAAAATTCTAATGAATATATGAATAATCAAATGTTAATTTTCATATTAGAATTACTTCAAAAATACATATATACAACATTCATTACAAAATAATAAAATAAACATAATGTTTTTACGTTCTCACACTATTTACTATTTTTATTTGAACCTAAGTAAGTTCAAATAAAAACATTAAATAGTGTGAGAACGTAAAAACACTATGTTTATGTTATTATTCAGCAACGAATGTTGTATATTTATATTGTTGAAGTAATTCTAATATAAATATTAACGTTTAATTATTCATATATTTATTAGAATGTTATTATTGTATTATAAATTTATGTATGTATATTTTTGTAGTAAATTCTAATTTTAGTTTTAACCTGTGATTATTCATTTATTCATTGCTGAATAATAACATAAAAATAGTGTTTTTACGTTTTCACACTATTTACTGTTTTTATTTGAACTATCCCTTCTATATATATATATATATATATATATATATATATATATATATATATATATATATAGTAACAACCCGAAGTTCGTACCATCAATTATAATCTTTTTTTTTGTAACCCTTTTCGTTAATCCATTCGTTGTTTCAATTTCGTTTCCGTTTACTTCATTTAACTAAGTCATTAATTGAGATTGCCATTATGACTTAATGGGGTGTCCAAACGCGTTTAGAAGTCATATTAACGTCCAATACTAGTAATCGGAAGATTTTTAAAATCAACCATATCGGCTTACGATAACTTAATCGGGTGCGACCAAAAGCCCCGTCTAACGTCGGTATCGGGTAGAATTCCACCGTGTCCAAATCTTAGACCCTATTTAAAGATGATTAAGCTTCCATTTGAAGCTTTTGCTCTCTCTCACTACTCTCTCTAACCTCTCTCAAACCAAAGAACTAGGTCCAAAACATCAAATTAAGGCTTCAAATCTTCAAGGTAACTTCCCTAACTTGTTGTTCAACCTCATTAGCCTTCAAATCCGAGTTTAATCAATGATTTAGGATCTCAAACATGAGTTTACAGCCCTGGATCATGCTTGGGCCGTAAACACATAATAAGAGGGTTTTAGAGCCTTAAAACCCCTCCAAACTAATCTTGGGACTTAGATATGACTTTATGGCTTACAAATTCGGATTTAGAACACCTTAATCATCATTTTTGAGGAGTAAACATGAGTTTACTGTCCAAGAACATGCTTGGGCCGTAAACTCATATTCTTGGAGAGTAAACTCATTTCAGTGTGTTAAGATGCCACTTAAACACACCATAAGCCTTGGGATAAATTCTAGAAATAACCACATACGAATTAGGAGCCTAAAACATAAGGAAAACACCCTCCTAAGGAGTTCACGGCCATAAGATGGAGTCTTGGGCCGTAAACTCCTAAAACTATGTCAAATGACACCCTTAATTCCATACAAGGCTTGTAAAATAGCTTGAAAACACATGTGATTAATTAAGGACCACCAAAACATCAAGGATTGAGTGTGAGGGGATTTTACGGCCGTAAACTCCTAGTTTACTGCCGTAAACTCCAATAAATGGTCAATAAGTGAGTTTAATCCATTCCAAGGCCCTAGATTTGATCCTAACTAATTTTCCCAAGTGATATAAGGCCATTTAGCATCATAAAACACCCCACCATGAGTTTATGACCGTAAACTCATGGGGAGTGGTACATTAGGGCCGAAAAATCTTGTGTGAGTTTACTCTTGAAGAGTAAACTCCATATCCAAGCTTTATGTGTCATTAAATGTCGCCTGGGTCCTTCCAAACACTTGTAATGGAATGTTTTCGCAACTAGAAGTGTTTGTCCCTAACTAATAAATGATTCAAGTCCTAATTAGATACAAATGTGTATCTTTTCATAATCCATAGGAACCTCGTGCGTTTGCAAACCCAGAATTGACGTTTAGGATCCAAGGGGACACATTCCTTGCCCGGTGAGTTCATACCCCTACCATTTTTCAATGTTTTTCAATGTTTTCAGGGGGGGGGGGGGGGCGGGGGGGGGGGGGGGGGGGAGGAATACAAGCAAACTATAAATGTTTTCAAAACCTAAAACTGATGTATTTCTATAAATATCTGGCTAACTTATAGATATCTTTACCCCTTATGTATTATGTTGACCATAAGGGATGTTTTATCAATTATAACTACATAGATTTCAGTAAAGGAAACAATCAAACTAATCAAATTATTATGGGAATAATTTGGGATCTTCAGTACTCGGATTTCAAGTAATGATAATAGATAAACTATGTCTGATTCAGTTTATCTTTGTTTCATTTAGAATGTATTGCCAGATAATTTCATTGTATATAACTGTATTCACTGTATTATGTTTCATAACGTTTAGTATGTTTGATATCGTTTGAAAACACCGTGAATAATGTAATACTAGCTTGTGAGATTCATCATTGCCCTTTGGGTCATCAGTAAATCCTCCCCGGAAGTGTAACCAGAGTCTCCTGGAGGGAGAGCGTGGAATTTGTGAATAGATCTATTCGGGACTGACAATCTCACACCTTAACTGCTAGCTACAGTTAGGCGGGCACGCCTGGGGTGACAAATTCTGGATATCGTCCGACGTCTGAGAAGCGTCAAGGAGGTCTCGTTGTCGTATCAGCATGGTTACCCGGCTCACAATACGTATTAATATAAGTTTATTCACGATTTTGATTTGATTTTATATCTATTTGCTATCTATAGTTCCTATATCTAGTACGGGATGATAGTCCCATGGTTTTCAGTCTATAGATTTTGTATCTAGTGCTTGATGTTATTCCTATGGTTTTCAGTATATATACATATTACATATCTAGTGCGGGATGGTAGTCCCATGGTTAGAATCTATATCTAGTACGGGATGGTAATCCCATGATTTTCAATCTATATCTAGTACGAGATGATAGTCCCATGGTTTTCAATCTATATCTAGTACAGGATGATAGTCCCATGGTTTTCAATCTATATTTATCTACAAATTTTGTGTATATCAAACTATCTTATATCTAGTTTGGGATAGTAATCCCATGATTTTCAATATATAGTTTTATGTATTAAACTATACACTGTGATATTCAACCAAACTTACACTTAGGAAAATATAGGATTTTCCTGGGATAATATAACAACTTGTAAACGAATTAAGAAGCGAATGGATAACTAAACTATTAGGAAAATATGGGATTTTCCTGGGGTAACATACAACACGTAATCAAATTGGTAACAAATGATAACTAAACTGTTTTACATAAGAAAATATGGGATTTTCTTGGATAACAACCTTTTCAGAAAACTAAAGGAAACTTATACATTTTTCAGAAAACAAACATCTTATGAACTCACCAGCTTTATGCTGATTTTCAAACTGCTTGTATTCTCAGGTCCACATCAGACAGGTACCCGATGATCCCTTTTGGCGAAGACGGAGTGCGTAGAAGACACGTCTTACTTTTGTTCATATATACTATGTATCACACTTGTACAACTTTACTTTTGAACAAATGTAAACTTTTATATGTAATGTAATGGTTGTTTACTTTGCTTACTATGTGCATTGGATTTGATACTCAACGTGGAGTCCGCCCCGGAAATGTTTCCGCCTTTGGTTTTCGGGGTGTGACATATATATATATATATATATATATATATATATATATATAGCATATCACTACAACACAACAACATCCTATACACAAGGATACATAACTAACTCTCCAACGAATACATAACCATATGTACCCAGAGGTGAGATAGATACTCGGATATATGATCCTACTCTAGAGCCACAACCAAACAAGGAACATGCAAGAAAACATGGATGAAGAGTCCTCAGTCTATCCTACGTGACTGCATACAGTGCATAGGGTATCCCTCTACTAATTGATAACTAAAACTAGCGGGCTGACATTGGTGCTTTCGACCCACGGGTAGAGTAAGGAAAACTCACCTGAATCGAAGAACCCATAAACACTGCGATGCGCTCCCCTTTCTGCACTGCTTGCTCCCACTAATCCACCAACACCAAAACTAGGTCTAATCTTAATCAATAGTCCAAAACCTCAAGTTTGACCCAAAGTCAGACTTGGTCAAAAAGTCAACGCTCAACGATTAACGAAAGTCAAAGTCAACTTCAGCAGGATTATGCCATGCATAATTAATCTATGCCTTGCGTAGTGGTACACAGTGCATACTTAGAGTACACCCTACGCACTTTGTTGTTAAGCCAATTCCACTTTAGCTCTTAATCCATACAGACCAACCATATATTGCTCAGATCTGGTCCTAACAAACGTTTAGAGTCATAAAGTTCCTCACTTTATGCATTTGCATGGCTTAAAAGAGAACAATACCAAATCTCAAGTCCAAAACACACCCCAATGCCCAAATACTCATGCATGGAAGGATGGGAGTGACCATGTTCCTATTTTTATTACTCTACAAGCTTAGAAATGCTAGAAAATGCCACTCATGAGGTCTAAAGTAGCTCATACTCACTAGACCCAATATCAAGGGACAAAAAGCTCATAAAACCCATAACAAGCTAGATCTATCTAGTTAATCATAAAGGTTCAAGCTTTATACCTCCTGGAGGATGTTGAACAAGAGTAGAGTCTGGATCCACAAGCTTTGAACTCCCCAAGCACACCTTCAATGATCTCCTTCTTCACAATAGACACTAGAAAACACTCAAATGCTTCAAACTCCTCACAAGATGGCTAGGGTTTCAAGTTATAGGCTCAAGATGTTGGATACTAATGATAAGAAGGACCTTAATGGGTTAGAGTCCTTAAATAGGGCTCAAAACCCCAAAATTAGGGTTTTTACTCTGCGCAATTACGCCCTGCTTAACTCACTAGAAACGCGCCCCCACTGCACCCTGCGTAGTGCCAGACTCCCATTTCCAGCTTAATTTCAAATAACCATAACTTCTTCATTTCAACTTCATGTTCGACATTCTTCATATGCACGGAAAGGTATTGAAGAACCCCACAATCTTATCTAGTAACTTTAGACTAAAACATATCGGACTAAAATCCTTAATTCAGTAAGAAACCCAATCTATAACTTTTCCCTTTCTACCCTTCGACTCCAGCATACAAATCAAGGGATTAGATCTCACAACCAACATTAACAATCCTTCAATAAGGTCTAATGATGCGTGCAAATAGCTACACCTAATTTTATTATTTATAACCTAACTACCTTAACTAACTAATTACACCTAGGCAGTGTACCTAGTCAAAATTATAGAATAGTTGGGTAAGTCGGGTGTCAATCTCAGGGAATGGTTTTGACTAATTAATTTATCTACTATTAAATTGACCTAATTTTAGAGAAAATAGGGGGTTTTATCTGATTTTACAAGACCAGATGAACTTAAATCACAAAATTCAATCAATTAATTAAAAACACTCCTGTCTAGTTTGAATCCACTTCTTTATTTATGTTTAGCTAATAATTATGGATTATCAAAGTTGGTCACCAATTATTATGTAATTAGCAATTCAAGTCCAAATTTACTAGTCTTTTTACCAATTCATGAACTACCTTGCATGGTCACACATAAGCAAAACACAGAATTAGTTATTAATTATAGGTGAGCTATGTAAGATTTATCTAAGCAAACACAATTATGGTCATAAATTATGTCCTCTAGCACAACTAAATTAATTACTTTTATCACTTATCTAAGATTTGGTCGATCTTAGCTCTAGCAATTCAATGTTCACTAAATCACTAGGTTTCAAGTTCATGTAATTTAATGGTTACTAAGCTACACAGAACATGAATTTAAGCAACTAAGAAACTAGAATAACATGCTAGGTAATGATAATCAAACACAAGCAATTTACCGACTAATCAAATTCAATAGTCATAGAGCTAAAACCTAATTCAGAAGCTTCATCTAGCTAGACAAGAGCTGCTAGATTCAGCTACTCATAGTAACAAGTAAGCAAAAACAAATCAAATTATCAAACATGTTCATAACTATCAAACTAATTAATAAATTATGAACCTTTACTCCTTTTGATGTTGAAAGCCTTTTTCATAACTCTTCTCCTGCTCAAAATCGTCTTCAGGTAACCTTCCAATCAGCCAAAAAACTCTCCAAGTCGTAATGGTCAAGGGAATTTATAGTTTTCTAATTTCCCGAGTTCACGTCGTGAACCATAAGGATTCACGTCATGAATGCGATCTTTTCGTATTCGACAAGGACTCTTCCACCCGGATGCAAATCTTCTGGAACAATCGATTCACGTCGTGAGCATCAAGTTACTCACGTCGTGAGCACGTCTTTTTGGTGGAAATTTTTATCCTTATTCCCTTCGAGCCTCCAAAGTTCCAAATATTGTCAATTCTGGTCCCTTACTTCGAAAATGTCTTACTTTGGCTGCAAATTACAATTTATCCTTATAAGTATCATAATTCTATGCAAATAACCAAAATATTAATAAAAACGTAAATAAATATTACCTAAAAATGTGTATAAACATGAAAATATCATCTAAGCTTTCCTTCCTCAAGCCCAAATCCCTTTTCATGATCGAATTTCAGTTGACAATCCTAAATTAAGAAATGACCCGAAACCGGGTGTTACAATCTTGCCAGTTTTTTATATAAAATTCGGCCGTTTAAAAAAAACTAATGTATAATTTAAATCCATATTTTAAACAGTTAGTTAGGGTTTAGAAGTTGATATTACAAGTTAGTAGAATTCGTCAACGCTCATATTAGAAGCCTGAACCTCCAATATAAGAGGCAAAACCTCTAATATAAGAGGCAAAACCTCTAACAATTGGGCTAGTCCCTCATTGGCAATTCAAATCCATTTAAGAATGGAATCACATAAATTTTTATCCATACATCACATATAATGATATAAATGATGTGCTTGGAGATGTAATCTGTGGATTTTGAGCAATAGATATTTCTCTTGGTTTGAGTGAAGATTATAAGCATAAAATTCTGTCCAATATAATGATATGTAATTTATAGCATACTCGTCTATTATCTAAGCAGAGTAGATTCTATGACCAATTTTTCTGCTAAGACGTGGTTCATAAGACATTCCAAATCGTGTAAGCTATTTCTATTGCCCATGTTCACAATGGCCATTATGAATATCGATTAACAAAAAATATCATATCAAATGTGTAATGTTTTGCTGTTATAAGGTAAGGATAGATCCAAGTTCTCATAGATTAAAAACAGTATATAATGTTCCACTGAATGAGTAAAATAGAAAAAAAAAAACCACATAATAATTATAATATTAAAAAATTATATCTTAATGTTAATAAAAATAAATTTATACTTTTATAGTATTATTTATTTTGTATTTTATTGTAAATATCTTTTGAAAATTAATGACCCGCAACTAGGGTATATAAATTATAAAATCACCCTTATTATATTTTACAAGCTCTCCATCCCTTTGACCAGTCGTACTTCCTCTCACTGACGCAGCAATACATATACATACAAATCCTTCCCACTGCGCATACTCAAATTTATCAAGAATCTTTTCACAGACTACATATAACGCATCTCCTCCCATCAATACAAACTTCCAGTTCTTCTCGAAATCTCCCATCATTCAACTCTTTTTCTCCAAGATCGGACGGCTAAGGATCCCTCTTTCCTTTTCTTTCAGTCTCACCACTAGGGCTCAATCACTCTTTCCTTACTCATCTCTTCTCGTTATGCGTATGTACTTTTTTTCTCATCTCTCTGTACATTCTTTCGCCATTTTCATGCATCTCCTCTTCTTATTTCGCCATTAATTTTGCCTTTTTCTTTTATATCTGATGTGGGTTTCCGATATCGGATGGTGAATTTAAGTGGGGTGTATTGGTTTTGTTGATAACACGTTACGTTTGTGTGATAATTGAATAGTAATTATGTCTCGAGAGTTTGACTCTGAGATTTGATTTCCATATGATTGTAGCCGGATTTTAGTCATTATTGTTGAATTGATATGCTTACTTTATGTTTATTTTCATTATTGTTTTTGGGAAAAACGATTGCTAATGAGGTGAGAGGCAGAACTTTCTACGATTTGCATATAATCATGTCAATTCAGAAGATTTGTCTCTGATTAACTCATTGAATTTAAACATGATTACTTAATCCGATTAGTTTTTGAAATTGATCTGTTTATTTTGTGGGTATCGTTTAATTGGCATATTCGAATATGAATGATGTGATTGTGACTTGTGTTCTGGTTTTGTTAATTAAGTTGAAATCAAGATGAGATCCACACACATAACATATGAACTGTGTCAAATTAGCAAGATTTTATAAACAAAAGAAACTTAAACATTCAGAAAAGCTTTTGCAATTGCTGTAACCTAAATCTTGGTTTCTTGTTTTTTATTCACTGTATTACATGTTTGAATATTTACACCATTTGCAGTGATCAAGGTAAGCTAATAACACAACATTTTTATGGAGTCTAATGGTCTAAAGAGTGGAAGGAGAAAAGACTATATTGCCCATCAAAGTCATGAAGTGAGCACATCCATTTCTGATGAAGAACTCGATCCATGGACAGCTTGGGCTTACAAACCTCGAACAATTACACTTTTATTCATAGGCTCATGTTTTCTGATGTAAGTATCATTTTCATTTTCATTTTCTTTTCTTTTTCAGTTATTAATTCATTTTCAAATCTGTTTCTCAGTTGGGCTAGTGGAGTTGTTGATCCGGAAAGCAATCCATCAGATGATATTGTAACATCTGTCAAAAGGTGAATCCTTTTTGGATTTCTTTTTGCATGATTCTTTAAAGAAAGTAATATTCAAATGTTAATGTTTATTGCAAAATAAAAGGGGCATATGGGCAATGATTGCAGTTTTTCTAGCTTACTGTTTGCTTCAAGCTCCTTCAACGTAAGTTACTTTTTTATATTTTTTAATAACATACTTTTTAATTTTTTTTATAAGGCAATTAACATTTTTATGTGTATGATCTTATAAATAGGTTATTAATTAGGCCACATCCTGCAATTTGGCGTCTAGTTCATGGCATGGCTGTTATTTACCTTGTAGCATTAACATTTTTGCTTTTTCAGGTTAGTATATTTTGTGTTTTTACCTTTTTACCCCTATACAAAATCATTTTTTTTTTGGTTTTTAGAATCGCGATGATGCTAGGCAATTCATGAAGTATCTCCATCCTGATCTTGGTGTTGGTAACTCTTTATATCCCATATGAAAATTTAATTAATTAATTAATTAATTTGAGGAGTTTTCATCATGTTATGATTTTATATTTGTAATTTGATGTTTTTTTTTTCAGAACTTCCAGAAAGATCATATGGTGCTGATTGTCGAATATATGTACCCAATAATCCCACTAACAGGTTTATAAATGTTTATGTATGATTTCTTCTTTCACAATCTTCAAACCTTTATATTCTTCAATTTTATTTTTTTTACATTTTTTCTTAAAATTTTTTTGGCGTTTCAGGAAACACTTTTTGATGAATTTGTTCCTGCTCATTTATTCGGGTGGTGGGCAAAGGCAATAATGATCCGTAATCAACCACTTTTATGGGTATTATCAATCGGATTCGAGTTAATGGAGGTCCAATTTTCAAATTCAATTAATCCAGTTTCTTAATCTTAGAAATCAATTTTTTCTGAAAATATAATGCTTTAATTTATATTCTTTCCTCAGCTAACATTTCGCCATATGTTGCCAAATTTTAATGAGTGTTGGTGGGACAGCATTGTTCTTGATATATTGATTTGCAATTGGTTAGGTGAGATGCTTAAATTAAGAAGTTTATACTTTCATTTAGATGCATATTTAATAATTTGTGTTAAAATTTTATTTTTACATTTATTTTATTTGTAGGTATTTGGGCAGGGATGCATACGGTTCGTTATTTTGATGGTAAAACATACGAGTGGGTTGGAATAAGCCGTCAACCAAATATTTTGGGCAAAGTAAGTTTATATTTCCAGTCCTATCAAGGTCATTGTCAGTGTCAGTCTGTTGACCAGTGGATATCTGTATACCAGGTAAAACGAACATTAGGTCAATTTACTCCAGCAAATTGGGACAAAGACGAATGGCATCCGTTTCTCGATCCATGGCGATTCATTCAAGTTTTAACCCTTTGCATTGTGTTCTTGACCGTTGAACTCAACACGTTTTTTCTCAAATTTTGCCTGTGGGTCCCACCTCGAAACCCCATTATTGTTTATCGATTGCTTCTTTGGTGGCTTATTGCAATTCCTACAGTTCGGGAGTATAATTCTTACCTACAAGACCGGTAATTAATTTTGCTCACTTTTTGTACCAATTTCATTCATATACTTTGATGTAAAAATGTGTATTAATTTTTGTAATTTTGGTCATTTTTCAGAAAACCCGTGAAAAAGGTTGGAGCTTTTTGTTGGCTTTCGCTTGCAATTTGCATCATTGAACTACTTATTTGCATCAAATTTGGGCATGGTGAGTTTTTGATGACATGATTATATTCGTATAATACTTTGGAATATATATATGGATATGTTATGAATCAAGTTTTTTTTAGGTCTTTTTCCTACTCCAATGCCTAGATGGCTTGTAATTTTATGGTCATCTGTTGGTGTTGGACTTCTTGCGTTCTTGATGATGTGGACATGGCGATTTCATCCAAGTTTAAGCAAAAAACAAAAACGGCTTTGAATTCGTTTGCCACCTGTTTTTTTGTGGTGAAAAATGGGTCGTTTTATTGAATGTCAACATACATGTTGTAAATTTTATTCATTTCATAACTGTAAATTCTCATTATTTCAGCCAAGATTTTTCATATTTATATTTTATTAACTGAAAGGTGTCCATTGTCATGGGTTTTTGCAAGATTCTATAGTTTAACTGATACGGGACTTCCTATAAATCTGGTCTATGTTTTTTCACATGATAAAACGGTCGAATCTATTTGGTTGGAAGTAATACCATGAGGCTTGGAACTTGTACTTTCCAAATTGGGTAAAGAGCTATTCCAACATCTACCTATGACAACTAAGTTTTCTTTTTTGAGTTTTGACTTTTTGACTTTTTGGCATTATTATAGTTTAAGTTTGATATATATAGTTTTTTATATATATCCCTGGCTAATAAGTTATTAGGGTTACAATTGTCTCGAGTTCGTTCGGGTTGACAAATCATAAAATCTTAATCTAGACACAATTTATATAAATATTTGTGTCGTATTGCTAAACCCTAACCCAGATTAACTATAAACAAGTCAATCCGTATAATATATTTAATTATAAGTGTTTGTGAGCCAGATTTGAGTTTGTGGGCTATATTTAGGTTTGTGGGGTAGAATCGGGTCCGTGGGTCACAGGGAAAAAAAATCTAAATATCACATATTTACTTATCAGTCCTTATTTTCTCTTTTATTTAATATATATATATATATAGTTAGGTTCAAATGTTTTTACTATCTATTGTGTGTTTGTAGGATTGATTCTGGACCAATCATTATATATATATATATATATATATATATATATATATATATATATATATAATTCTTTTAATCTAATAAAATAAACGGGTTCATGGGTCAACCAACAAAATTTTTTGCAAACCCGAACACGACCCGTATAATGAACGGGTTGACGGGTTGCGGGTCAAAAAAGTCGAAAATTGCCATCCTTACGACTTAGTGTAAATGTAGTGGAATTTTTGCTAAAAATTAACATAACATAATGACTTTTTCAATCATGTTTTATATGCAACGATATTTTCTGCATATTACTAAATACATGACTTTTGCAAGGTAATATGGAGTTTTTTTAATTATCTATGATAAAAAAAAATGCCACATCAACTTTTTATGATTTAACTCCCTTTCCCTACACCAGCGATTTCTTCCCCCACAACATGTGACACCCTGAATCTCCCTCTTCCTAGTTCCCATCCCTCCTCGATCATCCCCTTCACTAATAATGCCTAGGTACACCCACTAATGACAAAACCTCGAAATCAAAGAAATAAAACCATAGAGGGATACAAAAACAAAAGTGATCGCCTTTAAGTACAAATAGCATCATATCCTAGGGTGCAATTAATCACGTTGCCATGCAACCATGAATCTACCTTGACATTTTTGAAACTAAAGAGTGCATTTAGGAGTCAAAGTTCATATGGGATTAATAGTATAGAAACACTTCAAACAACTAAGGACGACAATGCACCAGCTAGGATGACCTCACATTACAATAAGTCTACCGTGTATATACGATGGGGACGTGTATACGCTCAAAGGGTCGGTCCAAAGATGTTGCCTAACAATAAGCTTGCTAAAACTCTCACTGTCCCACTACTTAGGGCGGACAAAATAGTGTAAGATGGGGTAGCGGTACCGCCGGGAAACTTACTCCTCCTTCAGCGGGTTGAGCAAGACAGGTTAATAATGGACCACTTCCGGTGTACATATTTTCAACTAGTGCATTGATTATTTGTATTTTTTGTTTTACGACTTATACCAAAATAGTTTTATATGTTTTTAAATTAGCTTGTGAATTACTTTTGTATGTTTTTAATATTTTATAAATTAGTTTTGTATGATGCTTATTATTTTATGTTTATTTTAAAATTAAAAATTGTATGGGTTGAATGGATTGGAAAATATATCATTTTCATATGTTGTGGGTGGGTTGAAAAGATGGAAAAGAAATAAAAGATAAAAACTCATGTGACAATAAATTGAATGGATTCTACTTCTATCACCATTAATATCACCCACATATGCCTATCAATTTTTTTTTCTTCACACCTTGTCATGTTGGTACTGGGTAAGGTAGAGATAATTTGAGATGAAGACTAAGGTCAAGCAAAATCAAAGATTATATATATATATATATATATATATATATATATATATATATATATATATATATATATATATATATATATATATTTGCACCGCTAAAATAGATAAAACGAACGTAAGAGAAGTGAACTTTTTGCGCCTAATGGCTTTAAGACAATGTATGAAAGTGTATGGGATGTTAGGATTTCTAATTTGGTTTGAAGAAACAAAAAGGATTAGTAGAGGTGGAGTCATGATTCGAGATATGTAAACTGACAAAACAAGTTAACGACACAATAATTAATTATATGAGCATATTTGTGTTACAAAATTGACTCAAATAGAAAAACAAAAATAACTAGTTAGAGTAATTAATTTGTTATTTGTCAAATAACTAGAAATTAATAAATAATTAAAATAAGAGGGATTAGTGTTCTATCTATTGATTCATCAATGAAATAACTATAAATCATGGCTTAGCAAAACACAATAGTTGTGTCTGTTAACCACCATAATTGAGCAAACCTTCAAGGTTAAAGAAAGACTCTTTAGGGTTTCCCCTTCCTATATATGGAGGCATGACCGAAGGAGCCCCCATTGCAACTCTAATTTGTTCTCCCTCTCCTCACTTCCTCTTTCAACTTTGACGAGACAAAGAAGGCAAACCATTGGGGCGTTTTTGCGATGTCCTTGCGCACTAAGTAAGACAAAGGAGTTTTGTTTTTTTGATTGAAGCCAAGGGGTGCGATTATATTAGAAAAATTCCATTTTGGATCCTTAATCTTCTTGACATCATAAAGATATTCCTAATCGGCACCCCATGATAAATAGTTAGTTGCTATTAGTTGTTGAACAATGATCCATGGTTCAATCATGCTATTTTATTTATGGCTTCTCTGTTTATATTCTGATTATATCGAAATTAGCATCATGGAACACCATATTTTCCACCAACTATATTGTCCACATATTGTGACAATATAAAGGAATATCATTTTATTGTTTTATTCAACTCTTTTAAAAGTTGCATAATCCAAGTGATCCTTTCTTGTGTTGCCATAACTGTTAATCTTTACTCAAATTCAATGGTTGACAAACACAACTGATTTAACTTGTATGAAGGTGGAGGCGCTGGTGTTTGCTGCTTTACAGAGAGGATCAGAGAGAACAGAGTGCAAAAACGAGATTAGGATAATTTTCTAAGGTTTTCTCACTACTTCAAAAAAATGACGTTACATTCTACTTATCCTATCAATCAGGTAGAAATGTGGAAACACTAAACCACTTAATTGCTGGTACCTAAAGAAAAGGGAAAATGACCACCATGGCCTTTAAAAACGTCCTACATGAATAAACTGGAAATAGAAACATAAATGGTCCCCAATATTTTTGGATTATACCAACAAATTCCCCCTAATCTAGAATGCTAGAAGCTCTTCATTCCAAGCATGTTCCCCATCTCCTTGATCTTGTTCCTTGCGAGTGGATTTGTGAGATTGTCAGCCTGTTGTTCCACACTTGCAATAAACTTAACATTGACATCTCCTCATTTAATGCACTCACTAATGAAATTAAAGCGAGTATCTATATGCTTGTTATGTCCATGGAAAACTAGATGCTTGCAGCCATGAATTCTGCCTCCTATGAAGAAAGTGCAATACACTGTTGCTTTTGAGAGCTCCATTTCACCATATTTTTGTTCAAGGAAAATGCCAAGCCACCTGTGCTTCGCCTGCCATTCATGTCTCTCGCATGATTGCTATCAGAGTATGCTATTATGTGCATTTTTTTTCTTTGCTTTGTGTGTATACCAAACCAAGGTTGAGGGTTACTTTTATGTACCTTAGGATTCTTTTCACAACTTGATTTTGTTGTTCGGTGGGTCTCTCGAGGAACCGACTTACAATTCCAACAGTGTAAGAGATGTCTGGTCGTGTGTGGCACAAATATATCATCCCACCCACTATGTTTCGGTATTCAGTGGCATTCAATGGTCAGCCACTTTCATCTTTGGTGAGTTCGAGATTGTGCTCCATTAGGGTCTCTGTTGGGTTGAACTCTAGCATACCAGTCTTCTCTAGTAGTTTCTTTGCATAACCGATTTGCTTCAAGCTTATTCCATGCTCTCCTTGTGAAATTTTAATACCCATATAATATGTCAGCAACCCCAGATCACTAATTTCAAACTCTTGATTCATTTCCTTCATTGGAACATCCCAAAAATACAGTCTAAAAATTTCATTTTAAATTATAAATAAAACCATAATCATCCAATCATCTCATAAAACATAAGTAGTGTATCTCAAAACATCATAACATCTGTCAACAATATCAGAGTATAAAAATCCCAGGCTGAACATATGGTGTGTGAACTGCAATCATCCCGAGCCCGTCCCTTTGCTACCGGAAGTACCTGAAACCAAAACTGTAAACTGTAAGCACAAAGCTTAGTGAGTTTCCCCAAACTACCACATACCATACAAATAATCATGCTACTAGGAGATACGAGCCCCTCCCACACTCAAGGAGATACAGGCCCCGCCCACACTCCGCTAACTAGGAGATACGGGCCCGCCCACACTCCGCTGAATACGAGATATGGGTCCCACCCACACTCAACTAACTATGAGATACGGGCCCCACCCACACTCAGCCGCTAAACATACATACAAGTATCACATAGACAACAAGTATAATCAAATCGATCAATCAATCCTATATCCTTACTCAAATAATGCTATGAGATATGGGCGCCGCCCACACTCGACTATCTATCAAATACGGGCCTCACTCACACTCAGCTACTAATCAAAATATATATAGGCCAAACTTGGTGCCTTCGACCCATTCAAGCAGGAGGAAAACTCACCTCACAATGTTGGCTACTGAATCTCTCGGTAAGGAATCTCTATCGGCTGCTCCCGCAACTCCCCGACTATCATTATCACAATGACACTTAGTCAAAACCCAATAATCCTCCTTAGGGTAAAATGACTATTTTACCCCTTGATCTAATTTGGACCATAGCCTAGGCCCATTTCCATCTAATCTTTCCAAACCCAATAATGGCCCAATTTTCTAAATTGGGCCCAACTTCTCAAACGGGCCTTCCCTTAGGCCCAAACATGTCCTTGGTCCATTATATGACTTCTGATGGCCTATTAAGGCCCAATAATTGCTAAGTCCAAGGGTTTAGCCCAATCCAAGGCCCAAAAGACATGAAGCCCAAATCCTGAGAGTACGCTGAACGTACTCCTATGTACGCTACACGTACAGCTTGCATGGCTTGTACGATGCGCGTATTGGCGTGTATGCCCAACATACTACCCTTTTAAGCCATCAACTTCAAAAATGGTTATTTTATTAAGACCTTAAGCCCATATTACAGATCTGAGTCCGTTAGCATGTCTTAATTCATAAAGTCGACTACATGGAGGCTTGCAACCCACCAAATAAACCCAAACTTGGAATATAGCAACTAACTTCCATGGAAATCGCTAGATCTCATGCATGGTCACAAATGGGCCTTAAAGATCGAAACTTTACTGCTTATGGGACTCATATATCACTAAGGATGGCAACCTTAGACCTAAAAATGAGTTTGAGTCATAAAGATCCTTTCTTGGGACTAAAAAGATCTCAAAACATCACTACACTAGATCCAAGAATACATAAGGAAAGTTGAAAGCTTTATACCTCCAATAAGTACCAAATGGTGAGATAATCTCAGATCCTTGAGCTCAAGATACTCAAGTTCTTCTTCTCCAACTTCTCTTTTCTTCTTCCAAGCTCTAAATCACCAAAGTAAGCTTCACAAGGCCAAAACACACAAGGATGAAGTATGAAAGGGTTTTAAGGGTTTTATGAGGTTGAGAGGCTGGTAAGGAGGCTAGGTTTGAGTCATAATGTTGTATTTATATGGCTTAAACCCTAAAAATTCGAGTTTGGAATCTGCTCACGTATGTTGTGTGAACGTGCATGCGTCCCCCGCATCCAATGTTCCTCTAGGCCCCGCATACGCCAAGGCTACGCCTAGCGTACGTCTTCTGGGCAGCCCAACTATTCGGCCCACTCACTAATGATCCACTCAAATAATCCATCTATTTAATACTTATCCCAACAATTAACTAAAGAAATATTAAATAATTATTACCTTAAGTGACAGTTGTTACAATTCTCCCCCATTTGAATCAGACTTCGTCCTCGAAGTCTGATGCATCCGAAAACAACTCCGGGTAGTGCTCCCTCATCTCCTCATCGGGCTCCCAGGTCCACTATGAGCCCTTGTGGTGCTGCTACTGCACTTTCACCAGCTCAACCCTCATGTTCCTCAGCTCATTCGTCTTCTTGTCGAGAATAGCTACTGGTCTCTCGATGTAATTCAGGCTATCATCAACCTGAATATCCTCTAAAGGCACAACCGTTGAGTCATCCACTAAGCACTTCCGCAGTTGAGAAACATGGAAAGTGTTGTGGATCTGGCTGAGCTCTGCTAGAAGATCCAAATGTTACGCGACCCAGCCCACCTGAGACAAAACCTTGAACCAACTGATGTATCTGGGGCCTAGCTTGCCCCGCTTCTTGAACTGGATGACACCTTTCTAAGGTGAAACCTTCAGGAGGACCATGTCGCCCACCTGAAACTCCAAGTCTGAACAAGACTTGTCGGCATAGATTTTCTGCTGACTCTGAGCAGTTTGGAACCTGCTCCGGACCTGCTAGATCCTCTCAGTGGTCTTGAGTATTACCTCAGTACTCCCCATGACCCTATGACCGACCTCACCCCAACAGATTGGGGTCTTATACTTTCTCCCGAAGAGTATCTCAAAGGGAGGTCAATCTTTGCTAGAGTGGTAGCTTTTGTTATACGAAAATTCTGCTAACGGAAGATACGTATCACAACTGCCACCGAAATCCAAAACACATGCGCGCAATATGTCCTCAAGATTATGAATCGTCCTCTCGCTCTGCCCATATGTATGAGGGTGGAAAGTGGTGCTGAAGTGGAGACGAGTACCCATATCTTCGTGAAACCGCTTCCAAAATCAGGAAGTGAAACAAACATCTCGGTCTAACACCACCGAGACAGGCACTCCATGTTGTGCCACTACCTCACGCACGTAGATCTCAGCTAGCTTCTCAGCCGATATACACTCCTGGATCGGAATAAAAGGAGCATTCCTGGTCAACCGATCAATGATGACCCATATCGAATCTACTCCATGTGCGGTCCTGGGAAGCTTGGTGATGAAATCCATGGTGATATCCTCCCATTTTCACACGGGAATGTCTGACGGATGAATCTTGTCGTGTGGTCGCTGGTGTTCGGCCTTGACTTTCATGCAATTCAAGCACCGCTCTACGTACCAAGCTACGTCCCTCTTCATGCAAGGCCACTGGTATTCAGGGCAAAGATCCCGATACATCTTCGTTGCCCCGGGATGGATGGAGAACCTCGACTTGTGGACCTCATTCATCATAATTTTTTGTATTCCAGCCCAGTACGGAACCCAGACCTTCCCATGCAAGGTCAACAGCCCCCGACTGTCATAGTCACATGAGGCCACCTGGCTTATGATCCGCTCACACTTCTAGCGCTCCTCCTTCATACCCTCGACCTGCGCCTCTCGGATGTATTCCGACAATGCAGTAATCACTATCATACTCAAACATATGTCTCGAATCAGAGCCGCCACTTCCTTGCGGCTCAGAGCATCGGCCACGACATTGGCCTTACTCAGGTGGTAAAGGATCTCGCAGTTGTAGTCCTTCACCACATCTAACCACCGACGCTGCCTCATATTCAGATTCGGCTGATCCATTAGGTACCACAAACTCTTGTAGTCTGTGTAAATAGTACAACGAACCCCATAGAGGTAATGCCGCCAAATCTTGAGGGCGAAAACCACAGCCCCCAACTCCAAATCATGCATCAGGTAGTTCGCCTCGTGAGGCTTTAACTGCCTCGAAGCGTATGCTATCACATGACCCCGCTACATTAGTACCGCACCCATGCCTGTGATCGAAGCATCACAGTAAACTACGAAGTCATTGGTGCCCTCTGGTAAAGTCAGAATCAGTGCCTTGCATAAACGCTATCTAAGAGTCTCGAAGGCTGTCTGCTGCTCAGGCCCCCAGCAAAAAGTTACCGACTTCTTGGTCAGTTGGATCAAAGGTACATGGATCCTGGAGAAATCCTGGATGAATCTTCGGTAATAACCCGCTAGACCTAGGAAACTCCAAAACTCATTTGGAGACCTCGGAATCCCCCACTGCATCACAACCTCTATCTTGGCCGAATCGACCAGAATACCCTTCTGGTTGACAAGGTACCCCAGAAACTACACCTCATGCAACCAGAACTCACACTTGGAGAAATTTGCGAAAAATCTCTCCCTCCTTTGAGTCTCCAGCACCTTCCTCAAGTGCTCCTCATGCTGCTCCTAAGTCTTGGAATAAACCAAGATATCATTGATGAAGACTATAACAGACCGATCCAACATCGGTCTGCACACGCGGTTCATGAGGTCCATGAACGCGGCAGGAGCATTGATGAGCCCAAATGACATCACCACGAACTCATAGTGACTATAGAGAATCCTAAAAGTTGTCTTCTACACATCCTCTTCTTTGACTCGCATCTGGTGATAACCCGATCGCAGATCAATCTTGGAGAACCAAGATGCACCCTGTAGTTGGTCAAACAAATTATCGATCCTCAGGAGGGGATAACAACTCTTCACCGTTACCTTATTCAGCTCCTGGTAGTCTATGCACATCTAATGTGACCCGTCCTTCTTCTTCACAAATAGGATCGGGGGTCCCTAAGGTGAACTGCTCAGTCTGATGAAACCCTTGTCTAACAACTCCTGCAACTATGTAGACAACTCATGTATCTTGAGAAGAGCCAACTGATATGGTTCCTTGGCTATCGGAGCCGCACCAGGGACTAGGTCAATCCTGAACTCAACCTGTCTCTATGGAGGTATCCTAGGAAAATCCTTCGAGAATACGTCCAGGTACTCTCGCACGACTGGTACATCATCCACTGTCGCCTTACCCTTATCCCAGGTATCCATAACATACGCGACATAACCCGAGCAACCCTGCTGAAGGTAGCGTCTCGCTCTTGCTGCTAAACATAGAGTCGGTCCACCCTACGGCCTTTCACCCTAAATCACTAACCATTCCCCACTAGGAGTCCGAACTCTCACTAGTTGTTGCTTGCAATCGATGAACGCCCCATTGGGGATCAAGCAATCCATACCAACTATAACCTCATTCCCTCGCAGGGGAATAAGGACCAAATCCATGGAAAACTACTCATCGAACAACTACAGTGTACATCCTTGGTGAACCCTCACAACCCGAACGGTCCTATCTTCTGCTATCTCCACATCAAGTGGGTAATCTAGGTCCCCCGGAGCCCCTGCGAATCGCTTGCTGAGCGCGAGCGAAACAAAAGATCGGGTATCCCCCGAATCAAACAATACCAGAGTATATATACCGTTCACAAGGAACGATCCTAAAATGAAACACAAAAACATAAGCAAGAATCAATATAAGTAAAGATATAAGGAGAGATGCATACCCTTCATGGCGTCGGGTGCTGCACATGCCTCCTCTGCGGTCAAATGGAAAGCTCTGCTCTTCGCCACTAGTGCCTACTCTCGGCCCTGGCGGCCGTCAGTAATCCTCAAGGTAGCAGGAGTGGGTATCATCACCTGGATTGCTGATGCTTCTAGACTCAAACACTGGGACCACTTATGGCCCCTTTGATTACATTGAAAGCAAATCAGATCAGATATTGTTGGGGCGGTGGTGGTAGCAGTATAGTCCCTGCTTACATGACTAGTTCGACTGCACTTGAAGCTACCCGAACTACCAGCCTTGCATTTCCCCTCATGTGATCTCCCACACTTGCTGCAGTAGCCTCAACCCTGCTGGCCCTTCCCTCAGGAATCTACCTTGGGCTTCTTGCTCGAGCCTTCCACACCAGATGCAGCATCGAGTTTCCTCTTCCTCTCCATCTCTCTAGCCCTGACAATCATATCCTCCAACGTCTTGTAGCTGGATCGGCTCACAAACTGCCAGATATCACTCCTTAATATCTCATGATATTGGGCCTTCTTCGTCTCCTCGTCCGCCACATACTACGGAATGAGAAGGTCCCTCTCCTTGAACATAGCGGTGATCTCCGTCACCGTCTCAGTCGTCTGTCGGAGATCCTGGAACTCCCTAGAAAGCTGTTGCACCTCAATCACAGGTGCAAACTCGGCCCTGAACCTGGCTGAAAAGTCACTCCAATTCATCGCATTGAGAGCTGCATCTTCTCCGATGTCATGTCCGACCTCCTCCCACCAGTCACGTGCCATGTCCTTCAGAAGATAGGAAGCAAGTCGGACCATGTCCCCCTCAGGACATCGGCTCATACAGAAAGCATTGGTGACATCAGCCAACCACCTGCTTCTAGCAATGGGGTCCCAAGCCCCATGATAGTCTGGAGCTCTGCAAGCTCGGAACTCCCTGAACGTCAGCGTGTGCGATCTCATCATAGCCGTCACCTTGGTACAGAATGCACTTAGTCTCTCATCCAAAAGCTCAAGTATACCCTCCTTGATCGTACCGAAGATCATAGGAGTTTGGTCTAAAATATTATGCATGACCTTAGATGAAATGAACTCTCTTATCTGCTCGTCAAGATGCCCGACTCCAGAACTAGAGCCTTATCCCTCATCGTCACCTGAATTGCCGACTGGCCTAGTGCGTAGCGTCACCATACTGAAAATACACCATAACAAACATCAGTATACACATCATAACTCGATGAATAACACATACTAAAAGTTTCTTGGGTTCATCTTAGCCTTCCTTGATTTGAGTATAAGTCATATGCTTTCAGTAGTATGGTCACATACTACCTTCCACATCTATCCGTACTTTCCTAAAGAACTGCCTTGACTCCACTAAGTCCCTTCTACTGCTACTGCTCTCTGCTAATCTCATCCTAGGCTTGCCCTAGGGTAATCACCAACCCACTCTCCGCCATCAACTGCATAAGAATTCCATGATATCTCCCTCTAACTAGCTCGTGAATATCATTACATATCACTAAGACTAGATCATTCTTCGAAATGAGAGATCCTACCCTACAACGGTTGGACTCAAACTAGAGCTATGAAATAGAGGTAGACCTAACGTTCTGAAATTATTTAGTCCTCGCAATATGTAACTTAAAATATTCGTTTACTAGTTAGCAAAAGATAACTAGAACTCCTAAAAACATAAAGCAAGCAACATTCGAGCATTGAGTAAACATATTCAAGCATATCCTAATCAGGTCATCATATCACTAACTAATATGTACTAGCATGCACTTCATAAAGCCAATATACATATAACAAGCACATAAGGCATCATCCCTAGATCCTTAGCCCTAATCCAGCATGCAGTTCTCATAAATATATCTTAACATAAACTTGTATGGGTAATTTGGGAGTACTTACTTGAGCTCGGGTGATTGCATGAACCACACCCTTTTCTCTTTTCAAAGTTCTTTTTCTCTTTTCAAAATTGTTTTTATAAAAATGATTTTCTTTTGAAATTTTCGTACCAAGTCCTCAGTTTGAGTTCAGACACACCCGAGAGTGTGCCCGAATCCCTCAAACCAAGGCTCCGATACCAACTTGGAACATTCTAAAAATACAGTCCAAAAATTTCATTTTAAATTATAAATAAAACCATAATCATCCAAATCATCTCATAAAACATAAGTAGTGTATCTCAAAACATCATAACATCTGTCAACAATACCAGAGTATACAAATCCCATGCTAAACATTCAGGCCCCGCCCACACTCCGCTAACTAGGAGATACGAGGCCCACCCACACTCCGTTGACTACGAGATATGGGCCTCACCCACACTCAGCTAACTACGAGATACGGGCCCCGCCCACACTCGGTTAACTGTGAGATACGGGCTCCGCCCACACTCAGCTGCTAAACATACATATAAGTATTACATAGACAACAAGTCGACGGTCAATGGTCAAAGTTAAACAGTCAACATACATACCATTGCATGTTATGGCCTTCCTTGGCTATGACGTGGCCATGCCAGGACAAAACAGTCGAGTATCAAACTACACCACGCCGTGGGAAATTGTCTGAAGTGTCATTTCTTCACTAAAAACTTAATCCTTACAGATCTAAATCCAAAACTTCAGATCTACTCCTTCTCAATGACTTACTGGATAAAGCTTCCAACTTTATCCATTAAGACTTCATCAAACAGTATAATCATGAGCCCTAAGCCCACTAAGCACTTAATATAACAAAAAACTCAAACATGGGATGAATAACACTCAGGCTAAGACCTTTTTTTCACTTACTCAGAAGTTCATGACCATGAGAGAACCATATCAAGCTTTGGAGTTCCTCAAACCCCAAGAGCATCCAAGAATTCGACCAAAACATCCAAAATGCGCTCAAACATCAAACAAGAAACACAAAGGTCAAAGATATGAACTTTATACCTCCAATAACTCAAAAATGTGGAGAAGATGTTGGATTCAATCTTGTTCCTTGCTTCCTTGCGCCAAGATTAACTTCTTTCTTTTTCAAGTTTCACTAAAAGAGAACATTAACCTAAGGATCAAGCCACCAAGCTCATTTCCATGGATGAGAGGCTAGGGTTTCGAAATGAAGGAATGGAGGCTGAAGAAGATGACCTAGAATGGGGGGTTAAGATGCTTAAATATAGGAGAAACCCTAAATATATATAGGCTTGGACCTTAATAGCTGCCACGCCGTGGAGGCCTTACGTCACGCCATGGTGGCTCCATAAAATGTGCGTTCCCTTACGACATGGCCATATCGTGGGTATCCTTGCACCACATCGTGGCACAATGTTTTCTTCAAAACCCCATCTTTAATCCTTGACGATAAAAGGATTAACCAACCTGGAACACGGGTGTTACATTTTCATCCTTTGTCTTCATTAGGTATATCCACATCACACGACTAAAGTCGTCGACTAGAAGCAGAAAGTACCTATATCCTGATGCCGTTGCAGGTGTAATGGGACCAAAAAGATCTCCGTGAACAAAATCGAGTTTCTTGCTTGATTTATACGTGGCTTGTAGTGGATATGACATTCGTGTTTGTTTTCTAGCCAAGCACCATTCGCACAGAAGAGATGGATTGATAATTTGGGGCAACCTATGGACCACAACATTCTATGACTTTAGTTTAAGAGCACTGAAGTTTACGTGCCCTAACTTCCCATGCCATAACCAATCTTCTCCCTTCCTTCTCCTAACAAGCATGTCTTCTTTACATCTTCCAGTGTAATTTTGTACAATCATGTTTTCTAATCGTTTTACTTTCATTAGTAGTCTTCCAGTTTGATCATGGATCAATAAGAATGACCCAAGTATCAAGATTCTATCACCTATTTCTGCTAGTTGACCCAAGCTTATGATATTGTTGCATAGAATTGGGATATAGTATACTTCACTCAACAACCTTTGTTCTCCATTCTTGCATTAGAAGAGAATCGACCCTTTTCCTTCTGCCCTCACCCTTAATCCATCTCCAAAACAAACATATCCTTTTATCGTCTTGTCTATTTCATAGAGTTTTTCTTCTTCTCCTATCATGTGATTGTTGTCCCTATTATCCAAGTATAATATCTTGGATTTTGTAGCTTCATCACCATTTTTTCTTAGTTTTGGAGTCACCCGCTTTTCATTCAAATACACCTCCTCATGCACTTCACCCTTACTGTATGCGGATTACAATAAAGCAGGTTCTTGATCATCATTTCTCTACATCAAATTGGCTCCCTGAAATGTTTTTTTTGCATGGGTTCTTGCACTCTGCTGCATAATGACCTTGTTCTTGACAGTTGTAGCACATCACTGTGCTTTTGTCTCGACTTTTCGTGTTACATCCTCCATTGCGACTCAACTGTGATCCTCCACCATAGTGACCCCCACGGTTTGAGTTACTTCTCCCCTGGCCTCTACCATATTCACTACTTCAAAAAAATGATGTTACATTCTACTTATCCTATCAATCAGCTAGAAATGTGGAAACACTAAACCATTTAATTGCTAGTTCCTAAAGAAAAGGGAAAATGACCAACATGACCTTTGAAAACATCCTACATGAATAAACTATATAAACTGGAAATAAAAACATAAATGGTCTCCAAACCTACTGGATTATACCAACATTATACACCTAGTTGCAAAAAATAGGTTTCATATTTTGTGGTTTTGCTATGAACTCACGGGTCTAACTTTTTTAGTGCATCGAGCCATTCTTCCATAACTCTTCTCCATTATTCTATGCTTTAAAAAGCTTCCCCAAAGGTCTCTAGTTCTTTTAGCTCTGCTTTTTCTATCAACAATGTAACATAGCCGTTTTCTTACTATATTATTATTATTTCTCTTTAGATTATTATTAGTTCACAATAACATTTCATTTTTCTGGTTTGGCTTATGGGTTCTTCCTAAGTCTTCTAGGAGGAGTTTCGATCGGGTGTCTCTATTCACTACAAGAAAAATACCCTTTTATGACGCGCAAACCACGACACTCATTGATTTATGTTACGCAAAAGAGAGTGACATTAAAAAATTGTCATCTCTTCAAAAAATTTAAGGATTTATGTCGCGCATTACTGAGTGCCCTTAAATTAGTGTCTGAATAAAAACCAAAAAAAACACGGAGGGCACCTATAATAAAACGCGTGTCGTCTAAGAGTGTCGCTTTATAAATTTTAATACAAGGCGCGTTCCATCCTTTAATAACTAGGGGGAAATGAAATCCTAAAAAATTAAAAACCCCGCCTTCCTTTTTTCTTCTTTCCTTCCTGCCCTAATTATCGGCTCCTTCCTTCCCCCTCCCGACATTGACTGCCACCTTCTTCTTCCCTCACACTTCGACCATTGTTAGGTACCATTCCCGGTCGTCGACGTCGATCAAGGCAACAGTAGGCACGCTATCTCCGAAGTTATGAGGCAACGACGATGGTTCCAAAGAAAAAAGAAGCATGTGGGGTCGGAAATGGGAATGGGAATGGCTTCGCTCCCTCCCTCCTTATTTTCTTTTCTTTCTTCACAAATTTGAATGGAAATGGGAATGGCTTCGCTTCTTCTCTCCTGAAAGGGGAATCTTGTAGCTTTTTGTTCTTCTTCCACATAATTTTGAGTTGTCAGTAGGGGTTTTGTTCAAACGAGAGCCAACTGGCATTATTTCGTTCTAGGGTTTGAGATCTTTTATCTTTTCAAAAAGGGGATGTTCGGAATACCCAGAAAATGTGTATGGATATGGAGATCTGGGTATTTTGAAAGCAACAGTTAATGATTGTGTTCTAGGGTTTTCTGCGTTTTCATCAGATTCTTGAGAGAGTCTCTCATGGCGACCACAAAACGTGCTTATAAGCTACATATTACACTAAAAATCGTTTTCTATGGTACCACCACCTAGCCTCCGATCTCTCTCCGCCAAGGGTCTCTGGCCATCTTCTAGGGCTTGAAGGAACCTTCTCCATATTACACTAAAAATCGTTTTCCCCCTCTCCTCAATCTTGTTCACTTTCACCTTTACAGTATAACATTGTTAATCAATAACCCCCACCCCTTTGGTGCGATTTCTAGGGCTCGGATCAACATCTCCTCTACCATTTCATTGAACGCCATTTCAACATCGAGGTAAGCAGATCATAATTTCGGTTGGATACAAACAAGTTATGCGAATTGACATCTGGTGCGGATAGTCTCCGTCTAAGACCGCTGGTTGACCTCACAAGCCGTGCACTTGCCTGCATGATAGAAGGAACATCTCCTGAAGAAATACGTCACACTTTTCATCTCCCTAATGATCTTACAGAGGTAACACCAATAAATTATTTATTTATTTATTATTGTCAATCACACATTCCTTGAGCAAATTGTTTATTGCAGGAAGAAAAGTTGGAACCTTTGAGAATCTGGACCAATGATCCACATATCCGTCTCTTAAATAGGTTATATGCAAGAAAGAGAAAAGAATTAAAAATCAGAGAAAAAGCAAAGGTAAGCAGCTCATAATTTCTTTTATCATAATTTCTGTTATCATCCATCTCTTAAATTGCAATCACACATTCTGATATCACCGCCAAGGGTCTCTGACCATGTTGTAACATGTTGTAGTAATTAGTAATTTAGTATGATATCACCTTACAACTAAAATTACATATATACCCTTTGCAGATTCCAAAGGTGTTAAATTACATATTATTATTATTATTATTATTATTATTATTATTATTATTATTATTATTATTATTATTATTATTATTATTATTATTATTATTATTATTATTATTATTATTATTATTATTATTATGAAAGACTTCAAACATGTATGTTGAGTTGAACAATGGGATAATGGAACAATGGGAGAAGAACTTTTCAGAGTAATTTGCATAATCCATGGTGGTTTACTGGACCCCATATTCTGGAGTTATACGATCCAAAGAGACAAATATAAATAATATTAATGATTATGTGGAAGGGGACAAATACTATGGAGCTAAAGCAACAATGAATGTTTGGGAACCAAAAATACAACAATCAAATGAATTCAATTTGTCACAAATTTGGATTTCAGGTGGCTCTTTTGATCAAGGTCTTAACAACATTGAAGTAGGATGGCAGGTATAAAAATATAAATAATATTAATGATTCTTGATTATGAAAATGAAAATATTCTTCCATTATTCAAAGTCCATTTTAATAAATAAATTTTTGATTATTTTCAGGTAAGTCCAGATCTTTATGGAGATAGACTATTCACATACTAGACTGTAAGTACAATTACAATACTTGTACCTCGTGCACTAGATATTGTACATACAATTATTTATGGAGATAGAGGGAGCATTCACTACAGTAGCTGCAAGTTCACCCCTTAAAGCTCCAACAATAGCTTCAGCAATTTCAATGGCAACTCCTTCCTGCATAGTGATTATATACAAAAAAAAATGAATCATTTTCTTTAAAAATTAATCAAAACAGTTTGTATCTTTGAGGATTGAGAGTTATTGTTTTTAAAAATTTACAAGTCTGGGCTTCCATGGTGCTAGCACCAAAATGAGGAGCAACAATCACATTCTCATGTTGTATCAGCCTGTTATCTTTTGGTGGTGGCTCTACAGGAAACACATCAAGTGCAGCCTGCAAAATGCAATTGACCAAGTGAGTTGACTTTTTCTCTTTCTCTTTGCAAGTTTCATATTACTGTTATTTCTAACCATATATATATATATATATATATATATATAGAGAGAGAGAGAGAGAGAGAGAACAAAAGTTCAATGCTATAATTGACAAAAACTTAAAGTACACTGCTATGAAAGGATAATGCTATATTCCGCAAAACATCATTTATTTGTTACTTTTTTTATGTGTCTGCATGTGTGTTGTTGTTTGTGTATAACAGAAAAAAAACACCTTAACATACACACATGTATTTATAACTCATAAACATTATAAAAAAATGACCTTTATAAAAAAGAATTGAAACAGGGATTACCAGCAAAGCATCGGACTTGTATCATCTGTATCCATCATCAATTTTCCATATAACTGCAATGAGAAGTGGATATACCAAGAGAAGAACACCTGCAAAAGAACAAAAAAATTCTTTAAACAGACACAGATAAAAACAACAAAAAAACAAAAACTTACATGATCATTGCACGGTAACTGATCACAATTCTTTATTCTAACATATGCGATTCAGTTTCTCAACATATATCACAGAAAGATATATATATATATATATATATATATATATATATATATATATATATATATATATATATATATATATATATATATAAACAAGTTTTTTCTTTTTGTTTACATCACAGGAAAGATGTAGTCTCTTTGATGTTGAAATTGGCACCGCACCTCTATTTCCTAATCTTGGTAACATACTTTTTTTTGTTTTTATTTCTTACTATAATCATAACTCAGTTTATGTTATATTAATTTGATTTTTTTATTTGTTTTGATGAAAAGATTTAAGAGTTGCAGTTGTAGTTGTTAAACGTGAGGATGATCGAAGGCTCTTTCACAATGATACAATGCGAAAACAAAGAAGAGAAGTCAGTGACAGATGGGTATGTATTATATAATCAAAACACTATAATTATAAATATTTATTTTTTTACTAAAAATAAATTATTTGAGTTAAAATAGCATGAACAATTTCAGTTAAATGGGGATGGTAATTCTGAAAATGGGTCCCATAGATGTGTACAGTATCCATTTTCAGTAAATGAGAAGGTTGTTATTTTTATTTATTTCACTTTTTTTCTACGTGAAAATATACTGACAAAAAATACATTACATGACATGATATGTCGGTTGAGTAGCTTTACGGGTTCTTATGGGTGGTGTTAGATGGAATTGTGATGATATACTCTCTAGTTCATAGGATCAAGAATTGTCATTGTTGATAGCTTTACAGGTAATATTTACAATTTGTATGAGGGTATTCTTGTCATTTTGATTGTCATTGTTTAAACACACAACGGAAATTGGAAAGCGAATGAAAATGACAAGTGATTTTGTGTTGTGTTTACAGGGTTGATGAAAGCGAATAGCTCTCGAGTTAGAAGTGGAAAAGAAAGCTCAAGCCGAAAGAGATAAGATGCTGAAAATGCAAGTGTTGTATTCTTCATTTCAATTGTTAGTATGAAACATAGAGTAGATTAGATGAATGCAAATTTATATATTGTAAGAAATAGAATTGTATGACATTAAAGTTTATTCAATGGATTGTATTTTTTTGTATATGGTATTTTATTTCTATTATGACACATTAAATGCAAATTTAATTTAAAAATTAATAAATATATAAATATATATTTTTTTTAAATATTGAAATTTACGATACGCAAAAATGTGTGTCATCTTCATTTATGACATGGCCTTTCTTGACAGGGGCTTTCTTGATACGCATTGCGTGTCATTAACACGCGCGTCGTAAGGTTACAACACGCGAATGCGTGTCGTCTTCCTTTATGACAGGGCCTTCCTTGATACGCATTGCGTGTCGTAAACGCGCGTCGTAATTGCGCGTCGTAAATGAGCGTCGTAAATGCGCGTCGTCTATAGACAACGCGCAAAAGCGCGTCGTCTCTCTTTATGACAAGGCCTTCCTTGATGCGCATTTGCGCGTCGTCTGAGCCTTTTACGACGCGCAATGAGCATCGTAAAAGGCTGTTTTTCTAGTAGTGATTCTTCGTTAACCTTCTTATTCTTGTCTTTGGTACACACCTGTTTGGCAAGGATTCTAACCATCAGTCCATCATCCTCTTCCACATCTTTTTGAGAGTCTTCTGTCGTTTCTTTGAAGACACTTAAATCTGGTAATCTTTTCTTGTTAGGAGACCACCAACAAGAAGCTTAATCGAACGCCACATTTTGAGAAATGTAGAATTAATTTCCTGGTTGTTGGATGGTAACAAACGATTTCATATCCGCCTATTGATAACAAATATTTCTGCCAGGTATCTGTTTTTGCTTCATTGCTTCTACCGAAAATCGTCAAAGAACAAATGACCTATTTCTGCCATGTATCTGTTCTTCCTTTTGGACACTATTTTTTTGGAGTGTTGTATTTTTGCTTCTTGGAGAAAGTCTAGGAAGTCGCCTTAAGTGTATTCTCTTGTGTGCATATTATTCAACGTTAAACAGAGTCTTCTATATATCGGCCAACAAATACATAAAATCAAGAAAATGTACTCCACTCTACCAACTACGCACTACCATTAATTACTCTACTAGACTAGGACATCCATGCGACAAGGTTTATTTTCTAAGAAAATAAATCAACTATTGAAGACCCATGTGATGGTGTAGCTTTGACATGATCAATTAAGAATACAGTGTAGTTCTAAATTAATATGATTAAAAATAGACAAAACTGCAAATTTGGTCCTTGTGGTTTGCCAAAACCTTTGGATGGGGTCCAAAAAGTTTCCAGCTTGCACCAAAGGTCCAAAATCAAGGTTTTCATGGGTTTTTAGTCCATTCTGTCATTGTCCGTTTGTTTGGAGCCGTTAGTGCCATCACGTGCCCTCCATGTGAGGGCATTTTGGTCATTTTAGGTCCTTATTTTAAATAATATCATATTTCTCCTTTATATACATACTCATACGCAATCCCCTTCTTCTTCTTCATTTTTATTTACAGAGAAGCAGCAAAAAGGGCTTCTTCTTCTTCGTCTCTCAAAGGGATTCTTCTTCTTCGTCTCTCATCTACTTCTACTGCTACGAGATTCAAAAATGGTGCTCTGCTTCTGTGGGAACGTTGCTGTTGTGCGAACCTCATGGACCTCACGAAACCATGGTCGTCGTTTCTATGCATGCCCTAAAATGGTAAGCAAACTCATATTAGGTTATGATATTTCGGTAGTTATGCAATAACTCTTCTACTTTAATGTATTCTTGTAGGGATCCAGATGTGGATTTTTGGGGTGGTTCGATCCCCCTATGTGTCAAAGATCAACTGTTATCATACCAGGACTGTTGAGAACAATGAATAGGTATGAGGTTGAAGTGGGTCAGCTGAAGATGTGTTTGCTTGTCTCGTGGGTTTTGTTTCTGTTGTTTGTGTTGTTTTGGAAATAGGAATTAGAGGTGAGGGCTTTTTTTTTGGTAATAACCACTTAAAAATGTTGTCTTTTGGTGCTAGAAGGTTTAATTGGGGTTTATATATGTTGTAAGTGTTGTCTTTTGGATCATTGTATATGTAATGCTTTTATGACAATGGGAAGTGTAATGGTTTTATCCTTTTATGAATATGAAATTATAAAGGTTTGATCTTGACATGATATGCAAGTGTAATGGTTTTTCTCTACGCTTGAATATGCAATTGTAATGGTTTTACATGCATACATTAAGTACATTGCCATAACATCTTCATGCTTTCACAGTACAACATAAACAAATAACAAACAACATTACCAAAAGGGGACCATAACAGATAAATGCCAAAACACAATCATTACCAACAAAGGGCATTAAAGTACATTATCAGAACATTAGAGTACATTGTTCCATAAGAGGGCATCAAAGTATATTATCAAAATGGAACCAAAAAAATGCAACAAAGTACCAACTAAAGTGCATTAACAAGTCTTCACAAACATAAAAAGTACTTAAACATCAATTCCCATCTTTGGCCTTGCAGGTCCTGGCATTGTGACCCTTTTGCTTACACTTACTACATGTCACAGTCAAAAACTTCCTGCTCAGTGATTGAGTTTCATTATCATTTTGATTTTGACTGTTTGCTTGCCTCTTACGTTGCTGGATTTCAATCCTTTCCTCTGCTGTAATCCTTCTTTTCTTTTTTGGCCTGCCTATAGCTTTGTTGTGTGGTGGAGGCACAAGAGTTGTTGGGCAGTCACTCTTAGGCCACATGGCTCTACCTTTGATAGGCTCCACCTTGAAGGAGTACATCTCTTTCCATGTATCAAGCCAATACACCTTATGCACATAGGTGTAGAGTTCTCCCACCTTTTCATTATTGTCTGCCATTTCATTTAGGCTTGCAATTGCATGCTTGCAAGGAATTCCAGTAAGCTCCCACTTTATACAACTACACTCCCTTTTCTCCATGTCCACCACATGTTGATCATTCCATGGACCTTTAACCTGATACTTTTGTCCCCCATTCCATCGTGCATGATACTTACTAGCTAGTGTTGTGTTTGCTTCCAAAATCCTAGTATCAGTTGGAGTTAATGGACCTTGACACTTGTTTAACACCTTCATCACATTGCATACTCTCTTCATAAGGTACTCTCTGATGAACTCCAAACAGCTAATAATGGGTTTGTCTCTCCCTTTAACAAGTTTGCTATTGAACACTTCACAAAGGTTATTCAATAACATGTCTGAAATTGCCCTTCCTAATAGTTCATTAACAAAAGTACAGTTAGTGTATATCTATACTATAATAAAAAATAAGACAACAAATTGAGAAAATACCTAAAAAATGACTTCTAGCCCAATGATGTGGAGGGATTTTCAAGAGCCACTGATATGATTCTATGTCATAATTCCTTAGCTCTACCATTACAGCTTCAAACTCTGGTATGGTGGTGGCTGTAGCACACCTCCAAAAATACTTCTTGTACTATGTAGTCTTATATAACTTCCTCATGTTCTGGTATATGTGTCTAATACAGAACCTGTGTTCTGCATTAGGGAATAATTGTTCTATGTTTTCACCAAAACAAAATAAGTAATTAGCATTAGTCTCTAATGAACCTAGTACGCAATATTAAATGTAACTATAGTACCTTCTGTCTATCACTGATAAAGGTGAAGTTGGAATTTGAATACAAGTCAAGATCTTCTGCAAGACACTGAAGAAACCATTTCCAACTTGAAGTGTTTTCACTTTCAACAACAGCATATGCCAATGGGTAGGTTCCATTGTTGGAATCAACACCAACTGCACTTAGTATTTGACCTGGAAAAGGTCCCTTCATGAAGGCTCCATCTAAGCCTAAAAATTCTCTCAAACCTACCTTAAATCCTTTCTTCAAAGGACCTAAACACACGTATATCCTTCTGAATTGCCTGGTTGGGGATGAAACCACAGGTTCAGAAACCACATCAATCTTTACAATTGTACCTTCATTTGTCTTTTGTAGCTCTAGTACATAGTCTCTCAAAGATGCATATTGCTTTACGTAATCCCCTGCAACATTTTTGGTGGCTAATGCTTTTTCCCTAAATGCTTTCTCTTCTGAAATACTAACTCCATAAGTTGATTGGAGTTGCTCTTGTAAGGCACGAACATGCAGTCCAGGATTAGCTTCAATCTGATCCATAATACGTTTGGAAAGAAATGTTGGTGTGCAAGATTTGATTTTTCGTGTTTGGAGGCAGATGTGTTTCTGATTATAGGTCTTAATAAACCAATAGTCTTGTTCACTTAACCTAGATGCATGAAGTTTCCATGTGCATTTAACTTTATCCGAGTTTACATCTTTACCCTTTACCTTTTTCTCAGAGGTAGGTCCACCTACCCCACTTGCATTTAAAACTACAGTTCCATCACAAACAACTGTTAATCTACTCTTGTCGTTTTTTGTGAATGAGATATTCCTCCTTGTCTCTAAAGCATGCAGGTCAATTTTATCTTTCAATTCTTTCTTGGCTTTATATTTCTGCCCAATATGAAAAGCTACCTTGTGCACCTCACCAGCAGAACATAAGGTTTGTTTCCCCAGCTCTTTGATCATTTCTCTTCTTTTCCTATTGTCCCCTGAGTCATCACTTAGTGAATCCCACTCGTCATTATCAATTACCTCCAAATCCTCCTCTTCATCAGTATCTTCATTTCTTTGACCACCCAAACTTTGACATCCATTGAACTCTGCTTCTGTATCAATATTTAGATAGAAATCCTCCATGTCAACCTCAACATCTTCAATTATGTTGTCTTCATCAATCATAAAGTCACTATCTTCATCTTCACTGTTTTGATTCTGAAACTCAATGTCATCAGGCTCCTCTTGTCTCCACTCATCATTGAAAGGAATATTATCTTGGCCTTCAAACCCATTAAATGGGATGCTATCTTGGTCTTCAAACCCTTCAAAAGGTTGAAAGTTTGTCATTAACTCATCATCTATGTTGATGTTAGTTGAAAATTCATTGACTCCTTGAGGATCATTATCCATGACAACTCTATACCCCTCATCTGCAAATCCTTCTACACCCTCACCATTGGATTTGTTCATGTCAAGTTCTTCATTCATATCAATATGTTTGTTTAACTCTTTTTCTGCATCAACTACAACAAATTCATCTGCAAATCCTTCTACACCCTTACCTTTATCAACTTCACCACTTGCCATTGTTTTTTCACCACCTTCCCAATCCAAGTTAAGCTTTCTACTACAAGACGATGCCCCTTTACTATGTTTCCAACCTTTAGACCTACTAAATTCAGGTGTTGCTGATTTGTATAAGGTTAATGCTAACCCTAAATCACCCTCACAAACATCAATTTGGATTGGAGTTACCACTTCATGAGCAACTACAGGTGATGATGGTCTAAGAGGACCCTGATTGTCCATGTCTTCTATTATAACCCTTCTTGGACCAGTTGGGGACATAAAATATGTTAGCAAGTTCGTTTGACCATGCTCTGTGTACACTTTAATCATTTTGTTATTATGGGTAACATACCATGAGAGATTACGCACATCATCATCGTTACCTAATGCTCGGAGTCCAAAGTCAAACCCCATCCAAAGGTTTTAACAAACCACAAGGACCAAATTTGCAGTTTTGTCTTAAAAATATATATTTATTTTGAACCAAATAAAAAAATATATTTATTAATAATATATATATATATATATATATATATATATATATATATATATATATATATATATATATATATATATATATATATATAAAAAGATTTAACTAGAATAATCATTAATACAAAAATCATACACATTAATCAGTCTTTTTCAAATATCATTAAGATAATATTACTGTCAAATCACATTAAAAAAAAAGGAACAAGTACAAAATTGTTTCCATCGAACCCTTGAAGTGACTCTCTCTTGGTATATACGAACACAAACCTTTTATTTCAAGTAAATACAAACATACATGACTTTTCCATACTGATTTTGAATTATATTCATTTTTCTGAAAAAGCCCATGAATTAATTATAAACCAGAAAGAAAAAGAAAAAAAAACCCCAATATTTAGCCAGAAAATGAATGGAGATTGAGCCTTTTCCTCCATGTGGTTTTCCCTCTAACGATTTCTTGACACTTTAACTCCTCTTTGACTTGAAGAAGGTGTGTATACCGAATCGTTCCTTCATTCATCAAGCAATTCAATAATCCAGCCCCTTGAATAAACCCAGCTCCGATCGAACACCTGTGCATCAAGTTTAAATCTTGTTCGTCGTCTTGAACTCCATCTTTAATGATCCCGACTTGTTCAGGTTCACAAAGGGATTCAACCACATCTGAGCTCCCACATTCCCTTCGGTATTCCAGTATGATCTCCGATAACTGGTAATTCTCCAAACATTCATCTGGAATCACCTAAATAAAACGAAAACTATGATATTTATCTCTCGTTTTCTTTCAGAAAACCAGGAGATGAACGATAGATATAAGACATGCGAGACTTCGTTCGTTACCTCAAGCATCCAGCCAACGTACTTGACATTGTTGACATGGCAGTTCATATCCAAATCGCTCCTCTTCGGCTACAAACGTAATGAAACCGGATTACTCATATGTTTACGTCTTTAATTAAAAGATCACAACAATTGAAGTGAGGTTTCTTGTTTACCTGTAAACCCGAGTTAACGTATCGTGCATTATCATCCAACTTGCCTATCTTTTCCGGGGAATCTTCTTTGATGGCTTCTTTTTTAATGAACCAAGGTGAGATTTCTGCTCTTACTTCGTCTGGCATTTTCGATAGACGTCGTGTTTTCTTGTTCATCATCACCCATGTGCTGCGATTAGTTTCAATGAAAACCCATCAGAGAAACTTTAAGAATAATGAGATGTACCCCATTCGAATGCAAGGATTAATTACCTTGTTGCTCGAGCGAAAACAATGCCAGTGGTGTGGCTTCTGATTTCCCAATCTCGTCGCATTCCATTTTTTCCTGACGCTCCAACCCATGTGTCGATTTCCAGTATCTCTCCCCTATATACGTACAAGAAACCATTACTTGAAATTTCGTACCTTTTCAACTATCTTCTATGAAATCCCATATTGTGTCTTTGAAAAAACTTACCAGATTGGATACTGATCGAGTTGGACTTGCATTCTTGAAACAACCCAGATGAGATTGTTCTTCATCATACCATGAGTTGCACCAAATCCATCTCCAAGAAGCCCAGACATCCATACGTGATTCAGCGCAGTTTCCTGCGTGTTTTGTTTAATAGTATATTACATGTAAGTTCAAATATTGTTTCCAGTGTGGTTGATTAATCCCCATAGAAACACAATTGATGATGATCATCAAACCTGAAGAAGGTTAAGAATGCTCTGAGGAGTCACGGTTTTATCCGTTCCTACTTCATAAGATCGAACCACGACTGTTTGTCTATACCCGACCCCATCCAAAATGATTACTCCTTGTCGAAAAGGGTCCACAAACTGCTTTTTAGTCGGGATAATCGCCCTCTCTAGAGCCACCTTTCCATTCACACCAACCATCGGGGCGGCAGACATGGTGGTCCGGCTACGCATCATGGCAGCGGAAGCTCCATTGATCATCTTGAAGCCACATATCCTCCGCCATCGATCACCACCTTCTCTAGTCAACGAGCTTGTTTTAAAACAGGTGACGTAAGACTGAGAGAAAGTGGTCATTCTGGAAAGATATTAAAAGAAGAGACCATTTGGAAAGTAGAAAAGGGTATTGGATGGTTTTTATAGAAATTAGTCGTACGATGAAAACAAGAAAAGAATTTAATGTTTGGAGACAAGAAAAAGGAGAAAACTTTGTTATAAACATGAATTGTAAATATCAATGGGATTGATTTGGTGGTTTGAATCATGGGAGGTGTTAATGAAAGTTTTCTCTTTAGTATCCATCGACGATTTGAAGAATAAAAACAGATTTCGGTTCCTAATTGATGACGATTTTGTGGACACCAAATTGCATTCTCATCGTAACATTTTCCTTCACTAAAAAATAAATAAGTTATTATCATTAAAAAAAATTATATTCTTATAATTAATCATATTAATTACTTAATGTTGTTAACTCCCACATTTATGGCCAAACATTATAAGGAGAGTTGGTATTTGATAAGGTGTCCAAACAATAAATGGAGGGTGCAAATCTTGTTAGGACTATAGTCTAATATTGAATATTATATTATTAAAAAAACCGCTAAATCGTTCGATTTTGAAGACGCTCCATTTTGAAGACCCACAGCCCTATCACACTCTACGTTATGTAGAGGTAAATTACGGAATACATATAATATTTTGGCATGCCAATTTTTGAATCACATATATTCTATTTGAAATTTCGCACGTAAACCATTCAACCACTCATTACCACTCATCTATCCTAATAAATGAAGATTATTTTTTCAAATGTCATCTTCTCATTAAATTTGTCACATGTAATTTTATAAATTTTTTTATTAAATTTAAATCCACATGTCATTTTGTGGTTTTTTTTAAATTAAATCAATTAATATGACACATAATACTAAATTTATATATGTAAAGTATTAAATATATTTAATGTGATAATAAATGCAAAGAATCTTAAAAAATATATATGATATATTAAAATACATTGAAGATGATAACAAATTTAATGAATATGACAAAACAATCATTGATATTATGGATGATTTTCTTAATAGTGGTTCTATTTATTCATTAGAATGTCTATTTATTTTAAAAAATTCTTAATATTTAAACTTTGATATATTTTTTTAATCAACCCGTGTAATACACGGGTTTCACACCTAGTTATTTGAACAATTTTAAAATATATTAAAGGATTTAGTCCATAAAAATAACTAATATAACTAAAATATGAAAGAAATGGCATGTCTCATTATAAATATGTATGTTTATGACAAATAAATCGTTTTGGAAAACAAAACAAAAAAAAAAGAGATAGATTTAGCCAGTTTTCATAGCCATTTAAAAATTAAAAATAACCTCCATTTTTTAGTCATTTAACAAAATATAGTCCAAAATCAACGAATTTCTCTAACATCTAGTAATATCACAATAGGGTCGCTACTACATACGATTCCGTGTAGATTGTAGATTAAGAGTGTGTGTGACACGGATCATTTGGACCTACTACATATGACTCCGTGTAAATTAAAGACGTGTTTCGTACAGAGCATTTGAGAACTTCTAATTTCTAGCGTTTTGTAATACCCTAAAATTTTCAAACTTTAAAATGCTATGATTTTAAAATCTTTTCGGGTAATAACCCACATTTAACAAAAAAATCGGTCCCACAAAAACATTTATAAACATTGGGTGTTACCATTAAGCATCATACAAACCATAATAAGCAAATAAGAATTACATCAATACAATAAATAAGAAACTTAAAAAGTTTCACTCCATTCTCTATATCTTGACTTCTAACTTTCATCTACCATCCTCTCTCCTTAATTGTAACCTGAGATGCATAACATTAAAAGAGATACGTAAGACAATAATGTCTCATGAGCTACGTAGGTTTGTGACCAAAACATTTATCACATTTTCATCAAAAACATTTCATCTTTGCAAAACATAGTTTTAAACCATAAAACATTTTCAAGCATTTTCAAGGAAAACTCTTTTCATACATGTCATAAATATCATTTCATATTTTTGTTGGATTAGGTGTCTAAGTCATTAACTAAATTATTATAAACTTAAATTATTAGCAAAATCCTTTTGGGTTGCACTCAAACCTAGTAATTGACTGGAATGTTTTTTGGAGAGAAATGATGATTTGTTAATTTATTATATGAATAATAAATTAATTATAAATCAAAATAAATAATTTATTAATATGTTTTGAGAAAAATATATTACTTAGAAATTATATTATTTAACTAAGAATTAATTATAAATTAATTGAAATTAGTTTTAAGATTAATTGGATTAATTAAAAGTAGAAAGACTAAAAATGTCAATGTCCAAAACTTGAACAATGATTGATTCTAGAACCTTCCTAGTAGAGGGGACAGTTCTATATGGATCAAGGGAGCTTTTCTAGAGGTTCTAGGAAGCTTAGGATTGCTTAGGGGAAAGAAATGGTTAGAGTTATCCAAAAGGGAACCTACCTTTTATACACCTCCTTAAGGCCTATAAATACCCTAAGGCATATGATTTTCGGATTTCACTCTTCCAAGAGATCCTTAGAGCCAAAAAATCACGCCTTCTACTTCTCTCTATTCAATAGCCTCCAACTTCTGGGGTTTGGGTGTGAGCAATCAAAGGCAGGAGATTTATGGTGTTGGCTTTCTGAAGTTCTACAAAGAACAATTACTAGTTTATTTACACAAGTAAACTAAAAGCTATGTTCTCTATTATCCTTTCTCTTAAATTGAAGATATCAATGTACTTTAGGGTTCTTAAATTCAAATATTTGTTTGCATATCATAGTGAGAACATAGATCCTTTAAGGTGTATGTGAACTTAGGGTTTTAGGTATTCCGCCAAAAATATGATTTTTGTTACCTATAAAACTTATCAGTAGTATCAGAGCGATTATTCTCTGTGATCTTACACAAAGATGATTAAGATCAAAAACTCTTTTGATGGTTTTCTATTTGGGCAAGGGTTTTTAGAAACCCTTGCGTCCTTCTTCATTTCGAAATTGCTAGGGTTCTGGTAGGGGTTTCATTGTTTTGAAAATTATTAGTTTTAAATTCCTTGAAATTGGATAATTATTATTTGGTAAAACCCAAACCCTAATTTCGAAATTAGAGGGTGTTGGATTAGAATTAAAATTTATTTGATTAACTATTTAATGGTAAATAATTTGTTTAATCCTTATTGGTTTAATTTAAATTGAATTAATTTTTATTAATTTCGAATTTGTAATTAAACATGGTATTTTAGAAAATGATTTAAAATACACCTTATATATATATATATATATATATATATATATATATATATATAATATTAAAATTTAATTAATATATGTATAAGATTAAGTCAGTCGAATCGCTAGTATACTGCATTCATAAAGTTGAACTATAAAGGGGTATAAGGAAATTACCTATAAAATGGTAGTTGAATGGATGTCCACTCTCACCCCTCGCTTCCTTATTTGGTAGAGGGTCGTTAGTAGAAAGGATCTAATTAGGACATTAACTTCATTAAAAGTATAATGCTAATAAAGTAACTACACTACTCTTTAAATGTAACGCCCTGTTCCGAATCGATTCCTAGTCTGACGTTGTGGCCCGAAGATTGGTCATCATAAGGACTAGGGCTTTTGCAAAGGTAAGATCTAGGCCCATTTGGGTGCGGGTGATGTATTAGAAGTGATCCGGGTGTTGAGTTCATGTTTTGGAGCCTAGGGGTATTTCGGTAAAGTGTCAGTTTGGGCTTTTATGAAAAGTGGATTTTTGTTCATAAGGTCTTAAGAAAGGTATGAGTCTCGTTACCTTTCTATGGATATAAGGATCGTCTGAATCGGGCTTATAACGAAGAAGTTATGGCCTTCGGAAGTTTCATGGTTTTCAGGCTTAGCCGAGTACGCGGGGCGTACCTTGGAGTACGTTGGGCGTACTGACCAGGATGGTCATGAATGCTCTTCGAAGTACACTGGGCGTACCATATGTATGTTGGGCGTACGCCAGTCATATCAGAACCCTATTTTAGGGTCTTAGACCTTATTTAAGCTCCTTATCTTATAATCTAACCCTAATATCTTCAGCCTCCATCCCTCTAAACCCTAGAAATCGGCCCTTAGCCCCTATTTGAGTGATTGTAGAGCTTCAAAGTGATTTTTGTGTGTTTTGGTGCTTGAGGAGGAAGAAGGAACTTCTTGAAGAGTCATTGTTTGACTTTGAGTTTTTGGATCCAAGCTTTGTGCACCTAGATCTATCTACTGGAGGTATAAACTCTTAACCTTGACTACTTTTTCATGTAGATCTGGATAAGTGGTACATTGTTATGGTTTTGGTCCCTTTGATGTGGCTCTTGTGAGTAAAAGTTAATCCAGAACCTTTGAGCTTTAAATTTGGTCCTTATTGAGGTTATGGTGTCATAAAGTTTGGATCTTGATGGGTATAAACCTTCCATGCATGATTTGGTAGTCATTTGATGAATTTTGGAACTTAGGGTTTTGATTTGGGCCCCATTGAGTTATGCTAAGTCATAAAGTTGGAAACCTTATGACTTAAGAATTCCCTTGAAATTAGATCTGGAAGTTTGGACTGAGGTCTTAAGGTATTAAGAACTTTTAAGATATTTTGGGAGTGATTTTCACCTTTTGGAATTCATCTTTGGTGTTTGGGCTTCATTAAGCCATGCAAAGGCTTAAAGCATTCGACTTTATGGATCAAGTCACTTATATTTGGCTATTCTGAGGTGTTGGACGTCTTGACTTAATGGATTAAGAGCTAGAATTGAGAGTTGGTCATCAGGAGGAATACGATGGGCGTATAAGCCTGTACACGCAACATAAAAGCTCTTAATCCAGTACGCTTAGCGTACAAGTTGATTACGCCCCGCGTACTCAGTAGAGTGGAATTTCGGGTTTTGGACTTTGGTATGGGCCATCTTTTGGGATTTCTTGTTTTGGGCCCTGTTGGGCCATCAGGTTTTGGGTTTATATTTATTTGTGGAGGCACACTATGGTTTTGGGCCCAATTTGGAAAATTGGGCCATGGATTGAGCCTTGGGTAGTTTTTGGTATTTAGGCCTTGTGGACTATTAGGTTTGGGCCTAAGTTTTGAACCAAGTTAGGTTAGGGGTAAAATGGTCCATTTACCCCTAAGTTTTGAACCAAGTTGGGTTTTGTCTTGATGATTGACAGTTCGGGGATCGGTCAGCCAGCGGCCAGAGATTTATTCATCGGACTTCAACAGTGAGAGGTGAGTCTCCTCACCATACCAATGGGTCAAAGGCAACAAGGCTGACCCATTATGTGCTATGTGGTATGCTAGTTGATTACATGTTAGGTGGTATGCTAGTTGAGTATGTGGTACGTTATATGCTAGTTGTCTTTGTGATACAAGAAAGACCATGGGGGTGACCATGACACTTGGTTATAAGACCATGTGGGGGTGCCCATGGCATTCCAGGTAAAGACCATGGGGGTGCGCATGGCACTTGGTTATAAGACCATGTGGGGGTGCCCATGGCATTCCAAGTAAGACCATGGGGGTGCGCATGGCACATAGGTGTAAGCCCCTGAGGGAGCCTACGACATCCTGGATTAAGACCCTGGAGGGTGTCCAGGACATCCTTATATGTTTATATGGATGGCTTATGTGATTGATATGGTTTATGTGATTATGTGGATTATGCTCTGGGGAACTCACTGAGCTTCGTGCTTATAATTTTGTTTATGGTTTCAAGTATCATCGGTTTAGAAATGAAGGGCCCAACTTGATCGCAGCACACACATCCGTGTTTTCCGCATTATGGGATTTTGGGATGTAACTCTGATAAATATTTTAATTAAGCAATGTTTTTGAATGGTTGACTGAAGTAACATTTGTGTTTGGCTGGGTCGTTACAAGTTTGTATCAGAGCCTTGATTTGAGGGGTCCAGACATGCTTTCGGGTGTGTCTGAACTCAAACTGAGGATCTGTAAAATTTTCAAAGAAAAGTGTTTTCAAGGAAAGAGTTTTCTAAGACAAGAAAGGGTGTGGTGCATGCAATCGGTCGAGCTCAAGTAAGTTTTCACTAGAATACCCATATATGTTATCTGTTATGACTTGATTTATGAATCTGTGAATCACATGCTAGTTACGGCTAGGAGAGATGCCTTTATATGTTGTATGAGTTGGTAGACTTACATGCTAGTGTTGAGTAGTCAGCGATAGATTAGCCTGATATATGATGCTTGTAGCCTTGGAGATATTGGATGCCATGCTGGAATGAGAATGACTATTGGTATTAGTAACTGCTAAGTGTATGCTTTGAAAATTGTATACAATTAAGATCTTATAGCCTTAGAATAACTGATTTGGCTTTATTTCCTGTTCCTTGTCTGGTTGTGGTCCTAGGGTAGAGTCTATTATTCGGCAGTCTATTAGATCTTGTTATGTGTATAATTTGCATGCATAAGGCAGCCGATAGCGAGGGTGGATGTGGATAGCATGAGTTGTGGTATGTGGGCTGAATGTTCTATGATAGTTTCATGGGTTGGAGCATTATTGTTGATGGGTTTTTAGCACTCTAACAACCTTAAGGTGCATATACAACCCTAAATGTTTTGGATCTATGTTTTCTCTAATTATACATGCAATTTGATTTTCCAAAGCATTATCCTAACTAGCATGCAAAACATGGGTACTTGTATAACAAAAACTAGTTAGTTGACATATCTTTTTTTGTAGCTTGTTTCTTTGGACCTTTAAGAGCCTAGCACCCCAAATGTGATTCCTCAAATGCTTCACACAACACCACCAATAATGGAGGACTTGAGAGAGGATTACTTGCACACAAAAATCAGCTATGCTCTTCCAAAGATCGCTTTAGGTGCCAATTTTAGTAGCCTAGGGTCTTCTTATATAGTGTGTCTAGGATTAGGGTTACATTCATGTAAACCCTAATGTGCATGACTTTTCATCTTACTTAGGATCCATGAGTTAAACCTCTATGGACTATCCATGGACTACCATATTGGTTTAGCCCATCTTAAATAAACATAATGTTGGATTAGGTGTCTAAGCCCATAACTATTTTGGTATGTACTTTACCCGATTGTGAGCATGGTCCTTTTGGGTTGCCTTCACCATAGCAACTGATACGATGAAATAAGGAGAAAAGGGATTAATTATGATTTACTAATATATTATATGAATAATATATTAAAAGAGAAATAATATAGTTTAATTAATATTAGTCAAGAATTAATAAGAATAAATTTTGTGGCTAAAAGAGATTAATTAAATAAAGGGGGCTAATATTGCAATTATATGATAGTTGCAATTGGGCTATAGATTCCTAATGGAAAGAGGATTGGATGAAATCTATGGGAAGCCCATATGGATTTCGTCCAAGGGCTTTCTAAGGGAACTCCATAGGCTGCTTAGGGCCTAAGCAGTCAGATTAGGGTTTCCTGGTTGAAAACCCTAAAAGCATAAGTATAAAAGGAACCCTTGGCAAGCTAAAAATGTCCCTAACCTTCTAAGAGAAACCCTAGGACGTTTTTAGTGCCTCTTCCCTCTCTCCTTGTTCATCTTGTTACATATGGTGTTTGTGACTCCATTAGAGGTGCAACATTTGAGGCACTAAGCTTTCATAAATCAATTACAAGAAGCATTAAGATTGTTATTGCAACATAACAATCAAGGTAAGATCTAAACTCTATTCTTCTATCAATTTCGATTATTGTATGCTAGAATTAGAGTTTATGAGCTATGGATGATTATTGCATGTTCATTAGACAAACTAGATCCAAAGCTTTAGGGTTTGCATGTACACCATATGATTGATATAGTGCTCATAACCCATCAGTGGTATCAGAGCCTAGGTTGTTTGTTTGATGTATTTGATGTTTTTCATGATCATTCATTGCTGAAAGTCGAAAATTTTGCCTTATGGAGCTTGGATTTGCCAAGTCCATAGGTGCACTCGCCGAGTACACTGGGAACTCGACGAGTCCATCCCTGACTCGACGATTCAGATGGTCAGAAGGAGGAATTTTCGGGATTTTGCCATATTTTGCTGTGGGATAATTACCAAAAATGTTTTTAATTGATAAAATCCGATTTTTATTGATTTTGAGTGATTATCCTTACCAAAATAGTAGATAATTGTCAAATTAATTAGATAATCATTGCCTTATGTGATAAACTTGATTTATTTGAATTATTTGATGAATTATCTTGCAAATAATTGAGTTAGGTCATATTTAGATAATCACCAGTTATTTGATTAATTGAATTATTTGTAATTTGATCTAGATAGTTTTGAAAAGTTTCAAAACTTTCCCTCAAGTTTTGGAATTTAAATTTTTTGATTAAAAGTTCTAATTTTAAAAAATTTAAATTCTAAAACCCTAGTTTTGAAAAGTTCAAATTACACCCACATGGTTTTATTAAATTAATTAAGTGTATAATTAAAAGAGAGTTAATAAATCCATTATGATATGATTTATATTTAATTAATTAAAAGGTATAATTTATTAAATTAGACCACCTAGTATTTAAAAAGTGTAAAATACACCCTTATACTATATATAAAATTAGAAGTCTAATATTATATGTGTATAAGTAAAGAGTCAGTCTTACCGTTAGTAGGCATCATTCACGAAGCTGATCTCTACGGGGTGTTTAAGGAAATTGCCTATAAAATGACGATTGAATGGGTATCCACTCTTACCCACTGCACTCTTGACTAGTAGAGGGTTGTTAGTCGAACACGTAGGATAGGATACAACCTTCCATTATAAGTATAATGAAATACGAAGTAACTAAATGTTTTATAAATTCCCAAATCTTAGTTACTTTAGGAAAAATGTGGAGTTGGTGCTATTCCATGAAATTATACTTTGTACCCTTGTTAAGACGTTAGTGGAGCGTGTGTGGTTAACTGAAACACTAATTGGGCTCTAAGCAAAGGTGGAAAAGGGTGATTCGATGTTTTTCATAGATCGATGGAGCATGTGTGGTTAACCGGCACGTCGATTAGGTGACTGTGACATTGGGGGCACCATGTATATTTGCATGGTAATCCACAACTTGTTTGCGATCCTCGGCATCCCAATCACAAACGAAGGGCACACTCGAGATTTAAACATGTCATTGAAAAGTTCAACGAATCTCAAAAGATCTAGGAGTTTCAATTCATTTAAAACTTAATTTTCAATTTTCGTTTTTCATGGTGGAAATTGGTAAATCGTCATTTACCTACCTTCAAATGTTATGCAATTTGGATTACGGCATCCCTCTTCCAAATTATAGAATATTGTGTTGGGTCCTAGCCTTGATATTTTATTTAGGTGTTATATTAAGGATTCCAATCAACTAACTTGAATTTCTACCGTTTTGTAGATGCCAAAATCTGACAACTATGGTCTTCCTGAATCCATTAGAAAAAGTTTTCCACATGAAGATGATGTTCCACGATTGGATTGTGGAAATGGAAATCATGTTTCACCTCCTCCTATAATTCTCCCTGGCCCACGTGTTCGAAGACTTGAAAATTTCAATGTCACTCAAGCCCTATTGGCAAAAAGACACAAAGATGGAAAGTTTGTATGTGCTTATGTCTTGGATATGAAGTTTCATATTGATAAATTGGGAATGTTGGGTGTCGATGTCTCAAGGAAGTTGGATGTTGACTTGGTTCTTTAGTCACTTCTCGAATCATATAATGAGTTCATTAGAGAGTACTATGTGATGGACCACAACGTAACCCTCATTGATTTGACTTATTTGCTTATTGTTGCTGAATCAGCGATGATTTGGTGCACTGGTGAAGCAAATTTGTCTGGTAAATCATTGTCCCATCCTTCTATGGGAAATGGAAACATTGGAAGTCCAGAAAAGTTTTCTTTATGCAAGAGAAAGGTTGAGTCTGAGATAGTCTCGTGTACCATTCCAGAAGAATCCATATGTTTCTACTGCCAAAAGAGGGGGCATTGGTTACGAAATTGCCCTGACTACCTGAGAGATCTAAGAGATGGGAGAGTCAAGATGTATGACTCTGCTTCAGATAAAATCCATTATCTAACTCTATTAAGTTTTCTATTTTAGATTTTCAATACATGATGTGATAAGATTGCATTTTGATGTGTTGTAGGATCGAAGAAAAGATAGGAAGATTAAAGGAAGAAGTGAGCTGAGTCTGATCACAAAGAAATGGATTTCGATTGCATGATTCGATGATCGGATTTTTGGAGCTGCTACTTTTAGAGTTATGATAGATTGCTTAGGAATATGAAATAACATAGCTTTCAGTTGAATTTACGTTGTAAGGACAAGTTTTCCACACCTTTTTATAAATAAAATAAATTTTGAGTTTTGTCTTATTTATATCTCCTTGCAATGTCATTTGTGAAAATTGATTCCTGTGTATTTCTATTATCAGCAATACTAAGTGGATGTGATTCTTAGTTATGTTAATTACGGTAGTGTAGAAATTTTCTAAGTAAGGAAAGATTCCCATCACCCAAGTTTCAATTGGACAGAAGCTTGGAATCACATGATTTGAATCAGATGATGTATGGAAATCTTGGTACTTAGGAAATTAAGACTAATTCCTTGATCACACAAGTATGTAAGTTAAGTGAAGGACTAAAGGACTAGAACACAATGTTGTGCACTGGTCAAGTCCACGACAAATAACAACAAGACTATTCGTCATGATTTACTAAAAGTCTAGTAAATATGATTATGCTTACAAGATTAAGTATAATTCTAAATTATTGAAAAGTTTCAATAATAGCATAACGAATAAGAAGAATCAATTAGGTGGAAAGATAAAAGTTTCTCCAATATGGAAAGAAGGGTGAGTACTTTTGTATCATGTTTATGATCGTCTTATTGATTTTGAAACCTTATCACAATTGATCCTCTATGTAAACCTTAGAGCACTAGTATGGCTAAGAAGTGGAATCAGGAATTGTTGAAGTGGTTAAATCAAAAGGGATGAGTCATATTTCGTTCCAAAAATCAAGTCTTAGAGTCATACTCCAAGATTGTGACTTGAGTGACACATCTTAAGAAGTTTTAACACAGTAATAAAATGTGGAGTAGAAAATGGTTTTCTTACTCTTTCACGTTTGAAATTGGTAAGTTGTGATGTCTTGGATAAGACAAAGACCAACTAAGACCAATTGTGTGTAGTCTTGATAAGAATCATCACTAACTCTTGAATATTTGTCTGTCAAGAAATGTTTCTTGACAAGAGAATCTTATATGTCAAGAGGTTAGTGGGAGTCTAAATGATATTGAAAAGTTTCAAGAACTAATCAAGAGTAAACCTATTAAAGAACTAGCACACGACTTGAGGTTTGTAATTTATCTTGTTGACATATTCTTGTTTTTGTGCTACTCCAATAAAGTTACGTGTGCACATGATTTCTATGAGTTCTCAATAAACTACATAAAGGCAAGAATCTTGTTCAATGAAAGTACATTGACTAGTATAGGTGAGTTGTTAAATAACTTGGAAGCAATGTTGGGACCCTTGATGGCAAGAAATTAAGAATGAACAAGTTCAGTCCATATGAATTTGGATTTGTCACAAACCTTGTCTTATGATTATGGTTATGATAAATTCACATGGATAGGAACACATAAACCATAAAATCTAAGTGTCATAAGGTTTCTCTCCTTAATGAAAATGATTGTGAGGAAACGTTTTCACTAGGAAGATTTTAAGGAGTTAGTTGTTGTGTAAATTGCATTCTCAAAATCGATTATGATTACGGCATCCCTCTTCATAGTTCGAATTTTGACATTTGGCAATTAGTTTAAACATTTAATTCTTATTGCTATAAGTGCTGAAATTGTTTAGACACACATATAAGCTATATAAGGAAAGGTGTATGAGTTTGAGAAACTTAGATAAAGGCTTATAGAAGCATGTCGTATTAGAAATATGAACTTTGAAAGTCAATAAGTATTGATTTCTAGAAGTCCAACTGTTTTCTGAATACATGTCAAAGCTAGTGGGAGCATAAATGTTATGCTGGTATGGATATAATTATCATGATTAGTGGGAGCATGATTATTATTTTAAGTATTGCAAGTTAGCAATATTAATTATAGAAAACCAAGTTTCAATTCGCAAAGTTGCAAAGGTTGAATATTTGTTTTGCTATAATTAAGGGAGAGAAAATTATACTTCATTTCAAATCTAAAGGCGTAGATCAAGAAATTTTAATTGAATTTAGTCAAAAGACATATATGAATGTTATGTTGAAAAGGTTTAACATAGGGGCATTCTATATATGGCAATATTATAGCAAGAAACTGGTAAAGTATCACGTTTTTTCATTATGAATCGTGTCCCATAAGCTTCGGGTATAGGATCGATTGCATATGTTGTAATATTCGACCATTCTAAATTTTCCAAATGCCTAGGGCATTAACAGGGAAAAGATACTAGAACCAGATTGACTAAAATAATTGAACAACTGTTGACGACAATCTAAGGTTTGCTAAGGATTGGTCGCTTGTGAGCAGTTGGAAGTATAGTAATGAATGGACCATATCGACATTATTATGAATAGATAAGACTCTATTCACAATAAGTTGTAATATGGAAAATATGGAAATATTTCCATATTGGGAGTTGGATATCAAGAATCTATGTCTAGATTAAAAACTTTTATGCAAGACGGATGTTCAAAGGATTGTACTTTGAATGTGAGACTTCATATCTATGGAATTACCTTGTAGCAATCTCCGATAAAGTACTTTGTAATTTCATTGGCAAAGTCTTGGTGACTTTTATGCAATAAGATTACAAAAGGATCATTGCATAAAATGTTAGAATCTAACATATTCTAGTAGTGGCGAGAATTTTATGTTCTTACACTAACGATAAGGATTAGGGATTGTGAAATTAGCATCATTGGAAATGTTTTTTAATTGTCTATCTTACGAATTATGGACCATAGGTAAACAGAGTGTGCATGCTTGGTGCATGGGACAACTGTTGTTATAATTCAAGTAATAAGTTGATTATCTGAAACATTATGCAATGAATAATGTGTAATCAATATGGTGACTAAATAAAAGGATTTTTATTTATACTCAAAAGTTTGAAACCATATTGGATTCGATTATTATTGTGTTTCACTTTGCATGTTTTGACTTCCTGAATAATAAGATTATTCGAATGTTCCATAATCGCTCATACTTTGGGAGTAGGTATGAAAGAAGATTGTCATGAATTGGCTTATAGATTGTCTAAAGTGTATTAGACATAGAAAATGTTTGTTGTAACGTTCATGAGTGCTTATGAATAAGATTTGAGCATTGGATTAGACCCACCTCACTTGGATTGCTTCATGGATTTTATCACAAGTGATTGGTGAGACGACAATATCTTATATTCTTGAAACCGAGATGTGTGAGTTGTATTCTGCAATTCGGTTGCACATTGATAATACGTAAACGCACCGGTAAATTGGTGTTATAAAACATATTGTTGTGTGTGATTTGATGAGTAGGTACAAGCGAGCGTTGAGTCAAAGTTTATCCGTTCCTTTTACCCAAAGTGAGATAAATATAGGCCCCTCGATGATTTAGTGATGACACCCTAAGCGTTTGGCCAAGTCGGGACTAAGTTGATGTGTTCAATTGTAATGTGTCGTCATAAATCGGAAATCAGGAACAACACATGAACAGAGAGTATGATTAAAATCCATGTCTCAATTCATACGATATCTAGAATGGAGGAATATATGATCCCTTATCTAAAGGATACGTTTCTGATATGATCAGAGTTCGACAGCGGCTTTTGAAAGCTACGATTGCTGATCAGGTTTCCAAGTCATACGCAATATAGTTATTAGACTTATCCAAGTGGGAGACTCTTGGATTAGGTGTCTAAGCCCCTAACTATTTTGGTATGTACTTGACCTGATTGTGAGCATGGTCCTTTTGGGTTACCTTCACCATAGCAACTGATAGGATGAACTAAGGAGAAAAATGATTAATTATGATTTATTAATATATTATATGAATAATATATTAAAAGAGAAATCATTTTGTTTAATTAATATTAGTCAAGAATTAATAAGAATTAATTTTGTAGCTAAAAGAGATTAATTAAATAAAGGGGGCTGATATTGCAATTATATGATAGTTGCAATTGGGCTATGGATTCCTAATGGAAAGAGGATTGGACAAAATCTATGGGAAGCCCATATGGATTTCGTCCAAGGGCTTTCTAAGGGAACTCTATGGGCTTCTTAGGGCCTAAGCAGTCAGATTAGGGTTTCCTGGTTGAAAACCCTAATAGCCTAAGTATAAATGGAACCCTTGGCAAGCCAAAAATGTGCCTAACCTTCTAAGAGAAACCCTAGGACGTTTTTAGTGCCTCTCCCCTCTCTCCTTGTTCATCTTGTTGCATATGGTGTTTGTGACTCCATTAAAGGTGCAACATTTGAGGCGCTAAGCTTTAAGAAGTCAATTACAAGAAGGATTAAGATTGTTATTGCAACATAAAAATCAAGGTAAGATCTAAACTCTATTCTTCTGTCAATTTCAATTATTGTATGCTAGAATTAGGGTTTATGAGCTTTGGATGATTATTGCATGTTCATTAGACAAACTAGATCCAAAGCTTTAGGGTTTGCATGTACACCATAGGATTGATGTAGTGCTCATAACCCATCACATAAGCCCACACCATAAGAATGATTGATTTATCAAATCAACACCTTATATTTAATTAGTCTCCTTTGATCACTAAATTAATTCTTGATCAATACTAATTAAATAATAATATGATTTCATATTAATATATTAGAACTTATAATATATTAATAAATCATAAATATTCTCTTCTCAAAAGTCCATCCTTACAAATTGTTCTGTTTTCATGCAACCCAAATAGACCATGCTACTCTTGGGTCAAGTACATGCCAATTATAGTTATGAGCTTAGACACTAAATCCAACAATCTCCCACTTGGATAAGTCTAATAACTATAATTGCAAGTACGACTTAAAACACCAACTAGTAATCGTGTAACACCGTAAATTTTCAAACAATTTTTTTTTTCATTTTTAAATTATCAACATCACATATAATAATTTTCAAAATCTCAAGTGTCGATGTCATAACATATTTCAAAATAGTTTTCAAAAGTAATTATCAAAATCCAGGATCCCCATTCACGACTCTTTTCTCTTGTGTGTACAATCGACCCGCCGCCTTTCCGCGATCCTGATAAGAACCTGAACACATAAAACATAACATGATAAGCACGAAGCTTAGTGAGTTCCCCAAAATACCACATGCAACACATATTAGCCTCTCGAGGCTATAACCCTGTATAACCCTCTAGTCAATGTGTCTTTGTGGGACCCCCCAGTCTCATAACTCTGTGGACCCTATGGCCCTAACTCTGTGGGCCTTCTGACGCTAACTTTGTGGACCTTCCGGCCCTAACTCTGTAAACTCTGAATCATACACAACATAAATCCCATAGAATAATACAGTGTATCACATCATACAAATAGCATATAAGGTACTCTGTCACACAACTCTAATTACCACTCTAGGTAAGGTATAGTGAGAAGACTCACCTCGAATGATGAACGGCTCCTACAAATGTCGTCGTTGCGCACCAGCCTCTACCCCTGAGCCATATCTACAATGAGATCAAATTAGGATCTAAGTCCCAACCCTCATTCACTAGGTCTAAAAGTAGTCCACTAACTAGCCAATAAATAACCCCAAAACCCATTGGGCCCACCAAGGCCCAATAATAAATGGACTCTCCCGAGGCCCAACTCTCAAGTCCAAGAGGCAAGCCCAACTCAAGGGCCCAAGGCACATATACATATTCCTCTGGTCCAAATCTCTAGCACAACAAGCCCAAACTCCAGGCCCAACACTTAAGGCCCAATATAAGATTTAGCCCAAAGAGTCCACTGTGGGGTTACGCAGGGCGTACCTCCCTTGGTACGCTCAACGTACTCCATCGTACACGAATCTTGATTAGGGACACCGACCTAGTATGCGGGGTGTACTAGATTTATGCTCAGCGTACGCCCAGATTTACTTTTTCAACTCTTTTGGTCTTAATCAGTTAAGACCATAGCTATACTCTTAGATCTGTATTCCATAAAGTCTCATACTCAATAAAGCTCGTGACTTTAAGCCTTTACATGACTAATCAACTCCCAATCACAAAAACTCTCACTCTTTACTACCCAAAATTCTCATATCTCATGCATGGTTTGATTCCAACATCCAAGGACTCATTTTTATGAATCCCTTCCACTAGAAACACTTAAAGGGACATATATTAGGTTGTGGAGCTTAACCACTCATAAAGCTTCAAGCTTTGGGACCAAAAACCCTAAAATGGACCCAAAACAAAAGATAGCACAATAATAAGCAAGTTCAAAACTTGATACCTCTGGAAGATGCACCGAAAAGAGAAGAACATAGATCCAAAAGCTAGGTGCTCAAGCCATTCTCTTTCAAAGCTCCTTCTTCTTCAAAAGCCAAACACAACAAGTGATCACCCCACTAGATCCACATTAGAAAGCCACCAAGATTCAAAATTTATGCTTTCTGGAGCTAGATCAACATGATTAGGGCTTGGATCCACAAGCTCTAAGCCAAGCAATGCTTCCTCAAGGAACTCCTTCTTTCACAATATGCACCAAAAACTCACCAAATCACCAAAATGCTCAAGAATCACTCAAATGGAGGCTTAGGGTCTATTTCTAGGGTTTACAGGGATGGAGGCTGAAGATATTAGGGTTAGGTTATGAGATAAGGAGCTTAAATAGGGTCCAAGACCCTAAAATAGCGTTCAGGTCTTTTTGGCGTACGCCCAACGTACTCTGAAGAACATTCGCGACCATCCCTGGTCAGTACGCTCAGCTTACTCCAAATTACGCCCAGCTTACTCTACATTACGCCCAGCATACTCGGCTAAGCCTGAAACCACAAAACTTCTGAAGGCCATAACTTCTTTGTTATAAGTCTGTTTCCGGCGATCCTTATATCCATGGATAGCTAACGAGAAGCCCTACACTTCTATCAACTTTATTCCTCCTGAATCCCACTCGAACTCAGATCCAAAATTCATGAAAAGCCTGAACCAGTGCCTTTAACAATACATTTGGGCTCTAAAGCACAAACTGAACTCTTTTATCACAAAACCTACCTCACCCACATCCCAAAAGGGCCTACCCTTTCTCTTTCAACGCCTCAAAACCTTCTCATACTCGGATTAAGGCTCACGGGCCTTAAGTAACAGAACAATCTAGAACAGGATGTTACAAATCATAGCTCTTAAAAGCCTCTGTCGAACTATGACGCGCCATTTTAGATAAGTAATCATATAATCCTTTGTTCTCAAGATATCAGCCAAACACATACATGGAACAACGTCATACTTATTGTCCAACAATTTGTTTCTCGATTTCCGATTTGTTTGACATAGAACTTAATCGAACACATCAATTTAGTTATGATCGAGCCCATCACATAAGTCAAAACAAAATCATCGAGGGGCCCACGATATTGGTTTTAATCATCCAAGGACTAAAAGGAACAGATAAACTTCGACTCATATGTTTGTACTAACTACTCATTAAATTGTACACAACAGCATGTTTTATAGCATCAAGTTACTGATGCGGTTTCGTACTATCAATGTACAACCAAATCATAGTCAATAACTCGTATCTCTTGGTTTGAAGACTTATATGAAAAGCTCTGCTCCTCACCACAGGCGTATCCGCCTTGTCTTGGCGGCCATCAGTGATCCATAGAGTCGCTGCAGTGGGTGTTGCAACTGATTCTCCCACTGCTAAGCTCAGGCAATTGGCCTTCTTATGGCCCCTTTGATTACAATGGAAGAAAATCAGGTCAGATGTATGGGTGGTGGTGGTGGTGGTAGCAGTGCACTGCTAATATGACCCGTCCGGCTGCACTTGAAGCAGCCAGAACTACCACCCTGCATGCCCCATTGTGCGTCTTGTCACACTTGCCACAGCGGCTCCAACCCTACTGGCCTCTCGATCTAGTATCAAATACATTAGGCCTCTTGCCCTACCCCCTGAACCCTGAGCCTGATCTAGCTTCCTCTTCTTCTCCATCTCTAAATCAATTTCTCTCTCTCTCTCTCTCTCTCTTATATATATATATATATATATATATATATATATATATATATATGGCCCTAGCAATCATATCTTCCAGTCTCCTAGAACTAGATCGGCTCACAAACTACCGGATATCACTCCTCAGCATCTTATGGTATCTCTCCTTCTTCATCTCCTCATCCGCCACATACTAAAGAACCAGCAACGCCCTCTTGCGGAACATGTCGGTGATCTCAACCACCGTCTCAGTAGTATGGTGAGGGTCCTAAAACTCCCTCACCAACTATTTCACCTCAATTACCGGTGCAAACTCCTCTAGAAATCTCATCACAAAATCATCCCATGTCATAGAATCAACTGTCGCGTCTCCTACGACGCCCCCAACCTCCTCCCACCACTCTCAATCTCTGTCCTTCAGAAGATAGGAAGCAAGTATGACCTTTTCCCCATCGGGATAACTGCTAGTGTGGAAGGCATTAGTGACATCCACTAATCAACGTCTGCTCGCGATCGGGTCCTTCTCACTGAAGTACTCCGGAGCCCCACATGCCCGAAACTCCCTAAAAGTCAACGTGAGAGCTCCACTCAATGCCACTATCTCAGACCAAAAAGCGCTCAAGCGCTAATCCAAAATTTTCAGAATGCCTTCCTTGACCGTACCAAAGATCACAGGAGTCTACTCACGTATGTTGCAAGTGATCTCAAACAATGAACTCCCGCATTTTCCCATCTAACTGTCCGACTCTAGAGCCCGAACCCGATCCTCTGCCAGATCCTCATCGTGTAGCCACCATATTGAAAATAGACCACATAAATTATCAAGACCTACATATCTATACATCGAGGAGCCTCATACTCTACAAGCTTCCAGGTATCATCGCATATTTCCTTGACTTGAGTACGGATCCTCTGCTTCCAGTAGTACGGGCCCATAGTACTTTCCACATCTATATGTAACTTCCTTAAGGATCGTTCTGAATCCTCCAAGTCACTCCATTATCCATACATACAACCCTCAACAAAGACAAGGCTCACAACACTAAATCTCTTCCTAGGGAAATCACCACACCACTCTCTGCCATCAGCTGCAGAAGGAACTCCTTCTAACTCCCTCTAACTAGCTCACGAATACAATTACATATCACCGACACCCGATAATTCTTTGAATGAAAGGTCTCACACTAAAATGGTTGGACTCAAACAAGAGCTACGCAATAGAGTTAAAACCTAACCTTCAAAAATTATATAGTTTCAATAGTATGTAACATAGCATATTCGCTTATTAGTTAGCCGAGGTTAATGAGAACTCCTAAAAAGCACAAAGCAAGCAGCATTTGAGCATTGAGTAATCAGAATCAAGCATAACTTAAACAAGCCATCCTAATGTTGATTGATCTAGGGGTGTTGATCGGGTAAAATTTTCGGATTTCGGGTAATTCGGGTTTTTCATATAAAAAAATTACCCGTTACCCTACCCAAATTAAATTCGGATAATTCGGGTAATGGGTCAGGTAAGGGTAATTCGGGTATTGCCCGATTTTTTAATTTTTTTTTAAATTTTTTAATGGCACCTAAAAATAAATGTAATGAAATAAGTATGTCATGCTAAACTTTGAACATTGAGATTTTTTAATCAATAATTTTTGAGATATCAAGTATTCTTTCCAAACTTTCGGAAAACTTACTTGATCCCGGTCAATTGCATGCACCACACCCCTTTCTTTTGTTAGAGAATTCTTTTTATATAACATTCCTATTATAAAAACCTACCAAATTCTCGGTTTGAGTTCAGACGCACCCGAAAGTGTGCCCAAATCCCTCAAACCAAGGTTCTGATACCAACTTGAAACGTCCTAAAAATTAAGACCAAAAATTCCATTTTAATTATAATAAAACCATCAATCCAAACATGTTTTATAAAACCATGATAGAATCAAAGTGTAACCAAAATATCCAAATACATCATAGTCAAATAAAATGTGGAACAATGTGGTATGTGCGATGCGATCACCCCGAGCTCTTCCCTTTTGGATTTGGAAGTACATAAAACATAAACTGAAAACTGTAAGCATGAAGCTTAATGAGTTCCCCAAAATGCAACATACCATACATATCAAACATATAATGGCCTCGCCTGGCATCGAACCCTGCCCGGAACAGATGTGTTAGTAATATGTTATGAGCCCCGCCACATCACATTCATCAGTCCCCGCCTGGTATTGGGCCCCACCTGGTATATATACAAACATATAAAGACATGCAAGAATCACAAAGATAAATAGCATACAAGATAGTCATCAAGCCTCGCCCGATATACATATAAACACATAATACGTGCAAGAATCACAAAAGTAAATAACATACAATATATTCATCAGGCCCCAGCCGATATACAAATCAAATATCATACATTCAGAGTCACACAGACAACCATCATCCTAACCATAATAAACCATGGTTCGGCATTGGTGCCTTCGACACGCCAAACACAGTGAGGAAACTTACCTCAAGCTACTAAATCTCTCAAATAAAATATCAGATTGTAGATCCGGAAAGAAATCCCCACGCTAACACCATCAAATAATATCCAATTAATAATTAGTCCACAACCCATGACTGGAACCCTAGTCTGATGTCCAACCCTCAAGGAAAAAGTCCATTTTACCCTTTCCTCACTTAGCCCAAAATCCCAAGGCTCAATCCAATAGCACCAAAAGCCCAATATGGCCCAACCTCCTAATTGGGCCCAAAAACCATCATGGGCCTAATTCCAAGAATACCCAAAACCTAAATAACATCCAAAGCTCCAAATGGGCCTAAGCACAATAAGGCCGAAATTCAAAAAAACTAGTGGCCCATTAAGGCCCAAAAAGCCCAAAACAGCGTCTCACGTCGTGACTAGTCCTTGGTCACGTAGTGAGAGGTGCCCGTTCCCATTCTGGTACTTGCTCCTGACTCAGATGACTCAGTGGGGACAGATGACTCATGCTCACGTCGTGAGACCTTATGTCTCACGTAGTGAGAACGGTCTGAAGCCAAAACCACATATTCAACATTCTTACTCCACTCAACCCTCAATTTAAACCCTTCCAGAAACTAAAGGGGGCCCTAATGGTCCATAAAAATGCTTGCTTTATGGACATGCATGCACCATGCATGTCCCTCCATCCTTATGGATCAAAAGTAGAAGAATGCTCTTAAACTCACTTGTAAGCCTCTAATACTATACCAACTTCCATATCTGAAAAATATAAGACTCAAAAGACCATTTAAATCCATAAAGTTGCTAATTTTATGGATCTAATCCACTTCAGTCAAGCAAAAACATAAGAAAATGGGATCAAAGCCTAGATTTAGCCATAAAATGAAGTAAATCTTGATTCTTGATACTTACAATGGTCCAAAACAAGATGAGAGTTGATGAAGATGATGATCCCGAGAAACTTCCTTCCCAAGATGATTCTTCTTCTCTCATTTTCCTTCCTTTCCACAAGCAAAAACACCACATGTCTCAAGTTGAATCGAAATCTAGGGTTTCCAGAGGCTTAGAGGGTGAGAGAAGATGTTGATGTGTAACCCTAGCCTCTCATTCCATTAAATACCCGAAAATTAGAGTTTAGGGTCATTAAGTTGCGCTCACGTCGTGAGACTCCAAAATATAGGTCAACAGGTCAACGACAATTCACGACGTGACTCCCAAGATCTCACGTCACGAGGACCCTCAAAATGCAATAAATGAATGAATTTAGTACCTCGGGGTTCAATATGTTATAGAACTAGAACTTGATGTTGAACAAACATTGTTTGTAGTCTACTAATATGAAAATCTGAACTATGCACCGGAAATTCAAGACAAACTGAAATTAACACCATATCTGTAGTGCTGGAATCTGAAATATACAAACAAAATGAAACATGAATTCCCAAAGCTATAGATAGAATCTTAAAAAAACTAAAGTAACAAACATACCATTAACTTTTGCTTGAATCTTGAAAAAAAAACATACCTTTTGATTTCCCGAAGATGTAGTTTGAAACTTGAATATAGGTTGGATATATTGAATGTTAAAGATAAAATCCAAATCCATTAACTGTTTCATGTGATTTACTTTAAACAAAAAAAAATCACATAAAATTATCCTGGAAATCATGCCTGAGAGTTAGAATGCGCCAAGGTTGTTAAGATGAAACAAAATATGCTTCTTAACTACTAGATGATCGACAGGAGGCTGAAAATAGGTTGGAAATAGTGAGAGAAGAAGAAAGAAGAAAGGATAAAAGGGATTTACAATCAACAAAAAAAAATAACAAGCTTGATATCATACCCAATTCCAAGGCTGGGATAATCTATATCAAAAACGATACATGGAACTGGAGCACCCGTTATCCTTTGTTTCCACCTATTTGAGAAACTTTCCAAACAAATAACAGAAAATCCCAATTCAATGAGAGACTTTAGATAAAAGTAGAAGGGAGAGATGGAAGATGTGTTGGTTGTCGAGGAAGAGAAAAAGAATTTGGCGGTTGGGAAGAAGGTAGCTAGGAAGGGTGGTGTGAAACAACAATAGTTCTAGAGTTAGGTTTTTATAGATGCGATGATGGGGTTTTTTATGTGGTAGTAATAGTTGACGTTGTTTGAAGAGACTAAGGTAGCAGTGCCAACAATGGTGGTAGCGAGTATGGTGGAGGCGGTGGGTGGCTACCGGCATTGGGGAGAGAGAGAGAAAGAGAGAGAGAGAGAGAGAGAGAGTTGAGTGTTCTTATTGATTTTTGTAAAATAAACATGTGAGTGACCTTTCAACCCATACTACCTTATGAACACATACCATAACACTATTTATGCTCCCTCCATCAGAGAAATGGCCTCTTAAGCAACATAATACATCCATATTGTAGGTTGATGTGCCCTTAAGAACAATATCAACATTTTTTTCAAATATTAGATATTATAACTAATCCTATTACATTTGATGTTCTTCATGTTCCCGAGTGACGACTAACAATGAATTTTGTCGTTTCTCACAACTTTATTTCCATAAACTGTCAAAATAACAGACTTATTTAAAAATCACACCCAATTAACAATCAAAATAATGTATTAACTTGAGTATCACAACTCAAGGTACAACTCATCTATACATAGATCAACTTTAACATTTTCACCAAAATTAATTATACTCCATGAATACGTTGTTATATGTCTTAATTCATTAAGATATAAGTTCAATTTCAATTATATCGTAATTCATCAAAATTAGGGTTCATGACCTTCTTCCTAATTCAACTAACTAGCCACGAATAGATGAATCAATGGAACTTTGATCCCCGGTTCCTGCTTGGTCTAATGTTTGGGTGCATATGGCGGTACACTAAGATCACCTTTCAATTTAGATGAAAAAGAAAGAGAAAATTCTTTCTTCGTCTTTTTCCCGCTTTCACCTTCGATTGCGAAGGGCTTTTTTCCGGTTTATAATTCCTCTCCGCCGAGGTCCGCAGACTAGTGGTAGGTGGTCCCGCAGACCTTTCGGAAAAGGTTAGCCTAGTGTGTAAGCACAACAATGAACCATGACGAACCCCCAGACGACCTATCTAAGATTAGGGGGAGATCCTCAATAGTTATGACCCTTTCAATCTTCCACAGACTGATACATGTACCGAATGCTCATACAGGAAAGTTGACTCTTGGGTCTGGAACCTGGGGGGTTGCTCCGAGAAATCCTTTCTTTCTCGTCCACTCAGGGGGTGCAGACGGATATGATCTACCATGTGACATATGCTACTTTTGTATTGTTGCAATGGAGTGATTGCTACTCACGTGTGCGAGCATCTACTGATTCACTTGATGACTGATGCTCGGACACTGCTGCTGCTACTCAGAGTATTCTTCTCCTTGGTTCAAGGATGTAGTTACATGCTCATGATACTACTTTATTCGACTTAATAGTGATGTACTTTTAATAGACTTTTGGCTACCTTGCTCTCCCAAAGGAACTTTCTAGCTACTGAACTCCTCGACCATCTTCCTTATGGTATAAAGGAAAGAGCTTCCCGAGAGCCCCTATGCGACCTTCCACTTGCAGAGATTCTTGTCGATGTAGCTCTTGTTGAAAAAAGGCTTTCACTATAGAAAATTTTCAAGTAGATGTTCCCTGAAATGGTTGCTCTTCCGAAAGCAATGGTTGCTAGGAATGGTTTTGCTGTCTAGCTCTTGTAAGCAAGGCATGAAGCGATTATCTTAAGCTCTAACCAGCTAAGCCCGCTTTGGTGACCTACCCCAAGTCTTACCTATAGCTGACTTCTTTGCTAGATGATATCGAATAGTACGACTAGAGTTCAATCCCTCAGAAAGTCATAGTACAACTACAGTTATGGGGATTCTTTCTATCGTTGTAGGATCCCTATTCAAGATCACTGCAATTCCTTTTCAGGCGGCTGTAGGACGGACGGCCGCCTATAGGTGGTAGGGTAGGGTGGGTGGTACCACTCAGATTGCGGCCAATCTTCCTAACCGCGCGCGGGCAGGGCTTAGAGAACGTGAAACTCATCACTACTTCGTAAGGGCGTTGAGACCATAACATGTTACACGAAAGTGCCACTTTCTTTATTTCATCATATACTATCTAAAAGCATGACTACTAATCTCATTTCAACATACTAGTAAGATTTCTTTCCATGAAAAGAATACACAAGCTATAATTTCATTATTAATCCAATTTCACCATCAACAGTAATCAAGCTTGATAATGAAGATGGAGTTTACCGTTAATCCAATGAATGAACTTTAATTATTAATATCTTGAAGTTCCCTTACATATAGCCTTTTCTATAAGGATTTTGCTCACCTACATCACCTGTGACATCCCCATTTTTCACGGCCAGAAAAGACCGGTTTCGTTTATGCTTTGTAAAAATCAGAGTACTTCTTTTCATAAAAATGTTGCGGAATTTGTTCCCAGAAAAACACGATAAATACGTTATCAAAACGTTTTCGAAGAAACGTATTTTATTCATTTTAAAACGTTTGGGATGTCGTCGTCAATACAGAAACATAAGCATAAACGGAACTTACATTTATTTACACTAGTGATCTACATCTCTTTAATCTATCAGTGTAATGTGACTTCATATCAACACCTGTGATATAAATAAATTGAGTGGGTCAGGTTGGGAAACCTGGTGAGTACATAGGGTTTTCAACCCACAATAATATAATTATTATGTTTAAACAATCAAACAATCAACCCAATTACCCATCCCCATTATCTTCTTTAGTCTTAAGGATCTACCCTAAGAATCAGCTATTCCTCGTTTATTTATTCCTAATGATCATCCTAAGGAATCAGCACGAATTCCATCGTTACCAAGGCTTATAGATTATAACTGGTGAACACGTAGTCCAAAACATCTGGTAAACACTTAGTTCAAAAGTAACTAGTGAACACACTTAGTTCAAAATACCTAGTGAACACACTCAGTTCAAAAATATCTAGTGAACACACTCAGTTCAAAATACCTAGTGAACACACTCAGTTCAAAAATACCTAATGAGCACCTAGTTCAAAAACACCTACAGGTTACGAGTCTACTAGCGTTCCACTGGACTGTCTAGTATCGTCATCTATACTCCACTAGATGACTAGATCACTTTCAACATTGATGTCTTTCATCGTGTTATCACACAACAACTATTTCATCTACTCATGTTTTATCCAACACATTTTGTAGATATAAAATACATATACAGTTTAAATCATTTAAAAAATGTATAAAAATCTTTCACCCAGCATAGACAGCAAGTATTCAGACAATATGCACACATAGCACGTAATTTATATTAAAATACTTCATATTTATGTGTAAGATGAAAGGGACTATGCACTCACCTGGTAAGGTGGTGACTCGGCACTCGGACAACACTTCGTCACTCTTAAAATAATTATCCCTTGACGAAACAGCGGGTTTTTCTCAAAACCGGGCGCTGCAGGGGCAGAACTTCCAAGCCGAAATCTCTTCTTCTTGGAGCCTTCTGGCGCTCCGGGACTCGCCTCTAGCACCTAGGAGGTGCTAGGGAAAGGGGAAGATGGTTTGGGGGTAATGGGAGAGAAAGAGTATGAAAGGTGTGAGTTTTGGGGGTGATTTATGCCTCTATTTATAGGCTGTCTGGGCCAATTCACGTCGTGAAAAAGGGTGTTCACGTCATGAGTTTTGTGTAGACTCCAAGGCGAAGTTTGGTGCTGACAAGTGGCGTCGGACGCAGGTAAAACAACCAATCTTTAAAAATGCATAACTTTCGCATACGAACTCTGTTTTTGACGTTCTTTATATCCACGCGTAGGTAAAAACAAGATCTACAACTTTCCTTTTGACTCCATTGGCTAATTCCCAACCGATTTTAATTTTAACAGTAGGAGGAGTTTAGACTGCTAAATGACCGCGAAGAATTCGTAACTCCTTCATACGGAATCCGTTTTCGTCTATCTTTTTACCGTTGAGTTCCTATTAATGAGATCTTCAACTCTCATTAAGGTTGCGTAAGCCAAAAACCGCTCGAACTAAAATTCGAGTTTCGGGCCGTGCACTGCTATGCCAAATCTTAGAAAAATCATAACTTCCTCATACGAAGTCGGATTTGGGCGTTCTTTTTTGTATGTTCTCGGTTTAATGTATACTACAACTTTTGTTTACATCACTAAGGCTAAAAACTCCTCTATCTTAAATTCACTATTTACGTCTCCCGATGTCGTGCCGGTTTTGCCGAAAAACTTCGACGGGCCATAACTTCTTCGTTATAACTCGGGTTTCGGCATTCTTTATATGTACGGAAACCTTGAGACAGATTCTACAACTTGGTTAAGATTATTTATTATAAATAATATTTTGTTGAAAAGTCATTTTCGACCCCTATTGCCTCTAAATTGACTAGCCCGGATCTGCGGGCGTTACAATTATCTCCCCCTTAGGATGATTACGTCCCGGAATCATCAACGAAACAGGGCTCGTATAATGAATCCGTACGTCCTCTGTTCATCCTAGATAATAATTATAACTTCTATATTCCTTCAAGTCTATCTTGCACACTTATTGACTGTAAGCAGTACTCGATCGTGCACCTGCTTTCTATCTCAGGTTAGACTCCAAATTATGACCTTCAAGTCACAATGTCAATCCTCAGTTGATACGAACTTAAGATGATTTCTTTTATTAATACAATGGAATGATGTGTCATATTCTAATGACCTATAATCGTGTGATGCATTGCTTGGACTCAGGTCGTGTAGAGTCAAATTCCGGAACAGACTATACCTTCCTTCATGTTCTAATCACATCTTAAAGGGTAGCATTTCTAGCAACCATCGCGATACTTCTACTGATCGCTTTGATTAATTCTTCTGGCTTAAGTCGGTGCTACATCGAACTTGGTTCTCTGAACCACGTAACATACTCGTCGTAGTTTATAACCGGTGAACACGTAGTCCAAAACATCTAGTAAACACTTAGTTTAAAAGTAACTAGTGAACACACTTAGTTCAAAATACCTAGTGAACACACTCAGTTCAAAAATATCTAGTGAACACACTCAGTTCAAAATACCTAGTGAACACACTCAGTTCAAAAATACCTACAGGTTACGAGCCTGCTAGCGTTCCACTGGACTGTCTAGTATCGTCATCTATACTCCACTAGATGACTAGATCACTTTCAACATTGATGTCTTTCATCGTGTTATCACACAACAACTATTTCATCTACCTATGTTTTACCCAACACATTTTGTAGATATAAAATACATATACAGTTTAAATCATTTAAAAAATGTATAAAAATCTTTCACCCAGCATAGACAGCAAGTATTCAGACAATATGCACACATAGCATGTAATTTATATTAAAATACTTCATATCTATGTGTAAGATGAAAGGGACTATGCACTCACCTGGTAAGGTGGTGACTCGGCACTCGGACAACACTTCGTCACTCTTAAAATAATTATCCCTTGACAAAACAACGGGTTTTTCTCAAAACCGGGCGCTGCAGGGGCAGAGCTTCCAAGCCGAAATCTCTTCTTCTCGGAGCCTTCTTGTGCTCCGGGACTCGCCTCTAGCACCTAGGAGGTGCTAGGGAAAGGGGAAGATGGTTTGGGGGTAATGGGAGAGAAAGAGTATGAAAGGTGTGATTTTGGGGGGTGATTTATGCCTTTATTTATAGGCTATCTGGGCCAATTCACGTCGTGAAAAAGGGTGTTCACATCGTGAGTTTTGCGTAGGCTCCAAGGCGAAGTCTGGTGCTAACAAGTGGCGCCGGACGCAGGTAAAACAGCCAATCTTTGAAAATTCATAACTTTCGCATACGAACTCTGTTTTTGACGTTCTTTATATCCACGCGTAGGTAAAAACAAGATCTACAACTTTCCTTTTGACTCCATTGGCTAATTCCCAACCGATTTTAATTTTAACAGTAAGAGGAGTTTAGACTGCTAAATGACCGCGAAGAATTTGTAACTCCTTCATACGGAATCCGTTTTCGTCTATCTTTTTACCATTGAGTTCCTATTCATGAGATCTTCAACTCTCATTAAGGTTGCGTAAGCCAAAGACCGCTCGAACTAAAATTCGAGTTTCGGGCTGTGCACTGCTATGCCAAATCTTAGAAAAATCATAACTTCCTCATACGAAGTCGGATTTTGGCGTTCTTTTTTGTATGTTCTAGGATTAATGTATACTACAACTTTTGTTTACATCACTAAGGCTAAAAAGTCCTCTATCTTAAATTCACTATTTACGTCTCCCAGTGTCGTGTCGGTTTTGCCGAAAAACTTCGACGGGCCATAACTTCTTCGTTATAACTCGGGTTTCGGCGTTCTTTATATGTACGGAAACCTTAAGACAGATTCTACAACTTGGTTAAGGTTATTAATTATAAATAATCTTTAGTCGAAAAGTCGTTTTCGACCCCTATTGCCCCTAAATTGACTAGCCCAGATCTACGGGTGTTACATCACCCCTAGTAGCACTCTAAGGTGTGTATGTATTAGATATGATGAAAGAGGACCGACTTATGCCTTAAAAATCTTGTTACGAAGTACTAACTAGATACATAGCCTGTGTCTCCATAGACACAACTTGTATCTGAATTAATGATGTATAAAATAGCAACATACTTTACTTTCTAACTTCAAATAACCATAACTTCTTCATGCGTACTTAGATTTCATATGATCTTTATATCCACAAATTCATATTCGAGTCCACTAAAACTTTCTTTTAGATTACTTTAGCTAAAAAGGATTATATTGTTACTTATAAAGTCATAAATGAAGGGGTATATATAACTTTTCTTCGTAATTACACATCAACACATAGTTTTCACAATTCTTTAATATAATATAGGAAAATACATTTCGTAACCCCTTATTTAACTTTATAAACATGCTACACCTCTCATGTTACGATTATGTAACACTCCGACTCTCAGGTATTAATTTTACAGCTTTATCTTCATATTGAAAGGTCTACTCGACGAGTTAGATGCCCTGACTCGTCGAGTATGAACATTTTGGCCACGTGTTTAAGTGATCAACTCGCCGAGTCGGAGGCATGACTCGACGAGTTGGAGCTGGAGGATGAAGCCCTAATTTTCGGGGTTTCGCACCCTATTTAAAGGGTCATTGGCCTCCCTTACAACCTCCTTTGAGTCCAGAAACCCTAAAATGCTTTTTCTCTCTTGTTGTGTGATATTAAGCCTTGTGGTGGATTGTGGAAGGAAGATCTTGAAGTACTCAAGCTTGGAACAAGAGCAAGGTTGTAGATCCGAGTTCCTCTTCATCTTAGCATCATTTTTGAGGTAACAAGTTGTTACCTTGACCTTCTTCTATCTAGATCTATGCATGTATGAGATTAGGGCCACTTTGGCCATGTTTATATGTTATTTTGGATATTAGGCGTGATCTGAAGTTTCAACTTCAGATCTAGGCTTATCTTGGTCTGCAAGATCATAAAGTTTCAGCCTTTAGTGAGTTAATACCTTCTTCATCCCTTAGAACCTTTCTTTAGCTTGATTTGGGCCATTATCACCATGCATGTACATAAAGTTTGCAACTTTACGTAACAAGTATGTCTTGGGAGCTTGGTTCTGCATTATGGAGCTTTAAAGTGGCTTAAAAATCGTCTGGATGGAGAAAGGACTGAAGGGACTCGACGAGTTGCATGGCCAACTCGGCGAGTCCGATGAAGATTTCCGTGCAAGGATTTCTGCATGGACTCGACGAATCAGTAGGATAACTCGGCGAGTCAGCTAGGGTTTTCCCGACATTTGGACATGCATTAACTCGGCGAGTTGCAGGGAAACTCAACGAGTCAACGGGGGATTTCACGACTTCTCGAGTTCAGGAAGGACTCGACCAGTCGGTGAACTTGTAACGCCAGTGGATCAGGGCTAGTCAATTAGAGACGATAAGCATCAAAAATGAATTTTCTATGGAATATTATTTAGAAGGATTAATCTTAACTAAGTTTTAGTATATGTCACAAGGTTTCCGTACATATAAAGAACGCCGAAATCTGAGTTATAACGAAGAAGTTATGACTTGCCGAAGTTTCGCGACAGAACCGGCACGACACAACGCGACGTAAATAGTGAATTTATGTTAGATCGGTATTTGGCCTTAGCGATCTAAATGAAAGTCGTAGAATACATTAAACCGAGAGCATACATAAAAAGAACGTCCTAATCTAACTTCATATGAGGAAGTTATGATTTTTCGAAGTTTTGGCTTAGCGGTGTACAGCTCGAAGTTCGAATATGAGATCGAACGATATTTAGCCAAAACAATCTAAACGAGAATTTAAGATCTCGTCGATAGTAGTCTAACGGTAAAAAGACAGACGAAAACGGAATTCGGATGAAGAAGTTATGAATTTATAACAGAGATTTCCTGTCCCGGCCTACTAAAAATAATATATTAATAATATATTAATATTAAAGTCAAAATTAGCTGACGAAGTCTAAATGAAAGTTGTAGATCTTGTTTTTACCTACGCGTGGATATAAAGAATGTCGAAAACGGAGTTTGTATGCGAAAGTTATGAATTTATGAAGTTCGGGGCGCGAAACCCCAAAACTATCAGAACTCACGAGGTGAGCATTAATGACTCACGAGGTGAAAAGATGATGGACGTCTTCCAGGGAAAGTGGCCATGACGAACTCAATGACGTATCGAGCTCACGAGGTGAATATTAGAAACTCACGAGGTGAGCAAGCTGACGAGGTGAATATTAGAAATTCACGAGGTGAACCCAGAAAATTCACCCTATAAATAGAATTCAAGGGGCAGCCGAGTTTGGTTGCTCATCTCTTACTCTCCCACTCTCGATACTCTCTCTAAGCCCTATTTTGACCCCCCGAAGCCCCGGTATCATCCCGAGACCCGAAGCGAGTCCCGAAGCACCGAAGATCCCGAGAAGAAAAGAGTTTTCGAGCCGAAGCTCTGCTTGCGAGAAGCCTGGTGTGTGAAGATCTTCCAGATCTACCGAAGAATACTACTTCTGCAAGCCGTAGTGTTGTCCAATCATCTTCTGATCAAGGGTGTGTGTGGTCACTTTCATCTTACACATAGATATGAAGTATTTTATAAAATACGTGCTATGTGTATAATATAAAGTTGGTTATATATGTGGGTGTATAGTCCATTTCATAAACACGAGTATAATACAAGTATTGTTTGAATGTATTAAGTATATGTTTGGGTGAGTGTGTAGTTACTTTCTTCTAACACATAAAGACGAAGTATTTGCTATGAAATATGTGCTATGTGTTTATATATTATCTGTCTATTTGAGATGGGCATGGAATTGAAGTTTTATATAGGTTTTAAATGAGTTAAACTGTATATGTATTTTATCTCTACAAATATGTTGGGTAGAACATGGGTAGACGAAATAGTTGGTGTGTGATGAAGGATGAGTTTGAGGATAAGACGAAAGATAAACCTCGGTAGCTATGGATTTAGTACTGTAAAGATAAGCCTCAGTAGCTATGGATTTAGTACTGTATAGAGATGAACCTTGGTAGCTATGGATTTAGTACCGTATAGACGAACGTTGGTAGCTATGGATTTAGTATTGTTAGATAGATGATGATAGCTATGGACTTAGTACCTGTTAGATAAACATTGGTAGCTATGGACTTAGTACCTACCCTAGTAGCTATGGATTTAGTACCTGATGAATGAACCATAGCAGCTATAGAATTAGTGCTTTACGAAAGAACCTTGACAGTTATTGTCTTAGTGCCTAATAAAGAATCCTGGCAGCTATTGTCTTAGTGCCTATTACGGAGTGAAGGAATAGATGACTCTTAGGGTAGACCGTTAAGAGTAAAGAAGATAATGGGGATGGTTAATGGAATGATCGTTTGATGATTGAATATATATATATATATATATATATATATATATATATATATATATAAGATATAATATTGTGGGTTGAAAACCCTATATGCTCACCAGGCTCCCAAGCCTGACCCACTCAGTTTTCTTTGCTATACAGGTAATGACACAAGAGTATAAGTTGGTGGACTTGACGAGAGATTTTGGAATATACATCAATAGTTATAAATAACTTTTGTAAGGTCTATTTTATATTGTTTATGCTTTTGGTTTGTATTGGAACATGACATCCCGAGATTTTGTTATTTAATGAAAATACATTTCTTTAAAGAAATGCTTTGATAAATTCTTATCATATTTTGTTTGGGAACAAATTCCGCAACCGTTTTCTTTAAACGAATACTCTGATTTATAAAACAAAGCATAAACAAATCGGTCTTTTCTGGCCGTGAAATTAGGGATGTCACAGTTAGTATCAGAGCATTAGTTTAAGCGAACTAGGAATTTGTAGGATTTCTAGACTTAAACTTAAGAAATGATTGTGAGATGAGTGTCTACCATATTTTAGACACGAGCACTAGTATATTTTAGGAAAGAGGCCTAAAATGCTTTTATGTGCTAAATGCTATATGTTTGCCTTATATGCTATTATTTGTTTGGATCTATGGTATGTTGCCGACCGGATTTAGAAATTTTATGTGCTCAGGATTCTAAACGTTTAATTACGATATTAGAACTGACATGTAATTTTTCAGAGTAATAAGGAGGATTACACGTCTAAACCTTTCTCTATCTATATTCTTTCCTGGTACACCGAATGTCTGCTTGGGTGCACGAAAGGTCATGGTGAAGACTCGTAGAGAATTGAGTAAATGGAGGAAATGAAAAGGCTTATGATAGTGAATGACACCTATCGGAAGATATCGTAAGGATGGTATCTTGCCTTTAGATGATGTCTTATAATAGTACGTTTAGAGGAGTACGATACGTTTGAAGTACACCTTCGATGGGCAGGATGATGGAACGATTGGTATAATTCTTGAAGTTTTCCCATCGTCTGGAATTTCCATCACCAACCGATTTGAAGTAGAATTGATGATTGAAGATGCGCAATGAAGAAGTCCTAGTAGAGTCTAGGGAAATTTTATGATTATTTGGACACATTCGTATGTGTTAACTTGTTTTGTGATTTTCTTGTATGGTGACTTGGTCGACTGCGGGACAATACTTGGGACGAGTATGAGTAGGTGTGAAAGGTAGTAGATGCATATACTACCGGAAGCACAGGACTCGCACTTGGATCAGGGAAAGTCACAAGGTTACCAAGAAGCTAGTAATTGATTCCGTTTTGTTCAAGTGTGTCATTACCCTTGTTTCGGTAGTGACTAGTAAGATGGTTGTTATTCCTACCCTAGTGATCATATCAATTGAGTCCGACTACGGTGAGTATGTTACGTGGTTTAGAGAACCAAGTTCGAGGTAACATCTGACGTAAGTCAGAAGGTTGAAATTAATACGATAGATTGTATCACGCTCGTTGTTAATGAAGTTTGTAGCTAGAAATGCTACATGCTGAAATGTGATTATATCACATTAGAATATGAAGGAAGGTATATTCCATTCTGGAATTTAACTCTAAAAGACCTAAGTTTGGGCATTGCATCATGCGATAAGAGGTCATTAGAACACAACCCATCGGTTTGTTACATTAGATAAAGGAAAGTACTTATCCTAACAAGAACAAAGAGTCCTCAATAAGGATTTATTTTGTAACTCAAAGGTTACAATTGAAAGTACAACATAGTACAAAGAGCAGATGCAGGATTGAGTACTACCTGATATCGAGAAGTCCAAGAGTTAGATACTCTTTCGAGGAAACATAGAACTTACAGTTATTACCTAGGATGAAGAGATAATGTATGGAATCATTATACAAGTCCTATTTCGTTGATGATTCCGGGATATAATCATTCTAAGGGGGGATAATTTTAACGCCTGTAGATCAGGGCTAGTCAATTAGAGACGATAAGCATCAAAAATGACTTTTTTATGGAAGATTATTTAGAAGGATTAATCTTAACTAAGTTGTATTATATTTCGCAAGGTTTCCGTGCATATAAAGAACGCCGAAATCCGAGTTATAACGAAGAAGTTATGACCTGTCGAAGTTTCGCGACAGAACCAGCACGACACAGCGCGACATAAATAGTGAATTTACGTTAGAGCAATATTTGGCCTTAGCGATATAAATGAAAGTCGTAGAATATGTTAAACCGAGAGCATACATAAAAAGAACGTCTAAATCTGACTTCGTATGAGGAAGTTATGATTTTTCAAAGTTTCGGCTTAGTAGTGTACAGCTCGAAGTTTGAATATGAGATCGAGCGATATTTAGCCGAAACAATCTAAACGAGAATGGATTTAGTACTATATATAAATGAACCTCGGTAGCTATAGATTTAGTACTGTATATAGATGAACCTTGGTAGCTATGGATTTAGTACCGTATAGACGAACGTTGGTAGCTATGGATGTAGTACTGTTAGATAGACGATGATAGCTATGGACTTAGTATCTGTTAGATAAACATTGGTAGCTATGGACTTAGTACCTACACTGGTAGCTATGGATTTAGTACCCGATGAATGAACCATAGCAGCTATGGAATTAGTGCTTTACGAAAGAACCTTGGCAGCTATTGTCTTAGTGCCTAATAAAGAATCCTGACAGCTATTGTCTTAGTGCCTATTACGGAGTGAACGAATAGATGACTCTTAGGGTAGACCGTTAAGAGTAAGGAAGATAATGGGGATGGGTAATTGGAATGATCGTTTGATGATTGAATATATATATATATATATATATATATATATATATATATATATATACATACATAATATTGTGGGTTGAAAACTCTATATGTTCACCAGGTTCCCAAGCCTGACCCACTCAGTTTTCTTTGCATTACAGGTAATGACGCAAGAGTATAAGTTGGTGGACTTGACGAGAGATTTTGGAATATAGATTAGTAGTTATAAATAACTGTTGTAAGGTCTATTTTATATTGTTTATGCTTTTGGTCTGTATCAGAACATGACATCCCGAGATTTTGTTATTTAATGAAAATACATTGCTTTAAAGAAATGCTTTGATAAATTCTTATCATATTTTGTTTGGGAACAAATTCCGCAACCGTTTTCTTTAAACGAATACTCTGATTTATAAAACAAAGCATAAACAAATCAGTCTTTTCTGGCCGTAAAATTGGGGATGTCACAGAATTGCACTCGGCGAGTCGGGTTAACATGGACTATTGACCTTGACCATTGACTTGGACTTTGACCTAGGGTTAACTAGTTAACTTCTGGGGTATTTTAGTAAATTCGAAATTTATGGAAATGGTCCTATGGTAAATATAGGTGATGGAGTTCGTGGCCGTGGTTCGAGAGTTTGAAATTATCACTTCGATTCTACAGTTGAGAGGTGAGTTTTCCTCACTATACTTAAGGGTCTAAGGTACAAGGCCGGCCCTTTTGGATTGCTATCATGATATGTCATATGCTCGAGTATTGTATGATCTGTTAGATCAGTATCCTGGTAGATAGGATGTTATATGTTGTTATGATCTGTTAGATCAGTATCCTGATAGATAGGATGTTATATGTTGCTATGATTTGTTAGATCGGTTTGTCTGTCTATAAACTATTATGTGATTAGTTGATATATGTACACATGTTTGATTGGTTGTTGAGGCTTGTCTGCTTTGTGCGAAAACCAATAGAGCTGGGCATTCCAACCCGATGGTTGTGGGCCGTGAGTATTTCATCCCGCTAATGATTGGACTCATAGTATGTGGTCATTCCAACCCGTTGGTTGTGGGCCCGGGGTATTCCATCCCGAGGATGGTTGGACCCATAGTATGTTGGCATTCCAACCGGATGGTTGAGGGTCTGGAGTATTCCAACCCAATGGTTGACTGGACCCACAGTATGTTGTTCGTGATTATATGTATATTGTTGTGTGTATGGGTATTTTGGGGGAATTCACTAAGCTTTGGGCTTACAGTTTCAGTTTTGGTTTCAGGTATTTCAGATGATTGCAGGAGGGCAAAGGCGTGATCGTACAGCTCCTCACATTTTATGACTTTGTTTCTGAGATACTCTGATATGGAACTATTTTTAAAACAGATTTGTAATAACTATTGGTTTCTAAATGTTTTAAAAAGTTTTAAATTGACTTGAATTTTTATGATTGTTACATATTAGCTAAGAGAAATAGGTGTTACACTTTTTGTTAAGCTATTTGAAATAGTTTATTAATATGCTAGCTTATAAGCTTAAAACTAGTCTTTTCACCTAGTGCCAAATAGAGCCTAATATGTTTGTTTACTCGTGGTACTAAGGGAAAATGATTAAGTAGTTTAAAATTCATATCCAGTTAAAATTTTCAAACAATCCTATTTTGTAATATTGAAACTATTTCTTACAATTTGAACTATTTTTAGTAAAAAAAATTATTTAATACATAACCTACCAACTAGGAGTGAGCAAAATACTTGTTAGAACCGAACTGAACCGAAACTGAAACTGAAACCAAATGGGAACCGAATATGTAATTATGTTTGTTTCTCAGTTCCTCCATATCAATAAATTCGGTTCTCAGTTTCTTAGTTTCGGTTAGGTTTGATCTCGTTTTAGCACTGAGCCCACCATTACTTTTCACCAAACTAATTCAAATTTTACATTTCGTTTGTTGTAGAACCGAGTAAGTAACGTTGTCTTAATTTATAAAATCGTATTAATCATATCCATCAAACAAACCATAGGAAACATGGCAACCTTCAAATCCTACAATACAATCGGTTTATTCATTTTCATATCTACAATTTAAATAGTTATTTTATCTATGAATATCATACAATAGATATGAACTTCTTCCAACATGTGGAGATAACCGAGACAACTTTTAAGGAGGCTAAACCGGTTTACCGCGCCCCAGGGACGCCTCTCACAAAACTTGTCTCAATACCCAACCCATCACGTGGGATGTAAATCGCAGGACACCAATAATATTTTGAATGTGCAAAGTTTGAATATCAATAACTTTTATATCTCATAATACGATCCACCTATATATTTGTTCACCCAACAACTATATAAATTTTACATGCAGTTTATTACAAATACATGTATATGTATATGAATCTTGGGAATGTTTTATAAAAAGAATGAATAACTACTTAACTATACGCATTGTTTTTGAATCTAAATATTACTTAGTAGAGGTGAAGCATTTGTAGACACATGATTGGCATGACATGCTTAAGACATGTTTTTACGTTTGTCGGATCTTTTTACTTGGAGTGTTCGATATGTCCACAGTTAATTTTCATATCAAACAACAAATGGTTCCTCAATAGATCCAATCTTTTTTTGAATCATTAATAATAAGCCTTGGAAAGTTCAAGAGAAATAAATCGATATAGACAAAATGAGTCGTTATTTATGGAAATTTATGAATAGTTGTGGTAAATTTTACTATTTTAATATGGAACATGTTTCATTCGGTATTATACCATCTATTATGGTCACCCCATGGTGTGGGGTGGTGAGGCGGACTAGCGAACCCGACATAAACACCGTAAATTTGTGTTGCCCTGCAAATAGGCAAAATGCATGATTGAAGCGCTGTCATTTTCCTCTTTTCCCTATCTTATCATGTTTTATTTTTGCCTCTAGCAATTTAATTGAAGGTTTAAAGTTTATTAAAATCTTAGTATGCTAATGAAGATTTATTTTGCCATATATCAATCTTTCATGAGTTTTTGACACTCGTCATTCGTGATATTTTTTTAAAATAAGTAATATTCGCATGTCAATTTCTGTTTGTTTTTTCAATTTTTAAAATTAAAAAGTCACATAATACTTATACTTATATATTTAAAGTATCAAAATATAACGAATATGATAGGAAATTGTAATTAATACGTTTTATCATTCTTTATATTTCGTAATTTTTCTTTAAAAATACTTATTGTTTACATTAATACATTTTTTCATTACTTATTTGGAAATTTTATTTTAAAAACTAATTATTGTTTACATTTTGATATTTAATTTTTTTAATCAAACCATATAATATATGAGTCTTACACCTAATATAAAATAAATAAATAAATAAATATTTCTGAACACATAATAATATTCTATTAGGTTAGCAAGATATAAGAATAATAATAATAATAATAAAATGAAATAACTTTGCTCCTTAACCTTTTTTTTGAACCGGCGAATATAAATATATAATCTACACCTAAACCAACAGCTAATTCTATCTAAGTCCATGACGGGACTTAAACTCTCGACCACAAGAAGAGAGGACACAACCTGATACTGCTAACTAACCAAAGGATTTTTGGTCTAACGGTAATAAGTGACTTTTTCAAATGAGAGATCATGTGTTTAAGTCTTAGTGGGAGACATGTTTAGAATTAGATTAGAAGTAAGATAGTTTTCGTTCCATATATATATATATATATATATATATATATATATATATATATATATATATATATATATATATATATATATATATATATATATATATATATATATATATATATATATATATATATATATCTTAATTTATTTTTAAATATTTGTTATTAACGGGCCTTTTTCAATTTCATAATTAACAATTTAACATATCAATTAATTTGATGAAATTTGGCCAACAAACATTAAGCAGAATTGGGCCCAAAAAAAGTCCATGTTAAGGCGTTTCATTTTCAGCCTAGCGCAAAAGCGACAGGATTTTCTGCAGTACAGCCCGATTGAAGAATCACAAAATATTCAACGCCGTCGTTCATGGGATCGTTATACAGGGACGCCAAAAACGAAATGTTCTATTCTTTTCTTTGGATTGCTTTTCAAAATACATACAAGCTACCTACCTATTTTTTGAAATATTTTTAGTTTTTTTAGCTTTTTTGTCATTTTAACATAATATAAGGACAAAACTTCAAAACATTTTTCAAAAATTGGATTTCGTCGCCACAAAAAATAATTTAAACATTTTTTTAAAAGAAAAAACATATTTTGTCACCGTCATAAATTAATAAACATTTTTTTGCCAAAACCCACTTTTGAAGTTCAAAAGGCATTCTCAAACATCTCCTAATCAATTCAAATACAAAGTCATCTAACATATAAGAGATTAAAATACTAATTTAATGGATAATCAATCTTCAAAATGTTGTTTGATGTTGATGAATGAGCCATCTGATTTTCATTATGATGTCTCAGTTGATGAAATATTTCACGAAAAATTCAATGGTGTTTTTGGGTTTCTGTTTTGGTGAGGCATGAGAGAAATCCCATTGGTTATTCTGTGAATTTGGAACATCTAATGGGAAATTTGATTTACCCATCATTTATTTAACAATAACTTCCATCAAGTAACTTTTTGGAAAGATGGGATACCAATTATTTCATATTAGCATAGTTACGATCACAAAATAAATATAATAACAACAAAAATAATTTTATAGAAATGGTCTTAAAGCCACATATAAGTGGAGATATTCCAACAATGCACACTTGTGGTCCACCATGAGGTGTTTTCTCACAATTGTATTGGGTATTCAAGATGTAGCACCTCATTCAAACATAGGAAAAAATGGCATCATCAATGGAGGAGTTTACCCTCATAACTAAGAAGGATTAACTGCCTAGCTTCATGTCGTGCTCTCATAAGAATCTAAGAGGTATTAAGTAGAAAACATAGAAATTTATATAACAAATCATCCATTGATCTTGATTCTCATTAAAAGCTGTGATCCGAGCAAGATCAATAATAATAAGAGTAAATTACTGAAATCGTCCCTATGGTTTGGTCAAAATTACATGTTTGTTCCTAACTTTTTTTTGCACTCGGATCGTCCCTGTGGTTTGATTTTGTTGCGTTTTTCGTCCCTATGGTTTGGTCAAAATTACGTGTTTGGTCCTAACTTTATGTATGTAAGGGACGAAAATTGCAACAAAAAAAAACCATAGGGACGATTCGAGTGCAAAAAAAAAAAAAAAAAAAAAAAAAAAAAAAAAAAAAAAAAAACCAAACGTACATTTTTTACCAAACCATAGGGACGATTTCATTAATTTACTCTAATAATAATAAGAAACGTCCAAGAACGACTACAAGTTTATTTCTGTAAAACATAGTCCTTAATTCTTAAAATGTATCAATTGTGAAATCTGAAAATATTCATTTTTGTATGCCAAAGTACTATTAATATATTATAATGTGTTGCTTATTAAAAAAACAAAACCAAACAAACAAAGTGAAGACACATATTTGATATTTTAACTTTTAACTTGAACAATGAAAAAGCAAACAGCAGTTAGAATCTTGTGATTTTTCGATTACAAGATACAAAAGCATGTAATTTCAGTAAAGACGACTCAAATCTTGAGAAATGGAGTAATTATCAAATTTTACAATATAAAACCTGAATCTCATAATAAACTCTTGAATCTCATAATACGTCCATACGTGTATTTGTTCACCCTTTTTCATAATGTTTGTGATATGTTTCGGATTTATTTTTTTTCATTTGACTTATTATATTTATTGTTTTTTATTATTTTTAAAAGTGGTTAACAGGGGTGAATTAATAATTTGGAAATGCATGTTTGGCATGACATGCTTACTACATAGGTGTAAATTTTCTCGGTATTGGTCCAAGACGACGGGATCTGTTTTTCTTGGGGATTTTGATGTATCCAAAGTTTATCCTCATAAACTCAAACAAAGTGTTTCTATTCCTTTGGAGTGATATGTTTTTTTGATAATAGGGTTAAATTGCTAGTGGAAAAATCAAGACAATTAAAATATATATACAGGGGAATGAGCTATATATGGAAAGATATGAATCGATCCGTGAAAAGGCTTAATGCGTACTTAGTAGAGATTTAAAAAAAAAAAAAAAAAAAAAAAAAAAAAAAAACTGATCCACAAACCCCAAACAGATCGTAGAAATTACGCTGAAGGAAGTGGTGTCACCGAAACAGCACTCCCTCAACCGCCACATAAACGTCACGTCATTTTTTATCACACAAGTGTGGTTTCTTGCCACACTTTTATTTTTATTTTTATTTTTTTTTAGCTATTTTAATTAAAACTTCTTTTTTAATAAAAAACATAATTTTTCATGACTTGAAAATTTATTAAAAAAAAAAAAAAACATTACATCAAAAATTCAAAAAACATTACATCGCATTACACATAATTAAAAAAAAAAACATGACATTAAAATAATCCTAAAATCGTTATCTGAGAACTCGTCTTCGGAGTCATCCGGTGGATCCTGTTTTGAACACCGTAAATGTGTTCCACCAAGTCATTGCGAAGATTGTGAAATGTTTCAGTGCAACGTATCTCTGCTCTCCTGTTCATATACTCTTCGCCACCAATTTTTTTGGTTGTGTCTCTGGTATGGTTTCTTCCTCGTCAAACGCACATATTGCTCTTCCTTCGTCTTTAATAATCATGTTATGCAATATGAGACATGTATACATGATTTCTTGAAGTTTTTCCTCGCCTAAATGAACTGTTGGTTTTTTCAATATGAACCATCGTTTCTTCAGAGCTCCAAAAGCACGCTCAACATCCTTCCTAGCTCTTTCTTGAGCTCTCTTGAATTTTTTTCGTCTAGAACCATGTGGACACGTAAACGATTTAACAAACACAGCATATTCATGATAGATTCCATCGACCAGATAATAACCATACTTATATGGCGTTCCACGCTGTAACAACCCGAAGTTGTTCATCGCCGAAAACCCATTCTACCCGTATAACTCGCCGTATGTCGAAACGTTCCGATTTCGTTTTTGGGTTTAGTTAGTTAAATTTATATGTTTATTTTAATTCAATGAGTGTCCAAACCATTTAGGAACTCATGAATCTAGCCCAAAATTATTTATTTCATAAGTTTTAGAAATGTCCCCGCCGGGTGACGGAAGCTTAATCGGGTGCGACCTAAAGTCTCGTTTAAGGCCGGTATCGGGTAGAATTCCACCGTATCCAAGTTTTGGGAACTATATAAACATGCTAAACCTTTCATTTGAAGCTTTTTCCCTCTCTCTCTCTCTCTACTCTCTCTCTCTCTCTCTCTCTAACCTCTCTCCTAAAATCCAAGTTTAAGGGTCCAAAACTCAATTTTAAGGCCTCAAATCCCTAAGGTACCTTCCTAACTTCATTGTATAGCATGTTTGGCTTCCAAATTTGAGATTTAAACATGAAATTGGACACAATATATGAGTTTACGGCCCAGAAAGCTAACTAGGCCGTAAACACTAAGTTTGAAGGGTTTTGAGCCCTTAAACCCCTTCCTAGACAATTTTGGACTTTAGATATGGCTTAATGGCTTCATGAATTGAACTTACAACATTTAAAACATGGATTTTGATGGATTTGAAGGAGTTTACGGCCAAGGCACAAGCTTGGGCCGTAAACTCATATTTATGGGGTTTTCTTGACCTTAAACCCTTCCAAATCACTAATATGGCTTAGATATGAATTATAGAATATTGGTTTTAGCATTTGGACACTTGAAACATAATTTTTGAGGCATTATTGTGAGTTTACGGCCAAGGCAAGTGCTTGGGCCGTAAACTCCTTAAATCATGGTATAAATTCAATTTCAAGGTGTTAGAAAGCCATCCAACACCACCAAAAGCCTTGGAATAAATCATAGGACCAACCAAAAATAGTTTAAGGACCTTAAACACATTATTTGAGGGATTTATGTGAGTTTACGGCCAAGGCTTGTGCTTGGGCCGTAAACTCCTTGATTCATGGTGTTAGAATGCCAACTAAACACCCCTAAAGCCTTTAGATGAATTTTAGAAGTCCTTTCAAACAAGTTTTTGGCCTTGAAACACAAGAAATCCCTCTATAGGAGAGTTTACGGCCATGAGGGGGGTCTCATAGGCCGTAAACTCCAAAAACCCCTCCAAACTATTAAGGAATTGCATGTAAGGACTTATGATAAATTTACCAATCACATGTGATTTGTTCTAGCACCATTTAACACAATTTTCATGAGAATATAGGAGTTTACGGCCATGAAGCCATGCTAGGCCGTAAACTCCCATAAGTAAGTCCATTTGATGTTTAAAATCCATTCCAAGCCTTTAAAGCAACCTAGAAAAATTCCCTTAAAGTCTTTGAAGTCATTTTGCACCATAAACCACCCCACCATGAGTTTACGGCCGTAAACTCATGGGGAATGGGTGTTTTAGACCAAAAAGTCTTATATTAGTTTACTCATGGGGAGTAAACTCAAGTTCTAAGTCCCTAGTGTCACTTCACGTCCTTAAACGCCACCCGGGTCCCTCCAAACACTTGTATCGGAGTGTTTTCACGACTTGAAGCAAGTGTCCCTAACATATAAATAAACTAAGTCCTAATTAGATACAAATGTGTATCTTTTCATTATACTTAGGAACCTCGTGCGTTTACAAGCCCCGAATCAACAATTAGCATCCTAATCGTCACATTTCTCGTCCGGTGAGTTCATACCCCTACGCCTTTTTCCGTATTTTTCAATGTTTTCAGGGGGGAATACAAGCAAACTATAACTGTTTTCGAATTATAACATTGATGTGTTTCAAATAATATCTGGCAAACTTATAAACTCTTTTACTCCTTATGTATTATGCTGAGCATAAGGAATGATTTATCAATTACAACTAAATGGATTTTAGTTAAGAAAATAACCAAACTAATCAAATTATTATGGGAATAATTTGGGGTTCTTTAACGTTTGTTTTATATCTATATAAAAGTTATTAGATAAACTATGTCTGATTCAGTTTATCTCTGTATTATTTGAATGTATTGCCAGATAATCTCATTATATGTATCTATTTTCACTGTATCATGTATCATAATCTTTGTATGTTTGATATCGTATGAAAATTTTGTGAATAGTTTAATACTAGTTTGTGAGATAGTCACTACCCTTTATGGATGATCAGTAAATCCTCCCCGGAAGTGTAACCAGAGTCTCCTGGAGGGAGAGCGAGGAGTTTGTGAATAGATCTATTCGGGACTGACAATCCCACACCTTAACTGTTAGCTACAGTTAGGCGGGCACGCCTGGGGTGACAAATTCTGTATATCGTCCGACGTCTGACTAACGTCAAGGAGGTCTCGTTGTCGTATCAGCATGGTTACCCGACTCACAATACGTATTAATATAAATTTATTCACAGCTAGGATTTTGTTTAGAATTTATATCTTGTTCGGGATGATAATCCCATGGTTTTGTATCTATATCTTGTTCGGGATAGTAATCCCATGGTTTTGAATCTATATCTTGTACGGGATGTTAATCCCATGACTTTATCTAACTATCTTATATTAAATTCGGGATAGTGATCCCATGGTTTTATCAAACAATCTTATTCGGGTTAGTAGTCCCATGGTTTTTAATCTATATTTTCTAGTATATCAAACTATCTTGTAACTGGTTCGGGATGTTAGTCCCAAGGTTTTCAAACTATTTTCTATTTACAATTTATGAATATTAAAGTATTTCATATTTATTTCAGGATAATAATCCCATGATCTTCAATATATAGTTTTGGGTATTAAACTATACTCTGTGTTATTAAATCGGTCTTGTAATTAGGAAAATATGGGATTTTCCTAGGGTTAACTTATAACGCATAATTGAACTGTAACGAAAGATAACTAAACTAACTATCTAATATAAGAAAATATGGGATTTTCTTGGATATCAAATCTTTTTGGAAAACTAAAGGAAACCAATACATTTTCATAAAACAAAACCACTTATGAACTCACCAGCTTTATGCTGATTTTCAAACTGCTTGTATTCTCAGGTCCTCGTTAGACAGGTACCCGACGTTATCTTTTGGTGAAGATGGAGTGCTCAGAAGACTCGTCTCTACTTTTGATTATATGATATATGTATAACTTTTGCATAATTTACTTTTGAACCAAATGTAAACTTTCAGATATATGTAATGTAATGGTTGTTTACTGTGATTACTATGTACATTGGATTTGATATACAACATGGAGTCAACCCCGGAAACGTTTCCGCCTTTGGTTTTCGGGGTGTGACACACGCACTTCAAAAGAAGAATCAGGTGCGGATCCATCATATATGTTGTTAAATATAGGTGAACGATTAAGAACGTTGATGTCGTTAATCGAACCACAAGAACCAAAAAAAGCATGCCAAATCCATAGATCTTGTGATGTAAATGCTTCAAGTATGACCGTTGGGTGACCATGATCACCTCGGGTAAATTGCTCATGATATGACGTAGGGCAATTTTCCCATGCCCAATGGAGACAATATAAGCTTCTTATCATTCTAGGAAACCCATGCACACTAGCATGATGAGCTTACAATTACAAGATGTCATTACGTGTAGGCTTACGTAAATATTTTGGACCATAAAACTGAATCACAGTTTGGCAGAAAAAGTGGAGACTGTCTCATGCGATCCTAGCAAACATCCTAAAACTTTCGTCTAACGCATCAGGAGGAATGTCATATGCTAACTGACGTACCTCTAGCATCGTAGCGTTGTTGAAAAAAATTGCACTCCCTCGTTACATCTTCAACTATACGTTCATATAAACCTTTGAACACTCTGAAGCGCCTACGAAAATAATACCCTTAATAAGTGGCATTCTCTTGAAAATATTCTTGCACCAAACGTTGGTTGGCTTCTTCATGGTTTCTGTAAATATATTTTCGTGCTCTCCGTTGAGAACTTGTAGTTGCGTTATTGCATAAATCATCGTATGTTTGTTCCGTCATTTGAGCACACGCAACAGCGACATCAAAAATAGTCTAAAATTCTTCAGAAGATGAAGAAGATGACATTTTTTAGAGAGATTGGTGATTTTTTATAAAAAGATTGAGAGAGAAGAGGTTGTATTGTGGTTAAAAACAAATGAAGTGTATATGTATATATAGGAAAGAAAGGCAAAAAGAAAAAAAAATAAATAAATAAAGCGCAAAAGCATTCAATGGTCAAATATTAAACCACCCAATCACGTGATGTGGTACTCTCCAGCCGCAGTGCGGCTAAACCGCACAAGACCGCAGTCTGGGGGCGGTGTGCGCGGTCCGGGTGGCACAAACCACGGTCCCAGACCGCGGCCACACCCTCTAGCCATAAATGAGTCAACCATTACATATAAGGTTTGGATTACATGATAACCTGAAATATCGTGAAAATCATAAGGACAAATTTTGATCATTTATCTTGTTAAGGATACAAATATAAAGCACTAATTGAATATGACAGGATCACATATGGCACATGTCCATATCGAAAATAGGGGCTCGATGTTAAAATCAAATTTTCAACACGTCAATGTATCATAAGTGTAACAACATAAAATTTGACTATATTATATTTTGGTACGTAAATGTAAAGTAAGTTGCTATTTTGGAAAAGGGAAGCGGCGCGATCGTGTAACTGTGTAACGACGCAACACGAGTGGTCCAAGTCAAAGAGTGAACCACTAAGACAGAGTCGTGACTCGCTGCGTGAGCATGAGTATTGTCGTGACACAAGTGTAAATATGAGTCATGAGATACATGACAGAATGACATGACATGTGGCATAAGGGCATGACATGTAACAAAAAGCACGACACACTTTATAAAGATGTGGCGCGCCTAGTGATATGGGGCAACTTCGTTTTGACACGTGTTGACACGAAGCGTGTTTGGAGCTTGATATGTGGGTCGCGACACGAAATCGGCTTATCATCCTATCATAAATAGTTCAAGGACTTCTCTAATGGGTTCTTTTTGGGAATTGAAACCAGAGTTGGTAAGGGATGATTACGGCTTATAAACAGAGCTTTTGAGGCCAGTTTGTGAGGATGCGATTGTTGAACACGATAAGGTATCCTCTTGAACCGATAGTACATAATTATGATTACATAGTGTTAATTGTGTAGGGTTGACCGGTGTGATTACTAGATTAATGATATGGTGCTATTATGAACTCAGTGATAATGTTGACAAATTAATTTTGTTATATGATTCTCGATTTGGATGATGAGGGTTGCGAGCCCTACTCTTTAGATCTATGAGATTAAGCTAACAGCTTATGGGGTTAACTCGTTTAGTAGTTGTGATATGGAGTTTAATTAGTCTGTTGACAAATAGTTACTAAGGTTAACTCCTTGTGAATAACGACAAGTCCTGATGAACATGGTATTGTAATGTTCCAAAAATTACAAAGATATTTTTTTCATTTTTAAAATAGATTAACCAATTAAAACTCTATTTCAAAAATCATTGAGTAACATTTGATTTATTGAAATCATACATTATTAGAGTTAAATTTACAAAATTGTGGAAACGAATATCTTTGATGTGTGTGTTCAGTCTCGTCGAGCTCTTCTCATGAACAACTTGCAAAATGTTTAATCCACAACTGTAAGCATATATATTAGTGATTTCCCCAGTATACCACATATTCCATCGTACATACAGTGCATACACATAAAGTCCTCAGCTCTAGCGTCAACCTATCAACATACATATTGGTACAGAACGTGTGAATGTTGCGGTCCTCCCACAGTCTTACATATAGTTGCCATGGTCCTCCCATGGTCTTTCATGCAATTGTCAAGGACCAAATCATGGTCTTTCATACATTACATTAAATCATATGGAGTCAAGGATCAGATAGACAGTTGAACATATGATTCACCTTAAAGCGAACAATAGACAAGAACATCGCAATAAGGCATTAGACCAAGAGTTCTCAGGCTATCCAACTTGACTACATAGAACCAATATTATCATTACCAAATAATTATATAACATAAACACATAACATATACAAGCATATTACATATCCTTGGCTACTAGCCTTCCTAGTTACCCTGCTATTAATCGCTTTTCAAATAAGTTCTTCACTGTTCAATCATACACAATCCTGATAAATGGCCTTCCCAGTTATCGTGTCATTGACCGTTTCTCAATAAGGTCCTTCTTTGGCCAATCATATATAATCCAGGTAACTGGCCTTCCTCGGTTACCCTAACAAAACATAACTCCTAACAGTATCATATGATTAACATGCAAGACCCTACCGGTCTAACATACCAAGATACCAAGTGTCCTAAACTTCATATGCATAGTAAGATGTTATCCTAGCCAACTAGCATACTTGTACTTTAGCAGTACCTCTATCCTACCAAGCAAAGGATATATAATGGGATATGTGGAATAATGAGAAACTCACCTGAATCGAAGAACCGGAGAAGCACACCAACACTCCCGCCCATTGCACTAATCAGAATCGCGGACCGACTATCACCAAACACTGAACAAAATCCTCAGACAACAACCCAAATTCTCCAAGTTTTACCCAAGGTCAAACTGGTTAAAAGTCAACGGTCAAAAAAAATTCAGCAGTCATCACGACGTGGAGACCTCTTGGCCACATCATGGCCATAACAGGACAAAATAGATGACATGTAGGACATCGCCACGTTGTGGGCATGTTTGGTCAAAACAATCATAAAGCTGGACTCCACCACGTCGTGGTCATTCTTCGTCCACATCATGGTTATTGGTAGATTCTACAATTCTTCTGTAATACCTCGATTTTCAAATATTACATTTTAACCCTTGGAGTGAGATTTATTTGTAAAAATGGTCCCCATGTGGCAAATTAGGAAAAGGGTGTGCCTGCATGAGTACGTTAGGCGTACTCTTATGGTATGTTGGGCGTACTCCGGATAGATTAAACTCTAATTATTTAGGGTTTGTGCACTATATATTCATCTTTATGGCACAAGACACCTTCCCCTCCTCAGCCTCCACTTGCCATTTCGTCCATCTAGAACCCTAATCCACCTTGAGAGTGTTCTTGAGTTTGTATGGGTACTTTTGGTGATTAAGAAGGAAGTAGAAGAAAAGAAGATCACCTTGGAAGAGTAAAGAACCTTAGATCCAGAATCTCAACACCATTTAGCATCATTTTGAGGTAAAAAGCTCTGAACTTGATGATGATTTGTTTAAGATCTTGTTAGCTTTGAAATTGTGAACATTTTGGTCCCATTAGCTTGGCATCTTGAGTATGGGTTACTCTAATTCATTTGAGCTGTCCTTTTAGACATTTTAGAGTGTTGTTGTGCATAAAAATGTGATCTTGAGTGTTGAATGAAACCCATACATGTATTAGATGGTCTTATTGGGTTAAGAACTTAGGGTGTTGGGCATTAAGCACTTTATAGCCATGTAAGGTCATAAAGTTTGAAAATTTTATGACTTAGAACATCATTTTAGGCTTGGATCTAAGTTTTGGATAGAACAACTTAATGGATTAAGCTCTTAATGGAGTCTTCGGACTGGGCAACGTACGTTGGGTGTACCTAGAGGTATGTTGCGCGTACGCGGTCAGTGCCCTACTTTTTGGCCAACATCAGAGTACGATGGGCATACTCTCATGGTACGTGGGGCGTACTCCGATGGGAAGGAATGTTGTTTTGGACCTTGACCATTGACTTTGACTTTGAACATTGTCAACCAAGCTTGACTTAAGGGTATTTTGGTTATTTTGAGTTATAGTTAAGCCTTGGTCTCTATCTGTTTAATAGGTGACCTGTAGAACTGGTATTCGGAGCAATGTACTATTCAGTTATTCGCCAGACTATGAGGTGAGTTACTTCTCACTATACTTACGAATTGGTCGAAGGCACCAATGTCGGCCTACTGGATCATGGATCCTGGTCTATTGGATTGATGTTATGTTGAGTATATGATAGATTGGTAGATTTGTAGGATTACTTGTGTGTACTGTATATGTGTTAGATTGGCAAGATTGTGTGTAGTCATGTAGGATAGATTGATGACTCTTGATCTAGGCTTTTTTGCATGTTCCTTATTTAGTTCTGGCTCTAGAGTAGAGTCACCAGTCTGAGTGTCTATCTCACCTTTAAGTACATATAGTTATGCATCCTTTGGTGTGACATCCCCATTTTCACGGCCAGAAAAGACCGATTTGTTTATGCTTTGTTTTATAAAATCAGAGTACCCTTTTAAAGAAAACAGTTGCGGAATTTGTTCCCAAAACAAGATATGATAATAACTTATCAAAACATTTCTCGAAGAGAATGTATTTTCATTTAATAATAAAACATCGGGATGTCATGTTCCGATACAGACATATAAGCATAAAAAGAACTTACATTTAATTACACAATTGATTTATATCTCCTTTAAATCTCTCTGTGAAATATGTCTTCGTATTAATACCTGTGATACAAAGAAAACTGAGTGGGTCAGGCTTGGGATCCTGGTGTTTTCATCCCACAATGTTATATCATATATTTATAAATATAGAACATTCAAACTTGTACAATTTCACTATATAAAGGCAACTCTTATCTCACCCCTATCGATCCTCACAACGATATGATCTAAACTCTTGTATCTAAAATTTTCCTCTTTACCCGATCCCTACTCACGGATCTAAAAATATCCTCTTCACCGATCCATACTCACGGATCTAAAACTAGCCTTTTTCCCCTGATCCATACTCATGGATCTAAAACTAACCTCCTGATCTGATCCATACTCCCGGATCAATAATTGTACCTAATCCATACTCCCGGAATAGGGACAATTAACTATACCTTAATCCTGATCTGGTCCATACTCCCGGATCAGTAATTGTGCCCAATCCATACTCCCGGACTAGGGACAATTAACTATACCTTAATCCTGATCTGATCCATATTCTCAGATCAATAATTGTGCCTAGTCCATACTCCCAGACTAGGGACAATTAACTTAGTCTTAATCCATACTCCCGGACTAATAACAAGTTTTATCTCTTTACCTGATCCATACTCCTGGATCTAAAACTAACCTCTTGATCTGATCCCTACTCACGGATCTAAAACTAACCTCTTGATCTGATCCATACTCACGGATCTAAAACTAACCTCTTGATCTGATCCCTACTCATGGATCTAAAACTAACCTCTTGATCTGATCCATACTCACGGATCTAAAACTAACCTCTTGATCTGATCCCTACTCACGGATCTAAAACTAACCTCTTGATCTGATCCATACTCACGGATCTAAAACTAACCTCTTGATCTGATCCCTACTCACGGATCTAAAACTAACCTCTTGATCTGATCCATACTCACGGATCTAAAACTAACCTCTTGATCTGATCCCTACTCACGGATCTAAAACTAACCTCTTGATCTGATCCATACTCACGGATCTCATCTACCCATGTCCTACCCAACATATTTGTAGATAAAAATATATATTTTTATACATAGTTTAAAACTTGTATAGCGTTCTCATTCAATACCTATTCCACATAACAGATGAGGCACACCCACATAACACGTATTTCATAGAGAATAAATCAGATCTATGAGATAGAATAAAGTGAATATTAATTCACACACATAACAACAAAATTAGACACATAACACATACTTCGTATAAAATACTTCATAATTATGCGTTAGAAGAAAGTAACCACACACTCACTTGATTAGAAGATGATCGGACGGCACTACGACTTGCAGTAGTAGTATTCTTCGGTAGATCTGGAAGATCTCCACAAAAATCGAACTTCTCGCGGGCAGAGCTTCGGCTCGGGAATCGCACTTCTCGGGATCTCAGGAGCGTAAAACTTCCTTATTAACTTGGATATGAGATCCGGGGCGTCACCATGACTTTGGGGGTTTACACGCAGAGCTTTGGCACAAAAAGGAGAAGAAATGAGCAAATAAGCCCGGAACCCTCGCATCCTATTTATAGGAGGCTGAGGCCTCGTAGTACGCTGGGCGTACAGCCGTACGCGGGGCGTATGCCTCCGAAATCGTCAATGCATGCGTCATCCGAAGAACTCGAGTGCGATGCATGTCATGCTTCCCTGTACGCTGGGCGTACTCCGGATGAGTCCGGTGACTCCCTTTCGGATAATACCGGGTTTAATAATTAAATTTAAATATTAATTATTTAATAAACTTTGAAAATTCATATCTACCTCATACGAACTTCGTTTTCAACGTTCTTTATATCCACGCGTAGGTGAGACTACGCTCTACAACTTTCATTTAGACTCCGTCGGCTAATTTCGACTTTATTTTTATTATTTATTTTTAGTAGGCCGGGATAGAAAAACTTCGTTATAAAATCATAACTTCTTTATCCGACGTCCGTTTTCGCCTATCTTTTCATCGTTTCACTACAATTAACAAGATCTTCGATTCTCGTTTAGATTGTTTCGGCTAAAAACCGCTCGATCTCAAATCGAGTATTCGGACTGCATACCGCTAAGTCGAAACTTAGAAAAATCATAACTTCCTCATACAAAGTCAGATTTGGACGTTCTTTTTATGCACGCTCATGGTTTAACGAACTCTACGACTTTCATTTAGATTGCTAAGGCTAAATATCACTCTAGCGTAAATTCACTTTTTACATCATTCTGCGTCGTGTTGGTTCTGTCGCGAAACTTCAACAGGTCATAACTTCTTCGTTATAACTCGGATTTCGGCGTTCTTTATATGCACGGAAACCTTGTAAAATATACTATAACTTAGTTAAGATTATTCATTCTAAATAATCTTTCAACAAAAATTCATTTTTGACGCCTATCGTCTCTAAATTGACTAGCCCAGATCTATGGGCGTTACATTTGAGCTGTTAGATATGCTTCCTGGTTACAGGATATTGGTGTGACATAGTGATATGTTAGATTGGTATGATAATATGTTATTTTTTGTTATATGTTATATGTTGACATATGGTGGTTGGGTTCAGGTGTCACTAGTTTGTGTTGTGAGCCAACAAACCCGGGAGCAATCCAATCATAAGATGTGGGCCTAAAGGGCAATCCAGACTTATTTTCTGGGCTCGGGAACAATCTAGTCATAAGATGTGGGCCAAAAGAGCAATCCGGACTTATGTTGTGGGCTTGAGAGCAAGTCGGACATGAGTTGAGGGGTCGGGAGTAACATGTCAGACTCATGTTATGGGCTCAGGGGTAATCCAGTTCTTTTAGTTGTGGGCCTAGTAATTGTTGTTATCTAGTTGTTACGTGGTACTTTGGGGGAACTCACTAAGCTTTGGATTATGGTTTCAATGTTATGTTTCATGTAATTCAGATGTTCAGAATAGACGAAGGCATGATCGTGCATATCTCGTAGAATTCATATTTTGGGACACTCTGACTATGGATTATAACTTTTGGAAAACCTTTTTTGTAATTAAAAGTATTATTGGAATGGTTTTGAAAATGAAAATTTTATTCTGGTTTTTGAGATGTTACATCTTCATTAAGAGCTTAATGCTTATATATCAAGGCTCAAAACTTCATATCTAATCTTTCTTGTAACGCCCCAAAATTTAAGACTAAAAATTTCGATTCTATAATAATAAAAGTATCATCCGAATGTTATCATAAAACCATAGTGAAATCATAGTATGTCAAAATCATCCAGATACAACAGAGTTAATTACAATGAGGAACAATATGGTGCATGCGATGCGATCATCCCGAGCTCTTCCCCTTCGTTCCGTAAGTACCTGAAACATAAACCGAAAACTGTAAGCACGAAGCTTAGTGAGTTCCCTAAAATACCACATACCATACATATCAAACACATAATGGGCTCGGCCCGTCTGACATCGATCCCCTCTTGAAACAGATCTCTCAGTTATCAGTCCCCGCCTGGTATCCCCCCCCCCCTCCGGTATACATACAAACACATAAACACATGCAGAAATCGCAAAGATAAATAGTATACAATATAATCTTCAAGCTCCGCCCGGTAAAACATATCTGAAAACATACAAGCAGAGTCACGCAAACAACTAGCATCATAATCATAATAAACCATGGTACAACGTTGGTGCCTTTGACCCGCCAAACACAGTGAGGAAACTCGACTCAGTTAGTTGGCAGTCAAACAAATGCTCGGGCTGCTGAACCGGAGAATCCACACGCTAACCAATCAAATAAAACCCAAATTAATAATTGGACCATAAACCATAACCAGGAATCTAGTTCATTTGTCCAATACCCAGGGTAAAAGACCATTTTACCCTTCCCTCACTTAGCCCAATAACCGAGGCCCAACTCAAAGGCACTAAAAGCCCAATAGTGGCTCAATTCCTAAAGGATACCCAAAGTCCAAAGATGGCTCAAAACCCAAAAGATATGCCATGTCAAAAATAGGTCCAAGTCTAAAAGCTCATCACAGAAAACTCACGGCCCAATAAGGGCCCAAAGTCTCTAATTCCCAAAATAACCTGAAATAATCCCAAGTCTTGCCTCTAGTGAGTATGCTTAGCATACCCTCGGAATATGCCCGACGTACTCAAAACCCTCGCAGCATCGGGACCTTTGGTACGTACGCACATCGTACATATGTGCACGTCCTGCGTACCCCCCAGATGACCAACTTCCATTTTGAGGTCTTAATCGGTTAAGACATAAAGTATAACTTAAGATCCAGGATCCTTAAAATGTAGACGTCATAAAGTAGCAAACTTTATGCTTTTGCATGTCTTAATGGGACCCAAAACCCAATTTTATCCATCTAAACCCATAATATGAGCATCAACTTAAGCATGATTCATCAAAACCCATCAAGATGATATTTTTATGTTTCCTAATAATTCCATAATGGATTAAGTTTCCAACTTTGTCCATTAGAATGGTCCAACCAACCAAGATCTAGTCTTCAAGTCTCAAAGGGACCAAAAGGGCATCTTTTCCAACTTAATTTATTAGTCTCAAGTTTTTAGATCTGAATTATTATGATGTTTAGATGGATAAACTTTCCAACTTTATCCATAACAAGGTCACAAACTCTCAAGATCTAAACTATATGCACTTAAAGTTACCAAAAGCTCATAACACCCAAAACTAGCTAGATATAACAATTTTATCATCAAGATTCAAACTTTATACCTCTAGAAGAAAGATCAAGGTGAACAAGGTCTGGATCTACAAGCTCCAAAGCAATTAATACTTCTTCAATGAGTTCCTATGTCTCCAAAGTGCACCGTGAACACTCCAAAGCACATAAAACACATTCTTTTTGCTCACGAGGATTAATCTAGGATTAGGGTTTCAAGATAGGGAGTTGGAGAGGTAGAGGCTGAGAATGGAATGGGTTTGGGGAATTAAGGAGCTTAAATAGGGCTCAAACCAGGAAAATAGGGTTTGGGCAATAATCGCATACGCCCAACGTACTAGGGATGCCCTAGTACACCCAACGTACTCCCCGTATGCCCAGCGTACGCGACTAATCCAAAAATCACCCTAACTTCAAACGGTCGTAACTTCTTCATTCCAACTCCATTTTCGACGTTCTTTATATCCACAGAAATGTTTTGAAGAGCTCTATAATATTATCTAAATATCTTGGACTAAAAACTTCTTGAATAAAAATCCATATTTCATGCAAGAACACGGCCTATGAAATTTCCCTTTCTAACCTTCGACCCAAAACACAATTCAAGGGTAAAATCTCTTAACTAACATTACCTCCTTCCACAAGAGCTAAACTTTGCCTTCTTAAGGCCCAAAGCCTTACACAATCAACTTCCGGACCACGAACCAAAAATGACAGGAAACTGGATGTTACATCTCATTAACTTAATGATAAAGTTTCCAACTTTATCTATTAGGACCTCACTCCAAAGCAAGATCTACAACCCTAAGTCCCTTAAGTCCTTAATATGTCCAACACTTGCTCAAGAACATAAGATAGTCCCAAACATGGCTCTTTTCTTATTTTTAGATACCTAATGACCATTTAAGAACCTCAACAAGCTTTGGAGTTCCTCAAACTCAAAGAGCATCCATGGAAGGGACCAAAATGAACTCAAAATTGAAACAAGAAAATCGAAGGTCAAGGTACGAACTTTATACTTTCAATAACTCAGAAATTAGAAAAGAGTGATAGATCCAAACTAGTTTCTTTCTTCATTGCACCAATATGATATTTGTCCTTCCTCAACTTTCACCAAAATCCAAGAACAAGCTCTTCAATCAAGTAAACAAACTCTCAATCATGCATGGAGGCTAGGGTTTTGAAATGAGAAGATGAAGGTTGATGGAGAAGATCCAATCCATGAAATAAGATGCTTAAATATGGGAGAAACCCAAAATACGATGGGCTTGGGCTACTACAGCCACCACATCGTAACACATTACTTCCCATGTCGCAGTGTCCATCAGAACACACACACAAAACAAGCCATGCTACATCATGACATTCCATACACCACGTCGTGGCAAATGGTTTTCCTCAAAAACCATACTTTTGACCCCTTCAAGTCACCAATCAATCCATTTTGTAAAACAGGTGTTATAGGTATATTGTCCAAATAGGTTTGGGCAAGCGGTTAAGTCGCTAGACATTACCAACTAGTGGCCAAAGCAAAAGTAAGTTTTCACTAACTAGTTAGGTGAGAGCATGTGGATGTTTATGAGTTCATGTTAAAACAATTTTTTTATGTGAAGTGTTTAATTTTAAGTGTTTTATCACTTAAATGATTATGTTCCCATGTTTGAAATTTAGTTGTTATGGCTACTAGTTCTATTGTGAAAGTTTTAGCATGCTATATGGTTGATACCAACTGTTGGGACAGCTGATGTTATTATGTATATAATTATAATCAAGCTTATTAACTATTAGTGAATGGACATTAGAATACATTATATATGCTAGTGGCATGATATACTCCAAAGTGATTATTGGAGATCATAGTTTGGGATACATGGCAATTATATAAATTTTTTCTCATAATTAATAATTGTTAGTGAATGTATTTATGTTATAGAACCTAGTGACAGGTTACAACCACAAGTTACCTAATGATAGATTATGATTATAATGTCTTATAGGGAAATCCAGTTTATAGGTCCTTGTAGTAGGACATAATGACATGAGATAATGATTCCTCATTGACTTTGGGAAAATTTGTATTCCTAAGGATATTGAAGGTTTGATTATAGACTAATTAGAGGTATTGATTCCCATATGTCTATGTTTATGTTTTGGGATATTATGTCCGTGAGTGCAATCTTATCTGCATGATTATATTTTTTAATGCAATTTTATCTGTAAGATTATACTTGGGGTTGAAGAATTCCCTATCTTTGCTTCTTATAACATGTTTGAATGTTAAAAAGGTTGCTAGTATGTTTTAATTGTAATAATGAAAGCATGTTTGGATTGTTTTGTTGGGTTAAAACCAATATAGCTCACAAGTATTTCGACTTATGTGTTATTTTTAAATGTGATATGTACTCGATTATAAAAGTAAAGTTAAAGAGATGTTGATAGTGAAGGCTCATAGAAGACTTAGCGAAGTCTTCAGGTGGTTTGATCACTTCTCTTTTACTATGATTGTTAATATTACTTTTGTAACACCAAATAATTAATATATATATATATATATATATATATATATATATATATATATATATATATATATATATATATAAAGATATGAAGTTAAGAATAGTAAACTTCCTAAGTGTTTGACAAGATTGGTCTCTAAGGTTATGTATGTTTGCTCCTCTTTTTTTTCAATTTTTTTTGTCACTTTTGGTCCTCCAACTTATGTTGGTTTTAAAAAACTACTTACAACATTGACCCTTCATCTTTATGCTTTTGTTCACAAACAACCCTTTCACTTTCGTTTGAATTTTTCATAAACGTCGCATTTTATTACATATTATTAGTATTTAGTCTTTTGACATAAATAGTCCCTCATTATTATTATTATTATTATTATTAGACAAAATTACACGATTGGTCCCTGTAGTTTACCAGATTTAACACATTGAGGACAACGATGGAAACTGAAATCACTCTTTTACTCCTAATCTGATTTTTTTTATTAATTTATATTTCTCGTTTTGGTTTTAAATTAATGTTTTATTTATTAGAAAATACTCACCCAATATCATAAAGCCACCCACCAGCTGTCATCACCACCACCGCCAAAATTACATAAATGGTTCATATGGTTTACCCGTCGTCACAAATTCAGTCCCAACTACTTTAAAAGACCAAATTACCTTCACATTAATGGACAAAAAACAACGGTCTATATTTTTCGGATTGGTTTTCCGGCCGCTGCCATACATGGCTAAAAAATTCAATTTGTGAGACCATTTCTTTATTTTCCTCATTTATTGTAAGAAATAATGATTTAGATTTCTTTACTTATGTAATTAGATGACATTGTTTATCTTCATTTACTAGATTATCTCAATGCAATTCAACATGCTATTTTACTTTACAAAGCAATACCTTCCGACCCCGGCAACGCCGCTGAATCTTTTCCAGTTATAAACTATGATAAAAAAAAAGGATAGGTTTTTGCAAAACCATATTTTTATTGCGATCGACTTTCACAATAGTTGTACAATCATTGTAAATTTTAAAAAGAAAAATATATGGGTGTTATAATAAGAGCGAACAATATCAAGGGAAAAATGAAGTGGATTTGTAGCGGTACCGCCGGTGCACTAGCTGCGTTGACGATGGGGTACCACGAAAAGGTGATGAAGGGGTTACTTAACTATGGTTGTCTCTCTCCCTTTCTTTATTTTTTATATGTTTTGCTTATTTATAGCTCATACATAAAAGGTTGTATCAAAATGTATGCATGTTTTTAATCAATTTATAAATTAGTTATGTATGATTTTAACTAGTTTGTATTTATTTAAAATAAAAAAATAAGTAAATTAAGAGGGATAAGAAAGATGAGTTACCTGTTTCGGGATGAGAAAAATGAAAGAGAAAAAATTAAGCGAAATTTTCTACTCGTAATATTAATAAGTTTCTAAAAAAGAGTTTTTCAAAAAAAAACAAAAAATTTAAGTTCACACTTTTATTTTGAAAAAAAAAAAAAACATTAATTTTTATAAAATTTATCTTTTTTTTTGGAAACGGCAAATGTATTAAAAGGGGAGACCCACACCTAGCAAGTAACTAGATGAGGATCCCGGAAACAAACATACAATAGTACAGAGTTTACAATCCAGAGAATGGGGACACTAACCATTCATCCCAATTACACATTGTTTTCCTACCCCTATGCTTACACCAATAAAAAACAATAGTTTTAATGTAACTAGTCCCCTGGATCAAAGAAACTCCTTCATTGCTAAACAAACGTTTGTTCCTGTATCTCCATATGCACCATAGCATTCCATAGCTTATAATTGTAAGCCGTTTCCTTTTCTTGGGGCAGCTGCCCCACGCCGAAATCGACTAAAGTAAATCCACCGTAGTTTGTAATGAGCAATGATTAAGTGTGACACTGCACCAGCTCATAATATTCTCTCGGATTCCATATGCAAACGGACAGCCAATAAGAACATGGTCAACACTCTCCTGTTGTCCAATACACAAGCTACATAGGAGAGAATTGACCAAAATACCCCTCGACCCCAACTCAACAGCAACCAGAATTCTACCCTGCACAGCCTTCCATATAAAACCTAAAACTTTAATGGGCACAACTTTGTGCCAGTTAATAGTCGAGTGACTACTAACCGGGCTGAGGTTACTATCAAGGACCTTCCGAACCGAACTAACTGTGTACTTTCCATCCCCAGTCAGTTTGCATTTGTATCGGTCTGTTCCATGGGCTAGCTGAATCCCAGATAGGTCGATAATGAGAGCTTGGACAGCAGGTCCAAGGCCTAGGTCTGAGGGATGAGACTTCCAATTCCAAGTGAAGGTTGATCCAGATATTCTGTCAGCAATTGTGCATTTTTTTCGAGCATCCAATTCAAATAGAGCGGGGTATTTGTCTTTTAGAATCCCTGAACTTAACCAGGGATCATACCAGAATAAGGTATTGTTCCCAGACTTAACCTCCAGCTTAAAGATATCGTTCCCGGCAACTCCATTCATCGCCAATTGATTTATGGTCCTTCCTATACTGCTCCATACTCCACTACAATTCTGACTAGAAAGGTAACCAAAAGGCTTATTACCTAAATTATGGATCCCATGAATTACTTTTGACCAAAGACCTTGCTCTTCATTTTTTAGGCGCCACCACCACTTTATAAGCAGCCCAATGTTTAGTGCTCGAATCGATCCCACCCTGAGGCCACCTTCACTTTTGGCAGCTAGGACTTTATCCCAAGCAACCCAATGTATTTTCCTCTTATCCTCACAACCACCCCATAGGAAGGTTCTTCTAATTTTGTGACATCCCCAAAATCTCGGTCAGAAAAGACCGATTTCATTTATGTTTTTTAACCATTTTCAGAGTAAATCCATTTGATTTTAAAAGAGATGCGGAATTTGTTCCCAAAAACAAAACATGATAAAATAGATATTTATCAAAACATTTCTTAAAGAAATATGATTTCATTTCATAATCAAAAGTCGGGATGTCATGTTCCGATACAGATCATAAAGCATAAACGATAACATTACAAGTCGTTCAACAAATATATACATATACAGACTTGTAAACAAAACAACTTGATGATTCGCCCATCTTAAGCTCTTGCGCCACTTCCTGTAATACAAATCAACTGAGTGGGTCAGGCTTGGGAGCCTGGTGAGCATATAGGGTTTTCAAACCCACAATAATTATATTTAATTACAACAATCAACAATAAACCCGATTACCCATTCCCGTTATCCTCACCTTACGTTCCTAAAAATAACGTCTATTATAAGGAACTTATTTCAGGATTCTCATCGGGACGGACATTACTGCAGAGGGGCTTCCTCAACAATAAGTGTCCTAAAGGCAACCATGTGGGGGATAGAGTACACCGGTGAACACGTCGTTCACAACACCTACAGGTAATGAGCCTGCTAGTGTTCCACAAGACAGTCTAGAATAGTCCGTGGTCGTCATCCATACTCTGTTGAATGACTAGAATAACACCAATAACACCGAGGCCTCTCATCTGTTTATTACACACCAATTATCTACCCATGTTCTACCCAACATATTAGTAGATAAAAATATACATTTTTATACATTGTTTAAAAACCTGTATAGCATGCTTTAATCAATACATATTCCACATAACAGATGAGGCATACACACATAACACGTATTTCATAGAGAATATATCAGATCTATGAGATAGAAGAGAGTGAATATACATTCACACATATAACCACAAAATATATACACGTAGCACGTATTTTAAATTAAATACTTCATAATATTGCGTTGGAAAGAAAATAACTACACACTCACTTGATCAGAAGATGATCCGACAGCATTACGGCTTATAGAAGTAGTATACTTCGATAGATCTGGAAGATCTTCACCAAAATCGAACTCCTCGCGGGCAGAGCTTCGGCTCGGGAATAACGCTCTTCGGGATTCTCGGGGCTTCGGATCTCGCTCCGGGGCTCGGGAATAATACCGGGGCTTCGGGGTACAATCGGCACGCAAAACGAGGCAAGGACTAGAGAGAAAGAAGAAATTGTGAGTGAGAAATGAGCTGCCTTCGGATCCCCTTTTATACTTGCTGACCCTCGCACGTACGCGGGGCGTACGCCTCGGTTCGTAAGCGCTTGCGTCATCGGAGGTACTCGAGTGCTGACTTCGTCATCCTTCGTTGTACGCGGGGCGTACAGCAGTACGCGGTGCGTACTTCGGATAGACCGCCTCACCCTTCTTCGGATAATATCGGAGTTAAATTAAAAATAAATATTAAATATTTATTAAACTTCAAAAATTCATATCTCCTTCATATGAACTCCGTTTCGACGTTCTTTATATCCACGCGAAGGTGAGACTACGCTCTACAACTTTCGTTTAGACTCCGTCGGCTAATTTTGACTTTTATTTTTATTAATTATTTTTAGAAGGCCCGGACAGGAAAACTTCGTTATAAAATCATAACTCCTTCGTCCGATGTCCGTTCTCGCCTATCTTTCCGTCGTTTCGCTACTAACAACGAGATCTTCGATTCTCATTTAGATTGTTTCGGCTAAAAGCTGCTCGATCTCAAATCGAGTATTCGGGCTGCATACTGCCACGTCGAAACTTAGAAAAATCATAACTTCCTCATACGAAGTCAGATTTCGGCGTTCCTTTTATGCACGTTCTTGGTTTAACGAAATCTACGACTTTCGTTTAGATCGCTAAGGCTAAATATCGTTCTATCTTAAATTCATATTTTACGTCACTCGGCATCGTGCCGGTTCTGTCGCGAAACTTCGACAGGTCATAACTTCTTCGTTATAACTCGGATTTTGGCATTCCTTATATCTCCGGAATCCTTGTTTCAACCACTACAACTTTATGCAAAGATATCGGGCTTATCTCACACTTTAATTTTGACGCTTATTTTATTCTTAATTCATTAAATTATAAGAACACACACATAATTCACATAATTCACAAATAATACATTTTATTATTTCAAATTGTGGTTACAAAGGTTAACCTAGACTATTACATTGCTAAAAATGGCAAGCCCAGAAACACGGGCGTTACAAATTTTCTCCATCTCCTCATGTATTCCACTCGGTGCTTAAAATAACGACAGATAGTATGTGGGGAGATTACCGAGGACAGATTTTACGAGAGTTAGCCTGCCCCCGAAGGAGAGGGTTTTGGCCTTCCATAATGATAGTTTTGCACGAAATTTCTTTAGGATTGGCTGCCAATGCTTTTTAAGATTCATATTGGCACCCACAGGAACACCTAGATAATCAAACGGTAGCGCACCAGTCTCACAGCCCAATAAACTTGCCCAAGACGATGTTTCATGTATAGAGGATCCAATGCCAAAGACTCTTGATTTGTGGAAGTTCACCCTGAGACCTGATGCGATATGGAAACACCTGAGAATACGTGCCAAATTCTTGAGGTTAGATCTGGACCATTCGCCAATAAACAACGCATCGTCCGCGTAAAATAGATGAGTTATAGTTGGTCCATTTCCCGGTACTTGAATCCCTTTAAAGACCCCCTTATCTCGGGCAGATTTAAGAGCCACATTTAAGCCCTCCATGGCAATAATGAACAAGTATGGAGAGAGAGGATCTCCTTGTCTCACTCCTTTAGTTATGAGGAATTCTTTAGTTGGGGAACCATTAATGATAACTGATGCCCTGGATGATCTCAAGCTTCCCCGAATCCACATTCTCCATTTGTTCCTGAATCCCATTTGGCCAAGAATTGAATCAAGATATTCCCAGTTCACCGAGTCAAATGCTTTGTCAAAGTCTACTTTGAAGAGCAGGACTCTTTTTTTGGACCGCTTCGCCCAAGAACATATCTCGTTAATTATGAGAGGGCCATCAAGAATACAACGACCATCTACATAAGCTGATTGAACCTCATCGATAATACCACCAATGACAGACTTTATACGAGTGGAGAGAAGCTTGCTTATGATCTTATTAAGACACCCAATTAGGCTAATAGGACGGTAGTCGTGCAGAGAGAGAGGGTCTTTGACCTTAGGAACCAATGTAATGAAGGAAGAGTTACACCCACCAGACAGGGTACCATAATTCTCAAAGTGCCTCACAAAGTTCATGATATCAGATTTTACAGTGTCCCAGAATTTTTTAAAAAATATAAATGTAAAGCCATCTGGCCCTGGGGCCTTATCGCTGCCACATTGCCAGACTGCATCCTTTACCTCCTCCAAACTGAAGGGAGCTTCAATCTTAATGGCCTCCATCGTTGATAAAGTTTTGAATGTTGGGTTAATGAACTTGGGGCGAACAACAGTGTTTTCAGAGAACTTTGATTTAAAAAAATTCAGAACTTCCTCTTTGATCAGGTTTACCTCTGTTGTCCAACGGCCATTAATTGTTAGGCCATGTATGTGATTCCTCCGATTTTTGCTATTGATGAACCCATGGAAGAATTTAGAGTTCTCGTCACCGTCAATCGTCCATTTAATACGCGCCTTCTGTTTTAGATCCATGGTTTTTAATCGTTCCAACTCCGATATCTTTTTAATGTCATCATTCCAATTACAAATCTCCAAAGTTGTAAGGGGTCTGATTTCCGCCTGTTTCTCAAGGTTCTTTACCATACTTATCGAGTCATCTAACTCTTTTGATTCTTTTTTGCTCACTTCCTTCCTCCACTTCCTAATCGCATTCTTTAGGAATTTCAGTTTAGCAGCCAAATAAGCATCCGGGGTACCGTAACCCACGAATCGACTCCATGTATCAATTACCAGCTGATCAAAGCCCTCTTTTAGAATCCAGGAGTTAAACAACTTGAACGGAATAGGCCCAAAGTCTGCAACAGCCGATTGTAGGGTAATGGGGCTGTGATCAGATAGTTCACGGGGATGGGCAGTCACCGCACTAAGGGGAAAGGAGTTGAGGTAACCCGAGCAGACCAAGAATCGGTCCAACTTACTTAATTTGGCATCACTACGACTCATGAAAGTAAATTTTTCCCCGCCCATATTAAACTCCTTTAGGTCAGCATCTTGAATGAACTTGTTGAAGGCATAAGCACTGGAGGGGCAAAACCTTGAATGACACCTTTCGCTGGGATATCGAACAACATTAAAGTCACCAAACACAATCCAATAACCTGGCTTTTCATACCTTATCCTTGTTAGATCCTCCCACAGCTTCTTTTTCTCGGACGGAGATTGCGGCCCGTATACATTAACCATATTCAAGTTGCCCTCTATAGACTTGCATTTACCAATAATTATAAGGTAATTATGGTTTTTAATTACTTCAGTTTTCTGAAAAACCCTGGTGTCCCAAATAGATAGTAGCCCCCCTGATCTACCGTTAGAGCCAACACCGTCAAAATCGAATTCGTTTGAGTCCCAGCACCCATTTACGTCAATTCGAGAGTAATCTAATATTGGGTTTCTTGGATTCCAATAAAAGAATCCTCTTAAAGAATCCTCTTAAAAATAAACTTTGGTGGAGCCTTGAAAAGTGTGAGGGTAGGGTGCCCTTGGATGAGAGTGGGGAATATGTGAAGACTTCTCGAGGTTCCAAATATGCCAGTTTTACTCCCTAATCGTTTATCTTTTGCAAGAAACTTCCAAACCATTGCAAATAATTTATCATCTTCCTGCCTTTACCAAGGCCGACTCTACCTTAGTTATCAAGTCCTAGCTTAGGGCCCCCACTCGACTCAAGATATTTCAGCAAAATAGAAATCTGGATTCCTTATATTTTCTAGGTTAAGCTACGCATGCCACAAAAAAAATACCTTCTATTCTTGAAAACGACTGTTCTTCTTCCTTCTATTCTCATTCTCGATTCTTGAAACTGAGTCTGAAAAATACCTTCTATTCTTCAATCTTCACTTCTACTTCTTCTTCTCTTACTTCTATGTTCTTTGATTGATTCTCCATTCTTTGAAAAATAAATACATTCGGCTTCTTTGTATATTTCTTTCTATATCCTCCGATTCTCCATTGTTGATTTGCACTTGATTGTTCAAAAGACTCAAAACTTCAAGGTTTCCATAGTTCATTCAAAATGACAAGGACAATATCAATAGATCAAAATAACTAAAACGGTAAGTCCAGTCTAGTGTCTTTATTTTTTAGTTTTTAGTAATTTAGTTTTCCATTGATTAACCCTAAATCAACTGTTAACCATTGTTCATTGTTTATAGAAGGGTTTGAACGAGTCCGAATTCTGGAAAAACGAATTTGTGTTTTGCATTATCTTCTATTTAACTATTTTCAAGGTTGTCCTTTGCTAACTTGGAACGAAGGTAAATAGGGGCTTTCTGTTTATTTTTTGTTTATTTGTATTTATCTACTTGTTGTGGTGATTGAGAATTTAATCAAATATTCAATAATCATGTGTAAAAGAAAATATATATCAAGGGCTTCAACTAAGCTATTTATAAACTTTTTAATTTATTATTGTCATCCGAAGCCAGAATAAATGTCAAATGGCCTCAAAATTTTTGTTAGCTTAAAGCCTACAAACTGGTTGAGCCGTCCCTGTCTTTTACATATTGATTTCATCAACCTCAAAAGCTTTAGGGCATCCCTAGTTTTAATGGTATTTTCAAATGATTCTAAAATGTATTTTCTTTCCTAGCTCATGAGGAGAATATTATGTTTATTTTTTGTTTATTTGTATTTATCTACTTGTTGTGGTGATTGAGAATTTAATCAAATATTCAATAATCATGTGTAAAAGAAAATATATATCAAGGGCTTCGACTAAGTTATTTATAAACTTTTTAATTTATTATTGTCATCCGAAGCCAGAATAAATGTCAAATGGCCTCAAAAATTTTGTTAGCTTAAAGCCTACAAACTGGTTGAGCCATCCCTGTCTTTTACATATTGATTTCATCAACCTCAAAAGCTTTAGGGAATCCCTAGTTTTAATGGTATTTTCAAATGATTCTAAAATGTATTTTCTTTCCTAGCTCATGAGGAGAATATTATCAAAATCAAATCCACATGATCCTTGAAAATCCTTGCAAAAAACAATTACACCAAACCATATAAACAACTTATGTAATTTACTCAAGAATATAATTTGTTGTCTTTCCAAAATATCCCATTATTGTTTTCAAAAGATGGAATATAATTTTTTTTAAAGAATATTTCTAAAAAAACATTTTTAGTACACAAAACATGCGTACCTCTTGTTATTTTACTTTATATTGACCATACGAATATTTGTTTTCCCAAAAAAAAAAAAGAGAACAACACTAAAAACGATTTATGGTATTAAAATCACATATTATCTTGTACTATCTTTTTAAATAACGAATATTCTCCATTATCACACGAACCATACGCGTTGGTTCACGCGTCTTCCTCTTTCTATATTTGCTCTCTCCCCATTCCCTCTTTCTCACTCAACGATCTTCAGAAATGGCGACAGAAACCAACAACCTATCGCTCTTCTTGACCAACATCGACGACGTGAAGAAAATCTTCAGCCGTTTCGACACCAATGGCGACGGAAAGATCTCTGCTGAAGAGCTCGTCCACGCCATGAAGGCACTGGGATCCGACATCTCTGCTGAAGAGGCGAAGCAAGTGCTGACTAAACTCGACGCAGACTGCGACGGCTTCATCAACCTCGAGGAGTTCGCCGGATTCTGCAAAGAAAGCGCCGGAGACCAAGAGGGAGGAATCAACGAGCTCCACGAAGCGTTTGAGCTTTACGATTTGAACAAGAACGGGTTGATCTCTTCGACTGAGTTGCATCAGATCTTGACTCGGTTGGGGGAGAGATGTACGGTTGATGATTGCGTGACAATGATCAAGTCGGTGGATTCCGACGGCGATGGATATGTCAATTTCGAGGAGTTCAAAGAGATGATGTCGAAAAATTGATGCTTGAATCTTCCTTTAAATAAGTGTTTGATTTCTGATAAATGGTGTAGGATTAGTAAGATGAAGATGAAATATGAATTAGGGGAATTGATTAATCCACAGTTCATATAAATTAAAATGTGGAATTGCCCTTGTAATTGAATGCAGTCGTAGCTTTGTTAAGTTCAAGTAATGGAATCTTGATTTTGGTTTGGCTACATGATAGACTCATCTTTCCTTTGACTGAATGTTGTCCATGTTGAGTTTTTTTTATTTATATTTTGTATATTCGGTGGTAAAATATTCAGTTTGTTTGACAACTTGATAAAAAAAATAATAGCAATCTGACACATTATTATATAAATCAAAAATAAAAAATTATTTTAAAAGTATTCACAAGATAAGATTGACCATTAGAAATCTCTTTTTATGTCTTTTTTAACCTTTTTTTCATGCAGTTACCAAAATGAGCATTGTATCCGAAAATGTGTGTTTCGGAGCTCGCTTCGAACAAAGTGCATTTCCTATTAGGACAAGCATTTTATCTTTGATAAGTCTAAAATAATTCAATAAAAAATAACGTCAATTTGAAAATCCGTAAATTCTCACCTAACACTACAATGGATGAGTACACAAACTCCCACGTAACAATGTTGTTAATAGATCTATCCAACTCACACCAAATTCAAATCTCTATAAATTACAAACATGCTAAAACCGAAAACAAGATTCACACCAAAGTTACACTCCAAAATGTCTTATGAGTGGTCCAAAATCACCTCTAAATTTAACAATCCTTCAAGCGTCGACAATGAGCTCAAGCCCTAGACATTGTTGGGGAAACATGTTAAATTTTGATTTGGTCCATAATATTACAGGGTGAGAGGAAGATGAAAGTAACATAAATGGGGATGTTGAAGTGGACATACAGTAGAACCTTGTTGGATAGGATACTAAATGAGGTTATAAGAAATTTCACTAAAGAAATTTCAATAGGAGTGGTACGAATCATGGGAAAAGTAAGAGAATGATGATTGAGATGGTACTGGCATGTCAAAGGAGGATACCATCATCCTGTATAAGGATGGTAGATTCAATGATGTTTGATGGAAAGGAGATGAGAGGGAATCCTAGAAGGAAATGGGATGATAGTATAAGGTTGTGACCTTATATAGGAGGGTCAAGGGTGTATACGCTAATTATGAGGGTTGATGAATAGCCTAGCACCTTTATATGTTTGTTTTATTTCTAATCTTTAGTGTTGATATATGTTTTTTGCTCATAGGCTTGTATTATGATTTATTCATGTATATGTTTTACTACCCATATTCACGTAGGGGGTGTTTGATAGTCTAAGAACAAATCAATTTGATTAAGTCGGTGTGGTCTAAGACCGAATCAAAGACTTTTAATTGTAGTATCAAATAATTTGAATATGATCGGGTTAGACCCAACCTTATTACCAAACCCAGTAAAAGACATATCAAACAACCCCTTACTCTTCCCTTGTGTTGTTGCCTCTTTTGCATGTTCTCTGATCCATATGTGTGTACTATAATTTTCACACACACACACACACACACACACACACATATATATATATATATATATATGTGTGTGTGTGTGTGTGTGTTGTTTTGCACACTATGACTTTCACTCTCTTTGTTTACCTCCTTAGACTAACATTTTCACACATGTTCGAGATCATGATCATCTTTATGATGCAATCGTTCCATCCATGATGGAGTCACGATCGTCGACATATTACCTCCCCTATAATAGGATTTTTCGAGTTTTATTGATGTTGAATTGTGGTAAACTGTAAACATAAAACAAAAAAGAAAAAGAAAAATAGAATCAAACCATTTTTATATTATTGGCAGAAAAAGCAATTCACTCGAATTACAAAAAAACACTCTTTGAAGTTGATTATTAATATTTGACATCTCAAAAAAAATCTCATTAAAGATGCTCTAGGATATCTTAAGTTGTTTCAAAATTCATAAGCAACAAGTCACAACCTATCAGGAGAAACAAATATTAGATGTTGTTATATGCTTCTTCTATTCTTAAAAATAAATAAATAAATAATCCAGCATGTAGCACATGACATTCAACAAGTTTAATGAAGGCTTAGTAAAAAGGAGGAATTGGGTTCCAATTTTTTTCAGATAAAAAAGATTGATCAATAGCAATATTCATTGGGAATCAATTTCACTAAGCAATGAGTAGGTTTGATGTTTATACAAGTGAAATAAATTGAGGCTGAAACCACGTGGGCCAATAAGTAATGGAATTTTGTATATGGGCTAGCTATTTGTTGTCCATAGCCTAAAAATAATCTGAATTTAGAACCACTGCTTTTAATTTATTGGGCCTTTGATCTCTATTCGAGTTTAATTAATGATTTTAAATATTAAAGTTAAATAAAAATATATAGTAGTCATTTTATTTTAATTTTTTGAATGTTGTCGAATTTGATAGGGAGAGTTATATATATATATATATATATATATATATATATATATATATTAAACGTTAAAATATTATATTTATCGAACTTAAAATTTAAATATCATATTTATTTTTCTTAACATTTAAGATATCGTATTTTAAAGTCTTAATTATTTTTATATTTTATAATCATTTCAATTCATAAAAAAAAACTAAATGACCAAATTATCCTTCAATAATCTTTGTGTCGTAAATTAGATACACCAAATTACCCCTAACCGTACTAAAGCTTCTTGAAAGATTTACATACATCAATGTCTTCTGAAACTGGAACGACAACCAAAGTTGTCGATATTCATCAACTTCATCTTCTCTGAGCCTCGAGACATCAGTCGATATCTTCAGTTCTGTTTAATATCTTGATTCAAGTAGCTTCTTTTGATTCTAAGCTTATAAGGTTTCGGTCTGGATGTCATTTCTAAATTGGGATTTACTGAACTCTAATTCTCAAGGGCAACGTGTGGGTTTAAAAGGGAAAGAATTAATTGGGATTGCATAAAATGGTTCTGATAGATGAATTCAGGGTAGTAGGTGCAATAGAGGGAAAAGTTCTAACAAAGAATTGCATAATCGTGTTTTGTAAATTGGTAAAGGAAAAAGAGCAAGTTGTGGCTACCACCTCACATTTGAGGCAACAATTAATAGTGGCAAGATAATAGTATATAAACTTTAAGCAACATATGTCAACAATTTGGTGTTAAGAATATACAAATCATATCCTTTAGTGCTTTTGAAATCAATGAACTCCTAGCTGATGCCAAAAAAATTGAGTTGTCCTAATTGTCTTCTTTCTCAATGTGTTGGTTAAACAAGGGCTTTTATGTAAATACTTACAATTGTAGTATGAAATGATCATGTGACTTAAATGAAATGAAGCTTCATATGTAAGTCTTTCAGTGATGTAGTCTTAAGGGCTAAATCTTACACGTTGTTTTGGTATTTTACTTCCTTAAAGAATGTCTTTGAAATATTCTTCTTAGTTCCTTCCCATGGTTCCAATATTTATCATTTTACCTGAGAAAGTAAAAGAAGGTTACTTTGAAAGTAAAAGATAAGCATATTTTTTAGCATATGCAACATTGGAGTATATATATATATATATATATATATATATATATATATATATATATATATATATATATATATATAATTTCTTTTATACTTGTTGGATTACAGTTTAATTGTTTGATTGTTGTATGTTGATTCATGATGGTGTGGTAGTGGTAGAAAAGGATGATGTAGTGGCTCTAAAGGGGATTTGGATAGTATAGCTTTACCAAAACACGATTTTGGCAACTTGGTACCCTTTGAGAAGAACTTTTACCTCTTCCTGGTAATGAGTCAAAGAAATTTCTCTATGTATGTGACAAAAGAAGGCTTAGGAGAGTTGGGGTTAATTCGGTACATTCAGTTTATGGCAAAAGGGGTTTTAGTATTTAAGGGTATCAGCGATAAGCTCAAGTGATATTCAAATATTATGATGTATAGTTTAGATAAGATGATCCTTGTATTTTAGTTTGTATTTGTTATTCATTGTACTATATATACATCATATATACACAATTACCTCATTGAGGTTTATTGAGGCTAATCCTTATATGGTATCAGCTTTATTGAGGCTAATCCTTATAAAGGGTATTTTGGTTAATTATATTTTTTATAAATTAAAATGATTATAAAATATAAAAACTTATTAATGGACTTTAAAAACTAATTTTGGGCAAATATGATATTTTAAGTGTTAACAAGGGTAAATGTGATATTTAAATTTTAAGTTTGACAAATACGATATTTTTTTTGAAAAGAGAACCTCCCTAACGAGGGTTCTAGGCCAACTTTCGCGCACCAACTAAATCATCGCTGCAAACATGAGGCCATGTTTCATATCCTAGAGTCACTGCAGACGAACCTCCATGGTCACAAGAGCTGAGTATGGCCAAAATTTAAACATGAGTCAATAGATTATCAACTATATCTTCTACATGTCTTTACCAAATCACCACAACCAAAATGATTGACAAATACCTCATTTTGAAGTTTAACATAGGGGTGTCAATTTATGACACGACACGACAAAAATACACGACACGAAACGAAATTGGGACGAAATCAAAATTCGAATTCGTTTTCGTGTCGTGTTCGTGTCAAATATAAAAAACACGATGTCGTGTCGTGTCGTGTTCGTGTTTACAAATCCACACGAAATTGACACGATTGAGCATGTGTTTGTCGTGTTTGTCGTGTTTTTCGTTTTTATCGTGTTATATATGATTAAATATGAATAAAATAAAATAATAGTTATGTAATATTATCTTTGTCGTGTCGTGTCGTGTTGTCGTTTTTTAATTGGTTCGTTTTCGTGTTAGTGAAAAAAAAAACACAACATCGTGTCGTGTCGTGTTCGTGTTACAAAAAACATTGTCGTGTCGTGTCGTGTCAGACAGAAACACGACACGATGACACGATTTGACAGGCCTAGTTTAACAAGCCATATACAAAATTCTTCCAATACAACACAATCACATGCCTTCATTGACGTTTTTAATGAGATGTCTAGTTAAAACTTTCTTAATAGTTTAATAATTTTGATTGGTATTTTTTCTTGTTAATAATATTAAATATACCACTTTTTATTACATTTTTTCCACATATAAAAATAGTGTAATTTGTTTTTATTAGAAGAGTGTAGAATATTATTAGGATTGTTTCGATAATCTTTTAATAAAATTATTTATGTCACATTTGAACCACTCAACATTTAATTTATCTAAGCTCTAAATGAATCAAAGGCCTCTAAATAATTAAAAAAATTATAAGTTGTGTTTGGTTATAGAAAAATAAGTTGTTTTTCAGATAAATTCTAAAAAATATGAGAAATTTGAAAAAATGTTTAGTTCAATAATATATCTAAAATTTTCACAGGAAAAAAATAAAATTTACTGCTTTCCAAAATAACTAAGAACTTAGAAATTTTTAAAAGACCGATAATTATTGTTCTTCATATATTTGTAATTTCAAAAAAAAATTTAAAATATAAACACATACCAACCCTGATGCCATTCCATCCATCCACCCATTCCCAAGCCTCAACACCCCACTCTCAACCCAACCCAACCAACCCCTACTACCTCACATTCACCCCGACAAACAAAAACAACCACCACCACCACCACCGTAATCACCGACCCACTATCACCACCACCACCACCTTGTCACCACCGTGACCGCTACCATCCCCACCATATCCACCACCACCCATCCTATAATCACCGCTGTTTTTTAAAAATGAAAATCAATAGAAAAATACACATCTAAACATATTTTTTAATTTTCTAATAAAACTTATTTCATTTTTCCTGAAAAGGAAAAGGATTTTTTTAATTAAATGCGTTTTCGACTCTTTGGACAATCTGGAAAGCTCACAACACATTTTGTTCCTTACAGACGACATTCACATTTCTACTTTTAATTGGATTAAAAATAAATCTAAACTTCGTTCGATTGATTGATTAGTCGGTTTGGCTTTTGTTGTCTAATTTAAACTTTTTTTTACCGACTTAAGCCCCTTGTCTATGTCCTTGTTTTTCTTGTTTTAACGCTAATGTGTTGATTGCCGTTCAAACAAAAAATAAAATAAAAAAACAAAAGAAATAAAAAAAACTAGACGCAACCACATATTTTCTGTTTAATCAAACTGACCTTAATTTGAGAAATAATGGAAACTTGGAGGTAGTGAGTGGTCCATACTTTCAAAATACAAGGGGAACAAAGAAAAAATGGTTTATCAACACTTTTTGATCAAGCGCACGATTAGAACGCCAGACCTGTTTTGCTAACATGCACCGGTTAAAAATATCGGTTAGATGGTCACCAAAGTCCAAAGGTGTATAATTTAGGACCAGTCATCACATCAGAATCGTTCCCAACAAATTATACGAACCCAAAATTCAGTAAAACCCCAGAAAAATAAAAAATCGAAATTCCACCCAAAAACATCAAGAAAAATGGGAAGCACAAATGCCCTCATCTTCAATCTTCATCTCAACACAAACAACTGCTTCAGCTGTGTGAACTCAAGAACAAATCCTTCAACTTCTTTGCAAATCAGTCAAAGAAAAACCCCTTTGAGTATCTCAAGTAAAAGACATAGAAAGAACAGCAAAGTTGTTTGCTTTGCCATTGAAGATGTGCGGGAGATGCAGAAAAGGCTTGGAATCGGGGGTACTGGAACAGTAGGTAAGTTCGATAACGAAACTTGAATCCTCGGATTTCTTGATTGATTAATTTGAACATCTACCCAATCAAGTTTATGTGTTTTTTTCTTCTTCATATTCGAACATATTTGAGAAATCCCTTTGGTGACTTTTCGTACATGAATCTTGAGGTGGACTACTAATAACTTTGTTATTTAGTTTTAGTTGATTTGTAAGGTATGGAACAATCTTATCTTATCATGATTTGATGACAGACTCATTTGTTACTTGAATTTTGTTATTTATGAGGTTTAATATATTCCAAACATAGTTTTAAGGATTGCATTACGGATGCAATTGCAATATTACAGTTAATTAATAATTATTTTAAAAGGGTCCATTTTTACCATCTAAGATTCTAAGTTATGTGGATTTATGAACTCAAAGTATTGGTCAATTGACCTAATCTATTGAAACTACTGAATTAGTAGATTGCATTCTTTTTTGCGTGAATTATGAATCTGTTTTGTTAATTAGTAAGCTATTCAGCAAGTTTAATGTTTCATTAATAGTTCTTCTGTTGTTATATTCATAGAGGTGGCCGATGACATCAAAGAAGATGAACTCGCAAACAATGATCCAAATACCGAAAGTGCCCTTTACAATTTTCTATACCCAGATAAAGAACTCCTCCCTGAAGACAAAGAAATGACCATTTTTGATCATCTTGAAGAGCTTCGAGAGAGAATCTTTGTGTCAGTTTTAGCAGTGGGGGCTGCTATTTTAGGATGCTTTGTATACTCAAAAGATCTCATCATGATTCTTGAAGCTCCAGTTAGAACACAAGGTGTTCGATTCCTTCAATTAGCTCCTGGAGAATTCTTCTTTACAACCATAAAGGTCATATCATATAACCATTGGGTATTTCATTACCATTTTGAGGCTCCATCTTTCGAGGCTAATTTTGTCTTTTTGTATACAGGTATCAGGGTATTGTGGTCTTCTTCTTGGAAGCCCAGTGATTCTTTACGAAATCATAGCTTTTGTTCTACCTGGATTAACAAGATCCGAAAGAAAATTTCTCGCCCCAATTGTTCTTGGATCCTCGATTCTTTTCTACACAGGGATCGTCTTCTCCTACATCGTTCTCACTCCAGCAGCTTTAAACTTCTTCGTTAATTATGCAGAAGGAGTCGTTGAATCATTATGGTCAATTGACCAATACTTCGAGTTCATATTAGTACTCATGTTCAGCACAGGGTTATCTTTCCAGGTAAAACGAAACAAAACCCACCTTTTTCTCTGTTTTACAATTACTTTGACTTATAAAGTCAAACATGGTGGTTTTGACTTTTATGAATTATAGGTTCCAGTTATACAACTTCTGTTAGGGCAAGTTGGATTAGTGACTGGTAATCAGATGTTATCAGTATGGAGATATGTTGTAGTTGGAGCTGTGATTGCAGCTGCCATTGTGACTCCATCAACGGATCCTTTGACTCAAATGCTTTTGGCGGGACCCCTTTTGGGGCTTTACTTTGGTGGTGCATGGACTGTTAAGTTGATTGGGAAGTGATTGGGAATGAGAAAGATGAAAGAATGTATTTAGATGTATGATGATATTGTTTTGTTATGTGTTTTTTTGTAGAATGTATTATTTGTTATTTGTTAATGGTACATAACATGTTGATTATAAGAACAAATGATACTCTACTTTGTTACTCACATTTGCACACTTCTATATTGAGTATTGCAATTATATAAATACAATGTACATCATATAATGGGAACATTTATCAACAAATCTTTCTAATTGTATGATTTGGTTAGATTTCTAAGTTGTTTCATGTTGCTCGACATTTTATTTGCTAATCAACTTTCTCTATGCAACTGATAAAGAAAATACACCTATGAGAACTTCACAAACACCACAAAGCACCAAACTATCAAATGACAAAGAAAGATATAAAATATAAGATATCTAAATATAATATCACCATAATAAGCATCACATCTTTTGTTCTTGAAAAACATAAACTTTAAAAATTTCAATTAAAGAAAATGAGAAAACTTTTCAAGCAGACACCACAGCAGGCTGATGATCCTGCAACAAATCTGTTCCTGTTTCTTCTCCATCAATACTTTTCATTTCAGAATTAACAGGATTCAATTCTTCAAATTGAGGTGAAGCAACAGTCTGTTGATGTTCTTCCTGTTCATTCTCGATTTCAGGTGAATGATTAGGCTGCTGTTCAGATTGCTCAATGCTTTCATTTTCAGGGTGAAAATTGATGGGAAACTTTGTGACTCTAGGCTTATCAGCCAAAATATTTCTTTGAACTTTATCTATCAATACTTTTTGTGGAGGTTCTTCTTTCAAATGTTCATCTTCATAATCATTGTTTACATAGTATCCTACTCGAACAAATTCTTGTCCTAGATATGAACATGTCAATAGCAGAACTGTAACACCGATTATATCCTCTTCACGGATTTTTAATGCATCTGGAGGGTCTGCCTAAAATGGATTTGATTTAGTTCGATGATTTCAGAACAAAAAAGTACGAAATTTTAGGGTTACCTCAAAGACAAAGCGATAGTTCCCAACATTAATTGGCCCAACCAGGACGCTTTCGAGAACTTGATCATAGGTTTCGTCTTCAGCAGATCCCACATAAGTAAGTTTCCATTCCAAATCTGTGAAAACAAAATTAAACCAAAAATCAGGTATTGAAACAGAAATCATGATTTGAGACTCGAGCTAATAATTGTTCTATTGATCTCTACTCAAATCAATAAGTTCAAATAACAGAAATTCATGAAAAGGAATCCAAAAACTACATGAAACTCATCGAAACACATACAATTCCTCGATTCGATTCGAGATAAAAGAACGGTAACAAAGGAATATGTAAACAGAAGTAGCTTAGATGGATATGAAGTTACCGTCTTTGAGAGAAAGCAAGCACTCATAGGAGATTTCGAACTGGAAAGGACTAAGGAAGGGCGCTGGATTGTTTAATACACTAACATTTGTTAGATTCACGGCGCTCATGATTATCTCTTGAAGATGAAGGATAAAAAACCCAGATCTCTGTGTTTATTGTGACCTAATTTTACAAAATTATAGAAAACTGTAAGGCGAAAATAACAAATCAGGATTACTCACACAGAAAATGAAACAGATTCACGGGAAGAAGAATTGATGAGTAACTATAAAGAGAATTAGAATTTTGGCGGGACAAAATTTTGGCATCCCGCGTATACAAGAGCTTGGGGTTGTGGATCGGGCTCGTATGCCTTTTGGGTTATTGAAAATTTCTATTCAATAGGCTGATCCGTTTTGAGGTTGAACCCGGATTCATTCCCTAAAATCAAAAATAAAATTATATAAAACTTAAAAAAATATAATAGTTGTTAAAGTTTCAAAATAATACAATTATAAGTCTATTCATCATACAAACACAAATCAAGTATTTATCACCATAAAACATTATAAATGTTTAATTCATAAATTATACGCAATTCGACTTTTAATTTCACCAATTCAACTCTTAATAACGGTTACTAACCCACATTTTTTTGTTTTCTAATAAATAAAAAATGATCAAAAGATATAGTAATCAATTAAATAATAATACTAAATAACTAAAATTAAAATATGTTTAGTGTGTGCTTGAAAATGTTTTTTCATCTTAAAAGTGCTTTTGGTAAAAAGTATTTATTGGTTTATGATTTTTTTAAGAAGAAGTTTTTAAAGTGTGTTTGAGTTGGTTTTGTGGTGAGAAACACTCCTAAACATCCATTTAAAAAATTTAAACATATTGATTTGTAAACATGTTGAAAATTTTAATTCTCAACCAGTTCATTTAATTACATAGGTTAGATGGGTTGATTTATTCAATCAAATGAATTGAAAATATCAACACAACCTATTAATTACTAGCTTGGGTTTGGATTAAGATTGTCGGCCCTATATATTACTGATAAAAAAGATATATATAAATAAAAAATGAGAAACTCAACACCATGTTTTTGAAGGAAATAAAATACACGGTTTGGCTTGGGTTGATTTATGTTTTGTTTGATTTTTGTTGTAATCAAACTTGAAAAACAACCTAATGGAACTGGGATCCAAACAAAGAACATCATTTTGCATATCATTTAATAATTATAGCTGATTTTTATTTTTATTTTTTAGAATGTTCTAATGGTATATCTTGTAAAATTATGTGACCAATCTTGCAAAACCATAAAACCGAATAAAAAAATATACCTATTTTCCACATAATAACATTACAACAGATCCGACGTAAAATATATAGATTCCCCTTTTACTTGACCAAATCGCCCAAACCAAGTTCAATTTAATATTTTAGAAATGTTTGGTTGTTTTATATATAAAAATCAATTTTTTTTAATTAAAAAAAGTGTTTGGAGACGAATTTTTGTAACATTTATAATTTAGTAATCAACTATTTTCAAAACAAATTGATAGCCATAACCTAGTCTCTGTGTGAGGGTTCTTGGTGTATGTTGACTTCCTGATCCCAAAACCCCCGTAAGAACGCCGAGAGAGAGCCGAAGAGAAGAGAAGAGAAGAGAAGATGAGCAAAGAAGACAAAGAACGGCTGAACCAGTTATTAGTCCACCATCTCAACACCATCCACGAAACTTTCCAGGTATGATTTACTTTCTACCATCACCAACAATTTCAAATAAATCGGAGCTCTTCGATTCAGAAATCCTTTTTATATTGATCACCATCAGAAACTGATTCTAGGTTTTGAATCAAACTCCGCCGTCTTCGCTCGATAAAGGAAGCTGGGATGACGTCGTCAAATTGGGCGAACATCTCTATAAACAGGCCACTACTGGTGATTCCATTCTTCTCTCAAATTTTCAAAATTGGATTTGAGATTTCGACTTTTGGTTTCATTTATTGAACATAAATTGTTTAACGATTGTGAAGTCGGAATGCTTTGGACTGGAGAAGGGCCTGATGCAAAAGCACTCGAGGAAACCATGGCGTCTTATTCCAATTTGCTACAAGGATTCCTTTTGCTTTCACATGGAAGTAAGATCGGTGCAGGAACTACCCTTTCAGCTTGCATCCATGCATCTGTTAAACAGGTTATCGATTGCAGCTTTATGCTGCTAAAAGAATCCGTTGCCTCGTATGGTAATCTCCCATTCCTTCTTCTACAAACACACATATTCAATACATCTCTATTGATAATATATGTGTCAAATATGCAGGAAACAACAGTAAAGCACATAAACTTTCGATTCCTCAGATTGTAGGCACTGTTTGGGATGCGTGTTCTGCTCTTAAAAAGACTCCCGGAACAAACATTACTGCCATAGGCCGATCCATGACTCAAATTGCAGTTTCCGTAAAAGATGTTCTTCGTGAGATGAAGGAGCTTAAACCCACTATCAATGAGGTCTCAAAACCCACTTCCAATGAGGTTTCAAAACCCCAGAATGATGATGCACACGAAAGTGACAACTCATCTGAGGGAGATTTAGGGAGTGATTTGTCACCAGAAGAGATGAAGGTTGCAGAATTAGCCATCAATGTTGTGTCTGAAACCCTTTCAACAATCAAAGAAATTATTCGGTCAATCACGGGTCTACTCAAGAACCCACAAACTGAAAATGAAAGTGTTCAAACAGTGGATTCTTTAGAGAAGTTGTTGGTGATTTGTAAAAGTATGGGATTGCAGGTGGATGAGATTGGAGCGTGTCTTTATCCCCCTCAAGAAGTTTCTGCCATTAGAGGTGCTTCTGAGAAAATGATGAGCTTTGTTGGTGAAATGCAGGTGGAAGTGGAGAAGATTAAGGGGAATTCAGATGCTTTTGTTCATGCGAGTAATGGTTTGATGAGTTGTTTGAGGGAGTTGGAGTTAGGGTTAGGATGTTCTTCAGATGATGAACTTGTGGGTGAAATGGAAAATCTTGTTGTCGATGATTAGAGATTGATTCTTGTTGCAATTTGATAGAGTATTTTCAATGAATTGTTATGAGTTTTAAGACGTTTTGGGATAATATGATAATGTTGATTTGTATCTTTATACGTGTTTTTTGTGTTATTTTACAAAAAAAAAAAAATGAAGATGTTTCAGCATTTTTCTATTTTTTGATAGCTTTTTATCATAAAAATAAAATGTAATCATTAATCCTCCTTAATAAATAATGGTTTTTTTTTTTGCCATATGTCATTTTCTCCTTCATTTGGACAATGGTATTTTCTAAAAATTTTTAATTTTTTATTTTCCATTTGTCATTATATTGTATTTTTCATTTTATTACATTAAAATTCCACATTTAATATGTAAGTTAATATATATGTAAGGTATTTATTAGAAATGATTTATATATATAATGTATTCAATGTATTAAAGCTTTATTAATTTTAATAATTTAAGTTTTTTTCTTATTTTTCTTATAATTTAAACTTCTCAAATTATTAAAATTTTATATTTAATTTTTTTAACATGGATCAAACTACAATATTACAAAATATGCGTTAAAAGGATATAAGGATAAGTTAATTTATTGAATGGCTTCGTAAAGAAAACCGATTATTATCTTTTCGTTTATGAAAGTTACAAAAAGACCCTTCAACTTCATACCACTTCACAATATTGCAGCAAAAAAATGATGTATGAATTTACAGAAAGACCCTTTAACTTCAAATAACTTCACAATGCTTCACCAAAATGATATTTTATATGACTCGACCCTTTCTATTTTCGTTGAAACACATCCTTTGAAAACGCACACACACAAACAACTATCAGATGATAATTAGATTCATTCATGTCCCTCCTCAAGCTTCAATACCTCCTCAATCGCCTCAAAACCTTGCCAAAACCCACCACAAAGTCCTAAGAAGAGCTTCAATAAACCCTAAAAATGGAGTTCTTAGTACCACCGCACCACCACCACCACCACCGTTGGTCACCACCGACTCCGGCCTGCTCTTCCGAGAAAAGATTCTCTATCTCAAAGCCCTAAAAGTAAACCCCACAAAAGCCCTACAAAAAAACCCAAATTTCCGATCAACTTCACTCCAATCCCTAAAATCCGTGGAGAATTGTCTCTCTTCAATGGGGATCCAACGTTCGGAATTCGGGCGTATCTTCGATATGTACCCTCAGCTTCTCTCCTGTGATCCCCACTCCGATCTTTACCCCGTATTCGATTTCCTGTTAAACGACGTGGGTCTCCCTTACTTTGAGATTCACAAATCGATACTTCGGTGCCCTAGACTTCTGATATCCAGTGTAGAAGATCAATTGAAACCCGCATTGTTATTTCTAAGAGAATTAGGGTTCGTGGGTCCTGATAAAATCACCTCCCAAACGACATTACTGTTGGTTTCAAGCGTAAAAGGCACACTGATGCCCAAATTGGATTTCTTGATTGGATTAGGGTTTTCGTATGAAGAAGTGGTTAACATGGTGTTGAGATCACCTGGGTTATTAACGTTCAGCATCGAAAACAACTTTAAGCCCAAAGTCAGCTACTTTCTGAATGAAATGAAAGGGGATTTAAGCGATTTGAAGAGGTTTCCACAGTATTTTTCATATAGTTTGGAGGGTAAGATTATGCGTAGGCATCGATTGTTGGTTGAGGAAGGGCTTTGTGTACCATTGTCGGATATGCTCAAGATTAGTGATGGAGAATTCACTGCTAGGTTGATTGAAGCTAGGCTTCGGTTAGGTGATAAGAGATGATAGATCTTTGTAGTTTCACACAATTTTAACTGTTTTATAGCTCTTATATTGTTGAATGAATCTATGGCAAATAAAGTTCATTGTATTTGCTATTATAGCATATGGTGAAGTAATCATGCATTGTTAATACAACATATTTCCATAAAGTTCTTGGTTTGTAACTACAAGAGGGTTATTTTGTGGTTCTTGGTGCTAAAGTATCAACTTAAAGAAGTATAAGTATGTTGTTAAGGTGCTAAAGAACGATGGTTTATTGATAATTCGGTTTGTTTAGAGCCCTAGTTACATAGAAGTCGATGAAAAAAATCCAATGCATTCTTGCTAACGTAACTTATGGAGACTTTTCCCATTAACTCGTAATTTTTTCTCCATTTCCTCAAGCGTAGTGTCATCATCTTAGTTTTTTAAACATTATTTATCTTGAAATCACTTTCTTCAGACAAAATTTAATGTGACGAAAATAAGCAACTCAAATGAACCAATGTGAGATGAAGTAAAACACAAAGAAATCTTGACTTTATTTCTTGAAGACCAAAACAAGATGATACAACAACGAAAATAATTTATTAAAAAAATTCCAACTTTACCCACAAACAGTATAAAACACAACACATCCCCCAAATCCTAAGTGAACCCTAAACTCTATTTCCCACCACATTTTGTAGGCTAATTGCACAACTTACAAACCCAAAATCATCTTTCTATTCCTTCAAGTAGTCCTCAATTTGCACCAATGCCTGTCATAATCCATAACAAATTAAATATCTAAAAAAAAAAAATTCAAAACATAAAATTAAAATTTTATATATATAAACACCTCAATTGCAATTTGAGTTGGATTAACACTGCATACATCTCCAACTCCTAACTTGTCCGCAATACCTGAACACCATTATAAAAATACATTAAAAAAAAATAATCAATAATTTATAATTTTTATAAATTTAGAAAAAGAAAATTTGTATACATACGTTCCAAAGATACCCTCACACTGGCATTAGTGTAAGCATCACTTCTTTCTTCCCAAAGTTTCGATAGTCGCATGATAGTCTACACATATCAAGAAAATGACATAATAAATTGTCAATTTAAGATGCAAAATTATTGTATAATTTAAAAAATAATAATAATAATAATAATAAAAGATGTTTACTTGTGTGTAAGCATCACCAGATCCATGATGCAAAAGCGGGCGAGAAGCAGTGCCTATAGCAGTTAATCTTTGTGCTAATGCATCCAAGGGTACATCTATAAAGACACTTATACCCTTGTGCATGTATTTCCTGTTATTATTTTTTTTTAGTCAAATTAACCCCATAAAATATAAAATATATAAAAAATAAAAAATAAAACATTAAATCATACCAATTAATAGGCCGGACAACAGCACCTCCACCAGTTGAAATAACAAGCCGATGCATCAATGACAGCTTATGCAATACCTCAGTCTAAAAAAAAGTACAATACAATTGAAGGAAAGAAGGGGTAAAAATGTAATTTCATGTGTAAACGATAAAACGAACCTCGTTATCTCTAAAATACCCTTCGCCATGTAACTTAAAGATGTCTGCAACTGCAGTTCCACCAGCAGCTTGCTCGATTAATTTGTCACTGCAGGCATCTAAACACATGAATTTTTTTTTATCCAATTTGGTTATTTAATTAAAAAGAAAATGGATTAAAATATGTCACAGACCTGTCAAAAAAAGAATAATCAAGAACTTCAGATAATATCTGCCCAATTGTTGTTTTTCCAGATCCCATCATTCCTACATACATACAATAATAATATTAATAATAATATATATGAATAAGAATAAGATGGTAATAATTAATAAAAGAAAAATGAAATATTTAAAGATGGAAAATGTCATTAGAACTGACCAACAAGATAAATACACCTTCCACTCAGACATGGTTTGATCTCCTCAGACTTTTTCTGCAATTCAAAAATTAATAAATAAATGAATTTTCGTTAACTATAAAGTCTATAATATGCACATTGTGTAACATAATATAATACCTTTAATAACAGATCCTCCTCAGCAATAAAAGTTTCTGATTTAAGTAGTGAAGCTACAAGAAGAAATTAAATATAGAAAAGAATGTTAATATAAATAAATAATGTGCGTTGCATTTCTTTCTTTGACTATGGAATTCCCAATATACCCTCAAACATTACCTGGAAAATTTTTAGAAGTACATGAAGCCTTTAACCCTGCTGTTCTATGCCCAATTGCTGGTTTTATAGTTGCCAAATGATTGCAATTTAGCAGATTATTAACTCTTTTACTTTTATTTTTCTCAAATCTTGTATATAACCTCGTGGAATTGTTCAGTTTTGGAACTGTATAATCTGAACTAGTCCATGTTGTTAATTGTAAGCTCTTTGAAACTGTGGCCTCCATTCTTTCTGTGATCCAAAATCCAGAAAGTTGAGATCTTCTTTAATATGAACAGCAGCCTTATATGATTCACTGGACACAATTACGGAATTACCCCTTCCAATCAGCTTGGCTGCAAAAGAAAATTATTGAATTGGTATCCATTTCCCTATTTCTGCTTTCAGTTTCAAACTAAATCATAAGTTATAGTTATAGCACCCCTATGAAATTTCCCCTAAAACCATATCGAATATCAACTACAATTATGATTTACTCACACATCTTTATAAAAGGCTGCATTTTTAGTTTGTTAGCAGACCTAATACCTTTCAAGCTTCCGAATTCACAATTGATGTGGATCATGTTGTAGATTTAACACCATTATTACTCTATTTCAAGCACTTGTCCCAAAGAAAGTTATGTAGTTGGCAATTCTTTCTCACAAATTTAAAATCCCAATCAATTTTGAAAAGTTTAGTGAAAAATTAAAACTATTGGCATCGAAAGTCAAAAGTGCTGAAAGGAGTAGGCGTGAATTATCAAATACTTCTCCTTCAATGTTCCATAAACACATCTGGCATTATCATCACCTATCAGAAACCCTTCCTATCAAGTATCGATAAGGATTTACCATTTAACATTGTTATGAATGTTATCGGCGAACATGCATCCTAAAGAGATCGACACGACAAATATACTTCAAATTTTCAATAAATCTATATGGTCTAATTCTAATCCATTTGTTAGGCTTACCGAACTTCAAAAAAAAAAGCTGACAAAGTTCCTCATTTGTAATGGATTTGGGGAATTAGAATCAACATACAACGAATTACGTACACGAGTTTACAGAAAGAGGTGCTGATGAATACCTGGATCGAAAACGGAGAATTAATTGAAGCGAATTTGAATGTGGGATGACGAATTGTACCTAACTAGCTTCAACTTGACTGGATTTATGTGAGCTTCTCCCACCAACCCCCACCACCAAACTCTATTTTACGAGAAATGCGTGGTAAGTAAGAGGCATTACTTTTAAAACGATTCAGATGCAAATGTATTATTATACTAGGACACAAATGCAAATCTATAATTTCACAGGGATCCAGATGTAAATTATAACTTCATAAAAGCTATAAATTAAATTTTTTTCTATACATTAAAAAAAAAGACATTAAATATAAAATAATAATTACATTATGAAATTTTATAATTATTTTGCACGATATTATAAAATATATATTCATCAGAACAATATTATTCAATAACATCTACTCATACTTTGCATTTAAATAAAATTTAACACAAGTTTCAAATTAGTATTACAACTTAATGTTATGATTAATTAATTTAGAAATTACTTATTTATTAGTTTTTTTAATTTCGATCATGATGGTTAATTGATTATAAAATATTGTTTGTAAGTTATTGCAATGTGATTTTTTCCTAATAATTAATTAAAACCGACTTATTTTGAGAAATTGAATTATAATCAAAAATAGTTTTTTGAAATTTTGTATTTGATTTGTTATTCTATATTTATAACATTTATACCTTTTTAACTATTTTGAAAAATAGTATGTTAATATATTTTTTAAGTTTATTTTATATTTTGATTTAAGCTTTGGATTTAATATAATATTTAAACTAACAAATAAATGTATTATAATAATTATTTTAAAAGTCTATCAATAATAAGATAATATTTTGTATTCAATAACATATTTTGAATTAATATATTAGTTATATTAAACTGGAAATTAAAAAAGTTCTAAAGGTTTTAAATATATATGATAATATAGAAAAAATGTTTATTTTATAATATACTATGATAATGATATTATTATACATTTATTTATAGCTAATTAATTTATATTTTAGTTTTTAGATGTATTGTTTTGAAATACTTAAAAATAAACTATTACAAGTTTTATTTAATTCATAATTAAATATAACTAAATATTATTTGTGAAACTCATTGAGATTTAAAAAAAAATAAAAATAAATAAATAAATAAATAAATAAATAAAAATCGGTCGGTTCTTTTATTAAATAGTATTTAGGTATTTGATTGATTATTAGTAAAATATTCAAACCTTAGGTTTTGGGTCACATAAATTGTTTACTAAGCTAAAGAAATAAGCAATAAAATAAAAGTCAAAATATTCAATTTGACACATAATGTTTTATGTATATTTAATCAAATTCCTCTTCAATCAATTTTGTTTTTTACACATCAATCAATTTATGAATATCTTGAAATGATGCTTATAAAGCAAAAGGCTGGAAAGAAGTCTCGACAGAAATTGTACTTTTATATATATATATATATATATATATATATATATATATATATATATATATATATATATATATATATATATATATATATATAACCTAATACGGAAATTTTGGATTTTTGGACAAAAGGATTTTATAGACAATTTTAATAAATACTTTACAAAAAGCAATATGTATGATGATTTAAATTGTTTATTTTTATTTACTTTACATTATATTTGCATTTGATTTAATGATTTAGTTAATGACTTATAAAAGTAATAACTCCTCTTTACGTATACTATTGGCGACTTTAACTTTTTTTAATACACAATTTACCATTTAGGTTGGCGTATATCTTAAACACTATTTTCACTGATAATAGTCCGTTAAATCAATAACATCTCCAAGTTGCCAATAAATATGTCTATGTCTTCTAAAGATAACTAATTGTTATTTATATACAAAAATTATCAAACCTGTTAGAAACAACACTTTTTCACCAACAATAGCCCATTGCACCAATAATATAAATGAGTTGGACATGATAGATAAATGTGGATATTACATGGAATTACTTGGCAAAGTAAACCAGATTAAAATCTTATTTAATCATCGAATGTTTCAAATGTGGTAAATTAGGGCTGTAAAGCATTGCAAATGATTCGCGTTTATTGATGAATGGTATGAGTTCACTTTTTCATGATTAATCTATATTTATATCTATATTTATTTATATTATATTATAATTGAGTTCATCCAAATAAATATGATTTAATATATATCTCATATCATATTCAAGCTTGCAAGATTCAACTTTCAAGTAATTAGTCATTAGTAACAATTTAATAATTTTTTACATACATTACTTTTAATAATCATGACACTAATTTTATATTATAAGAGTTAAATATAATACACATGTGTATATTAGATCTAGCTTAGAGAATGAGCAAAAATGATGTTGTTCACAAAATTACTACACTAATCATATATGACTACTTGATATTCTGATTGATTTAATTTAAGTTTTTGCAGAAGGAAGATAGATTTATTTACAACTTTAATGTTTCAGGTTTTTGCCAAATCTCTATATATTATAATCGAAATGGGAGTTGAAGTTTAACTACACAAAAAACGATGTTGTTTGACAAAATTACTTCACTTCAATATTTCGATCATATCACTACTCGATGCTCATATTTAACGTAATTCAAGTTGTCATGGAAAGAAGACAAATGTATCTACAACTTTCATGTTTTATTTTTTTTGTCAATTACGTCATTATTGTAGTCAAAATTAGAATTAAAGTTGGACTACAAAAACAATGATGTTAGACATAATTACTTCGCATCCATGTTTTGATCATATTTGACTACTCGATTCTCATATTGGTGTTATTCTAATTGCTGAGGAAAAAAACAAATTTATCTACAACTTTCATGTTTTATGTTTTCGTCGATCATGTCATTATTGTAGTCAAAATCATCGTTAAAGTTGGATTAAAGTGACTGCCGGAACTAAAAAATTGTCAAATAAGCAAAAATTGATTTAATTTCATAGTTAAAATTTTATAAATAACCTTATGTAAAAGTTATTATGTCATAGTTAATGTAAATAACATAACCGTTTTAAACAACATACATTTTTCAATACTTTAGCAACATATTTTTAATCTGTGCAATGCGTGCACAATCAATTCAACTCGCCTGATATACAAATATGCACTCCATACATCCTAACTTGTATTAGATCATAGTTTAAGCCCTCATTAGCACCCATGTTATTGGATTCGTGTTCCAATTATACCGAGTAAATATCCAATGACATTAAAATCACCAACAGCCTTCGTACTTTAACAATTGCAATAGTAAATTTACAACTCTTTACCAATCATCAAAGTAACATCATGAAGGAGAATTAACCATCATTTTTTATCATTTCTTTAAAAAAGCCAAAACATAGATCATTTCATCTCAAGCCATAAAAGATAAAAACACCACCATAACAATCGTCTATACACAATAATCATCAAATCAAACGAGTCTTTACTCCAAAAACTTTGAAAAAAATAAAAATAAATCTATGCAGTCTTCAATGTTTATGTTGTGCATAAATTGATGAGCGAACAGAATATTGAGATGGCACAGGTTTTCCATTCACATGCACTTGCTCCAAAAAGTCCACACGTACTGATCTAAACTCATATCTCTGTAATTTATTTTTTTTGCAAGATTTTTTCAAAAGAATTAATAAATTATGATCATAAAAATGAGTGTAATGCTTCAAAATGTCATGATAATATATGCTTAACAAACCTTTTCATTCCATGAAAAACCATTGTTGTGGAAATAAGGATCCAATAGAGTTACCTGGTCCCCTTCTTTAATCTGTTCAAGAAAAAAAGAAAAAAAAAAACACACACACAACTTTTTGGTCATATGGATCAAGATTCTCCTGAAAAATCATAACTTTTGGCTTAAAGATGTATAAAAAAAAAGATTTTTATGACACTTACAGCATCTTTCTTTATCCCATATACTGTAAGCACAAAACATAGTTGGTTTGAATCACACACTAGATAATACCTGCAAGAATTCATAAATGAGGGCAAATTTGTAAAAATGTAAGGACTTAATGGGAAAAAACACCTTTTCTTTTCTTGTAAAGTCATTCGTTATAATATCAAGTTAGAAAGAAACACCCATATATACACGTAAATGACCGTTTTACCCTTACATTCCAAAAGACAAATTTCACGATCTTAAAGGGTCAATGTCTTAACCCATTAAGCCAAGTTTTTTTTTGGGCTTAACCAATTAAGTTCAAGATTAAGTGAAAAAGAAACAAGATTTGACTTACAAGGGAGTAATATTATCATGCTTAATGAAGAAAATCACTTTTCCCACAATTGCAATTGTCTTGTTAAGACCCTCCAACAGATTATCAATTGTGGCCCTCTTGTGAGATGGGTTCACTGAACACCACAAAGAAAAAAAATTCCAAGTTAAAACACAAATAATACATAAAAGATAAGTTTTTATGGGAAATGACAAAATTGGGTCTCTTACATTTAACTTCAGCAAGAGATGATGTCAAAGAAGCAAGTCTTTTGGCCTTAATTTGTCCCTGGAAAACAATTACTTCACATCAAAGACTCGAGCTTTTTTATCCAAGAAAACACAATCTTGATTTCTACTTTTATTTATCTGAATATTTAAGATACAATCCTCTTGGATTTTAAAAAGAAAAGGGTAATAACAAAAGAAAGAAACTTGCCTTCAACAAAGTGTCTATCTTGTCAAAAAGATTGACCATTTTCTGAACTTCCTCAGTGGCATTAAGACAAGGATCTTTAGATGCAGCTGCTTCAAATCCACTGAGGGCTCTTTCGTAATTTTCCAGATATGTATTCACAGTAGCAGAATTGAAATATAAGTCTGGGTTTGACTTCATGCTCTCATCTTTCTCCTGTTACACCATGAAAGGAAGAATATTAGATAAAAGTTGACTTTTTCAAGTCAAATCTACAATATACAATATAAATTTCGAACATACAGCGTTTTGGTATGCTTTTAAAGACTGATGTAATTTGCTGTGATCCCATGCCCCCGTCACAAAGAAACATGTCAAACAAGCATTCCCAAGGTTGTCTGTCGGAAGAACAGAAGGGTAAAATCGTCAATACACTTATATTCTTATGTCTTGATCATAAATTATACAATAAACTTACACCATGAATTCCCATCCTTCACATCTAAAGCAATAGCTTCCTTTGCGTGTTTTATGCTTTCAGCAACAATTTCCTCTTGATTATCAGCACCTAAAGATTTATTAAAAAAAAAGGTAAAATTAAAAATATATATATAACATAAGCAACAACCACATTAAAAAAACAAGAAATGTTTCTTGCCTTGAGCCATTCGTCTTTCAAGCATTGATAATTGGCTAAGTATCCTTTTGTTTGGACCCTGTATTACCATTAAAATGAAAAATGTTGGAAGTTAATTAAGTGAATATTAGTAAGAATTTATAAAAATATATACAAGGGAAGTGATAATCAACCTTGCTTAGAGCAAGGGTAAAACAGTTTCTTGTTGCAGGTAAATCTCCTTTTTTCCAAATGCAATTTCCTAAACACAGCCAAGCATCTCCAAGAGATGGATTCAGTTTAACCTGTAAAGTCAAATAGTTGATTAAAGAATGAGAGATTTTATTGAACTTATGTATTTTAATATGATTAAAAGATATGATCAGTTGACTTACAGCTTTAGAAAGATGATCTTCTGCTTTTTTTGAGTATTCAGGGAGCACATCCAATATTTTCCCTCTCAAGTATTCATATGTTGCACGTTGTGTAGGCAATTTCCTTTGTTCTGCACATCACGATCATAATAAAACCTCACATAGTTTCATCATCAATCCCCATTAGCACCATTAAAGTTGCATCATATGATTCTATTCATCCAGATTAATCTAACCCGGCATTCTAATGCGTTTTTTCTACCACTCTAATCGACTATTAACACTTAACCTAGCTTGTATTCGATTAACCTTCTGCTACGAGAAATCATATCATGCCATTCAAACAAAATAAGCGACCATACACTAAAAGCACACACACACACACACACACACACACACACACATATATATATATATATATATATATATATATATAGAGAGAGAGAGAGAGAGACGATTACAATGGTGAGAGCTGAAAATCGTAGGGTTTCGAGGGAAGCGTACCAGGAGGAACGGAATCGAGGAGATTGAGAGCGATTTGAGATTGCGTTTGCAATTTGGAAAATTTTTCATTAGGGTCTGAAGGGAAGTAAGTGTCTCGTATCGTGTACAGATCATTTGCTGCTTGTGTTGCCTTCTCCATTAAATCTGATGCATCTTTTCCTTCTTCGCTGAATCGATTTTCTCCGCTCATCATACCAGTCATCTGTTTACTGAATTACACCGAAGATTTGAACTTAGATGGATCTTATATTCTTGTCTGAATTTGGATCTTCCCCTTTTGCCTGGAGTTTGGAGGGCTCTGTGTTCCTCGGCGCAGTCCACATTCAGTCCGAAGTCTGCAATCCAGACTCAAGACTCCTACAGTCCAACTGCAAAAACGCTCCTCAAGACTCAACACTCGAGAGTAGGAAAATGTAATATTCCAAAAAAAAAAATTGTTATTTTACTAGATTTGTGATTTAACTATGCGATCCAGTTATTTTTCTATTTATTAATAGTTGTCATGTCTAAAAATAAAATAAAATAAAAGTTAAATATAAAAATCAAAGTATTTGATAATTTTGAATTTATAAAAAAATAAAAAATAATAATAATTTATTATAATAATTTTTTTATTTTTTAAATTTAAATAAAGAAAAAAAAACTAATGAGTTTTAATTTTGGGAATTTTGAAATTAAAAGGTAAGTTTATTAGTGAAATTAATATCCATTTATTACTACATTTATTGCAATTATTATATTAAAATGTTATGTGGAATTTAATAAAATATAAAAACTCATAAAATAACATGTTGAAAAAAATTAATTCAAAATAACCATAAAATGATATTTGACAAATTAAATGAGAGTGTGACAAGTGACAAAAAAAAATTTTATATATTAGAAAGGATTAAAAAAAGGTAAATGTCTTTGTAGCTCAATCATGTTATATGTTACGGTTTAAAAGACCACTATTGGTTTTTTTTCTGCATTTTAGGGGAAAAATTGTTAATTTACCGGCTGAATTTGTCCATTTACCTGTTTTAAAAGGTTACCCATACAAGTTACAATACACATAAGCAAGTGAGTCAACTCTTAGTCAGATCGATGGCCATGTCACCGAGTTGGGTCTTCGTGGAATACTTGGGCCCTAAGAGTTACTACTTACTGTGGACCCTCTATTATGACATAAAAGGAGGGACAAATTGGTTGAAACCCTAAATATTCATTCCCTTTTTACACTAAACGATACTGACATTCCGACAAACATCCCTTTCACGTGAATCACGATGGCTACCCCACCACCACAGTCACCCAAATCACTATCGATAAATTCAAGGGACCGTCTCAGCTTTGACGATTTGCATACTATTTTCTGTGAATGTGGAGCTCAGATTGCGGAACAAAAACTTGAAGTGGAGCGTTTGAAAGAAGAAATGGGTCGAAATTTGGTCATAAGCAGGGTGGACCTACTGCATTGCATTGTCGGTTAGAGCAGACAAAAAAGAAGTTGCACTCCGTGACTATGTTGGTGGTCGGACTGGTGATTGTGATATTTGATTTTCTGGTGGCTAAGGTTTTTGATGTATTGAAGAAGTGATGTGTTAGTATTCGTGGTGTTTGTGTTGATCAGGTAGTATTGTGTTTGTATTAGGTTTTATCTGTTTGTATTAGGGTTTATGTGTTTCAGATGTGTTGTTATTCAGTTTAGTTCATATGTTGATATTAATTTTGTGAACGTGGATGAAGACTTGTGTATGCACGGGCAATTGTGTCATTATTATAATCTGAGTATCTTGTTTAATATATTTGTTTGGGTTGTTTAGAAGGGTTTAAAAATTAAATTATGTTTTATCAAGACAATAACCCTCATCAATATTGTTAGTTAGTGCCAAATAGGGGGTAATTTTGTCCTTTCACATTTTACCCTCGAGTATATACACATTTGAGACACAAATGTGGGCATATTTACCTTTATTTGCTCCCTTCTTCTTGTTTCCTTTCAACTGACCTTACTAAAATGGTACATGTCAATAATAAGAACGTCGATGAAAACAGTGGAATTCTCATGTGGATTTAATGTGATGATAAGAACATCAACTACTCCGTCCAACCCTGTTCGAATCTTCTATGCTTGCCCCAAAAAGGTACATGTCAATTTCATTTTCATTCCACTGTTAACCTAGATTTACAAAATCATTTTCTAGGTTTTGGTAACATACTCCTAAAACTTTCATGTTAGGGTCCTCGTGATGGGTTTATATGTTGGGCAGGCGAAGTGGAGACTACGAACACAAGTGGTGAAGAACAAGTGTTTACAAGTTTGGTTAGGTCAAATAAGAAGCTTCAATCGGATATCAGGAAGCTGAAATTTTGGTTATTTCTAAGTTGGGTTGTTTTCTTTGTCATTTTAGTCTATAAGTTGTAATGGATGTGTAATAGATTTTCCTTGTTATGTTTAACAATCTACTATCATGTTTCCTGTAATGTTTAACAATATATGTGTAATGGATTTGTAATCGTTTATTCTATTTAATGAAAATGTCATTATGTTCTGTGCACATTACACATACAATTGTTTATTGATATTGTCATATTTATACCTATTTTTAGGCAATATTTAAGTACGTTTTTATTAAATAAATTGATAATATGTTTAGAATAATGATACTTATGACTTTAAATTGTTATTTTCAGTAAATTAAAAGGATTTTCGAAGAGAGGGACCAAAAGTGACAATATGAGGAACATGGGAGACTTGAAAGACAAGAAAAGAATAAATCCTCGATAAATATTGAATTCACGACGTGGCAAAGTCGGCCACGACGTGGCACGAGTGTTCTAGAAGATAGACATCGCGACGCGGAGGATTTCCTTGTACGGTACAGATAACTTGAAGCCCACGACGTGGCAAAGCTGGCCACGACGTGGCGCGGGTTTTTGGAGATTATTTAAGTTCTCCTGATTATTACGAAAGGAAGAAGCTTTTGGCTGAAGGAAAGAGTTCCAGGAGACGATTCAAAGCGAAAGAAGAGTTCTGGAAGAAGGTTTTCAACACCAAAAAGAATAGAGGTTTATATCTTAGTTAAATTAGAACATGTCTTTTATTACTTTTAGCTGTGTTGGTTTAGTTGCTATGAAGAGCAGCTGAATCTAGCTACTATTGTTTAGCTAGATGAAGCTTCAACCTTTTGAATAGTTCAATGTTTATGGATTAAGTTTAGTTGGTAAAAATTGCTTGTGTTTGATTTGCATAACCTAGCATGCTATTGTTTGCTTTTCTAATTACTTGATTGCATGTTCTGTGTAGCTTAGTGACCATTAAACTGCATGAACTTGTTTACCTAATGATTTAGTGAACATTGAATTGTTAGAGCTAGGATTGACCAATCTTAGTTAGTAATTAGAATAAATAAAGCTTAGCTGTGCTAAAGAACGTGTATTGTGATCATAATTGCGTTTATACAACAAATCTTACATAGTATATTTGCATTCATAATTAGTTCTATGTTTAATTATGTGTGAACATACATGGTTTGACATTAATTAGTTAATTATTGGTAAGTTAGAACTAAATTACTAATATAACTAAAAACCAACTTAATAATCCGTAATCATTAGCTAGCCATAAGGAAGAAGTGGATTCAACTAGACAAGAGTGTGTTTTTAATTATTGAATTTGAATTGAAGTTCATCTGATCTTGTAAAATCAGATAAAACCCCTTTTAAACTTGTTAATAATCAGGTTAATTTAATATAAGTAAATTAATTAGAAACACCGTTCCCTGTGATCGACATCCGACTTACCCAAGCTATACTGTAATCTGACTAGGTACACTGCCTATAAGTGCATAGTTAGTTAAGTTTGTTAGGTTATAAATATTAAAATTAGTGAGTACTTTTTGTGCACATCAAGTTTTTGGCACCGTTGCCGGGGAACGACTTAGTTTTTAGCTCATTTATTTGCATTAAATTAATCGATCCTTCTTGTGGGGTAAAAACCACAAAAAAGTTAATTTTTCAGCAAAATAAAATTTTTCTGTTAGTCATAGAGTCCACGACGTGGCCATATACCTGCCACGACATGGACAGTTAAAAAACTAGATTTTTAATTGTTAGTTAGTTTTTCTTATTTTAGTTCAGTTTTACGTTTTTAGTTTAGCAAGTTGCAGGAGTTCATGACCAGAAGCTCAAACACACACTTGGTGCCGCCACTTGAAGATCCCGAGTCTGCACTTCACAAGAAAAAGACGCCCTTACAAGAATTGACGTCAGCTTTTTCTAGGAAGTCGGGAAAGAAGACAAGAGAGTCAAGATCATCCGCGAGGCACAAGAGCAATCTTGAGCATTTGGATCATAAGCCCGTCCAAACCGAGTCTGAAAGCGATACCGAGCCGGAATTTGAAGAACACACGAGCGAACCCGAGAACGAGCCAAGGAACGAGATGGCAACAATTGAAGAGATGTCCATGGGAGCTTACAAGAAGCAGATCCAAGAAGATGTGGGTCCCGGTTTAGTCCAACCCGCAATACCTGCCACTGCCACATTCGAGTTGAAGGGGCACATATTGACTGCACTAAAGGACATCCCATTTTTTCGGGAAAGATCATGAGGATGCTTTTAAGCATCTATAGGAAGTCAACGACATTGCGGATTACTTCAATGTCCCAAATGTCAACAGAAACACAGTCTTGCTTAGGATGCTTCCCATCACTTTCAAAGGAGCTGCTAAGGAGTGGTTAAAAGCACTCCCACCGGGTACAATCACCACTTGGGCTCAAATGCGTGAGCAATTCCTGGACCAGTTTTGCCCGCCATCCAAGATAGCCAAACTCAAGAAGGAAATAGCCAACTTTGAGCAACAGCCGGGGGAGTCATTATACGAAGCATGGGAGCGGTACAAGGGCTTGCTCAGAAATTGCGCTCAGCATGATCTAAATGTGCAGCAAGAGATGTCAATCTTTTATGATGGGGTCAACGTGATGACAAGATAACTCCTTGATTCTCAAGGACCTTTGACAAAGAAAAATCCAAGGGAGGTCAAGGAGCTAATTGAAGAATTCGCGAATCATTCTCGCGAATACCACAACCCTAGGCAAGATGGAATCAAAGGCGGAGGAGGGGCCCAAACTGAAGAAATAGCAGCTGTAATGGCCAGCTGAATAATATGGATCGAAGGATAACAAAAATGGACCAGTCAATACATGCCATAAGAGTGGGTTGCGAGAGATGCAGTGTTCCACACTTGACCAAGGACTGCAATGTAGATGAGTTTGGGAACAGAAAAGCTCAAGTGTGCTATTCTAGTGGGGATAAATTTGATGAGGACTGGAGGAAACCGAAGAAGGAGTGGCTGCCATATGAAGAGTATAAGAAGCAAAAAGAAGAAAAGTATAGGCAGACAGGACGAGGCCTTTATCAGAAGGAGCAGCCACTAGCCGAGAAGAAACCCGACCTAGAGACCATTTTGATGAAGTTTATGGAAGCTTCGGAAAAGAGACACGATGCCACTGATTCTGTTATTATGGAACAACAAACTTTGATAAAGAATCAACAAGCCTCCATCCACAACCTTGAAGTACAATTTGGTCAACTAGCCACTTTAGTTCATGAAAAACTGTCCCCAAAGAATCCCGAAGTGAAGACCCAATCTCACGTAATGGCCATCGATACTGAAGAAGAAGCAATCTCTGAGTTTCTGGAGGCATTGGAAGAAGAACCGCAGCAGCCCAATCCAAAACCCAAGAAGTCAAAGTTCGAAAGTGAAAAAGTTGCTGAAACAGCTTCGTCACGACGTGGCACTCCTCTGGCCACGACGTGGCGCATGTCTGATCAAAAATACTTTGAACCCGTTCCAACTTATCAGCCACCTTTGCCATTTCCAACCCGAGCTGCACTTAGTCTACTGGAGAAGGAGCATTTAGAGTTTGTAAAGCATGTGAAGGGGATCGCGATTAATACCCCCTTTGTCGAATCCTTATCCAAAACTCCCGAGAACCAGAAATTACTGCAAGATTTGATAGACACTCGCAGGCAATTAAAGAAGCAGTCAAAGGTGGTTCTAAGTGAACAAACCTCAAAAGCCGTGTTGGGAGAGACACCAGAAAAGATGGGGGATCTTGGACGCCTCACTCTTCCGTGTGAATTTGGTAATAAAATGAAGGTTAATGCTTTAGCCGATTCTGGGGCTAGCATTAATTTGATGCCTTTTTCATTTTATCAAAAATTGGAGATTTAGAAGATAAAGGCTACAAAAATGAAGATTCACATGGCAAATCGTTCGGTGACACAACCCCGGGGCATCGTGGAGGATATTTTGGTGAAAATTAGAAAATTTGTTTTTCCAATAGACTTTGTAGTTTTGGATATGAAGGAAGATCCCGATGTTCCAATAATCCTTGGTCGTCCATTGCTTAACACTGCTGGAGCTCTTGTTGACATCCGTGAGTCTAAGCTCACTTTGAAAGTTGGAGATGAACAAGAAGTCTTTGGAATACAAGATGACTTTAAGAGGATAAAAAAGAGGTGTTCATAATTAATGAAGAGAATGAACTAGAAGAACTGGAAAAGCTTATGGAAGAAGAGATCAAGGCAGTTCATCAAGTCAAAAGATCAAAACCGAGGGCATCTGTTCCATATTTGATTGAAGTCATAGCTTACAAGAGTCCGCCTTCTTGGGTGAGCAAAGAGGATGAGGAAATGACAAGTGATGAAGAGGAGGTCACTTCAAGAGTGACAAAGCCAGTAGTGAAAGAGGAGGGGGATGCTATGGAGTGCAAGGAACAAACAAAGGGCACAAAACGCAAGCTTGAAGAAGATGGAAAAGCTAAAAGGAGAATTCAAAGAAGGCGTATAAAAGGTGAGTTCAAGCTTACAAGAGGCGATTCAAGGAACAAAAGATCTTGGTGGTGGACTCTTCCGAAGATTCAACGTAGAAGGCACGGAGTCCAGCTCAAGACTCCAAGAAAAAGAAGCGCTTCTTGGGAGGCAACCCGAGCTTGGTTTGCATTTTCTTTTCTTTTTAAATTTTTTTTTAGCTTTTAATTAGGAAAGATATCAACTCATCATCCAATAACTGATAATTAGTAAAGAATTAGCTGTGGGGAACTTTAATTAATGAATGAGATGCATAGTATTTAGTTAAAATGTGAGATTTTATTAAAATTTTGCAATCAGGCAGTTTTCACGACGTGGGCATAGCCAGCCACGTCGTGGGTAAAAATGAAAACACGGGACTAAAAACAGATTTAAAGTCCACGACGTGGGCATAGCCAGCCACGACGTGGCCTTTAAAAAGTCACGGGGGGACCATATGCTTAAAACCCTTTGACCAACATCCTCATTCTCCATTTGATACTGTCGCACGAACGGGAACAACAAAACCCCACAGCCAATTTCTTAATCTACTTCCAATTTCCTTGCAAGTTCTTGCCAATTAATCTATTTGGTATGTGTTCTACTCATTATTTGTAGTTAGTTCTTCCAATTTTAAATTTTCATGGCTAGGGTTTATGTGATTCACGAAATTGGTTGAAACTAGTTGTTGATTCTAGGTTGCATGTCCCTTAAATGTCCATAGGAACAAAACCCAAGCACTAATTTTGGTAGAAATCGCATATAAAATTACCGATCCAAAAGCTGTTTGCGACTGCAGCCCACGACGTGGCGTAGCCTGGCCACGTCGTGACTTCTGGCAGACCCATTTAATCTGTTTTAATGGTTTGGATGTTTGCTGCTTTGGTTTGATTTTGTATGCAGAAATGGGACCACGAAGAGCTCTTCCACAGGAGGAAAACCCGATTGATGTAGCAAGCATACATCACTTATATCAGTTTCCTCAAAATATTCCCCGACCATTGTTAACTACTTACGAGAATCGGTTGGGATGGCTGTACAATAGGGAGTTTGCGATAGCCCCAATTATCGATTGGGGATGGCTCGGTGGAGTGGGAATGGTTGCTGAGTTGGTACGCTATTGGTCGAAAACATACGAAGGGGACCAATTTTCTTTCACTTGTCACGGGTGGAGGAATTTGTTTGCCATCCAAGAACCCGTATACCGGGAATTATCGGTGGAGTTTTTCTCTACCGTATGCTTCGAGGAACGCACTATTGATTTTACCTACAACCGGGCACTTGTGTTTCGTTTGGGTGGAGTTTATAGAGAGTGTAGTCTTCGGGAATTCGCTTGGCGTATGGGGCTTTATACCGAAGTGGAGGCTCAATCTCCGTTTTTCATACCGTTCTTGCTTGGCTGCATTCGGGATTTTAATCCCGGTATTATGGATGTTCAGTTCTGGCGGGGCATTTCTAGCCATGAATACAATACTCGTGACTCGAGTGAGTCACAAATTCAGAATCTTGTTTTCCGATTTTTACATCGCCCGATCACTTTTTCAATAAATCACAAGCATCATGGTGATAAAGTCCCCATTCAGAATTTGTTTTATTTATGGACTCTTATTACCCTGGGAGTTTGCTGTGATTTACCGTATATGTTGGCGAGGTTCATGGGGAAGAAAACGGCCAATTCTAGGCCCGGGAGCTCGATTACGGGGGGCATTTGGTTACTCGCCTTGCTAGGTCATATCATATTTTGACCCATGATTTTGTGAGGAATCTTACTCGATTCCGGGATACAGACTTGACCATTCAAGTCTTGGGAGTTATACGAGCGGTGGTGAATATCGAGGGTCGTTTTGTTATACCACCGATAGATGACGAGCAAGAGGAGGCGTAGCCAGGGTAGCAACCGCCAACCAGACCGCGGCGTCGGAATGTGCGAGCTAGAGGTGAAGTCGAGAGAGAGCGGGCTGCTTCACAGTATGTGCAGGGAGTACCCACCGACCCTTTTCAGAGTCGGGTGGGAACTTATTTGGATAATCTACGGGGGCATGTCATTTATCATACCCAGCTTACTGAGGGTATTTATTCGCATTTGGGTGTGACCCGACCACCTTCTATGCCACCGTAGTATCCTTATTTTCTGACATGGGAGGAGCTATGGCGTCCGCAAAATGATGGGGCAGGGCCAAGTGGAGTGCAAGACCAAGATGATGATTGATTTTATTTCCTTTTCTTTTTATTTTGTTTTTGAGTGGTTTTTAGTTTTTTTTTTATGTTTGAATTTGGTGTGTAATGTAAAACATTCTTGATTTATGATGTTACTCTTTTATTTCTTTTGGGTTGTTCCATTTTTCAGATTAGCATTGGAATTCTAAGGAGCATATAAGGTTAACTCTAGAGTCGTGTTTGTCGAGTCAAGGAAGCTTAGAGTCGTGAGTTGGAACCCACAATTCAAGATAAGTGTGGGGTACGTTAGTAGGAGAGAGGTTATAGTTGGGAAGTATATTTCCATAGAAGCGTCTTAAACCATTTAGACATTGGTCAAGTTGCTAGAGTACATGAAAGAAATAAGGCAATTTTCTGTTGATGTCCAGTTTCCACGACGTGGGATCCTTACGCCACGTCGTGGCGCTCATGAAATTTGAAGAAATAAAGCAGCCTGTTGTTCGCGTTTGCATATCATATCACGATGTGGTCAGCTACCTGCCACGACGTGTCTCAGTTTTTACTTTCCCACATTTCTACTTGCTAACACCCACTTTGAAGAGTTGAAGTTTCGGGTCATGTTCGTGGTTTATTTACATATTCACCCAGTTCTACACCGAGTTTCTATTTTTGGAGGTCCATATTTCGGATGCACGTTTTCCACGCTTTTGGAGATGCTCACGCCACTATCCCAGGGGAGTCTGTTCATTTTTGTCCCTTTTCTTTAATTTTGATTTATTTTTATGAATACAATGAGGGCATTGTATGAAATAAGCGTGGGGTAGGGGTAGAAAAAGTAAATTGCTAGATAATCATAGAATTTGATAGTAAAAAAAATTGAAAATTTGGAAATTGAAATTTATAATTGAATCTAGTAATAATAATTTGAGCTATAATTGCTAGTGTTATGTGGGATGATCCGATGAAAGTTCAAATGTTTAGTTGAGCCAATACACGTTATAGTGCATTTGTGGCCTATTTTAGTGAAATCATGGAACAAAAACATAATCCCGCTTGGTTTGAGGGATGCAATATGTTTAGCAGCCTAAACCTGAAATGTATCCAGGAAAATTATTATCATTAACCAATAAAGGTTGAGGTTGAGCGCCTCTGCTTAAGCATGTAGGTTTTGAGTGAAAAAAGAGAGGTATATGTAAAAAAAGAGAGAATTACGAGTAAAGTTTGAAGAATTTTGGAGCAAATAAAGTGAAGATCAAAAGATCAAAATTCCAAGAAATTTCAAAAAGTTGAAGATACCATAAATCAAATAAAATTAGGTGGTGAATTCAAAGAAATCAAAGATCAAATGTCAAAGAAATGAAGAATTCCAAAAGAGATCCATAGTGGTATCAATGATTGTAATTCTAGATTATGTATGCTTAGGTTGCTCAACTAAAAATACCTTGAGGATAAGGAGGTTTTCTGCGGATGGATTCGGAGGGTTGCATAAAATGAGCATTGTTCGGAAAAAGTGGGCGAGTGTTTATGAATATTGTGAGTATTTAAAGTATAGGAGGGTACTTTAGGAAAATTTTAGACACAAATGCATGCGTTGAGATCTTGGCATAATGGCTGAGCTAGAGTCGGATTGTTCTATGTGGTATTGGTAATTAGAAGTTAAGTTTAAATTTGCTTGAGGGAAAGCAAAGCCTAAGTGTGGGGTATTTTGATATTGCCATATTTATACCTATTTTTAGGCAATATTTAAGTACATTTTTATTAAATAAATTGATAATATGTTTAGAATAATGATACTTATGACTTTAAATTGTTATTTTTAGTAAATTAAAAGGATTTTCGAAGAGAGGGACCAAAAGTGACAATATGAGGTGATAAATTATTAATTAACTTGATTATCGATTAGATCTATGTAACAGGTAAGCGATGAATATATAAACAGTAAATAACCCAAGTATGAATCAAGATGTGTCGAATGATTAGATTACTCAATCCTCAGCAGAGCTCGACTAAGAACTTCCGCTGTAGAGGATACTTAGAGTTACAAAACAAGAACGATAACTTTGCTAAACAAATAAACCTCTAATCGTAATTGATCGTCCTCTGGTTCTAAGATGCATGCAAGCACCTATATATACAGAACCCTACTAAACTCACGGATGGACATGCCCATACCGGAGATACATATTAGACTAACTAACAAGCCCAATAAACGCAACACAAAATACGACCCAACAATCTCCCCCTTTGTGTCAAATTAGAGCGAGACTACTTCTTCTTGCTTGGGCCAGCAGCGGGAGCCTTCTTTACAGTATCAAACAGACATGTGATAAGAGCAAGGATAGTCTGTCTGAACCGAATGTACCATTGAATCATATCATCAAAGTACTTGATATCATCCGCTGTGTTCTGCTTGCATCGATGGATGATCCCTAAAACGTGTTCCAAGCATGCAGTGGTGTAGAGATGTTTGTCTGCCAAGGCGAAAAGACATTTCTGTCCTTCGTTCCTGGTAAACATGACAAAGTTTCTCTTCAGGTCAATCTTCCCCATCTGCATCATGTTGAGATCACTGGCAGAGCCAACAGGAGATATGGTAGGCTTCTTCTTAAATACGCTCGCAATCTCCTGATCCATCAAAGCAACTTCCATGATGTAGCATACAAGCATCCTCTTAAAATAGTCAATGATCGGACCGTATTCAGCTTCGTTTGTCAGAAGGATGTTGTGCAAGATAATCCAATCATGGGGATTAAGGTTGGGAAGATCTGCAAGTGAGATGGCATGTTCGGCCTTGGCAGATCCCCTTAGAACCTTGAAGCGAACATTGGTGAAGTTTCCTTCCCTGTACGGCTTCAGGACCCGAACATTGACGATTTTCTGAGCGCTCCAAGTCTGGTATTGGGGTTGAGCAGCCTTCAGATAAAAATCGTTTAAGTCCCGATCAACCTGTGGATGAGGATGAGGGAACTCTGCAATGTTGTCAAAGGCATGAAAAACAAACGCCTTTCGGGTCAGTGGCATGTCGAACTGTGAGTCGACAGTATTGGAACGATCTAAAGAGATCACAGGTTCCAGCCACAAGATACTTGGTGTGTCAATGGCTTCCTTAATCAGCCTCTTAAGAGTCCATGAAGGAAAAAGAGTTTTCCCGCTCTCAAGAAGGTCGTGGGCTTCTTTCTGTTTCCTTTCGGCTTCTTCAGCCTCTCTAGCCACACGAGCACTGATGTCAGCCTCGTTGTTTCGACTTTGCAGCTTCAGAATGTCGGCAATTGTCTCTTTATCATCATCTTCACTCTCCTCAGCAATGTTTTTGCCTTTGTCTTTCACCCAGAACCGGAGGCTTGGCCTACTGGAGGAGGTTCGGTTGTGTGAGTTGCTAAAGTAGGAGGTGGTTGAGACACTTGTTCTTTTTCCCCCCTTGTTTCGAAATGTACACGAAATCAAGTAGCCCTTCGATTTTGCTGAGTAGAGCGAGGGCGGGAGCGAGCTTCTCTGCAAGGGTACGGCGTACTGAATAATTGATGATGGGGTCATGTGCTTCAAGGATGTTGGAGATAGCAGAGTGGACATCCGAAACACACGATTTAACCACCTCTCTTTCAGATCGAAGAGAGTCAATCTCCTGTTGACAGTTGGAGAGTTGAGTACTCTTGACCTTTAGAGCGGTAGTCTTCCTTGCGAGAGCATCTATGAGAGAGTTCTCGGCAGCTAAGTCTTCTTGAAGCTTTGAGAGATGCTCCTCAATGGTGGTTCTGAAAGCTGAGTTGTCGTCAGAGATTTTTTGACGAAGCGAAGCGAACGACTGCAGCTCAGAAGCGACTGATGTAGCCAACTGGTTGATGATGGGTTCCAGCGTAGTCTTGGTGGCTTCAGCACTTTCCTGTAAAGATTTCAATAGGGAAGAGGCATCAGTAAATAGTTTATCAACTTTTTTGGTCGGAGCCTGATAGGCTTTGGTTGAGGCATTGGTGGCGGCAGTGGCGGAATCAAGGGAAACTTGATGAGCTTTGGAAAAAGCCTCAACAATTTTCTGAATTGCAGCTTCAGATATGGATGACTGAGAAGTAGAAGAGGAGGCGATGAGCGAGTCGATTTTGTCATTTAGCTCCTTGAGATGCCTTCGGGTGACAGGAGCGTCGTCATCGTCATCACTCTGTACTTGAAACGGACTATAATAGACCGAGTCAAAAGTCATATTTTCCCCGCCAAGGAGAGGTTCTTCATCCTCTGATGCGTGAGTAGGAGAAGATGGTGGTGGTGAAACTGTAGGTTCGGTAGTAGTAGTAGTTTCGGGTTGGGTGGGGTGTTCGGTTGTTGGTGTGGGTTCGGGTGCTGTGGTAGATTTTGGTGCGTCAGTATGAACCCCCGTATCAGATACGTTGGTTCTAACATCTGCAGTGGTGGTGGTTGTTGCTTCGGTAAAGATTGGTGGTGGTATTGGGATAGAAGTAGGTGGTATTTGAGTGGTGGAAGTTATGGGGGGAATAGAAAAAGGTATTGTGACCGGTGGAGAGGAGACAGGAGAAGGAGAAACATGAACTTCAGGGGTTGGAGATCGTGGTGGAGTATTGCCACATTGAGATCCATCCGAATCAGAACCCTCGTTCTCAGAGTCGCTTGAGGATGAAGCGATAATCAACTTTCGTCGCGGTTGGGTCCAGCACTTCGTTCTGATAAGCCCTTGAAAAGAACAGCGAACATTGCATTCCACTGTGGAGGTAGGCACGACTTCTTGAATTCCGTCACCGTAGTAAGCACCTCAGTGTACCCCATGTTGTAGAACATGTTGAACAGATGACCCATGGGAATGGTTTCCGGATTAACCCTCGAAGAATCAGCGTCAAACCCTAACAACGAGCAAAACCTCTGCTTTGAAATCGACGCCTTGTGCTCAAAGACATCGAAGAAAATCCTGTCAACGACCTTGTCGTAGTGTGCTGTGGCAAAGATTTGAGACAGGAACTCCATTGGAACAGCTTCAGCCCTGGTAAGAGCAGGAGCGATGGAGGAGTACTTCAAGCATTCGATGATAGGAAACATAAACGCATCGTACACCTGAGGAGTGAGATCGATGATCAAACTCTGCTGTGGGCGAATGGGCAGGATGTGGGACGTTGCGTGAACTGATGAAGAATCCGCCATTATTGAGATGAAAGTGGGAGAGATGATGAACAGTAGAGATTTAGAGGAATTTCTTGCTTTTTGAGAATTTAGGGCAGTAAAGAGGTAAACGGTGGATCACGTTGCCTTTTATACTATGGGTAAAGGAGAGAGAAAAATCTTCCCAAATCTTTGATTAAAAAACGAAGGGTTTTTCGAAGGTGACTGACGGGTGACAGTTTGCGTAGCCGATGATCACGCATGAGAGAGAATGTCAGGCCCTAATTACACGCCTTCCCATCACGCGCCGTTTTGGATATGAAACGGTTCCTATTCGCACGCGGTTCCCTTTTGCGCCGTTTGAAATCAAATCGATTGGACTCCCGCCGTTTGAAATCATTTTGTCATCTTATCCCTTTAGAATGAAACGACATCTTTAAAATTAAATCGCCACGTGGATCAATATTAACCACAACTTTTGATAACAACCAACCCAATTAAAATTCCTTAGAATTAATGAAACCAGAATTTTGGAAAATCAAAAAGATTTTCGTGCTGAGTGTGTAAAAGAAAAAGAAATAAAGCAACACTTTTGAGGGATTATGTGATGTCAATGAAGACAGGAAACAGTGGATCCCAGACATGAATCTCTTCCTTCAAAGTCAAGAGAGACTTTAAAGTGATTGTGTGGTTTCCCGTTGAATAACGATCAGACACTTATTAAGAAGTGTTGAAAGGCTTCTTTTAATTAGGCTTATGAGGGTGGATGTCGCTTCGATTCAGAATTCCTGATCTTGATATAAGACAGAAATCGAATGAAGTACTTGTGAGACCAATGTAGTCTGTTGAACAAGTAGGTTGGAGATAATTTAATTGGCAAGGTAAACTAATATATGTGTGAAATCTCAAAAAAATAAAACTGGATCCCAAGGGAAGAAATGTTATTGGACTTAACAATTTCATAGGAATCACTCAAAAGAAAAATAGAGATTTCATGTTGTACTCCCATGGATAAGGTCGTCAATTCATTAGTGAAAGCTAGAGCAAATTAATTGTTCACCGTCAATACAAAGTAGGTATTGAATTGTGAGTTTCACTTAGCCCGTAGTGACACGAAGCTAAGATCATGAACACATAAATTGTGCAACCATAAACCTCAGTGGTAATGTCTGAGAGTCTCAAGGGTTACGTTTGTGAAACGAGTGAGATGGAGAAAAATGATGTAGATGGTGTAAAGAAACCCAAAGTACCTCTGCTATGAAAAATAGGACTAAGCAGAAAACTCTTATCTCACGTGAGAAGAGAGTTAGGTAGCTCATGATTAGAATAAATATGAGAGCCTAATTGGGAAGACACGGTTTGTTTGTACCAAGTCAGTAAGGCTTTTATTCAGAATCAGATGAGGCTTTGGTCACATACAGCAGCATGCTTCTAGGGACACTTAGCTAATGAAATAAGTTACCCAAAACGAGACATAAAAATAAAAAAATAAGAGCCATTTTTTTTTGGAATTTTTGAATTTAAAAAAATTGAATAGGAGAAGAAAAAAAAAATTTAAAAATTGGTTTTTGGAATTTTTGATAAAATAATAAAAATAAGACATAGAAAGACAAAAAATTATACAAAAAAAATGTGGGAACCGAACCCGAGCGTTCGGTTTATTTCGGTTGAGAAAACTTTGGAACCGAACCCGAGCGTTCGGTCTATTTCGGGTGAGAAAAATCTTGTAACCGAACCCGAGCGTTCGGTCTATTTCGGTTGCGAAAATAATACAAAACATAAGATAAAGGAATTAAGAAAAAAAATAATACAAAAGATTTACAACCATAGAAACTACCTTTGAGTGATAGGCGAAAATCAGATGATACAACCGAACCCGAGCGTTCGGTCTATTTCGGCACACCAGATCAAGACCCGAACCCGAACGTTCGGTCTATTTCGCTTCTTACTTTTGATCTTGAGAGGTAATTTTTGGTACTGACTCCGATTCCATCATTCCAAGCCCTTGTAGAATTTTGTTAAAAGATGCTTCAGGAAGAGCTTTGGTGAAGATGTCAGCCAATTGATCAGTGGTTCGAACAAAATGAATTTCGACGTTCCCATATTCCACATGATCCTTAATGAAAGTGATACCTCAGTGCGATGTGCTTAGTCTTGGAATGTTGCACTGGGTTATGACAAATCCTAATTGCACTTTCAGAGTCGCAATATAGTGGGATCTTTTTCATATTGAGTCCATAGTCCCGGAGTTGGCTTTGGATCCAAATCACTTGAGATGTACATGAGGCAACTGTGATGTATTCTGCTTCAGCGGTAGACAAAGACACACAGGTCTGTTTCTTTGATTGCTAGCTAACCAACTTCCCGTCAAGGAATTGGCAGCCTCCAGTGGTGCTTTTCCTGTCTAGTCCACAACCTCCAAGGTCTGCATCTGAGTAGGCTTGAACGAAAAATCTTGAGTTTGATGGATACCATAAACCGAGAGAGGTAGTTCGTTTGAGATACCGGAGTATGTTCTTCACTGCAAGCATATGAGGTTCACGAGGATTCGCCTGAAATCTAGCACAATAACAAACAGAAAACATTATATCAGGCCTGCTAGCAGTAAGATACATTAGAGAACCGATCATCTGGCGATATAGCGTAATATCGACTGCTGGCTTATCCAAGGATGGAGTGAGTTTGGTGCCGAACGCCATTGGAACTTTAACCTTTGAGTCTCCCATCATGCCGAATTTAGCAAGGAGAGTCTTGGTGTAAGCTTCCTAGTTAATAAAGATGCCTTCAGGTCCCTGTCTAATATTTAAACCAAAGAAAAAGTTAATAGGACCCATTGAGCTCATTTCAAATTTAGTCTCCATCAGCTTTCTGAATTCAGCCGTTAAGCTAGGATTCGTTAAGCCGGAGATGATATCATCCACATAAATTTGAACAATCATAAGGTGGTTACCTTCCTTCTTACGAAAGAAGGTTGGGTCAACCGAAACTTGTTTGAATTTGGACATCTTTAAAAATTTGGTTAGCGTTTCATACCAGGCCCTAGGTGCCTGTTTCAGTCCATAAACTGCTTTGTCCAGAATATAGTAGTGATTGGGATATTTTTCATTGACAAATCCCGGAGGTTGCTCCACGTACACCGTTTCTTCGAGTTCTCCATTTAGAAATGCGCACTTTACGTCCATTTGGTAGACCTCAAAGTTCTTGTGTGCAGCGTAGGCAAGAAATATTCGAACAGATTCCAGCCTAGCTACAGGAGCAAAAGTTTCATCATTGTTGATTCCTTCCTCCTGACAGTATCCTTTCACCACTAGTCGAGCTTTGTTCCTTATAACATTGCCTTCCTTGTCTATTTTGTTCCTAAAGACCCATTTGAGACCAACAACCGATGCATCTTGAGGAGTTGGAATGAGGCGCCAAACTTTATTTCTTTCGAACTCATTAAGTTCGTCTTGCATGGCTTGAACCCAATCGGAGTGATCAAGAGCAGTGTTAACTGTCTTTGGTTCAACTTTTGAGACGAAAGAATTAAACATGTAAAACTCTACTTTTGAGAATAGAGATGTTTGCTTTGCCTTCAGTTGAGATCGGGTCAGGACCTTTTCAGAGACATTACCCACAACCTGTGAAACAGGATGATCTCTAGTCCATTTGACAAGAGGAGGGTAATTTGGATCATATGATGGATCTAATTCAGCATTTACCATCTCTTCTAGTTCAGATTGACTGTCATCGTCATAAAACAAGTCGGCATTCTCCCCCTCGACTGATGAGCTTTCAGGTAAATCTTGAGTTTCCGGAGCTACAGGAGTTTCGGGTGGTGTCGAGCTTTCAGGTGTTGCAGTACCTTCGGGTGCAGTAGAGCTTTCGGGAGCTGCAGTACCTTCGGGTGCAGCTGGAGAAGTGTTCTCCCCCTCAACTTGTGAACTTGGCTGTTTTGAAGAAGATGGATTCTCCCCCTCAACTGAAGCACTGTGCTGAGAAGGTTCAGTTGAAACTGATTCTCCTTCACCCAATCGTTTGGCAGCGTCATCGACGATTTGCTTCAGATGATCAACTTTGTTGTCCGCTGCATTAGCTTCTGAGAGAGTAGCCTTCTCCGGTTCATTGAACAACTCCATAAACTGCTCAAACAAATTTGCAATCGAGGCGGTGACTTGGCCTGTTTGAGAGAAGATTTCTCCAACTATTTCTTCCGTGGCCTTCAGCTTCTTGACATAGCTTTCATCGAAAGTTACGTAATACGTTTCTTCAATCTTCCTCGAACGCTTGTTTAAAACCATGTATGCTTTCGAAGTGAGAGAATATCCCAGAAAAATCCCTTCATCGACTTTTACATCGAACTTGTTACGATGTTCTTTAGAATTGAAGATAAAGCATCGTGAGCCGAATACGTGGAAGAATTTGACATTTGGCTTTCTGTTGTTGATGATCTCATAAGGAGTAAGAGTGAAACGCTTATTGAGATAAGACATGTTCTGCGTAAAACATGCTGCAGCAATAGCATCAGCCCAGAAATATAGAGGTAGAGAAGCGAAACTTAGCATGGTTCGTGCAGCCTCACACAAAGAACAGTTTCGTCTTTCGACAATCCCATTTTGTTGAGGGGTGTAAGGAGCTGAGAAGTTGTGGCTAGTCCTTTTTTCTGCTAGAAGTCTTCAAATGCTTTATTCTTGAACTCCAGCCCATTGTCGCTTCTGATGTTGCGAACGACTTTCCTCAGTTGCACTTCAACCTGCTTGGTGAACATCTTTAGCTTGAGAGTTGCTTCAGATTTGTGCTTCAGAAAGAACACCCATGTAAAACGTGAAAAGTCATCAACAATAACAAGAATATACTTGCTACCACCAATGCTTTCGATAGACGATGGACCACACAAGTCAATGTGAATCAACTCAAGTGGTTCAACGACTTTAGTGTTTATGATGGATGGGTGACTTTGTCGACTCTGCTTCCCTATTTCACACGCAGCACACAGATGTTCTCGATCAAACTTGAGCAATGGAAGACCCCTAACATGACCTCCGGTGACAAGTTTGTTGATATCCTTAAAGTTGAGATGGGAGAGCCTTCGGTGCCACAACCAGCTTTCGTCAAAGTGTGCTTTGGATAACAGACATATAGCTGGATTTCCTTTGATAGGTTTGAGATTAAGAGGAAACATTTTGCCTTTGCGCTCTAATTTGAGAATCACTCTTTTTTTTTCTTCTCTATTATTTCCGAACCCTCATCATCAAACGAAACTTTAAGACCGGTACCTCCAACAAGCTGAGATACACTGATGAGGTTATGCTGTAGTCCTTCAACATATGCAACTTTTCTAATCGTGAAGTCTCCATTTGTAATCATCCCATAACCTTTTATTGTGCCGCATGAGTTGTTCCCGAATTTGACATTCCCGTCGTTTGGAAGAGATCGAAATTCCCTCAGTTCTTCCTTCCTCCCTGTCATGTGACGTGAACAACCACTGTCAATATACCATTCTTCGTCGAACTGCTCGTCACTGATAACCTGCAAAAATCAAGCAGATTTAGGAACCCAAAGTTTCTTGGGTCCACGTGAGCCTTTCACAGGAACAGGAATAGTAAGAGAGATGTCAACAAGATATGTTCTTTTTATTAAAGTTGTATCATCTTTCTTTTTAATGGTGAAAACTTTAATTTTGTTGGGATTTGTTACAGACGGTTTGGGTTCAGGATTTGACGTTTGGGCCTTGGAATGCTTTTGAACATTCTTGACTGAGGAAACCTTCGATTTTCCTTTCAAATCTGCTGAATGTTTTGGATTTTGAGTTTGAACAGAGTTGGATTTAGAATGGGGTTGAGAAGAATTAGAACGAGAGAAGTTAGACTGAGAAGTTTTCTTGACTTGAGGTTCTAGGTGCCCCTTTTGTTTTTGGTCATTAGTGGGACCGAACCTTGAACCTTGATTGCTTTTGCTCTCGGAACCGAACCTATGCTTTCGGTAGCTGGTGTTCTCTGAACCGAACCTTTCCCTTCGGTTGTTATTCCTTTCAGAACCGAACCTGTCATTTCGGTTGTAACTACTTTCTTGCATTCTCATAGTACTTTTCTCTGACTTGGAATTTTTGTCATGATAAGAGAAATGGGCGTTTTGAGATCGCCAAAACTGTTTTCATTCTGAGAGATTCTTCTTGTATCTCAGATTCCTCTGCTGCTTCTGATCCTTTACTTGCTTCGGCTGTCGGTGGATGTTGGCTTTTTTGCTTTTGCTTTTTGTCAGCCGGTTCACTTTGAACTGATGATGTTTCGCTCGAAGGAGTGACTTCTTCTACAGGAACTTCTTTTGTACTACTAGTACTTGGCACGTCAAAGTTATCAGGCTTGTTTAGTGGCTCCAACACATACCTGCCTTTGGTTTTCCAGGAAGTTCGCTCTGACAGGCCAACAGTTTCGTCTACATTATCTATAGGAGCAGACCAGAAGAATTCATCACAACCATCTGCATTATCTTCGTTTACAATGGCTGTGAGTTCAGCTGTCTGATGTTCGGTTATGCCTGTGACCTTATATACCTAATTTGGTGTTGTTCTCACCTTTTGGTACACAACATCCTTTTTTTCTAGAACCGGAGACTTATTTTGAGACAAACGAGCAAACTCCACAAAATTTTTAGAAATAAGATTTTTGTGTTTTTCGGGTTCGCTCTTGATAAACTCATAACAGTCAACTTCATCCTCTACAGAAATTTCACTCATATCATCATCCTCATTAAGCTCAGATGCGTTTTCAACGTCTATTTTATTTTCTGAGCTCAAGTTGGCATTCAATGAGTCAAATTTTTGTATGGTTTCAGTCCTTAGTTTCAGTTTATCATTTTCATCCAAAAGGTTTTTCAGCATGTCCTCATGGTCCTTGGATTTTATGAAATATTCAATTTTGTCTAGACCATACATGTAGGTTGGATTTACATCATCAGACGAAACTACACTTTCGCAATTATATGCTTCAGCGTCGATTTCATCCTCCTTGAATTCAAGGAAGGGCAAAATCATGCGATGAATTTTCTGTCCTATTTCACAGTTCAAATGAAGTTGAGTGATGTTAGAATAAAGACGCTTAGCAATTAAACAAAACACATTTCTTTGTTTCAAAAGTTTCAAATTGTCTCTTTGTAAATAAATGTTTTCATCTTTGGATTTAATCAGCTCCGACTCATTCATCTCTATCCACATCCTCCGTTCCTCACTCTTTGATGATACCCTGCTTATTTGGTCAGTTAGGTTAGAATTGGTGACCCGTGTTTGAGTTAAACTGCTATCTAGATTTGAGATTCTTGAGTTTAAGCTTTTCAATTCTTTTTCATATGAGTTTTTTGGGACTTTATATGAAATAAAAACGGATTGTACCTTCTTGATTAATTCATCAAGCTCATTGAATTGCACGCTGAGAGGTTTTGCTGTGAAGCATAAGTCCTCTCGCTCCTTCGTTTCTTCATTCCCACCGTCTGTATTGTATCCCCTCATTTGAGATACATCCGTCACCATCAAGTACTTCCCACTGCTTTCTTCACCTCTAGCAACATACGCCTTTCCATGAGATGGCTTCCTGACCTCATCATCCTCTGAGTCGGTTGACCAGACCTGCACACCACCGAACTCATCGTCCGTTGCCGAACCCTGCACAATTAAAGCATTCATTGAAGGGTTAGCAGTAGCTTTCTTTCTCTTGATATCTTCCAGCTTTTTCATCAGCACAGCCTCTTCAACATTTTCCTCGTCCTTCTCTGCCATTTTCTTCAAGACAGTCTTTGGCATAGTGGTTCTTTCCTCCACAGTAGTAGCAGTTCACACCAGAATCTCCTTCAGCTTTCGGCTCTTTCTTTGGTTCTTCGGCCTTCGGTTCCTCCCTCACCTTTTCAGAACTATAACTTCCCTGTCAATTCTGATTCTTATTTTTAAGGAATCTTTTCTTAATGAACATCTTTGGATTTGACACCATCATTGCATAATCTTCAGATGAAAGATCATAGTCTTCTAAGTTGAGATCTTCATCCTCTACTAGACTTTTGCTTTTGGACAGAAGAGCCAAGGATCCCAAGCTTGAAACCACACTTTTCTCTTGTAAGACTATCTTTTCTTGAGATTTCAGAATCCCTACTAGCTTTGCCAAGGAATAAGATTTGAATTGCTCATGAGCTTTAACAGTGGACACAACTGCTCTCCAATCAGATCTAAGACCATTCAAAAAGGTAACTTTTTGTTCAATCAGCTTCCTTTCTATATCGTGTTTGATCATCTTACTAAGAAGATGATTGAAGCGATCGAACGTCTGAGTAACAGTTTCATCAGGATTCTGCTTAAATTCGCCAAACTCTGATAAGAGTAAAGTTTGAATGGAATGCTCCAGATCTTCATCTGTGGAATATAACTCTCGCAGCCTATCCCAGATCTCTTTAGCAGTGCTGCATGAACTCACTAGCCTGAACGTATCAGATTGAAGAGCAAATCGAATCAGTCTTAATGCTTTAATGTTGCACTGAAACTTTTCCTTTTCGTCTTGAGCAACATCCTTTACGTCTTTTAAAAGATCATTGTACTCTTTCTGAGTTTTAATGATTTTTGACGTTGCAGAATGAGCAAATGGTCCAGAAACTATTGCTTCCCAAATAAGGCATCCATTGTCTTCCGATCCAATGACATAATCTTCGAAGTGATGTGCCCAGACTTCATAATCCTGGGTGTAAAGAATAGGAATTTTCGTCGTTGATCCGATGCTGTTTGAGATATTGATGGGATTTGATTGTGACTCGTCCATGCTTGATCGTTTAACCTGTTTGAAAGATCAGACTCGTAATGAATAATATTAGGGCAAAACAAATAAATGCTGAGTTACGTCAATTATGGAATGACGGCTCAATAAATATTAGTTAATGCGGAAAAAACCTAATCGCAAAAAATTTCACAGAAAAGATGTGTATGAATTACACAGCCTCCTGCTTTGATACCAATTGATAAATTATTAATTAACTTGATGATCGATTAGATCTATGTAACAGGTAAGCGATGAATATATAAACAGTAAATAACCCAAGTATGAATCAAGATGTGTCGAATGATTAGATTACTCAATCCTCAGCAGAGCTCGACTAAGAACTTCCGTTGTAGAGGATACTTAGAGTTACAAAACAAGAACGATAACTTTGCTAAACAAATAAACCTCTAATCGTAATTGATCGTCCTCTGGTTCTAAGATGCATGCAAGCACCTATATATACAGAACCCTACTAAACTCACGGATGGACAGGCCCATACCGGAGATACATATTAGACTAACTAACAAGCCCAATAAACGCAACACAAAATACGACCCAACATGAGGAACATGGGAGACTTGAAAGACAAGAAAAGAATAAATCCTCGATAAATACTGAATTCACGACGTGGCAAAGTCGGCCACGACGTGGCACGAGTGTTCTAGAAGATAGACATCGCGACGCAGAGGATTTGCTTATACGGTACGGATAGCTTGAAGCCCACGACGTGGCAAAGCTGGCCACGGCGTGGCGCGGGTTTTTGGAGATTATTTAAGTTCTCCTGATTATTACGAAATGAAGAAGCTTTTGGCTGAATGAAAGAGTTCCAGGAGACGATTCAAAGCGAAAGAAGAGTTCTGGAAGAAGGTTTTCAACACCAAAAAGAATAGAGGTTTATATCTTAGTTAAATTAGAACATGTCTTTTATTACTTTTAGCTGTGTTGGTTTAGTTGCTATGATGAGCAGCTGAATCTAGCTACTCTTGTTTAGCTAGATGAAGCTTCAACCTTTTGAATAGTTCAATGTTTATGGATTAAGTTTAGTTGGTAAAAATTTCTTGTGTTTGATTTGCATAACCTAGCATGCTATTGTTTGCTTTTCTAATTGCTTGATTGCATGTTCTGTGTAGCTTAGTGACCATTAAACTGCATGAACTTGTTTACCTAATGATTTACTGAACATTGAATTGTTAGAGCTATGATTGACCAATTTTAGTTAGTAATTAGAATAAATAAAGCTTAGTTGTGCTAAAGAACGTGTATTGTGATCATAATTGCGTTTATACAACAAATCTTACATAGTATATTTGCATTCATAATTAGTCCTGTGTTTAATTATGTGTGAACATACATGGTTTGACATGAATTAGTTAATTATTGGTAAGTTAGAACTAAATTACTAATATAACTAAAAACCAACTTAATAATCCGTAATCATTAGCTAGCCATAAGGAAAAAGTGGATTCGAACTAGACAAGAGTGTGTTTTTAATTATTGAATTTGAATTTAAGTTCATATGATCTTGTAAAATCAGATAAAACCCCTTTTAAACTTGTTAATAATTAGGTTAATTTAATATAAGTAAATTAATTAGAAACACCGTTCCCTGTGATCTCCACCCGACTTCCCAAGCTATACTGTAATCTGACTAGGTACACTGCCTATAAGTGCATAGTTGGTTAAGTTTGTTAGGTTGTAAATATTAAAATTAGTGAGTACTTCTTGTGCACATCATTATCTTTGTGATATAAGTGTGCATACAATAAGATCCAACATTTAACTTACAATATAAAACAATTGCACCCACATACAAATACAATAATATACAACATACAACAATTATACTAGTAATGGGACCACATTAAAATACAATAAGATATAATATGCTTCATATAAACATGCACGTCCATTACATTCATACATGCAAATGACAAAAATCATATTAGTCTAACAACCAACTTTCGTTCATAACATTCATCAAAGTTAAACCTAACCAACATAGTAATCTGGAAGCAAACTTAAATAAAACTTCATACAACCAATTCTCCCTAATCAATATCCAATCGATTTTCACCTGTATTGCCTTCTCCATTTTTTCCTTTAACCCTCTTAGCCAATTTTTTATTTATAGTCCTCTCAGAAAGCGTCCTTTTCCGTGTACCCATTGTTTTTGCTTTCTCTTCATCTACTGCAGCTTCATTTGATTTTACACCACTACTCCCCCCCCCCTTAACATCTTTACTAGTTGATTTCTTTCTCTTCAGCTTGAGTTTTTTGGGCTTATCAACTTTTTTGGGTTTCTCAACTTGAGGACATGTAACCTTGTTGTGACCAACTTGTTTACACATTGCATAGAATTTTCTTCCCAACCTTTGGCACGGTGTGTCTAGTACTCTTTTCACTTGAGTCCTTCTTTTTATTAACTTTTGGCCTGCCTGACATTTTTCTCCTCAAAGGTGGCAGTGTCAGTATGAATTCAGTGCATGGCCACATATTGCTACCATTCATCCCATGCATTGGATACTTGTATGTGTTCTTGTAAATAGCTTTAAAGAACATGGGATCCACATAACTTCCAACATCTCTATTTATGTAGGAGATAGTTGAAACCAAGTGCACACACCCATATCCATTTTATTGACATACTATACAAGAACATGTCTTTTTGTCCAAATCCACCACAAAAGACTCTGCCAAGTTTCTTGTCTCAAACTGGTTTAAACCAGTTGGTAAAACCTGCCAATATCTAATAACATTGTATAGAAGTTAGTCTATGTTTAGTAGTGTTGATGTTAGTCAAACACATTTTTTTTTACCTTTGAGCTTTTTTCAGTTGATTGAGTAATGTTATAATTTCTAGACAAGGTTTAAATTCAGGCCATGAATCGCCTTTCATGCTCAAATTAAACTGTCTTTCCATAACATTCAATCTAATCTCTTATAGCATTGTGATGATTGATTTTTTCCTTGCATCTTTTATGGCATTGTTAAAACTCTGTAACACCTAGTTCCTGGTATGCATTTTAATTAAAGTAAACTCATGTTTTGCTCTGGGACTCGGCGAGTTGGAGGCCCAAATCGTCGAGTAGACTCAAATTTGGATCGGTAGGATAAGTGACCTACTCGACGAGTCAGGAGACCGAATCGACGAGTAGGATTGTCTGAATGAAACCCTAATATTTGGGGTTTGCACCCTATTTAAACAAATTATAACACCCCAACCCAGCCTCCATTGTTCCTCCCAACCCAGAGAAACCCTTAACTCGAACCCTAAACCTCTTTTGAGTGTTCTTTGAGATTCTTGGTGACTTTTGTGTGCATTTGAAGTTGGAAGAGAATAAGAAAGCTTGGGAGTTCAAGCGGAAGCTAGTAGATCCAGAGGTTTTTCTTCATTCGCAATTCATTCAAGGTAAAAAGTGTGAACCTTGACCATCTATCTCTTAGATCTTGTTTCGGGGCTATTTTATACCCTTTTTATGAGTTTGTGAAGTTATAATTGGATTTTGTGAGTGTGTTTGGAGTTACACTTCAAATCTGGAACCATTGAGGGTTCTCATGGCATAAAGGTGCCAGCTTTATGGCCATGGGAGACCCATGCTTCTTATATACCTCTTTTTATGGCTTTTTGAGCCAAAAACTACATGCATGGACGTCAAGATTGGAACTTTATGTATAAAATGGACCTTACGAGGTCAGATCTATGGTTTTGATGCATCAAGACCCATTATAATTAACTGAATAGTTTTGGACAAAGAAGGACTCGGCGAGTCGGGTCGCATCCCCCCCCCCCCCCCCCGAATGTTTTCTGGTAATTGTCTTTTATTGAGTGGGAGGAACACTCAACCTGTTATCATTATTAGTTACTAGTTCCAATTAAGCACCTTTGGCTTAGTCAGCTTTTATCTGACCAATTACATAATACCATGTAGGCTCATCAAACAACAAGTTCGGTCCTAAAATATCAAACCATTTTTCTAATGATGCGAATAAACTATTGTAGAAAGGGTTAATGACTTATAAGAGTAGCATAGTTTAGGTTTTGTTCACATTTGGTCCTTCATGTTTTTTGTCCATATATTGTCATTGAACTTGTTTGTATTGTTCACATTACATCCTTCTAATCGACTAAATCCTACACTAACCGGTCATAAGAATGTAATGTGAACAATCCAATCAAGTTTAATAATATTTAAGTATGAATATGAATGATATTTTGGAATCTATTATCTACACGAACTGCTGGCCCATATGAAACTTCATAAATAAGTGTGTTTGACTATTCGAGACCTAGACAAAATAAATTATTTGAAGATATTGTTATTTTTTTTAATTGGGTGGTGCATCGGAATCATAAATTCTCTATTCCGTAGAATTCATGGTTTTAAAACCCCATTTTGAACTTTATGATGTAATAGTTCTATTTCGTCTTTAGCTTCTTGCTAAGACTTTTTTGTTTTTTATTAAAATTTAACCGTTAAAAAAAATAATAATAACTTCAAGAACTATACGTGAACACAACATAAACTATATTACCTTTTATCCTTAATTACAGTTAAAACTTTGATGACAAGAGATAGCAAATTAAAACCATTTTTTAACAGTCTTTAGAAGAAATTAATAAATGACACGAGATGGCAAATTAAAACTTTAACAATCTTTAGAAGAAACTAGTGAAAAAACCTGCGTTGCGGGATTGGATTTTTTGTTTTTCTATAAGCAGATTTTATTATCATAGTTAATGACCAAAAGTTAAATCCATTGGATACAATGATTGCAGATTGATAATAAATATACATAACATAAAATTTTAATTAGATACAATTAAAGTTACAATTTAATCTTTGGTGACTACACAAAGTTGGAAGTTAATCTTCACGACATTGTATGTTTCAATACATTGGATACAATGATTATAGTCTTGTGATCAATGTATACTTACATTCAACTAAAGACATGTTTATTCATTATTGGACTGTGATTCCAGTAACATCAGAATTTGCTGTGGTTTCTATTCCAGAATTTAGCATCCTTTGTTGAAATTCCGGTGGTCACCAAAAAACTATGGAGGCGGCTGCTATCAAGATTCTAGCAGTTAGAGCCCATATCTCATACACCCTGATGTCGTTTGTTTTGTGATAGAAATAGTGAAGCAAGTATTTGTCTCCTCTTAATTCCCACTCCTTTTCTCCTCTATTTTCATTTTGAATCATCATCCATCAAAATCCCACTTTTTTAAACAACCCCATGTTTCTTTTTCACTTTAATACAGAAATAAATATTAAAGAGAGAAAAAAGAGTATGAATACAAACCTTTGAGAAACATTTTCAAAGGAGCATAGAATATTGATTCTACTTCTTCAGCATCCCTCAATGCGATTTGAATATCATCTGTATCCTCTTCGTCGGCTCTACCAGAGTAAGATGACAATTTCGATGATCGTTGAGTTAGAATGACATTGATATCGTCCCCTTCTTCGAAATATAAACAGAAACACAAAAGTTATAAAGATTAGGTTCATATATTTGAACAAAAAAATGAAGTTGTGTAAGAAAAAACATGTGTTTGCAATATACAACCATATTGACAAACTTTTAATCTTAGAATTATATAATTTTTTTATAAACCACATAGTAATCAAAGATGAATATAAACAACCGACATTCATACCACAGGTAGAGATTTGAGTGGTAAAAATATCCAAATTATAAACTGACATTTATGCCCCTGTTGGAGTATTCCTTTTTGAGAATAATCATTAATCAATAATCATATACCTGTGTACATAGGAATACACCAGTGAGATTCAAATTAATAACGTCCTGCCATTGAGATGTCTTCATCCTCATCAACAAACCACCCTTTATAATCCCTGTATGTATCATTGCACTGATTGAGGTTGGATTAAAAGGGTTTAAGGTTTAGGGAGAGATTGATGATAGAATTTTGTAACCTGCATTGTTGACCAATACATCAATAGTCCCCCACGCATCAACTGCCTGTAATAATTATAATGTCAACAAAATTATAAATCTTTTTTCTAGACTAAGAATTAGTTAAGTGGTGAATAATGAATTATGGGTCACGGTTTTGATCATAGATGCAACATCTGGTTCTTTTGAAACATCTCCTTCAAATGTAAGTGCCTGACCACTTGCTTCCTCGATCTGGATCAGAAAGGAAATAGTCACTTCCAATATATTATATACGATTGCCATCACAATTTACAATTTATCACAAGAGAAATTAAGCTATTGATTCACCTGTTTACAAACCTGTTCTGCTTCATTAGACGATCTGGCATAATTAACCAAAACCTTACAACCAGCTTTGCCTAAAGCTAGGGCAACCGCTTTCCCAATACCTCTAGACGCTCCGGTAATACTTGTATTGGAGATAAAGAGTTGTCGTTCAAGAATTTCCTGGTCAACAATTTGACTCGCAAAGAATAAACACTAAAAAGATTATATATTTCTTCCTTGCCTATGATCCATACTCCACCAGTCACAAATCCAATAACTGGCCTTGGGTTATCTATGTTTTTGGGCAAGTATATATTGAGTCTGAAATTTTATTTTAAAGAATATATGATTAGGGTAAATAGAATAAAGATAAATTGTGTTGGCATCTCAATCACAAATTTACATTACCTAGTTCTAGGTTGATCTCCATAAACTATTCACTATTCTTCTCTGCATTTGGCTTGGAAAGGAATATTGATGTAAAACTGTAAAAGAAAAACTTATTCAAAGCTCACATGTTGATTCAGTAGAGCGAATCTATTGTCGCCGGCAACAACACATCACCGATTAAAATAAAGCAATGACAGTGAAGATGAAGAAGTGGACTGACATCGTGAGGTGGTGGTGTGCTACCAATAGCGGTCCTTCAGTATAGAGAGAAGGGAAGTGAAATATGTAACGCCCGCAAATCTGGGCTAGTCAAATTTGAGGCAATAGGGGTCGAAAACGACTTTTTGACAAAAGATTATTTAGAATAAATAATCTTAACTAAGTTGTAGAGTATGTTACAAGGTTTTCGTACATATAAAGAACGCCGAAAACCGAGTTATAACGAAGAAGTTATGACCCGTTGAAGTTTCGCGACGGAACCGTCACGATACCGGGAAGCGTAAATAGTGAATTTACGATAGAGCGAGATTTAGCCTTAGAAATCTAAAAGAAAGTCGTAGAATATGTTAAACTAAGAACATCAATAAAAAGAACGCCCAAATCTGACTTCGTATGAGGAAGTTATGATTTTTCTAAGATTTAGCATAGCAGTGCACAGCCCGAAATCTGAATTTTAGATCGGTCGATTTTTAGCCGACGGGATCTAAATGAAAGTTGTAGTACTCGTAAATACCAACGCGTGGATATAAAGAACGTCGATAATAGAGCTCGTATGAAAAAGTTATGGACGAAACTTAGTCCCTACTTTTCGAGCGCGGCGAATTCGATACAGTTTCGTAAATACGAGATAGAATGAGAATTAGCCAACGAGGTCTAAATGAGAGTTGAAGATCTCATTAATAGGAACTCAACGGTAAAAAGACAGACAAAAATGGAGCTCGTATGCGAAAGTTATGGGCGAAGCTTAGTCCCTACTTTTCGAGCGCGGCGAATTCGATACAGTTTTGTAAATCCGAGATAGAATGAGAATTAGCCAACGAGGTCTAAATGAAAGTTGAAGATCTCATTAATAGGAACTCAACGGTAAAAAGACAGACAAAAACGGAGCTCGTATGCAAAAGTTACGGACGAAGCTTAGAGACTACTTTACTATAAAACTCCTATAAATACAAGGGTGAACTCCTCATATTTTCTTCACACCATAAGCCTTTCTTTCTCTCTCTAACTTCTCTCTAACCTCCCTAAACCCCTCCCAAGTCTAGGGAACCTCCCTATCACGAGAAGAAAGCCCCGGAGCGCCCGACGGCTCCGAGAAGAAAAGCTTTCGGCTCGGAAACGCTGCTCCAGCGAAGCCCGGTTTTTAATAAAAACCCGTTGTAAGTGAGCTACGCCTATAGTATATTTAATATAGATTTTATTTAATTATAGTAACATTGTTAGAACCTTAAAATAATTATTTAGGCTATTATTATGAGTTATATTGAGTGTTATTTAACGCTTATATAATAGTAATAATAGCTAGACTATTAAATTAGTCCCGTCAAGCGTTAGACTAAACTCTAGTGGTAATGATACTAGGTTTCGTCAAGGGATAATTGTTTTAAGAGTAACGAAGTGCTGTCCGAGTGCCGACTCACCACCTTTCAAGTGAGTGCATGGTCTCTTTCATCTTACACATAGATATGAAGTATTTTAATATAAATTACGTGTTATGTGTGCATATTGTCTGAATACTTGTTGTCTATGCTGGTGAAAGATTTTTATACATGTTTTAAAAGATGTAAACTGTATAAAGTATTTTATATCTACAAAATATGTTGGGTAAAACATGGGTAGATGAATGATGATGGATAAAAGCTGAAATAGAGGAACATTAGTAGTACGGACCTAGTGCCCTATAGGTATACATTGGCAGCAGTGGACCTAGTACCCTATAGATGAGCACTGGCAGCTGCGCCACAACCCGTAGATGATTTAGATCTACGGTAAACGTCCTAGCAGCTGCGCTATAAGGATAGTATCGGCAGCTGCGCCTAATAGGGAGCCTTATGACCATGACAGTAGTGTTTATAGGTCAATACCGGCAGAAGCGCCTCATAGAAAATGTCCTAATTCTGGCAGCTGAGCCTAAGTGACAATATTAGCAGCTGCGCTTGACCAATGTGTCATTGGCAACAATGGACTTCATGTTGTTTCCTTAGGATGATCCTTAGGAATGAATGAATGAGAAATAGCTGATTCTTAGGGTAGATCCTTAAGAATAAAGAAGATAATGGGGATGGGTAATTGGGTTGATTGTTTGATTGTTTAAACATAATAATTATATTATTGTGGGTTGAAAACCCTATGTACTCACCAGGTTTCCCAACCTGACCCACTCAGTTTATTTATATCACAGGTGTTGATATGAAGTGACATTACACTGAGAGATTTAAAGAGATGTAGATCACTAGTGTAAATAATTGTAAGTTCTGTTTATGCTTATGTTTCTGTATTAACGATGACATCCCAAACGTTTTAAAATGAAATAAATACGTTTCTTCGAAAATGTTTTAATAACGTATTTACCATGTTTTTCTGGGAACAAATTCCGCAACATTTTTATAAAATGAAGTACTCTGATTTTTATAAAGCATAAACAACATCGGTCTTTTTTGGCCGTGAAAATGGGGATGTCACAGTTGGTATCAGAGCATTAGTTTAAGCGAACTAGGAATATGGATTTATTTCTAGACTTAAACTTAGAATGCTAAGCGATGATTGTGAGGTGTGAGCACTAGCTTATTTTAGGAATTATGCCTAAAATGCTTTTATGTGCTAAATGCTTTATGCCTTATATGCTGTTATTTATTCGGATCTATGGTCTGTTGCCGACCGGATCTGGAAACCTTATATGTTTAGGATTCTAAACGTACGACTACGATATTAGAACTAGCATGTAAACGTTTCGGAGTGATAAGGATGATTTAAACGTCAATCCTAAGTAAAGGTCTAGATTCACCTTATTCGGTGTATAGATCAAGATGGCAAGGACCCGTAGCGGAAACGTGAATGCAAATGAGAATAGGAACCAACCCCTAGTGGTTCAGCAAATACCTGTTGTAGAAGAAGTTGCACCTGAGCCAGTCACGATGGCTAGAGTTCAAGCCATGATTCGGGCTATGCGAACTGAATAAAGGGAAGAAATGAGGAGGATGTCGAATAGGGACGAACCTACTATGCCCAATGAGCAACCCGAGCTGATTCCCGAGCAATCGGAGGAAGGGAACTACAGTCGCCAAGTGAGTCAAGTGGGGACTCAAGATGGCCTGGAGAGGAGAAACGACAAGGATGGGCGAATGTACAAGAATTTCTTGGGTGCGAAACCACCAAGTCTCTCAGGAAGCCCAAAGCCTGTTGAGATTATGGATTGGATCTCCGAGATGGAAATGGTGTTTGAGAGCTGAGACTGTAGCGAGAAACAGAAGAATGTCTTCGCCGTAAGACAACTGAAAACTGGAGTCTTGAGCTGGTGGAAGCTATTGGCAGATACGATGCCACGAGGAGAAGCCTTAAGGATGTCATGGGAAGAGTTCTTGGAACAGTTGAAAATGCAGTACTGCTCGGAGATAGATCTGATAGACCTAAACAACGAGTTTCAGAACCTGAAGAAAGGGAAGATGAGTGTTGATGAGTATGCCACCGCATTCACCAAGAGGATGAAGCTATTCCCCTACTTGGTGCCTTCTAAACTCTCCAAGATTGATAGGTTTGCTAACGGACTGCCCACTGACTTTGGCCCAATGGTCAAAATGGCAACTACCTTGAAAACAGCTGTTAGGGCAGCTAAGAACGTAGAGGCCCAGGTAAGAGAAAATGGTCTAGAAAAAGATAAGTCAGGAGAGAAGCGGAAGTTTGAAGGATCTTCAAGGTCCAAAAAGGAAAGCAAGACTACCCAAAGAGAGAGGGGGCTACAAAGCCATATGTGCCGCCAAAGCAAAAGGCGAGAACATTTCAAATGATTCTTGACGAAGCAGATGACAATGCGAAGATTCAGGAGTTAACGCTTGACATCCAAGGATCGAGTTATGGACTAATCGTGTAGATAGTACCTCGCGATGTAGCCTGTTAGGGGCATAGTTTAGGGTGAACTTGAACACCTATGTAAACATTTTAAGGAATAATATAAAACCTTCGTTTTGATATTTTATGTGTTAAACTGTTATGTGATTTTCTTGTATGGTGACTTGGAAAACTGCGAGACAATACTTGGGACAGGTATGAGTAGGTGTGGATGGTAGTAGAGGTCTATACTACCGGAAGCACAGGACTCACACTTGGATCAGGGAAAGTCACAAGGTTACCAAGAAGCTAGTAATTGATTTCGTTTTATTCAAGTGTGTTGTTACCATCGTTTCGGTAATGACTAAGAAGATTGTTGATATTCCGACCCTAGTGGTCATATCGAATCAAGTCCGACTACGATGAGTATGTTGTGTGGTTCAGAGAACCAAGTTTGATGTAGCGTCCGACTTAAACCAAACGGTTGAAATCAAAGCGATCAATAGAAGTATCGCACTCGTTGTTAAAGAAGTTGGTGGCTAGAAATGCCTAATGTTAAAGTGTGATTATATCACATTAGAACATGAAGGAAGGCATAGTCTGTTTTAGAATTTAACTCTAAGAGACCTAAGTCTAAGTGTTGCAACATACGATGATAGGTCATTAGAATATGACACATCGATCTATAGTAGTAATAAAAGAACTTATCTCAAGTCCGTATCCAGCAAGGATCGAGATTGTGACTTGAAGGTCATAATTTGGAGTCTAACCTGAGGTAGAGAGCAGGTGCACGATCGAGTACTCTTACAGTCAATGAGTTTAAGAGATAGAATTGAAGGAATGTAGAAGTTATAATTATTACCTAGGATGAAGAGATGACGTATGGAGTCATTATACGACCCTGTTTCATTGATGATTCCGGGACGTAATCATCCTAAGGGGGAGATAATTGTAACGCCCGCAAATCTGGGCTAGTCAAATTTGAGGCAATAGGGGTCGAAAACGACTTTTTGACAAAAGATTATTTAGAATAAATAATCTTAACTAAGTTGTAGAGTATGTTACAAGGTTTTCGTACATATAAAGAACGCCGAAAACCGAGTTATAACGAAGAAGTTATGACCCGTTGAAGTTTCGCGACGGAACCGTCACGATACCGGGAAGCGTAAATAGTGAATTTACGATAGAGCGAGATTTAGCCTTAGAAATCTAAAAGAAAGTCGTAGAATATGTTAAACTAAGAACATCAATAAAAAGAACGCCCAAATCTGACTTCGTATGAGGAAGTTATGATTTTTCTAAGATTTAGCATAGCAGTGCACAGCCCGAAATCTGAATTTTAGATCGGTCGATTTTTAGCCGACGGGATCTAAATGAAAGTTGTAGTACTCGTAAATACCAACGCGTGGATATAAAGAACGTCGATAATAGAGCTCGTATGAAAAAGTTATGGACGAAACTTAGTCCCTACTTTTCGAGCGCGGCGAATTCGATACAGTTTCGTAAATACGAGATAGAATGAGAATTAGCCAACGAGGTCTAAATGAGAGTTGAAGATCTCATTAATAGGAACTCAACGGTAAAAAGACAGACAAAAATGGAGCTCGTATGCGAAAGTTATGGGCGAAGCTTAGTCCCTACTTTTCGAGCGCGGCGAATTCGATACAGTTTTGTAAATCCGAGATAGAATGAGAATTAGCCAACGAGGTCTAAATGAAAGTTGAAGATCTCATTAATAGGAACTCAACGGTAAAAAGACAGACAAAAACGGAGCTCGTATGCAAAAGTTACGGACGAAGCTTAGAGACTACTTTACTATAAAACTCCTATAAATACAAGGGTGAACTCCTCATATTTTCTTCACACCATAAGCCTTTCTTTCTCTCTCTAACTTCTCTCTAACCTCCCTAAACCCCTCCCAAGTCTAGGGAACCTCCCTATCACGAGAAGAAAGCCCCGGAGCGCCCGACGGCTCCGAGAAGAAAAGCTTTCGGCTCGGAAACGCTGCTCCAGCGAAGCCCGGTTTTTAATAAAAACCCGTTGTAAGTGAGCTACGCCTATAGTATATTTAATATAGATTTTATTTAATTATAGTAACATTGTTAGAACCTTAAAATAATTATTTAGGCTATTATTATGAGTTATATTGAGTGTTATTTAACGCTTATATAATAGTAATAATAGCTAGACTATTAAATTAGTCCCGTCAAGCGTTAGACTAAACTCTAGTGGTAATGATACTAGGTTTCGTCAAGGGATAATTGTTTTAAGAGTAACGAAGTGCTGTCCGAGTGCCGACTCACCACCTTTCAAGTGAGTGCATGGTCTCTTTCATCTTACACATAGATATGAAGTATTTTAATATAAATTACGTGTTATGTGTGCATATTGTCTGAATACTTGTTGTCTATGCTGGTGAAAGATTTTTATACATGTTTTAAAAGATGTAAACTGTATAAAGTATTTTATATCTACAAAATATGTTGGGTAAAACATGGGTAGATGAATGATGATGGATAAAAGCTGAAATAGAGGAACATTAGTAGTACGGACCTAGTGCCCTATAGGTATACATTGGCAGCAGTGGACCTAGTACCCTATAGATGAGCACTGGCAGCTGCGCCACAACCCGTAGATGATTTAGATCTACGGTAAACGTCCTAGCAGCTGCGCTATAAGGATAGTATCGGCAGCTGCGCCTAATAGGGAGCCTTATGACCATGACAGTAGTGTTTAAAGGTCAATACCGGCAGAAGCGCCTCATAGAAAATGTCCTAATTCTGGCAGCTGAGCCTAAGTGACAATATTAGCAGCTGCGCTTGACCAATGTGTCATTGGCAACAATGGACTTCATGTTGTTTCCTTAGGATGATCCTTAGGAATGAATGAATGAGAAATAGCTGATTCTTAGGGTAGATCCTTAAGAATAAAGAAGATAATGGGGATGGGTAATTGGGTTGATTGTTTGATTGTTTAAACATAATAATTATATTATTGTGGGTTGAAAACCCTATGTACTCACCAGGTTTCCCAACCTGACCCACTCAGTTTATTTATATCACAGGTGTTGATATGAAGTGACATTACACTGAGAGATTTAAAGAGATGTAGATCACTAGTGTAAATAATTGTAAGTTCTGTTTATGCTTATGTTTCTGTATTAACGATGACATCCCAAACGTTTTAAAATGAAATAAATACGTTTCTTCGAAAATGTTTTAATAACGTATTTACCATGTTTTTCTGGGAACAAATTCCGCAACATTTTTATAAAATGAAGTACTCTGATTTTTATAAAGCATAAACAACATCGGTCTTTTTTGGCCGTGAAAATGGGGATGTCACAGTTGGTATCAGAGCATTAGTTTAAGCGAACTAGGAATATGGATTTATTTCTAGACTTAAACTTAGAATGCTAAGCGATGATTGTGAGGTGTGAGCACTAGCTTATTTTAGGAATTATGCCTAAAATGCTTTTATGTGCTAAATGCTTTATGCCTTATATGCTGTTATTTATTCGGATCTATGGTCTGTTGCCGACCGGATCTGGAAACCTTATATGTTTAGGATTCTAAACGTACGACTACGATATTAGAACTAGCATGTAAACGTTTCGGAGTGATAAGGATGATTTAAACGTCAATCCTAAGTAAAGGTCTAGATTCACCTTATTCGGTGTATAGATCAAGATGGCAAGGACCCGTAGCGGAAACGTGAATGCAAATGAGAATAGGAACCAACCCCTAGTGGTTCAACAAATACCTGTTGTAGAAGAAGTTGCACCTGAGCCAGTCACGATGGCTAGAGTTCAAGCCATGATTCGGGCTATGCGAACTGAATAAAGGGAAGAAATGAGGAGGATGTCGAATAGGGACGAACCTACTATGCCCAATGAGCAACCCGAGCTGATTCCCGAGCAATCGGAGGAAGGGAACTACAGTCGCCAAGTGAGTCAAGTGGGGACTCAAGATGGCCTGGAGAGGAGAAACGACAAGGATGGGCGAATGTACAAGAATTTCTTGGGTGCGAAACCACCAAGTCTCTCAGGAAGCCCAAAGCCTGTTGAGATTATGGATTGGATCTCCGAGATGGAAATGGTGTTTGAGAGCTGAGACTGTAGCGAGAAACAGAAGAATGTCTTCGCCGTAAGACAACTGAAAACTGGAGTCTTGAGCTGGTGGAAGCTATTGGCAGATACGATGCCACGAGGAGAAGCCTTAAGGATGTCATGGGAAGAGTTCTTGGAACAGTTGAAAATGCAGTACTGCTTGGAGATAGATCTGATAGACCTAAAAAACGAGTTTCAGAACCTGAAGAAAGGGAAGATGAGTGTTGATGAGTATGCCACCGCATTCACCAAGAGGATGAAGCTATTCCCCTACTTGGTGCCTTCTAAACTCTCCAAGATTGATAGGTTTGCTAACGGACTGCCCACTGACTTTGGCCCAATGGTCAAAATGGCAACTACCTTGAAAACAGCTGTTAGGGCAGCTAAGAACGTAGAGGCCCAGGTAAGAGAAAATGGTCTAGAAAAAGATAAGTCAGGAGAGAAGCGGAAGTTTGAAGGATCTTCAAGGTCCAAAAAGGAAAGCAAGACTACCCAAAGAGAGAGGGGGCTACAAAGCCATATGTGCCGCCAAAGCAAAAGGCGAGAACATTTCAAATGATTCTTGACGAAGCAGATGACAATGCGAAGATTCAGGAGTTAACGCTTGACATCCAAGGATCGAGTTATGGACTAATCGTGTAGATAGTACCTCGCGATGTAGCCTGTTAGGGGCATAGTTTAGGGTGAACTTGAACACCTATGTAAACATTTTAAGGAATAATATAAAACCTTCGTTTTGATATTTTATGTGTTAAACTGTTATGTGATTTTCTTGTATGGTGACTTGGAAAACTGCGAGACAATACTTGGGACAGGTATGAGTAGGTGTGGATGGTAGTAGAGGCCTATACTACCGGAAGCACAGGACTCACACTTGGATCAGGGAAAGTCACAAGGTTACCAAGAAGCTAGTAATTGATTTCGTTTTATTCAAGTGTGTTGTTACCATCGTTTCGGTAATGACTAAGAAGATTGTTGATATTCCGACCCTAGTGGTCATATCGAATCAAGTCCGACTACGATGAGTATGTTGTGTGGTTCAGAGAACCAAGTTTGATGTAGCGTCCGACTTAAACCAAACGGTTGAAATCAAAGCGATCAATAGAAGTATCGCACTCGTTGTTAAAGAAGTTGGTGGCTAGAAATGCCTAATGTTAAAGTGTGATTATATCACATTAGAACATGAAGGAAGGCATAGTCTGTTTTAGAATTTAACTCTAAGAGACCTAAGTCTAAGTGTTGCAACATACGATGATAGGTCATTAGAATATGACACATCGATCTATAGTAGTAATAAAAGAACTTATCTCAAGTCCGTATCCAGCAAGGATCGAGATTGTGACTTGAAGGTCATAATTTGGAGTCTAACCTGAGGTAGAGAGCAGGTGCACGATCGAGTACTCTTACAGTCAATGAGTTTAAGAGATAGAATTGAAGGAATGTAGAAGTTATAATTATTACCTAGGATGAAGAGATGACGTATGGAGTCATTATACGACCCTGTTTCATTGATGATTCCGGGACGTAATCATCCTAAGGGGGAGATAATTGTAACGCCCGCAAATCTGGGCTAGTCAAATTTGAGGCAATAGGGGTCGAAAACGACTTTTCGACAAAAGATTATTTAGAATAAATAATCTTAACCAAGTTGTAGGGTATGTTACAAGGTTTTCGTACATATAAAGAACGCCGAAAACCGAGTTATAACGAAGAAGTTATGACCCGTTGAAGTTTCGCGACGGAACCGGCACGATACCGGGAAGCGTAAATAGTGAATTTACGATAGAGCGAGATTTAGCCTTAGCAATCTAAAATAAAGTCGTAGAATATGTTAAACTAAGAACATCAATAAAAAGAACGCCCAAATCTGACTTCGTATGAGGAAGTTATGATTTTTCTAAGATTTAGCATAGCAGTGCACAGCCCGAAATCTGAATTTTAGATCGGTCGATTTTTAGCCGACGGGATCTAAATGAAAGTTGTATTACTCGTAAATACCAACGCGTGGATATAAAGAACGTCGATAATAGAGCTCGTATGCAAAAGTTATGGACGAAGCTTAGTCCCTACTTTTCGAACGCGGCGAATTCGATACAGTTTCGTAAATACGAGATAGAATGAGAATTAGCCAACGAGGTCTAAATGAGAGTTGAAGATCTCATTAATAGGAACTCAACGGTAAAAAGACAGACAAAAATGGAGCTCGTATGCGAAAGTTATGGGCGAAGCTTAGTCCCTACTTTTCGAGCGCGGCGAATTCGATACAGTTTTGTAAATCCGAGATAGAATGAGAATTAGCCAACGAGGTCTAAATGAAAGTTGAAGATCTCATTAATAGGAACTCAACGGTAAAAAGACAGACAAAAACGGAGCTCGTATGCAAAAGTTACGGACGAAGCTTAGAGACTACTTTACTATAAAACTCCTATAAATACAAGGGTGAACTCCTCATATTTTCTTCACACCATAAGCCTTTCTTTCTCTCTCTAACTTCTCTCTAACCTCCCTAAACCCCTCCCAAGTCTAGGGAACCTCCCTATCACGAGAAGAAAGCCCCGGAGCGCCCGACGGCTCCGAGAAGAAAAGCTTTCGGCTCGGAAACGCTGCTCCAGCGAAGCCCGGTTTTTAATAAAAACCCGTTGTAAGTGAGCTACGCCTATAGTATATTTAATATAGATTTTATTTAATTATAGTAACATTGTTAGAACCTTAAAATAATTATTTAGGCTATTATTATGAGTTATATTGAGTGTTATTTAACGCTTATATAATAGTAATAATAGCTAGACTATTAAATTAGTCCCGTCAAGCGTTAGACTAAACTCTAGTGGTAATGATACTAGGTTTCGTCAAGGGATAATTGTTTTAAGAGTAACGAAGTGCTGTCCGAGTGCCGACTCACCACCTTTCAAGTGAGTGCATGGTCTCTTTCATCTTACACATAGATATGAAGTATTTTAATATAAATTACGTGTTATGTGTGCATATTGTCTGAATACTTGTTGTCTATGCTGGTGAAAGATTTTTATACATGTTTTAAAAGATGTAAACTGTATAAAGTATTTTATATCTACAAAATATGTTGGGTAAAACATGGGTAGATGAATGATGATGGATAAAAGCTGAAATAGAGGAACATTAGTAGTACGGACCTAGTGCCCTATAGGTATACATTGGCAGCAGTGGACCTAGTACCCTATAGATGAGCACTGGCAGCTGCGCCACAACCCGTAGATGATTTAGATCTACGGTAAACGTCCTAGCAGCTGCGCTATAAGGATAGTATCGGCAGCTGCGCCTAATAGGGAGCCTTATGACCATGACAGTAGTGTTTAAAGGTCAATACCGGCAGAAGCGCCTCATAGAAAATGTCCTAATTCTGGCAGCTGAGCCTAAGTGACAATATTAGCAGCTGCGCTTGACCAATGTGTCATTGGCAACAATGGACTTCATGTTGTTTCCTTAGGATGATCCTTAGGAATGAATGAATGAGAAATAGCTGATTCTTAGGGTAGATCCTTAAGAATAAAGAAGATAATGGGGATGGGTAATTGGGTTGATTGTTTGATTGTTTAAACATAATAATTATATTATTGTGGGTTGAAAACCCTATGTACTCACCAGGTTTCCCAACCTGACCCACTCAGTTTATTTATATCACAGGTGTTGATATGAAGTGACATTACACTGAGAGATTTAAAGAGATGTAGATCACTAGTGTAAATAATTGTAAGTTCTGTTTATGCTTATGTTTCTGTATTAACGATGACATCCCAAACGTTTTAAAATGAAATAAATACGTTTCTTCGAAAATGTTTTAATAACGTATTTACCATGTTTTTCTGGGAACAAATTCCGCAACATTTTTATAAAATGAAGTACTCTGATTTTTATAAAGCATAAACAACATCGGTCTTTTTTGGCCGTGAAAATGGGGATGTCACAGTTGGTATCAGAGCATTAGTTTAAGCGAACTAGGAATATGGATTTATTTCTAGACTTAAACTTAGAATGCTAAGCGATGATTGTGAGGTGTGAGCACTAGCTTATTTTAGGAATTATGCCTAAAATGCTTTTATGTGCTAAATGCTTTATGCCTTATATGCTGTTATTTATTCGGATCTATGGTCTGTTGCCGACCGGATCTGGAAACCTTATATGTTTAGGATTCTAAACGTACGACTACGATATTAGAACTAGAATGTAAACGTTTCGGAGTGATAAGGATGATTTAAACGTCAATCCTAAGTAAAGGTCTAGATTCACCTTATTCGGTGTATAGATCAAGATGGCAAGGACCCGTAGCGGAAACGTGAATGCAAATGAGAATAGGAACCAACCCCTAGTGGTTCAGCAAATACCTGTTGTAGAAGAAGTTGCACCTGAGCCAGTCACGATGGCTAGAGTTCAAGCCATGATTCGGGCTATGCGAACTGAATAAAGGGAAGAAATGAGGAGGATGTCGAATAGGGACGAACCTACTATGCCCAATGAGCAACCCGAGCTGATTCCCGAGCAATCGGAGGAAGGGAACTACAGTCGCCAAGTGAGTCAAGTGGGGACTCAAGATGGCCTGGAGAGGAGAAACGACAAGGATGGGCGAATGTACAAGAATTTCTTGGGTGCGAAACCACCAAGTCTCTCAGGAAGCCCAAAGCCTGTTGAGATTATGGATTGGATCTCCGAGATGGAAATGGTGTTTGAGAGCTGAGACTGTAGCGAGAAACAGAAGAATGTCTTCGCCGTAAGACAACTGAAAACTGGAGTCTTGAGCTGGTGGAAGCTATTGGCAGATACGATGCCACGAGGAGAAGCCTTAAGGATGTCATGGGAAGAGTTCTTGGAACAGTTGAAAATGCAGTACTGCTCGGAGATAGATCTGATAGACCTAAACAACGAGTTTCAGAACCTGAAGAAAGGGAAGATGAGTGTTGATGAGTATGCCACCGCATTCACCAAGAGGATGAAGCTATTCCCCTACTTGGTGCCTTCTAAACTCTCCAAGATTGATAGGTTTGCTAACGGACTGCCCACTGACTTTGGCCCAATGGTCAAAATGGCAACTACCTTGAAAACAGCTGTTAGGGCAGCTAAGAACGTAGAGGCCCAGGTAAGAGAAAATGGTCTAGAAAAAGATAAGTCAGGAGAGAAGCGGAAGTTTGAAGGATCTTCAAGGTCCAAAAAGGAAAGCAAGACTACCCAAAGAGAGAGGGGGCTACAAAGCCATATGTGCCGCCAAAGCAAAAGGCGAGAACATTTCAAATGATTCTTGACGAAGCAGATGACAATGCGAAGATTCAGGAGTTAACGCTTGACATCCAAGGATCGAGTTATGGACTAATCGTGTAGATAGTACCTCGCGATGTAGCCTGTTAGGGGCATAGTTTAGGGTGAACTTGAACACCTATGTAAACATTTTAAGGAATAATATAAAACCTTCGTTTTGATATTTTATGTGTTAAACTGTTATGTGATTTTCTTGTATGGTGACTTGGAAAACTGCGAGACAATACTTGGGACAGGTATGAGTAGGTGTGGATGGTAGTAGAGGCCTATACTACCGGAAGCACAGGACTCACACTTGGATCAGGGAAAGTCACAAGGTTACCAAGAAGCTAGTAATTGATTTCGTTTTATTCAAGTGTGTTGTTACCATCGTGTCGGTAATGACTAAGAAGATTGTTGATATTCCGACCCTAGTGGTCATATCGAATCAAGTCCGACTACGATGAGTATGTTGTGTGGTTCAGAGAACCAAGTTTGATGTAGTGTCCGACTTAAACCAAACGGTTGAAATCAAAGCGATCAATAGAAGTATCGCACTCGTTGTTAAAGAAGTTGGTGGCTAGAAATGCCTAATGTTAAAGTGTGATTATATCACATTAGAACATGAAGGAAGGCATAGTCTGTTTTAGAATTTAACTCTAAGAGACCTAAGTCTAAGTGTTGCAACATACGATGATAGGTCATTAGAATATGACACATCGATCTATAGTAGTAATAAAAGAACTTATCTCAAGTCCGTATCCAGCAAGGATCGAGATTGTGACTTGAAGGTCATAATTTGGAGTCTAACCTGAGGTAGAGAGCAGGTGCACGATCGAGTACTCTTACAGTCAATGAGTTTAAGAGATAGAATTGAAGGAATGTAGAAGTTATAATTATTACCTAGGATGAAGAGATGACGTATGGAGTCATTATACGACCCTGTTTCATTGATGATTCCGGGACGTAATCATCCTAAGGGGGAGATAATTGTAACGCCCGCAAATCTGGGCTAGTCAAATTTGAGGCAATAGGGGTCGAAAACGACTTTTCGACAAAAGATTATTTAGAATAAATAATCTTAACCAAGTTGTAGAGTATGTTACAAGGTTTTCGTACATATAAAGAACGCCGAAAACCGAGTTATAACGAAGAAGTTATGACCCGTTGAAGTTTCGCGACGGAACCGGCACGATACCGGGAAGCGTAAATAGTGAATTTACGATAGAGCGAGATTTAGCCTTAGCAATCTAAAAGAAAGTCGTAGAATATGTTAAACTAAGAACATCAATAAAAAGAACGCCCAAATCTGACTTCGTATGAGGAAGTTATGATTTTTCTAAGATTTAGCATAACAGTGCACAGCCCGAAATCTGAATTTTAGATCGGTCGATTTTTAGCCGACGGGATCTAAATGAAAGTTGTATTACTCGTAAATACCAACGCGTGGATATAAAGAACGTCGATAATAGAGCTCGTATGCAAAAGTTATGGACGAAGCTTAGTCCCTACTTTTCGAACGCGGCGAATTCGATACAGTTTCGTAAATACGAGATAGAATGAGAATTAGCCAACGAGGTCTAAATGAGAGTTGAAGATCTAATTAATAGGAACTCAACGGTAAAAAGACAGACAAAAATGGAGCTCGTATGCGAAAGTTATGGGCGAAGCTTAGTCCCTACTTTTCGAGCGCGGCGAATTCGATACAGTTTTGTAAATCCGAGATAGAATGAGAATTAGCCAACGAGGTCTAAATGAAAGTTGAAGATCTCATTAATAGGAACTCAACGGTAAAAAGACAGACAAAAACGGAGCTCGTATGCAAAAGTTACGGACGAAGCTTAGAGACTACTTTACTATAAAACTCCTATAAATACAAGGGTGAACTCCTCATATTTTCTTCACACCATAAGCCTTTCTTTCTCTCTCTAACTTCTCTCTAACCTCCCTAAACCCCTCCCAAGTCTAGGGAACCTCCCTATCACGAGAAGAAAGCCCCGGAGCGCCCGACGGCTCCGAGAAGAAAAGCTTTCGGCTCGGAAACGCTGCTCCAGCGAAGCCCGGTTTTTAATAAAAACCCGTTGTAAGTGAGCTACGCCTATAGTATATTTAATATAGATTTTATTTAATTATAGTAACATTGTTAGAACCTTAAAATAATTATTTAGGCTATTATTATGAGTTATATTGAGTGTTATTTAACGCTTATATAATAGTAATAATAGCTAGACTATTAAATTAGTCCCGTCAAGCGTTAGACTAAACTCTAGTGGTAATGATACTAGGTTTCGTCAAGGGATAATTGTTTTAAGAGTAACGAAGTGCTGTCCGAGTGCCGACTCACCACCTTTCAAGTGAGTGCATGGTCTCTTTCATCTTACACATAGATATGAAGTATTTTAATATAAATTACGTGTTATGTGTGCATATTGTCTGAATACTTGTTGTCTATGCTGGTGAAAGATTTTTATACATGTTTTAAAAGATGTAAACTGTATAAAGTATTTTATATCTACAAAATATGTTGGGTAAAACATGGGTAGATGAATGATGATGGATAAAAGCTGAAATAGAGGAACATTAGTAGTACGGACCTAGTGCCCTATAGGTATACATTGGCAGCAGTGGACCTAGTACCCTATAGATGAGCACTGGCAGCTGCGCCACAACCCGTAGATGATTTAGATCTACGGTAAACGTCCTAGCAGCTGCGCTATAAGGATAGTATCGGCAGCTGCGCCTAATAGGGAGCCTTATGACCATGACAGTAGTGTTTAAAGGTCAATACCGGCAGAAGCGCCTCATAGAAAATGTCCTAATTCTGGCAGCTGAGCCTAAGTGACAATATTAGCAGCTGCGCTTGACCAATGTGTCATTGGCAACAATGGACTTCATGTTGTTTCCTTAGGATGATCCTTAGGAATGAATGAATGAGAAATAGCTGATTCTTAGGGTAGATCCTTAAGAATAAAGAAGATAATGGGGATGGGTAATTGGGTTGATTGTTTGATTGTTTAAACATAATAATTATATTATTGTGGGTTGAAAACCCTATGTACTCACCAGGTTTCCCAACCTGACCCACTCAGTTTATTTATATCACAGGTGTTGATATGAAGTGACATTACACTGAGAGATTTAAAGAGATGTAGATCACTAGTGTAAATAATTGTAAGTTCTGTTTATGCTTATGTTTCTGTATTAACGATGACATCCCAAACGTTTTAAAATGAAATAAATACGTTTATTCGAAAATGTTTTAATAATGTATTTACCATGTTTTTCTGGGAACAAATTCCGCAACATTTTTATAAAATGAAGTACTCTGATTTTTATAAAGCATAAACAACATCGGTCTTTTTTGGCCGTGAAAATGGGGATGTCACAGTTGGTATCAGAGCATTAGTTTAAGCGAACTAGGAATATGGATTTATTTCTAGACTTAAACTTAGAATGCTAAGCGATGATTGTGAGGTGTGAGCACTAGCTTATTTTAGGAATTATGCCTAAAATGCTTTTATGTGCTAAATGCTTTATGCCTTATATGCTGTTATTTATTCGGATCTATGGTCTGTTGCCGACCGGATCTGGAAACCTTATATGTTTAGGATTCTAAACGTACGACTACGATATTAGAACTAGCATGTAAACGTTTCGGAGTGATAAGGATGATTTAAACGTCAATCCTAAGTAAAGGTCTAGATTCACCTTATTCGGTGTATAGATCAAGATGGCAAGGACCCGTAGCGGAAACGTGAATGCAAATGAGAATAGGAACCAACCCCTAGTGGTTCAGCAAATACCTGTTGTAGAAGAAGTTGCACCTGAGCCAGTCACGATGGCTAGAGTTCAAGCCATGATTCGGGCTATGCGAACTGAATAAAGGGAAGAAATGAGGAGGATGTCGAATAGGGACGAACCTACTATGCCCAATGAGCAACCCGAGCTGATTCCCGAGCAATCGGAGGAAGGGAACTACAGTCGCCAAGTGAGTCAAGTGGGGACTCAAGATGGCCTGGAGAGGAGAAACGACAAGGATGGGCGAATGTACAAGAATTTCTTGGGTGCGAAACCACCAAGTCTCTCAGGAAGCCCAAAGCCTGTTGAGATTATGGATTGGATCTCCGAGATGGAAATGGTGTTTGAGAGCTGAGACTGTAGCGAGAAACAGAAGAATGTCTTCGCCGTAAGACAACTGAAAACTGGAGTCTTGAGCTGGTGGAAGCTATTGGCAGATACGATGCCACGAGGAGAAGCCTTAAGGATGTCATGGGAAGAGTTCTTGGAACAGTTGAAAATGCAGTACTGCTCGGAGATAGATCTGATAGACCTAAACAACGAGTTTCAGAACCTGAAGAAAGGGAAGATGAGTGTTGATGAGTATGCCACCGCATTCACCAAGAGGATGAAGCTATTCCCCTACTTGGTGCCTTCTAAACTCTCCAAGATTGATAGGTTTGCTAACGGACTGCCCACTGACTTTGGCCCAATGGTCAAAATGGCAACTACCTTGAAAACAGCTGTTAGGGCAGCTAAGAACGTAGAGGCCCAGGTAAGAGAAAATGGTCTAGAAAAAGATAAGTCAGGAGAGAAGCGGAAGTTTGAAGGATCTTCAAGGTCCAAAAAGGAAAGCAAGACTACCCAAAGAGAGAGGGGGCTACAAAGCCATATGTGCCGCCAAAGCAAAAGGCGAGAACATTTCAAATGATTCTTGACGAAGCAGATGACAATGCGAAGATTCAGGAGTTAACGCTTGACATCCAAGGATCGAGTTATGGACTAATCGTGTAGATAGTACCTCGCGATGTAGCCTGTTAGGGGCATAGTTTAGGGTGAACTTGAACACCTATGTAAACATTTTAAGGAATAATATAAAACCTTCGTTTTGATATTTTATGTGTTAAACTGTTATGTGATTTTCTTGTATGGTGACTTGGAAAACTGCGAGACAATACTTGGGACAGGTATGAGTAGGTGTGGATGGTAGTAGAGGCCTATACTACCGGAAGCACAGGACTCACACTTGGATCAGGGAAAGTCACAAGGTTACCAAGAAGCTAGTAATTGATTTCGTTTTATTCAAGTGTGTTGTTACCATCGTTTCGGTAATGACTAAGAAGATTGTTGATATTCCGACCCTAGTGGTCATATCGAATCAAGTCCGACTACGATGAGTATGTTGTGTGGTTCAGAGAACCAAGTTTGATGTAGCGTCCGACTTAAACCAAACGGTTGAAATCAAAGCGATCAATAGAAGTATCGCACTCGTTGTTAAAGAAGTTGGTGGCTAGAAATGCCTAATGTTAAAGTGTGATTATATCACATTAGAACATGAAGGAAGGCATAGTCTGTTTTAGAATTTAACTCTAAGAGACCTAAGTCTAAGTGTTGCAACATACGATGATAGGTCATTAGAATATGACACATCGATCTATAGTAGTAATAAAAGAACTTATCTCAAGTCCGTATCCAGCAAGGATCGAGATTGTGACTTGAAGGTCATAATTTGGAGTCTAACCTGAGGTAGAGAGCAGGTGCACGATCGAGTACTCTTACAGTCAATGAGTTTAAGAGATAGAATTGAAGGAATGTAGAAGTTATAATTATTACCTAGGATGAAGAGATGACGTATGGAGTCATTATACGACCCTGTTTCATTGATGATTCCGGGACGTAATCATCCTAAGGGGGAGATAATTGTAACGCCCGCAAATCTGGGCTAGTCAAATTTGAGGCAATAGGGGTCGAAAACGACTTTTCGACAAAAGATTATTTAGAATAAATAATCTTAACCAAGTTGTAGAGTATGTTACAAGGTTTTCGTACATATAAAGAACGCCGAAAACCGAGTTATAACGAAGAAGTTATGACCCGTTGAAGTTTCGCGACGGAACCGGCACGATACCGGGAAGCGTAAATAGTGAATTTACGATAGAGCGAGATTTAGCCTTAGCAATCTAAAAGAAAGTCGTAGAATATGTTAAACTAAGAACATCAATAAAAAGAACGCCCAAATCTGACTTCGTATGAGGAAGTTATGATTTTTCTAAGATTTAGCATAACAGTGCACAGCCCGAAATCTGAATTTTAGATCGGTCGATTTTTAGCCGACGGGATCTAAATGAAAGTTGTATTACTCGTAAATACCAACGCGTGGATATAAAGAACGTCGATAATAGAGCTCGTATGCAAAAGTTATGGACGAAGCTTAGTCCCTACTTTTCGAACGCGGCGAATTCGATACAGTTTCGTAAATACGAGATAGAATGAGAATTAGCCAACGAGGTCTAAATGAGAGTTGAAGATCTCATTAATAGGAACTCAACGGTAAAAAGACAGACAAAAATGGAGCTCGTATGCGAAAGTTATGGGCGAAGCTTAGTCCCTACTTTTCGAGCGCGGCGAATTCGATACAGTTTTGTAAATCCGAGATAGAATGAGAATTAGCCAACGAGGTCTAAATGAAAGTTGAAGATCTCATTAATAGGAACTCAACGGTAAAAAGACAGACAAAAACGGAGCTCGTATGCAAAAGTTACGGACGAAGCTTAGAGACTACTTTACTATAAAACTCCTATAAATACAAGGGTGAACTCCTCATATTTTCTTCACACCATAAGCCTTTCTTTCTCTCTCTAACTTCTCTCTAACCTCCCTAAACCCCTCCCAAGTCTAGGGAACCTCCCTATCACGAGAAGAAAGCCCCGGAGCGCCCGACGGCTCCGAGAAGAAAAGCTTTCGGCTCGGAAACGCTGCTCCAGCGAAGCCCGGTTTTTAATAAAAACCCGTTGTAAGTGAGCTACGCCTATAGTATATTTAATATAGATTTTATTTAATTATAGTAACATTGTTAGAACCTTAAAATAATTATTTAGGCTATTATTATGAGTTATATTGAGTGTTATTTAACGCTTATATAATAGTAATAATAGCTAGACTATTAAATTAGTCCCGTCAAGCGTTAGACTAAACTCTAGTGGTAATGATACTAGGTTTCGTCAAGGGATAATTGTTTTAAGAGTAACGAAGTGCTGTCCGAGTGCCGACTCACCACCTTTCAAGTGAGTGCATGGTCTCTTTCATCTTACACATAGATATGAAGTATTTTAATATAAATTACGTGTTATGTGTGCATATTGTCTGAATACTTGTTGTCTATGCTGGTGAAAGATTTTTATACATGTTTTAAAAGATGTAAACTGTATAAAGTATTTTATATCTACAAAATATGTTGGGTAAAACATGGGTAGATGAATGATGATGGATAAAAGCTGAAATAGAGGAACATTAGTAGTACGGACCTAGTGCCCTATAGGTATACATTGGCAGCAGTGGACCTAGTACCCTATAGATGAGCACTGGCAGCTGCGCCACAACCCGTAGATGATTTAGATCTACGGTAAACGTCCTAGCAGCTGCGCTATAAGGATAGTATCGGCAGCTGCGCCTAATAGGGAGCCTTATGACCATGACAGTAGTGTTTAAAGGTCAATACCGGCAGAAGCGCCTCATAGAAAATGTCCTAATTCTGGCAGCTGAGCCTAAGTGACAATATTAGCAGCTGCGCTTGACCAATGTGTCATTGGCAACAATGGACTTCATGTTGTTTCCTTAGGATGATCCTTAGGAATGAATGAATGAGAAATAGCTGATTCTTAGGGTAGATCCTTAAGAATAAAGAAGATAATGGGGATGGGTAATTGGGTTGATTGTTTGATTGTTTAAACATAATAATTATATTATTGTGGGTTGAAAACCCTATGTACTCACCAGGTTTCCCAACCTGACCCACTCAGTTTATTTATATCACAGGTGTTGATATGAAGTGACATTACACTGAGAGATTTAAAGAGATGTAGATCACTAGTGTAAATAATTGTAAGTTCTGTTTATGCTTATGTTTCTGTATTAACGATGACATCCCAAACGTTTTAAAATGAAATAAATACGTTTCTTCGAAAATGTTTTAATAACGTATTTACCATGTTTTTCTGGGAACAAATTCCGCAACATTTTTATAAAATGAAGTACTCTGATTTTTATAAAGCATAAACAACATCGGTCTTTTTTGGCCGTGAAAATGGGGATGTCACAGTTGGTATCAGAGCATTAGTTTAAGCGAACTAGGAATATGGATTTATTTCTAGACTTAAACTTAGAATGCTAAGCGATGATTGTGAGGTGTGAGCACTAGCTTATTTTAGGAATTATGCCTAAAATGCTTTTATGTGCTAAATGCTTTATGCCTTATATGCTGTTATTTATTCGGATCTATGGTCTGTTGCCGACCGGATCTGGAAACCTTATATGTTTAGGATTCTAAACGTACGACTACGATATTAGAACTAGCATGTAAACGTTTCGGAGTGATAAGGATGATTTAAACGTCAATCCTAAGTAAAGGTCTAGATTCACCTTATTCGGTGTATAGATCAAGATGGCAAGGACCCGTAGCGGAAACGTGAATGCAAATGAGAATAGGAACCAACCCCTAGTGGTTCAGCAAATACCTGTTGTAGAAGAAGTTGCACCTGAGCCAGTCACGATGGCTAGAGTTCAAGCCATGATTCGGGCTATGCGAACTGAATAAAGGGAAGAAATGAGGAGGATGTCGAATAGGGACGAACCTACTATGCCCAATGAGCAACCCGAGCTGATTCCCGAGCAATCGGAGGAAGGGAACTACAGTCGCCAAGTGAGTCAAGTGGGGACTCAAGATGGCCTGGAGAGGAGAAACGACAAGGATGGGCGAATGTACAAGAATTTCTTGGGTGCGAAACCACCAAGTCTCTCAGGAAGCCCAAAGCCTGTTGAGATTATGGATTGGATCTCCGAGATGGAAATGGTGTTTGAGAGCTGAGACTGTAGCGAGAAACAGAAGAATGTCTTCGCCGTAAGACAACTGAAAACTGGAGTCTTGAGCTGGTGGAAGCTATTGGCAGATACGATGCCACGAGGAGAAGCCTTAAGGATGTCATGGGAAGAGTTCTTGGAACAGTTGAAAATGCAGTACTGCTCGGAGATAGATCTGATAGACCTAAAAAACGAGTTTCAGAACCTGAAGAAAGGGAAGATGAGTGTTGATGAGTATGCCACCGCATTCACCAAGAGGATGAAGCTATTCCCCTACTTGGTGCCTTCTAAACTCTCCAAGATTGATAGGTTTGCTAACGGACTGCCCACTGACTTTGGCCCAATGGTCAAAATGGCAACTACCTTGAAAACAGCTGTTAGGGCAGCTAAGAACGTAGAGGCCCAGGTAAGAGAAAATGGTCTAGAAAAAGATAAGTCAGGAGAGAAGCGGAAGTTTGAAGGATCTTCAAGGTCCAAAAAGGAAAGCAAGACTACCCAAAGAGAGAGGGGGCTACAAAGCCATATGTGCCGCCAAAGCAAAAGGCGAGAACATTTCAAATGATTCTTGACGAAGCAGATGACAATGCGAAGATTCAGGAGTTAACGCTTGACATCCAAGGATCGAGTTATGGACTAATCGTGTAGATAGTACCTCGCGATGTAGCCTGTTAGGGGCATAGTTTAGGGTGAACTTGAACACCTATGTAAACATTTTAAGGAATAATATAAAACCTTCGTTTTGATATTTTATGTGTTAAACTGTTATGTGATTTTCTTGTATGGTGACTTGGAAAACTGCGAGACAATACTTGGGACAGGTATGAGTAGGTGTGGATGGTAGTAGAGGCCTATACTACCGGAAGCACAGGACTCACACTTGGATCAGGGAAAGTCACAAGGTTACCAAGAAGCTAGTAATTGATTTCGTTTTATTCAAGTGTGTTGTTACCATCGTTTCGGTAATGACTAAGAAGATTGTTGATATTCCGACCCTAGTGGTCATATCGAATCAAGTCCGACTACGATGAGTATGTTGTGTGGTTCAGAGAACCAAGTTTGATGTAGCGTCCGACTTAAACCAAACGGTTGAAATCAAAGCGATCAATAGAAGTATCCCACTCGTTGTTAAAGAAGTTGGTGGCTAGAAATGCCTAATGTTAAAGTGTGATTATATCACATTAGAACATGAAGGAAGGCATAGTCTGTTTTAGAATTTAACTCTAAGAGACCTAAGTCTAAGTGTTGCAACATACGATGATAGGTCATTAGAATATGACACATCGATCTATAGTAGTAATAAAAGAACTTATCTCAAGTCCGTATCCAGCAAGGATCGAGATTGTGACTTGAAGGTCATAATTTGGAGTCTAACCTGAGGTAGAGAGCAGGTGCACGATCGAGTACTCTTACAGTCAATGAGTTTAAGAGATAGAATTGAAGGAATGTAGAAGTTATAATTATTACCTAGGATGAAGAGATGACGTATGGAGTCATTATACGACCCTGTTTCATTGATGATTCCGGGACGTAATCATCCTAAGGGGGAGATAATTGTAACGCCCGCAAATCTGGGCTAGTCAAATTTGAGGCAATAGGGGTCGAAAACGACTTTTCGACAAAAGATTATTTAGAATAAATAATCTTAACCAAGTTGTAGAGTATGTTACAAGGTTTTCGTACATATAAAGAACGCCGAAAACCGAGTTATAACGAAGAAGTTATGACCCGTTGAAGTTTCGCGACGGAACCGGCACGATACCGGGAAGCGTAAATAGTGAATTTACGATAGAGCGAGATTTAGCCTTAGCAATCTAAAATAAAGTCGTAGAATATGTTAAACTAAGAACATCAATAAAAAGAACGCCCAAATCTGACTTCGTATGAGGAAGTTATGATTTTTCTAAGATTTAGCATAGCAGTGCACAGCCCGAAATCTGAATTTTAGATCGGTCGATTTTTAGCCGACGGGATCTAAATGAAAGTTGTATTACTCGTAAATACCAACGCGTGGATATAAAGAACGTCGATAATAGAGCTCGTATGCAAAAGTTATGGACGAAGCTTAGTCCCTACTTTTCGAACGCGGCGAATTCGATACAGTTTCGTAAATACGAGATAGAATGAGAATTAGCCAACGAGGTCTAAATGAGAGTTGAAGATCTCATTAATAGGAACTCAACGGTAAAAAGACAGACAAAAATGGAGCTCGTATGCGAAAGTTATGGGCGAAGCTTAGTCCCTACTTTTCGAGCGCGGCGAATTCGATACAGTTTTGTAAATCCGAGATAGAATGAGAATTAGCCAACGAGGTCTAAATGAAAGTTGAAGATCTCATTAATAGGAACTCAACGGTAAAAAGACAGACAAAAACGGAGCTCGTATGCAAAAGTTACGGACGAAGCTTAGAGACTACTTTACTATAAAACTCCTATAAATACAAGGGTGAACTCCTCATATTTTCTTCACACCATAAGCCTTTCTTTCTCTCTCTAACTTCTCTCTAACCTCCCTAAACCCCTCCCAAGTCTAGGGAACCTCCCTATCACGAGAAGAAAGCCCCGGAGCGCCCGACGGCTCCGAGAAGAAAAGCTTTCGGCTCGGAAACGCTGCTCCAGCGAAGCCCGGTTTTTAATAAAAACCCGTTGTAAGTGAGCTACGCCTATAGTATATTTAATATAGATTTTATTTAATTATAGTAACATTGTTAGAACCTTAAAATAATTATTTAGGCTATTATTATGAGTTATATTGAGTGTTATTTAACGCTTATATAATAGTAATAATAGCTAGACTATTAAATTAGTCCCGTCAAGCGTTAGACTAAACTCTAGTGGTAATGATACTAGGTTTCGTCAAGGGATAATTGTTTTAAGAGTAACGAAGTGCTGTCCGAGTGCCGACTCACCACCTTTCAAGTGAGTGCATGGTCTCTTTCATCTTACACATAGATATGAAGTATTTTAATATAAATTACGTGTTATGTGTGCATATTGTCTGAATACTTGTTGTCTATGCTGGTGAAAGATTTTTATACATGTTTTAAAAGATGTAAACTGTATAAAGTATTTTATATCTACAAAATATGTTGGGTAAAACATGGGTAGATGAATGATGATGGATAAAAGCTGAAATAGAGGAACATTAGTAGTACGGACCTAGTGCCCTATAGGTATACATTGGCAGCAGTGGACCTAGTACCCTATAGATGAGCACTGGCAGCTGCGCCACAACCCGTAGATGATTTAGATCTACGGTAAACGTCCTAGCAGCTGCGCTATAAGGATAGTATCGGCAGCTGCGCCTAATAGGGAGCCTTATGACCATGACAGTAGTGTTTAAAGGTCAATACCGGCAGAAGCGCCTCATAGAAAATGTCCTAATTCTGGCAGCTGAGCCTAAGTGACAATATTAGCAGCTGCGCTTGACCAATGTGTCATTGGCAACAATGGACTTCATGTTGTTTCCTTAGGATGATCCTTAGGAATGAATGAATGAGAAATAGCTGATTCTTAGGGTAGATCCTTAAGAATAAAGAAGATAATGGGGATGGGTAATTGGGTTGATTGTTTGATTGTTTAAACATAATAATTATATTATTGTGGGTTGAAAACCCTATGTACTCACCAGGTTTCCCAACCTGACCCACTCAGTTTATTTATATCACAGGTGTTGATATGAAGTGACATTACACTGAGAGATTTAAAGAGATGTAGATCACTAGTGTAAATAATTGTAAGTTCTGTTTATGCTTATGTTTCTGTATTAACGATGACATCCCAAACGTTTTAAAATGAAATAAATACGTTTCTTCGAAAATGTTTTAATAACGTATTTACCATGTTTTTCTGGGAACAAATTCCGCAACATTTTTATAAAATGAAGTACTCTGATTTTTATAAAGCATAAACAACATCGGTCTTTTTTGGCCGTGAAAATGGGGATGTCACAGTTGGTATCAGAGCATTAGTTTAAGCGAACTAGGAATATGGATTTATTTCTAGACTTAAACTTAGAATGCTAAGCGATGATTGTGAGGTGTGAGCACTAGCTTATTTTAGGAATTATGCCTAAAATGCTTTTATGTGCTAAATGCTTTATGCCTTATATGCTGTTATTTATTCGGATCTATGGTCTGTTGCCGACCGGATCTGGAAACCTTATATGTTTAGGATTCTAAACGTACGACTACGATATTAGAACTAGCATGTAAACGTTTCGGAGTGATAAGGATGATTTAAACGTCAATCCTAAGTAAAGGTCTAGATTCACCTTATTCGGTGTATAGATCAAGATGGCAAGGACCCGTAGCGGAAACGTGAATGCAAATGAGAATAGGAACCAACCCCTAGTGGTTCAGCAAATACCTGTTGTAGAAGAAGTTGCACCTGAGCCAGTCACGATGGCTAGAGTTCAAGCCATGATTCGGGCTATGCGAACTGAATAAAGGGAAGAAATGAGGAGGATGTCGAATAGGGACGAACCTACTATGCCCAATGAGCAACCCGAGCTGATTCCCGAGCAATCGGAGGAAGGGAACTACAGTCGCCAAGTGAGTCAAGTGGGGACTCAAGATGGCCTGGAGAGGAGAAACGACAAGGATGGGCGAATGTACAAGAATTTCTTGGGTGCGAAACCACCAAGTCTCTCAGGAAGCCCAAAGCCTGTTGAGATTATGGATTGGATCTCCGAGATGGAAATGGTGTTTGAGAGCTGAGACTGTAGCGAGAAACAGAAGAATGTCTTCGCCGTAAGACAACTGAAAACTGGAGTCTTGAGCTGGTGGAAGCTATTGGCAGATACGATGCCACGAGGAGAAGCCTTAAGGATGTCATGGGAAGAGTTCTTGGAACAGTTGAAAATGCAGTACTGCTCGGAGATAGATCTGATAGACCTAAACAACGAGTTTCAGAACCTGAAGAAAGGGAAGATGAGTGTTGATGAGTATGCCACCGCATTCACCAAGAGGATGAAGCTATTCCCCTACTTGGTGCCTTCTAAACTCTCCAAGATTGATAGGTTTGCTAACGGACTGCCCACTGACTTTGGCCCAATGGTCAAAATGGCAACTACCTTGAAAACAGCTGTTAGGGCAGCTAAGAACGTAGAGGCCCAGGTAAGAGAAAATGGTCTAGAAAAAGATAAGTCAGGAGAGAAGCGGAAGTTTGAAGGATCTTCAAGGTCCAAAAAGGAAAGCAAGACTACCCAAAGAGAGAGGGGGCTACAAAGCCATATGTGCCGCCAAAGCAAAAGGCGAGAACATTTCAAATGATTCTTGACGAAGCAGATGACAATGCGAAGATTCAGGAGTTAACGCTTGACATCCAAGGATCGAGTTATGGACTAATCGTGTAGATAGTACCTCGCGATGTAGCCTGTTAGGGGCATAGTTTAGGGTGAACTTGAACACCTATGTAAACATTTTAAGGAATAATATAAAACCTTCGTTTTGATATTTTATGTGTTAAACTGTTATGTGATTTTCTTGTATGGTGACTTGGAAAACTGCGAGACAATACTTGGGACAGGTATGAGTAGGTGTGGATGGTAGTAGAGGCCTATACTACCGGAAGCACAGGACTCACACTTGGATCAGGGAAAGTCACAAGGTTACCAAGAAGCTAGTAATTGATTTCGTTTTATTCAAGTGTGTTGTTACCATCGTTTCGGTAATGACTAAGAAGATTGTTGATATTCCGACCCTAGTGGTCATATCGAATCAAGTCCGACTACGATGAGTATGTTGTGTGGTTCAGAGAACCAAGTTTGATGTAGCGTCCGACTTAAACCAAACGGTTGAAATCAAAGCGATCAATAGAAGTATCGCACTCGTTGTTAAAGAAGTTGGTGGCTAGAAATGCCTAATGTTAAAGTGTGATTATATCACATTAGAACATGAAGGAAGGCATAGTCTGTTTTAGAATTTAACTCTAAGAGACCTAAGTCTAAGTGTTGCAACATACGATGATAGGTCATTAGAATATGACACATCGATCTATAGTAGTAATAAAAGAACTTATCTCAAGTCCGTATCCAGCAAGGATCGAGATTGTGACTTGAAGGTCATAATTTGGAGTCTAACCTGAGGTAGAGAGCAGGTGCACGATCGAGTACTCTTACAGTCAATGAGTTTAAGAGATAGAATTGAAGGAATGTAGAAGTTATAATTATTACCTAGGATGAAGAGATGACGTATGGAGTCATTATACGACCCTGTTTCATTGATGATTCCGGGACGTAATCATCCTAAGGGGGAGATAATTGTAACGCCCGCAAATCTGGGCTAGTCAAATTTGAGGCAATAGGGGTCGAAAACGACTTTTCGACAAAAGATTATTTAGAATAAATAATCTTAACCAAGTTGTAGAGTATGTTACAAGGTTTTCGTACATATAAAGAACGCCGAAAACCGAGTTATAACGAAGAAGTTATGACCCGTTGAAGTTTCGCGACGGAACCGGCACGATACCGGGAAGCGTAAATAGTGAATTTACGATAGAGCGAGATTTAGCCTTAGCAATCTAAAAGAAAGTCGTAGAATATGTTAAACTAAGAACATCAATAAAAAGAACGCCCAAATCTGACTTCGTATGAGGAAGTTATGATTTTTCTAAGATTTAGCATAACAGTGCACAGCCCGAAATCTGAATTTTAGATCGGTCGATTTTTAGCCGACGGGATCTAAATGAAAGTTGTATTACTCGTAAATACCAACGCGTGGATATAAAGAACGTCGATAATAGAGCTCGTATGCAAAAGTTATGGACGAAGCTTAGTCCCTACTTTTCGAACGCGGCGAATTCGATACAGTTTCGTAAATACGAGATAGAATGAGAATTAGCCAACGAGGTCTAAATGAGAGTTGAAGATCTCATTAATAGGAACTCAACGGTAAAAAGACAGACAAAAATGGAGCTCGTATGCGAAAGTTATGGGCGAAGCTTAGTCCCTACTTTTCGAGCGCGGCGAATTCGATACAGTTTTGTAAATCCGAGATAGAATGAGAATTAGCCAACGAGGTCTAAATGAAAGTTGAAGATCTCATTAATAGGAACTCAACGGTAAAAAGACAGACAAAAACGGAGCTCGTATGCAAAAGTTACGGACGAAGCTTAGAGACTACTTTACTATAAAACTCCTATAAATACAAGGGTGAACTCCTCATATTTTCTTCACACCATAAGCCTTTCTTTCTCTCTCTAACTTCTCTCTAACCTCCCTAAACCCCTCCCAAGTCTAGGGAACCTCCCTATCACGAGAAGAAAGCCCCGGAGCGCCCGACGGCTCCGAGAAGAAAAGCTTTCGGCTCGGAAACGCTGCTCCAGCGAAGCCCGGTTTTTAATAAAAACCCGTTGTAAGTGAGCTACGCCTATAGTATATTTAATATAGATTTTATTTAATTATAGTAACATTGTTAGAACCTTAAAATAATTATTTAGGCTATTATTATGAGTTATATTGAGTGTTATTTAACGCTTATATAATAGTAATAATAGCTAGACTATTAAATTAGTCCCGTCAAGCGTTAGACTAAACTCTAGTGGTAATGATACTAGGTTTCGTCAAGGGATAATTGTTTTAAGAGTAACGAAGTGCTGTCCAAGTGCCGACTCACCACCTTTCAAGTGAGTGCATGGTCTCTTTCATCTTACACATAGATATGAAGTATTTTAATATAAATTACGTGTTATGTGTGCATATTGTCTGAATACTTGTTGTCTATGCTGGTGAAAGATTTTTATACATGTTTTAAAAGATGTAAACTGTATAAAGTATTTTATATCTACAAAATATGTTGGGTAAAACATGGGTAGATGAATGATGATGGATAAAAGCTGAAATAGAGGAACATTAGTAGTACGGACCTAGTGCCCTATAGGTATACATTGGCAGCAGTGGACCTAGTACCCTATAGATGAGCACTGGCAGCTGCGCCACAACCCGTAGATGATTTAGATCTACGGTAAACGTCCTAGCAGCTGCGCTATAAGGATAGTATCGGCAGCTGCGCCTAATAGGGAGCCTTATGACCATGACAGTAGTGTTTAAAGGTCAATACCGGCAGAAGCGCCTCATAGAAAATGTCCTAATTCTGGCAGCTGAGCCTAAGTGACAATATTAGCAGCTGCGCTTGACCAATGTGTCATTGGCAACAATGGACTTCATGTTGTTTCCTTAGGATGATCCTTAGGAATGAATGAATGAGAAATAGCTGATTCTTAGGGTAGATCCTTAAGAATAAAGAAGATAATGGGGATGGGTAATTGGGTTGATTGTTTGATTGTTTAAACATAATAATTATATTATTGTGGGTTGAAAACCCTATGTACTCACCAGGTTTCCCAACCTGACCCACTCAGTTTATTTATATCACAGGTGTTGATATGAAGTGACATTACACTGAGAGATTTAAAGAGATGTAGATCACTAGTGTAAATAATTGTAAGTTCTGTTTATGCTTGTGTTTCTGTATTAACGATGACATCCCAAACGTTTTAAAATGAAATAAATACGTTTCTTCGAAAATGTTTTAATAACGTATTTACCATGTTTTTCTGGGAACAAATTCCGCAACATTTTTATAAAATGAAGTACTCTGATTTTTATAAAGCATAAACAACATCGGTCTTTTTTGGCCGTGAAAATGGGGATGTCACAGTTGGTATCAGAGCATTAGTTTAAGCGAACTAGGAATATGGATTTATTTCTAGACTTAAACTTAGAATGCTAAGCGATGATTGTGAGGTGTGAGCACTAGCTTATTTTAGGAATTATGCCTAAAATGCTTTTATGTGCTAAATGCTTTATGCCTTATATGCTGTTATTTATTCGGATCTATGGTCTGTTGCCGACCGGATCTGGAAACCTTATATGTTTAGGATTCTAAACGTACGACTACGATATTAGAACTAGCATGTAAACGTTTCGGAGTGATAAGGATGATTTAAACGTCAATCCTAAGTAAAGGTCTAGATTCACCTTATTCGGTGTATAGATCAAGATGGCAAGGACCCGTAGCGGAAACGTGAATGCAAATGAGAATAGGAACCAACCCCTAGTGGTTCAGCAAATACCTGTTGTAGAAGAAGTTGCACCTGAGCCAGTCACGATGGCTAGAGTTCAAGCCATGATTCGGGCTATGCGAACTGAATAAAGGGAAGAAATGAGGAGGATGTCGAATAGGGACGAACCTACTATGCCCAATGAGCAACCCGAGCTGATTCCCGAGCAATCGGAGGAAGGGAACTACAGTCGCCAAGTGAGTCAAGTGGGGACTCAAGATGGCCTGGAGAGGAGAAACGACAAGGATGGGCGAATGTACAAGAATTTCTTGGGTGCGAAACCACCAAGTCTCTCAGGAAGCCCAAAGCCTGTTGAGATTATGGATTGGATCTCCGAGATGGAAATGGTGTTTGAGAGCTGAGACTGTAGCGAGAAACAGAAGAATGTCTTCGCCGTAAGACAACTGAAAACTGGAGTCTTGAGCTGGTGGAAGCTATTGGCAGATACGATGCCACGAGGAGAAGCCTTAAGGATGTCATGGGAAGAGTTCTTGGAACAGTTGAAAATGCAGTACTGCTCGGAGATAGATCTGATAGACCTAAACAACGAGTTTCAGAACCTGAAGAAAGGGAAGATGAGTGTTGATGAGTATGCCACCGCATTCACCAAGAGGATGAAGCTATTCCCCTACTTGGTGCCTTCTAAACTCTCCAAGATTGATAGGTTTGCTAACGGACTGCCCACTGACTTTGGCCCAATGGTCAAAATGGCAACTACCTTGAAAACAGCTGTTAGGGCAGCTAAGAACGTAGAGGCCCAGGTAAGAGAAAATGGTCTAGAAAAAGATAAGTCAGGAGAGAAGCGGAAGTTTGAAGGATCTTCAAGGTCCAAAAAGGAAAGCAAGACTACCCAAAGAGAGAGGGGGCTACAAAGCCATATGTGCCGCCAAAGCAAAAGGCGAGAACATTTCAAATGATTCTTGACGAAGCAGATGACAATGCGAAGATTCAGGAGTTAACGCTTGACATCCAAGGATCGAGTTATGGACTAATCGTGTAGATAGTACCTCGCGATGTAGCCTGTTAGGGGCATAGTTTAGGGTGAACTTGAACACCTATGTAAACATTTTAAGGAATAATATAAAACCTTCGTTTTGATATTTTATGTGTTAAACTGTTATGTGATTTTCTTGTATGGTGACTTGGAAAACTGCGAGACAATACTTGGGACAGGTATGAGTAGGTGTGGATGGTAGTAGAGGCCTATACTACCGGAAGCACAGGACTCACACTTGGATCAGGGAAAGTCACAAGGTTACCAAGAAGCTAGTAATTGATTTCGTTTTATTCAAGTGTGTTGTTACCATCGTGTCGGTAATGACTAAGAAGATTGTTGATATTCCGACCCTAGTGGTCATATCGAATCAAGTCCGACTACGATGAGTATGTTGTGTGGTTCAGAGAACCAAGTTTGATGTAGTGTCCGACTTAAACCAAACGGTTGAAATCAAAGCGATCAATAGAAGTATCGCACTCGTTGTTAAAGAAGTTGGTGGCTAGAAATGCCTAATGTTAAAGTGTGATTATATCACATTAGAACATGAAGGAAGGCATAGTCTGTTTTAGAATTTAACTCTAAGAGACCTAAGTCTAAGTGTTGCAACATACGATGATAGGTCATTAGAATATGACACATCGATCTATAGTAGTAATAAAAGAACTTATCTCAAGTCCGTATCCAGCAAGGATCGAGATTGTGACTTGAAGGTCATAATTTGGAGTCTAACCTGAGGTAGAGAGCAGGTGCACGATCGAGTACTCTTACAGTCAATGAGTTTAAGAGATAGAATTGAAGGAATGTAGAAGTTATAATTATTACCTAGGATGAAGAGATGACGTATGGAGTCATTATACGACCCTGTTTCATTGATGATTCCGGGACGTAATCATCCTAAGGGGGAGATAATTGTAACGCCCGCAAATCTGGGCTAGTCAAATTTGAGGCAATAGGGGTCGAAAACGACTTTTCGACAAAAGATTATTTAGAATAAATAATCTTAACCAAGTTGTAGAGTATGTTACAAGGTTTTCGTACATATAAAGAACGCCGAAAACCGAGTTATAACGAAGAAGTTATGACCCGTTGAAGTTTCGCGACGGAACCGGCACGATACCGGGAAGCGTAAATAGTGAATTTACGATAGAGCGAGATTTAGCCTTAGCAATCTAAAAGAAAGTCGTAGAATATGTTAAACTAAGAACATCAATAAAAAGAACGCCCAAATCTGACTTCGTATGAGGAAGTTATGATTTTTCTAAGATTTAGCATAACAGTGCACAGCCCGAAATCTGAATTTTAGATCGGTCGATTTTTAGCCGACGGGATCTAAATGAAAGTTGTATTACTCGTAAATACCAACGCGTGGATATAAAGAACGTCGATAATAGAGCTCGTATGCAAAAGTTATGGACGAAGCTTAGTCCCTACTTTTCGAACGCGGCGAATTCGATACAGTTTCGTAAATACGAGATAGAATGAGAATTAGCCAACGAGGTCTAAATGAGAGTTGAAGATCTCATTAATAGGAACTCAACGGTAAAAAGACAGACAAAAATGGAGCTCGTATGCGAAAGTTATGGGCGAAGCTTAGTCCCTACTTTTCGAGCGCGGCGAATTCGATACAGTTTTGTAAATCCGAGATAGAATGAGAATTAGCCAACGAGGTCTAAATGAAAGTTGAAGATCTCATTAATAGGAACTCAACGGTAAAAAGACAGACAAAAACGGAGCTCGTATGCAAAAGTTACGGACGAAGCTTAGAGACTACTTTACTATAAAACTCCTATAAATACAAGGGTGAACTCCTCATATTTTCTTCACACCATAAGCCTTTCTTTCTCTCTCTAACTTCTCTCTAACCTCCCTAAACCCCTCCCAAGTCTAGGGAACCTCCCTATCACGAGAAGAAAGCCCCGGAGCGCCCGACGGCTCCGAGAAGAAAAGCTTTCGGCTCGGAAACGCTGCTCCAGCGAAGCCCGGTTTTTAATAAAAACCCGTTGTAAGTGAGCTACGCCTATAGTATATTTAATATAGATTTTATTTAATTATAGTAACATTGTTAGAACCTTAAAATAATTATTTAGGCTATTATTATGAGTTATATTGAGTGTTATTTAACGCTTATATAATAGTAATAATAGCTAGACTATTAAATTAGTCCCGTCAAGCGTTAGACTAAACTCTAGTGGTAATGATACTAGGTTTCGTCAAGGGATAATTGTTTTAAGAGTAACGAAGTGCTGTCCGAGTGCCGACTCACCACCTTTCAAGTGAGTGCATGGTCTCTTTCATCTTACACATAGATATGAAGTATTTTAATATAAATTACGTGTTATGTGTGCATATTGTCTGAATACTTGTTGTCTATGCTGGTGAAAGATTTTTATACATGTTTTAAAAGATGTAAACTGTATAAAGTATTTTATATCTACAAAATATGTTGGGTAAAACATGGGTAGATGAATGATGATGGATAAAAGCTGAAATAGAGGAACATTAGTAGTACGGACCTAGTGCCCTATAGGTATACATTGGCAGCAGTGGACCTAGTACCCTATAGATGAGCACTGGCAGCTGCGCCACAACCCGTAGATGATTTAGATCTACGGTAAACGTCCTAGCAGCTGCGCTATAAGGATAGTATCGGCAGCTGCGCCTAATAGGGAGCCTTATGACCATGACAGTAGTGTTTAAAGGTCAATACCGGCAGAAGCGCCTCATAGAAAATGTCCTAATTCTGGCAGCTGAGCCTAAGTGACAATATTAGCAGCTGCGCTTGACCAATGTGTCATTGGCAACAATGGACTTCATGTTGTTTCCTTAGGATGATCCTTAGGAATGAATGAATGAGAAATAGCTGATTCTTAGGGTAGATCCTTAAGAATAAAGAAGATAATGGGGATGGGTAATTGGGTTGATTGTTTGATTGTTTAAACATAATAATTATATTATTGTGGGTTGAAAACCCTATGTACTCACCAGGTTTCCCAACCTGACCCACTCAGTTTATTTATATCACATGTGTTGATATGAAGTGACATTACACTGAGAGATTTAAAGAGATGTAGATCACTAGTGTAAATAATTGTAAGTTCTGTTTATGCTTATGTTTCTGTATTAACGATGACATCCCAAACGTTTTAAAATGAAATAAATACGTTTCTTCGAAAATGTTTTAATAACGCATTTACCATGTTTTTCTGGGAACAAATTCCGCAACATTTTTATAAAATGAAGTACTCTGATTTTTATAAAGCATAAACAACATCGGTCTTTTTTGGCCGTGAAAATGGGGATGTCACAAAATAGAAAAAGATGGAATTCGGGAAGATAGAGGAGGACGGAGGTTGATTGAAGACATATGTTGTAGAGATAGAGATAGAGATAGAGAAAACAGTGAACAAATGGAGAAGAAAACAATGAATCAGGGGTGATATCAATCGATCGGCGGTGGGATATCGGGTTAAGAACCGATGGCCACCAATCCAATTTTTATTGGGTAATAGAATCGGTGTCGAGGACACTAATCTCGTAAAAGAAAAAGAAAAAAAAAAGAAAAAAAAATCAGCAAATCAGAGAAGAGTACTGTTCAAATGACACTTTAGAATTAGTATGTATATATAATTAATAAATCTAATTTTAGTTTAGAAACATAGTTTTGTTTTAAAATTTTAATATTATTAAACAAAATCATTCTATCAAAGTATTTCCTCTTCTGTTACATCTTTTACTATTAAATTAAGTCGGCCGTAATTATCTGCGTGACAATTCCTCTTACTCGCATTCTTCCCCTTTTCTCAACACCCACAAATCCACAACACATATTTTCACACGCATTTCAAATCCTTTATATCTTCCCTAATTTTCTCTTTCAGATTTCAGAACTCGAGAATTTCTTCCAAAAATGGGAAATTACGCTTCAGCATGCAATGTCATGATCTCCCCTAGAATCAAGAGCAACAAAGCAGCCAGAGTTATATTTCCAGCCGGTAAAATCCGACAGTTTCAGGAGTCCGTCGAGGCGGCAGAGATCATGCTCGAGTGTCCCAACTTCTTCCTCGTCAACTCCCAGTTGTTAAACATCAAAAAAAGATTTTCACCTCTTTCAGCGGATGAAGAATTGGAGTCTAATAACATTTACATCATGTTTCCGATGAGGAGGTTGAATTCGATGGTTACACCTGCGGATATGGCGGTTTTCTGGATGGCAGCTAACAGTGCCGCTAAGCGGATTTCGGGGAGGATATTGCCGGAGTTGGAGAAAAATGGTGATGTGAACATGGTGGAGACGGAGCACCGGAGTGTGGTGGCGGAGGTGCCAGAGTTTAGTTATAGGCTGGCATTTTGTAGGTCAAGAAAACCGTCACTCGACACAATTACGGAGGAGCCTAGTTGTTGTAGATGACAGATGTTTATATTTCGTTCAGGGTGAATGTTTTAATTATTGTAAATATAATTCTGTTTAAATATTAAAATTATCTGTCAAAAAAAATAAAAAATAATTAATGTTAAAATATGTTAAAATGACTGGATATTTTTTTTCGTACTAAAGAAACGACACTTAGAGCAATTGAAATCTTCTACTCTCAAATATTTTAAAGACTTTTATGTTGTTCTACAAGTCATTGACCAATTCTTATGTAAGTATAATATTAAGATTTTTAACCATAAGAATTAAAGTCTGTTTATTAATGAAATCAACTTGAATTGACTTGGATCCAATTGATTCATTGTAATTACAACTAGGAAGGCAAAAACTATTACGTTTGACGCATTCAAAATGAAACTGTGTCTACCAACTTTAAACCAATTTTCAAAGAACGCAGATCAATTTTAAAACAACAAAAGTGAACAATGATTAACATTACTTCAAAAATAAAAAACAAAAACTAGGCAGCCTATCGAAAGAAACTGAAACTAAATACATAAGCATACATCTAGTATTAAAGATCCAAAATAAAGCTAGATGATAGTTTAAATAACCTAAGAAAACGCTAATGACAACCTTGGTTGACCGTGTTAAAGCGATCCAAGACGAGAACAAAATCCTAGACATTTGATTTCACGTCCCATAAACATGTTTCTAAGTTCTTAATCATTTTAGGGTACTAAACATACATACGAAACTGTCATCCTGATAGAGTCTAGTGGTTGATGAGTGAAATTCCACACAGAAGGTTCATGGTTCAGATTAAACCTAAACTCTGATACATCCAAAATATTGCTAGTGTTCCGCCATTAACCTCAATATAGACATTATGATGGATTGACGTGAGATGTTGAGATGATATGTTTTACTAAATTTTTTATACTAAACTAAATACACTATCTTAATGTCAACTATAACCTTTTTATGCTCAAGGTAAAACACATACAAGCATACTCTCATTGAGATTCTTAAAAAATAGACTTTCTTATTGAATCACATACATTTGTACACATTTAGTGTGGCGACATTTTAAGGATCTTACAACTCGGTGCCTCTTTCCATTTTCAGAATCTCATCTTCTCACAACAAAACAAAACTAACTTTGGTTTCTCATGGCATAACTACTTTACATCCACCTTCATTTATATAAGGGACCATCAATCTCACATAGTGCTTGGAACATAAATTGTATTTCACAATTTAATTCATACTACTCTCAAGAGTTTGGCCATTAAAGTTAACAAATAACAACCATATAATGCTAAAGTTATCATTAAAATGAAAGTAAAATGTTATAATCAACAATAATATAGAAGTTTAATACTATAATCGAAAAAAAAATCGGACCATCAGATATTTTTTCATGGACCACCGAACATTTTTTGTCTTGGCACCGTAGATTTTCGGTGACCGACACTGAAAATTTTGGTTTATGATTTTTACTCAATGATTAAATATCTTATCATTTGGTGAACTTGCTTGAAACATGCCATGGAATTCCATGAAATTTACCATTAAAGGTTCCCCATTAATTTTAAAAAACCTTTGTTTTTGTTAAATAGATTGTGCTCCATAACCTTATAAGTAAAAAGTATTCGAAAGGGTAAAATTGTGGGGAAAATACTGGGTATAGATATTATTTGGGGTTGAATTCCAAAATATAGACACAAAAAACTGAATTTCCGGGTGTAGGCATGGATTCCGCGGAGGTAGCTCCGCGGAATCCATTGTAGCTCCGTGGAATGACAAAATCGTAAATAAATGAGGAAATTAAAAAAAAACTCAAGATCCCTTCCGCGGAGCTACAGTGGATTCCGCGAAGGTAGCTCTGAGGAATGGATCTTCAGGAAAAAAAAAACTCATCCAATGATTCTTTTTATGTAATGATCTCTAATTAAAATATCAATTTTTTTCCATCTCACATTCATTCCAAACATTGTCAAGAAAAATTCATACTATCATAATCTTTTCTTGAAAATAATTAGTTGGGGAAATGAATATAAACCCTGAAAAATCGATTTGAATAATAAAAAAAAAACTGAAGATCCATTCCTCGAAGTTACCTCCGCGGAGCTCTGCGGAATGGATCTCGAGTTTTTTTTAATACACTAATTTATTTACGGTTTTGCCATTCCGCGGAGCTATAGTGGATTCCGCGGAGCTCCGTGGAATGCATGTCTATACCCGGAAATGTTCATTTTTCATGTCTAAATTTTGAAAATACCCCCCATTTTTTGACTATTCCCGGTATTTTCCCAAAATTGTGACATGGATAGAACTTACATTTGCACTCGTGTAATGTAGGGATGAAAGTGGGTCCATACCTGGTCCGGATGGACCCGGACCCGGAAATGGTTAACGAGATTTTAAGAACAAAAACCGGACCGGTATATAGGAACCAGTTCCGGTTTGGTTTCGGGTACGGTACCGGGTAATGTCGGTCTAGAACTGGAAAACCCGTAAACATCAAAGTGGGTAGGTTGGAACCGGATAAAGTGGGCTTAGAACCGGAAAACCCGGAAAAATTGAAATGTTTTGGTGGACTGTAACTCATTGAATATGAAACCAAAATTGACAAAATTATAGTCTAAAATCATGTACAAACTCTAAAATACATTCTGGAAAAAACCGCATGTCAATCCGAACAAATGCGATATACATGTGTTAACATTTTCACAGAATACAAAGTACAAAAACAAATAGCTGAAAAGTTGAAAATTTTCAGTTTTGATATGCCGACTTCGGGGGACTGTAAATCATTGAATATTAAACCAAAAATGACAAAATTATAGTCTAAACTCATGTACAAACTCTAAATTACAAGTTCGAAAAAATCACATGTCAATCCGACTTCAAACTAATTAGATATACATGTTTTAAAACTTTCACAGAATATAAAAAAACTGAAAAACTAAAAACTTTCAGCTTTGATATCTCAACTTTGGGGAACTATAAGTCAATGAATATAAACTAAAAATAACAAATTTATAGTCTAAAATCATGTAAAAACTCTAAACTACACGTTGGAAAAAAAACTCAAGTCAATCGGAGTTGAAACGAATGAGATATGCATCTTTTAAACGTTTCACAAAAACCGGTTCAGGCCCTAAAAGTGGTTCCGGTTCCTAACACCGGTTCCTGTTTTTAGACTCGGTTTACCCGGACCCGATGGACCCAAACCCGGATTACCCGAAACCCGGATAAAACCAATTTTTAAACCTGGAACCGGAACCGGTTCTATATATTCCGGTTCTGATCCGTTTTTTCGGTTCTAAATCTCATCCCTAGTGTAATGTAAAGTTTAAAAGAATATAGCTATAGTTGATCGGTTTTGCGGTTCTTAAAACTGTTTAAATATAAAAACTACATTGTATTATAAACCAAACCAAACCACATAAAAATAAAATTGCACATAAAATTGCAAATCCCACCGAACAAAAAAAATCAAACGGACAATTTTATCAAACTAAAAACCAATAATCCAACATATGTTATTTTTTATACGATTTTAACTAACGCCTCGTTTCCGAGTTTAACAAAAGAAAAGAAGAGAAAAGAAAAGAAAATCATGAGAGAAAAGAAGAAAAGAAAGGAAAACAAAATTTTCTTTTGTGTTTCCGAGTTGGAGTGAAGTGGAAGGAAAATGAATCATTTTATTATTTCTTTCCAAATCCTCCCAAATCGGAAGGAAAGTTAGGAAGGAAAGTGATCATTCTATTTCCCTCAACTTCCTTCCTTTAATAAACTCAGGAACATCAATTTTTTTTTTTTTTTTTTAATTTTCTTATCTCATTTCCCCCAATTTCCTTTCTTTTATTTTGTTAAGTTGAACTTCGAAACGGGGTGTAAAAGCCACACCACGATTTTATACAATTCTAGCCTTCTGTCATGAGATCCAGTTGAGTAAGATTTACTAATCATATATACGATATTGGGATATTCTGACAAGTTATACTTGATTAACTCATACAATATTTGTTTGGAGTTTGGACGTTATTTGATTTTTAATATTCAATAATGCATATAAATTACAAGTCAAAACTAAACAATGCTGAAGATGTTGAAATTGACATCATAAGTTGAATTCTGTCATTTAATATGGCTCTAAAAATCCAATTATTAATTAAATATGCTTATTAAATTACAAACCAACATATGTCATATCTTTAAAGTTTAAGCCAACAATGTCCAATAATTTTCTTGAACATAAAAAAATCAATCTTGTCTTCTCACACAGTTACACTTTCTGTGTGTGTATAGAGAGAAGAGAAACCATGTACAAGTTTACAGAGGAACAAGAAAGAAATTTATTATAGTGTACATGAATGAATGGATTCCACTATGCAAATTGAGTGCTCCTTACAAGAGGGATTTCCAAAGCTGAAAGCAAAACCCTCATAAGAGCCTCAAATATTCATAACTTTCTTGGCTTTCAACTCATCCGATCCCCATCTTGTAAGTTTCATCTTTCCTCTTTCTTTCACCTTTCTTCCATTACTATATATCTAAGATTCTCGTTTATAATCTGTATTTCCATGCCTTTAGGTGTTATTCCTTCCAAGAAAGATAACTCGCTTTTTACCCATCTGGAGGTATTCATCCTTTTGCCCTTACTTTTTCGCTTTTGTCAAATTAGGGTTTTGAATCTTTATAAACGACATCATGTTTGTTTTGATCGAAATTTCACCTTTTTGATTTCATAAGGGTTCCTTTTCCGCCTTAATGCTTCTCCTTTTTTGAAATTGTTTTTTTTTTTTATCGACTTTAGCTTGTTCTTCATCTTGACTCCTTTTCCAGCTCTTATGAAACTGTTATTTTTTATATAAAAAAAATTGAAGCTTTATATATGGCCTTAGCTTTGTTTTGATCGAAAGTTCATCTTTCTGGAAGGTATGGGCTCCTTTTTCCACTAATTTTTGCTTTTCTTGAATTGGGTTTTGCTATTTGAATCTTTTTACACAACTTTATTTCGATTGGAATTCATTTTATTTTGCAAGGAAGTATTTTTCTGCGGTTTTCTCTAAATATTATGATTGTTCTAATATAAACTGGCAAATATAATGGTTACAAAGTAAATCTCTATCGGATTATTTTGATGCTTTTATTCATCTGAGCGCCCGTTTTTATATCTTCTTTAGAATATATTTTGATGCATAATTAAATTATTAATGTCGAGGGGTTTCTATATTCAGGATAATAAAATATATTCCAATCCAAGTGGTGTTGTGATGGGGGATCATTTCGTCTTTTTGGTTGATCGATTGCTCACAGAATCAACATTAGAAGCTGCAATCGAAAGTAGAAACCCTTCAAAGAATTTGGGAAAAGATGACACAGTTATCGATTGTTCTTCTTCTTCTTCTCATGTTGATTTCACTCCAAAGAAATTGGTTGAATGCAGAATATGTCAAGATGAGGATTTCGATTCAAATATGGAGACCCCATGCTCTTGTTGTGGCAGCTTAAAGGTTGTTTTTTTTTTTTTTTTACCTTTCTATTTGTCTACTTTTTCTTATAAAATAAAAATGCAAGTTTCACAAAGTGGCTCGTTTTTACTTTTTGTAGTATGCTCATCGCAGATGTGTTCAAAGATGGTGTAATGAGAAGGGTGACACCATGTGTGAGATTTGTCACCAGGTGTCTTATCATTATCATTATTATTTCTTAATCTCTCTTTTTTTTTGGAAATATCATTTATTGTTCTCAAAATCTTATATTTATTTATTCATATAAGGTTCTGAAATAGTTTTATAATTTAATTGCAGCAATTCAAACCGGGTTACACAGCACCATCACGTGTTTTTCGGTTAGGGGGAATTCCATTGAACTTGAGGTACATATTCACATTCCGTTACTATATGAAAAAAAAAGTGGAATAGTTTGACTTTTGACTTTTGAGGTCAAATATATATTTCAAGAGTCTTGACAATTTGAAGTTAAGAATGGGTTCATTTGACCTCAAAAGTCAAACCTTTTTTATTTGATTGCTAAATTCTTTCATTTGTGAGGTTTTCAGGGGACATTGGCATGTAGCTAGAAGGGATATAAACAATAATCCTCGATTAATTACAGTTGTTTCACCCGATCGTAATTTCCTCGATCAAGATTATGATGAATACGTGGACCCCACTTCTAGAAGCTTCACATGCTTCCGCTCAGTTGCCGCCATTGTATGCAATCTACCCCCACCCCACCCCACCCCACCCCACCCACCCACCCACCACTCCAATTAATTTATTTTTTTCTTATGTTTTGTTTGTAGTTTGTGGTTCTTCTCTTCTTGCGTCACTCACTTCCTGCAATTGTAAATGGAACATGGAATTACTCGTTTCCTATGTTTGTGGTAAGATAAAGATTTTATTTATTTTTCTTTCTTTTATTTTCTAGTTTGATAATCAACCTTTTTATTTTTTTTATTTTTTAGTTATGGTTCTTAAGAACTTCAGCGATTGTTGTACCAATATATATCATGATGAGAGCGATGGTGGCTTTGATACATTGGCGACGAAGATTGGTGAGTATTTTACATTCTCTTGTTTTTCCAATTGGTGTTGCTACAAGGGCATTTATGTCTTTTGTGTTGACAAAAAGCTTTAATTTTTTTTTTTGTCATGTTGACACCAGTCAACCATTTACTTTGTTTTGGCGTTGATTTTTTTAGGCTTTAAGTGCATCAATGTCGTCTCTTTCTTCTGATGATGATGAGGGAGAAGGTAGTCTAACGCCACCTCAGCAACAGCCACCTGTCACACGTGTTCATTGATCTGTGTTGGCATGAGGTTTGAGCAATCAGGACCAAATGTTGATGTGTTGACACGTGTTCAATGTTTAGTGTCTTAAATGTGTATTCTAAGGGGATTATTGGAAAATGAAGTAGCCTTGCGTTATAATCTGTATCATGTACAATTTATGTATCTTGTTATCGTATTTTTAAAATTTTCCACTTACAAAGCAAATGAAGCAAAATGCCCCCCCCCCCACCCCCCTTTCTTTTTTTCCATTAAGTGATGTTGGTAATTTGGTAAAGATGTAAATTTGCTGTTGTGCAATTATAAATTAAAGGGTAAAATTGTCATTTTTATTGATTCTAATTCTAACACAATTATTCAGAGACTTGACCAAACAATTTGTTTTTTTATCTAGAGACATATTCACTGGCCTCTTCTGAATCATTTAGAGGTTGACAAAATGGAATTAAATTGATAAATTAAAAGATAATACTTAAAAATAAAATAAAATAATATGTACTACTAAAGAAGTTGCATAAAAGTATATGTCGAATCATGGAAATGGAATAACAATCATTAGGAAAATGCTACACTTTATTCACATGTGGTAAACATTTTTTTTTCTTTTGTTTTAATTGTCACTATCATTATGGTTTAAGTAAAACTATACGAAACAAGTTTCTGATTTATGATCTAAAAGTAGATGAAACAAGTTACAAAAATCATACTTTGGTATTTTAGTAGTGTAAAACTCGTACATTTTTTGGTAGTTGTTTCGTCTATGGGGTAGGTGTTAGGTTTGTAGTCGTTAGGGTGGGGGAAATAGCGGTTTATATTTGTATATGATTATTCTTGGCAAAAGAATATTTCAAAATTAATGTTTTAAGTATTGCTATTTTAATTTAAAGTAATGGTATAATGAAATAAATTTTATACTTTTCAATTACATGTTAAATAAAAATTATAAAACACATGTTTATACTTTTATGGTTAAATCAGTCTCATCATCTATATAGGATCTTAATCGAAATAACTAAATACAAATAGTCCTTATATCTTGTGAAATTTTATTTTATATTGGTTATGCTATAAATCATGAGTATTTATTGTACGCTATTAACAATCTCAAGTCGTTATCTTAGTTGTTTCGAAAGTCATAATATGGGCATTGTTTATTACTCTAAGTTAGGGAGAATAAACGTACACCATGAAAACGAAAATAGACCAACTCAATTGAATTATATGAAATGAAACTAATAACAATTGATGGTTGATGGTCGCTATTTAAATTCATTTATTTAATAATAGTGATTTAATTGATGCTTACAAGTAGTATCATATGGAAATTAAAACAACGATTTATGCTGCTTGACATCTTAAACTCTTTTCAAAATCAAACAAAAAACAACTTTCAAACTTTAATCAATATCGGAATCTCATTTAACTCAACTCATTATTTAAACATTTTATTATTATCAAATTTCAAATTAGGAGATGCATACCCTTCGGCTAGCAAACGAAATATTCTGGAGACCAAAGGTTTTGCTTATGCTAACTATAAAGGTTTCAGTTTTAGCTAATTTGAAATTGAATAATAATGAATATTGAAGGAATTTGTTGACTATGTTATATACGGGGAAAAATGGGTCAAAAAGGAATCAAATTACTATTGAGATTGAAAAAGTTTTTAATAGGAAAAACATGAAATCTAAAATTAGATAGGAGTTTGAAAAATATTTTCTATTTGATGCTAAAAACAATATGAGATTTTAGGTCAACCTAGACGATTGGTTTTTAACTGCTATTATCAATGTGTATTCTTTAAATAGATTTTACTATGTATTTTTTCAACAAGAATCGACTACAATAATATTTCTTTTTGTTTAAAAAATTAATTAAATTCTAATGTTGAAAACAATAAAGAACAACATACCAGCCACAATAAGAAAATCAAGGTGATCCAAAACGAAAAAACGGTGTAAATTGAAAGATTATCATTAAACCTGTTAAAAGAGTCAAATAAAAAATTTGTTAGGATTTTTCTATAATAAAAAAGGTTTGAACATAAAAAAAAAACCATAAAATATTAGATATTTTATACAAGCTTTTAGAATATAATGTACATTTTCTATAGATGGAAACCTAGAAATAAGATTATTAGGTCTTCAAAACTTCTTAGAAATCTTGGTGTTGTTTTTTCTTTTGTGGAAACATAAGACCAAAATAAGACTCAGATTGAATGGTACAAAAAAAGATACATCACACATGCTAAAATAATCCAAATTAAATTCTAAGAACGTGTATGCATCGTTAAAATATAATCTATAAGTAACAAGAGAGAGTTTACTAAATTACTCTAGACCAATGTTTTGAAAACTGAACCGGAAACCGAATCAGCCGTCTTATCGATTCGATAGTTTAATTGGTTAGACTCGTCATAAAAACCGGATGATGTCATTGTTACATTATTATTAATTTTAATAAAATAAAAATACAAAAAATAAAAAGGAATAATTTTGTTTTAAAATTCCGATTCGACCAACCGGTTTTGACCGGTTCACATAATTAACAATTTTTTTTTTCTAAAAAATGGATCTATGGCTAATTCCCGATTGAACCAGCCGGTCGGTCCAATTCTCAAAGCATGACTACAAATTTCTTTGTACTATAATATATTTATTTTATTAAAGATTATTGCCAAGTAATAGCTTTTATTGAAAATATGATAAGTGTTTAAAAAAATTAACAAATTAGTTAACTAAAAACATATTTTAAGATTAGTTGGTAAATAAAAAATGGTTATAATGATAGATTTTTATTAAATAAAGTTAAAAATTAAAATTCATTAAAGATTTTCAACAAATTTAGCTCAAAAATATAAAAAAATAAAAATAAATAAAGAAACGACTTTCTCATAAATAGAATCAAATTGCATTTTTTTTTAATACAATAACGTTTAATCATAAAAAGGTTAAAGTGTTTTAATGGTAATGTATTTTGCACAATTTATCTCTTCAAAACACCGGTTACTTTGGAGTCTTGGACAGACTTCCCGTTTTCAATCGGAAGTAGCGCCGTACGCACCTTTCTCCGCCGGTCAACCAAATTTTCCGAACAGCACTCCGATCTCTCAGAACCTCCCCTCTCTCTTTCTCTATATCCATGTCTTCGGGGTTTAGGCTTTTGACGACGCCCCTGCTTCTCTGGAGCTTCTTATCATTATCCTTGTTCTCATCGGCTTCGATAATCAATCATGCGGCGGGATCTCGATTGCTCCTACGTGCCGTCAACAGCGGTGGAGATCAACCTGATTTCGCTCTTGATTTGAACGCCACCAACTTCGATGCAGTTCTCAAGGATACACCCGCTACTTTTGCCATTGTGGAGTTCTTCGCTCACTGGTTGGTCTATGACACCCCTTTTCTTTATTTCTAGGGTTTATTAAGTTAGATCTTACTTTATTGAGGAATTTTCTGCTGTCAGTTTTTTCATTTCCTTTACGTTAAGTTATGCTCTACTCTGTTTCTTCTTTTCGCAATTTCCATATTTGGAAACATACATCAGAACCTCTGTTATTCCAAATGGATACCGTTACAAATTTATGGGACAATTGTTTCATCCAGTGATTTTTCTCTAAACACAATCTGGAATTCATATCAATCTGGAGTAAAGTAGAGCGTTTTTACCTAAAATCCACAAATTACCTCGATTTGGAAAGGATGGAGCAATCAGATCCTACTCGGATGTTGCCGCAGGAAAAGAAATCAAGAACAGAGATGAACAGTCATACCATTGCAGAAAATTGTAGGATGTCTGAACCTTAAAAGGAAATATCTAAAGTTTCATGGCTATAAAGATTCTATTTTTTTAGTTACAAAAGGATTCTCATTCACTTCTTCTCTTCCATACCTATAGTACAGTTGGTCTATTTACACCTAGAAATTTCTTGAATTTGTACCTTTCATGAGAACAATTTTCCCCTGGAGTCTTTCCATTTATAGCCCTAATTTGGTTCTGTTATTACTCTTTGCAGGTGTCCAGCTTGCAGAAATTATAAGGTACCTATATGTTTCTTCACAATGTTAATATTTCTGATGCATTGCTTAATCTTTTATCTTTAATTTCACAGCCTCAATATGAAAAGGTTGCTAGGCTTTTCAATGGAGCCAATGCTGTTCATCCAGGGATTATATTAATGACACGAGTAGATTGTGCCAATAAGGTAAGGTTACACTTCTTCATTCTTAATATTTTCATTAAGTCACTTAATTGTTATATGGTTTAGCAACAAATTCCTTTTTTACCCATGTTTGGCAGCACAGATAAACACTAATCTATGCGATAAATTCTCTATTAGTCACTACCCTACACTATTCTGGGGCCCACCTTCTAAATTTGTGGGTGGTAGCTGGAATGGGAAAGATGAAAAAAGTAAAATTGTTTCTATTGAAGATGGAAGAACTTCTGATCGTTTACTCAAATGGATTAATACACAATTAGGAAGGTATATAATATATAATCGTTAAGTATCTATATTGTTTTTTTGTGTTTACAATGTTAATGAGTTTTTAATTTTAACTATATGTTTTACTTTTTTACATAGTTCATATAAATTGGAAGATGAAAAGTATGAAAATGATGAGCTTCTTCAATCAAACTTCTCAGACCCTGGACAGGTTTGAATCAATTCTTCATTTTTCTACAAAAGTAAGATTTTTATTTTTTATTTTATTTGTAATATTAAAGCTTAGAATTACTTATTTTTTATAGATTGCACGTGCTGTTTATGATGTTGAAGAGGCTACTTCCCTTGCTTTTGACATTATTCTTGAAAACAAGATGATTAAACAAGAAACTCGAGCTACTCTTATAAAATTCATGCAGTTAATGACAGCTCATCACCCTTCAAGGAGGTTCATATTTTAAATAACAAACCCATTTTTCTTTGTTTCATTTTTTTTCTTCTTCTATTTACTTAGTTTATAATTTTAAATATTGTAGGTGTCGAAGGGGAAGTGCTGATATACTTGTGAATTTTGACGATTTATACCCTTCAAATATTTTATCACCATCTGAAAAAAACAACACTCAACATGGTGGTCTTACTAAATTTGAGATATGTGGAAAAGAAGTCCCACGTGGATATTGGGTAAATTTTATATTTTTCTAAAAAAAATTAATACTTTTGAAAATCTTGATTTTGGGTATTATATGTACAGATGTTTTGTCGTGGTAGCAAAAATGGTACAAGAGGATTCAGGTATATAATATATTATTATTAAATATTAATCTTATAATTCTATATATAACATATATATTTTTTTATTACAGTTGTGGTTTATGGGTTTTGCTACATTCATTATCTGTGAGAGTTGAAAACGAAGAAAGTCAAATGGCATTCACGTCAATTTGCGATTTTATACATAAGTTTTTCGCTTGTGAAGAGTGTAGTCAACACTTCTACAATATGTGCTCAAGGTAAGAAAGTCAAAGTTTGTTACATTGACTTTTAATTTTAATTTTTAGTCTCTCATATGAATGTGGTTGCAGGGTAAGTACTCCGTTCACCACCACACGTGATTTTGTCCTGTGGTTATGGACAGCACACAATGAAGTCAACGAGAGACTAAAGTCAACGGAAGCACTTTACAGCACGGGTGACCCGAAGTTCCCGAAATCAATCTGGCCCTCAAGACACCTCTGCCCGGAATGCTACACAACTGCCCGAGATCGGGATGGGGATTGGGATCGGGAAGAGGTGTACAAGTTCTTGGGCAGGTACTACGGGCAGATGCTAGTGTCACTTTACATGGAGAAAGAGAAGAGTCTATTCGGGCAGGCCCAGATGAAAATCCGGGCAGTTTCGGATGATTTGATACAATCAACAAATGCGCTTGTGGTGCCTGTGGGGGCCGCTGTGGGGATTGCGGTTGCCAGCTGTTTGTTTGGGGCGCTTGCGTGCTTTTGGAGGTCACAGCAGAAGAACCGGAAGTATTTTCATAAACCTCAACTTTTAAAGATTGTGTAGTGTAGTTTATAACTTTATATTTATTTATGGGGAAAAAAATGAAAGAAGAAATAGATTGTATGATAATACTTGCATTTTAAGAGAAGAAGAGGAAAGGAAATATTATATTATAATGATTTTGTTGCGCAACAATTTCAGGCCAAGAAGGAACTGGAGCTGATTCATTCATTGATTGATTGAGTGAGTGATGGAAGCAAAATGCAAATGAATTACAAGAATTGATCAAAATTGTGGTGTATGCATGAGGTCCCATTCTTACTTCTTTTTGACATACATACATCTATTCTATTATCTATAAATTTTTTTATACATATGGGAATGAATGTACAGATTTGGTCTGGTTTTTGTAACATGATGAATGACATTAGTCTTAACGTATTTGAGTTGCGACTACAATTTCATTAAAATATGTGCTAGGTAGGTTGGAAGGATATATGAAATCCTATAAACGTCGAATTCTCTTCAAATCTTCAATGGTATAGTTAGTAATAGTATATATTTTAAATTAAATATATCAATTAACATTTTATTGTAAGCATCTCGTGTTAATAAACAAACACATTATATTTTTAACTTGACAAAATTGCAAAAATGGTCCCCGTGGTTGGCAAATTTATGTGATTTTGGTACAAAACGAAATGTTAATGAACCACTGGTCCAAAATTAGCCATGTCCTATGATGAAACGCCTTCAAACAAGCATGTCAAATTTGAGAAAGAGCCGAGAGCATAGTATTGATTTATGCAACACATGAGACAAAGAAAATATTACAGCTTGTGACAACACGCCTACTCTTGCAGGAAATATAGTAGCTTAGGGTGGAGGGTGTGGTGCCACCGAAACCGCACTCCCTCTCTGCCACATAAGCGCCATGTCATTTTTTACCATTCAAGTGTGGTTTCTTGCCACACCAAGGGAGTGGTGCCACACATTTTTTTTAAACTATTTTAATTTAATAAAACTTTTTTTTAACTATTTTAATTTAATAAAACTTCTATTTTAATAAAAAAAACATAATTTTTCATTACTTGAAAATAAAAAAAAAAACATTACGTTGCATTACCAAAAATAATAAAATAAAAAAAACACAAAAACCACACATGACATTTAAATAATCCTAGAAACTTAAAAAACACAAATAAAATAACTAAAGCAAACTACATAAAGTCGTTCTCCAAGAACTCGTCTTCGGGGTCATCTGGTGGATCCAAATTACGGTTAATGTTTTGAACCCCGTAAATGTGTTCCACCAAGTCATTGCGAAGATTGTGAAATGTTAGACGTATATCTACTCTTTTGTTTATATACTCTTCGCCACCAATTTTTATTGGCTGTGTCTCTAGTATGGTTTCTTCCTCGTCAAACACACATATCGCTCTTCCTTCGTCTTCAATAATCATGTTATGCAATATAAGACATGTATACATGATTTCTTGAAGTTTTTCCTCGCCTAAATAAGCTGTTGGTTTTTTCAATATGAACCACCATTTCTTCAGAGCTCCAAAAGCACGCTCAACATCTTTCCTAGCTCTTTCTTGAGCTCTCTTGAACTTCTTTCGTCTAGAACCATGTGGAGCTGTAAACGATTTAACAAACACAGCATACTCATGATAGATTCCATCGACGAGATAATAACCATACTTATATGGCGTTCCACACACTTGAAAAGAAGAATCTGGTGCGGATCCATCGTATATGTTGTTAAATATTTGTGAACGATTAAGAACGTTGATGTCGTTAATCGAACCAGGAGAACCAAAAAAGCATGCCAAATCCACATATCTTGTGATGTAACTGCTTTAAGTATGACCGTTGGGTGACCATGATCACCTCGGGTAAATTGCCCATGATATGCTGTAGGGCAATTTTCCCATGCCCAATAGAGACAATCTAAGCTTCCTAGCATTCCAGGAAACCCATGCACACTAGCATGATAAGCTTGCAATTGCAGGATGTCATTACGTGTAGGCTTACGTAAATATTTTGGACCATAAAACTGAATCACAGTTTTGCAGAAAAAATGGAGACTATCTCGTGTGATCCTAGCAGACATCCTAAAACTTTCGTCTAACGCATCAGGCGGAATACCATATGCTAACTGACGAAGTGCGGCCGTGCATTTTTGTAAGGGAGTGAAACCGGGTGTACCTCTAGCATCGTAGCGTTGTTGGAAAAAAAATACACTCCCAAGTTACTTCTTCAACTATACGTTCGAATAAACCTTTGAGCATTCTAAAGCGTCTACGAAAATAATATCCTTGATAAGTGGCATTCTCTGCAAAATAGTCTTGCACCAAACGTTGGTTGGCTTTTTCACGATTTTTGCAAATATATCTTTGTGTTCTCCGTTGAGAACTTGCAGCTGCGTTGTTACATACAATGTTGTATGTTTGTTCCGCCATTTGAACACACACAATAGCGGTATCAAAAATAGTCTGAAATTCTTCAGAAGATGACATTTTTGAGAGAGTGTTGATTTTTTTTTAAAAAGTTTTTTGAGAGAGAGAAGAAATTGTGTTATGAAAAAAAAAATGAAGTTAGATATGTATATATAAGAAAGAAAAAGCAAATAAAAAGAAAAAAATTAAATACCCAACAACCGGTCAATCCTCCCATTTTCCCCTCCACCAATTAGAAAACGCGGCACTTAAGGACTGCAGTGCGGCCAAGACCACACCAGACCGCGGTCTGGAGGCGATGTTCTTGGTTGACGTGGCACAAACTGCGGTCTGGGACCACACCCACACCCTTCAGCCTTATGCTTTTACTATGACAGAAGAAATCACTTAACTAAAATAAGCATTCATCATATAACTGTTGGATTAGTGTCTAAGTCCATAACTATTTTGGTATTTACTTGACCCGATGGTGCATGGTCCTTTTGGGTTGCCTTCACCAAAGAAACTTGATAGGATGAATTATGGAGAGAAAGGATTAAATATGATTTATTAATATATTATGAGAATAATATATTAAAGGAGAAATCATATTGTTTAATTAATATTAGTCAAGAATTAATTAGTAATTAGTTTTGTGACTAAAAGAGATTAATTAAACTTAAGGGACTAGAACTGTCAATTGTATGATAGTTGAATATTGAGCTAATGTCTCCATATTAAAGGAGTGGACGAATTCTATGAGGAAACCCATTAGAAATCGTCCAAAGGCCTTTAAGGAAGGAGCCCATGGGTTGCTTAGGGCTTACGCATCCAAATTAGGGTTTCCTTGTTAGATAACCCTAATAGTCTCACTATTTAAGGAACCCTTATGCCCCAAAAACGTGGACAAGACTTCTTCTAGGGTTTCCACACGTTTTGGGCAGCCTCCTTCTATTCTCCTCTTCATCCTCTTGCTCTTGGTGTTTGTGAACCATTAGAGGAGTGACATTTGTGACTCTAAGCTTTCTAAAGTCATTATAAGAAGGAATTGTGATTGTTATTGCTATATAACAATCAAAGTATGATCTAAACCCTTATTCATATGTTATATTGATTAGATCTAGGGTTTTAAGTCTTGGATAACTTGCATGTACAATAGAGAAATCTAGATCCAAGCTTTAGGGTTTGCATGAGCACATAGGATGTCTTTTGGCTAAAACCCATCAGTGGTATCAAAGCCTTGATTGGTGTACCGAGTCACTTGGTGCACTCGCCGAGTCAGGTGTACTCGATGAGTCCAAGTCCAGACTCGACGAGTCGAAACGTCTGACAGCTAATTTTCGCGATTTTCTTCCTGTTTTGGGTTTGGATAATTACCATAAACATGTTTTTGTTATAAAATCCGAATTTTATCAATATCTGGTGATTATCCTTACCTAAATAGAAGATAATTATCAAAATTTAGATAATCTTTTGTTTTATTAGATAAAATTTGATTATTTGTAATTTAGATTTGAATTATCTTGTATGAAAAGTTTCAATTTTACCCTTTAGGTTTTATAGTTTAAATTTGACTTAAAAGTTTTGTTTTGAAATTTAAATAATTGAAACCCTAATGTTTTGAAAAGGTTTCAAAACTTGCCCTCAAGTTTTGGAATTTAAATTTTGATTAAAAGTTTAATTTTGATGTATATTTAAATTCTAAACCCTAATGTTTTGAAATGTTTTAAAACTTGCCCTCAAGTTTTGGAATTTAAAATTTGATTAAAAGTTTAATTTAGGAATGTTAAATTCTAAAACCCTAGTATTGTTTTGAAAGGTTCAAATCACACCCTTATGATTTTATTAATTAATTAAAGTGTATAATTAAAAGAGATTTAATAAATCCATAAAGTTTTGGTTTACAATTTAATTGAATTAAAAGTATAATTATTAAATTTAACCACCTAGTATTTTAAAAGTGTAAAATACACCTTATACTATATATATCATTAAAAGTCTAATATTATATATATGTATAAGTAAAAGTCAGTCTTACCGTTAGTAGGCCTCATTCACGAAGCTGGTCTATAAGGGGTGTTTAAGGAAATTGCTTATAAAATGGCGATTGAATGGGTATCCACTCTTACCCACCGCACTCTTGACTAGTGGAAGGTCGTTAACCGAACGGGTAGGATAGGACAAAACCTTCCATTATAAGTATAATGAAGTATAAAAGTAACTAAATGTTTTCATAAAAATTCCCAATCTTAGTTACTTTAGGCAAAAGTGAATTGATGCAATTCCATGAAATTACACTTTGTGCCCTTGTGAAGACGTTAGTGGAGCGCGTGTGGTTAACCGACACACTAAATGGTTCTAAGCAAAGGTAGCAAAGGGTGACTCAATGTTTGTCATAGTTCGGTGGAGCGTGTGTGGTTTACCGGTACATCGAATAGGTGACTGTAACATGTGGGGGCACCATGTAGATTTGCATGGTTATTCACACCCGCTTTGTGATCCTCGACATCCCAGTCACAAACTAGAGGGGCATATCGAGATTTAAACATGCCATTGAAATGTTCAATGAATCTCATAGGATCTAGGAGTTTTCATAGATTTAAAACTTAAATTTCCTTTTCGTTTTTCATGGTGGAAATTAGTGAATCGTCATTCACTTACCTTCAAATATTCTGCAACTAGATTACGGCATCCCTTTTCTAGGTTGTAGCATATTGTGTTGGGTCCTAGCCTTAATATCTCATTTGGGTGATTTATTAAGGACTCAATCTATCAACTAACTTGAATTTGTTTTTCTCCCGTTTTGTAGATGTCAAAGTTCGACAACTATGGTCTTCCCAATTCCCATGGAACAAACATTCCACATGAAGATGATATTCCACGATTCGATCGAGGAACAAGAGATCATGCTTCACTTCCTCCTCCTCCTCAAATTATTCTCCCTAACCCACAAGATCGAAGAATTGAAAGGTTCAATGTCACTAAAGCCCTATTGGAAATGAAACATGAAGATGGTAAACCCGTGTGTGCCCACGTTCAAGGAATGAAATCACACATCGATAGGTTGATAATGTTCGGTGCGTCATTCCCTGATGAGTTGGCTATAGGCTGGGTTCTACAGTCACTCCCTGAATCATATAATGAGCTCAAAAGAAAGTATTATATGATGGATCATGATGCAAACCTCATTGACCTAACTTACATGCTCATTGCTGCTGAATCAGAAATGATTTGGCAAAGCAATGGAGCATATTTGTTGGGAAAGACAACCAACCATGCTTCCGAGGACGTTCTAGGAGAACCGACCTGCGTTTGCTGCCAAGAGAAAGGGCGTTGGATACAAGTCTAACCTAAGAGCCTGAAGAGTCCAGAAGATGGGAGAGTCAAAAAGTATGGCTGTGCTTCAGGTAAAATCCACTATCTAACTCCATTAAGTTCCTATTCGTTGATTCTTAATACATGATGTGATAAGATTGCATTTGAATGTTTTGCAGGATTAGTGAAAAAGAGAGGAAGCTTAATGGAAAAGCAAGACGAGTCTAATCACAAAGAAATGGATCTCGATCGCATGGACTTGAAGATTAGATTTTGAGCTTAGAAAGTTATGATAGAATTGTTAGGAATATTTGATTACATAGTTTTTCAGTTGATTTTGCATTGTAAGGACAAATGTTTTCCGCTGCTTTTATGAATAAAATAAATTTTGTTTTGACTTATTTATTTATTTATTTCCTTGCAATGAAATCGTTATGAAAAATTGATGTTCGTATATTTCTACAACAAGTGGATGTGATTCTTAATTATGTCGTTTGTGGAAATGTCGAGAATTTACCAAATATGAAGAGTTTCTCATCAGTCAAGTTTCAATTGGACAGAACCTTGGAATCATGCAACTTGGTTGCACGATGAATGAGAAATTTCATATTTGGAAATTAGACTAATTCGTTGACAAAGTGTCAAATGAAGGACTAGGAGATCGAATACACAAAGTTGTGTGTTGATCAAGTCCACCACAAGAGTAACAAAGATATTCGTCATGATTTACTAAAGGATTAGTAATTATGATTATGCTTATAAGATTAAGTGTAATTCTGAATTGATTGAAAAAAGGTTTAAATCAATAGCAGAACGAATAAGAAGAATCAAGCAGGCAGAAAGATAAAAGTTTCTCTATTCTAAGAAGAAGGGAGAGTACCTTTTATGATATAACTTAATGATTAAGAACCATATTTCAATTAATCCTCTAAATCTTAGTACAATTGTATGTCTAAGAAGAGGAATCGAGAATTGAAGAAATGGTTAAATCAGAAAGTCAATCATACTTCGTTCCAAAACAAGTCTTAAAGTTAAGATTGTTATATTGAGTGACAAGTCTTAAGAAGGTTTATAACATTCATCAAATGTAGAATTTGGAAAAGGATTTTCTTATTCTTGCACATTTGAAATTGGAAAGTTGTGATGTCTTGGATAAGACAAAGACCAACTACAACCAATTTTATGAAGTGTTTAGTCTTGATAAAAGCTGCACTAACTCTTGAATATTTGGTTGTCAAGAAATGTTTATTGACAAAAGAATCTTATATGTCAAGGAGACAGTGAGAGTCTTAATGGTCTTGAAAGGTTTCAAGAACAAATCGAGAATAAACCTTATCGATCATCACTAGCACACGAGTTAAGGTTTACAACCTATCGTGTTGACATTATCTTGTTTCCGTGCCGTTCCAATTGAGTTAATTATGCATGTGAGTACTATGAGTCCTCATTTAAATGCATAAAAGGCAAGGACCTTGATCAATGAAAAGTACATTGGTAGGAAAGGGTGCACTGCTTAACTACTTGGAAGACGTGGTGGGCAGCTGTGTTACCATAAGGCAAGAAATCAAGAACAAGAAAGTTCGGTCCATATGAGTTTGAATTTGTCGTAAACTTTGGTTTTGACAAATTCACATGGATAGGAACACATACACCATTAAAATCTAAGTGTCATAAGATTCCCTCCTTCATGGAAATGACTATGAGGAAATGCTTTCACTAAGAGAGATTTTAAGAAGATAGTAATTGTGAAAATTAGATTCTCGAATTCGATTATGGTTACGGTATCCCTTTCCATGATTCGAATTATGAGAGTTGGCAATTAGTCTAAATTGTTTAAGACACACATATAAACTATCTAAGGAAAAGGTGTATAAGTTTAAGAAGCCTTGATAAAAGATTATCAAAGCATTGAGTATTAGAAATATGAACTTAAAGAAATTCAATAGGCGTTGTTTTTCTGAAAGTTAAGCTGTTTCTGAATATATGTCAAAGCTAGTGGGAGCATAAGTGTTATGTTTATAATAATCATCGTGACAGTGGGAGCATAAATGTTATGCTTGTATGATTATTAAGGCAAGTATTGCAAGTTAGCAATATTAATTATAGAAAACAAGAGTCATACTTTGCAAAGTTGTAAGGGTTGAATAGTTGTTTTGCTATAATTAAGGGAGAGAATATTATGCTTCATTTCAAATCTAAAGGCTTAGGTTGTGGAATGTTAATAAATATAGTCAAGGATACATAGTGTGTTCTTAAATTTCGATTATGATTACGACATTCCTCTTCATATTTCGAATTGAGAGAACGTTGCACATAAAATATTATGGCATAAGATTGATAAAGTATCGAATCTTTATGTAAGACATTATGCATCGTGTCCCATACGCTTTGGGTTTAGGATCGATTGCAAATGCTATAATATTTGACCATTCTAAAATTTTCCAAATGTCTAGTGCATTTAGAGGGAAAAAGGACAAGAATCGGTTTTGACTAAGATAATTAAACAACTATCAAAGGATGATCCAAAGCTCGTTGAGGATTGGTCGCTTGTGAGTAGTTGGAAGTATGATATTGGATGGACCATATCGACGTTATTATGAAAAGATTCTATTGAGAATGAGTTGTCATATGGTAAGTATGGAAAGGTTTCCATATTGGGAGTTGGATATTGAGAATCAATGTCTAGATTAGAAACTTTTATGCAAAAGGATGTTCAAAGGAATGTACTTTGAGTGAGATACATCACATCTATGGAATTGTATTGTAACAATAGAGGACTTCGTAATTTCATTGGCAATAGTCATTGTGACTTTTATGCTATGACATTACGAAAGGATCATTGCATAAAATGTTAGAATCTAGCATATTCCATAAGTGACAAGAATTTGATATTCTTTCACTTATGAAAAAGGATTAGGAGTTGTGAAATGAATATGATTGAAAATGTGTTCATTTGATCTATTTCACAAAGTAAGAACCGTAGGTAAACATTGTGTGCATGCTAAGAGCATGAGACAAGTGTTGTAATTCAAGAAAGAAGTTGATCACCCGAAACAACAAATAATGAGTAATCGATATGGTGATAAATAAAAGGTGTTTTATTTATACTCAAAGGTTTGAGGCCATATGGGATTAGTATTATTCTTGTGTTTCACTTTGCATGTTTTGACTTCCTGAATAATTTAATTGGTTGAGAACAGTCAAATTATTCGAACAGGCCACAGTCGTTCATATGTTGGAAGTAGATATGAATGAAGACTATCGTGAATTGGTGTGTGGATTGTCTAAAGAGCATTAGACATAAGCAAATGTTTGCTGCAACGTTCATGAGTGCTTATGAATATGATTTGAGCATTGGATTAAACCCATGCTCACTTGGATCACTTCATGGATTATTATCATAAGTGATTAGTGGGACGATAACATCTTATATTCTTGAAACCGAGATGTGTGAGTTGTATCTTGCGAGTCGGTTACACATTGAAAATATGTAAACACACCAGTAACTTGGTGTTATAAAACATATTGTTGTGTGTGATTTGGTGAGTGAGTGCAAGCGAGCATTGAGTCAAAGTTTATCCGTTCCTTTTATCCAAAGTAGGATAAAAGTGATATCTGTGGGCCCCTCGATGATTTAGTGATGGCACCTAAGTGCTTGGCCAAGCCGGGACTAATTTGATGTGTTCAAATTGTAGTCTGTTGTCAGTCATCATAAATCTGAATTCGGGAAACAACACATAGACAGAGAGAATGATTTAGATCCATGTCTCAGTCTATACGATATCTAGAATGGAGGAATATATGATCCCTTATCTAAAGGACACGTGTATCTGATAGGATTAGAGTTGACAGCGACTTTGGAAAGCTACGATTGCAGATCAGGATCTGAAGTCATACGCAGAATAGTTATTAGACTTATCCAAGTGGGAGACTGTTGGATTAGTGTCTAAGTCCATAACTATTTTGGTATTTACTTGACCCGATGGTGCATGGTCCTTTTGGGTTGCCTTCACCAAAGCAACTTGATAGGATGAATTATAGAGAGAAAGGATTAAATATGATTTATTAATATATTATGAGAATAATATATTAAAGGAGAAATCATATTGTTTAATTAATATTAGTCAAGAATTAATTAGTAATTAGTTTTGTGACTAAAAGAGATTAATTAAACTTAAGGGACTAGACCTGTCAATTGTATGATAGTTGAATATTGAGCTAAAGGTCTTTAAGGGAGGAGCCCATGGGTTGCTTAGGGCTTAAGCATCCAAATTAGGGTTTCCTTGTTAGATAACCCTAATAGCCTCACTATTTAAGGAACCCTTATGCCCCAAAAACATGGACAAGACTTCTTCTAGGGTTTCCACATGTTTTGGGCAGCCTCCTTCTCTTCTCCTCTTCATCCTCTTGTTCTTGGTGTTTGTGAACCATTAGAGGAGTGACATTTGTGACTCTAAGCTTTCTAAAGTCATTACAAGAAGGAATTGTGATTGTTATTGCTATATAACTATCAAGGTATGATCTAAACCCTTATTCATATGTTATATTGATTAGATCTAGGGTTTTAAGTCTGGGATAACTTGCATGTACAATAGAGAAACCTAGATCCAAGCTTTAGGGTTTGCAAGAGCACATAGGATGTCTTTTGGCTAAAACCCATCAATAACAAGGCCATTACTTCTAATGATTGCAATGGGTGGATGAATTTCCTGATAAACAAGTGGATGATACTCATTCATGATTAGATGGGCTTATAAGGAATAGGAAGGTATTACTTCAAAGGAAGATCACTCATAGATTATCTTGGAAATCACTTAAATGAATTTTCATTTACCTTTATGGTATATGTAGTGCTTGTCTGGAGTTTTGAAAATTGAAATAGGGATTGTAGATTTGTACTATGATGGGATTTGGATAAAGGAAGATCACTCATAGATTATCTTAGAAATACATTGGCATAAGGCTTGAAAGGGAAGGAGTGAGTGTTTATTAATTCATGTAGTAAATTTTGTTTTGACATTTAATTTAAGATTTTTGTTGCAAGATTTTGAGAGATTGTTAATTAGGACCTTTATTTGTTAAGTGTAAGATGAGATGATTTCTAAGGAACTATTAGCCTTCACGACCACTAATACTTTGGGTAACACCGAACATGGATGTTATCTTTACTATCTTATAAAACTAGATTATCACCACCATTAAACGCGTGGAACATAAATGAAATACATATCACATTAACAGGTAGCATTGTCTTTGGTGAAATTTTAATAAAATATGTTAGGTAGATTCATTTTTAGAGTTTTTGAACTAAAATTATTAAATAAAAATATTTAATATCTATATTAGAGCAATTTGGTTTTTTAATACAATATTTTTTTAACATAAATGATCAACGTGATCTTTCTTTTATCACAGCATGATGCAACTCTTTGCTTAAAACATATTGTGTAGTAGCTCTACCAGTTGACTTTTTTCGGTGTATCAACCCCCATGGAGGCTTATATGGTTCTTCTCATATTGGCCCTGTAAAACCAAAAACAACAATAAGTTGTTATATGTACTAGCAATGCTAAATTCCACAAAGAAATTCGATAAACATTACAATTAAAGTGCATTGCCATAACTATAAACATCAAATTCAGAAATTGTAATTTGGTCAATTTCTAAAGTATTTTTTCTTTGTAAGTATTAAAATATGATTTTTAGACTACACCCAATCACATATACATATCTTCCGATTGAAGAAATTATTACAAAAAAAAACATGTTATGAACAAAAATATAATATTAGTTTCATAATTTGTCAAAGGGTAACACTAATAAATAATAATGAACTTTCACAAATCTTGCATTTTAGTCATGAATCCAACTAACAAATGAAATTCAGTTTAGATGATTGATTCAAGAAGTGCATCCATGACTTTTTGTAGTTGATTTTGGGGAAATGCTGAGATCTACTGAGATATGAGGGAACGGTCTGTGAGGCTATGGTTGGTTTCTGGAGGGCAATACAAATTCAAAATCGTTAGCACATATCTTTCCTCCCTGCTTCAACTTTTAAATTTAGATAAAACTTGTCAAAACGAAATTACAAAAAAAACCCAGATATGTAACCTAGCAATCAAACACCATATTTTTCACAGAAATAAATATCACAAATCTAAAATTTATACTTTATATGATATTATTTAATTATATCTTACATTTTCATCATTAATGGTCACTAACACCTCATTAATGGTCACTAACACCTCTTTCTCACGGGTTATAAATTAGTGTATATATATATATATATATATATATATATATACACACACACACACACAAACGGTATGTACAATATATATTTTTGTTAAGTAAAACGAATTAGGGTTGTAATATGGCCTATTCCATTCAAAACTTGAAATTAGTAGAAGGGAATACATTGTTGTTTATGTCGACTAAACTTCATTTTAGATTATTTTAATGATGTAAGATAACATCGTGTGTGACTTAAAATTAACAATTTATTTAAGAATGCATAGACAATTACATTTTGTTATTGTTTGAAGAATTATGCCACTTGTTCATATTTTGTATATTATTTGGCCAACCCCAAAAGAAAATCTTGGCTACGCCACTGACATCGTATAAAGTATTTAGACTTTAAAGACAAATTTTACTTAATTTTTTTAGTCGTACAAATAAGTAAGCTATGGTTACAAATCATTTTTGCATACACGATATGAATTAGGGAAAATGACTTTTAAGGGTAACAAAATTTGGGTTTTGTTTCCATTTAATCCCTTTTTTGTACTCTATTTACCATTGATCTTGTTGTAGATGGTCAAAAGATACCATTATTACTGGGTATTGAAGGTTTCCGAAGAGTATGTTACTCCGTTCGTCTTCTCCGACGAGTTTCCGGCCAAATGATTTTAGGAATAATTTCCGATCCAAAAACGATTTAAAGAACACTCACTTTCATCTATTCGTTTGTTTCTATAAACGATTTTAGTTTTCGTGTTCTTCGTTCATGTTTAAGAACACACAAAAATTTCTTGAGTGTGTTCATCAGTGAGTTTGAAGGTCTAGAAAGCGAAGGGTTGAAAGTGTGTGTCGGATCTGAGAGGTGCTCATATTCATCGTGTCCAACAAAACCCAAAAAACAAAATTCTCAAGTTAAATAAATTGATTTGTCCTAGACATGTTTGTGTGTTCTTCATCTTCATCTGTTCAGAAACACTTTGGTTTGCACACAAATCTTCAAAGATCCCAATGATTTTAGAAACGATTTCAGATAAAAATAAAACGATTTCAAGAAAACACACACTTACATCTAGTTCATCAGAAATCAAGCAAAATATGGCATCTTGTTCGTGTTTTTCAAGAACAAACCCAGAAATCGACGTGTGTGTGTGTGTTTATAAGTCTTCGAGCTTCAAGAATACCCACCAAAAAGCTACACAGATCGAACGGTTTCTTTTTGTTCTTGAAAACCTAGAAATGCAACCCATGAAATTGAAGGGTTCATTGTGTTCTTGAGTCGTGAGTTCCAGAAATAAAAACAGATGAAAAGCTTCAGGTTTTGGGTTTGAAATTGATTAACACAACACATTTGGAATTGTTTTCTGGGTAAGAGCTTCAAGAAATTAAGATCTTCGTTCTTTTGAAATCGTTTCTAATAAACAAATCTAGATTTTAGGGATTTTGATTTTCATTTCTTCTGAAATTTGAAATCGTTCTTCAACCCTTGGTTTTGAAATCGATTTTAAGAAGCACACCACAAAAAAATCTAGATTTCAGATTTGTGTTTATGTGTGTGTGTTCAAATTGCCCTGAAAATTCATAGCGTTCATCGGAAATTTTATGTTTGGCCGGAAAATTCATAGGTTTACCAGAAAATTAATTTTGACCGGTTAAATTTATGTTAACCGGTCATAATGGTATATTATAACAACAACAAGTTAAATGGTAAATAAAATACAAAAAAAAAAACAACCAAATGAAAACAAAACCAAAAAATTGTTACCCTTAAAATTCATTTTCCCTATAAATTATTATCCAAATTACCAAACAAAGACATGACCCTTAGGCCATGAGGTATGATGACTACATGTTCATTAGAAAAATGATGCCACCTATACGATACATCACATTAAGTACATTAGTCATTGGAAATGGTTATCACTCCACATTGTTTATCTTTTTTTTTTTTTTTTTTTTATTTTTAATTTTAAATATATAGATTAAATAAAAAACATAATTAATAAACATAAATAAATATTTCACATTACATAACTTAAATTACTAAAAAAACATAAAAACATAAAAATATAAAATTTCAAACCTAAATTACTACAAAAAACATAAACCCATAGAGGTCGACACCAAAACCAACTTCCGGCTCAGAAGTTCTTCGGCTCGGAAGTTCTTGGCCTTTTGTTGGAGCTGGTGGTCGATTCCGAATGTGAAGTCTCCGATTTAAGGACCCATTTTGGACCCTTACGACAAATTTCCCACAATTTTTAATTGCCAAATGCTTTACTGTTGTTGGTAACCTTGCATTGTTGGTAAACGGTTGATAAAATACTGAAATCGTTGCTACCACTTTTATGCATATTTTTCAGAGTTTCGAATATGTCGTTAAACTTGGTGCAAGCCGCTCATAGTTCACGTCATTTTCCATTGATCGCGTCGTACGTTAGATGCGTTTGCCTTCCCAAAAGCGAGTGAAAGTGGTCTAAAACACGAAGCTAAAAATTGTTTCTCGTTTGCGTGTTGCCTGTCTTCGAGTCACACGATATAAAAACCCAAACTTTAGATAAAACTTCCTCCTCATCTTCGTTCCACGTTCTTCCTTGTTTTTTTTTCTAGCTTTTCCTTTTGTTTGCATTCTTCTAGATGGTTGTGTTTCCTGGACCCGTTCGTCGTTGTCATTGTCGAGGTTTATAGGTTGAGATTGAGATAATGGGACTTGATATGGTTGCATTTGGAATTGTTGAGATGGTTGTGTTTAGAATTGTTGAGGTTGAAATTGTTGAAAAACTGGAAATTGGGATTGATTGAATTGTTATGGTCTTTGTTGTTGGAAGTAATTTGATTGATATGAAATATTGGTAAATAGAGGTTGTTGTTGGATTGGGGATGTTAACATTTCCATGTAGTTAAGATGTTGATATTCATCATTTGAGGAATTGGGGGTTGTCAGGGTGTTTGGAGTGGTTGAGATATTGTGATTTTGATCCATATTTTGAGAAAAATATGAGAAAATAGAAAGAGATTTGAATGGTTTTGAGGTGTGAAATATTATAAAAGTGTTAGTATTTATATGGTTTAATTTAAAGTTAGAAAGTAATTTTTTTATATAAAATGGTTAACCGGTCAATTTTTTACTGTTTGTGGAATTGTTTTTCTATTGGTCATAAGAACGCGTAGTAGGTACCAATCCACATCACACTTAGGGGCTAGGGGGAGGTGTTCACGTGTGAACAAGCCTGCAACCTCAACCTTACGCGTCAAAACATTCTCCATACCCGATGGCCTTATATTGTGGAAATGATATGCGGCACCCTTATCTTTACCGATACTTTTTAAGTGATACAAATAAGTAAGTTATGCTTATAAGATCATTTATGCAAAAACGAGATGAATTCATCTCCAAACTACCAAATAAAGACATGACGCTTATATTGTGGAAATGATAAGAGTTGTCCTTATCTTTACCGGTATGATTTTTAAATTTAAATCATCATTAGAATTCTCAGTTGATCCACCTGTTTTCTAATTTGTAAGCCCATATCTGAAATTATCAAGGCATTTTTTGATTGTTCATATCTAATTCATCCCATATCTCACTTGCAGTTCCTAGTTTAAGAACCATATTAGCAATGTGACAATGTCCTTACTTAGTGAATTCAAAATCCATTTGATAACCATGAAGTTGACTCTGATTTCAATTATGATATGACGGACACATGATTGTTGGCTGGGATATTTCGCCTTCAACAAATCTGAAATGGTTTTTGGCAAACAAGGCAAGTATCATCGATTTTATCCAATTATAAAATCTAGCTCTATCGAATACATGGATACAAGTATAAAACTAGGATTATCTGATGAAAAGAGAAAAAAAATTAAAGTTTTTTTAACATTGGATTCATTTGAACCATATCCTTGAGATCCTAAGTTTGACATGATTTGATTAAAGATATGAAAGAAGATGAAGGTTAGATGAAAAAATGAAAGATGGGTTTGAATGATAAAGCATAGATCCATTCTTTGTAAGTAGGGTCAACGGGGCATATTTGAGTTTATCTAATTAACTACTAAACATGTTGAAAATCTCAACCCAACGCAAGTTTAAGTAATGGGTTGAGATTTTTTAACGTAACCCAACTTGTTTACTAAACGAGTCGAAATAGGTTGACCTGTTTATGTTTTTAACGTATATATTATTGTTTTGTGACCGGTTAACACATGCACATGCTACTCTACTCATAAATATGTAACTTTCGACATAAGTAGGAATTGAACCCTCAACCTTTGACGGAGGGAACCTATATGTTAACTCCTAACACTGCTAAGCTACATGCCCTTTTGTCCACCTTTATATGATTATATCATACATTGAGCTTATGTATATTTTTTATAGGGTGAAAAGGTCAAAGTTTTCTTAAATTTGTTTTATTTTTGTTTCATACATAATATAATTTTTTTGTAATGTGACGACCCAAATTTTTAAAGAATTTTTTTCACTTTTAATTAAAAAACATAATTTCATAAACCATGAAATCCCAACATAATTGTTTTCAAGTCAACGATTCATTACAACTTATTTAAATCATCAGAGTGTCCCCAAACCCTAACAGTGAAAAAGAGAGATAGAGTGCATGCCGTGCTATCACGCCTTGCCCTTTCCCTTGGGCTCAGATGTACCTGAAACAAATCAACAACTTGTAAGCGAAATGCTTAGTGAGTTCCCCACAGCATACCACACACTACTCATACACATATCCTAGTAGCTAATTAAAGCTACACACATATCACATAAGCCATGCATACATAAAACCTGTAAGAGTGCCATGGGCTACCCCACATGGTCTTACATCCAATTCCATGGGCTATCCCACATGGTGTTTACCTAGGACTTCCATGTGCTACCCCACATGGTCTTACATCCAATGTCACGGGCTCCCCCGAGGTCTTCATGCAAAACACACAATCACATATCATATCAAATCACATAATGATTAACACTTATATCATAATCACATAATGGGTCGGCCTTGGTGCCTTAGACCCATGGGTATGGTGAGATGACTCACCTCTGTCTGCTGAATACAAAAGCTGCTCTCTTAACAGTCTGGAACCTCCCGAGCTGAATAATAACAATAACCAATGTTAGGACCTTATATTAGACAAAGGAAAACCCAAACTCCAAACCCATTCATGAGGCCCAATTATCCTTCCCTTGCTAATGGGCCCCAAAATCCTAGTCCAAATTTATTAATGGGCCTCTCGGCCCAATAAGGCCCAACCAAAGTATCCATGGCCCATAACAGATGAAATAGACCATAATTCATAGAATGCGACCAATCCATTAACCAAAATGAAGCCTAAAAGCTCAATGGCCCAAAACAAATCCGGCCCAATCTGTAGCACGTACGCTCGGCGTACCATTCTGGTACACGCAGGGTACTGGGGTCTTAAGGACTAGGCGCAACGTACATTGAGTACGCCCAACGTTCTTCCAGATCAAGCACTTTCTCCATTAAGTGCTTAATACTTGATTCCTTTACGTCCAAAAGCCAGATTTGAGTTGATTAATACGTCCTAAGGCATAAAGTTGCCAACTTTATGCCTTTCCATGCCTCACATACACCTAAAATCTTCATTAAGACCTTTCCAAGGTCCTTAACCCATGCATGAGACCGATACTTCCACCAAGGCTCCATTTTTATGCTTTAAAACGACCAAGGGACCTCAGATCTGGCATTGTCCTCTCATGGAATTGCTTAACTCGCCAAAAGAGGTCTAAAATCCAACAAAGGGACCAAACTAGAAAAACCTAGCTAGATCTAAAGATTTAAATGGAAAGGTGCAAGCTTTTTACCTCCAGAAGCCTTGCAAGATTACCCAAATGCAAATTCTTGAAGCACCAAACTGATCCAAGCTTGCTTAACAACTCTCCTTCTTGAAAGAACCCGAAAATGGCCACCAAAACCTTCTTCTTAGGCTCCAACTCTCACTCACACACTAACTCAGCTGTAGGAAGACGAAATGGGGCTAGAGAGACTGATAGGGTTTTGTCTAAGAGGCCAAGAGACGTTTAAATAGGGGACAAGTCCGGGATTTGTTGAAGATGATAGTTTTTGTGATTTTATTGCTTTTTGTTTGACCCGTCTTTGCTTTGGGTATCTATCATGTAGTAATTCGTAAATTGTATTAGTCAAATAATTTGGTTTTGATTAGGACATAATTACCAATATAATGTCATTAGAACTAATGGAGTTTAGTCCATCATATGGTCAAATAATTTGGAGTTTTGTTCAACATGTAGAATTTATTGTAGGAACATAATACATTTGTGATACGGGTTATACGAATGATGAAGGTTTTTTAACACGTTATCACTGACAACAATATCATATTAATGATTGGTCTCGACTATATTGTAACTTCGTAATTTCTACCCCAAAAATTTTCATTTAAGTTAACGCCTTTTTAACATAATATACAACATAAATGTTAAGTTTAATTTTAAAACATTTTCAAACCACCACGTTATGTCAAAGTCAAAACCATAATTCCAAATCGTTTAGAACATAACAGGAGTAAATGTGCTAAAAAGTAAAACATCAAAAAGTGTCCAAAATGGTATTATCAAAAACAACAAAACTACCCCATAAAGTAACCCCTCTCACCATGAATAATCTCATAAGTTGTTTGCACCGATCATGTGACATAAAAGAGAAAAGAAACAAATGTCATTCCATACTGAGTGTGTTCAATATAGATTGCACACAGTCAAAGGAAACCTACAACTCCCTAGGTCAATCATTCAAATTACGATAAAGTATACGATGATATACAAATACTACATAATAACATCCACATCCTACAATCAGTTAATCATATACATATTCATCCTCATGCTATATAACAACTAATTAATACGCATTCATCTATCAAAATATAAGCATCAATTATCATCAAATTCATCTTTCATCTATAATTCATCTATTATAGGCAAATGTCTCTTAGTGCATCTGATCCCAAGATAACTACCTTGTGTACTACGAGTATGCCCACGCAACCAAGTGCTCTAAAGGACTCGTAACTTCCACCTGAATCACAAACCCCAAGATTCCACTTTCGCTACTACAATTTTGCGAAATACAAGTATTACCTGCCATAAATAGTGCAACTTATATGATCCTAATTTTTAGTGTATAAAACGAATTTGTATTCTGCTTGTTTAATCAAGGAGCATACAGCTCAATTTATACAAAAGAGAAGGAATGGAAAATACATGGAATAAGGAAATAAAAAAAGGAACGTTGGTATGCATGTGTGAGACTAAGTCTTGGGTTGAGCTCTTTTACTTGGTCCATAATTTTTACGTATTACCCCCAACAAGCTCAAGGGCAGGTCTGACTTGAAGCTTGGAGCGAAGATGAGAAACACGTGCTTTTCTGAGAGGTTTTGTAAAGATAGCTGCAAGCTGACCCGGGGAAGAGACAGAGCTGACTTTGAGAAGACCATCTTCAAATTTTTCACGAACAAAATGAAATTCCAAGGCTATATGTTTTGAACGAGTGCTGATGACCAGGTTCTTGGTTAAGAAGATAGCACCTGCATTGTTACACAATAAAAGAGGAGGATCGGTGATGGGAGCACGCAAGTCAGAAATTAGTTGTTTAAGCCACAATAATTTTGCACTTGTATATGCAAGAGACCGATATTCCGCTTCGGTTCTTGAACGAGCAACAACTTTTTGTTTTCGTGATGTCTAGCTTATGAGATTCGATCCATGAAAAATAGCAAAACCATATTGTGATCGACTGTCATCCGAGTCGGACATCCACCCCGCATCCGAATAAGCAAGTAAAGAGGAGGAGGTGGTGGGAGAAAAATGGTGGCAGTAAGATAAATTCCCATTTAGGTTTCGAAGAATGCATTTAACGGCTTGCCAATCAAGGATTGTGAGGGCATGCATGTATTGGCAAACTCGGTTAACTACAAAGGAGATGTTGGGTTGAGTGATGGTGGCATATTGGAGAGATCCAACTATTTGGCGGTATTTTGTGGGTTCGGTAAAAGGGTCACCATGACAATGTAATTTGATTGCCGGATCAGCAGGGGTAGAAATAGATTTAGATGAGGACATATCGGCTCGATTGAGGATGTATTGAATGTAATTAATTTGAGAGAGTGTAAGGCCGGTGGGAGAGGTCTTGATTTGGAGACCCAAAAAAAATAATTTAGGGTGCCAAGGTCACGTAGAGCAAAAGTGGCATCAAGTTTGTGAATAAAAATTGCAACAACGGAAGCATCATTGCTGGCGATAATGACGTCATCAACGTATACGGGCATGTATGTAACGCCCTGTTCCTAGTACACATCAGTTCATTTAATGTTAATTTTGTAAAAGTTACTCGACGAGTTGGTAGCCCTAACTCGTCGAGTAGATGCCAGATTGGTTGCGAGGATTTAAATGGTCTACTCGACGAGTCGAAGCCTTGGCTCGACGAGTAGGTCTGTCAGGAGGAAACCTTATTGTCGAGGTTTTGCACCCTATTTAAGCCACTTAACCCCTTTTGGGCCTCCCTTACCAGCCTACTTATCCTCCAAAACCCTAATTTGTTGTGAGCTTCATCCTTAAGAGATTATTGAGGTTTTGAGTGTGTTTTTTTTTTATATAGAAGAGAGTTGGAAGAGCTTGGAGCCATCAAGCTTGTGGATAAAATCAAGATCCAGGATTTCATCCATCTTTGGCAACCTTCTGAGGTAAAAAGCTCTTATCTTGATAACCCATAGCTTAGATCTCTTTTAGTGTTGATTTATGGGTCTTTTTGATCCCTTTGAGAAGGATAAGTTACTCTCCATGGGTTGTATGCCAAGCAATCCTTTTTTCCTGTGATATTTATGTTGGATTAGGTGTCTAAGCCCATAACTATTATTGGTATGTATTCGACCCGAGAGTAGCATGGTCCATTTGGGTTGCATATCATCAGGACAATTTGTTAGGATGGACTTTTGAGAGAAGGTTATTTATGGTTTATTAATATATTATAAGTAATAATATATTAATATGAAATCATATGATTTAATTAGTATTGATCAAGAATTAATTTGGAATTAATTTAGTGGTCGAAAGAGACTAATTAAATCTATGGAGACTAATTATGATAATTAGTTATATTTATATGTGTTGGGCTTATGATCCATGTTGGACCAAGTTTATGTATGGATACATAAAGAGTTGGGCCACATGAACCATGGATCATAAAACCCATGGTTATGGATTTGGGTTATATCTATGACCCTAGAAATCCCACATATAAATAGATACTTCATTGCCCAAATCGCCACTTGTATCTTTTTAGAGTTCATGGTGTCTTTTGTGTGCATGGAATTCTCTCTCAAGTTCATCCTTTGTCTATGGTGTGTTGTGATTCCATTTGAGGCTTCCACACTATTGGGGCTAAGCTTTTTAAGGCCAAATACACCAAGAATTCAAGCTCCATCAAAAGTTATGTCATGCTAACTAGTATATTATATTTTTATGTTAAATGCATGCTAGTTGTAAGATTAATACCTTGGAAACCATTTGCATGTATAATTAGTGAAAACATAGATCCAAGGTATTTAGGGTTGTATGTGCACCATAGGATGTTGTACTATACCAAAACCCAACAGTGGTATTAGAGCCATAGGTTGTTTTCTACTATATTTGATGCAAATGTATTTTTTTCATGTTGATGGAAAAAAAAGAAAAAAACCATGAAGTTTGTCAAATTTTATGATAATTACTTGATTTTATGAAAAACTAATTATTTGTAAAATTTGAGTCACTTTACTACAAGAGTTGAATTAGGTCAATTTATTAAAAGATAGAATGATATGATTATTTTATTTGTTTTAAAAGTTTGATCTAAGTGGTTTTAAGGAGTTACAAATTTTGTCATAAAATTTTGGAACTCAAAAGTTTTTTTAAAGTTATGATCTTAAGAGTTTTGAAACTTCCATAAGTTATGGATGTGAACTGTCTCATTTATTAACTCTTTAGGTTATGAAGTCCAAGAGTCTTCAAAGGATAATTGTCAAAGTTTCAAGATTTGTATTAGTTTATATGATTATCTAATTTCTTGAAAATTGTTGATGTGAATTATCTTTACTTATGAGTTTAATCTAGATCATAGAAAAATTATTTGATTATTGTGTTAATTGGAATTTGGTCTTAATGGTTTTTATGAACTCCATAACTTGTCCTCAAGTTATGGAAAGTGAAGAGTTTTTCTTTTTAAAGTGTCATTAAGTCTCATAGGTTATGAAAATAGAAGAGTCTCTATTTTTAATGTCATCATTAAATGATTTAATGTCTTCCATAACTTGTCCTTAAGTTATGGAACTTGAATATTTTTTTTCATTAAACCTTAATTAAACTCATAAGTTATGAAAAAGCGAAGAGTTTGGAAAGGTTTCAAAAAACTTGTCCTCAAGTTTTGGAATTTATAAAGTTACCCCCCATGTATACTTTAATTCCAAACTAGACCTTAGAATTTTAAAAGTTAAAATTCAACCCTTATACTTTATAATATTATAAGTTAATAATATTTATATATATGTATAAGAGTAAAGTCAGTCTTACCGTTAGTAGGCCTCATTCACGAAGCCGGTCTATAAGGGGGGTATAAGGTTACTGCCTATAAAATGGCAGTTTAATGGGTGTCCACTCTCACCCACCGCTTCCTTGACCGGTGGAGGGTCGTTAGCCGAACGGGTAGGACAAGGACTATAATTCTCCCTTCATTAAAAGTATTAATGATAAATACTAAGTAACTAAACCTTTTATAAATACCCAATCTTAGTTACTTAGGAAAATTTGAATAAGGTGATAATCCATGAAATTACACTTTGCACTTTGTTTAAGTCGGTTAGTGGAGCGTGTGTGGTTAACCGGCACACTAACTCATATTTAACAAGGTAGGCAAAGGGTAACTTAATGTTTATCATAGTATCGATGGAGCGTATGTGGTTAACCGGCACATTGATTGAGGGGTAAACACTTAAGGGTACCAAGTAATTTGCATGGTTACTTCACACCTTGTTTTGTGATCCTCGACATCCCAGTCACAAAACCTAAAGGGCACACTCGAGATTGAAACATGCCATTGAAAAGTTCAATGAATCTCAAAAGATCTAGGAGTTTCAAATCCAATTAAAACCTAATAAATTATTTCGTTTTTCATGGTGGAAATTGGTGAATCGTCATTCACCTACCTTCAAATATTATATAGCTTGGATTACGGCATCCCTCTTCCAAGTTATAAAATAGTTTGTTGGGTCCTAGCCTTAATATTTCATATTGGGTGTTATATTAAGGACTTTAAATCAACTATCTTGAATATCTCCCAAAAGATGTCTAGTTCAGGCATCTATGATCTTCCCAAATATCTTGGAACTTCACTTCCTCCACCTCCTCCAATTATTCTCCCTAACACACAAGTTCAAGGTCACTCAAGCCCTATTGGCAAGGCAAGGTCTAGGTGTGATCACATCTTGGAGATGAAGTCACATAATGACAAGCCGGGAGAGTTGGGTGTCAAAGTCTTAAGAAAGTTAGCGGTTCAATCACTTTCTAAGTCACATAGTGAGTTCCTTGGGACTCCTATGAAACAGACTATGACAAGACCCTTAATGATCTTATATATTTGCTTTGTGCTGCTAAATCAGAAATGATTTAGTGTACTAGTAAAGCAAATTTGATTAGGAGATCAACTTCCCAAAAGTTTATGGACAGGGACAATAGTGACACAGGAAATCCAGAAAAGCATTCACTTCCCAATGGAAAGGGATCGGCCATAGTCAACTCGGTTGACCAAATGGTAAAGAGAAAGGCTAAGTCTGAGATAGTCCCATGTACTATTACCTAAGGGTCCATATGGTCCTATTGCCAAACGGAAAGGGCATTGGTTGTGAAGCTGTCAATTTTACCTGAAAGATCATAAGGCTAGTAAAGTCAATAAGTTTGACTTTATTTCAGGTAAAGTCCACTATCTAACTCTGCTAAGTTTCTATTCTGAGATTCTTGATACATGATGTGACTGGGTCACATGTTGATGTTTTAAGAATCAAAGAAAAGTGAAGAAACTTAAAGAAAGAATATGTTGAATCAGATCGCATAGATGGATTTCTATCGCATAGTTTGAAGATCGGATTCTTGAGCTACTTCTTAGGAGTTATGATATTTTGATTAGGAATAGATAACAACAAGTTTTCATATGGATTGTAAGGATAAGTTTTTCCGCAAAGTTTTAAAATAAAAGGTAAGTCTTTTGAGTTTTTTATTTTAAAATATCCTTACAATGGCATTTGTGAAAATCTATGTTGCTTATAAGATTCCATTAAGAGTAAGAGTAGAAATATGAATTTGATTCTTTCATTTGTGGTAGTGTCTAAATTTACGAAATAAGGAAAGATTCTCATCACCCAAGTTTCAGTTGGATAGGAACTTGGAATCATGCAAGTTGTATAGCATGATGAATGAGAACTTTCGAGCATTGGAAAAATTAAGGCTAACTACTTGTTCACATGGATGTGTGAGTCAAGTGAAGGACTAAGGGATCGGGTACACATTCTTGTGCACTGGTCAGAGTCCACCACAAAAGATCGATAAGACTATTCGTCATAATTTATTATAGCTCAGTAAATATGGTTATACTTACAAGCTTAAGTGTAATTCTGAGACATTGGAAAAGGTTCCAATGTATGGCAGAGCGAATAAGAAGAATAAATTTAGGCAGAAAGATAAAAGTTTCTCAAATCTGAAAAGATGGGAGAGTACTTTAGTATCATGTTTTAAGACCATCTTAATGATTTTGAGACCTTGTCAAAATTCATCCTCCAAGTGCATTCTGATAGTTAAGAAGAGGAGTTATGAATTGTTGAAGTGGTTAAATCAAGAAGATTATTCATACTTTGTTCCAAAAACAATTCTTAGAGTTATACTCTAAGATTGTAACTTGAGTGACATGTCTTAAAGAAGGTTTAAAACACTTATCAAATGTAAGAGTAAAAGTTTTCTACTCTTGTACATTTGAAATTGGTAAGTTGTGATGTTTTGGATAAAACAAAGACCAACTAAGGCTAATTGTGTTAAGTGTATGTCTTGATTAGAATCCACACTATCTCTTGAATATTTGGCAAGAAAGTCGTATAGGTCAAGGAGACAGTGGGAGTCTAAAAGATCCTGGAAAAGGTTTCAAGAAGTAATCAAGAATAAAACCTGTATTTCATCGCTAGCACACAAGTAGAGGTTTATAACCTATCGTGTTGACATTTCTGTGCCCATTCTAGTTAAGTTGGCTATACATTTGAGTTCTACATGTTCTCAATTGTTTGCATAACTACTCCGAAGCAATGGCAGACCCTTAAGCTGCCAGGTGGCAAGAAGTTAAGATTGCACAAGTTCAATCCATATGAGTTTGGATTTGTCATTATCCTTGTCTTGTGACTATGGTTTTGACAATTCACATGGATAAGAACACATACACCATTAAATCTAAGTGTCATAAGGTTTCTATTCGATTCATGAAAATGATAGTAAGGAAACTCTTTCACTAAGTAGATTTTGAGTAGATAGCAATTGTGGGAATGACAAAAGGTCTAAACATTATGATTACGACATCCCTCTTCATAATTTTTTAGACACACATGTGAGCTATCTAAGAGAGGTGTATGATATTGATAAAGTCTTATCAAGGCAATCTAGTATCAGAAATCTGAACTTTGGTAAGAAAGTCAATAAAGTATTTATTTCTAGTAGTTTAGTTGATTTCTGGGTACATGTCAAAGCTAGTGGGAGCATAAGTGTTATGCTAATAATCATCATGTTAGTGGGAGCATGATAATTATGATAAGTATTGCAAGTGAGCAATGTTAATTATAGAAAACAAAAGTTTCAATTCGTGAGGTTGCAGGGGTTGAAAAAGTTGTTTTGCTATAATTAAGGGAGAGGAAATTATACTTCATCTCAAATCTAAAAGCTTAGATTGAGGTCTTAATCGTATTTAGTCAAGAATATATATATGAATTTCATGTTGGGATGGCTCAACATAAGGAAATTCTATATATGTGTTCATTATTTGCGTCTAAAATTCGATTATGATTACGGCAAATAGAAATGGAAATATTATAGCAAAAGACTGGTTTAGTCTTTATGTGAGACATCATGAATCGTGTCCGATATGCTTCGGATATAGGATCGATTACATGTGCTATATTCACTCTTTCTAATTTTTTCCAAATGCCTATGGCATGAAGAAGGGAAAAAGGTCTAGAAATTGATATGACTAAAATGATTAAGCAATTGTTGAGGACAATCTAAGGTTTACCAAAGATTGGTTGCTCGAGGACAGTTGGAAGTATAATATTAATTCTAGAAGGACCATATTGACATAATCTGTAAGGAGGCAACTCTTGTTCAGAAGTGATAGTCAAAATGGAATATGGAAACGCTTCAAAGTTAGAAAGTATTCAATCTGTATGATTAGGAAACTTAATGCAAGAAGGATGTTTCCAAGGAGTTGATCTCCTTTGGAATACTCTGTAATGATTGTTGCCAAGTCTTTGTGAATTTGTGCATAATCATTACAAGAGGATCAATGCATATAAGTTTAGAATCTAACAGATTTCAGTAAATGACATGAATTTGGAATTCTTGCATTTGTAGTAAGATTTGGGACTGTGAAATGAGAATCATCGGAGTTATGTTCAATTGATCTATTTCACAAAGTAAAGATCATAGACAAACATAGTATGCATACTTGGTGTGTGGCATGACTAGTGTTTAGAAAAACATAGTGTACATGCTTGGAGCATGGGACAACTATTGTTTTAATTCAAGAATAAAGTTGATAGCTGAAACAGTTAACAATGAATAATGTGTAATCATATGGTGATAAATAAAAGGTGTTTTATTTATATTCATAAGTTCTGAGACCATATTGGATTTGATTATTATTGTGTTTCACTTTGCATGTTTTGACTTCCAGAATAACTAGGTCATTGTTCTGATTGACTAAGTTATTCAAACCATCCACAGTCGGTCATATGTTGGAAGTAGATATGAATCAAGACTGTCATGGGTTGGGTTTGTAGAGGTCTAAGATATTGGACAAGGTGGTGCTACAACACTCATGAGTGCTCATAAGTTATGAGTATTGGATTCAACCCGCGCTCATTGGAATCACTTCATGGATTTTATCACGAGTGATCATGAGACGATAATATCTTATATTCTTCAAACCTAGAGATATGAATTGTTACTATGAGTTGGTTATACATTGATTGCACGAAAACGCATTGGTAACTTGATGTTATAAAACGTGCCTTTGTGTATGATTCAACAAGTAGTAGAACAAGCCATATGAGTCAAAGTTTATCCATTCCTTTTACCTTTGACATAAAAGCGATATATGTGGGCCCCTAGATGATTTGGTGATGACAAACGTATGTGCTCGGCCGGGCCTGGACTGATTTGATTTGTTCAATTAGTCAGTCGTCATAAATTGGAAATCGGGAAACAACAAATGGACAGAGAGAATGATTATAATCCATATCTCAGTCCATATGATATCTAGAATGGAGGAATATATGATCCCTTATCTAATGGACATGTCATTTGATTTGTTTAGAGTTTGACAGCGGCTTTAAGAGCTACGATTGCTAGTCGGGATCTTGGAGTCATACTTGAATAATAGTTTTAGACTTATCCAAGTGGGAGACTGTTGGATTAGGTGTCTAAGCTCATAACTATTATTGGTATGTATTCGACCCGAGAGTAGCATGGTCCATTTAGGATGGACTTTTGAGATAAGGTTATTTATGGTTTATTAATATATTATAAGTAATAATTTATTAATATGAAATCATATGATTTAATTAGTATTGATCAAGAATTAATTTGGAATTAATTTAGTGGTCGAAAGAGACTAATTAAATCTATGGAGACTAATTATGATAATTAGTTATATTTATATGTGTTGGGCTTATGATCCATGTTGGACCAAGTTTATGTATGGATACATAAAGAGTTGGGCCACATGAACCATGGATCATAAAACCCATGGTTATGGATTTGGGTTATATCCATGACCCTAGAAATCTCACATATAAATAGATACTTCATTGCCCAAATCGCCACTTATATCTTTTTAGAGTTCATGGTGTCTTTTGTGTGCATGGAATTCTCTCTCAAGTTCATCCTTTGTCTATGGTGTGTTGTGATTCCATTTGAGGCTTCCACACTATTGGGGCTAAGCTCTTTAAGACCAAATACACCAAGAATTCAAGCTCCATCAAAAGGTATGTCCTACTAACTAGTATATTATCTTTTTATGTTAAATGCATGCTAGTTGTAAGATTAATACCTTGGAAACCATTTGCATGTATAATTAGTGAAAACATAGATCCAAGGTATTTAGGGTTGTATGTGCACCATAGGATGTTGTAGTATACCAAAACCCAACAATTTAGCCTCTAGAACCATAAAAGAGGTCTTGAACCCGTTTTTGTCCAAGCAATGGTCATGTTCATGGAAGTAGGTTGCTATAACTTGAGTTTGGGTCCATTTGAGGTGTGCAAAGTCATCAAGTCTCCAACTTTATAGAAATGGACCATGGCAATGATCTGGATTTGTATTTTGGAGCCTTAGAAGTGTGAAATCAGTTGTTTAGGTTAGATATGCAAGGGACTTGACGAGTTCATATGGGAACTCGGCGAGTCCGATCAAGGATCCTCGATGATGTTCATGAAAATCGACGAGTTGTCAAGGAACTCAACGAATTGGATCATATTGTCTCTTTTCTGACTATGCTAGGAGTCGGCGAGTCTGAGGATGAATCGACGAGTTAGTTCGTCTAGTCGCGATAATGGGTAGCCTGGGAACTCGACGAGTCATAGGGTGACTCGACGAGCCGAGTCGCGATTTTAGGGTTTCTGATTTATAGAACTCGACGAGTCAATAGGCTGACTCGGCGAGTAGGTTAACCTGGAAGGTTGAGTTTGACCAGGATGTTGACTTTGACCAGGGGTAAAATAACCATAGAATCGCCTAAGAAGGATTATCATATTTTGATTAAGTGTTGTATGGAATTGATTACCGGAGAGTCGCCGGAGCAGTTGGCAAGGATTCCTCACTCGAGTTTTCAACAGTCAGTCTTGCGAGGTGAGTTCCCTTTCAGTAGGAACGGGTCAAAGGCACCATGGCCGACCCATATATGTGATATGTTAGTGGCTGAGTATGGGTGGGGCCCGAATCTCCTAGCAGTCGAGTGTGGGCGGGGCTCGAATCTTATAGTATTATTTGAGTATAGTTATGTGATTGCTTGATAGATATACTTGTTGTCTGTGTGATACTTGTATGCATGTTAGTAGCGGCGTGTGGGCGGGGCCCGAATCTCCTAGACAGCGAAGTGTAGGCGGGGCCCGAATATCCTAGACAGCGGACTGTGGGCGGGGCCCGAATCTCCTAGACAGCGCAGTGTGGGCGGGGCCCGAATCTCCATGAGAGTGGGCGGGGCCCGTATCTCCTAGTTGTATGTTATTTGTATGGTATGTGGTAGTTTGGGGGAGCTCACTAAGCTTCGTGCTTACGGTTTTCAGTTGTGGTTTCAAGTACTTCCACTATCAAAGGGAAGGGCTCCGGATGATCGCATGACACACACCACAGTCTTTAGCCTGAGAGATTTACTCTAATATTTGACATGAGATTATGATATGTTGATAGATATTATGATATTTTGAGACACATGGTTTATGATTTTATACTATGGCGCTGATATTATGGTTTTAATAATTATTTAAAAACAAAATTGTTGGGTTGTATTTTTGGGATGTTTCAATGTAATGGTGACAGTTGCTGAATGGTAAACAAACAATGAAGTATCGGATTGGCAAGTATGATACCCATTTTAAACCAAGAACTGTTTGAGCTTAGTGAACCAAGCTCGTGGGGCTTGTTTTAAGCCATATAGAGCTTTGTGTAACCGACAAACATGATGTAACACTCGGTTTCGGATTTGCTTCATTATTCGGGGTTGCGGCCCAATCTTCAACTTTCTTGAGGCTTAGGGCCTTGGGTGAAACATCCCGAAAATTGATGACCAAAATTTCATTTTTAATTATTAAATAAAACCTTAGCTATCAAACCATTCCATTAAAACATGAGTCAAAGTATTTCAAAACATTATTATCAGATTTTCCAAATCACAACATCATAGTAAAAATCCTAGGCTGAACATCATGATGTGTGCAATGCAGTCATCCCGAGCTCTTCCCTTTGCTACTAGATGTACTTGAAACCAAAATTGAAAACTATAAGCAAGAAGCTTAGTGAGTTCCCCATACTACCACATACCATACAAATAATCACATATACTAGCCCCTCACCCCTTCATCAGGCCCCACCTGGCATCATACAATATCTGACATCAGGCCCCGCCTGGCATCTAGCCCCGCTCGGTATACATATATGTTTCTCCCAGGCCCCGCTTGTCATTGGGCCACGCCCGCTGTACACATGCAAACAATATCATATAATTATGCTAGCACATAAAGAGTTATACACAGTACTATATGTTCTTGTCCTAACGCCTCGCCTATCATGGGCCCCTCCCCTACTCTGCTAATGATGAGATATGGAACCTCGTCCACACTCAGCTAGTGATGAGATACGGGACCCCGCCCACACTCACCTCCCTACCAAGCACATACAAGTATCACACAGACAACAAGTCATATAAACATTTCTCAGGCCCCGCCCAACATCGGATCGTAATCCGGAAAGCATACAGACATTCCTCGGGCATCGCCCGACATCGGACCGTAATTCGGAAACATACAAATATATACACATGCAAGAATCACGAAGACATCAAGCATACCAACATTCCTTGGGCACCGTCCGACATCGGATCGTAATCCATAAACATATAAACATAAATATTGTCTGGCTTTAGTGCCTTTGACCCGTTCAAACAGGATGAAACTCACCTCAAATGATGAAGCTCACTGTAAGAAATCCTTGGCTACAACCCTGCCGACTCCCCGAGCTATCAATACCAAAATGTCACCCAATTAGCAATTAGGTTCCAAACCATGTTCCATAATCCTTACTTAGGATGAAATGACCGTTTCAACCCTGGACCAACAAGATTCACAACCAAGGCCCAAAACTATAAAATCCATAAAAACCCATCAATGGCCCAATTTTCCAAATTGGGCCCAAACCCTTACATAGGATTTTCCCTAAAGCCCATTTACTTTTCTGAACCAATGATTTTCCGATGGCCCAAAGGTCCAAGCCCATTGTGCCCAATCAAGGCCAAAATATATTGGGCCCACTAAGGCCAATTCATCATCCAAGGCCCATTAGGGAAAGCCCAGTAAGGCAAGCCCAACCAGAAGTCCATTACTCTAAAATCCTTAGTCCATTGTGAGCCCAAACCAAAGGATAAGTCCAATACCAAGCTAGCCCTCAATCAAAGAGCCCAAAACTTGCACAGCTGATGCTCACGTCGTGAGGTCGTGACTTTGGCCCGGAAACTTCCTCGAACACGCTCTCACGTCGTGAGGCTTCATTCCTCACGTCGTGAGTCCGGATTTGACCAAAAATGAGCATTAAGCTCCTAATCTATTAAGCCTTAACATGGGACAATCTAAAGGGTCTTCCTTGACCCCAAGGACCATAAAAATTGAAGCTTTCCAGTCACATATGTCCAATACATGACTTAAACACCAACTTAGATCAAAATGAAAGAAAAAGGTCCAAGACTCAAACTTGGAGTCCAAAACCATGACCAAAGTCCAGATCTAGAACATATAGGACTTAAGATACCACTATGATCCATAAAGTTGCCAACTTTATGGATCCCATGCATTCTAACCAACATTACAAGCCATGAAATGCATGGAAACTTAGATCTAGTAAGTAAGGAAAGGAAAGGCATGAGCTTGAGGACTTACAAAGGTCCAAAAGCTCTTCAACTAGCTGATGATGAAGCCAAGATGCTAAAAAACACACCACCAATGATCTTCTTCTTCCTTAAAGGGCTTCAAATCTTCAAAATATCTTGAATAACACCAAGAATGACCAAAGACTGCAATGGGGGCTGAGATTAGGGTTTTCAGAGGTCTTGGGAGTGAAAGAGGCCGAGGAGAAGTAATCCTAATCATCTCATACCTTTAAATACCTAAAAATTAGGTTTTTGGTGCATCATAGGCTTCTCACATTGTGAGCACTTCATGCTCACGTCGTGAGCCTTAAATGAGCTTGGTCAACAAGTCAACAATTACTCACCCGAACCACTCCAACTTCAAACGGCCATAACTTCTTCGTTTCAACTCTGTTTTTGACGTTCTTTATATCCACGGAAAGGTAGAGAGAAGCTCTACACATCTTTCAACTTATAATCACCTCAAAACATTCCGAACAAAAATCCAAATATCATAAAGAGCTCGAACTGCCACTTTACCGATATACCCCTTGGATCCAAGACACATCCCAAACTCCCTTATCACCTCAATTACATTATCCGTACCTAAATAGGTCTAGATCTCTCTTTTCCAAAGGCCCTAAGCCTTATGATAACCCAACTTCAGACCACAATATCGAATTAGGAAAGTGATTCGGAACAAGGTGTTACATTGGGGAAGAAAGGTTTTGGTCTTTTTGGATGTGGGTGTTATGGTTTAAGTGATCCAGGTGTTCGATTATGTCTTCGGAGGCCAAGAATATAATTGTAATTTGATAACTCGATCTTTTATGGATTTTGGGTTTTGTTCGAGAAGTTTTAAGGCTATGGTGTTTTGTTAGGAGCGTAGGGCTTCTCTCTACCTTTCCATGGATATAAGGTTCGTTGGAAACAGACCTAAGTTTAGGAAGTTAGAGTAGTTTCAAATAATGGCAGAAATGGCCCTTGGTGGAAAAAGTTGGTAAGCTGGTCCCATGCGTGCATGGAGGACGGCACGTGCCTAGGTAAGTATGCCCAACGTAAGCTGGTGGTACGTCCTACGTAGCGAGCAGAGTGTTAAACCCTAATTTTTAGGGTTTGGGCAGTATTTAAACATCTTTATGAGCTCAAGGATCTTTCATTTCTCAGCCTCCATTGTCTTTAAGCCTCATTTTGAACCTTAATCCCTTAGTGGTGCATTCTTGAGCTTGGAGGTGATTTTGAAGGTTCTCAGTGTAATTTCAAGGAAGTGGGTCTTGGTGTAGCTTTGGGGTTATAGATCCAGAATCTTCACACACTTGGGAAGCTTCAGGAGGTAAAAAGTTCTTATCTTGAATTCTTCTTATGCTAGTTTGAGTTTTGGGAAAAATTAAGGGTTTTTATGGTGTATTAAGTTCTCCTTCTGAGTTTGAGCCACTTTAGGAGCTTGGAGTGATAAATCTTGCCTCTTTTGATGTTTCTAGTTCATAAAAAGGCTTGCTTGATGTTTAAGAATGGTCCAAGCATGTTCTAGTTGGATTAGAATGGGTCTTAATGGTTTAAGATGGTTGTTGGGTCCCATTGAGTCTTGCAAATGCATAAAGGTGTCGACTTTATGCATCAAGAGCTTTATTTTAAGGTCCTCTGAAGTTTGGGTGCAAAGTGCTTAAGTGGTTAAGCCATAAAGTCGAGTTTTGGATTAAGCGAGGTTAAGCCCCGCGTAATTGGCCGTACGCCCAATGTACTAATTTGAAATCGCGAACTGGATTTATCGGGTACGCCTAACGTAAGTTGAGCGTACGCCCCGCGTTCGACGTGGGCTTTGAACTTGTTGTGTTTTTGGGCCTTGCATCTTTGGGCTGAGTTTGGACTTATTTCGTGAAGTGGAGTTTTTCATTAAATTAATTTATTGGGTTTGCATTATTGGGCTTAGGATGAGGCCCATATGGGGGTTGGGCCCAATTTGGAAAATTGGGCCATTAGTGGGCCTTTGTGGATCTTTTGTTTCAGACCTTTTTGGTTATTAGTTTTGGGCCTCCATTTGGTTCAAGTTGGGCCAGGGGTAAAATGGTCATTTGACCCCAAGTATGGATTATGGATCATACTTTGGAATCCAATTGCTAATTCGGTGTTATTTTGGGATTGGTAGCTCGGGAAGACGTCAGGGCAGCAACTAAGGATTTCTTTCAGTGAGCTTCTGCATTTGAGGTGAGTCTCCTCACTGTTCTATGGGTCGAAGGCACCAATGTTGGCCCATTTGGTTTATGTATCGTAGGAAGACCCTGGGGTAACCCTTGACATTTTGTATGAAAGACCAGGAGGCGGCTCCTGGCAATCTGTATGCAAGACCAGAGTCTGAACTCTGGAATTTAATAGTTAAGTAGTTGTAGATTTTATGCTAGTTGTCTTTTTGATGCTTGCATGGAAGACCAGGAGGTGGCTCCTAGCACTTGTCTGTAAGACCCAAGGTTTTGGCCCCCGACCCGAGAAGGAAGACCACGAGGTGGCTCGTGGCATAATGGCAAGATTATGGTTGGCACATATCATTTTTATTGATTGATTGGACATGTATGGCATGTACGGATCATATAATATGTATGGTATGTGGTATTTGGGGAACTCACTAAGCTTTGTGCTTACAGTTTGTAGTTTATGGTTTCAGGTACTTCCGGTTCGAAAGGGAAGGGCCCGACTTGATCACAATGCATACACCTGTGTTTTCCACAATACGTGATTTTGGGAACGAACTCTGATAATTGTTTTATTTTGAGATGCTTTTAAATGTTTGGATAAAGTTACATTAGTGTTTTGATTATAATAAAAGTGAAATTTTTACCCTTGATTTTTGGGATGTTACACATGATGAGGTTTGGAGGGGTCTTCAAAACCACGGGGTTGAGCCATATATACTTCTTCCAAAAGATCACCGTTTAAGAATGCGTTGTTGATGTCAATTTGGCGTCGACACCAACCTTTTGAGAGAGCAATTGTGAGAACTACACGAATTGCAGTCGGTTTGATAACTGGACTAAAGGTCTCGAAATAGTCAATTCCCTCCTCTTAACTAAATCCTTGAGCCAATAGTTGAGCTTTGTATCTATCAACGGAACCATCAGAATGCCTCTTGATCCTGTAAATCCATCAACCAACCAAATTGACATTAGTAGGACGGGTAATAAGAAACCATATCTTATTTCTCATTAGAGCATCGTATTCTATTTTCATAGCAAGTTGCCCATGGGGTTGTTTGATAGCTTGGGAGAAGGTACGAGGTTCAATGGTTGGAGAAGGGGAGAGAGAGACTAAAAACTATTTGGGTTGAAGAGAGTGAGTGCGAGCACGAGTAAGCATGGAGTGGGTGGATGTAGCAGCGGGTCGAAAATAAGAGGGGGCAGTGAGTTTTGTTTTGGCAGTGGAGCTGATTGTAGGTGTTCGGTAATGAGGGGAGGATGAGGTAGGAGGGTGTGTGGGTGGTAAGGGAAGATCAGGTGAAGGTGGTGTAGAAGGAGATGAAGGAACCTGAGTAGAGGAAGATGCATGGGGTTTGTGAGGGTGTTGAGATGGGAATGGAAGCAACATGAGATAAGAGATGAGGATAAATAGGTGGGTCAAGTATCGGAGGAGATGATAGGGTATTGGGAATGTTTTTTTGGTATGGAAAAGCATCTTCATTAAAGAGAACATGTCGAGCAATATAAATGCAAGAGATTGGTTTATGGTAACAAATATACCCCTTGTGAGAAGAGCTGTAGCCTAGAAAAAGACAAGGAAGTGAACGAAAATCGAGTTTGTGTTGGGTATATGGTCGTAAGAATGGGTAGAAAAGGCAACCGAAAGTTTTAAGAAAAGCATTGTCGGGGTCGCGTTTGTAAAGAAGTTGATATGGAGATTTGTAAGCAAGGGTAGGAGTAATGGTGCGATTGTGAAGGAAGGTTGTAGTGTGAAAAGCATGTTCCCAAAAATTTTGAGGTAAGGATGATTGTTGTAGCACTTGGTTCCTGGTACGTAAAATTTATCTAAGTATTTTGCATTTTATCCTTGGACTCGGCGAGTTGTAGGCCTGACTCGCCGAGTAGAGCCAGGATATTGAGCACGTTTAAGTTGGCGACTCGGCGAGTCCATATTTTGGACCGGTGAGTCCCCGCTGTCTGATGAAACCCTAATTTCAAGGGTTTGCACCCTATTTAAACCAACCTTATGCGCCCCAAGCCCGACTCCTTCACCCTCAGAGCTCCCTATATCGTCCTAACCTCGTTCCTTGTGAGATTGAAGTGCTTTGGTGTGATTTCTTGAAGATTTTGAGAGAAAAAGGAGGGTGGATCAAGAGGAGAAGAAGGAGGCCAGACATTTGGGTGTTATTTCAAAGATTCCTTGAGGTATAACTCAGTTTCCTTCTGTTTTCATGCTAAGAGTCCCTTAGAGCTCCATTAAAGTCCTTCTTGAGCCATTTCCAAGCTTGATTGCGAATTAGGGTTTGTGATAAGTTGATTAACCTTTAGATCTAGGCATGATTGAGCTCTAGGAGCTCGGATCTACTTCCTTTATGGAGCCATATTGCATGAAAGCCCTAGATCTACTCTTTTAGCATTTTGAGCCCTAAAACCTTCATTGGTGTTGATTTACACGTAAAGTTGAAAACTTTACGTGTTAATCAAGCCCTAAGAACCCAAATCTATGTATGGCATGAGCTGGATTCAAGCAAAATCGAGTATATAGTAATTGCATGTGAAAGACTCGGCGAGTCTAGTCACGAGTCCCCGAGTTTTCCCCCTTTTCGTGTTTGCTGAGTGGAGTCGTGGGTCATGGGGGGGGGGGTGACTCAGTGAGTCGGAAGCCAGACTCACCCACGAAGGAACTCGGCGAGTCAATTCCCTGACTCGGCGAGTCCAAGGCAATCTTCTTGCCTCAAGAACAGACTCGACGAGTGTTCATACAACTCGGCGAGTCTCAGCATAGAGTGTTCTTCGGATGAAGATGAACTCAACGAGTTGTTCATACAACTCGGCGAGTAGGATGAAGGACTACTGGGCATCAGTTTAGAAGGAAAACTCGTCGAGTCGATGCCTAACTCGAAGAGTAAAGATGGGATTATGGTCAATCGAATGGATAGGGACTCGACGAGTTGGCGAGCCAACTCGGTGAGTCGGGTCAACTGGAAGTTGACTTTGACTTTGACTCTTGGCTTGGTTAGGGGTAAAAGGTCATTTTACCCTAAGGACGGTTAGCAGTATTTGATTGAGAGTTTTGTGGGAATTTCAGCCGGAGGATTTCCGGAGCAGCAGCGACAGCAGACAGATAGTTCCCATGCAGATCAGCAGCTACTACGAGGTGAGTTACCTTCCAGTAGCGGTGGGTCTACGGCCACAATGTCGGCCTACTAGTAGGAGTTGTATGTTAGATGATTGTCTTTGTGATATTATCTAGGTTTGCTATTACCTGATATGTTATATGCTGGCATGATATGAATATGTGATAGTAGTAGAGTTCGGTTGTCAGGACCGAAGGGTAGGTCAGACACCCAAGATATGCCTGACAGTATGTGATGATATGTTTATATGCTGGCATGATATGTTATAAGTGATAGTGGTAGTAAAAGGGGAATAGTCCCCAAGTTCGGTCGTTAGGACCGAAGGGTAGATCGGACACCCCAGATATGTCTGATAATCTGTTATATTATGATATATGTGATAGTAGCAGTAGGGGGTGAAATAGTCCCTGAGGATCGGTCATTAGGAACGAAGGGTAGTCAGCACCCCAGAATGGCTGGACATGAGTAGTCAGCACCCAAGAATGGCTTGACACAGGTAGGTCGGCACCCCAAAATGGCCATACCGGGTAGGTCGGGCACCCCAAAATTGCCTGGCAGTATGTATGATATGTGATTGTTTAGTATGTGGTACGATGGGGGAACTCACTAAGCTTCGTGCTTACAGTTTACAGTTTTGATTTCAGGTACCTCTTCTTCGAAAGGGAAGGAGCTGGCGTGGTAGCGGCACATCACATCCATGCTTTGTATTCCGCACTATGAGATCTTCCTGGAGATTTGTACTCTGACATTATTATGTTTTATAAAATGGTTTCCAGACACACGACATCTTTTATGAAATGATATGATCGGTGAATGTTTTATTTCTAATGTTTTGCAAAGTATATGTTTTAAAAATGAAATTTTTGGCTCGTATTTTGGGGTGTTACAATTGTGCTAGAAGAGTGAGACCTTTTTTTTTTACTATAATACGATTGCCACGTTCAACAACCCCGTTTTGTGCGGGGGTGTGTGGGCAAGAAAGGCAATGGTCAATGCCATGTGTGTGGAGGAAGGTGGAGACATTGTGAAATTCTCCACCCCAATCAGTCCGAAGACATTTGATGTCACAATTAAATTGTGTATGGATCATTTTTCGAAAGTGAAGAAATGTAGGTAAAACTTGTGATTTTTTAGAGAGAAAATAAATCCAAACATATTTTGTGCAATCATCTATAAAAAGCAAAAAGTAACGATGCCCATTCATAGATAAAATGGGGGAAGGACCCCATACATCAGAGTACATTAATGCAAATGGTTTATGTGAAACAACATGTGAACTAGATAGATGGAAACAATGACTCTTTACAAGAGGGCAAGAGTCACACACAGCTGGATATTTATTTGAGGTGAGCAGAAGCTTGAACGAAGAAACCAAATGACGCAATAACGGTTCATGTGGATGGGCTAGTCTCTTGTGCCACCCATGGAGGGAGGTGCGTACACCGGTGAGAGCAAGTTTAGGCTGAGTATAGGAGAGATAGGGTAGCCGATAAAGACCATCTTTAACATCCCCATGAAGTAGTGTCTTGCCCTGAAAATTCTTAACAAGACAAGAGTGAGGCCAAAACTCAAGATAGACTTGGTTGTCATTGGTAAGTCTATAAGGACATTAGACAACTTGATATGATTTAGAAAACATGATCCAATATGAGAAATTGACATTTTATTACCATTACCAACTTGAAGTTTATCCGAGCCTTGATAATTTTCTGCAACAGTAAGATGATTTAGATCCGGAGAAGCATGATCGGTGGCGCTTGAGTCGAAATACCAAGACGGATCAACAATAGTGGATGGGGTGTTGTATGCAACATAGTTGATCGGTCGTTTGGGAGGAGGGTGTCGAGACAGAAAGTAGTTTGGTTTGTACGATGCCAACAGTCAATTGCTTCATGGCCAGGTTTGGAACATAGTTGGCATTGAAGCTTGCGCCTAGAATCTTGATACCGATTATGTGAGGAAGGAGAAAAAGCAGTCTTCACTGGAGAAGAGCGGGGCAAGCAACGATTGGCAACCAAGATTGTGGAACTGTTGGATTCTGAAACAGTGGTGGAGATGTGAGAGTGTTCTTGTTCAAGACGTGCCTCCTCTTGCAGAAGCAAATTCACGAGGTCATCAACAGTAACATCATCATTCTTTATCATAAAAGTTGTAGTGAACGGGCCGTATGATGAGTCTAAACCTTCGAGAATGTAAGAATTAAGGTCCATCATAAATTGGGTTAAGGTCCTTTGCCAAAGAATCGGAGATGGGCCGCTTTTTCTCGATGTATTCCATCATCGAAAGGGAGCCCTTTGGGAGGGGTTGTAATTGGGTCTGCATAGCCATTCTGCGGGCTCCAGTTTGTGATTTGAATGTTTTCTCAATGACAACCCACACCATTTGTGACGTGGTAGATCTCGAAACAAGAGCCAAGGAACGCTCTGATAACCTAGACTTCAGCCAAAGCAACACATACCGATCCCGTTTCTTCCATGTAGTGAACTCAGGATTAGGTTCGGTTGAAGTGGGAGTGGTTTCTGTGGCCGGAACAACTTGCGTTTCTGGTGGAGGTTTAGGGTTGATGATATGTGATTCAAGATCAAAAGTTTCTAGGGTTGACACAATATCTGTCTTCCACAAGACGTAATTATCTCTATCGAGTTTCACACGGATAGACGGTATTTGAAAATTGAGAAGAGAATTGGAGTTTGTTAGTGACAGTATTCCTGCCATTTATGTGAAGCAATGAAAGGAAAAAAAAAGGGAAAAGAAAGAGCCGATGCTCTGATACCATAAAACGAATTTGTATTCTGCTTGTTCAATCAAGGAGTGTGCAACTCAATTTATACAAAAGATAAGTTACGGAAAATACATGGAATAAGGAAATAAAAAAAAAGGCATATTGGTATGCATGTGTGAGACTAAGTCTTAGGTTGAGCACTTTTACTTAGTCCATAATTTTTACGTATTAGTGTATAACATCGTCATAGATTCAACATAAGTTAAGTTCTTTGAAAATAATTTTCCTTACAAGGATAAAGGAAAAATATTTCCTATTTAAAGAAAAAAAAACCTCTAGAAGGATGACCGACCAATCTTAATAAAAGTTTACATTCAAATAAAAAAAAAAGCTATTATAAGGTTTAAGAAGAGAATAGAAGCAAACATGACAAAATAGCCAAAATTTTTGGATCCAAATTACATGACAATCATAATAAATAACGAACTCCAACCAAAATTTTTGGATCCAAATTACATGACAATCATAATAAATAACGAACTCCAAACAAATAAGGAATTTATGAATTCATTTAAAGCTTTTTATTGGAATGAGGCAATCAAAAGTGGAATCGACTCCATATTTTTGAAAAACACTTGGAAATTGATATATTTGCCTCCTAGACAAACACCAGTTAGATATTAATGGATATTCTAGAAGAAGTTTGGACCTAATGGTACTATTGAGAAGTATATAAGGCTCACTTAGTAGCTAAAAGGTATAACAAAATAAAAACAAACATTTATGTCAATTCATTAACAAATTTAGTTAACAACCTCTAAATATGGAAATTTATGATTTATGACAACGAATTCAAACAAGAACCATATATGATTACACATTATACGCCAGCTCAAAATCCAAAATGGTGCTTCGCTCCATATTGAATCTGGCAGGGAAAGGGGAAGATCAAAACGAAAAACCCCGTATCACATTACTCTATATATGTATATATATAAAACCTAATACCATCATAACCCAACTTTCCTAACATCTTAAACTTCACCTCTTGCCATTTTCATACTTCTGGATTCTACATCAATGCTCATATTACTACCATTGCATTTGCCCATCATTTTACATGAGATCTTTCCAAACACTTCCTCCCTTTGAGGTCGGTTTGCATACATAATCCAAAGTGCAAGACTAAGCATCACTCCTACAGAAACAAGAGCCAACCCTGCATTCACCATTCGAAGACGATCTTCTAATGGAGGACAATGATCGGAGGTGATGATTCTGAATGTTTCACGTACAAAATTGCAGTCTTGAAGGCTGAGCAATGGTGGTGCATAGTGTTGCAGGGCATAGCTTATGTTCACTGCTCCAACCAGTTCCTGATACATCTCCGGTGTCAATCTTCCTGTGCTCCTGCAATAACCTGATTCTGACACACTGCAAATGTAGTTCTGCCACACCTGTAAATCCATAAGTCAAGTTAGTCAAAATCTGGAAAATGTACAACTATCGATGCACGAGGTACAAGTCACTACACGATCACACTTCCAGGAAAAAGATTTTGCCTATCTATTTAGAACCCCAAATGCAAAAATGGGTGTTTCAAATCTTGATAAATGTACAAAGGTATCCAAGTTGAATAGGGAGCTAAAAAGGTTGAATCTTGAGAAATGTACAAAGCCCAATGCATGAGATACAAGTCCCTATAGAATTACTTCCAGGAATAAAACTTGCGGGATGTACTAGAACTTCAAATACAAAATTGGGTGTTTTTCAATGGTACAAAGTTACATAATACTAAGGTTCGTAACCATAACCAAATTAAACACTATAACAAAAGAAACACCTCGATATTTTTAGGGATTCAATTCATAACAAAATTCACACAAATTCGGAAGATGAAAGTTGGTCAAAATTGACCTTAAAAGGTCAAATTCACGTACCACAGAAGCGTTTGCCATTGAAACCAATTGGGGGGGACATTCCAGTTCGTGCAGTTGAGAGTCATACGGATAGCAAAGATATGGCATCAAAGGTCCAGATTGGTTATAGTAATTAGAGTTCCCTCCAGGTGGCGCATTTGAATTGGCAAAAGAACCTATGAATCCATTGATGATATTTGTAATATCATTAACCACTAATTTGCTCTTATACAATGTGTCATTAGTAGTTGCTTGATCGACACAAGGAAGGATGTTGCTAAGGGCAGTTTCGGCATGTGGATTATCCACCCATTGACCCATTGCCATACAAGTGTCCGTGATTGCACTGAAAAAAAAACACATTAGCGCATTAGTTTGGTAATGGGCAATTTCGTAATTTTAACTTAACACATCGCCGAAACAAGAAAGTTTGGAACTTTATGTAATTTTAAACTGATATCCGTCTTACTTGTTGATAATCACAAAGGCTCCACATAGAATGAAGGCAACTGCAACAAGTAGCCATCCACTGATAATGAATCTGCATAAAGAGATACGATGAGTTAATTACAATTATACCCTTAAAAAACAAGTCCATAAAACGAAAAAAGAAAGTAACTTTACATGTAGATTGTGTTCTTGTGACCAAGGATAGACAAAACTGCAATAAAACGAGGGAAAACACAATGAAAATCATAAAACACAAGCCAAAAAACAATCATGTTATGAATGGAAGTAAGTAGATTCATGCTTTTAATGCATACTTACAAAGGCCTAAAAGTGAAACAAGAAGCATCACTACAGCAACAGCAATCATTGATAATCGCCTGAAACACACAAAGAATCAGAAACTTTTTCAAAATTTAACATAAATCGGATAATAATCTTGTACTCATAGGAGGAAATGGAATCATACACTGTATCAAAAACGGTTTTAATCGTATGTGAGTTTTGATTCGTTTTCAGCCTCAATGTATTTGCAGCATTGTTTAAGTCAACATTCAAGTGGTCAATATCATCTTTCACATCTGAAGGAAGAAAAACTTGGGCAACATTTACAGTTTTTGCTAATGACAAATACCCCGTGACATTTACAAGTGTTTGAACAGTGTAATCTGATTGGTTTACAACATAATTCAACGTGTCCATGGCTTTCCCATGAAATTGATCTTGTCCCACTGAAAGAAGTATGCAACCAATCCTGTGTAGCAACATGATTGTTACCAAAATTCACAATAAAAATCAATAATAAAGTTGACATAATATAAAAAACTTACGCTGAAGCACATGTGAAAACAAGAAGTAGAATCAAGCAAAGCCTTTGAGAGCTGTGTGATTGTTGGCCTTTAATGTCTATTCTCCATCCACAACAATGGTGTATGATCATGGCCAATCCAAAGGACACGAACCATAATATTGCAAGAATGAAAGCAGCAACGCCTGTAAATCCAACAGACTGTTGATAATTTCACTAAAAGCTTGAAAATTTGGATATTTGAATGTATGAATTGAGACTAAATTTATGAATCTTTAAACTTACAGCCCAGTAATGTTTATTGGTAATGTCCCATCCAGCTTGATAATGTTTGAAATGGTTAAGAATGTCGGGTCTTTTTGTTCTTGATCCTGCTAATACAAGTGTGTTGGATGGATAGTTGGAGGGAGAAGGAGCTTCAGTTGCAGGCGTTGAGCTTAAGATCCCGTTTCTCCAATGGCCGAAGTTATCTTTCCCTATGATTAAAAGATTTAATTTCGCATAGGAATTGCGTATTAACATAATGCAGAAATGTTAAAATTCAACAAAAGCATCATATTCGTTGTTAATGTTGATTTCAGTACAAGAAACGAAATGACTGGAAACTAACGACCTAAAGCTAAAGATAGTTAACGTGATATCTGGAAGCAACGACATTAGTATAAAGAGAAGAGACTGAAAAGGCTGAAACAGGGCAGGTTGATCGATGAGGAAGCATCTTCCAATAATCTCCGGTGTAAAGGGGGGCGTTCTCTTCAACGCCGATAAACTTGTCATTGTCGTTGTCAATTTTGGACCAATTGATATTCGTAAAGGCGATGTTGGCATATCGTTCAGCTAGTTTTTCAATCCCATGGTGGGCATGGGAGAAAGTAACATCTAAGTCATACGGAATTGGTCGCAGTGGTTCGAATCGAGTGGAGGTAAAAGGAGTGATATGGTTATCAGGCGGGTACAGCCACTGTGACACGGTTGCAGATCGTTTTGGGTGGCCATGGATGGCTGTGGAACCGATTCCGGCGATGTCGATGGACTTTAGGGGAACAGACTCTTTAAAGTAGCGGGTGTAGTTTCCCATGACCATGGCTACTACTGGGAACCATGAAAATTGATTGGTTCCATTTTGTATGGTAAAACCCAAAACTTGTTCGAAGTTTGTCAAGTTGGGTTGGTTAGGATTAAGGTTGAGTCGTGTAAAATTACCAAGTCTTGAAGCCCAGAATCTGCGAGCATTGTCGTATTGTGACTGAGTTACATACAGAGAACCACAGGTTTGAGGTCCGACAAAGTAGAGGTTTTCAGCATCTTTAAAATCGATGTTGAAGACGTTTGAATACCATTGAAATGTGGTGTAATTAGAGTCTTGATCGGTTTCAGGAACAGAAGCTCCGAATCTGGCGAGTTGATCGAGCATGAGAGCAGGAAAAGGTATCTGTCTTGCGTAGTTGTGAGATGGGGATCTGGTGGTGTTATCCCAGAATTCATGAAAGCTTGGAAAACAAGGGAGGATATCGCCGATCCAGTCAAAAGGGCCGTTGACGGCGGCGATGGATTGAAAGAAAGGAACGAGAGGACCCGGAATCATACACTCCTCGTATCCGACAAAGTAATCACGAATTGAGTTATGGATGATAGCTCCTCCATATCCATATTTAGCAAAGACTCTGAGAATATGAACGACCCATAAAACAGAGACGTAGAGCTGTGAGACAATTGGTATCCACCCAGGGTTAGAATTTAAGAATTCTTCAGTAGATATCATCATATGATCACAAACACTCAGCATATTGAACATCATCTGGCTGTCAGGGATGAACAAGTTTGGAGAACGACGGTTGATGGTATGCATCGGATAATCTGTAGCTCCGTCGAGCAAAACAGGAATACCGGTGACTGCGACAGATGGAGCAGCCGGAATTAGGCCGAGTGGGCTACGACTGCGACGGGAGTTAGGAGCAGCGCCGCCGGGTGGGTGGTGTGCCATTTAGGGTGGTGCTACTAGTTAGACTGGTTTTAACTTTTAAGGGCCTAACTATATATACACTAACAGAAATTGACCCAATGTGTCTACATTACATTCATCCAATTAGAAACAGACATAATCACCAAACTCCAAACAACAAAACAGCAAAAATGAAAAACCCCAATTCCAAAACTCACCAAAATTTATAATCTTCATAAATCATATTAATGAACTTTAATGATGGAAAACATGAACAGGAAGTAAAGTATGACCAGAAAGTGACCTATCAGTTTACGAAACATTCTCAATTTCGAAGAAAAATTCAACAAGAACCTTGAATCCTTAACCCCATTTTTAGAAAATTCAGAAATTCGATTAAAGATGATTTCTTTGTTGGTGAAACATGTTGAATTCCGCAAACACGAAAAAAAACCCAGAACCGACATATCAATAAGCATTAAAAAGATCATATAAAGGGAGCAAACCTAATATAAACTTGGATTGATCTTCTGATTGTACGGAGAGAGGTGAAACAGAGGTGATGAAGACGATGAAGAACAATAAAGACAAGGGGTTCTTCGCCATTCTTCCTTCAGGTGCTGATGACGTTTGAAGTTGAAAATTTCAGTGAAGAAATCAAAGGAACCCCAAATTCTTGATAGTCTTGAAATCCATTTGTATGATTGAATTACGGAAAGAAAACACGAAACATGACGAAAGCTCGTCTTTCACATTAGTCTTCTAAGCTGACGTATACGTATAGAAATTGTGTATATATAGAGAGAGTGAGAGATCGGGATGAGATGAGGGTGTGATCGCACATGGGTGATGGAGGCGAAGAAGCGAAAAGGCGGGTAAGGGAGGCTGTGTGAATGCAGGAGTGTACAGATTACAGAGAAGAAAGCTATATAAGAAGATTTATGGGTTTTATTTGTCTTTTCTAAAATAATATCATCAACTTTTAATGTATAAATGCGTAATAAAAAATAGCGATCTTTATGATCAATAATCAATAGTTCAATACATAAAAATATATATTTTATTAAATAAAATAATAAAATTAAATTCAAAGTATATTATAATAAATCATAAAATTAAACAACTATCCCCGATTTTTAATGACCATTTATAAACAAATATTACTTTTTGAAACAGAAGAAAATGCGTCTAATCCATAGTAAAACTTGGTCAAAAAAGCCGAAAAGAAACCTAAAAAAATATATAGAAAATACGAAAGTGGGATTTTAGTTGTTTCGGTGATGTAAGTTTTGTTTATATTATGAGACCGACTTCTTGTCTTTTAAACATGGTAAAACATAATATAATAATGTGTTTTTATTTCCGGAGTGTATTTTTATTTCCGTGTTAACTTTCTATTATTGTGTATAATATTTTTAAAATACATAATTATATAATCGATTGTAGATTAATGTTCAACACATACACTCATGCAGGGATGTTAACAAGTAAAACCGAGATTGATTCTTATCGAGCCAAATTTGTTTAAAGTTATAGAAGTTAGAACTAGTTAAGAGTTTTTAGTAACAGGTAAAAAAACAAAAAAAATGTTTATATTTAATGGAATCAGTTTGTTGACAACTTGGTCAACAAAAGCCATCGAAATAGTTTGTTTCTATTTTTTTTTAAAACAATGTTAACCCTAAATTTAATAAAATATAAAATAACATTAGTTGTAACATTTCTTCTCTTGCAAGATAACAAATGAACAAATAACAAACATGGAAAACGAAAGCATAGTAAGGATGGAAACTTGCTTTAAAGAAAAAAGGAGTTAGGCACCTTGTCCTCAATGTTTCTTTGATAAATTACCCAAGTTTAATAATTCTTTTCCAATGAGTACATTAAAAATGAGAAATTTTCATGATCTAAATAAAAAACTTTTACATTAAAGTTCGCAATTTTAAAGACTAAATATACATAGATCATACTACCATGATACAGAAAAACAACATTTAGGTGCAACATTTATATCGGGTTCGTTTTACATGTGGGCCTTCCCGGATCTTAGTGCTTTCCTCTTTTTAATGCTTTAATAGGTCCCACATGACCACCACATGTTGCCTAATTTACCACTAATCACTCTTTTGTTTCGCCGCTAAAAGACCATTTTTCCCATAGTTTATTTGTCTCATAACTATATTATTCAATTGAGTAATCTGTAAAAATGTTCCCTTATTTTATTATTCTTATTATTGTTACTATTATTATTATTGGTTTTTTCTTATAAAATTGCAAAAAGTATGTTTGTGACAGGTTTGTCATTGTCTCTATGATATTTTTCTTCTCCCTTCTCAATAAACTCTAAATATAATACTTTCAACCAAAATCTAACAATTAAATGTAAACTAATCATAACAAAATCCAAACCCACACTCAGATTGATGCGAGTGTGAAAGAAACTAACCTTTGGGTTATAGTGATTTGGTAAAATATACGGAAGATATAGTGATAATTTATTGACTAGTAGTCAAATCCTGACATTACTCAGTTCATCTGCACTGACTCCAACATGAGGCATATCCTTATGTTTGCAGAAAAGGATTAGTCGGTGAACAAAAGTTGGCACGAAAACCCTTGTTAGCGAAATTCCCTTGAAAAAACAAACTAAAGAAACAAGCGGAACCAAATTGTAGCAAGCTACGGAGATGAGTCCACAACAAGGTTAGAGATGGCATACATTCCTTGGTCGTCATGGGTTGGTGGGTAGCAACCATATTATATACGTGGTACAAGATTAAAGTTATAAAGTGTGGTCTAAAAAGACTATAATGTATTAATGTTGATCAATCAGAAATGAAGTCAAAAAAACTTGAACAAAAGCTATGTATGAACTGCTCCATGACTTTGAAAAACTCGTGATCATAACGTAAGAAACCAATGTGATGGCGTTATGGAAACTTATAAGTTTTATGTAACTATAGCAAAATGGTTTGAGAAGTAGTCTACCATGATGAATTGGTGAATTATTTATGACATGGTGATATTGGACATGTAAATATGTCAAATGGAATAGTTGACGATTGTAAATTCATCAATATATGGTTTATATGTAATATATTACTTATTAGTTTAAATGAAATATATAAAAAAAATCTTTATATTTTGGCTCTATTGACAAAAAATTCATTCTTGGTTATTTTTTTACAATTTAACCCTTGAAATCGATTTAGTATCAGTTTTAAGGGTTAAATTGCAAAATAATAATAATAATAACAATAATAAATAAATAATAAAAAAATCATGGATTACTTTTTCGTTAATAATGTCAAAGGTTAAGGACTTTTCTAATGATTTTTTTATATATACTAAACTTATTCGAATAAATCTTATATTTAGTTATTAAAAACATAAAATAATTTTCTCATTATATATATATATATATATATATATATATATATATATATATATATATATATATATATATATATATATATATATATATGGCTTAGAAACGCAATTCTTACGACAAATCAACAACAATCATATTATTTGTATTTACCATGTGTTTTTATAACTATTGTAGCTCTTATATTAGCGTTGTTGCCGTAAAAGCCCTCATATTTACATGAAATGTGTGGTAATGTCCTAAGTCCAAAATTGTGTTTATTAATGGCTCATATTTAGGTAACTTTTGTCGTTTTGGGCTTTTTAGAATGTTGTGACGAGAAAAAACAGTAGGTGAACAATGGTAATGATGGTGGGTCGGAGATGAAGAATGCAGAAGGTGAGTCGGAGATGGTGCTGATGGGGGTCATCGATGTTTTGTGGTGAAGATGGTGTTATTGGTGGCAAAGGATGGTGGTAATAACAACCTTTGATATGCATTATTTTTTGAGGTGTTGTTCGAATGTGAAATTATATTTGGTAAGTTGTAGTTTTATGGTAAACATTTTACACCCAAGATCTAAAAATTCAACAATGAGGTAACATTTGGCATAGAAATACACTTATTGCGAAAAATCAACAAATCTCTCTTAAGTTATATAGAATATATACATTATCATTATTGTGTTTTTTATTAAAAAAAATATCTTTATTTTGAGTTTTTTAATAAATAAATATAAGTTTTCCTCAAATAAATTATATATATATATATATATATATATATATATATATATATATATCCCTATCTAATAAAAGAATAGTGTTATTCTCCTTTTGATATGTGTCAACATATTAGGCCTCATAATTAATGCATATTTTTTTTTGCCATATGTCACCCTATTATATCTCCTAATTAATGCATGCCAATTATCAACTTATTGATTATATAAGTTTAAATTTTAAATTTTAAATTTTAAATTTCTCACTCTAATTACATTAAATTAATAACATTAGAATAAAATTAAAATAAAATTAATACAAATTATAAAGTAATATAATTTTACATATTTATTTAAATCAATGATTATAATTTTATATAACTAAAAAAATCTCTTAATTAATAATTTATTTAAGTGATTAATAATTCTGAGTTTTTTACTATTAAAGTTTAATTAAATTTGTAACCGTGGTTCTCACGGGTTATAAACTAGTATATATATATATATATATATATATATATATATATATCCTTAAACTTTAACCTTATTAACGTAAAAGACATCCATGATTTTTTTTGTTTTTACAATTTAACAATTAAGACCAGCACTAACCGGTTACAATGATTGTTTTGAAAGTGTTTATCCATTTTAATGGCTAAATTGCAAAAAATAATCACGTGTGATTTTTTTGTCAATAAAGTCAAAATATAAGGACTTTTTTTGCAGATATCCCTAGTTTTAATCACAACTTTTTATTTTATTATTGTATCAAAGTGACTTCTTAATAGCTTAACTTGAACAATGAAGAATCGGTTTTGGAGGTAATTAGAAAGAAACTAAAAGTTTCCCGTTAAATTACAGTTCAATGTTATATTTTAGAATTTGTATAAGATGTTTGGTCTCCAGTTAAATTATAGTTTAGTGTAATATTTTGGAATTTGTATAAGATGTTTGGATACTTGCGATTCATTTTTGGTGATGAAAGAGTCTTTTAGTCATTGTGAACTCGTTTAAGATGTTCGGATATTTATAATACCTTTTTGATGATGAAAGAGTCTTTTAGTCATTGTGAACTCATTGAGATTATTTACTGTAACTGGAATTCATAAGACCGAGTCTTGCTTTTAGATGAAGTTTAATCTAGTTTTACGGACAAATTCCTAGTTGGGTTTTCAAGGAATGGTGATTCTTGTAGTTATTTTTACATGAGGGTCACCATTACCCTATGAGATACATGCAAACCTAAATTTGAGGATAAATTCCAAGTTTGGATTTGGGTTTAGAATATTAAAATTCTTTGTGAACCTATCATGTCGCCATACATTTTATCATACCATGTGTCTTGAATGTGTACGAGTCATGTCAAAGGAGAAAAGACTAAAGGTGGAAGCAACGATGTTATATGAATTTTTAGGTAAAGGAAGACATATTGCCTTAAACATTTATTCAACTTTACGACATCTTCAAAGAATTTGTTCGGGCGACAAATCATACACAAAAAGCTCACAAAGGATCTTACATTTAGACTAAAATCACACATTTAGCTAATAAATATATGGATCATGGGTAATACTGAGAACTTGAACTAGGTTAGGCTATGAGGTATGGTCCTTATGACCTTTCGTAAGGGCGAATTGCCATCCAAACCTAGGCGTGAATAATGTAACAAAAGAGAGAATAATGTAATGATCATTTGACCGTTTGAGCATTTCAAACATTTTTTTAAATTACCATTTTTACATATATATACTAACTTGTTTTATACACATTACACACTATAACTATCACACATTCTTTACAAAATATTTCTATACATTCTACACAAACACAATTAAATGATGAATAATTTTTCATCTTCATCTTCATCCGATGATGAAATATTTTTCCACTCATTATTGGAATGTCGGTGACCTTATTGGTAAACAATATGAAAGTTCAAACGCCATCAAGAAGACTTGTAGTCGTTAATGACCGAGTATATGAAACGTAATCAGAGTTTAAAATGAATTATGAACACACGATGTAAAAATAATATGCGTGGCTCGATTACGCATTAACAAGATACAAAGAAAAATAGAGAGTGTAACGTCTGCAGATCCGGGCTAGTCAATTTAGAGGCGATAAGTGTCGAAAACGACTTTTCGGCAAAAGATTATTTATAATAAATAGTCTTAACCAAGTTGTATAATATGTCTCAAGGTTTCCGTACATATAAAGAACGCCGAAATCCGAGTTATAACGAAGAAGTTATGACCCGCCGAAGTTTTACGGCAAAACCGGCACGACACCGGGAGACGCAAATAGTGAATTTACGATGGAGGACTTTTTAGCCTTAGTGATCTAAAAGAAAGTCTTAGAAGATGTTAAACCGAGAAAATCCATAAAAGGAACGCCCAAATCTGACTTCGTATGAAGAAGTTATGATTTTTCTAAGATTCAGCTTAGCAGTGCACGACCCGAAACTTAAATTTTAGTTCGAGCGGTTTTTGGCTTACGCGACCTAAATGAGAGTTGAAGATATCATTAATAGGAACTCAACAGTAAAAAGATGGACGGGAACGGAGTCTGTATGAAGGAGTTACGAATTCTTCGTGGTCATTTAACAGTCTAAACGCCTCCTACTGTTAAATTTGAGATCGGTCGAGAATTAGCCGACGGAGTCTAAACGAAAGTTGTAGATCTTGATTTTACCTACGCGTGGATATAAAGAACGTCGAAAACGGAACTCATATGCGAGAGTTATGATTTTTCTAAGTTTGAAGGCTGATACGCGATAGGGGGTGACGTGGCACCACCAAAATTGGACACGTGGCACCACCAGAAGGTTGCCACATGCACCAACTCGGCGAGTAGGTCCTCCTACTCGACGAGTAGGTCAGACAGCACCCCTATAAATAGAGGTGTCGGGCATTCACTTCTCTTCACACCTCTCAAACTCACTTTCTCTCTCTAAGTTCTCTCTCTAGCCTCCTAACCCCCCCCCCCTAAAGCCTAGGTAAACCCCCTAGCACCCGAAGGAAGCCCCGAGGCTCCCGAAGTCCCGAGAAAAGAGCCTTTCGGCTCGGGAACGCTGCTCCAGCGAAGCCCGGTTTTCAAGAAAACCCGCTGTAAGTGAGCTATGCCTACCCTATCTTTAGTATAGCTTATGTTTTAATATAGTAACGTTATTAGGAACTTATAATGAGTATTTGGGATATTATTATGAGTTATATCGAGTGTTATTTAACGCTTATATAATAATAATAATAGCTGGACTATTAATTTGTCGCGGTTATCGTTAGACTAAACCCTAGTGGTATTGATATTAGGTTTTATCAAAGGAAAATTGTTTTGAGAGTATCGAAGCGCTGTCCGAGTGCCGAGTCACCACCTTTCAGGTGAGTGCATGGTCCCCTTCAACTTACACATAGATATGAAGTATTTACTATGTGCTATGTGTGCATATTGTCTGTTTACTTGCTGTCTATGCTCGGTGAAAGATTTTATACATGTTTTAAATGATTTAAACTATATATGTATTTTATATCTACGAAAATGTTGGGGTAAAACATGGGTAGATATAATAGATGAAATATGAGTTGGACGATGAGTTGAGAGGTGATATAGACCATGAGGTATGGGTGAGAGGTGTACGATGTGAGAAGCCTTTTTCCCAAACGATGTCCCCGTCATTCAGCAGAGTATGGATGACAACCACAGACTATTCTAGACAGTCCAGTGGAACACTAGCAGGCTCGCAACCTATAGGTGTTGTGAACGGCGTGTTCACCCGGTGTACTCTAAACCTTGGTGACCATGCAGACTTGGTGCATAAACCTTGGTGATCATGCAAACTTGATGCCTAAACCCTGGCGACTATGCAGACTTAGTGCCTAAACCCTAGCGACTATGCAGGCTTAGTGCCCGTTGTGTAAACCATGGCAACGATGGACTTCGTGCCGATTCCTTTGGATGATCCCTAGGAACGAATGAACGAGGAATAAGCTGATTCTTAGGGTAGATCCTTAAGAATAGAGAATATAATGGGGATGGGTAATGGGGTTTAATTGCTTGATTGTTTAAACATAATAATTATATTATTGTGGGTTGAAAACCCTGTGTACTCACCAGGCTTCCCAACCTGACCCACTCAGTTTATTTATATCACAGGTGCTGATATGAAGTCACATTACACTGAGAGATTTAAAGAGATGTAGATCACTAGTGTAAATAAATGTAAGTTCTGTTTATGCTTATGTTTCTGTATTAACAATGACATCCCAAACGTTTTAAAATGAATAAAATACGTTTCTTCAAAAATGTTTTAATAACGTATTTATCATGTTTTTCTGGGAACAAATTCCGCAACATTTTTATTAAAAGAAGTACTCTGATTTTTATAAAGCATAAACAAAATCGGTCTTTTCTGGCTGTGAAAATGGGGATGTCACAGAGAGTACAAGTCGAAGACTCCAAGAACTTCTCTAACTCTAATACTCATCCCATTTTTATAGGGATAACTAAAGAGTACAAAAAAAAATATAAAGGACTAAAACATTACAGCTTCGACACAAACACTACCCTTATACAAACTAGCCTTCGTTGGTAGGCACAAATTTTGTTACATATCACAACTTAACATAAGTGTGAGAAATTGTAAATAAAATTATTTGTATGACCAATGTAGTTAGTGACAATTATGCTTTAGAAACACATCAAGTAACGAAGGATCAAATTGATATTCAGACGAAAATCATATTCCAAGAAAAAGAAGTGTCAGATCTCGTTGTACAAAAATGTCTTGGGTTAATAGCATTTTATCAAGACTACTCAAAACGAAAGAATATGATTTTGAATATCGAAATATGGTACTAAAACAAATGTTTCGTTAAAAGCTTGAGCTAAAAGTTCATCGTCAATTCCTTATAGGTTTCGAAATGATGGGTTTCACCTTCATCATAGTCTCATGAATCCAAATCCTAAACACAGATTATGTACATACCTATAACCTGGTTGGTTTTGACGATATATGTCTTGGGTATGTGTCATTGTGTGTGATCATGAAAGAAATTTATGGTGAAAAAGATTGGTTTGAGAATCAAAATGTACCTCTGCTATAAGTGGATCAAGCAGGAAACTCTTAACCCTTTTGAGAGGAGTAAGGTAGCTCAATGACTAATGTGACTATAGCCTGATTGGGAAGGACTTCTCGTAATGAGAGTTCTATTAAGGCTTCGAAACACACTGAGTTATGGAGGCTTGGGACAACATGTTGAAGCATACGTCTAGGGACACCTAACTAGGAGAAAGTTGTGAATTTATACCTTCCCTAAATCTGCATTGCAATTGTCACTAAGAGACTTCGAAAACAAGCTACACAAAACAAGTTAACCAAACAAAAAGAAAATATAAAATATTTTTGGATTTTTTATTTTTGAATAAAAACAACAAAAATGAAGAAAATCTTTTTGAAAAATTTCATTTTTGAATGAAAATAATAACAATAAGAAAATCTTTTTGATATTTTTGATTTTTTTTTGAATGAAAATACTTAAGAAGGAAAAACGTCTTTTTGAAAATAACAAAAAAAAAGTACTAGACATGCGGAGTGTTAAACGTCTTATACAAGGTATGAATGTAGTGACACAACGTTTGGTGTAAAGTCACGAAGCATATGCTGAATCTTTCAGAGGAATTTCGAAAGCGAAACGTGTCGAACGCTGAATGGTGAACAGTAACCTATGAATGAATCAGCGAGATTTTGAAATCTCTTGTCTTTATAACAAATTTAGACCAGGAACAACATTTGCATGAAGCATGCCTAAGCCCGATAAAATTCTTAGAAAAGTCTTTTCATCCAACGGTTTAGTAAAAATATCAGCAAGCTGATCTGTTGTCTTTACAAAATGAACTTCAACGTTGTCATCCTCAATATGATCTTTGATAAAATGATATCGAAGTGCAATGTGTTTAGTCTTAGAATGTTACACAGGGTTATTGCAGATGCGAATAACACTTTGTGAGTCACAATACAACAGAATTTTCTACATGTTGATTGCATAATCATGCAGTTGACTTTGAATCCAAATGATTTGAGAAGTGCAATCTATAGCAGCAACATATTCTGCTTCTGCTGTAGAAATTGAAACACATGTTTGTTTCTTTGACTGCCACCTCACAAGCTTCACATACAAAAGTTGACATCCGCCACTTGTGCTTTTACGATCAAGTTGACAAACATCCAAGTCTGCATCTGAAAACGCTTGAATGAAAAACCCTATTTTCGAAGGATACCACAATCCTAATGAAACTGTGCCTTTGAGATAGCAAAAAATGTTCTTGATAGCTTTTATGTAACAGCCCGGAATTTCAAGTATTGTAATAATTATGTTTTTGGGGTGTTTTAAGAGGGGACTCGGCGAGTTGGAGCCTAGACTCGCCGAGTAGGATCGCAGACCTGGTCGCGGGTTCGCGACTGGACTCGACGAGTCCAGATATGGACTCGGCGAGTCTGCGCTGTTTGGCGAAAACCCTAACCGTTCAGGTTTGGGACGTATAAGAGGCACTCATTGGCCGTCATTGTTCAGTTTAGCCTTCTGAGAAGAACCCTAAATCGATTGGGTGCATCTGGAGCAAAGTTTAAGGGCCATTGTTGATCTTGGAAGAGTTGTTGTGCAAGGAAGAGAAGGGATTGGCTAAAGGAGCAGCAAGGGAGTCACATTCTGAGGATTGGGGACACAGAGAATACATCATCCAGGTAAGAATTCGAGTATACTCTGCTATGTTGATGTGTTTATGGAATTAGGGTTTGTGGAACCCTTTTGTGATTAGATTGAATGCTACCCTAGTCCCCCAAACGATTGTGACTCTGTATTAGGACCTTTGGAGGTCCAGAATGTCCCATGCCTGTACATTTCGGGAATTGATGAAGGTTTTGTTGGGTTTTAGCCATAAGAACTTTCCTATGTGCGCATGCAAAACCCTAATGCTTGGATCTAGGCTTTCTAATAAACATGCTTTGAATCCAAGACTTCTAATTACTAATTAGGCTAAATAACAACATTGAAACAGATCTAGAATCATACCTTTGAGTTCCTTGTTGATCTTGAGGTCTTGGAGCTTCTAGAGTCACAAATGTCACTCCTCTAATGGCTTACAAACACCAAAGCAAGGAGGATGATTTGGGAGAGAGGAGAGGGGAGGAATTTCGACCAGAGGTTCCTTACTTTAGGTCAAGTGTCGAATTCCATCAGCCATAGGGTCTATTTATACTTGTAGACTCCTTAAGGGTTACAACCTAAACCCTAATTGGATAATCTTCTCTTAAGGCTATCCAAATCCATTCCATAGATAAGCCTTTGGACGATTTTGGCTATCCTAATACTCTTAGAATTCGTCCAAAGCATATCCCAATGGATTTAGAGTCTAAAGCTTAACTATCAAACAATTGACAGTTTATACCCCTTTATTTAATTAATCTCTTTAAGTCACCAAATTAATTCTAATTAATTCTATGACTTATATTAATCAAATAACAAATATATTATTCATTATATTATTCTCATAATATATTAATAATATTTACTCTCTCTTAATAAATCATCCTATCAAGTTGCTATGGTGAAGGCAACCCAAAAGGACCATGCACAACCGGGTCAAGTACTTGCCCAATATAGTTACAGCCTTAGACACTATTCCAACAGTCTCCCACTTGGATAAGTCTAGTAACTATACAAGTACAATTCGGTTTGCAATCGTAGCTCTCAAAGACGCTGTCAACTCTGATCTAATCAATCTTGTCCTTTAGATAAGGGAACGTACAATCCTCTGTTAGATATCATGCTGACAATCCTATGGAATGGTTAGTCAAGCATTTAGGTTTCTCGATCTCTGATTTATTTGACATAGAACTTAATCGAACACATCAATTCAGTTCTGACCGGGCCCGGCACATAAGTCAAATCAAATCATCGAGCGGCCGAGATATCGCTTTTACCTTCTTAGATAAAAGTTACAGATAAACTTCGACTTATATGCATTTACTTATTCATTTACCAACTATACACAACAATACGTTTTATAACACCAAGTTACTGATGCGTTTTCGTATTATCAATGTACAATCAATTAACAAATAATAAACCATATATCTAGGTCTTAAGACTATATGATATTATCGTCTTGCGATCACCTTTTATATCGTATTCCATAAGGTCATTCCAGCAAGTGCGGGTTTATTCCAATGCTCAAAACTAGTTCATAAGCACTCATGAACGTTGCAGCAATCCTTTGCTATGTCTAACACCATTTAGACATTCTACACACCAATTCATGACAATCTTCTTTCATATCTACTTCCAACATATGAACGATTGTGGACCATTTGAATAATTCGATTATTCCTAATAACCTCAATTATTCTGGAAGTCAAAACATGCAAAGTGAAACAATAGCTAAACAATTAACATAAGATAGTAACATTACTCATAAATAAAACTCCTTTATTTAATCATCAAAATGTTAATTACATTTATCTATTACACGTTTCTAATACTATCTAATCTATGCTAATATCATCCTTCAGCCCAATACTCCTAGCATGCTGCAAGTGCTTAACCCTACTCAGTCCCTTCGTAAGCGGATCTGCTGGGTTATCTTCTGATGATATCCTCTTAACTACGAGTTGTCCTTCTTCTACACGATGTCTAATAAAGTGATACTTTCTGTCGATATGTCTTGATCTACCATGATCCCTCGGTTCCTTGGTTAAGGCAACCGCTCCTTCATTATCACAGAAAATCTCCATGGGCTCCTTTATGGCATGTACGACTCCAAGATCACCGATGAAGTTCTTTAGCCATATTGCCTCCTTCGACGCTTCGCTCGCTGCAATGTACTCTGATTCGCACGTTGAATCAGCTACGGTTTCCTGCTTGGAACTTTTCCATGTCACTGCTCCTCCATTTAGGGTAAAGACCCAGCCCGACTGCGAACGGTAGTTGTCCCTGTCGGTTTGAAAACTGGCGTCACTATACCCTCGCACCTTCAAGTCATCACTTCCTCCGAGGACTAAGAACCATTCCTTCGTCCTCCGAAGGTACTTAAGGATATTCTTCACCGCAATCCAATGTGCTTTGCCAGGATTCCCTTGATATCTGCTAACCATGCTCAAAGCGAAGGCTACATCAGGTCGAGTACAAGTCATAGCGTACATGATTGAGCCAACTGCGGAAGCGTATGGTACTCGGCTCATTTCTGCTATCTCAGCTTCGGTACTCGGACTTTGAGTCTTACTCAATTTGGCATTACTTTGTATCGGTAGTTCTCCCTTCTTTGAGTTTTCCATACTAAAACGTTTTAGTACCTTCTCTAAGTAAGTATTCTGACTAAGTCCAATTAGTCTCTTACTTCTTTCTCTTACTATCCTTATTCCCAAAATGTAAGAAGCCTCTCCGAGGTCCTTCATAGCGAAGCACTTCCCGAGCCAGGACTTTACCTCCTGCAGAGTCGGGATGTCGTTTCCTATGAGTAATATGTCATCGACATATAGAACGAGGAAGCTTACTATACTCCCACTGGCGTTGACATATACACAAGATTCGTCTTCGCTTCGTACAAATCCAAACTCTTTGACTTTCTCATCGAAACAAAGATTCCATCTGCGAGATGCTTGCTTAAGTCCATAAATGGACTTCTCAAGCTTACACACTCTATCCGGATGCTTCGGATCCACAAACCCCTCTGGCTGAGCCATGTAAACATCCTCAGCCAACTTTCCGTTAAGGAAAGCGGTCTTGACATCCATTTGCCAAATCTCATAATCATGAAATACGGCAATTGCTAGCATCACTCTAATAGATTTAATCTTCGCAACTGGTGAGAAGGTCTCATCATAGTCAACTCCGGGAGTTTGAGTAAAGCCCTTCGCGACCAATCGCGCTTTATATGTGTGTATGTTCCCATCCACGTCGGTCTTCTTCTTGAAGATCCATTTGCACCCAACGGTCTTACGTCCGGGCACGTAATCAACCAAATTCCAAACTTGGTTATCATACATGGATTGGATCTCGCTATCCATTGCCTCTTTCCACTTTACAGACTCCGGGCCTGCCATGGCTTCCTTATAGCTATTAGGTTCATCGAGATTTACTAGTGTACCATCACTAATATACGTGTCCCCTTCGGTAGTAATATGAAAGCCATAAAACTGGGGATGAACTCTAACTCTATCGGAACGTCTAAGAGGTAAGGATTCGTCAATTGGTTCAACCGGAGTTTCCTCCTCGGGTTGAATGCCAGCGGTAGAGGTTCCTTCATCCATCGACTCTTGAATCTCTTCAAGTTCGATTTGCCTCCCACTGTCTCCTTGGCTTATGAGTTCTCGCTCTCGAAAAACTCCTCTCCTTGCAACGAAGACAACATTGTCCTTCGGTCTATAGAAGAGATATCCAAAGGATGTCTGCGGGTAGCCGATGAAAATACATCGCTCACTTCGAGGTTCAAGCTTGTCGTGAGTATCTCGTCTTACGAAAGCCTCGCAACCCCAAACCTTGATATGTGCCAACGAGGGAGCTTTCCCTGTCCACATTTCGTGAGGTGTTTTGGCAACCTTCTTAGTAGGGACTCGGTTAAGGATATGGGCGGCAGTTTCTAAGGCATATCCCCAAAAAGAGATTGGTAGTGAAGCACGACTCATCATAGAGCGAACCATATCCAATAAGGTTCGATTACGCCTTTCTGCCACACCATTTAACTGTGGTGTCCTAGGAGGCGTCAATTGTGAAACTATTCCACACTCCTTGAGATAATCGTGGAATTCAAGACTTAGGTACTCTCCTCCTCGATCGGATCGAAGCATCTTGATTTTCCTGCCCAATTGATTCTCCACTTCATTCTTGAACTCTTTGAACCTTTCAAAGGTGTCTGACTTTTGCTTGATTAAGTAGATATACCCATATCTACTATAGTCATCGGTAAAAGTCACATAGAAGCGGTTCCCATCCTTCGTGGTTGATCTAAACGGTCCACATACATCGGTATGTATTAGGTCCAATAGACCCTCGCCCCTTTCACAAGTACTCGTGAAGGGCGACTTAGTCATCTTTCCAAGCAAACAAGACTCGCATGTGTCATCTTCCCTAAGGTCGAATGACTCCAACACTCCATCCTTTTGGAGTTGGGCTATGTGTTTCTTGTTGACATGTCCAAGACGACAATGCCACAAGGATGCTTTATCCATACTAGTGGAAGAATCAATATTCAAAACATCATTTCCTAAGTTATCAACAATCATAACGGTTTCATATATTCCATTACATGGTATAGCTTCAAAGTAAAAGACACCATTTAGATAAGCCAAAATAGAACCATTCTCATTATTAAAAGAAAATCTAAATCCTTGTCTATATAAACCATGAAATGAAATGATGTTTCTTGCCATTTCTGGAGAATAGCAACAATTGTTCAAATCTAAAACTAAACTATTCCTAAGCACTAAGGAATACACTCCAATCTTGGTCACAGGCGACGATCTTTTGTTCCCCATGATTAGATTGATCCTTCCTTGCTCCACATCCCTACTTCTTCTTAGTCCCTGCACATTAGAACAAATGTGATAACCACAACCGGTATCAAGAACCCAAGAAATAGCATGATTAGAATCGTTAGATTTGATTGTATATATACCTGCGAAAGATGGCTTGATCTTTCCTTCTTTGATTGCTTGCAGTTAATCCGGGCAGCTTCTCTTCCAATATCCTATCTTGTGGCAGTGGTGGCACTCTGCCTCCTTCGGGTTAGAGCAGGGCTTGGAGGGATCAACTTTGGTCCCACTAGAAGAGGCACCATCTCGGGCTTTCACCTTGCGATAGTTCTTCGATGAAGCTTTCCTCTTATTTCCCTTCCCTTGTCCAATAGCCAAGACAAGAGCAGCGGGCGGATTGGGAGTAGGTGCAACAGACTTGTCTTTGAAGTTGCTCTCAGCAACCCTCAAGAGACCTTGGAGCTTGCTTAGGGTGACCTCTTCTTTGTTCATGTGGTAGGTCATCCTAAATTGATTGTACATCGGAGGCAAAGAGTGAAGCACCATGTCGATCGCCAAATCCTCACCGAAGTCAACATTTAACTTGCGAAGGCGGTCGACATACCTTTGCATCTTTTGCAAGTGCACGGTAAGAGATTCTCCATGACCCATCTTAGCGGAAATCATGTTAGTGAAAATCTCGTACCTCTCTTGTCTCGCGTTTTGGTGGTACCTCTCCAATAAGTCTTGGTGCATCTCGTACGGGTACATGTCCTCGTAGGACTTTTGGAATTCGGAGTTCATGGTGGCGATCATGATGCAATGTACCTTCGTTGCATCTCGCTCATGAGTTTCAAAGGCGGTGATTTCGGCTGGAGTAGCGATTTCGGTGTTGATTTTCTCGAGCTTCTCATCGAGGACATACTCCTTATCCTCATAGCGAGCAATGGTGCGAATGTATCTTATCCATTCGCTAAAGTTCGTTCCATCGAAGGTGACCTTTTGGCAAAGGCTCATCAACGTGAAGGAACTAGCAGCAGCGTTGTTTGCGTTCGACATCTATAATTAGAAAAAGACAAAGATAGATTAGAATAGGAATCCCTAATTGTCACCCAACAAGAAAATTAGGGCTAGGATCCAACAATAACATTTACATACTAGAAAAGGGATGCCGTAATCTAACATGCAAATAAATTGAAGGTAAGTGAATGACGATTCACTAATTCTCCATCACGAAACTTAAACTATTAGTCCTAAGTGTTTTTGAGAATTCCTAGGTTCGGATGAGATTCATTGAAACTATTCAATGGCATGTTTAAATCTCGATATGCCCCTCTTGTTTGTGACTGGGATGCCGAGGATCACAAAGCGGGTGTGAATTACCATGCAAATTCACATGGCGCCTTCATTGTAACGATCACCTATTCAATGTGCCGGTAAACCACACACGCTCCATCGAACTATGATAAATAATGAATCACCCTTTGCCACCTTCGCTTAGAACCAATTAGTGTGCCGGTAAACCACACACGCTCCACTAACATCTTAGCAAGGTGCAAAGTGTAATTTCATGGGATTGCATCAATTCACTTTTCCTAAAGTAACTAGGATTGGGAAATTTTAAAATATGTGTAGTTACTTTGTATTTCTTATTATACTTTTAATGAGAGGATGAGGTTGCCCTATCCTACCCGTTCGGCTAACGACCCTCCACCAATCAAGCAAGCGGTGGGTGTGAGTGTACACCCATTAAGCGCCATTTTATAGGCCGCAACCTTATACCCACCTTATAGATCGGCTTCGTGAATGAGGCCTACTAACGGTAAGACTAGCATTTAGTTATACATATATACATTATTCTAGTAATATCATATTAGTATAGGGTTGTATTTTAAAACTTTTAAAATCTAGGGTTTGAAATTTAAGTTGTCTAAATTAAAACTTTTAATCACAAAAGTAAATTTCAAAACATGAGGGTATGTTTTAAACATTTAAAACATGGAGGATCAAATAACAAATAATTCCAATTAACAATTAATATCCTAATTATCTATATTTGATTTATTCAAGATTTCTTTGAAAGATAATTACCAAAATAGTCAAATAATTAATTAATTATCATATAAGGAAATTAAATATTTAATTAGTTGATAAATATCTTTTTCTAGATCAAGATAATAGTCATATTTATCATAAAATCGGATTTAGGTTGATCTATTATGATTAAGGTAAGTTTCCATAAGATAAACACAAAGAAATCCCGAATCTGGTCATTCCTGACGCCTGGACTCGCCGAGTGCACAAGGGGACTCGCCGAGTCAGGCCTACTCGCCGAGTCCACCTTGGGACTCGCCGAGTCAGTGACTCAGAACCCTAAAAATCGAATTTTGCAGGTTTGTTTCAGTTAATCAAGCAACAATTTAAAGAAAACCAAGCTAGGCTCTGATACCACTGTTGGGTTTTAGCCATAAGAACTTTCCTATGTGCGCATGCAAAACCCTAATGCTTGGATCTAGGCTTTCTAATAAACATGCTTTGAATCCAAGACTTCTAATTACTAATTAGGCTAAATAACAACATTGAAACAGATCTAGAATCATACCTTTGAGTTCCTTGTTGATCTTGAGGTCTTGGAGCTTCTAGAGTCACAAATGTCACTCCTCTAATGGCTTACAAACACCAAAGCAAGGAGGATGATTTGGGAGAGAGGAGAGGGGAGGAATTTCGACCAGAGGTTCCTTACTTTAGGTCAAGTGTCGAATTCCATCAGCCATAGGGTCTATTTATACTTGTAGACTCCTTAAGGGTTACAACCTAAACCCTAATTGGATAATCTTCTCTTAAGGCTATCCAAATCCATTCCATAGATAAGCCTTTGGACGATTTTGGCTATCCTAATACTCTTAGAATTCGTCCAAAGCATATCCCAATGGATTTAGAGTCTAAAGCTTAACTATCAAACAATTGACAGTTTATACCCCTTTATTTAATTAATCTCTTTAAGTCACCAAATTAATTCTAATTAATTCTATGACTTATATTAATCAAATAACAAATATATTATTCATTATATTATTCTCATAATATATTAATAATATTTACTCTCTCTTAATAAATCATCCTATCAAGTTGCTATGGTGAAGGCAACCCAAAAGGACCATGCACAACCGGGTCAAGTACTTGCCCAATATAGTTACAGCCTTAGACACTATTCCAACAGGTTTTGGATTGGAATCCTTATGCATTAGGTCAATAGGTATGTTATGAATCATGGGGTGTACCATGAGCACCAAAATGAGGACCTTACGTGATGGACCAGTCTAGGAAGGCCAGGCCTATGAATGGTCGGAGCAGTTCTGCCATTAGAAAGCAGTTTGAGCGGTTGCATGGCATGGACTCGCCGAGTCCGATGAACAGACTCGGCGAGTAGCTTGAAGATTTACTGGGGCTCGTTGAGTTGTTCTTCAGACTCGGCGAGTTGAGTCGGGGTGGCCCCGCGATTCTTCCAGGAGGAACTCGTCGAGTAAAAGGGGGATACTCGACGTGTAGAAAGGGTGTCTTGAGGAATCGGTGAGTTAAGGGCGAGTGGACTCAGAGTCGTTGAACTCGGCGAGTCTTGGGGTGACTCGGCGAGTTAGATCGCGGGTTGAGTGAAGTTCTGAGTATGGGGACTCGGTGAGTCATAGGGTTGACTCGGCGAGTAGGGTCAGTCAGGGGTTGACTTTGACCTTGTCTTTGACCAAGGATTTACCAGTGGTTCCAGGGGTATTTTGGTAATTGTTGTTTATTGTTTGAGTTCAGTGCATTGGTGGCTATCCAGAGGTGGAGATCGTATCAGTGATCGGAGCAGCTTGAGCTATCGGTTCAGTCGGCAGTTTCGAGGTGAGTTATCCTCACTATATCGCTAGGGTTTATGGCACCAAGGCCGACCCTTTTTACCGGATGGAAATCCGGGTAGTTGTCATTATATGTTACAGGCCGGAAGGCATTATATGTTACAGGCCGGAAGGCATTACTATGTGGACCGAAAGGTCATGGCCTGGAAAGGCGTATGTATGCATTTAGTATGTTGACTGATTCATAGAGTAATATTATGATAGTGACTGGCTAGACCGGTATCTTGTTAGAGTAATGCTATGATATGTGATCTGTTGATCGATTGTTGTCTATGAACTGCTATATGATTGTTTGTTATTTTATATATGCATTTTATGCTTATGGGCCGGAAGGCAATATGTTATGGGCCGGAAGGCGATATGTTATGGGCCGGAAGGCAATATGTTATGGGCCGGAAGGCGATTATGTTGTGTGATGGACCGGAAGATCGGCGTGGGTAGGACCGGAAGGTTTACCCAGCAGGGACGGAAGTCCCCTGAGACACATGGACCGGAAGGTCAGGGCCTGGAAAGGCGTATATGTGGTTGGTATTCTGGGGGTATCTCACTAAGCTTTCGGGCTTACAGTTGTGGTTTTATGTTTCAGGTTCTCAAGAGTCTGTGGCAAGGCAAAGGCGTGATCGTACCGTTCCTCGCGTTGGTGTTTTATGATATGAACCTGGGAAATTACTCTGTTTAATAATGTATTGAAAACCTTTTTGCAACAATGTTAATAAAATGGGTGATTTTGAAAAGTTTTAATTGTTTTGAAATTTTGGATGTTACAAGTTGGTATCAGAGCCTTGGTTTGAGTGAATTGGGGAAACATTCGTGTGACTCCAGTCTCAAATCGAGGAGGATTTTAAAATGAGAAATTAAAATGGTTTTCAAATTTGGTAAAAGGAGGACGCGGAGGTACGATCAGCCGGAGCCAGTAAGTAACCCCAAGATACCATGCATGATATTGTTTATTTGAGCTTGATAGAACAACATGCTAGAGTTAGGCTAGGGATCTTCAGGAATTCATGCATGATATTGTTTATTAGGGAAACCATGGTCTCTAGAGTAGGGTTGCGAGAGTTGGATCCCAGGATTTTGGGAAGTGTCTGAGATTGGTAGGGTGCCTTCATTATGGAGATCTCGAGGCATGATGATAGTGGATCCGTATCAGGATCGGGAGCTGGAGAGCGAGTTCTGGGTGGATCAGTGCCGTCGAAGGTTATCGATCGGACGAACACGAGTGAGCGGGATGCGAGGATTCGTGAGATCCTGCGTGATGGGGTTGCTGCATTGTTCCGGGCTGAGTTGCCGGAGTTGTTTGGGTCGATCAAGACCGCCATGATTGAGTATTTCGATGAGCGATATGCGGCTCTCGCAGAGACGGTTGCCGCGGCGGCTACAGCGGCTGTAGCAACGGCAAAGAGAGGAGCTAGTCGGGGTTTTCAGTATCGGGACTTCTATTATACGAAGCCTCCCACATTCGATGGAGTTCAGGACCCGATTGCTGCTATGAGATGGTTATCAGACGTGGATGGGTGTTTCTCCACGAGTTTATGCCCTGCTGATCAGAGGGTGAGGGGTGCTCTGAACCTATTGAGGCTCGGGGCGAAGGATTGGTGGAGAATGACCACGGGGTCATATTTCGACGCGCAGAGGACTGCGGTTTTAGGGGATCAGTTAGAGAGATGTTCAGTACTCGCTATGTTCCGCGAAATGAGAGGGAGAGATTTGCTCGGGAGTTCCTTGAGCTGAAGCAGGATTCGGATTCGGTGACTAAGATCACCAGGATGTTTATTGAGAGGGCGATGTTTTGCCCTGAGTTCGCTTCAGAGCAGGCTCAGATGTCCTGATATCTGAGTATGCTCAAGAGGGATATCAGACAGTTCATGTCTGCGCAGAGGTGTGAGACCTTGTTGAAGTTGTAGGAGGCCGCCATGTGGCGTGAGTTAGAGGTTGAGTTGCAGTTGCGTGAGCTGAGGCAGGCCCCGATGCAGTCGCAGTCGGCGCCGAAACGGTCCAGGACCGTAGATGTTAGAATGGGGGATCGGAGCGGCCACACTTGTGGGAAGTGTGGGAGGGGTTACACCGGAGCTTGCTGGTCTGGTGGTGCATGCCGCAAGTGCGGAAAGGAGGGGCACGGTGCACGGGATTGTCGGCAGTCAGTGCCAATTCGGGATTTGAGGATTTGTTATCAGTGTCGGCAGGTTGGACATTTGAGGGTCAACTGTCCACAGCTTCCTGCAGGACCGGTGCAGACTCTAGCACCGGCCACCTTGAGGAGTTCAGGAGGAGGACAGGATGGAGCGGAGCCCCAAGGGCTCAGGGTCGTGCTTATCGGCTTGCGGCAGAGGGAGACGGAGCAGTACCGGAGGCAGCTGCGGGTATGATGCTTTCTTGATGTCTTGATTGTCTTGCACTGATTGTGGCGTATTGTTTGTGCTGGTATGTTGTGTGGATTTCGATGCGGTATTCGTTGTTTCGCGGGTTTGGCATGGTTATGGATTGGTGCTTCAGGTTTCGCTTTGGCATTCGTTGTTCCCTGATGGTTTGGTATGGTTATAGTTTGGTGTTTTGGTGCCGGTAGCCTTGTGCGGTTTTCGATGTGGTATTCATCCTTTGGCAGGTTGTGGGTTTGGTTACGGGTTATTGTTGGGAATTCAGTTGGTTATCGCTCGTGAGGGTTGTTAGTGGAGATGCGGCACTGGGTTGAATGTCGGGTAGCATCTGCAGTCGTAGAGTGGACAATTGAAAGACCGGATTCTTTTGAGTGGATTGATCAGGGAGAAGATGTGTTTTGCTGAGGGTTGCTTATGCTTGTGGGAAGCAGTCAGTGTGTAAATGTTCTCTTTGTGCAGGATTGTTCTGAAAGGTCGTTAATGACGATCGGTGGCAGTTAGTCAGTGCTTTAGTGGGGGAGAATTGGAGAATTCTCCGGGAGATCGATGAGTATGTGAGGGTGCTTAGCTGTTGGGATTCAGCAGTGTATGCCAGCTCAGAGTTTAGGCCGACGAGAGCGAGTGTCGGGTATGCGGGGCGGGATACAAACCTAGGGCATTTGATTGTGGAGGCCTGAGAGAAGGCCGGGATCAAGCTTGAGTAAGTAACCGGGGTTATGCGATCAGAGTATTTGTATGTTGAGGTACGTGATGGGTTGTACTGCATTAATCCCACGGGATTATGTTGTGCATGTTTCTAGAGCTGGAACCGGAAGGTTCCCAGAGTTAGAACCTGAGGGTTCGCAGAGTTTGGGTGTACGGACCCACAGAGATATAGCCTCGAGTGGCTAGTATGTGTTATGAGAGTCGGTCCAGTCATGCTGGAGACTCTGTTGGTATTGCTGGATCAGTTTGAGATTGCGGATCGTGTATGTTGCAGTATGATTGCATTGGAAGGTCTGGCCCCGGGTTAGTGATCTTGTTTAGCTGAGGCAGTGATTTGATGAGTGGAGAGAGTGATGGGTTTTGAGCATTCTAACACTTCATAAGTGTACATGCAACCCTAATAACTTTGGATCTATGTTTGTCTAATTATCATGCAAAGTTGAATTCCAAGGTTATATTCCTATCTAGCATACATGGGGAACAATTTTAACTTGAATCATAGATAGAATAACTTACCTTGTTGTTGTTTGTGTTCCTTGAAACCTTGTGAGCCTAGCACCCCAAGTGTGATGCCTCAAATGCTTCACACAACACCAAATGCTCTTGGAAAGACTCTTGAGATAACACACACTTCTCAAAATCGGCCAAGCCCTCTAGTTTCTTATGTCTAGCCGATTTTGGTGGAGAATGGGACTCTTATATGGTGTTGGCACATCTAGGGTTACACCATGTAAACCCTAATGTGTCATGACTCTTCATTTCCATGACCCATGGGTTTGTAACTCCCATGGAGCATCCATGGAGCATCCTATGGGTAGAACCCAACTTGATAATCCATGGAGCCTCTTAGCCCACTATACAAGATATGGATGATTTACATAATCAACCCATATATTTAATTAGTTATCCTTTGATCACTTAATTAATTCCAAATTAATTCTTTGATCAACTAATCAAATAATATTATTAATATATTAGAACTTATAATATATTAATAATCTCCAAGTGTTATTTCTCTCATTTAGTCTATCCAATTGCATGGTGCCATGCAACCCAAATGGACCATGCCGGGTCGGGTCAAGTACAAGCCCGAAATAGTTATGGACTTAGACACCTTATCCAACAGTCTCCCACTTGGATAAGTCTAATAACTATATCTCTAGTACTTCAGGAACCGACCGGCAATCGTAGCTCTTTCAAGGTCTCTCGGAACTGAGAAGATGATGGTACGCCATTTAAGATAAGTGATCATATAATCCTCTGTTCTAGATATCAGCCGGACAAATACATGGAACATTGTCTTGCTTATTGTCCAGCATTTGTTTCCCGATTTTCGATTTGTTTGACATAGAACTTAATTGAACACATCAACTTAGTTCTGACCGGGCCCGGTACATGGGTCAAAACAAAATCATCGAGGGGCCCAGATATCAGCTTCTAATCCAAGAAGGAACAGATAAACTTCGACTCATATGTTTGTTCTACCACTCATTGAATTACACACAAAAGTACGTTTTATAACATCGAGTTACCAATGCGGTTTCGTACAGTCAATGCATAACCAACTTGTAAGTAACAAATCATATCTCTAGGTTTGAAGACTTATATGATATTACCGTCTCACGATCACTCGAGATAAAATTCCATGAAGTGATTCTAGTGAGCGTGGGTTGTGTCCAATGCTCAGAACTTATGAGCACTCATGATTGTTGTAGCCTTGTCCAAGACCTCTACAACCAAACATGACAGTCTTGATTCATATCTACTTCCAACATATGACCGACTGTGGAGGTTTGAATAATATGTTATACCAAACAAAATTATTCTGGAAGTCAAAACATGCAAAAGAAATATAGTAAACGATTGACAAGAGATAGCAACACTTTACTCATAAATAAAACACCTTTTATTCATCATCAAATGTCAATTACACTTTACAAATTTCCGGGTTATCTAACTACTAAAACTTATATCATCCTTCAGCCCTATGCTCCGAGCATGCTGAAGATGCTTAACCCTACTCAGTCCCTTATTGAGGGGATCTGCTGGGTTCTCATCCGATGATACCCTCTTTGCCACGAGGAGTCCTTATTCGATCCGATGTCTAATGAAATGGTATTTTCTGTCGATGTGTCTGGATCTCCCATGATCCCTTGGTTCCTTGGCTAAGGCAACAGCACTTTCACTATCACAGAAAATTTCCATTGGCTCTTTAATAGCTGGTACAACTCCAAGGTCTCCAATGAAGTTCTTCAGCCATATCGCCTCCTTTGCTGCTTCACTAGCTGCAATATACTCTGATTCACAAGTAGAATCTGCCACTGTCTCTTGCTTGGAACTCTTCCAAGAAATTGCTCCTCCGTTTAGGGTAAAGACCCAGCCCGACTGAGAGCGGAAATTATCCCTATCAGTCTGGAAGCTAGCATCACTATACCCTACAACTCTCAAGTCATCACTCCCACCGAGGGTAAGAACCCAGTCCTTAGTCTTCCGCAGGTACTTGAGGATATTCTTTACCGCAGTCCAGTGTGCCTTGCCAGGGTTCGCCTGATACCTGCTAACCATGCTCAAGGCAAAAGCTACATCGGGTCGAGTACACGTCATAACATACATGATCGATCCTACAGCCGAAGCGTAAGGTGTTCGACTCATTTCTGCTATCTCAGCCTCAGTGCTAGGGCTTTGTGTCTTACTCAATCTGGTGTTACTCTGGATGGGTAACTCTCCTTTCTTGGAATCCTGCATGCTGAATCTCTTCAGCACCTTATCCAAGTAGGTACTCTGACTAAGTCCAATTAGTCTTTTACTCCGATCTCTCAAGATTCTTATCCCTAGAATATAGGCAGCTTCACCAAGGTCCTTCATAGCGAAACACTTCCCAAGCCAGGACTTTACTTCCTGCAGGGTTGGAATGTCGTTTCCCATGAGTAGTATGTCATCCACATACAATACCAAAAAGCTAACTATACTCCCACTAGCCTTGACATACACACAAGATTCATCTTCACTCCTAGAAAAGCCAAATTCCCTGACCTTTTCATCAAAGAAAAGATTCCATCTGCGAGGTGCTTGCTTCAATCCATAAATGGATTTCTCAAGCTTACACACTCTATTAGGGTACTTGTTGCTGACAAAACCCTCTGGCTGACTCATGTAAACATCTTCAGCCAACTTTCCATTAAGGAAAGCGGTTTTGACATCCATTTGCCATATTTCATAGTCATGAAATGCAGCTATGGCTAACAGAACCCGAATAGACTTAATCTTGGCTACCGGAGAAAAGGTCTCATCATAATCCACTCCAGGAATTTGAGAGAAGCCCTTTGCAACCAGTCTAGCCTTATAAGTGTGTACTTTACCATCCATGTCGGTCTTCTTCTTGAAGACCCATTTGCACCCTACTGTCTTACGACCTGGTACATTTTCAACCAAGTTCCAAACTTGATTGTCATACATGGATTGTATCTCGCTATCCATAGCCTCTTTCCATTTAGCAGACTCGGGGCCTGCCATGGCTTCCTCGTAGCTGTTAGGGTCATCTTGACTTTCTAGTGTTTCATCACTAATAAGTGTCTCACCTTCTGCAGTAATATGGAATCCATAGTAATGCTCAGGTGCACTCCTAACTCTCGTGGAACGTCTCAGAGGTACAGATTTGTCAATTAGCTCAACAGGAGTTTCCTCCTCAAGTTGAGGGCTAGAGTTTGAAGTTCCTTCACCGCTTGATTCTTGAATTTCTTCAAGATCAATTTGCCTCCCACTGTCTCCTTGGCTTATAAACTCTCTTTCTCGAAAGACTCCTCTTCTTGCTACAAAGACCACATTGTCACTAGGTCTGTAGAAGAGGTAACCAAAGGATCGCTGTGGGTAACCGATGAAAATACACCTCTCGCTTCGAGGTTCGAGCTTATCATGAGTCTCGCGTCTCACGAAAGCCTCGCAACCCCAAATCTTGATGTGGTCTAGTTTAGGTACTTTACCAGTCCACATCTCGTGAGGAATTTTGGCAACTTTCTTTGTAGGGACTAGATTAAGAATATGGGCGGCAGTCTCTAAGGCATACCCCCAGAATGAGATTGGTAGAGAAGCTCGACTCATCATGGAACGAACCATATCTAACAAGGTTCGATTACGCCTCTCAGCCACACCATTCAACTGTGGTGTCCTGGGAGGTGTCAATTATGAGACTATCCCACATTCCCTTAGATAGTCGAGGAACTCTGAACTAAGATACTCACCACCACGATCGGATCGAAGCATCTTAATGTTCCTGCCCAATTGATTCTCGACTTCCTGTTTAAATTCCTTAAACCTCTCGAAAGTCTCTGACTTATGCTTGATCAAGTAGACATATCCATATCTACTATAATCATCAGTAAAAGTCAAATAATAACGATTAGCATCCCTTGTGGCATGTTTGAATGGTCCACACACATCCGTGTGTATAAGGTCCAACAAACCTTCACCCCTCTCACACGAACCTGTGAAGGGTGACTTTGTCATTTTTCCAAGTAAGCATGATTCGCAACTATCATCTGACTTTAGGTCAAACGACTCCAAGACTCCATCCTTTTGGAGTTGGCCTATGCGCTTCTTGCTTATATGTCCAAGACGACAATGCCATAATGATGCTTTATCCAAGTTATTATTAGTAGAATCAATACACAAAACATTATTTCCTAAGTTATCAACAACAGATACAGCTTCATACACACCATCACAAGGTAATGCTTTAAAATAAAGAATATTATTAAAGAAAGCATCAATAGAACCAACTTCATTATTAAATGAAAAGGTAAACCCTTGTTTGTACAAAGCATGGAAGGAAATAATATTTCTTGCCATTCCTGGCGAATAACAACACTTATTCAGATCTAAACTAAACCCACTACTTAGCGATAAAGTATAAACTCCAATCTTGGTAACAGGTATAGCTTTCCTATTCCCCATGATCAAGTTTATCCTTCCTTGCTCCACATCCTCACTTCTTCTTAGTCCCTGCAAGTCACAACAAATGTGAATACCACACCCGGTATCAAGGACCCAAGAATTAGAATGGGTTGAGTTATTAGAAATGATAGTGTAAATACCTGCATGGTTGGGTTTAACTTTCCCATCCTTCACATCTTGCTGGTATTTTGGGCAGTTCCGCTTCCAATGAGCTTTTTCATGGCAATAGAAGCATTCAGCCTCTTTTGGGTCAGAAGAAGGAGTAATGAAACCTTTCTTGGTTCCACTTGAAGAAGAGCCATCAAGGGTCCGAGCCTTGGTACCCTTAGAAGAGCTCTTTCTCTTCCTCCCTCGACTTTTCCTGATTGCCAAAACCGGAGTAGAGTTTTGAGTAGGAGTGATAGCAACCGAATTCCCCTTAAGACCTGATTCTGCGGTCTTGAGAAGTCCCTGAAGTTTGCTGAGAGTGACTTCTTCCTTGTTCATGTGATATGTCATGCGGAATTGATCATAGCACGATGGTAAGGAATGCAAAATAATATCTATTGCAAGATCCTCCGGGAAGTTCACATTAAGCTTCAGCAAACGATCCACATACCTTTGCATTTTCTGCATGTGGCTCGTGACGGATTCCCCGTCCTTCATCATGGTTGTTATCATGGAGCAGATGATTTCATACCTCTCTTGTCTTGCACTTTGATGGTATCTTTCCATCAAATCTTGGTGCATGTCATAAGGGTAGAAATCCTCATAAGACTTTTGGAGTTCCGTTGTCATCGTGGCCGTCATGATGCACGCCACTTTCGTAGCATCCCTTTCATGTGCCCGAAATTCAGCGATCTCCTGAGGAGTTGCAGTGGACTCATCAATCTCCTTAAGCTCCTTGTCAAGGACATATTCTTTCTCCTCGTAGCGGGTAATCATCCTGATGTTTCTGATCCACTCATTGAAGTTGGATCCATCAAAGGTGACTTTCCCACACAAGTTCATAAGGGTAAAGGAGCCATTAGGATTAGAGCCAGAAGCATTGTTGAAAGACATCTGAAGGAAAGAGGACAAGATTAGTTTAGACATAAGAGAGTCCTTAATAAAACACCCAAATGTAATATTAAGGCTAGGATCCAATCACAATATAATATAACTTAGAAGAGGTATGCCGTAATCTAAGCTATATCATATTTGAAAGGTAGGTGAATGACGATTCACCAATTTCCACCACGAAAACCGCAATATTTTAGTATTAGGTTTTTGAATGGTTCTTAGAAATTCCTAGATTCTTTGAGATTCAATGAACTTTTCAAAGGCATGTTTCAATCTCAAGTGTGCCCTCCAAGTTTTGTGACTGGGATACCGAGGATCACAAAACGAGGTGTGAAGTAACCATGCAAATCACTTGATACCCTTAAAGTTTATCACTCAATCGATGTGCCGGTTAACCACACACGCTCCATCGATACTATAATAAACCCTAAGTCACCCTTTACCTACCTTGTTAAGTCCAAGTTAGTGTGCCGGTTAACCACACACGCTCCACCAACGACTTAGTCAAAGTGTAAAGTGTAATTTCATGGAATAGCACCTTATTCACATTTTTCCTAAAGTAACTAAGATTGGGAATTTAATAAAACATTTAGTTACTTTATAATATTCATCATACTTTGAATGAGAATTAATAAGTCCTTGTCTTACCCGTTCGGCTAACGACCCTCCACCGATCAAGCAAGCGGTGGGTGAGAGTGGACACCCATTAAGTCACCATTTTATAGGCAACAACCTTATACCCACCTTATAGACCGGCTTCGTGAATGAGGCGTACTAGCGGTAAGACGACTTTGTTCTTATACATATATATAATTATTAAATCATAATAATATAAGTATAAGGGTTGAATTTTAACTTTTAAAATTCTAGGGGTTGGAACTAAAGTTTTAACTTAACTTTACTTGTTCCAAAACTTGAGGGCAAGTTTTGTAAACTTTCAAAACTTTTCATTTCTTGTAACTTATGAGTTTAATAGAGTAATAAAATGAGGACTTTTCATTTTTCCTAACTCTTGTGTTCTTTTAATGGTTTTTAACCCAAGAGACTTTTGGTTTTCCATAACTTGAGGACAAGTTATGGACTCCATTAAAACACATTATGATCATGAATTAATCTACCACATAGGTTACAAATAATTCCTATGATCATCTAAACATCATAAGAACAAGAATATGAATATGAACACTTTCAAGAATCAAAATCACATTTAATCTTTGTAATTTTGATAACTAGTTGTTGTAAATGAGTTAGAAAAGACATTACACCTTCTAAAACAAGTTTTCAAGTACCAAAACATTTTAGGGTAATGATTCTAATCCATTTCCAGCAACTCAAGTCGAAATTCTGCACTCTGTCGACCATACTCGCCGAGTGCACAAACCTACTCGCCGAGTAGGTTGAAGATACACATGAACTCGACGAGTCCTCCCCATGGACTCGCCGAGTCCATCAGTCAGACAGCAGAAATTTCGACTTTCTTCAACTTTTAAGCACAAATAACAAACAAACAAGCCTAGGCTCTGATACCACTGATGGGTTTTGAGCATTCTAACACTTCCTAAGTGTACATGCAACCCTAATAACCTTGGATCTATGTTTGTCTAATTATCATGCAAAGTTGAATTCCAAGGTTATATTCCTATCTAGCATACATGGGGAACAATTTTAACTTGAATCATAGATAGAATAACTTACCTTGTTGTTGTTTGTGTTCCTTGAAACCTTGTGAGCCTAGCACCCCAAGTGTGATGCCTCAAATGCTTCACACAACACCAAATGCTCTTGGAAAGACTCTTGAGATAACACACACTTCTCAAAATCGGCCAAGCCCTCTAGTTTCTTATGTCTAGCCGATTTTGGTGGAGAATGGGACTCTTATATGGTGTTGGCACATCTAGGGTTACACCATGTAAACCCTAATGTGTCATGACTCTTCATTTCCATGACCCATGGGTTTGTAACTCCCATGGAGCATCCATGGAGCATCCTATGGGTAGAACCCAACTTGATAATCCATGGAGCCTCTTAGCCCACTATACAAGATATGGATGATTTACATAATCAACCCATATATTTAATTAGTTATCCTTTGATCACTTAATTAATTCCAAATTAATTCTTTGATCAACTAATCAAATAATATTATTAATATATTAGAACTTATAATATATTAATAATCTCCAAGTGTTACTTCTCTCATTTAGTCTATCCAATTGCATGGTGCCATGCAACCCAAATGGACCATGCCGGGTCGGGTCAAGTACAAGCCCGAAATAGTTATGGACTTAGACACCTTATCCAACAGAGAGTGCATGGGATTGAGAGCCCCTGCAATGAGAACCAGAGTATGTGATTAGCGGTTACGCAAAAAGGGTGGTGTCGCTTGGGGCAAGCACCGTGGCACCGGTTGGAGTGGCATTATGGCCAAGAGGGTCCCTTGGAAGGAAAAGAGAAAGGTGTGTAACTCCGAAGGGAGTGCAAGTTCACGAGAATGAAAGCTGCAGAGCAGATTCAGCAGGTTAGACAGAGGTTATTGACCGCCCAGAGCCGACAGGAAAAGTTATGCAGACTGACGCCGGTCCGAACTTGAGTTTCAGGTCGGTGACTTCGTACTCTTGAAGGCCTCTCCTTGGAGAGGAGTGATTCGATTCAGGAAGAGGGGCAAGTTGGGGCCCCGGTATATTGGGCCTTTTCATGTGATTGCGGGGGTAGGCCGGGTGGCCTAACGTTTGAAGTTGCCCACGGATCTGAGACAAATCCACGACATTTTTCATGTGTCGCAATTGAGAAAGTGTAAAGCCGATGAGTCGGCAGTGGTCCCATTAGAGGACATTCAGGTGGATGCGGGCCTGAATTATGCCGAGAAGCCAGTGGTCATCAGAGAACGGAAGATCGAGGTTCTGAGGAATAAGGAGATACCTCTGGTGTTAGTTCAGTGGCAGCAACGGAGGGGATCGGAAATGAACTGTGATCTGGAACGTGAGATGCGGGAGCAGCATCCGGGGCTATTTTTCAGAGTGAGACTTCGAGGGCGAAGTCTAGTTCTAGTGGGGGAGAGTTGTAACAGCCCGGAATTTCAAGTATTGTAATAATTATGTTTTTGGGGTGTTTTAAGAGGGGACTCGACGAGTTGGAGCCTAGACTCGCCGAGTAGGATCGCAGACCTGGTCGCGGGTTCGCGAATGGACTCGACGAGTCCAGATATGGACTCGGCGAGTCTGCGCTGTTTGGCGAAAACCCTAACCGTTCAGGTTTGGGATGTATAAGAGGCACTCATTGGCCGTCATTGTTCAGTTTAGCCTTCTGAGAAGAACCCTAAATCGATTGGGTGCATCTGGAGCAAAGTTTAAGGGCCATTGTTGATCTTGGAAGAGTTGTTGTGCAAGGAAGAGAAGGGATTGGCTAAAGGAGCAGCAAGGGAGTCACATTCTGAGGATTGGGGACACAGAGAATACATCATCCAGGTAAGAATTCGAGTATACTCTGCTATGTTGATGTGTTTATGGAATTAGGGTTTGTGGAACCCTTTTGTGATTAGATTGAATGCTACCCTAGTCCCCCAAACGATTGTGACTCTGTATTAGGACCTTTGGAGGTCCAGAATGTCCCATGCCTGTACATTTCGGGAATTGATGAAGGTTTTGGATAGGAATCCTTATGCCTTAGGTCAATAGGTATGTTATGAATCATGGGGTGTACCATGAGCACCAAAATGAGGACCTTACGTGATGGACCAGTCTAGGAAGGCCAGGCCTATGAATGGTCGGAGCAGTTCTGCCATTAGAAAGCAGTTTGAGCGGTTGCATGGCATGGACTCGCCGAGTCCGATGAACAAACTCGGCGAGTAGCTTGAAGATTTACTGGGGCTCGTCGAGTTGTTCTTCAGACTCGGCGAGTTGAGTCGGGGTGGCCCCGCGATTCTTCCAGGAGGAACTCGTCGAGTAAAAGGGGGATACTCGACGTGTAGAAAGGGTGTCTTGAGGAATCGGTGAGTTAAGGGCGAGTGGACTCAGAGTCGTTGAACTCGGCGAGTCTTGGGGTGACTCGGCGAGTTAGATCGCGGGTTGAGTGAAGTTCTGAGTATGGGGACTCGGCGAGTCATAGGGTTGACTCGGCGAGTAGGGTCAGTCAGGGGTTGACTTTGACCTTGTCTTTGACCAAGGATTTACCAGTGGTTCCAGGGGTATTTTGGTAATTGTTGTTTATCGTTTGAGTTCAGTGCATTGGTGGCTATCCAGAGGTGGAGATCGTATCAGTGATCGGAGCAGCTTGAGCTATCGGTTCAGTCGGCAGTTTCGAGGTGAGTTATCCTCACTATATCGCTAGGGTTTATGGCACCAAGGCCGACCCTTTTTACCGGATGGAAATCCGGGTAGTTGTCATTATATGTTACAGGCCGGAAGGCATTATATGTTACAGGCCGGAAGGCATTACTATGTGGACCGAAAGGTCATGGCCTGGAAAGGCGTATGTATGCATTTAGTATGTTGACTGATTCATAGAGTAATATTATGATAGTGACTGGCTAGACCGGTATCTTGTTAGAGTAATGCTATGATATGTGATCTGTTGATCGATTGTTGTCTATGAACTGCTATATGATTGTTTGTTATTTTATATATGCATTTTATGCTTATGGGCCGGAAGGCAATATGTTATGGGCCGGAAGGCGATATGTTATGGGCCGGAAGGCAATATGTTATGGGTCGGAAGGCGATTATGTTGTGTGATGGACCGGAAGGTCGGCGTGGGTAGGACCGGAAGGTTTACCCAGCAGGGACGGAAGTCCCCTGAGACACATGGACCGGAAGGTCAGGGCCTGGAAAGGCGTATATGTGGTTGGTATTCTGGGGGTATCTCACTAAGCTTTCGAGCTTACAGTTGTGGTTTTATGTTTCAGGTTCTCAAGAGTCTGTGGCAAGGCAAAGGCGTGATCGTACCGTTCCTCGCGTTGGTGTTTTATGATATGAACCTGGGAAATTACTCTGTTTAATAATGTATTGAAAACCTTTTTGCAACAATGTTAATAAAATGGGTGATTTTGAAAAGTTTTAATTGTTTTGAAATTTTGGATGTTACATTTTAGATGAGGTTCTCTGGGATTCGATTGGTACCTAGCACAATTGCAAACAACAAACATTATATCTGGTCAGCTAGTTGTGAGATATAATAACGAACCAATCATGCTTCGGTATAATGTGAGATCAACAACGAGCTTATCCAACGAAGGACCAAGTCTCGTCCCAACTGTCATTGATACTCGCAACTTTGAGCTATTCGTCATTCCAAACTTTTCAAGCAGATTTCAAGAGGACTTCTCTTGATTGGTAAAAATGCCTTCTCTGCTTTGACGAATATTTAATCCCCAAAAATTGTTGATCTTCCCCATCATGCTCATCTCGAATTGACTCTTCATAAGATTCTCAAATTCACTTGATAAAGCAGGGCCAGTAGAGCAAAAAATAATATGATCAACATAAATTTGAACAAACATGAGATGATTCCCAACTTTCTTTCGAAAGAGAGTGGGATCAGCTGATCCTTGTTTAAATTTTGATTATTGTAAGAATGTGGTAAGAGTTGCATACCAGGCTCTTGATGCTTGTTTTAACCCATAAGCAGCCTTATCTAGAATATAACAGTGATCAGGGAATTTCTCATTAATGAAACCTGGTGGTTGTTCGACATACACAGTCTCTTCTAGTTCACCATTTAAAAATGCACACTTGACATCCATTTGATATACATCGAAGTCCTTGTGTGCTGCATAGGCTAAAAATATTCGAACAGCCTCGAGTCTTGCGACAGGGGCGAAGGTTTCTTCATAATTTATATCTTCTTGTTGTGAATAACCTTTAACTACAAGCCTAGATTTGTTTCGAACAACGTTTCCATCTTTATCAGTTTTGTTTTCAAAAATCCATTTTAAGCCTATTACTGATACATCATTAGGTGTTGGAATAAGTTGCTAAACCCTGTTTCTTTCAAATTCAGCAAGTTCAGATTGCATAGAAACAACCCAATTAGGATGCTCCATAGCAACCTTGACTGATTATTGTTTGATTTTGGAAATGAAAACATTGAACATGCAAAATTCTTGATGAACATTAAGTACCTCATTCTTTGCACAAAGTTGAGCTCTTGTTAACACTCCATCGTGAGGATCACCAAGAACTTGTTCTTTTGGATGACTTTGAGTCCATTTATCCATTGGAGGATCTGCTGGATTAAAGTCCAATGGTGAATCTTTGAACATTTCATCAGTTTCAGTTCCCTCCCTTGCATTTGACATATTATCAGGTATGCCATGAAAGACACCAGTTTGAACATTCGAAGTATTTGGTAAAGATCCATTTTGCTTCCCCTCAAAAATTAGATCATTAGCATGATGCCCCCCCTCAACAATTGGATCATTAGTATGATGCTCCCCCTCTACATTGACATTCACTTGATGTAGCTCCTCTTTGAAAGTGTGGTCCCCCTCAACACTACTAGTTGAACTCAAGTGCTCCCCCTCCACTTGATTATTGGGTAAATATGGCAGACTTTCGTTATTCATTAGAGAATTCATTGAAGAGTGCATATCAATAACATCCGGTGTGATAGTCGAATCACCAGAGTGTTTCGATGCTTAAGGTATTTGATTATCATCATCATGAACTTCTGCATCGATAACCCTGTCAGGAATACCAAAAATTAAATCATAATCAAAATCTAAAGAATTCAAACTTTGAGATTCATCGTTCGATTCTTTAATGATTGACTTTTGTTCAAAGCAATTTTCGACTCTTTTAACATAATAATAATCAAAGGTAAGATTAAAAATTTCTTCGATTTTCCTGGTTTGTTTGTTTAACACTGATATGGGCATATTTAGTCAAATAATTTTTGTCTCAAATAATGAACCAAAGGTGCTTAATTAGCTTAAATATTTCCTTTTCAGCAATAATGACATGCTCGGATGGAAAAGGAAGTGGAACTAGCGATTGGAAGCTTGGATCTTGGATTTTAAAGAAAGAAGGATGTTGCTGGACAGCTTGACCCCTCGTCAGTATTTTGGCCATGTCTCATGAACCGTAACTCCGATTAACGAGATTCAAAATGTTCTGAAAACTAGACATAATTTCGGACAACTTTATTGTGTTGAGAAAATGTTGATTCCAAACGGACTCGACGCGTTGGTCAGAAGTTTCACGATTCTGGACGTTGACTTGCCGTACACGGGATTTTAAGTGATGGACTCGTCGAGTAGGTCACTAGACTCGCCGAGTCACACCTGTTTTCATAAAATATATATAGAAACGCTTCTCATTCGAACCCTAACAAATGGGGGAAGTTTAGGGCGATTTTTGGAGGCCATAAGGGTTCTTAGAAGCTGTGGTTTTCGAGATTTCAACTTAGATATCAATTTGGAAGAAGATAAAAGGCAATAACACATTAATTTTATCTTAATCTTTTGCATGAACCACATTTCAATCATTAGATTATGTTTTTAGTTTGTTATTTGCTGTAGATATGAGCTAAAAACTCATAACTTCTATTTAGGATAGATGATTTTGTGATTATGGTTTGATTTTGTGGTTGGATTAATTGAATTTGGTGAGTTTTGTTTTGTTAAGATTGTTAAAGAACCTTATGTTTTAACAATAACTATTTTCTGTTAATTAACCAATAATTAAGTTGCATGAACGTCTCTTAGTTGCTAATCTCATATGATTTATGTGAAAACATTGTTATATGCCTAGGAATAACGAATGTGAAACTAGGGTTAACTAGAAAATAGGTAAGTTAATGAGTGAGCTTGTGTGACGAACCATCAACAAGGAGTTAATTGAATTAGCATATTTGATTATCTTACTACAAGTCTTACTTAACCCGAATCAATAGACTAGGAAATCTATTAGTTTAATCACTTGATCACTGCTTGAATTAATTTGTTTTTTAAGGATTAGTAATAGCGAATGTGAACCTAATCACACTAATCGGTAGCCAAAGCCAATTAATCCATTGCACTTGTCATAAAATCAACCATAGGAATAGATTATTCAAAACCTAAACAGAAGTCTTCTTCGTTATTGAATTTAGTTGATTGGCTATTTGCTTTAGCTGTTAGTTGCTTAGTTTGAGTGTTATTTAACTATTTAAGTTTCTAGTCTTGTAAAACTAGAGAAAACCTTTTTTTTACTTGTTTTATTTAGATAATATTTTCATTTATTTTAATTGTTTACCGTTCCCTGTGTTCGATACCCTACTCGCTTGAACTATATTACTAATCGATAGGTACACTGCCTTTCATGTGTTTATTTTGTGTCTAAGTTAGTAGGATTAAAACTAGTTAGTTTCACACACATTAAGTTTTTGGCGCCATTGCCGGGGAACGGTTCAAATAGTTAATTTTATTTACTAATTGTTATCGTTTTTATTTTATTGATTAATTTTTTTATATAGTTTAATTTTAATTTTAATTTTTATTTATTATGTATTTTCCAAATCTCGATGCTTTTGATGCTTTTCTTGAGAAAGTAGTACAGGAAATTGAGCAAGAAGATGAGGAGTATGACTCAGATGAAGATTTGAAGAAATTTGGAAGATGGTTAGATAACATCTTGCCCAACACACAAGGGACATCTGAGTCACAAGAGCTAGATTTACAAGATGAAGAATTTAATCCAAAAAGAGATTTGGAGGAACTGGAAAGGTTGCTGGCAGAAGAGTCAGACGAAGAACAAGAACAAACTAAATTGCAAGAACCAAGCCGTGGATTGACCATTACCACGACGTAGCCCCCTGTATTTTCGGTTTGTGTTTCGAAGCATGGGGTGACGATTCCAACTTTAGAGAAAGTTCTAAAGCACAATCCATTTCTGATTAGTATCCAACCGGTTCCAACGCTTGTCAAGATTCTTGGGTTACATGAATTAAAGCTTGTTTGGCCAATTTTTGAATCAAAGAGCCAAATTTTACAGATTGGTCCAAAGAAAATATTCAATGCAAAGGATGGATTGGCATTGAGTTTACTGGAAGTTTATTAAGTTGAGAGTCCAGCTCAAGAGTCTCACAAAAAGAAGCGCTTGCGGGAGGCAACCCGTCATTAGAGTTTGCTTTTCTTTTTCTTTTAAACTTCTAGTATTTAGGGATAATTTTGGAATTTTAATTTTGATGTTTGTTTTCCTTTTTATTATGTGGTTTTGTGTTTTTGATCTTGCAGATTTTAGGGTGAGAATTGAGCGAATAATTACAAGAGTGACGAAATTAAAGTGAGGGGTCGATTCGTTGACGAGAAGATTAGAAGACTTTGAGCGATATGTTGAGTCCGATGTTTATATTTGCTAAAAGGAGTCTTGTCACTAAAGAGTATAAGGATGTGTATTACCTTCATACCCTCTTTGACCACAAAATCAGAACTGAAGTAGAAAGAAGAAAATTCAAGTTCAGCACCTTAAACTCGTCGAGTGCACATCTAAACTCGACGAGTTCCAGAGGAAATTCACGTTTTCTGCCTTAGTCACGATCCAATTCGACGAGCCTTTACTTAAAACTCGGTGAGTTTCTTAGTCTTTTATTTTCGAGCCCTCGATTTGATTTTATCCGACGCGGTCACTGTCAATCCAATTCTAGGTGTTTCCAATAAGCTTTTTCCTGAATATTTAGAGCTGTCAACCACACGAGATTTGATGCCCAAGGCATGGATGAACTGTTCCCATGCCAAAGTCAGCTGAAGATGGAGCTCAGAAGAAGAAAGATCATCCTCGCCACTACTATCCCATGGGAGTTTGTTCCAATTCTCTCTTTACTTTTATGCTCTTTAATTTTATAACATGCAATGGAGACATTGCATGAATTAAGTGTGGGGTAGGGGTTGGTTACATTTAGTCAAAATTTAGAATCTTAGATTAATTTTGAAAATTTTGCATTTAAAATTGATAGGATTAATTCAGAAAATTATGGTAAAATCAATTAGGATTCCATGCTAGTATTGTGTTTGATGATTCCTAGGGACCTAAATATTTAATTGAGCCTTTACACGTTATAATGCATTTGTGGCTCCCTTTATTCTATTGAAATCATGGGACAAAAACACAACCTTGGTTAGTTTGAGGGATGAAATATGTTAAGCATCGTGTACTTGAAATGTATTCAGGAAAACTAATATCTTTAACCAATAAAGGTTGAAGTTGAGCACCCTTGCTTAAGCATGTAGGTTTTGAGTGAAAAAAAGTGAGTTACATGTAAAAAGAAAAAAAGAGAGAGATAATTAGAAGAAAAGTTGTAAGAATTTTGGAGCAATCAAAGTGAAGATCAAAAGATCAAAATTTCGAAGATTCAAAAAGTTGAAGATACCAAAAATCAAACAAAAAGGTGGTGAATTCAAAGAAAGAAAATATCTAATATTCGAAGAAGTGACAAATTCAAAGAGCTCCATTGTGGTATCAAAGTTGTAATTTCTAGAATTTATGTACGCTTGTTTGTTTAACCAAAAATACCTTGAGGTTAAGAGAGATTTCTGAGGATTGATTCGGAGGGTTGCAAAAATAAGTGTCGTATAAACTAAGGGGTGAAGGTTCATAAGGATTGTGAGTATTTAGGAGTGGGAAGTTTCTTAGGATTTATAGATACAAATATATGCATTGCGGTCTTTGGATAATGGTTGGGTTTGAAATGGATTATTCTATGCGATATTGGTGAGATAATAAAATCGGATTTGCTTGAGGGTAATCAAAAGGCTAGTGTGGGGTAGTTTGGTAACGTCTATTTTATGCATATTTATGATGTTTTCTTATTATTTATACTTTGTTTTTATGTTATTTAGAGCTAAAAGATACTTAATATGCTTTGAAATATTCAATTACAGTAAAAATGGGAGCTGGAATGCAAAAGGAAGAGAATGGAGCTAAAAAGATGCAAAAAGGATATTGTTGGCAAATTGACCCCTCTTCAGTGTTTCGGGTATCTGATGACTCATAAGTCCAATTGGCGAGATTTAAAATGTTCTGAAAACTAGACGAAATTTCCTATGACTTATGTGAGAGGGCCTTTTTGCTAATTCCACATTTATCTTATCTAAAATCGGCCTTGAAGATGAAGAATAAAAGCTGGACGGAAATTCCCTCCAAGTTACTTATTCCCCAAGCATCACATACCTTATTTTTATTTTCTTAATCCCTAAGCCACCATTAGTTTCCTTATTCCAATCCAACTCTAATATTCCATATTAATTCCATCTCCCTTCAACTATAAATACCCCATATCATTCCACCATTTTCATCGTCGATGATATTCCGACTTCTAACCTATTTTAGTCGACAAGTAATTTCTAGTAAGTCGTTTTGAGGGTCTAGAAGGTGGCCGGAAGGCCGTTAAGATGACAGGAGCAAAGATCTGAAGGATTAGAGAGCAAATTTGTGTCGGTAATCATGTGGTTTGTTATCGTGATGATGTTTAGCATTCCACTGTGATACCATTATGTTTTTACTTTCTGATTTTGGTGTTGAAACCATTTGCTTTGAGTTTATGATTAGATGAAACCTTGATTATTGGATTAATTGCTATATTTGATTGTTTTATTCATGTTTAATTTATCTTGTTAAGCTTGTTAAAAGATCATCATGTGTTAATGACAATTGTTTTTTTGTTAATTATTAAGTATATCGAGTTGTATGAACATCTGTTTCATTGCTTGCCTCTTATGATCTTGATGACCATCAAGATTATATTCCTAGGAATAGTGAACATGAAACTAGGTTTAACTAGAAAATAAGTAAATTAATGTGTGAGTATATGTGACGACCAATCACATATGTTCCTAAATACCTTCCAAAATTAGTCCATATCTTCCTAAATACCTTCCGAAAAAAAGTCCGTTTTCCACAAAAACCCGAACTGCCATTTTACCGAAATACCCCTAGGCTCCAAAACATGAAACGAACACCTGGATCACTTCTAATACATAACCCGCACCCAAAAGGGCTAGATCTTACCTTCCCAAGAGTCATAATCCCTATAATGATCGACCTTCGAGCCACCGCCTCGGACTAGGAGTCAGTTTGGAACAGAGCGTTACAAAAGGGTCATGACGTGAGGAGTGATCAATAAATACTTTGATTTAAACTAAGCTCACAACATGAGAATTAAGAGCTCACGACGTGAGGTGCGCTGCAACCCAAGACCACAATCTTTTAGGGTTTCTAACATATTTAACCCCATAAACTTCTTTTTAGGGTTCTAGCCAACATCCTTTGTACCTAAACTTAGTAAAACCTAAACCTAGCCTCTATTTATGTTTCTTGAGCTTTTGGTGGGAGGTTTGAAGTAGAAGAGATCTCCATGGAAGCATAGTTACAGCTTGGAAGCTTCATTTGTAACCTTTAGCTACACTTCTGGACCAATGTGAGTAATCAAGATCCAAGGTTTATGTTTCCTTGTTGCTAGATCTAAGGTTTTATGCATATTTATCCAAGATCTTAAGAGTTGGAGTGTTGGGACTCAATAAAGTTGGCAACTTTATGGGTCCTTAGGGTCCCTAGATGCTTATATGTCATGGATTTGATGTTTGGATGATGTTAGAGTTCATGCATGAGAATTGATCCTCCTTTTCTCCATGAATGACCCATTTTGAGCTTATGTCTTATATTGGACATACCAAACCTTAAATCATTGATTTTTATGACCCTAGGAGTGTTAGGAAGCCTCATGGAAAAGATGGATTGGTAGCTTATTGAATTAAGAATTTTTTGGATCAAAATGGTGTACAAACGTATCTCACGGCGTGAGGGAGATGCATGTCACGTTGTGAGGATTGCAAGCCTCTATTATCTTGTCCTATAGCGGCTCACGACGTGGCCCATAGATGGTAACGTCGTGAGGGCCTGCTGACCGTTGACTATTGGCTAAGTTTGACTTTGGGTCAAACTTGAAGATTTTAGGTTATTGATTGAGATTCTATCTGGTTTTGCTGTTAGTAGATCCGCGGGAGCAACCGATGCAGTAGGGAGCGGATCGCAGTATTCTCGGGTTTCTTTATTTTAGGTGAGTTTTGTACCGTGGGTCAAAGGCACCAATACCGACCCACTAGTTTTCAGTTATCTGTTAGTAGAGGGATGTCTTAGGTACTATATATAGTTATTTAGGGTAGCCTGAGAATGCTTGGTCTAGGCTCTCTTGACTGTTCCTTGTTTGGTTGTGGATCTAGAGTAGGGTCATCTGTTCGGGTGGCTATCTCACCTCTGATTATATACGGTCAGACATTTCTTAGATCGTTGCCACTTAGTATGTTGTTATGCTATAGTGATCAATTAGATTTATATTCTGGTATTGAGTATGTTGTTATGCAGTAGCAATATGTTAGATTGGTATCCTGGTATGTAGGATGTTGCTATGCTGTAGTGCATTATTGGATAGGTATGTTATATGTACTTACTGGTTATCATTTGGTGGAGTGCCTTAGGGACTGTTTGTAGTTATGTAGGATAGCCTGAGAACTCTTGGTCTAGGCTCTCTTTTCTGTTCCTTGTTTGGTTATGGCTCTAGAGTAGGATCATCTGTTTGGGTGGCTATCTCACCTCTGACTACTTATGGTTACACATTTCATGGAGATTAGCTTATAGCGGGACTGTGTGTTGTAAGAGGACTCGTAGGCGAGAGTGAGCTGTGTTCGTGTTGTTTTCATGTTTATGTGCGTTCTTGATCCTTGTTTGTTTACATGTCGACATATGGTAGTGGTGGGCTGAGGCGGTCTTGCTTTGTGTTGTAGACCAAGATACCCTGTGCGGGCCGGCTGTAAGCCGAAGGCAATGGAGGCTCGTTACGAATGGTTGGGTTGAGGCGTGGGCGAACAAACCATGGTATTCCTGTCTGGGTAAACTGAAGGCATGCGAGGCGTTCTAGTCAGGCCGAAGGCCGATGATCGGCAATTATACATGCTAGTACGTTTATCGTATGGGGTATTTTGGGGGAAATTCACTAAGCTTTATGCTTACCCAGTTGTTTATGGTTTATGTTATCATCGGTGATTGCGGGAAGGTGAAGGCGGGACTGTATACACTCATCAACAACTTAGGAGATTCTGTGTTTTCGATGATACTCTGATTTTTAATAAATGTAATTTGGAATAAATGGCTTTTCTTAAATAAGGGATTAATAAATTGGAAAGTTTTATCTTAATAAAAATGAAAAATTTTGGTTGTGAAAATGGGATGTTACAGTGGAAGAGCTTGATTTTCGACTTGAAGAAGATGAATGTTACAATAAATGGATAAATTGTGACATCCCCATTTTCACGGCCAGAAAAAACCGATTTTGTTTATGCTTTATAAAAATCAGAGTACTTCTTTTAATAAAAATGTGTTGGAATTTGTTCATAGAAAAACATGATAAATACGTTATCAAAGCATTTTCGAAGAAATGTATTTTTATTCATTTAAAACATTTGGGATGTCATCGTCAATACAAAAACATAAGCAGAAACAGAACTTACATTCATTTACACTAGTGATCTACATCTCTTTTAAATTTCTCAGTGCAAAGTAGCTTCGTATCGACACCTGTGATACAAATAAGCTGGAGTGGGTCAGGTTGGGAAACCTGGTGAGTACAAAGGGTTTTCAACCCACAATAATATAGTTATTATATTTAAACATCAAACAATTAACCCGATTACCCATCCCCGTTATCTTCTTTGATATTCCTTAAAGAATTATCTTAAGGGTCATCTCATATATCATATTTACGTCTCATCTTTTTACCTCACATTTCCTTATATGCTCGTTCCTAAGGCATGAATACGTAGTTACAACGTCGCCTGAGCTCGTAATTCATAGTAAGGGTTAGAGTATCATCACATGAATATACAGTCACAACATCACCTGGACTCGTAATTCATCACCTACAGGTTATGAGTCTGCTGGTGTTTCCACGGGTTGTCTAGAATAGTCCGTGGTCGCCATTTATACTCTAGTAGATGACTACATCTCCAAATTGTCGGACAAGGTTATAGTATCTTTCATCCTACATCACCGATTCATCATCACCTATCCATCACCTAATTATCATCACATATCTCTCATCATTTTATTTCATCACACACCAACTATTTCATCTACCCATGTTTTATCCTAACATATTTGTAGATATAAAATAAATATATATTTGAATCATTTAAAACATGTATAAAATCATTCATCCATCATAGAAAGCAAGTATTCAGATAATATGCACACATAACACTTAATTTATATAAAATACTTCATATCTATGTGTAAGCTGAAAGAGACCATGCACTCACTTGAAAATGTGGTGAATCCGAACTCAGACAACACTTCACTTCTTACAAATAATTTCCTTCGACGAAACATCGGGTTTTATAGAAAACCGGGATTTGCTTGGAGCTGCGTTCCCGAGCCGAAAAGCTCTTCTTCTCGGAGCCGCCGAGTACTCCGGGGCTTTTGCCTCGTGCTAGGGAGGTTCCCTAGGCTTTTCGGGGGTTTCGGGGCTAGAGAGAGGTTCTAGAGAGAGAGAGAGTAAAGATAAGAAAGAATGGGAAATGTGTGAAGAAAATGAGGGTGGGAGAGGTTCTATTTATAGGGTGAAAATGGCTGAACTTGGTGCCACTTGTCACCATCTAGTGGCAAGACTTGGGGATAAAGCATTGACCAAGATTGTGCCACATCACCCATTTTCGCACAACACACTTCCGACTTCTAAAATCCATAACTTTCACATACGAGCTCCGTTTTTGACATTCTTTATATCCACGCGTAGGTAAAAATAAGATCTACAACTTTCATTTTGACTCCGTCAGCTAATTCTCGACCGATCTTAAATTTAACAGTACGAGGAGATTATAATGTTAAATGTCCGCGTAAAATTCATAACTTCTATATACGGACTTTGTTTTCGTCTATATTTTTACCGTTGAGCTCCTATTAATGAGATATTCAATTCTCATTTAGGCCGCGTAGGCCAAAAACCGCTCGAACTAAAATTCGAGTTTCGGGTCGTGCACTGCTATGCCAAATCTTAGAAAATTGATAACTTCCTCATACGAAGTCAGATTTGGGCGTTCTTTTTTTTTTGTATGTTCTTGGTTTAATGTATACTACAACTTTTATTTAGAACACTAAGGCTAAAAATTCCTTTATCAAAAAATCACTATTTACGTCTCCCGGTGTCGTGCCGGTTTCGCCGTAAAACTTCAACGGACCATAACTTCTTCATTATAACTCGGATTTTGGCGCTCTTTATATGTACGAAACTCTTGAGACATATTCTACAACTTGGTTAAGATTATCTATTCTAAATAATCTTTTGTATTATCTCTAAATTGACTAGTCCAGATCTATGGGCGTTACATAAACCAATTTGATAAACTAGAAAACATTAGACTGAATGATATCAAAAATTCAATTATATCAACAAAAGAAGTTGATTTCAACTTTAAGCTCACTTTCATTATTCTGGTTTGCAGCACTCCAGTTGAAGGTTTCCATGGGGAAAATCAATGAGTATGTTAAAGACGATTTCAAGCAAAACAATTTTTTCAAAAATTGACTGGTGTTGTTACATAATTGATTCGTTGATTGATAAGGCACAATCATATGTAGCACACAATTATAAAGATTACTTCTATGGTCCACTGAAATACTTACTGGTAATATTTCTTTTTAAAAATTGTTATGTTTTAATATTTTGACTATAACATATTAATTTGACTATTTTTTGTATATGCAGCTATTATGTTGACCATGTTGTCTTTGATGAAAAAATGATTCAAGATTGCATCCAACCACAAAAAATTAGGATTCTATCAAGATGAAAAACCGAGAAACTAGGGAAACGAAAGTTGGAATGTTTGGAACATGACAAGTTCTTGAAAGATTGGAAATTACAACAGATAAAACCATTGAGTTACCTCATTGGAAATTACTACATGAAAAGTCTTTGATGAATAAAACAGATAAAACCATTGGAAATACAAATATTTATGGAAATATATATACTTATATGTATATGCTTTTATAATCACATGTGATCAACATAAAAATATTTAAAAAATATGTTATTTCATATATGATTTTTTTACTTTATACAGGATTATTTGACAAGTTTGACAAAAACTTTTGGAAATCTTTCTAAGAAGAAAAATAAGTTAATTTCAACTTTTAAAGAAGAAAATAATTTTTTTTAGAAAATGAAGATTTAAATAAATGGGAAAAAGTTTTATCTGAATTTGATTTGGTTAAAAAAGATAAAGAGAAGCAGCCAGTTCAAAAAATAGTTGAAGAAGCTAAAGATATTAACAAAACAGATGTTGAGGTTGATATTAAAGGTGATGAAGTTGACGGAATTATGGATAAATTGAGTTTCCTGAGAGAATCAAAATACAGTGAGGAAGATATCATTTATTGTCTTAATATCACAAAAGCACCATTTAATGAATTTGATGCCTTACGTAAAAAATGAAAACAAGTACCAAATTTATATTTTTATTTTTGACAGTGAATTTTAATTTTTAATAACATAACTCAATTTTATTGTTTTTCTATGCCATGATATGAAAGAATCTCAGGTAATTAGAAAAGGAGTTGATGTAATTGATAAAAGAGTTAGAACTAGAAAAACATCCGAAAGGATCAATAAGAACATGTTAAAGAAAATTGTGATGGAAAAGAAAGGAATGAGAATGTATTCAAACAAACCTCTTACTTTTGAGTAAAGTGTTAGGATTTAAGTAATTATGTAGGATATTTGGGTAAATTTGTTAGTGCACTTTGTTTTGTAAAAACTATACAATATGGCCTTAATATTATACAATTTCCTGATTGTGATTGTGATTAGTGGCATCTTTGAGTTGATAACCATAACCCTGTATTTAAACCATTGTGTTGTATTAAATGATTTTATATTGGGCTCAAACTAAATTTTGGCTCTAGATTTAGTAAAAGAGAGGAAGTTACCAAGTTATATAATATCTGATATATAATTTAAATTAGATTCTAGATTTAGTTTTGATCAAATGTCTCAAATGCTGCATTTTTTGTTATGATATATAATGTATCTAAAGTCATTGTAAATGAGATGTGCTTAGTTAGGACTTAGGATTGTAAACACTTTGGCTTTAAATTAGCCACTTTTGGTAAATTATGCATGTTTTGGTGATGTACAAAGCTACATTTAATTTGGTTATTATATTATGGTAAAAAAATTCCATTATGCACGCATATTTTAGTCATTATGTTAGGTAAAAAAACATCCATTTATGGATGCATATTTTATTCATTATGTTAGCTAAACAAACGTCCAAGTGAATTACATATATTCGTAATATATATAATTGGACATTGCTCAAACACTATGTTTATATATGTAACATTCATAAAATTTGCGCCAAATTTAAACTTTTTCAATCATAAATAAAAACCAAATAGTATTGTTTACAAAATGTTTTCAAATCATTTTCCATCAGAGTGTCCCAAAAATCATAACATAAGGATGAGGAGCGGTACGGTCACGCATTCCCCTTTCCATGATCTCTTGAAGTACCTGAAACAATAAACTGAAAACTGTAAGCCCGACGGCTTAGTGAGCTACCCCCAAAATACCAATACCATACTAACAATACCATATCAGTAATAATAAATCAATCAACATGCATACTGGGCCATCGGCTTGATTGGACCGCCCTACCGGGCCTACAGTATGTCTGAATCTATCCCGAGCCTTCGACATGACTAGTCTGCCACGTGGGCCTACAGTCTCCCCGGACCGCTCAAAGGGTATATTGGCCTTCAGCACACAAAGTAGGACCGCCTCAACCCAGCCTAAAGCAAATAATCATGTGCACATACTATCAGATACATGCATATACAAACATCAAAGATATATGTCACACTGATCATCAATCATAGAATTCTCTTGTAACTAGAGTACCGACCTAGCAGGTCACTAACATACCAATCCGTATGGATCATACGAGCATAACATACTATCTACCCCGATTCCGATCTAACAGATCATAACCACATGTAGCATACCAAACAATAATAAAGGGTCGGCCTTAGTGTCGTAGACCCTATCGATATAGCGAGGATAACTCACCTCGTAGATGTCGACACGAAAGGTAAACTCCAACTCTCGAATCACTTGACCCAGGCTCCACCACCTAATATCATAGTACAACATACTCATAAGTCCTTAACCTTATAAGGTACCCCATAACCCACTAGTCAACCCCTGGTCAAAATCAAAGTCCTCAGTCAAGGTCAACAGTCCATGTTGACCTTAACTCACCGAGTACCCTTGGCTACTCGTCGAGTTCCCTGAAGTACATTCCAACTCGTCGAGTCATCGGAGTGACTCGTCGAGTTCCTTTGATTCTCGATCAAACTTAAGGCTACCCGTCGAGTTCTCTCCTTACAACTTGACGGATACACACTCATACATATCCCAAATGAAACTCATCCGACTTACCGAGTTGTTCTTCAACTCGTCGAGTCTTATGGAGATCTTCATCGGACTCGTCGAGTTGTTCATCCAACTCGTCGAGTTCACGGCTATCTTCATGTGACTCGTCGATTCACTTTGCGACTCGCCGAGTCCATTCAGTCCTTTTCCTCCATACATACATATTTTGAGCCATGCAACGGCTCCAACTCATAGATCCAAACTTCTAGGGCATGCTTATCACGTAAAGTTGCAAACTTTACGTGCATGCATGACCATAAAGGCTCTAAATGTCTATTCTATGTTCTTAATGGAACTTCATGCTCAAGAGGGACCTTAATCACAACCAAGACTGTGACTTTATGCTTCTAGAATCCAAGGAGGGTCCAAATCTGAAAACTTCAGATCTAGCCCATAGCTCATCATACCAACTTGAGAATCCATAAAAAACCCTAGAAACTTAACAAAAAGGAAAAAGGGAAGTAAGAATGGCACTTTGATACCTCTAAAGGATGCTAGCTGAGGTAAATCCTGCTTCCCACTCCTTCCTTCCTTCAATTTTCTTTGCACTCTTAGCTTTCTTCCTCCAAGATCCTCCTTTCCAAGCTTCAAATACAACACCAAGGCATACACACAGATTAGGGTTTTTAAGGGGATCTCAATGACTGTAAAGAGGCCAACGGAGGCTAAGGATCCTTTAAATAGAGGTGCAAAACCCAGGATTTAGGGTTTCCACTACCAGCTCCTACTCGCCGAGTCTAGCATGTACTCGTCGAGTAGGTCGCTTAACACGCGATCCCACCCCGCTGCTACTCGACGAGTAGGTCAACCAACTTGCCGAGAAGAGCTTAACCCAAAAAAAATCTTATTTAAGCAATACCTGAGAATCGGGGCGTTACAACTCTCCCCCACTTGAACTAGCCTTCGTCCTCGAAGTCTGTTGGAGTAGAAAATGTCGGGTAATGCTCACGCATCTCCGCCTCCGGATCCCATGTCCACTCGGATCCCTTCCGATGTTCCCAATGTACCCTTACTAAAGGTATTTCCTTGTTCCGCAGAATCTTCTTCTTCCTTTCTAAAATAGCCACAGGCCTCTCCACATAATTCAGGTGCTCATTGACCTGAATGTCATCCAACGATACCACTGCCTCCTGGTCCACAACGCATTTTCGCAATTGTGAAACATGAAATGTGCTGTGGATCCGGCTAAGCTCCTCCGGAAGCTCTAGCCTATAAGCCACCCTGCCAACCTTGGAAATAATCCTGAACGGTCCAATATAATGGGGACCCAATTTTCCCCTCTTCCTGAAGCGGATCACATCCTTCCAGGGCGAGACCTTCAGAAGGACCATGTCACCCACTTGAAATTCCAGGTCAGATCGGCGTCGGTCGACATAACTTTTCTATCGACTCTGAGCGGTCTGCAGTCGCTGTCTAATTTGTTGTATCATCTCGGTAGTTTGCAGAACTACCTCTGTCCGACCCATCACTCTATGCCCAACCTCGCCCCAGCAGACTGGGGGTCCTACACTTCTGCCCATACAACAACTCGAAAGGCGGGGCGCCAATACTGGAATGATAGCTGTTGTTGTAGGAGAACTCTGCAAGCGGTAGGTGGGAATCCCAACTCCCACCGAAATCAATAACGCACGCCCTCAACATATACTCTAGGGTCTGAACGGTCCGCTCACTCTGCCCATCAGTCTGCGGATGGAACGTCGTACTAATATGTAGTCGTGTACCCAGTTCCTCATGGAACTTCTGCCAAAAACAGGAAGTAAACCTGACATCTCGATTGGAAACGATAGAAACCGGAACCCCATGACGAGAGACAGCCTCTCTGACGTACAGGTCAGCCAACGTCTCTGCCGACGAACTCTCCCGTATGGCTAGGAAATGGGCACTCTTGGTCAATCGATCCACGATGACCCATATAGCATCGAACCCCCTTGTCGTATTTGGCAACTTCATGATGAAATCCATCGCGGTCCGTTACCATTTCCACATGGGAATATCTAGAGGCTACAACTTACCATGCGGCCTCTGATGCTCGGCCTTGACCATCCTATAGGTCAAGCACCTTTCAACAAACCAAGTGATATCTCGCTTCATGCCAGGCCACCAATAACTTGAACTCAAATCACGGTACATTTTGGTGGCTCCCAGGTGAATCGAAAAACGAGACTTATGAGCCTCCTCCATCACTGTCTGTCGGGCCCCTCCAGACATCGGAACCCAAACCCAACCGTAACGGGTCAACAATCCGTGGCTATCCTGAACAAACTGGGCACTTTCGCCCTTAATCCTCTCCATCTTCCAGTTCTCTGGTCTCATGCCCCCAATCTTGGAGTTTACGGCCGTAAACTCCAAGACTTAATGGTATTTTGTGTTTTGAAGTTCTAAATGATCCCTAGAATTATTCCAACTTGGTGGTTTAATTCTTGGAAGGGTATAAGGCATATAAACACTCCTTTGAGGAGTTTACGACCCTAATGCCATTTCCCTTATAGTTTGCGGCCGTAAACTCTTAAGGATGGGTGTTTTTGATGCTTTCAAGTCTCTTGCACATGTGGTATAGATCTTAGACTTTTATCCTAAGCATATGAAGGCCTTTGACACACTTTGGTGCCCTTTAATCATGTTTACGGTCCAAGAACCATGTCATGGCCGTAAACTCACTTTGGAAGGTGTTTTTGATGGTTTAATGTCCTTGAGTTATGTAGGAGTAACCCTTGGTAATTGTCCAAGACTTTAGGAGTGCCAAAAGCACTCTTTGGTCCATGATTTTGGAGTTCACGGTCCAAGATCTTCTTGGGCCGTGAACACCTAAACTTGGGTGATTCTTTGTTATTTTCTTGTCCCTAATACACTTCTATACAAGTCCAAGGTAGTAGCATATCACGGGGGAAAGTCTAGGCTTTGTTTCGGGAGTTTACCGCCCAAGAACACCTTGGGGAGTAAACTCCTAAATCTAGTGATTTAGCTATGTAATCTATGTTATGAACACATTTTAAGCTATATAACACTACTAGAGAGAGGTACTCACGATTTGGGATAAAAACCTGAAGATCCGTGAGAGAGAAAATGGCTTTTCTCTAGTTGGAAATGCGAATAATGAATGAATTTGGTTCAGAATTCTATTTATAGTCCTGAGATATTTTTGGCAGAAAATATTTTTATTCCAGAAATGATTTCTAATATAACAGAGTGTTGGAATAACAATGTTGCACAAAATCCTAGTGCATCCACTCTCCTGATATCTCCTGAAGTGTAGCCATGAATTACTCAAACTTACACGAAAAAGTCTGAAAATTAACTGTGACTGCTATAACTTCTATTGAAGTGATATTGCTTGTACAAAATGGAAATTTCGGGTTGTCACAGCTAATCCATGATGTATCTCAAACTCTCTTGATCCGTGTATATAGTGCAACGTACCCCGTACAGATAGTGCCTCCAAATCTTGAGAGCGAAAACCACTGCTCCCAACTCAAGATCGTGCGTGGGGTACCTCGTCTCATGCGACTTCAGCTTCCGCGGTGCGTAGGCTGCCACCCGTCCTCTCTGCATGAGGACTGCCCCTAAGCCAGTGATGGATGCATCGCAAAATACCACAAAATCCTCCACTCCCTCGGGGAGTGTCAACACCGGCCCTCGCATAAACAATGCCGGAGGGTATCAAACGCCCTCTGCTGCTCGGGGCCCCACCGGAAATCCACCCCATTCCTCGTTAGACGAGTGAGGGGTACGACAATCTTGGAGAAATCACGAATGAATCTCCGATAATACCCTGCTAATCCCAAGAAACTCCTGATTTCAGAGGGAGATTTCGGGGTCTCCCACTGCATAACCGCCTCCACCTTGGCCGGATCGACCATAATCCCCTCCTAGTTAACGAGGTGTCCGAGGAACTGGACCTCCCGTAACCAAAACTCGCATTTCAAGAACTTGGCATACAACCGTTCTCGCTTCAGAACTTCCATCAGCTGCCTGAGATGCTCCTCATGCTGCTCTCGAGTCTTGGAGTACACCAAGATATCATCTATAAACACAATGACCGAGCGATCGAGCATCGGTGTGCACACGTAGTTCATCAGATCCATGAACATTGTTGGCGCGTTGGTGAGTCCAAACGACATCACCACGAACTCGTAATGACCATAACGAGTCCGAAACGCGGTCTTCTCCAAGTCTTCCTCCCTCACCCTGACCTGGTGATATCCTGATCTCAAATCAATCTTGGAAAACCAAGATGCACCCTGCAGCTGATCGAAAAGATCGTCTATCCTCGGAAGCGGATAACGGTTCTTCACCGTTAACTTGTTCAACTCCCTATAGTCAATGCACATCCTATGCGAACCGTCCTTCTTCCTGACGAAAAGGATCGGTGCTCCCCAGGGTGAACTACTCGGACGAATAAACTGCTTACCTAGCAGTTCCTGCAACTGAGATGACAACTCCTGCATCTCTGGTGGTGCCAGTCGGTACGACGCCTTAGCGATAGGGGCCGCACCTGGCACTAGGTCAATCCTGAACTCAACCTGCCTCTCTGGAGGCACTCCGGGTAACTCCTCCGGAAACACGTCATATAAATCCCTCACCACCGGGACCTCAGAAACTGAAAGCTACTCTCTAACCTGCGTATCTACAACATACGCCAAATAATCGACACACCCGTGTTGAATATACTGCCGAGCCCTGGCTGCCGAACAAAACCCTGATCCCAACCTGGTGCCCTCACCATATACTACAAGTTCTCCCCCACTTAGGGTTCGAACCACCACCCGCTGCCCCTGACAGTCAATCATGGCGCCAAAACGGCTAAGCCAATCAATCGCTATAATCACGCATACATCCCTCATGGGAATAGGAATCAAATCTATCAGGAAGGACACCCCGGAAATCTCCAACTCGCATCCCCGGAAGACCGAAGAAGCAGAGACACCGTGCTCGTTGGCGATCGAAACTCGCAACTGACACTCAAGATCATCTATCGGCACACTGAACCCTCAAGAGAAGGTCTGAGATACAAACGATCGACTCGCCCCTGAGTCATATAATACCAAAGCGGGCAAATAATTCACTAAAAACGTACCTAATCACAGGTACAATCAATAAGCATAACACGAATACAATAACTGAGACAGAGAATAGAAAACATACTAGTAACCACATCCGGTGCTGACTTGGCCTCCTCGGCCGTGAGCTGGAAGGCGTGACCCTGAGCCTTTGGAGGCTCCACCTTGACTGGCCTCCCATCTCCAATCCTCACAGCAGTTGGCGCGGAACCTTGCGCCGGCTTGGCGGCGAGCTGCGGACAGTTGGTCTTCACATGACCAACCTGATGACAATGGTAACAAATCCTCATATCTGTTGGAGGGGCGGACTGGCGGCAGTCCCTGGCATAGTGCCCCTCCTTGCCACATTTGTGGCACTCACCTCCGGTTCGACAAACCCCCGAATGAGCCTTGCCACACTTTCCACAAGTGCGGCTTTGATGACCCCCGGACCGTGTATCAGCGGTCTTAGACCGCTTAGGCGCCAGCTGAGATTGTGCTGGTGCCTGACGCTGCTCCTTCAGCTGATCATCAATATACAACCCAGTCGTCAGCCTCCACCAGTCCTTTGCCCTAAGCCTCAACAGGTTCAGGGCACACTTGACCTTTTGGTCAGCAGGACATGAGCACGTGAAGAAACAACCCTCCACGTCAGATAACCACCTCATAGCCCAAATTGCATCGTGTGTACCATCAAACGTCGGGGGCTTCGTGTTATCGAAGTCCCGGTACTAGAAAGCCATGCCGGCTCCTCCTCCAACCCCTGCTGCAGTTACAGCCAAAGTGGCTGCAGCGGCAACTGTCTCTGCTAGAGCTGCATATCACTCATCAAAATACTCAACCATCGCGGTCTTAATCGACCCAAACATCTCTGGCAGTTGCGCTCGGAACACAACAATAATCTCGTCGTGCATGATCTCCCTGATCCTGGCATCCAACTCCTCAGTCCCTATCTGAACCATGGGCCCAGGTGCTATCGGCACCTCCAACCCTCCGTCTCCTGACCCGGATCCTGATCCTGATTTTGATCCGGATCCCGAAGCAACACGTCTCGTCACCACCGTACTGGAATATATATATATATATATATATATATATATATATATATATATATATATATATATATAAGTCATCAGATAAATAACATAATGTCGGGAGACCAAAACCCCAAAAACCCCAGGGGTTGTGATTTCCTTGCTAAGCGTATGGGTCCTGTGCTTTTAGTGGTACGGGCCCATACTACCTTCCACACCTACCCATATTTGTATCAAGTATCACCACAACGCCCTAACAATATCATCAACATAGAAATGCGCCCAACCCTCACTTCTAGGGGAATACCAAATATCTCGCATCTAGTCTCACCACTTATCATAACTCACACATCCATGAAACTTCCATCATCCCCTGTAGCGACGGTGCACGCTAGCTGCACGTAACGCTGGACCCCATAGACTTTCGAATATCTAATCCTACACTAAGGTCGAATCAGACATTCTCAGGCTATAAGATCTTGATTATACACAGCCGTGATGCATACACCAAACATCTGTAGTTATGATGTCAATTCCATATACAAGAAACACTACGCTAATATGCATCATATAATCAGGCAAGTCTATCATGCGATTCCTGAAGATCCCTAGCCTAGCACTAGCATGTTGTTCTAACATATCAGAATATCAAATAACTTTATGGTATTTTGGGGTTCACTTACAGGCTCCAGCTGATCGTACCCTCTGTCCATCCTTATTTTTGAAAACCATTTTAAAACTTAGGTTCCGAAAATCTCCTTGATTTGAGACTGGATTCACACGAGTGTTCCTCCAATTCACTCAAACCAAGGCTCTGATACCAACTTGTAACATCCATAAAATTTGCGCCAAATTTAAACCTTTTCCATCATAAATAAAAACCAAATAGTATTGTTTACAAATCATTTTCCATCAGAGTGTCCCAAAAATCATAACATAAGGATGAGGAGCGGTACAGTCACGCCTTCGCCTTTCCATGATCTCCTGAAGTACCTGAAACAATAAACTGAAAACTGTAAGCCCGAGGGCTTAGTGAGCTACCCCCAAAATACCAATACCACACTAACAATACCATATCAGTAATAATCAATCAATCAACATGCATACTGGGCCATCGGCTTGACTGGACCGCCCTACCGGGCCTACAGTCTGTCTGAATCTATCCCGAGCCTTCGACATGACTAGTCCGCCGCGTGGGCCTACAATCTCCCCGGACCACTCATAGGGTATATTGGCCATCAACACACAAAGCAGGACCGCCTCAATCCAGCCAAAAGCAAATAATCATGTGCACATACTATCATATACAGGCATATACAAACATCAAAGATATCTGTCACACTGATCATCAATCATAGAATTCTCTTGTAACTAGAGTACCAACCTAGGAGGTCACTAACATACCAATCCCTACGGATCATAAGAGCATAACATACTATCTACCCCGTTTCCGATCTAAAGATCATAACCACATGTAGCATACCATAACAATAACAACTAAAGGGCCGACCTTGGTGCCGTAGACCCTATCGATATAGCGAGGATAACTCACCTCGCAGATGTCGACACGAAAGGTAAACTCCAACTCTCGGATCACTTGACATAGGCTCCACCACGTAATATCATAGTACAACATACTCATAAGTCCTTAACCTTATAAGGTACCTCATAACCCACTAGTCAACCCCTGGTCAAAATCAAAGTCCTCTGTCAATTATGGTCAACAGTCCTTGTTGACCTTAACTCGCCGAGTACCCTTGGCTACTCATCGAGTCATCGGAGTGACTCGACGAGTTCCTTTGATTCTCGATCAAACTTAAGTCCACCCGTCGAGTTCCCTCCTTGCAACTCGACAGATACACACTCATACATATCCTAGAGGAAACTCATCTGACTCACCGAGCTGTTCTTCAACTCTTCGAGTCTTATGGCGATCTTCATCGGACTCGCCGAGTTGTTCATCCAATTCGTCGAGTTCATAGCCATCTTCATGTGACTCGCCGAGTCACTTTGCAACTCGCCGAGTCCATTCAGTCCTTTTCCTCCATACAGACATATTTTGAGCCATGTAACGGCTCCAACTCATAGATCCAAGCTTCTAGGGCATGCTTATCACGTAAAGTTGCAAACTTTACGTGCATGCATGACCATAAAGGCTCTAAATAGACAAGTTCTTAATGGAACTTCATGCTCAAGAGGGACCTTAATCACAACCAAGACTGTGACTTTATGCTTCTAGAATCCAAGGAGGGTCCAGATCTGAAGTTACAACTTCAGATCTAGCCCATAGCTCATCATACCAATTTGAGAATCCATAAAAATCCCTAGAAACTTAACAAAAGGGAACAAAAGGGAAAAAGGGAAGTAAGAATGGCACCTTGATACCTCCAAAGGATGCTAGCTGAGGTAAATCCTGCTTCCCACTCATTCCTTGCTTCAATTTCCTTTGCACTCTTATCTTTCTTCCTCCAAGATCCTCCTTTCCAAGCTTCAAACACCATACCAAGGAACACACACGAATTAGGGTTTTAAGGGGCTCTCAAAGACTGTAAAGAGGCCAAAGGAGGCTAAGGCTCCTTTAAATAGAGGTGCAAACCTCGGGATTTAGGGTTTCCACTGCCAACTCCTACTCGTCGAGTCTAGCATGGACTCGTCGAGTAGGTCACTTAACACGCGATCCCACCCCGTTGCTACTCGACGAGTAGAGCTTAACCCAAAAAAATCTTATTTAAGCAATACCTAAGAATCGGGGCATTACAATATAAAATCATTTTTTCATTACAAAAACATACACCTTACATCCAATAGTCATATTAATAATCCGACTACATTCATCACCGAAAAATATGTAACTCACACCTAAATGAAAAAGGAAATTACATGTGATTCATATGTAAATGAAACCTGAATGACAAGGGAATTACATGTAAATCATATCCGAAGAAAAGCCGTTACTTTTCATTTTTTTCATGCCTAGCCTGCAGAAGGTGGTGATAATGGCATTATAAATATATTCCACTTCACATTTCCCCAATCCCAATAGCCCATTTCCTAGATGAAACGACCCAAAAATACGACCCAAAAATTTCGTTTTTCAACATAACCAAAAACCATAATTTGAGTGTCATATCATGAAACCATACATAATGCATCTCAAAATAATAATAAACCACGGTACGGAAAACTGTATCATATCCATGACATATAAAAATCAGGAACTAAATCAACTCCCAGGATGAAAGCTGAAGCTGTGGTGTGTGCAATGCCATCAACCCGAGCTCCTCCCTCTGCTAGCGGAAGTACCTGAAACCAAAACTGAAACTGTAAGCACGAAGCTTAGTGAGCTCCCCCAAATTACCACATACCATACAATAATATATATATCAAGCACATACTGGGGCCTTGCCCCCCTCCATCGGACCGAAGTCCGAAGCTGACTGACCGGGACCTTGTCCCCTACATCGGACCGCAATCCGAAGCTCACATCAGACCGAGTCCGAAGCTGACTGGGACCTTGTCCCCTACATCGAACCTGAGTCCGAAGCTGACATCGAACCGGAGTCCGAAGCTGACCGGGACCTTGTCCCCTACATCGAACCTGAGTCCGAAGCTGACATCGAACCGGAGTCCGAAGCTGACCGGGACCTTGTCCCCTACATCGAACCTGAGTTCGAAGCTGACATCGAACCGGAGTCCGAAGCTAACTGATCATAACATAACGTATCACTTAGCATGAACACACATAATCCTGTCTGAGCCACGAAGGCTTCAAACATGCTAACTACCGCGTCGGATAAAGATCTGGATACTACTGCTAGCTAAACGGGCCGACATTGTGGCCTTAGACCCGCTCCTACTGAAAAGGAACTCACCTCGTGAATTGGCTGCTGAGTGAATAGCTCTGAGGGCTAACTGCTGCTGCTCCGGTATCTCCCCGGCTACAAGTCCATAAACATACTCAATCAAATACTAAACACTGCACTGGGTAAAATGACTCTTTTACCCCAGGTCAAAGTCAACTCTCGGTCAAAGTCAACCCATAGTTGACCTGACTCGCCGAGTTGGGCCGCCAACTCGCCGAGTCCCTATTCTCACTCCTCGACTCAACTTGCTGCTACTCGTTGAGTATGGCATCGACTCGACGAGTACTCTCCCGATCCAAGAACTCAGACAATCTTCATCCGACTCGCCGAGTCCTATGAACAACTCGACGAGTTGTTCTTGAGCTTAAGAAGATTGCCTTGGACTCGCCGAGTTGTATGAACAACTCGCCGAGTCACTCCATCACTGAGTCTACTCTCAACTCGCTGAGTCCACTCTCTAACTCACTGGATCCACTCGATACTGATAAAAACGAAGGAATCGGGGACTCGCGACCCAACTCGCCGAGTCGTTCTTCCCGACTCGCCGAGTTGCCGCCATGCAACTGATTTTTACTCGATTTTGCTTGAATCCAACACATACAATTGATAGATCTGAGTCCAATAAGCTGATTTACCATGTAAAGTTTCCAACTTTACGTGCACAACCTCATGAATAAGGGAAATAAGGCTAAAAGATGCACAAAATGGGTAGATCTATGGTTATTATGCAAAGTAACTCCAAAAAGGCAGTAGATCTGGGCTCTACAACCCCCAATCATTCAGATCTAAAGATATCTCGACTTATTAAGGCATTCATGCAACATAAGGCTTGGAACAAGCATCAACTAGATCCTAGGAGGGCTCTAATGGAGGTTTAAAGCATATAACAAGAGGGGAAATCCGAAAATACCTCAAATAACTCAGATTTGCCCTTGGATCTTTGCACTACACCTCTTCTACTTGCTCCTTGCTTCTTCTCCTTCTTCAAACCTTCACAAAATGGCACAAAACACTTAGCTCACACAAGGGTGGATTAGGGTTCTTTCTCACAGTGTTCTCAGGGTGAGGGAGGCGAGAATGGGGCTATAAGGTGACTTAAATAGTGGGCAACCCGGGGATTTAGGGTTTCACCCAGACGGATGGACTCGCCGAGTCAGGGATATGGACTCGCCGAGTCCCCGGCTCACACGTGCTCGAAGTCGCGACCCTACTCGGCGAGTCAGGCTATGAACTCGCCGAGTCCCTCTTGCAAAACTACAAAATAAATACCAAGGAATTACCATACCGGACACGGGTCGTTACACTAGAACATAATAAGCAACAACATCAAACTTCAGATCTTTCTTAGTCATCTCTTTAGCCATTCCAACAGCAGCTGACACTTCACCAACTTTAAAATAACTGCATAAACTCTTTTTGATTAATAAGAATCCACAACAAGACAAATTTGGAAAAAGTTTAAAATCTACTCCGTTCACCTGTTCCAAACCATCATGATATTGTTTTGTTTAATATTAATGATTTAATTTTAATAAGAATACAATTGCCAGAATACCATTGGTATTAATCCATTGAAATTGATACTCCACTTTATTTGGGTCCTCATTTCAGGAACCTTGAACTGGCTTACAAGTCTCTAAATAACAAAACAGAACCAAGTGGTTATGAAACATGAAACATGAAACATAATTAACAAATTATTAGTTAATTTTAGTTACCTTAATGGGCCTCCTGAAGGAAAAGAACTATAATTAACATCTCAAAATTTTTCCCCTGCAATCCTTGTAAACATATTGATGATAACACATGCATTGAAAATTGCAAGAATGAACAACATCATAATTGTCCAAGTGCATACCCTAAAAAAATTATAAAATTTTGTTAACATCCAATGGTGTTAAGACTTAACAAATAAAGGATCAAATACTACTACTATTGTCCTTACAAAATTGTCATCCAGTCCATGCCAATAACAGCTCTTGCCCTAAGTCTTTTCTCCCTGTAGCAAAGTTATACAAGTTAGTTTACATTAAAACAGTAGGTTCTGCAACTCCCCATATCAAGTCCTTCAAATATCATATTCTTAAAAATAAACCAACCTCATCCATTTTCTCTTTCCTTTTATAATTATTAACAAAAGCATCAAGTACTAGTGAATCACATGCTTTTTCAAAAATAATATTTGAATCTTTTTGTGAATCAGATTTAAATCAAAACTCAATCACATATAAATCACATTTGATATTATGATTCATATGTAAATCACACCTGCATGACAAGGGAATTACATGTAAATCACATGTGATTTAAAATAAAATCTGAATCTTTGGTGAATAACATTTAAATAACAAACCAGTCACATATAAATCACATGTGATTCATATGTAAATCACACTTGAATGACAAGGGAATTACATGTAAATCACATGTGGTTTAAAATAAAATATGAATCACAAATTGTAAATCACAAATGCCATAAATCACATGTGATTCATATGTAAATCGCATCACTGTAATTCACTGAGAATCAGATAAAACCAAACACAACGCTAAAATGAAAAATATGAAATTAATTAGCGAATAAATCACCTGGTTTCTTATCAATAAAGATATTCACTTCTACTTCTCCTTACTATCTAAACATCTCTTCTAATCCTGGGAATCGATCGTCGATCTGCACTTTTGATCAATCAAGAATGTGAATTGATTGTTAATTTCAACTTTTAATCAATCGATATAAAACTAATCCTTTTGAAAACAACATCTGTGGATCTAGGAGATATGACATTAGAGTGCATGACCCGTTGGACTCTGTTGAGGAGCTCCACCGCCTCTCGTGCGAGAAAACCAAATGTGTCAAATGCAAAAGGCACAAACACATGTTGATTTTCTATACATGCATTCTCGTGCTTTGCCACTTTGCACGCAACAGCGTTCAAAGCGACATGCCCTGTTGTGAAACCCCCGCTCCTCAAATCGACATGAGGAGAGACCCCAGTAAGACCAACACACGTGTGCTTCCCTCCTACCCATCTAAAGACCAAAATATCAGTCGGTCTAAGTGTGAATCTTCCATCTTGTGGGCCCGTCAAGAAGTTCACTGGCGCTTCTTTCTTCGCAGAAATATCAGCACGCCGACAAGCATCAAAGAGAACATCCCTAACCACATCATGCCTGTACTTGAAACCAGGGAGCTCTCTACAATGAACCGCATGTTCCCCAAATGTATCCAAACATGCCTTACGACAAACTTTACTTATATCGTTAATTGGGAATAGAGGAATCATGAGGCGGCAACGGAGGATAGTTCGGTACTCCACAAGACATATGCTGGCCAAGGCCATCAATGGGGATAGTTAGTAGAAAATCATGAGCATGAGGTACCCGAAGACACTCAAAAACTGCTTTCTGTCTAACAGTCATGTCGAAGTCGACTTCCATATCTTTGACGATTCTGCTAAAAAGGGCACACGTCAATGCTTTTTGGGATTTAGGGGGGGGGGTGTCCTTATTAGTGAAACTGCTACAGTCGAATCTCGGAATCGTATCGCGAAGACGAGTCATAACACATAGGTAATCAGAGTCCATACCACATATGCCACTGTCACGTAAGATGTGGTCTTGTAATGCCCAAGATTAGACCCTCGAGGCTACAAATGCGTAGGATGAAACCTCGTATGCCGAGTACAAACCTAAACCACCGAAAAAAATAGGTAAGGAAGCCAGACGCCATTGGATGTCTCCAAAGAAAGGGCCTCCAAATACCACCATATCCTCGATAGACCTGCGCAATCCTTTGTTAAAGAACAAAGCTGCCTCTTCTATGTGCACCGGCTGACAAGTCCTTAAACCAATGAAAAGTTTTGCAACGCCCATACATGATCGAAGCAAAAAGAGCTCACTCTGCGGGTCACATAGTTGAGGAAGAAGACCCATCAAATCAGCAACATTGATCGCTCTCTTCAACAGAGTCCAACGAGTCATGCACTCTAATGTCATATCTCCTAGATCCACAGATGTTGTTTTCAAAAGGATTAGTTTTGTCATCCAGAAAGGGCTAACGACGCAACTTATTGCCCGTTTGCCTTCCATCGATATGTATTGAACTATATTATGCTAATATATAATGAATTTTCTAGTATAAGAAAAAAATGTGAATCGATTGTTAAACATGAGTATGAGATCGATTGTCTGAAAAAGCATGTGTATTGATCGTTAATTTCAACTTTTGATCAATCAAGATACGAATTGATCGTCGAATATACAAATAGAATAGTCGGAGCGACAATGAACAAAGATGTGTGTGTACTCTTGTGTGTGTGTGTGAGAGAGAGAGAGAGAGATGCATAGAGAAACGATTATTTTTTAAATTAATTAAATTACATATAAAAGAATAGTTTTGTTAATACCAAATATGCCCCTACAATTATTTTAAAAATGTATAAAATACATTTAAAGTTATTGATACTTACAATTATGACGCCTTTGACCTAAGTCGTTAAAAGTTATTGATATTGTTAATACGTAGTATTTTGTTTTTTATTAGAAAAGGTTGTTAAAAGTTGTTAAAGACGATGTTATTTTGTTTTTTTTCATTGATGTGTTGTTTTGTATTTTTTTAGAAATGGTTCACGATAACAAGTTTTTCTAATTTAACAACTTTTATCTACTATAACATGTTTTGTTGGCACATGTAGATTTTTTCTATAATTTAAGATAAGATGTGTTATATTATATTTATATGATTTGCAGTTCATTTTTTACGTGACACTCCTCCAAAAACAAGTACAATCACATCCTTTATTTGACTCTCTCCATTTTCCATGACTTAGTCAACCTCATAAACACACAAAATCAAACGAATTTAAAACATCATATGTATTTTACCCTATAACAATTAGATTTGAATTTGGGTACTCACAATAACACGTATATCTATAGGTTAAGATGGTAAAAGAAAAAATTAATAACATATTAATTCTGATTTTCTGATATAAAGTACATATATTTAAGGAAAAATCATAATAATTTGAATTCCAATATGTCAATGGTGGTGCACTTTACAACTCTGGGGACATAGCAAGTGAAATCATAATTGTTAGGTGCAATTTAAGTTAGAGAAATTGTACAAGGGGGTTTGCATAATTTGTTTTTAATTTTAAACTTTTATTAAAAGTAAATAACAAGATAACTGAAATTAATTTGCTTAATTAAAAAAATCTTATAAATTACATATTCTTTCAAAACGAAAATAAAAACTCACAACACAAATTTAAATTCGCAAATATTAGACGTAACGTATTCAATTAGTAACTTTGTTTGATGCTGATTAATGGCCTACTCGTAGAAAGAATGTCAAACTCAGTCAGAACAACATTTGAAAAACTTGTCCATTTTTTTAGAAAAAAAAAAGTAAGACAACAACCATAAACACAAGATACAGATAAACGTTTGAAAAAAAATAAAAAGTTAGAAAAGTGAAAAAAAAATACAAAAAAACCCTTTAACAACTTTTTATCAAAAATATATTATCTTTAAAAAAAGAAAATAAAATACAAAAAAATTGTTAGTGTGATCAAGTCAGAAAAAAAATTGTTATTTTAAGTGGTTTTAATGGAAAAATGAAAGAAAAAATTGTTAACTTAAGTGACTTTAGCGGAGAAAAGAAAGGTCTTTTTATCTTGTTGGCCTAATAAATCCGACAATAAAAGGTCACGTGGACATGTTTTCCAAAATAGAGTGACTTTAATAGAAAAAAAATAAAAATATAGAGTTTAAACCACAAAACAAGCAAAATATAGTGACCGCATTGAATTTGTATTTTTGACAGTTCATTCTATGCCAACCACTTTTACCGTTATGACTTGTTATAACGGGTAAAAGTGATATTTTAGTTCATAATTTTGATTTTGAATCTTCATTGCAAAAAAGAAGCGAGAGTTCATCAGAAATCAATCTGGCGGGTTTTGATTTCGATTTTGATTAGGTAGGGTTCAAAAGATTTGTGTTTATAAGATGTTTGAAAGGTGTTACATATATGGGGTTTTGATTTCAATAAATCAGGTGGATTTCGATTTCAAAAATCAATTTTAAAAGGTTTGTATTCAAAAATCGATTTTAGAAATCGATTTTCTTCACAAACAAGATATGTTTGTTCTTTGCACATGCGTTTATGAAAATCGATTCTTGCTTGTCTTCTTGAGGAAAACAATTCTTCAGGCTGTGATTCCTTTAGAAACGATTCATCCAGGTGAGTTTCGATTTCTAAAGAATCCACTCCAGAAAATGATGTTGCCTTGAGGGCTTGAAGGTAGGTTCATGATTGCTGTAGAAGTTGAAGGTTTGAAAATAGGGAATTTTGTTATGTTTAATTTTATGTATGCAACCACATATTCAATTACTGTCACATTAACATTGATGTGGGTGCCACATTTGCTTCAAGTGTAGTAGTGATTCAAGTGTAGTAGTGACATATTATATGGGTTGTTTTAGGTGAATGTTACCCACCTGATGAAACTTAGATGGACAACAGTAACAATTATATATATATATATATATATATATATATATATATATATATATATATATATATATATATATATAGGAAGGATCATTTGAGAACCTATAATTTCTCGAGAACCCGAGAACCAAACAAAGACTGTTAGATCAATATAATAGAGGGTCAAGATGATCTATGACATTTTTGTAAATAGTTAGAGAAAATAAGACACGGGGGTAAAGAAATTGAAATGAATCAAGGTCATTTTAGGAATTATTTTAATTCCCTGATTAAACCTCTCATTTACATATATATATATATATATATATATATATATATATATATATATATATATATATATATATATCCCCCTCTCTCTTCTTTCACGTCATCTTCTTCACTGTATCTCTTCCCTGTTCGTCCTTCCTCAATTGATCGACCACCTATACCTCTGCAGACTACTACAAATCCAATTTCATTCATCTCCAAATCATCGATGAATAATCCACGATCCACTATTATTCTTTACTGAAATCAGAAATTCATCATCTCAACTTGATAATCGAGATTTTTATAGGTTCTGATTTGCGTTGACTTCCAATCCATGATACCTAATTTCTAAATCGTCTGCATATAATCGATGAATCAACAAATTGACACCATTCCGCGGGTTAACAGATCTAATCTATTCTGAAACAGCCATTGCCAGCTATAAAGGTATTGCTCATGCTTTTGTATTTCAAAGTGAGATCTCTAGTGTGTTTCTACAATATCAACACACGTTGCTTTGTCTATACGTGTTTGATTTCAAGTGACATTGCTTTGATTTAAAGCTTCTGTCTCAGCTTGTTCGTCACCATGAATGCATCTATGTTGAGTTCATCATTAAGTATACTAGGTGAAATTTTGTTCAATCATTGAAGACTAATTCTTTTTCTTAATCATAGGACTTATTTCACATTATAATTTGGAGTTAATTACAGTTTAAGGTGTGTTTTTTGCTTGCTAATATGTTACAGTTTGAGTTTATTTGAAGCGACGAATTGTATTGCCTATTAGGTGTTTGACAAAATGCCCAGTGAACTATTGAGCAATTCATCTCTAATTATCTTGTCAAATTTTTTCTCTGTTCTTTGTCGAAGATTAAGTAAAGGTAGCCACTCTGATAAGAATTTCAACAACTTCATTGACGGGATACATGATACAGATAATTAATATCACTCTAATAATGTTGGTGTTTTTTTATCAAGATATAAAATAGTAAACACTAAACTTAAGTTTGTATCATATTTTAACTTTTATATTCTTAAAATTGGCCTAATCTGTTTGTATCATATTTCTAATTTTATCTTGTGTCATTTTTATCTAATCAAATAAGGCCTGAATGAATATATGCGCATGTACAAATAGTCAAATTCAGGTAAAATTTATGGCAAATCAATTGAAAAAAATGGTTGCTTACTTCATGTAGTAAGTCGATGTGACACATTAATTTCAAATTTATGGCAAATAAGCCCTCCACTCTAGGTTCTCTCCGGCAGGTAAATACACAAAACTAGCACCCAATGCATTTGCCTTCTGCTTATTGCAGACACCCTGCAAATTGAAGAACACTCAAAGCAGAATCCAACTGGTGAATCAGGTGTAATAAAAATGTAAATGGAGCCAAAGGAAATGTTAACAAACCTGAGCAAGTGAACCTTCAGGAGCAGAAACTCCATAGTACTTCAAAGTGACATATAATTCTTGTATGACAAATCATGAATCTTTTCAGGTAATTTCTGCCTCAGGAGCTGTTAAACATGAAGATGTTGTGGATCAGGTAAAAAAAATGTTCACAACGCTCTCAGCCAATCCCATGACTACAACATAGATAGTAGAAAATGAGCCTACAATCTTTACTGGATCACAAGTATGCATTATTATTATCCATGAAATTAAAAATTCCAAATTGATGAAATTAATAATCAGATTCGTATGAGGGACGATGATATACCTCTTTTGACTTGGTATCTATACATGTACATATTTTTTTTTCACATAGTTGTTTACTAACTTGGTATCTATACATGTACATATTTTTTTCACATACTAACTTGGTGATTCACTTGTGATTCACATCTGAATTACATGTGATTCACATGTAACTCACATATGAATTACATGTGATTCACATGTAAATCGTATATGAATCACATGTGACATACATGTAAATCACATATAAATCACATATGAATTACATGTGATTCACATGTAAATCACATATGAATTACATGAAATTCACATATGAATTACATGTGATTCACATGTAAATCTCACGTAATTCATACGTAATTCATAATTCACATATGAATTACATGTGATTCACATGTAAATCACATATGTATTTTTGTGAGTGTTTTTGCATCAATCAGATTCTTTTTAATTTTCTTGTAGATTTGAAAGAAATTGTGGTGAATATTGAAGAGGTGGAAAATGATAAATTGAAGAAAATATGGAAATATTGACACGAAGACATGAAAATGCTTTGAAATTTTGTAGCATTTTTTTTTGTTTTTTATATTTTATATTGTATCGAATAAAATACTTATTGTATTTTGTTTATAGATTAGTAAATAAAATGAGTTTTCTTATGATTTTCTTACAAATATTATAGTATATGAAATATGCATATATGCATTTGTAAAAATATGCATAAATGTACCAAAAATGTTGATTTTTTTGGTTAAAAAATATAGTATTTTTTAAATATTCAATTTTTATTGATTTTTAAATGATTTAAACAAATGCAGCTTTTTTAAAAAAATTATTTTTTTCAATTTTTTTTTCAAAAATTCATATTTTCTATATAAAAAAAACTAAAAAATCTGCACTTAAAAAAAACTGAAAAATACTATTTAAAAAAAAAACTGAAAAATACTATTTTTAAAAAAATCTGCAAAAAACTGAATATTTTTTTTTTCAAAAATTCATGTTTTCTTTCAAAAATTAAAAAATCTGCACTTTAAAAAAAAACTGAAAAAAATCCGAAATTTTGATTTTTTATGTAATGTTTTAGACATTTCTATTAATATGTAGAATACCACAAAAAACTAAATATTAAATGAAATCGATAAGATTACGATCATGCCCTTAATGAATTAGTTTTGATCTAACGCTCAATTTTTAGTTTTCGGGTTCTCGAGAAACTATAAATTCTCAACCGATCCCAACCCTATATATATATATATATATATATATATATATATATATATATATATATATATATATATATATATATATATATATATATATATATATATATATATATATATATATATATATATATATATAACAAAAATAATTAGTCTTTTAATCATTTTGTTTGTAGTTTCTTTTTCAGAGTAACAATTTTATTTACTATAATAACAAAGAAAAGAAAATACTAAAGTTTGTTGAATTCACTTTGAACACGTTTTTTATTTTGAAATAAACAAATAATTGTTATCGTTTCCATTGTTTAGAAAAACTTCTTTTGTATTGTAAGGAAAATATTTATATAAGTAATAACTATTCTAAAAATAACTTTCCTTTTTTGGTAATACTGATATTTTTAGCAATGATGTAACTCATACACAAAAGTCCACGTTAAACGATTATCCTATCTTTCTCTAAAATTAATAATATCTAAATATGTAAATATATGAGGCACGTCAAGTATGCAAAATAGTAAAACGGATGGTGACATGATGGGGTATTGAATACGGTGAATAGACAAAAATGATGCGAGATACGTAACTACGTAAGTCGGTAAGCGGATGAACTGAAAAATGACAAATATAGTATGTCGGCATAGCTGTTAGCTTAAGGGTGTTTGATGTAGGATATTTGTTTTGTATCAATTGTATATGAATATATGTATTACAAATCAGTGCAACATTGTTTTTTCATAACCGACAATATTGGACTTAATAATGGACTTTATATAAGGATATAAAAAAATGTTAGCGGACTCCGATTTCGTATGGAAAATATACTTTTTTAAAATTGGAGGGTAGAAATGGGATTAACCAATTTTATTTTTGGGATCGTGGTAATACAGGGGCGGACACAAAATTTTATAGTAGGGGGGACACGAAAAATTTAAATAGTTACATGTTAGATTTCTGTTATAGTCGTTATTTCGTTCAAGAGTATTTCAGTAATTTAACAGTGAGTTAGTTAATTTGTTCGATATAGTAGCTTCTTGTTAATCAACTGTATATAATCATCTTTGTAATAGTTTTTGAAGTTTATGAGAAAGTTCGATTCTTCTCTTCATTCATCGATTCTCTTTCATCAAAGTTAACATGGTATCATACTGATTTGATCTTCATCTTCCGCTCATTTTACTGTTCATCTTCATTTCCAATCGATTTGATTCTCTGTAGTCAATCATGTCTACATCAAATTCGATTGATCCAAATGCGATTTCTGTTTCCAGTCCATATTATCTTGGATCTTCTGACACTCTGAGTTCAATTCTTGTTTCCAGTCTCTTTAATGGCGTTGGATTCAATGCTGGGAAACGTGCTATGACAATTGCTCTCTCTGCAAAACACAAATTAGGTTTTGTTGATGGCTCGATTGTTCAACCAGATACATCTTCTCCTAACTACTCCAATTGGTATCGTACCAATTCCATGGTCATCAGCTGGTTATTGAATTCTCTTCACAAGAACATTGTTGATAGCGTTCTTTTTCTCCCAACTGCAACTCAAATCTGGAACGAACTGAATCAGCGTTATGAACAATCTAATGGAGCTCTCATTTACCAAATTCAACAAAAACCCTATTCAATTTCACAAGGATCAGATGAGTTTTCTACTTATTACACTAAATTCATGAAAATCTGGGATTGATTGTGTGTAGTACAAGATCTTCCTGCGTGTTCTTGTAATGCTATTGTTGCTCTTAACAAATTCCTCGAATATCAAAAGTTAATTCAACTTCTTATGGGGCTTAATGATTCCTAAAAATAATTAGAGGTTAGATACTTATGATGAAGCCTCTTCCCACTCTCTCTACTACGTATGCTTTAATTCTCCAAGAACAACAACAATGAGAGATTAATTTTGTTCATGTGTTTACCACTGACGCCATTGCCATGAATGTTTCACAAAATCATACTCTTCAAAAATCAAAAAAAAAAGTCTCTCACCTGTACACACTGCAAGAAATCTGGTCACACTAAGTCTCAATGTTACAGGCTAGTTGGATTCCCCTCCAATTTCGAATTCACAAAGGGAAGAAAAGAAGTATCATCATCTGCTGTTCACAATGCAACTAATACTTCTAATATGAGCTTTTCTCCATAACAATATCAACAACTACTTCAATTGTTGAACAACACCACTCTCAATAGCAGTTCTTCTTCTTTTCAAGTTAATTCCACCATTTCAAAAGGTGCTCTTGATCCTAATGGTATTTTTTTTCATTTAAACATTTGTCACACCCCAAAACCGATAACGGCGAAATACGTTTCGGGGTGGAGGACGTCATGTACAGTATCATCACAATTGCATAATAGTAAAAACAAGAAACATACAACCATTGCATTACATAGTGAGTTTAATTACAAGCGTGCTTTGTAATGTTTAACAAGTACCAAAAGTATTACAAAAATAAGAGATGGATCTTGTATGCTCCACCTTCTCCAAAATGCCGCACCTATACCTGTCTATCTTTGACCTGAGGATACAAGTTATTTTGAAAACGAATATCAGCATAAAGCTGGTGAGTTCGTAAGAATTTAGTGTGAGTTTTTGTATAAAAGCATTAGAACCAATAGTATGAAAAGCTGCAACTTTACAATCATAAGTGGTAGAAAAATCCTAGAAAATCCTATATTTTCCAGAAATACGTTGTAAGTGAAAACCTTTAAGAAACATATCATTTTCATCTTTGAAAATCATTTATTGTAAAAGTATAATAGTGAGTTTCCAATAAGTACTGCAATACGGTAGATTATGCCTGAAGTCCATAATAGTGGTGCAAACTTTCTTTAGTATTAAATACTTGTTTACTTCGGGATATTAACTTTAACTTTTTGTTTAGTATTTTAGTGTGGTTATAGTGTATTTCTTGTATGTTACCGATAGTGTGAGTAATAGAGGACCCCATGACCTTCCCGGTCATGCACAGTGTAGTGAAGTAGTGGCATCCCTGGACCTGTACGGCTCGGACTGAAGTTAACAGTCGGGATGTAATAGCGTCTGCCCCGTATAGATCTATACATATAGCGTCGTCTTCCTGCCAGAAGACTCTGGGCGTAGTGCGTAGCGAATAGAGTATCTCGTAGTGGGTTAGTGTGTTATCTCTTGATTAGTGATTTCTCTGGTATTATAGTGTAGTAGTCTCTTGTATACTCGCAGTATGTTCTCGTATTAGTATATAATATCATTATAGAGTGTATTATAGTGTGTAGAGTAGTAGCTATAGCGAGTAATAGTGGCCTTAACTATACCTATTATAGTTAACTTAGTGCGTATGATTCTTGTCAGTTTAGTGGTTTAAACATCGAATGAAATGAAAATACTCGTATCCAACACTAATATATATGATATATAACTAAGAAATCAACGACGGTCGGACGGATAACAACTACCCTAAGCCCACAATCAAACAAGAACAGGAAATAAGGCGAGCTATCGGTCCTAAGTCCTTCAATCCTTACTTATATAAATATATTGGTGAGGTTACATTTTATAAGGAATTTATTTAATAAAAATCTTGTCAAAAGGGAACATTTAGAAGATTGATCTTTTATCCGAAATGGTTTTGAAAACGAAAATCCTTTTTATAAAACATAGTGGTAAATCACATGTGATTTGAACTACGGATAGTGAATCACATGTGATTAATTTTCGTAACATGAATAAATGACTTGTATGAATTTCCTTAAACATGTATAATTGACTTGTATCCCCCCCTAAAATATATAAAACATTTGAAAGGTTCATTAAAGGGGTATGAACTCACCTGAAATCAGGTAAATCGGGTGAATCGGGTAAATCGGGTGAAAGTGTCGGTTGAGTGTTTTGTACCAATTAACGACTTGTGCACCTTTTAGGATCCTAATGTCATATGAAATATGTATTTTTCAAGAAATTAGTCATTTTATGCTTTTCATTAAAGTATTTAGGCATTCTAGCATCGATTCGGGGTTTTAGGGCTTAGAAGGGGTTCCTGGGAGTGGTATAAGGCCAAGAGGGGTTTGCGGAGGAGTCCGTGAGTTCACTCCCTTGGAGTTTACGGCCCAAAGGCCACTCCTTGGGATTTTACGGCCGTAAGCCCCCCAGGCTTGGCCGTAAACTCATGTATTCCTCCAAAATTGCAAGTTAAGGCCTTATTTCACTTCCCTAATTTACTAGCAAGTGTCTTGGACTAATTTGGAGGGTTAAAACCCTCATTTTGTGACATTTTGGGGAGTTTACAGTCCAAAATTGTGCTTGGGCCATAAACTCCATTTAGTCCCTCAAAGTGGATGTTTAAATGGTCCAAATCACTTCCTTAAGTCTTAGTTAAATTCTAGAAGGCCTTAGGTGGGTTTTGGGGCATTTTAGCATAGAAATTGGGGAGTTTACGGCCCAAGTATAGCCTTGGCCGTAAACTCTTCTTTTGGCTTCAAAATGAGATGCTTAATGGCCTTAAACATTTCCTAGGGTCATAGCTAAATTCCTACATGCCCTAGATGAGTTTTTGGGACATTTATCAAGAGTTTTTGGGTGTTTACGGCCTAAGCATAAGCTTGGGCCGTAAACTCCTTTTTAGGCTTCAAAATCTTAAGTTTTCATGTCCAAACTCACCTAGGTAAATCCCTTAATTAGTACACAAGTTTAAAGGAAGGAAAAATGGGGTTTTTTGCAAGGTTTTAGGTGTTTACGGCCTAAGGGGCTTCCTAGGCTGTAAACTCCCTTTAATCCTCTAAATCCTATGATTTTTGGCCTCTAAATGCTATGGACTATGATTAGAACAAGATAGGGAAGAGACCCTTACGTTTGGGAGCCGGAATTCGCGGTTCTGGAGTCGGGTTCGAGTCTAGAGAGAGAAAGTAGTGAGAGAAAGTGAATGAGTGGTAAAAGAGTGTTCAAATGGTGTTTACTCTCATTTCATATGCCTCGGGTATTGCACCCGATACACGGCTACCCGATGCTAAATTTTAACAGGGTTAAAACTTTTTACCCGGGTGAAGTGGTTGAAAAGTAATATAGCTCTATTTAGTTAAACGGGGTTAACACTTACAAGTTATAATTACTTATGATAATACCAAGAAATATAAATAACTAGATATTTATTTATTGGCGACTCCAAACTTTATGGAAAATAATATATAACGACGAATTCCGTTAGTGAGACGGGATTTTGTAACGGCAATAAATTTGGGTTGTCACATCATCCCCCCGTTAGGGGAATTTCGTCCCGAAATTTAGAATTCAAACAGATAAATTATTACAATACCACTAAGAAAAGAGATGAGGATATTTGAGTTTCATTTGATCCTCGCGCTCCCAAGTGAATTCCGGTCCCCGCTTGGCGTTCCACCGAACCTTCACGATTGGGATGCGGCTTTGCTTCGTTCGTTTTACTTCCCGATCCATAATCTCCGCAGGCTCTTCCACGAAGTTGAGGCTCTCATTGACCTCGATTTCGTCGAGAGGGATCACGAGAGTCTCGTCGGACAAGCATTTCTTCAAGTTTGAGACGTGGAAGGTAGGGTGTATGTTGCTTAGTTCGTGGGGTAAGTTGAGTTTGTAAGCTACAGGGCCGATTCTGGCGAGAATCTCAAAAGGCCCTATGTACCTTGGGTTTAACTTTCCATGCTTTCTGAAGCGTATCGTGCCTTTCCAGGGCGAGACCTTCAAAAGGACTCGGTCTCCCACCTGGAGTTCCAAGGGTTTTCTTCGTTTGTCGGCGTAGCTTTTCTGTCGATCCCTAGCGGCTTTTAATCGTTCACGTATCTGTACAATTTTCTCAGTCGTTTCTCGAATGATCTCCGGACCAGTGAGGGCGCTGTCGGGAACTCGCCCTTTAGCTAACTGAGTGTCACCCACCTCAGCCCAGCACAGAGGGGATCTGCACTTCCGGCCGTAGAGGGCTTCGAATGGAGCTGCCTTGATGCTCGTATGATAACTATTGTTGTAGGAAAACTCCACAAGAGGCAAGTGTGTATCCCACGATTTCCCGAAGTCGATCACACAAGCTCGCAACATATCTTCTAAGGTTTGGATCGTCCTCTCACTTTGTCCGTCGGTCTGCGGATGGTAGGCTGTACTCATGTCCAGCCTCGTCCCTAGTGCCTTTTGCAATGATTGCCAAAACCTAGAGGTGAATCTACTATCTCTGTCTGAGATAATAGATATAGGAACGCCATGCAGTCGCGCTATTTCTTTTATGTATGTTCTTGTGAGTTTCTCCATCTTGTCCGTTTCTTTGATGGGTAGGAAGTGTGCGGACTTGGTCAACCTGTCTACGATGACCCAAATGGTATCTAATCCACCCGCTGTCTTGGGCAGTTTGGTTATAAAGTCCATTGTGATCCGCTCCTACTTCCATTCCGGTATCTCAGGTTGTTGGAGGAGTCCTGATGGCTTTTGATATTCGACCTTGACCTTCGCGCAAGTAAGGCACTTGCTCACAAAGGTAGCGATCTCCGCTTTCATGTTAGGCCACCAGTATAGCTTTTTGAGATCCAGATACATCTTATCTGAACCTGGGTGGACGGAGTAGTGAGTGTTGTGTGCTTCCCTCATGACCAAGTCTTTGAAACCTCCATGGCGTGGAGTCCAGATTCGGTCCATGAAGTAGTAGGCTCCGTCACCCTTAACCTCCAAATTTTTATCCATTCCGCGCAGGGATTCTCCCATCACGTTCTCAGGATTTAAGGCTTCCAGCTGAGCCTCTTTGATCTGTGTGGATAGATGTGAATGGATAGTCATCGTCAATGACTTGGTCCTTCGACCAGAATACTCCTTTCTACTAAGGGCGTCTGCTACTACGTTGGCCTTCCCCGGGTGATATCTAATTTCACAGTCGTAATCGTTAAGTAGTTTGACCCATCGCCGCTGCCTCATGTTGAGTTCTTTTTGGTTCAGTATGTGTTGGAGGCTTTTATGATCAGTGTACACCACGCTCTTCGTCCCATACAAATAGTGTCTCCAGATTTTTAGCGCGTAGACGACCGCTCCTTACTCGAGGTCGTGAGTAGTGTAGTTCACTTCATGGGTCTTTAGCTGCCTCGAGGCATAGGCGATAACCTTTCCTCGTTGCATCAAGACACAACCGAGCCCCTGATTTGATGCATCGCAATATACAACAAAGTCTTCTGTCCCTTCGGGAACAGATAATACTGGTGCGGTGCATAGGGCTCGCTTCAGGGTCTGGAATGCCTTCTCCTGTTTCTCTTCCCAGTCGAATGATACACCCTTCTATGTTAGCATAGTGAGAGGCTTCGCAATCCGAGAGAAGTTTTGGATGAATCTGCGGTAGTAGCCAGCAAGGCCTAGAAATTGACGAATTTCTGTAGGCGTCTTCGGTGCTGACCAGTTCTCAATAGCTTTAATTTTGGAGGGATCCACGTGGATTCCTCCTTCACTAACCACGTGACCCAAGAATTCAACTCTTCGGATCCAAAACTCGCACTTAGAGAACTTCACATATAACTTTTCGGATCGCAACGTTTCCAGGACTCTTCGTAAATGATCCCTGTGTTCTTCCTCGCTCCGAGAGTAGACGAGTATATCGTCGATGAAGACGATGACGAACTCATCTAGATATGGACGACACACCCTATTCATCAAGTCCATGAATACTGCGGGGACGTTAGTCAGTCCAAAGGGCATCACTACGAACTCAAAATGCCCGTAACGAGTTCGGAAGGCTGTCTTCGGGACATCTTCCTCAAGCAATCGTAATTGGTGATACCTGGATCTAAGATCAATCTTGGAGAAGTAACTTGCTCCTTGTAGTTGGTCGAATAGGTCGTCGATACGGGGGAGAGGGTAGCGATTTTTGACCGTGAGTTTATTGAGTTCCCTATAATCGATGCACATCCGAAACGATCCGTCCTTCTTCTTCAAGAACAAGACCGGAGCTCCCCAAGGTGAGAAGCTCGGTCTTATAAAACCCTTGCTGAGCAGTTCGTTGAGCTGACCGGATAGTTCTTGCATTTCGGCAGGCGCTAAACGATAGGGCGACTTAGCTACGGGAGTAGCTCCTGGGACTAGGTCGATTCTGAACTCAACCTGACGTTTGGGAGGTAGACCTGGAAGGTCTTCTGGGAAGACATCGGGAAATTCACATACAACGGGAATGTCCTTTGGATCTTTCACTTTCTGACTTGTGTCGACGACGTGAGCAAGAAAGGCGCGATATTCCTTACGCAAATATTTCTGAGCCTGAATACTAGAGATGATACGAAGGCTCGTACTCGGTTTATCTCCATAGATCAATAGGGTTTCGTGATTTGGAAGATTCAGGCGAATGGCCTTGTCGGAGCATAGGATATCGGCGCGATGAAGACTCAACCAGTCCATACCAACAATGACATCGAAATTTTTGATTAAGACTGGTACGAGATCGATTGAAAATGGGTGATCGTCTAACGTGAGGGTACAACCTATGTAGATTTCGTTAGAGCTTTCTGTCTTCCCGTTAGCCATTTCTACGACGAATGTTTCTTTTAGTGGTTGAGGGGTTTGTTTGAGTAATTGTTTAAAGTTTTGATTTATGAAGCTTCTTTCTGCACCACTATCGAATAAGACACAGGCATAAGAGTTGTTGAGAAGAAACGTACCCGTGACTATTGTGGGATCTGCTACCGCTTCATTGTGACCAATAGCGAGTAACCTTCCAGTTCCCCCAACATTTGTAGCCTTCGGACAGTTCTTTTTGAAATGGCCAGCTTCGCCGCAGCCATAACACGTCGGGGTCACTCCCGAACCCGAAACTTGAGAAATAGGTTTGGGAGGGCCTTGCAGAATCGCACCGTATGGCCCTTCCGCCCGCAGTTGGAACACTTTAATTCACGACAGGGGCTGTTGTGGTGGAATGGGCACTTGGGACACTTGGGCAGATTCCCGCTATAAGCTTTTGGCGGGGCTGGTGCGGCTGGAGTGGCTGGGGTAGTGGCAACATGGACCGCCACGATTTGCTAGTTCTTGGAGGTGGTTTGAGTTTTCTTGCCCTTTTTCTTATCCCATCGCTTCCTTTTTCTATCAGATGAATCGGGTGGTGCAGTGGTAGTGGGGGTTGCTGTTGCTGGAGTGGAAGAGACTTCATGGTTGATCAAACTCTGGGCCAATTCCTTGGCGCTGTCGAAGGTGGTAGGGCGTGAGGCCAGAACGTTTCCTCGATACGGGGGCACTAAACCCCAGATGTATCGTTCAGTCTTCTTGCTTTCGGATGGGATCATGTTAGGACACATAGCCGCCAACTCGCAAAACCTGGCAGTGTAAGCTGTTATGTCAGTCCCTTTCATCTTGAGGTTCCAAAGTTCTTCCTCAAGTTTCTGAACTTCGCCCCTAGGGCAGTACTCCCCTCTCATGAGATCTTTTAGAGTGTCCCAGCCCATGGCATTGGCAGTGACCAGGGAGAGTGCGTTGACATGGCCGTTCCACCATGTCAAGGCCCTGTTAGTGAGGGTAGCATTTGCGAAATTGATTTTGCTCTGTTCGGGGCAAGAACACATTTCAAACACAGCTTCGGTTCTTTCGAACCATTGAGATAGTGCCAGAATTCCTCCTGTACCATCGAAGAAGGTAGGTTTACAGTTCATGAAGTCCTTATAAGTTCATCCTTGCACTCTTTGGTGGACTTCCCCAAACCTAGAGTTTCCACCGCTCGCGTCCCCAGAGTTCATTTGGGCCATGGCTGCTGTCACAGCCGCGGTCACTGCTGTTTGGAACAACACCGGGTAGAACTGCGGAGGAGGAGGTGGTGGAGGAGGGGTTTGAGTTGCTGGTCTTCCTCTACTTGGACGCTTTCGTGGAGGCATCCTTCACTGGAAGATCATAGAAATGATAGTAATAGTAAGAGCCGATTGCGAATATGAATAGAGTGTCTCATGGATTAAATCAACATAATCCAAGATCAGAATGAAAGTCATAGCAATAGAGAAATCAACTGCCAATATACTGGTATTAATGATGCAACACAAGTTCATGAAAATTGACCTAACAGTAGGTCTTACATCATACCATAGAGAAAATGTTGGCAGTTTAGAGGTCTAGTTAGAGTATTTTAAGCTAGGAATGTTTACAGACAAGAGACCTACGGAACATAGAGAGAAAAAGGCTAGTCCTTTAAACAAAAGAGTGGGGTAACTAGACGTCTCCTACTGGCGACGGTTACTTGTTGGGCGAATTCTCAGATCCGCTAGCTGACGCATAACTTCTTGAAGGTGTCGATCATGAGTCCTTTGGCTTGCTCGGAGTTCCCTAACTTCGGCTCGGGATGCAGTCAGCTGATGCTGCAGAGCCTCGTTGGTCCTCCTTGTCCTGTCCATGGCTTCTTCGAGTTGGCGGATGCGAACCGTGTTGAGGTTCGAGTTGGTATCCACTTCCACAACCCGACCAATAGCAGCTTGGCCCTGCTCGACATTCCTGGCAATCCTTCGGATCATGATGGGCAGAACCCGATCTGCTGATCCTCCTTCGTTTATGTTGTAGAAGCTTCGGTCTCCGTTGTAAGGCAAGGGCTGACCCTGCTCCTCGCTCCATCGGTGCAAGGATATGGCCCACATAGGAGTGGGACCTTGAAATGCCGGACGGGGGTTAGGGTTCGGGGCTTCAGGAGGTTGGTTGTTAACTTCTGGTTCGGAGCTTGAGCCATCCGAGAAGCCTTCAGCGTGATGATCATCCAAAGGGATCGGGTGATCATCGTCTGACTCTTCATCGAGCTATCCTCCATTGCCCTGGTTTGGATAGTACGGATCACCGGGATGGTGGAAGCCAGCCATGCTATCTACGCAAGAAAAGGGGAAAGGAAAGGTTAATAGACGTACTATTCTAAGATACTTATAGGATGAATCGTTATTAGTCGACCCAATACTTGCGTAGTGCATACCGATTACATGTAACCGAAGCAAGATAGTCCTTCGAATAAGCAACCCTAACTTCAGACCCCCAATGTAACGACCCGTTTCTGGTATGTTAATTAATTTGATTTGGGCTAAGTTTTCAAGAGGGACTCGGCGAGTTCTAGCCTGACTCGCCGAGTCGGGTCGCGCATCTTGTGCACGCGGGAGCCGGCGACTCGGCGAGTCCATATCCTGGACTCGGCGAGTCCGTCCGTCTGGGTGAAACCCTAACTCCCCGGGTTTGCTCACTATTTAAACCCCATTATAGCCTCCATCTCGTCACTTTCCCCCCTGAGAGCACTGTGAGAAACCCTAAACCTTCCTCTTGTGAGCTTATAAGTGATCTTGTTCCATTTTGTGAAGGGGTGAAGAAGGAGAAGAAGAAGGAAGCAAGGAAACGAGTTCTAGTGCCAAGATCCAAGATCAAGTGTGAACTTATTGAGGTATTTTCGGAGTTCTCTTCTGGTTTCATGCTTAAACTTCCATTAGAGCTCTTTTAAGGGCTATTTGATGCTTGTTCCAAGCTTTATGCTTGCTTGATTGTGTTATTGAGCCGAAATACCTTTGGATCTGAGTGTTGGGGTGTTGAAGAGTCCAGATCCACTGTCTTTTTGGAGTTACATTGCTTATTAGCCATGGATCTACCCTTATTGTGCATATTTTAGTCTTATTTCCCTCATTCATGTGGTTGTGCACGTAAAGTTGGAAACTTTACGTGGTAAAACAGCTTAATGGACCTAGATCTATCATTTGCATGTGTTGGATTCAAGAGAAATCGAGTAAAAATATGTTGCATGGCGGCGACTCGGCGAGTCGGAGGAACGACTCGACGAGTCAGGTCGCGAGTCCCGAGTTCTTCAGTTTCTTCAGTGTCGAGTGTACGAGGTGAGTTAGGGAGTGGACTCAGCGAGTTAAGAGTAGACTCAGTAATGGAGGGACTCGGCGAGTTTGTTCATACAACTCGGCGAGTCCAAGGCAATCTCCTTGAGGATTAAGAACAACTCGTCGAGTCTGTTCATCTGACTCGTCGAGTCGGATGAAGATCATCTGAGTTCTTGGATCCAGAGGGTACTCGTCGAGTCGATGCCACACTCGACGAGTAACAGCAGGTAAGAGTTGAACGGAGAGTCTAGGACTCGGCGAGTCGGGTATCCCGACTCGGCGAGTCAGCCCTGAGTAAGTCAACTTTGACCAAGGGTAAAAGAGTCATTTTACCCTGAGTGTAGTGCTAGTGATTGATTGAGTGTGTTTATGGATTTGTAGCCAAGGAGATTCAGGAGCAGCAGCCGTTAGCTTTCCGAGCCGCACTCTCATCCGCTAGCTTACGAGGTGAGTTTCCTTCCCGTAGGGGCGGGTCTAAGGCCACAATGCCGGCCCGTCCAGTTAATAGTAGTTTCCGGACTTCGGTCCGATGTAGTAGTTAGTATGTTTGATGCCTTCGTGGTTCAGACATGTTTTATGTGCTATGTGTATGTGTTTATGTTCCGGGCCACGGCCCGATGCAGTATGCAGTATAAATTGTTATGATATGCTATGCTATGTGCAGTCAGTCCCGGACCTCGGTCCGATGCAGGGGACACGGTCCCAGTTAGTTCCGGACTTCGGTTCGATGCAGTCAGTTCCGGACTTCGGTCCGATGCAGTCAGTTCCGGACTTCGGTCCGATGCAGTCAGTTCCGGACTTCGGTCCGATGCAGGGGACAAGGTCCCAGTCAGTTCCGGACTTCGGTCCAATGCAGTTTTCCGGGTCCTGACCCGATGCAGTGGGCAAGGCCCAATATGTGTTTATATGTTGTTGTATGGTATGTGGTAAGTTGGGGGAGCTCACCAAGCTTCGTGCTTACAGTTTCAGTTTTGGTTTCAGGTACTTCCGCAAGCAAAGGGAAGAGCTCTGGATGACGGCATCGCACACACCACCGTTTCAGCTTTAGTTTGGATTTGATTTAGTTGTTGTTTTGGATATAGCATGTTACATTTTCCGCACAGTACTTTATTATCTTTTGGGACATATCACGCATGGTTTATCTATATGATACTCTGATTATAGTTTTGATGGTATTAAAAACGAAATTTTTGGGTCGTATTTTTGGGTCGTTTCAAGTTGGTATCAGAGCCCTGGTTTGAGGGATTCGGATACACTCTCGGGTGTATCTGAACTCAAACTAAAGGGAAATAAAAGATTTTTAATAAAATGTTTTTACAAAAGAATTTTGAAAACACTTAGAAGGAAAAGAATTGTTTTAAGAAAAAGGTGTGTGCATGCGGTCAACCGAGCTCAAGTAAGTACTCCCAAATTACCCATACAAGTTATTTGTTCAATTTCAGTTTAGTAGAACAGCATGCTAGAATAGGACTAAGGGTGTAGGAGAACGCCTTATGTGCCTGCTTATGTGTTACAGCTCTATGAATATTGCATGCTAGAATTGAGTAGACAGCAGTAGGATAGCCTGTTTAGGTTACGCCTGATCGTATGAGCTTAGCATCCTATGCTAGTGCAGTTTCTTGTTATAAGAATAGCTTGCGTGAGTCTGTTTCCCTTGTCCGAATGCTGCTTGCTTTGTGCTTAGTGGGATTCCGAGTAATGGGAGTTAGCCATTAGGTGGACACGTCACACCACATGTAATCAGGTTTGAATAATCCCAGAGTGCTGGAACTGGCCCTACTGCGCAGCTCTTGTTTGAGTCCAACCGTTGTAGGGACGGATCTTTTACTTGAAGGATTATCCGATCCTCATCACATGTGATGGTGTTCAGGTGATGGCTAACTGGCAGTGCAAGGAGACCTACAGCAGCTGAGGACCAGTCGTATTGAGCTCGAGTTTTCTCTAGGGCAAGCCTAGGGTGAGAGTAGCAGGGAATAGCAGCAGTAGAAGTGACTTGGGGAAGTCGAGGCAGTTCTTGAGGAAAGTATGGATAGATGTGGAAGGTAGTAGGGGCCCATACTACTGGAAGCAGAGGATCCGTATTCGAATCAAGGAAGGCCAAGATTAGACCAGGAAGCTAGTAGTCGTATCATGATCCCTTGAAATATTTCAATGTTCTGATGTTGTTATGATATGTTTCAGAATGGTAGTTTTGCGTCTGAGGCCAGCAGCCGGCAGTTCAGATGCCGGAGGAGGATCAGGATCGGGATCCGACCCGGAGGTCGGACAGATCGATGAGCAGACCAGAGAGTTCCTTTCTTCTGAGATTACTCGCATCATACTTGAGCAGACTCCTGTGATCTTCGGTTCGATCAAGGAGGGCATTTTGGAGATGATGGATGAGAGACTGAGTACCTTCCGTACTGAGATGGCGGCCGTGATGGGGTCGCGCACACTCACTTTCAGGGAGTTCAGGGCATGCGGGGCTCCTGACTATCACGGGGCACGGGACCCCATAGCGAGTACCAGGTGGTTGGCGGATGTGGCCAACGCATTCCGCACTAGCAGATGTCCCGAGGGGGACAAGGTCAGATTGGCGTCCTGTCTCCTGAAGGACAGGGCACGTGACTGGTGGGAGGAGGTAGGACATACCATCGGGGATGATGCGACATTGGATGCCATGACCTGGGCTGATTTCTCTACCAGGTTCAGAGCGGAGTTCGCACCGGTCATTGAGGTGCAACAGTTAGCCAGGGAGTTCCAGGATCTTACCCAGACTACCGAGACAGTGGCGGAGATCACCGCCAAGTTCAGGGAGCGGGCCCTTCTTGTTCCTCAGTATGCAGCAGACGAGGAGATGAAGAAGGCCCGTTATCACGAGATGTTGCGGAGCGACATTCGTATGTTTGTGAGCCGGTCCAGTTGCAAAACACTGGACGACATGATTGCTAGAGCCAGAGAGAGGGAGATTGATCTCGAGATGGAGAGGAAGAGGAAACCGGAGGCGGTTTCGGGTGCAGGCAGTGTGGGCAAAAAGCCCAAGGTTTCAGATCACAGGTCCAGGGGTCAGCAGAGCCACGGTCGATGTGGCAAGTGTGGGAGGTTGCACGAGGGGGCGTGCAAGGCAGGGAGTTCCGGCTGCTACAAGTGCGGTCGGACCGGGCATATGAGTAGGGATTGTACGGCCCCTGCCACTACGGTTACAGCATCGGATCTGATTTGCTTTCAGTGCAATCAGAGGGGACACAAAAGGTCCCAGTGTCCCAGTTTAGCTGCAGCAGGGAAGGTGCATGCACCCGCCCCTGCTACTTTGAGGATCACAGATGGCCGTCAGGGCCGAGCTGATGCGCCGGTGGCGAAGAGCAGGGCATTTCAGATGACAGCAGAGGAGGCGCGAGCGACTCCTGATGTGGTGACGGGTATGTATATTTCTTTCATCTCTTAATTATTAATATATCGTTTGAATATTATTTGATGGTACGCTTTATTTAGGGTCGTTCTCGGTGAACGGCATCCCTGCTTTGGTATTGTTTGACTCGGGGGCCACCCGATCATTTGTATCGCTTGCGCTTAGCAAGAGATTTAGCAGAGCTCCGGGGGAACTGGATTGTCCGTTAGAGGTTGAGATAGCAGATGATAGGACCGTGAGGGTCGACAAAGTATATAGAGGGTGTTCCCTTCAGATATTTGAGGAGCAGTTTTCAGTGGATTTGGTTCCGATTCCCCTGCGCGGGAATAAAGTTATTGTGGGAATGGATTGGCTAAGCCCCAATGGGGCGGTGATTGATTGTGAGCTTCAGCTAGTGAGGGTTCGCACTCACAGTGGGGGAGAGATAGTGGTTCAGGGCGAGAGGCCCCAGCGAGGATTGACCTTCTGCTCTGCCGCTAGGGCGAGGCGCTACGTTCAGCAGGGTTGCGCCGGTTATGTAGCCTACGTCTTGGAAGCCCGGGATAAGGGCAAGACGACGATCGATGATGTTCCTATTGTTCGAGATTACCCGGATGTGTTTCCCGAGGATTTGCCGGGGATACCTCCTGAGAGGCAGGTTGAGTTCAGGATCGATCTGGTTCCTGGTGCGGCTCCGATAGCCAAAGCACCATATCGACTTGCTCCCCCTGAGATGCAGGAGTTGTCTACACAGCTTCAGGAGCTGTTAGACAAGGGTTTCATTCGACCGAGCAGTTCGCCTTGGGGAGCGCCGATCTTATTTGTGAGGAAGAAAGACGGGTCGCATCGGATGTGTATTGATTACCGGGAGTTGAACAAGGTAACGGTGAAGAACCGTTACCCACTTCCGAGGATAGATGACTTGTTTGATCAGCTCCAGGGAGCGTCTTGGTTCTCCAAGATCGACCTACGCTCCGGTTACCACCAGATGAGGGTCAGGGATGAGGATGTACAGAAGACTGCTTTCAGGACCCGGTATGGTCATTATGAGTTTGTGGTGATGCCATTTGGGCTCACCAATGCCCCAGCCGCGTTCATGGATCTCATGAACCGCGTGTGTAGACCGATGCTGGATCGGTCAGTGATAGTGTTCATCGATGACATCTTGGTGTATTCCAAGACGCAGGGACAGCACGAGGAGCACCTGCGGGAGGTGTTGGAGACTTTGAGGAGGGAGAGACTGTTCGCTAAGTTCTCCAAGTGCGAGTTCTGGTTACGCGAGGTGCAGTTTCTTGGGCATCTCGTTAATCAGAAGGGTATTTTGGTTGACCCGGCCAAGATTGAGGCCGTGATGCAATGGGAGGTCCCGAGGTCTCCATCTGAGATTCGGAGCTTCCTAGGATTGGCAGGGTATTATCGGAGGTTTATTCAGGATTTCTCCAAGATAGCAGTGCCGCTCACCCGACTAACCAAGAAGTCGGTAGTTTTTCGTTGGGGGCCTGAGCAGCAGGCGGCGTTCGAGACTCTCAGGCAGAGATTGTGCGAGGCTCCGATCCTTACCTTGCCAGAGGGTGTTGAGGATTTCGTGGTCTATTGTGATGCTTCGATCACAGGTATGGGAGCAGTGTTGATGCAGCGAGGCCATGTGGTGGCTTATGCTTCGAGACAGTTGAAGCCTCACGAGGCTAATTATCCTACCCACGACTTGGAGCTGGGGGCAGTTGTATTTGCCCTCAAGATTTGGAGGCATTACCTGTATGGGGTCCGCTGTACTATCTACACGGACCACAAGAGTTTACGATACCTTATGGATCAGCCGAGTTTGAATATGAGACAAAGGAGATGGTTGGACGTGCTGAAGGACTATGACTGTGAGATCCTGTATCATCCAGGGAAGGCCAACGTGGTGGCCGATGCCCTGAGCCGCAAGGTGTCGGCGGCCCCTATCAGGGATTTGTGTATGAGGATGACGGTAATCACTCCTTTGTTGGAGCGGATCAAGGAGGCTCAGATGGAGGGTCTCAAGGAGGAGAGGCAGAAGTGCGAGAGGATAGTGGGTCGAGTAGCTTCGTTTGACTACGACAGTCGGGGTTTGATGACGCTTCATGGTAGGGTGTGGGTACCGTACTGGGGTGGGGTACGGCAGGTATTGATGGACGAGGCTCATAAGTCTCGATTTTCTATCCATCCAGGGGCGACAAAGATGTATCGAGATCTTCGACCTGATTATTGGTGGCCCTGCATGAAGCGGGACGTCGCTTGGTACGTTGAGAGGTGCCTGACCTGCCGAAAGGTCAAGGCGGAGCACCAGAGACCTCACGGCAAGATGCAGCCGTTGGATATTCCCGTGTGGAAATGGGAGGACATCACCATGGATTTTATCACCAAACTTCCCAGGACCGCACGTGGAGTAGATTCGTTATGGGTAGTGGTGGATCGGTTGACGAAGAGTGCCCATTTTATTCCGATCCAGGAGAGTATATCGGCGGAAAGGTTAGCCGATATCTATGTGCGAGAGATTGTGGCACGTCATGGAGTGCCGGTATCGGTAGTGTCGGACCGAGATGTTCGCTTCACGTCCAGATTCTGGAAGCGGTTTCACGACGAGATGGGTACTCGTCTCCATTTCAGCACCGCTTTTCATCCTCAGACTGACGGGCAGAGCGAGAGGACGATTCAGACTCTCGAGGACATGCTTAGGGCATGCGTTCTGGATTTTGGGGGCTGTTGGGATACGTATCTTCCCTTAGCGGAATTCTCGTATAACAACAGCTATCATGCGAGCATTGATCGACCTCCTTTTGAGATGTTATATGGCAGGAAGTGCAGGACCCCGATTTGTTGGGGCGAGGTCGGTCAGCGGGTTATGGGGAGCACTGAAGTGGTGCTCAAGACGACGGAACTGATCCAGCAGGTCCGTAGTAGACTGCAGACTGCGCAGAGTCGGCAGAAGAGCTACGCCGACAAGAGGCGTTCAGACTTGGAGTTCCAGGTAGGAGACATGGTTCTTCTGAAAGTCTCACCTTGGAAAGGTGTCATCAGGTTCCGGAAGAGGGGCAAATTGGGCCCCAGATTTATTGGTCCTTTCAGGGTTTTGGCCCGGGTGGGTCGGGTTGCTTACCGGTTAGATCTTCCTGAGGAGCTCAGTTTGATACACAACACCTTCCACGTGTCGCAGTTGAGGAAGTGTCTAGTGGACGAGACAGCGGTCGTTCCCTTGGAGGATATCCAGGTCGATAGCGGCTTGAATTATATCGAGAAGCCGATAGCAATTTTGGAACGGAAGACCAAGACCTTGAGGAACAAGGTAATTCAGCTGGTAAAGGTGCAGTGGCAGCATCGGAAGGGGTCTGAGTGGACATGGGAGGCTGAAGAAGAAATGAGAACGCACTACCCGGAGTTATTCGCAGATCCAGCCGTAGCAGACTTCGAGGACGAAGTCTGAAACAAGTGGGGGAGAATTGTAACGACCCGTTTCCGGTATGTTAATTAATTTGATTTGGGCTAAGTTTTCAAGAGGGACTCGGCGAGTTCTAGCCTGACTCGCCGAGTCGGGTCGCGCATCTTGTGCACGCGGGAGCCGGCGACTCGGCGAGTCCATATCCTGGACTCGGCGAGTCCGTCCGTCTGGGTGAAACCCTAACTCCCCGGGTTTGCTCACTATTTAAACCCCATTATAGCCTCCATCTCGTCACTTTCCCCCCTGAGAGCACTGTGAGAAACCCTAAACCTTCCTCTTGTGAGCTTATAAGTGATCTTGTTCCATTTTGTGAAGGGGTGAAGAAGGAGAAGAAGAAGGAAGCAAGGAAACGAGTTCTAGTGCCAAGATCCAAGATCAAGTGTGAACTTATTGAGGTATTTTCGGAGTTCTCTTCTGGTTTCATGCTTAAACTTCCATTAGAGCTCTTTTAAGGGCTATTTGATGCTTGTTCCAAGCTTTATGCTTGCTTGATTGTGTTATTGAGCCGAAATACCTTTGGATCTGAGTGTTGGGGTGTTGAAGAGTCCAGATCCACTGTCTTTTTGGAGTTACATTGCTTATTAGCCATGGATCTACCCTTATTGTGCATATTTTAGTCTTATTTCCCTCATTCATGTGGTTGTGCACGTAAAGTTGGAAACTTTACGTGGTAAAACAGCTTAATGGACCTAGATCTATCATTTGCATGTGTTGGATTCAAGAGAAATCGAGTAAAAATATGTTGCATGGCGGCGACTCGGCGAGTCGGAGGAACGACTCGACGAGTCAGGTCGCGAGTCCCGAGTTCTTCAGTTTCTTCAGTGTCGAGTGTACGAGGTGAGTTAGGGAGTGGACTCAGCGAGTTAAGAGTAGACTCAGTAATGGAGGGACTCGGCGAGTTTGTTCATACAACTCGGCGAGTCCAAGGCAATCTCCTTGAGGATTAAGAACAACTCGTCGAGTCTGTTCATCTGACTCGTCGAGTCGGATGAAGATCATCTGAGTTCTTGGATCCAGAGGGTACTCGTCGAGTCGATGCCACACTCGACGAGTAACAGCAGGTAAGAGTTGAACGGAGAGTCTAGGACTCGGCGAGTCGGGTATCCCGACTCGGCGAGTCAGCCCTGAGTAAGTCAACTTTGACCAAGGGTAAAAGAGTCATTTTACCCTGAGTGTAGTGCTAGTGATTGATTGAGTGTGTTTATGGATTTGTAGCCAAGGAGATTCAGGAGCAGCAGCCGTTAGCTTTCCGAGCCGCACTCTCATCCGCTAGCTTACGAGGTGAGTTTCCTTCCCGTAGGGGCGGGTCTAAGGCCACAATGCCGGCCCGTCCAGTTAATAGTAGTTTCCGGACTTCGGTCCGATGTAGTAGTTAGTATGTTTGATGCCTTCGTGGTTCAGACATGTTTTATGTGCTATGTGTATGTGTTTATGTTCCGGGCCACGGCCCGATGCAGTATGCAGTATAAATTGTTATGATATGCTATGCTATGTGCAGTCAGTCCCGGACCTCGGTCCGATGCAGGGGACACGGTCCCAGTTAGTTCCGGACTTCGGTTCGATGCAGTCAGTTCCGGACTTCGGTCCGATGCAGTCAGTTCCGGACTTCGGTCCGATGCAGTCAGTTCCGGACTTCGGTCCGATGCAGGGGACAAGGTCCCAGTCAGTTCCGGACTTCGGTCCAATGCAGTTTTCCGGGTCCTGACCCGATGCAGTGGGCAAGGCCCAATATGTGTTTATATGTTGTTGTATGGTATGTGGTAAGTTGGGGGAGCTCACCAAGCTTCGTGCTTACAGTTTCAGTTTTGGTTTCAGGTACTTCCGCAAGCAAAGGGAAGAGCTCTGGATGACGGCATCGCACACACCACCGTTTCAGCTTTAGTTTGGATTTGATTTAGTTGTTGTTTTGGATATAGCATGTTACATTTTCCGCACAGTACTTTATTATCTTTTGGGACATATCACGCATGGTTTATCTATATGATACTCTGATTATAGTTTTGATGGTATTAAAAACGAAATTTTTGGGTCGTATTTTTGGGTCGTTTCAAGTTGGTATCAGAGCCCTGGTTTGAGGGATTCGGATACACTCTCGGGTGTATCTGAACTCAAACTAAAGGGAAATAAAAGATTTTTAATAAAATGTTTTTACAAAAGAATTTTGAAAACACTTAGAAGGAAAAGAATTGTTTTAAGAAAAAGGTGTGTGCATGCGGTCAACCGAGCTCAAGTAAGTACTCCCAAATTACCCATACAAGTTATTTGTTCAATTTCAGTTTAGTAGAACAGCATGCTAGAATAGGACTAAGGGTGTAGGAGAACGCCTTATGTGCCTGCTTATGTGTTACAGCTCTATGAATATTGCATGCTAGAATTGAGTAGACAGCAGTAGGATAGCCTGTTTAGGTTACGCCTGATCGTATGAGCTTAGCATCCTATGCTAGTGCAGTTTCTTGTTATAAGAATAGCTTGCGTGAGTCTGTTTCCCTTGTCCGAATGCTGCTTGCTTTGTGCTTAGTGGGATTCCGAGTAATGGGAGTTAGCCATTAGGTGGACACGTCACACCACATGTGACTATATGTCTCTAAGCCCAATTGTGCTATCCAACAATCTTAATACTTTTGTTATGTTCTAGTGTGGTACTGATTTCTGTGTTTTATAGTGATGTGTGTATATATATATATACTTAGTTAGATCTTTTAGATACTTAACAGTATATATTCTTAGTCAGAGTGTTTTAGTCCCGAAGTGTTTATAGTTCATATATCTTTTATATGTTGATATACTTGATTCACTATAAACAATGCTCTGATACCAATCTGTCACACCCCAAAACCGATAACGGCGGAATACGTTTCGGGGTGGAGGACGTCATGTACAGTATCATCACAATTGCATACTAGTAAAAACAAGAAACATACAACCATTGCATTACATAGTGAGTTTAATTACAAGCGTGCTTTGTAATGTTTAACAAGTACCAAAAGTATTACAAAAATAAGAGATGGATCTTGTATGCTCCACCTTCTCCAAAATGCCGCACCTATACCTGTCTATCTTTGACCTGAGGATACAAGTTATTTTGAAAACGAATATCAGCATAAAGCTGGTGAGTTCGTAAGAATTTAGTGTGAGTTTTTGTATAAAAGCATTAGAACCAATAGTATGAAAAGCTGCAACTTTACAATCATAAGTGGTAGAAAAATCCTAGAAAATCCTATATTTTCCAGAAATACGTTGTAAGTGAAAACCTTTAAGAAACATATCATTTTCATCTTTGAAAATCATTTATTGTAAAAGTATAATAGTGAGTTTCCAATAAGTACTGCAATACGGTAGATTATGCCTGAAGTCCATAATAGTGGTGCAAACTTTCTTTAGTATTAAATACTTGTTTACTTCGGGATATTAACTTTAACTTTTTGTTTAGTATTTTAGTGTGGTTATAGTGTATTTCTTGTATGTTACCGATAGTGTGAGTAATAGAGGACCCCATGACCTTCCCGGTCATGCACAGTGTAGTGAAGTAGTGGCATCCCTGGACCTGTACGGCTCAGACTGAAGTTAACAGTCGGGATGTAATAGCGTCTGCCCCGTATAGATCTATACATATAGCGTCGTCTTCCTGCCAGAAGACTCTGGGCGTAGTGCGTAGAGAATAGAGTATCTCGTAGTGGGTTAGTGTGTTATCTCTTGATTAGTGATTTCTCTGGTATTATAGTGTAGTAGTCTCTTGTATACTCGCAGTATGTTCTCGTATTAGTATATAGTATCATTATAGAGTGTATTATAGTGTGTAGAGTAGTAGCTATAGCGAGTAATAGTGGCCTTAACTATACCTATTATAGTTAACTTAGTGCGTATGATTCTTGTCAGTTTAGTGGTTTAAACATCGAATGAAATGAAAATACTCGTATCCAACACTAATATATATGATATATAACTAAGAAATCAACGACAGTCGGACGGATAACAACTACCCTAAGCCCACAATCAAACAAGAACAGGAAATAAGGCGAGCTATCGGTCCTAAGTCCTTCAATCCTTAATTATATAAATATATTGGTGAGGTTACATTTTATAAGGAATTTATTTAATAAAAATCTTGTCAAAAGGGAAAATTTAGAAGATTGATCTTTTATCCGAAATGGTTTTGAAAACGAAAATCCTTTTTATAAAACATAGTGGTAAATCACATGTGATTTGAACTACGGATAGTGAATCACATGTGATTAATTTCCGTAACATGAATAAATGACTTGTATGAATTTCCTTAAACATGTATAATTGACTTGTATCCCCCCCTAAAACATATAAAACATTTGAAAGGTTCATTAAAGGGGTATGAACTCACCTGAAATCGCGTAAATCGGGTGAATCGGGTAGATCGGGTGAAAGTGTCGGTTGAGTGTTTTGTACCAATTAACGACTTGTGCACCTTTTAGGATCCTAATGTCATATGAAATATGTATTTTTCAAGAAATTAGTCATTTTATGCTTTTCATTAAAGTATTTAGGCATTCTAGCATCGATTCGGGGTTTTAGGGCTTAGAAGGGGTTCCCGGGAGTGGTATAAGGCCAAGAGGGGTTTGCGGAGGAGTCTGTGAGTTCACTCCCTTGGAGTTTACGGCCCAAAGGCCACTCCTTGGGAGTTTACGGCCGTAAGCCCCCCAGGCTTGGCCGTAAACTCATGTATTCCTCCAAAATTGCAAGTTAAGGCCTTATTTCACTTCCCTAATTTACTAGCAAGTGTCTTGGACTAATTTGGAGGGTTAAAACCCTCATTTTGTGACATTTTGGGGAGTTTACGGTCCAAAATTGTGCTTGGGCCATAAACTCCATTTAGTCCCTCAAAGTGGATGTTTAAATGGTCCAAATCACTTCCTTAAGTCTTAGTTAAATTCTAGAAGGCCTTAGGTGGGTTTTGGGGCATTTTAGCATAGAAATTGGGGAGTTTACGGCCCAAGTATAGCCTTGGCCGTAAACTCTTCTTTTGGCTTCAAAATGAGATGCTTAATGGCCTTAAACATTTCCTAGGGTCATAGCTAAATTCCTACATGCCCTAGATGAGTTTTTGGGACATTTATCAAGAGTTTTTGGGTGTTTACGGCCTAAGCATAAGCTTGGGCCGTAAACTCCTTTTTAGGCTTCAAAATCTTAAGTTTTCATGTCCAAACTCACCTAGGTAAATCCCTTAATTAGTACACAAGTTTAAAGGAAGGAAAAATGGGGTTTTTTGCAAGGTTTTAGGTGTTTACGGCCTAAGGGCTTCCTAGGCCGTAAACTCCCTTTAATCCTCTAAATCCTATGATTTTTGGCCTCTAAATGCTATGGACTATGATTAGAACAAGATAGGGAAGAGACCCTTACGTTTGGGAGCCGGAATTCGCGGTTCTGGAGTCGGGTTCGAGTCTAGAGAGAGAAAGTAGTGAGAGAAAGTGAATGAGTGGTAAAAGAGTGTTCAAATGGTGTTTACTCTCATTTCATATGCCTCGGGTATTGCACCCGATACACGGCTACCCGATGCTAAAGTTTAATGGGGTTAAAACTTTTTACCCGGGTGAAGTGGTTGAAAAGTAATATAGCTCTATTTAGTTAAACAGGGTTAACACTTACAAGTTATAATTACTTATGATAATACCAAGAAATATAAATAACTAGATATTTATTTATTGGCGACTCCAAACTTTACGGAAAATAATATATAACGACGAATTCCGTTAGTGAAGACGGGATTTTGTAACGGCAATAAATTTGGGTTGTCACAACATTTTTGTGCAAATGTTTATAATTCATCTCATCTTCTTCAACAACATAATTCTTGGATTATCGATTATGGTGCCACTGATCATATTTGTTCTAATCGAAGATTTTTTGTTTCACTTACTAAACTTCTTCAACCTCGTTTTCTTGGTCTTCCTAATGGCATTGACACTTCTATCATTTATATTGGTGATGTGGCAATTCATGATTCTGTTATACTTCATGGGGTATTATATGTTCCTCAGGTTAAGTATAATCTTCTTTCTATCCCCAAATTCACATCACATTTGAAAACATTTGCAATTTTCACTGATGAGAATTGTCTCCTGCAGGACCCTTCATTGAAGAGTAATTTTGCTTTTGGAATTCTTGGCAAAAGAGTTAATGATCTATATGTTTTTGATCATTATCAACTCAAGAACTCATTAGATTACTCTATTTCTGTTCTTCCAAGTTCATTGTCTTGTAAAACTTCTGTATTCAGTCTTTTTTGTTTTGATCAAATAATGTCGTGGCACAATAGATTAGGACATGTTCCTATTAATAAATTCAAAGAACTTTGTCTTGTTTCTTCTAAATGTAATTATTTGAATGTTGAATCATGCATTGTTTGTTCAAAAGATAAACAACGAAAGTTACCATTTCCACATAGTGCATCCATGTCTAAACATTCTTTTAATTTAATTCATGTGGATGTATGGGGTCCCTATAAACATGTTACACATGATGGTTAAAAGTACTTTATAACTATTGTTGATGATCATAGTCGACATACGTGGATTCATTTGTTATCCCATAAACATTATGCTTTCACTCTTCTTAAAGCTTTTGTTAAAATGGTGAAAACTTAGTTCAACAAAGTGGTCAAAGTTATTCGAACTGATAATGCAATGGAATTGGGATCAAGCATAGACGAAGTCTCATTTTTTCAAGATAATGGAATTTTACATCAAAAATCAACACCCTAAAATTGTAGCACCTGGTTCCTGGTATGTATGATTTATCTGAGTATTTTACATTTTTAGCCTTGGACTTGGCGAGTTGTAGGCTAGACTCGCCGAGTAGGGACAGGATTTTGAGCACGTTTAAGTTGGCAACTCGGCAAGTCCATATTCTGGGCTCGGCGAGTCCATCAGTCTGGAAGAAACCCTAATTTCAGGGGTTTGCACCCTATTTAAACCCCGTTTATGCGCCCCAAGTTAGCCTCCTTCACCCTCAGAGCATCATATACCGAACCCTAACCCTCTCCTTGTGATTTGAAGTGTTCTTGTGTTTCTTCCTTGAAGTTTGAAGAAGAGAAGGAAGGAAATACCAAAAGAGAAGGTGGAGAGCAAGAATCTAGGACTTAATCTAGAGTTCATTAAGGTACAATTCGGATCTGTTCTGTTTTTATGCTCAAATCCCCATTAGAACACCATTAAGCTATCTTTGATCCATTTCCAAGCTTGTTAGTAGTATAGGGATCATAATGGGCTGAATAGCTGCTAGATCTGGCTATGTTCGAGTTCCAGAAGCCTAGATCTAATACCTTTATGGGGCCATATTGCATGAAAGCCCTAGATCTACCCCTTTTAGTGTGTTTTGAGCCTTAGAATCCCCATGGATGATTATATACATGTAAAGTTGGAAACTTTATGTGTTAACCGAGTCCTAGGAACCCAGATCTATGAATGGAATGCACTGGATTCAAGTAGAATCGAGTGTAGAGGGATTGCATGTATGCGACTCGACGAGTTGTTCTTCGAACTCGGCGAGTCGAGTCGCGAGTCCCCGATTTTTTCCCATTTTCGAGTAGGCGAGTAGATCAGTGAGCCATAGGTGGACTCAGTGAGTCGGAAGCCAGACTCATCAATGGAGAGACTCAACGAGTCAATGCCCTAAATCGGTGGGTCCAAGGCAATCTTCATAGAACTCGGCGAGTTGTTCATCAACTCGGCGAGTCGAGGACAGAACGTGGTCATCGGATGAAGATTAACTCGATGAGTTGTTCAGACAACTCGGCGAGTTGGATGAAGGACCATTGAGTATTTAGTTAGGAAGAGAAATCGTCGAGTCAATGCCTAACTCTACGAGTAGAGACGGGAGTAAGGTCAATCGACTGGATATGGACTCGACGAGTTGGCAAGCCAACTTGGCGAGTCGGGTCAACTGGAAGTTGAATTTGACTTGACTTTGGTTTGGAATCGGTCAGGGGTAAAATAGTCATTTTACCCTGGATTAGTATCAATGTCTGATTAAGTGTTGTAACGCCTGTGTTTATGGGCTTGCCATTTTTAGCAATGTAATAGTCTAGGTTAACCTCTGTAACCTGTTTTGAAATAATAAAGATTGTATTATTTAAGTATTGTGTGTTTTGTGCTTAATTGCTTAATTATGTGGTTTGATTAATTAAGAATAAAAATAAGCGTCAAAATTTAAGTGTAAAATAAACTTAATATCTTTGAATAATGTTGTAGTAGTTGAAACGAGGTTTCCGAATATATATAGAACGCCCAAATCTGACTTCGTATGAGGAAGTTATGATTTATCGAAGTTTCGGCTTAGCAGTGTGCAGCCCGAAATACTCGATTTGAGATCGAGCGGTTTTTAGCCGAAACAATCTAAACGAGGATCGAAGGTCTCGTTGTTGGCTGCTAATTCTGTTGAGAACATGATTAAGGGAAGAACCACCGTCAAGGTTGAGGTTGGTGAGAAAAGAAAGTTTGAGGGAACATATGGTTCCGGTAAGAAGGGCAAATTTTTGAAATCTGATTCGAAAAAGTTTGGAGGAAAAGGAGGCCAAGCGAATTGGTGTGATAAGTGTAAGAAAAAGCACTTTGGGAAATGTAGCGAGGATGTGACCTGCTACAAGTGTGGAAAGGTTGGAAATTTTGCCAATGAATGTCCGAACAACAAAAGGATGTGTTTTGGTTGTAATGAAGAGGGGCATATTTTGAAAGACTGTCCGAAGAAGAAGGAGGCAACTAGGCCCAACATTCCACTAAAGCCGAAGGCGAGAGCCTTCCAGATGACACTCGAAGCTGCGAAAGATGAAGCTGATGTCGCTTCAGGTACCTTTCTCGTAAATGAATTACCTGCTCAAATTTTGTTTGATTCTGGAGCCAACTACTCCTTTATTTCGCATGAGTTTGGTAGAAAGCTAGCTTTGCCTATTGATAGACTAGATGATGTTTTATTAGTCGAAGTAGCTAGTGGCAAGTTTGTACCTGTTAGCCATCGTATGAAAGACATTTTAATCGACCTTAATGGGAATAAGTTTCATGAGGAATTATTGCCCATCGATCTTAATGGTTTCGACATCGTGTTGGGAATGGATTGGCTTAGCGCTAATGATGCCGAAATTTTATGCAAGAAGAATATAGTTAAAGTAAACCCGCCTGGGAAAGATTCGTTTATGGTGTATGGGGACAAACGCAGAGTAAATTCTGGAATCATTTCTCTAATGAAAGCCAGAAAGTGTTTGACCAAGGGATGTACATCATATTTAGCATTCGTGATAGATGCTAAGAAAGAAAAGAAGGTGATGCAGAGCATTCCAGTGGTGTGTGATTATCCGAAAGTATTTCCCGAAGATCTTCCTGGATTACCACCTGATAGACAAGTAGAGTTCAGAATAGACTTGTTACCAGGAACCACGCCAATAGCAAAAGCACCTTATCGATTAGCACCAACGGAGATGAAGGAGCTGATGATGCAACTTCAGGAGTTATTGGACAAAGGTTTCATTAGACCTAGTTCATCGCCCTGGGGAGCTCCGGTGTTATTTGTGAAGAAGAAAGATGGAAGTATGAGAATGTGCATCGATTACAGAGAGCTAAACAAGACAACAATAAAGAATAGATATCCGTTGCTGAGGATTGATGACCTATTTGATCAATTGCAAGGTTTGAGCTATTTCTCGAAGATCGATCTAAGGTCAGGATATCATCAGCTAAAAGTGAGAGAGCAAGATATCGAGAAGACTGCAATCAGAACTAGATATGGACACTACGAGTTCTTGGTTATGTCATTTGGACTAACCAATGCTCCGGCAGCATTCATGGATTTGATGAATAGGGTTTGTAATCCTTTCCTTGATAAATCCGTGATAGTGTTCATAGACGACATTCTGATTTACTCAAAAAGCCAGGAGGAGCATGGCAGACACTTGCGAGAAGTGTTAGAAGTTTTGAAGCAGGAGAAGCTGTATGCAAAGTTCTCTAAGTGTGATTTTTGGATTCGTGAAGTCCAATTCTTGGGTCACGTGGTCAACCAAGAAGGGATAATGGTTGATCCAGCGAAGATCGAAGCTGTGATGAAGTGGGAACAACCGAAAAGTCCCACGGAGATTCGAAGCTTTTTAGGATTAGCCGGATATTACCGAAGGTTTATCCAAGGCTTTTCTTCGATTGCTACTCCATTGACAGCTTTGACCCACAAAGGAGCTACTTATGCTTGGAGTGATAAGCATAAAGAAGCATTCGAGAAGCTGAAGAAGAAGCTATGCGAGGCACCGATACTTTCTCTACCCGATGGAGTTGAAGACTTCGCTGTCTATAGCGATGCGTCTGGAGTTGGATTGGGTTGTGTTTTGACCCAAAGAGAAAAGGTGGTAGCATATGCGTCTCGACAGCTGAAAGAACATGAAAGGAATTACCCGACTCATGATTTGGAGTTGGCAGCGGTAGTCTTCGCTCTAAAAATATGGAGGCATTACCTCTATGGCACGAAGTGCAAACTTTTTACTGATCATAAGAGTCTCCAATATCTCTTTAATAAGAAGGAATTGAATATGAGGCAACGACGCTGGCTAGAATTACTTAAAGACTACGACTGTGAGATACTTTACCACCCCGGTAAAGCTAATGTTGTTGCTGATGCTCTCAGTCGGAAAGTCAATCTTGAAAGGAAAAGGCCAAGAGCGTTGAGAATTGAAGTTGTCTTGACCATTGTGGAAAGTATAAAGAAAGATCAAGAGGAAGCTTCTGAGAAAAATGACCGAAAGGAGGAACGTTTGGGTAAAACGTTGGTGTTTGGTACAAACGGTCATGGACTGAAGGTATTCCAAGATCATATTTGGGTACCTAAGTCAGGAGGAATCAGGGATCTTTTGATGGAAGAAGCTCACAAAACCATGAACTCAATTCATCCTGGTAGCACTAAAATGTATAGGGACCTGAAACCCTACTACTGGTGGCCGACGATGAAGCTTGATGTTGCAAAGTATGTGGCTGAGTGTGTGACTTGTGCGAGAGTCAAGACACAACATCAGAAACCTTATGGGAGTTTAGAACCATTTCCTGTGCCTATGGGTAAGTGGGAAGACATTGCTATGGACTTTGTCACTAAACTGCCCAGAACAAAGAATGGTCACGACATGATTTGGGTGGTCGTTAATCGATTCACTAAGAGTGTGCATTTCATAGCAGCGAAGGAGAAATGGTCTATGGAAAAGCTTGCAAATTCTTACATGAGGGAAATTGTGAGGCTTCATGGTGTTCCATTAACGATTGTATCGGATCGTGATAGCCGTTTCACCTCAAGGTTTTGGAAAAGTCTACAAGAGGAATTGGGTACCAAGTTATGTTTAAGCACAACTTACCATCCGCAGATTGATGGTCAAAGTGAAAGAACGATACAAACACTTGAAGATATGCTGAGAGCATGTACCTTGGAATTCCTAGGTAATTGGGATGAACATTTACCTTTGGTAGAATTTTCCTATAATAATAGTTTCCACTCGAGCATAAAGATGGCACCTTATCAAGCTTTGTATAGACAGAAGTGTCGTACGCCGTCTTGTTGGCTTGAGGCTGGGGAAAAGCAGTTTATGGGACCAGAGATGGTTCATCAAACTGCTGAAAAGTTGAAAATAATTAGGGAAAGAATGTTAGCAACTCAAGATCGTCAAAAGAGCTATGCTGACAAAAAGCGAAGACCGATGACTTTTGAGATTGGAGATTCGGTTTTGCTTAAAGTCTCGCCGTGGAAGGGACTTATAAGATTTGAAAAAAGGGGAAAGTTGAGTCCAAGGTTTATTGGACCGTTTAAAGTTCTTCAGAGGATTGGGAGCCAAGCTTACAAGCTCAAATTACCCGAGGAACTGAATGGAATTCACAACACTTTTCATGTGTGTTATTTGAGGAAGTTCACGGGAGAAGTTCCCGATATCATTCAAATTTCTGAATTGAGAATTGATGAGAATAAAAGGTTGATTGAAAAACCAGAGGCAATTGTTGACCGAACGACTAAGAAGTTGCGACGCAAAATGGTTGGGTTAGTGCTTGTCCGATGGAAACACACGATTGGGCCGAATCTCACCTGGGAGACGGAGAGTGACATGTTGAGTCACTATCTGCATTTGTTTGTTGATGTGTGATTCCGGGGACGGAATCATTCTAAGGTGGAGAGAATTGTAACGCCTGTGTTTCCGGGCTTGCCATTTTTAGCAATGTAATAGTCTAGGTTAACCTCTGTAACCCATTTTGAAATAATAAAAATTGTATTATTTAAGTATTGTGTGTTTTGTGCTTAATTGTTTAATTATGTGGTTTGATTAATTAAGAATAAAAATAAGCGTCAAAATTTAAGTGTAAAATAAACTTAATATCTTTGAATAATGTTGTAGTAGTTGAAACGAGGTTTCCGAATATATATAGAACGCCCAAATCTGACTTCGTATGAGGAAGTTATGATTTATCGAAGTTTCGGCTTAGCGATGTGCAGCCCGAAATACTCGATTTGAGATCGAGCGGTTTTTAGCCGAAACAATCTAAACGAGGATCGAAGGTCTCGTTGTTGGTATCAAAGCGATAAAAAGGTAGGCGAGAACGGACGTCAAACGAAGAAGTTATGAATTTATAACGAAGTTTTTCTGTCGCGGCCTATTAAAAATAAATAATAAAAATAAATTCAAAATTAGCCGACGGAGTCTAAACGAAAGTTGTAGAGCGTAGTCTCACCTTCGCGTGGATATAAAGAACGTCGAAAACCGAGTTCGTATGAAGAAGATATGAATTTCCGAAGTTTATTAAATATTTTGTATTTAATTTTAAATGGAAAATCCGGTATTATCCGAGGACGAGTCATCGGACTCATCCGAAGTACGCCCCGCGTACACCGAAGGTGTCGACACTCGCAGCAAGTGGCTTGGATGACGCATGCAGTGACGATTTCGGAAGCAGTACGCGCCGCGTACTGCAGTACGCCCCGCGTACTCCGAGGCTCCAGCCTCCTATAAATAGGATCCGAAGGCAGCCGAGTCTTTTGTTCATTTTCTCTCTTCTCTCTCCCGTTTTGTGTCGTTTTGCGTGCCAGAAATACCCCGAAGCCCCGGTATCATACTCAAGCCCCGAGGCAAGTCCCGAGATCCCAAAGATCCCGAGAAGTGCGGTTCCCGAGCCGAAGCTCTTCCCGCGAGAAGTTCGATTTTTGTGAAGATCTTTCAGATCTGCTGAGGATTACTACTTCTGCAAGTCGTAGTGCTGTGCGATCTTCTTCTGATCAAGTGAGTGTATACTACCTTTCATAAACACGATAATAATACAAGTTTGGTTCGAGTGTATTAAGTATATTGTTGTTTATAAGTGTGAGTGTGTAGTTACCTTCTTCTAATAACATTATTATAAAGTATTTTATATAAAATACGTGCTATGTGTATATATTTTTTTGTTATATGTGTGAATGTATATTCACTCTCTTCTATCTCATAGATATGATTTATTCTCTATGAGATATGTGTTATATGTGTGTGTGCCTCATCTGTTATGTGGATTATGTGTTGATTAAAGCATGCTATACAGGTTTTTAAACTATGTATAAAAATGTATATTTTTATCTACTAATATGTTGGGTAGAACATGGGTAGATAGTTGGTGTGTAATAAACAGATGAGAGGCCTTGTTGTTGTTTGATTTAGTCATCTAGCGGAGTTTAGATGACGACCATGGGCTATTCTAGACAGTCTTGTGGAAACATTAGCAGGTTCGCCACCTGTAGGTGTTAATGAACTTGGGTGTTCATTCGCTGTACTCCATCCCCCTCATGGTTGCCTTATTTGACTTATATTGCTGAGGAACCCCCGAAGCATGTGTTGTCGCCCCAATGAAATATTCTTAGACTAGGTCCCTTATGTTAGTTGTTTTAGGGACATAAAGTGAGAATAACGGGAATGGGTAATTGGGTTATTGTTGGTTGGTGAAAATTAAATATGATTATTTATTGTGGGTTGAAAACCCTATATGCTCACCAGGCTCCCAAGCCTGACCCACTCAGTTTTATTTGTATTACAGGAAGTGGCGCGAGGGCATGAGATGGATGAACCATCAGTTGTTTTGTTTACAAGTCTGTATATGTATATATTTGTTGAATGACTTGTAATGTTATCGTTTATGCTTATTGGTCTGTATCGGAACATGACACCCCGAGTTTTGATTATAATGAAAATACATTTCTTTTATGAAATGCTTTGGTAAACATTGTTTTATCATGTTTTGTTTTTGGGAACAAATTCCGCAACTCTTTCAAATCAAAATGATTTACTCTGAAATTATTTTAAAAGCATAAATGAAATCGGTCTTTTCTGGCCGAGATTTTGGGGATGTCACAGTTGGTATCAGAGCATTAGTTTAAGCGAACTAGGAATTTGTAGGATTTCTAGACTTAAACTTAGAATGCTAAGTGGAATTTTGAGATGTGTGTCTGTTGTCTTTTAGACACGAGCACTGGTTTATTTTAGGAAAGTTGCCTAAAATGCTTTATGTGCTAAATGTTATATGTTGCCAAATATGATATTATTTGTTCGGATCTATGGTCTGTTGTCGACCGAATCTAGAAACCTTATGTGTGTAGGATTCTAAGCGTACGTCTACGGTATTAGAACTAGCATGTAAACATTTCGGTGTGATAAGGAAGATTTGAATATCTATCATGATTGAGGATCTAATTTCACCTTATTCGGTGTGTAGATCAAAATGGTGAGAACAAGAAGTGGAGTTGGAAATGCTGATGAAAACAGGAATCAACCACCAGTGATTGAGCAAGTACCTGTCGTAGCAGCAGCACCTGAGCCAATAACCATGGCTGGTGTGCAAATGATGATTCAGACGATGTTGGATCGTCAGATGGATGAAACTAGACGGTTGCTTCATCAGAATCGTGAAGAACTGTCAATTCGTGTGGAGGAGCCTGAATTAAATGAAGGGCACTCGGAAGGTGGAAACTTCAGTGGGTCTATTGGTCAAGCCAACCCACCGATAGTTTGGCAAAACAACCATGATGGAAGGATTGATGGAATGGGATGCAAGTACAAGGACTTTCTAACTTGCAAACCATCGACCTTCAATGGAAAGGAGGATCCGATTGGGGTTATGGATTGGATCTCCGAAATGGAGTTAGCCTTCATGACGTGTGGCTGCAGAGGCAAGTTGCAGACTATCTATGCAGTGCGACAGTTCCGAGGTGGAGCCGTTTGTTGGTGGGACACTCTAGGGAAGACGTTGAGCCCTAATGAGCCACTGCAATTGTCATGGGCAGAATTCTTGGCGCAGTTCAAGCGCAAGTTCTGCTCGGCTCAAAATTTGTTGGAGTTGGAGAACAAGTTCCTGACATTGACAAAAGGCAGCATGTCAGTTGATAAATACACCAATAACTTCACCAATAAGATGGAGTTTGCCTTGCGTATCATCCCAAACGAGTTGACAAAGGTGGACCGGTATGCAAAGGGAATCCCATGGGAGTACGAGGTGCCAGTACGTCAGGCACTTACTCTGGAGGCAGCTATCTAGGCTGCTAATTCTGTTGAGAACATGATTAAGGGAAGAACCACCGTCAAGGTTGAGGTTGGTGAGAAAAGAAAGTTTGAGGGAACATATGGTTCCGGTAAGAAGGGCAAATTTTTGAAATCTGATTCGAAAAAGTTTGGAGGAAAAGGAGGCCAAGCGAATTGGTGTGATAAGTGTAAGAAAAAGCACTTTGGGAAATGTAGCGAGGATGTGACCTGCTACAAGTGTGGAAAGGTTGGAAATTTTGCCAATGAATGTCCGAACAACAAAAGGATGTGTTTTGGTTGTAATGAAGAGGGGCATATTTTGAAAGACTGTCCGAAGAAGAAGGAGGCAACTAGGCCCAACATTCCACTAAAGCCGAAGGCGAGAGCCTTCCAGATGACACTCGAAGCTGCGAAAGATGAAGCTGATGTCGCTTCAGGTACCTTTCTCGTAAATGAATTACCTGCTCAAATTTTGTTTGATTCTGGAGCCAACTACTCCTTTATTTCGCATGAGTTTGGTAGAAAGCTAGCTTTGCCTATTGATAGACTAGATGATGTTTTATTAGTCGAAGTAGCTAGTGGCAAGTTTGTACCTGTTAGCCATCGTATGAAAGACATTTTAATCGACCTTAATGGGAATAAGTTTCATGAGGAATTATTGCCCATCGATCTTAATGGTTTCGACATCGTGTTGGGAATGGATTGGCTTAGCGCTAATGATACCGAAATTTTATGCAAGAAGAATATAGTTAAAGTAAACCCGCCTGGGAAAGATTCGTTTATGGTGTATGGGGACAAACGCAGAGTAAATTCTGGAATCATTTCTCTAATGAAAGCCAGAAAGTGTTTGACCAAGGGATGTACATCATATTTAGCATTCGTGATAGATGCTAAGAAAGAAAAGAAGGTGATGCAGAGCATTCCAGTGGTGTGTGATTATCCGAAAGTATTTCCCGAAGATCTTCCTGGATTACCACCTGATAGACAAGTAGAGTTCAGAATAGACTTGTTACCAGGAACCACGCCAATAGCAAAAGCACCTTATCGATTAGCACCAACGGAGATGAAGGAGCTGATGATGCAACTTCAGGAGTTATTGGACAAAGGTTTCATTAGACCTAGTTCATCGCCCTGGGGAGCTCCGGTGTTATTTGTGAAGAAGAAAGATGGAAGTATGAGAATGTGCATCGATTACAGAGAGCTAAACAAGACAACAATAAAGAATAGATATCCGTTGCTGAGGATTGATGACCTATTTGATCAATTGCAAGGTTTGAGCTATTTCTCGAAGATCGATCTAAGGTCAGGATATCATCAGCTAAAAGTGAGAGAGCAAGATATCGAGAAGACTGCAATCAGAACTAGATATGGACACTACGAGTTCTTGGTTATGTCATTTGGACTAACCAATGCTCCGGCAGCATTCATGGATTTGATGAATAGGGTTTTTAATCCTTTCCTTGATAAATCCGTGATAGTGTTCATAGACGACATTCTGATTTACTCAAAAAGCCAGGAGGAGCATGGCAGACACTTGCGAGAAGTGTTAGAAGTTTTGAAGCAGGAGAAGCTGTATGCAAAGTTCTCTAAGTGTGATTTTTGGATTCGTGAAGTCCAATTCTTGGGTCACGTGGTCAACCAAGAAGGGATAATGGTTGATCCAGCGAAGATCGAAGCTGTGATGAAGTGGGAACAACCGAAAAGTCCCACGGAGATTCGAAGCTTTTTAGGATTAGCCGGATATTACCGAAGGTTTATCCAAGGCTTTTCTTCGATTGCTACTCCATTGACAGCTTTGACCCACAAAGGAGCTACTTATGCTTGGAGTGATAAGCATAAAGAAGCATTCGAGAAGCTGAAGAAGAAGCTATGCGAGGCACCGATACTTTCTCTACCCGATGGAGTTGAAGACTTCGCTGTCTATAGCGATGCGTATGGAGTTGGATTGGGTTGTGTTTTGACCCAAAGAGAAAAGGTGGTAGCATATGCGTCTCGACAGCTGAAAGAACATGAAAGGAATTACCCGACTCATGATTTGGAGTTGGCAGCGGTAGTCTTCGCTCTAAAAATATGGAGGCATTACCTCTATGGCACGAAGTGCAAACTTTTTACTGATCATAAGAGTCTCCAATATCTCTTTAATCAGAAGGAATTGAATATGAGGCAACGACGCTGGCTAGAATTACTTAAAGACTACGACTGTGAGATACTTTACCACCCCGGTAAAGCTAATGTTGTTGCTGATGCTCTCAGTCGGAAAGTCAATCTTGAAAGGAAAAGGCCAAGAGCGTTGAGAATTGAAGTTGTCTCGACCATTGTGGAAAGTATAAAGAAAGATCAAGAGGAAGCTTCTGAGAAAAATGACCGAAAGGAGGAACGTTTGGGTAAAACGTTGGTGTTTGGTACAAACGGTCATGGACTGAAGGTATTCCAAGATCGTATTTGGGTACCTAAGTCAGGAGGAATCAGGGATCTTTTGATGGAAGAAGCTCACAAAACCATGAACTCAGTTCATCCTGGTAGCACTAAAATGTATAGGGACCTGAAACCCTACTACTGGTGGCCGACGATGAAGCTTGATGTTGCAAAGTATGTGGCTGAGTGTGTGACTTGTGCGAGAGTCAAGACACAACATCAGAAACCTTATGGGAGTTTAGAACCATTGCCTGTGCCTATGGGTAAGTGGGAAGACATTGCTATGGACTTTGTCACTAAACTGCCCAGAACAAAGAATGGTCACGACATGATTTGGGTGGTCGTTAATCGATTCACTAAGAGTGTGCATTTCATAGCAGCGAAGGAGAAATGGTCTATGGAAAAGCTTGCAAATTCTTACATGAGGGAAATTGTGAGGCTTCATGGTGTTCCATTAACGATTGTATCGGATCGTGATAGCCGTTTCACCTCAAGGTTTTGGAAAAGTCTACAAGAGGAATTGGGTACCAAGTTATGTTTAAGCACAACTTACCATCCGCAGATTGATGGTCAAAGTGAAAGAACGATACAAACACTTGAAGATATGCTGAGAGCATGTACCTTGGAATTCCTAGGTAATTGGGATGAACATTTACCTTTGGTAGAATTTTCCTATAATAATAGTTTCCACTCGAGCATAAAGATGGCACCTTATCAAGCTTTGTATAGACAGAAGTGTCGTACGCCGTCTTGTTGGCTTGAGGCTGGGGAAAAGCAGTTTATGGGACCAGAGATGGTTCATCAAACTGCTGAAAAGTTGAAAATAATTAGGGAAAGAATGTTAGCAACTCAAGATCGTCAAAAGAGCTATGCTGACAAAAAGCGAAGACCGATGACTTTTGAGATTGGAGATTCGGTTTTGCTTAAAGTCTCGCCGTGGAAGGGACTTATAAGATTTGAAAAAAGGGGAAAGTTGAGTCCAAGGTTTATTGGACCGTTTAAAGTTCTTCAGAGGATTGGGAGCCAAGCTTACAAGCTCAAATTACCCGAGGAACTGAATGGAATTCACAACACTTTTCATGTGTGTTATTTGAGGAAGTTCACGGGAGAAGTTCCCGATATAATTCAAATTTCTGAATTGAGAATTGATGAGAATAAAAGGTTGATTGAAGAACCAGAGGCAATTGTTGACCGAACGACTAAGAAGTTGCGACGCAAAATGGTTGGGTTAGTGCTTGTCCGATGGAAACACACGATTGGGCCGAATCTCACCTGGGAGACGGAGAGTGACATGTTGAGTCACTATCTGCATTTGTTTGTTGATGTGTGATTCCGGGGACGGAATCATTCTAAGGTGGAGAGAATTGTAACGCCTGTGTTTCCGGGCTTGCCATTTTTAGCAATGTAATAGTCTAGGTTAACCTCTGTAACCCATTTTGAAATAATAAAGATTGTATTATTTAAGTATTGTGTGTTTTGTGCTTAATTGTTTAATTATGTGGTTTGATTAATTAAGAATAAAAATAAGCGTCAAAATTTAAGTGTAAAATAAACTTAATATCTTTGAATAATGTTGTAGTAGTTGAAACGAGGTTTCCGAATATATATAGAACGCCCAAATCTGACTTCGTATGAGGAAGTTATGATTTATCGAAGTTTCGGCTTAGCGATGTGCAGCCCGAAATACTCGATTTGAGATCGAGCGGTTTTTAGCCGAAACAATCTAAACGAGGATCGAAGGTCTCGTTGTTGGTATCAAAGCGATAAAAAGGTAGGCGAGAACGGACGTCAAACGAAGAAGTTATGAATTTATAACGAAGTTTTTCTGTCGCGGCCTATTAAAAATAAATAATAAAAATAAATTCAAAATTAGCCGACGGAGTCTAAACGAAAGTTGTAGAGCGTAGTCTCACCTTCGCGTGGATATAAAGAACGTCGAAAACCGAGTTCGTATGAAGAAGATATGAATTTCCGAAGTTTATTAAATATTTTGTATTTAATTTTAAATGGAAAATCCGGTATTATCCGAGGACGAGTCATCGGACTCATCCGAAGTACGCCCCGCGTACACCGAAGGTGTCGACACTCGCAGCAAGTGGCTTGGATGACGCATGCAGTGACGATTTCGGAAGCAGTACGCGCCGCGTACTGCAGTACGCCCCGCGTACTCCGAGGCTCCAGCCTCCTATAAATAGGATCCGAAGGCAGCCGAGTCTTTTGTTCATTTTCTCTCTTCTCTCTCCCGTTTTGTGTCGTTTTGCGTGCCAAAAATACCCCGAAGCCCCGGTATCATACTCAAGCCCCGAGGCAAGTCCCGAGATCCCAAAGATCCCGAGAAGTGCGGTTCCCGAGCCGAAGCTCTTCCCGCGAGAAGTTCGATTTTTGTGAAGATCTTTCAGATCTGCTGAGGATTACTACTTCTGCAAGTCGTAGTGCTGTGCGATCTTCTTCTGATCAAGTGAGTGTATACTACCTTTCATAAACACGATAATAATACAAGTTTGGTTCGAGTGTATTAAGTATATTGTTGTTTATAAGTGTGAGTGTGTAGTTACCTTCTTCTAATAACATTATTATAAAGTATTTTATATAAAATACGTGCTATGTGTATATATTTTTTTGTTATATGTGTGAATGTATATTCACTCTCTTCTATCTCATAGATATGATTTATTCTCTATGAGATATGTGTTATGTGTGTGTGTGCCTCATCTGTTATGTGGATTATGTGTTGATTAAAGCATGCTATACAGGTTTTTAAACTATGTATAAAAATGTATATTTTTATCTACTAATATGTTGGGTAGAACATGGGTAGATAGTTGGTGTGTAATAAACAGATGAGAGACCTTGTTGTTGTTTGATTTAGTCATCTAGCGGAGTTTAGATGACAACCATGGGCTATTCTAGACAGTCTTGTGGAAACATTAGCAGGTTCGCCACCTGTAGGTGTTAATGAACTTGGGTGTTCATTCGCTGTACTCCATCCCCCTCATGGTTGCCTTATTTGACTTATATTGCTGAGGAACCCCCGAAGCATGTGTTGTCGCCCCGATGAAATATTCTTAGACTAGGTCCCTTATGTTAGTTGTTTTAGGGACATAAAGTGAGAATAACGGGAATGGGTAATTGGGTTATTGTTGGTTGGTGAAAATTAAATATGATTATTTATTGTGGGTTGAAAACCCTATATGCTCACCAGGCTCCCAAGCCTGACCCACTCAGTTTTATTTGTATTACAGGAAGTGGCGCGAGGGCATGAGATGGATGAACCATCAGTTGTTTTGTTTACAAGTCTGTATATGTATATATTTGTTGAATGACTTGTAATGTTATCGTTTATGCTTATTGGTCTGTATCGGAACATGACACCCCGAGTTTTGATTATAATGAAAATACATTTCTTTTATGAAATGCTTTGGTAAACATTGTTTTATCATGTTTTGTTTTTGGGAACAAATTCCGCAACTCTTTCAAATCAAAATGATTTACTCTGAAATTATTTTAAAAGCATAAATGAAATCGGTCTTTTCTGGCCGAGATTTTGGGGATGTCACAGTTGGTATCAGAGCATTAGTTTAAGCGAACTAGGAATTTGTAGGATTTCTAGACTTAAACTTAGAATGCTAAGTGGAATTTTGAGATGTGTGTCTGTTGTGTTTTAGACACGAGCACTGGTTTATTTTAGGAAAGTTGCCTAAAATGCTTTATGTGCTAAATGTTATATGTTGCCAAATATGATATTATTTGTTCGGATCTATGGTCTGTTGTCGACCGAATCTAGAAACCTTATGTGTGTAGGATTCTAAGCGTACGTCTACGGTATTAGAACTAGCATGTAAACATTTCGGTGTGATAAGGAAGATTTGAATATCTATCATGATTGAGGATCTAATTTCACCTTATTCGGTGTGTAGATCAAAATGGTGAGAACAAGAAGTGGAGTTGGAAATGCTGATGAAAACAGGAATCAACCACCAGTGATTGAGCAAGTACCTGTCGTAGCAGCAGCACCTGAGCCAATAACCATGGCTGGTGTGCAAATGATGATTCAGACGATGTTGGATCGTCAGATGGATGAAACTAGACGGTTGCTTCATCAGAATCGTGAAGAACTGTCAATTCGTGTGGAGGAGCCTGAATTAAATGAAGGGCACTCGGAAGGTGGAAACTTCAGTGGGTCTATTGGTCAAGCCAACCCACCGATAGTTTGGCAAAACAACCATGATGGAAGGATTGATGGAATGGGATGCAAGTACAAGGACTTTCTAACTTGCAAACCATCGACCTTCAATGGAAAGGAGGATCCGATTGGGGTTATGGATTGGATCTCCGAAATGGAGTTAGCCTTCATGACGTGTGGCTGCAGAGGCAAGTTGCAGACTATCTATGCAGTGCGACAGTTCCGAGGTGGAGCCGTTTGTTGGTGGGACACTCTAGGGAAGACGTTGAGCCCTAATGAGCCACTGCAATTGTCATGGGCAGAATTCTTGGCGCAGTTCAAGCGCAAGTTCTGCTCGGCTCAAAATTTGTTGGAGTTGGAGAACAAGTTCCTGACATTGACAAAAGGCAGCATGTCAGTTGATAAATACACCAATAACTTCACCAATAAGATGGAGTTTGCCTTGCGTATCATCCCAGACGAGTTGACAAAGGTGGACCGGTATGCAAAGGGAATCCCATGGGAGTACGAGGTGCCAGTACGTCAGGCACTTACTCTGGAGGCAGCTATCTAGGCTGCTAATTCTGTTGAGAACATGATTAAGGGAAGAACCACCGTCAAGGTTGAGGTTGGTGAGAAAAGAAAGTTTGAGGGAACATATGGTTCCGGTAAGAAGGGCAAATTTTTGAAATCTGATTCGAAAAAGTTTGGAGGAAAAGGAGGCCAAGCGAATTGGTGTGATAAGTGTAAGAAAAAGCACTTTGGGAAATGTAGCGAGGATGTGACCTGCTACAAGTGTGGAAAGGTTGGAAATTTTGCCAATGAATGTCCGAACAACAAAAGGATGTGTTTTGGTTGTAATGAAGAGGGGCATATTTTGAAAGACTGTCCGAAGAAGAAGGAGGCAACTAGGCCCAACATTCCACTAAAGCCGAAGGCGAGAGCCTTCCAGATGACACTCGAAGCTGCGAAAGATGAAGCTGATGTCGCTTCAGGTACCTTTCTCGTAAATGAATTACCTGCTCAAATTTTGTTTGATTCTGGAGCCAACTACTCCTTTATTTCGCATGAGTTTGGTAGAAAGCTAGCTTTGCCTATTGATAGACTAGATGATGTTTTATTAGTCGAAGTAGCTAGTGGCAAGTTTGTACCTGTTAGCCATCGTATGAAAGACATTTTAATCGACCTTAATGGGAATAAGTTTCATGAGGAATTATTGCCCATCGATCTTAATGGTTTCGACATCGTGTTGGGAATGGATTGGCTTAGCGCTAATGATGCCGAAATTTTATGCAAGAAGAATATAGTTAAAGTAAACCCGCCTGGGAAAGATTCGTTTATGGTGTATGGGGACAAACGCAGAGTAAATTCTGGAATCATTTCTCTAATGAAAGCCAGAAAGTGTTTGACCAAGGGATGTACATCATATTTAGCATTCGTGATAGATGCTAAGAAAGAAAAGAAGGTGATGCAGAGCATTCCAGTGGTGTGTGATTATCCGAAAGTATTTCCCGAAGATCTTCCTGGATTACCACCTGATAGACAAGTAGAGTTCAGAATAGACTTGTTACCAGGAACCACGCCAATAGCAAAAGCACCTTATCGATTAGCACCAACGGAGATGAAGGAGCTGATGATGCAACTTCAGGAGTTATTGGACAAAGGTTTCATTAGACCTAGTTCATCGCCCTGGGGAGCTCCGGTGTTATTTGTGAAGAAGAAAGATGGAAGTATGAGAATGTGCATCGATTACAGAGAGCTGAACAAGGCAACAATAAAGAATAGATATCCGTTGCTGAGGATTGATGACCTATTTGATCAATTGCAAGGTTTGAGCTATTTCTCGAAGATCGATCTAAGGTCAGGATATCATCAGCTAAAAGTGAGAGAGCAAGATATCGAGAAGACTGCAATCAGAACTAGATATGGACACTACGAGTTCTTGGTTATGTCATTTGGACTAACCAATGCTCCGGCAGCATTCATGGATTTGATGAATAGGGTTTTTAATCCTTTCCTTGATAAATCCGTGATAGTGTTCATAGACGACATTCTGATTTACTCAAAAAGCCAGGAGGAGCATGGCAGACACTTGCGAGAAGTGTTAGAAGTTTTGAAGCAGGAGAAGCTGTATGCAAAGTTCTCTAAGTGTGATTTTTGGATTCGTGAAGTCCAATTCTTGGGTCACGTGGTCAACCAAGAAGGGATAATGGTTGATCCAGCGAAGATCGAAGCTGTGATGAAGTGGGAACAACCGAAAAGTCCCACGGAGATTCGAAGCTTTTTAGGATTAGCCGGATATTACCGAAGGTTTATCCAAGGATTTTCTTCGATTGCTACTCCATTGACAGCTTTGACCCACAAAGGAGCTACTTATGCTTGGAGTGATAAGCATAAAGAAGCATTCGAGAAGCTGAAGAAGAAGCTATGCGAGGCACCGATACTTTCTCTACCCGATGGAGTTGAAGACTTCGCTGTCTATAGCGATGCGTCTGGAGTTGGATTGGGTTGTGTTTTGACCCAAAGAGAAAAGGTGGTAGCATATGCGTCTCGACAGCTGAAAGAACATGAAAGGAATTACCCGACTCATGATTTGGAGTTGGCAGCGGTAGTCTTCGCTCTAAAAATATGGAGGCATTACCTCTATGGCACGAAGTGCAAACTTTTTACTGATCATAAGAGTCTCCAATATCTCTTTAATCAGAAGGAATTGAATATGAGGCAACGACGCTGGCTAGAATTACTTAAAGACTACGACTGTGAGATACTTTACCACCCCGGTAAAGCTAATGTTGTTGCTGATGCTCTCAGTCGGAAAGTCAATCTTGAAAGGAAAAGGCCAAGAGCGTTGAGAATTGAAGTTGTCTCGACCATTGTGGAAAGTATAAAGAAAGATCAAGAGGAAGCTTCTGAGAAAAATGACCGAAAGGAGGAACGTTTGGGTAATACGTTGGTGTTTGGTACAAACGGTCATGGACTGAAGGTATTCCAAGATCGTATTTGGGTACCTAAGTCAGGAGGAATCAGGGATCTTTTGATGGAAGAAGCTCACAAAACCATGAACTCAATTCATCCTGGTAGCACTAAAATGTATAGGGACCTGAAACCCTACTACTGGTGGCCGACGATGAAGCTTGATGTTGCAAAGTATGTGGCTGAGTGTGTGACTTGTGCGAGAGTCAAGACACAACATCAGAAACCTTATGGGAGTTTAGAACCATTGCCTGTGCCTATGGGTAAGTGGGAAGACATTGCTATGGACTTTGTCACTAAACTGCCCAGAACAAAGAATGGTCACGACATGATTTGGGTGGTCGTTAATCGATTCACTAAGAGTGCGCATTTCATAGCAACGAAGGAGAAATGGTCTATGGAAAAGCTTGCAAATTCTTACATGAGGGAAATTGTGAGGCTTCATGGTGTTCCGTTAACGATTGTATCGGATCGTGATAGCCGTTTCACCTCAAGGTTTTGGAAAAGTCTACAAGAGGAATTGGGTACCAAGTTATGTTTAAGCACAACTTACCATCCGCAGATTGATGGTCAAAGTGAAAGAACGATACAAACACTTGAAGATATGCTGAGAGCATGTACCTTGGAATTCCTAGGTAATTGGGATGAACATTTACCTTTGGTAGAATTTTCCTATAATAATAGTTTCCACTCGAGCATAAAGATGGCACCTTATCAAGCTTTGTATAGACAGAAGTGTCGTACGCCGTCTTGTTGGCTTGAGGCTGGGGAAAAGCAGTTTATGGGACCAGAGATGGTTCATCAAACTGCTGAAAAGTTGAAAATAATTAGGGAAAGAATGTTAGCAACTCAAGATCGTCAAAAGAGCTATGCTGACAAAAAGCGAAGACCGATGACTTTTGAGATTGGAGATTCGGTTTTGCTTAAAGTCTCGCCGTGGAAGGGACTTATAAGATTTGAAAAAAGGGGAAAGTTGAGTCCAAGGTTTATTGGACCGTTTAAAGTTCTTCAGAGGATTGGGAGCCAAGCTTACAAGCTCAAATTACCCGAGGAACTGAATGGAATTCACAACACTTTTCATGTGTGTTATTTGAGGAAGTTCACGGGAGAAGTTCCCGATATAATTCAAATTTCTGAATTGAGAATTGATGAGAATAAAAGGTTGATTGAAGAACCAGAGGCAATTGTTGACCGAACGACTAAGAAGTTGCGACGCAAAATGGTTGGGTTAGTGCTTGTCCGATGGAAACACACGATTGGGCCGAATCTCACCTGGGAGACGGAGAGTGACATGTTGAGTCACTATCTGCATTTGTTTGTTGATGTGTGATTCCGGGGACGGAATCATTCTAAGGTGGAGAGAATTGTAACGCCTGTGTTTCCGGGCTTGCCATTTTTAGCAATGTAATAGTCTAGGTTAACCTCTGTAACCCATTTTGAAATAATAAAGATTGTATTATTTAAGTATTGTGTGTTTTGTGCTTAATTGTTTAATTATGTGGTTTGATTAATTAAGAATAAAAATAAGCGTCAAAATTTAAGTGTAAAATAAACTTAATATCTTTGAATAATGTTGTAGTAGTTGAAACGAGGTTTCCGAATATATATAGAACGCCCAAATCTGACTTCGTATGAGGAAGTTATGATTTATCGAAGTTTCGGCTTAGCGATGTGCAGCCCGAAATAATCAATTTGAGATCGAGCGGTTTTTAGCCGAAACAATCTAAACGAGGATCGAAGGTCTCGTTGTTGGTATCAAAGCGATAAAAAGGTAGGCGAGAACGGACGTCAAACGAAGAAGTTATGAATTTATAACGAAGTTTTTCTGTCGCGGCCTATTAAAAATAAATAATAAAAATAAATTCAAAATTAGCCGACGGAGTCTAAACGAAAGTTGTAGAGCGTAGTCTCACCTTCGCGTGGATATAAAGAACGTCGAAAACCGAGTTCGTATGAAGAAGATATGAATTTCCGAAGTTTATTAAATATTTTGTATTTAATTTTAAATGGAAAATCCGGTATTATCCGAGGACGAGTCATCGGACTCATCCGAAGTACGCCCCGCGTACACCGAAGGTGTCGACACTCGCAGCAAGTGGCTTGGATGACGCATGCAGTGACGATTTCGGAAGCAGTACGCGCCGCGTACTGCAGTACGCCCCGCGTACTCCGAGGCTCCAGCCTCCTATAAATAGGATCCGAAGGCAGCCGAGTCTTTTGTTCATTTTCTCTCTTCTCTCTCCCGTTTTGTGTCGTTTTGCGTGCCAGAAATACCCCGAAGCCCCGGTATCATACTCAAGCCCCGAGGCAAGTCCCGAGATCCCAAAGATCCCGAGAAGTGCGGTTCCCGAGCCGAAGCTCTTCCCGCGAGAAGTTCGATTTTTGTGAAGATCTTTCAGATCTGCTGAGGATTACTACTTCTGCAAGTCGTAGTGCTGTGCGATCTTCTTCTGATCAAGTGAGTGTATACTACCTTTCATAAACACGATAATAATACAAGTTTGGTTCGAGTGTATTAAGTATATTGTTGTTTATAAGTGTGAGTGTGTAGTTACCTTCTTCTAATAACATTATTATAAAGTATTTTATATAAAATACGTGCTATGTGTATATATTTTTTTGTTATATGTGTGAATGTATATTCACTCTCTTCTATCTCATAGATATGATTTATTCTCTATGAGATATGTGTTATGTGTGTGTGTGCCTCATCTGTTATGTGGATTATGTGTTGATTAAAGCATGCTATACAGGTTTTTAAACTATGTATAAAAATGTATATTTTTATCTACTAATATGTTGGGTAGAACATGGGTAGATAGTTGGTGTGTAATAAACAGATGAGAGACCTTGTTGTTGTTTGATTTAGTCATCTAGCGGAGTTTAGATGACGACCATGGGCTATTCTAGACAGTCTTGTGGAAACATTAGCAGGTTCGCCACCTGTAGGTGTTAATGAACTTGGGTGTTCATTCGCTGTACTCCATCCCCCTCATGGTTGCCTTATTTGACTTATATTGCTGAGGAACCCCCGAAGCATGTGTTGTCGCCCCGATGAAATATTCTTAGACTAGGTCCCTTATGTTAGTTGTTTTAGGGACATAAAGTGAGAATAACGGGAATGGGTAATTGGGTTATTGTTGGTTGGTGAAAATTAAATATGATTATTTATTGTGGGTTGAAAACCCTATATGCTCACCAGGTTCCCAAGCCTGACCCACTCAGTTTTATTTGTATTACAGGAAGTGGCGCGAGGGCATGAGATGGATGAACCATCAGTTGTTTTGTTTACAAGTCTGTATATGTATATATTTGTTGAATGACTTGTAATGTTATCGTTTATGCTTATTGGTCTATATCGGAACATGACACCCCGAGTTTTGATTATAATGAAAATACATTTCTTTTATGAAATGCTTTGGTAAACATTGTTTTATCATGTTTTGTTTTTGGGAACAAATTCCGCAACTCTTTCAAATCAAAAGGATTTACTCTGAAATTATTTTAAAAGCATAAATGAAATCGGTCTTTTCTGGCCGAGATTTTGGGGATGTCACAAGTGTTTTATGGGAATATAGTCAAGGAATCACCGGAGCAGCTGTCAGACATTTGTGGATCAGCTTTTCAGCAGTCAGCCTTTTGAGGTGAGTTACCTTCCATTAAGGGTGGGTCTAAGGCCACAATGCCGGCCCACCAAGTAGGAGTATTTTAGAAGATGATTGTCTTTTTGATAATTATCTTGGTATGGATACGTGTTTGGTTATGAGATATATCTTTATGATATGTTATGTGTATGGTAGGGATAGTTTTCCCCTGACAGTGGTCTTTAGGACCGAAGAGTAGGTCACTACTCGGATATGCCTGATTGTATGCTTATAACTTGTTGTTGTATGTTAGTAGTAGGGGGTGGAATAGTCCCCAGTTACCGGTTGAAAGATACTGATGATGATTACTGGTTGAAAGATACCGATGATGAATATCGGTTGAAAGATACCGATGATGAATACCGGTTGAAAGATACCGATGATGAATACCGGTTGAAAGATACCGATGATGATTACCGGTTGAAAGATACCGATGGTATTGTATGGTATGTGGTATGATGGGGTAACTCACTAAGCTTCGTGCTTACTGTTTTAATTGTGGTTTCAAGTACCTCTTCGTCAAAGGGGAAAGAGCCGGCGGCGTAGCGGCGCATCACACACATGATTTCCGCATGGGATTTTCTGGGATCGTACTCTGATTTTCTTGTTTCCGATGATATCGTTTTGAGACATGACCTTATGTTTTATAATTAATGTAAGTTTGACAATGTTTTAGCAACACGCTTTATTACATGCTAAATTCTATAAATGAAATTTTTGGCCTCGAAATTTGGGATGTTACAAGTTGGTATCAGAGCCCTGGTTTGAGGGATTCGGACACACTTTCGGGGGTGTCTGGACTCAATCCGAGGGACTAAATTTTTTTTTAATGAAAATGGTTTTCTAAAATCTAAAATGGCAAGTTTTAAGAAAGACGAAGTGTGTGATGCGTGTGACCAGCCGGGCTCAAGTAAGTTTTCCCCAAGATACCCATACTTGTTATGTTATGTTGTATGGTTTTGATTCAGAAAATTGCATGCTAGAATAGGACTAAGGATCTAGGAGGATGCCTTGTGTGCCTGAGATATGATTTTGAGAATTGCATGCTAGCTAGGGCTAAGGATCTAGGAAGGATGCCTTATATGCCTGTTGTATGAGTTGTATGCTAGGACTGTTTAGTCAGTAGGATGGCCTGTGTAGGTTATGCCTGGTTTGGTTACTCAACGCATGAATGCTGCTTGCTTTGCGCTATAGGGGGGTTCTGGCCAACTTCGACTAACTAGTGAACGGATATGTAACGGTATCCGCAAGCTAATTAGGGGGACGCGGTAAGGACTCCTAATGCAACTGATGGCGGGGAGTAGGTCTGAGAGTTCCCTAGGGAAGCCTAGGATATGATTAGTGGAAAGAGCATCGGTGAAAGGGACCTAGTGAAGTCGAGGCAATCCTTGGGGAAAGTACGGATAGATGTGGAAGGTAGTATGTTGATGATGGGTTACGCGAGTTCATCACGTCTGAGATTACGAGAGGTATCCTTGAGGCGACCCCGGTCATTTTCGGGTCGATCAAGGAAGGGATTATCAAGCTGATGGAGGATCGCCTCCGGGCATTCAGGAGTGATCTGGTGTCTAGCCAGGTGGGTACCCGTACGCTGTCCTTTAAGGACTTCCGCGGGAGTGGTGCACCGGATTTTCATGGGGTGAAGGACCCTATTGCTGCTAGGATATGGATCGCAGACATCGAGTCAGCGCAACTGACGAGCTTCTTCTCGGAAAGGTCAAAGGTCTGTTTCGCTGCAGGATGTTTGAGGGATAGAGCCAGGGATTGGTGGGAGTTGATTGGCGATATGTTGGGAGCCCCAGCCATTGAGGCTATGACATGGTTAGATTTCGTGACTCGATTTAGAGCTGAGTTTGCACCAGCTGTGGAGCTTCAGCAACTGGCCAGAGAGTTTTTGGATATGAGACATACTACGGAGACTGTGGCAGCAATCACCGCCAAGTTCCGGGAGAGGGCCTTGTTGGTACCCCAGTATGCGGGGGATGACGATATGAGGAGGACCCGATACCATGACATGCTACGGGCTGATATTCGGGAGCATGTTAGTTTCTCTGCTTGCCCTACCCTGGAGTCCATGATTGCCAGGGCTAGGGAGAGAGAGATTGATTTGGAGCACATACGGAAGAGGAAGGCCGCTGAGGGGCAGACGATGGGGGCTTCGGGGAAGAAGCCCAAGGGACCCGATGGTAGGCTGAAAGGCCAAACGTGGCGAGACCACTGTGGGAAATGCGGTCGGGCACATGAAGGAGTTTGTCGCACTGGGTCGGGTTCAGGCTGCTATAAGTGCGGCAAGGTTGGGCATTTTGGCAGAGATTGTACTGCCCCTGCTTTTGCGATTCAGACATCAGACCTGATTTGCTTCCATTGCAATCAGAGGGGCCATAAAAAGGCCAATTGTCCCAGGTTGACAGCACCAGCAGCAGCAGCAGCGCCGGCAGTGGCGCCAGCATCAGCGACAACATGAGTTATGGATGGCCGGAAGGTCAAGTTGGAGGCTCCAGTGGTTCGGAGTCGAGCATTTCAGCTGACAGCCGAGGAGGCACGCGCTACACCCGATATGGTGACGGGTATGATTCTTTCCCTCTGATTTATTTGTATGATGTTATGATATTGATATGTGCCCTCTGTATATGTGTTTAGGATCGTTCCATGTGAACGGTATCCCAGTTCAGGTATTGTTTGATTCGGGTGCTACCCGATCATTTGTCTCTCTTGCACTTAGCAAGAAGTTTCCTGAGTCTTCGGGCATGTTGGACTGTCCTCTAGAGGTCGAGATTGCAGACGACCGATCAGTGCGAGCATCGGAGGTCTACCGAGATTGTGTTTTGTGGTTGTTCGAGGAACGTTACCTGGTAGACCTGGTTCCCATACCATTACGGGGGAACAAGGTTATTATAGGCATGGATTGGTTGTGCCCCAATGGGGCAGTGATAGATTGTGCACATCAGTTGGTACGGATCAGGACGCCAAGTGGGGGAGAGTTGGTAGTTCAGGGCGAGAGGCCACAACGAGGACCAACTGTATGTTCAGCAGCGAGAGCCAGGCGCTACCTTCAGCAGGGTTGCGCAGGGTATATCGCTTATGTTATGGACACCCGGGAGGCGGGAGTTAATGGATGTATTTCCTAAGGAGTTTCCTGGGATACCTCCGGAGAGGCAGGTGGATTTAGGATCGACTTGGTCCCTGGCGCGGCTCCGTAGCCAAGGCGCCGTATCGGTTGGCTCCTCCTGAGATGCAGGAGTTGTCTACACAGCTGTGGGAGCTGTTATACAAGGGATTCATTATACCGAGCTAGATTCACCCTGGGGAACCCCGATTCTGTTTGTAAAAAAGAAGGACGGGTCACATTGGATGTGTATAGACTACCGGGAGCTGAACAAGGTAACGGTGAAGAACCATTACCCACTCCCGAGGATCGATGACCTCTTTGACCAGCTTCAGGGACATCTTGGTTCTCCAAGATTGATTTGCGATCAGGGTATCATCAGATGACGGTCAGAGAGAAGGATGTGCAGAAGACTGCTTTTCGTACACGCTATGGTCATTACGAGTTTGTGGTGATGCCTTTCGGGCTCACCAATGCTCCTGCCGCGTTCATGGATCTCATGAATCGCGTGTGTCGGCCGATGTTGGATCGGTCCGTGATTGTTTTCATTAACGATATCTTGGTTTATTCCAAGACGCGATAGCAGCATGAGGAGCACTTGCGTGAGGTTCTGAGTACTTTGAGGAGGGATAGCTTATATGCTAAGTTCTCCAAGTGTGAGTTCTGGTTGCGCGAGGTGCAGTTTCTGGGGCACCTTGTCAACCAGGACGGGATATCAGTGGATCCAACCAAGGTGGAGGCCGTGATGAGATGGGAGGTCCCGAGGTCTCCATCTGAGATTCGGAGCTTCCTACGATTGGTAGGCTACTATCGGAGATTTATTCAGGACTTCTCCCAGATAGCCGTACCTCTGACCGGGCTGACGAGGAAAGCCGTGGTTTTTCGTTGGGGGCCCGAGCAGCAGGCCGCATTTGAGACGTTGAGACAGAGATTGTGTGAGGCACCAATCTTTTCCCTGTCAGAGGGCATGGAGGATTTTGTTGTGTACTGTGATGCATCCATCTCGGGTTTTGGCGCAATGTTGTTGCAGAGAGGGCACGTTATTGCTTACGCTTCGAGGCAGCTGAAGCCTCACGAGGCGAACTACCCGACGCATGATTTGGAGCTGGGGGCAGTTGTGTTCGCCCTCAAGATTTGGCGTCATTACCTCTATGGGGTTCGTTGTACCATTTACACGGACCACAAGAGCCTAGGGTATCTCATGGACCAGCCGAATCTGAATATGAGGCAGCGTCGGTGGCTTGACGTGGTAAAGGATTATGATTGTGAGATCCGTTACCATCCGGGGAAAGCCAATGTGGTGGCTGACGTGCTTAGCCACAAGGCAGCACCGATCCGAGATACCTGCCTGAGGATGACAGTGGTGACTCCGCTTTTGGAGCGGATTCGGGAGGCCCAGCAGGAGGTTATGAAAGAGGAACATCGGAAGAGTGAGCAGATTGTGGGGCAAGGTTTCCTCCTTCGACTATGATAGCCGAGGGTTGTTGACTCTTCACCATAGGGTGTGGGTCCCTTATCATGGAGGCGTGCGCCAGGTTCTGATGGAGGAGGCGCACAAATCCCGGTTCTCCATTCATCCCGGGGCGACGAAGATGTATAGGGATCTCCGTCTGGACTATTGGTGGCCCTGCATGAAGCAGGTTATAGCTTGGTACGTGGAGCGGTGCTTGACTTGCAGGAAGGTCAAGGCCGAGCACCAGAGGCCCCACGGCAAGATGCAGCCGTTGGAGATTCCGTTGTGGAAATGGGAAGACATCATGATGGATTTTATCACCAAGCTTCCCAGGACCGCGCGGGGAGTGGATTCGATCTGGGTCATCGTTGATCGATTGATCAAGAGCGCCCGCTTTATCCCGATTCAGGAGAGCATCTCGGCCGAGAAAGTGGCCGATATCTATATATCAGGGAAGTGGTGGCGCGACACAGAGTGCTAGTTTCGGTGATTTCGGACAGAGATGTACGGTTTACTTCCAGGTTCTGGAAGAAGTTCCATGACGAGCTGGGTACTCGTCTGCATTTTAGCACTGCTTTTCACCCGCAGACAGATGGTCAGAGTGAAAGGACCATCCAGACTCTGGAGGATATGCTGCGGGCATGTGTGCTGGACTTCGGTGGTAGCTGGGATACCTATCTTCCTTTGGCTGAGTTCTCATACAACAACAGCTACCACACAAGTATTGACTGTCCTCCTTTTGAGATGTTATACGGAAGGAGGTGCAGGACCCCGATATGTTGGGGTGAGGTAGACCAGAGGGTCATGGGGAGCACCGAAGTGGTGCTCAAGACGACCGAGAGGATTCAACGGGTTCGGAGCAGGCTTCAGACTGCTCAGATTCGGCAGAAGAGTTACGCCGACAAGCGTCGATCAGACCTGGAATTCTAGGTCGGGGATATGGTTCTCCTGAAGGTGACGCCATGGAAGGGCATCATCCGATTCAGGAAACGGGGCAAGTTGGGCCCCAGATACATTGGACCTTTCAGGGTCCTAGCCCGGGTGGGCAAGGTGGCATATAGGTTGGATCTGCCAGCCGAAATCAGTCAGATACACAACACTTTCCATGTTTCTCAGTTGCGAAAGTGACTGGTGGACGACTCAACGGTGGTACCCCTGGAGGATATTCAGGTCGATGGTAGCCTGAATTACATTGAGCGACCAGTGGCAATCCTCGACCGGAAGTCGAGGGATCTGAGGAACAAGAGGGTGGAACTTGTGAAGGTGCAATGGCAGCACCGGAAGGGTTCGGAGTGGAATTGGGATCCGGTGAAGGAAATGATGGAGCATTACCCCGAGCTATTTCAGGATCGAGCAACAGACTTTGAGGACGAAGTCTAAAATAAGCAGGGGAGATTTGTAGCACCTGGTTCCTGGTATGTATGATTTATCTGAGTATTTTACATTTTTAGCCTTGGACTCGGCGAGTCGTAGGCTAGACTTGCCGAGTAGGGACAGGATTTTGAGCACGTTTAAGTTGGCGACTCGGCGAGTCCATCAGTCTGGAAGAAACCCTAATTTCAGCGGTTTTCACCCTATTTAAACCCCCTTTATGCGCCCCAAGTTAGCCTCCTTCACCCTCAGAGCATCATATACCGAACCCTAACCCTCTCCTTGTGATTTGAAGTGTTCTTGTATTTGTTCCTTGAAGTTTGAAGAAGATAAGGAAGGAAAGACCAAAAGAGAAGGTGGAGAGCAAGAATCTAGGACTTAATCCAGAGTTCATTGAGGTAGAATTCAGATCTTTTCTGTTTTTATGCTCAAATCCCCATTAGAACACCATTAAGCTATCTTTGATCCATTTCCAAGCTTGTTAGTAGTATAGAGATCATAATGGGTTGAATAGCTGCTAGATCTGGCTATGTTCGAGTTCCAGAAACCTAGATCTAATACCTTTATGGGGCCATATTGCATGAAAGCCCTAGATCTACCCCTTTTAGTGTGTTTTGAGCCTTAGAATCCCCATGGATGATTATATACACGTAAAGTTGGAAACTTTACGTGTTAACCGAGTCCTAGGAACCCAGATCTATGAATGGAATGCACTGGATTCAAGTAGAATCGAGTGTATAGGGATTGCATGTATGCAACTCGGCGAGTTATTTTTCGAACTCGGCGAGTCGAGTCGCGAGTCCCCGATTTTTTCCCATTTTCGAGTAGGCGAGTAGATCAGTGAGCCATAGGTGGACTCAGTGAGTCGGAAGCCAGACTCATCAATGGAGGGACTCAACGAGTCAATGCCCTAAATCGGTGGGTCCAAGGCAATCTTCATAGAACTCGGCGAGTTGTTCATCAACTCGGCGAGTCGAGGACAGAACGTGGTCATCGGATGAAGATTAACTCGATGAGTTGTTCATACAACTCGGCGAGTTGGATGAAGGACCATTGAGTATTCAGTTAGGAAGAGAACTCGTCGAGTCAATGCCTAACTTGACGAGTAGAGACGGGAGTAAGGTCAATCGACTGGATATGGACTCGACGAGTTGGCAAGCCAACTCTGCGTGTCGGGTCAACTAGAAGTTGACTTTGACTTGACTTTGGTTTGGATACGGTCAGGGGTAAAATAGTCATTTTACCCTAGGATTAGTATCAATGTCTGATTAAGTGTTTTATGGGAATCTAGCTGGGGAATCACCGGAGTAGCTGTCAGACATTTGCGGATCAGCTTTTCAGCAGTGAGCCTTTTGAGGCGAGTTACCTTCCAGTAAGGGTGGGTCTAAGGCCACAATGCCGGCCCACCAAGTAGGAGTATTTTAGAAGATGATTGTCTTTGTGATAATTATCTTGGTATGGATACATGTTTGGTTATGAGATATATCTGTATGATATGTTATGTGTATGGTAGGGATAGTTTTCCCTTGACAGTGGTCTTTAGGACCGAAGTGTAGGTCAGTACTCGGATATGCCTGATTGTATGCTTATAACTTGTTGTTGTATGTTAGTAGTAGGGGGTGGAATAGACCCCAGTTACCGGTTGAAAGATACCGATGATGATTACCGGTTGAAAGATACCGGTGATGAATACCAGTTGAAAGATACCGATGATGAATACCGGTTGAAAGATACCGACGATGATTACCGGTAGAAAGATACCGATGGTATTGTATGGTATGTGGTATGATGGGGGAACTCACTAAGCTTCGTGCTTACACTTTTAATTGTGGTTTCAGGTACCTCTTCGTCAAAGGGGAAAGAGCCGGCGGCATAGCGGCTCACACACATGACTTCCGCACAGGATTTTCTGGGATCGTACTCCGATTTTCTTGTTTCTGATGATATCGTTTTGAGACATGACCTTATGTTTTATAATTAATGTAACTTTGACAATGTTTTAGCAACACGCTTTATTACATGCTAAATTCTAAAAATGAAATTTTTAGCCTCGAAATTTGGGATGTTACAATAATCCTCAACAAAATTGGGTTGTTGAAAGAAAACACCAGCATATTCTTTACTTTCAATCTAGGATTGGTATTGCTTATTGGGGAGAATGTGTGAAGACTACCACTCATTTGATTAATCGAATGCCTTCTAAAGTCTTAAACGGTCTCAGTCCTTTTCAAGAATTATACAAAGAAGAACCTAACTTGACTTCATTAATGAGTTTTGGATATTTATGTTATGTTTCATCCATCACCAGATCAAGAGACAAGTTTATGCCTCGGGTACATCCTTTGTATTTCCTTGGTTATCCACATGGATAAAAGGCTTATCGCGTATTAGATTTAGTAACTAAATCTATTTCAGTCTCAAGAGATGTTAAATTTTATAAGACAATTTTTCCGTTACATTCTTCCAATCCTAAATCCACATTTCCATCCATAGACTCTTATATTCCAACATCTTTTGATGATAATTCCAATTCTACCCCTGATGACGTTATTACCAGTAGTCCAACTGATTCCCTGGCATCTACTTCTTCTGATCCCCCATTAATACGAACTACAAGAATTACTCGACCTCCTGCTCATTTAAAAAATTACATTTGCAAAAATACTATCTCAAATAGTATTTGCTCTCATACAATAACCAATTTATGTATTGGTTTATCTTCTTCCCATGCATAGAGCTATTCTATGAATGTTACCAACAATTCCTCCTCTTATATTCCTCATGAATACGAGCCTGCTTTTTATCATGAAGCTAAAGGAAAACCGCAATGGGAAGAAGCTATGCAGAAAGAATTAAAAGCTTTACATGATAATCAAACTTGGCATATGGTCAAATTGCCTAAAGGAAAACGACCCATTGCTTGTAGATGGGTATTCAAGATCAAATTTGGGCAGATGGTAGTATTGAAAGACATAAAGCACGGTTAGTAGCCAAAGGCTTCAGTCGAAAACAAGACATTGATCATCATGAAACATTTTCACCAGTTGTTAAATTCACTACTGTACGATGCATGGTTACTTTAGCAATAAAAAGAGGATGTCATGTTCATCAATTTGATGTTAACAACGCTTTTTTGCAAGGTGATTTACACGAGGAAGTGTATATGCGTGTGCCACCTGGTTATTCTATTTCATTTCCTTCTTTGGTGTGCAAACTCAGAAAATATCTATACGGCTTAAAACAAGCATCAAGATAGTGGTATGATAAGCTTTCATCTGTTCTTTTTCTCAAGGGATATTATAGGTCTTCGAATGATTATTCTTTGTTCATCAAAAAGAATATTCATAATATTGTGAATGTTGCCTTTTACGTTGATGACATTTTAGTCACTAGCAATAATGAAGCAAAAATTACTTCTTTAAAGCAATCTCTTCATACACAGTTCCAAATTAAAGATTTGGGATACATTCATTATTTTATGGGTCTTGAATTTAACAACATTGATCAAGGAATGGTTGTTCATCAACAAAAATATATCAAGGAATTGTTGTCTGCTTATTCCATGGATGATCAACCTATTGCTACTACTCTTTTACCATCTAAAACTCATTTATTACCCTTAATGGATGATGTTTTACCAGACCCTACAATTTATCAACAACTCATTGGAAAAATAAATTTTTTGCTTCATACTCGACCCAATTTAGCATACATAGTTCAACATTTAAGTCAGTTTAATCAAACTCCTTGTCATGCTCATTATAATGCCACTCTACATGTGTTGAGATATCTTAAAGGCACAATCTTTCAAGGGTTATTCTTCAATAAAATCCTACTTTCAATATTGAATCTTTTTGTGATTCAGATTGGGCTTCATGTCCTATAACCAGACGAAGTGTAGTGGTTTCTTCATCATGTTTGGAAATGCACCAATATCTTGGAAAATCAAAGAAGCAAGTGACAGTGTCCTTATCATCTGCAGAAGCCTAATACAGATCCATGAGACGAGTGTGTGCTAAATTGGCTTGGCTTAGTCGACTTTTATCTGAATTTGAAGTTGACAATATTACCCTTACACCTCTTAAATGTGAAAATCAAGCTGCGATTTACATTGCCAACAATCTTGTTTATCATGAACGCACTAAACATATTGAATTGGATTGTCATTTTGTCCAGGAAAAACTTCAAGCTAGTTTGATTTCTTTATCTCATGTTAATACTAAACAACAATTAGCCGATGTGTTTATTAAATCGCTATATGGACCACAACATCAATATGTTACTTCCAAGCTTGGGCTTCTTTCACATCCTCCAACTTGAGGGGGGTGTTAGATTTCTGTTATATTCGTTATTTCGTTCAAGGGTATTTCAGTCATTTAACATTGAGTTAGTTAATTTGTTCGATAGAGTAGCTTCTTGTTAATCAGCTATATATAATCATCTTTGTAATAGTTTCTGAAGTTTGATGAGAAAATTCAATTATTCTCTTCATTCATCGATTCTCTTTCATCAAAGTTAACATTACACGATAGTAGAAAAAAATTCAAAAATTTATGCACTACGTATAGAATATATCAGGCGTTGGCGATGTCACTACGGGCATCGTAACAAAACCGTCGCTGGGTGAGTATGTGCCGAAATGCCCATGAGGGCTCGTTAGTATGTATGTAAACTATATATATATATATATATATATATATATATATATATATATACACACACACACACACACATATAGTGGCAGAGCTTAAACAAATTATTTGCGTGGGGGGGGGGGACTAAAACTATAGTCCTTAAAAAAACAGCAGGGGCCAAAGCCTAAATTTTATATTTTCATGTCTAATATATATAAGATATAGTGGGTAAAACTAGTTATAAGCAAAAAAACAGGGGGGGGGGGGGCACAGCCCTCCTAGCCCTTAATATCCTCCGCCCGTGTATATTATAAGTTCTAAATTTTAATTACTAAGGTTTGTTGTTGTTATGACTCCTTGACAACGACACATAATCAAATCTCAAGACCTGAAGATGGAAACCCGAAAGACCAAGCAAGGTGTAACACCCAGATTATGAGTGAGTTTGTGAAAACAAAGATCTATGCAGACAAGGTTTGAAAACTCAAACTTTAAATTAACTTAAGATCAATGTCTTCTACTAATAGGTGTCCAATCAAGTCTGGTAAACCAATATTGTCTCGGAATTAAGAATTTCAACAAAGTGCTAAAAGTAAATAAATAATTAGTATGAACAGTGTAAAGAGATTCAAGAACAATAAGAATAATAGAGAGAATGATTAACTGAATGATTCTTGGTATTGAAGAGAAAGGTGAATATTTCACTCATGCGTACATAACATAGAGGTTACAACTCCTTAAATAGATTAGGAGTGATAATAAGATAAATCTAATAAAGTGTGTGGACTAAAAGACATCTAAAGATCAACAGAATAACGCAACCACTTCTGTTTATCTTGTCCCACGTACTATACTATCAAACAATAACTACATAACAAACTAGTAATTGGAACATTAAATGCACATTACAAACTGAAAATAACAAATAAAACAAGATGCATCTCGGACTGAAATTCATTTCGGAATTAACTCCACTTCGGAAGACTCTCACTTCGGACATGCTTGTCTCGGATTACTAAAGGATCACTTTTCATGTATCAACAATCTCCCCTAAGTGACCTTAGCAATCATTTGTCTTGTCACTTAGCTTCATCAAACACAACTAGATAAGAACTTTGGAGCCAACTTCGGACTTCGATGTACCATTTGAGATGCTCAATGAATTCTTCTTGTTGTGTTCGGAGGAATCACTCTTCGCAGCATTAGAGATGAACTTCTGAAGAATCTTGGTAGGAATGAGATGTTTGTCAAGCACTCGAAAAAATTCCTTTTGATTGTTCTTCTTCTTGAGGCAAACATAACCAAGTTCAGGTTCTTTGATTGGCCCTTATGCTAAAATTTGGGCTTCAGGAAGCTCAGTGGTGATTTTGGCTAGGAGATTTTCCGTTCTGAAGAGATGAGGAAACTCTACATCGGATCTATAAAATTCAGCACTATAGTCCTTAAGAAAGTTGATTGCGGCGTTGTAAGCTTCAATACTTGATTCATTTGTTTGACGATCTCTAAAATGAACAGCTATAGTGATAATGTCATTTGGATTTATTGAAGGAAAGTCTGCATCTGTAATGGTGATGAAGGATTCTTTGTTCTGAGACATGAAATATTTATGCAAAAGACGGTCGAGATCAAACTTACTTTGAACCTTATTACCATAAACGATCTTGGTAATTCTTTTTTGAGACCACACTTCCTTTTGGGATCGTGAGTTGGTGGAATAGAAGGTTCTCAACATCTCATGCTCAATTCGGATGATAGTTTTGTTGCATTAGGTGTCTAACCCATAACTATAATTGGTATATTCTTGAATTGATAGTAGCATAGTCCTTTTGGATTGCCTTCAAAGTAGCAACTAGACATGATGACCTGTTGAGAAAGAGGAAGAATTTATTATTTGATTAATAAATTGAAATGAATGATTTATTAATGTATTATGGAAATAATATATTGATTGGAAATCATAATATTTTATTTACCGTTAATCAGAAATTAAATGGAATTAGTTTTGGGATTAACTGAATTAATTAAAAGTGCAGGGGCTGTTTGACAATTTATTGATAGTTGAGAAAAGAAGCTCTAGAACCTCCCTAAATAGGCTTGGACGAAAACTTCTAGTACGACCCTAGAATTTTCATCCAAGGGCTATTTTATGGAAGGTTGTGGGGTGCTTGGTCCATAAGCTAGCTAAGGAATTAGGGTTTCCTACTTCTAACCCTAGGTTTGGCTCTAAGTCACCTCAATATATAAAGATCCTAACCCTTGTTATTTTCGGCTACATGAAACCCTAAGAAGAGTGGCCAAAAATTGATGCTCCGTCCTCCTCTCTCATAACTCATTCTCTTGCTAACTGTGTTTGTGATTCATTAGAGGTGTGACACTTGTTCTCAAGCTTCAACATCCTCAAGGTTTTTGATTGTTGTTACTGCATAACAATCAAAGGTATGTATTATATGTTGGATTAGGTGTCTAAGCCCATAACTATAATTGGTATGTACTTGACCTGAGAGCAGCATGGTCCATTTGAGTTGCATATCACAAGGACAATTTGATAGGATGGACTTTTGAGAAGAGGTTATTTATGATTTGTTGATATATTATAAGTTCTAATATATTAACATGAAATCATGTTATTTAATTAGTATCGATAAAGGATTAATTTAGAATAAATTTAGTGGTCAAAAGAGACTAATTAAATGTAAGGGGATTGATTGGTAAATCATTCATTCTTATAGTGTGGGCCAATGATCCATATTTCTTTAGGTTGGGCTAAACCAATGTTACAACTCATGGATGATCCATGGGGGTTTAAACCCATGGAGCCTAAGGAATATGGAAGGTCATACACATTAGGGTTTACATGGTGTAACCCTAATCTTGCCACACTATATAAAAAGCCCCTTAGAATCCAAAATCGTGCACTAGAGGTTCTAGGAGTTCATTGAGTCGATTTTGGTGCAAGAAATACTCTCTCAAAAGTCTCACTTGTTCTAGGTGTGTTGTGATTCAATTTGAGGTGCAACACTTGGAGCACTAAGTTCTTAAAGGCCGAACACAACAAGTTCTACAAGCCACAACCAAGAGGTAACTTTACAACTCGATTTTATATTGTTTATATCAATTTGTATGATAGTTGTAGGCTTAATGCTTTGGAAAAATATTGCATGTATAATTAGAGAAAACATAAATCCAAAGCATTTAGGGTTGTATGTGCACCATAGGATGTTGTAGTATACTAAAACCCTTTAGTGATATCAGAGCCATGGGTGGTTTTCTATTATATTTGACGCAAAATGTGTTATTTTTCAAAGATGAAATGTTATCTGACTGCCCTACTCGATGAGTCCATGATTGGACTCGACGAGTAGGATGAGTTTTGCCTTAGACTCGTCGAGTCCATTATGGGGCTCGATGACTTACATGTCCAGATAGCAGTTTTTCAAGTTTTTTTGGCCTGTTTTGGATTAGAATCGTTACCACAAAATGTTTTAGTTCATAAAATCTGATGTTTTTGATATGGTAATGATGATTCTCATCCAAACAAAAGATAATTGTCAAAGTTTCATGATTTGTATTAGTTTATATGACTAGGTAGTTTCTTGAAACTTGTTTGATATTAGTTGTCATAACTTATGAGTTTAATTAGATCATATGCAAATTGTTTGATTTTGTTAGTTGGAATTTTTGATCTAATTGTTTTTGGTGAAATCCATAACTTGTCCTCAAGTTATGGAAAATGAAAGGTCTCATTTTTAAATGTCATCTTAAATGGTTTTAAGTCTTCCATAATTTGTCCTCAAGTTATGGAACTTGAAGAGTCTTTTACATAAATGTTTTATGAACTCCATAACTTGTCCTTAAGTTATGGAATGTCAAGAGTCTTTTCATAAAACCTATATTAAACTCATAAGTTATGGAAACCAAAAGTTTTTGAATAGTTCAAAACTTTCCCTTAAGTTTTGGAATTTGTAAATGCAAAGTCTCACTTTGAAACATTTAGTTCCAAACCTTAGATTTTTAAAAGTTTAAAATTCAACCCTTATACTATTATAATATTATAGGTTTAATATATATATATATATATATATATATATATATATATATATATATATAAGAATATAGTCAGTCTTACTATTAGTAGGCCTTATTCACGAAGCCGGTCTATAAGAGGGGTATAAGGTTAATACCTATAAAATGGCAGTTTAATGGGTGTCCACTCTCACCCACCGCTTCCTTGGCTGGTGGAGGGTCGTTAGCCGAACGAGTAGGATAGGACATTAATTTTCATTATAAGTATAATGATTATTATAAAGTAACTAATCTTTTATTGAATTCCCAATCTTAGTTACTTAGGATAATGTGAATTTGGTGCTAACTCATGAAATTTCACTTTGCACCTTGTTAAGTCGTGAGTGGAGCGTGTGTGTTTAACTGACACACTAATTTGGTACTGGTAATGCATGGAAAAGGGTAGCTTGATGTCAATTATAAATCAATGGAGTGTGTGTGGTTAACTGGCACATTGATTAGGTGGTTGTAACATTGAGTGTACCAAGCTAATTTGCATGGTTATTCACACCTTGTTTGTGATCCTCGGCATCCCAGTCACAAACTTGAAGGGCACAATCGAGATTTAAGCATGCCATTGAAAAGTTTAATGAATCTCAAAGGATCTAGGAAATTTAATCCATTTAAAAGTTAATTGTCAATTTTATTTTTCATGGTGGAAATTGGTAAATTGTCATTTACCGACCTTCAAATATTTTGCAATAGGATTACGGCATCCCTCTTCCGAATTGTAAAATATTGTGTTGGGTCCAAGTCTTAATATTTCATTTGGGTGTTATAATAAAGACTTAAATCAACTAACTTGAATTTCTCCCATTGTAGATGTCTATTTCAGACAACTATGGTCTTCGCAAATCTTTTGGAACAAGCTTTCCTCTTGAAGATGATATCCCATGTGGCGATCAAGGTGAAAGATTAATCCCTTTGTCATGCATTAGTGGAAATGGAAATCATACTTCACTTCCTCCACATCATCCAATTATTCTCCTTAACCCACAAGTTCAAAGACTTGAAAAGTTCAAGATCACTCAAGCCCTTTTGGATAGCAAACACAAGGATGGAAAGTCTGTGTGTGAACATGTCTTGGATATGAAGTCACACATTGACAGGCTGAGAATGTTAGGTGTCGTGTTCCTAAGGAAGTTGGCTATTTTCTGGGTTCTTCAGACACTTCCCGAGTCATATAGTGATTTTGTTAAAGACTACTATGTGACAGATCACGACATGACCAAATGGGAAAGAGAAAGGCTAAGTCTGAGATTGTTTCATGTGCCAATGTAAAAGAAGCCATTTGTTTCTACTACCATTTGAAGGGACATTAGAATTGAAGCTATCCTGAATACCTGAAAGATCTGAGAAAAGGTAGAATCATAAAGTTTGACTCTACTTCAGGTAAGTTTGCTGTTTAACTCTATTAAATTCCTAATTGTTGATTCTTAATACATGATGTGACAAGGTTGCATTTTGATGTTTTGTAGGATCATGCAAAAGGAAGGAAGCTTAAAGGAAGAGTATGATGAATCTGGTCGCGAAGATGGATTTCAATCGCATGGTTCTATGATCGGATTTTCAACCTACTGATTAAGAGTTATGATAAATTGCTTAGAAATTTGTAATAACATAGTTTTCATTTGTAATTGCATTGTAAGGAAAAGTTTTTCCGCATTTTATAAATAAATAAAATTTTGTTTATTCTTTATATTATATCTCCTTACAATGGCATTTGTGAAAATTGATGTTTGTATGTTTCTATGTTAGCAATATGAATTTGATTATTTCGTTTGTGGTACTGTCGAGAATTTGCAACATAAGGAAAGATTCTCATCACCTAAGTTTCAGTTGGATAGAAACTTGGAATCATGCAACTTGTATTGTGTGAAGAATGATAATTTTCATCTTTGGGAAATTAAGACTGATTCCTTGTCCACATGAATATGTGAGTCAAGTGAAGGACTAGGGGATCGGGTACATTGGGTGTGCGCTAGTCAGGTCCACCATAAAGAACGATAAGACTATTTGTCATGATTTACTAAAGTTTGGTAAATATGGTTTTGCTTACAAATTTAAGTATAATTCTGAAACATTGGAAAATTTTCAATGTATGGCAGAACGAATGAGAAAAATCAAATTAGGCAGAAAGATAAAAGTTTCTCCAATCTGAAAAGATAGGAGAGTACTTTAGTATCGTGTTTTATGATCATCTTAACGATTATGGAAAACCATATCATAATTAATTCTCTAAGGACATCTTAGTGCATTTGTATGGCTAAGAAGAGGAATCGTGAATTGTTGAAATGGTTAAATCTAGATGATGAGTCATACTTCGTTCGAAAAACAAGTCTTAGAGTCATACTCCAAGATTCAACCTTGAGTGACATAATCTTAAGAAAGGTTTATAACACTTATCAATTGTAGAGTAAAATGTTTTCTACTCTTGTACATTTGAAATTGGTAAGTTGTGATGTTTTGGACGAAACAAAGACCAACTAAGGCCAGTTGTGTGAAGCGTTTGTCTTGATTAGAATCCGCATTAACTCTTGAATATCTATTTGTCAAGTAATGTTCCTTGACAAAGTGAATCTTATATGTCAAGAGGTCAGTGGGAGTCTTAAAGATCTTGACAAGTTTCAAGAATTAATCAAGAATAAACCTATTGTTAATCACTAGCACACGACTTGAGGTTTGTAACCTATCGTGTTGACATACTTTTGTTTCGATTCCCATTCTAGTTAAAGCTGACTATGTATGTGAGTTCTATGAGTTCTCAATTGTTTTCATAACAACTTGGAAGCAATGGTAGGCCCTTTGTGCTGCCAAGTGGCAAGAAATTAAGATTGAACAAGTTCAGTCCATATGAGTTTGGATTTGTCACTAACCTAGTCTTGTGATTATGGTTATGACAAATTCACATGGATAGGAACACATATACCATAAAATCTAAATGTCATAAGGTTTCTCCCCAATTCATGAAAATGATTGTGAGGATACGCTTTCACTAAGTAGATTTTAAGGAGATAGCAATTGTGTTATTTGCATTCTCAAATTCGATTATGATTACAGCATCCCTCTTCATAGTTCGAATTGTGAGAAATGGCAAAGGTCTAAACATTTGAAACTTGTTGCTATAAGTTCTAAAAGTTGTTTAGACACACATGTGAGCTATCTAAGGAAAGGTGTATGAATTTGAGAAGCCTAGATAAAGTCTTATCGAAGCATCTAGCATCAGAAATCTGAACTTTGGTAAGAAAGTCAATAAGTATTGATTTCTAGAAGTCCAGCTAATTTCTGGGTACATGTCAAAGCTAGTGGGAGCATAAGTGTTATGCTAGTAAGATAATAATTATTATGCTAGTGGGAGCATAATCATTATAATTATTGCGAGTTAGCAATGTTAATTATAGAAAACAAAAGTTTCAATTTGCAAAGTTGTGGATTTGAAAAGTTATTTTGCTATAATTAAGGGAGAGGAAATTATACTTCATTTCAAAATCTAAAAGCTTAGATTGAGTTTTTAATCAAATTTAGTCAAATATATATGAATGTTATGTTGGAATAGTTCAACATAAGGAAATTCTATATATGGAAATGTTAATGGCGTTCTCAAAATTTGATTATGATTACAACATCCCTCTTCATAATAAAAATTTTGAGAACATGGCAAATAAAAATATTATAGCAAAAGACAGATCAAGTATCGTGTCTTTATGTTAGAAATTATGAATCGCATCTCATATGCTTCGGGTATAGGATCGATTGCATATGCTATAATATTCTCGTGTTCTAATTTTCCAAATGCATAGGTCATTAAGAGGGAAAAAGGAATAGAACCAGATATGACTAAAGTGGTTAAACAATTGTTAAGGACAATCTAAGGTTCGCCAAGGATTGGTCGCTTAAGGACAGTTGGAAGTATAGTAACGGATGGACCATATTGACATTATTATGAATAGATAGGAGTATATTAATAATGAGTTGTCGTATGGAAAATATGGAATGTTTCCATATTAGGAGTTGAAGAATAGATGAGAAAGTTAGAAACTTTTATGCAAGAAGGATGTTCAATGGAATGTACTTTGAATTTGAGACTTCATTTCCATGGAACTATCTTGTAACAATCTCCAAAGGAACATTTTGTAATATTATTGGTCAAGTCTATGTGACTTCTGGTACCTAGACATTATAAAGGAATCATTGCATGATAGTTTAGAATCTAAAACTTTGTACCAGTGACAAGAATTTGGAATTCTTAAACTTGCAATAAGTATTTGGAATTGTGAAATGAGCATCATTGAAATGTTTTTCAATTGATCTATTTCTCAAAGTCAGGACCATAGACAAACATAGTGTGCATGCTTGGAGCATGGCATATCTATTTTTTTAATTCAAGTATTAAGTTGATATATCATTATACGATGAATAATGAGTAATCAATATGGCATTCAAAAGTATTGGGGGCCATATAGGATTAGTATTATTCTTGTGCTTCACTTTGCATGTTTTGACTTCCTGAATAAATAGGTTATTCAAACCATCCACAGTTGACCATACTTTGGAAGTAGGTATTGAGGCAAGACTATCATGAATAGGTCTGTATTTTGTCTAGGTGTTTTAGACATAGCTGCAGTGTTCATGAGTACTCCTGGAATAAGATTCGAGTATTGGATTCAACCCACGCTCATCTGAATGACTTCATGGATTTTCTCACGAATGATTATGAGACAATAATATCTTATATTCTTGAAATGGAGACATGTGAGTTGTAGTTGCGAGTCGGTTGCACATTGACATATGTAAACGCACCAGTAACTTGGTTTTATAAAACATATTGTTGTGTGTAATTTGATGAGTAAGTACAAGCAAGAATTTGGGTCGAGGTTTATCCGTTCCTTTTACCCCATGTGGTTAAAATTGATATTTGTGGGCCCCTCGATGATTTAGTGATGACAAACCTCAGTGCTAGGCCAAGCCTGGACTGATTTTATTTGTTCAATTAGTCAGTCGTCATAAATCGGAAATTGGGAAACAATAGATGGACAGAGTAAATGATTATAATCCATGTCTCAGTCCATATGATATCTAGAATAGAGGAATATATGATCCCTTATCTAATGGACGCGTCATTGACTAAGTCAGAGTTCGACAGCGGATTTTAAGAGCTACGATTGCTAGTCAGGATTTTGGAGTCGTACTTGCAATAATAGTTATTAGACTTATCCAAGTGGGAGACTATTGGATTAGGTGTCTAAGCCCATAACTATAATTAGTATGTACTTGACCCGAGAGTAGCGTGGTCCATTTGGGTTGCATATCACCAGGACAATTTGATAGGATGGACTTTTGAGAAAAGGTTATTTATGTAAGTCGTTAGTGGAGCGTGTGTGGTTAACCATCACACTAATATGGACTAATAAAGGGTGTCAATGGGTGTCTCGTAAACTATGATTGATTGATGGAGCTTGTGTGGCTAACCGAAACATTGATTAGATGATAAATGACATCGATAGCACCAAGCTAATTTACATGGTTATTCACATATTGTTTGTGATCCTTGGTATCCCAATCAAAAATGGAAGAGCATAATCGAGATTAAACATGCGATTGAATAGTTCAATGAATCTCAAAATATCTAGGAATTTCATATAAAACGTAATTCTTGTAAAATTTTGTTTTCGTAGTGAAATTGGTAAATCGTCATTTACCAACCTTTATTTATTTCACGAATAGATTACGATATCCCTTTTTATGTTGTGAAATATCTAGTTTGATCCTAGCCTTAATATTTCGTTTGGGTATTATATTGAGGAATCTTCTTATCTAACTAAAACTTGTCCTTCTTTTTTTTAGATGTCAAATCCCAATGATGCTTTTGGTTCATCCTCTAATAAAAACTCCTCCAACAACTTCTCACTCTTGAACATATGCTCGATGGTCACCTTTGATGGCACCAATTATAATGATTGGATGCGAAACATCAAAATGGCTCTATGTTTCAAGGAAAAAGAGTATATCCTCAAAAAGGAACTTCTCGAGATTGATGAAACACAAGCTACTCCTGAAGAACAAGTTAAGTATAAGAGACACTAAAATGATGCTACCAAAGTGGCATGCATCATGATGGTTACTATGACTCCTGAGCTACAAAGGCTCTATGAGGATTACTGGCCATATGAGATGAACAAGGACTTAGTGGAAAAGTACCATCAACGAGCTCGTCAAGAAAATTATGAAGTAGTAAAGTCCCTCATCATCAGTAAAATGAAAGACGAAGAGTCTTTTAGCAGCCACTTGCAATGAATGCAAAGATATGTGGAACGCTTGGTGAAGCTTACTGTGAACTTTGATGAGGAATTGGATATTGATATAGTCTTGCACTCATTGCCTAGTTGTTATGATCAGTTTATCATGATTTATCATTTGAACAACCAAGAGACCACATTGGCTCAATTTCAGAACCTGCTGCGAACTACTTAGAGTGGAATGAAGGGAAAAAGTGTTACCTCCACTCCTACAGTTCTTGCTCCTGTCTTGGCCATAGGGCAAGGAAAAGGGAAGAAGAGGAAATGTTATCCTAGAATGAATTGGAAGGGAAAGTATCAAGCTGGATCCTCAAGCAAGGGATCCAAAGGAAAAGCCAGTTCTGAAGCTCCCCCGCCTCTGATCCTAAGGAGGCTACTTGCTTTTACTACCATGAGAAAGGGCATTGGAAACGAAGCTATCACAAGTACTTGCAATACATAAAGGATGGCAAAGTGAAGCCAACCTCAACAGGTATTTACACTATCTTATCTAAAAACTCATCATATTCGCATTCTTAGGTCCTTGATACAGGATGTGGTTTTCACATTTGTTCTTATTTTCAAGGGCTAAAAAGTAGTGAGGATGTGGATCATGGGAGAATAAACCTGATCATGGGCAATAGGAGATCGTCACTTGTTACCAAGATTGGTGTTTATAACTTAGTTTATGGTAGTAGGTTGTGTTAAATTTGAATAATTGTTGCTACTCGTCAGAGATGACACGAAACATTATTTAATTTCATGTTTTATATAAACAAGGTTTTAGATATTCTTTTGAAAATGAGAATGGATCTATTTATGATTATAAAAATGGTGTATTTTATTTTGAAGCATTACTTTGTGATGGTGTGTATGAAGCTATGATGGTTGTAAACAATTTAGGAATTAATGTTCTTCAAATTGATTTGTCTAATGGTTTAGACAAAGCATGCTTGTGGCACTTTCGTCTTGGACATGTCAACAAGAAACGCATTTCCCAACTCTAAAAGGATGGAGTGTTGGAATCATTAGACTTAAGGTCAGATGATACATGTAAGTCTTGTTTACTTGGAAAGATGACTAAATCACCTTTCACTGGTTCTTATGAAAGAGGTGAAGGATTGTTGGACCTCATACACACATATGTGTGTGGGCCCTTCAGATCCATCACAAGGGATGCAAATCGATTCTATGTGACTTTTACTTATGATTATAGCAGATGTGGCCATATCTACTTTAATCAAGCATAAGTCAGAAACCTTTGAAAAGTTCAAAGAGTTCAAATAAGGAGTCGAGAATCAATTGGGAATGAAGATAAAGATGCTCAGATCTAATAGAGGTGGTGAGTATCTTAGTATTGAATTCCACGACTATCTCAAAGAATGTAGAATAGTTTCACAACTGACACCTCCTAGGACACCACAAATTAATGGTGTGACTGAGAGGCGTAACCGAACCTTTTTGGACATGGTTCATTCCATGATGAGTCGGGCTTCACTTCCAATCTCTTTATGGGTGTATGCATTAAAGACTACCACTCACATTCTCAATCTTGTCCCAAAAAACAAGGTTGCCAAAACACCTCACGAGACGTGGACAGGGAAAGTTCCCTTGCTGGCACATATCAAGGTTTGGGGTTGTGAAGCTTTCGTTAGATGAGAGACTCACGACAAGCTTGAACCTCTAAGTGAGAGATGTATTGTCCATCGGCTACCCATAAAATTCCTTTAGATATTTGTTCTATAAACCTAGTGACAATGTGGTCTTCATAGCACGAAGGGGAGTCTTTCGCGAGAAAGAGTTCATATCCAAAGAGGACAGTGGGAGTACAATTGATCTTGAAGAAATTCAAGAGTTGAACGGTAAAGGAACCTCTGGAAATACTATGGCTCAACCTGAGGAAGAAATTCCAATTGAACCAATTGATGAGTCGTGACCTCTTAGATGTTCCAGTAGAGTTAGAATGTCACCTGAGTTTTATGGTTTCCATATTTCTACAGATGGTGATATATTTATCATTGATAGTACACTGGTAAATTTGGATAAACCTTCGAACTACAAGGAAGCTATGGCGGGCCCATGTCTGTCAAATGGAAAGAGGCAATGGATAGCGAAATCAAGTCCATGGATGACAATCAAGTTTGGAATTTGGTTGAAAACGTACTAAGTAGTAAGACGGTTAGATGCAAATGGATCTTCAATAAGAAGACCGACATGGATGGAAAGGTACACACTTTCAAGGCTCGATTGGTTGTGAAGAGCTTCACTCAAACCCCATGGGTTGCCTATGATGAGACCTTCTCACCAGTAGCTAAGATTAATTTTTTTAGGGCAATGTTAGTTGTAGTTGCGTTTCATGACTATGAAATTTGACAGATGGATGTCAAAGCCTCTTTCCTTGATGGGAAGTTGGCTGAGGATGTCTACATGAATCGGCGAGAGGGTTTTGTGGATGCTAAGCACCACAATAGAGTGTGTAAGCTTGAGGAATCAATCAATGGATTGAAACAAGCTTCTCGCAAATGGAATCTTTGCTTTGAAGAGAAAGTTAAAGAGTTTGGCTTCTCTAGAAGTGAGGATGAATCTTGCATATATGTCAAATGTAATGCTCGTGTTTCTGGGCTAGGCATTAATGATGATGTAATAGTCTCGGTTAACATTTGTAACTCGTTTTGAAATAATAAGAATGTATTATTTGAGTATTATGTGTTTATTGCTTAATTGTGTGATTTAAATGAATTAAAGATAAAAATGAGCGATAAAATAAAATATTAGATAAGTCTGATATCTATACATGCAGTTGTAGTGGTCGTGTCAGGGTTTTCGAAAATATAAAGAATGTCGAAATCCGAGTTATAACAAAGAAGTTTTGACATGTCGAAGTTTCGCTACAAAACCGGTACGACACTGCGTGACGTAAATAGTGAATTTACAATAGAGAGATATTTGGCCTTAGTAATCTAAACGAAAGTCGTAGAATACGTTAAACCGAGAGCGTGCATAAAAAAAACGTCGAAATCTGACTTCGTATGAGGAAGTTATGATTTTTCGAAGTTTCGACTTAGCAGTATGCAGCTCAAAGTTCGAATATGAGAACGAGTGGTTTCTAGCCGAAACAATCTAAACGAGAATCGAAGATCTCGTCGATAGTAGTCCAACGGTAAAAAGATAGACGAAAACGGACCTTAGATGAAGAAGTTATGAATTTCTAACGGAGTTTTCCTGTCCAGACATACTAAAAATAATATAATAAAAATAAAGTCAAAATTTGTTGGGTCAAAAATATGGTTTATACTTTTCTTTTCTAGGAAAATATATTTTTATGTAATGTTGTATGTGTTTGCGGTTTGTGTGTATGGCTGTACACATGTGTATGGCTGGAGGTCCATATAAATAGAGGAGTGCATGTGGGAGTGTACGGTTAGAAGAAGAGGAGAGGCTAGAGAAGAGAGAGAAAGTTAGAGAGAAGAAGAGTGTGTGTGAGAATCTATTGTAAGGAGCATCATTCATATTGAATACATCATTAGATTCATCATCATCTACTTCTTCTTCACTTCTATTTGATTTGACATCATCCAATTGATTGGGATTCCGCACCATCAATTGGATCTGATTGATACACAAACAATTTTTGGGGACTTACAATTGGTATCAGAGCTTGGTTGTATCTGTCACACCCCAAAACCAAGAACAGCGGAAACATTCTGGGGCGGAGGACGTCATGTAAAGTATCATAACACAGTAAATGTAAATAAGCAAACAACATCATCCATTGCATTAAATATATAATTTTAATACAAGCGTGTTTTGTACAGTTTTAGACACCAAAAATATAATGTAAATCAAAATATTAAGATGAGTCTTGAATGCGCTCCATCTTCTCAAAAGCCGGCCTCGGTACCTGTCTACTGATGACCTGAGAATACAAGTTATTTTGAAAGAGTTTATCAACATTAAGCTGGTGAGTTCATAAGTATTTTAGTGTCGGTGTTTGTTATCCAAAAACGTTTGAACATGTCTCAAGTGTAAGTTTGTAAAATGTAAGTAAATGTTTGTAAGTGTTTGTGCAAGTTTGAATCTCTCAGAAAAACCTATATTTTCTATTAAAGTAGCCTTCTACCAAGGCTTAACTGTTTTGTATGCTCGTTTGTTGTAAAAGTGTGTAATTTCCCAAGTGTAACTATCATTTAACAAAAATATAGTTTGTACATTAATGTTTAAGTGAAATAATCACTAAAAATATGTAATGGGTAAATCTTTGTAGTACTGTAGTGTTGTATTATAGGAACTACTGCTGTACTAACTACCTTAAACCAGATTTATATTAAGGTATTATGTGATAAATTGCACCATACTATAGACTGGTAACATCGACAACATATAGTTGAAAAATAAGGTATGACGTTTGGCACCCACAGACCTGCCGGTCCTGCTGTAGCTAGCAGCAAGGTGTAGGATAGTCAATCCAGTATAGATCTATATGCAAACTCACGCTCTCCCTTCAAGAGACTCTGGCTACAACTCGGGTCATGACAATTAAGGCATGCTCCCATACAGTGGATCACAATTGTTAACGTATTCATGTATATGTAATGTAATGTTACTTGTTCTAGTATCGTTATATGTGTTCTCGTCCTAGTATAGTTGTATATGTACTCTTAGTAATAAGTATTGACTCATGAATGAACTGACTCTTTGATCTAGAAGTTGTAGTAATATGATCCCGTGTTACCCCGATGGTAACTTACTAATGATGTACTGATACGCGTGAATAAAGGAGTACTTTTATGTCTATATATGTACATTTGATATATAATTAATATTGAAACGACCTTCGGAGGACTACCCAAAATCCCACCAGACCACATCTCAAGCGCGAAAAGGAAATAGGGTGGATGGCCTTCCTAAGCCCTTTAAACATTGCTTATATATCTATACATATATGGGCATGAAATTTATAAGAAGTATAACAAAGTTTAAATAAAAGTATTTGATAAGTAAAAGAGTTTGTAAAACATTTTGAAGTAAAACAGTTTGATAAAAAGTTTGAACAGTGATAAAATCATTGGTTTTCTAGTTATTAATCACATGTGATTAATGTAATCACATGTGATTAATGTAATCACATGTGATTGATGCAATAACTATAAGCATTTAACTTGTATCCCCCCCATAAATTATTTAAAACATTTAAAAGTATTTTAAAGGTTAATTAAAGGGGTATGAACTCACTTGTGGTGAATGGGTTGGATTGTAGTGTCGGATACCGTACTAGGTGGCAAACGGAGACTTGTTCACACGCACGAGCCTAGTTATCATATAATGAGCATATATATAACTAATTAGCCAAATAATAACTTAATGAAATAATTTGGGACACTCAGGAACATGTAAACACTTTGTATAAGTGTTATAGGTCCTAATGGTTGCATCTAAGTTGTTATGGGACAAGGCTAAAGGGGTTTAATGTACCAAAGGGCTTTATATAAGAGTTTACTACCCAATAAACCCCACACACGGAGTTTACGGTCGTAAATCCTTGAGTTTACAGCCGTGAACTCCAATCTTGGTGGTAATGTGTGTTTTGAAGTGTTATTTGATTTCTAGAATAAGCCTAACTTGGTGGTTTAATCCTTTGGGTAGTTTAGGGCATAGATAATACTCCTTTGAGGAGTTTACGGCCAAAAGACCATATCCCTTAGAGTTTATGGCCGTAAACTCTCATGGGATGTGTGTTTTAATTCTTTCAAGTCCCAAACACAAGTAGGATAAATTCTAGGCATTTGTTTAAGGCTATGGAGGACCCTAGGCACACTTTGGTGCCCTTATTTGGTGTTTACGGCCCAAGAGTATTCCTTGGCTGTAAACTCCCTTTAAGGGTTGTTTTTGATGTGTTAAAGTCTCCAAATTAGCTAGAAGTAATTGAGGATTAAAGTCTAAGGCCTTTAGGAGTGATTAGGGCACATTTAAGCCCTTGAATTTGGTGTTTACGGTCCAAGAAACTCTTGGGCCATAAACACCCAAAGCTATGTGTTCTTGATTGTTTTCTAGTCTCAAATGATCATACATATTATCCTAAACTAGTTGCCTAACAAGGAAATGGGACTAGATGGCCTTTAAGCTTCATTTTGGAGTTTACTCCCCAAGAACGTTCTTGGGCGGTAAACTCCCGAATCACATATATTTGACATACAATCTATGTTAATAAGCATAAAACAAGCATTATAACACAACTAGAGAAGTGTACTCACGATTTGGGATGAAAACCCGAAGATCCGTGAGAGAGAAAATGGCTTTTCTCTAGTTGGAAATGTGAATAATGAATGAATTTAGTTCAGAAATTTATTTATAGTCCTGAAATATTTTGGCAGAAAATATTTTTATTCCGGAATTGGACTCTAACATTATGAAGTTTTGAAATGCTCAAGTTTCACAAACCCAGGAGCATCCACTCTCCTGATATCTCCTTAAACGTAAACCCTAATTTACACAAACTTATTCGGAAAAGTCTGAAATTCATTGAAACTGGACTAGCTTCTATTGAATAGCTAATGTTCGTACAAAATGGAAATTTCGAGTTGTCACAGTATCAATCAATTTATTCAGATCTGGAGCTTATTTGATCTTATTTTGAAAAGAGAATAGCGTTTTTTGCATAGATCTCGCAAAAATAAGGGGGGGTTACTTCTTTGCGTTTTTCATAAAAACGAGTTTTGATCGAGTTTTGGAGCAAAATGGGTGAAAACGTTGTTTTTTTCGCGAATCTATTGAAGGTGTGCGGCCTGGTTGAAGGAGTGCGGCTGGTTGAAGGTGTGCGGCTCAGCATCCTCGGTGTGCGGCCTTGTTGTGTGCGGCTCGGTGTGCGGCTCGGAGTATACGGCTCGGTGTGCGGTCCTCGTCCTCGCATCGCAACCTCACATCGCAGCAGCCTCGCCTCGCCTCGGATCCTCGGCCTCGCAAGCAGCAACCTCGCACATCAGTCCTTTCATAAAAAAATAGAAGCGAAGTTGAGGTGTAGGGATCGAACCCTGAACCTCAAGGTCATTGCCCCAGCGCCTTACCATCTCATCGGGAATACTCCTTGTGTCACTCCTCCGAAATTTAAAACATAACCTCTCCTTCTCGGTTATTATTTTCGAAAATTGGCACTTTTAACCTTAAAAATCAATTTTTTTTATTTCTAAATTCTATTTTCAACCCAATTTTTTTAAAAAATTTTTTATTTTATTTTTATCTTTGACCTTAAAATTTTGACTTTGACTTTTAAAATTTGATCTTTGACTTTAACCTTTTGACTTTCTTGTTTGACTTTTAATTTTTCAAATTTGGCTTTTCGGTTTGACTTTTGAGTTTGACTTTTTAAATTTGACTTTTAAGGTTGACTTTCTCGTTTTTTAAGTCAAAGGGCAATTAAAAATAAAAAAAAAGAAAAGAAAATGAGTTCCATATCAATTCCGGTAAATGAAGTTTCATGTACTCCATCTTGTAAAGTTACGATTAAATTTCTTCGCGAACAAATTGATTTATTAAAAAGAGAAAATGAGGACCTCAAATACGAAGGCTATACTCTTAGGAAAGGACAGAAACCGTTAAAAGCTCAATTAGAAACAAAAATCAAGGATTTCCGGAAATTACAAGAAGATTACAGCAACAAGTGTGAAAATTATGATCACATTAAGAAAAAAACTTGATGCTGTAACTGAAGAAGTTGACGCTTTGAAAATAAAGTGTGGACAAACAGATGTTAGTTTCAAAAATTACACTGCATCAAGTAAGACAGTCGAGTCCTTATTTGAAAACCAATTAAAATTCAAAGATAATCAAAACAAGGGTTTAGGGTATGATAGTGTTCCTCCCCCTTTCAATCATAACTATATATCCATACCTTTGACTCAGGAAGAGATTGACCGAGAACCATTTATGGTATACGGTAAACCAGCTGTTGAACAGCCAACTGAGGATGTTGAGATGAACGATACTAATGATTCTACTTCTTGTGCAGGTAAAGTAGTAGAGGATGAGAACAAGGATAAATCTATTAAACACACCAATGACTCCTTGAACTCTGAATCTCTTGCTTCGAACTCAACTGCTTCTGATCAACCTGTCGTTGAGAAATACAGGCCACCAATTCCAACGCAACAGAGTTCTTGTTGCAAGTGTCCATGTGGGAACAACAAGAGACAAGGCAAAGATACGCCACTAGGGGCAGGAAGAAACAACTCCACAGTGAAGAAAAAGACATGTTTTCACTGTGGAACACCTGGACACATTGCCAGAAATTGTCCAAATCACGCATACGTTCCCTACTACGCACATGGCTGGCAGAAAACACCAAGAGGGAGATACTCCAAAAGAAACCCCTCAAGGCCACATTCAGAAAATAGCGACTGGAATGCCACGAAGGCCAAAAATCAACCCCACAAGGCCAAGAAATCAACTCCCAAGGTCAAAAAGGGAATGTCGGCCAAGAAGCCAAATCCTAGAGATGCTCCCGTGAAGCCAAAATCAAAGTCATCTCGACAATCGGCTTCAAGTTCAAAATCAAGTGTCGAGGCACCCATCCGCTCGAAAAAGAAATGGGTTAAGCCCAACTACAGATGGGTACCGAAGGTGCAATCTCCCAAATCATCTAATGCTTCTAATATTTCTACATTTTCTGTTTGGGATAAACATGATATGTCATGCGAGAGAGTACCGTGCAAGGATGACAAAGGTCAAACCAGTTTCAAAATGGACTGGGTTCCAAAGACCAACTGATCCTGCTCTGTGTCGGAGCAGCTATGGAGGCATATCATCAGACTTTGGTTTGTTGGTAGTGGCTGTTCCTGGCACTTGATATGGGACATCTCTCAACTGTACAACATTCAGACATTTATTTGAGAGTATGTGTCCTTTGCGGGAAGGGAAGAAAGGAAGGGATCACATGGGGTTTGTGCTTAATGACATGAAGAATTTTCGGATATGTTCTGAGATTATGCGTGTTGTTCTCAGACCTTCTGGACGCAAATTCAATCGGTGACTTACGGTTTGAGTTTTCTTCTCTATACTCCTGAGTTTATCTTAAGCTGATTCGTTTTAAAGACTAATTTTTGTTTTAGGATAGTTTAAATTTGCGCATTTACTTTCGTTTCTCTCATATGCACAAATTTAGGGGGAGAAATAAAAACTAAACAAAAATTAGAAAATTTTAAAAAAATTTAAAAAAAATATAATATGTTGGTTACGGAATATGCTTGAGGGAGATGTTTTGGGAAGTGAGTGATAACAGGCAACCTGAGTCAGCGTAACGTACCCAAAGTTGAAGGGTCTATTGTCACACCCCAAAACCAAGAACTGCGGAAACATTCTGGGGTGGAGGACATCATGTACAGTATCTCAATAGTGTAAAATAGTAAACAAGCAACAACATCATCCATTGCATTATAAGTAAAGTTTTAATACATGTGTGTTCTTTCATTGTAATAAGACACCAAAAATATAATCAAAATAAAAAAACGAGACTTGTCTGTGCTCCGTCTTCTCAAAACCTGGCCATCGTACCTGTCTACTGGTGACCTGAGAATACAAGTTATTTTGAAAGAGAGAATCAGCTTAAAGCTGGTGAATTCATAAGTATTTAAGTGTCATTGCCTTGTTTTGAAAAGCTGTTATGAATGCCATGTAAATCTTTAAATGAAGATTTTCATATAAGTATGAAAAACCCTAGAAAATCCCTTATTTCCTATTAGTATGAGATGTAGTCTTCTACCAAGACCCGAATGTTTTGTAAGTAAAATGAAAGTTTTTCCTTTCCATTGACTAGTACTAAAAGTACTTAGTCTAACTCTTCGTTTATGTGAATATATCACAAAATAAAGTAAATAGGAAAATATACTAATGTAAGTGTTATTCTGAGGTACTAGGGCTAACACAACATTACGGTAAGCGAAATGTATAACCTGTCACTAAATAAAGTAAATAGGAAAAGGTACTAATGTAAGTGTTATCCCAAGGTACTGGGGCTAACACGACATATGTAAGGGTTATCCCGAGGTACTAGGGCTAACACGACATATATAACCTAATGAACATCCGAAGATTGTCCAATTGTCCTCTGTAGCAGCAGCAGGGAGGAGGAAGGGTTAGTCCCGTAAAGGTACTCCTAGTATAAGTAATAACCGTAGGCATCCGTAGATGTTCATCACCCACTGGTGCTAACAGCTGGGTTTCGGAATGGTTAGTCCCATCTAGATATCCCGAGGTACTAGGGATAGGCAGGAAAATTTATACAGAAGGTACTAATAAATCATCCTCGCAAATCGAGATACAAGTATTCATGTAAATATACACAGGTAAATGTATCTACGTAAAGGTACTCATGTAATGTATTCAAGTAAGCATTTTCCTGTATCATGTAAGCATATGTAAACGTACTCATGTATCATGTAAGTATATGTAAGTGTACTCATGTATCAGGTAATGTACTAGTATAGACTCATGAATGAACTGACTCTTGTGTGATTCCTTGTAATAGGAATAATGTTTTGTATCTTCTAACTATCCCTATGATAATTAACTGAAAGGTAATTGGTTGTTCAAGTAGGTTTACACACCCTTACTACACAAGAGTATGGGAAACTGAATGAAGGATGAAAACTATAATCTCAAAACATTTATATGAACATAAGTGTATAAGTATAGTTTTGATCAAGAAGGTAAAAGTAATGGTTTTGTAAGATATCTAAGAGTTTTGAACAATAATTAACAATGACTTGATGTCATTTTAATAAACATTTCAAAAGTAATACATTTGATAACAAAGTATTTTTAAGATAGAAAACCATTTCTTGCATCACATTTTGTAGTATGTGAAATCTATTGAATGAAAACACAGTTATAAAATACATATGAATGATTTAATAACATGTTGTTTTCTACTTGTATTCCCCCCCCCCATTAAAGCATTTAAAACCATTTAAAACATTTATTTAGGGGTATGAACTCACCTGTAGATGGTGGTTTGGATGAACTGAACGGTGTAGGATTGTTAGGTGTCAAGTGAGGACTTGTACACACACTACGATCCTAATGAACATATAATCACACATATATGCACTCAATTAGTCTTAAATTACTAATTGATAATGTTAAGACATCCTAGAACACAATAAACACTTTATATAAGTGTTATAATCCCTAATAATTGCATCTAAGTTGTGGGACAAGGCTAGTGAGTTTAGGGTTCCAAGGGACCTCATACTTGATTTTACTCTCCATATAACCCCACACAAGGAGTTTACGGTCGTAAACTCTTGAGTTTACGGGCGTGAACTCCTAGGCTTAATTTCCTTTGTTGTTTTGAGGTTCTAAATGATCCCTAGAAGCATTCCAACTTGGCGGATAAATTCATGGAAGGGTTTGGGGCATAGATACACTCCTTTGAGGAGTTTACGGTCCCAAGGCCAATTCCATTTGAGTTTATTGTGACAACCCGAAATTTCCATTCGGTCAAAACCTAAAAGTCAACCCCTTCGTATCATAAGTCAATGTCATTATTTCTTATTTTTAAGAAATAAAAAGTTCGTTTGATTATTTTAATATTATTTTTAAACGAACGGGTGAAAGAAAGTGTCGTCTCGGGTTTTGATTTTTGAAAACCGCAAACACTTCGCGTATTAGAAACTCCCGACCAAACTTTTATGTTTTGGGTTTAGAAATCAACAAAACCGTAAACTCATGCCTATGTATGAGTTTACTCCCCAAAAAGTTAGTCATTTGTGTTTACTCCCCAAAAGTCAAAAGAGTAAACTCCAAAATATCCTCTCAAGTATCAACCAAGATTTAATTCCAAATCTTCAAAGTTGTAAGTGTTCTAACCATTTCAAGTTAGTAAAACACTTAATCTAGTGTTTGTGCATCTATTCATCCATTCATTTATGTGTTTTGTTTAGATTTTCCAAAACACCAAGAACACACACTAAGTGTTCTTGGCCTTTTAGCACAAATCAAGCCTTCCAATAGTAAGTGCTTTTATCCTTGAGTGATTTTAAGCTAGTACTACATTTAAACATCAAGAAAATATGTCAAGAACACAAGATTGAAGGTGTTCACGGTCCAAGAATGTTCTTGGGCCGTAAACACCATAAAGGGCACCAAAGTGTGCCTAAGTCCTTATCTAAGCCCTAGTTTGATGGTTAAACCTTCCTTAACATGTTTAAACCCTTCCTCATTGAGTTTAAACCTAGAAAAACATTAAATACCATCAAATATAGGGGTTTACGGTTTGGGGATCTCCCAAAACCGTAAACACCCTAAATTGAGTTTAAGTTGGTTATTTTCCTTCCTTAGGCTTAGAAACTAGCTCATACACTTCCCTAATTGTGTTAGGGACTTGAAAACATGGCTTTACACTCTTCCATATGGGTTTACGGTTTATGAACCCAAGGGAAAACGCCATGAGGCCGTAAACTCCTCAAAAGAGGTGTTTTGATGCCCTAGTCCATTCCAAAGGCCAAACCACTTAGTAGAATTGCTCCAAGAGGCTTGGTAAACCACCAAACAACACCTAGTCATTAGGACTAGAGTTTACGACTGTAAACTCTAGAGTTTACTGCCATAAACTCTTGGTGTCATGACCATCAAAACCGTAAACTCCAAGGGAGTTTACCCTTGAACCCCAAACACACTAGCCTTTCCCTACAACACTTAGATGCAACCCTTGAGACGTATAACACTTGTATAAAGTGTTTAGCATGTCCTAGAGTGTGTTAACTTTGTTTATTAGTTGTTTAAAGACTAATTTTGTATATACATATATCCTTATATGTTATTAGGATCTTTGTGCGTGTCTAAGTCTTCACTTGACACCAAGCACTTATCCGACACTTCCTTCCGATCCACTTACCACAGGTGAGTTCATACCCCTTAATCAATGTTTTAAACTGTTTTTAAATGTTTTATGGGGGGATACAAGTAGAATTATGCTAATTATTATATCAATCACATGTGATTAATAAGCATCATTCAAATGATTGGCTATTCATTAGCCGTTTTACCAAACAGTTTCCTTCAAATGTCTTTCATAAACACCTTATGTGTTTAGAACTTCTTATTTCTCTGTACATTTTACTCTGTATATTACTTTTCAAACTTATTTACAATTGTGTTTCAAACAAATGTTTCTTTATACTAAACCGTTTTACCAAACCCATGCCTTCAAACCGTTTTATAGATTGACATCAAGTCGATCTTTGCTTAAGATAATAATTATGTTTAAAGGTTTTACAAAACTTATTTATTCTTTTATATTATAAATTGCATGCCTCTATATGTATAGTTATATAAGAAATGTGTAAAAGACTTAGGAAGGCTATCCACCTTATTTCCTTTTCGCGCTTGAGATGTGGTCTGGTGGGATATCGGGTACTCGTCCGAAGGTCGTTTAAATATTAGTTATATATCATATGTACATATATAGTCATAAAGGCCCTTCCAGTTCATCCCATGCCCTTGGGTAGCAAGGGTATACATCCATGTCCATACGTACCAGTTAGATTACTAGTAAACTACCATACGGGTAGTTTAGGAAGATACTAGAACAATAATAGAACGTGATACCATACAATGAGTCAGTTCATTCATGAGTCAATACTTGCTAGAACATTACAGTACATTACTACACTTGCTAGATAGAGAGAACATACACTACAGCTAGAACATTACAGTACATTACTATACTTGCTAGATAGAGAGCACGTACACTACAGCTAGAACATTACAGTACATTACTATACTAGCTAGATAGAGGGAGAACACACATTACAGCTAGCACACGTAGAAATTTTCCATACATTACTACGTTGACATAATCGTGATCCACTGTATCGGAGCATGCCTTAAATGTCATGGCCCGAGTTGTAGCCAGAATTCTCTTGGAGGGAGAGAGTGAGTTTGCGTATAGATCTATACTGGATTGACTATCCTACACCTTGCTGCTAGCTACAGCTGGACCTGCAGGTCTACAGGTGCCAAACATCATTCCTTTTTACGACCATACTTATGTTGTTGTTACCAGTCAATAGCATGGTGCAATTAATCACATGATGCCTTAATATAAATCCGGTTTAAGGTAGTTAGTACAACAGTAGTTCTTACAGCACTACACTACAATACTACATAAATTTTCCCTTTACATATATTTAGTGATCTTTTCACTTAAACATTAAATGTAAAAACTATATTTTGTTAATGATAGTTACACTTGGAAAATTACACACTTTTACAAGAAACGTACATTCAGAGCAGTTAGGTCTTAGTAGAAGTTACATTCAGAGCAGTTAGGTCTTGGTAGAAGACACCTTCATATGATAGTAGGAATCATAGGGATTTCTAGGGTTTTTCAAACATTTATAGTTGTTTTACAAACATTTTCATACTTACAGTTCATATACACTTTCAATACTTACAATTCATATACTTACAAATTCTTACATACAAATACTTACTTACAAATTCTTACATACAAATTCATACATACAAATACTTACTTACAAATTAAGACACTAAAATACTTCTGATCTCACCAGCTTTAAAGCTGATACTCGCTTTCAAAATTACTTGTATCCTCAGGTCATCTATAGAAAGGTACCGATGCAAGGTTTAGAGAAGATGGAGCTTGTTCAAGACTCATCTTTCATTTTGATTTATGCTTTAGTGTCTATTATAATTTGACAGAACACACTTGTATAATAATTATTTTATTAATGCAATGGATGATGTTGTTGCTTGTTTATTACTTTACATTGTTATGATACTGTACATGACGTCCTACGCCCCAGAACGTTTCCGCCGTTCTTGGTTTTGGGGTGTGACATTTACTGCCGTAAACTCTTATGAAAGGGTGTTTTTGATGCTTTCAAGTCTCATGCACATGTAGGATAGGTTCCATACATTTTTCTAAGTCTAATGAAGGCCTTAGGCACACATTGGTGCCCTTCTTTCATGTTTACGGCCCAAGCACAATATTAGGCCCATAATCTCTCTTTGAGAGGGGTTTTTTATGCTTTAAAGTCCTTGATTTATGTAGGAGTAAACCTAGGTAATTTTCCAAGACTTTAGGAGTGCCAAAAGCACTCTTTGGTCCATGTTTTTGGAGTTCACGGTCCAAGATCTTCTTGGGTCGTGAACACCCAAACTTTGGTGTTTCATTGTTGTTTTCTTGTCCCAATTACACCTATTTACAAGCCTAAGGTAGTAACATATCACAGGGGAAAGGCTAGGCATTGTTTCGGGAGTTTACCGCCCAAGAACACCTTGGGGAGTAAACTCCTAAATCTAGTTGTTTAGCTATGATCTCTATGTTATAAACACATTATAAGCTATATAACACTACTAAAGAGAGGTACTCATGATTTGGGATGAAAACCCGAAGATCCGTGAGAGAGAAAATGGCTTTTCTCTAGTTAAAAATGTGAATAATTAATGAAATTGGTTCAGAATTCTATTTATAGTCCTGAGATTTTTGGCAGAAAATATTTTATTCCCGAAATGATTTCGAATATAATAGAGTGTTGGAATAACAGTGTTGCACAAAACCCTAGTGCATCCACTCTCTTGATATTTCCTGAAGTGTAAACCCTGAATTACTCAAACTTATACGAAAAAGTCTGAAAATTTACTGTGACTGTTATAACTTCTATTGAAGTGATATTGTTTGTACAGAATGGAAATTTCGGGTTGTCACATCTATGTTCTGGTTTGATGCGTCGGTAGGCACAAAAGATTCTAAATGGACATGACTAGGCAGAGTTGAACTTAAGAAATCAAATGACTTGACAAATCTTGACCTAATTAGATCCATTTAGCCTAACAATACGACGCTTGGATAGGTTGAGCAGGGAGATATATATGGGAATCTACTCGTCACATTAAATGAACCCGTATCTGGAACTATGGTTTAACTTTTCCTCCATGTGCGGATTTTGTCCTTAATTCCGGTATTGATGGGGCAACTGGTAAATTCCGATAAATTAGGTCTATAGAAAATCATTTTCTTTCTTTCTGTCTTGTAGTAATATGTTACCTCCTCTACATGATTGGAAGAGATCCAACTTGGACTGTAACATATGCAACTCGATTTCTTTGCATATTATACATATATATATATATATATATATATATATATATATACATACATACATACATATACATATACATATGAAATTCCTCTCATCTGTTAGCCATATGCTGTCTCCTTTGCGTGACTAATAATCCGACCTGGTACACAACATATGCACTATAAGTGATAATACTCTGAATCTTTCTTCTCCCCTGATGATGGTCTGCTCATCCGATGAAAGGAGTACTCTGGAAGTCCTTGATTACTGGGGCATATCTGGAAGCGGGAAACATGTTCCAGTACAATTAAAATTGAACACTCAAAGATTGTCTATAGATCTCGCTGCTCAATTTAGGTGGACAACAATATCCCTGGTCGTCATCAGATAATGGTCCTTAAGATATAGTATCTAGAAACTTAGGATCAGATATAATATCTAGGAACTTAGGATCACATTGTCTTGTCACTTATAGTATGTCCTAATTTTGTCACAATTTTCCGTGTTTAAGTGGACAACAATACCGACTATCGACCAGACAAAGACGTGAAGATGGAAGGTACCGACAAGCAGATAAAGGCTGTCTAAAAACTTTGATCCCAAATCATTCTCAAAGTTAGATATCATTTTATTAAATTTGTTCATAGTTTTCCTATATGCACAAATTTTAGGCGGAGAATTAAAAATAAATCAAAAATCAAACAAAAATCAGAAAAATTCAAAAATAAAAAAAATAGAAAATTAAAAAAAAAGTGTTATTTCTATTTTATTTTTCCAGAAAATATCAAAAATCCAAAAAAAAATTGTGTGTTAATTTTTCTTTTAGTTTAGTTTTGTCTTGAAAAGTGATTTCAGGCGTAGATGAGACTCGTGGAGACTGTATTAAAGATTTTCTGAGGCAAGGCTTCATCCGTGAGCATCGAAGAATTCTCATTCGAAGGAACAAGAAATGAAGATTATTCTTTCAACATTTAATTTTTCAACCCCAGAAGCAAGGTGAAACTGAAATTGAAGATTATGTGACAGATTGCATTGAAACCTCCTCAATCAGTCTGCTGCTATCTTAAACCAGCTGAAGTGATCCAGTAGATGATTTCTCTCCGTTGTTCTCTCTGAAGATTCTCAAGCTAAAAGCGCTATCTTTCAAGAATCTCTACAAGATGCCTCCTTACCCAATGTGCGTTCAGATTCAAATCTTGAAGAAAATCCCAACTGCTCGAGATGAAGTCATTCATGAAGATTCATCAAGTTCATCTTGAAGCTGAGAAGAAATTGAAGATTAAAGTTGAAGCCAAGCTCCCATTGAAGATTAACAAGAAAAAGCCAGCTACTTTTTACGGGGAGTTTGTTGGGCCAATTACAAAAGAAAGCTATAAACCAAGGGGGAGATTGTTGGGTCAAAAATATGGTTTATACTTTGCTTTTCTAGGAAAATATATTTTTATGTAATGTTGTATGTGTTTGCGGTTTGTGTGTACGTGTACGGCCGCACACCCTGTGTACGGCCGTACACAGGGTGTGCGGCTGTACACATGTGTATGGATGGAGGTCCATATAAATAGAGGAGTGCATGTGGGAGTGTACGGTTAGAAGAGGAGGAGAGGCTAGAGAAGAGAGAGAAAGTTCGAGAGAAGAAGAGTGTGTGTGAGAATCTATTGTAAGGAGCATCATTCATATTGAATACATAATTAGATTCATCATCTTTTTCTTCTCCTTCTCTTCTATTTGATCTGACATCATCCAATTGATTAGGATTCCGCACCATCAATTGGATCTGATTGATACACAAGCAATTTTTGGGGACTTCTAAAAATTAGTCAACGGAGTCTAAACGAGCGTTGTAGAGCATAATCTCACCTATGTGTGGATATAAAAAACGTCGAAAACGAAGATCGTATGCGAGAGTTATGATTTTCTAAAGTTCGAGGCACGCATCCCAAAGAGGGAACGCCCCGCGTTCAGTGCTCCGGATTGGCCACGTCGATGCTGACTTAATGGATAAGGGATAGGATCGGAACCTCGCTCCTATGCGCCGCGTTCGAAGGGAACGCCCTGCGTTCGAGACCAACTCCAACCCTATAAATAGATCACAAATCCAACCGAATTTGGTTGCTCAATCTCTTCTCTCTCACTCCTTATTACCTCAATTTATGTGCAAATTATACCCTTGAAGCCCTAGTATCATCCCGACACCCGAAGCGAGTCCCGAAGATCCCGAGAAACAGAGTTCCCAAGCCGAAACTCTGCCCGCAAGAAGCCCATTTTTTGTGAAGATCTCCCGGTTTCACCGAAGAACACTGCTTTTAGAGTCGTAGTGCTGTCCGATAATCATCTTATCAAGTTAGTGTATATTCCTTTTGTTCTAACACATAGATACAAAGTATTCTCTACAAAGTACATGTTATGTGCTTATATATTATTTGCTTATTTGAAATAATTGTTGAATGAATGATTTCTACAGGTTTTAAGTTGTATATAAATGTATATATTTTTATCTACTAATATGTTGGGTAGAACATGGGTAGGCAGTTGTTGTGTGATGGAATAAAATGATGAGAGGCCTCGATGTTGTTGTTGTTCTAGTCATCTAGCGGAGTATGGATGACGACCATAGACTCTTTCTAGACTGTCCAGTGGAACACTGGCAAGTTCATAACCTGTAGGTGTTGTGAACGATGTGTTCACCAGTGTACTCTATCCCGCTCATGGTTGCCTTTAGGACATCTACTATTAAGGAAACCCCTTTGCAGTAATGTCCATCCCGATCAAAAATCCTTACACTAGGTCCCTTGTGATAGTTGTTGTTTTAGGGACATAAAGTGAGGATAACGGGAATGGGTAATCAGGTTATTGTTGGTTGGTGAAAATTAAATATAATTATTTATTGTGGGTTGAAAACCTTATATGCTCACCAGGCTCCCAAGCCTGACCCACTCAGTTTCTTTGTATTACAGGTAGTGGCGCGAGAGCATAAGTTGGAGAAATTTGTGAAGATATTTTGTTTATAGGCCAGTAGTTGTATATAACTGTTGTAAGGCTTATAATGTGCCGTTTATGCTTTTGGTCTGTATCGGAACATGACATCCCGAGTTTTGATATATATATGAAAATACATTTCTTTAAGGAATGCTTTGATAAATTTTATTTATCATATTTTGTTTTTGGAACAAATTCTGCAACTCTTTTAAATCAAAGAGTTACTCTGAAAATTATTTTAAAAGCATAAATTAAATCGGTCTTTTCTGGCCGTGATTTTGGGGAAGTCACAGTTGGTATCAGAGCATTAGTTTAAGCGAACTAGGAATTTATAGGATTTCTAGACTTAAACTTAGAATGCTAAGTGAATATTGTGAGTTAAGTGTCTGTTATATTTTAGACACGAGCACTGGTTTATTTTAGGAAAGATGCCTAAAATGCTTTTATGTGCTAAATGTTATATGCATGTCATATATGATATTATTTGTTCAGATCTACGGTTTGTTGCCAACCGGATCTAGAGACCTTATCTGTTTAGGATTCTAAACGTATGACGACGGTATTAAAACTAGCATGTAAACATTTCGGAGTGATATGGACGATTTAATTATCTATCATGGATGAGGATCCAATTTCACCTTATTCGGTGTATAGATCAAAAATGGTAAGAACCAGAAGTGGCATTGGAAACATGAACGAAGACTGGAATCAACCACTTATGGTCGAGCACGTACCTGTTGTAGCAGCAGCACCTGAGCCAATAACAATGACTGGTGTACAATTGATGATTCAGACAATGTTGGATCGTCAAATAGATGAAACTAGACGCCTGCTTCGGCAGAATCGTGAAGAACTTTCAATGCCGCTTGAACAGTCCGAGTTGAATGAAGGGCATTTGGAAGGAGGTAACTTCAGTGGGGCTGTTGATCAAGCCAACCCACCGTTAGTTAGACAAAACCACCAGGAGGGAGGAATTGATGAACTTGGATGCTAGTACAAAGACTTTTTAACTTGCAAACCATCGAGCTTCACTGGAAGGAAGATCCGATCGGATTTATGGATTGGATTGCAGAAATGGAGCTAGCCTTCATGACGTGTGGTTGCAGAGGCAAGTTGCAGACCACTTACGCAGTACGTCAGTTCAGGGGTGGAGCTGTCCGTTGGTGGAACACTCCGGGGAAGACCCTAAGCCCTAATGAGCCACTATAATTGACTTGGGCAGAGTTCTTGGTGCAGTTCAGGTGCAAGTTTTGCTCGACTCAAAATATACTAGACTTGGAGAACAAGTTTCTGATGTTGACAAAAGGCAGCATCTCAGTCGACGATTACACTAACGCCTTCACCGACAAAATGGAGTTTGCTTTGCGCATCGTTCCAGACGAGTTTATGAAAGTTGATCGATATGAAAAGGGACTCCCATGGGAGTACGTGGTGTCAGTACGTCAGGCACCTACTCTAGAGGCAACTATTTGGGCTGCCAAGTCTATTGAGAACATGATCAAGGGAAGAACCGCCAGCAAGGTTGAAGTTGGTGATAAGAGAAAGCTTCAAGGAACTTCGGGTTCCAGCAAGAAAAGAAAATTTTCGAAGTCTGATTCAAAAAAGTTTGGAGGAGGAAAAGGGGGCGAATCGAAATGGTGTGAAAAGTGCAAGAAAAAGCACTTTGGGAAGTGTAGTGAGGAGGTGACCTGCTACAAATGTAGAAAAACTAGGCATTATGCCAATGAGTGTCCGTCCAACAAGAGAGTGTGTTTTGGATGTAATGAATAGGGGCACATTTTGAAAGACTGTCCTTAAAAGAAGGAGGCAGCAAAACCCAATATTAAGCCAAAGCCAAAGGCGAGAGCCTTTTAGATGACACTTGAGGCTGCGAAAGATGAAGCTGATGTCGCTTCAGGTACCTTTCTCGTAAACAAATTACCTGCCCAAATTTTATTTGATTCTGGAGCTAACTACTCCTTTATTTCACATGAATTTGGTAGAAAACTAGATTTGCCTGTCGATAGACTAGATAATGTTTTATTAGCCGAAGTTGCTAGTGGCAAGTTTATACCTGTTAGCCATCGCATGAAAAACATTTTCATCGACTTGAATTGGAATAAGTTCCACGAGGAATTATTTCCTATCAAACTAAATGGTTTCGACATCGTGCTGGGGATGGACTGTCTTAGTGCCAATGATGCCGAGATATTATGCAAGAAGAAGATAGTAAAAGTAAACCCTCCAGGGAAAGAGTCATTTATGGTGTATGGGGACAAACGCAGAGTAAATTCTAGAATCATTTCTCTAATGAAAGTCAGAAAGTGTTTGGCCAAAGCATGTACATCATATTTGGCATTTGTGATCGATGCTAATAAGGAGAAAAAGGAGATGCAGAGCATTCCTGTCGTGTGATTATCCTTAAGTATTTCCCGAAGATCTTCCTAGATTATTGACTGATAGACAAGTGGAGTTTAGAATAGACTTGTTACCAAGAAGCACGCCAATAGAAAAAGCACCTTATCGATTAGCACCAACGGAGATGAAGGAGCTGATGATGCAACTTCAGGAGTTGTTGGACAACGGTTTCATTAGACCTAGTTCATCACCTTGGGGAGCTCTGGTGTTATTCGTGAAAAAGAAAGACGGGAGTATGAGAATGTGCATTGATTACAGAGAGCTGAATAAGGCAGCAATAAATAATAGATATCCAGTGTCGAGGATTGATGACCTGTTCGATCAACTACAAGGTTCAAGTTATTTTTCAAAGATCGACCTAAGGTCAGGATATCATCAGCTGAAAGTAAGAGAGCAGGATATAGAGAAGACTGCATTCAGAACACGATATGGACACTATGAGTTTTTGGTTATGTCGTTTGGACTAACCAATGCTCCAGCAGCATTCATGGATTTAATGAACATGGTTTGTAACCCATTCCTTGATAAATTTGTGATAGTGTCCATAGATCACATTCTGATTTACTCGAAAAAGACAAGAAGAGCATGGAAGACACTTGTGAGAAGTGTTGGAAGTCTTGAAGAAGGAGAAGTTGTATGCAAAGTTCTCCAAATGTGATTTTTGGATTCGAGAAGTCCAATTCTTGGGTCACGTGGTCAACCAAGAAGGGATAATGGTTGATCCAACGAAGATTAAAGTTGTGATGAAATGGGAACAACCGAAAAGTTCCACGGAAATCCGAAGCTTTTTTGGGATTAGCCGGATATTACCGAAGGTTTATCCAAGGCTTTTCTTCGATTTCTACTCCATTAACAACTTTGACTCACAAAGTAGCTACTTATGCTTGGAGTGATAAACACAAAGAAGCATTCAAGCTGCTAAAGAGGAAGCTATATGAGGCACCGATTCTTTCTCTACTCGATGGAGTTGAAGACTTCGCTGTTTATAGCGATGTATCTGGTGTTGGTTTGGGTTTTGTTTTGACCCAAAGAGAAAGGGTGATAGCATATGCGTCTTGACAGATGAAAGAGCATGAAAAGAACTACCCCACTCATGATTTGGAGTTGGCAGCGGTAGTATTTGCTCTAAAAATATGGAGGCATTACCTCTATGGCTCGAAGTGGAAACTTTTCACTGATCAGTAGAGTCTCCAATATCTCTTTAGTCAGAAAGAATTGAATATGAGGCAACGATGCTAGCTAGAACTACTTAAGGACTACGACTGTGAGATACTTTACCATCCCGGTAAAGCAAATGTTGTCGCAGATTCTCTCAGTCGGAAAGTCAATCTTGAAAGAAAAAGGCCAAGAGCGTTGAGAATAGAAGTTGTCTCGACCATTGTGGACAGTATAAAGAAAGCTCAAGAGGAAGCTTTTGAAAAGAATGACTGGAAGGAGGAACGTTTGGGCAAAACGTTGGTGTTTGGTACAAACGGTCATGGACTGAAGGTATTCCAAGATCATATTTGGGTACCTAAGTCTAGAGGAATAAGAAATATTCTAATGGAAGAAGCTCACAAAACCATGTACTCAATTCATCCTGGCAGTACTAAAATGTATAGGGACCTGAAACCCTATTACTGGTGGCCTACGATGAAGCTTGATATTGCAAAGTATGTGGCCGAGTGTGTGACATGTGCAAGGGTCAAGGCACAACATCAGAAACCATACGAGAGTGTAGAACCTTTACCTGTGCCTATGGGTAAATAGGAAGACATTTCTATGGATTTTGTCACTAAACTGCCCAGAACAAAGAATGGTCATGACATGATTTGGGTGGTCGTTGATCACTTCACTAAGAGTGCGCATTTTATAGCAGCCAATGAGAAATGGTCTATGGATAAGCTTGTGAATTCGTACATGAAGGAAATTGTGAGGCTTCACGGTGTTCCGTTAACGATTGTGTCAGACGTGACAGTTGTTTCACCTCGCGATTTTAGAGAAGTCTACAAGAGGAATTGGGTACCAAGTTGTGTTTGAGTACAACTTACCATCCATAGACTGATGGTCAGAGCGAACTGTAACACCCGCGTTTCCAGGCTAGGCATTATCATTGATGTAATAGTCTAGGTTAACCTTTGTAACCCATTTTGAAATAATAGAAGTGTATTATTTGAGTATTATGTGTTTTGTGCTTAATTGCTTAATTATGTGATTCGATTAATTAAGAATAAAAATAAGCGTCAAAATTCAAGTGAAAAATAAACTCGTTATCTTTGGATAATGTTGTAGTAGTTGAAACGAGGTTTCCGAATATATATAGAACGCCCAAATCTGACTTCGTATGAGGAAGTTATGATTTATTGAAGTTTCGACTTAGCGGTATGCAGCCCGAAATACTCGATTTGAGATCGAGCGGTTTTTAGTCGAATCGATCTAAACGAGAATCGAAGATCTCGTTGTTGGTATCGAAGCGATGAAAAGTTAGGCGAGAACGGACGTCAAACAAAGAAGTTATGAATTTATAACGAAGTTTTCCTATCCGGGCCTACTAAAAATAAATAATAAAAATAAAGTCAAAATTAGCCGACGAAGTCTAAACGAAAGTTGTAGAGCGTAGTCTCACCTACGCGTGGATATAAAGAACGTCGAAAACTGAGTTCGTATGAAGGAGATATGAATTTCCGAAAGTTTATTAAATAATTAATATTTAAATTTAATTATAAAAGCCGGCATTATCCGAAGAGGAGTCACCGATCTGATCCGAGGTACGCCCCGCGTACCCCGATGCATGCACCGCCTCGCACTCAAGTGACTTCGGATACGTAAGCCATGACGACCGAGGCAGTACGCCCCGCGTAAGGTCGTACGCCCCGCGTACTCCGAGGCTCCAGCCTCCTATAAATAGGATGCGAGGGCAGCCGACTCAATTGCTCTTTTTCTCTCTTCTCTCTCCCGTTTTGCATCGATTTGCATGCCAGAAGTACCCCGAAGCCCCGATATCATTCCCGAGCCCCGAAGCAAGTCCTGAGGTCCTGAAGATCCCAAGAAGTAAGATTCCTGAGCCGAAGCTCTGCCCGCGAGAAGCTCGATTTTTGTGGAGATCTTCCAGATCTACCGAAGAATATTACTTCTATAAGCCGTAGTACTGTCCGATCATCTTCTGATCAAGTGAGTGTGTAGTTACTTTCTTCTAATGCATAATTATGAAGTATTTTATACGAAATGTGTGTTGTGTGTAGAATTTTGTTGTTATGTGCGTGAAGGTATATTCACTCTCTTCTATCTCATAGATCTAATTTATTTTCTATGAAATACGTGTTATGTGGGTGTGCCTCGTCTGTTATGTGGAATATGTATTGAATGAAAATGATATACAGGTTTTAAACTATGTATGAAAATATATATTTTTATCTACTAATATGTTGGGTAGAACATGGGTAGATAGTTGGTGTGTAATAAACAGATGAGAGGCCTCGATGTTGTTGTTGTTGTTGATCTAGTTATTCAACGGAGTATGGATAACGACCACGGACTCTTTCTAGACAGTCCAGTGGAACGCTAGCAGGTTCATAACCTGTAGGTGTTGTGAACGATGTGTTCACCGGTGTACTCTATCCCCCTCATGGTTGCCTTTAGGATATCTATTGTTGAGGAAACCCCTTAGCAGTAATGTTCGTCCTGATGAAAATCCTAGATTAGGTCCTAGGTCCCTTGAGATAGATGTTGTTTTAGGGACGTAAAGTGAGGATAACGAGAGTGGGTAATCGGGATAGTGAGTGGTTGGTGAAATTAAATATAATTTATTTATTGTGGGTTAAAAACCCTATATGCTCACCAGGCTCCCAAGCCTGACCCACTCAGTTTTATTTGTATTACAGGAAGTGGCGCAAGGGCGTAAGATGGATGAATCATCGAGTTGTTTTGTTTACAAGTCTGTATATGTATATATTTGTTGAATGACTTGTAATGTTATCGTTTATGCTTTATGGTCTGTATCGGAACATGACATCCCGAGTTTTGATTATATAATGAAAATGCATCTCTTGATGAAATGCTTTGATAAATATTATTTTATCATGTTTTGTTTTGGGAACAAACTCCGCAACACTTTTAAATCAAAAGGATTTACTCTGAAATTATTTTAAAAAGCATAAATGAAATCGGTCTTTTCTGGCCGTGATTTTGGGATGTCACATGAACGAACGATACAACGCTTGAAGATATGTTGAGAGCATGTACCCTGGAATTCCAAGATAACTGGGATGAACATTTACCTTTGGTAGAATTTTCCTACAATAATAGTTTTCACTCGAGCATAAAGATGTCACCTTATCAACCTATGTACGGAGAAAAATGACGTACGCCGTCTTGTTAGCTTGAGACTGGGGAGAAGCAGTTTATGGGATCCGAGATGGTCCATCAAACTGCTAAAAAGTTGAAAATAATTAGGGAGAGAATGTTAGCAGCTCAGGATCGTCAAAAGAGCTATGCTGACAACAAGCGAAGACCGATGACTTTTGAAGTTGGAGATTCGGTTTTGCTTAAAGTCTCACCGTGGAAGGGACTTATACGATTTGGTAAAAGGGGAAAGTTAAGTCCAAGGTTTATTGGACCTTTAAAGCTCTTCAAAGGATTAGTAACCAAGCTTACAAGCTCGAATTACCCGAAGAAGTGAATGGAATTCATAACACTTTCCATGTGTGTTATTTGAGGAAGTTCACGGGAGAAGTTCCCGACATAATTCCAATTTCTGAATTAAGGATTGAAAACAAAAGGTTAATTGAAGAACCAGAGGCAATCGTTGACCAAAAGAATAAGAAGTTGCAACGCAAGATGGTCGAGTTAGTGCTTGTCCGTTGGAAACATACGAATGGGCCAAATCTCACCTGGGAGACGGAGAGTGACATGATGAGTCGCTATCCACATTTGTTTATTGATGTGTGATTCTGGGGAAGGAATCATCCTAAGGTTGAGAGAATTATAACGCCCGTGTTTTTGGGCTAGGCATTAATGATGATGTAATAGTCTAGGCTAACCTTTGTAACTCGTTTTGAAATAATAAGAATGTATTATTTAAGTATTATGTGTTTATTGCGTAATTGTGTGATTTAAATGAATTAAAGATAAAAATAAGCGATAAAATAAAATATTATATAAGCCTGATATCTATACATGAAGTTGTAGTGGTCGTGGCAAGGTTTCCGAAAATATAAAGAATGTTGAAATCCGAGTTATAACGAAGAACTTATTACTTGTCGAAGTTTCGCTACAGAACCGGTACGACACTACGTGACGTAAATAGTGAATTTACGATAGAGCGATATTTAGCCTTAGAGATCTAAATGAAAGTCGTAGAATACGTTAAACCGAGATCGTGCATAAAAAGAACGTCGAAATCTGACTTCGTATGAGGAAGTTATGATTTTTCGAAGTTTCGACTTAGTAGTATGCAATCCAAAGTTCGAATATGAGATCGTGTGGTTTCTAGCCAACACAATCTAAATGAGAATCGAAGATCTTGTCGATAGTAGTCCAACGGTAAAAAGACAGACGAAAACAGACCTTGGATGAAGAAGTTATGAATTTCTAACGGAGTTTTCCTGTCCCGGCCTACTAAAATAATATAATAAAAATAAAGTCAAAATTAGCTAACGGAGTATAGACAAAAGTTGTAGAGCATAATCTCACCTATCCGTGGATATAAAGAACGTTGAAAACGGAGATCGTATGCGAGAGTTATGATTTTCTGAAGTTTGAGGCACGCATCCCAAAAAGGGAACGCCCCGCGTTCAGTGCTTGGCTTCGGATTGGCCACGTCGATGCTGACTCAAAGGATAAGGGATAGGATCGGGACCCCACTCCTACACACCACGTTCGAAGGGAACGCCCTGCGTTCCTTTGGGGAACACGCTGCGTTCAAGACCAACTCCAACCCTATAACTATAAGTTGGAGAAATTTGTGAAGATATTTTGCTTATAGGCCAACAGTTGTATATAACTATTTTAAGGCTTATAATGTGCCGTTTATGCTTTTGGTCTGTATCGGAACATGACATCCCGAGTTTTGTTATATATGAAAATACATTACTTTAAGGAATGCTTTGATAAATTTATTTATCATATTTTCTTTTTGGGAACAAATTCCGCAACTCCTTTAAATCAAATAATTACTCTGAAAATTATTTTAAAAGCATAAATTAAATCGGTCTTTTATGGCCGTGATTTTGGGGATGTCACATCAAAGCTAGTGGGAGTATAGTGACCTTCCTGGTGTTGTATGTTGATGACATACTCCTTATAGGAAACGACATTCTAACTTTGCAAGAAGTTAAGTCTTGGCTTGGAAAGTGTTTCGGTATGAAGGATCTGGGAGAGGATGTCTATATCGTATGGATAAGGATTTTGAGAAATATGAGTAAAAGAGTAATTGGACTTAGTCAAAGTACATATATGGATAAAGTGTTAAAACGTTTTAGCATGATAATTCCAAGAAAGGAGAGTTGCCTTTCAAAAGCAATACAAAACTGAGTAAGACTCAGAGTCTGAGTATTGATGCTGAGATAGTAGAAATGAGTCGAGTTCCATATGTTTCCTCCGTTGGTTCGATCATGTATGTTATGACATGTACTCGCCCTGGCATGGCTTTTTCTTTGAGCATGGTTAGTCGATATAAGGGAAATCCAGGTAAAGCTCATTGGATAGCAGTTAAGAATATTCTTAAGTTTCTGCGAAGAACTAAGGATTGGGTCCTTGTGCTTGGTAGCAGTGATGAATTAAGAGTAACAAGGTATAGTGACGCCAACTTTCAGACATGTAGATACAACTTCCGTTCTCAATCTGGTTGGGTGTTTACCCTCAATCGAGGAGCGATAACTTGGAAAAGTTCCAAACAGGAGACCGTGGCTGATTCCACCTGTGAATCAGAGTACATAGCTGCAAGCAAAGCATAGAAGTAGGCTATATGTTTGAAGAACTTCATCGGAGACCTTTGATTTGTGCCATTCATAAAGGAGCCAATGGAGTTTTTTGTGATAATGAAGGAGCGGTTGCCTTAACTAAGGAACCAAGAGATCATGGAAGATCTAGACATATTGACAGAAAATACCAGTTTATCAGACATAGAGTAGAAGAAGGACACCTCATCGTGAAAAGGGTATCATTAGAAGAGAATCCTGCAGGTCCCCTCACAAAGGGTCTGAGTAGGGTTATGCACATTCAGCAAGCAAGGAGCATTGGTCTGAAAGATGATATTAGTTTTAGTAGTTAGATAAATATTTAGAAACTTGTAACAAATAAATTTAATTAACATTTGATGAATAAATAATGTAGATTTATTTATGAGTATTGTTTACTATCTTTTGTCAATTGTTTATTATTGTGTTTCATTTTTGCATGTTTTACTTCCTGAATAATTAGATTATTCAAAATATCCACAGTCGATCAAATTTTTGAAAGTAAGTAGTGAATTAAGATTGTCATGAATAGGACTATAGATTGTCTAAAGGTTTAGACATAACAAAAGTTTAATACAGTATTCATGAGTACTTTTGAAATGTAGAATTTAAGTATTGGATTAACCCGCACTTAGAGAATTACTTCATGGAATTTATCATGAGTAATTTTGAGACAATAATATCTTATAATCTTGAAACGGATATACATGAGTTGTTGTATACAAGTTGGTTATGCATTGATGATATGTAAACGAATCAGTAACATGATGTTATAAAATGTATTGTTGTTATTGATTTGATGAGTAAATAGTACAAGCATATAAGTCCAAGTTTGTTTGTTCCTTTTTCCCTAACGGGAAAACCATTATCTTGGGACCCTCGATGATTTAGTATTGACTTATAGTGTTGGGCCCGGCCAGGACTGAATTGATTCCATTGTAGTTCTTTGTCATTACAAATCAGAATTCAAGAAACAAAGTATTGGAAAACAGATAGACTCGGTTCCATGTCATTTGTCCACTTGATATCTTGCAGAACGGAGGATTATATGATCACTTATCTTAGGACTCATATATGACTAGGTTAGAGTTCGACAAAAACTTTGAGAGCTACAATTTGCTAATCAAAATTTGAAGTTATACTGATAACTATAGTTATTAGACTTATCCAAGTGGGAAACTGTTGGATTATGTGTCTAAGCCCATAACAATAATTGGTATATACTTGAATTGATAGTAGCACTATGATGACCTATTGAGAAAGAGGAAGAATTTATTATCTGAGTAATAAATTGAAATGAATGATTTGTTAATGTATTATGGAAATAATATATTAATTGGAAATCATAATATTTAATTGGAATTAGTTTTGGGATTAACTGAATTAATTAGAAGTGCAACAATTGTTTAGCAATTTATTGATAGTTGAGGAAAGAAGCTCTACAACCTCCCTAAAGAGGCTTGGACGAAAACTTCTAGGAAGACCCTAGAAATTTCGTCCAAGGGCTATTGGATGAAAGGTTGTGGGTTGCTTGGTAATTAAGCTAAGGAATTAAGGTTTCCTACTTCTAACCCTAGATTTGGCTCTAAGTCACCTCAATATATAAAGAGCCTAACCCTTGTTATTTTCGGCGACATGAAACCCTAAGAAGAGTGGCCGAAAATTGAAGCTCCCTCCACCTCTCTCATATCTCATTCTCTTTCTAAGTGGGTTTGTGATTCATTAGAGGTGTTACACTTGTGGCACTTTCTCTCAAGCTTCAATATCCTCAAGTTTTTGGGTTGTTATTACAACATAACAATCAAAGGTATGTATTATATCCCTCTTATGTGATTTTCGATTATTTACTAGAGATCTAGGGTTCGCATATTGTTGTTTATATTGTATGTTAATTTAGAGAAGACATAGATTTTATTAGGGTTGCATGCACACATAGGATTGTATGTTATGCTTAAAAACTATCAGGTTTGAGGATCATCAGTTGGGTGAAGTGGTGCGAACTTGATATAGTAACATCCATGAGGAGAGATTGGCAAGTCCATTTGATCAACATATTGAGTTGGAAGATCAAAATACTTGAAGGGCACAAAATGTATATCATGAATAATTCCTTCTCGGAAGAGAGGATAAATGCCCAACATCGGATTTGGATTATCTTTGAGAGCTTGAATTTGAATGCTTTCTTCCAATGCTTGTGGTGTTTGTTGGTTGGACCAACCCTCGGACTTTCTAAATGACTTCATTAGGCTGTCCGAACTTGTAGCAATCTTTTTGCCTTTGTCTTTGACTTGGTCATCTTGGGAAGAAAAGGAGGTGATGATTTGATGACCAGAATCAGTAATGAATAGCTTAGATAGAGGAGGAATCAGAGGCTCTTTAGGGATCTCATCAATTTTCATGATGGGAGAACCTTCATCTATTTGAAGAATCGTCGGAGCAAGAATTGGAGGAAGCATTGACGAAGTGGCTTGGAAGGTGTCGATTGTTAGCTTGGTTTTTACCTAGGCCATGTCTCAGCTCCGTTGAAAAGTTTTGTATAAAGATGATGGCCAAGAAATTGAGTACCATTTCATCTTCTCTGCTTCGAAAATGACTTTGGTAGGAGGTTCCTTGATAGCTTGAAGTCCTAGAATCATATCTTCCACTAAATCTTCATCATCATTTACTTCAAGAGTTCTTACTTCCATGATTCCTTCACCGGTTGATTCATCTCGGAGCGCATAATCCGAGATCGGTTTCCATTACACTTGCTTTTGTACTTCCCCTTTTGCATGGGATGTCCTAGCCTTCAATGCAAGCACATAATCAGACTTGATCTCTTCTAATCGTTCGAACACTCGTTGAAAACTCATATTTAGTTTCTTGGTGAGTGCGTCATATGCCTCAAATGTCGGAGCTTGAGTTTTGAGATGGGCAAAAGTTTCATCAAGAATGACGAGCATGTCATAAAATTTGTGGTTCGGAACATCCATAATATTCCAGGTTAAACAGATGAGCTTGATGAGTACCTATTGCATGACCATGTTTATGGTATCTTTCTTAAGAATTTCTTTCTCAAGTCTTTGAATTTGCTTCTCATGAAGAACATGAGTCTTCTTGATGAGTTCGTTGGTAGTAGAGATCATGTCATAATGGATCTTGATCATGGTGTTGATGGTGTCAAGATGATGATCCAGATTAGCTTTGTAGAGTTCCCCGGCTTCTTCCGGAGTGTGAGTCAAGCGAAAAAAGATAAGTTGGTCTAATTGATTGGCTCGGTCAAGTTTCAAGGGAGCAGTAACTTGGATTTCAGAAAGAGATTTTAGTATAAGTTCGAGCTTGGAATCAAGACCTGTGACTTTTTGATCAAGTTTTGTATCAAGGTTCGCTACTTTATGATCGACTTTATCAACCTTGGAGTTTGTTGAGGCAATATTATCTCGGAGTTCCATCAAGGCAAAAGGATCTGCAATATTTTCATCAGAGGATCCTGTGTCCGAGGTGGAACTTTTTTCATTTCTTCTCATCTTCATCTTCATTTTAATCATCATTTGGCTCCATTGGATCACCTTGGGTTTTATCATCATGATCACCTTCTTAGGTGCCTTCAGGAGGAAGAGAGGAGTACTTGTTTCCTTCAAGGTTTTCTTCTTCTTCAGATTCCTCGGAGGACGAGGAGAGACCAAAATCAAAACATGGTTTTGATGAAGAAGGTTTTTGCAGTAGATTGAAGATAATAGGAACTGGAATAACCCCAATAATAGTATTGTCATCTTCAAACATGATCTCATCAAAAAGATCATCTGCGACATCAGGCTTAGGAAATTCTACACTGGTAAACGTAGGAGGATCGTCCGAAGCATTTGTAGAATTAGAAACATCTCCTTTTGTAGAAACTTCATTCCGAGGAGGATCATCCACTATGTTTTCAGAAGTGGGAACATCTACACTCGACGTCTTCCTTAAAGAGCCTATAAACGGTTGAAGCCCTTGATTTTTTTTCGTTGGATGGGAAGGTGAAAGCAAGGCGACTCCTGACAGATTGTTAGCGCATGGAAATCAGTGTGTATTCAACTTGTTCTCGAGAGAGCTCCAGATGCCTTGTATGAGCCTTGCCAACAAAATCTGACAAATCCTTGTCAAAAATACCCGATACTTTACTTGAACCAGGTATCAGACCGGTTGTGGCTTTCAAAGTAGGAGGGACTGCTCCTACTTCGGAAAGCTTGGAGTCAGTGACAGGGGTCCTGATTGTGCTCGTGTAGAAGAAAAAAGTATGATCAAATTGACTTGTGAGTGTGTCTCAGGGGGCTCCAAAGGACTTTGTTCAACAACATAACCATCTTTTGGTGAAGATTGGGGTAGATTATAAACTGACTCCCCATGTGTCTGCATGTGATTTTGAAACTCCAAAGAGTACTTTGGAAGAGTGGCCAGGTGGATGAGCTGATACCCAGAGTCAGGTCGAATGCCAACTTGTGAATCCTTTTGAGAGGATTCACCAAATATGGTTCTCTTTTTGGATCATACTTTTGAAGGGGATGCCTTCTATTTGGCAATCTGTTTGATGCGTCCTCCAGAGGTAGTTGATTTGTTCTCATCCGAGGTTGTATCATCCAAGTGGGGCAGTTTATGTTGGGAGAAACACAATCGAGATCTCAAGATGATGTTTGAGACGTGGTGAGTTGGATGGAATCGTGGCCAACATGTATTCGGTTAACCGTCTAATAGGCCCAAAAGCAATTTGACTAAGCAACCTATAAGTTTTGATAGTCTTGAAAGAAAAATATACCTCTCGGATTTTAGAATTGAGTGGACTGGCTTCATGTCTTTCGGAGTATAGTTGTTGCAAAGTCAGAGCCCATAATCTCGGAAATGGGATCTCGTTCGATTTTCTCTTGATGGAAAATTTCGTGAAGTCTTGCCACAACACCTCTGGTTGATCAACGACGTTTTCTTTTCTGGTGAAGATGTTATACACCACGTATATCCTGCCTTTGCTCATGGTTTATGTACCACTATGTTTTCCAGACAGACCTCTAAGAATGAGGTGCATCAAGATAGTCCATAAGCCAGGAACGACTGATTTTTGTTGGATTAGTGTCTAAGCCTGTAACCATATTTCGTAAGTACTTGACCCAGTTGTGCATGGTCCTTTTGGGTTGCCTTCACCAAAGCGACTTAACTGGAGAAATAATAGAGAAAGAGGTTATTATGATTTATTAATATATTATAAGAATAATATATTAAAAGAGAAATCATATTATTTAACTAATATTTGTCATAAATTAATTAAGAATTAATTTGGTGACTAAAAGAAATTAATTGAATAAAGGGACTTAAACTGTCAAATGTGTGATAGTTGGATTTTGGGCTGGGAAACCCAATGGGACAAAGGGATGAACGAAATTCTGATGGGAGCCCATCATATTTTTGTCCATGACCTTATTCTAGAAGGTTCCATGGTCTGCTTAATGTCTAAGTTGTCCAATAGGGTTTTGGAGGAAACCCTAGCTGCTCACAGTATAAATAAGGACCCTAGGCTACAAGATTTCGCCCACTTGCTTCTCTAAGAACCCTAAGGCCGAATTTTGTAGCCTCCTCCCTCACTCTCTTGCCTCTCCATTTGTTCTTGGTGTTTGTGAGCCATTAGAGGTACTACACTTGTGGTACTTGCTATCAAATACAAGAAGATTGAAGATTTGAGTTGTTATTACAATATAACAACAAGAGGTATGTAATCCCTTTTATTATCTAAATTTTGAAATTTATAGGATCATGCTAGGGTTCTTCATGATTTCATAATGTTGTGTATCTAATAGTGAAAACATAGATCCAATTCTAGGGTTGCACGCACACATAGTGTAACGACCCGTTTCCGGTATGTTAATTAATTTGATTTGGGCTAAGTTTTCAAGAGGGACTCGGCGAGTTCTAGCCTGACTCGCCGAGTCGGGTCGCGCATCTTGTGCACGCGGGAGCCGGCGACTCGGCGAGTCCATATCCTGGACTCGGCGAGTCCGTCCGTCTGGGTGAAACCCTAACTCCCCGGGTTTGCTCACTATTTAAACCCCATTATAGCCTCCATCTCGTCACTTTCCCCCCCTGAGAGCACTGTGAGAAACCCTAAACCTTCCTCTTGTGAGCTTATAAGTGATCTTGTTCCATTTTGTGAAGGGGTGAAGAAGGAGAAGAAGAAGGAAGCAAGGAAACGAGTTCTAGTGCCAAGATCCAAGATCAAGTGTGAACTTATTGAGGTATTTTCGGAGTTCTCTTCTGGTTTCATGCTTAAACTTCCATTAGAGCTCTTTTAAGGGCTATTTGATGCTTGTTCCAAGCTTTATGCTTGCTTGATTGTGTTATTGAGCCGAAATACCTTTGGATCTGAGTGTTGGGGTGTTGAAGAGTCCAGATCCACTGTCTTTTTGGAGTTACATTGCTTATTAGCCATGGATCTACCCTTATTGTGCATATTTTAGTCTTATTTCCCTCATTCATGTGGTTGTGCACGTAAAGTTGGAAACTTTACGTGGTAAAACAGCTTAATGGACCTAGATCTATCATTTGCATGTGTTGGATTCAAGAGAAATCGAGTAAAAATATGTTGCATGGCGGCGACTCGGCGAGTCGGAGGAACGACTCGACGAGTCAGGTCGCGAGTCCCGAGTTCTTCAGTTTCTTCAGTGTCGAGTGTACGAGGTGAGTTAGGGAGTGGACTCAGCGAGTTAAGAGTAGACTCAGTAATGGAGGGACTCGGCGAGTTTGTTCATACAACTCGGCGAGTCCAAGGCAATCTCCTTGAGGATTAAGAACAACTCGTCGAGTCTGTTCATCTGACTCGTCGAGTCGGATGAAGATCATCTGAGTTCTTGGATCCAGAGGGTACTCGTCGAGTCGATGCCACACTCGACGAGTAACAGCAGGTAAGAGTTGAACGGAGAGTCTAGGACTCGGCGAGTCGGGTATCCCGACTCGACGAGTCAGCCCTGAGTAAGTCAACTTTGACCAAGGGTAAAAGAGTCATTTTACCCTGAGTGTAGTGCTAGTGATTGATTGAGTGTGTTTATGGATTTGTAGCCGAGGAGATTCAGGAGCAGCAGCCGTTAGCTTTCCGAGCCGCACTCTCATCCGCTAGCTTACGAGGTGAGTTTCCTTCCCGTAGGGGCGGGTCTAAGGCCACAATGCCGGCCCGTCCAGTTAATAGTAGTTTCCGGACTTCGGTCCGATGTAGTAGTTAGTATGTTTGATGCCTTCGTGGTTCAGACATGTTTTATGTGCTATGTGTATGTGTTTATGTTCCGGGCCACGGCCCGATGCAGTATGCAGTATAAATTGTTATGATATGCTATGCTATGTGCAGTCAGTCCCGGACCTCGGTCCGATGCAGGGGACACGGTCCCAGTTAGTTTCGGACTTCGGTCCGATGCAGTCAGTTCCGGACTTCGGTCCGATGCAGTCAGTTCCGGACTTCGGTCCGATGCAGTCAGTTCCGGACTTCGGTCCGATGCAGGGGACAAGGTCCCAGTCAGTTCCGGACTTCGGTCCGATGCAGTTTTCCGGGTCCCGACCCGATGCAGTGGGCAAGGCCCAATATGTGTTTATATGTTGTTGTATGGTATGTGGTAAGTTGGGGGAGCTCACTAAGCTTCGTGCTTACAGTTTCAGTTTTGGTTTCAGGTACTTCCGCAAGCAAAGGGAAGAGCTCTGGATGACGGCATCGCACACACCACCGTTTCAGCTTTAGTTTGGATTTGATTTAGTTGTTGTTTTGGATATAGCATGTTACATTTTCCGCACAGTACTTTATTATCTTTTGGGACATATCACGCATGGTTTATCTATATGATACTCTGATTATATTTTTGATGGTATTAAAAACGAAATTTTTGGGTCGTATTTTTGGGTCGTTTCAAGTTGGTATCAGAGCCCTGGTTTGAGGGATTCGGATACACTCTCGGGTGTATCTGAACTCAAACTAAAGGGAAATAAAAGATTTTTAATAAAATGTTTTTACAAAAGAATTTTGAAAACACTTAGAAGGAAAAGAATTGTTTTAAGAAAAAGGTGTGTGCATGCGGTCAACCGAGCTCAAGTAAGTACTCCCAAATTACCCATACAAGTTATTTTTTCAATTTCAGTTTAGTAGAACAGCATGCTAGAATAGGACTAAGGGTGTAGGAGAACGCCTTATGTGCCTGCTTATGTGTTACAGCTCTATGAATATTGCATGCTAGAATTGAGTAGACAGCAGTAGGATAGCTTGTTTAGGTTACGCCTGATCGTATGAGCTTAGCATCCTATGCTAGTGCAGTTTCTTGTTATAAGAATAGCTTGCGTGAGTCTATTTCCCTTGTCCGAATGCTGCTTGCTTTGTGCTTAGTGGGATTCCGAGTAATGGGAGTTAGCCATTAGGTGGACACGTCACACCACATGTAATCAGGTTTGAATAATCCCAGAGTGCTGGAACTGGCCCTACTGCGCAGCTCTTGTTTGAGTCCAACCGTTGTAGGGACGGATCTTTTACTTGAAGGATTATCCGATCCTCATCACATGTGATGGTGTTCAGGTGATGGCTAACTGGCAGTGCAAGGAGACCTACAGCAGCTGAGGACCAGTCGTATTGAGCTCGAGTTTTCTCTAGGGCAAGCCTAGGGTGAGAGTAGCAGGGAATAGCAGCAGTAGAAGTGACTTGGGGAAGTCGAGGCAGTTCTTGAGGAAAGTATGGATAGATGTGGAAGGTAGTAGGGGCCCATACTACTGGAAGCAGAGGATCCGTATTCGAATCAAGGAAGGCCAAGATTAGACCAGGAAGCTAGTAGTCGTATCATGATCCCTTGAAATATTTCAATGTTCTGATGTTGTTATGATATGTTTCAGAATGGTAGTTTTGCGTCCGAGGCCAGCAGCCGGCAGTTCAGATGCCGGAGGAGGATCAGGATCGGGATCCGACCCGGAGGTCGGACAGATCGATGAGCAGACCAGAGAGTTCCTTTCTTCTGAGATTACTCGCATCATACTTGAGCAGACTCCTGTGATCTTCGGTTCGATCAAGGAGGGCATTTTGGAGATGATGGATGAGAGACTGAGTACCTTCCGTACTGAGATGGCGGCCGTGATGGGGTCGCGCACACTCACTTTCAGGGAGTTCAGGGCATGCGGGGCTCCTGACTATCACGGGGCACGGGACCCCATAGCGAGTACCAGGTGGTTGGCGGATGTGGCCAACGCATTCCGCACTAGCAGATGTCCCGAGGGGGACAAGGTCAGATTGGCGTCCTGTCTCCTGAAGGACAGGGCACGTGACTGGTGGGAGGAGGTAGGACATACCATCGGGGATGATGCGGCATTGGATGCCATGACCTGGGCTGATTTCTCTACCAGGTTCAGAGCGGAGTTCGCACCGGTCATTGAGGTGCAACAGTTAGCCAGGGAGTTCCAGGATCTTACCCAGACTACCGAGACAGTGGCGGAGATCACCGCCAAGTTCAGGGAGCGGGCCCTTCTTGTTCCTCAGTATGCAGCAGACGAGGAGATGAAGAAGGCCCGTTATCACGAGATGTTGCGGAGCGACATTCGTATGTTTGTGAGCCGGTCCAGTTGCAAAACACTGGACGACATGATTGCTAGAGCCAGAGAGAGGGAGATTGATCTCGAGATGGAGAGGAAGAGGAAACCGGAGGCGGTTTCGGGTGCAGGCAGTGTGGGCAAAAAGCCCAAGGTTTCAGATCACAGGTCCAGGGGTCAGCAGAGCCACGGTCGATGTGGCAAGTGTGGGAGGTTGCACGAGGGGGCGTGCAAGGCAGGGAGTTCCGGCTGCTACAAGTGCGGTCGGACCGGGCATATGAGTAGGGATTGTACGGCCCATGCCACTACGGTTACAGCATCGGATCTGATTTGCTTTCAGTGCAATCAGAGGGGACACAAAAGGTCCCAGTGTCCCAGTTTAGCTGCAGCAGGGAAGGTGCATGCACCCGCCCCTGCTACTTTGAGGATCACAGATGGCCGTCAGGGCCGAGCTGATGCGCCGGTGGCGAAGAGCAGGGCATTTCAGATGACAGCAGAGGAGGCGCGAGCGACTCCTGATGTGGTGACGGGTATGTATATTTCTTTCATCTCTTAATTATTAATATATCGTTTGAATATTATTTGATGGTACGCTTTATTTAGGGTCGTTCTCGGTGAACGGCATCCCTGCTTTGGTATTGTTTGACTCGGGGGCCACCCGATCATTTGTATCGCTTGCGCTTAGCAAGAGATTTAGCAGAGCTCCGGGGGAACTGGATTGTCCGTTAGAGGTTGAGATAGCAGATGATAGGACCGTGAGGGTCGACAAAGTATATAGAGGGTGTTCCCTTCAGATATTTGAGGAGCAGTTTTCAGTGGATTTGGTTCCGATTCCCCTGCGCGGGAATAAAGTTATTGTGGGAATGGATTGGCTAAGCCCCAATGGGGCGGTGATTGATTGTGAGCTTCAGCTAGTGAGGGTTCGCACTCCCAGTGGGGGAGAGATAGTGGTTCAGGGCGAGAGGCCCCAGCGAGGATTGACCTTCTGCTCTGCCGCTAGGGCGAGGCGCTACGTTCAGCAGGGTTGCGCCGGTTATGTAGCCTACGTCTTGGATGCCCGGGATAAGGGCAAGACGACGATCGATGATGTTCCTATTGTTCGAGATTACCCGGATGTGTTTCCCGAGGATTTGCCGGGGATACCTCCTGAGAGGCAGGTTGAGTTCAGGATCGATCTGGTTCCTGGTGCGGCTCCGATAGCCAAAGCACCATATCGACTTGCTCCCCCTGAGATGCAGGAGTTGTCTACACAGCTTCAGGAGCTGTTAGACAAGGGTTTCATTCGACCGAGCAGTTCGCCTTGGGGAGCGCCGATCTTATTTGTGAGGAAGAAAGACGGGTCGCATCGGATGTGTATTGATTACCGGGAGTTGAACAAGGTAACGGTGAAGAACCGTTACCCACTTCCGAGGATAGATGACTTGTTTGATCAGCTCCAGGGAGCGTCTTGGTTCTCCAAGATCGACCTACGCTCCGGTTACCACCAGATGAGGGTCAGGGATGAGGATGTACAGAAGACTGCTTTCAGGACCCGGTATGGTCATTATGAGTTTGTGGTGATGCCATTTGGGCTCACCAATGCCCCAGCCGCGTTCATGGATCTCATGAACCGCGTGTGTAGACCGATGCTGGATCGGTCAGTGATAGTGTTCATCGATGACATCTTGGTGTATTCCAAGACGCAGGGACAGCACGAGGAGCACCTGCGGGAGGTGTTGGAGACTTTGAGGAGGGAGAGACTGTTCGCTAAGTTCTCCAAGTGCGAGTTCTGGTTACGCGAGGTGCAGTTTCTTGGGCATCTCGTTAATCAGAAGGGTATTTTGGTTGACCCGGCCAAGATTGAGGCCGTGATGCAATGGGAGGTCCCGAGGTCTCCATCTGAGATTCGGAGCTTCCTAGGATTGGCAGGGTATTATCGGAGGTTTATTCAGGATTTCTCCAAGATAGCAGTGCCGCTCACCCGACTAACCAAGAAGTCGGTAGTTTTTCGTTGGGGGCCTGAGCAGCAGGCGGCGTTCGAGACTCTCAGGCAGAGATTGTGCGAGGCTCCGATCCTTACCTTGCCAGAGGGTGTTGAGGATTTCGTGGTCTATTGTGATGCTTCGATCACAGGTATGGGAGCAGTGTTGATGCAGCGAGGCCATGTGGTGGCTTATGCTTCGAGACAGTTGAAGCCTCACGAGGCTAATTATCCTACCCATGACTTGGAGCTGGGGGCAGTTGTATTTGCCCTCAAGATTTGGAGGCATTACCTGTATGGGGTCCGCTGTACTATCTACACGGACCACAAGAGTTTACGATACCTTATGGATCAGCCGAGTTTGAATATGAGACAAAGGAGATGGTTGGACGTGCTGAAGGACTATGACTGTGAGATCCTGTATCATCCAGGGAAGGCCAACGTGGTGGCCGATGCCCTGAGCCGCAAGGTGTCGGCGGCCCCTATCAGGGATTTGTGTATGAGGATGACGGTAATCACTCCTTTGTTGGAGCGGATCAAGGAGGCTCAGATGGAGGGTCTCAAGGAGGAGAGGCAGAAGTGCGAGAGGATAGTGGGTCGAGTAGCTTCGTTCGACTACGACAGTCGGGGTTTGATGACGCTTCATGGTAGGGTGTGGGTACCGTACTGGGGTGGGGTACGGCAGGTATTGATGGACGAGGCTCATAAGTCTCGATTTTCTATCCATCCAGGGGCGACGAAGATGTATCGAGATCTTCGACCTGATTATTGGTGGCCCTGCATGAAGCGGGACGTCGCTTGGTACGTTGAGAGGTGCCTGACCTGCCGAAAGGTCAAGGCGGAGCACCAGAGACCTCACGGCAAGATGCAGCCGTTGGATATTCCCGTGTGGAAATGGGAGGACATCACCATGGATTTTATCACCAAACTTCCCAGGACCGCACGTGGAGTGGATTCGATATGGGTAGTGGTGGATCGGTTGACGAAGAGTGCCCATTTTATTCCGATCCAGGAGAGTATATCGGCGGAAAGGTTAGCCGATATCTATGTGCGAGAGATTGTGGCACGTCATGGAGTGCCGGTATCGGTAGTGTCGGACCGAGATGTTCGCTTCACGTCCAGATTCTGGAAGCGGTTTCACGACGAGATGGGTACTCGTCTCCATTTCAGCACCGCTTTTCATCCTCAGACTGACGGGCAGAGCGAGAGGACGATTCAGACTCTCGAGGACATGCTTAGGGCATGCGTTCTGGATTTTGGGGGCTGTTGGGATACGTATCTTCCCTTAGCGGAATTCTCGTATAACAACAGCTATCATGCGAGCATTGATCGACCTCCTTTTGAGATGTTATATGGCAGGAAGTGCAGGACCCCGATTTGTTGGGGCGAGGTCGGTCAGCGGGTTATGGGGAGCACTGAAGTGGTGCTCAAGACGACGGAACTGATCCAGCAGGTCCGTAGTAGACTGCAGACTGCGCAGAGTCGGCAGAAGAGCTACGCCGACAAGAGGCGTTCAGACTTGGAGTTCCAGGTAGGAGACATGGTTCTTCTGAAAGTCTCACCTTGGAAAGGTGTCATCAGGTTCCGGAAGAGGGGCAAATTGGGCCCCAGATTTATTGGTCCTTTCAGGGTTTTGGCCCGGGTGGGTCGGGTTGCTTACCGGTTAGATCTTCCTGAGGAGCTCAGTTTGATACACAACACCTTCCACGTGTCGCAGTTGAGGAAGTGTCTAGTGGACGAGACGGCGGTCGTTCCCTTGGAGGATATCCAGGTCGATAGCGGCTTGAATTATATCGAGAAGCCGATAGCAATTTTGGAACGGAAGACCAAGACCTTGAGGAACAAGGTAATTCAGCTGGTAAAGGTGCAGTGGCAGCATCGGAAGGGGTCTGAGTGGACATGGGAGGCTGAAGAAGAAATGAGAACGCACTACCCGGAGTTATTCGCAGATCCAGCCGTAGCAGACTTCGAGGACGAAGTCTGAAACAAGTGGGGGAGAATTGTAACGACCCGTTTCCGGTATGTTAATTAATTTGATTTGGGCTAAGTTTTCAAGAGGGACTCGGCGAGTTCTAGCCTGACTCGCCGAGTCGGGTCGCGCATCTTGTGCACGCGGGAGCCGGCGACTCGGCGAGTCCATATCCTGGACTCGGCGAGTCCGTCCGTCTGGGTGAAACCCTAACTCCCCGGGTTTGCTCACTATTTAAACCCCATTATAGCCTCCATCTCGTCACTTTCCCCCCCTGAGAGCACTGTGAGAAACCCTAAACCTTCCTCTTGTGAGCTTATAAGTGATCTTGTTCCATTTTGTGAAGGGGTGAAGAAGGAGAAGAAGAAGGAAGCAAGGAAACGAGTTCTAGTGCCAAGATCCAAGATCAAGTGTGAACTTATTGAGGTATTTTCGGAGTTCTCTTCTGGTTTCATGCTTAAACTTCCATTAGAGCTCTTTTAAGGGCTATTTGATGCTTGTTCCAAGCTTTATGCTTGCTTGATTGTGTTATTGAGCCGAAATACCTTTGGATCTGAGTGTTGGGGTGTTGAAGAGTCCAGATCCACTGTCTTTTTGGAGTTACATTGCTTATTAGCCATGGATCTACCCTTATTGTGCATATTTTAGTCTTATTTCCCTCATTCATGTGGTTGTGCACGTAAAGTTGGAAACTTTACGTGGTAAAACAGCTTAATGGACCTAGATCTATCATTTGCATGTGTTGGATTCAAGAGAAATCGAGTAAAAATATGTTGCATGGCGGCGACTCGGCGAGTCGGAGGAACGACTCGACGAGTCAGGTCGCGAGTCCCGAGTTCTTCAGTTTCTTCAGTGTCGAGTGTACGAGGTGAGTTAGGGAGTGGACTCAGCGAGTTAAGAGTAGACTCAGTAATGGAGGGACTCGGCGAGTTTGTTCATACAACTCGGCGAGTCCAAGGCAATCTCCTTGAGGATTAAGAACAACTCGTCGAGTCTGTTCATCTGACTCGTCGAGTCGGATGAAGATCATCTGAGTTCTTGGATCCAGAGGGTACTCGTCGAGTCGATGCCACACTCGACGAGTAACAGTAGGTAAGAGTTGAACGGAGAGTCTAGGACTCGGCGAGTCGGGTATCCCGACTCGGCGAGTCAGCCCTGAGTAAGTCAACTTTGACCAAGGGTAAAAGAGTCATTTTACCCTGAGTGTAGTGCTAGTGATTGATTGAGTGTGTTTATGGATTTGTAGCCGAGGAGATTCAGGAGCAGCAGCCGTTAGCTTTCCGAGCCGCACTCTCATCCGCTAGCTTACGAGGTGAGTTTCCTTCCCGTAGGGGCGGGTCTAAGGCCACAATGCCGGCCCGTCCAGTTAATAGTAGTTTCCGGACTTCGGTCCGATGTAGTAGTTAGTATGTTTGATGCCTTCGTGGTTCAGACATGTTTTATGTGCTATGTGTATGTGTTTATGTTCCGGGCCACGGCCCGATGCAGTATGCAGTATAAATTGTTATGATATGCTATGCTATGTGCAGTCAGTCCCGGACCTCGGTCCGATGCAGGGGACACGGTCCCAGTTAGTTCCGGACTTCGGTCCGATGCAGTCAGTTCCGGACTTCGGTCCGATGCAGTCAGTTCCGGACTTCGGTCCGATGCAGGGGACAAGGTCCCAGTCAGTTCCGGACTTCGGTCCGATGCAGTTTTCCGGGTCCCGACCCGATGCAGTGGGCAAGGCCCAATATGTGTTTATATGTTGTTGTATGGTATGTGGTAAGTTGGGGGAGCTCACTAAGCTTCGTGCTTACAGTTTCAGTTTTGGTTTCAGGTACTTCCGCAAGCAAAGGAAAGAGCTCTGGATGACGGCATCGCACACACCACCGTTTCAGCTTTAGTTTGGATTTGATTTAGTTGTTGTTTTGGATATAGCATGTTACATTTTCCGCACAGTACTTTATTATCTTTTGGGACATATCACGCATGGTTTATCTATATGATACTCTGATTATAGTTTTGATGGTATTAAAAACGAAATTTTTGGGTCGTATTTTTGGGTCGTTTCACATAGGATTGTTTGTATAAAACCCATCAATTTCTTGAACTCCTTTGCGTTGAACTCGCTATTGTAGCCTATTTGATTCAAGAATGACTAAAATTCTTCAGATGATGGTTCTTGCACTTGAAAAACTTTGGGATTTTCTGAAATTCCAACTGCTTTGCGAAAAGTGGCCTTGTGAACTGTTACAATTCTGTCGTCAGTTATCTTTACTTCAAGAACGCCATTGTCGATCTTCACTCTTTCAAAGGCATTGTGAAGAAGTCTGAGAGGGAAATTAGGGTTTGGGATTTTGGTGACAGGAACATCGATGGGATGGGGGGAGATAAACTCGATCATGATCTTTACATATTCATTGTAATCCATGGGGTCGAGAGAAAATAACTGGGTTGTTTCTCTAAGAATGATCTCAATGGAGGAAGATGAAGCAGACCCTTTCGATGATTTCTTCTTTGTTTCCATTTTTGAAAATTTAGATGTCTTTTCAGAAGGTTTGGCTGCCATTGCAGATGATTTGGAAAAACTTTGAGGAAAAGAGTGCGGAAGAAATCACTAAAAGAAGAAGATAGCAAAATTAAAACTTGTAACATTTATGATTCAAAATCCTTATATAGGTTAGAAGTTTCGAGTCGGGTCGGAGAGTTGAATGATAACACCCGAATAGCAAAATGGGTTGCATTTAATGAAAAGCTCAAAAGGGCTTCCTATGTGACAGTTGAGAACAAAATGACGGGGTGTTTGTTTGTTCAAAATAAGGAAACCATCGATTCAGTTCAAAAAGCACACAGTACTTTATTGGAATGTGTGACAAAGTGTGTTTTGTGACAACTGGAGAAATTTGGATCAAGCAAAGTATAGCTATGTGTGATGTAGAAACCACATCATGACTTTATGGTAATAAACATTTGAAGTTCTATATTAAAATTTTATTTGCATGAAGAATGTCTTGGAAGTGTTTAAGTTGTAAAAAGATGCCCTAAAAGAGAGAAGCCTCGCAACCGAGAACTCCTCTCCCTCGGACCGAAACCCTCACACACATGGTTCTCGGTTGGGACCGAGAACCTAGTCCTTGGCCTCATTAGACCGAAATATTGGTGGCTTCAAAACCCAAGAACCTCTCCTTGGTCTAAGGGTCTCGGTTGGATGTAAAGTTCAAGAAGTTGACTTTATGATTTAACCTACCAACTTTACCTTCTATTACTTATCATATTTCCATAAAAACCATGCTAATACCCACTAAAAAACCATGCGTCCACTTTACCACCTTTTATCCAACACAATCCATTACCCATCATATCTCCATGCACAGTATACCATTAACCACCAAGTATCCATACAATACACTCCTTTACCCAACAAACCTCCATACCAAGCATGCTAATACCCTCCATGTATCAATGACCCATCATTTTTTTCCTCTATATAAACTTCGGCCGAAGAAGCCTCCTTCACACTCAAAAATTCATTTCTCCAAACTCTCTCATCTTTTCCTTTCAAAAGCAAGCTAGGATCTCCAAGAACACCCTTTTCTTCTTGTGATTTTCGGATTTTTTGTAGGGATTTCATGATACTCTAGTGTTTTTATACATGTTTTTGTTAGTTTCATCGTCCTTACACACATTGTTATGTGTTAAACCTTAGGATACTAACTTTTTCGAGAAGCTCATCAAACACCGTCCAAGTGTTAGGCTCGAAATCTCCATCTTCTCACTTCAACCAAACCACACAAAAACCACAGAAGGTGAGTTAATACCCCCTTTATTTTCGAGTTTTTCCAATTTTAGGGGGAATACAAGTAAAAAAATCTTATTTGGATGATCTAAAGGCTTTGCAAAATAAAAATACAAGTTATGTCACTAAAACATATCTAAGCTTAAAAATCAGCTTTCTAAAGAAAAGTTATGGTCTATTCACCGATTGTTTTTCCCTACTTAAACTTTGTATATTTCAAAACTGTTGAATATGAAAATAGTTCAGGTTTATACCTTTTTATGGACTACTTGCACGCATTTATACGATTTTTCTACAATTTATGGTGATTTTTACAAAACTGCCTACTATTTCAGAGCATTTTTAGACCAGTCTATAAAATGAACGTTTTCACTCTATTTAGGAACCAATTAAAGTAAAGGGAAAATACTATGGACAAATTAGACTCATTTTCTAATCTCTGAGAGTTTACGGCTCTAAATTTTGACTAACGATGATTTTTCTATAATTTTTCTAAAAACATGGACAGAAAAGTCAAAAAACTAGAAATCGCCTTTATCATACTAAACGTTTTATACTTGTGTTTAGATGTAAGTTTACATGTTATAACCTGTTAAAACATCAAGACATGACAACTTACATGTGTTTATATATTTGATTATATAAATGGACTTGACAAAACATTCATAATAAACTATAACTGGTATAGTTTATGGGTCACAAATACTACACTATCATTTCAGAAGAACCATATAATTATTCAACAGTATAATTATTACATTTTACAAGAAAAATGAGTCATAGTTCACGTAAATCTGTTGATTCTCTTGTGATACATTCTCTTTATAGTACCTACCTAGTGTACACTTTAAGTCCTGCATTATAACCAGAGTCTCCTGGAGGGAGAGCGAGATAGTTGTGTATAGATCTATACAGGATTGACAACCCCGCACCTAAGTTGTGCGCTATTGTTAGACCGGAAAGTCTAGGGTGAAAAATGTCTACCAATTCCAACGCCTAAAGAACGTCGTTCAGGCATATCGGTCATAATAATCATGGTTATAACAACTCACATAGGGACTAACAAAACTACGCGGTTTACGGGAAACTTACACTTCATCAGTTTCATGAAAAGATAAAACTACATACTATCTTTCAGTACAACATTACTTACATTTCCGGTCTTATATTTTTAAGACTATAGTTTATATTTAAGAAAATATTGGATTTTTTGGACACATACGTTAACATTTAACAAGGAAAATGCAAAGGAAATACATACATTTTAGTCTTGGGTATAAGACTTACAACTCGTTTTTAAAGAAAATATCGAATTTTCTGGAAGTATACAAAATCATTTTACGCAAACCAGTTTCAAACCCTTTTCTTACAAAATGCTTATGAATTCACCAACTTATTTGTTGACGCTTTTCAAAATCACTTGTATTCTCAGGAAATTAGTAAATAGGTATTCAAAACATTTTGAGGGTCTGCGTCGCTGCATCATGTTTTTCTACTTTTCAGTTATTTATATTTAACTTTTGAGTAAGCAAAGTTTGTAAACAATGTAAACTTGTAATCTCAACGTATGATGTTTGTGTTGCTATGATTCATTTATATTCAACTGTTATGATACTATACATGACGTCATCCGCCCCCGGACGTTTCCGCCGTTATGGTTCGAGGTGTGACATGCTTATTGAGAATTAAGAGGATAATCACAAAGAAAATTACCATTAGGGTATCCATTAGAAATATTTCGGAATAAAACTTTAATGATAACCTTACAATTCGTTTATTGAGGAGAATCTCTAAATAATCAGATTCCGAGATGGAATGTCATAAGATACTTCGGAAAGAATTCAAACATATCATTGGAGATGACACAACCTTTAACTGAATATCATAGGTAAAAGTGCATGGAGATCTTAGAGGACAAGTTTTAAAAAAGATTTTAAGTTCCGAGAGCTAAAGGAACAGATCTCAGAAGGAGATATGAAATGAGATCACATTACCATTTCGAATTTGAATTCTGAGGTGTACTTCATAGATATCGTTTCGAAATAAAATATTCCAAGAAGAGAATTCTCTCAACATATTCGATGTATCTATATCGGAATGCACTTCAAATGACAAGGAATGCTAAAAAAAAAACTTAAGACTAGAAGAAAAAGGTTAGACAAAAAAAGACAGATAATGATCTTTTATTTTCCTAGAAGAAACAATTCCGAGGTGAAAAAGTTGTAATTCAGAATTATTTGAATTTCTAATGTTTCCATTAGAGAGTACAAACTTCTTGGAAGAATTAAGGTTCAGGCATCATCATTCCCATTTTGTTCAAAAATCAAATAAATTTGGTTTCGTCTAATGCCTTAGTAAAGACATCAGCAATTTCGTCATCAGATGGAACAAAAATGAGTTCAATGTTACCTTTTAGAAGATGATCTTTAATAAAGTGATAGAGAATATCAATGTACTTGGTCATGGAGTGCTTAATTGGATTGTGAGAGATCACAATTACACTTTGAAATTCACAGTAGACAGTAATCTGTTGAAATCGGTAACCATAGTCCAAAAGCTGAGATTTCATCCATAGAACTTGCAAGGTACAACTTGTAGCAGCAATATATTCTACTTTGGTTGTTGAAAGAGCAATACGGTTCTGTTTCTTGGATAACCAGCTAACCAATCTTCCACCCAAAAACTGACAACCACCAGAGGTGATTTTTCTATCAAGTTGAAGTCCTCCATAGTTTGAGTCGGAATAAGCTTGAAGAATGAAACTTTCATTTGCAGGGTAGCAAATTCTGAGGTTCTTAGTTCCTTTGAGATATCAGAAGATTTTCTTTACAGCTAAAAGATGAGACATCTTCGGATTAACCTGGAATCTAACACACAGACATGTAGAGTACATGATATCCGAATGACTTGTAGTGAGGTATAGTAGAGATCAAAACATTCCCCTCTACTTCTTTTGATCAATGGCAACACCTGATGGGTCCAAGAAGATCCTATGTCTGAAACCAATTGGAACCTTTGCAGAGGCACAAGTTTCCATTGAATATTTCTTCAGAAGTTAATAAATGTATTTATCTTGATAAATGAAGATTCCTCTATTGGTCTGTTTAACCTGCAGTCCAAGGAAGAAGCTCAATTCTTGATTCATACTCATCTGGACTTGACTAACCATTAACTTTGCAAAATCAGCAACCATCGTGGGGTTAGTTGATCCAAAGATGAAGTCGTCGACATATATTTTAACTAACATGACATGGTTTCCATTCGATCTTCAAAATAATATAGGATCAAGAATTCCTCTTTGAAAACCTAAAGACTTTAGAAAATTAGTGAGCGTCTCATACCAGGCGCATATAGCTTGCTTGAGGCCATAGTGTAACATTCCAACCGTCAGGTATTGTTAATTTTCCATTTAGATTTCATGTTTAAGGTCTACTCGACGATTTGATGCTATGAATCGTCGAGTAGCAGTGGGCCAGGACACGTCAATAAATGAATGACTCGTCGAGTCGGCATGGGAGACTCGACGAGTAGAAGCTGGCAGTGGAAACCCTAAGTTTCAGGGTTTTTGCACCCTATGTATTGGACCATTAGCGCCTCCCACTGTCCTCTATCACCCCTTGAGAGCCAGAAACCCTAATTTCCGTAAGTGAGAGCTTGGAGAGTGTTTTGGAGCTTTGAGAAGTGACTTTTATAAAAGAAACTTGTAGATCAAGAGGTTAGCATCAAAGATCTTGTGTGGATCCAGAGTCTACTTCAGTTTGGGGCACGTCTTGAATGTAATAAGCTGTTACCTTAACCTCTTTTCTTCTAGAATCATTCATTAGGGCTTCCTTTAGTTATTCATAAAGGGATTTTGGTATGGGAGCTAGATCTGAAGTTGAAACTTCAGATCTGAACCTCTTTTGGGTCCTAAGTACTTAAATTTTCCAGCTCTTGCAAGGATGAGACTCTCCTAAGGTGTAAAGTTCCATTAGAAGCTTAGATTGGTCATTTAGAGCCTTTAGGGCCTTGCATGCATGTAAAGTTTGCAACTTTACATGAGAAACATGCCTTAGAAGCTTGGATCTGAAATCTGGAACCTTGGCATGGCTTAAAAAGTGTCTGCATGGAGGAAGATCTAGAAGGACTCGGCGAGTTGCATAGCTAACTCAATGAGTCAAATGAAGATGGTCATGAACTCGTCGAGTTGATGAACAAACTCGGCGAGTCCGTTGATGTTTGCCTCGAACTCGACGAGTCGTTCAAAGACTTGGCGAGTCAGCTAGGGTTTCTCCTAATTCTTGGACACGTATGAACTCAGCGAGTTTAAAGGGAACTCGACAAGCCAATCTCAGATTTCGCAACTTCTCGAGTTCAGGAAGGACTCGACGAGTCGGTGAGCTACACTCGACGAGTCGAGTCAACATGGATTGTTGACTTTGACTGTGGACTTTGAATTTGAACAAGAGTTGACCAGTTGACTTCTGAGGGTATTCTGGTAATTTGGAGATTCATGAAAGGGTTTTATGGTAACTATAGGTGGCGGAGTTCGTGTTGGTGATCTGGGAATTGAGCTTTCTAGTTTCAGATGACAGTTACGAGGTAAGTTATCCTCACAATACTAAGGGGTCTAAGGCACCAAGGTCGGCCCATTGGATTCGATATCTTAGTAGTTACTGATATGTTGAGTTTGAGTTAGTAATGTATGCCAGTTGTTATGCTAGTTTGGTAGGTCGGTAGGACTACCCGTGATACTGATTGATTACCTGTATGTGCATTTAACTGTTACATGTCGACATGTTATGTGGGATGGGTTGAGGTGGTACTGCTCCGTGCGGTAGCCAACATACCCTAGAGTATTCCATATATGAGCTGAGGGCCCGGTAGGCATTCCAGACTCATACTGAGGACTCGGGAGCATTCAAGATACGAGCTGAGGGCCCGGTAAGCATTCTAGACTCGTACTGCGGGGTCGGTGGCAATCCAGATGTGAGCTGAGGGCCCGGTAGGCATTCCAGACTCACATTGTGGGCCCAGGGGTATTCCAGTCTGTGAAGCTGTGGAACCGTTACGTGCTATTTAGTTTTAGTTTGTTATGATATGTTTATGTGGACTGTATGTGTATCGGTATTTTTGGGGAAACTCACTAAGCTCTTGAGCTTACAGTTTCAGTTAATTGTTTCTGGTACATCAGGGGATCGTGGCAAGGCGAAGGTGTGATCGTACAGCTCCTCATGTTTTGTCTATGTTTCTGGGAAAACTCTGATATTATACATTTTGAAAACAAAGTTGTAATAATTTTTAATGGTTTGAAATGTTTTTCTTTAAAGTTTAAATTGGTTTAGATTTTTCGGTGTTACACATAGACAACTTTTTGAAGTTTGTAACACTAGTTTGATATGAAAGATTTACAAACCCAGGAGGTTGTTGAAGATATACTTTAGTACCAAGTTCACCGTTGAGAAAAGCACTCTTGACGTCCATTTGGTAAACTTTAAAGCCTTTGTGAGCAACGTAAGCGAGAAAGATTCAGATTGCTTCCAAACGAGCAATAGGAGCAAAGGTCTCGTTGTAGTCGAGTCCTTCGATCTGAGTAAATCCTTTGGCTACCAATTTCGCTTTGTTTCGGATTATGACTCCGACATCGTCGAGTTTGTTTCAGAAGACCCATCTTGTACCAACAATAGGGGGATCTTAAGGAGGAGGTACAAGAGTCCACACTTGATTTCTGTCAAATTCTGCTAGCTCTTCTTGCATGGATGTAATCCAATCTGAATGTTCTAAGGCTTCTTTGATGGATTTAGGTTCAACCATTTATATGAATGCTGAGAAGTGACACTTGTTTTGAATGTCAATAGCAAAGCGAGTTTGAACTCCAACATTAAGAATTCTAATAACTTGATTCGGAGGATGATCCTTTGTCCAGATATGCAATGTCAGAAGTTCTTGGGCAGTGGATGATACGATATCAACAATACGGTTATGTTGCTCCACTGTACAATTTGAGTTTGAGGATGATGCTCTCCCTGAACTTATGAACTGGATATGCTCGCATCGTCATCGTTCGGAAAGTTAAATAAGTTGATATCATCTTCATTATTATTCAGAATAGGATCAAATTCAGTGAATTGATCTGATGTATCTTGAAATCCATCAACATTTGATACGAGGGTTGGATGACTATTCTCCCTCTCAACCTGAGAAGGTTGGAATGGAACCGAATTAAATGGAGGAAAGTTTTGTGTTTGACTAGAGAAATTCTGAGAAACCGGAGTAGTTGATGATGATGGTCTTGATCGAGATTCCAAAACAAGAGCATTTTCTATTTTTTGGGGGTCAGAAATGGCATTCACCAAGTCATCGCACGATGGCCTGGAGTGCCGCAATCGAATTCCTGGTCCTGGAGGGCAGAATGCGCTATATGGGTAAGGTTGCGCCCTTTCTAACACCAATTGGTTTTAGATCAACCGGTAGCGCTGATGCTCAACAAGTGGTATCAGAGCCAGTGGCGAGGGTTCGATTCTCTCAGTGAGAAATTTATTAAAGGGGGGGGGGGATTTTTGGGGGTCAAAAATGACATCGACCAAGTCCGCGCACGATGGCCTGGAGCGCCGCAATCAAATGCATGGTCTTGAAGGGCTAAATGCGCTATACGGGTAAGGTTGCACCCTTTCTAACACCAATTGGTTATAGAACAACCGGTAGTGTTGATGCTCAACACTATTTGTCCAAACAGACTTTCAAAATCAACTTCATAGATAATTTGAGTATTCGAAGACCCAGGGTGTGGATCATCGGACTCCATGATATGTGTTGCAACATGAATAGGATCCAAGTTCTGAACAAAATTATCATTAAAAGTGATATCAAAACTTTCTTCAATTACAGGAGTTATACGATTCAAAACCCTGTAAGCTTTAGATTTGACTGAGTATCCCAGAAAGATGACTTCATCAGATTTCGGTTGAAACTTGGTGAGTTGATCACGATTCTTCTTGATAAAGCATCTACACCCCAAAATGTGCAAGAACGGGATACTCATTTTCTAACCATTCATTGCTTCATACGGTGTTTTGTTGAGATGACGGTTGATGATACTTCGATTTTGATTGATAGAGGCAATGGAGACAGATTCGAACCAGAGATAGAGAGGAAGGTTTGCAAAGTTCAACATCGACTGAGCAGCTTGAACTAGAGTTTGATTTCTTCTTTCAACCACACCGTTTTGCTACGGAGTGTGAGGAGCATAAAAGTTGTGTTCAATGCCTTTGTTGGTGAGAAACTTCTCAATAGTGGAATTTGTGAACTCGGATCCATTGTTACTTCGAATTATTCTGACAGGAAGTTTAGCCAAGACTTCAATTCCCTTGATGAAGTTGATAAGCTTGGAAGTAGTTTCTGACTTTAACCTTAAGAAGAAAACCCATGTGAACCTTGTGTAGTCGTCAACAATCACAAGACTTCAATTCCCTCACTCTGCTACTCTAATCCGCATGGAGTCTCCATCAGTCTTGTCATGTTTTCTCGTGAATATACAGTCATATGCAATGTAAAACCAGAAATTCATTCGAATAAAAGATTCCCCACCCGAACGGTTGGACTCAAATCAGAGTTGTGAACCAGGCTAAATCAAGCATTCTAAGTCTACCTAGTTCCTATTGCTTATAACCTAACGCATTCACTTAACAACCTATCAACACGAACACAAATTTCATATAGCACACATAACATGCATTCAACATAACGTGTGAAAATCAGTCTATCTAACATACATACAACTTATGTCCTAGAAAGTAATAAACCACATCACACAATTAAATCCTTTTCCTTCAGCATTGGTTGACTGTACACACTGCATCCTTGATCCTTGTCACCAAAAAGGTCCATTTGCCTTTTCAAAAACTTTAAGAAAACCTTGTTGAGCCACAAACTTGAGTTCAAACACACCGAGATGTGTCTGATTCGCTAAAGGTTTGCTCTAATACCAACTTGTAATGTCCTAAAATTTCAAATAAATTCAAATTTTTTAAAACATTTATATTTATTAAAATTTCATTCATCCGTTACTTAACCAAAAACCAATAATTTCAAACAACCAAATTAATATTTCAAAATATACTTTTAATAAAAACAAATCCATTTATAACTCAATCAACAACGGAATAATAATATTCAAAACCCCATATCAAGCGTCTGTGATAAGGACCCAATCTTCAATCGCGCCAGTGTATAGTCAATCTAAGCGCCTATGTAACCCCCGGTCTCTAGGTAAAAGTCTTAAGATATAAGTATTTTTGAGTTTGTGAGTTGGCCCAGTACACTAGGCGTAATCATGGTACGTTGGGCGTACCATGGCTAGCATTAGACAGAGGTTTTCCCCTAGTACGCTGGGCAAATATATGGTATGCTAGGCGTACCTGAGCCAGATGCAAACCCTAAATTTGAGGGTTTAGACCCTATTTAAGCAACCTTATGCCCCAAGGTTCTCATTACCAGCCTCCAGTGTCCCTAAAAGCATTATCTCGAATCCTAAACCATTTTTAGAGGGAATTGATCCTTGTATGTGTTTTGGTGTATATTTGGTACATATTGAAGAAGAAGAAGAAGCTTGGTAAAGGAGCATTGATCAAGTTGGAGCTTGTAGATCCAGGGTTTATCCATCCTTCTCAGATTCCTAAAGGTATAAAGTCTTGACCTTGGTTATTCTATGCTTAGATCTAGAACTTGTTGAGATTTGAGCATATTTTGGTCCCATGAATAAGTTCTTGTGAGTATATGTTACTCTAGAAGTTTTGAGTTGTTCCTTTTGATGTTTCTGAGGTTCCTAGTTCATAAAGTTTGCATTTTGATGGTTATAGATCAACCATGTATGAGTTAACGATCATTTGATGGAAATAGAATGCTAAATCTAAGGTTTGAGTCTCTTTGAGCCATGCAAAGGCATCAAGTTGGTGACTTTATCGTTTAAGACATTCCCCAAGAGCTAGATCTGAAAAATGGACATTTGGGCTTAAAGCCTTAAGTGCTTAATAAGTTTTTGGAAAGCTGGAGTGTACATCGGACGTACGCAAGTGTATGTTAAGCGTACACATTTGAGTCTCTGTTTGCCTTTGGTAGTGAAGTTTTGCGTCGGGCATACTCAGGTGGTACACTTAGCGTACTCGCTAGGCCCTTTTTGGGCTTTTAGTTGTTTGGTCCATTGTTGGGCCTTAGGTTTTTGGGACATTGTTGGGCCTTAGGTTTTTGGGCCCTTTATTGGGCCTTAGACTTTTAGGCCATTGTTGGGCTTTACGTCTCTTAGGCCTTGTTGGGCAGTAAGTCTTTTGGGCTTAGGCCATGGGATGAGGGGCCAATTAATGGAAGGATAAAATGGTCTTTTACCCTAGGAGTCGAGATTAAGGATATAGACTCTCGGTTATGATTTATGGCCTAATTGTTAATTAGGGTTTTATTACTTGTGATTTACTACGGGGATTTTCCAATTCAGCATCTCGAGTGTTATTTGTTTATCAGTAGATCGCGGTGAGTCTTCTCATAGTGTTTTAGCAGGTTAATGGCACCGATGTCGGTCCATAGATTATTGTTATTAGAATGCTAGTTGTATGTGTGACTCTTTCATGTTTTTACATGTTTCTATATGTGTTGGGCGGGGCCCAATGCCAAGCGAGTCCTGATGAGTTTGTTGGGCAGGGCCCATTGCATGTTACAAGCAGATCTGTCCCGATCAGGGCCCGATGGAGGTCGGGTGAGGCCCATTGTATGTATGGTATGTGGTACTTTGGGGGAAACTCACTAAGCTTTGTGCTTCGAGTTTTTAGTTTATGTTTTAGGTGCTTCCTGTTCGAAGGCGAAGAGATCGGGATGATCGTTTTACTCACACCATGTTTTCCACATTATTGACTCTGATGTATTTTAGATATGGATGATATACTCTGATTTCCTATTTTGGTTTCTATAAACAAGTATTGATTAGTCGTTTATCTAATATAAAATTAAATTTTTGGCTATAAATTTTAGGACATTACAAGTTGGTATCAGAGCCTTGGTTTGAGGGATTCGGAGATAATCTCAGGTGTGTCTGAACTCAAACTGAGGATTTGGTATGTTTTCTTTATGAAAAAAAAAATTCAAAAAGGTTTTATGATAAAATAAATGGGTGTGGTGCATGTAATCGACTGAGCTCAACTAAGTTTTCCTAAAATACCTATACGTGTTATATGTTTCATGTTGTGATATGAGAATCACATGCTAGTTTAGGGCTAAGGATCTACTCATGATTGTATGATATAATGCTAGGAGAGAAATGCCTTTATGTGCCTATTGTATGGCCTTGTAGATTTACATGATAGTATTGGATCAGTTATCAGATAGGATGGCTTGTTTAGTTTATGCTTTGATTCGGATTTCATAATGCTCAAATGTTGCATGGTTTGTGCTTGTAGGGGTTCTCATTAGTATAAGCTAACTAGAAAGCAAATGCATTAGGTTACATATTAATCGGGCTATATGATTTTAGAAGATTAGGTTTAACTCTATTGCGTAGCTCTTTTCTGAGTTAACCATTGTAGTGTTATACCTTTCAGCCAAAGAATTATCTAATATTATTAATGTAACACCCAGTTCTGAAAGTCTTCGTTTGTGGTTTTCGGAGGCCAAGGGTAGAGACGATTCGGTCTTTTATGGGTCTCGGGTTTTATCCGAATGGTTTTAGGCTTGGGGGTGTGGCTAGGAGCGTAGGGTTTCTCGCCACCTTTTCGTGGATATAAAGTTCGTCTAAAACGGACTTAGAATGATGTAGTTATAGAACTTTGAAGTTATTGGCATTATTGGTCCTTAATGGAGAAAGATGGCAAGGAAGGACCATGCATGCAAGGTGGTAGACACGAGAGTACGCCCAATATAGAAGAGTAAGTGATCGCGGGTGTGGGAAGAGTACGCCCAACATACGAGAAGTACGCCCAACGTACTCTCTGAGATCCTGAACCCTAGTTTTGGGGGCTAACCACTATATAAGGAACATTATGGCTCAAACCCTAGCCTCCTTATCAGTCTCTCAAGCTCAGAAACCCTAGATAGCCGTCCTTCCTCCATTTTTATGTGTGTTTGACCTTTTGAGCTTATTTTGGTAAAGAAAAGCTTGGAAGAAGATAAGAGAAGTTGGAGAAGAAGGACTTGAGTACCTTGAGCTCAAGGATCTGGGATTATCTCATCTTTTGGCACTCAAAGGAGGTATGAAGCTCCCAAATTTCCTCATAGAAGCTTAGATCTAGAGTTATGGAGCTTTGGACCTTTTTAGGTCCAAAGAATGGATCTTTTTTATGCAACTTCGTTTTTGAGCTTAGGGTTGCCACCCTTAGATCTAAAAGTGTTCCATAAGCAGTAAAGTTTCAATCTTTAAGGCCCATTTGTAACCATGCATGAGATCTAGCCCTTTTCATGGAAGTTTGTTGTTACATTTCATGTTTGGGCTCATTTGGTGGGTTGCAAGCCACCAAGTAATCGACTTTATGGATTAAGACATTAGTAATGACTTGGATCTATGGTTGTAGATTCTGGAATGGAGTATTAAGCACTTAATGGGAAAAGTGCCTTAACATGGGAGTACGTTGGGCATACATGCAGGTACGCGCAACGTACACGCCATTTAGCCAGTACATTAAGCATATAGAGGAGTATGCCCCACGTACTCATCAGTTATGGGCTTGGTGTGTCTTGGGCCTCGGGTTGGGCGAATCAGTGGACTTTGGGTCTTTGGACCTTATTAGGCCATCAAAAGTCAGATAATTTGGGCTAAGAGTATGTTTGGGCTTAGGGTAAGGCCCATTAGAGGGATTGGGCCCAATTTAGCAAATTGGGCCATTAGTTGGCCACTAGTGGGCTTGGGAAGCCTACCAAGTGTTGGGCTCTTTTATATTATGATTTTGGGCCTAAGATATGGACCAAGTTGGACTAGGGGGTAAAATGGTCATTTTACCCTAAGAAGGATTATTGATTTGGACTAAGTGATATTTTGGTATTGGTAGCTCTGGGAGCCGAAGGATCAGCAGTACGGGGAATTGCCAGATAGCAGCCAGAGGGATATCAGCAGGACTTCAGCAGTGCAAGGTGAGTCTCCTCACTGTGTGCATGGGTCTAAGGCCACAATGCTGACCCATTATGTTTGTGTATAGTAGGAAGACGTGGGGGTTAACCCTAGGCACTATATGTTATATGTTCAGGATCATGATCCGATGTTGGGCGAGGCCCGAGGAATGTTAGTATGCTACAAGTATTTATGATTCTTGCATGTGTTGGTATGATAGGTCCCGGACCAAGGTCCAATGTCGGGGCAAGCCCAAGGAAGATTTATATATGCATGTTAGATTATACTTGTTGTCTTTGTGATACTTGTATATGCCTGGTAGAGAGGTGAGTGTGGGTGAGGTCTCGTATCTCATCACTAGCTGAGTGTGGATGGGGTTCCATATCTCGATATTAGCAGAGTAGGCGTGAAGCTCGTGATAGGAGAGAAGTGAGTGTGGGCAGGGGCCCGTATCTCACAAACAGCAGTAGTGTGGACGGGGTTTCCATAGCTCATCAGTAGCAGACCAGGGGCAAGGCCCAAGTTAGGCGAGACCTTAGAACAGGAGTACAGTAGAGTATGTATTATTTATGTGCTAGTATGTTATATGTTTGTATGTGTATAGCGGACGAGGCCCAGAGACAGGCGGGGCCCAAGTGAGAGACATATTTGTATACTGAGCGGGGCTCGATGCCAGGTGGGGCTGATGTCGGGCGGGGCCCAATGTCGGGCAAGTCCCGATGCAGCGGGCGGGGGCCCAGTATGTGATTATATGTATTGTATGTGGTAGATTACGGAACTCACTAAGCTTTGTGCTTACAGTTTTCAATTTTGGTTTCAGGTACTTCCGGTAGCGGAGGGAAGAGCTCGGAATGACTGCATGGCACACACCAAGAAGTTTAGCATGTGATGTTTACTCTGATAAAATAAGCATGTTTTAAATTAATACTCTATTTTGATAAAAACAACTTATGTGTTTAAAAGAAATGATTTGACAATTATGGTTTGTTTAGTGATTTAAAAATGAATTTTTTTGACCGTATTTTTGGGATGTTACAAGATGGTATCAGAGCCTTGGTTTGAGGGATTTAGGCATACTCTCGGGTGTGTCCGGACTCAAACTGAGGACTTGGTATGAAAATTTTTCAAAAGGAAATCATTTTATAAAAACGAGCTTTGAGAAAAAGAAAAGAGTTTTGAAAAGAGGAAAGAACTTTGAAAAAGAAGAAAAGGGTGTGGTGCATGTAATCAGCTGAGCTCAAGTAAGTTCTCCCAAATTACCCATACATGTTTGTTTAGATATGATATGCTTAAGAGAAATGAATGCTAGATTAGGACTAGGGATCTAGGAAGGATGCCTTATATGCCTGCTAAATGTGTATGAGCTTTATAAGTTGCATGCTAGTATAGATTCCTGATGTGTGGATAGAATTCCTAGATTATGTTCTGGTTAGATTTTCCTTTTGTATGAATGCTACTTTCTTTGTGTATTGTGGGACTCTGAGCGATGGGAGTTAGCCATTAGGTGAATATGTCAAGTCACATGTGATCAGGGTTGAATAATCTCAAAGTGCTGGATTTGGTCCTATTACACAGCTCTCGTCTGAGTCTAACCATTGTAGGGATGAGTCCTTTACTCGAAGGATTATCTGAGCCTCGTCACATGTGATGGTATTCAGGTAGTGGCTAATTGGAATTACAAAGATACCTTCAATAGCTGAGGAATGGATTCAGGCTGGAGGTTACCCAAGGGCAAGCCTAGGATGAGAGTAGTGTTGGGAGCAGTATTGGTAGTAAGGGACTTGGTGGAGTTGAGGCAATCCTTGAGGAAAGTACGGATAGATGTGGAAGCTAGTATGGGCCCGTACTACTGAAATCAGAGGATCCGTACTCGAGTCAAGGAGGCTGAGATAAGACCGGTGAACTTGTAGTGCGTGTGTGATCCCTTGATAGTGATGAGTGTTCTGATGATAGTTATGTTATGTTGCAGAATGGTGACGTTGTGTGAGAGGCCGGTGAGCGGTTCAGGCGTCGGTGAGGGATCAGGCTTGGGTTCAGGAGTCGAGCAGCTCGGGGAGCAGATGAGAGAATTTATATTAGCTGAGATTACGTGCAGTATTCTAGACCAGACTCGTATGATCTTTAGTACGGTCGAGGAGGGTATATTGGAGACTTTGGATGAGAGGCTGGGAGCCTTTCGCGCTGAGATGGTGGCCATGATGGGGGCGCGTACACTGACATTCCGAGAGTTCAAATCTTGTGGAGCTCCAGATTATCATGGGGCTAGGGACCCCATTGCTAGCGGCAGATGGTTGGCAGATGTCGCCAACACTTTTCGCAGTAGTCGGTGTCCCGAGGGGGACAAGGTCTGATTCGCCTCCTGTCTCCTAAAGGACAGAGCACGTGACTGGTGGGAGGAGGTCAGAAATGCTTTTGAGGATGATGTCGCGTTGGACGCGATGACATGGGGTGACTTCTCGGCTAGGTTCAAGGTCGAGTTTGCACCAGTTATTGAGATGCAACAGTTATCGCGGGAGTTTCAAGACCTTCAGCAGACTAAAGAGACAGTGGCGGAGATCACCGCCAAGTTCAGGGAGCGAGCCCTTCATGTTCCACAGTATGTGGCGAACGAGGAAACGAGATGCTAAGGAGCGACATCAGGCAGTTTGTGAGTTGGTCCAGCTGCAAGACGCTAGAGGATATGATCGCTCGAGCTAGAGAGAGAGAGAGATTCAATTGGAGTCAGAGAGGAAGAGGAATCTGGATGAGATTCAGGTATCTACATGTTAAGGAAAGTGGCCCAAGACATCAGATTCTAGATCGAGAGGTCATCAGGATCGTAGCCATTGTGGCAAGTGCGGCAGGATACACGAGGGTGCATGTAGGAGCGGTAGTGGTGGTGATTCGGGTTGCTTCAAGTGCGGCCGGATCGGTCAATTTAGCAGAGATTATACTACTACCACCACCCAGGGATTAGAACCGTTATGCTTCCATTGTAGTCATCGGGGCCACAAGAAGGCCTAGTGTCCGAGTTTGCCATCAGCAGGACAGGTGATAGCACCTGCCCCTGTGACTTTGAGGATCACCGACGGCGGTCAGGGCCGGGCAGAGGCGCCTACGACAAGGAGCAGAGCGTTCCAGTTGATTTCAGAGGAGACACGAGCAACCCCTGATGTGACAGGTGCATACCTTTCACTTTATTATTAGCTTTTATTTATGATTTATATGCCATTTTCATACCATGGATGTTAGAGTAGTAGTTCGAAGATGTTTCCCTCTAGAGCAGGTTTTTAGGATGCATTCACTGTAGCAAGTGTGAGTGGAACTCGGGAGGTGTTCTGTTAGTCTTCAAGAGTGGCTCCGATTTGGTATTGGTTAGCTTTGGAGCACTAGCAGTGGTAAGCATCGGTTGTCAGCAGATCGACCATTAGATGGAGGAAAGGATTGGGAATCCTTTCCAAGTTTGGAGTTGTAGGGATCTAGTTGAATCGAAGTGGGGGAGAACTATCCCAATGGTCAGGAGCAGAAGTAAGTGCAAAATTAGGATGAGTTTGCAACTTGGTTGTGAAGGAAAGCAGCCCAAGTGGCTATGTAGATAGAGGAGTGCGCGAGATGGGAGTTTGGGAAACTTCCCAACATTGAGTTCGTGTATTCGCGGTAGTTGGTAACTGGTTGGGAACCAGTTTGGAGAATCTCTCAGCAGGACGCGAGTTTAGTCAGGATGTAAGACTACGGAACCGCTGTAGCATTCCCCAGCAGTTAGGCAGAGCGGGAAGAGTATTAAGACTGCGGGATAGCCGTAACATTCGTTAGCAACTAGTTAGAGAAGTGTGGGCGAGGGCCTGTATCTCCTAGTTAGCGGAGAATGGGCGAGGCCCGTAACTCCTAGTTAGCACGATAGAGATCGAGAAAGGATAGTTTGGGTGAGACCCGTGGGCGAGGCCCGTGTGATTATAGCAGCACAGGTGGGACCTGGTAGAGACCATAGGGTCAAGATAGGGGATCTAGGATCCCAAGACTTATGGAGCCAGAGTGGCAAGGTGGATAGAGTAGTTTTCGAAAGCCGAAGTTATATGCAGATGTCGCTGAGAGCGACTGAGAGAGTGATCAGTGGTTCAGTAACCGGTTGGAATCTGGTATTCCAGTTAGTGGATGGATAAGTTTAGGCCTGGGAGGTCCCGTCACCTTGGAAGGTAGATAAGTGACAGTAGGGTGCTCAGGTAGAAGTAGTGATGTGATGATTCTTGTAAGAGGGGGTAACTTGCGAACCAGAAGAGCGAAGACACATACAGTTCGATTGGATAATCTCAGAGTAATTGATCTGACTCTGTTGTGCAGCTCTCGTCTGAGTCTAATCGTTTCAGGGATGAATCTTTTACTCAAAGAATTATCTGATCCTCCTGGAAAGTATAAGTATTATACATCTGGTTGTAGATAGAGATGGTGTCCTTGATGGTGGCAAAGCTGATCAGGGTGAGAAGTTTTGCGGTTGAGCAATTATTCGTTGAATTTTTGGCAAGGTAGTATAGGCGGCCTGTTCGGGAGACAGCCCCCTTATAGATTTCAGATCTTAGAAAGACAGAAGAAGTTCCCCGTAGGTCAGGTAGGGGAACAACTGTGGGTGTGGCACATGAGATGTATGTAGGGTAGGTAGCGGTGGCAGACTTCGAGGACGAAGTCCAACATAAGTGGGGGAGAGTTGTAACACCCAGTTCTGAAAGTATTCATTTGTGGTTTTTAGATGCCAAGGGTATAGACGATTCAGTCTTTTATGGGTCTCGGGTTTTATCCAAAAGGTTTTAGGCTTGGGGTGTGGCTAGGAGCGTAGGATTTCTCTCCACCTTTTCGTGGATATAAAGTTCGTCGGAAATGGATTTAGAATGAAAGAGTTATAGCACTTTGAAGTTATTGGCATTATTGGTCCTTCATAGAGAAAGATGGAAAGGAAGGACCATGCATGCATGGTGGTAGACGCGAGAGTACGCCCAATGTAAGTTGGGGGTACGCCCAGCGTATTAGAGTAAGTGATCGCAAGTGTGGGAGGACTACGCCCAACGTACGAGAAGTACGCCCAGCGTACTGTCAGAGATCCTAAACCCTAATTTTGGGGGCTAACCACTATATAAGGAGCATTATGGCTCAAACCCTAGATAGTCGTCCTTCCTCCATTGTTGTGTGTGTTTGACCTTTTGAGCTTATTTTGGAAAAGAAAAGCATGGGACCCATTAGTGGACTTGGGAAGTGTAACATCCCGAGATTCAGGTGCGTTTCTTTTACCCTTATTCTTTGTCAATTAGTCATGATTAGCCATTGTGTGGAGAAAACTTAGCAAGTGAGTACGCTGGGCGTACCAAAGCGGTACGTTGCGCGTACTCATGTGCTTAGTTTGGACGCGGAGTCGCCAAGGTACGCTGGGCGTAACTAGAGTTACGTCGGGCGTACCCGGCCCAGGTGCAAAACCCTAATCCGTCTTGTGCACTATTTAAAGGGTGTTAAGGCTCATTTCTCAGCCTCCATATCAGTGAGTGAAACCCTAAAAGAGAGCTTCCCATCGTCCTTAGTGTGTGTGAGTGTTATTGGAGCTAATTGTGCTTTGGTGACTTAGTGAAGAAGAAGGAAAGGAGTTCTTGGAAGCTAAAGCTTGAGGTGCCATTTTGGATCTGAGATCTACAGAGCAAGGGGCTACACTTAGAGGTATAAGGTTCAAAACTTTCCTCTTCTTTTGATTTGTTGTTGCATGTGCCATTTCTAGGGCTAAAAACCCCAAAGGTGGAGACTTTATGAGTGTAAAGTGCTCCATAGTCCGAGATCTGTCCCCTTTCAGTGCTATTAGTGATTTAGATCCATAAAGTTTCCATCTTTAGTGCTAGTTTGAGGTCATGATTAAGTAATAAGCCTTCTAGGGTTAGAGGATGGAATATTATGAGAGTTGGTGGCTTGTTCAGCCATGCAAAGGCATAAAGTCATCAACTTTATGGATTAAGAGGCTTAGATGTGGTCAGATCTAGAAATTGGACGTGAGTCTTAACTGTTTAAGACCTCAAGAGCTAAAGGGCTGAAGTTGGGGAGTACGTCGGGCGTAATCCCAGTACGCGCCGCGTACTGGGTGGCGTTCCCCGTTTCTGAGATGCAGCCGGGTACGCTCAGCGTACACATCTGGTACGCGCAGCGTAACCCGGAAAGTTGACTTTGGGTTGACTTTTAGGGTATGATCTATTGTGGGGCCTTTTGAGTTATGAGAGGGGTAAAATGGTCTTTTACCCTTTTGAGAGCGTCATAAGAGGACATACTCTAGCCTTGAGAGTTATAATAATTAGGGTATTTATTTTATATGATTAGGCGGAGGCTAGACCAGCGTTTACCGAGTCAGAGATTTACCGACATACCCAAGGTGAGTCTTCTCACTATACTTTACCTAGTGTGGTAACAGAGTTATGTGATAGAGTATTTTAGAGTTCTATGCCAGTGTAATTGCATGTTATTTATGTGTTGTGATTTATTGTGATATGTGATATGCATGATTCAAAGTTACAGAGTTAGGACCTTCGGGTCGACAGAGTTAGGGCCAGAGGGCCCACAGAGAGTTGGGGCTGGAGGGCCCCACTGAGACACATTGACCTGAGGGTCAACAGAGTTACAGCCTCGAGTAGTTATTATGTGTTAGAGTGGTATTTTGGGGAACTCACTAAGCATTTATGCTTACAGTGTTATGTGTTATGTGTTTCAGGTACCAGTGATGATCGCGGGAAGGCGCCCGCATGATTCGTACACACGCACACCGGAGTTTATGTATTTTGATCTTGGGTTTTGTACTGATACAATGTTGACACAATGTTTTTACTTATGATTACAAATGATATTTTATGGTTTTTCAAAAGTGAAAAATTGTTCAAATTTTTACGATGTTACAAGTTGGTATCAGAGCATTGGTTTGAGGGATTCGGATACATCTTCGGGCGTATCTGAACTCAAACTGGGGATTTGAGGAAATTTTAATAATAAAAATAATATTTTTGAAAAAGAGTAAAAAGAGTCTTGAGACAAACAGAGCAGAGCCGTGTGTACGATCAGCCAGCGCCCGAACGGTGATTTCCCAAAATACCCTCATAATAAGTGATTATCAGATATGTTATGTTATGCTATATGATGAGTTACGGTATGCATGCTAGAGTAGACTAGGTATTCTTATTAGGACTAGAGTGGCATGATATATGATGCCTTAGTCTAGGGGTTTTGCTGCTAGAGATGCTTAAGAGTGATTTAGATAGCAGCGAGGTGCTTATGAGAGATTTGCTAGTGAGTAGCACATGATAGAGAGAGTAGAGTACTTGGGATTTGGGGCTCAAGGAGGAGGACTTGGGATGAATGCCGATGCGATATGGACGGTAGTATTGGGCCCGTACTACTGAAGATACCGGGTTGGTGCGCAGTCCAAGTAAGAATCCTTAGGGCACTAAGGAACAAGTAGGGTGGAGTTATCGAGTGTGATTATACTCGAAGGGGGTCTCTAATGTTCTTATGTTGTATTTCAGAAGGAGACCATGGTTGGGACACGCCACACACCAGAGAGAAGTAGCACGAGCGAGGCTGAGATCCGTAGGATCATTCAGGAGGAGGTGGCTATGGCCATCAGGGCAGAGATACCAGAGATGTTCGGGTCTATCAAGACCACTCTGATTGTGACATTTGATGAGAGATACGCTGCTCTTTCTGAGGATGTTGTTGTTGCGGCCACTACAGCTATAGCTGCGACGAGACCGCAGGGTGGTGATGCGTTGCTGTTCCAGGAATTCAGCAACACGAAACCACCAGAGTTCGATGGGATCCAGGACCCGATTGCAGCGATGAGATGGATATCAGACATTGAGGGATGTTTCTTTACCTGCTCATCCCCTGAGCATTTGAGAGTTCGGTTTGCACTGAACCAGCTTCGCTTGGGAGCGAAGGACTGGTGGAAGTTTGTGACAGCGCACTACACGCCTGCTGAGCTTGCGGCAATAACCTGGGAGAGGCTCACTGCTATGTTCCGAGATGAGTACGTTCCCCAGGTGGAGAGGGAGCGATTGGCACAGGAGTTTCTGACCCTCAAGCAGGGTACTGAGTCAGTTACAGCGATAACTCGGAAGTTCCATGAGAGGGCGATGTTCTGCCCAGAGCACGTGTCCTCCGAGCAGGCACGTATGAGCCGGTATTTGAGTGTGTTGAGGAGGGATATACGAGAGTTCGTGGCGAACTCATCGTACCGGACATTTGCTGAGCTTCAGGCAAATGCCTGGAAGAGGGAAATAGAGTTGGAGACCCAAGCCAGGGAGGAGGCTGAGTCTCAGGGAAAGGATCGGCAGCCGGCTCAGTCTCAGCCGGTAGCCAAGCGGGCCAAACCCGCTGATTCGAGATCTGGGAACCAGAAGGGCCGCACTTGTGGCAAGTGCGGCAAGAGCCATGATGGGATATGCAGAGCAGGGTCTTGCTACAAGTGTGGCAAGGAGGGGCACATGGCCAAGGATTGCCCCAAGGGTTTTTCTATCTGTTTTCATTGCAACCAGACTAGACACCGGAAGGCAGAGTGTCCACAGTTGCGGGGGTCAGCGCAGGGAGCATCTCCGGGATCAGCCCCTGCTACGATGAGAGCTGCGTATGTTCAGCCTGCGAAGGTCGAGGCACCGAAGGCACGCGGGAAAGCCTTCCAGTTGACTGCGGAGGAGGTCCGCGTAGTGCCCGATGTCGTGGACGGTATGTACTCTTTCATGTATTTTTTGTATTTTGTGATATTGTGCTTATATTATGTTATGCGTAGGTACTTTCCTTGTGAATTTTGTACCTGCTCTAGTGTTATTTGACTCGGGTGCGAGTCAATCTTTTGTATCGTTGGCCTTTAGCCGACACATCAGTATTAGTCGAGAGGCATTGAGTCGACCTCTGAGAGTTTCCATAGCGGATGAGAGAGCGGTGTATTCCACCGAGGTGATTCGTGGTTGTGTACTTGATATTTTCGGGGTTGAGTTTCCGATAGATCTGGTCCCTATTGCGATGGGGGATGTCTGTGTCATCGTGGGCATGGACTTGTTGAGCAGATTTGGAGCGATCATCGACTGCGAGCGACAACTGGTGACCATGCGAGACCCTAGTGGGGGAGTTCTTACGGTGTACGGCAAGGGTACACGTTTCGGTTCAACATTTTGCTCAGCCGCCAGGGCGAGGCAGAGTCTTCAGCAGGGATGTAAGGGATTCATAGCGTATGTGATGGAAGCGAGGATTGAAACGGAGAGACCGAGGTCTGTGGGAGAGGTTCCGATAGTGCGTGAGTTCCCGGATGTATTTCCGGAGGAGTTGCCGGGCGTACCTCCTGAGAGGCAGGTGGAGTTCAGTATCGATTTGGTTACGGGGGCCGCACCTATCGCCAAGGTGCCCTATCGCCTTGCGCCTCCAGAGATGCATGAGTTATCCTCGCAGCTTCAGGAGCTACTGGGAAAGGGGTTTATTCGGCCGAGTAGTTCGCCGTGGGCAGCTCCTATCCTTTTTGTCAAGAAAAAGGATGGTTCACACCGGATGTGCATTGATTACCGGGAGTTGAACAAATTGACGGTCAAGAACCGTTACCCATTGCCGAGGATTGACGATTTGTTCGATCAGTTGCAGGGAGCATCTTGGTTTTCCAAGATCAACTTGAGATCTGGATATCATCAGGTGAGGGTGCGAGATGAGGATATCCATAAGACAGCGTTTAGGACTCGTTACGGGAACTACGAGTTCGTGGTGATGCCTTTCGGGCTCACCAACGCACCAGCGGTGTTCATGGATCTCATGAACATGGTGTGTAGACCGATGTTGGATCGCTCGGTGATCGTATCCATCGATGACATTTTGGTGTATTCGAGATCTAGAGAGCAGTATGAGGAGCATCTGAGGGAGATCCTAGGGATCTTGAGATCGGAGAGGCTTTATGCCAAGTTCTCCAAGTGTGATTTCTGGTTACAGGAGGTCCAGTTCCTGGGACATCTCGTTAACCAGAAAGGGATATTGGTCGACCCGGCCAAAATTGAGGCGGTGATGAGTTGGGAGGTGTCGAGGTCACCCACAGAGATCAGGAGTTTTCTAGGACTGGCAGGCTATTATCGGAAATTCATCAGGGATTTCTCCAAGATCGTCATGCCACTCACTAAGTTGACCCGGAAGGGTGTAGTTTTTGCTTGGGGTCCAGATCAGCAGGCCTCCTTCGAGACACTTCGCCAGATATTATGCGAAGCCCCGGTGTTAGCCCTTCCGGAGGGAATGGAGCATTTTGTGGTATATTGTGACGCGTCGATATCAGGGTTGGGAGCAGTGCTTATGCAGAGAGGCCATGTGATAGCGTATGCATCGAGACAGCTGAAGCCTCATGAGGCGAGGTATCCTACCCATGATTTAGAGTTGGGGCCAGTAGTGTTCGCCCTCAAGATCTGGCATCACTATCTATATGGGGTCCGGTGTACTATATACACAGATCACAAGAGCCTGAAGTACTTGATGGATCAGCCCAACCCGAATATGCGACAGAGGAGATGGCTGAATATGGTGAAGGATTACGATTGCGAGATCATGTATCACCCGGGGAAAGCCAACGTGGTGGCCGATGCCTTGAGTCGTAGGGCGGAGAGTGTTCTGATGCATGACATTTGTATGAGATTGACAGTGATGACTCCGATGTTGGACACCATTCGAGGAGCTCAGACCGAGGCCATGATACCAGAAAACCAGAAGAGAGAGCGGGTTATCGGGAAAGTATCGAAGTTCGTTACCGATGGTCGGGGGCTTATGACGTTTCAGGGCCGGATTTAGGTGCCGCATGTGGGCGGAACGCATACCATTTTGATGGAAGAGGCTCATCGATCGAAGTTCTCGATCCATCTCGGGGCCACTAAGATGTATTTGGACCTGAAAAGGGAGTATTGGTGGCCCTGTATGAAGAGATACGTTGCATGGTTCGTGGAGAGGTGCCTAACCTGTCGCAGGGTTAAGGCCGAGCACCAGAGACCGCACGGCAAGTTGCAGCCATTAGATATTCCCGAGTGGAAGTGGGAACAGATTACCATGGACTTTATCACCAAATTGTTGAGGACCGCGAGGGGCGTCGATGCAATTTGGGTGATTATAGAACGGTTGACGAAGAGCGCTCATTTCCTCGCTATTAGCGAGAGCTCTTCTGCAGAGAGGTTGGCAAAGATGTATGTGAGGGAAGTGGTATCACGACATGGAGTGCCGATCTCGATTGTCTCAGACCGAGATGTGCGTTTCACCTCTAGATTCTGGAAGAAATTCCATGAGGAATTGGGTACTAGACTGCATTTCAGTATTGCGTATCACCCCCAGACTGACGGACAGAGCGAGCGGACGATTCAGACGCTCGAGGATATGCTTCGGGCTTGTGTGTTGGACTTCGGTGGGAGTTGGGACACGTACTTACCCTTGGTGGAGTTTTCCTACAACAACAGCCATCATTCGAGCGTTGGTATGCCACCCTTTGAGCTGTTGTATGGGAGGAGGTGTCGGACCCCCATTTGTTGGGGAGAAGTGGGGCAACGTGTGATGGGTAGTACGGAGATTGTGCTTCAGACGTCAGAGCAGATCCAGCAGGTCAGGCAGAGGTTGTTGACCGCTCAGAGTCGCCAGAAGAGTTATGCTGATAGGCGACGATCTGAGCTCGAATTTCAGGTCGGTGATTTGGTGCTCCTGAAGGTATCTCCTTGGAAAGGAGTGATCCGATTCAGGAAGAGGGGCAAGCTGGGACCCCGGTATATTGGGTTGTTTAGAGTGATCGCAAGGGTGGGCAGGGTAGCGTATCGCTTGGAGCTACCTGCAGAGTTGGGTCAGATTCATGACACCTTTCACGTGTCGCAGTTGCGAAAGTGTATAGCCGATGAGTCGGCAGTGGTGCCATTAGAGGATATTCAGGTGGATGCGAGCCTGAATTATGTTGAGAGACCGGTGGCGATCAGGGATCGGAAGATCAAGGTTTTGAGGAACAAGGAAATGCCTCTGGTTTTGGTTCAGTGGCAACATCGGAAGGGGTCCGAGATGACTTGGGAGTCAGATTCAGAGATGCGAGGGCAGCATCCAGAGTTGTTCGAGGAATGAGACTTCGGGGGCGAAGTCTGGTTCTAGTGGGGGAGAATTGTAACACCCCGAGATTCAGGTGCGTTTCTTTTACCCTTATTCTTTGTCAATTAGTCATGATTAGCCCTTTTGTGGAGAAAACTTAGCAAGTGAGTACGCTGGGCGTACCAAATGGGTACGTTGCGCGTACTCTTGTGCTTAGTTTGGACGCGGAGTCGCCAAGGTACGCTGGGCGTAACCAGAGTTACGTCGGGCGTACCCGGCCCAGGTGCAAAACCCTAATCCGTCTTGTGCACTATTTAAAGGGTGCTAAGGCTCATTTCTCAGCCTCCATATCAGTGAGTGAAACCCTAAAAGATAGCTTCCCACCGTCCTTAGTGTGTGTGAGTGTTATTGGAGCTAATTGTGCTTTGGTGACTTAGTGAAGAAGAAGGAAAGGAGTTCTTGGAAGCTAAAGCTTGAGGTGCCATTTTGGATCTGAGATCTACAGAGCAAGGGGATACACTTAGAGGTATAAAGTTCAAAACTTTCCTCTTCTTTTGATTTGTTGTTGCATGTGCCATTTCTAGGGCTAAAAACCCCAAAGGTGGAGACTTTATGAGTGTAAAGTGCTCCATGGTCCGAGATCTGTCCCTTTTCAGTGCTATTAGTGATTTAGATCCATAAAGTTTCCATCTTTAGTATTATTTTGAGGTCATGATTGAGTAATAAGCCTTCTAGGGTTAGAGGAAGGAATATTATGAGAGTTGGTGGCTTGTTCAGCCATGCAAAGGCATAAAGTCATCAACTTTATGGATTAAGAGGCTTAGATGTGGTCAGATCTAGAAATTGGACGTGAGTCTTAACTGTTTAAGACCTCAAGAGTTAAAGGGCTGAAGTTGGGGAGTACGCCAGGCGTAATCCCAGTACGCGCCGCGTACTGGGTGGCGTTCCCTGTTTCTGAGATGCAGCCGGGTATGCTCAGCATACACATCTGGTACGCGCAGCGTAACCCAGAAAGTTGACTTTGGGTTGAGTTTTAGGGTATGGTCTATTGTGGGGCCTTTTGAGTTATGAGAGGGGTAAAATGTTCTTTTACCCTTCTGAGAGCGTCATAAGAGGACATAGTCTAGCCTTGAGAGTTATAATAATTAAGGTATTTATTTTATATGATTAGGCGGAGGCTAGACCAGCGTTTACCGAGTCAGAGATTTACCGAGATACCCAAGGTGAGTCTTCTCACTATACTTTACCTAGTGTGGTAACAGAGTTATGTGATAGAGTATTTTAGAGTTCTATGCCAGTGTAATTGCATGTTATTTATGTGTTGTGATTTATTGTGATATGTGATATGCATGATTCAAAGTTACAGAGTTAGGACCTTCGGGTCGACAGAGTTAGGGCCAGAGGGCCCACAGAGAGTTGGGGCTGGAGGGCCCCACTGAGACACATTGACCTGAGGGTCAACAGAGTTACAGCCTCAAGTGGCTATTATGTGTTAGAGTGGTATTTTGGGGAACTCACTAAGCATTTATGCTTACACTGTTATGCATTATGTGTTTCAGGTACTAGTGATGATCGCAGGAAGGCGTCGGCATGATTCGTACACACGCACACCGGAGTTTATGTATTTTGATCTTGGGTTTTGTACTGATACAATGTTGACACATTGTTTTTACTTATGATTACAAATGATATTTTATGGTTTTTCAAAAGTGAAAAATTGTTCAAATTTTTACGGTGCTACAGGAAGCCTACCTAGTATGTGATTATATGTATGGTATTTGGGGAACTCACTAAGCTTCGTGCTTACAGTTTTCAGTTTTGGTTTCAGGTACTTCCGGTAGCATATGGAAGAGCTCGAGATAATTGCATGGCACACACCAAGAAGTTTAGCTCGGGATGTTTTACTCTGATGAAATAAGCATGTTTTGAATTAATACTCAGTTTTGATAAAAACAACTTATGTTTATGAAACAAAATGATTTGACAATTATGGTTTGTTTAGTGATTTAAAAATGAAATTTTTGGACCGTATTTTTGGGATGTTACAATTAATATGTAGTTGTATTCATGAGGTAGTTAGAGGTTATTAGTGGGAGTTCCTTCTACAGCTGATAACAGAGATTGGTGTGATGGTAGCCCTAAGAGAGCCTAGGAGATGTCTCGGTGTAGTGAGTGTTTGCTATGAGAATGATTGTTCAGATTGTTAGAGAAGTAACTTGGAGGATTTGCGGCGATCCTCGAGGAAAGTACGGATAGATGTGGAAGATAATATTGGGCCCATAATACTGGAAGTAGAGGATCTGAGCTGGAATCAAGTAAAGTCACGATGAGACTAAGGAAACTTGTAGTGTTTGGGAATCTTTGAGTGTTTTCTGATGGTTTGTTTGGTTTATCTTCAATATGGTGATCACTCGAGGAGGTTCAGATTTTGGTGAGGGATCGGGTTCAGGATCTAGAGTCGGATCCGTGGATGATCAGAAGCGGGAGTTCATTTCATCCGAGATTTACCAGCAACATATTTGGTTCAATCAATGAGGGTATTATGGAGTTGATGGATGAGCGTCTGAGCACATTCTGTACTTAGATGGTGGCTTTGGTAGGTGCACGCTCTTTGAATTTCTGAGAGTTTTGTGCATGTGAGGCTCCTGAGTTCTTCAGGAAGAAGGACCCCATTACTAGTAGATAGTGGTTGGCGGACATCGGGAACGCCTTTTGGTCTAGCCTCTTTCCCGTGGAGGCGAAGGTCAGACTTTCATCCTGTCTTCTGAAGGACAGAGCTCGTGATTGGTGGGAGGAGGTAGGCCACGCCTTGGGAGGCGAGGCTATAGAAGCGATGACATAGGATGACTTTGTAGTGAGGTTCATGGCTGATTTTGCACCGGTGATTAAGGTCCAGCAATTAGCGAGGGAGTTTCAGTACCTTTGTCAGACTACTAAGACAGTCGTAGAGATTACTGCCATGTTTAGGGAAAGGGCCTTGCTAGTTTCGTAGTATGTGGCGGAAGAGGAGATGAAGAAGATTTGATATCATGATATGTTGAAAGATGAGATACAGGATTTTGTGAGTATATCTAGCTGGCAGACATTAGAGGACATGATAGCTCAAGCTCGCGAGCGGGAGGTTGTTTTGGAGTCTGTAAGTAAGAAGAAGACGGTTTTGGCTCAGGCATTAGAGGGTTCAGGAAAGAGGCCCAAGGGTTATGATTCAAGATCGACGGGCAAGCGGGGTCGGCGCCGCTATGACAAGTGCGGTAAAAGGTGTAGTGGTCAAGATCGAGGTTTTAGCCCGGGTGGGCAGGGTTGCATATCACTTAGATCTATCTGAGGAGCTTAGTCATATTCACAACACATTTCATGTCTCTTAGCTATGGAAATGTATAGTCAATGATACTGCAATGGTTCCTTTGGAGGATATTCAAGCGGATGAGTTTCTGGATTATATAGAGACACCAATAGTGATCCTTGACAAGAAGATAAAGACTCTTCGAAACAAGGTTGTGGAATTGGTAAAGGTGTAGTGGCAGCGTCGAAAGGGATCAGAGTGGACATGGGAGCCTGAGTAGGAGATAAGAAAGCACTACCCATAGTTGTTTGCGGAAGCAGACTTCAAGGACGAAGTCTGATTCAAGTGGGGGAGAGTTATAATGCCTGATCTCCATGTAAAATTCTTAAGATATAAGTATTGTTGCATTTTTGAGTTAGCCCATAATCTTGGTATGTTGGGCGCACCATGGCGAGCTTTGGACACGGGGTTTCCCCCCTAGTACGCATACCTGAGCCAGATGCAAACCCTAAACTTTAGGGTTTGGACCCTATTTAAGCAACCTTGTGCCCTAAGATTCTCTCATTACCAGCCTCCATTGTCCCTAAAAGCATTATGAACCCTAACCTATTTTTAGAGGGAATTGATCCTTGTGTATGTTTTGGTGTGTTTTTGATACAAGTTGAAGAAGAAGAAGCTTGGTGAAGGAACACTGATCAAGTTGGAGCTTGTATATATAGGGTTTATTCATCCTTCTCAACTTAATAGAGGTATAAAGTCTTGACCTTGGTTATTCTATGCTTAGATCTAGAACTAGTTGAGGTTTGAGCATATTTTGGTCCCATGAATTAGTTCTTGTGAGTAAATGTTACTCCAGAAGTTTTGAGTTTTCCCTTTTTATGTTTATGAGGTTCATAGTTCATAAAGTTTGCATCTTGATGGTTGTAGATCAACCATGCATGAGTTAAAGATCATTTGATGGGAGTAGAATGCTAAATCGAGGGTTTGAGTCTCTTTGAGCCATGAAAAGGCATCAAATTGATGACTTTATCATGTAAGACATTCCCCAAGAGCTAGATCTGCAAAATGGACGTTTGCGATTAAAGCATTAAGTGCTTAATGACTTTTTTGTAAGCTAGAGCTTATGTCAGGCGTACGCAAGTGTACTCTGAGTGTACGTGTCTGAGTTCTCATTTCCCTTTGGTCGTGAAGTTGTATGCCGGGCGTAATCAGGTGGTAGGCTTATCGTACCCACAGGAGACTTTTGGGGCTTTAATTCTTTTGGACCATTGTTGGGCCATATGTTTTTGGGCCATTGTTGCACCTTAGGCATCTCGGGCCTTGCTGGGCCTTATGTCTTCTGGGCTTGGGCCATGGGATGAGGGGTACATTAAAGGAAGGGTAAAATGGTCTTTTACCCTAGGAGTCAGGATTAAGGATTTAGATTCCCGGTTATGATTTATGGCCTAATTATTAATTAGGGTTTTATTGCTTGTGATTTAGTACGGGGATTTTCCGGTTTAGCAGCTCAAGTGTTATTTGCTTATCAGCATATCGAGGAGAGTCTTCTCACAGTGTTTTAGCGGGTCAAAGGTACCAATGTCGGCCCATGGATTATTGTTATTAGAATGCTAGTTGTCTGTGTGACTCTTGCATGTTTTGTATATGTTTCGGGCTAGGCTCGAGGCTAGGCGAGACCCGATGAGTGTGTTGGGTGAGGCCCATAGCATGTTACTAACAGATACGTATCGGGCGGGTCCCGATGCCGAGTAGGGCCCGATGAAGGTCCGGCGAGGCCCATTGTATGTATGGTATGTGGTATTTTGGGGGAAACTCACTAAACTTTCTACTTACAGTTTTCAGTTTATGTTTCAGGTACTTCCTATTCAAAGGGGAAGAGCTTGAGATGATCGTATTGCACACACCATGTTTCCATATTATTAACTGTGATGTATTTTGGATGTGGATGATATACTCTGTTTTCCTATTTTGGTTTCTATGAGCAAGTATAGGTTGGTTTTTTATCTAATATAAAATGAAATTTTTGGTTATAAATTTTGGGACGTTACAACTTACCCTTATTTGTACCAGATATACCTATAATAGTCATTTATAAATGAAAGGGTAAGCACGAAGCTTAGTAAATTCCAACACAAAATAATAATAAAAGCATTATACTATACTCCTACTTATCATGCCACCATCAATCATACAAGCATACATATAGCATAAACATCAAAATCATACAACTTGTGCATGTTCAAGAACACATCCAAATAAGGACTTGGAATTTTTTTCATTCGGTCCACACACTTGGCATTTCTGCCTTCGGTGTAACAATCCGAAAATTTTAGCACCAGCATGGCCTAAATCCTAACCAAGTATAAGTGAAACCACATTGCAACTATGATGCATTGTATCACATATAGGTTTGAGAACATGTGTATAAGTTAAAACTAAGTGTAGTTTGGAACCCATGTTGATTTAGGTTAATATAAGTCAACATAAGTCAAAAGGTTAAAGTTAAAACCATAAAAAAAATGCACCACAAAGGGGTTTTCGGTTTTAGACTTCTAGAACATTCAGATTTCAATTTAAGGAATCTAAGTTCATTGGGTTTTTGGTTGGAGTACGACCCAAATCAACAAGATAGGACTGAAATCTCTAAGATAGCCCATTAAGGTCGAAAACCTTACTTGCTAAGGACCAAAATCACAAGTTAGAGGCCCATCTTCATATATATATATATATATATATATATATATATATATATATATATATATATATATATGCATGGCCGAAAACAAACCTCATTTCTCACTTTTCACACCGAAATTCTTCACTTTTTGCTCAAAAAACTCATCCATAAATAGCATATCTTCATAAGATTTTACCTAGATTCCCTTCAAATCTTCAAAAAGTTATCAAGAACATTCATAAGGATATTCAAATACCCATATTTTCACACAAGAATACCAAGAACACCAAGAACAATTTTAAGAATTGTTTTTGTAAGTATTTCTTACATGATTTAGTGTTGTCTAACACTTTAAATTATTACTACGCTAATTTAAATATGATATCGTGTATAAATATTATTAGGATACAGCTATTCACGCGTATTCTAACCCGATGATCATCGTTATCATTTCGCTACCCAACCGAGAACACTCATCCAAGGTGACTTCATACCCCTACGTTTTCATTATTTTTCAATGGTTTTAGGGGGGAATAAAAGTAAAACACAAGGAATCCTGTGTTGACATTTAAAAGATTTCAAACTGTTTCGATCCATTTCAATCTATTTCAATTGATTCAAACTATTTTAAACTATCACACTTCTTAAATTATTTCAACTTTTGATTATTTCACAATATATATATATATATATATATATATATATATATATATATATATATATATATAAATTAAGATTTAACAGGCTTAGGACTGGTGTTTCCGCCTTAAGTCATGTTCCTTGTCTGGTTGTGGGCTTAAGGAAGAATCACTTGTCCGACTGTCTTTTTAATCTAAATTATATATATATATATATATATATATATATATATATATATATGTATATATATATATATATATATATATATATGAGTATAAAACTTATTTAAATAAAACTTTCACCCTTTTGTAACATGTTGAGCAAAATGGTATCTTTCTCAAATATTTCACTACTGTTTATACAAAATGTTACATTACAAAGGTTTTCATTACATATAAACTATAATAGGTATAGTTTAGGAAACTTACATACTATTCTACTAAATCAGATAACAATACAAGAACGAACATATAAACTATAATAGGTATAGTTTATGGAACATACGCACTAGGTTTTCACTATGAAAAGAGTAATACAAACGATTTATCATTACTAAATGGCTTTTCATTATTCTACCCGTAACCATCAATATAGCTTTGTGAGACATACCTTCAAATACTTATCTAAGTGCCAACGAAAGCCATGATTTTATAACCAGAGTCTCCTGGAGGGAGAGCGTGAATTTTTGTATAGATCTATACTGGACAGACAATCCCGCGCCCTGACTGTTAGCTACATTTGGAACGGAAGTTCTCAGGTGACAAATGTCATAACGATTATGAAGCCTGAAGAACGTCGTATCATGCCATCCTAGGTCATCAAGCATGGTTATAAAAAATCACAATTTGGTATTAAAAATACAATTAGTGTATGAATACATAAACAACGGTACATAGTTTTATTTAATAATAAAACTAAAATATAAGACTTTACAGTACAACTGGTGAATCCAGGGACATACATTCGAACTAGTAAGACATAAAGGACCCTTATTGCTAATTCTATGATTTCTTAGTTCATACATTAGAGTTTTACATAAATGATATCTGATAGGTAGTGGAATTTGTGATTTCCGCCTTATTTCATGTTCCTTGTTTGGTTGTGGGCTTAGGGTAGAACCACACAATCGATTATCCGTTTGATCTTCATTATATATAACTTGGATACACTAAGTAATCATAGGAGAAACAGATATGGGTCATAATACTACATTCAAGTACAGTACACTATTTTCTAACATAGAAACTTACATTTCAGAAAACAACCATTTTATGGTTTTATGTGGATTAAAACTACATCATACTGTTTCAGAGTACAATAACATTTGCACGTTTTGGTCTTAGGGTTTTAAGACTACAATACATTTACAACAGAAAATATTGGATTTTCTGGAGGAACATACTAACATTTTCAAGGAACAAAGAACATATCTTTTCATATAAAATGCTTATGAACTCACCAGCTTAAATGTTGATACACTTTCAAAACCACTTGTATTCTCAGGAAATCAGTAGACAGGTACACACACAGGTTTTGAGAAGACGGAGCATAGTAGCATCACATCTTAGTTTTTGTTGTTTACTTTTGGAGTCAAATATACAATGATTCGAATGCAATGTAAATACTATATTATCAATACAATGGTTGTTGTTACTTTGATTACTATTATGCAATTTTTGTGATACTGTACATGATGTCATCCACCCCCAAACGTTTCCGCAGTTCCGGTTTGGGGGTGTGACATTCAGTCCCTCTGACTTGGCATGATAGCCTTCGGTCAATCTGGCTTGGCACAAGGCCTGCGATCAGTCGGCTTGGCTTTTCATCCTTTAGCCCCAAACACATCAAGTATAATCCATAAGAAAATTAATAACATCAGATATAACTTAATCAACAAATATAACATCAACTATCAGTCACAAAATTCCAAGTCGCACCCTACCTAATAATAGACATATAACACCCTAGAGTTATGAAGTGAGGAGCTCACCTACAACAGAAAAAGCACCCTCCAAATTAGCTTGAGACCCCCCTACACGAGGTCAAACTTCCTAATAATAGCAAATATATTTAAGTTAAGGCTACTTTGATACCCCAAATATACAAATCGCTTATGGGTTAAGTTCCATATTTTTACTTCAAAATTATGGTATGTTCGGGACCAGTCCCCCCCCCCCCCCCCCTAAACTCCATATTTTGAAAAAATGTATTAAAATTAGGTAGTTCATGTAAATACCTTTTTAGGACTATTTACATGCCCTCATATAAATTTTCTATAATTTTTGGCAAATTTTACAAAACTGCATCTCATTTCGGACCAGTCTGTGAAAATGGCGATTTTTACCCCAATTATAGTAATTTCCGTACTTTCGGAAAAACTAATGAAATAATGAAGACTCAAATATGAAACTTTGGACACTAGTTTTGACTCAAAATTATGTTCCATAATTTGTCTATGATTTTTACAATAATGGGATAAAATAGAGGATTTTTCAGAAAGATGAAACTAGGGTTATGGCTCAATACACTCAACCCATTAAATCCCAAATTCAATTAAGACCTTCCAGGTGTGTAACACATCGGCACTAGGTCCTATAGGACTTTTCCAAGAAATGAGGAAGAAATCATACCTAGGTTGTTGAGATTGAATGTGCCATACAACCCTTGCACCTAAAACAATTTTGACGATAACCTAAACTTCTTCCATGATGGATGGTATGTAACTCACACTCTAGACCTCTAAATCCAAATCCCTCCAATTCAAATCGTCATATATGTCTTGGGAACCAACAAGTAAAATTTCTTGAAGATCCAATGGTTATATCTACAGGGATCGTCCGAACACTGCAACTTGGTTTTCAAAAACATAAATTCTCAAGCAATTGGTGATTAGGGTTTTAGGTTATGTTTAATGGTCCTGAAGTGGCTGATTAAATTAGGCCCTAAGTCCCGCAATTCAACTCAAAACCTTTTCCATTAAATACCTATGTTTAAAACAATAACCCTATTGACCCCTCTTTTTTGTATTCCGACTTTAAGTTCCCAACTCTCATTTCAGTTCCTCACAGTTCCAACTATCATCGATTTGACCTTCAAGTAATTATAATTTAATTCCATACTCCCTCATAATTAGTCTTGAACTATGAATCTGACTATTAAAATTCAAGGATACAAATTTATAACCTCACATATTAATTCTATGACCCATAACTATAAATATTAAAATTAAATGGAAATTGGAGTGTTATAGTTTCCTTGATTACTCCAAAAGGGATTTACAAAGAATATATATAAGAGAACATACATGATTTTTCCAACACTATAGGATACATATTGGGCTAAATATACAAACACATACACTAACCAATTCATACAATAACATATATAAGGTCCCAATATTTCAACTTAAACACTTTTGTAAGTGTATCCCACATTGGTGCGACACGGTCTAATAAGTTTCTATATTTGTTGGAGTCTCCATTATCTTCATAAGGGGTATTTTGGAGAGACAATCGTGGTCTCCACATGTATCTAATATGGTATTAGATTCGACGTCTCACACTGTGGGTCAAAACATCCATGTTTATCCTCATCAAGCCTCCGACTCTCAGGGGAGTGTTAGTGTATCCTACATTAGTGCAACACATTCCAATAGGTGTATATATATGTTGTAGTCTCCCTTCTTTGTATTTGGGATCTTATGGAGATATAATATTAGACTCCACGTATATCTTACAATTTTAAATTGTTAAGTTTTATTTATACAAGGGTGTATAATCATTATCAAAGAATAAGTCTAAAATAAAACCATTACATAAACACGACCTTTTAAAAATCCTTGCATTCATCTGTCATCCTTCTCCATTATCATCTAATTTTAATACATGTTTAAAATATATAAATTAGGCTTGGAAAGCCTATTGGGTATTACATTTTTATTCCCAAGGGGTTAGCACATCTCTTGGACAATGTACACCACCAAAAATATTTTAAAGCATCATCATAAATTTTTAAGGGACTAAACAATTTAAATATGGGAGATTGTATAAATCCCAACCCATTCCAACTCATCAAAATGCAAATGCAATGCTTTATGCTTCTAAATCCCAACCCATTCTAACTCAAGTCCAATCCTCATCTTTGCATCGTTAAATGGGAGATTGTCTATGTATTGAAACCATGTAGCTAAACAATATAAATATGAAATATCATGCCTAATATAATGTGTCCATCATACAATATCCACATATGAGGTACGTACCCTCATATACAAGTGAGGCATGCCTAAAATACCATAATATCATTGTACATTTTTCATCGTTGTTTGGGTACCCTTAGTCATCGTTTGTAACACAAGTCACCATCACATCCTAAGTGAATGCACAAGTTCATGATGGAAAACAAGTGCAAAACATCAAGTTTCCCCCCAACTATTATCAAACCAATTCAAAACACTTTTTAATGTGCAAATGATACATATAATAGCCACATAACATAGATGTATAATATCACATAAAATGTCTACATTTGAAATCATGAAAGTAAGTATAAAACATGTATTTTTTGATAATAAATCATCTTGGAATAAATAAGCACACCACTTCACTCCTAGCATGATTTAAACACTCAGTGATCACCTATAATAAACATTAAATCAAGTAATTTATGACTAATTATATTTTAAAATGGCTAAACCAAAGGTACACATGTAAAATACTCATTTTCCATCATACTTAAGCTTATGGAAGATAATGGAAACAACCATAGTTGATTTTGGATTACAAAAATTATGTGTTAACCTACAGTAAAGTAGTCGTTTGAGTGGATCTTTGCCTAATAATCCACTTTGTCAAGTGGATCATTAAACCTGCACAACTTCATTATTTTTCCACTTTTAAGCTTCTTAAACATGTTCAATTCAACTTTAATCCCTTCCGTTAGCCTTATAATGTTTTAGGGTTATTATATAACATTCAAATACTTGTTAAAACACTAAATAACATCCTTATCAACATCATTAGCATGATTGATTCATTAATCAAAGAGGTCATCATCTCATCTTCCATAAAAGCTTTAAAACACCATTTATGACCTTTACATTGATTTTTCTTCAATGATTTGAACGTAGAACACTTGGATCAATATCTAATCCATATATATTATAATCACAAATAAATTATAACTTGGTGAGTTCATAAAAGATTTTCCAAAAGATGAACTCAAAAACTTCATTAAAGCTCTTAACATCACCATTAGTATAATGAATGTTGTGATTTGGACTTGGAATCCACAATTTCACATCCAAACCACATCATTAACCTAATTAAATGCATAAATTCAAAAATCCATAAGATCTATTAAACATTTCATGAAGTTAGGGTTTCAAAACCTCCATTAAAGCTTCATGATCTCCAATTCACATATTTGAAATAAAATTACCTCACTATGTTGATTTCTAGAATCTAATACAAATTTGAATTAAATCAATGGATCGGTTATAGAAATAAGATTTGAAGACGATTCTCTAACATCTGAAAGCTTAAACCACAAGATTAAGACTAGATTATACCTTTTATGCATTCTCTCAATCCTATTAAGTTTGTTTTGCTCTGAATTCTTCAATTGAGCTTCATAGATCCCTAATGGTATTCAAAATATCTATTCACTCGTCATTTCGAGCTCCCACTCGTTAAGATGATGGTAGAAGAGAGCAAAAAAAAGTTTAAATGAAGTTTGTCAATTTTAAGGTTTTAGTAACTCTAGTCCTATTTGCATCAAATAGCCCCAAACTTAATACCTAGCTTGTATTTTACAAGATTGACCTTATTTAGTTAACTCATTAACATCTCAAACTTAGTTTTTCTCTTTCATCCTAATTTAGCCTTTCAATAGCTTTAAAAAATTTGAATTTGCTAATATTTATTTATTTCATTTATTATTTTATTTTATTTATTCATGTTTCATTTAATTATTTTCATTTCATTTAATTTTTCAAAAACTTAATTTTACTACAAAGGACAAAAGTTCTAGCCCTAAATATGGTGATATATAATTCTTTTGAACGAGCCCTTATTAACCAAAATTTAAGCTAAGAAGGACCCTAAACAGCCTTCAATCCATATTTGCAAGTTTGGACCAGAATCCATGAAATCCATAGTTGTTAATAAATAAGACCAATTAACCATATCATACATCTTTTCAAAATCAATTTTGAAAATCATTAACCAGTTTCTTCTTTCTTTTGCCAAAGCCACCACTTCTTTGACAATTAAAATGTGACCATGCCCTGCCTATGCGCTTTCTAGGCAATAGTCTTATAAAATTCCGCCGTTTCCAAAAAAGATGCAATATATCTCGACCTTTAAAAAAAGTCGACTAAACCATATTATTGACCAATGACAGAATCACAGAACACAACTACGAAAATTATCTAAATTTTTTACCATTATTTTGTATTGGCTTCTGATCAAACAAAGTAGTAAGAAGTTTACAATCAACGTCTCGATGACAAATTATAAACTTATAATCACACATGTATGATAAAACCGTCAATTTATTGTAAAATTTATAATATGTTATTTACAATATTCTGGCATGCTAAATTAAGCATTATTTTAGACAAATTTTTAGCTTTCAGACTCGGAGACATAACACATTGGGTCATTGCCTAATTTAAAGTTAGCTTGGATTGTTGTTTGCCTTGAATCAAAAGTATTAAATAATAGTTGGCAAATAGTTAAATTTCGAAATATATAAATTATAACCATAAGTTTGATTTACGAACATGGAAATCAAATGAGATTATGCTGGCCAAGCTAACTGATCAATGGCCGAAATACAAATCAAGCAGGTTCCCTTGCACTTGAGTTGAAAATACTAGACCTAGTATTGTTAGTCGACCACAAATCAAGATCAGTAAAAGCCTCAAAAATTATTTATACTTTGTGACATTGATGAAAAAATTGAATTGAACAAGGCTCCCTCATAAGTTTATAAATCGAAATATGAATTTTGTTGTCTTTTGTTCACAAACATATAAAATATGTGTAGTGATTTATCAAATAATTAACAAAAAAAAGTTTTAAAAGTTAAATATCAATTAATTTTGTATAAAAGATGGATTTACCAAGATATGGTGCAACGAAGTCAAAAGTGATCATTCATGGTTGCTTTGCATATTTTATTACCCCATCAGCTTAATCTAGAGCCAAGGCCGAAAGCAAAGGCCAAACCGTGTGGCATATGTTAACCCATCATCTCTTTTTGCTTTTCTTTCTTTCATCTTCAAGAAAAGCATCATATCTATTGTCTTTACTACAAGTTTCTATTCATATATTTTTATTTATAAAATATATAGTATTGGTTTTTCAAAACATTATTAAAATTTTAATTACAAAGATTATATATATATATATATATATATATATATATATATATATATATATATATATATATATATATATATATATAAGTTATATTGTTTTTAATAACTATTGTGTGTCAGAATGCACACATCTGGACCACCGGATGGAATAGAATCAAAGGTCATGATTTAAGGGTCTATGATATTATAATAGGATAACATGTACCATATAATCACACTAATTTCAGCATAAATGCATTTTAGTCAATTAACCTATATTAAAAAAGGAAATTTTCGAATTTTTAGGGATAATTAATTCTTTTATTTTAAAAAATATGGATATTTTAAACTAATTCAAATTTAAAAATCCGATTTTATTCTGTCAGAATGATATAATGTCAACCATAAACTAGTAAATATATTTTTCGATTTTATTCTGTCAAAATGATAGAATGTCAACCATGAACTAGTAAATATATTTTCGATTTTATTCTGTCAGAATGACTGGATGCCAATCATAAACTACTAAATACATTCTGAAAGAATACACAAAATCGATTATTGAACTAATAATATACCAAATAATTACATTGTATGATTGTGATTCATTGAATAATAACAACATTCTGAAAAAAAAATAACAAGTGTAATTCCTAAAAAAATAACAACATTCTTAATTACATTGTATGAGTGTGATCATTCTTTATTTCATTCTTCAAGGCTTTCCCATCAGGTCTTCAAGCCATTTCTATCACAAATTTATTGCAAAATATTTTGTAGTGATACACTTGTAACAACTGCATATTAAACATATAAACAATTAACTGCAATTCTATCAAAATACAACAATAAATATTCTTATAGAATAAACTATTCTTGCAGAATGGTTTTGAATATTCTATCAAAATCGCTATTTTACACATGTTTATTGTTTTTTACGTTCTAAATCCAAACTAAATGACATTCATACTAACATGAAAACAAGCCTTGAGCAAGCTATATTTATCAACTTCAAAAACATATTACAGCCTTATTCTCCAATGGAGAAAGAAAAACACCCCTACATGGCGTGTTCATTAACAAGCTATTCACAAATATCATACAAATCAATCATATGTTACTCAATTCACAGCATTCTATGTAGAAAAAGAATCAATGAATAATAACAAATACTTACATGTGCATTAGTAAAAGATATGTCAACATCTTCCCATTGTCGGATGCAATCGTGGGTTTACTTCAAGTTTTCTCTGCTCCTTTCACAAAAAGGTATAAAAGTCTGCATATTTCTCCAATTCAGGCTTTTACTGAGTCAACCTTCTTTTTGTTCAGATTTACTCATGCCTCAAAGCTCGTGATAATGCTGCTTTGTAAAGGCCTCATATTCACATGCTTTGAATAATGTTTCAAGAATGGAACCCCTTATAGAGTGCACTCATTGTCACTCTCATTCGTTGAGGACTTTTCACAAACACTTTAAAGGCAGAATTTTGAAGACCAAATTCTGAAGGTATACCTACAATATACAAGATCAACAACAAAAATAAGTTGACAAACATTTTATTATAAAAGATTTGGAATCGGGTTAACTTTATTTGTGAAATTACATCAAGCCTAACATGTTCAAGTTAATTATTGAGTACAAGCTAAAGATGCAAGAAAAATTGAACCTGAGAATTAATAAAAAATTGAAAAGCAATTGAAAATCAAATTGTTCAATTGATGTAGTGAATAGAATGTCGGCTACCAAGGTGATAAGAATCAAACCTCACCCTGATTGGTGTTTAATTGGTTTTACATTATTCAGTTACACCCCTGTCTTCAAATCGAACCCCTTCCTCTTCAAGATTCGTGTTGAAGCTATCTCTAATCAAACATCCATCGGTGTTCAAACTGAAACGATAATCTGGAAGATGAAGGATGATTGAAATGGTTTAGATCGATGACAGCAGACGGAAATGATGGCAGGAAACGAATGTGAAGGACTAGGTCAAATATATTTACTTTATTTCCATAATTGTAGGATTTCAATTAAATGATTTCCTTAATTAATAGTATAAAAGGTCCAAAATACCCTTTAATGATTTATTTAATTATTTATTATTTCTTGAATTCTCATTTGTGCATTTAGGCGCACAATATTTGTTGGAAACATTTGAACCTATCTCTCTCTATCTCTCTATCTCTCTCTCTCTCTATATATATATATATATATATATATATATATATATATATATATATGTGTGTGTGTGTGTGTGTGTATATATATATATATATACATATATATAACTACAAAAGACTAGGGGAAGTGGCCTACCCATTAAAAATTTCAAATTATACACAAATAGAATACCTTTTGCTGCATATATTGTTACATTTTGTTATCATTTGAAGTATTTTACTACCATTCATATTTTGTAAATTATTTGGCCCACCCTAAAACAAAATCCTGGCTACGCCACTATCCAAGGTTTCTAGGGTTGCATGTACACCATAGGAGTGTTAGATTGCTTAAAACTCATCACATCAGTTGATAAGTTATATTTGTGTTGTACATAGCCCATATTGTATTTATTTGTAAAGCCCACATGTAAACCTATCAATATTGTTTTAATGAGATGAGATATCCATTGGGGGAATTACTTTGCCTACACTCTATATTAGTTAAAATTAAAGTATATATCTTCATGAATCATGATCCTGAAAATCTGGAGGGAATTACCGAGAGATACAACACAATGTATGCATTCAAAGAATAAACAAATGACAAATATAGAGTATTTTTTAAGTCTAGTCCAGGTATCATCATGTTCAAAGCTAAGTCATGCCTTTGACTATAATATATTACATATCCCATATTTCAATGGCCCGTGTCTTATTAACATTTTAAAGATTAATATGTTTGCTCTATATCCAAATCTGATTCAATTATATATAAGTAATGTCTTGTTTTAATTTTGTGAAAGAGTAAGATAAATATGTGAATATTATGGCTTACATAATAAATGTCAAATCCCTTACCCTCACTTATTAGTTTGCTGGTGAAAAAGTAAGTAATATATGTTAAATATTATGGCTACGATAATAAATGTAATATGTCAAATACAGAATTACATGACAAAATGAACTTTCCTAAGGCTAATTATGCAATTATAATCTAACTCTAATTGCTAATAATACCAATATGACTATTTAGAAATATCCTTTTAAGATTAAACAAAAATAAATTATATATCCGTATATTACTTATATTTTTAAAAAGGTGCATTTAATATCAGTTTTGACTCATTTTTATCTTTCAGATATAAGTTTAATACGATATTACTTATAGTTAGCATAAAAAGGTCGGCCCATTTAGTTAAAAATGGCAAGGTGTGATGTTATGAAAGCTTTTTGTTTTTTTGGTGTATATACAGTGATATTTATCTTTTAAACAACTTCAACTATAAAATAATAATTAGCGATTAGTGTTGGAAACAATGGAGGATTAACGGCCGTTGTCAAATCTAGCAAATAATAAAAAGTTACAACACCACATAATTTATTGTAATATTATACGTAGGGGTATTATCTACATATATTTGTAGTAACAATTATGCAAAAGCTTCACACATATGGGTTGTGGGATGATAAAACTGATAAAATAAACACAAAGTGGTTTTTGTTTTGTGAATAGCAACTACAAACATTAGTAAAATGAATGAAACTTTAGAATTTAAAACAACTCCTTTATTAGATTTTGTTTTCTTACCTTGGTTTTAACATATGATTGGTGGTTATCGGGTCTAACAAATAAATAATCCAAAATATCTAACACATAAAATATGTATAGTGATAAAAAGGGATTGTGTCAATACAGACTGTTGGTTCAATTCAAATATATGAAAACTCAGTGAAAAAACTATTGTATTTTTATCAAGAAACAAGATTAGTATAAAATATATATAATTTTAAAGAAAATCAACATATCGAGAAGATGATAGAGAACTTTGTGGTTGAGTTTTGATGGTTATGAACAGAAGAACAACATTTTTTATAAGAATAAAAAATTCATTTTAAAGCCCATCTATTGCTTGGGCTTTAACTATTCAAGCCCATCATAACAACCTGTTTCAAACTTTCAATAATATTTATTAGTATAAGAATTTAAGAAACATGGTTCAAACTAAAGAAAACAATAAAAGCCTACTCCAAAATAAGTTAGATGATATTCAAAGTGCTACAATAAACTCAAGTACAAAATCATAACACATCAATCTTAATATATGTACAAAAGTAGAGCACGATACAAAGACAAAACTATGTCAAAAAATTTCATTTTAATCCAAAAAGTTTTGGATCAAAACAAACAATCAAAAAATTTCATTTTATTGCAAGTTTTGTCTAATTTGTTTTGAATTTTTAAAATACCGATTTTGCCCTTTGTATTTTTTGTCAACTTTTTTATTATAAAAATTAAAAAAAATACTCTCTCTCTCTCTCTCTCTCTCTCTCTCTCTCTCTCTATATATATATATATATATATATATATATATATATATATATATATATATATATATATAATTCAAAACACTTCATGAAAAACACTTGTTGCCACCATTTTCCGCCACCATCGCCAGAATATAACCAACATTATCGTCTGCCACCGGTCTTAAAAACTACCTCCAACATTTGATGAATTCATATATAGTTTTTCTAGATTTGAACAACAAAACATTCCATTTTTTTTTATCTTCAAACTCAAACTTAAGAACAACCTGTTTATAGTTTTATGATCTGCAAACTTAAACTCAAGAACAACCAAATCTATAAACCCACAACAATCAGATTTTTAATAAAAAAACATTACTAGATTTGTAAACCACAAGAGCAAACCGATTTGTAAAAGCACAATAACTTTTTATAGAAAATCCTTCAAACCCTAACGAAACCAGAACCTCTTTATCTATCTTTTTGGAAAGTTCAATTCCAGATTTGGAAAGACGAAGAAAGGCAGTTCAAGCTCCGACAACGAACGAATCAATACCTCCAAAAACGAACATCTTTTTTGAGCTCTTCAATGGTGCTGAAAACCTTTCGACAGAGCCGTCAGTCTTCAGATCTTGAAAGAATAAGTTGGGGTTCTTTTAGGCCTAACAATCGGGTTGGGTTCGGGTTGGCGGATCAAAAAATATAAACTCAACCCAACTCATATAATATATGGGTTGGCAAGTTGGTGGGTCATGAGTTGGTGGGTCGGAAACCTGAACCCAACCTAACACATATAACTCGTTTAAGTATATACGTTCGCAGGTTCACAAGTTAGTGGGTCGAACCAACCCATTTAATAAATAAGCAACACATTTTAAAAAATAAAGTTTTTCAACATAAAGTTATAAAGTAATTAAAGTAATTAACATCAAAAAAGAGGTTTTTAACATAAATACATAAAATCATTAACATCCAAATAAAATTGAAAGATAAAAACATTCATACAAAGTGGATGCGTTCTTCGTTTATGATTCATGAGTATCTAAAAATGATGACATGTGTTTTTTCTAATTAGGGCACCTCAAACACAGGCTAGCCACATACGAATACGGAAGGAATACAATAATATGAAATATTACGAATACGGATGGAAATCATATTTCATTAATAATGAAATATATATATTTTTAAAATGTAATATATATATATATATATATATATATATATATATATATATATATATATATATACGGGTTGGTAGGTTGACCCGCGAACCCAAATAGGTAACCCAACCCAACCCATGAAATAAACGGATTGACGGGTTAAAAATCTCAACCGAAACCCATCTATTTTCGGTTTGGGTCAGTGTCGGGTTACGGGTGGGTCGAGAGTTGCCACCCCTAGGTTTTTTCAAGCTTCGTCGCAACAATCCTTAGCAACACCATGGCGGCGGATGAACAAATCTAGATATCACCTGCCTGAAACCTCAACTAAAATGATAATTTAGGGTTTTTAGAGTTTTTCAGATCTGAAACCTCCATGGTGGTGGCTGTAATTCGGTGGTGGCGTTAAAAATCAATGTTCATCTTCGTTCTCATCTAGGGTTTCGAAAACTCCAATCTAGATAAGATATGTATCGATGCTAGATGATCTGTTGAAAATCCAAATGTAACGCCCCGATCCTCGGGTATTAATTAATTAAGAATTTAGGGATGAGGCTCTACTCGACGAGTTGGTCGACCTACTCGTCGAGTAGCAGCGGGGTGAGAACACGCGTTTAGTGACCTACTCGGCAAGTCCACTATTGGGACTCGGTGAGTAGGAGCTGGCAAATGAAACCCTAAATCCCGGGGTTTGCACCCCTATTTAAAGGAGCCTCAGCCTCCTTTGGGCCTCCTTACAGTCTTTGAGAGCCCTTGAAACCCTAATTCGTGTGTGTGCTTTGGTCTGGGTTTGAAGCTTGGGAAAGAGGATCTTAGAGGAAGGAAGCTAAGAGTGCAAAGGAAATTGAAGCAAGAAAGTAATGGGAAGTGGGTTTTGCCTCATCCAGCATCGTTTGAAGGTATCAAAGTACCATTCTTACTTCCTTTTCTTCCCTTTGGTTGATTCTAGGGCTTTTTATGGATTTTCAAGTTAGGATGTTGAGCTATTGGCTATATCTGAAGTTGTAACTTCAGATCTGAACCCTCCTTGGATGCTAGAGTCATAAAGTTGTTGTATTGGTTGTGGTTGGAGTCCCTCTTGGACTAGAAGCTCCATTAAGAACTTAAAATAGACATTTGGAGCCTTTATAACCATGCATGCACGTAAAGTTTGCAACTTTACGTGGTAAGTATGTCCTCAAAGCTTGGATATGTGATTTGGAGCCGCTGCATGGCTCAAATCAAGTATGTATGGAAAGAGGACTGGATGGACTCGGCGAGTCGCAAGAGTGAACTCGGCGAGTCACATGAAGATGGTCATTGAACCTGGCGAGTTGGATGAACAACTCGGCGAGTCCGATGAAGATCACCATAAAACGCGACGAGTTGAAGAACAACTCGGCGAGTCGGATGGCTTTTCCCTTGGGTAGGCATGCGCGTGTACTCGTCGAGTTGCAAGGAGGAAACTCGACGGGTGGCCCTTAAGGATTGATCAGGATTCGAAGTAACTCGACGAGTCACTCTGATGACTCGGCGAGTTGGAATGTGCTCCATGGACTCGGCGAGTGGCCGAGTGCACTCAGCGAGTTGAGGTCAGCATGGATTGTTGACCTTGACTGAGAACTCTGACCTTGATCAGGAATTACTAAGGGGTTATGGGGTGTCTCATAAGAGTAAGAACTTATGAGTATATTGTGCTATGGTTATAGGTGGTGGAACCGGTGTCAAGTGATCCGATAGTTAGGGTTTGCATTTCAATCGACATCTACGAGGTGAGTTATCCTCACTATATCGATAGGGTCTACGGCACCAAGGTCGGCCCTTTATGATTCACATCCTGGTCTAGGATGGTTGCTTTGTTATTGACATGTTAGATTCATCTTGGTTTAGGATGGGTGTTATGTGATTGCCATGTTAGAATTCATCCTGTTTAGGATGGTTATTATGCTAGAGATCGGTTAGATCGGTTGTCATAGTATGCTACATACGATTCAAATCTGTTAGATCGAAATCAGGATAGATAGCATGATATGCTTTTATGATCCGTAAGGATTGGTATGATAGTGACCTGTTAGGTCAATGCTCTAGTTACAAGTGAAACTCTAGGATTGATGGTAATTGAGATAGATATGTTTACTATGTGTATGTGTCGATATATGATAGTATGTGTACATGGTTAGTTGCTGGTTGGATGGGTTGAGGCGATCCTGCTTTGTGCTAAAGGCCAACACACCCTCTGAGTGGTCCGGGGAGACTGTAGGCCCACGCGGCGGACCAGTCATGCCGAAGGCTCGAGATAGATTCAGATAGACTGTAGGCCCAGTAGGACGGACCAGTCCGGCCGATGGCCCAATATGTATGTTGTTTGATTGATCGTTATGGCTATGGCTTCTGCCAGTGTGGTATTGGTATTTTGGGGGTAGCTCACTAAGCCCTCGGGCTTACAGTTTTCAGTTTATTGTTTCAGGTACTTCTGGAGAGCGAGGGAAGGCGAAGGCGTGACCGTACCGCTCCTCATCCTCATGATCTATTTTGGGACACTGATGATAAAAGAATTGGAAACGTTTTGTAAAAATAATTACTATTTAACTCTTTTGTTTGTATTAAAAGTTTAAATTTTGCGTAAATTTTATGGGTGTTACACCAAATCACTATAGGCTTTTCGGATAAGCAAAACGATGAGGATAGTGGAGAGAAGGACAGCGATTTGAGAGAGAGTGAGAGAATGGCGGTGATTCGAAAAGATAAAGTTGGGTTGTTGGTACAGTTAAATTCGTAGCTGTCAGTTTGCGAGGGAGGGAAGGTGAAGTTTGGTGAGTCGTGTAAGTGTGAGAGAAGTCGACGCCAGGAAAAAGGATGGTGACATTCATATTTTTCAGGCAGTAGAGAGAGAAAGGGAATTGGGGGAGGGAATATGGTTAGGGTAAGGTTATATTTGTTTTCTTTTTTGTTTAACTATTAATCAGAAAAATACAAAATTAATAAAAAGAGAAGGGAAAACAAATAGAAATGGCAAAAAGGTTATTTCACACACTTCCAATTATGAAACGGACTAAATTTGCAACAAAATAAAAACTTTGGACCTTTGGTGTTAGTCCAAACATTTTTGGACAAAAGTGACATTTTTCAACATACCACAGGGACCATTTGTGCAATTTTGTCTTCTAGAAATGTTTTTAGAAAATAGAGTAAGTATTCATCTTTAATTTTCAATGAAAAATTATGAAAACATTATGGAATTTTCATTTACGATTTGAAAATTTTAGAAAACTTTAAAAAACCTGTAAAAAATCATTTTTTTTCTAATTTACATGCAATTAAAAAAATCATATTTTTATATTCTTTTTTGAAAACTAAATAAACCAAACGAATTTTCAAAATTTTCATTTTTATTTGAAATTTTTTCTAATAAACTAGTAAAATGTTCCACAACAAAACACATCAATTTCATATATTAAAGAATTAGCAAAAAGCTATCAAAACATTACAAAGGAATCGATAATAATAGATTGAATAACCAAGCACCCTTACTAACACTTATTTTACTATTTCTATATAAAAACGAATTGCAAGAGTGATGAGACAAACTATCAAATAAGGCATGGGGGGCTTAGAGGGGGAGTAAAGTGGGCAGTTGCACAGGGCCTAATTTTTTTCATTATATATTTTTATTTAAAAATACAAAATTATAATAAAGATAAGGGCCGTTTTTTCTTGTTCGTCCTGGGTCTTTAAGAATATTTCATTTTTCAAGACCGGCCCTGAACTAAGGAACTATTTTTTCAAAATTTTAATTCTCGTTTCCTTAGGTTCAATCTCCCTAAGTGGTGTCCGCATCCATTTTTGCGATTATTTACTAAAGTTGTCCGAAAAATAAATAAAAATTTGATTCAGTAAATAAAATTGAATCATTAATGTTATTACTTGGATGTGTGACTCCAATACACCCCAAAAAAGCTCTTAAGTATTAGACAATACATGTTAGCCCCAAAGATACGGTGGTTCTGATGTCATCTTAGATTTGAATAAGAAATGAGGAATCCTAAACTAGCTATCTAGGAGATTATATAAAAAAACAAAAAAAAAAAAAAAAAAGAACTCCAACATATATAAAAAAATAGGATTAAAAAATTAAAAAATTAAAAGATAATAAAAAAAGGATAGGACCTTTTCGATCTAAAACTCCAACACTCCCCTTAAATGAAAACTTAATGAGATTGACTATATACATCGAGCCCTTAAAGTGCTAAACACCGACTATGATATCATGTTGGTTACATCGAGCCCTTAAAGTGCTAAACACCGACTATGATATTGAGATTGACTATATACATCGAGCCCTTAAAGTGCTAAACACCGACTATGATATCATGTTGGTTAGAGTGAGATATTATATTTGGAGTCAATCGTTTTGTTAAAAAAAAGGTTTGACACTATATGAGTGACTTTGGAAGAAACATGAATTTGTAGAGATGTTTCTAGTTATTAAAAATAGTTTGATAATTGTTGATTGGGTCAAATATAATCGAATCAATGTCCGATTGAATCAGCAATTGTCTTGAAATATAGTAAGTAAGAGATATAATAAGACAAGTTAAAAGCTTCTAAGTATAAAACCATATTAAATACATAGTCCCTTAGCCAAACTTTACAAGGTTACGAACTAATCTTTAAACCTAAAATTGATGCCAATTTTGTAGTCTAGAAGATAGGTTTTGGGTGGAGGCCACCAAAGAGAGCATCATGATATGTTTGCATGCCCTAAAAAAGGTCGGATGACCATATTTCCAAACTAGTAAATCCAAAAATTGTTAAAATTTCAATGAGCCTAACTGCCTAAACTCTTTTAATTATATAATAAGCAATCAAATCTGTCAACATTCGTGGTATTTAACCGACATGACATTTACACATTTTTCAGAATAATTAGTTTTCTATAAAAATTCTTTTTGTAAAATACGATGAAAATGATAAGATTGTTGAAGATACGTTAAGGATATCTTGTGGTTGTAGCAAGTTCGACGCAAAATCCTCCTCAATAGTTCGTCAAATAAACGCATAAAAATTGAATAAAATTTCATCGGAGAAACATAATTCCTAATTTCATTTCCTAATAATGTTAGCTAGAAACCAAAATCTCCGGTAGCCATTGCCATAAAACTAACATTTATGCCTCACGGTAACTCCTAGTTCTCCGGCGACTATCAAAGTAGTCGCCATGTCAAGAAACATTCCATGTTCTACCACTCCGGCCAGTCTTAAAATTGCATCACCGGCAGCCTTCAAATCCCCAATGTCTTTCTTGAAATACAAATCGATAATGAAATTCCCATTATCAGTCACAAATGGCTTACCATTTTCCGGCGAAGTACGAAGCTTTGCAACACAACCAGCTTCTTCAAACAACGATTGAAGCTTCTGCGCTGTGAATTTCCAGCAAAAAGGAACGATTTCAACCGGCATGGCTAACCCACTTCCTCCGACATAGTCCACCAGTTTGGATTCATCGACAATCACGACGAATTTCTTGCAACAACCTTCGATCATTTTCTCACGAAGCAACGATCCGCCTCGGCCTTTGACCAAATTCATATCTGGGTCAACCTCATCTGCTCCATCAATGGCCAAATCGAGAACAGGGTGGTTATCAAGGTCCGACAGAGGTATGCCCAGAGACAAAGCTTGCTCATGAGTCATCGTCGAAGTGGGTATTCCGACGATGTTGCTTAGTTTTCCTTGCTGGAGAAGCTCTCCGATACGGTCAATAGCGTGTTTGGCGGTGGAGCCGGTTCCGAGGCCGAGAACCATGCCGGATTCGACAAACTCGACGGCCTTGTAGGCGGCGATTTTTTTGAGTTCGTCTTGGGTTAAGATGCGTTGGTGGGGTGAAGGGGACGGCGACGACATTAGTGCGGCGGCGTTGGCTTTCTTTGATCCGAGATAAGCCATAGCCATCTTTAAGGGAGTTTTGGGGTAATGCGTTGGAGCAATTGAGACCGAAGAATGGAAAGGAAGATAAGAATGAAATTTTTTAGGGTTTTGATAATCTTTGAAGATCTGAAATGGGAAGATGAGATTTGGAGAGAGAAACGTGTTGGGGTCGAGCAAATTTGGGGGAAACCGAGTGGGGTATTTATTAGGAGAAGCAGGGAAGGTTCAGTGAAGGGTCCGATTTGGAGAATCGGGTCAACTCGATTCGGTTTAATTTGGATAAGTATCCTCCCCCAAGTCCCTAATCTCAAATCGGTTATGTTTATACACATTTTAATTCTTATATTTAAAAATATTTTAGTTTATATTTATTTTTAGTTCTATCTTTTTTTTTAATGAAAAATAATAATTACTTTATATAATAAAAAATGGTTGTGAACTTTTTGATTGACCTGTTAGATGGAAGGTTTATATTCAATTCGACTGATATTTTGGTCTTTTATTAGAATATTATAGTGTTATACCTTTTGCATTTATCCTTATTAGCGTTTGTGTATATCTACGGTTTCCTTATACAACTCTAGCCGATGTGTATATATACTCCTAGGGAGATATGAATAAATCAAGCAGTTAATAAACACTTTCTCCCTCCCAATATCGACAACCTACATGGGGCGTATATCCTCCTTGGGCTTGACCCTAAGCAAATTGGATGGAACCATCATGTCCTCATCCCACCAATACATGGACTAGGCGTACCAACCCCAAGCATCCTTTGCCCGCGTCCATAGCAGAATTTTTCATCAAATGTGTACAACCCAACACCCACTGATCTTGTTCAACCCATGCAAACAATGACATTTAACCCACCAGATTCAAACTGGTACATGGATATCAACGCTTTATCACACATGAATGGAACCTAAGGTAAGTTCAAATAGATCGGTTTTGTTATCTTTTAGACTGTGATGTGAGTTTTCTCACTATACTTTGTACTGTAGTATGTGTCCTTGTTTCTAGGATGTTGGTACACTATAACGATCTGTTATATTGGTAGATCTATATGATTACATCTATTTGTTGGTAATTGACTATTATTTGAATATGTTGACATAGTGTGGTTAGGTTGAGGCAGTACTGTTGTGTGTTGTAAGCCAACAAACCTCGGAGCAATCTAGTCATAAGTTGAGGGCCCGGGAGGGGGCAATCTAGTCTTATGTTGTGGGCTCGGGAGCAAGCCGGTCATGAGCTGAGGGCCCGGAAGGGGTCAATCCAATCTTATGTTGTGGGTTCGAGGGCAATTCAGTCTTATGATGTGGGCCTAATATGCATGCATTGTATATATATTGTTGTGTGGGGTATTTTGAGGGAACTTACTAAGCTTTGGCTTACAAATGTTGATTTTAATGTTTTCAAGTACATCAGATGATCAGGGCAAGGTGCATGCATGATCATACATATCCTCTTACTGACTTATGCATTGAGAGAATATTTTGATACACTGGTTTCTATGGATTTGAATTTGGAAATAATGTTTAACAATCTTATGTTTTATGAAAATGTCTTCAAAAAAAATTGTCATGGTTATGGGATGTTAAAATTCGGTACCATAGCCCAGGTTTGAGATAATTGGATGAACAATTTTGTGATTCCAAATTTAAACTATGGATCTGCAAAAATATTTTTCATAATTAATTTTTAAAACGATCAACGGAGAGGATGTGATGTGTACAGTCAGTCGGAGCCCAAGGAAAGTTATTCCCCAAGATACCCACATTTGTTTTATGTGAATTGTTGATGTGTTGAAATACATATCAGCTTATAGGCTATGGATCTTCAGGAATTGCATGATATAATTGCCTGATTTATGATGTCTGATAGCCTAAAGGGATTTCTTGATATGTTATATGGAAATGGCATTATTATTGTAGTTTTTTAGTGTGTGCATCATAGTTGTACATAACTTAGATTTTATAGCCTAAGAATGTTTGATGTAGCCTTATTTTCTGCTCCTTTTCTGGTTGTGGGCTTAGGGTAGAATCAATTATTTGATTGTCTATCGAATCTAGTTTTATATATGATTAGCATACACAAAGTGGTTGTAGGTTAGTAGAAGTTTCATGAGTAGGTGTGGTTGTTAGAAATCAGTGTAATGTATGGTTATCTACTCTTGAGAGTGTGGGTATAGGATGTATGCATATCGTAGTTGTTTCGCAATAATGTTTGACAATCTTATGTTTTATGAAAATGTCTTTTTAAAAAAATTGTCATGGTTTTGGGATGTTACACCCTGGAGCAAACACTTTAGATTCTCTTAGATTTCAACAATTTGTTTCTTGTAATGGTACTAAAACCAAATCGCATTGTTCTTCTTGTGTTTATGGAAAACATATCAAATCTCCATTTTATGACTCTAAATCTTTTACTTTATCTGCTTTTGACATCATACATAACGATTTATAGACTTCTCCAGTTATGAGTTCCGGGGGATATCGTTATTATGTCTTATTTCTTGATGACTACACAAATTTTCTTTGGACCTTCCCTATGAGTCACAAATCTCAAGTCTTCACAATTTTTAAAAACTTTCACACATTCATTTAATAAACCAAAATCTAAAACTTTCAATGTGATAATGGTACCGAATACAATAACTCCTATTTCCATAAATTTTGCACTCAACATGGCTTGCATTTTCATTTTTCTTTTGCACATTCATCTTGGAAAAATGGAAAATACAAAAGAAAAATATGTGACATTAACAACAACATTCGTACTATTCTTGCTCATTCTCATGTACCTCCCTCATTTTGGCACCATGCCCTTAAAATGGCAACCTACTTACTTAATATCTTACCCTCTAAACTCTTAAATTATCAAACCCCGACACAACTTCTTTATCATCGCACACCATCTTATGCACATTTAAGAGTGTTTGGATGCTTATGTTATCCTCTCATTCCTGCCACCACCATCAACAAACTCTAACCTCGTTCTACGCAATGTGTTTTCCTTTGTTACCCACCTAATCATTGCGACTACAAATGCTAAGATCTCAACCAACAAAAAATAATTATCTGTCGAAATTTGGTATTTGATGAAAGAATATTTCCATTTGCTACCAAATTCCATTCTCTACCCGATACATATAAGCTCATTCATAAAAACAACTTTCCTTTCCACTTACACCAACCCGAAATAACAACAAACCCTTCACCGCAACCCACTTCTGACCCAACCCAACCTGCTGCAGAATTCGCCCAGCAGCCCAACGTTGACCCATATAGCCAACAACCACCTCGACTGACCACTTCCTTGCCTCAATCCCCTATTGGGTGTTCATCTCCATTTTCCTCTATCCCATATCACTCTTTACCCAACCCTTCCTTCGCTACAATTCCTATATTCCAACCCACTTCTACAATCGCACCCTCATTCACTTGAACTATCCACACTCGTAGCATGCCGGGTATTTCAAAACTGAAGCTTCCATTCAATCTTAGCACCTCCTCTTCTTTATCTCCTCTCCTATAAAATCCAAAAGAGGTCCTCTCCGATACAAATTGGAAAAATTCTATTACCGACGAATATAAAGCTCTTATTGATAATAAGATTTGGACCCTTATCCCTAAGAAACCAGGTATGCATATTATTCGTTCAATGCAGATTTTTAGACATAAAATGAATTCAGATGGCTCATTTCCCGGCTTTAAAGCACGACTTGTTGGTGATGGTCAATCTCAACAAATGGGAATCAATTTTTGGAGATGTTTAGCCCAGTTGTTAAACCAACTACCATCAGTACGGTCTTGACACTTGCCATCTCCAAGTCATGGTCGGTTCACCAACTATATGCAAAAATGTTTTTTTACGTGGCAAGCTTAATGAGGTCCATTATATGCACCAACCTATACGGTTTTAGGATAATTCCCGGCCAAACCATGTTTTTCTACTCCAAAAATCCCTTTATGGACCCAAGCAGACTCCTCGCGCATGGTATAAATGATTTGCAGATTATGTCACCAAAATCGGTTTTATTCATAGTTAATGTGACCACTCACTTTTGTTTATCACAACGGGCATGATATCACTTATTTATTACTTTATGTGGATGACATTATACTTACAACGTCCACTCAAAAGTTACGTACATCATTCATGGCTCTTCTTGCAAGTGAGTTTTCCATGCCAAATTTAGGACCTCTAAGTTGTTTCCTTGGAATTACAGTTCAACGACACTCACATGTTTATTTTTACATCAAATTATTCCAAAGACATCACTAAGTGCGTTGGTATGTCTTCATGAAAACCTTCTCATACCATATTTGTAACATTCATAAAATTCATAAAAATTTAAAACTTTTTCAAGCATCCAAAAACCATTACTTATTACAAAATGTTTTCAAAATAGTTTCATATCAGAGTATCCTATAAATCGAAATCATAAAATGTGAGGATGTGCACGATCAAGCCTTTGCCTTCCCACGATCATCCGAAGTACTTGAAACAAAATCCAAAAGTGTAAGCCCGAAGCTTAGTGATTTCCCCCAAAATACCAATGCCATGCAAACCATAACAATATAATAACAAACAACATGCATATAGAGTCTTCAGTATGACTGGATCGCCCTCGTTGGGCCTTCAGTCTATCTGGCCCATTGTTAGAACCTTCATCATGCCTGGTCCCCCTACCAGGCCTTCATCCTGTCTGGACCATTCTCCGGGCCTTCGGCCTGACTGGTACGCCCCGATAGGCCTTCAGTCTATCCGGGCCGCCCTGGGCCTGTTGGCCTAGAGCACAAAGAAGGAATACCTCAACCCACCCGCAATCACACAATCAACACATAATATCATATGCTGGCTAGCATGTACAAACAGTCAAACAGATCTAGCAAATCACTAATCATAGCATCATCTTATCTACCCGGATACCGACCTAACATGTCACTAGACATAGCATCATCCTATATACCAGGATACATATCTAACATATCACTAAGCATATCATCATGCGATAACCAGGATAACAATCCAAAAAGGGTCGGCCTTGGTGCCTTCGACCCTGTTGGCATAGTGAGGAAAACTCACCTCACAATGTCTAATTGAACTGAAAAGATCAAGCTCTCGAATCACAACCCCAAACTCAAACACCTACAACCATCATAGGACCAATTCCATTAAGACCCAAATTACCAAAATACCCTTAGAAGTCAAACTTGGTCAAAGTCAAAGTCAACATTCAAGGTCAACAGTTGGGTCTTCCAACTCGTCGAGTAGGCTTTGTAAATTACGTGGCCATCTTGGTCTCTACACGACAAGTTGGGACCTTCAAATCGTCAGGTAGGTCTTATGAAATGCATAAAAACCCTTAAATTTCATACTTGGGAGTCGGGATGTTACAACTCTCCCCCACTTGATTTAGGCTTCGTCCTCGAAGACTGTTGCAGTGAAAAACTCCGGATAATGCTCCCGCATCTCGGCTTCCAGCTCCCAAGTCCACTCGGATCCCCTCTGATGCTGCTAATGTACCTTTGCCAAAGGTATCTCCTTGTTATGTAGAATCTTCACCTTCCTTTCCAAAACAACTACCAGTCTCTCTACGTAGTTCAGGCGCTCATCGACCTAGATGTCATCTAGTGACACAACCGCATCCTCATCCAAAATGCACTTTCGCAACTGCGAAACATGGAATATGCTATAGATCTAACTGAGCTCCTCCGGAAGATCCAATCTATAGGCCACCTTGCCAACCCTAGCAAAAATCAAAACAAACCAATGTATCGGGGACCCAACTTTCCCCTCTTCCTGAAGCGAATCACACCCTTCCAGGGTGAGACCTTCAGCAACACCATGTCGCCCACCTGGAACTCCAACTCGGATCGACGCCGGTTGGCGTAACTCTTCTGCCAACTCTAAGCAGTCTGCAATCATTGTGTGATCTGCTGAATCTTTTTGGTAGTCTGCAAAACCACCTCGATATGACCCATCACCCTGTGGCCAACCTCACCCCAACAAACTGGTGTACGACATCTCCGTCCATACAACAGCTCAAATGGTGGAGCACCAATATTGGAATGGAAGTTGTTGTTGTAGGAGGACTCTGCAAGGAGTAGGTAGGAGTCCCATCTCCCACCAAAGTCAATAGCGTAGGCCCGCAACATATCCTCGAGGGTCTATATGGTCCGCTCACTTTGTTCGTCTGTTTACGGATGATAAGTTATACAAAAATGCAGTCGTGTGCCTAGTTCCTCGTGGAACTTCTACCAGAAACGGGAGATGAACCGAACATCACAGTCTAAAACAATAAATAACTAAACCCCATAGCAAGCAATGATCTCGCGAATATACACACCGGCCAGCTTCTCGGCCGATGAGCTCTCCCGAATAGGTAGAAATGGGCACTCTTGGTCAATCGATCCACGATGACCCAAATAACGTTGAAACCCTTTGTCGTTCTCGACAATTTGGTGATGAAGTCCATCGTGATTTGTTCCCATTTCCACATGGGAACCTCTAGAGGTTGTGTTAGATAAAAGGAATATAGATAATCTTGGATCAGTGAGAGTTGTGAAACACTTTTAGATTAAAACATTTCGAGGGTACACTCAAAATCTCTAATCAGATGAAACTCATTGTTTTTCTAGAATGGATAATGAAGAAGATGTTATGATATCTGTACCCAAAAATAAACCCGAAATTGATCATATAATAGAAACTAACTTCTTGTCCTAAAACTGCTATATGGTAGTTACAGGAAAACAACAACCTGTCTAAAAAACGGTCATATTACCTGTCAAAACTAACATAAAATCGGGTCTATAAATGGATCACAAAACCGGGTATTTTACAAAAATACGAGATTTCTCATACATTTTTTATATAGTAACATAACTCATATAAAAAATTTACGCGCTGACCTGGCAGCTCGACCCCAGCCAGGGGCTCTGCCCCTTGGACCTTGCTCCCAGGGACGCTGCCCCCGGACCCCCGTTAGTTCAGGGGCTTCACCCCTAAATAGCAATATACTTTCAACAATGACAAAATCAAACAAATGTGCACTCCACACCATACTAGTTTGTTCGATAATTGTCAAAGTGACATTGATCAACAAATTAGCCCCATTACACTTAAATAATATTAGTGATATAAAATCACTAACAAAACTCCCCCATTTAAGTGTAATCTTGATTAACTTAAAATAAAATCATAACAACAACAAACTGATGCATAAATGAAATATCGTGACGATTGAATTTCACATTAGTATATTATTCATTCCAAATATTCGAATATCAAGGTGTCACTAAGGATTGAACCCTTTCTATTCTAAGTGAATACATGAAGATAATATACACAACAATTTTCATTCTCAAAGTTCTAACTTGACACTATAATTTACTAGCTTGTGTCCCATCCTTCAATAAGCATATCAAAGCCAAGTCCCAACTTCTTGAAGCAACTAAACTTCATTCTTATATAGATAGTTCCTTTGTTCTTGCACCTACAAATGCAATTTTTCAAAGAACTATTAAGAAATAAAATTCCAACCTCCTTAACTTGCAGTACTGAACACATACCTTGGGATGATCATAAAATGTGTTCCAATCTTCAAATATCAAGCTTTCCACATTGAATTCAACATCTAATATTAATATTGCATTAAATGGGAATTGGTATCTCAATATAAAAGATTTTAAGTGGACTTTAAACCCATCCCTACAGCCGCCTTGTGCACAAGATCTCTTGCTAACCCTTTGGGTAGATAATCGGCTAAATTCAATTGTGTTCTTACAAACACAACAGATATCACACCAGTCATGATGAGCTCACGAATCATGTTATATCTAACACCTAAATTTTTAGACTTTCCATTGGAGACTTGACTATAAGCCTTAGCCAAGGTTGTAGCACTATCACATCTGATAGAAATGGTAGATATCGGTTTGGGCCATAATGGAATTTCATAAATCAAATTCCTTAGCCGCTTAGCTTCTTTACCAGTAGCAGACAATGCAACAAACTTATACTCCATGGTTGAGTTAGTAATACAACTTTGTTTCTTAGATTTTCAAGAAATGGCACTTCCTCCAAGAAGAAACACCCAACCACTTGTAGAGGAGTGATCCTCTAAGTTGTTAATCCAGCTGACATCTGAATAACCTTCCAAAATAGAAGGATATCCACTATAAGTTAAACCATAATTCACGGTCCCTTTCAAGTACTTGAATACTTTACTCACAGCTTGCCAATGATGTGAACTAGGATTATTAGTATATCTACTAAGCCTTCCCACAAAATATGCTATATCAGGCCTAGTACTAATCATGACATACATTAGACAACCAATAGCCCTAGAATATTCAAATTGAGACACTGGAGATCCTTTATTACGTAGAAGCTTGAGACTAGGATCTATAGGAGTGCTAACAGGAGAACAATTCTCAAAGTTAAACTTTTTCAATATCTTCTCAATGTAATAAGATTGAGAAATTGAAATCCCATTGTTTCCTTGTTTAATTCTTATACCAAGAATTACCTCAGTCTCCCCCAGGTCTTTCATTTCAAAAGTAGATGATAAGAATTTCTTGGTTTTATCAACTTCTTTTAAATCAGTACCAAAAATCAACATATCATCCACATATAAACAAATCACGAATCCTTTACCAGAAGTATCAAATGTTATATACACACTTGTCAACTTGGTTTAATGCAAACCCATTAGACAAGACAACATCATCAAACTTTTGATGCCATTGTTTTGGTGCTTATTTCAAACCAAATAATAATTTCTTTAACTTGCACACTTTGTGTTCATTTCCAGGCATCACAAACCCTTCAGGTTGTTTCATGTATATTTCCTCATCCAAGTAACAATTCAAGAATGCAATTTTCACATCCATTTGGTGAATCACAAGATTATGTATAGTTGCAAGAGCTAATAATAATCTAATAGTAGAAATCCTGGCAATAGGAGCATAAGTATCAAAGAAATCAATGCATTCCTTTTGTCTAAAGCCTTGGATAACCAATCTGGCTTTATACTTGTCAATTGTGCCATCCATCTTCATTTTTCTTTTGAGGATCCATTTACATCCTAATGCCTTGCAACCAAGAGGTAAATCAGACAATACCCAAGTATTGTTATGCATGATAGAATCAATCTCATCTTGAATTTCCTCTTTCCAGAAATGAACATCCCTAGAAGTCATAGCTTCATTGAAAGTCTTTGGATCATCCTCAATATTAAAGCAATATGGAGGTTGAGACACAATCTCATCCCTTGTTCCTTCAACTAAATATAGTTGAAAATTAGATCCAAAAGATTTAGCTTTTCTAGCTCTAGTACTCTTTCTAAGTTCAGGCACAGAACTTGTACCACCAAAATCATCTCCAACTTTAGTTGTGTTCTTGCTGAAAGATTGTTGAATTATGTCCCTTGGTCTAGGTATAGATGTAAATCTTTCTTCATCAAAGATAGCATCTCTTAACTTTATGATATTGTTTACAGAAACAGAGTCATTAGATTCTAAAACATAGAATATATAAGCTTTGGAATGCTCATCATATCCAATAAAGATATAATCTATACCTCTTTCATCCAATGTTTTCCTTTTGGGTTTAGTAAGCCTTACAACTGCTCTACAACCCCAAACTTTGAGATAACTCAAATTTGGTACCTTTTTACACCAAAGTTCATAAGGAGTATTCTTACTTCTCTTATTTGGAGTTCTATTCAAGATGTAACATGTAGTTAACATTGCCTCACCCCAAAATCCTTCACTTAATCCAAAATAAGACAACATGGAATTAACCATTTCTTTCAAAATCCTATTCTTCCTTTCAGCTACACCAATTTGTTGTGGTGTATATGGAGCTGTGGTTTGATGTATTATTCCAGTTGATTCAAAATAAACTGGATCATAATACTCACCACCTCCATCAGTACACAATCTTTTTATTAGTTCATTTTTATAAAGATCAACTTGTTTATAAATTTTAAATTTATCAAATGTTTCATCCTTAGAATGTAGCAGATAGATATAATAATATCTAGATACATCATCAATAAAAGTAACAACATACTTCTTGTTTCAAAGGGAAGGTGTTGCATGAAAATCACATAAATCACTATGTATAAGATCCAACACCTTGCTTTCCCTAACAACATCTTTGAAAGGTTGTCAAGTGATTTTAGTTAGCATGCATGTTTTACATTTTTCATTATTTTGCATATCAAAAACAAGAATTAAACTCATTTTAGACATGTATTTTAATCTCTTGTAATGAATGTGTCCTAGTCTAGCATGCCATAATTCAGATTTATGAAAATTATTGCTAGTACTACTAGAAGCCATGCAAACAGAATTATCACTAGAAGGATAATTAATATTAAGCCTAATCATTCCATTACATATATAACTAAATCCCATAAAAGAACCATGTCTTGACAAGATATACTTGTCACTTTCTAACACTTGTTTGTAACCACAATTATTTAATACAATTTCAGACACGAGATTCTTACGAATCCCTGGAACATATAAAACATTGTTCAAACACAAAAATTTCCCAGAAGTAAAAGTAAGTAAAACAGATCCTATGTCATTGATTGGTTCAGTTGCAACATTTCCCATCTTCACAATAGATTCATCTTCAATTGGTTGAAAGTCCTTGAACCAATATAGATCTTTGCAAACATGACTTGTTGCTCCTGAATCAACCCACCATGCTACATTATCATTCTGCACATAAAATGCTTCAGAGATATAATTTTGAATATATTTAGAATTCTACATGAAAACAGAAATCTGACCTTGTTGCTTTTCTGGATCCTTGGATCCACTTGGTCCAGCACCATCCTTGTTCACTTTTCGAAGACGAAAATCTTTCTTGAAGTGTCCGAGTTTGTTACAGTTCCAACAAACCAACTTAGCCTTCTTGTTTGAAGACTTGTCATCCTCTCCTTTAAACTTCCTTTTTCCATTAGACTTCTTGGGATTCTTTGAACTTTCTCCTTCCACCATGTTCACAGAAGAGGAACCAACTTGGTTCTTGCCTTTAGGATTGTTATCAATTTCTTGAGTCCTTATTGACTCTTTAATCCGTAAATGGCTTCCAAGTTGAATCAAAGTCAATTCCTCTTTGTTATGTTTCATGTTATGTTTAGAATCCTTCCAGGAAGGGGGCAGTTTGTCAATGATCACAGCCACAAAAAGGGCTTCATCCATTTTCAGACTGTTTTGAGCAAAATGTCCCAAAATTCTTAACATTTCATGGAATTGTGCCATAATAGGTCTGGAGTCAACCATCTTTTAACCCATAAAGTTACTGACAAGAAACTTCTTGCTCGAAGCATCTTCAACCATGTACTTGGATTCAAGAGAATCTCACAGTTCTTTTGCATATTCGAAATTTTGATAGATATCAAAAAGAGAGTCAGACATAGAATATGACCACAACATATGTAATCATCATTTTCCCACTTTGATCTCCTTCTTGTTGCCTCCAAAGGTTCATCTTCAACAGATTATGGTAAGACATGCATGGGTGTACTCAAAACATACACCACTTTCAGAGTAGTAAGGAAAAAGTGCATCTTCTTCTTCCATCTACGAAAGTCTTGTCCTTCAAACTTGTTCAATTTGTTAAACTTGTTTGTCATATCCTTCACAGAATCACCACTTGCCATTATCACATAATGCTTTAATCTTTGTTAGATAAACGGAATATAGATAATCTTGGATTAGTGAGAGTTATGAAACACTTTCAGATTAAAGCATTTCGAGGGTACACTCAAAATATCTAATCGGATGAAACTTACTGTTTTTCTAGAATGGAGAATGAAGAAGATGTTATGAAATTTATACCCAAAAATAAACCCGAAGTTGATCATATAATAGAAACTAACTTCCTGTCCTAAAACTGCCATATGGTAGTTACAGGAAAACAACATACTGTCCAAAAAATGGTCATATTACCTGTCAAAACTAACAAAAAACCGGGTCTATAAATGGATCACAAAATCGGGTGTTTTACAAAAATACGGGATTTCTGAGACATTTTTTATATGGTGATTTTGATGTTACTTATATGGCGTCCATCACGGGATGTGCGCCAGGCTCCTTCCCTTTTATGTATATAAGGATTCCTATTGGGGAGTCTATGGTGTGTATCAAAGCATGGCAGGTGATTATTAATCGATTCAAGAAAAGGTTATGTAATTGGAAAGTGAAGCTTCTTTGTATTGGTGGCAGGTTGACTCTTATAAAATATGTCCTGGGAAGTCTTGGTATTTGTTATTTGTCATTATTTTGCTTACCGACTACAGTGTCCCATTTGCTTGAAACCTTTAGGTCTCATTTTTTTCTGGGGTATTGAGGAAGATCAACTAAAAATCCATTGGGTTAAGTGGGATGTTCTTCTTAGTTCTCCTGAGCATTATGGTATTGATATAGGTAGTCTTGATGCTTTTAATTTGGCTTTGCTATATAAATGGAAATGGAGATTTTTTAATGCACCTCAAACGATTTGAGTGAAAGTTATAAAACTTATATATATGGAGATGGTGGTGGTTTCTTGGAAACTCTTCGACCTATTCAAGGAGGGGGTGTTTGGCAAAAAAATATCGGGTCTATTAATCAGCTTCATGAGAGAGACATAGTTCCGATTGACTCCATGTATAGGGTGTTTGATAATGACAATAACACGAGATTTTGGATGGATGTGTGGTATTCATGTACTCCTTTCAGGGTGCAATTGCATAGAATTTTGCTTTGTCTACTTGTCAAGAGGCGTTTATTAGTGATCTACGGTCTTCTAATGATTGGATCTTTTCTTGGCGTCGACTGATCGGAGGAGGGGCTGAGAGGCAACAATTGGACGATTTATCCTCTATTCTAGAGAATATATATTTAGGTACCTCTCCAGACAAATGAGTTTGGCAGCTAGACCCCTCAAGTCTTTTCACGATTCGTTCTATTAGAAGGAAGATTGATGAGGAGAGACTTCCTTCAACCTCTCATGCCACTAGGTGGAATCACAACATTCCTATCAAGATTAATGTTTCTTCTGGCATTTTTTGTTAGACCGTACTTTGGTTCGGACCAAGTTGGCTCAGAGAGGTGTTAATCTTGACTCCATTTTGTGCCCGTCTTGCCAAAGTTCTCATGAAGATGTCAATCATGTTTTTCTTTTGGAGTCTCAAATGTGGCTTCTTGGTTGGATGTGGATATTCCTACCTTTTCCACTTTGTTGGAGTTGACTGATTGGGTGGATTCGTGGCCAAATACGAGAATGATGAGGGCTATTATTGATTCACTTTGCATGATGGTAATTTGAGTCCTTTGGACTTATTGGAATGTAGTTATGTTTAGCGCCTTAAAACCTAGGAAAAGTTTCTTATTTGATTCCATTGTTAATTTTTTTTTTCGTTGGTTTTCTTCTCGTAATTTCAAGGTTAGGATTAATTGGGGTAATTGGATGAATAACAATCCTGTCTTAACTCTTTTTTTTTTTCGTTGCTAGCTTCTTGCTAGTTGCCTCTTGGTTGAGTTATTAAAAAAATAATAATAATAAATAAATAAAGATTACACAATTAAGTTTGGTTTGGATACAACACTTTTAGGAAGCAACTTAGAATGTGGTACGAAGGTTATGGCCACAACTATCATATAAGGCAATTTCATTTTAATATTATACATCAAGCACTTACCTAGATGAAACACAACTTTGATTTCTTTCATCCCTCATTCCCTTGTATTAATATGATATTCATCCAATCCAAGGCTTTAGTTTTTGTTTCTATATAAATCCATTCGATTTCATTTCTTTCTACAAGTCTCATCCATTCATATCATCATCACAAAAAACATTCGAACTTACTAATACTCACTTCTTCTATTTGTCCCAACGCGTCTTTTGTTATTCAGTCTCACATCTCCAAAAGAAATAAGCTATTATGAAAAAAAGAAAAAAAAAATGCGGGGTACCGTAAGGAAAGCACGCTTCGTGATTTTGTCCCTTTCCCAATAAAAATATAAAATTAGACACCCTACCTCAGATTCTCCATTTGTCTTTCTATTTATTTTTTTATTTTTTCAAATTATTATTATTATTATTTTAAAGACAAATTAATATATTCCTAACTATCCCTTATATATCAAGTGAAACTTGAACTTATAACCTTTCAAATAAAAGAATCACTCTTTACATCAGGCTAAATATTCATTGATTTTGTCTTTCTATCGTTACTTATATTTTTAAAACATTTTTAAACATATATCTGATAGTTTTACGTGTTTATTTTTATTTATCTTTCGGTAGAAATTCGATGAGGTCAATGTTTCGACCTGAAATTAAAACTTTCATTAGTTAATTAAAAATAAATACTTACTTTTTTTATGTACGTGTCGGTATAAGTTCGAGTTTGTCAACATCTAGACGTAATTTTTTTATGTTTTCATGCTTTTATATATATATATATATATATATATATATATATATATATATATATATATATATATATATATATATATATAAAAGTCATGTCACATATAATATATTTTTGATTATTTGAACTTTCGTTCGTTAACTTTAACAAAAAATTTATTTATTTGTTTTTATGTATGCATTAATATAAATTCCAGCTTTTTTTTTAATGTTCTCATGCATATTTGTATGTATATTTCCTATGTATTAATTTTGATAATATATAATACGTTTTCATTTAATGATATATATTGAAGTTAGTCAGTTGCATGATCTTACCAATAAGTGGGACATCATGGACGATGATTCAAAGCCTCCAAAAATCGATTCATAATAAATTGATTATGGTATTCTCATACAACGTTTTGATTTATGATTTCAATTTTATTTTAAGATTTATGGTTTTATTATTTCTTAATACATTAATTCTAATAATTTGATTTCACGCACCCTTCAAAAAAGCGATATTGTATTCGCGTTGATCTAATTTCAAGCAACCTCACTTATTCTTATTTTTAATTTATTATTGTGTGATTTGATTTCTGATCGGTGTAAATTGAAAGATTTCATTATTGTTCTTAATTTCTTTAATGTTACTTTTCTGATAAAGAGTTAATTTATATGTTTTCTTTCTGATATTCTTGATGATAAGTTAAACTTCAATGTCGTAAGTTTTGAAATCCTTGTTGTTGGAGCTTAGAAAACAATTCAAAAATCGTTATCTTTGTTGCTAGAAAATGATTCGACATCAGAAGTTCACAACTATGTGTTTTCGGTTGTTTACTTGCTTTTTTCTCATTGTTTTATAAGTTTAAAATAATAATACGTTGCGTAGAAAACATTTATTTAGTAGTATAAAAAAAAAGAAAAAATGCAAAAAAACAAAAACCAAACAACTAATATTATTACAAAAATGATCCTACTAGAAACCAAAACAAAAGCCACCAATCTTTACTATTTTTTTTTTATTGTAATGACCTCATTTTTATTTTTAGGTAGTACCGAATTTGTATATTTATTTTACAATAAATATAAAGGTACCTAACTTTTATAATATAATCGTCTAAATCAACTTACAGAATATATTTACATTACCGCAACACGCGACGCTCAAAATTATAGTCGTGATTAAAAGGAAAAATAATGTATTAGTTCACAATTTTTTATAAAAGTATACTAGTTATGAGACCCGTGCATTACATGGATTTATTAAAAATAAAAATGTAATATCAATATTTAAATATTAAATATTTTATAAAATAATAATTTTACATATCATAATGTAAACTTTTAAAACATTTATAAAATAAAATCAAATCTTCTTTAGAGCATTTATGAGACTTTATTATCAAATTAATTGAATGATTCTCTTTCCTTATATGAAATTTTATTTTAAAAAATAGAAATTCTAAAAAAATGACAAGTGGAAAATAATAATTCTAAAATTCTCACAAAATTACATGTGGCAAAACTCTTAAAAATTTGACAAATGACAAAAAAACATTCATTTATCTTTCGGTAGAAATTCGATGAGGTCAATGTTTCGACCTGAAATTAAAACTTTCATTAGTTAATTAAAAATAAATACTTGTTTTTTTTATGTACGTGTCGGTATAAGTTCGAGTTTGTCAACATCTAGACGTAATTTTTTTATGTTTTCATGCTTTTATATATATATATATATATATATATATATATATATATATATATATATATATATATATATATATATATATATAAGTCATGTCACATATAATATATTTTTGATTATTTGAACTTTTGTTCGTTAACTTTAACAAAAAATTTATTTATTTGTTTTTATGTATTAATGTTCTCATGCATATTTGTATGTATATTTCCTATGTATTAATTTTGATAATATATAATACGTTTTCATTTAATGGTATATATTGAAGTTAGTCAGTTGCATGATCTTACCAATAAGTGGGACATCATGGACGATGACTCAAAGCCTCCAAAAATCGATTCATAATAAATTGATTATGGTATTCTCATACAACGTTTTGATTTATGATTTCAATTTTATTTTAAGATTTATGGTTTTATTATTTCTTAATACATTAATTCTAATAATTTGATTTCACGCACCCTTCAAAAAAGCGATATTGTATTCGCGTTGATCTAATTTCAAGCAACCTCACTTATTCTTATTTTTAATTTATTATTGTGTGATTTGATTTCTGATCGGTGTAAATTGAAAGATTTCATTATTGTTCTTAATTTCTTTAATGTTACTTTTCCGATAAAGAGTTAATTTATATGTTTTCTTTCTGATATTCTTGATGATAAGTTAAACTTCAATGTCGTAAGTTTTGAAATCCTTATTGTTGGAGCTTAGAAAACAATTCAAAAATCGTTATCTTTGTTGCTAGAAAATAATTCGACATCAGAAGTTCACAACTATGTGTTTTCGGTTGTTTACTTGCTTTTTTCTCATTGTTTTATAAGTTTAAAATAATAATACGTTGCGTAGAAAACATTTATCTAGTAGTATAAAAAAAAATGCAAAAAAACAAAAACCAAACAACTAATATTATTACAAAAATGATCCTACTAGAAACCAAAACAAAAGCCACCAATCTTTACTATTTTTTTTTTTTTTTATTGTAAGGACCTCATTTCTTATTTTTAGGTAGTACCGAATTTGTATATTTATTTTACAATAAATATAAAGGTACCTAACTTTTATAATATAATCGTCTAAATCAACTTACATAATATATTTACATTACCGCAACACGCGACGCTCAAAATTATAGTCGTGATTAAAAGGAAAAATAATGTATTAGTTCACAATTTTTTATAAAAGTATACTAGTTGTGAGACCCGTGTATTACACGGATTTATTAAAAATAAAAATGTAATATCAATATTTAAATATTAAATATTTTATAAAATAATAATTTTACATATGATAATGTAAACTTTTAAAACATTTATAAAATAAAATCAAATTTTCTTTAGAGCATGAGACATTATTATCAAATTAATTGAATGATTCTCTTTCCTTATATGAAATTTTATTTTAAAAAATGGAAATTCTAAAAAAATGACAGAAAATAATAATTCTAAAATTCTCACAAAATTACATGTGTCAAAAATCTTAAGAATTTGACAAGTAGCAAAAAAAACTTTAATTTATTAAAAAGGATATTTTGCGACTACTTATGCCACTTTTTCGTTTCTTATTTGTGAAAATCATTAATAAAAACCATATAATGTTAAATGTCTGATTTTTCAGACTTTTACAGACTTTATTACAATTTAATTTTAACAATAAAATCTAAAATGTCAGTTCCTGTATCAAAAACTTGTGACCACCCTCTCACAGTTGCTTCATATGTCCCGTCGCTTTCCATGCATTGTCGTCTCCTTTGCATCACCGATAACGGCAACCGTTCCATGTGTCATCGTGACCACAAAGCTTTATGTTTTTATGTTAGTATTAAATAATATTTTAGGTCAATTACTTGAAGTGAAATAATATTTTTAATTTTTTTTTACTGTAGTTAAGCTGCCTACATAAAATATGTAATTGTTCGTTAGCCTCGATGGGCATTATACCTATCACATAAGAACTATCCTTTTCAAAAACTTGAGATGATTACTTGGTTCCTAACTTTGGATAATCCATATAACAAAAGTTATTATATTTATTGTAACATCCGAACATATATAAATGGTTTTGGTGCAAGCTTTTTGTTGTACAATAATTATCATATTTATTAAAATTCAACACAACTTGATACGGTATTTTTAACAATTCTAGATTGAAAAAAAAAATGATTTGGAAAAAAAATATGTCATCTTTTCCAGACTAAAGTATTGCTTGAAATTTTAACAATTCTCGGTTCTGAAATTTCAATAATATTATTTACCTTATCGTTAAGTCAACGTAGTTTGGAAAATATTTAAAAAGGTCCAAAATTCTTGTCTATGAAAAAGCGGCAAAAAAATTCTTTTGTTACAAGGTTTCAATCGTGCTCAATTATTAATGTTCTAAGGATGTTTTGTCAAAAATAAGTCTAATTCATGGATTTAAAGTATACTTGAAGAATTTCTTTTGAAACCGACAAATATATTGATATAGATACGAATAAAGACCAACTTCTAGCAAGTAACTAGAAGAGGTCAGCAAAAGGAAGAAGCGTACAAATATTTACATGCACAAAAGGGGTTTACACACCACTCTATCCAACTAAAGGAACAATCATTTCTTCTATGTTTAATCCATGTGAATACAAGAGATTTAACGTTATCAACCATCTTCGTCGGGGACAATCGGCTTTTTTTGAAGACCCAATCACATATAGCCTTCCAAATCAACCACGTAGCACCGTAGCATATGCTGATGAAATTCTTCCTCCTTTTCAAACATTTCCCCCATTGTGTACAAAACGCCACCATATCTCCAATGTTATTGAATTGGGGTTTATCGATATCACATCACCTGAAAACCCAATCCCATACTTCTACTGCCATTGGGCACTGAATTAGAACATTATTGATATCTTCATCAATGGTATTGCAATATCCACATAATGTGGAATCAATGATGATACCCCTTTTTTGTAAAGTGCATTTGGTTGAAATGCACTCTACAATTTGCCCTCCACATAAAACACTTCACCTTATCTGGAACTCCATGCACTCACTATATGATTACATCCTTTGGCGACATACTTGGTTTGTCAATTTTTTCTCTTAAAGCATCAACATGCTAGGTGTCACAACTAGCAAATTTAGGATTGAGATGGTGATTCATGTACAAAAATTTCCTCTATGTAACCTTGCAACATCAAATTAGTGAAATTCAAACTACAATGCTATTTGAATACTTACGTGCATACATCGTGAATCAAGTTGAAATAGCCTCATGCAAACCCAAAACTCGATCCAATAGCTAAGCCCAATCAATTTTGGGCCTTGGTCCAATAATTCTCGGCCTAACACCCTATTGGACCGAAAACTCTTCCTTGGGCCTTATTGGGCCGAAAACTTTTCTTTGGGCCTTATTGGGTTGATAACCCTTTTATTGGACCCAATTAAACCCAAAAAGGCCATGCATACTCCAAAATGAAAACCCTTCTACCTTTGGACTTTAATGGACCGAAAACCTCTTAATGGGCTAAGCCAAAACTGAAAACCCATTTAAGAAGCCATGAAGGCCGAAAACCCTATAGGGTTTCAGCTAGGGCATGTGTAAAACAAAAAAAAATTGCGAAAAGGTTGCCACCTCATTTTTATCCCACAAACAACAAGGCTATGGACCATCATGTTTCTATGCAAATTTCCCATCAAACATCAAAGACGTCACCCCCCCCCCCTTTTATTACTTGCGGCCGACCCTTCCCCACCAACACACCAAACATTTCTCTCAAACTCACTCAAAAATTCTCTCATTCTCTCTTAAATTTTCGTGTGGGTGTGCCATCCCCAAGGGTTCTCTCTTCATGTAACTCACAAGAACTAGGTAAGTTCCTTGTAAAAATCTAGTGTTTTTGCATGTTCAAGTTAAGAACTTCATGTTTACACACATTTCTTGTGTAGCTTCTTGGAACATTATCCATTTCGAGTGGTCATCAAGCTACATAAAGCTAGGCTCAACAACTTCTTTCTTCTTCTTCCTATCACACGAAAAATACCAAGGTGAGCTTCATACCCCCATATTTTCGTGTTTTTCATACTTTTCGGGAGGTGAATACAAGTCAAGTCTTGTTTACCTTTTGGTTATTTACATGCATCATAGTTATGAGTTGAAACTAGACCAAGTTCTTGGATAAAAAGGTTCTTAACATATGATAAAATCATAAAGTAAATGGTTATAACATCTTTGTGTTATAAAAAGTTTTGTGGTTAAGATTGTACACTCAAAAATGGCGAAAATATGAGTGCTACGCCCAAACATGTTTAACTCTTGGATATATGTATTTTTAACTCTTATATTTTACACAAATAGTTGTAGATAAAAGATCTCATGGTTATTATATGTGCTTTGTAAAAATCGTGACTTATTAGAGTTACAACCAAACATAATATTTTGTACTACAAAACTTTCTAACTTATTATGGTGTGTTAAACAAACTACAAAGCTTGATTATTTTGCTAAAAACAGTTTTTATTAGTAAAATAGTCGTAACTATGTTGTCACTATTTTAATGGCTTAAAATCTAAGGTATTATAATATTTTCACAACATATGTTACAATTATACATGTTCACTAATGATTATTTATAAAAAGGTATTATAAATAATTTAACCAAAATGGTAAACAATATAGAAATTATGACAGAAAAATTACGTGTCATAATCTGCCTATCATAATGCTTTTAAAGTATGAGAAATGAACTGTATGTCATAAAAGCTGTTAAACGCATGTCATAAAACTTTAGTCATAAATTTACACTAGTAATGTCATTTTCACGATTCAATAATGGGAGTCAAAGTTCGCGTAAATTCGTTAAGGCCCTAGTGAGACACTATCTTCACCGTACCTACCTAGCGACACCTTAAGTCATGCTTTATAACCAGAGTCTCCTGGAGTGAGAGTGAGACCGTTGTGTATAGATCAATACGAGATTGACAACCCCACATGTAACACCGTAAATTTCAAACCAAATGTTTTCATTTTTAAACACAAATAAACACATGTCACATTTCTCAAAAATCTCAAGTATCAAACATCAACACTTATTTCAAAAATTGTTTATCATGAATCCAACATCCTCCAAAAACAAATCTCCAATGCGAGTGTGTGTACAATCAAGCTGGGGCCTTCTCGCGATCCTCAGAAGTACCTGAAACACATAACACATAACACTGTAAGCACGAAGCTTAGTGAGTTCCCCAAAATACCACACACATCACATTAGCCACTCAAGGCTAACTCAATACGGCCCTCTGGTCAATGTGTTCCATTGGAGACCCTCCGGTCCCACAACTCGGGTGGACCCTCCGGTCCTAACTCAATAAGCTCATAATAATAATACTCAGCATAAATTACAAATACAAAATGCAGAATATCACAATACATAGATAAGCACATAAGACATCTCGGTCACACAAAGATACCATTATTGGTAAGTATAGTGAGAAGACTCAAATCACCGGTCTAGCCTCCGCCTAACACATACGACAATTATCCCGAATTAATAACGGCTCTCAATAAGCTAAACTAACCCCTCTATAAACTCACAGAAGGGTAAAAGACCATTTTACCCCTCCATGGCCTTAATAGTCCACAAATTGACCAAACCCTAAAAGTCAACCAAAAGTCAACGGAAGAGAGTACGTTACGCGTACCAGCTCTCTACACTGGGCGTACTCTGCTGTAATGCAAGCATCGGGGATGCTTGACCCCTACGTTGCACGTACTGGGATTACGCCTAGAGTACGTCCTAGTTTAACTCTTCTCACTCATATAGTCTTAATTAGTTAATACCTTGGCTCATATCATAGATCTGGACTCCCTAATAGCTCTTACTCCATAAAGTCAGTGACTTTAAGCCTTTGCATGGCTGATATGGTGACAAACACCCAAAACACTCACTTTCTTATCTCAAAAAACTCATAACTCATGCATGGCTTGATTCCAACGTCCAAGATTGGATTTTATGACATTACACCACTAAACACACTCAAAAGGATTGATCATAGTCTCTGGAGCTCAATATCTCATAAAGTCTCCAACTTTTGGGACAAAAACCCTAAAATACTCTATTATGATGCACAAAACAAAAGAGTGAGAAAGCTTGAAGCTTTATACCTCTATATGAAGCTCCCAACTCAGATATGCTCAGATCCAAGGGCCTGGACTCTCACTCCTTCTTCTCCAAAGCTTCTTCTTCACTTCAAGAACATACAAAGACTCTCAAAGGCTCTAAAATGCACTCAAAATCTCTAAGAACGAAGGTTAGGGTACAAGAGGGTTTGTTGTCTGATAATGGTGGCCAGGAATGAGGCCATCATAACCTTTATATAAGGGACTCACCCTAAATTAGGGTTTTCACTTTGGGCCTAGTACGCCCAGCATACCCTCTGGTACGCCTAGCATATTAGGTGGCTTCTGCATCAAATGCACGCATATGAGTACGCTGAGCGTACACTCGCGTACGCCCTGCGTACTCATTCACCACCTTTTCTTAAAAAGGGACTAAAATGTACAAGTACTCAAAAGACCAAGGGTTACGAGGTATACCTAGACTCGGGAAGTTACACCACACCTCAGGTTTTCGCTACAGTTAGACCGGCAAGTCTAGGGTGACAAAAGTCTACCAATTCTGACGCCTGAAGAACGTCGTTCAGGATAACAGTCATATCAAGCTTGGTTATAAGAACTCACTTAGAGAATTAACAATACTATCCTGATTTACGGGAAGCTTAAAATTCATAGGTTTTATTAAAATATAAAACTGCATATCATTTTTCCAGTGCACAACCACTTACACTTCTGGTCTTAGATTTTAAGACTACAGTTTACATATAAGAAAATATTGGATTTTCTGGGAATTTACGCTTTACATTTACAAACAAAAGAAAACAAAGGACATGCATGCATATATTCACAGCTTTGGAACGAGACTTACAAACCATTTTCATAGAAAATATCTTATTTTCTAGAGTCATACAAGTTATTACAAACACAGTTGTTACAAATCTTTTTATACAAATATGCTTATGAACTCACCAACATTCAATGTTGACGATTTTCAGAATGACTTGTATTCTCAGGGAACCAAAAAGTAGGTACCTAAGAATCAGATTTACTATATTTTTCAATTTCATACTTTATGTCACTTTTGTGTAATTAATGAACAAATACAATATGTAAATAATGTATGTTGGTATTTTTAATGTATGTTGTTTGGTTGCTATGTTTCATTCATATTCAATTGTTATGATACTATACAATGACGTCATCCGCCCCCCGGACGTTTCCGTCATCCTGGTTCGGGGGTGTAACAATATGTCTCATCAGTAGAAAGGCTATAGTACCAGTAATCCAATCTTGTGGATGGTTGGAATGTAACATCTAGTTTCAGGTAGACCTTCTCTTATGCTTAGCAATTAAAAGGATAAAATTGTAATTTTGAGAAGGCCACGACATGGTGAAGGATGCACCACGACGTGGCCATGGCCTAAGAAACGCACATCAATTTTTGTGTGTCACGACGTTACGGCCGCCTGGGTGCTTAAGCCTAATTTTGGGATTTGTGCCCCTATTTAAGGGAAGTGAGGGTTAGGGTTTGCACACTCTCAGCCTCCATCACCTCTCTTTCACCCTTAAGGAAACCATAGGCTCCCTAATTTATTTGTGAAGCTTTTGTTGGTGTTTTGGTGCTTAGAACAACAAGAAGGTGTCTTTGGTGCTTTGTTCTTGCAAGCAAGTCTCCTCCTCATTATCTTGCGCCATTTATGGACTTTTATGAGACCTCAAGATCCTACCTTTCTCATTGTATCATGATAGATCTAGGTTTCTACCTACTTTTCTCCATGTTTAGGTTGATATGAGTACATTGATTCCATAAAACTAGCAACTTTATGGATCCTTGAAGTTCCTTGGTGGACATAAGTTCCATATTTGAAAATTTATTATGTATTGAACTCCATGCATGAGATCTTGGATCAATTTCCCCCTTTTTTACCTAGTTTGAGTTCTATACTTGCATTGGACATGCATGTCTGAATAGCAACGATTTTTATGGTGAAATAGAAGTAAGAAATACTTCTAGAAAGTATGAGCGAGCAACTTGATGGATTAAGAACTTAATCCATTAAACTGTGAGATCCTAGTTTCCACGACGTGGCATCTTGCTCGCTACGACATAGCGACTAGTGATATCGCGGCTATTTTGTCCTTATTCTTCCACGACATGACCAAAGGGTGGCCATGATGTAGGGCTCATTTGGGGCTGACTTTGACCATCTTTTACCTTTGGTCAATCTGATGGTTTTAGGGTGCAGATCGGGAGGGCATTTCTATATTGTTATTTAGGTGTCTTATAGTACCGGTCATCACTATTGAGAGTTGTTGTGCCTAACTGTTATCTGCGAGGTGAGTCTTCTCACTGTATTACATATGTCATAGTGGTTTACATGCTAGACTAGTTGAGTTTTATTTTTTGATTGTTGTTATATGTATTATTGAGTTGTTGATAACTACAGGACTACTCATTTTAAACACATTTCACTACTAGAAAAACAACCTTTTACGACGCACAATGCATGTCGTAAAATGCTCAGACGACGCGCAAATGTGTATCAAGGAAGGCCCTGTCATAACGAGAGACGACACACTTTTGCGTGTCGTCTATAGATGACACGCAATGCGTATCAAGGAAGCCCCTATCATAAAGGAAGATGGCACACATGTGCGTGTCATAACCTTACGATGCACGATTAGGACACGCATTGTGTATCATTAAAGCCCCTGTCATAAATGAAGATTACATGCATTTGCGTTCCATAAACTTCAGCAACCATTTACGATATACATTTACGACGCGTCTTTACGATACTCATTAAAAGTCTCATAATACAAAATAAAATACCATAAACAAGAAAGATAATTCATTGCACTAATATGTCAAATACAAATAATCATTCCAATAGTAAGTAAGTGTAACACATTGCTAATATTGCATAATATTTATTATAGAAAAACAAAACAAGTACAACATTAAAAGGAACCCATGAGTAAGTTCTTATTTGACAATTTCCATGGCAGCTTTAAGCCTTGCAACTTCACCACTTAAAGATGCATCAACTCATCCAGTTTCGACTCTTTTTCTACAAATTTCCTGCACTTGGAGATATAAAATGAGTTATCTTGTTAACAAAAAGTAAATTCTGTTTTTTTAACTCAAATAAATTAAGTATGTTGCTATTTCTTTCATTTTAACCAAAAAAGGCCTAAATGCATGAAATAACAACTTATTTTGCAAGAAATAGCAAAGTACATTGCTATTTCTTGCACTTAGCCAATGTCTCCAATAGCAGAGGTGTCTGAAATTGTTGTTTTTCTGGTTTATAATATGGAAAGGGTGGAATATGAAAAGAAAATTTGGGTATTACATCAAAAAAAAGTTTCTACTTATAGTAATTGTTTTGTGAAATATCTAAAATGCCCTTTTTGAAAGAGTAGAAGAAAGAATCTTATAATCCAAAGTCAAAACCCTTTGACTGAATAACGCTTTAAAGTATGTTAAATAAACCATACTTAACTCGAATAGAAACCCCGCCAACTTAATATTTAAATTTATATTAGTAAGATAATTCGCACATGCATGTTAATATGAGTTATGAAATGTAAAATAACTTTATAACATACCAAATTCATCAAGAGGGGCATCATAGTCATAACGTTTTGCAATAAATGGGCCACCTGCAGTCGTTCCTCCATGATACTGCAAAATCAAAATACAACAAAAGAATTAATTTCAATGTGATATTATCAAGTAATGAAGAATTAAGAAATAATATTACAAGAAAAAACACTATTATTTACCATATAGTAATTAATAAAAGATGCACCATTTTGAATAAATTTAGCAACTGAATATGCCAAATCTTTAGCTGGTCTATAAGGAACCGCACCTCCAAACTCAGTGAACCTACATTTTATATAAATTAAAAACAAAAGTCAAAATGAGATTAGATACAAATATGGATGCTTACCTCTACATTAAATTTGTCAAAAAGCTCAAGCTTAATATCATACTCATGCTGACCAGCTGAAGCAGAGAATGTAAAAACACCTTCTGGAGCAAGATTCACTTTTGCATCTTTTGTATCCGCCAATAAAACTTTGATATAAACTTTATCCTCTCTCTGAGCTCACTTAACTTCTGGATGACGACTACAAAGCTCAATATATTTTTGAATTTATTAGGATACACCAATCATTAAACCAAGCACAAGCAATCATAAATATGTAAAACTAATAAATCAATTGTTTTCTAATTCTCACCATTGCAACACAGAGAACCCAATTCTTGTGCCCTGAATAGATATGTAAAAATATAACAATTTGTTTGGCTTTTGTGATTATAAAGTTATGATAACAACCATCATATTCACTACATGGAACTTGGATTTAGTGAAACTATATACCACTTACAACTGTGAACTGAAAGAGCAGAATTTGTAACTGCAAATTGAGTAGAAAGAATAACAGATAGTTTATGAATCACAATTGTGTTTACAAACCAAAGAAACATTATAAGAAGAAGAAATCATAATCAAATTGTACCAAAATGCTAAGCATTGAGCCACTGATCGGAGAAACCGTATGAAGGGGCTACCAACTCCGTGAGATGATAGAATCGACAGATGACGTGATTCTCTCATCTGTTTGAACTCAAAAAGAAACAAACATTACCCCTGTTTTACATTTTCGAAACCCAACATTGTGGATTCTTCATTGGAGCAATCGAAGTGCACATACACATCTTTATGAAAAAACCCTAAGTCGTTGGTGTCTTAGTCGATAACTTGTACCAAAAATCCTAAATCGCTATGAGAGAGGAGTGAGGTCTGAATCGCTTTCATTGAGATGGGATATCTTGACGCGTAGATGTATAGTAGTCCGATAGGGAGGGGATACTTTACTCATGCTGCACAAACGGACGAATCAAGGGTGTCGAGCTAACCCACAGGAAATCGATTGAAGTTCCTGACTCGAATCTTGCAGTTGCCGTTGAAAAACACACAAAAGTATTGGGCTAACAATATATGTATAATTGATGATCGCCATTTTGTGATCTTCAGGAATAAATGCCAGTTTGTAAGAAAAAAAATTAGAACGTTTATATGAGTTATCGAGGTGTGTAGTAGAGATGGTATCGTGATTAGGGTTTGCAGAGAGAAGGGAAGAAGAGAACGAAGGGAGACCTTGAAGCGGGGTATTTAAAAATTTTAGAATTTTAAGAGAATTTTGTTTCCTCTTTTAAGAAATGTGCATTTTGAGTGAAAATCATAAAGCGACACTGAGAGAGGACGCACATTTTAGATAAAGTGGCCTCCGTGTTTTTAATTTTTTACATGAGACACTAATTTAAGGGCACACAATAATGCGTGACCTAAATCCTTAAATTTTTTTGAAGAGATGACACTTTTTTAACGTCACTCTCTTTTGTGTAACATAAATCAATGAGTGTCATGCAAGCAAGTCTCCTCCTCATCATCTTGTGCCATTTCTGGACTCTTGTGAGACCTCAAGATCCCACAATTCTCATTGTATCATGATAGATCTAGGTTTCTACCTACTTTTATCCATGTTTAGGTTGATATGAGTACATGGATTCCATAAAGTTAGCAACTTTATGGATCCTTGAAGTTCCTTGGTGGACATAAGTTCCAGATTTGAAAATTTATTGTGTATTGAACTCCATGCATGAGATCTTGGATCAATTTCCCCCTTTTTGACCTAGTTTGAGTTCTAGACTTGTATTGGACATTGATGTCTGAATAGCAACGATTTTTATGGTGAAATAGAAGTAAGAAGTCCTTCTAGAAAGTGTGAATGGACAACTTGATGGATTAAGAACTTAATCCATTAAACTGTGAGAGCCTAGTTTCCACGACGTGGCATCTTGCTCGCTACGACATGGTGACTGGTGATATCGCTATTTTGTCCTTATTCTACCACGACATGACCAAAGGGTGGCCACGATGTGGGGCTCATTTGGGGATGACTTTGACCATTTTTTACCTTTGGTTAATCTGATGGTTTTTGGGTGTAGACTGAAGGCATTTTTATATTGTTATTTAGGTGTCTTATAATACTAGTCATCACTACTGAGAGCTGTTGTGCCTAACTGTTATCTGTGAGGTGAGTCTTCTCACTATATTACATATTTCATAGTGGTTTGCATGCTAGACCAGTTAAGTTTTATTTGTTGATTGTTGTTATATGTATTATTGAGTTGCTGTAACTCCAGGACTGCTCATTTTAAACATATTTTAACCAAAATACGTTTAGCGAAATTCTTGTTATAAATGTTCTGAAAATAGCACCAATGTTACTTTATTATCAAAATAAGTCCATCAAAGTAAAATTTCTCAAAAGCTTACACCAAAGTAAATTCTCAAAACAAATGTGATGAAAACTCAACAGCATATCCAAAATGGTATCAATACTAAGATATAACCAGAAGCATATCTTGCTACTTGTACCAATGCAAGGCAGAACAACCAGAAGCAAAGAAACAAGTGTCAGCAAATGCTAAGTGAGTCAACCATAAGTACAAAGTTAGGAAAACACACATAGCATATTATCACCTTCATCGCATGCATCACATCCACACATACATCACACATCATATACATCACATGTTCTTCACCAGAGTATCATTAAGGTCTACCGTTATTACTTATTTTTTTATAGTATATAAGTATTAATTATTCCCATCCTAGACCTAGGTCCATCATTAACTCGAAAGGTAGACACCTTATACATGATCCCATCACTAACCCGTAAGGTAGATACCCTACACGCAGGTCCACCACTAACCTAAAGGCAAAACCCATTTATGTGACAACCCGAAATTTCCATTCTGAACAAACCATTCCAAGCCAATAGAAGTAGAGCAGTTACAGTGAAAACTCAGATTTCAAGTATAAGTTTGGCAGTTTTCAGGATTTTACACCTAAGGAAATATTAGGAGAGTGGATGCACTAGGGTTTTGTGCAACACTGTAATTCCAATACTCTAGGACATTAGAGTTCATTCCGAGAATAGAAATATTCTTTGCCAAAAATCTCAGGACTATAAATAGAATTCTGAACCAAATTGGTTCATTAGTTGAATTCCAATTAGAGAAAAGCCAAATTCTCTCTCACGGATCTTCGGGTTTTTATCCTAAATTATGAGTAACTCTTTGTAGTAGTGTTAGAAAGCTTTAAATGTGTTCATAACATAGATTACATAGCTAAATCATCCGATTTAGGAGTTTACTCCCCAAGGTGTTCTTGGGCGGTAAACTCCCGAAACCAAGCCTAGATTGTCCCCCGTGATTAGTAACTACCTTGGACTTGTATAGGAGTGTGTTAGGGACAAGAAATCAACCAAGAAACACCCAAGTTTAGGAGTTCATGGCCCAAGAATAGCTTAGGCCGTAAACTCCCTTGTAACTTGCTCAAATGGTGCTTTTAAGGCACCTAAGGCTTGGACTTTATTTTAGACAAGTACCCTAAAGTGATTAGAACCTAGAAAACACATGGAAGCACAAGTGTTGAGGAGTTTACGGCCAAGAGTAGTTCTTGGGCCGTAAACTCCTATAAAGGGGTCAAATGACACCCTAACTCATTCCTTAAGCCAAGAGACCAATTTGGGCATGTACCTAAATGAGTTATGGACTAGTTAAAACACTTAGAACACCAAGAGTGAGGGAGTTTACGGCCCAAAAGGTTCTATGGCCGTAAACTCCATAAAATGGTGCCAATTGGTGCCATAAACTCTTCTAAAGCCAAGTACAAAAGCCTAGTTTAGTTCCTAGTTAATTTAGAGACTTGAAAACACCATAAAAACCCTCCCAAGGGAGTTTACGGCCGTAAAATCCAAGGGAATATGGTCTCTAGGCCGTAAACTCCCCAAAGGAGTTAAAATGGTACCCAAACACTTGTTATAGCCTTGAAACAATTCCCCACTAGAGTTGTAGTAATTCTAAGCTTCAATTAGGGACCCTAAGGAGAGTTTACGACCAGGAGTTTACTCCCTTTGGCCGTAAACTCCAAAACATATGGTCATTTGACCATAAACTTCCATTAGAGGCATTGCACTCCTTTGTTGCAACCCATTAGCCTCCTAGCACTTGACCAAAAGTGTTTTCCTCGCGTTTAAATGTTTATACATGTATAATTAGTGTTTTAATCACTAATTATTTATATACATATGCTTTCATATGAAATTAGGATCATTGTGTGTGTCTAAGTCTTCACTTAACACCAAGCACTTGTCTGATCCTTCCGTACGATAACAGTCCGTTCAACTCCAGTCACTTACTGCAGGTGAGTTCATACCCCTTAACTAATGTTTTAAACTACTTTTAAATGTTTTATGGGGGGGGGGATACAAGTGGAATCATGCTACTTATTATATCAATCACATGTGATTAATAAGTAGAATTATGCTAGTTATTACATCAATCACATGTGATTAATATACAACATTCAAATGATTTGGCTACTCATTAGCCGTTTTACTAAACGGTTTCCTTCAAATGATTTTAATAAACATTTTATATGTTTTAAACTCCTTATTACACTGTATATTTTACTCTATATATCACATTCCAAACTTATTTACAATTGTGTTTCAAACAAATGTTTCTTTATACTAAACTGTTTTATCAAACCCATGCCTTCAAATTGTTTTATAGGTTGACATCAAGTCGATCTTTTCTTAAAATAATAATTATGTTTCAAATGTTTTACAAAACTTATTTATGCTTTTATATTATAAATTGCATGCCTCTATATGTATAGTTATATAAGAAATATTTAAAAAACTTAGGAAGGCTATCCACCCTATTTCCTTTTCGCGCTTGAGATGTGGTCTGGTGGGATATCGGGTACTCGTCCGAAGGTCGTTTAAATATTAGTTATATATCATGTGTACATATATAGTCATAAAAAGGTCCTTCCAGTTCATCCCATGCCCTTGGGTAGCAAGGGTATACATCCATGTTCATACGTACCAGTTAGATTACTAGTAAACTACCATATGGGTAGTTTAGGAAGATACTAGAACAATTACTAGAACATGATATCATACAATGAGTCAGTTCATTCATGAGTCAATACTTTCTAGAACATTACAGTACATTACATATACGACTATACTAGGAAGAGAACATATACAACTATACTAGAATGATTACAATACTATACTTGCTAGGTAGAGAGCACGTACATTACAGCTAGCACAGTTCATTACATTACACTTACACGAATACATTAATAAAATTGTGATCCACTGTATGGAATCATGCCTTAATTGTCATGACCCGGGTTGTAGCCAGAGTCTCTTGAAGGGAGAGCGTGAGTTTGCGTATAGATCTATAATGGATTGACTATCCTACACCTTGCTACTAGCTACAATGGGACCTCCAGGTCTGCAGGTGCCAAACAGCATACCTTATTTTCGACTATATGTTGTCGTTGTAACCAGTCTATAGTATGAGTTTGTGTATAGATCTATACTGGATTGAGTATCCTACACCTTGCTGCTAGCTACAGCGGGACCTGCAGGTCTGCGGGTGCCAAACGTCATACCTTATTTTCGACTATACGTTGTCGATGTTACCAGTCTATAGTATGGTGCAATTTATCACATGTTTCCTTAATATAAATCCGGTTTAAGGTAGTTAGTACGGCAGTAGTTCTTATAGCACTACACCATAGTACTATTTCTTTTTCCATTACATTCACCTCGTGAACATTCACACGACGCACGAAAATGTAGAAACTATATTTTTGGATAATGATAGTTATACTTTGGAAAATACATACTCTTACAAGAGACACACATTCAGAGCAGTTAGGCCTTGGTAGAAGACACCTTCATATACTAGTAGGAATCATAGGGATTCTAGGGTTTTTCAAACACTTACAGTTCATATACACTTTCAATACTTACAATACATAGACTTACAAATTCTTACATACAAATACTTACATACAAATTAAGACACTAAATACTTATGATCTCACCAGCTTCAAAGCTGATACTCGCTTTCAAAATTACTTGTATCCTCAGGTCATCATAGACAGGTACCGATGCAAGGAGAAAAGAAGATGGAGCTTGTTTAAGACTTATCTTTCATTTTGATTTATGCTTTAGTGTTTATCAAAATTTGACAGAATACATTTGTATAATAATTATATTATTAATGCAATGGATGATGTTGTTGCTTGTTTACTACTTTACATTATTATTGATATTATACATGACGTCCTCCGCCCCAGAACGTTTCTGCCGTTCTTGGTTTTGGGGTGTGACAATTTACTACTAAGTGACCGTCCTAACCCTACCTAAGTGGTTCCATCACTAACCCAAGACGTAAAAACCTTATTCACTACTAATGTGACAAACTCGACCCAATGCACTAAGTGAGGTGCGACTCTCACTCGTAACATTGCTCCCAGTTTTCCGCATTCAGTACTCTGACATTGCACATACAAGTATGCGCGTTGTCGTTTGAGATTGGTACTTTTCATTGTTTACCATCACTAGAAACTTCCCACTCAAATGTGATATTTGATCCAGCACCATCACTATGTCAATATCACTCCAGTCCCCGAATACCTTAGTGTCCAAAAACATGTCCCGAATGGTGGTCTAGAAAAACCATTCGCTGTCACTATTGGCTTAAGTTCTTTCCCTTTAGGTATCTTTCAACGTAAAGGCCCACACAAATATTCAAACAGGGTACACACACTTGAGTCTAGGTTTCCACCCTTTACGCCCCACATAGTGTATTCCCCTTTTTAATTAATATATTATTAATTCATCACATAAGGATTAGACTGATGGGTTTTGAGCATTCTAACACTTCCTAAGTGTACATGCAACCCTAATAACCTTGGATCTATGTTTGTCTAATTATCATGCAAAGTTGAATTCCAAGGTTATATTCCTATCTAGCATACATGGGGAACAATTTTAACTTGAATAGTAGATAGAATAACTTACCTTGTTGTTGCTTGTGTTCCTTGAAACCTTGTGAGCCTAGCACCCCAAGTGTGATGCCTCAAATGCTTCACACAACACCAAATGCTCTTGGAAGAACTTATGAGAGAACACACACTTCTAGAAATCGGCCAAGCCCTCTTGTTTCTTATGTCTAACTTGTGTAGCAAATTTTGTGGAGAATGGAACTCTTATATAGTGTTGACACATCTAGGGTTACACCATGTAAACCCTAATGTGTCATGACTCTTCATTTCCATGACCCATGGGTTTGTAACTCCCATGGAGCATCCATGGAGCATCCTATGGGTAGAACCCAACTTGATAATCCATGGAGCCTCTTAGCCCACTATACAAGATATGGATGATTTACATAATCAACCCATATATTTAATTAGTTCTCTTTTGACCACTTAATTAATTCTAAATTAATTATTGATCAAACTAATCAAATATTATTATTAATATATTAGAACTTATAATATATTAATAATCTCCAAGTGTTATTTCTCTCATTTAGTCTATCCAATTGCATGGTGCCATGCAACCCAAATGGACCATGCCGGGTCGGGTCAAGTACATACCAGAAATAGTTATGGACTTAGACACCTTATCCAACAGTCTCCCACTTGGATAAGTCTAATAACTATTACTGCAAGTATGACTTCAAGAACCGATCGGCAATCGTAGCTTTTTTCAAGGTTTCTCGGAACTGAGAAGATGATGGTACGCCATTTAAGATAAGTGATCATATAATCCTCTGTTCTAGATATCAGCCGGACAAATACATGGAACACTGTCTTGCTTATTGTCCAGCATTTGTTTCCCGATTTCCGATTTGTTTGACATAGAACTTAATTGAACACATCAACTTAATTCTGATCGGGCCCGGTACATAGGTCAAAACAAAATCATCGAGGGGCCCAGATATCAGCTTCTAATCCAAGAAGGAACAGATAAACTTCGACTCATATGTTTGTTCTACCACTCATTGAATTACACACAAGAGTACGATTTATAACATCGAGTTACCAATGCGTTTTCGTACAATCAATGCATAACCAACTTGTAAGTAACAAATCATATCTCTAGGTTTGAAGACTTATACGATATTACCGTCTCACGATCACTCGAGATAGAATTCCATGAAGTGATTCCAGTGAGCGTGGGTTGAGTCCAATGCTCAGAGCTTATGAGCACTCATGATTGTTGTAGCCTTGTCCAAGACCTCTATAACCAAACATGACAGTCTTGATTCATACCTACTTCCGACATATGACTGACTGTGGAGGTTTGAATAATATGTTATACCAAACAAAATTATTCTGGAAGTCAAAACATGCAAAAGAAATATAGTAAACGATCGACAAGAGATAGCAACACCTTACTCATAAATAAAACATTTTTATTCATCATCAAATGTCAATTACACTTTACAAATTTCGAGGTTATCTAACTACTAAAACTAATATCATCCTTCAGCCCTATGCTCCGAGCATGCTGAAGATGCTTAACCCGAGTCAGTCCCTTTGTGAGGGGATCTGCCGGATTCTCATCTGATGATACCCTCTTTGCTACGAGGAGTCCTTCTTCGATCCGATGTCTGATGAAATGGTATTTTCTGTCGATGTGTCTGGATCTCCCGTGATCCCTTGGTTCCTTGGTTAAGGCAACAGCACTTTCACTATCACAGAAAATTTCCATTGGCTCTTTAATAGCTGGTACAACTCCAAGGTCTCCAATGAAGTTCTTCAGCCATATTGCCTCCTTGGCTGCCTCGCTAGCTGCAATATACTCTGATTCACAAGTAGAATCTGCCACTGTCTCTTGCTTGGAACTCTTCCAAGAAATTGCTCCTCCATTTAGGGTAAAGACCCAGCCTGACTGAGAGCGGAAATTGTCCCTATCAGTCTGGAAGCTAGCATCACTGTACCCTACTACTCTCAAGTCATCACTCCCACGGAGGGTAAGGACCCAGTCCTTAGTCCTCCGTAGGTACTTGAGGATATTCTTTACCGCAGTCCAGTGTGCCTTGCCAGGGTTCGCCTGATACCTGCTAACCATACTCAGGGCAAAGGCTACATCTGGTCGAGTACACGTCATAGCATACATGATCGATCCTACAGCCGAAGCATAAGGTGTTCGACTCATTTCTGCTATCTCAGCCTCAGTGCTAGGGCTTTGTGTCTTACTCAATCTGGTGTTACTCTGGATGGGTAACTCTCCTTTCTTGGAATCCTGCATGCTGAATCTCTTCAGCACCTTATCCAAGTAGGTACTCTGACTAAGTCCAATTAGTCTTTTACTCCGATCTCTCAAGATCCTTATCCCTAAAATATAGGCAGCTTCACCAAGGTCCTTCATAGCGAAACACTTCCCAAGCCAGGACTTTACTTCCTGCAGGGTTGGAATGTCGTTTCCTATGAGTAGTATGTCATCCACATACAATACCAAAAAGCTAACTATACTCCCACTAGCCTTGACATACACACAAGATTCATCTTCACTCCTAGTAAAGCCAAATTCCTTGACCTTCTCATCAAAGCAAAGATTCCACCTGCGAGGTGCCTGTTTCAATCCATAAATGGATTTCTCGAGTTTACACACTCTATTAGGATACTTGCTGCTGACAAAACCTTCTGGCTGACTCATGTAAACATCTTCAGCCAACTTTCCATTAAGGAAAGCGGTTTTGACATCCATCTGCCATATTTCATAGTCATGAAATGCAGCTATGGCTAACAGAACCCGAATAGACTTAATCTTGGCTACCGGAGAAAAGGTCTCATCATAGTCCACTCCAGGAATTTGAGAGAAGCCCTTTGCAACCAGTCTAGCCTTATAAGTGTGTACTTTACCATCCATGTTGGTCTTCTTCTTGAAGACCCATTTGCACCCTACTGTCTTACGACCTGGTACATTTTCAACCAAGTTCCAAACTTGATTGTCATACATGGATTGTATCTCGCTATCCATAGCCTCTTTCCATTTAGCAGACTCGGGGCCTGCCATGGCTTCCTCGTAGATGTTAGGGTCATCTTGACTTACTAGTGTCCCATCACTAATAAGTGTCTCACCTTCTGCAGTAATATGGAATCCATAGTAATGCTCAGGTGCACTCCTAACTCTCGTGGAACGCCTCAGAGGTACAGGTTTGTCAATTGGCTCAACAGGAGTTTCCTCCTCAAGTTGAGGGCTAGAGTTTGAAGTTCCTTCACCACTTGATTCTTGAATTTCTTCAAGATCAATTTGCCTCCCACTGTCTCCTTGGCTTATAAACTCTCTTTCTCGAAAGACTCCTCTTCTTGCTACAAAGACCACATTGTCACTAGGTCTGTAGAAGAGGTAACCAAAGGATTTCTGTGGGTAACCGATGAAAATACACCTCTCGCTTCGAGGTTCGAGCTTATCATGAGTCTCGCGTCTCACGAAAGCCTCGCAACCCCAAATCTTGATGTGGTCTAGTTTAGGTACTTTACCAGTCCACATCTCGTGAGGAGTTTTGGCAACTTTCTTTGTAGGGACTAGATTAAGAATATGGGCGGCAGTTTCTAAGGCATACCCCCAGAATGAGATTGGTAGCGTAGCTCGACTCATCATGGAACGAACCATATCTAACAAGGTTCGATTACGCCTCTCAGCCACACCATTCAACTGTGGTGTCCTGGGAGGTGTCAATTGTGAGACTATCCCACATTCCCTTAGATAGTCGAGGAACTCTGAACTAAGATACTCACCTCCTCGATCGGATCGAAGCATCTTAATGTTCCTGCCCAATTGATTCTCGACTTCCTGTTTAAATTCCTTAAACCTTTCGAAAGTCTCTGACTTATGCTTGATTAAGTAGACATAGCCATATCTACTGTAATCATCAGTAAAAGTCAAATAATAACGATTAGCATCCCTTGTGGCATGTTTGAATGGTCCACACACATCCGTGTGTATAAGGTCCAACAAACCTTCACCCCTTTCACACGAGCCTGTGAAGGGTGACTTTGTCATTTTTCCAAGTAAGCATGATTCGCAACTATCATCTGACTTAAGGTCAAATGACTCCAAGACTCCATCCTTTTGGAGTTGGCCTATGCGTTTCTTGCTTATATGTCCAAGGCGACAATGCCATAATGATGCTTTATCCAAGTTATTATTAGTAGTAGAATCAATACACAAAACATTATTTCCTAAATTATCTACAACAGATACAGCTTCATACACACCATCACAAGGTAATGCTTTAAAATAAAGAACATTATTAAAGAAAGCATCAATAGAACCAACTTCATTATTAAATGAAAAGGTAAACCCTTGTTTGTACAAAGCATGAAAGGAAATAATATTTCTTGCCATTCCTGGCGAGTAACAACATTTATTCAAATCTAAACTAAACCCACTACTTAGCGATAAAGTATAAACTCCAATCTTGGTAACAGGTAAAGTTTTCCTATTCCCCATGATCAAGTTTATTCTTCCTTGCTCCACATCCTCACTTCTTCTTAGTCCCTGCAAGTCACAACAAATATGAATACCACAACCGGTATCAAGGACCCAAGATTTAGAATGGGGTGAGTTATTAGAAAAGATAGTGTAAATACCTGCATGGTTGGGTTTAACTTTCCCATCCTTCACATCCTGCTGGTACTTTGGGCAGTTCCGCTTCCAATGAGCCTTTTCATGGAAATAGAAGCATTCAGCCTCTTTTGGATCAGAAGAAGGAGTAATGAAACCTTTCTTGGTTCCACTTGAGGAAGAGCCATCAAGGGTCCGAGCCTTGGTACCCTTCGACGATCTCTTTCTCTTCCTCCCTCGACTTTTCCCGATTGCCAAAACCGGAGTTGAGTTTGGAGTAGGAGTGATAGCAACCGACTTCCCCTTAAGACCTGTTTCTGCAGTCTTGAGAAGTCCCTGAAGTTTTCTGAGGGTGACTTCTTCCTTGTTCATGTGATATGTCATGCGGAATTGATCATAGCACGATGGTAAGGAGTGCAAAATGATATCTATTGCAAGATCCTCAGGGAAGTTCACATTAAGCTTCAGCAAACGATCCACATACCTTTGCATTTTCTGCATGTGGTTCATGACGGATTCCCCGTCCTTCATCATGGTTGTTATCATGGAGCAGATGATTTCATACCTCTCTTTTCTTGCACTTTGATGGTATCTTTCCATCAAATCTTGGTGCATTTCATAAGGGTAGAAATCCTCATAAGACTTTTGGAGTTCCGCTGTCATCGTGGCCATCATGATGCAAGCCACTTTCGTAGCATCCCTTTCATGTGCCCGAAAGTCAGCGATCTCCTGAGGAGTTGCAGTGGTCTCATCAATTTCCTTAAGCTCCTTGTCAAGGACATATTCTTTGTCCTCGTAGCGGGTAATCATCCTGATGTTTCTGATCCACTCATTAAAGTTGGATCCATCAAAGGTGACTTTCCCACACAAGTTCATAAGGGTAAAGGAGCCATTAGGATTAGAGCCAGAAGCATTGTTGAAAGACATCTGAAGAGAAGAGAACAAGATTAGTTTAGATATAAGAGAGTCCTTAATAAAACACCCAAATGTAATATTAAGGCTAGGATCCAATCACAATATAATATAACTTAGAAGAGGTATGCCGTAATCTAAGCTATATCATATTTGAAAGGTAGGTGAATGACGATTCACCAATTTCCACCACGAAAACCGCAATATTTTAGTATTAGGTTTTTGAATGGTTCTTAGAAATTCCTAGATTCTTTGAGATTCAATGAACTTTTCAAAGGCATGTTTCAATCTCGAGTGTGCCCTCCAAGTTTTGTGACTGGGATACCGAGGATCACAAAACAAGGTGTGAAGTAACCATGCAAATCACTTGGTACCCTTAAAGTTTATCACTCAATCGATGTGCCGGTAAACCACACACGCTCCATCGATACTATAATAAACCCTAAGTCACCCTTTACCTACCTTGTTAAGTCCAAGTTAGTGTGCCGGTTAACCACACACGCTCCACCAACGACTTAGTCAAAGTGTAAAGTGTAATTTCATGGAATAGCACCTTATTCACATTTTTCCTAAAGTAACTAAGATTGGGAATTTAATAAAAACATTTAGTTACTTTATAACATTCATCATACTTTGAATGAGAATTTGTAAGTCCTTGTCTTACCCGTTCGGCTAACGACCCTCCACCGGTCAAGCAAGCGGTGGGTGAGAGTGGACACCCATTAAGTCACCATTTTATAGGCAACAACCTTATACCCACCTTATAGACCGGCTTCGTGAATGAGGCATACTAGCGGTAAGACGACTTTGTTCTTATATATATAATTATTAAATCATAATAATATAAGTATAAGGGTTGGATTTTAACTTTTAAAATTCTAGGGGTTGGAACTAAAGTTTTAACTTAACTTTACTTGTTCCAAAACTTGAGGGCAAGTTTTGTAAACTTTCAAAACTTTTCATTTCTTGTAACTTATGAGTTTAATAGAGTAATAAAATGAAGACTCTTCACTTTTCTAACTCTTGTGTTCTTTTAATGGTTTTTCAATCCAAGAGACTTTTGGTTTTCCATAACTTGAGGACAAGTTATGGATTCCATTAAAACACATTATGATCAAGAATTAAACTACCACATAGGTTACAAATAATTCCTATGATCATCTAAACATCATAAGAACAAGAATATGAACATGAACACCTTCAAGAATCAAAATCACATTTAATCTTTGTAATTTTGATAACTAGTTGTTGTAAATGAGTTAGAAAAGACATTACACCTTCTAAAACAAGTTTTCAAGTACCAAAACAATTTAGGGTAATGTTTCTAATCCATTTCCAGCAACTAAAGTCGAAATTCTGCACTCTGTCGACCCTACTCGCCGAGTGCATAAACTTACTCGCCGAGTAGGTTGAAGATACAAGTGAACTCGGCGAGTCCCCCTCATGGACTCGGCGAGTCCATCAGTCAGACAGCAAGATTTCGACTTTCTTCAATTTTTAAGCACAAATAACAAGCAAACAAGCCTAGGCTCTGATACCACTGATGGGTTTTGAGCATTATAACACTTCCTAAGTGTACATGCAACCCTAATAACCTTGGATCTATGTTTGTCTAATTATCATGCAAAGTTGAATTCCAAGGTTATATTCCTATCTAGCATACATGGGGAACAATTTTAACTTGAATAGTAGATAGAATAACTTACCTTGTTGTTGCTTGTGTTCCTTGAAACCTTGTGAGCCTAGCACCCCAAGTGTGATGCCTCAAATGCTTCACACAACACCAAATGCTCTTGGAAGAACTTATGAGAGAACACACACTTCTAGAAATTGGCCAAGCCCTCTTGTTTCTTATGTCTAACTTGTGTAGCAAATTTTGTGGAGAATGGAACTCTTATATAGTGTTGACACATCTAGGGTTACACCATGTAAACCCTAATGTGTCATGACTCTTCATTTCCATGACCCATGGGTTTGTAACTCCCATGGAGCATCCATGGAGCATCCTATGGGTAGAACCCAACTTGATAATCCATGGAGCCTCTTAGCCCACTATACAAGATATGGATGATTTACATAATCAACCCATATATTTAATTAGTTCTCTTTTGACCACTTAATTAATTCTAAATTAATTATTGATCAAACTAATCAAATATTATTATTAATATATTAGAACTTATAATATATTAATAATCTCCGAGTGTTATTTCTCTCATTTAGTCTATCCAATTGCATGGTGCCATGCAACCCAAATGGACCATGCTGGGTCGGGTCAAGTACATACCAGAAATAGTTATGGACTTAGACACCTTATCCAACATAGACTACAAACCTCCCTAAGTAATCAAGCTCAATTTTTATTAATATTACATGACATATTACTTCCGTACTTCACAAAATGTGAACATTCAACAAGACATAACAAGTTAAGGCATTATACAACTTTATATAATCATGCACATATCATCATTTCATCATTAAGGCATATTATATCACTAGCATGCATTGTCCTAACCATTATAGACAAGTATTTCTAGAAAATCATAGCATGCATATACCACACATAATAACACATAACACCTAACACATCAAAATAACAAACAAAAAGAATAATATGAAAGGAACATCAATCAAATCAACATATCTTTCAAAATTGGGGTACAAGAAACCTAAACAACCTACGTTCATTCCAATCCCTCTAAGATGTGAAATTCCTAACAAGTACTTTAAATAACCACAAATATTGACTCGCCTTTGTCAAACAAGCACCATTTCCACACTTCAAATCTTGTAACATTTGAGGTATCAAGCTTTACCCTAATACAAAACAATCAAGTAGATTACTAGAAGTTTATGATACCAAAAACAACAATTTTATACCATAAACATGCAAACTGGTTACTAGGTCAAATTCTTAAATTTTAACCTGAAACAACAACCTGTTCAGGACCACTTTAGCACCACAAAGCCTATATAAATTACAATTTTATTTCATATTACATTATTTTAGACTTTTATAGTTTCAGAAATAGCTCGCATAGGTCCATACTATTTTTTCTATAATTTTTTATATGAATTTTACAAAACTACATATCTGTGCAACTAATTTCTGACTAGTCAGTGAAAATAATGATTTTCACCTTGGTTAGAGACAACATCAGGTCCTGGAAAAAATCAGAGACAAACTAGGCTTATAGTTCAAAATTTGAGAGTTTACGAATTCCCAATCCGACTCTTAATGATTTTTCTAGATTTTTTTTATTCAAAACATGGACAAAAAGGAAATTTTCCTGAATTTCCAACTTTGAATTTTAAGCATAAATTGACAACTTAACCCGTTAATCCATAACCAAAATCAACTATAAAGATGGAATTGAGTTCTTAATAGTAGAAACATGTCAAGAAGTTAAAATAACAATTTCAACCTCAAACCATGATTCAAAGTACATTGCTTTTATGGTAAAAACAAAGTTCATTGCTAAAAGAGAAAGCACCACTAGGACTTGAGTTTCTTCCACCATTAAGCCTCATATTTAGACTTTAGGGATTGTTTTGAAGACCTTTTGTATGACTCAAAACATGGTTTTTTTTACAGAAAAGTATCCTCTTGAATCAAGATAGCAACAACATGAATTATAAAAATCAACAAAGAAGACAATGTCCCTAAAACTTGGACTAATTCAATGACATGAACAATAAAAGTCTTGAGGGTGTTTACAACAACATTTTTACAGAAATTAGCCATTGAAATACACCTAATAAGCTAGAAATTAACTATATGAATATTGAAGGATTGCAAGGAAAAAGAAGATGCGATCATTAACACCAAATAGGAAGAGATTTGACACCACACCGCAACCAATTAACAAGCAATTGAGATGTAAACATGACAAGAAGAAGAAGTAGAGAACTTTACCAATAATTGGGCTAATTTTTCATCCCCTTCCCCTTCTAGGATAGACAAAATAAAAGCCTTCTATCCCCCTCACTTCTCGGTTCGATTGCTTCTTCCCTACACCAAGTCGCTCGTTATATTTTTTTGATCGATGATACAACAACAAAGATAAGACATATGGAGATGCTTGAACAATTTCACAGTAGGAAACGAGAAGAAAGAAACAGATGGAAATAAAAATCACGTTGATTTGGTTTCCATGAGGGTTATCAAGAATGTAAACATACGTAATTGATTTAATTCTTACGTGTAGTTTTATTACGTTTTTGAGAAAGTCGTAAGTAAAGTTCAAATTCATTTATGTGGTTTTTAAAGTATAAATTACAATTATGATCCTCAAGTTATTTCTATAGTTCGTATGAATCGAGTATTGTGAACGAAATCAAAGTGTAGAATGAATTAAGAACAATGATGTAAATAGAATCCGTTTGGCTCTTTGATTGCGTTTGAATGAATACAAGAGTACTGAAAGAGTAAAGTGCTTTCACTCACAAATTTTCACAAAGTTACTCTCGACATCCTATACATTCCCTATTTATAGGGACATACAGACGCGTACACAAAGAAACATAAGGACTAGACATGATAGCTTCAACCTCTAACGATTCCTTATGTAATACATATATTCAAAATACAATACACTGACTTTGAAACTAACCAGACCTAATTTTACTTCGACACCTCACCATAAACTTTGAACATTACAATCTCCCCCTTAGCGAGAAGTGTCGGATCTATGTCATTATCATCTTCATGGCCTGGTGAAGTACTTTGAGAATCACGGTATACCAGATGATCGTTTTTCAGATTTTAGCTTTATCTCCTGTTGTATTCCCCTTGTAATTGTTAAGATGAACAAGAAGACTCGTATACTGATAGTTCGTCTACCTCTCCACGTCACAAACTTGGAATATAAATTTTGTTATCTGAGTATGCTTGTTATTCCTAACAAAAACTACACCCAAAGTTTTGTGAACTATCTCCCCATCTTCATAGTTCTTGAGACTTCCTTTTCCTTTCAACATCGACTGGGGTACCTTCGAGGTTATATTCACTGCTAAAGCAAGCTCAATATCTGTCACAGCTAAACAATCATAGTAATTGTCTATGAAAGTTTTGATATGAGCAAAACCAGTCAAGAAATCATCTTTGTTGTTAACTTGAAGTTTTGACACATCAACAGAGCTCAATATCTTTGCCACATTGATGAGATCATTGAGATTCATAAGAGGAAAGTCTGCCACCGAAAAGTTGAAAGCCACATTGTTTTCTCTGACCACATAGTATCGAAAATTTTGTAACAACCCCTCGAACAAAATTTCTCTGGAAATGTTTAATGCCTTGAAAATTTTGACCAAGGACCACACTTCCTCTTCATTCTTTCCCAGAACAACATGAAACCTTAACTTCAATCTCTTGTACTCATCCTTATCATCAAACTTATCAATCAACTAATACTGAGCAGAGATGAACATTATGTGGTTAATGAGAAAATCCAGTTGATTAAAATTAGTATTTTCGATCTCATAGCTTTTCTTCAGAATCTTTTCAAAATCATGCATTTTTCCAAATGAGACAATTTGTTCGATTGTCTTGTAACAATACTTCTTACTTGGATCACCTTGTCTTTGTCTCAGTATGCTGATTTGCCTCTGCCTCTCGATTTCCTTCTCCATATTCTTTTTTTTCTCTTCCACTGAAATTACTTTCTCAATTGCCTTCCCTTTATTACCTTTATCCTCCTTTGAAGGTGGTGGCTTTGAGCTCGATCCCCCAATAGTTTCTCTAATAACTATGCCTTTTGTTATTGGCCTCGAAGTCGTTGTTGTTGAAGTGGTTGATAAAGAAACATGAAGTGATGTTGGAATTTGCAAAGTCATCACCTTCTCCATAACTTTTCCTTGACCAGGATACTTCGAAGAGCCAACCACCTTATCTCCCCCTTGTACCACTTGTTTGACAGGTGGGGCATCCATTGGCATGAGATGTAACATCCCAAAAATTTCCACAAAATTTAAACTTTTCAAAACAACCTATTTATTAAAAAAAAGTGTTTACAAAAACATTATTTCCAAAACGTGATTTAATATCATAGTCTCCCAAGATCCAGTCTGTTGTAAAACCAAGGATCTGTACCCATCACGCCTTCACCTTGCCACGAATAATCTGAAAAACCTGAAACCATAAACAAAACTGTAAGCACAAAGCTTAGTGAGTTCCCCCAAAATACCAACGCACAAACAAATAGCACATATACAAAAACAACATGTACTAGGTCTACAACTAAAAGACTAGATTTCCCCTAAGCCCACAGTATGAGATTGGCTTGCCTAACGGGCCTACATCTCATATATGGCCTGCTCTTGAGCCCACAACATCGGTCAGGATTGCCCCCGGGGCCCATAACTTATGTGTGGCTTGCTCTCAGCCCAATCAGTCATTAGACTAGAATACCAATGTTCAACCCTCAGTATGATTCTGGCTAACCAACCAGTCCTCAACTCCTATCTGGAATGCTACTGAGCCCTCAGTATGAGTCTAGCATGTCCTACCTGACCCTCAGCTCATATTTCGATTTCTCCAATACCCTCAAGCCCTCAATACATGTCTGGCATACCAACCGGGTTCTCAGCTCGTATTTGGAATGCACTTGAGCCCTCAGTATGAGTCTAGCATGCCCTACCCGGCCCTTAACTCATATATGAAATTCTCCAAGGTTTTTTGGCTACAGCACGAAGCAGTAAACCCTCAACCCCACACAATATACCGACAACTAACAAACATATATAGGAAATCATGCAGACATGAACACCGGTAGTCCTACTGATCTACCAGGCTAGCATATCAAGACTAGCATGCATATCTATTTCATACTCAACATATCAACAATATCAGGTTATCCAACCAACAGGTTGGCCTTGGTGCCTTCGAACAATATGTATAGTGACGAAAACTCAACTCGTGTTGTCGAATCATACAGATGATCCCTGGCTGCTGGCTGACAGATCCCCAAACCGCCAATATCGAGATAACACCCCAACAACAGATGATCCCACGAATAATCTCTAACTGCAGATCTGCTAAAATCCACGCGCTATCATATACCACAATGACAACCCATCAACATCTAGCCCCTGAATCACACTATGCGTCCAAATTAAGGTAAATGACCTTTTTACCCTTCCATAAGCTTGTCCCAAAAGCCAAGGCCCAAACTAGATGACCAAAGGCCCAAAATCCAAAATAAACATCTAAGGCCCAAATATGGCCCATTTTCCAAATTAGGCCCAATTCCTTTTGTGGTCCTTTACCCAAGAAAGTCCATCAAGTTACAACATCCCAACCATAAAATCCAGATGGCCCAACACAACCAAGCCCAAAACCAAATCCAAAAACGAAAGGCCCAAGTTTGTCGAGTACGCGGGACGTACTCAGCCTGTATGCTCAGCGTACAACATGGAAGGCTTGTACGCGCGACATACATACTTGTATGCCCAACGTACTCACCAACCATGACCATCTTCCCAAATTCATCACTTAATCCATTAAGACATGGACCCAAACTCAGATCTGACTTCCCCAAGGTGGTTAATCACATAAAGTTGCGAACTTTATGTGCATGCATGGCTAAATGGGACTCTAGAGCTCAAAAGAGCTAAATACTCGACTTAATAGATGCATGGAACCAAAAACACCATAAAGTTTGCACCTTTATGCCCAAGGAACCCATGATATATCCAGATCAACAATTTCAAGCTTCAAAAATGACTTAAATTCCCAATCATCAACCAAAAGGGTCAAAATGACCAAAAATGAACCAAGAAGAAGATCTATGCAATGAAAAGGCAAGGTTGGGACTTTATACATCTCAAGCTACCAAAAGGAGATGCAAATGTTGGATCTGAAAGCTTTCCTTCAACCAATAAGTCTTCAAGTTCTCCTTATTCTTCTAGATCCATAAAATGAACACCAAAACCTCACCAAAAGGCTCAAACACCCAAAAAAGAAGGTTAAGACTCGATTTTAGGGTTTCTGGGGCTTTAGAGGCTGATAAGGAGGCCAACCCTAAGGAGTAAGGATGTTTAAATAGGGTACACATAGTCAAAACTTAGGGTTAAAGGACCCCTTGTACGCCCAACATACGAGGTCGGGATTCACGATCCTTCCTTATGAGTATGCTACGCATACACCAATGCACGCCCAACGTACTGCCTTTCACACTAGTACGCCCTACGTAACCCTATGTATGCCTCGCGTACTAGGGTTTCTTCTTACACCCTGAAAAATATGAAGGCCATAACTTCTTCATTATAAGCTCAATTTCGACGATCCTTATATCTATGAAAAGGTCACAAGAAGCTCTATGCATTCATCAACTCATACTTGCCTTAGAATTTCCCAAAGAAATATCCTATTCCCAAAAGAGCTTGAACTGACATATTACCAAAATACCCTTTGACTCCAAAACACAACCGAACACCCTGATCATCTAAATAACCTCACCTGTACCTAAAAGGAAACGATTATGGACAGGGCGTTCATGAGATGTACTAACTTGAGAAGAGGAGCAAGTTTTTCTTTTAGATTCGTTTCTAGAGAAGAAACTATCTTCGATATTGACTCCTAAGAAACATAATATGAATGAGAAAGATCAATCTTTGAGATGGAATCCTTCAAGCTTCCTAAAAATTCTTCCATCTTTGCAAACACTTTCGAATCTGTTTCAGTCTTGGCATCGAGCTTGGTAGAAAAAGAAGTGTAAGACTCCACAATCTTCTTTATCGCCTCAGCAATAACGTCTACCTTGCTATGAAGACTCGAAAAGTTATGTTCAATCTTGGCCACCTCCATCGACATTTTGGACTTGAGTTCCGCCAATTTGAGATTGATATACTCTTCCACTTTCTTAACTTCCTCAACAAATAGAATATGAAATTCTTTTGCTACATCTCAAAGCTTGGTCACCTCGTATTGGAAATTTCAACATTACGCTTTAAACACTCTTCATGCTTCGAATCATTCTGTTCCATAACCAACTTTAATCGATGCTCTTGTGACTTGAGCAACATATCAACTTCTATCCCAGAAATAGAATGTCAACCCCTTGTATCAGCATGAATATTTAATAACGAATACAGTTTGTGATTTAGAATTTTAAACTACTTCCCTGACATGAGCATGTGATCAGGAATGTTATCCTCTTTAAGGTCGAACTGAATCTCGGCAAAAGATACCATCACATCATCATCATCTTGGTCTTCTTCTTGAGCTGACTGTTCGCCTTCGGTGGATTGAGAAGAGAAAAGTGAGGTAATAGGTTGATGCGTGATGTTTGAAAAAGTGGGTGAAATGGTAGAAACAGGTAATGAAGATGAAATAGGAGGAACGAATGGTGGTAAGGAAGTTGAAGAATCAATAAGGGTAGTTTTGATGGTAGAAGATAAAATGAGTGTGGTATGAATAGTAGAAGTGTCAACACAAGATGTACTTGGAGCTTTAGTATTCATCACACCTTCACCCATATTGACATTTGTATCCATATAAGATATGTGTACAGGGATACATGAGGTTCGAACCTCCTCTGAAACAGACTCGGTCATCAAAACCTCGACTGGTATGACAACAGCCTTCGTAGGAACGGTAGGAATTGGAGTTGCACACAAATTAGTGGTTGTATGCATATGAGATACGTGTATAGTGCCACCAAGACTTCCAGTCTCCTTGAAGGTCGACTTAACCGGGAGAGTCCCTTTGCGGTTTCTCGAACCCCGATCCAATATATTGACGAATTGGAGATCTTTCACTTCCACTTTTAAATTCTGTTTCAACAACAACCTCAACAAGAGGATCAACAAGTTGCTTTTTCTTCTTCTTAATATTCTTAGCCACCTCATGAGCTTTACGTTTCTTCGAAGCTAGAGAAACTGGGACTGGAACATCACGAATAAGCGCACCCCTTCGATTAAGCTGGGTTTGCGAATTTTCTTTATCTTCAAAATATAATCTTCCTTTGGTGAAGAAATTGGCTCATTAGAACCATCTTCTACGATCGGTGGTTCAGGAGAATGTCGAGGTCGATGAGCAGGCTTCTTGGTGCGTTTCAGAATACCCGTCTTCGAAGGAACGACCTCCTTTTGAGCGTCTTTTGCAACATGTTCTTGAAATGATTTTATTACCTCCTCGATTTGCACAGGAACTGATGAAGGTTGTTCATGCTTCTTTAGTTTCTTGGAAGCTTTACCAACCTTCGAGGTGCCTACTGCCCCTTTTGGAAATAAAACCCCTACTTGAACATCAGGGTTGATCGTTGACAAATAATTAACCAGAACTGGATGGGCATGATCAACTATTTGTAACATGGCATCTAGAATTCGAGCCACATTAGGAAATAAAGCAGGATCATCAGTAACAATATTTGGATGTTGATATGTAGAAAACCCCACCTTTGCATCTTTGGAGGGTACCAAAATTCTTTCTTTCTCACAAACATCCCTTAAAATCACACTCCAATGCCTCGCACACTAAATTCCATTCGTGACATTTGTATGAGAAATCCATTTCCAAACTCTTCCCACAACCGACTGACATAGTTAACATTCAGATCATAATACAAACCCGCAATCAAAGCATAAACTTCCAACTTTGCTTTATCAAGCCCTACACTTCGACCAACTAAACAACGAAGGAAAATGCCAAACAAGAAACTCCATACACAGGGCAAAGTATTCTTGCAAAAATTACTAATTCCTGTGAGGGGTGGTTGATGACCCATATCATTGAAACAGACACAATGTGTTCAAGCGAAACTTCATAAAAGACCTGAATTCGGAAGCTTCATAATCTGTGCAAACTACTTCTTAGTAAGCTTGTACTTCTTGTCATTAGTCAATTGAAAATTCACCACTTTGTTTGTCTTGTTGAACACAGTCGTTGAACCCGCAAGGATAACCAAGTCACGGGTACTGAGAATGAAGAAGACTAACCATTAAGAGAACAGAGTGATTGAGAGCAACAATCAACATCTATAGTTGTTCAGGATACTTCGAAACATTCGGTTGAAAACGTAAGTTGGAACTTTGAATCTTCATCAGTGGTTGAGATGTTGCTTCTTCAGTAGTGTTGTTTGATGGATCAACATGACCAGATCGTGCTGCCATTGTTAGGGTTTTCAAGAATTTTGCCGAGACTCTGGTCTCTTCCAAAAAAAAAATGAATATCAGGAAAGAAAATTTGGGGAAAATTAGACCAGATTGCGTAAAGTCTTCAATTTAGGCCACCAAAATCCTTTTATACTCAACGTATAATTTGAATTTGAATCGACCAACAATAAAATTTTGCCACGTATTGTCTGGGATAATGGGAACTAAACCGTCACATTCGTTGAACGCTTCGGTTTCCCCCAAGAAGATAGGAACCATCACTTGACTTTCGTTATGACATGAGAAAACTTCGTCATCAAGATAGCACATTGACCTTCACTTCGAGGTAAGGCTCATTCGTTGTTGGGATTGGGAAACAAAATCATAGCCAGACTTGAGAAATCTAGGTTTGAGTTGATTTTACCCAGGACCTCTAGGACTTAAGTAAAAATCTATGACAAAGATATAGCGGGAACCAAATTAGAAAAATGTGTATAGTGACATCAAATAAGCATTTAATGTAAGGCATATGGATCCCATGCAAAGATCACTTCATTCGACATCAAGAGAGATATCGAACTGATTATGTGGTATCCCGTAAAGTACAATCAAATACTTATGAATAAGTATCGAAGGGATTCTTTTTACATTGGCTTCGAAGGTAGGCTCAATTTTGACCAAAACTAAAACTTAACAAAAGTAAGAGTAAAATGAACAAAATTACTTGTATGACCGGTATCGTCAGGAACAAGTGAGGTTGATCAAATATTTCAAAGTGACGAGATTTCGAAAATATATTCAGACTAAAATCATAATCGAAAAGATTTTAAGAGAATTCTTCAGGGTTTCATGAGTCTAACGATCATTGGATTTGTCTAGTAATGGAACTCTAGTGTTGTTTAGCATAGGTCATAGGCGGTTCATCTTATATGAGGTTGATGGGTCGGGAATCCATCATAATTTAAGAGGTGAGAGAGCTTCGTCGAATCCAAGTGGAGGGGATCGATCTGGATTTCTAGGAGTTAGGAAGGGTGTGGAACTAGGACAAGTTTCACATCCTGTCTAGGAGGAGAGACAACCTAAGTGGTCGTTTATACTGAGATTGTGTAAGTGGGAGTTCAGGAAACTTCCAACCACTGGTCGGTGTCTTCTTTATTATACCTAGCAGGCTTGTGGGAGAGTCTAGGTTGAGGGCTACAGAATTCGAAGTATGACCCGAACATTTGATTTCATGCGTTTGAATGAAGGTTTTGGCTCATGATGAGTGGGTTTATGATGGTTTAGGTATGGTAAGTCCATGGGTCGTAACCATGGTTGGGTGGAAATGTTGTAAGAGGTTTTGGCTCAAGATGAGGGGGTTTATGATGGTTTGGGTATGGTAAGGCCATGGGTGGTAACCATGGTTGGGTGGAAGTACTGTAAGACTGCAATGGGATCGTAGTATTCACCAGTTCGAGGTAGACTATTGTTGGATATGTTCATGAGCATAAAATGGGGAATCAGTTCATGCCTTGGGCATGCCAGTCAGGATTGTCGAGGAGTATTTCTCTGTTTTAGGCTAAGGACCATTAGGGTCCGAGGCAGAGTCGGACCTGGATAGCTCTTGATGGGTGGGACCCGTAAGTGAGGTCGCTCTATTGTATAGTTAGGTGGGACCCGTGGGCGAGGCCCGTGCAATTATAGTAATACAGGTGGGACCTGGTAGCAACCATTGGGTCAAGGTATTGAATCTTGAGTTGTAGGATTAAGTGGGTGATCAGTGTGTGATGCAGATAGGTTTACAGGTTAGGTAGCCTTGTTATCTGGACTCTTGGGAACCTGGTGGTTGGACCAGGTGTGAGACGGGTAGTCTCAGCGATGGTTTGGGAACCATTATAGCGTGGTCTAGTGAGGGGTTTTTGTGAATCAGAAGGTCTTGGATGAAATGCAAATGCAAATCTGTGAATATTGGGTTATGAGTTGAGTATCAAGTTGGTTTCCGAGTAAGATCTCGAGTTGAGTATCGCGAGTGTTTTGTGCATGATTTTCGTTTCCTTAGGTTAAGTATTGGGGTATCTATATTCTGAGGGAATCAATCGAAGGGTTCAAGGGAAAGGAATGGATTCAGTTTTGATGACAAATCAAGGTCTTGTGATTGTGTCTTGGATTGGTTCTATTGGTGAAGGGCATCAAGATAAGTCAAGGCAGTATTATTGGTTTGGAACCCGTGTATGGAGTAGCTTGCTATTAAGAAGAGATGTTAGGTCACTTGTAGTTGGGATTGGATAATCTCAGAGTAAATGATTTGATCCTATTATGAAACTCCCGTTTGAGTCTAAGTGTTGCAGGGATAAGTCTCTTACTCGAAGGATTATCTGAGCCTTCTGTCAAGTATAAGCATTCGGCAGGGATAATTGTTATGTGATTATGTTTTCTAATAGGAACCTCAAGTTATTAGAAGTTGGGTAGTCAGTTGGTTGATAAGTGGAATGGATTTAGAATTGGTTTAGTATGGGCGGTCTGTCAGGTAGTCAGACTATCTCGAGATTTCAGATTTCAGATTGAATAGATGTGGTTATGTTGCAAGGGATTATTTTTAGGTGGAGAAAGGATTCGTTCATCTTCGGGTTGAAGAGCCCTGCTTGGGTTGGTTTCGGTTGCCTTGGGAAGGCTGTGGTATACTCGGGGTTATGGCCGTGTTGCACAGGTTTTCTGTCAGGCCAAGGATGGTAAGGAATGATTTTGAGGACGAAATTTAATTTAAGTGGGGAGGAGTTGTAACACCCAGCTCCGAATCAATTCCTAATTCAAGGATATGGCTCGAAAATCGGTCATCATAAGGATTAGGGCCTTTCAAAAGGTGAGATCTAGGCCCATATTGGTGCGAGTGATGTATTTGAAGTGATTCGGGTGTTCAGTTCATGTTTTAGAGCCTAGGGGTATTTTGGTACAGTGTAAGTTCATGATTTTATGGAAATTGGGTTTTAGTTCTGGAAGTTTAAAGTCAACCATGAGTTGATAGAAGTGTAGAGCTTCTCTTTACCTTTCTGTGGATATAAGGATCGTCGTAAACGGACTTATAACGAAAAAGTTATGTCCTTCGGAAGTTCGGTGGTTTTAAGGTTTAGTCGGGTACACGGGGAGTACACAAAGGGTACACGGGGCATACTAGTGAAAAGGTCAATACGCGAGGCATACATTGGCATAAGTTGGGCATACTAACCAGGATGGTCACGGATGCTCTATCGAGTACGTTGGGTGTACTCCAGTCAGACCTAAGCCCTATTTTAGGGTCTTGGACCCTATTTAAGTTCCTTATCTCAAAACCTAACCCTAATATCTTCGGCCTCCATCCCTCACACCCTAGAAATCGACCCTTAGCCCTAATTTGAGTATTTTTGAGTTTCAAGTGATTTATGTGTGTTTTTGGTGCTTGAGGGGGAAGAAGGAACTTCTTGAAGAGTCATTCCTTGACTTGGAGCTTTTGGATCCAGGCTTTGTTCACCTAGATCTAATTTCTAGAGGTATAAAGTCTCAACCTTGACAACTCTTTCTTGTAGATCTAGCTAGGTGGCACTTTGTTATGATTATGGTCCCTTTGTGGTGGTTCTTGTGAGTAGAAGTTACTCCAGAACCTTTGAGCTTCATATTTGGCCTTTGTTGGAGTTATGGAGTCATAAAGTATGGATCTTGATGAGTATAAACTATCCATGCATGATTTGGTAGTCTTTTGGTGAAGCTTGGGACTTAGGATTTTGATTTGTGTCCCATTAAGTCATGCTAAGTCATAAAGTCATGAATTTTATGACTTAAGAAGTCCCTTTGAATCAGATCTGGGAGTTTGGACTAAGGTCTTAAGGTATTAAGAAGTTTTTAAGATATTCTGAGTGATTTTGACATTTGGAATTCATCTTTGGTGGTTGGGCTTCATTAAGCCTTGCAAAGGTTTAAAGCCTTCGACTTTATGGATCAAGTCACTTATATTTAGCTATTCTGAGGTTTTGGATGTCTTGTCTTAAGGGATTAAGACGTTTTCTAGGTTGTAGTGGGTAGGGTCAGTATGCGGGGCGTACTTTCTCATATGTGGGGCGTGCTGAGCTTCTGGTACGTACGCTCAACGTAACACTAGGTACACGGGGCCCGTTATATGATATGTATGGTATGTGGTATCTTTGGGAAACTCACTAAGCTTTGTGCTTACGGTTTTCAGTTATGTTTCAGGTACTTCGGTTTTCAAATGGAATAGCTCGGGATGGTTGCAGGGTACACACCACATGTTTTCCGCTTTCTGCGATTTACTTTGATTTGATAATGTTTTGTTAAATCTTGATTACCCTGGTTTATGGAAATGATATGTATTAACGATTTATTTATTTGATAAACAAAAATTTTATGTTATTATTTTTGGGACGTTACAAGTTGGTATCAGAGCCTTGGTTTGAGGGATTCGGGCACACTCTCAGGTGTGTCTGAACTCAAATGAGGATTTGGTAAAGTTTTTCAAAAAGAAATATATTTTAGAAATGGATTTTTTAAAAGAAGAAATGGTGTGGTGCATGCAATCAACCGAGCTCAAGTAAGTTTTCCCAAATTACCCATACATGTTATTTAATATGCTTTGATCTGTGAATCTGTGAATTGTATGCTAGTTAGGGATAAGGATTTGCTCAGTTTTTGCATGATAGAATGCTATGAGAGATGTCTTTGTATGCCTATTGTATGAGCTTGTAGACTTTCATATTAGTTCTGATTATCCGGTGATAGGTTGGCCTGATATGTGATGCCTTGTAGCCTAGGAAGCATGGGATGCTAGATTGGGTATAATTTGTATGCATAAGGCAATCTATAGCGGGATTAGGAGCTCTTAGTATGAGTTGTAGCATGTAGGATTGGATGCTTGTAATTTTTTTATGGAATGGAGTGTTACTGCACGAATGTTGCTTGCTTTGTGATTTATGGAACTCATAAGTGATGTGAGTTAGCTATTGAGTGAATATGTCTAGTCACATGTGGCAAGGGTTGGATAATCTCAGAGTGACGGATTTGACCCTATTTCGCAGCTCTCACTTGAGTCTAACCGTTGTAGGGATGAGTCTGTTACTCAAAGGACTATTTAAACTTTGTTGCATGTGATTGTGTTCATAAGGTAGCTAGCTGACATTATGAGGAGTTCTTCAGCAGCTGATTGCAGGGTGAGGTCGGGAACCAAGGAAAGCCTAAGGATTGCTTCAGTGGGTTTCATTGCGCTGGTTAGCAAGTGTTTGGTGTATGGGTTTGAGAAGGTGACTTAGAGGATTCGGGAGGATTCTTGAGGAAAGTATGGATAGGTGTGCAAGGTAGTATTGGGCCAATACTACTTGAATAACAGGATCCATACTCGAATTGAGGAGAGTCTTGGAGAATCTAGGAAACCTATGGGATGTGGATTCTTGGGTATATTCGGATCTTTTCCATTTGTTTCGGTATGGTGTTGAGCACTCAAGAATGGGGTCCAGCTTCTGGTTTCGGCTCAGTAGCAGGTACTGAGCCGATCGATGCGCAGATGCAGGAGTTTATCTCATCGGAGATTACTTGCGGTATTTTGGAATGGACCTCGATGGTCTTGGGTTCAGCCAAGGAAGGGATTTTGGAGTTCTTTGATGGTCATCTCGGGGCCTTTCGGGCCGGGATTGTGGTAGGGCAGTTGGGGGCTCATTTGGAGCCCAAGGCTTGGGGATCCCTAGAATCCTTCAGGAAGGAGGATCCTATTGTTAGTTCTTTTCATTTGGGATAGAATGGTAGATCTACCATGTCCTCAAGATGGTCGAGGTAACTCAGGAGGGGGGAAGTCAAGATTCCTCCAAATGCTTTTGCGGGTATGTCATCTTCTGTTTTCTTCTAGGTGATATCAGGAATTTGTATTGTGTTAGAATTTTGCTTGGGTATGGGTAAGTTATATTTCAGGTTGATTCTCTGCTATTTTCTAGGTTATCATAGATTGTTATATGTCATTTTGCATGTCGAGAGTCTTCGATAAATCTTCAGAGGGTCGTATCTTGATTGAGTGGGTTTCAGTGTGTTCAGTTGTGGATCTGAGTCTTGGTCGGGATCAATTTGGGGTGTAGCTTGGAAGATCTTTGGTCAGGGTTCAGTGGTTTTATCATCTATTCTGGTATGATCAGTGATTGCCTATGGAAGAAATTTTGGGTTCAAACCCTACCGTTGCTTGGGGAGGAGCGGTAGTAGGAAGATGGTGATATCAGATGCATGAGTTGTTGGTCATTGGAAGTGCCAAGGAAGTTTTATATTCGCATGGGTTGTATTCGGTTAGAATTCAATGATTTTTTGAGAATGGAATTTGGGATAAAGATTCGTCGGTTCAAGGCAAGGGCTATAGTTTTAGTCACCAGCATAAGAACTTAGGAATTGGTATGGTATCATGGGAGGTGATTTGGAATATCAGACTGGTTAAGATTTCAAGAGTATTCTTCAGCGTTTCACAAGTCTGGAGATCATTGGATTTGGCTAGTAATGGAACGTTGGTGTTGTTTAGCACATGTCATAGGCGGTTCATGCTATATGAGGTTAATGGGTTGGGAATCCATCGGAATTTAAGAGGTGAGAGAGCTTCGTCGAATCCAAGTGAGGGAGAATCGATCCGGATTTCTGGAAGCTAGTAAGGGTGTGGAACTAGGGCAAGTTTCACATCCTGGCCAAGAGGAGAAACGACTGAAGTGTCCGTTTAGATTGAGATTATGTAAGTGGGAGTTCAGGTAAATTCCAACCGTTGGTTAGCGTCTTCTTTATTATGCCTAGCAGGCTTGTGGGTGAGTCCAGGTTTAGGGCTTCAAAATTCAAAGTATGGTGAGAACATCTGATTTGATGTAGTTGGATGAAGGTTTTGGCTTAGGATGAGTGGAATTGTGATGGTTTGGGTATGGTAAGGCCATGTGCGGTAACCATGGTTGGGTTGAAGTGTTGTAAGACTGCAATGGAACCGTAGCATTCACCAGTTCGAGGTAGACTATCGTTGGAGATGGTTATGAGAATAAAAGGGGGAATCAGTTTGTGCCTTGGGCAGTCAAGTCAGGATTGTCGAGGAGTATTTCTCTGTTTTAGGTTGAGGACCATTGGGGTTCGAGGAGGATTCGGGCCTAGATAGCTCTTGATGGGTGGGACCCATAAGCAAGACCGCTCTGTGGTATAGTTGGGTTGGACCCGTAAGTGAGTCTCGTGTAATTATAGCAACACAGGTGGGACCTGGTAGCGACCGTTGGGTCAATGTATTGAATATTGAGTTTCAAGATTAAGTGGGTAATCAGTGTGTGACGCAGATGGGTTAATAGGCTGGGTAGCCTTGTTATTTGGACTCTTGGGAACCTGTTGGTTAGACCAGGTGCGAGACGGGTAGTCTCAACAATGTTTTGGGAAACTTTATATCGCGGTCTAGTGAGTGGTTGTCGTGAATCAGAAGGTCTTGGGTGAAATGCAAATGCAGATCCATGAATCTCGGGTTATGAGTTGAGTATCAAGTTGGTTTTTGAGTAAGATCTCAAGTCGAGTATCGCGATTTCGATTCCTTGGGTTAAAGATTGGGGTATCTATATTTTGAGGGCATCAATCGAAGGGTCCAAGGGTAAGGAATAGATTTAGTTTTGATGATAGATTAAGCTCTTGTGATTGTGTCTTGGATTGGTTCTATTGGTGAAGGGCATCAAGATAAGTCAAGGCAGTATTATTGGTTTGGAAGTCATGTGTGGAGTAGCTTGTTTTTCAGAGGAGATGTTAGGTCACTTGCATTTGGGATTGGAAAATCTTAGAGTAAATGATTTGATCCTGTTGCGCAACTCTCGTGTGAGTCTAACTGTTGCAGGGATAAGTCTCCTACTCAAAGGATTATCTGAACCTTCTGTCAAGTATAAGTGTTCTGCAGGGATGATTGGTATGTGATTATGTTTTCTAATAGGAACATCAAGTTATTAGAAGTTAGGTAGTCAGTTGGGTGATAAGTGGAATGGATTTAGCAATGGTTCGGTATGGACGGTCTGTCAGGGAGTCAGACCATCTTGAGACTTCAGATTTCAGATTGAGTAGATATGGTTATGTTGCAAGATATTATTTTTAAGTGGAGAAAGGATTCGTTCATCTTCGGGTTGAAGAGCCCTACAAGGGTTGGTTCTGGTTGCCTTGGGAAGGTTGTGGTATACTCGGGGTTATGGCCATGTTGCACATGTTTTCTATCATACCGGGGATGGTAAGGAATGATTTCGAGGATGAAATCGAATTTAAGTGGGGGAGAGTTGTAACACCCAGTTCCGAATCGATTCTTAATGTGAGGTTGTGGGAAGAAGATCGGTCATCATAAGGATTAGGGCATTTGAAAAGGTGAGATCTTGGCCCATTTGGGTGCAAGTGATATATTTGAAGTGATCCGGTGTTCGGTTCTTGTTTTGGAGCCTAGGGGTATTTTGGTAAAGTGTCGGTTTAGGCTTTTATGGAAATTAAGTTTTAGTTCTGGAAGTTTTAAGGCAACTATGAGCTTATAGAAGTGTAGAGCTTCTCGTTATCTTTCTGTGGATATAAGGATCGTCGGAAACGGACTTAAAATGAAAAAGTTATGGCCTTCGGAAGTTTGGTGGTTTTAAGGTTTAGTCGGGTATGCGGGGCGTACTAGTGAAAATGTCATTACATGGGGCCTACCTTGGCGTACGTTGGGCATACTGAATAGGATGATCACGGATGCTCTATGGAGTACGTTGGGTGTACCATATATATGTTGGGCGTAATCCAATCAGAACCAAACCCTATTTTAGGGTCTTGGACCCTTTTAAGCTCTTTATCTCATAACCTAACCCTAATATCTTCAACCTCCATCCCTCTAAACCCTAGAAATCGACCCTTAGCCCCCATTTGAGTGATTTTTGAGTTTCAAGTGATTTATGTGTGTTTTTGGTGCTTGAGGAGGAAAAAGTAACTTCTTGAAGAGTCATTGCTTGACTTGGAGCTTTTAGATCCAAGCTTTGTTCACCTAGATCTAACTTCTGGAGGTATAAAGTCTTAACCTTGACAACTCTTTCTTGTAGATCTAGATACGTGGCACTTTGTTATGATTTTGGTCCCTTTGTGGTGGTTCTTGTGAGTAGAAGTTACTCCGGAACCTTTGAGCTTCATATTTGGCCTTTGTTAGGGTTATGGAGTCATAAAGTATGGATCTTGATGAGTATAAACCATCCATGCATGATTTGGTAGTCTTTTGGTGAAGCTTGGGACTTAGGATTTTGATTTGGGTCCCATTAAGTCATGATAAGTCATAAAGTCATGAACTTTATGACTTAAAAAATCCCTTTGAATCAGATCTGGGAGTTTGGACTAAGGTCTTAAGGTATTAAGAAGTTTTTAAGACATTTGGAGTGATTTTGACCTTTGGAATTCATCTTTGGTGGTTGGGCTTCATTAAGCCTTCGACTTTATGGATCAAGTCATTTATACTTAGCTATTCTGAGGTTTTGGATGTCTTATCTTAATGGATTAATACGTTTTCTAGGTTGGTTGTGGGCAGGGTCAGTATGCGCGACGTACCTTTTCATATGCGGGGTGTACTGAGCTTCTAGTGCGTACGCTCAACGTACCACTGAGTACGCGGGGCGTACTCAGTCAAGAGGGATTTTGTATATTGGGCTTCGATTTGGGTCATTTTTTGGGCTTAGTTGTCTTGGGCCCTACCGGGCCATCAGGTTTTGGACTGATAATTATTTTGAGAATGCCTACAATGGGTTTGGGCCCAATTTGGAAAATTAGGCCATGGATTGGGCCTTAGATGGTTTTTGGTATTTGGTCCTTGTAGATTATATGGTTTGGGCGTAAGTCTTGGTCCAAACTACGTGAGGGGTAAATAGGTCATTTACCCTAGTAATGGATTTATGAATATGGATTGGGACCCTAAAGTTGATTAGGTGTTGTTTTGATTTTTTTATAGTTCGGGAATTTGTCAGCTTGCAGCCAGGGATTTTTTATATGATTCGGCAGTGCAAGGTGAGTTTCCTCATTATGTTTAGCCCTTCTTCCATTTAATGCACTCATTAAATGTTTAAATTTGTTAGTAATAATGAAGGGTATTTTGGTAAAGAGAAGGTTTATTAATAGAAGTGGGTTATTATTTTTGGACAAACCAAAAAGGAAAGATGAACAATAATTTTGGGACGGAGAGAATAAGAAAATATTAAACGTTATCACAAATTAGAAATAATTATAAATTGAGAAATATTATAATAAATTACCATTGCTAAATAATATGGAGGAGATGATGGGTTATGTTAGAAGGGAGTAGATGCCACACGAGTTGATGTGTGAGTTAGTATTCATGAGTAAGGAAGAAAAGATTATAAAATTCTAACTTGTCTTGAATTTCTCCACAATTTACATGGTTTGACTTTCTCCATATTTTCAAAAGTTTTGACCAATAACCAATAGAAACCTATCAGTGAAGCAGACCAGATTATCAACATGTTTTAGCAAGATTCAGACACCCAAGGCCAAGATTATCTTTGACACGTCCAATTTGACTAATTACGAAATTAATTCAAATTCATGGTCCCAACAAGGTCAACATAAATCCAAGCACAAATTTTCAAAATAGATAATTAAATGCATCTCTGCATGACTGCATACCCTTAGAGGCCTTTATCTTTATGAGGAGGTTTGACTTCACACAGATCCTCAAGAACTACCTTACGCAGTTACGCTATCTTCATGCAATTCTGGAAAAGTGTGATCGACATTTAAAGATCGTCATATACAGTTTGGGTGCATTCAATCATTTTCATTTTCTCCTGCAAAATCAAAAACAAAATATATTGCAAATTTGAGCATATCTTTACAATAAAATAAGACCAAAATCCCCTTTCTTACTAAACATGGTGCTTTATTTCCATTTCATTAACATGATAGTCTACTTGCAACTTTAAATTTATGTTATTATTATTATTATTATTTTTCCCTTTCGATCGGTTAGGATTTATATTCAGTTGTTTACAATATTTGTTTCAATGTTGTTCGTTGATATCTTGGTTGACCGTTATTTCGATCACATTCGTTTTCTATAATTGGTGTCATGGTGTACGTAACAAAGTAAAATTCCTAAATTACCCCTCCACTAAGAAGATGCTCTTTATTTTCTTGATTTCCCATATTACCCCTGTTTTGAAATACGTGACTCAAGTGGATGCATAGCATACGCCTGATGAAGGAGTTGGCCATCTCCGAGGACATGACCTCATATAGAGGGGTACAGAGGCTTAAAATCAAGATAGTTGAGTAGATTATTAGTTCTTTGTTTTTCTTTCTTATAAGAGTGTGACTTTCATCTAATAGTTACTTGCTACCACTTTCTCATCTTTACCATTTTATTACTTGTAGCCACTTTGAGCTATGCTTTAGTTTTCATGCCTCTATATAGTTTCCACGGCCTTACTCTCTACATGATTGTACGATTTCAAGTTCATGTTTCTCTTATGTCAGAGGTCTTTTGCTGAAAACAGCCACATGGAGACATGACTGTATACATCTACCTCTCACTTACCCTATTGCTATAGGATCATGGAATATGTTTATGTTGATGTTCTTAGAGGGTTACACCATAGCAATATATTGCTACTAGGTTTCGTGTTTTGTAATTGCTCAATTTTGGTTCTCGTTTGGAATAAAACATCTCATCTTCTCTTGTGGACATACACTATATCCTCGATAGTGGAATCATGTTTAAAACAAATGTTTTCTTTTCGATTTGTTCGTATTTATACATGGTTGTTTATTTACAATCTTTCTTTGGAATATTGTTCGTGGGTATCGAGACCCTAAACATTTTGTGTTTCATAAAAATCTCAACACATCATACCATGAAACATAGCTTAAATCATCTTAACAAAACTCCAAAACACTATTAACATTATGGGTTTCCAAACTCATAAGGAAATCCGATACGATATGTATTTATACATGCATATGTACAAACACTTGCTTCAAACAAGTGACACAAGTTGAGAGTAGATGAATATGTAAAAAGAAAGCGAAAAGAGAGCAAATATATGTTGCCAAAACAGAAGTGTTGATGACTCACTAACAGCATAGCCTCTCATTCTAGCAACAGCTCCCAAAAGAATGGCACTTGGGGTTGCATACTGCAACAAAAGCACATATCTGTACATAGAATCATCAGCTACAAGAAGATGCATCTTATCAGCTAAAGCTACAACTCCAATTCCTAAAACTGGAAGCACTAATAATCTAGCAACAGTAACACCAATGGTGGTTTTGAGTCCAAGTTTGGAGTCATTTGGTCCTTCAGCAAGAACACCACCTAAAACAAGCATAACAGAAGGCACCATGGCACCACCTAATATCTCTAAGCTGTCTGTTATGAAACCAAGGGGAGCATCATGTCCAAAAACAAAAGATTTGACCTGAGGAATTGAACCTATGATTATAGCTAGAAGAGAAGCTAGTATTGGAGGCTGAAAAATGTTCTGAATTGGAGTCTTTTCTGCAACAACCATCATCTTTCTGACAGTTTTAGGCTCTGCAAAACACCCTATGGCTTCTCTACTGGTTTCCTCAGAGGATTGTGAGGTTTTAAAGGTTTTGTCAATAGATGGGTTTCTTGAAATTTCAGTTTCATCAATGCCTGGCCATTCTGCTTCAACAACAAGAGGCCTGGTATCTCCATTGCCATTTTCAATGTTGGATTCTTCAATGATCTCATAGTACTCCATGGGAGGTTCCATCATATAATAAACAAGCGTGTAGACAAGAAGCACAGATACCCATTGAGCTAAAGAAACATACGCAACACCTTTCTGGTGACAATTTGGTCCAAAAGGATTATCACGAGTATGACAAAGGGAACCCAAGATAGCAATCGGGAGATTACCTGTGTTCCCACAAGCAGTCATGATAATGGTGAATTTCACAAACTGTGGAGGAGGCTTACACAGTAACACAACTATAACGCCCAACATAAACCCTAAAACCGTGCTGATTAATACATTGACAGGGATGAACCACCAAATAACAAGATTATGGAGGGTAATGGATCGACCTAAGTCGATGAATATAAGGCAGGGTAAAAAGAGAGCGAATACCAGCTTGCTAAGTAGCTTGAATGTGGCTTTGGGGATGATTTGGGTTTTGCGTTGAGCAAGTATTAACCCCAAAACAGCTATTGATAGAAGCTTTAGCAGTGGAACCACTGCGCTTAATAAATCTTCTTTCATCGTCTTCATGTTACCATGTGATCCAATTAACACCGGATGCATTTTTATCCGAACAACAAATTGTCAGTTTGACAACTGATATCGCCGTTTCCGTGGGATTGATGATGAAACTAGGGTTTTACAAATGATTAAATGGAGCAACAAAAATCAATAACAAATGATGCATACACACTTAACATCAGGAAGAATCAGATTGTGTTACCTCTGCTAGTTTGAGAGTTTGTGGTATATATGAAAAATTGAAAATGGCGATCAGATTCGGAGCGGGATGATGTGATAGACTCGAATTTGGGTGGATTTTAAGATTCGGGAACCTCTCGGATCAACCCGTTCACTTGATGTATGGGCCGGCCCTGAAAATTTAAGATTAAATATATAACTTTTATTATTAAAATCTAAATATATATTTTTTAATTTGATGTTTTAGTATGTAATTGAGTTTAAATTATATTTAATGCTAAAAAATCATCATTTTTATACAGGAATTGGAGTTACAAAATAAGAATCAGATTAAATGTGTGGGCTCATGTTTTGAACTTTTGATATATCAAATTTTCCTATAAAAAGTTTTTCAATTGTCATATCATATGTAGAAGTGAAATAACAGTAAAGGCTATAGAAAGAATAAGATTTTTTTTATTAACTCTACATAAGCTATTGAAAGTTTTTATAGTATATTTAAATAAAGTTAATTATCATATCATTTGTAGAAATGAAATAACGGTAAAGAATATAGAAAAATAACCCATTTTTCTTTTTAGTTCTACTTAAGCTATTAAAACTTTTATACTATGTTTAAATTATTAACTTGTAAGAAAAATGTTTTCTTTAAGTTGCTACCCGATTAAGTTAAATATATATAAGTAATAACTATGACATTTGTACGAAAATAACATATCTATATTTTATCTTAGATATTGTCATGATAATATTCTAAAGTTACGCCGTAAAATTGAAAAATTCATGAGAATTATGATATGTCATGCAAACAATGTCACTTAGATATAAATAATCAAGTGTTATTTATTACTTATTTTAATTTAATAGAACGTACGATACATTGTCTTGTAATATTTAACCATTTTTTATATGTTATTTTATATTTTTGAACTAGGTTTGATGTCAAAATCAGTATTTTGTTGACTTTTTTATTTCACTTATAATTAATGTTATATCATAAAATCATTACTTTTATTCAAAGGAAAATAATAATCGTAAAACGTCTTTAAGCGATGAATCCAAATCTTTATTGTAACTTTCAAAGTGTACATATATACATGTAAACATATGTATGTATGAATGTATACATAATTTCTCGTGTAAACCAAAGAAAAGAGTATTTCCATTTTTCACATTTGATTCGTACGAGTTACACAATTTATACATGAACATGTTTTATTGCTAATATTTAAAGTTCATATAAAGTTACCTTAAAACTAAGTCAAGCTTCAATCATAACTGAAAAATTATGACAAAAATAAACGCTATGTTGATATCAACAATTTTGTTTTTATAACAAATAAAAACCTATCCCTCACACTGATATAATACTATAATAGTATATCTAGAACATTTCATGCATTACTCCTTAAAATTTGTTTAATGCAATATTCCACTCAAGACCTCCTTAGTAATCTCCATAGCATTAGAAACAAGCACAAAAGTTGACACGGGAAAACTTAATGTGATTAGAGCCACCAAGGCAATAGCCAAACTAGGTCTAGTATTCATTAATCCCGATTGTATTACTCCCACCACTTCACAAACATACGCATCATAGTTTTTGTAATATCTTTTCTCCCACTCCATCCAGTCAGAAGGTAGCTCATTGTTTTTCTCCACCATCTTTGCCTCGTGAATTCTCTTTCTCAGGATGATCATGTTTTGATCCACCAAATGACCACTGGCGTCATTTTTTGTTGCAAGAACTGTGAATTTTGTTTGAGATTTAGGATGTCGGGTTTTTCGGTTGGAGAGGTGTGGTTGATATGGAAGGAATGGGGAATGAAGGAGAATTGATGATGCCATTGATGTATTGATAAAGTTGTAATGAAATCTTTGTGTTGAAAATTGTGTGTTTTGGGGAATTATTTATAGGGAGGTTGAGTGAATAAGTTGTATAAGTTGAGGGGTGTGATTAAATTAATAAAAAGCGTGTCTTAATAGCTACCATTGCGCGTCATAGATTTTGTAATTATTCGTCAGGTAAATACTCGGAAGTTGTCGACTAATTATGGTTCTAAAAAAACAAAAGAAAAAAAGAAAAAAATCACTGGATTTTATTTTTAAAAAAATTTGTCAAAAAATGATGGGTTTACTTTAATAAGGCAAATGTTTGGCTCTCCCAATACACCATTTTGAATGCTTAGAGGGTGTTTGGCTTAGCTTTTTAAATGACTTTTGATTTTATCTTTTAGAAAAAGTCCCAAAAGATGTTTGGCAAAGAGAAAAGGACTTTTTTAAATGACTTTTCTCATAAAGTAATTTGAGTCTTTTTGAAAAGTCACGATTACCTAACTTTTCACCAACTAAAAATATTAAATTACCAATATACCCCTCATCTACCCTAAACATGTCATTTTTTGTCATTTTATATGTAAAAGTTAAACCAAACACTTTAATTTTTGACTTTTTCCCTTCAAAAGCTAAACCAAACACATTTTAAAAAATAACTTTTGTAAAAAGTTCTTTTACAAAAAGTCCTTTTACAAAAAGGACTTTTACCCCACAAAAATTAAGCCAAACACCCTTAGTTTTCCTCAGTTACATGTTAAATATATCTTGTATTGGTTTTTTTTTGTGTAATGTATCCTCTCTGCCATTTATGCATTTTTTTGGAAACAATAAATATTCATTAAAAGCATAAGCTAGCAAGAAACTATGCAAGGAAAAAATAAAATACAATAGATGAAATTAAAAACTATGAAAATGAGATAATTATGATAGATGAATAAAAAACAAAATACTCCAATCGACCCAAGTTCCACAACCCGAATTGATTTTGTATTTACACCATACCTATGATAAAGAGATAATGTTGTCGGCAACTTTTATCAGAGGCACACCAGTTTTCTTGAAAACCTTGTTATTTCTGACCATCCAAATGTTCCAAATAAAACAGTAAAACACCATACTTATGATCAACTTTTTTCTAGGACAATTCCCCCACGCAACTGCAAAATTGATGAAGTCTCTAACCCCAGAAAAACTCGTGTTGACTCCCACACCATTTGAAAATCCATTCTTGTACAACTTTAGAGTACTCAAAGGTAATGAGAAGGTGATCAGTTATTCTATCTCCATATTGCACAGTGGGCAAAGAGTGTTAGGAAGGTTAATCCTTTAATTGCCAAAGCATCCGACACCAGAATTCTATCAGTGACGTCTTCCATATGAAACATCGCACCTTTAGTGGGATTATCTTCACCCAACAGATTTTACGTCTGTTAAAAGAAATCGATACCGATTCTAGTGCCCTTCTCATGATTTGGATTGTGTATTCCCCATTGGGGTTTAAATTACATTTAAAACCGTTCTTAGAATTGCTCATGATATCCATCTCACTAATATCTTTTTACAATTGAAGGAGTCCATTTAATTCATCACCACCCATCGGCTCAAACTTCCACATCAAAGAGAAACCATTGCTAGAAATTTGATCCTCCAGTGAACAACATTTCACCGATTCGATGGAATACAAGTGAGGAAATTTGAGTTGAAATAGGATTTGACCGCACCGAACATCTTTCCAGAAAATAACTTTAACACCAGAGTTAGGAATGAGAGTGAAGATGTTGTTTCCCTCAATCTTTGTATTGGAGATGGATTTCACCACCTTAGAAATGTTGGTCCAAACACCGTTTGAGGATTTTCTGGTAATATCGAAGGCTGTCTTGTTGGGCAAATTATGAATACTCACGATCAGTGGTGGAGACAATAGGGGGGCATGCGGGTGTTGACCTCCCCCCTAGTCTCTTAATTTATGTATTACATATATAGTCCATTTAAAGCCCACATAAGATAACTAAACACCAAAGCCTTTATCACTTTTCTTTAATCTTTAAAACTTTGAAACAAGTAGACTTCATTTGGAAATTAATTAATTTTTTTAAACAAACCATAGAAACAAGTTTAATATTAATTTATATCGTAATAACTCAATCCTGTAAAATTTAAAACCCTAAAAAATTAGCAGATATATCGCAGCCACTACTCCTTTTCGTGTGTATCAATAAATCAATTCTTTTCAAGTTTGTTATATATTTGCTATTTTCTCTTATGTTTGCATAAAAGAGAAAAGGAATAAATAAGGTTTTCATCTTTTGTGTGTAACATCCCGACTCCCAGATATATAATTTAAAAGCTTAAAGTCATATTCTTAGACCTACTCGACAAGTTGGTTGCCCCCAACTCGTCGTGTAGAAGTGGATCAGGATGCGTGATTTATGAGGGCTAATCGAAGATTTGGAGGACCCCGACTCGACGAGTAGGAGCTGGAAAATGAAACCCTAATTTTTAGGGTTTGCCCCTTATATAAAGAACTTAATCAGCCTCTTGTGGCCTCCCTTACCACTTCATTACGCGGAGAAGAAACTCTAGCCATCATTTGTTGTTTCCTTGAGCTTGTGAGACTAAAAGAGTGATTTGGTGTATTTTGTTGAAGAAGTTAGAATGTTGAGAAGATTGGAATGGGAAGGAGCTTGTAGATCCAACATCTACAACGTTTGGGCATCCATTTGAAGGTAACAAGCTGTTACCTTGATCATTCTAGCATTACATCCCCTTTTTCTTGGGTTTAAGACCATTTTTAGTATATTTTTAAAGCATTTCGGGTATCGGTCATGATCTGAAGTTGTAACTTCAGATTTGGGCTCCTCTATGTCCCTATAGTCATAAGTTAGCAGATTTAGCAAGCCTTGGCCTTTCTCCTTGGGTTAAACCTTTCCCTTAGTTTGGTTTTGGCATTTAGGACCATGCATATACGTAAAGTTTGCAACTTTACGCGGAAACCATGCCCTAGGAAGTTATATCTGCAATTTGGAGCTCTGGGGTAGCTTAAAAACGTCTTGATGAGAAATGGACCGAAGGGACTCGACGAGTTGCATGGTCAACTCGACAAGTCGGATGAAGATTAGTCGTTGTGGGTTTCTGCATGGACTCGGCGAGTCAGCAAGACAAATCGACGAGTCAGTTAGGGTTTTCCCGACATTTGGACATGCATGGACTCAACGAGTTGTCTGGAAACTCGACGAGCCAGCTACGGTTTTCACGATTTCTCGAAATCTGGAAGGACTTGACAAGTCAGCGAGCTACACTCGACGAGTTGGGTCAACATGAACAGTTGACCTTGACCGTTGACTTTGACTTTGACTAAGGGTTGACCAGTTTGACTTTTGGGGGTATTTTAGTAATTTGGGAATTTATGGAAGTGGATCATTAGTGGATGTAGGTGTTGGAGTTAGAGCTGTATTTGAAGGAGTTTGACATTATCACTCCAAGCTACTTGTGAGGTGAGTTCTTCTCACTATATCAACAGGGTCTAAGGCACCAATGTCGGTCCTTTCAGATTTGTATCCGGGTTTATTGCATGATATGTTTACTGATTTGCATCCTGGTAGTTAGGATGGTGATATGCTTAGTGACCTGGTAGGTCGGTATCCAGGTATATATGATAATGTTATGTTAGTGATCGGTTAGGTCGGTATACTGGTTATAGGATGTTGCCATGATTAGTGATATGTTAGATCGGTTTGACTGTTATATATATGCTAGCGTATGATATTTATGTGTACATGTTCGTTTGATTTGGGGGTTGGGTTAAGGCGGACCTGCTTTGTGTGCTGAAGGCCAACAGACCTTGCACGGACCGAATAGACTGCAGACCTGAGAGGGCATAATAGTCAGGTCGAAGGCCTGACGAGCGGTCCGGAAAGGCTGAAGGCCCTGAGAGGCAGTCCAGACGTGACGATGGCTCGGAGAGCAGTCCAGGTAGATTGATGGCCCTGCGAGGCAGTCAAATCAGGCTGATGGTTCATTATGCATGTTGTTTGTTTATATGATATGATTATGATTGTATCGCGTTGGTATTTTGAGGGAACTCACTAAGCTTCGGGCTTAAAGTTTTGGATTTTGTTTCAGGTACTTCAGATGATCGCGGGAAGGGGAAGGTGTGATCGTACATCTCCTCATGTTTTTATGATCTGGATTTCTGGGATACTCTGATGTTTAAGCTATTTTGAAAACACTTTGTAATAACTTAATGGTTTTAAATGGTTGAAAAAGTTTTAAATTGGCTTGATTTTTATGGGTGTTACATTGTGATTGAGAAGAAGAGATCAATATCTATTATTTTAAATTGTTTCAACCTTTTCAGTTGAGGTAATTTTGTTGGCATTGTTGGTGTAAGGTTATGGAGAAGTAGGTCAAGAAGCTATTGTTTGTGATTCTCATTGGAAACAAAAGGTAAGCTCTTAGTGCTACTTCAATTTTATTGTTATCATTTTATTTGTTTTTATTTGTATCAGTTTTGTTTCTTTGTTGCTTTCAATAATTATTTATCATCAGTTAAATAAATCTTAAAATCTAATAGGTTGAGATAAGTATGAAGAAACGATTTCAAGTTGTAAAAGAATTGGTTCAAAAGATAATTATCACTATGTCTATTAAAATTAAACAAAAATACACTTATTGATTGTTAATTAACTATCTTATGTTGTTATTTTTATTTTGTTTTTAGCTATTAACTTCTCAAAATAACCAATTGTTTGACAAAACCTATTTGTCAATTGTTATTTGTTTGTTAAACATGAAAGTTTTTTTAATATCATGATTGTTTTTTATAAATATACCCCTACCTCTAGTGTTTTTCTTACCAAGAACCAATCTAGAAACGAAAACATTAGGTGTTTCTTTGGGATTGTTTTGAAGTTTTAGTTACGGTCCCCTAGTACTTATGTTTGTGTTCCACCTTTGATCACAATGTAAGCCCCCGTTATTTTAAAATCTTAGCTCCGCATCTGTTCACAATGACATCTTTCCATAAGCTATCTTTTTCATTTATCAACCTCCACAACCATTTGATCAAAAGAGCTGTATTTTGGAGCGAGTATGGTGCTGACACCAACACCACCCACTAATTCTGGAGCAATGACTTTCAACCAATCGACCCAATGTATTTTCTTTTTTGGATCTCCACTCATCCATAGAAACCCATGCCTGATCATTTCTAGTTCATCAATGACGCCCTGTGGTGCTTTAAAGAGAGACATGTAGTAGATTGGTAGATTGTCAAGAACGGATTTGATAAGGGTAAGGCGGCCTCCAAATGATAAGGATTTAGCTTTCCACAAAGACAATTTGGAATTGGACATGCCAAAAATTGGTTTCCAATTATTTTTCAGAGTCATATTGGCCCAAACTGGGACCCCAGATAAAAGAAAACAAAAGTGCCCTCCAGACAACCGAGAATCTGGGCGATTTCAAGTAATTATGCATTAGAAACCCCAACTCCAAAGATGCGGGATTTGAAGAATTTCATCTTTAGACCAGATGATATATGGAAGCATCTGAGTATGCAAGACAGGTTTTGATACTTGCATAGTCCCATTCGCTAGTAAAAATTGCATCGTCAGCATAGAATAGACGTGATATGGAAGGACCTCCTCTCGGCATTTATGCATATATGTGGATTTTCTAGCCTAAGTTATTCTAGCATAAAACGTGCCATTTTGTGCACTAGCGGTTAGGCTAGACTTATGTATGTAAGTTGGGCAAATCTCTTGTTCTACTTAAAACATTTGAATACCTATCAAAAAAACAAGTCTTATAAACTCATAAAAGTTTCTTCCTCCCACATCAATATGGGATACATGGGATTTGCCACCTTGCAATATATACACTATATATATATATATATATATGATAAAAATACATATACACACACCTTAAATTAGATCATTCAACCAAGATAGGATTTTATGGTCGATGAGTATTTTTTTCACCAACATATGATACTGTTAGACTATATGCATTTTGGTAAAAATATAAAATCTGTTGGATTAGTGTCTAAGTCCATAACTATTTTGGTATGTACTTGACCCGATGGTGCATGGTCCTTTTGAGTTGCCTTCACCAAAGCAACTTGATTGGAGAGATAACTAGAAAGAGAGGTTATTATGATTTATTAATATGTTATAAGAATAATATATTAAAGGAGAAATCATATTTGTTTAATTAATATTGGTAAGTAATTAATTAAGAACTAATTTTGTGATCAAATGTAATTAATTAAACTAGAGGGGTTGAATTGTAATTATGTGATAGTTGCAAAATAGGGCAATGGTTATCCTTGTTAAAGGATGGACGAATTCAAGGATAAGGATATCCTTAAAATCGTCCAAGGTCCAAGAGATAGGGATTTTCAAGGCTTATCTTATGGTTGCTTGATGGGCAAGTAACTAGATAAGGATAAGGACTGAAACCCTAATCCCAACCCTATATAAAGACCCCTAAGGCCTTAGGATTTCGTGCACTTGATCCCTAGAGCATCTAGGGACGAATTCTTATACCTTTTCTCTCTCTTTATACCTTCTCCATTTGCTCTTGGTGTTTGTGAGCCATTAGAGGCACTACACTTGTGGTGCTTGCTTTCAAGACTTTAGGTTTGAAGATTTAAGTTGTTATTACAATATAACAACAAGAGGTATGTAATCTAACATTCTTGGTTAATTTCGAAAATAGCAATCATGATTAGGGTTTTATTATGTGTTCATAATGTTGTGTATCTAATAGTGAAAACATAGATCTAATGCTAGGGTTACATGTACACATAGGATTGTTTGTATAAAACCCAACAAAATCATTGATAAATAAAATATCTTTAAAGAAATAAAAGAAGAAAACTTAATGAGAATATTCAAATAAATAGTCTAACAAGAAAATATTTCAATAATTACAAATTTAATTCTTATTCTCTTGATATCTTTAGAAATTATTATAATATAATTTCATAATAATTATTACTTACTTGTTATACTACTAATATGTATATTATTTGATTGATATAATGTAATTATTTTAGAATGAAAAACATATATTTTTTATTATTAACTGTTAAAACTTTTTTTAAACAATACTTGAACATTCAATTTATAGTTAATATGTTTTTACTAGTAACTGCTATTTGATTTGATGATTAATATAATATAATTAATGTTTATCTTTCTTATTTATTTCAATATTATTATTTTTTTATATAAAATTGATATTATCCGGTTTGAAATTGCTCTAACTGTTTTTTTATCAAATCAACAGTTATAAAAGATGCATAAAGATTTTTTAAATTGTCAACTCAATAAAAAATGGGAAAATGACTCTTGAGGGTAATTAACTTTTGCGTTTGTACTCATTTGGTCTCTTTCCTTTTTTTGTATTCAATATACCATCGAACTTGTTGTTTGCGTTCATCATAACCCTTTTGACCGACTTTCTTGTGATAGTCGGTCAAAGGGTTATGGTGAACACAAACAACAAGTTCGATGGTATATTGAGTACAAAAAAAGGAAAGGGACCAAATGAGAACGAACTCAACAGTTGGTTACCCTCCTGAGTCATTTTCCCCGAAAAGTTAAATGAAATTAAAGTTGTAAAATTATCAAAGACTGCAACCTTCTTTGGCTATAACGTATATGAAGAACGTTTCAAAGGGGTAACCTTGTTAAAACATGGTCTATGTTATGCTTATTGTGGTTGGATGTCAACACCTCTCTGCAAAAGGATATAACTGTGTATGAGAGGTATATTTATCAGCATAAACGTTTACCTCAAGGTATATTATGGTGATGTGTTTACAAAAGCAGCATGATATTGTACATATTAATGTTGTATCTTATCCCATGAATTCGATCTTAAAGCTAAGTAAACTCAAAAATCACAGCACTTGTGATTCCACTCGTTTGTAGACTTGTCTAGAATCCATGATACGATAAATCATTTGATTGGAAATGTAAATGTAGTCATGAAATGCGCCTGCTTAGTCAAGATTCCCCTAATAAATATTCAAGTGCATTACAAAGTTGTACAAGTATGAATAATGCTCTTTCGTGGGTTATGTTTTGAAGAGAAGCAAGAATGTTGTACATATTGATGTTGTATCTTATCCCATGAATTAGATCTTAAAGCTAAGTAAACTCAAAAATCACAGCACTTGTGATTCCAATCGTTTGTAGACTTGTCTAGAATTCATGATACGATAAATCATTTGATTGGAAATGTAAATGCAGTCATGAAAAGCGTCTGCTTAGTCAAGATTTCCCTAATAAATATTCAAGTGCATTACAAAGTTGTACATGTATTAATAATGTTCTTTCGTGGGTTATGTTTTGAAGAAAAGCAAGAATGAATCTCATAAAGTCATTAATATCGGTAGGAGATGACGTGGGATTTGTTGTAAATGAGTAAAGGGAAAATGAATCAGGAGGGTAATCAACTGTTACATTTGTTCTCATTTGGTCCCTTTCCTTTTTTGTACTCAATATATCATCGTACTTGTTGTTTATGTTCACCATAACCCTTTGACCGGCTATCACAGGTCAAAAGTCGGTCAAAAGGGTTATGGTGAACACAAACAACTAGTTCGATGGTATATTGAAAACAAAAAATAAAAATAAAAAAAGACCAAATGAGTACAAACGTAAAAGTTAATTACCCTCAATAGTCATTTTCCCATTAAAAAATTAAGTTGAATGTGACATTGTTAATGCAGTATGATCTATTATTCACGTGACATGAGACGAGTTCGTGTGATGATCGTCTACATGGTACGACTTTCCATTTTAAGCAACTTATGAATATATCATTCATTGATTATATTAATAAAATTTATAAATAGAAACAATTAACTTATGTAGTTCTAGAGAACCTTGAATAATTTCTTCATAATTTTGTTATTATAAAGGTTTTTATATTAAATAAGATACAACAACGAAGATGAGATATAACAATGAAGACTCTTTACTAACGGAGTATTTTTAGAATTAAAATATTTCTCTAAAAAAAGTTTAGCGACTTAACTAATTTTTGTTTTGTTAACACGTTTAGGCCTCGTTTGATACGCATCTTTCCAGGTCCAAACAGATCTTTCTGGCTGAATGGACCGGAAAGACTGTTTGATTTGCACAAAAGAAGGGGTCTTTCCCGGTAAGATATGTCTTTCCCAGAAAGCCCCAAAATCATATCTTTCTGGCTGAATGGGCTGGAAAGACAATTATACATCAAACCCCACCTCTTTCTTTTTTTATTGGATTATTAATTCTTTTAAATAACTTTTTTTTTTAATTTATTTTTTATTGAATTATTACTTTTTTTCATCATTCAGCACAGTCAATCAGATGTACAATCAAACGACATGGTTTCTTTCCCAGTCAGAAAACTTTCCCAGACAACACTTTCCTAGACAGAAACTATCAAACGGGACCTTAGTCATTATTTTGTATATACTTAATCATTAATCTTATTATTTGTACATATTTAGGTATTGAATTTTTTTGTTTGGTAAATATATTTATAACTATTATTACATAATATATACATAGTATAAATATGTGTTATTATACACAAATATATATATATATATATATATATATATATATATATATATTTTTATTTATTTATTTATTTATTTATTTGTGTATAATAACACATATTTATACTATATATATATATTATGTAATAATAGTTATAGATATATTTACCATGCAAATATATATATATATATATATATATATATATATATATATGCAAATAGAATATTCTTACAAGTAAGTATTTATTTATTTTAGCATAAGAATACATATTTTAATGTACAATTACATAATTTTTACATTAAAAAACCATATTTTCATTGATTTTGTGTCTTGGAAATTTTGATCCTTATTCCTTGTTTTCGTACAATGAATTATCATTAACAATTGTGTATAGATTTTTTTATTTTTTTTATTTTAGAATGTTGGAAATAAATTGTATTATGATGATGGAATGATTGAAGTTTTTCTCGACGCCTTTAAAAATACGGTTTGATTTTATAATATTAGTACGTTATATATATATATATATATATATATATATATATATATATATATATATATATATATATATATATATATATATATATATATTATCCTATAAAAGAAATCCCACTATTTCTAAAAATAAATTGAATATAATAATATTATTTTTTTAAGACGTTCAAATCATTAAGCTAATAGTACAAGTAGTCATCAATAAAATAATATTAAATTTTAACCTGTGTTTTGAATCCTTACATTTCTCAACAAATTCTATCTCCTTCCCTGAATTTCGGATAATTCAAAATTTGAAACCATCAGAAAATACATGTTGATTCAAATATCCTTCCTGCAGATGGCTCTTTCTTAACAAGTTTTTATTTTAATCCTTACTTGTAATTGATTTCATCATTTTTAACTTTTTGTATTTTTATCTTATAAATATATTGGATGAAGGCTTTATTATATCAGGTTTGTTCCTAAAAAGGTTTTTTACTATGTTTATTTAATGTGTTGGATTTGCAGGTTCAAAGAACTCAACCAAGAGGGCCAGTTAGAGCATTATATTATCATTAGTTTGTATATTTTGGCATCTTACTTTTGCAATAAAGAGCGGTTAAACACAAGATTTGACATGATTAAGGTAGTTTGTATATTTTTCATCTTGTTTAGTCTAAAAATGAAACCTTTTTCATCATTGGTCCTTATACTATCAAGTTTCATCACATGGACTTCCTGATTACGGTGATAATTGTCCTTATTATAAGGTTCTATATAGATTTTGTTCAATATTTTAAGGTTTCGAGAACCTATATCAATATGAATCCTTGAATTACATACCATCGTTGAAAATGTTTTAATTTGTGACCAAACTTGGTTTAAAATCACAATGAACAAGTTGACACCTGAGTATTTTGGCCTTCTCAAATGCCTATTTATCGACTTTTGAATCACAATCTAAAGGTTTATTTTTATAAACTATTATTTATATATTTTAGCGTTTTACTTAGTAGGACATTAAATTAATAAAGGAATTAAGGAAAACGAAAAAAAAAAAAAGAGGACAATAAATGGAAGTAATAACCATTTAGGGGGTGTTTGGCAAAAAAGCTTATTGCTTATTAGTTTATTAGCTTATAAGTTAATAAATAAGTGTAGGGTAACTTATGAAAAAATGACGTATTAAAGGTTCCCCACCAGAATAAGTTATTTTAATCCAAACACTTTTTTAACTTATAGTGATGTGGAACCTAATAAGTTGTTTTAAAAAAGCTTAGCCAAACACCCCTTTAATATGGTATGGTAATGCTCTTGAAAAATAGATGTCATTTAATATTCATTTCTCGAAATGAACGCAAAATGGTTTTAACTCTAAAGAGATTAAATTATTCGTCGTCCGCCGCTTTGTGCGGGTAGACGGCTAGTATATATATATATATATATATATATATATATATATATATATATATATATATATATATATATATCATTTCATTATATACTTATAAAGGAAGCATTTTTCCTTTCACCACATTCATTTGAAACTCCCATTACTTTTCAATTTCTTTCTAATAATGATTATAAGTTGGTTAATAAGGTTAAATAAATATAAACCTAAAATATAATCATATATAAACTAAATCTCAATATTAAAATAATATATTTTCTTATACTTATAAAGTTATATTTTTAACTTTTAACATATTATACATATTTTATTAGGTCTAATATATTGTTGTTTGAAAATTTTGTATAAAATACTTAAATTGTTAATATAAATATAACCTTACAGGATCAACTTAAATATAAATTTTAATTCAACTTACACAACCGAAAAAATGTTTTGTAAATAGTTAAAAGTAATAAATTGTAGTGAATTTCTGATAATGATTATAAGATAGATAATAAGGTTAAATAAGTATCAAACCTAAAGTATAATCATAAATAAACTAAATTTCAGTATTAAAATAATATTTTTACTTCTACTTATAAACTTATGTCTTTAACTTTTAACACATTATACTTAATTTATTAGATTTAATATGTTGTTGTATGTAAACCATTATCAGTTTAAAGCTACAACTTTTGAAAGGTTTGGACAAAATACTTGAAGTTTTAATTTAAATATAACATTACAGGGTCAACTTCGATATAAATTTCAGTTCCACTTAAAAAACCCAAAGAATATTTTGTGAATAGTTAAAAGTGATAAATTATAGTGCTAAATGCAAAAATTAAATTGTAATATCAATTTAACTAAAATATTTCCTAAGGATATTTTTATAATCGTTAAAAGTTTTCAAATAAGCAACATAAAATAACTTATAATAACAATAGTTAAAAATAACTCTATATAAATGATTATATTGTTACCTTTAAAATAAAATAAAAAATTGTTTGATGTTTTAAATAATTACAATGACATAAATTAAAAAGTTAAACAAATAAATTTTAAAAAATTAATTAATAATAACAAAAACTATAAATAACATTAAACCATATATTATATTTAATTTTATTCATGAGTAACCCACGGGTAGATATCATTCAAAAGATTAAGATTATGTAATTTTAATAGATTTATATGTTATCATATAATTCAAAATAATCAGTATATTATATCAACGTAACATACGAATTATTATATCAAATTTGACAACATTATTGTTTTATTTAAAAAAAACATATATTTGTAAAAATGTCAGCTATATAGTTGCTTTTGCGCAACGCGCGGGCATTCGCCTAGTATATATATCATTTGAAACTCCCATGTATTTTTTCCTTTCACCACATTCATTTGAAACCCCCATAACTTTTCAATTTCTTTCTAATAATATTTATAATTTTGTTAATTAAGTTAAACAAATATCAAATCTAAAGTGTAGTCATATATAAGCTAAATTTCAATATTAAAATAATATCATTACTTCTACTTATAAAGTTATGTTTTTTAACTTTTAACATATTATACTTAATTTATTAGTTTTAATATATTGTTGATATATATATATATATATATATATATATATATATATATATATATGTGTGTGTGTGTGTGTGTGTATGTATGTGTGTGTTTATGTGTTTCTTATATTTATTGTATGTTAAAATGGACCAATAAGAATTCAGTAAAATTTAAATTATTATTTAATCAAATAAAGATAAATATTATATGATTTCATAATTGTATGTATATTAAATGATATTCATAATTATAACTTTTTTTATTAAAACTAATTAAATTCATCATTAATGTCAGCAATAATATTTTTTTAAAATGAATTTGCATTTTGGTTTTCATATATGATTTCATATTTTGTTTTCAGGACTCACTCATTTAAAATACAACAAAGTTGTCTGGAACATTGAGATCGAGAGTGTATTCTATTAGAATACACTCTCATTCTACTAGAATACACTCTCATAAATTCTCATTCTGTTAGAATACAATATCGTTTACCATGTTTCATGCAACTTTATTGTTATTTGAGTGAGTGGGTCCTGAAACAAAACATAAACCCATACATGAAAACTTAGATGGGAATTCATTCTGAAAGAAAAATATTCTTGATATTAATGGCGAATTTAATTAGTTTCCATAGAAAAAGAATTATAATTACGAATATCATTTGATATACATATAATTATGAATATCATTTAATTTCTATCTTTATATGATTAAATAATAATTTAATTTTTACCAAAGTCTTATTAGTTTATTCTTGCACACAATAGATGTGGGGAACACATGAACATATATATATATATAGAGAGAGAGAGAGAGAGAGAGAGAGAAAGGGAGAGAGAGAGAGAAAGAGAGAGATAGAGAGATAAAAGATCAAATAAGAACCCCTAAAGGTTAAGAACCATTGGAACCACTTATTGTGGTCTATTCTAATATTTTTATGTTTTTATAAATAACCAAAAATCAATAAGGACATACTAGTTATTTTTAACTTTAACATAAAACATCTTATATCTAACAACATTCAAACACTTTCAAACTTGTTTTGCAAGAAAAACTCTCCCAAACCCTCTCAAACTCTCCCAACAACACAAAACCCAACACCACCTCAACCACATACCGCCTATTGTCGTCGTCATCTATCGCCTTTTGTCGACAGAATGTCGAGTAGCCATGGTTTTCACTTCAAATCCACCGTCCACCGCCACTGATCTCATATCCGGAGCGAAAAGCTCCATCACCGATGGCCACCACCAACAAAGCACTAGTTCGTCAGATCTATGATACATGGGCTTTCAAATGCCTTATAAATTGAATTTCTGCATTAGAAGTCAAGATGATTCTTTACTTCATTTGTTTTGTCAAGGTGAAACTGCCTCTCAGGTTTGGTCTTATTTGAAAGGTGTTCTTAATGCTAGTTTTGTTCAAGATAGTATGTCTGCTTTCACTAAGACCTGGTTACAAGGCAGTTCTATCAAATCTAAAATGGGATTTTTAGGGTAGTTTTATCTTCTCTGGTTGCTGGGAGATTTGGCTTGCTAGAAGTGCATCTGTTCATGATTCAGATCTTCATTGGGAACTTTCAGATTTGTAGTCAATGACTACCGCCACTACATCCTTTGCCATCTCCGTCTCCACTCCATCAGATCTACAACTGCATCTAACTCATTTTCTCTCTGATCTCCGGAGAACCACCAGATCTGCATCATATCTCACTATATCTAATGTGTTTTTTCATTTTCAGATTAGATATGACTATCCGCCACCGATGAACCATCCTTTCTTTCTCATACGATCGGCACACCAAATCTCGAGATTAACAAAGTTTCGAACGCCAGATCTACTACCTAACACCAAATATGCATCAGATCTGATGTGTACGATGCATTTCATGTATGGATCTGGTGTATCTGGTGCATTTTCATGTTAGCTTGCATCAGATCTGATTTTTTGAAGATAAATCTTCATTCAAAATTAGGTGTGTTGATTTTTATAAATAAATCTTCTTTAAGTTTTATTTTCTACTTACATATGTTGTAGATTTATATGGTGTAGTTTTTTTTCTTTCTGCTAAAGTGTGAATTTGATGTTTTATTCTCTCATTTGTCGTATAATAATGTTAATCTTAGTTTTAATTGCTATTAAGTTGTAAATATACAATTTTTTGAATTAAACTTTTAATTTATTGTATTAGTCTGTGAACTTTCTGTATGAAATTTGTCTTAATTGTAATAAGAGTTTAAGTTAATATGGATGTGAATACTACTTTTTGTGTATTAAAATGTGAGTTTAGTGTACTAAGCTATGATTTTTGTGTGTTTAAATTGTGAATTGACTACATTAAGCTCTGAATTTTCTTTTTAAACTACGAATTGACTACATTAAGCTGTTAATTTTTTGTTTGAACTGTAAATCAACTAGATTAAGCTGTGAATCATATGTATTAAACTATGAAGGTTATGTGTATTAATGTAACCCCCCGTTCCTAAGAGTACCTAATTGTGAGTCCCCGGGATTTAAGAGAAGTGATATTTTGATCATCTTGTGGGAAAAGTGGATTAATGAGGGCCAAGTATGAAATTTGGGGACTCGCCGAGTACGCCCCGCGTAAGCTGGGATTACGCCCAACATAATTGGGTAAGTGACGCGGGTGTAAGGTTGAGTACGCCCAGCGTACTCTCAGAGTTCTAAAACCCTAAATTTAGGGTCAGCCACTATATAAGGAGCATGTTGGTGCATACCCTAGCCTCCATAAGCTCTCCCTTAACCTCAGAAACCCTAAGGTAGCCGTCCCGCCTCCTTGATTGGGTGTGTTTGGTCTTGGAAAGCTTGGATTAGCAAAGGAAATCATAAAGGAAGAAAGGAGAAGTTGTCAAAGAAGGAGAGAAACGGTTGGAGCTTGTAGATCTGGGAAGACATCATCCTTTGGAGCCTATTTGAGGTATAAAGCTTCTTGCTTGACATTCATATTGTGTAGATCTATGTGTTGTGAAGCTTTGACACCATTCTTGTCCCAAAAGTCCTCATTTTGATGCATGTTTTGAGTTGGTCAAGATTATCTGTCCTTTCAGACCTTTGGAGAGGTCTTGAGTGAGAAAAATGAGGTCTCAAGGGTTGTGGTTGTTCCATGTGTGAGATATGTGGGTCTTAATGGATTAAGACCTTGGATTAAGAGCTTTATGGACGTCCCAAGTGATAAAGTTTGAGACTTTATGAATCTTAGGCATGTTTGGCCTAGGGATCTGAAGTTTGGGCTTAAGAGCTTAAGCCATTAAGAAGTTATGGGGACTTAATGAGTAGCGAAGTTACGCCCCGCGTAACTAGCGAGTACGTCCCGCGTAGCGAGTCAGTGCCCCGATCCCCTGTTGCAAATCAGCGTGTACGCCCAGCGTACCAAGGAGGGTACGCCCAGCGTACTCCCTCTGTTGGGCTTTTCATTTTGGGCCTTAGGGATTGGGCTGTTATTTGGGCTGTTGGATTTTGGGCTGTGACTGGACATTATGGTTAGAGTATTTTGGGCCCATTGGTTGTTATGGATCATGAGTTTAGGCCCATTTGGCGAGGTGGGCCCAATTTAGTAAATTGGGCCAATAATGGGTTTTGTTTTGGACTTCTGGACTTTGGACCATTGGTTGGAATTTTTCGTTCGTTACAATTAAGCTATAAATTTTGTGTATTAAACTATGAATTGACTATATTAAGAGTTTTAAGTTGATAATATGGTTGTGGATGCATACTTTTTGTGTATTAAACTGCGAATTTTGTGTACTAAGTTGTGATTTTTGTGTTTTAAATTGTGAATTGACTGCGTTAAACTGTGAATTTTCTTCTTAGACCGTGAATTGACTATATTAAGTTGTGAATTTTGTATATTAAATTATGAATTAATTGTACTAAATTGTAAATGAATTGGCATTAGGCTTTGATTATTTTATAATTTTTTTGTTTGATTTTAAAATATAAGATGAAAGAAGCATTATACACATGTATAATTTTATCTAATGTTGATTAAAGTATGTAAAATTTAAATTGTGAATATTTGTGTAAATAAACTTTGGAAGAATCACTAGCCTATAGATGTGTAGGCATACATGTAAGTTTTAAGTATATGATTGTGAATGTATAATTGTTGTGCAACAAACTATGAATTTATTAGATTAAGTTGTGAATTATGAGTACAGAAATGTGAATTGACTGTATTAAGATGTGAATTATTAATGAATTTTGTGCTAAAATATGAACGATTGATATATGAATGTTTGTATAATTTTTTTATGAATATATTTATGTTGTGTGTTGTATAAATATATAAAAATGTATTAGTTTTTATAATTATTTTGCATTAAACTCTGAATAAGTGAATTAATTAGTTTTATAAACTGTGAATATAATATTTAAGCTTTGAATCAATGGTTTTTTCATGCAGATCTAGTTTGAAAGAAATGATGATTACAACGGTGACATAGATGGTTGGTGGTGACGTGTGGTAGTTGTGAATTTTATGCATTAAACTAAAAATGGATTGTTTTAAATTGTATATTTTATATAAATTTTATGTTAAAATATGAATAAATATATGCATGAATATATTAGATTGTGTATTAGTGAATTAATATGTTTATTAAACTGCGAATATATCTTATACACGATATAACTTTTAAAAATATATACAATTTATAAAGAGGAAATTGAAATTGTCAAGCCATAATTCTATTTTTTTATATATATTTTGGTTTAAAAAATAAAAAGTATTACCAAAGAAATGTGAGAAAGAATGTTGTTTGTGAATACGACCAAAAAATACTAAATTTTAATGATAATCCAGTGGCGGTCCGATGATGTTCCGAAGACAAGTGTCAAATAGTTTGTAAAGTATGGAATGAAATTTTTTTATTAATACAATATAAATGTATGATGTGTCCAAAATACCCTTAATGAAAACATTTTAAAAAATGGTTCTTAGGGTTCTTAACCCATTCGGGTTTTCATTTGAATATATATATATATATATATATATATATATATATATATATATATATATATATATATATTAGGGGACGGTTCACTTGAGATTAAAAAAAGTAGAGATCTTGAGATTGAACTCCAACCACATATTTCTCATTTGCCGCTCTAAGCTCCAACATACCGGCAACAACGATGTATGTCTAATCATAAATGATTATACATATATGTCTAATCATAAATGATTATACATATATGTCTGTTCACAGATTGAGTAATCATATATGATTATGACATTTGGTGGCATAAGAGGTGGTGGTGGCAGAGGCGACAGTGGTATAAGTGACGAAGGTGACAGTGGTGGGGCCGACTGGTGTCAAATGTGGTGGTAGTGGTGGTGGCGATGTCAGTTGTAGTGGTAGTGATGGTAACGAAGGAGAAAGGAACGAACGACACTATATAATCATTTATGATTATAATAGGTTTGCCGCACCGATACGTCGGAGGCTAGAGCAGCAAATGTTGAATATGTGGTTGAAGTTGAATCTAATGATCTCTATTTTATTTTTAATCTCAACGTATCCTACCTCTCTCTCTCTCTCCATATATATATATATATATATATATATATATATATCTTGTACTATATTATAAAATATATTAGTAATATCTTGTATTTTAAAAGGTATAAGTTATAAAAGTTTTTGTAGAAATCAATTATGTCTGAATAATCTACTTTAATAAATGAAAATGACTTTGCCACATGTCCTTCTCTCATAAGATTAGTCACATGTCACTTTGTCATAATTTGATATATATTTATTTTCCACTTGTCATTGTCATTACTTTAATTTTCATTTTCAATATATCATTAATTTACTTTTCATAAATTAAACATACCATAATGACTATCAAATTTTAAATTTCAAATGCAATTCCAAATAAATTTACAGTTTAAACCTTTATGTTTAATATTTTTTTTATAATTATCCCGTTTAGTACACACTAAACACATAATTTTAATTAATTTATTATTTGCATGTTTTTTTCTCATAATTTTCACTTATTTCAATTTCAAATTCAAATAAAATTTATATTTAATCGTTCGTGCTTAACATTTTGTTTTAATCAACCCGTATATTATACGGGTCTCACAACTAATGACATAATATTTAACTATTATCCATTTAAAATGAAAAGAATAATTCAAACTCTCATTCAATTTGTCAAATATCATTTTGTAGTTATTTTGAATTAATTCTTTTTCCACATTTTATTTTATGAGTTTTTATATTTTATTAAATTCTACATAATATTTTAATGTAATAATTGCAATAAATGTAGTAATAAATGAATATCAATTTCATTAATGAACTTACCTTTTAATTTCAAATTTCCCAAAAATAAAGATCATTTATTTTTGTTATCTATTTAAATTAGTTGTTTAAATTTAAAAGATAAAAAAACATTTCCACTATAGTAATTCATTATTTTTCTTATTTTCTTTTAAATTTAAAGTTCTCAAATATTTTGACCTTTATATTTAATTTTTTTTTAAGTTAACCCATGTGAAATTTTTTTTAAGTTATAAAAGTTTTTGTAGAAATCAATTATGTCTAAATAATTCATTAATATCTGCCAAAAGTTTGAAGACATAAATTAGAGAAAGTAATTAAGAAATTCAATTGGGAGCAAAATGAAAATTTTAATATATTAGATTAATGTATTTAAACTAATTTCACATTTCTTAAACTAGACACAACTATTAATTAATTTACATCAAAAATATAAATATACAGTATAAATATAAGGTATAAACATAAATATTTTATTTAAAAGTTATAAATTTTTTATTAAATAATAACTAATAATAAAATCTAATAATTATTTTATTATAAGAAATTATTTGTCAAAAAAAAAACTATTTATTACCGTTGTTTTGCGCGGGCACACACCTAGTATATATATATATATATATATATATATATATATATATATATATATATATATATATATATATATATATATATATTATTGAGATGTAAATATATCTACATATTAGTCCGTGACATATATTTATGTTATGGAATATTAATGATAAAATACGTAAAATAAAATATTAGTAATACAAACAATATGATTAATAAATAAATACTATAAAAAGGACAACTAAGCATATAATATTCCTTTATAACAATGTTTTATAAATAATATGAAAAAGTTTATTGATAAAACATATATATAAAAAAGCAAAATGCCTTACTTTTACAAGCCGGTAATCATTTCCTAAAATATAAATAATTTTTATTGTTTTCTGTAAGTTTTATACAGTATGAGTCGGCATATCAATAATGCAAAAGGGTTACATAGGAAAATTGCTACTAGTCGAATGTGAATACAGTTTCCATTCGTACCACATATTAAATTTTGTAATGATTAGTTTTTATTATTTTAATAACTTAATAACTTAAATATTAATGGACGGTTGTAACGTGAGCGAAAAGTAGGGAGAATTCATTTCACCCGTACAATGAACATCTTTTAAATGTATTTTAATTCTAAGGCCGGAGGGAGTGGTGCCACCGAAACCGCACTCCCTCCCCCGTCACATAAGCGTTATGTCATTTTTTACCACTCAAGTGTGGTTTCTTGCCACACCAAGAGTGTGGTGCCACATTTTTCATTTTTTTTATCTTTTGTTTTTTTTAAGTATTTTAATTTAATAAAACTTCCTTTTTTTTAACTATTTTAATTTAATATAAATTCTATTTTAATAAAAAAAACATAAGTTTTCATTACTTGAAAATTAAAAAAAAAAGACAGTACATTGCGTTAACAAAAAAAAAAACTCACACACATGACATTTAAATAATCCTAGAAATTTAAAAAACATAAATAAAATAACTAAAGCAAACTACATAAAGTCGTTCTCCGAGAACTCGTCTTCGGGGTCATCCGGTGGATCCAAATTAAGGTTAATGTTTTGAACCCCGTAAATGTGTTCCACCAAGTCATTGCGAAGATTGTGAAATGTTTCAGTGCAACGTATCTCTGCTCTCTTGTTTATATACTCTTCGCCACCAATTTCTATTGGTTGTGTCTCTGGTATGGTTTCTTCCTCGTCGAGCGCACATATCGCTCTTCCTTCGTCTTCAATAATCATGTTATGCAATATAATACATGTATACATGATTTCTTGAAGTTTTTCCTCGCCCAAATAGGTTGTTGGTTTTTTCAATATGAACCATCGTTTCTTCAGAGCTCTAAAAGTACGCTCAACATCCTTCCTAGCTCTTTCTTGAGCTCTCTTGAGCTCTCTTGAACTTCTTTCGTCTAGAACCATGTGGAGCTGAAAACGATTTAACAAACACAGCATACTCAGGATAGATTCCATCGACCAGATAATAACCATACTTATATGGCGTTCCACGCACTTGAAAAGAAGAATCTGGTGCGGATCCATCGTATATGTTGTTAAATATTGGTGAACGGTTAAGAACGTTGATGTCGTTAATTGAACCAGGAGAACCAAAAAAAGCATGTCAAATCCACATATCTTGTGATGCAACTGCTTCAAGTATGACCATTGGGTGGCCATGATCACCTCGGGTAAATTACCCATGATATGCTGTAGGGCAATTTTCCCATGCCCAATGGAGACAATCTAAGCTTCCTAAAATTCAAGGAAACCCATGCACACTGTAACACCCCAAAATACGAGCCAAAAATTTCATTTTTGAAAACATATATTTAGCAAAACATTCGAATAAAACGTTTACTGGTCATAACATTTTATAAAGATATCACATGTCTGGAAAAACATTTCAATAACATAAAATGTCAGAGTACAAATCCCCAGGAAGGTCTCATGATGCGGAATACGAAACATGTATGTGATGGGCTGCTACCGCGCCAGCTCCTTCCCCTTCGAAGAAGAGGTACCTGAAACCAAAACTGAAAACTGTAAGCACGAAGCTTAGGGAGTTCCCCCATCGTACCGCATATTAGACAATCACATATCATACATATTGTCGGGCATTTCTGGGGAGCCCGACCTACCCGGTACGGCCATTCTGGGGTGCCGACCTACCCGTGTCAAGCCATTATGGGGTGCTGACTACCCATGTCACACCGTTCTGGGGTGCTGACTACCCTTCGGTCCTGACGACCGAACCTCGGGGACTATTTCACTCCTACTGCTACTATCACATATATCATAACATAACATATTATCAGACATATATGGGGTGCCTGAACTACCCTTCGGTCCTAACGACCGAACTCGGGGACTAGTCCCCTCCTATTACCTCTATCGCATATAACGTAAAAAGCCAGCATGCAAACATATCATCATATACTGTCAGACGTATCTGGGGTGTCTGACTACCCTTCGGTCCTAACAACCGAACTCTATTACTATCACATGTAACATATCATGCTAGCATATAACATATCAGGTAGTAGCAAACCTAGATGATATCACAAAGACAATCATCTATCATACATTTCCTACTGGTGGGCCGACATTGTGGCCTTAGACCCACCGCTACTGGAAGGTAACTCACCTTGAAGTAGCTGCTGATCTGTGTGGGAAAGGTCTGTATGTTGCTGCTGCTGCTGCCTCGGAAATCCTTCGACTGTAATTCCCACCAAACACTTAATCAATTACTGCTAACCGCCCTCAGGGTAAATTGTCCATTTACCCTTAACAAGTCATGAGTCAAGTCACAGTCAACTGCCAGTTGACCAGACTCGCCGAGTTGGCTAGCCAACTTGCCGAGTCCCTTTCCTTTAGTCTGACCATAAGTCCGTCTCTACTCGACGAGTCTTCCTTCTATACCCAAGGCCAATAGTCCTTCATCCTACTCGTCGAGTTGTATGAACAACTCACCGAGTTCATCTTCATCCGAAAAACACTCTAAGCTGTGACTCGCCGAGTTGTTCTTGAGACAAGGAGATTGCCGTGAACTCGCCGAGTCGTTGCAATGACTCGCCGAGTGACTTCATGAGTGAGTCTGGCTTCCAAACCACTGAGTCATACCCTATGACTTACCACTCCAACTCACAACACAAAAAGGGGAACAACCCGGGGACTCGCGACCCGACTCGCCGAGTCTGCCTCATGCAAAAACTATACACGCGATTTTGCTTGAATCCAGTCCATGCCATTCGTAGATCTGGGTTCCTAGGGCCTGGTTTACACGTAAAGTTTCCAACTTTACGTGTAGATAATCACCAATGAAGGTTTTAGGGCTCAAAGTGCACCAAAAGGGGTAGATCTAGGACTTTCATGCAATATGACTCCATAAAGGCAGTAGATCCAAGCTCCAGGGACTAAATCATGCCTAGATCTAAAGGCTAACAACTTATTACAACCCACCAAGCACAAACAAGCTTGAAGAATGGCTCAAAAGGGACTTTCATGAAGCTATTAGGGACTACACATCTCGATCTGATATCACTGACACTGGCACCCCGTGTCGCGCCACTATCTCCCTGATATAGATATCGGCCAACTTTTCGGCCGAGATACTCTCCGGAATCGGAATAAAATGGGCGCTCTTGGTCAACCGATCCATGATGACCCAAATAAAATCTACTCCTCGCACCGTTCGTGGAAGCTTCGTGATAAAATCCATCGTAATATCCTCCCATTTCCACAACGGGATATCCAACGGCTGCATCTTGTTGTGCGGTCTCTGATGCTCGGCCTTGACCTTCCTGCAGGTCAAACACCGCTCGACGTACCATGCCACATCCCGCTTCATGCAGGGCCACCAATAGTCCAAGCGAAGATCCCGATACATCTTCGTTGCCCATGGATGAATAGAGAATCGGGATTTGTGCGCCTCCCCCATCAAGATTTGGCGCACGCCTCCATGATACGGCACCCACACCCTACGGTGTAGTGTCAACAACCCCCGACTATCATAATCAAAGGAGATGACTTGACCCACTATTCGCTCACTCTTCCGATGCTCCTCCTTCGTAGCCTCCTGTTAAGCTTCCCGAATCTGCTCCAACAGGGGAGTCACCACAGTCATCCTCATGCAAACATCCCTGGTCGGCGCCGCCTTGCGGCTAAGCGCATCGGCCACCACATTGGCCTTCCCCGGGTGGTAAAGGAACTCGCAATCATAATCCTTCACCACGTCCAACCACCGACGCTGCCTCATGTTCAGATTCGGCTGATCCATGAGGTACCTCAAACTCTTGTGGTCCGTGTAAATGGTACAACGAACCCCGTAAAGGTAATGCCGCCAAATCTTGAGGGCGTAGACCACCACCCCTAACTCTAAATCGTGCGTCGGGTAGTTCGCCTCGTGAGGCTTCAGCTGCCTCGAGGCATAAGCAATGACATGCCCCCTCTGCATCAACACTACGCCTAAACCTGAGATCGACGCATCGCAGTATACCACAAAATCCTCCACGCCCTCGGGCAGGGCTAAGATCGACGCCTCGCACAATCTCTGCCTCAGAGTCTCGAACGCTGCCTGCTGCTCAGGCCCCCACCGAAAGACCACGACTTTCCTAGTCAACTGTGTCAGGGGTACGGCTATCTTGGAGAAATCCTGAATGAACCTCCGATAGTAGCCTGCCAATCCTAGGAAACTCCGAATCTCGGATGGAGACTTCGGAACCTCCCACCTCATCACGGCCTCCGCCTTGGCCGGGTCTACTGAAATCCCGTTCTGATTGACGAGGTGCCCAAGAAATTGCACCTCGCGCAACCAAAACTCACATTTGGAGAACTTGGCGTACAAGCTCTCCCTCCTCAGGGTCTCCAATACCTCTCTCAGATGCTCCTCACGCTCCTCCTGAGTCTTGGAATAAACCAAGATGTCATCAATGAAAATTATCATAGACTGATCCAACACAGACTGATCCAACATCGATCTGCACATGCGGTTCATGAGGTCCATGAACACGGCAGGAGCATTGGTGAGCCCAAACGGCATCACCACGAACTCATAATGGATATAACGCGTCCGAAACACGGTCTTCTGTATATCCTCCTCTCTAACCCTCATCTGATGATAGCCTGAACGCAAATCGATCTTGGAGAACCAAGATGCTCCCTGCAACTGATCAAAGAGATCATCAATCCTCGGGAGTGGGTAACGGTTCTTCACCGTTACCTTATTCAGCTTCCGATAATCTATACACATCCGATGCGACCCATCATTCTTCTTCACAAACAGGATCGGGGCTCCCCAGGGCGAACTGCTCGGACGAATAAATCCCTTGTCCAGCAGCTCCTGCAGTTGCGTAGACAACTCCTGCATCTCGGGAGGAGCCAACCAATAGGGAGCCTTGGCTATCGGAGCCGCACCAGGAACTAGGTTGATCCTGAACTCTACCTGGCGCTCCGGAGGTATTCCAGGAAGCTCCTCCGGGAACACATCAGCGTAGTCTCGTACCACTGGAACCTCGCTCACCGTCGCCTTACCCGTCTCCCGGGTATCCATAACATACGCGACATACCCCGCGCATCCCTGCTGAAGGTAGCGCTTAGCTCTCGCTGCTGAACATACTATAGGTCCACGCTATGGCCTCTCGCCGTGGATCACCAACTCTCCCCCGCTTGGGGTCCTGACCCGCACTAGCTGTTGTTCGCAATCTATCACCGCCCCATTAGGGCTCAACCAATCCATGCCTATAATCACCTTGTTCCCCCGCAACGGTATGGGAACCAAATCCACCAAATAACGCTCCTCAAATAACCTCAAAACACAATCCCTGAACACTGTTGATGCTCGCACCGATCGATCATCGGCAATCTCTACCTCTAAAGGGAAATCCAACATGCCCGAGGACTCAGTAAACCTCTTGCCAAGCGCAAGGGAAACAAATGATCGGGTGGCACCCGAGTCGAACAACACCTGAACCGGAATACCGTTCACATGGAACGATCCTAATGCATATACACAGAGCACAAATCAATAACATAACATCATAAAATAAAATAGAGAGAAAGAATCATACCCGTCACCACATCGGGTGCGGCGCGTGCCTCTTCTGCTGTCAGCTGAAATGCCCGGCTCCTCACCACTGGAGCCTCTGTCTTGCCCTGCCGGCCATCCGTAATCCGTAGGGTAGCTGGAGCTGGTGCCTTAATCGGCGCTGATGATGTCAACTGGGGGCAATTGGCCTTCTTGTGGCCCCTCTGGTTGCAGTGAAAACACATCAACTCTGATGTCTGAATCATAGGTGCAGGGGCGGTACAATCCCTGCTGAAATGCCCCGTCTTGCCGCACTTATAGCAGCCCGACGATCCCAATCTACATGCCCCCTCATGAGGCCTGCCACATTTCCTGCAGCGGCTCGGTCCTGACTAGCCTTTTGGCCTACCATCTGATCCCTTGGGCTTCTTCCCCGAAGCTCCTCCTGTCTGTCCCTCCTCAGTCTTCCTCTTCCGGACATGCTCCAGATCTATCTCTCTCTCCCTCACCCTGGCAATCATATAGTCTAAGGTAGGGCAAGCTGAAAAACTGACACGCTCTCTAATATCAGCTCGGAGCATGTCATGGTAGCGGGTCCTCCTCATGTCCTCATCACCCGCATACTGGGGCACTAATAATGCCCTCTCCTGAAACTTGGCAGTGATCTCCACCACAGTCTCCATCGTCTGTCTCATATCTAGGAACTCCCTGGCCAGCTGCTGAAGCTCGACAGCCGGCGCAAACTCTGCCCTGAACCTGGTCACGAAGTCCGACCAGGTCATAGCCTCGACAGCCGAGGCTCCCAACGAGTCACCGACGGACTCCCACCAATCCCTAGCTCGATCTCTCAAACATCCTGCTGCAAATCTCACCTTCGACCCCTCAGGGCAGAAGCTAATCGTCTGTGCAGACTCAATGTCTGCAATCCATCGTCTGGCAGCTATGGGGTCCTTCGCCCCATGAAAATCCGGCGCACCACTGCCCCGAAAGTCCTTGAAGGACAGTGTGCGGGATCCTGACTGGCCAGATGTCATGTCACTCCTGAATGCCCGGAGGCGATCCTCCATCATCTCCAATATTCCTTCCTTGATCGACCCGAAGATAATGGGGGTCGACTCAAGGATGCCTCTGGTGATCTCTGACGCGATGAACTCACGTAGCCCCTCATCTAATGGCTCGGAACCTGATCCCGAACCCGATCCCTCTCCTGTACTGCCAACTGTTGGCCTCGAACGTAGTACCACCATTCTGAAATACAAAAGAAATAACAATTGTTAGTGATACTGATACCTCTGGAGGGATCACACCTACTACAAGTTCCCTGGTCTTATCTTGGCATTCCTCGATTCGGGTACGGATCCTATGCTTTCAATAGTACGGGCCCATACTACCTTCCACATCTATTTGTACCTTCTCAAAGGACTGCCATGACTCCACCAGGTCCCTTTCACTACCGCTGATCTCTGCTACTCTTATCCTAGGCTTACCCTAGGAAACCTCTGACTCCACCCAAACCAGTCCTCAGCTGCTGAAGGCCTCTTGGTGATGCCAATTAGCTACCACCTGAATGCAATCACATGTGATGAGGCTCGAATAATCCTTCGAGTGAGGGACTCATCCCTACCACGGTTAGGACTCAAACAATAGCTACTCAATAGGGTCAAATCCAACACTCTGAGATTATTCAACCCTGGTCACATGTGACTTTAACGTATTCACCTAACAGCTAACTCCCATAACTTCAAAGCCCACATAGCACAAAGCAACAACATTTGGACATAAAGGAAACAATTTCAAGCAGCTCTATCCTCGTAGAGAAAAACTGGACTAGCATACAATGATAAACTCGTAATCTCAGGAATAACCTAAACATGCTACCCTACTGCTGTCTACTCAATTCTAGCATGCAACTTTTCATATACTGAAGCACAGAAAGCAGGCACATAAGGCATCACTCCTAGATCCTTAGTCCTATTCTAGCATGCTGTTCTACAGAAACTGATAAACATATATAAACTTGTATGGGTACATTGGGGAATACTTACTTGAGCTCGGCCGGTCGCGCACATCACACACTTTGTTCTTTCTTAAAACCCTTTTACTTAGCCTTTTTAGAAAACATTTTCTCTTTCCAAAATATTTTAATCCCTCAATTTGAGTTCAAACACCCCCGAAGGTGTGTCCGAATCCCTCAAACCAGGGCTCTGATACCAACTTGTAACACCCCAAAATACGAGCCAAAAATTTCATTTTTGAAAACATATATTTAGCAAAACATTCGAATAAAACGTTTACTGGTCATAACATTTTATAAAGATATCGCATGTCTGGAAAAACATTTCAATAACATAAAATGTCAGAGTACAAATCCCTAGGAAGGTCTCATGATGCAGAATACGAGACATGTGTGTGATGGGCTGCTACCGCGCCAGCTACTTCCCCTTCGAAGAAGAGGTACCTGAAACAAAAATTGAAAACTGTAAGCATGAAGCTTAGTGAGTTCCCCCATCGTACCGCATATCATACATATTGTCGGGCATTTATGGGGTGCCCGACCTACCCGGTACGGCTATTCTGGGGTGCCGACCTACCCGTGTCAAGCCATTCTGGGGTGCTGACTACCCATGTCACGCCGTTCTGGGGTGCTGACTATCCTTCGGTCCTGACGACCGAACCCCAGGGACTATTTCACCCCTACTGCTACTATCACATATATCATAACATAACATATTATCAGACATATCTGGGGTGCCTGAACTACCCTTCGGTCCTAACGACCGAACTCGAGGACTAGTCCCCTCCTACTACCTCTATCACATATAACGTAAAAAGCCAGCATGCAAACATATCATCATATATTGTCAGATGTATCTGGGGTGTCTGACTACCCTTTGGTCCTAACAACCGAACTCTATTACTATCACATGTAACATATCATGCTAGCATATAACATATCAGGTAGTAGCAAACCAAGATGATATCACAAAGACAATCATCTATCATACATTTCCTACTGGTGGGCCGGCATTGTGGCCTTAGACCCACCGCTACTGGAAGGTAACTCACCTCGAAGTAGCTGTTGATATGTGTGGGAAAGGTCTGTCTACTGCTGCTGCTGCTTCGGAAATCCTTCGACTGTAATTCCCACCAAACACTTAATCAATTATTGCTAACCGCCCTCAGGGTAAATTGTCCATTTACCCTTAACAAGTCATGAGTCAAGTCACAGTCAACTGCCAGTTGACCAGACTCGCCGAGTTGGCTAGCCAACTTGCCGAGTCCCTTTCCTTTAGTCTGACCATAAGTCCGTCTCTACTCGTCGAGTTAAGCGTAGACTCGATGAGTCTTCCTTCTATACCCAAGGCCAATAGTACTTCATCCTACTCGCCGAGTTGTATGAACAACTCGCCGAGTTCATCTTCATCCGAAGAACACTCTAAGCTGTGACTCGCCGAGTTGTATGAACAACTCGTCGAGTTGTTCTTGAGACAAGGAGATTGCCGTGAACTCGCCGAGTCGTTGCAATGACTCGCCGAGTGACTTCATGAGTGAGTTTGGCTTCCAACCCACTGAGTCATACCCTATGACTTACCACTCCAACTCGCAACACAAAAAGGGGGACAACCCGGGGACTCGCGACTCGACTCGCTGAGTCTGCCTCATGCAAAAACTATACACGCGATTTTGCTTGAATCCAGTCCATGCCATTCGTAGATCTGGGTTCCTAGGGCCTGGTTTATACGTAAAGTTTCCAACTTTACGTGTAGATAATCACCAATGAAGGTTTTAGGGCTCAAAGTGCACCAAAAGGGGTAGATCTAGGACTTTCATGCAATATGACTCCATAAAGGCAGTAGATCCAAGCTCCAGTGACTAAATCATGCCTAGATCTAAAGGCTAACAACTTATTACAACCCACCAAGCATAAACAAGCTTGAAGAATGGCTCAAAAGGGACTTTCATGAAGCTATTAGGGACTACAAGCTTGAAAACAGAGGGGAACGAGCTATACCTCAAGGAAAACGTTGAGATGTCATAAAAATGCTTGGCCTCCTTCTCCTCTTCTTGATCTACTCCTCTTTCTCGTCAAAAAAACTTCAAGAACACACCCAAAACACTTCAATCTCACAAGGAAAAGGGCAAAGACGATGTTGGGAGCTCTGAGGGTGAATGGGGGCGAGGTTGGGGGGGGGGGGGAATGAGTGTTTAAATAGGGTGCAAACCCTTGAAATTTAGGGTTTCAATAGACAGCGGTGACTCGCCGAGTCCAGAATATGGACTCGCCGAGTCGCCAACTTAAACGTGCCCCCGGACCGCGTCCCTACTCGGCGAGTCCAAGGCTAAAATGACAATTACTAGGATAAATTTTACGTACCAGGAACCAGGTGCTACACACACTAGCATGATGAGTTTGCAATTGCAGGATGCCATTACGTGTAGGCTTACGTAAATATTTTGGACCATAAAACTGAATCACATTTTTGCAGAAAAAATGGAGACTGTCTCGTGCTATCCTAGCAGACATCCTAAAACTTTCGTCTAACGCATCAGGCGGAATGCCATATGCTAACTGATGAAGTGCGGCCGTGCATTTTTGCAAGGGAGTGAAACCGAGTGTACCTCTAACATTGTAGCGTTGTTGGAAAAAATTGCACTCCCTCGTTACATCTTCAACTATACGTTCGAACAAACCTTTGAGCATTCTGAAGCTCCTACGAAAATAATACCATTGGTAAGTGGCATTCTTTGCAAAATAGTCTTGCACCAAACGTTGGTTGGATTCTTCACGATTTCTGTAAATATATCTTCGTGTTCTCTGTTGAGAACTTGCAGCTGCGTTGTTACATACAATGTTGTATGTTTGTTCCGCCATTTGAACACATGCAATAGCGGTATCAAAAATAGTCTGAAATTCTTCAGAAGATGAAGAAGATGACATTTTTGAGAGAGTGGTGATTTTTTTTAAAAAAAATTGAGAGAGAGAGGAGATTGTATTGTGAAAAAAAATTAAGTTGATGTGTATATATATATGAAAGAAAAAGCAAAAGAAAAAAAAAATTAAATGCTCAACGGCTCAATCCTTCCCATATTGCCTCAACCAATCAGAACACACGGCTTTGGAGGACCGCACTGCGACCAAGACCGCGGTTTGGGGGCAGTGTTCCCGTCCTATGTGGCACGAAGTGCGGTCTTGGACCGCACCCACACCGACGAGCCTAAATCACTTTTTTGTTACTCAAACACTTTTTCTAGGTACAAAATTTACATCTAAATATCAATTTTCCAAACCATTTTATTATGCAATAGTTTTTTTTTTCAATTTGTGACAGCATAAAAGGTGAACATTATTTTAGAAAGACTAAGCTGCACAAATGATCCATGTGATTTGTTGAAAATTGTCACTTTGGTCCAAAAAGATTTGGACTAGCATGTCTAAAATTTTCATTTTGTTGCGAGTTTGGTCAATTTACTCTAAACTTTTGTGTAATGACGATTTTACCTTTGTATTTTGCTTTTTCAATTTTATTTATTTGTTTATATATTTTTATGATTAAAAAAAATAATAAAATATTTTCTCTCTGTCTCTTAAAACCCCAAAGAACACTAAATGAGTGGAACACCACCATCGATGGCAGCACCATCATCTTCGATCGCATCGATGAAATCTATAGCCAACCATCATCTCTTACGTTTTCTCCCCCACAAATCCTTAAAACAATCTGATTTAAAAAATCAACTCAAGTCGATGGTGATGACTAATAAGGGAGGAGCGAGGAGATGTAGTTGGCAGTGAAGATGAAGGTGGTCGGAGAAGATGATCGAACGCCAAAAACCTAAAATTTGTATACAAAATCAACAACTTCGATGTTGTTGGATGTCGTCGTCGGAGATAGACGAAGTTATCACCGCCTCCACAAACTTTTGCAAACCTAGATCCGGTGACGAACAGATCCGCTGGTGCAGAATATGATGGGTTTTAGGCTGTGATGGAGAGATAAGGGTGGAGAAGATGAAAATGGTGTTTCCACCTTTTTTAGTGCTTCCACCTTGACGACGTTCTCAATTTGGCTGGAAATCCATTTTAATGGCTAGTTGAAGCCGATTGGGTTTTCTATTATGGTTGTTGATCTTTCTTAAAATCGAATTTCAAGGGGGGAACCAAATGTTGTCCAGTGGATCTTGTCAAATGGGTGTTGTGAGCTTCAATAATTTTATGTAAAAAGAAAAAAAGTTTCTTGGTGTTTTGTGATCTATCAAATATGTTTCTTTCATTTTCGTGATTCCTCTAGTTTAATAGGAATTAATAAGCCAACATTTAAACATAATAGATCGATGATGTTTCTTGATCTATCCCACACATACAAATCGATTACAGATTTGTTTTCTGGGTTTTTTAGTTCCAGAAACAATTTTGAAGAACATATGATTTCATATTCATTTTCTAGGTTTTTTGGAGTTTCAGATTTGATTTTAGGATTTTTTATTGTTTAGTTCCAGAAATGTTTCAGATTTATGAGTATGTTTTTTTCGTATGTGTTTGTATGTGTGTGTGTTTTTTAAGAACTTTAGAAATTGTTTGGATTGTGTTTGTGGTGGTGACGAGAGAGAGAGAGAGAGGTCCAAATCATCTTCGATGGTGGTATGGAAGAACTATAGGGTTCTTTAATGTTGACGTCATCGTGTTGGACGTCATCGGAGTCCCAGCAGACGGTTGTAGAAGGTTGGTGGATTTTGTTGGAGGAGGTCATATGAAAAGGTCCAAATCATCTTCGATGGCGGTATGGAAGAAATACCACCTAGGAGAAGGTCATATGGCGGTGGAAGAATCAGGAAGAGATTAAAACGGTTGGGATGAAGGGGTAAGAGGAAGTTGATGAGTATCTGGAGCAAGGGTGCATCATGGGTGGACAACATGTCACAAGCTCCACTACCAGCAAAAGTAACACAATGTAACATCCATAAAAATCATGCCAAATTTGAACTTTTTAAAACACTTAAAGACCATTAAGTTATTACAATTTGTTTTCAAAATAGTATCATATCACAGTTCCCAGAAATCACAATCATAAATTGAGGAAGTGTACGGTCACGCCTTCGCCTTCCCGCGATCATCTAAAGTACCTGAGACAATAATCGATAAATGTAAGCTCGAAGGCTTAGTGAGTTATCCCCAAAATACCAACACCATACATATATAACCATATCATATAAACATATAAGCAAACAACATGCAAAATGAGTGTTCAGCCTGATTGGACCGCCTCGCAGGCTTCAGCCTATCTGGACCGCTCTCCGAGCCTTCGACACATCTGGACCACCTCGCAGGGCCTACAACCTATTCGGACCGCTCACTGGGCCTTCGGCCTAACTGAACCCCTTTGCAGGGCCTTCAGTCTATCCGGATCGCCCTGGTATGTTGGCCTTCAGCACAAAGAAGGATCACCTCAACCCAACCCCCAATCAACAAACATGTGCACATACATATCATACACTAGCATATATAACAGTCAAACCGATCTAACATATCGCTAATCATAACAACATCCCATTACCAGGATATAGACCTAACCGGTCACTAACATAGCATCATCCTATATACCAGGATACCGACCTAACCAGGTCACTAAGCATATCTCCATCCTAACTACAAGGATGTAAATCAATAAGCATATCATGCGATAAACTCGAATGCAAATCCGATAAGGGCCGACATTGGTGCCTTAGACCCATTTGATATAGTGAGGATAACTCACCACATAATTGCCGCACTGAAGTGATAAGCTCAACTCTCAGATCACCTCCACAAACTCGACCACCTGTATTCATCATAGAACCATATCCATAAATTTCCAGTTTTCCAAAATGCCCTAGAAGTCAATTAGTCAACCCTTGGTCAAAGTCCAAGTCAATGGTCAAGGTAAACAGTGCATGTTGACCCGAATCGTCGAGTCCTTCCTGAACTCGAGAAGTCGTGAAATCCCCCATCGACTCGTCGATTTTCCCTGAAAGTCACCGAGTTCATGCATGTTCAAAAGTTGGGAAAACCCTAGCTGACTCGTCGAGTCTTCCTACGGACTCGCCGAGTCCATGTAGAACCTTTCACGACAATCTTCATCGGACTTGCCAAGTTGACCATGCAACTCGTCAATTCCTTTCAGTCCTTTCTCCATTCAGATGCTTTTTAAGCTATTCCAAAGCTCCATAACGTAGATCTAAGCTCCTAAGGCATACTTTTTCTGTAAAGTTGCAAACTTTACGTATATGTAAGGTGTAAATGGCCAAAATCAAACTAGACAATAGGTTCTAAGTGAGGATAAGGCATTATCTTGCTAAAGGCTAGAACTTTATGACCATAAGAACAAAAATGAGTCTAAATCTGAAGTTGCTACTTCAGATCATGAGCATTACCCGAAATTAGCACCAAACAAGCTAAAATGGCCCTAATCTTAACATAAAGAGATCTAAGTATGAATAGGTCAAGTTACAATCTTTTTACCTCAGGCTAGCTCCCAAAACAACGTAGATGGCAGATCCACTTCCTCTTATTCAATACAAGCCTCTAAATCTTTGAGGTCTCTTAATGAAAGCACCAAAAAACACTTTAGTTCCTCACACACTCAAGAATGGAGTCTAAATCGATTAAGGTTTCCTTTTAGCCGTCAACTAGAGATAAGGAGGTTGAAAGAAAGGACTTAAGGTCCTTTAGATAGGGTGCAAACCCCGAAATTAGGGTTTTCTCATTCCTGCTCCAACTCATCGAGTCTGTCCTTCAACTCACCGAGTTGGCCACTTAAGTTTGCGGTCCAATCACGTTACTACTCAACGAGTCAGGGCATCCAACTCGTCGAGTAGACTTTTCAATATGAAAGATTAAGACTGAAATTAATACCTGAGAGTCAGGGCGTTACACACAGGTTGAGTAAACAAACCCGATGAACAGTACCTTTGGGTTACAGGGGCAAACTGTATTTTCAAAAAAGAAGTGGGCCAATTATGCCAAAACCTTAGAAACTTTACTGTTCTGAAGGATGACATTCTTATATATATATATATATATATATATATATATATATATATATATATATATCATACATACTTATAAAGCTAACATTTTTTCTTGAATCTCATGCATTTGAAACCCTCTTTTTTTAACTAATGCAACTCAAAAGTTTTCTTAATTATGATTTAACACTCAAAAGTTTTATAACTTATATTATGTTTAATTAGCATTTAGTAAAAAGTTTACTATTAAAACCCAATCTTTTAGGAATACATGCATACAAATCATATACAAATTTCAGAAAGAAAACAAACTTAAAGGGTTTTGTGTTGGGTTGAGGTCTTATGACCACTTTTGGAGATGTGCTATTATATTAGAGCTTTTAATTTGTTAGTATGTTATACTAATTCGTTTTTGTATTTTCTTCGTTTTTGGATTATTGTAATACAATCATTGTATATTGTGGTTTAATCGTTAATATACTGATCATATGTTATATATGGTGATGTCGAAAATATTTAATTAAATATTTTAAATATGTTTTTTTTTGTTTTGTAATTGTACCGTTTCAAAAAAATAATTAATTAAAACTCATACATATGTTATACTTTTCATCTCTCTCCCTCTCTCTCTCTCTCTCTCTATATATATATATATATATATATATATATATATATATATATATATATATATATATATATATATATGGGAAAAGTGAATATACCCTTAAGGGTAGATAAGCTTAGGTACCCAAAGCCAATATAATACGTCGTTTTGTTTTATATATTCATTATAATGTTCTTAAATTTCAACCCCTAACTTGATTTACTTTTAAAATTTTCGAAATTTCACTATTATTTTCCTCTTACATCACATTTTTATGCCAAACGCCTACTAGGCTATATATATTACAGTTGAAAATGAAATGTAACGACCCGTCTCCGGTATGATGATTCCATAGTATTTAATTAGAAGTTTGCAAGAGGGACTCGGCGAGTTCATAGCCTGACTCGCCGAGTAGGGACGGGATTTCGAGCACGTGTTAGTCGGTGACTCAGCAAGTCCATATTCGGGACTCGGCGAGTCTGCCTGCCTGGAAGAAACCCTAAATCCCCAGGTTGTTCACTATTTAAACCACCTTATAGCCCCCAATCTCGCCTCCTTCACCCTCAGAAAGCTGTGAGAAAACCCTAATCCATCCTTGAGTGATCTAAGTGTTCTTGTGTTAAATTTTGAAGGCTTGAAGAAGGAGAAGAAGAAAGGAGCAAGGAGAAGAGGTGTAGAGCAAAGATCCAAGGGCAAATCAGAGTTCTTTGAGGTATTCTTCGGATTCCATCCTGTTTTATGCTTTTAACCTCCATTAGAACTCTTCTAGATCTAGTTTCATGCTTTCCTCAAGCCTTATGATTGTATGAATACCCTATTATGTCGAGATATCCTTAGATCTGTTCATTTAGGAGTTGTAGAGCCCAGATCTATTGCCTTTTTGAAGTTACCTTGCATGAAAACCCTAGATCTAGCCTTTATTATGCTTTTTGAGCTATTTTAGCTTCATGGACGCATATGGGCACGTAAAGATGGAATCTTTACGTGCTAATCGAGTTAAGGGAGTCCAGATCTATAAGTTTTATACACTGGATTCAAGCAGAATCGAGTTTTGGGTTGCTGCATGCAAGCGACTCGGCGAGTCGGAAGAACGACTCGGCGAGTCGAGTCGCGAGTCCCCGTTTTTCCCCTTTTGAGTGATGACGAGTGGAAGCCTGTGAGTAGTAGAGTGGACTCAGTGAGTTGGAGAACAGACTCAGTAATGGAGGGACTCGACGAGTTGTTCATACAACTCGGCGAGTCCAAGGCAATCTTCTTAAGCTCAAGAACAACTCGTCGAGTTGTTCATATGACTCGGCGAGTCGGATGAAAATTGTCTGAGTTCTTGGATCGAGAGGGTACTCGTCGAGTCGATGCCATACTCGACGAGTAGCCACGAGTAGGGTTGAGAAGTGAGATTAGAGACTCGGCGAGTTGGCGGCCCAACTCGGCGAGTCAGGTCAACTGTGGGTTGACTTTGACCGAGAGAGTTGACTTTGACCAAGGGTAAAAGAGTCATTTTACCCCAGTGCAGTGTTTAGTATTTGATTAAGTGTGTTTATGGACTTGTAGCCGGGGAGATACCGGAGCAGCAGCAGTTAGCTTCCAGAGTCATTCACATAGCAGCCAGTTCACGAGGTGAGTCTCCTTTCAGTAGGAACGGGTCTACGGCCACAATGCCGGCCCGTTTAGTTAGCAGTAGTCCCGGACTTTGGTCCGATGCAGTAGCTAGAGTGTTTGATGTCTTTGTGATTCAAGCATGTTTGTGTTATGTGTTCCGGACTCTGTTCCGATGCAGTGTGCAGTATATGCGATTATAATAGTTGATATGTGTTATTCTATGCCATGATCAGCCAGTTCCGGACTTCGGTCCGATGCAGGGGACAAGGTCCCAGTCAGTTCCGGATTTCGGTCCGATGCAGCTAGTTCCGGACTTCGGTCCGATGCAGTCAGTTCCAGACTTCGGTCCGATGCAGTCAGTTCCGGACTCTGGTCCGATGCAGGGGATAAGGTCCCAGTCAGTAACGGACTTCGGTCCGATGCAGCTAGTTCCAGACTTCGGTCTGATGCAGTGGGCAAGGCCCAATATGTGCTTTATATGTATTGAATGGTATGTGGTAGTTTGGGGGAGCTCACTAAGCTTCGTGCTTACAGTTTCAGTTTTGGTTTCAGGTACTTCCGCAAGCAAAGGGAAGAGCTCGGGATGATGGCATCGCACACACCACAGCTTCAGTCTTGTCCTGGGAGTTGATTTAGTTTTCTTGATATGTTTGGATAACAGTTGTGATACAGTTTTTCCCACAGTATTTTATTATGATTTTCGAAACACGCGGCATATGGTTTTATTATGTGATACTCAGTCTCGTGGTTTTGTTATAATAAAAATCGAAATTTTTGGGTGGTATTTTTGGGTTGTTTCATGAAAATTATGTAAAAGGAAGATAAACGTAAAATTTATAAAAATCTTGAAATTAAATCAAGTTAGAAGTTGAATTAGAATAGCATTGGACAATTACAATGTGTATATATGATACAAAACGACGTAATATGATGAGTTTGGGTACCTAAGCTTATATACCCTTAAGGGTATATTCACTTTTCCCATATATATATATATATATATATATATATATATATATATATATATATATATATATATATATATTGATGTGCACTAAAGTACCCACTAATTTTAATATTTATAACCTAACAAACTTAGACTAACTATGCACTTATAGGCAGTGTACCTAGTCAGATTACAGTATAGCTTGGGTAAGTCGGGTGTCGATCACAGGGACGGTGTTATTAATTTATATATTCACTATTAAATTAATCTAATTATTAATAAGCTAAAAAGGGTTTGTATCTAATTTTGCAAGTTTAGATGAACTTAATTCTTTAACAAAACTCAATCAATAAACAAAATACTTTTGTTAGTTCGAATCCACTTTCACTCAATGGTTATACATTAGTCAAAACTATTACAGTTGGTTACCAATTTAAGAAGTATTAGCAGTTTAGTTTTAAACCTACTAATTATTAATCAATTCATGTAAATCTATGTACGGTCACACAATGGTTAACACAGAATCAATTATTAAGTAAGATTGGAGCTATGAAGATTGATTAATCAAAACACAATTACAGTCATAATATGAGTTCTCTAACGCAACTTAATTCAATGATTCAATTACTTATTCTAAGATTGGTTTGATCTTAGCTCTAATAAACTAGTGTTCACTTTGTTATTAGGTATTCATATTCATGCAGATTTGTGTTCACTAACTACACAGAACAAGAATTTAAAGCAGTTAAATCATTAACTAAACATGCTAGGTAAAATCAATCAACACAAGCATATAACCAACAAATAAAGTCAAATCTAATGCATTCAAACCATGAGTTCCAGCTTCATCTAGCTAACAGAAGCAGCTAGATTTAGTTGTTCATATTAACAACTAAACAATCAAAAGCTATAATCAAACACATGTTTAATGTACCAAGTTTATAAAGCAAATTATGAACTTCCTCTTCTTTGGTGTTGAAAACCACTTCCAGATCTATTTTTTCCTCTGAAATTCGCCTTCTGGAATCCCTTTCTTCTGCCCAAAAGTCCCCCTATCGTAATGACCAAGAGTGCATAAATATCCTGAAAAATCCCGCGCCACATCGTGGCTATCTCTGCCACGTCGTGGTTTCCAAGTTATCTGTATCGGGCAAGGACTCCTTCTTCACGTGATCTTTATCTTCTAGAATACTCATGCCACGTCGTGGTTGTCTCTGCCACGTCGTGGTTTTAGTAATTTCCGTGGATTTCTTCATCTTTTGTGCTTCAAGTCTCCAATGTTCCATATATTGTCACTTTTGGTCCCTCTCTTCGAAAATACTTCTAATTGACTGCAAATAACAATTTAAAGTCATAAGTATCATTATTCTAAACATATTACCAACTTATTAATAAAAATGTCAATGAATATTGCCTAAAAATAGGTATAAATATGGCAATATCATATATATATATATATATATATATATATATGTCATAAGTATCACACCCCCAAACCGGAATGGCAGAAACGTTCAGGGGCGGAGGACATCATGTACAATATCACAACAATTGTATAATAGGAATCAAAGCAAACACAACCATTACATTGATAAGGTAACGTATTTACATCTATTAAATATATATTTTGTAAGACATCAAAATGTATAGCAAAAGTGTAAACGACGTGACTCTTGAAACCTCCGTCTTCTCAAAATGTAGCGGGTGTACATGTCTTATCTGTTCCCTGAGAATACAAGTGATTTTGAAAGTGTATCAACATTTATGCTGGTGAGTTCATAAGTATGTTTTAGTGATGGAAAACTTGTCTTTGAACGTTGAAAATGCTAGTGTGTTTCTCAATAAAATCCAATATTTTCTATAGTGAATGTAATGTAGTCATGTAGGTTCTTTGTCTTTGTATATTGTATTAGTGTAATCCATGTTAGAAAATAGCGTATTGTATCTGTATTTGTATGAAAACCTTTGTATGTATATCTGGATACCACCAGTTGTAGTGAAAGTAGTATATTGTATTAGCATTTGAATTAAACCTTAGTATTAATGCATGGAATCACTGGTTGTAGAGTAAAGTAGTGTACCATAGTAGTGTTTGCATGAAAACCATGTATGAATGCCTGGTTATTACCAGCTGTAGTGTAAAGTAGTGTACAATAGTTTTATTAATGAAAATAAAACCATTGAAGTAGTGTTAACTATGTAAACAAAATGTTTTAGTTATATTGTTGTGAATTTCATATAACCATGCTAATATGACCTAGTGGCCTCTACGTCATTCTTCAGGCGTCGGTAATATGACATTTGCCACCCCAAGGCATGCCTGCCTAATTGTAGCTAGCAGTTTGAGTGTGGGATTGTCAGTTCCGTATAGATCTATACACAAACCTCACGCTCTCCATCCGGGAGACTGTGGTTTTAATTTATAGGACTTGAACCTATACCCTTGTGGGTACCCGAAGTAGTGCCTCACAACCCTGTATTAACTTGTTTACATGTAGTGTTATAGTATTCTCTTGTAATTGAAACTGTATGTATTATCTTGTAGTGTAAAATAAATACACTTAAATAATTATTTTAATAGTGTATCATTGTAATAGTGAAATAGAGTAGTCTTTCCCAAACTATATCTATTATAGTTTTGATTGTACGTCCCTGTTTAGTGTAGTGTACTTAGTAAAATAGTGTAACGAATCCCAACTATACCGACTATAGTATAAATGTATGTTTCGTAGTGAAATAAGAATATCTACGATTTAATTGTATAAGTAATTACCCTTATGCTCAGCATAGTACAAAAGGGTTAAAATATATAAAGTATTTTTAGGAAGTGTAGCGAAAGCTCATTTTGAAACAATTGCAAAGGTATTAAAAATATTTGTACAAACACAATAGTCCTTGTGTTTTACTTGTATCCCCCCTAAAAATATTAAAAACGTTTAAAATATAGGGGTATGAACTCACCTCGTATGCGTGTTAATCGGAATTAGCGAGTTGTAGATATGATCCCCCAGGTAAGCGTACATGCTAATGACGTTACCCTAAAATAATTATATTCGACGTCGTATTTAAATTAATAAGAATATTAATTTAAATTGGGGTTAAATAATTAATTAAGTAAAAAGGGGACTTACAAAATTAAATTGGAATAGTTTGGAAATGTGGAATGGAGTTTTCGGATGGGAATAGGGCTTTACGGTTGGAAGTAATGAGTTCACAGTTGGCTCATATGAACTTATGAAGATTTGAAGACCACTTGATGATTTGAAGATTACTTTGAATGTTCTTGATGGAAATTATGAAGTTTTGAAGGAATAGGGGCGTAAACACTTGAAGATTGAGAGAAGAAGGAACTGTTCACGGTTGAAGATTAAGAGAGTTTTGGGGTAGTTCACGGATTGAGAGTGCGAGAAATGAAAGTTTTTTCGCCTAGAACACTTATATATAAGGGGTGTTTACAGATTAAGCTTCTAGAAGAGGGGTGTTTATGGATTTGAGTAAATAGAATAAGGGTTTACAGCTTGAACTTCACCCCTTTAGGGGTTTACGGATTTGATTCCACCTTTAAGGTGTTCACGGTTTGGGTTTACACCCCTTTAGGGTGTCCACGGTTTTGTTTTCACCATAAAGCAATGTGTTTACGTTTTGGGCAAACTTCAAATCCGATAACACATTTCAATCCCTTTAAACTTTATATTAATTCATGTATAACCCCTTAATTTATACTAGTGTAAGTTTAATTTGCTTTAGTATCATTCTATGTTAAATATGAAGTTTATACTACCCTATTTCAACATGGTTTTCCCATAATCTTGCATATATGTTAAATAAACATACTTGTAATTTAGAGTTTTATTAACAGGAAATAACGAGTTGTCACACACACACACACACACAGACGCACACACACACACACAGACACACACACACACATATATATATATATATATATATATAATAAATAAAGGTCAAAACACTTCAACCAAAATTCATTTAAAATATAATATTTCAAATGTTTTTTTAATAATGATTGTAAAAATTTCAATATGTGTTACTTAATTGTTTGATTAATAAAAATATTAATGTTTTGAAACTCCTAACTCTTAAACTTATATTATTTAATTTGTTAGTTAACTAAAATATTTTTCCTACATCAAGACAACATTTTTATGTTTGATTACTCATATTTGTTTATGTAATTAGAAAACAAGGTGTACATAGAATGATTACTTCAATTTCACATAGGAATCGATACCACTAGATAGGTATGTTGTATTTAACCGGTGGTAGGAGATCCACATACCATTTTTAATTATTTATATTAATGCTTAGTAATATCTATATTATTTTCCTATTAGTTTATAACCCGTGGGAACCACGGTTACAAAATTAATTAAACTTTTATAGTAAAAATTCAAAATTATCTATCAGTTATTTTAAATAAATTATTTTAATAAATTATTAATTAAGAGTTTTTTTAGTTATATAAAATTATAATCATTTTTTAAAATAAATATGTGAAATTATATAACTTTATAATTTGTATTAATTTTATTTTAGTTTATATTCTAGTGTTATTAATTTAATGTAATTAAACTGGAAAATTTAAATTTTGAAATAGAGAATCAATAGGTTGACAAGTGACATGTATTAATTAGGAGGCATAATAGGGTGACATATGGCAAGAGAAGAATACAATATGCATTAAATAGGATGGTTAGTAGTATGACACATGTCAAAAGGAGAATAAAACTATTGTTTTATTAGAATAGGGATTCATCTTAATTTTTAGGTACAAATTAAGGAAAAGGATTCTCGGCTCACCAGCATAAAGTCAAACGTACGCCTTGCAAATTATGTAATTAAAATTAATTATCATATTTACAAATTAACTTATTTTAAAACTCTTGATGACATTTATGTATAATGATATATTTTGTATGACTTCATTCTTAATTTCAATGTTTAATATTTGAAAGTTCATATATGAAACCTTAGATGTTTGGTATAATATAAATAGTGTAATACAAAGTTTATTAGTTCAATATTTTTTATTAATAGCTCATTCAAAACAACTTATTTCTTATTTTATCCAAAGAATATTATATGACATAAGAAAAGTAGATTATATTAATGTTATACAAAACTTATAATATATATTGAATATTATAAAAAAATAAAGTTTATAAGGTATGAACTATATTAGATAGTATCAAAATATAAGTTGATGGATTTTTATGTTATTTGATAATTCGGTTAATGCCCAAAACATGACTAAAAACGTAAATTTCAACATATTTCTATTTTTTCTCATAATTATTTTAACCACTTAAATGCATTCTTGTGCAACGCGCGAGTTACGCCTAGCATATATATATATATATATATATATATATATATATATATATAGCATTTATATATACCTAATATTAGGTATAGAACTATCAAAAAACTAAATAGTATCAACTAAATGTAATCAAATCTCTCTACCATCTTTCTTGTATCCTCTATTAGACTAGATGATAGGATTTGTATATATTTTTATGGAGTTTTAAATATTTAATTTTGCACCACAAACCATGTATAAGAATACATTATCAACTACCTATAAGCCTTCATATTCAAATTTAATATAGAAAATTATAGTGGAGGATTGAAATTGTTCATTAAGCACTCAATAAACTTCTTCCCATAACACATCAAAAAGAACCATGCAAGTGTCCATATGGTAGGTGTCAAAGAAAGTTATGAAGCCTTCTAGAGGTCTAATATAAACAACACATTCGAAATACATAGATGTTGAGAATAAATTATTAAATCACAAATAATATGAGCTCAAAAGCAATAGGAAGAAGCTAACAATGAAAAAAAAATTGTTTTTTTAATCAAAATGAAGTCAAATTTAATGGTTCTATACCTAATATTACATACATGACAGCCATATATATATCATTACCTATATGTAAGAGATTTATGCTTTTGTCCACGTCGATGAGTTGTTTCTCTCCCTGCTTATCTCCCCAATAGAATAGAAAGACTGGAGTCAGCGATTTTTAATGTATACAACTGTGAGCAGCTTGGGTGCCTGTGTCACCAATGCGCTTGCTTGCTTACCATTATCTTCCAATTAGAGAGTTGTTGTCGCCCATAGCTTCCATCATACTCTTTTGATCATTAACAAAAGACTTGACGAGGGGTTTTCCTCCTAGATTTGCTACCTCCTGGTTTATAGCCTTACCAGATGCTTTAATGTATGCTATGTTCTTCCGTTATGCCCAACATCATCCTACATTCCTAATGTTAGATGCTTGGAGGACTGCATCACTTGCATGTTTGTCATCCTTGCATTAAAGCAACATACTTCAAATGCGTGTTTGCTTAATTGCTTCTCTACCAACGTTTCCCCTAAAGTTGTTTGTCGCCTCAATTAACCATCTTAAGCTGAGTTACTCTCTCTTTTCTCACGCTCCTTCTCTTTGGCGCCACCTCCTGCTTCATTTTGCATCCCAGATCGATGCCTCATATTTCTATTTTATCTATATCCTTAAGAGAGTAAGCACATTGCTTTATAAAAACTTTTTGTTCTCCTCCTCTTTCTTTTTTTTGGAAGGAACCACTTAGATTTCCACATCGCCTCCTTACGTTCCTCCGGAACAGCTGACGTTGTGGGTGGACGTCCCTGATTCAGCCATCGATGACGTTTCCGGTCCATGTAATATGTTTTTATCATTTTAATTCTTATTTGTAGCAAAAATGATCAATTGAAATTAACTCAATACAACACTATAACCATTTGTTTTTGTTTTTGTTTTCCTGGGTTTTAAATGTAGGGTTATAGCTCTAATTTTGTACTCTTGAAATTGATTTTGGATTCTTTTTCTTTGTATAGGTTTTCAAATTAATGGTGAATGATCAATAAAAGATCTCTCCTAATTTAGTTTTGCTCCTCTTTGTCTCTCCTTGTATGATACAGATCATGTCTTCCCTTCTTCCCAGTTCTTTCTCTCCTACAAATCACAGGTATGCTTCTGGTTTCTCTAATGTTACTTACTGTTGGTCTCACTCTCACTCTACTTTATAAAAATCGATGACAATGATGTAAAGAGGGTTTAATCGAAGGGTAATAATGTAAAAAGAAGAGGATATATATATATATATATATATATATATAATACCATGAGTTTTCTTTGCGAACTCATTTCCATATGTGATTTGTAACAATTTTATCTCTCGTAAATGTTTATCTCCAACGTTTTTAGCTATTTTTTTAAATGTAAAATAAAACCACTCTTATGAATACATGATGTATTTTTTTTACTATTCTTTTTTTTTTTTTGAACCGGAAAATATATTAAAATAAGGCTAAAAAACTAGCAAGAAGCTAGACGAGCAAAGTACAAATACAAGGAAAACACGAAAAAAATTAAATGTCACGGAAAGGGTTAACGCACGAATCATTCCACTTCACTATCCCACCATATTTACTTCTATATTTAACCCAAAGGAACACCATTGATTTTACCATGTCCCTCGCCTTTGTTGGAGAAATATGCCGATTATTGAAGACTCTGTCATTTCTAGCCTTCCAAATACTCCAAAGTGTCACGTAGCATATGACTAGTAACAATCGCCTTTTTTTGGGCAGTTTCCCCAACCTGCTGCAAAATCAAAAACCTCCACCATCGATTTAAATTGAATTGCAAAAATACCACACCATTTGAAAACCCACTCCATCACAATCCTTGCGAAAAAAACATTTAGCAAGGATGTGGTTGACACATTCCTCCTCATGATCACAATACCCACAAGCTATGGAGTCCAATTGAACCCCCTCTTTTGAAGTGTTGTTGCAGCTGGAACTCTACCCATTCTAGCCTTCCATATAAAGCACATTACTTTATTTGGAACTTTTTTCACCCATTCAATTTTTTCCAGATTGATCGGGGTGAGTTGGTCAATTTTCTTCTTCAATATATTGATCGAGTATATCCCATCAGAAGATAAACTACATCTCCATACTGCATTGTTTCCAATTTCTATTTTCACTATGACATCAGAAAGAGGAATTCTAAGTTTTAACATTTCCTTTTTTACCCTTGCCATGCTTTTCCATAAACTTAGGATTTTCATATTAGCAAAATAATCCGAGGACTTAGAATTTAGGTTATGAATGCTTGAAATAACCTGACTCCATAAGAGAGATGGATCAGATCGTAACCGCCACCACCACTTAACGATTAAGGCAATGTTGAGTACTTTAATCGAACCCACACCTATTCCTCCTTCATCTTTTGCTGCTATTATTTTATCCCACGAGACCCTCTAATTGTTGAGGCTCCATCTAATCTGCCCCAAAGAAAATCTCTGTGAATTTTTTCCAGTTGGTCTAACACCTCAGTAGGTACAACAAAAAGAGAAAGAAAGTAGGTGGGAAGATTACCAAGTACGACCGTAATTAGCGTGAGCCTGCCCCCGTACGACAGTGTTTTCGATTTCCACACCGTGAGTTTCGCCATGAATTTATCAGTAATAGGCTTCCAGTTCTTCTTCAGTTTCATATTAGCACCCACAGGAACCCCGAGGTATGTGAAAGGTAGGCAAGATGGTTCACAACCAAGGGGTCTAGCCCAAGAAGTCGTCTCAGTTAACGTTGTTCTTACGCCAAAGACTCTGGATTTGTGGAAGTTCATATTTAGTCTTGAGGAGATATGGAAACAACGTAGTATCCTCGCAAGGCTCTTAATGTTCCTGTCCATCCACTCCCCCATAAATAGAGCATCATCAACATACAATAGATGTGAAATGATCGGCCCATTATTAGGGAGTTGCACACCTTTAAATATGCCTTTATTGCATGTTGTTTTTAACGCCACACTTAGTCCTTCCATGGAAATGAGGAATAGAAAAGGTGAAAGCGGATCCCCTTGTCTGATACCTTTTTCCAATGAGAGTTCTCGTGTAGGAACGCCATTGATAAGTACGAAATACCTGGATGATGTCAAACAACCTTTGATCCACATCCTCTATTTGTCCCTAAAACCCATTTGACAGAGATTTGAGTCTAAATATTTCCAGTTTAACGATTCAAATGCTTTTTCGAAATCAACTTTGAACAGAAAAACCTTTCTCTTGGTCTTTTTCGCCCAAGAACAAATTTCATTCACGATCAATGGTCCATCCAATATGTACATACCTTCAACGTAAGCTAATTGTACACATCAATGCAAACACCCACAACCCTTTTTAGACGAGAGGCAAGGATTTTGGAAATAATTTTATACAAGCATCCAATTAGACTAATCGGGCGAAAATCACTGAAGCTGATAAGATATTTAATTTTAGGGATGAGGGAGATAAATGAGGAACTGCATGCCGGGTCTAGCCTGCCATAACATTCAAAATGCTTAACAAAGAATAGAATATCACCAAGAAGGATGTCCCAATATGATTTAAAAATTTTAAAAGTGAACCCATCGGGCCCGGGGGGATTTTCACTTCTGCAATCCCATACAACAACCTTTATTTCCTCCAGTAAGATAGGTTGTTCAAATTAGTTCCTGTTTGCCTCCGATATACGAGAGAATAGTGTATTATAGAACTTTGGTCCGGATGACCATTTTTCTTTAAATTTGTTTCGAAAGAACCGATGTGCCTCCTTTTTAATTTGATTTGGATCAGTACTCTAGCAACCATTTGTCATGATTCCATTAATGATATTCTTCATGTTCTTGTTCTTGACGTATCCGTGAAAGAAGATTGTGTTTTCATCACCATCAATGACCCATCGAATTCGAGATTTCCGTTTTAAATCAAGACTAATCATTTTTTCAAGTTCAGATATTTTTTTGATACCATCTCTTATTTCCGTTCTTTCCTGTTCGGATAGAACTCGTGTCTCAGCAATCTATCCAAAAAATCTACCTTGTTTCTAAGTTTCGTTAGATCCTCCGCTTCCTTGGGTAATTCAGACGCCCTCCATTCTTTAAGCTTGTTTTTTAAGTGTTTCAGTTTGGCAACTAATATGCAATCAGTAGTGCCATATCCTTGGAAGTGAAGCCATGCAATAGCAACAACCTTTGCAAAACCATCCCTATCCGTCCAAGAGTTAAAAAACCAAAAGGGAGGAGGTCCAAAGTCAACCGAAGCCGTTAAAAGCAAAACCGGGCAGTGATCTGAAGACTCCCTTGGAAGAGCAGTGACAGTGACATTAGGAAAAAAATGAAGGAAATCAGAGCAGACCAAAAATCTGTCCAATTTACTAAGTTTTAAGTCATCATGACAAAAGTAAGTGAACCTATGACCACCCATTCTGAGGTCATTTAAACCTCCCTCGTGAATAAATCTGTTGAAACCCAATGTACTACGTGCACTACATGGAGTTGAATCTTTCATCCTCCCTTTTCACTGCATTGAAATCCCCTAACAGTATCCAAATTCCCCCTCTAACCGATTTTAGTCTGAGAAGATCCTCCTACAACTTTTCTTTATCAGGAATGGCCTGTGGACCATAGATGTTTGCAAGTATGACATGTTTATCTATCCCCACCCAATTGCCAATGTTGATTAGGCAATGTCGTGATTTGATGACTTCCAAAGATGTGAAAAGCAAAGGATCCCTTAGGTTTAAAAGGCCCCTGATCTGTCAGTTGCATGCACTTTATCAGCCTCACATTGGTTTGAACCCGAACAACTCTCCACATTAATAACGCCCGAATGAACCAATTGAGTCTCTTTTATGCCAATGAAAGATAGTTTGTGAGTTCTTACCAGTCTACGAACCAACAACACCTTATGATCTTACCCAATCTGTAACATCCCGGAATATCAAGAGTAGAGTTGAAGGGCTAAAAGAGTAAATGGGAAAGGGCAACTCGGTGAGTCCACGAGTGGACTCGGCGAGTAGGGTCGCGACTCTAGACGCGTGTTAAGTGACCAACTCGGTGAGTAGCATGGGTGGACTCGGCGAGTTGGTGCTGAGTGGAGAAAACCCTAATTTCGAGGGTTGAGCCCTATATAAAGAACATCATATCTTCTCCCCAGCCTCCTTATCATTCCTTGAGTTCCAGAAGCCCTAAATTCGTGAGGAGACCCCATTGTTGAGTGAATTAGAGCTTGGAGAAGGATATTTGGTGCTTTAAGCTTGAAGATTGGAGGCTTGCATCAGGAAGCTTGGGGGAAACAGGAATCTACAGTTGGTTGGGCTCATTCTAAGGGTAAGGAACCATTTCCTTAAGCTATTTTCTTCATGGGTTCATGTGTGGTGATTGATATGACATCTAAATTGAGATAGAAGCTTGGATCTGAGGATGCTACTTCAGATCTAAGCTTGGGATGGTCTTGTATGTCTTAAAGTCCCTATTAATGAGTGATTGAAGGAGCTACCTTGTCCCAAACCCTAGCCCTAGAGTGTAAAATGCCTAGATATCTTTGGATTCACGTAAAGTTTGACACTTTACGTGATGGTTGGCTTGTAAAAGAGTAGATCTATAGTTTAGAGCTTCTGCATGGCTTGGAAAGCCTCTGTGTGGTTTCAGATCTAGGGGTACTCGTCGAGTCACAAGGGTGTACTCGACGAGTTGCTTGAAGATAGGCTGGAACTCGGCGAGTTGGAAGAACAACTCGGCAAGTTGGTTGAATATGGGCAGGAACTCGGCGAGTTGGTTGCACATAGCCTTGGACTTGGCGAGTCTGTTCTTGGACTCGGCGAGTCTGGTCGTGAGGTCCTAACCTTTCTTCTGGTTGAGCTGTGAATCAGTGAGTCGAAGAATAACTCGGTGAGTCGAGAGTGAAGGACTCAGAGTTGTGGACTCGGCGAGTCTCGGGGTGACTCGGCGAGTTGAGTCACGGATTTGGGAAGTTCTGTGTATGGGGACTCAACGAGTCATCGGGTTGACTCGGCGAGTAGAGTCAGTCAGGGGTTGACTTTGAGCTTGTCTTTGACCAAGGGTTGACCAGTGATTTCCAGGGGCATTTTGGTAATTGTTGGATATTGTTTTGAGTTCAGTGCTTTGGTGGTTGTCCAGTGGTGGATATCGTATCAGTGATCGGAGCAGCTTGGGTCATCTGCTCAGTCGTCAGTTTCGAGGTGAGTTATCCTCACTATATCAACGGGGTCTAAGGCACCAAGGCCGACCCTTTATCAGATTGAGATCCGGGTATTTGTTGTTATGTTATTGTTTTGAAATGTTTGCATCCAGGTAGCTAGGATGGTATATGTTAGAGACCTGGTTAAGGTCGGTTCCCTGATATGTAGGGTGATCCTATGCTAGTGACCGGTTATGTCGGTATCCTGGTTAGGATGATGATATGTTATGTGATTTGTTTGATCGGCTTGTTGTGTATGAATGCTTATATGATTGTATGTTTATGTGCATATGGTGTAACGACCAAAAATTTCAACCAATTTAAAATTTTCAAAAAACAACCCGATTCCATTAAAGTTATTACAAAAAGGTTTTCAATACAATTTATTTAAGTATTCCCAGAATCTCATCACAATATAAACACGAGGAGCGGTACGATCACGCCTTCGCCTTGCCACGGTCTCTTGAAGAACCTGAAAAACATTAAACCACAACTGTAAGCCCGAAAGATTAGTGAGATACCCCCAAAATACCAACCACATATACCATACACGCATAACATGCCATAACATATCCGATCACAGAACAGCCATGCACTTCAGGTCTACTGTGGGACTGGTCCGCCGCACCGGCCAATAGTCCACCTGGTCCACCCTTCGAGTCTAGCCATATACCTCAAGTCTACAGTGTGATTGGTCCGCCCGCACAGGGCCTTCAATCCACCTGGTCCACTCTCCGAATCTAATCACATACATCGAGTCTGTAGTGTGATTGGTCTGCCCGCACCGGGCCTTTAGTGGGCCTGGTCCACTCTCCGAGCCTCGGCACGTCTGGTCCGCCCTCTTGGGGCCTACAGCCTATCCGGACCGCTCGCTGGGCCTTCGGGACAACCGGTCCGCCCTGGGTATCCTGGCCTACAACACAAAGCAGGACCCGCCTCAACCCAACTCCAGTCCAAACAACCATGTGCACCTATACATACAATCATATAGCAATTCACAGTCAACAAGCAGATCAAACAGATCACATAACATATCATCATCCTAACCAGGATACCGACCTAACCGGTCACTAGCATAGCATCACCCTATCTCTCAGGATACCGATCTCAACCAGGTCTCTAACAAATACCATCCTAGCTACCAGGATGCAAACATATCAAAGCAATAACATAACAACAACTACCCGGATCTCAATCCGATAAGGGCCGGCCTTGGTGCCTTAGACCCTGTTGATATAGTGAGGATAACTCACCTCGAAACTGCTGACTGAGCAGATAACCCAAGCTGCTCCGATCACTGATACGGTCTCCACCACCGGACAACTACCAAGGCACTGAACTCAAAACAATATTCAACAATTACCAAAATGCCCTTGGAAATCAACTGGTCAACCCTTGGTCAAAGACAAGGTCAAAGTCAACCCCTGACTGACTCTACTCGCCGAATCAACCCGATGACTCGTCGAGTTCCCATGCTCAGCATTTCCTTCAATCCGCGACCCAACTCGCTGAGTCACCCCGAGACTCGCCGAGTCCAACAACTTTGAGTCCACTCACACACAACTCACCGAGTCATCCCTTGACTCACCGATTCACGGCTCAACCAGAAAAGATTGGGACTCTTCGACAAGACTCGCCGAGTCCAAGAACAGACTCGTCGAGTCTAAGGCTATCTTCAACCTACTCGCCGAGTTGTTCTTCCAACTCGTCGAGTTCCAGGCCATCTTCATCCAACTCGCCGAGTTGTTCTTCCAACTCGTCGAGTTCCAGCCTATCTTCAAGCAACTCGCTGAGTCCACCCATGTGACTCGCCGAGTACCACCGGGTCTGAATCCATACAGAGGCTCTCCAAGCCATGCAGATGATCCAAACCATAGATCTACCCTTCCTAAGGCCATTCATCACGTAAAGTGGAAAACTTTACGTGAATCCAAAGAGATCTAGGCCTTTTACACTCCAGGGCTAGGGTTTGGGACAAATAGCTCCTTCAAACACTCATCAACAGGGACTTTTATGCATTCATGCCTTTCTCCATTCCAGATCTGAGGTAGCAACCTCAGATCTAACCTCTAAACTCCAATACATCACAAGATATGTTTCCCCATAAACCCCAAAATGATGCATCTATATGAATACAGCCCAATAACGAGATAATTACCTCAAAAAGAAGCCCCAACAGCAATGAAACCCGAATCTAAGCAAAGCCCCTTGTTCCAAGCCTCCTAACCTTCAAGATTTCCTCAACAATCACTTCTTCAAGCCTCCAAATGCACTTTGATCCTCTCACACATGACAACTAGGGTTTCTGGACTTAAGAGAGAGTAGTGAGGCTGGGGGAAAGGATGTTATGTTCTTTATATAAGGCTCAACCTCCGGATTTAGGGTTTTCTCCACTCAGCACCAACTCGCCGAGTCCACCCATGCTACTCGCCGAGTTGGTCATTTAACACGCGACTAGAGTCGCGATCCTACTCGCCGAGTCCACTCGTGGACTCACTGAGTCGCTTCTTCCCATTTTACTCTTTTAGCCCTTCAACTTACCCTTGCTATACCGAGATGTTACAATTCTCCCCCACTTACATTAGGCTTTGCCCTCGAAGCCTGCAACAACTCAACTCTTAGAAATAATCCTGCCACGCATCACCTGGCATTAACCCAACCATCACTCGACCCATATGAGCTAGAAATAACCATGCACCACCGGATTCCCGATTCGAGTCCAACTCTAGTCATTCTGCTGACAGAAAGACACATTCTTCAGAGCAACTCCCATCAGTTCTCCTCTTGCAATCACATACACATGCTGAACTAGCTCTAGCAACCTTAGGTTGGGAAAACCCGATACATTGATGACATCTCCAAACATCCCCCAGGATGAACCACTACTACATACGCACTTCCCTGATCAGAATCACACTGAGAGCCCGAGACTCCCTCCCTGCATCCCTTATGAGCCTCTTGGCTCTATACCCGCAGAATTCCTTCCGCGACCTCAGCAGACATCCTAAACCTGATGTGATTCCATCCCACTGCCACAAACACGCTGCTTAATGACCATACTCGGATCACTCTAATCATAACTCTGCTCTGCTGCTTTCACTTCCGTGAACTTGCACTCCCTCTCGGAGTTACACTCCTTTCTCATTCCTTTACCAAGGAATCCACTTGGCCGCCTTGTCACTCCGACAAGTGCCACAGTGCTCGCCCAACGCTGCACCACTCCTTCATAGCATAACCGCTATCCATCCAACACACATGCTCTGACTCTGATCGCAGGGACTCTCAAGCCCATGCACTATCTCAATTAATCAAGATCACTACCCGGGGCCAGACCTTCTAATGCTGTCACACCGCAACATACACAATCCATATCCTCGCACCGATCCAACAATACCTGCAGAGTCTTCAGCATGACTGGACCGCCTCACCAGGCCCTCAGCCAATCTGGACCACTCTCAGAACCTTCAGCCAATCTGGACCGCTCTCAGTGCCTTCAGTCTGGCTGGACCGTCCTCCGAGCCTTCAGCCTGACTGATACGCCTACCGGCCTTCAGTCTATCCGGACCGCTCAACTAGCATTCATCATTCTGAGCTATCTCTCCGGGAAATCTTCCCATGCATACCGTTCTAGCCCTCTAGGGGTTCCGAACGTTATCTCCATCACACAACTCAATCCCGGCCTGATCCCAGACCCTCCGCAAATAAGTACCCTTGGTCTGTATTCCGCCCCGCATGCCTGCCACTTACTCATGCCAGCCTACGCTCTTGGCTGATAGAACACTGTTGAATCCCAGACAGCTCAACAATCTCACATACTCATCGATCATCCGGAGAATTTTCCAATTCTCCCCCACTTAAGGCACTGACTATCAACCACCGGTCGCTATCACCGACCTCCCAAAACAACCCTGCACAACTTCACACTTACACGTGGACTGCTTTCCCACTAGCACTAGCAACCTTCACAAAATCACATTTCCACACTGATCATCCCGCTCGAAAGAAACTCAATCTGCAGCTAACCACTCCTCAGAAGGCAGATGCTACCCGGCCTTCAGACCAATGCCAGGTTTCCACTAACAACCCCTCATAAATGATAACCACGGAATTCCCAGGACTAAACCCTTAGCCATACCATAACTCTCAAAAACAACAAATACCACACCAAGAACCACACAAAGATACTAGCACATAAATAATACTCCACAATAATCATAAGATAACAAGACGTCAAGGAAGAAACATACCCGCAGTTGCATCCGGCACTGCTCCGACCTCCTCTGCTGCAAGCTGAAAAGCACGACACTGAGCCCTTGGGGGCTCCGCTCCACCCTGACCTCCACCCGTGATCCTCAAAGTGGCCGGTGCTGGAGCCTGCACCGGTCCTGCAGCGAGCTGTGGACAGTTGACCCTCAAATGTCCAACCTGATGACAATGGTAACAGATCCTCAAATCCTGAACCGACGCTGACTGCCGACAATCCCTCGCATAGTGCCCCTCCTTTCCGCACTTGCGGCATGCTCCACCGGACCTACAAACTCCGGTGTGACTCCTTCCACACTTCCCACAAGTGTGGCTACTCAGATCCCCCACTCTAGAATCAACGGTCTTGAACCGTTTTGGCGTCGGCTGCAACTGCACTGGAGCCTGCCTCAACTCACGCATCTGCAACTCAATCTCTAACTCGCGCCGCCTGGCGGCCTCCTGTAACTCCAACAAGGTCTCGCACCTCTGCGTAGACACAAACTTTCTGATATCCCTCTTAAGCATGCTTAGATATCGAGACATCTGAGCCTGCTCCGAAACGAACTCAGGGCAGAACATCGCCCTCTCAGTGAACATCCTGGTGATCTCAGTCACCAACTCCGAATCCTGCTTCAGCTCAAGGAACTCCTGAGCTAATCTCTCCCTCTCAACTCGCGGAACATAGCGAGTGCTGAACATCTCCCTGAACTGATCCCATGAAATTGCATCCCTCTACGCATCCGAATATGACCCCGTGGTCAATCTCCACCAATCCTTCGCCCCGAGCCTCAACAGGTTCAGAGCACACCTCACCCTCTGCTCAGCAGGGCATGAACACGTGAAGAAACACCCTTCCACGTCCGATAACCACCTCATAGCAACAATCGGGTCCTGAACTCCATCAAAGGTGGGAGGCTTCGTATTATCGAAGTCCCGATACTAAAAGCCTCGACCAGCTCCTTCCCCTGCCGCTGCTACAGCTGCTGTAGCCGCCGCGGCAGCCGTCTCCGTAAGAGCTGCATAACGCTCATCAAAATACTCAACCATGACGGTTTTGATCGACCCAAACAGCTCCGGCAACTCAGCCCGGAACAACTCAGCAATCTCATCACGCAGGATCTCACGAATCCTCGCATCCAACTCGCACGTGCTCATCTGACCGATAACCTCGGGCGGTACTGACCCGCCCGGGACTCCCTCTCTTGCTCCCGATCCTGATCTGGATCCACTCCCAGCATGCCTCGGAATCTCCATACTGAAAAACACCACACAAAATCTCAGACACTTCCCACTATCCCGTGAACCAACTCCCTCAACCCAACCTTAGAGGTCATGGTTTCCCTGATACGCGTATGGGTCCTGTGCTTTCAGTAGTACGGGCCAATACTACCTTCCACACCTACCCATATTTGTATGAAGTACTACCATAACACCCTAGTGAAAACATGCATAGCAACGCTCAACCCTCACAACTAGAGGAACACTAGAAATCTCTCACAAGGAAACCCTAGGCTACAGGCATCACAAATCAGGCAACATTATCATGAAATCCTGAAGATCCCTAGCCTAGCACTAGCATGCTGTTCTAACAAAGCTCAAAAACAAATATCATGTATGGTATTTTGGGGTTACTTACTAGCTCCGGCTGATCGTACCCCCGCGTCCTCCTTTACTCATTTTGAAAACCATTTTAAATACTCTTTTGAAAACTCTCCTCGATTTGAGACTGGAGTCACACGAGTGTTCCTCCAATTCACTCAAACCAAGGCTCTGATACCAACTTGTAACGACCAAAAATTTCAACCAATTTAAAATTTTCGAAAAACAACCCGATTCCATTAAAGTTATTACAAAAAGGTTTTCAATACAATTTATTTAAGTATTCCCAGAATCTCATCACAATATAAACACGAGGAGCGGTACGATCACGCCTTCGCCTTGCCACGGTCTCCTGAAGAACCTGAAAAACATTAAACCACAACTGTAAGCCCGAAAGCTTAATGAGATACCCCCAAAATACCAACCACATATACCATACATGCATAACATGCCATAACATATCCAATCACAGAACAACCATGCACTTCGGGTCTACTGTGGGACTGGTCCGCCGCACCGGCCAACAGTCCACCTGGTCCACCCTCCGAGTCTAGCCATATACCTCAAGTCTACAGTGTGATTGGTCCGCCCGCACCGGGCCTTCAATCCACCTGGTCCACTCTCTGAGTCTACAGTATGACTGATCCGCCCGCATCGGGCCTTCAGTGGGCCTGGTCCACTCTTCGAGCCTCGGCACGTCTGGTCCGCCCTCTTGGGGCCTACAGCCTATCCGGACCGCTCGCTGTGCCTTCGGGACAACCGGTCCGCCCTGGGTATCTTGGCCTACAGCACAAAGCAGGACCCGCCTCAACCCAACTCCAGTCCAAACAACCATGTGCACATATACATACAATCATATAGCAATTCACAGTCAACAAGCATATCAAATAGATCACATAACATATCATCATCCTAACTAGGATACCGACCTAAACGGTCACTAGCATAACATCACCCTATCTCTCAGGATACCGATCTCAACCAGGTCTCTAACATATATCATCCTAGCTACCAGGATGCAAACATATCAAAGCAATAACATAACAACAACTACCCGGATCTCAATCCGATAAGGGCCGGCCTTGGTGCCTTAGACCCTGTTGATATAGTGAGGATAACTCACCTCAAAACTGCCGACTGAACAGATAACCCAAGCTGCTCCGATCACTGATACGGTCTCCACCACCGGACAACTACCAAGGCACTGAACTCAAAACAATATTCAACAATTACCAAAATGCCCCTGGAAATCAACTGGTCAACCCTTGGTCAAAGACAAGGTCAAAGTCAACCCCTGATTGACTCTACTCGCCGAATCAACCCGATGACTCGCCGAGTTCCCATGCTCAGCATTTCCTTCAATCCGCGATCCAACTCGCCGAGTCACCCCGAGACTCGCCGAGTCACCCCGAGACTCGCCGAGTCCAACAACTTTGAGTCCACTCACACACAACTCACCGAGTCATCCCTTGACTCACCGATTCACGGCTCAACCAGAAAAGATTGGGACTCTTCGACAAGACTCGCCGAGTCCAAGAACAGACTCGTCGAGTCTAAGGCTATCTTCAACCTACTCGCCGAGTTGTTCTTCCAACTCGTCGAGTTCCAGGCCATCTTCATCCAACTCGCCGAGTTGTTCTTCCAACTCGTCGAGTTCCAGCCTATCTTCAAGCAACTCGCCGAGTACCACCGGGTCTGAATCCATACAGAGGCTCTCCAAGCCATGCAGATGATCCAAACCATAGATCTACCCTTCCTAAGGCCATTCATCACGTAAAGTGGCAAACTTTACGTGAATCCAAAGAGATCTAGGCCTTTTACACTCTAGGGCTAGGGTTTGGGACAAATAGCTCCTTCAAACACTCATCAACAGGGACTTTTATGCATTCAAGCCTTTCTCCATTCCAGATCTGAGGTAGCAACCTCAGATCTAACCTCTAAACTCCAATACATCACAAGATATGTTTCCCCATAAACCCCAAAATGATGCATCTATATGAATACAGCCCAAGAACGAGATAATTACCTCAAAAAGAAGCCCCAACAGCAATGAAACCCGAATCTAAGCAAAGCCCCTTGTTCCAAGCCTCCTAACCTTCAAGATTTCCTCAACAATCACTTCTTCAAGCCTCCAAATGCACTTTGATCCTCTCACACATGACAACTAGGGTTTCTGGACTTAAGAGAGAGTAGAGAGGCTGGGGGAAAGGATGTTATGTTCTTTATATAGGGCTCAACCTCCGGATTTATGGTTTTCTCCACTCAGCACCAACTCGCCGAGTCCACCCATGCTACTCGCCGAGTTGGTCAGAGTCGCGACCCTACTCGCCGAGTCCACTCGTGGACTCGCCGAGTTGCTTCTTCCCATTTTACTCTTTTAGCCCTTCAACTTACCCTTGCTATACCGGGATGTTGCACATGGTTGTTTGGAATGGAGTTAGGTTGAGGCGGGTCCTGCTTTGTGCTGTAGGCCAAGATACCCAGGGCGGACTGGTTGTCCCGAAGGCGCAGCGAGCGGTCCGGATAGGCTGTAGGCCCCAAGAGGGCGGACCAGACGTGCCGAGGCTCGGAGAGTGGACCAGGCCGACTGAAGTCCCGGTGCGGGCGGACCAGTCATACTGTAGACTCAGAGAGTGGACCAGGTGGATTGAAGGCCCGGTGCGAGCGGACCAATCACACTATAGACTCGATGTATATGGCTAGACTCGGAGTGTGGACCAGGTGGACTGTTGGCCGGTGCGACGGACCAGTCACACAGTAGACCCGAAGTGCATGGTTGTTCTGTGATCGGATATGTTATGGCATGTTATGCGTGTATGGTATGTGTGGTTGGTATTTTGGGGATATCTCACTAAGCTTTCAGGCTTACAGTTGTGGTTTAATGTTTTTCAGGTTCTTCAGGAGACCGTGGCAAAGCGAAGGCGTGATCGTACCGCTCCTCATGTTTATGTTGTAATGTGATTCTGGGAATACTTTAATTTAACTGTATTGAAAACCTTTTTGTAATAATTTAATGAAATCGGGGTGTTTTTGAAAAGTTTAAATTGGTTGGAATTTTTCGGTCGTTACACAATCCCCCGAATGTTTAGAGTTACCAGATTCATTGGATTAATCTCTCCATTTTCGCCCATGATTTCTGCAAGAATGGGGTCCTCTGTTGAAATATTAAATCCAATTTCGTTCCCAATCTTGACTGTTATCTCCAATTCATTTAGCTCATCACCATTAGAGACTTCCGTTTCATCGATTTATGGTTCACTGGTTGGGAAGGCTGGAGCATGATTTAGGTCAATAGCACCAGTGGGTGGATTCAATGTTTCAGGGGAAGAAGTCGCTCCAAAAGAGGGGGTAGAAGTTAATTGGATTGGATTAGTAATATCATTTGTTAAAGCACTGATAGCTGTGGGCGTTGAAAGAGGTGGAGAGTGAGTCCTTCTCCTCTTGCGTGAATTTTTATCAATGTTATTTTTCGGATCCAAATTTACTTGACCCATAAATAAAAACTGCATTGGACCAATGGAATTAAATGGGCCAAACCAATCCATTGGGACATTTTTAATCCATCATTTGTGGACTCAACCTTTGAATCCACGTTTCAATCAACATGTTGGGTCCCACTGCTGTTTATTGCATGAATTTTTTCATGTATATCTTCCACCATCGCTGGTTCTTCTTTGTTAATTGATAAGATTGACTCCATGAGTCCTGATACCTTTTTGTACCCGTCCTTATCCGTTCCGGCGACTGATTCACTCTCCGGGTGTTCCACCCTTCTTCCCTTAAATTCACCGATGTTGTTTCCATCTCTTCTGCCATGATTTCGCCTTCTTCCATTTCGATGGATTCTAATGGCGACAATCCATGATCTTGATCTTTATTTTCCGTTGCCCTGACCATTCCAAGCACCTCATCTGTTCTTTCTTCACTATTTGAGACATACATTTGCTTCTCTTCTTCAAAGGAAAATGGTTTTTCAAATTCCACAATACCAATCATTATAAACTTACCACCGAAACTTACACGTTGGTGTTTTTTCTATACTTAGTGCTGATGCCAAGTTTAATGCAAGATAGATCATCACGGTGCTTGATATCATCAAACGGTACTATAATATTTTAAAACTAGAGTATAATTTTCTTGAAGTTTGATTCACTCCAAAAAGTAAGTGGTAACCCCACGATCTTTACCCATGCTAGCCTTTCAAATTTAACATTTGAAGGGTCATCAACAGAGATCCAACTGAATATTTCTTTCCACGCTTGTTCCTTTTTTAAGAATTCTAGAGCCAATTCAGCCCTAATAAATCTTAAAAGAATACTTGTTCCACCAATATATTATACTTCAACAAGATTGTCACAGTGAATAGATAACAACGCAAGCATATGGCCAAGGCGTTGAACAAACTTAGCCTCACCAAACAGAACCCTAGTTTGCATCCATTGTTCCATTGGTTCGTCTGCTTTTATAAAGGAGGTGGCGATACCTTGAAAGGAGTTGATGGATCACAATGCTTACCAATTACGTCGGCGAACGATCTTCCATCTCTAAAACCGCCCCCGACATTCCGTATGGGGTTCCCCCTGCCGTTAACGTTGACTTTAGAAGAGAAAGGAACCTGTTTATTTGCCTGAAATTGTTTGGCTGGGGGATTCCTTTTGTGTCTTTTGACATTCACCTCCAAGGAATTATTCCTACACTTCGTCCCGTTTAGTTTACGTTCCAGTTCCCTCACGTCTGATACCCCAACGAATCTGATAAACCTGAAATTCTTTCCGTTTCTATCTCTTTTCCCTTCAAAGTTAACGTCCGAAAGTCTTCCAAATGGATAAAAAATCTTCTTGAACTCCGTCTTGGTGATGCCATTGGGGATGTCAGTGACGAAGAGGTTTGTTACAACCCCGTTCGCCTTGTTCGCCGAAGTTTTCCGCCTTTGGACACGCGACCATCCGTCTTCCATCCTAGGGTTGGAGCATGTTTGATAAAAATAAGCTAATTTATTGTAATATATACAGATCATTAACACCATAAATATAATTTATTGTAGCTTGAAATAGTTTATAAACTAATATTTTAAAACGATAAATTAACTTATTCATACATTTTTTCTCAAATTTCCTTTAATAGTAATCTCCTTTAACAGAAGGAATAGAAGCTCACGGCTAGCTTATTTTTCGAGCTTTTTTATGTTGTCGTGTTTGGTAAGCCAAAAAATAACTTATAAGCTAGCTTTTTGAAAAGTACTTAGACTAGCTTTTTAGGAGCTTTTTATTTTTTTTCAAATATACCCCTTAATTAATTATAGAAACAAATATTCTTAAATATTTGAGAGAATTACTAATTTATCCATTTTCCCTAATTATCTATCTAAAAGTAGCCAAAAAAACTTTAGCTAAAAATACCCCCGAAAGAGTAGACGGCTAGCGTTGACTACGATCATTGTGTGTTGACTACGGTCAACGGGGTGAAGTCTACGGTTTTAGCGCAATGGGCTAGTGTTTTCTAGCCCGTCTACTCTTTCGGGGCCCATTGGCCCATAATATATAATGTATTGATTTTCAGATTAGGTCATTTTTACTATTTTTTTCCCTTGTTTTCCTACTGTTTTCTCTCAATGGAGCACCCGAAGAACAACGAAGTACAACTATTTTTTATCGAAATTTTACCTATTATTCTTGATTAGGAGTGTAACGCTTGTTTTAGGTATCATTTATTTCTCTAACATTTTAGGGTTTTGGACTGGGACTCGACGAATTCGGGAGCTCCAACTTGTTGAGTAGGGATCATTATAGACGAGGGATGAAGGGTCTACTCGACAACTTGGAAGGCCCCAACTCGACGAGTAGATGTTGGAAAGGAAAACCCTAATTTTTTGGGTTTTGCACCCTATATAAAGAACTTATGGCTCATTGGTGGTCTCCCTCATCGTCTTTACATCCCAAAGAAACCCTAGTTCGAGCCTTATACTTTCTTTTGCATGTGTGTGAGCTTTGAGAGTAACTTTTAGTGCTCATTTGAAAGGAACTGGAAGCTTAAAGACGATAGATTGAGTAGAAGGCAATAGATCTAGGATTTTCTCCAGTGTTGCAGCCACATTGAGGTATAAAGTCGAAACCTTGGCCTTTTATTGCTTAGATCTTCTTCTATGAAAGTTTATGGCCATTATTAGCCTAGTTTGGGACTATCCTTGGATCTGAGCATGATATGGAGATTTGGCTTCAGATATAGTTATCTCAGGGCCTTTGTGGACTTAACGTTGTCAATTTATCAACTCTTGGCCCTCCTTCATGCTCTAAGATTCTTGATAAGCTTGTTTAAGCGTTTTTAGCCCTTTGATGCCTTGCATGGATGTAAAATTAGCAACTTTAGGGGACTGGATCTGTAGTATGGGGCTTTAGATTCGACTAAAAAGGGCCGAATAGGTTAAGACTAGGAAAACTCGACGAGTTGCCTTGGCAACTCGACGAGTTGGATCGGGTTTCCCCGTCTTTTGGATGCTGAGCGAACTCGACGAGTTGATGAGACAACTCGACGAGTTGGCTAGGGTTTTTCCCTGACTTTCTGAACACTGAAGAAATTCAACGAGTTGCTATATGCATTCGAAAAGTTGGGTTCAACATGGACTATTGACCTTGACTTTGACCATGGTTGACCAAGTTTGATTTTAAGGGTATTTTGGTATTTTGAAAAATGAGTCACTTGGTGATTGTAGGCGGTTGAGTTGGAGTTGTGGATTGGGATTGATCTTATCGCTTCAACATTTCTTGAGAGGTGAGTCTCCTCACCGTACCAATAGGTCGAAGGCACCAAGGCCTGCCCATTATATGATATGTGAATTGTTAGTTGATTATGTGATATATCGGTATGATAATTGTAAGGAAGACCCCGGGGGTTTCCCGTGACAGTAGATTGAGACCATGTAGGGGTTCCCATGGCATTTGGTATAAGTCCTTGGAGGGTTTCCAAGGCATCTTAATATGTTTATATGTTTAGCTCGTATGATATTTATTTGGTTAGTGAAGACCATGTGGGGGTTCGCAGGGCAGGTAGTCAAGACCATGTGGGGGTTCCAGTGACAATTAGTAAAGACCATGTGGGGGTTCCCATGTCAGGTAGTTAAGACCATGTGGGGGTTCCAGTGGCACTCGGTATAAGACCTTGGAGGGTTTCCATGACATCCTTATATGTCTGTATACATGGATTATGTGGTATGTGTAGCTTATATAGCTAATATTGATTACATGATTATATGGACTGTGTGAGGTATGCTTTGGGGAACTCACTAAGCATTAACTTACAGTTTGTTGGTTGTTTCAGGTACTTTAGAGCCTAAGGGCAAGGGCCCGACTTGATGGTATTTTATGTTCATCGGTAACGGTTTTGTTAATTAAAAATGAAAAATTTTATTGGAAAATTTGGGTTGTTACAAGTTGGTATCAGAGCCTTGGTTTGAGGGATTCAGGCACACTCTCGGGTGTGTCAGGACTCAAACTAAGAAAATGGTAAAATTGTTTTCAAAAATCAAAGTTAAAACTTCTTAAACTGAAAAGGGGAGAGTGCAATGCGCGTAATCGGCCGAGCTCAAGTAAGTAGTTCCCCAATATGTTAGCCATGCTATACTGATATTTGGATTATGATAGTCAAATGGATCTTGCTATTTGTATGCTTTAAAAATTGTATACGGTTAGGATATATAGCCTTAGAATGATTGATTTGACCTTATTTCATGTTCATTGTCTGGCGATGGTCCTATGGTAGAGTTTATTATTTGAAAGTCTATTTGATCCTGTTCTGTGTATAATTTGGATGCATAAGGCAACCTGTTATGATTGATCTGATTTTTGGTTTGATGTGGATGGAGCAAATCTTAGGATAACCTAGGATTTGAGTTATGCGGTAGCCTGTGAGATATGTTTTGTTATGGGACGAATTAGACTTATCAGGTAGAGCCTTGGGGAAGGTATAGGTAGGTGTGAAAGGTAGTATTGGACCCGTACTACTGAAAGCATAGAACCTGTGCAGTCTGGACTTGTACATCGTAGGTTTCGTATGAAGCCTACATTTTTTTAATGGTTGTAATCTATATAAAATTGTATATATATTATGATTCCTTTATTTTTTTTTTCGAGAAACAATTTTTTTTTACCAAAGCCGTAGAATTTTTACCGAAACCTAGACTACGGCTTGGGAAACCATCGTTCGTCGAGAGGAAACCGTAGGTTATAAAATAACCTACTATTTTAGATTTTCGAAATGATTTTTTTAATAGTTAATCCGAAAAAGTAGACAATTTGACAAAACAGTAGCTCATTCTAATTACGGTTTCGTGGGTTATTGTTGGACAATTGCTAATTTTTTGCTATTTTGGATAGGTAGTTAGAGAAAATGACTAGATTAGTAATTCTCTGTATTCTTAAATGTCATTTTATATAATTTTATATATTTCAATTAGTTTTACCGAATGTAATTTATTATTAGTTAGCAATATAGCTAAGTTTTATTTAACAACTGTTCGTTTTTTTAGCTACTACCCTTATACATTTTAACTCTTCTAATAACTGATGTAATTTTTATGACCGGTGGATTTCAACTTTGACTCGAAATTAAACCCTCCATCGTCCATACGCTTGTTGAATTCTAAACAAAGAGATTGACAATTTTACTTAAACTTATCAATCAAGAACATAACTGAATCTTTCGTCTTGTTTATGTGCAAATTCTAAACCAGAGATGTCAATTTACTATAACCTGAAACCCTAATCCAACACTAAAACCCTTTTCAAGAATTTGAAATCCCTATGTTCCAGCATAACGGAATCAGAATCAAAGTTATCTCCATGGGATTGGGAGCCGAGAAGAAATGGCTTTTCACTCTCTTCACCGCTGCAATCATCTCTCTGCTACTCTTCATCTCCTCGATCTTTGGTTTCAGTGCTTCATACGCCTCACACAAATCCTTCTCCTCCACCGTCCACCGTGGGACTAGTCACCCTCCATCGTTTTCCTACTACATATCCGGCACTGGCGGAGACGCCGACAGGATTTTCCGGTTGTTGTTGGCGGTGTACCATCCCAGGAATCGGTATTTGTTGCACATTGGGACTGAAGGTTCTGTCGATGAGAGGAAGAGGTTGGCTGAGTTGGTGAAGTCAGTACCAGTGATTAGGGCTTTTGATAATGTGCATCTAATTCAGAACCCTGATCCAACAACGGAAATGGGCGCGAGCAATATCGCCGCCATTTTACATGCTGCAGCGATTCTGTTGAAGAACGGTGGTGATTGGGATTGGTTTATTACTTTGAGCGCATCGGACTATCCTTTGCTAACACAAGATGGTATGCCCTAACTTTATCTGTTGTTTTTGATAATGAACAGCAATTTTGTTCATCTTCTGCGAAATTTCCTCACAGTTTTGTCGTGTTACTTGATATCATCTTAATGGTACTTCCTTCTTCATATCATCCACTTTCAGACTTGTTTCATGCATTCTCCTCGATTAGCAGAGATGCTAATTTCATCGATCATACCAGTGACCTTGGATGGAAGCAGTAAGAATAATCTTCAATTTCATTACAATTGATGGTTTCCCTTTTCATCTCTAATTCAACCATATTAAATCAAATTTTCATCATAATATGTAGAGATCAAAGGATTCAGCCGATTGTAGTTGATCCAGGGATTTACTTAGCAAGACGAACCCAAATCTTTAGGGCTACTGAAAAACGACCTATGCCAGATGCCTTCAAAGTTTTCACAGGCAAACTTCCTACCTCCTACTTCCTATATCTCTAGTGAACTAAACTCACAATTTTCTCTTTTCTGAAGAAAACTTTGATCTGGTTTTTCAGGGTCTCCATGGGTGATTTTGAGCCGATCTTTTCTTGAATATTGTGTTTTTGCGTGGGATAATCTCCCTCGAACACTTCTTATGTATGTTAACAACATTGTTTTGGCCCAAGAAGTTTACTTCCATACTGTAATCTGCAACTCACCTGAGTTCAAGAACACAACCATCAACAATGATTTGAGATTCATGGCATGGGATAAACCCCGAAAGATGGAACCCATGTTTCTCAAAAACTCAAACTACAAGAACATGGTTGAAAGTGGAGCTGCTTTTGCAAGAAGGTTTGATGAGAATGATGCAGTGTTAGACATGATTGATAGTAATATTTTAACCCGCAAAAGTGGGCGGGTTGCACCAGGGTCATGGTGCACGGGTCATAGGAACTGGTTCATGGACCCGTGTTCTCATTGGGGTGATGTTAATGTCTTGAAACCAAGTCATGAAGGTAAGAAGTTTGATCAGTTGATAAAGAAAATGGTGGATGATTCGAGTTTAGAGTTGAATCAGTGCAAATGAAAGTGGAAAGTGGAAACATGTCAAATGGTTTAAAGAAAGATTAATCTTTCTTTTTTTGTAATTCATGAGGTAAAGATTGAAGCTTTGTTATTTGTTATGGTGTGAAGGTGCATCATGATTTTGTTTATTTTGTTTATTTTGTTTATTATGATTATGATTTTGATTTGTTCAAGTATGATAGGAAATTGTGATAAAGGGGAATGGGATTATGAAATCAAGAGTTGTTTTGTTGTAAATATGTGGTTATGGGATTTGAGTTTTTTTTTTATTTTTTTATTTTTTTATTTATTATTATTTATTTTTTTTATTTTTTTATCAATTTGTTGTTAAATATTATGGCACACATCACATTTCATCAGCCAATTTGAATTTTAGACGAGATTTAATGGATTTACAATGTCCATAGCGTAAGGATTATGATTTTCTTTTCATTTGGATGAAAGATGAGGAAGAAATAAAAAATGATTAAAAAAGAAAAAAGAAAAATTCTGTTATGGTTTGGGTTTTAATTTAACTTTTGAAAATGGGTTTGATCCCATCTTCATTTTCGTTTTTCGTATAAATGGATTTGATCCTGTTACTGTAATACCTCAACCAAGCATCATCGTAAACACACAATTTTATTTATTAAAAAAGAATCAAAGACATCAATTCTCATCACCTCCATTCTAACATCTTACGAGTGTTTGCGAATACTAGCTAGTGCGTTGTAATAATAAAAAGACTAGTCTCAATTGATAACAGATCGTTTTGCATGTCTTGCTAAAGTAAATATGGTTTGGAACAATTTTAAATGGGTAAAAAAAAAGTTTATCATAAGGCCAATTGAGTAAACACTAATAGTTTTGCATGTTTCTACTAAAATAAATAATGTTCTTATTCGGGTTAACCTGGGCCCGATAAAAAACGTAAAAAAGAAACCCAAAACCATACCCCTATCTATATGTCGGGTTTGTCGGGTCAAGTTGCATAATCCGATTTTGACATTCAGACCCTATTAAACCCGCCATATTTATCTTTTTCGGGTTTGGATAAGATCAAGTTAATTGGGTTCGGACTTTCTTGACACATCTATTCAATATTCATGTCTAAAATCTTGTTAAGGATGGCATGAAAAATATTTTGGTAAATGGGTATGATTTTTGTCTTTAAACCTTTTGGTTGTTAGGGATTTTATAGTAATCGAATATTTGTATGTTTTTAATCAATGTTGTAAAAATCAGTTGAAATGTCTGATTAATCTGCAATTAATTACTTGACATTCTCTATCCGTCTAAGAATAATGCTAATCGGTTGTACTAGGTGGCATTGGTCAAAATCGGTCATTATTCGGGCTAGATGGTCAAAATTAATTAAAAAGTCAAATGAGCAAAGTTATATAAAAATAAGTCAACAAAACTGAAAAAAAAATTAAGATTGAAAAAACGCAAATGGTAGACTAAATTCCCTAATTAGTCACGTCTCTTTGTCTCTCCTCACATCAACGCCTACATTTTCATCCTTTATCATGATGACACTAAATTCTTTGAATTTAATTATAAAATTGAATGAGACTTTGCTATTTCTTTAACTTTTACATATCTATATAATTTTTTTATGTGTATATGTGTATAAAATAAATCAAACTTCGCTATTTGGTGATATTTATTTATTTTTGATTATATTCTTTTATAATTTAGGGCCATCGATTAATCTTCATATAGACGGGTTAATCCATTAATCCTAATTGACCGACTTGTTACCATTTTAGAATGAGACCATTATGGCATATATGGCTGACAACCCAATTTCTATCAATTTAGCCATTTAGAGCAATCACATCGCATCTTACAATAATCTTGAAAATGAATTTCAATTGCTAGCTTAGATCTTTCAACTTATGAAAGCCTTCCAAATGAAAATGTAGGCTCCATCACTAACTTCATTGTAATACCATTTCCTCTCTTTGATAAATGAGTTATTGTTATATATGTAATTATAATTCTATTATTAAAATGTAGTATATAAGTTAATGTTATGTAATTATAGTCATAATGTTAAAACTAAAGATAATTAACTAGGTATGTATAACTTTTATTAACTAATTAACAATTTAATATGTTAATATTAATGATTAAATGAATATTTTAAATTTCTAAATGATTAAATATTTATAAAGTGATAAATGAGGTGACAGTGGGGACCATTTTTGAAAGATGTGTGTTATTGCACCGATGTGAGTAGTCATTGTAAAGCTGATGTGGTACAATTGAGAGATTAGTGACATTACACTTATCGGATCTTAGTACTCATGCACAGCATCACTAGACCGGTATGAATTTCTCATTTAGGCTAGAGCTAATGGGTATTCTTGAATAGCTCGGAATGTTTTCTCCATGATGGGCCTTGATTGAGACAACATCTATGGTAGGATCGAAGTCGGTATTTTATGCAATAGACCAAGTAGAAACCATTTTAAATCAATATGCTTCGTACCAAAAATGATGGAACCTAGAGCTTAAAATTTGTGTGAAAATAAATAAGGGCTAGCATTTTTTTTTTTTGGAAAATGGCTTACAAGTCAATGAAATTTCCAAACTGTACAAAAAACCTAAATCATGTTTGTCTATTTAAAAAAATCCAACGAACTTAACATTTTGTCTAAAAAAGCCCAACGAAGTTTTTAGATCGTTCAAAATACTCAATCATGTTTTGTCTGTTCAAAAGGTTAAGTTCGTTGGATTTTGTTGAACAGAAAAAACATGATTGAGGTTTTTTGAACGGTTTGGAAACTTTATTGGTCGTACAAGTTATTTTCCCGATACGGTAATAAGCAACATCATCTGTTTCTTTTCTTTGACTTCCATAAAATCGAACAAAAATGTAACTTAGTTGAGTTTTTTAGACAAAATGTTAAGTTCGTTAGGTTTTGTTAGGTTTTTTTAACAAACAAAACATGAGTAGAGTTTTTTGAACGGTTTGAAAACTTCGTTAGACCCATAAGTCATTACAAGTTCAAAGTCTTATATAGCTATAATCCTCTATAAATGTTGCACTCGAGCAGGAGTGATTGTGGAAGTAATTTCCCCCGGTTTTAGAACAATCATGAAAGAAAAAGGAGAGAAAACATCGATGATAAAAGAACAAGAAAACAAGAAATAACCCTAAAAAACCATCTCTTAGAGACAAATAAATGGGCGGGACAATCATAACATGTAGACAACAATTAGAAAACAAAGAAACTCAACACTCCCATATTGGCACGTGACCTGACACACATGAGACATTTGTAACAATCGTAAAATTGTCAACGTTCGTACCTTATTGGTCATCGCTACCAAATGCAATTAGAGAATCATCAAGTATAAAAAGAAAAATTGATATGCCGCCTTAATCTTTCTTTGTGTCGAACCCCATACCTCTATAATAATGGTAGAGTAAAGGGTGGCCCCAAAGCGGAATTGACCGGTGGTTATTGGTCGAAGCCCCACTAGGTAGCCAGTCGAATGTAAGATTTCCACATCATACAACTCTGTCCCGAGCTTCTGTCGTTGGCCAAATTTATCATATTCATTTGAATTCAACATATTGTAAGACTAATAAGCCAAAGCAAACCGAGCGTGGGGTGAGATGCATGCAATTGAAGAAGACGTAAACTATGATGTCCCCATGATAGGAACCTAGTGGTTGAGATGCGGAATTCCACGCATGAAATCCATGATTAAAATCCTGACACATTTAAAATATTACTAGTGCTCTGCGATTTACCCCTATTCTTTCTGATTCTCTGCAACTAAAGTTTGTCTGTCTCCCATTTTCTGACTTTACCGAAGGGGGATTCATTAAGTATGCTTTAACCTAATTTTTGTTTGGTATTCTATTAAATTGTGACGGATTTTAATTTGTGAATTATTTGAGTTATGTAGATTTTTTTTTGTTAATTTTATGATTTTGGTGTGATTTTGTTGAATTATGTGGATTTTGTGAACTTTTATAATTTTGAATATCTAAAAGTTAGAAGGATATTAGTTATATGACTGTTAAATTTTTTTGAAGACTTCTCTAACTTGTGTCAACATATAGGAACACTTGCTAAGGTTTACGAATGAAGATGCAACTGATGGCTTTTGAATCAAATGATGAAACCTGGTAAAATATAATTAACATTTATGTTATAATTTTATTAGTCATTGTCATATACTTGTGGATTTTTTCTGTAACTTGGAAGGAATGAAAATTACTCTTGTAATTAAAAGTTGATAATTCACTATTTACTAATTTCTATACAAAATAAATAAATAAATAAATTACGTCTGATGTAGACACGTTAAGCATACTGTAACAGATTTTCCCGCCGAAGAAGAGAATATAATCGTATCTACATTTACAGTCATTTCCAGTCACCGTCATCAACCAATCACCACCGCTTGTACGTTTTAATGGCGGCGAAACCGACGATGATTCTTCCGGTAGTTCTCCTGGTAGCTATCCTTTCCTTCACCAACGCTCTCCCATCGGAGACCATCTCCAACGCCGCCGAAACTCTCTCCGATTCCGGCTACATCGCTATGTCCTTAACCCTAAATCTCGTCTCCAGCTCTTTACTATCTCAAACTAGCTCCGCCACCATCTTCACGCCTCCTGACTCCATCTTCACTGAACTCGGCCAACCTCCTCAGTCTCTCCTCGAACTCCACATTTCACCATTAGGTTTCTCCTTCCCTGGTCTCCGTTCCCTCGATCCTGGCACCAAAATCCCCACTATGTCCTCCGACAACTACCTCACCATTACGTCCCCTTCATCATCCGATCAGGTTTCTATAAATAACGTGAAAATCCTTGGATCTCCGATTTTCGACGACGGATCGCTGATAATTTTTGGTATTGAGAAATTCTTCGATTCTAATTTCACTGTCTCTGATTCTCCCGCGCAAATCCCAAGCATCAATGATTGCGAGACACCTTATAGTGGTGGTAACAGTTTTTCGTTCCATGAAGCCAGTAACGTGTTAATCTCGAGAGGATACTCTGTGATGGCTTCGTTTCTAAATCTGCAATTGCTAGGTTTTCTGAGTCAACCTAGTTTGACTCTTTTCGCCCCTGCTGATGAAGTGATGGTCGATTATTCAGGTCGGTTTCCTGATTATCCATCACTGTTTCTACGGCATGTGTTGCCTTGTAAGATTTCGTTGAAAGATCTTGTGAATATCGAAAATGGAACGAATATGAACACGTATCTGAATGGATTTAGAATCAACGTTACTAGATCTGGTGCTACGTTGAAGGTGAATGAACTTCCGATTGCATTTCCGGACATGTATTACAGTGATTGGCTTGTGATTCATGGAGTTCCTGCTGTTCTTTCTCTTTCTGAACCAGCGGACGACGAGGACAACGACGATTCTGATGGAGATACTTTTGATACAATTCCTTTCCGTGATTCTGGCGATGAGGTGACAGTTCCCGATGCTTCAACTCGCAGTACTGAATTTTAAGCTGACAGAGATCCTACAGAAGATTTGCAAGTAAGCCCCATGGTTACATATCCTTGTTACATAATATTTTTTTTTCTGAATTAGAATTTTGTCGACTAAATTGATGTTGATAGAACTCACAGATTCACATAATTGAAGATAGAAATATATGCGTTTGACTACTTCCTTATCTCTATATATGTCTTGATTTGTTCTCTGTTTGGTATAATTTCTGGAATATGGAACCAGTATGATCCTATCTGCAATAACATAATTAACAGTTTTAGTCTTGGAATTGTTCCTAAATCCATATTCAACCGAATTCCAAATCTTAGTAATTAATTAACCATCATCTTGTAATTGTTTCAAGCACCCTGTAGCTACGATTGTGTCAAAAGCTCTTAATCTCTTGAAATACTTTAGACAAAATTTTCAAATGCGTCAATATACCATAATATATCGTGGGATTCAAGCTCAACCTTTATTAAATGTTGTATAAAACAAATTTTCTAATAGGACATAATAGCAAATCATAAAAGATTTGAATGAGCATGTAAGTGCATTCAGTGTCATGAAAGTTTAGACTAACCAGTACACCACCATACATGCTATTAAACTGTCCAAAAGTTTGGTTTGAGTATAGAATACAAGTTAGTGGTTTTTAATATGGTTAAAAAATACTAATACTTATTATAAAGATTTTAGTTTACCAATTCGATGGCTTGTTTATTTAATTTATGTATATAGTCTATACCTAACTAAAAAGATTAAAGATACAACCTTTATCACTTTTCATATATTCTTGATGCATATATGATAATTTAGGTTGTATCCGATCACTGGATTTATATATTCATAAATATAAAACTTTAACCACTTAGAATACCCAACTATGCTTTGTTAACTAAAAGAATATCTTTTATTTACTAGTTAATAAAATCTGATTTGCGAGCATTTGAAGATTGTAAGTTAGGTATCTATAAGGTTTCTATCACTAATATGAAATGATAAATCCGTATTTATCAAGATTATAATTATTATTTACTATATATTAGGTTTAACATCTATATTTGGTACTTCTTTTTGGAACAGCAATCTATATAATACTTTATTATTTATAGCAGTTGTGATTGTATCCTTCTATGTCATTGTCGTTTACCACAACTTAATACCGATATATCCCCAATAAAATGATTATGTCAAGTTGTATTTTCATTTATTTGTTTATTATTGTATTTTAATGGGATTACTTGGTCAGTCGTTGTTTTCGTTCTTGTGTAATATGAGAACTCACTAAAATAATAAATTCGGGTTAAATCTTACTTAAGGTTTTGTTATGGGTATATATGCATGACCAAAACTTAACCAATCAGCTAATGAAAATACCAAACTGATATTATCATGTGTGGTATGACATAAAAGTCTAAAAACCACATTCACGATCAAACATGTCATATCATTGAACAATGCTTGGTAAGAAGTCTAAAATGAAATTAGTTAGGTATTTAGTTTATAAATGTATGAATAACTTGGGGAAATACCCGCTTGATGCAACGAAGACCTCAAAAATGATTAAATGGAAAAATTAACCATGTCCATTTGGATCGATATTGTGGAACCTGATAAAATTATTTAGAGTAAATTACAGGAATGGTCCCTATGGTTTGGCGTAGTTTGCGTATTTGGTCCCTGACTTTTTTTTCTAACTCGGAAGGTCCCTATATTATGTTTTTATTGCGTCATTGGTCCTTGCCTAAGATAAAAAGACTATTTTACCCTTAATAATTTATTTTATAATTTATTTATTTATTATATAATCATTTATATTTTATTATTAAAGTTTATTGCCTCACCCTCACGAACCCAACCCACCCACTATGCGATTGAATTAATTGAGAACATATCTTCTACGATTCAATTCTGGTGTCACCTCCGCCATTGTTACCTTCTTGTCCACATGACCACAATCGGATCTAACCTTCGGTGCAACAAAAAATAGAGACGATCGGTTTTTATTTGTGCTCCCACAAGATGAAATCGGAGGCCTCGAAATCCTCCATCGAAATCAGTGGAACGGAGAAGATCGGGAAATCTGATGAACGAAGAAGATGGCGAAATCGGTCCTATACAGCAGAAGGTACAATTTGATGAACAGAGAAGATGGTAAAATCATTTATCCAGCCAAGGCGACTTGTGCCTTTTTCTCTAGATCCACCGACGCTAAGTCTCAGAATTGATCGATTTCTGAAATCACTGATGAACACGAAGCCACGAACCCATCGTCGTAGCTTTTAGAAGTTCTTTGTCTGCTTTAATCCATCGGGAATCTTTAAGAAGTTCTTTGTCTGCTTTAATCCATCGGGAATCTTTAAGAAGTTCTTTGTCTGCTTTAATCCATCGGGAATCTTTAAGAAGTTCACTAGCTGATAGTTTTTGATATTTAGGGGAATAATAGAGATGGTGTTGAGCATATCGATATTGAGTTGCAGGTCTAGGGGTTTTCTGAGTTTTTATTTTATGGATTTGTGTTCATCTGTTATAGATTCGATGGCTCATGTCCAAGTGTTCGATTTTGGGATCTAAGTTAATCGGGTTTGATTTCATGGAATTTTCAAGTCTTAGCATCGAATTTGATTTCAAGTTCGTTTTGATTACATGTATCAGGAAGCAAAACAATTTTCTGGTTTCTAGGTTCTTTAAATTTGGTTTGAGGTTCATCAGATTTGATATTAGGGTTTTATTCTAGTTTGACTGTGATTTGATTCTATTTGGTTGTATTCCATTTTTTGTTGGTTTGCCGGAGAAGAAGAAGTTGTCGGACGGAAAGGAAGAAGAGGGTGATGGTGGGTGTGGTGGAGTAGTAATGGACAATGGGGCCCATTATGTTTTTCTAATTATAAATTTAATTTTACAAGAAATAAAAAAATTAAAAAAAGAAATTAGTCAGGGCGAAATAGTCTTTTCATGTCTGTCAGGGACTGAAGCCGCAGCAAAAAGATACTATAGGGACCTTCCGAGTGAAAAAAATAAGTTAAGGACTAAGCGTGCAAATTGACCCAAACCACAGGGACCATCGATGTAATTTACTCAATTATTTTAGGCAGATATATATCCATGAATTTATTTTATTAGTTCATGTAAAGTTGTTTAATATTTTATATGAATAAATAAGAAATTGGTAAAACTACGTATTTTGGTGATATTTTATATTGCCATAAATAACGAATAAAGTATTTTTGAATTCATTGATTATGACGATTACAAAAGAATAATCTATTTCGAAATCAAATAATATTTAGGGTATCGTGTTAAAGGAAAAACTACATATTGTGGACTAGGTTATAACCCATGTACTAAACGAGATGATAAATTTAAATAACATACACTTTAAAAAATAGTCTTAATGATAAATAATAAAAATTTAGTTAATAACATTGTACTTCAAATTCTGTAAGTAGTTTGTTTTTTTACTCAATAAATAAACGTACATTGTAATTTTTGTCAAAAATATAAGTATGTTGCTATATAAATGGTACACATTACATGAAAATTTATAACACTAAGATGTTCAACTCAAATAGACTATTGAAAAAATATATAACAAAGATAAGATTAAAAAAATTAGTAACTGAAGCAAAAAAAACCATGTCAACCAAAATTGTTTTACCAACAATTCATAAGCATTTTAACATATAACTCTTATTCATAAATTCCATAATCCATAATAAATAGTCATGCATGGGTTTTATGTCATCACAACAATAGTTGTAGACTTGTAGTTACCTACACTTTGCTAGCCCATTAATTAGTCAATTGTACTTGCAATTCATGAAGTTAGATCAGTGAACAATAATACCATACTAATATTATAGACTAATGAAAATATCTATAATAAAGATAACCGGCTTGTAGGGAGTTATGCATTTTTATTTGCTTAGATCATGGTACATATTTGAGATAATAAAGAATCATTTAATAGTTATTTTGCTCAAAGTGGCTTCCAATTTGGAACAAAAGAACTAGTAAATTAGAGAGAACTTTCATCGGGAACTTTAATAAAACATCTAGAAAAGAAAAACCAATAACAAAATATAGATGGATTGGATGGGAATATCATATGTTCCACCCCATACTTCCACTAAGAACAAAATTATCCATAGTCATATCATCCAACAAAATTCGGTAGCTCTTCTTATAGCTTTATCATAGTAAATAAAAAGTCCATCCAAAGCAAATGGAGGATAGAATTCATTGTTACCTTTCAATATTTCAACATGTAAGTTTTTTCAAAAAAATCCAGATGAAAACAAAGCTAAAACTAAACAACAAAAGAAAGTAAGTAAAGAATGGAATGTATAGAGAAATAATACTGAAGAAATGTTTTCTTTGCATTAATTTAGCCAAGATAAAAAGTTCTTGTGCCTTGTAAGATTAAATTTGATTATGGTTCTTTAGTTGAAACATGAAATGTGTCGATATATGATGTTAATCATCTCTTTGAATAATAAGAAGCAATATTAGAATATATTATTGGTGAGTTTCATGGTAACCGGTAGATTTAGAAGATACCGTTTGTATAAACAAAGAATACATTAATCGAAGCTGACATAAGTAGCAAGTAGATGCCAAAAGTGAACTTTTCAGGAAAGTCAAGTGCAACCTTAACTTGTTGAATGAATTGAGTCCCCCAGTAAGCACACCAAGTGCTGTAAGAAAAATACATAAATCTGAAAGGATATCTCTGTGAGTCGTTTCATCAGACATGTTAAGTACATTCTTCAATATCCCTAGCCTAGTAATAGCATGCTGTTCTATCATATCTCATAAACAAATAACTTGTATGGTATTTTGGGGTTACTTACTGGCTCCGGCTGATCGTACCTCCGCGTCCTCCTTTACTTATTTTTGAAAACCCTTTTTAAATTCTCTTTTGAAAACTCTCCTTGATTTGAGACTGGATTCACATGAATGTTCCTCCAATTCACTCAAACCAAGGCTCTGATACCAACTTGTAACGCTCTAAAAATTCCAACCAATTTAAACTTTTAAAAAACATCCCAATTTCATAAGTTATTACAAAAAGGTTTTCAATACAATTATTTATCAGAGTCTCCCCAGAACCATATCATAAAACATAATCATGAGGAGTGGTACGATCACGCCTTTGCCTTGCCACGGCCTCCTGAAGAACCTGAAAACATTTAAACCACAACTGTAAGCCCGAAAGCTTAGTGAGACACCCCTAAAATACCAACACCATACAAACATAACCATATCATATAACCGATACAGAACAACCATGCACTTCAGGTCTACTGTGTGACTGGTCCGCCGCACCGACCTACAGTCCACCTGGTCCACCCTCCGAGTCAAACCATATACATCGAGTCTACAATGTGATTGGTCCGCCCGCACCGAGCCTTCAATCCATCTGGTCCACTCTCTGAGTCTACAATATGACTGGTCCGCCCGCACCGGGCCTTCAGTCGGCCTGGTCCACTCTCCGAGCCTCGGCACGTCTGGTCCGCCCTCGTGGGGCCTACAGCCTATCCGGACCGCTCGCTGGGCCTTCGGGATAACCGGTCCGCCCTGGGTATGTTGGCCTACAACACAAAGCAGGACCCGCCTCAACCCAACCCCAATCCAACAACTATGTGCACATAAACATATAATCATATAACAATCCACATCCAATCAAACCAATCTAGCAAATCACATAACATAACCTCATCCTAATAAGGATACCGGCCTAACCGGTCACTAGCATAGCATCATCCTATATACCAGGATACCGACCTTAACCAGGTCTCTAACATATACCATCCTAACTACCAGGATGCAACATAGCAAAGCAACAACATAACAACAATACCTGGATTACAATCCGATAAAGGGCCGGCCTTGGTGCCTTAGACCCTATTGATATAGTGAGGATAACTCACCTCGCAACTGCTGACTGAAAAGGATAAGATCACATTGCTCCAACCTCCGACCCGAACTCCACCACTGATCAATACCAAAAGACTGAACTCAATAAATACCCATAATTACCAAAATACCCCTGGAAGTCAACTGGTCAACTCTTGGTCAAAGACAAAGTCCTCAGTCAAAGTCAACCCTCCTTACTGACTCTACTTGCCGAGTCAACCCGCTGACTCGTTGAGTTCCCATGCTCTGAAACTCCCATAACACGACTTAACTCGCCGAGTCGCCCCAAGACTCGCCGAGTCCCACAACTCTGAGTCTAACCGTACTCAACTCACCGAGTCATCCCCTGACTCACCGATTCACAGCTTAACCAGAAAAGGTTAGGACCTCACGACCAGACTCGCCGAGTCCAAGAACAGACTCGCCGAGTCCAAGGCTATCTTCAACCAACTCGCCGAGTTGTTCTTCCAACTCGTCGAGTTTCTTCCTATCTTCATGCAACTCGCCGAGTTCACCCATGTGACTCGCCGAGTACCTCTAGTTCTTAATCCATACAGTGGCTTTCCAAGCCATGCAAGGGCTCCAATCCATAGATCTACTCTCCTATAAGCCACCCATCACGTAAAGTGGCAAACTTTACGTGAATCCAAAGAGATCTAAGCCATACACACTCTTAGGCTTGGGTTTGGGACAAGAAAGATTCACCCACAACTCAAGAACAGGGACTTTATGATCTTCTGGACCATTACAAGTCCAGATCTGAGGTAGCAACCTCAGATCCATCCCCCAAACCCGAAATAACTCTAGAAATGCCCAAAAAAATTCAAGCAACAAAGGATCAAGGAGCTTAAGCAATAGATTATTACCTCAAGAGAAAGCTCCAACTGAAGAATGAACCAAATCTCTGCAAAGCCCCTTGCTCCAATCTTCTTGCTCTTCAATTTCCTTCCAAGATCCCCTCCTCCAAGGTTCTAATCTCTCACCAAGGAAAGCTCACACGAATCTAGGGTTTCTGGAACTCAAAGGGAAGGTAAAGAGGCTGGGGAAAAGGTGTTATGTTCTTTATATAGGGCACAACTACTGAGATTAGGGTTTTCTCCATACATCACCAAATCGCCGAGTCCACCTATGCGACTCGCCGAGTTGGTCACTTAACACGAGACCCGAAACGCGACTCGACTCGCCGAGTCCCCCCCATCGACTCGCCGAGTCGACCTTCTTATTTACACTTTAGCCCTCCAACTATACATCTGAATTTCCGGGATGTTACAATTCTCCCCCACTTAAATTAGGCTTCGTCCTCGAAGCCTACTGCTGCATACACTTCAGAACAAACCCTCGCACTGCAGACTCTGACTTCCCAATCAACTCAGGTTCTTCCAAACGCTGCTATCAAATCCCTATAAGGACCAACTCTTTCACACAGAGTCACGACAACTACTTCAAGCCGGCCACCGCTTTCTTTCTCTGCTAACAACCCTTCTTAACCAAAGATCACCCGAGGATTCATTCACCGCCCCCAGATCACGACCATCACTTGCCCTTCACAGAGATAGGTACCACCTTGAACCACCGGGTCCTGACCCGGTACCAAACTTCCATCCCTTTTCTTGACTAGTATAACCTTTATCGAATTCATTTCTGGGACTCATCCCGCTTCAACTCCAAATCCAACTCTTTTCCTTTCCGTGCTACAGGATGACACATCCTTCAGCTCCTGAGAAACTCCCATGAGCTCTCCTCTGCAATCACATACACATGTTGAACCTGCTCTAACAACCTCGGGCTGGAAAACCCGTCACACTGACAATACCTCCAAACGTCCCCAGGATGAATTACCGCTACATACATAACCTCCTAATCACAACCATAGTGAAAATCCAAGGCTCCATCCTTGCCTCCCTTCCGAACTCCTATGGTTCTATACCACCGGGAATTCATCCGCAACCTCAACAGATACCTAGTTTGGATGTACTTGCATACCACTGGTATCATTACAGTGCTCAACACCCATAATTGAAATACTCTCAATCGTCCATTCACCACGGCTTTCACTTTTGTGAACTAACACTCTCTCTCGGAGTTACACATCTCTCCCTTTCCTTATCCAAGGAAATTAATTTGCCAACGTTGCCCCTTCAGACAAGTGCCACATTGTACACACCCCACTCTACACTGTCCCTTGTAGAGTAACCGTTACTCCGAGCATCACACGTGCTCTGAATCTGCTCGTAAGGACTCTCGAGTCCATGCACTGCTTTCCTCTAACTTGATCAACACTTGGGGCCAGACCATATCAATCATCATTCCCTGGCGACGCATTTCCTCATCATCCTCATACCGATCCACTAACACGTACAGAGTCTTCAGCATGGCTGGACCGCCCCTCCAGGCCTTCAGCCTATCTGGACCACTCTTGGAACCTTCAGCATGTCTGGACCGCCTCTCTGGGCCTTCAGCCTGTTTGGACCGTTCTCCCGAGCCTTCGACCTGACTGGTACGCCTTCCGGCCATCAGTCTTCCCGGTCTGTTCAACTATCATACATCCTTCCAACTACCCTTTCAGGGAGTCCTTCCTGTTCATACTGTTCTAGCCCCTTAGGAGTTCCGAACTCTCGTTCCGATCCCGAAATCCTTTCTATGGCCTTAACCCAGACCTACCATCAAACACTATCTTTCCTGAATCCATGATCTGCTCCCTGCCCCCACTAGTCTGCCACTTACTCATACCAGCCCACACTCTTGGTTGACTGAAACACTGCTGACCCCCAAACAGCTAATCAACCTCAAATACTTGTCGATCCTCCTGAGAATTTTCCAATTCTCCCCACTTAGATCACTGACTACTAACCACCGGTGACCCAACCGGCATTGCGCATCTCGAACTCTAAGGGAGTTCGACTCCCTGCTGAACACTTCTCAAAACACAATTGCTATACCCGACAACAAGACCATACAATCAAAATCTGACCATCAAATCCTGGGGTGCTAACTGATTTCAACCCCTAACTACCGACCCCTCAACAATACCATAAACCGGAAAGATCGAACAGATACAATACCATAATTATGCCAACAAGACTAGCAGATAAAATACTCAATAGCAACCATAAGATAAAAAGATATCAAGAAGGAAACATACCCGCAGCTGCATCTGGCTCTGCCCTGGCCTCCGTTTCTATAAGCTGAAAAGCACGCCCTTGAGCCCTCAGGGGCTCTACTCCACCTTGACCTCCACCCGTGATCCTCAAAGTGGCCGGTGCTGGAGCCTGCACCGGTCCTGCAGCAAGCTGTGGACAGTTGACCCTCAAGTGTCCAACCTGATGGCAATGATAGCAAATCCTCAAATCCTGAAGCGGGGCTGTCTGCCGACAATCCCTTGCATAATGCCCCTCCCTTCCGCACTTGCGGCATGCACCACCGGACCTACAAACTCCAGTGTGACCCTTCCTGCACTTCCCACAAGTACGGCTGCTCTGATCTCCCAACCTTGAATCAACGGTCTTGGACCGTTTCGGCGCCGGCTACGACTGTGTCGGGGCCTGCCACTTCTCTCTCAACTGCAACTCAATCTCCAACTCACGCCGCCTGGCGGCCTCCTGCAACGCCAACAAGGTCTCGCACCTCTATGCAGACACAAACTACCTGATATCCCTCTTGAGCATACTCAGATATCGGGACATCTGAGCCTGCTCCGAAGCAAACTCCGGGCAAAACATCGCCCTCTCTGTGAACATCCTGGTGATCTCCGTCACCGACTCTGAATCCTACTTCAGCTCCAGGAACTCCTGAGCTAATCTCTCCCTCTCAACTCGCGGAACGTAGCGAGTACTGAACATCTCCCTGAACTGATCCCAAGAAACCGCAGCTCGCTGCGCATCAGAATACGATCCCGTGGTCAACCTCCACCAATCCTTCTCCCCGAGCCTTAAAAGGTTCAGAGTACACCTCACCCTCTGATCAGTAGGACATGAACACATGAAGAAACATCCCTCCACGTCTGACAACCATCTCATAGCAACAATCAGGTCCTGAACTCCATCGAAGGTAGGGGGCTTCGTATTATCGAAGTCCCGATACTGAAAACTTCTACCGACTCCTCCCCCTGCCGCTGCTACAGCCGTTGTAGCCGTCGCGGCAGCCGTCTCTGAAAGAGCTGCATAGCGCTTATCAAAATACTCGACCATGGCAGTCTTGATCGACCCAAACAGTTCCGGCAACTCGGCCCGAAACATAGCAGCAACCTCGACATGCAGGATCTCACGAATCCTGGCATCCAGCTCGTTTGTGCTCATCGGACCAATAACCTCGGGTGGTGCTGACCCACCCTGACCGCCTCCCCCTTCTCCCAATCCTGACCCGGATCCACTCCCAGCATGCCTCGTAACCATCATACTGAAATTATCGCAAAACATCAGACGCTTCTCACTAACCCGAGAACCGACTCTCGACCCAACCCAAGGGGTTGTGACTTCCTTGATACGCGTATGGGTCCTGTGCTTTCAGTAGTATGTGCCCATACTACCTTCCACACCTACCCATATTTATATCAAGTATCACCACAACACCCTAGTGAAGAACAGGCATAACAAGCACTCCACCCTCACTCCTAGAGGAACACTGGAAATCTCGTATAGAAAGAAACCCTAGGCTATCAGGCATCATAAATCAGGCAACTCTATCAGGCAATTCCTGAAGATCCCTAGCCTAGTACTAACATGTTGTTCTATCATATCTCATAAACAGATAACTTGTATGCTATTTTGGGGTTACTTACTGGCTCCGGTTGATCTACCTCCGCGTCCTCCTTTACTTATTTTTGAAAACCCTTTTTAAATTCTCTTTTGAAAACTCTCCTTGATTTGAGACTGGATTCACACGAATGTTCCTCCAATTCACTCAAACCAAGGCTCTGATACCAACTTGTAACGCTCTAAAAATTCCAACCAATTTAAACTTTTCAAAAACATCCCAATTTCATAAGTTATTACAAAAAGGTTTTCAATACAATTATTTATCAGAGTCTCCCCAGAACCATATCGTAAAACATAATCATGAGGAGCGGTACGATCATGCCTTTGCCTTGCCACGACCTCCTGAAGAACCTAAAAACATTTAAACCACAACTGTAAGCCCGAAAGCTTAGTGAGATACCCCCAAAATACCAACACCATACAAACATAACCATATCATATAACCGATACAAAACAGCCATGCACTTCAGGTCTACTGTGTGACTGGTCCGCCGCACCAGCCTACAGTCCACCTGGTCCACCCTTCAAGTCTAGCCATATACATCGAGTCTACAGTGTGATTGGTCCGCCCGCACCGAGCCTTCAATCCACCTGGTCCACTCTCTGAGTCTACAGTATGACTGGTCCGCCAGCACCGGGCCTTCAGTCGGCCTGGTCCACTCTTCGAGCCTCGGCACGTCTGGTCCGCCCTCGTGGGGCCTACAGCCTATCCGGACCGCTCGCTGGGCCTTCGGGATAACCGGTCCGCCCTGGGTATCTTGGCCTACAACACAAAGCAGGACCCGCCTCAACCCAACCCCAATCCAACAACCATGTGCACATAAACATATAATCATATAACAATCCACATCCAATCAAACCGATCTAGCAAATCACATAACATAACCTCATCCTAACAAGGATACCGAGCTAACCGGTCACTAGCATAGCATCATCCTATATACCAGGATACCGACCTTAACCAGGTCTCTAACATATACCATCCTAACTACCAGGATGCAACATAGCAAAGCAACAACATAACAACAATACTCGGATTACAATCCGATAAAGGGTCGGCCTTGGTGCCTTAGACCCTGTTGATATAGTGAGGATAACTCACCTCGCAACTGTTGACTGAAAAGGATAAGATCACACTGCTCCAACCTCCGACCCGAACTCCACCACTGATCAATACCAAAAGACTGAACTCAATAAATACCCATAATTACCAAAATACCCCTGGAAGTCAACTGGTCAACTCTTGGTCAAAGACAAAGTCCTCAGTCAAAGTCAACCCTCCTGACTGACTCTACTCACCGAGTCAACCCGCTGACTCGTTGAGTTCCCATGCTCTGAAACTCCCATAACACGACTCAACTCGCCGAGTCGCCCCAAGACTCGCCGAGTCCCACAACTCTGAGTCTAACCGTACTCAACTCACCGAGTCATCCCCTGACTCACCGATTCACAGCTTAACTAGAAAAGGTTAGGACCTCATGACCAGACTCGCCGAGTCCAAGAACAGACTCGCCGAGTCCAAGGCTATCATCAACCAACTCGCCGAGTTGTTCTTCCAACTCGTCGAGTTTCTTCCTATCTTCATGCAACTCGCCGAGTTCACCCATGTGACTCGCCGAGTACCTCTAGTTCTTAATCCATACAGTGGCTTTCCAAGCCATGCAGGGGCTCCAATCCATAGATCTACTCTCCTATAAGCCACCCATCACGTAAAGTGGCAAACTTTACGTGAATCCAAAGAGATCTAAGCCATAGACACTCTTAGGCTAGGGTTTGGGACAAGAAAGCTTCACCCACAACTCAAGAACAGGGACTTTATGATCTTCTGGACCATCACAAGTCCAGATCAGATGTAGCAACCTCAGATCCATCCCCCAAACCCGAAATAACTCTAGAAATGCCCAAAAAAATTCAAGCAACAAAGGATCAAGGAGCTTAAGCAATAGATTATTACCTCAAGAGAAAGCTCCAACTGAAGAATGAACCAAATCTCTGCAAAGCCCCTTGCTCCAATCTTCTTGCTCTTCAATTTCATTCCAAGATTCCCTCCTCCAAGGCTCTAATCTCTCACCAAGGAAAGCTCACACGAATCTAGGGTTTCTGGAACTTAAAGGGAAGGTAGAGAGGCTGGGGAAAAGGTGTTATGTTCTTTATATAAGGCACAACTACCGAGATTAGGGTTTTCTCCATACAACACCAAATCGCCGAGTCCACCTATGCGACTCGCCGAGTTGGTCACTTAACACGCGACCCGAAACGCGAATCGACTCGCCGAGTCACCCCCATCGACTCGCCGAGTCGACCTTCTTAGTTACACTTTAGCCCTCCAACTATACATCTGAATTTTCGGGATGTTACACCTAAATATCATACTAACATACAATTCCTATGGCTAACCCCTGGGTCTTCCTACTCATATCTACATGGGCCGGCATTGTGGTCGTAGACCCATTCACACAAAGGGAAACTCACCTGCCCTTGCTGAACTTGTTGATAACCCCTCTAGCTGTTGTCCGACAACTCTCTGAACTCCTGCTCCACTAGCTCCCCGAGCTACCAATAACAATGCAACACTTAGTCTAACTGTCCCTCAAAAGTCAACTAAGTCAACTCTGGTCAAGGTCAAAGTCCTGGTCAAAGTCAACCCTCCAGGTCAACCCTACTCTTCGAGTCTGCCTACTGACTCGCCGAGTCCACCGATTTCCGAGTCCTATCCTGTCCAACTCACTGAGTCTCCACCCGACTCACTGGTTCGAGTTTTACCTCGAAGGGTTCGGGGTTTCGCGACTTGACTCGCCGAGTCCAAGAACAGACTCGCCGAGTCCAAGACAAACTTCAAAAGACTCGCCGAGTTGTTTATCCAACTCGTCGATTTCCTTCTAATCTTCATACTACTCGCCGAGTCCACTCGAAGGACTCGCCGAGTCTATTCAGTCCTTCATACATTCAGAAGCTTTTTGAGTCATGTTGGGACTCCAAACTGTAGATCCACTCTTCCAAGTCTCATTCCTTACGTAAAGTTGCAAACTTTACGTATAACTAAGGAGATCTAGGCTCAAAACACTCTAGGGATAGGCTTTAAGACAAAAAGGGCTTCACCAACTACTCAGTATCTGATGCTTTACGACATTTTGGACCATCCCAACACTAGATCTGAAGTGGCAACCTCATATCTAAGCCCCAAACCCAAAATAGATTTCAAACAACCATAAAACCCCTAAATCTCATAACAAAATAGATCTAGATGCAAAGGAGGGAAGATAACAGCTTATTACCTCCAAGATGAGCACAAACTGAAGTAGATCTCGGATCTACACCTCTCCTTTGAAGCAACCCTCTTGATCTTCAAGTTCCTTTTAAAGATTCCCTCCTCCAAAGCTATTTCTCTCAAATGAGGGAAGCTCACACGAAATCTTGGGTTTACAGGCTCTCTAGGATGATATGGAGGCTGAGGAAGGGACATAACACCCTTTATATAGGGTACATCTCCCGGGATTAGAGTTTTCTCCTTTCAGCACCAACTCGTCGAGTCCAAGCTTCCGAATCGGTGAGTAAGCGAGCCTACTCGTTGAGTCCCTTCTTCAAATTGCACTTTCATTCCTTAATCATACTTCTGAAATTTGAGATGTTACAATCCAAGCCCCTAAACTCGATCTAGCACGTAAAGTTACAAACTTTACGTGCATGCATGGGACTTTTGAGCTTAAAAGGCTCTAAAAAAGTTAGAGAAAATTTGTTAAATTTGGATTACGTTACGGTCGGGTTTTTGTTGAATGGGGCGAACATGTGTCAAATATGAAGCCGGTCGGGTTTTTGTTGAATGGGGCGAACATGTGTCAAATATGAAGCCGACCTTTTAAATTAACCATGTAAAAAATATATTGATAAGACCATCCATAATACTCATCACTAACTATTATAGTGGTGAGTGTCACTCAATCACCAAATCCTACCATTAAAATAATATCATTAACACACTATTCATTTTTTAATTAAATTTAATTCAAAAATAAATTAAAATGTAACGCCCCATTTCTGGTATGTGATTTAAATAAAGTAAGTTTCAATTCTAGAGGGGTACTCGACGAGTCTGTAGCCCAACTCGTCGAGTAGAGACGGGTTCTGCACGCGTTTTAAGCTGGCTACTCGACGAGTCCATATTCTTGGACTCGGCGAGTCTGCTAGTCTGGATGAAACCCTAATTTCAAGGGTTTGCACCCTATTTAAACATCATTATGCGCCCCAACCCAGCCTCCATCACCCTCAGAATGTCCCTTACTAAACCCTAGCCTCCCTTTAAGCATTCTTGGAGTATTTCTCATTTTGTGTAGGATTTTGGTGCATTTTGAAGTTAGAAGAAGAAGAGAGAAGAGGGGTTCTCAAGAGAAGCAAAGAAGATCTGAGTTTATTGTCTCATTCCAGCTTTCATTAAGGTATAAAGCTCTAATATTTGCTTGTCATCATGTAGACCTCCTTAAAAGCTTGCTAGTGTTGTTTTTGAGCCTTTTCTAGACTTTAAGGTTGATTTATGGGTAGTTTAGAAGAATGGGTTTCAGATCTAAGCATTTCAGAACTCCCTAAGCTCAAGGTTGCCACCTTTATTGAGCTAAACACCCATTCCAAACCTAGATCTCCTCTTTTAGCTCCTTATTGGGCATTTTAGCTTATTATGAGCATACATGAACGTAAGTTAGAAACTTTACGTGTGAAATCAGTCCTAGGAACCCAGATCTATGAATTGGATGCTTTGGAATCGAGAAAAATCGACTGTATAGTAATGGCATGCTTGGGACTTGGCGAGTCCGGTCAACTGAAAGTTGACTTTGACCAAGAAGTTGACTTTGACCAGGGGTAAAATAGTCATTTTACCCTGAGGACAGTTATCAGTAGCTGATCTAATGTTTTTGGGATTTGTAGTCGGTGAGTTCCGGAGCAGCAGTCCGCCAGTTTTAGAGTCAGTATTTCAGCAACCAACGTTACGAGGTGAGTTTTCCTTCCAGTAGGAATGGGTCTACGGCCACAACGCCGACCCGTTTAGTTAGCAGTAGTTTCGGACCTCGGTCCGATGCAGTAGTTAGAGTGCTTGATGTCTTTGTGATTCAAGCATGTTTTGTGTTATGTGTTCCGGACTCTGGTCCAATGCAGTATGCAGTATATGTATTCATGTTAGTTGGTATGTTTATGCTATGCTATGTTCAGTCAGTTCTGGACTTCGGTCTAATGTAGGGACGAGGTCCCAGTCAGTTTCGGACTTCGGTCTGATGTAGTCAGTTCCGGACTTCGGTCCGATGCAGGGGACGGGGTCCCAGTCAATTCCGGACTTCGATCCGATGCAGTTAGTTCCAGACTTCGGTCCGATGCAGGGGACGGGGTCCCAGTCAGTTCCAGGCTTCGGTCTGATGTAGTGGGCAAGGCCCAATGGTTGTTTATATGTTATTGCGTGGTATGTGGTAGTTTGGGGGAGCTCAATAAGCTTCATGCTTACAGTTTCAGTTTTGATTCCAGGTACTTCCGCTAGCAAAGGGAAGAGCTCGGGTTAATGGCATCACACACACCACAACTTCAGTTTTATCCTTGGAGTTTTATTCAGATCTTTTGATATGATTGATACAGTTTGTTTTGACACAGTTACTATGACCTTTGTGTTACTCATTTCGTGGTTTCTATTATATATGACATTCGATGATGTAATTTTTAGTAATAATAAAACTAATTTTTTTGGGTCGTTACAAGTTGGTATCAGAGCCTTGGTTTGAGGGATGTAGGCACACTTTTAGGTATGATTGGACTCAAACTAAGGAAATGATAAAAGGTTTTCAAATGAGAAATATTTTCAAAAGAATTTTTGGAAAAAGAAACTGAAAAAGAAAAGAGTTTTTGAGAAAAAGAAAGGGGTGTGGTGCATGCGATCAGCCGAGCTCAAGTAAGTACTCCCAAATTACCCATACAAGTTTATGTTATGATTATCAGTTTCAGTTCAGTAGAGCCACATGCTAGAATAGGACCAAGGATCTAGGAGGATGCCTTATGTGCCTGCTATATGTGTTTTAACTTTATGAGAATTCCATGCTAGTATTGAGTAGACGACAGTAGGATAGCCCGTTTAGGTTATGCCTGATAGTATGAGCTTAGCATTGTATACCGGTACAGTTTCTCATTATGAGGATAGAATTGCTTGAGTAGTTTCCGGTGTCCGAATGTTGCTTGCTTTGTGCTTTGTGGGACTCTGAGTGATGGGAGTTAGCCATTAGGTGAATACGTCACATCACATGTGATAAGGGTTGAATAATCTCAGAGTGTTGGATTTGGCCCTATTGCGCAGCTCTTGTCTGAGTCCAACCGTTGTAGGGACGAGTCTTTTACTCGAACGATTATCTGAGCCTCGTCACATGTGATGGTATTCAGGTGATGACTAATTAGCATTATAAAGAAGCCTTCAGCAGCTGAGGACTGGATTTGATTGAGTCAGAGATTTCCCTGGGGCAAGCCTAGGATGAGAGTAGCAGAGATTAGTAGCAGTAGAAGTGACTTGGTGGAGTCAAGGCAGTTCTTGAGGAAAGTACGGATATATGTGGAAGGTAGTATGGGCCCGTACTACTGAAAGCAGAGGACCTGTACTTAAATCAAGGAAGGATGAGATGAGACCAGGAAACTTGTAGTAGTAATGATCCCTTGAGATATATCAATATTTCTGACGTTTGTCGCTATGTGTTTCAGAATGGTAGTTTTACGCCCTAGACCAGCAGTCAGCAGTTCAGGTGCCGGTGAGGGATCAGGATCAGGCTCGGGGGCCGAGCATTTGGATGAGCAGACTAGGGAGTTTCTCTCTTCAGAGGTTACTAGCATCATACTTGAGCAGACTCCTGTGATCTTTGGTTCGATCAAGGAGGGTATTTTGGAGCTAATGGATGAGAGGTTGAGTACCTTCCGTGCTGAGGTGGCGGCCATGATGGGGTCGCACACACTCACCTTCAGGGAGTTCCGGGCTTGTGGAGCTCCAGACTATCATGGGGCGTGGGACCCCATAGCGAGTTCCAGGTGGTTGGCGGATGTCGCTAATGCTTTTCGCACCAACAGATGTTCTGAGGGGGACAAGGTCAGATTAGCATCCTGTCTTCTGAAGGACAGGGCACACGATTGGTGGGAGAAGAACGGGCATGTCATCGGGGATGACGCAACCCTTGATGCGATGACTTGGGCTGATTTTACTTCCAGGTTCGGAGCCAAGTTTGCACCCGTTATTGAGGTGCAACAGTTAGTCAGGGAATTTCAGGATCTCACCCAGACTACAGAGACAGTGGCAGAAATTACCACCAAGTTCAGGGAGAGGGCTCTTCTCGTTCCTCAGTATGCAGCTGATAAGGCAATGAAGAAGGCCTGTTATCATGAGATGTTGCGGAGTGATATCCGCCAGTTTGTGAGCCGGTCCAGCTGTAAAACGCTGGATGACATGATTGCTAGGGCTCGTGAGAGAGAGAGAGATTGATCTAGAGATGGAGAAGAAGAGGAAGCCAGAGGCGGTATCTAGTACTGGGAGTTCGGGCAAAAATCCCAAGGTATCCGATCATAGACCCAGAGGACAGTAGAGACACAGTCGGTGTGGCAAGTGTGGGAGATTGCACGATGGGGCATGCAAGGCAGGTAGTGTCGGTTGCTTCAAGTGCGTTCAGACAGGGCATATGAGTAGAGATTGTACAACTACTACCACCACCGCATCGTCTGGTCTGATTTGCTTCCATTGCAATCAGAGGGGTCATAAAAAGTCCTAGTGTCCGAGTTTGACAGCAGCAACAACAGGGAAGGTGGTGGCACCTGCCCCTGCAACATTGAGGATTACAGACGACCTTCAGGGCTGGAGTGACGAGCCAGTGGCGAAGAGTAGAGCAAGTTATACCCCCCGAAGCCCCGATATCATCCCGACACCCGAAGCAAGTCCAGAAGCTCCGAAGATCCCGAGAAGAAAAGAGTTTCCGAGCCGAAGCTCTGCCCGCGAGAAGCCCGGTGTGTGAAGATATCCCGGATTCATCGAAGAGTTACTGCTTTTAGAGCCGTAGTGTTGTCCGATAATCATCTTATCATGTGAGTTCATAGTCCCTTTCATGTAAACAATTTTAATACAAGTATTGATGAATGTATTAAATATATGATATGAGTAAGTGTGTAGTTGCTTTCCGATAATACACATATATGAATTATACTCTATGAAATACGTGCTATGTGATTATATACTATTTGTTATGTGGTATGAGTATTGAATGAATATGTTATATAGGTTTTAAGTTGTATATAAACAAGTATATTTTATCTACAAATATGTTGGGTAGAACATGAGTATATAGTGATGTGTGATGAAATAAAAATGATGAGAGGCCTCGATGTGACTGTGATCTAGTCGTCCAACAGAATATGGATTACGACCACAGACTTTTCTAGACAGTTCAGTGGAACGCTGGCAGGCTCATAACCTATAGGTGTAGTGAACTTGGGTGTTCTTTTGCTCAACTATTGAACAATTTCACTTTAGTCCCTGCACTTTTAATTAATACTTTAAATCACAAAATTAGTTCCAATTAATTTCTGATTAAATATTAATTAAATATTATTATTTCTAATTAATAAATTATTTTCATAGTATATTAATAAATCAATTATTTCAATTTGTTAATCAAATAATAAATCAACCTCTTTCTCCAAAAACATTATGTCCAATTGTTATGTTTGAGGGCAACCCAAAAGGACTGTGCTACCATCAATTCAAGTTTATACCAATTATAGTTATGAGCTTAGCAATATAGTCCTACAGAATCCTACTTGGATAAGTGTGTAACTATAATTACCAATATAACTTCTAAACCGATCAGCAAATTGTAGCTTCCAAAAGCTGTTGTCGAACTATGACCTAGTCAGTTACGTGTCCTAAGATAAGTGATCATATAATCGTCCGTTCTGCAAGATATCATTTGGACATGAGACATGGAACATAATCAATCTCATTGTCCCATACTTTCTTTCCTGATTTCTAATTTGTAATGACATAGAACTTCTAATCGAACACATTAATTTAGTCCTGGTCAGGCCTAACACTATATGTCAACACCAAATTAATCACCGGGGGGCTCAAATATATCGCTTTTCCCGTTAAAGGAAAAGGAACGATTAAACTTTGACTTATATGCTTGCACCATTTACTCATCAGATCATGCACATCAGTACGTTTTATAACATCAAGTTACTGATGCGTTTACGTGTCATCAATGCACAAATGACTTGTAAACTACAATTCATATATCTCTGTTTCTAGATTATAAGATATTATCATCTAAGAATTACTCGTGATAAATTCCATAAAGTAATTCTCTGAGCTTAACATCCCAAAAATAAGACCACAAAAATTCATTTTTAATTGAATAAAACGGTAATCCAAAAAATTGTCATACAACCAAGATGGATCATAGTGTATCACTACATCGCAAAATATCAGAGTAAATCACAAAATGCAGAATGAGGTGGTTTGGGCTCTACAATCATCCCGGGCTCTTCCCTTTCGAACCAGAAGTACCTAAAACATAAACTGAAAACTGTAAGCACAAAGCTTAGTGAGTTTCAGAAACTACCACATACCATACATAAAAAACACATACTGCCCCCCGCCTTTCATTGGGCCTCGCCCGACATCGAGTCCTACCGGGCCATAGGCCCCGCCCGACATCGAATCCCACTCGGTTTACAGATCTGTCAATTATCAGACCCACCTGACATCAGGCCCCGCTCGGTATACATATAAACATATAAACATATAATCATACGAACACATGCAATAATCATAAAGACAATAAATAGCATACAATATAGTCATCGGGCCTCGCCCGACATCGAGCCCTGCTCGGTATACATACCAACACAAAACACATGCAAGAGTCACACATACTATCTAGCATCCTAACATAATAAAACACAAGCCGACATTGGTGCCTTCAACCTGCTAAACACAGTGAGGAAACTCACATCAAGTTGTTGAGTAACTTAGATAAATCTCTGTCTGCTGGTTTGACAATCCTCGCACTATCAATACCAATAACATCCAATTAATAAGTGGATCCCATCCATAACCATCGGTCTAATCAATTGGGCCCATCATCAGGGAAAAAGTCCATTTTACCCTTTTAGATTAGCCCAAGACCAAGGCCTAATTCAACTATTATGAAGGCCCAAATTCTATTTGATAACCCAAAGCTCAAATATGGCCCAATCTTCCAAATTGGGCCCAAACCCATCATGGGCCTAAAATCCAAAGAGTCTAAGACACTATCCACAAGCCCAAATCAGAAGTCTATTGCCCCAACAAGGCCCAAATGAAGAAAACCCAACCTATGGCCCAAACCAAGTATGCAAGCCCAAAAAGTCCATCTGCTTAGTATGCAGGGCGTACTCAGCTTATACGCTTAGCGTACACCCTCTGGGGCTAGAACACCCATCGTACTCCCCAGTTGGCCACCCCACTCCATGAAGCACTTAATCCATTGAGCCTTCAATCCAAACTCTCAGATATGATTCTATAAGACCACTTATCACGTAAAGTTGTCAACTTTACACACATGCATGGCTTAATGGAGTTCAAGAGCTCAAAAAGAGCTTAACAAAGGTCTTAACACATGAATGCTTCAAGATACACCATAAAGCTTGCATTTTTATGAACAAGCGGACCAAAAGAAGCCTAGATCTAACACCAATACTTCTGGAGAGATTCAAGAAGCTCATCAATCGCTCGAAGGACTCAAAATGCATAAAATAACAACATAACTAGATCTAGCATCATGGATCATCAAGATGCAAACTTTTTACCTAAAAAGGCTTGCAAATGATGAGCTAACCCCGGATCTTAAAGCTCAAGACACCTTTCCAAATGGTCCTCTTATTCTTATCCTTCACAAACCACCAACAAACACTCTTTAAGGCTCAAAGAATAAGAGGACCATTTGGAAAGGTGTCTTGAGCTTTAAGATACGGGGTTAGCTCATCATTTGCAAGCCTTTTCAGGTAAAAAGCTCACATCTCAGCGTATCACTGCCACCAAGTACTAGGACCCAGTCATTAGTTCTTCGCGGATAGTTAAGAATATTCTTAACTGCTATCCAGTAAGCTCTACCTGGATTTCCCTGATAACGACTGACCATGTTCAAAGCAACGACCACATCAGGGAGAGTACATGTCATAGAATACATGATAGATCCAACGATGGAAGCATATGTAACTCTACTTATTTCTACTATCTCAACATCGGTACTCGGACTCTTAGTCTTACTCAGTTTGGTATTACTCTGGATAGGCAGTTCTCCCTTCTTGGAATTCTCCATACTAAAACATTTTAGCACCTTTTCCAAGTATGTACTTTGACTAAGTCCAATTAGTCTTTTACTCCTGTCTCTCATAATCCTTATCCTTAGAATATAAGCAGCCTCTCCTAGATCCTTCATATCGAAACACTTTCCAAGCCAAGACTTAACCTCTTGCAAAATTGGAATGTTGCTTCCTTTAAGAAGTATGTCAAAAACATACAATACTAGGAAGGTTACTATACTCCCACTAGCTTTGATATACACACAAGACTCATCTTAAATTCTAGAGAAACCAAATTCCTTGACTTTCTCGTCGAAGAAAAGATCCCATCTGCGAGACACTAGTTTCAATCCATAGATGGATTTCTCTAGCTTGCACACTTTACTGGGAAACTTTGCTTCAACAAAACCCTCTGTCCGACTATTTTAAACATCCTCAGTCGACTTCCGATTAAGGAAAGCGATTTTGACATCCATCTGCCAAATTTCATAGTCATGAAATGCAGCTATGGTGAGCATTATCCTAATAGATTTTATCTTAGCCATTGGTGAGAAGGTCTCATCATAGTCTACCCTTGAGATTTGAGTAAAGCCCTTTGCAACCAGTCGAGCCTTGAAATTGTGTACCTTTCCATCCATGTCGGTCTTCTTCTTGAGGATCCATTTGCACCCAACTGTCTTACCACCTGGTACATTATCAACCAAATTCCAAATTTGGTTGTCATACATGGACGTGATCTCGTTGTCCATTGCCTCTTGCCATTTGGTTACCTCAGGGCCTGCCATTGTTTCCTTGTAGTTAGCCGGTTCATCCAAATTTACCAGTGTACTATCATTGATAAACGTATCACCATCTATAGTAATATGGAGACGATAAAGTGTAGGTGGCACGCTAACTCTACCGGAATGCCTAAGAGGTAATGACTCGTCAACTGGTTAAACTAGAATTTCTTCCTCTGGTTGAACCCTAGCGTCTTCAGAGGTTCCTTCATCGTTTGATTCATGAATCTCTTCAAGATCAATGGTACTCCCACTGTCCTCTTTGCATATGAGCTCTCTCTCACAAAAGACTCCCCTTCATGCTACAAAGACCAAGTTCTCACTAGGTCTGTAGAACAAATATCCAAAGGACTTCTGTGGGGTAGCCGATGAAAATACATCTCTCACTTCGAGGTTCGATCTTGTCGTGAGTCTCTTGTCTAACGAAAGCTTCACAACCCCAAACATTGACATGTGCTAAAGAGAGAACCTTCCTTGTCCATATCTCATGAGCTGTTTTTGTTGGATTAATGTCTAAGTCCATAACTGTAATTGGTAAGACATGACCCGACCCGGCATGGTCCATTTGGGTTGCATGGCATCATGCGTTTGGATAGACTATAATGAGAGAAATAACACTTAAGGTTGGTTAATATATTATAATTTCTAATATATTAATAAGATTATTTAATTAGTATTGATCAAGAATTAATCTAGAATTAATTAAGTGATCAAAAGAAGACTAATTAAATATATGGGTTGATTGTGTAAATCATCCATACTTATATAGTGGGCTAATGCTCCATGGATTGTTAAGTAGGGCTAAAACCCATAAGATGCTCCATGGTGTATTTGTACCGATGGATCATGGAAATGAAAGGCCATGACAATTAGGGTTTACATAGTGTAACCCTAACTATATAATGATCTTATTCGTGGAGAAAACCGGCCACTATGTGTGAGAAATAAGGGCTAGCCGATTTCATGAAGTGTTCCATTTCTCTCAAGTCATTCCATGTGCATTTGGTGTTGTGTGAACCATTTGAGGTGTCACACTTGGGGCACTAGGCACTCAAGCTTCATGAAGACATTCTACATCAAAGAGGTATGTAATTCTAACTTGAGATATTCATATGAATCAATGTTATTTTTCTAGTTAGGATAAATAACTTGGAAAGTTCATATTTGCATGTATAATAGAGAAAACATAGATCCAAGGTATTTAGGGTTGCATGTACACTTAGGAGTGTTAGAATGCTCAAAACCCAACAGTGGTATCATAGCTTAGGCTTGTTTTCTTGTTATACTTGATGCAAATACATTTTTCGAAGCCAAGAAGTTATCCAGACAGAAAACTCGACGAGTTTCTTCAATAAACTCGACGAGTTCATAGTTTATTGCATGAAATCGACGAGTCCTCTATAGAACTCGACGAGTTTTGGCCTATGACAGCTTACTTTCGTGTTTTTTGGCTGGAATTGGACTAGGAACATTACCAAAAGCTTTTTTGGACTTGTAAACCTATTTTTGATGTGGTAATGTTCATGCTAATCCAATTTCAAAGATAATTGTCAATTGATTCATGTTTTGTATTAGTTTAAAAATTATGCTAATTACATGAAAAAATTTGATGTGAATTATCTTTGTTCATATGAGTTGCTTAGATTAATAGATAAGTTAATTGATTATGTGTTTTCAATCCATTTTAATCTAAGAGATGATTCTAAAATATGTTTGTGTAACTTGTCCTCAAGTTACATGAAATGTCACATTTAAGTTTCTTAAAACTCATAAAAGATGGCAAAGGTTACAAAATGAAGAGTCTTGTTCTCATTAAATGGTTTTATGACTCCATAACTTGTTCTCAAGTTATGGAGGTTCAAGAGTCACTTCATTAAGTAATAAAATGTGTAACCTTAATTAAATCCATAAGTTACAAAATAAAGAAAAGTTACATTCTTTTATTAGCTTAAAGTCTTCCATCACTTGTCCTCAAGTTATGGAGCTTGAAGAGTTTTTTAATTAAAACTACGTTAAACACATAAGTTATGGAATTAATTAGTTTTGAATAGTTTCAAAACTTGCCCTCAAGTTTTGGAATTTGAAAAGTTTTCACTTATGAATACTTTAATTAAAAGTTAGCCCTTAGAATTTTAAAAGTTAAAATTCAACCTTTATACTTTATAATATTATAAGTTAATAATATTTATATATATGTATAAGAGTAAAGACAGTATTACCGTTAGTAGGCCTCATTCACGAAGCTAGTCTATAAGGGGGGGGGGGGTATAAGGTTACTGCCTATAAAATGACAGTTTAATGGGTGCCCACTCTTACCCACTGCTTCCTTGACTGGTGGAGGGTCGTTAGCGGAACGGGTAGGACAAGGACTAGAATTCTCCCTTCATTAAAAGTATTAATGTAAATACTAAGTAACTAAACATTTATAAATTCCCAATCTTAGTTACTTAGGAAAATGTGAATAAGGTGCTAATCCATGAAATTACACTTTGCACTTTGTTTAAGTCGTTAGTGGAGCATGTGTGGTTAACCAGCACTCTAACCTGGACTTAACAAGGTAGGTAAAGGGTAACTTAATATTTATCATAGTATCAGTGGAGCGTGTATGGTTAACCGGCACATCGATTAAGGGGTAAATATTAAGGGTACCTAGTATAGTTGCATAGTTGCTTCACACCTTGTTTTGTGATCCTCGACATCCCAGTCACAAAACCTGAAGGGCACACTCGAGATTGAAACATGCCATGGAACAGTTCAATGAATCTCAAAAGATCTAGGAGTTTCAAATCCAATGAAAAAAACTAATAATTTATTTCGTTTTTCATGGTGGAAATTGGTGAATCGTCATTCACCTACCTTCAAATATTTTATAGCTTGGATTACGGCATCCCTCTTCCAAGTTATAAAATATTGTGCTGGGTCCTAGCTTTAATATTTCATGTTGGGTGTTATATTAAGGACTTTAAATCAACTATCTTGAATATCTCCCAAAAGATGTTTAATTCAGACATCTATGATCTTCCCAAATATCTTGGATCTTTACTTCCTCTACCTCCTCCAATTATTCTCCTTTACCCACAAGTTCAAGGTCACTCAAGCCCTATTAGCAAGCAAGGTCTATGTGTGGTCGCATCTTGGAGACGAAGTCACATATTGACAAGCCGGGAGAGTTGGGTGTCAAAGTCTTGAGAAATTTGGTGGTTCAATCACTTTCTAAGTCACATAGTGAGTTCCTTTGGGACTCCTATGAAACAGACTTTGACAAGACCCTTAATGATCTTATCAATTTGCTTGGTACTGCTGAATCAGCAATGATTTGGAAGGCTAGTAAAGCAAATTTGATTAGAAGATCGACTTCCCAAAACTTTATGGACATTGACAATGGTGACACTGGAAATCCAGAAAAAACATTCTCTTCCCAATGGAAAGGGATCGGCCATAGTCAACTTGGTTGACCAAATGGTAAAGAGAAAGACTAAGTATGAGATTATCCCATGTACCATTCCCAAAGGGTCCATATGGTTCTATTGCCAAAAGGAAAGGGCATTGGTTGCGAAGCTGCCAAATTTACCTGAAAGATCATAAGGCTGGTAAAGTCAATAAGTTTGACTCTACTTCAGGTAAAGTCCACTATCAAACTCTATTAAGTGTCTATTCTGAGATTCTTATTACATGATGTGACTGGGTCACATGTTGATATTTTAAGAATCAAAGGAAAAGTGAAGGAAACTTAAAGAAAGAATATGTTGAATCTGACCGCGAAGATGGATGTCTATCGCTTGATTGAAGATCAAATTCTTGAGCTACTCTTAGGAGTTATGATAGATTGCTAGGAAACATGTAATAACATAGTTTTCATTTCAAGTTACATTGTAAGGAAAAAGTTTTTTCCGCATTTTAAAATAAATAAAAGTTTGTTTTACTTTATTTTTATCTCCTTACAATGGCATTCATGAAAACTTGATGTTTGTATGTTTATAGCAACATTGGAAAAAATGAACTTGATTCTTTCATTTGTGATAGTGTCTTAATTTACCAAGTAAGGAAAGATTCTCATCACCTAAGTTTCAATTGGACCGAAACTTGGAATCATACAAGGTGTTTAGTGTCATATATGAGAATTTTCAAATTTGGAAAATTAAGACTAGTTCCTTGTTCACATGTATATGTGAGTCAAGTGAAGGACTAAGGGATCGAGTACACATTCTTGTGCACTGGCCAAAGTCCACCTCAAAAGATGGATAAGACTATTTGTCATGATTTACTAAGTCCAGTAAATATGGTTATACTTACAAGCTTAAGTGTAATTCTGAGACATTGGAAAAAGGTTCCAATGTATGGCAGAGCGAATAAGAAGAATCAAATTAGGCAGAAGGATAAAAGTTTCTCAAATCTGAAAAGATGGGAGAGTACTTTAGTATCATGTTATATGATCACCTTAATGATTAAGAGACATCATCACAATTCATCCTCTAAGTGCATTCTGATAGCTAAGAAGAGGAGCTATGAATTGTTGAAGTGGTTAAATAAAGAAGATGATTCATAATTTGTTCCAAAAAAATTCTTAGAGTTATACTTTAAGATTGTAACTTGAGTGACATGTCTTAAAGAAGGTTTAAAACACTTGTCAAATGTAAGAGTAAAAGTTTTCTACTCTTGTACATTTGAAATTGGTAAGTTGTGATATTTTGGATAAAACGAAGACCAACTTAGGCCAATTGTGTGAAGTGTTTGTCTTGATTAGAATCCACACTATCTCTTTAATATTTGGCAAGTAAGTCTTATAGGTCAAGGAGACAATGGGAGTCTAAAAGATCCTAAAAGGGTTTCAAGAACTCATCAAGAATAAAACCTGAAGTTCTTCACTAGCACACGACTTGAGGTTTATAACCTATCGTGTTGACATATTTTGTGCCCATTCCAATTACAGTTGGCTTTGCATATGAGTTCTTGGAGCTCTCTATTGGTTGCACAACAACTTGGAAGCAATGGCAGGCCCTTGAGCTGCTAGATGGAAAGAAATTAAGATTGAGTTCAGTCCATATGAGTTTGGATTTGTCATTATCCTTGTATTGTGACTATGGTTTTGACAATTCACATGGATAAGAACACATACACCATTAAATCTAAGTGTCATAAGGTTTCTCTTCGATTCATGAAAATGATGGTGAGGAAACACTTTCACTAAGTAGATTTTAGCTAGATAGCAATTGTGATATTTGCATTCTCAAAGTCGTTAGTGGAGCGTGTGTGGTTAACCGGCACACTAACATGGACTTGTGAGAAGGGAAAAGGTCTAAACAATCGAGACTATGATTACGACATCCCTTTTCATAGTTCTTAAAAATTGTTTAGACACACTTGTGAGCTATCTAAGATAAGGTGTATGATATTGATAAAGTTTATCAAAGCAATCTAGTATCAGAAATCTGAACTTTGGTAAGAAAGTCAATAAAGTATTGTTTTTTTCTAGAAGTTCAGCTGATTTCTGAGTACATGTCAAAGCTAGTGGGAGCATAAGTGTTATGCTAATAATCATCATGTTAGTGGGAGCATGATAATTATGATAAGTATTGCAAGTTAGCAATGTTAATTATAGAAAACAAAGTTTCAATTCGTTGAAAAAGGTGTCTTGCTATAATTAAGGGAGAGGAAATTATACTTCATGTCAATTCTAAAAGACTTAGAGTGAGATTTTAAGCTTAGATTGAGATTTTAATCATCCTTAGTCAAGAATATATATATATATATATATATATATATATATATATATATATGAATTTCATGTTGGATTGGTTCAACATAAGGAAATTCTATATATTGTTTTCTCAAAATTCGATTATGATTACGACATCCATCTTCATAGTCAAATCTTGAGAACATGGCAAATAAAAAATATTGTAGCAAAAGACTAGTCTTGAATCATGTCTTTATGTGAGACATCATGAATCATGTCCCATTTGATTTGGGTACAGGATCGATTGCATGTGTTATAGCATTCATCCTTTCTAAAATTTTCCAAATGCCCGGGGCATTAAGAGGGGAAGAGGTCTAGAATTGGATTTGACTAAAGTGATTAAGCAATTGTCGAGTACAATCTAAGGTTTTACCAAGGATTGGTTGCTCAAGGACGGTTGGAAGTATAGTGTTAACTTTGGAAGGACCATATTGACCCAATCTGAAAAGAGGCAATTCTTGTTCAGAAGGGGTATTCAAAATGGGAATATGGAGTTGTCTCCATAGGTGGAAGTTATCTATGTAGGAAACTTAATGCAAGAAGGATGTTTCCAAGGAGTTGATCTCCATTGGAATACTCTGTAATGTTTGTTGACAAGTCTTTGTGACTTTGTGCATAATAGTTACAAGAGGACCAATGCATATAAGTTTAGAATCGAACAAATTTCGATAAAAGGCATGAATTTGGAATTCTTGCATTGTCGTAAGGACCTGGGAGTGTGAAATTAGAATCATGGCTCAATTGGTTTTATTTCACAATGTAAAGATCATAGAAAAACACAGTGTGCATACTTGGTGTATGGCATGACTAGTGTTTAGAAAACATAGTGTACATGCTCGGAGCATGGGACAACTAGTGTTTTAATTCAAGAATAAAGTTGATAGCTGAAACAGTAGGCAATGAATAATGTGTAATCATATGGTGATAAATAAAAGGTGTTTTATTTATATTCATAAGTTCTGAGACCATATTGGATTCAATTATTCTTGTGTTTCATTTTGCATGTTTTGACTTCCAGAATAACTAGATCGTTCTTCCTGAATGACTAAGTTATTCAAACCATCCACAGTCGGTCATATGTTGGAAGTAGATATGAATCAAGACTGTCATGGGTTGGGCTTGTAGAGGTCTAAGATGTTGGACAAGGTGGTGCTACAACACTCATGAGCGCTCATAAGTTCTGAGTATTGGATTCAACCCGTGCTCATTGTAATCACTTCATGGATTTTATCACGAGTGATCATGAGACGATAATATCTTATATTATTCAAACCTAGAGATATGAGTTGTTACTATGAGTTGGTTGTACATTGATTGCACGAAAACACATTGGTAACTCGATATAAAACGTGCCTTTGTGTATGATTCAACAGGTAGTAGAACAAGCCATATGAGTCGAAGTTTATCCATTCATTTTACCTTCGGGATAAAAGCGATATATGTGGGCCCCTTTAATGATGATACATGTGAGTGCTTGGCCAAGCCAGGACTGATTTGATTTGCTCAATCAGTCATTCATCATGAATCGAAAATCAGGAAACAACAAATGGATAGAGAGAATGATTTATAATCCATGTCTTAGTCCATATGATATCTAGAATGGAGGAATATATGATCATTTATCTAATGGACAAGTCATTGACAAAGGTCAGAGATCATCGGCAAGGTCATAGTTCGACAGAAGCTTTTGAGAGCTACGATTACCAGTTGGTTTTTGAAGTCATACACAATAATAGTTTTAGACTTATCCAAGTGGGAGACTGTTGGATTAATGACTAAGTCCATAACTATAATTGGTAAGACATGACCCGACCCGGCATGGTCCATTTGGGTTGCATGGCATCATGCGTTTGGATAGACTATAATGAGAGAAATAACACTTAAGGTTGGTTAATATATTATAAGTTCTAATATATTAATAAGATTATTTAATTAGTTTTGATCAAGAATTAATCTAGAATTAATTAAGTGATCAAAAGAAGACTAATTAAATATATGGGTTGATTATGTAAATCATCCATACTTATATAGTGGGCTAATGCTCCATAGATTGTCAAGTTGGGCTAAAACCCATAAGATGCTCCATAGATGCTCCATGGTGTAATTGTACCCATGGATCATGGAAATGAAAGACCATGACAATTAGGGTTTACATGGTGTAACCCGAACTATATAATGATCTTATTCTTGGAGAAAATCGGCCACTATGTGTGAGAAATAAGGGCTAGCCGATTTCATGAAGTGTTCCATTTCTCTCAAGTCATTCCATGTGAATTTGGTGTTGTGTGAACCATTTGAGGTGTCACACTTGGGGCACTAGGCACTCAAGCTTCATGAAGACATTCTACATCAAAGAGGTATGTAATTCTAACTTGAGATATTCATATGAATCAATGTTATTTTTCTAGTTAGGATGAATAACTTGGAAAGTTCATATTTGCATGTATAATAGAGAAAACATAGATCCAATGTATTTAGGTTGCATGTACACTTAGGAGTGTTAGAATGGTCAAAACTCAACAGTTTTGACAACATTTTTAGTTGGGACAAGATTAAGAATGTGGGTGGTAGTCTCTATGGCATAACCCCAGAACAAAATTGGAAGAGAAGGTCAAATCATCATGGAACGAACCATGTCTAACAAGGTTCAATTGTGCCTCTTAGCCACATCATTAAGTTGTAGTGTCATAGGAGGTGTCAATTGTAAACTATTCCACATTCCTTGAGGTAGTCGTGGAACTCGATACTAAGATACTCTCCCGCCTCTATCTGATCGGAGTATCTTTATCTTCTTGCCTAATTGCTTCTCTAATTCATGTTTAAACTCATTGAACTTTTCAGAGGTTTCCGACTTATGCTTGATTAAGTAGATATAACCATATTTGTTACAATCATCAGTAAAAGTCACATATTGTAACATCCCAAAAATCAAGGTTAAAAATTTCATTTTTATTATAATCAAAACACTATTGTAGCTTTGTTATGAACATTAAAAAGTATTTCAATTAACACAATTATCAGAGTTCAATCCCAAATATCACATATTGCGGAAAACATGGGTGTATGCACTGCGATTGTCCCGAGCTCTTCATTTGAAAACTGGAGTACCTTAAACATAAACTGAAACCTGTAAGCACAAAGCTTAGTGAGTTCCCCAAATACCACATACCAATCATACAATAACATATAGTAGGCCCCGCCCGACTTCAGACCCCGTCCGGCATCGGGCCCCGCCCAGCATCGAGCTGAGCTCGGTAAAACGGACCCCACCGAGCATACAATAACATATATCAAAATAAAAACATACACAAATAATAATCACATAGATACATAGCATACATATATCCATCAGGCCCCGTCCGACATCGGGCCTTGACCCGTGATATGGGCTTATTTAGTCATAGAAATCATTCATTATCTTATTAATTATTTTTGTTTTTATATCATTTTATGGACAAAATGTACTTAATTAGCTTAATATTTCAATTTCAGCAATGAAAGACATGCTCGGGTGAAAAAGGAAGAGGATTGAGTGATTGGAAGCTTGGAGATTGAAGACTGAAGAAAGAAGGATGTTGCTAGATAGCTTGACCCCTCGTCAGTGTTTTGGCCATATCTCATGAACACTAACTCCGATTGATGAGATTCAAAATGTTCTCAAAACTAGACACAATTTCGGACGACTTTCATGTTTGGAGAAAATGTTGATTCCAAGTGAACTCAATGAGTTGGTCAGAATGTTCCAGATTCGAAGATGCCTTTCCGTACACGACGTATACACGGATGGTAGAAAAAACTCGTCGAGTTATTCTTAAAAACTCGATGAGTTGGGTTGATTTTTGGTAACTATAAATAGAGAACATCTATGTCCGAAACCCTAACTTTTTCTGGAGGCTAGCTGCGATTATTGAAGACCAGAAGGATTCTTGAAGCTTCAGTTTTCGAGATTGCAACATAAGAGACAATTTAGAAGAGAATCAAAGGCAAATAATCATTCTTCTTTTCTTAATATTTGTTTTGAACCATGTTTGAATCATTAGATTTTGATTTTAGGTTATTACTTGTTGTAGATATGAGCTAAAAGCTTTTTACTTCTGTTTGGATGAGATAATCTTATGAACATGGTTTGATTGAATGGTTGGATTAATATTGATTTGGTTATTCATCTTGTTAAGCTTGTTAAAGATCCTTATGTATTGATGATAAATATTTTCTGTTAATAAGTAAGTTATTGAGTTGCATGAACATCTTCTTGATTGCTTGAATCATATAGTTTTGTGAACACAAGATTATATGCCTAGGAATAGTGAACATGAAACTAGGTTTAACTAGAAAATATGTAAATCAATATGTGAGCCTGTGTGATGAACAACCACATATGAGTTGATTGAATTGAACAAATTTGATTAGCTATTATTGCAAGTCTTACTTGATACGAACTGAACACTAGGAACTTGTTAGTTTAATCAACTGGCCATTGTTTAAATTAACTTGTCTACTAGAGGATTGATAACAGTGAACATGAACCCAATCACATAATGAATCGGTAACCATTGACATATTGATCCATTGCACTTGCCACGAAATCAACCATAGGAATAAGTGAATCGAATCTGAACAGAAGTCTCTTTTATCATTGAATCTAGTTGTCCTTTTGATGGGTTTGAGCCATAAGAACATTCCTATGTGCACATGAAAACCCTAATGCTTGGATCTAGGTTTCTCTAATGAACATGCTTTTCATCCAAGACTTGCAAACCCTAGATCTAGTATAAAATTCGAAATTGACATGATAAAGCAGATCTAGATAATTACCTCTTCTTGAAAGCTTGAATCTGGTTATCCTTGGAGCTTAAAGTCACAAGTGTCACTCATCTAATGGCTTACAAACACCAAGAAGCAAGAGGATGATTTGTAGAGAGGTTGTGGGCACAAAATCGGCTCTAGGAACTCCTTACGGTTTCTGGTAGCCGATTTTTGTAGCCCTTGGGTTCTTTAAATACTTGAGTTGCTAGGGTTACAGCCTGAAACCCTAATTGGATTACTTAGGCCTTAAGCAGTCCAATGATCCTTCTAGATTAAGGCTTGGACGAATTCAAGGAGACCATACACCTTAATTTCGTCCACCCTATGATCCATAAGGATCCACAGCCCAAAACCAACTATCACACAATTGACAGTTACAGTCCCCTTTATTTAATTAATCTCTTTTAGCCATAGACTTAATTCTCAATTAATTCTTGTCTAATATTAATTAAACTATATGATTTTTCCTTTAATATATTAATCATATAATATATTAATAAATTATAATAACCTCTTTATTTATAAATCATCCTATCGTGTTGCTTTGGTGAAGGCAACCCAAAAGGACCATGCACAATCGAGTCAAGTACTTACCAAATATAGTTACGGGATTAGACACTAATCCAATAGTCTCCCACTTGGATAAGTCTAGTAACTATAAGTATAATCATAATCCAATTAGCAATCGTAGCTCTCAAAGACGTTGTTGAACTCTAATCTTATCAATATCATGTCCTTTATATACGGGATCAAATGATCCTCTGTTCTAGATATCGTGCGGAAAATCACATGGAGCATGGTTATACTTATTGTCCAGCAGTTTGTTTCTCGATCTCAGATTCGTTTGACATAGAACTTAATTGAACACATCAATTCAGTCCTGACCGGGCCCGCCACATAATTCAAACTAAATCATCGAGGGGCCCTGATATCGCTTTTACCCTCTTAGGATAAAAGGAACAGATAAACTTCGACTTATATGCATTTACTATTTACTAATCAAATCATACACAACCATGCATTTTATGACATCAAGTTACTGATGCGTTTTCGCATTAGCAATGCACAACCAATCAGAAAACAATAAACCATATATCTAGGTTTTAAGATCATCTGATATTATCGTCTTGCGATCACTCGTGATAAATTCCATGAAGTGATTCCAGCAAGCGTGAGTTTATTCCAATGCTCAAAACTTGTTCATAAGCACTCATGAACATTGTAGCAAATGTTTGCTATGTCTAATACCTTTCAGACAATCTACACACCCATTCATTACAGTCTTCATTCATACCTACTTCCAACATATGAACGACTGTGGACCGTTCAAATAATTCGATTATTCTTAAATAACTCAATTATTCAGGAAGTCAAAACATGCAAAGTGAAACAATAGTTAAACAATTAACATAAGACAGTAACTTTACTTATAAATAATACTCCTTATTTAATCATCAAATGTCAATTACATTTATCTATTACACGTTTCTAAACTATCTAATATAAACTACTATCATCCTTCAGCCCAATGCTCCTAGCATGCTGCAAGTGCTTAACCCTACTCAGTCCCTTCATAAGCAGATCTGCTGGGTTATCCTCTGACGATACCCTCTTCACTACGAGGAGTCCTTCTTTTACCCGATGTCGAATAATGTGACATTTTCTGTCGATATGTCGAGATCTACCATGATCCCTCGGTTCCTTGGTCAAGGAAACCACTCCTTCATTATCACAGAAAATTTCCATGGACTCCTGTACGGCTGGCACAACTCCAAGGTCTCCAATGAAATTCTTCAGCCATATTGCCTTTTTTGATGTTTCGCTCGCTGCAATGTACTCTGCTTCGCACGTTGAATCAGCTATAGTTTCTTTCTTGGAACTTTTCCAAGTCACTGCTCCTCCATTAAGGGTAAAGACCTAGCCCGAATGCGAACAGTAGTTGTCCCTGTCAATATGAAAACTGGCATCACTATACCCTCGCACCTTTAGGTCATCACTCCCACCGAGGACTAGAAACCATTCCTTGGTCCTCCGAAGGTACTTAAGAGTATTCTTGACTGCGGTCCAATGTGCTGTGCCAAGATTCCCTTGATATCTGCTGACCATGCTCAAAGCGAAGGCCACATCAGGGCGAGTATAAGTCATCGCATACATGATTGATCCAACTGCGGAAGCTTAAGGTACTCGGCTCATCTCTGCTATCTCGGCTTCGGTACTCAGACTTTGAGTCTTACTCAACTTGGCATTACTTTGGATTGGTAACTCCCCTTTCTTGGAATTCTCCATACTAAAACGTTTTAGTACCTTGTCCAAGTAAGTATTCTGACTAAGTCCTATTAGTCTTTTACTTCTGTTTCTCACTATCCTTATTCCCAAAATATATGCAGCTTCTCCGAGGTCCTTCATAGCGAAGCACTTCCCAAGCCAGGATTTAACTTCCTGTAGTGTCGGGATGTCGTTTCCTATGAGCAGTTTGTCATCGACATACAATACGAGGAAGCTCACTATACTCCCACTGGCTTTGACATATACACATGATTCATCTTCACTTCGCAGAAACCCAAACTCTTTGACTTTCTCGTCGAAACAAAGATTCCATCTGCGAGATGCTTGCTTAAGTCCATAAATGGACTTCTCAAGCTTACACACTCTATTGGGATGCTTCACATTGAAAAAACCCTTTGGTTGAGCCATGTAAACATCCTCATCCAACTTTCCATTAAGGAAAGCGGTTTTGACATCCAACTTCCATATTTCATAATCATGAAATGCAGCAATGGCCATCATCACCCTAATAGACTTTATTTTCGCAACTGGAGAGAAGGTCTCATCATAGTCAACTCCGGGAGTTTGAGTAAAGCCCTTTGCAACCAATTGCGCCTTATACGTGTGCACATTCCCATCCATGTCGGTCTTCTTCTTGAAGATCCATTTGCACCCGACCGTCTTACGTCCGGGCACATGATCAACCAAATTCCAAACTTGGTTGTCATACTTGGACAGAATCTCGCTGTCCATCGCCTCTTTCCATTTTGCAGACTCTGGGCCTACCATGGCTTCCTTATAGCTGTTAGGTTCGTCTAGATTTATTAGTGTACTATCACTAATATACGTGTCCCCTTTTGTAGTAATATGAAAACCATAGAACTGGGTTGAACTCTAACTCTTTCGGAACGTCTAAGAGGTAATGACTCGTCAATCGGCTCAACCGGGGTTTCCTCCTCGGGTTGAGTGCCAGCGTTAGAGGTTCCTTCATCGCTCGACTCTTGAGTTTCTTCAAGATCGATTTGGCTCCCACTGTCCCCTTGGCTTATGAGTTCTCGCTCTCGGAAAACCCCTTTCCTTGCAACGAAGACAACATTGTCACTCGGTCTATAGAAGAGATATCCAAAGGATTTCTGCGGGTAGTCGATGAAAATACATCGCTCACTACGAGGTTCGAGCTTGTCGTGAATCTCTCGTCTTACGAAAGCATCGCAACTTTAAACCTTGATATGTGCCAACGAGGGAGCTTTCCTTGTCCACATCTCGTGAGGTGTTTTGGCAACCTTCTTCGTAGGGACTAAGTTAAGGATATGGGCAGCAGTCTCTAAGGCATACCCCCAAAATGAGATAAGTAGTGAAGCACGACTCATCATGGAATGCACCATGTCCAACAAGGTTCGATTACACCTCTCAGCCACACCGTTCAACTGCGGTGTCCTATGTGGCGACAATTGCGAAATGATTCCACATTCCTTAAGATAGTCGTGGAATTCAAGACTTAGGTACTCTCCTCCTAGATCGGATCGAAGCATCTTGATTTTCCTGCCCAATTGATTCTCCTCTTCTTTTTTAAACTCTTTGAACTTTTCAAAGGTTTCTGATTTGTGCTTGATCAGGTAGATATACCCATATCTGCTAGAGTCGTCGGTTAAAGTCACATAGAAGCGGTTCCCATCCCTTGTGGTGGATCTAAAGGGCCCACACACATCGGTGTGTATGAGATCCAATAGACCCTCACCCCTCTCACAAGTGCCAGTGAATGGTGACTTAGTCATCTTTCCAAGTAAACAAGACTCGCACACGTCATCGTCCCTAAGGTCGAATGACTCCAACACTCCATCCTTTTGGAGTTGGGCTATGCGTTTCTTGTTGACATGTCCAAGACGACAATGCCACAAGCATGCTTTATCCATACTAATGGAAGAATCGATACACAACACATCATTTCCTAGGTTATCTACAACCATCACAATTTCATAAATTCTATTACAAGGCAATGCTTCAAAATATAAAACACCATTTAGATAAGCATAAATAGAACCTTTCTCATTATCAAACGAATATCTAAATCCTTGTCTAAACAAACCATGAAATGAAATGATGTTTCTTGTCATATCTGGCGAATAGCAACAATTATTTAAATCTAATCCTAATCCATTACTAAGTGCTAGAGAATATACTCCAATCTTGGTGACAGGCGACGATCTTCTGTTCCACATGATTAGATTTATCCTTCCACGCTCCATATCCCTATTTCTTCTTAGTCCCTGCAAATCAGAACATATGTGAAAACCACATTCTGTATCAAGAACCCAAGAAATAGCATGTGATGAATCATTAGATTTAATTGTGTAAACACCTGCAAAAGATGACTTGATCTTCCCATCCTTGATGGCTTGCAGATATTCTGGGCAGCTTCTCTTCTTATGCCCTATCTTGTGGCAGTGGTGGCACTCTGCCTCCTTCGGGTTAGAGTTGGGTTTAGCAGAACCAACTTTGGTTCCACTAGAAGAGGTACCATCTTGGGATTTTCCCTTGTGGTGGCTCTTTGAGGGTGCCTTCCTCTTCTTTCCCCTCCCTTGACCAATTGGCAAACAGGCGCAACAGTGGGAGTGGGAGTCGATGCAACAAACTTGTCATTGATATTGCTCTCAACAGTCCTTAACAAGCCTTGAAGCTTGCTCAAGGTGACCTCTTCCTTATTCATGTGGTAGGTCATGCAGAAATGGTTGTAGCAGGGAGGCAAGGAGTGAAGGATAATGTCAATTGCCAACTCTTTATCGAAGTTAACATTTAACTTCAGCAGGCAATCAACATATCTCTGCATCTTTTGCAGATGAGCGGTAAGGGACTCTCCATTACCCATTTTGCCAGTGATCATCGAAGTGATGATGTCATACTTTTCTTGCCTCACACTTTGGTGGTACCGATCCACCAAGTCTTGATGCATCTCGTAGGGATAGTAGTCCTCATAGGACTTTTGTAGTTCAACATTCATAGTCGCTAGCATGATGCAATGGACTTTTGTGGCATCACTCTTATGGGCCTCAAAGGCATTAATTTCTTCGGGAGTAGCAGTGTTGATGTTCACCTCCTTCAGCTCTTTATCGAGGACATACTCTTTGTCCTCGTAACGAGTGACCATTCGGATGTTACAGATCCAATCATTGAAATTGGACCCTTCAAAGAACACTCTCCCACACAAATTCATGAGTGAGAACGAGCCGGAAGCATTGTTGTTGACGTTCGACATCTGAAATAGAAAAGAAAAAAGTTTGATTGGAAATGAATCCCTAATTAAACACCCAAAATGAGAAATTAGGGCTAGGATCCAACAACATTATTTCCATATTAGAAAAGGGATGTCGTAATCTAACATGCAAATAATTTGAAGGTGAGTGAATGACGATTCACTAATTCTCCACCATGAAAAAACAAAAAAGATTTAAGTTTTAAATGTATTGAAAACTCCTAGATTCCTTTGAGATTCATTGAACTTTTCAATGGCATGTTTCAATCTCGATATGCCCCTCATGTTTGTGACTGGGATGTCGAGGATCACAAAGCGGGTGTGAATAACCATGCAAATGTACATGGTGCCTTTATTGTTACAGTCACCCATTCGATGTGTCGGTTAACCACACACGCTCCATCGAACTATGACAACCAATGAATCACCCTATTCCACCTTTGCTTAGAAACCAATTAGTGTGCCGGTTAACCACACACGCTCCACCAACTTCTTAGCAAGGGTACAAAGTATAATTTCATGGAATTGCATCAATTTACTTTGCCTAAAGTAACTAAGATTGGGAATTTTGTAAAAATGTTTAGTTACTTTAATAACTCATTATACTTATGAATGAGAAAGGGTTGCCCTATCCTACCCGTTCGACTAACGACCCTCCACCAATCAAGGAAGCGGTGGGTGAGAGTGGACACCCATTAAATGACCATTTTATAAGCCATAACCTTATACCCCCCCTTATAGATCAGCTTCGTGAATGAGGCCTACTAACGGTAAGAATAGCATTTAAGTTATACATACATACATACATATATATATATATATATATATATATATATATATATTAATCTTATAATATTATAAGGTATAAGGTTGAATTTTAAACTTGTAAAATTCTAGGGTTTGAAATTTAAATAGTTCAAATTAAATATTTTAATCATAAAATTTAAATCTCAAAACTTGAGGACAAGTTTTTGAACATTTTCAAAACATAAAGATCAAATAGAAAATAATTTTCAATTAAGCATTTAATTTAATAATTATCTAAATTTGGCCTAGTCAATATTACTTGCAAGATAATTCAACAATTAATTTAAATAATCAAGTATTATCAAATAAGGAAATTATTATTTAAACAATCGGCAATTATCTTTCGTTTTGATGAAGATATTGATAAAAAGATAATAAAATTCGGATTTTATTAGACTAAAACAATTTAGGTAATTATCCTTAAGCGAAACAGCAAGAAATCCTGAAATTCCCTTTGTCTGACGCTCCGACTTTCCAAGTCCCCTCATGGACTCGTCGAGTTCATCCTACTCGTCGAGTCCACAATGGGACTCGCCGAGTTCATCAGGCAGAGAGCAATAAAAAACGATTTTAAGCAAGAATCAAAACACAAAGCATCAAATTCAAGAGAAGACAATCAAGCTCTGATACCACTGATGGGTTTGAGCCATAAGAACATTCCTATGTGCACATGAAAACCCTAATGCTTGGATCTAGGTTTCTCTAATGAACATGCTTTTCATCCAAGACTTGCAAACCCTAGATCTAGTATAAAATTCGAAATTGACATGATAAAGCAGATCTAGATAATTACCTCTTCTTGAAAGCTTGAATCTGGTTATCCTTGGAGCTTAAAGTCACAAGTGTCACTCATCTAATGGCTTACAAACACCAAGAAGCAAGAGGATGATTTATAGAGAGGTTGTGGGCACAAAATCGGCTCTAGGAACTCCTTACGGTTTCTGGTAGCCGATTTTTGTAGCCCTTGGGTTCTTTAAATACTTGAGTTGCTAGGGTTACAGCCTGAAACCCTAATTGGATTACTTAGGCCTTAAGCAGTCCAATGATCCTTCTAGATTAAGGCTTGGACGAATTCAAGGAGACCATACACCTTAATTTCGTCCACCCTATGATCCATAAGGATCCACAGCCCAAAACCAACTATCACACAATTGACAGTTACAGTCCCCTTTATTTAATTAATCTTTTTTAGCCACAGACTTAATTCTCAATTAATTCTTGTCTAATATTAATTAAAATATATGATTTTTCCTTTAATATATTAATCATATAATATATTAATAAATCATAATAACCTCTTTATTTATAAATCATCGTATCATGTTGCTTTGGTGAAGGAAACCCAAAAGGACCATGCACAACCGGGTCAAGTACTTACCAAATATAGTTACGGACTTAGACACTAATCCAACACCTTTCTTGTTCTTCTTAGTTGTTAATTGTCTTTGTTTGGGTGTTAATTGATTATTTAAGTTTATAGTCTTGCAAAACTAGATAAACCCCCTATTTTATTACTTGTTTTATTTAGATAATATTAGCATTTATTTTAATTGTTTTCCGTTCCATGTATTCGACACCCTACTTGCTTGAACTATATTGTTAATCGATAGGTACACTGCATTTCGTGTGTTAATTTTGTGTTTGAAGTAGTAGGATTAAAACTAGTGCGTTTTACACACATCAACCTAAAAAAGGATATAAACACAACACATGCAAGAGTCACAAAGACAACTAGCATACTAACAACATAATGTAAACATGGGCTGGCCTTGGTGCTTTTGACCCGCTAAACCCGGTAAGGAAACTCACCTCGAATGCTGAACCTCACTGCAAGAAATCCCTAACTGTTGCCCTGACAACTCCTCGAGCTAACAATACCAAAATATCACCCAATTAGCAATTGGGTTCCAAAACATGATCCAAAATCCATGCTTGGGGTAAAATGACCATTTTACCCCTAGCCCAATAAGATTCATAACTAAATCCCAAACCCAAAACCAATAAGATCCAAAACCATGAAAGCCCACAAATGGCCCAAATTTCCAAATTGGGCCCAATCCCATATGGGTCTTATCCTAAGCCCCATATTTTCCTTGAAGACAATTCAGGTTACCTCAAACACCCCTTGGAACAAACTTGGTCAAAAGCATAAGTCAAAAGTCAAAGTCAACGATCTAGGTGACCCAACTAGCCGAGTTGGTCCTTCAACTCGCCGAGTTTTCAGGAAACCGCAGAATCGCGAAGAATCGATCCAACTCGTCGAGTTTTCCCCTCATTTTCATCAGAATCAGGAAAATCCCAAACCAACTCATCGATTTCTCTTATAAACTCGTCGAGTTCTTCAGTCAACAAACCCACTTAATATATTAAGCCACCTAATCATCAAGATAAGCTTCACATAAAGGCAACATACTATGAACTATCAAACTACAAAATTTCTAACAAAATCTGAATTCATTAGTAAGAATACATACCTTATTGATTGTTTAAGTAAACAACCAAGCATCCCTTTTGTTGATATTTTGAAAGCAATCACCTCAAGCGGCGTGCCTCTAGTGGTTCACACCCAACACAAGCGAGAAGGATATTGAGGAGAGAAGAGGTAGGAGATCAGAAATTCGGCCAACCCTTGGGTAATGATGATTTCAAAAAATGCTAGGGGTTAGCCTCTTTATATAGTACAGTAAGGAAACCCTAAATAAGCCCAAAACCAATATAATAATATTTTCTTGAATTGGGTAATTATCCAGCTTCCTAATTATTCACCAAGGATAATTCTAGAAAACCTAAAGCCTCTAGAAATCGTTTTAATTATTGAACAATTTCACTTTAGTCCCTGCAGTTTTAATTAATACTTCTAATCAAAAACTTAATTCAAATTAATTTCTAATTAAATATTAATTAAATATTACTATTTAATTATATTAAAAAATCAATTATTTCAATTTCTTAATCAAATAATAAATCAACCTCTCTCTCCAAAAACATCATGTGTAATTGCTAGGTTTAAAGGCAACCCAAAAGGACTGTGCTACCATCAATTCAAGTTTATACCAATTATAGTTATGGGTTTAGACACCTAATCCAATAGTCGGGCAGTGCCCGATCCTGGGCGAGGCCCGATGGGTGTGGGGCATGGCCCATTATACATTTGATATGTAAGGTATGTGGTGTTTTGGGGAACTCACTAAGCTTTGTGCTTACAATTTTCAGTTTATGTTTCAGGTACTTTTGGATCAAAAGGGAAGAGCTCGGGGTGATCACATCGCACACACACCAAGATTTCCTATTTATAAACTTCAATATATTGGATTGGTTGATTTGCATACTCTGAGTTTCTTGTATGCTTTATAAACACGTTTGGGGTTAGTGGTTTTATTATAATTAAAATGAAATTTTTTGTGTTAATTTTTGGGACGTTACAACCTACCTCCGCCTTCTTTGAATATATCTTGATGGACACTTACTATAGCCAACTAAGCGAAGTCATCCTCTCAACGAAAATGATGGCTTCTCAACTAAGCGGAAAACCTCTCCCTTTGTGTGTGTTGTACGAGAATCGAAGGAAAAAGAGAGATTGTAGGGATGGAGAAGTGGTGATGCATTTAATGGATAAGAAACAGTGGGAAGAAGCAACGCTACAAACGCTGCTAGTTGTGATGGTGTCATGGTGTGCTACTGACGATGTCAAGGGACAATGAAGATCAGACTGGTCAAGATTTTCAGAAGGTTAACTTGTCTGATTCAATTTTCAAAAGTTTATTGTTTTTCATTTCAAGATTCGTTAAATTATTGATTTCCTTGAATGAAATACGATTTGGACTTTAAAACCTCTGTAGGTTTTGGTTGTTTGTCGTATTTTTATTGAGATGAGCAAAAAACGACCACTAGAGCCACTTAATTTCTTCATTTTTTAAAATACAAATCTTCATTTGAACAACAGATGTGTAAATTGGCGATGTGTAATTAGGTATTTCGATGCTTCAATCCATAAATGTAGGAGTTAGATTACAATTATCTATTTAATTTTTGATTTATCCAACACACTTTTGATGTTAAATAGGTTTTGATGATTTTCGTATTTAATAAAGATAATGAGTTGTTTGGAATTGATTTGTTCATCTGGATTTTTGTTTAATGAATTTTTAAACATGGTTTCCAATGTTGATTTTATGTGTTGCGTGACTTGTGAATCCATGAAGGTAGCTAGAGAAGATGTCGGGATATGCAAGTATGTAAAGGGTGGGATGTTGGTTATAAAACTAGTTGGAATGATGTCATACTTGTCATAGTCCACATATACGTCATGTCATTTTTTTGCCACCCTTCACTATCTTGCCATTTAGGTGGGATGGGTTGCCATATTTTTTTTCTCAATTTAAATTTAACAATTTTTTAAATATTTTTTATTTGCAACAAGATAAAATAACAAAAATAAATAAATTAGTTTTGCTGTGTATCACTGACGTTTTCAGATAAAAGAATAAAAAAAACTTTGATTTTATTTTATGAACTTTATAAAATAAAATTATATTTTCGGGGTATAATAATAATTAAATAAAAGATATTTATTTGAATTAATAAGTGTATTAAATATCAAAAGGAATAAAACAAATGTAAATTTTTATAAACTATGTTGCACATTAAGTTTAGGGTAGAAAGTATAGCAAAAGAGAATTTTCAAGAACCATTATTGCAATTTCAAATTCAAAGTTTCTTTCTCTTAGGGAGGAGGGAGTCATTCCCTCTCAACCCACTGAACCCACTTGCATATCATTTTTCCTCTTTTATTTTTTTTCATCTTTCCCAACCCACAACACACGGAAACCGTATCTTTTTTAACCCACTCAACTCATTCAATTAAAAAAAATACAAAATAGTCAAAGGTAAAATCTTAATTAGCAATAGAGTTACCGGCGGTACCACTCCCACTTCAACGTGTTGATTAATTGGCTTCACTAACCCATTTATCATCTCTCTCTACTGTCTCTCTCATTTTCTCTTATATCATGTGTTTTAAAACTTGTATCTTATTGTTTTGTATTTTTTTTTAATTGAGTAGGTTGAGAAAGATAAGATTTTCGTGTGTTGTGGGTTGGGAAAGATGAAGAAGAAGAAAAAACAAAAATTAATGTGAGAATGGGTTCAGTGGGTTGGAAGGGAACGACTCTCTCCTCCCTTATGGGTAAACATATACCCAACTACATATCGATCTCATTTTCTCTTGTACCATGTGTTTTAAAACTTGTATCTTATTGTTTTGTATTTTTTTAATTGAGTAGATTGAGAAAGATAATATTTTCATATGTTGTGGGTTGGGAAAGATGAAGAAAAAGAAAAGACAAAAATTAACGTGAGAATGGATTCAGTGGGTTGGAAGGGAACGACTATCTCCTCCCTTATGGGTAAACATATACCCAACTACATATCGAGTTGAACAAACTAAGTAGGTGGGGAGATGTTCCTTCGAGACCACATTGGCAATTAGCGAGCTCCAACGAGACCACTCTCCCAGTCAATCGTCTAAGGTTGTTCTTGGATCGGAATGGGTGTGTGATGGTGGTCCCACTAGATAATAATAAAAAATAGCTAAAATTTGAGGACAATATAGTCATTTCTACACACTTAACATACTAAAGTTAACGTCTTTTACATTTAGGCACGGAAACCATAACTAAACCATTAAAAAATGATTTTTTTTTTTGCAAGTCTAAAACTTTGGATCTTTGCCAAAGAAATGTACAAACAGAAAGACCATTTATTCATTTTTGTTTGTTATATATAATGCTAATAAAATATATGATAGAAAAATGGCGTTAAAATGATTACTTCAACAATGAAAACAATTTGTAACCAAACTATCTGTACATTAAAAAAAAAAAAAAAAAAAAACTCCGGTCTTAAACGCGAGCCCATTTTGGCTGCAACCTTGTAAGTTGTAACATAAATCATATGTCACGTTTTAGTTAGGTCCTTGTTTTATTTCATGCGCAGATTGGTACGCTTTCCAATTTTATTATATTTTACATAACATTGAAAACTTGCTTGTTACTTACTTCATAGAAAGGAAATTACCCTATTATTGTCTTTTCAACATTTATTTACACATGGTACTAGACAATAGAATGTTGACTAACAAGAAGCACATGGTGGGTCAATCCCAAAACTTCTACAGTCAACTAAATATTAATATTAATAAATAGTTATACAGTCAACTGCATATAAAATTTAAAGTTGTGGCACCCATCCATGAAAACAAACAATTAAATGTCAAAAATGGGGTCATCTCCTTAAAGAAGTGATGAAAATTGAAAAGACAATGTCCTCTTCAGTGTCCATACAATTAAACATTTATATGATTTGAGTTTCCACAAAATCTAGATATCATATCATATGATCCCACTTCATAAAATGTAAACATGGTGTGGTTATATCAAGTGTCGGTTAAAACTAAAAAACATATAAGACCATATTTTATATCTACCGTTAAGACCATTTGGTATGACGACAGTTTCTACGCGTGAAATCTGAGTTGGCACACTTGAGGACACGTGAACACCGTCCCCAAGCCTCGTAGGATTGTTGTGGTGTGACTCTTCTCACGGACATTCCCAACATTTGATTGGTGGAAGTATTTGACAGCAAATGGAGATATAACTTATATATAATTAAATAGTGTAAAAAAGAAGATTGAAGCTTTAAGCTTTATCAATGGCTACACCCGTTATTTAGAAAAAGAGAAAATAGATCATTTAAAAAAGGGAAGTGATTTGTACACAACAGTTTTTTGCCATACACAACAATTCATACATTATATAGTTGTACAATACAACATTTGAAAGCACCAATTGTTGTGAATATAAAAAAATTGTTATGTACAGATTAACTCCCTTTAAAAACATGGGTATGAAGTGAAGACGATCAAACTAGAATCATTCAATTTTTTTTATTATTAAAATTACAATTATGGTCCCTGAAAGTATATCTTTATATTTTATTATACTCTTTTACTTATCTTAATATTAAATTAAACCCTCAACTATATATATATATATATATATATATATATATATATATATATATATATATATGTGTGTGTGTGTGTGTGTTGGGGGTAGGTTCAAATGTTTCTCACATCTATTGTGTGCTAGAATATACTAATAAAAATTTAGTAAAAATTAAATTATTATTTAATCAAATAATAATAGATATTAAATGATTTCCATAATTATATATATATATATATATATATATATATATATATATATATTAAATGATATCCATAATTATAAGTCATTTTTTATGAAAACTAATTAAATTCGTCATTAATGTCAGAAATAATATTTTTCAGAATGAATTATTATTAAGAATGACATTGTATTCTAGCAGAATGAGAATGTATTTTAGTAGAATACACTATCGTTCTTCATATTCTATTAAACTTTATTGTATTTCGAGTGAGTATGTCCCGAAACAAAACAAGAATCCATACATAAAAACTTAGATGAAATTCATTCTAAAAAAATCTTATTGCTAACATTAATGACAAATTAATTAGTTTCCATAAAAGAAGAATTATAATTATGGATATCATTTAATATACATACAATTATGAAAATCATTTAATATCTATCTTTATTTAATTAAATAATTATTTAATTTTAAACGAAAGAGATTCATCACCATTTGTCATGGGTTAATTTGGAACTTGTGGAAATATCAGAATGATCGGGTGTTGAACGGGGTCTTTCTTAATCCAGCAAATAGTACAGTGGCAATCAAGTCATTGGTTTTCTTTTAGACAAAATGCATGGGCAAATATGGATTATGTGAATGGAAAGATTGGGTTTTTTCTCCATTTGACTCTTAATATCATTGTATCTTATTTCCTGTAGTTTTTTTTCCTTTTGTTTGTTTTCCTGTTCTGGTCTCCTTCCCTCGCTAGTTTCTTGCTAAGCTCGGAGGTTTTTTAATACAATTTGTCGTTTCCAAAAAAAAATAATTTTACTAAATTTCTATTGATGCATTCTAGCACACAATAAATGTAAGAAACACATTTACCTAGCCCTATATATTTATTTAATTTTAGAAATTATTTAAATGTTATTTAATTTTATAAATAATGTTTTTATTTTCAATTTAATGTATTAATACAATATTTTTTATGTTTAATAATTTTAGTTTTTTATTTAATATAATGTCAAAAATAAAAATAAATAAAATAATAAATAATATGGAGTGACAACCATTTCCAATGGCTACTGAACATGTAGTGAAGGTGATGTGGCGCATAGGTGACATCACCTTTTTAGTGAAAATCTTGTGACCATACCCCACGGTCTAACCATTATAGTGATGGGTGACACATCATTACTACTAAGTACCATTAAACCTATGGGATACACATCACTACCACTCGACTCCACATTATTTTTTATTTTTTATAGTTAAAAATACAATAAAATTACATTAAAAAAACATTGAATTTTTTTAACTAATTTTTCATTAACTATAAAAATAGAAATGCAACGTCTAACTACATTACTTAATTAACCTAGAATTAAAAAAATTACATTGATCAATAAACTTTAATTAAAAAAAACAGAACCAAGTAAAAAACTAATCTTTGTTCATGTTGAGTTAGTACAAATGATCTGCGACATCTTCTTGTAGATTGAAACATGTTTCACTGTTATGAATTTCAACAACTCGTGCTGAATAATTAGTCGTTCCGGGTACGAACTCTTCAATCAGGATGATGACGTCGTCTGGATTATACGTGCAGATCGCTCGACCTTGATTTTCAATAATCATATTATGCATTATAATACATGCTTCGACCATTCGTTTAGTTATATCTTTATCCTAGAGCCATTTAGTGTATTTCACTATATGTCATGTCTGCTTGATGACTCCAAATGCCCTATTGATATCCTTTCTCGTTGATTCCTGCCTTTTTATGAACAACTTTGCCTTTTCACTTCGAGTAATCGAGTATGCCTTCATAAATGTCGAATAATCAGGGTATATCCTATCACAAAGGTAGTAATCGTATTTGTACGAATGTCATTCACCATAAACGACATATCAGGTGCTTTTTCGGTCCAAATATCGTTGAAAAGAGGAGACTGGCCAAGAACATTAATGTTGTTGTTAGACCCCGCAACTCCAAAAAACAATTACTATATCTACAAATCATGAGATGCAACAACTTCTAGTGTTATAGTTGGCTCACCTATATCACCTCGTGTAAATTGACCGTGCCACGCATTTGGACATTTTTCCTAAGCCACATGCATATAATCTAGACTACCAAGCATACCCGAAAATTCATGTCTCTCTTCAAGAGCCAAATATAATCTCTTAATATCACGTAAAGTAGGTTTACACAAATATTCTTTGTGAAAAACCTCATACATACATGCACAAAACCAATCTACACAATCAATTGTGGTCCTTTCGGATACCTTTAAGTACTCGTCGGATGCATCAAATGTTACACCGTATCCCAAATATCTAAGCGGAGCCGCACATTTTTGTATATTAGAAGAACTCGTACTTCCTCTAGCATCGGGTTTTTGTTTGAAAAAATCATAACAGGCCTCTAAAGTATTACTAATACGTAAAAATATAGCCTTATTTAGATGGAAACGACATTCAAACGAGTCCTCATTGTAAAGACAATTATCAACAAAGTAATCACGTACCAATAAGTCGTGTGCGGCTTGGCGATCACGATTGACAACCGCTCTCGAACGCGCAACATACGAACTTTCTTCATCGTCAAAGTGTTGCACAACGTTGAAGAAGATCGAGATGAATTCTCCGTCATCATCCGGTTCAAAATCATTAAAGAAATCCATGTGTTTTGGTTTAGAGAACCAATGATATCTCCAGAAAAGTCCCAATATTTTGGGCAAATTTTTAATAAAATCCTAAATTTTATTTTTTTGAATAAAAAAGTCCTGACTTTTGAATAGAAAAACCCAAAAACCGGCTAATTTATTCACTTTAGCCATTTTTGACCTGTTTAGCAGGTCATGAGACCAAATTGTTAATTTTTCGAAAATAATGAGATTTTTTTGCAGATTTCGTCAAAATTTTTATTTAATGTATAAACATATTTTTTACATATCTATATCTATTTTTATGTATTTGTGTATTTTTTATGTTTTTATATGTATATATTTATGTATTTTTATGTATTTTAAATGTATAAACGTATTTTTTTTACTTATTTATATGTATTTTTAACCATTTTACATATTTTTTATGTATTTTTATGTGTTATTTTTTATGTATTATGTATTGATATGTATTTCTATGTATTTTTACGTAGTTATGTATTTTTTTTAAAGCTTTTTATATAGATGTTTATGTATTTTAAATGTATAAACATATTTTTTTTTTATGTATTTATATCTATTTTAAGTATTTTACATATTTTTTATGTATTACATATTTATGTGTTTTATATAGATGTTTTTGTATATTTATGTATTTTAAATGTATAGACGTATTGTTTTACGTATTTATATGTATTTTTTAAAGTATTTTACATATTTTTATGTTTTTTTTATGTATTATGTATTTATAGGTATTTTTGCGTATTTATGTATGTTTTTAGTTTTCTTATATAGATTTTTATGTATTTTATGTATATTTAATGTTTAATTGTATTATTTTTACGTGTTATATATTTTTTACGTATAAATAATACAATTAAACATTTAATATACATAAAAATATATAAACATCAATATAAGAAAACTAAAAAAATACATAAACACGCAATATATATATATATATATATATATATATATATATATATATATAAATACATAATACATAAAAAAACACATAAAACACACAAAAAAATATATAAAATACTTTTAAAATACATATAAATACATAAAAAATACGTTTATACATTTAAAATACATAAATATACAAAAACATCTATATAAAAAACTTTAAAAAAATACGTATATATAAAAATATGTAAAATACTTAAAAATAGAAATAAATAAGTAAAAATATACGTTTATACATTTAAAATACGTAAATATATACATATAAAAACATAAAAAAAAATACAAAAATACGTAAAAATAGATATACATATGTAAAAATATGTTTTTACATTACATAAAATTTTTGACGAAAACTACAAAAAAGTCTCATTATTTTTGAAAAATTAACAATTTTGTCTCATCACTTGCTGAACAGGTCAAAAAGGACTAAAGTGAATAAATTAGTCGGTTTCTTGGGTTTTTCTATTTAAAAGGTGAAAAAGTAAGACATTTTTATTTAAAAAATAAAATTTAGGATTTTATTAAAATTTACCCAAAATATTATGGCTTTTCTGGAGATATCCTAAAAAATAATTAAAAACTACAAAAAAATGATTGTTGAACGGTTGAATCCAAGCCTCGAAATTCAATTGATCGTCAACCTCCGTCGTAGCCACGGCCACGACTCACGACGGCACACCGGGATGATGTGAACGATCGTAGTCCGTGGCCACATATACCACATATCGTTTCCTGCTTTGTATACTGTTTGGCCTAATTGTCAAATTATGCATGAATCTTCACATACATAACAAATTAAAATTCTGTGTATGTAAATATTCTGGATATGAGTTCAATTTCAAACCACGTACAACGTCATTTGACCAATTATTGGTCTTCGTCGTTGCCCTTAAAATCAATCAAGCTTAGATCATTTATTATAATGGGAAACTCTTTTATGAATAAGATGGCTGCTTTTTATCCTTACACGATTTTGATTCTTTTGACTTATTGAACTTTTATATCTTTTGGTTTTGTACAATATTTTTTATTTCTAGATAGTTCATACTAGTATTACACACCGTGTATGAGAAGGCACCTAAAGAGGGTTTCATTTTGCTTCTTTGTGGCTTTATGTCTATTGGAGTGGTGATGTTTTATCCACATTTCAACTACAAATTTGAATGAAAATATTTATTAGTTATATATTTATATTTTATATCAACTGTTACACTTACATCTTTGACCTCCAATTTTAGATATTGACTAAGAAGGATGTAGGTACACAGTGGAAACTTGACACCAGCATGGTCACTTAAAAAACAAAATATATGCATAATATTACATAACATAATATGATTTTTAAAGGTAGACTTTTAAGTGATTTATAGCTCTAATGAAACTTATATTCAAACGTCTTATGAACAATAAATGCCGATGTCCATTGTCCAATAATACCAAGCTAATATTTGTGAAATATGTAATCGATGAACGTATAACAAAAACCTCCGTTCAGATTTGGTGGAAAATATTTAAAGACTTCAACTATATCCAATAGATATATTATTATGAAGACTATATAATTGTGTTATTTTATTATTTTAGGTTTGTGTTTTTTCAGTTGGGAGTGATGTATGTTTTTTACTCTTTTATGTAAAAAATCTAATTTTTCAGTATAATTTAAATTAACAAAGAATTTAATTGTTGTTGTTGTTATTATTATTCTTATTGCTTTTATTTAGTATATTAATTGTTTTAAAACTAATAAGTATTATTTATATTAATAAATATATAATAATTTAAAGATACGTATAACATATTGAAAAATGGCCCGATGCGAGTGACAATACCGAGGAGGTGAAATGACGATCCACACATTATATTATAATTATAAATAAAAGATAAAAGATGAATATAACACGTATGTTTCATGTATGTTTAGATAATAGTAATTTGGTTAACGTTAATGAAAACAATCTGACTTATATTATGTTGGAAAATATAAATGTAAAAATCAATATTTTTACTCATATATTTTGAACCGGAATATTTGTAATTTACAAGAACGTTTTATGCTAATCAACATCAAAAGTCATAAATATGAAAAAAAAAAATTATAGATTTATGAGGAAAATATAGATATTTGAGTTAGTAGTTATAAAATACAATAATGTAAACTGTTATTATGTGTGATGTTAACAATTGCTATACATGTGCATAAAATTAAAACCTTCTAGAAATTTTTTATAACAATTCAAAACTAAATAATTATACAAAAATAAAATATCTTACCAAACAATTCAAATAAATCATAATAAAGTATATCAATCAAAGTTGTAGTGAAATTAATATATAAATAATGCCAACTTAAAAAATATTACTAAATTTTTAGAAGTATAGCATGAAAAATATAAATAATAACGAAAATAACGCTCTTGTTTTGACAATACTACATTTTAATAACATTACGAGTACAAAATATACAATCAAATATACTAACATATAACTAAAGCAAATCATAATAATGATTTTTTATAAATAATAACCGATGACTTATCGATAACACAGCGGAATTTCACTTAGGATGACCACGAGGGTGAATAAAACATTGTTTGTAAATGTAAGACAAAACGTTTTTATGTATTAATTAAAATCAAAATGATGAACCACCTCAAGGAAGTCTCTTTTAAGGTTGGACAAAATCGTTGCAGTTTTTGGTTTGGAGGTACCGACAATATATGGAACATTATTCCCTTGTATGTGATATCACATAAATTTATGGTTCAAACTTAAAACGTGTTATTTAAGTTCCACACTTCACGACTATGCATTGGTTATTTGTAAGTTACGCATATATACTTGTATTATAGTGAGTTGAAAAAGATGTATGTGTTACCACATAAATTCATGGTTCAAACTTCAACGGGTTATCTAAGTTCCACACTTCACGACTATGCATTGGTTATTTGTAAGTTACGTACATATAGTTGTATTATAGTATACTTGTATTATAGTGAGTTGAAAGAGTTGTATGTGATACCGCATAAATTCATGGTTCAAACTTCAACGGGTTATCTAAGTTTCACACTTCACGACTTTGCATTGGTTATTTGTAAGTTACGCATATATACTTGTATTGAAGTGAGTTGAAAGAGTTGTATGTGATACCACATAAATTCATGGTTCAAACTTCAACGGGTTATCTAAGTTCCACACTTCACGACTATGCATTGGTTATTTGTAAGTTACGCATATATACTTGTATTATAGTGAGTTGAAAGAGTTGTATGTGATACCACATAAATTCATGATTCAAACTTCAACAGGTTATCTAAGTTCCGCACTTCATGACTATGCATTGGTTATTTGTAAGTTACGCATATATACTTGTATTATAGTGAGTTGACAGAGTTGAAATTTCAAATGCTTAGGAATAAAAGAATAAAAAATTGCACAAATGGTCCATGTGGTTAGTTTTAAATTGTCATTTTGATTCAAAACGGTTTGGACTAGCATCAGAAGTCCAATCTTTTTTATTTTGTTGCGATTTTGGTCCAATTTGATTTAAACTTTTTTCAAATGACAGATTACCCTTATTAATTTCTTTTTCTATTTCTTTTATAATTTTATTGTATTTCTTATTCAAAACTAAATCAAAAATATATACAACCCCATCCTACCCCACTCTCATACCATACATCTAGAAACACTAACATAATCTCTCTCTCTCTCTCTCTCTCTCTCTCTCTCTTCATTAGTGTTGGACCAACACCTTCTACTGACCACCATCGTCGGACCACCACCACTTGACGCACCACCATCGTCTACCGTGTGACATCCCCAATTTCATGGCCAGAAAAAACCAATTTGTTTATGCTTTATTTGAAAATCAGTATCATTTTAAGGAAATATGTTGCAGAATTTGTTCCCAAAAATATAATAAGTAAATTATCAAAGCATTCCCGAATGAATGAATTTTCATTATATTAAAAACACTGGGATGTTACTGCCAATACAAGCCTTACAACATCTATAGATCTCTCATCAAATCAACACTCGTGTGCTCTTTTACCACTACCTATAATGCAAGAAACTGAGTGGGTCAGGTTTGGGAGCCTGGTGAGCATATATGATTTTCAACCCACAATAACTAAGTTTATTAACTTCATCAAATCATTCAACCCAATTACTCATTCCCGTTATCCTCACTTTTTGTCCCTAAATCATCCAATTCAAGGGACCTAGCCTAAGGATCATCATCGGGATGACAATACTGCTTAGGGGATTCCACAACAATATATGTCAGTAAGGCAATCATGAGGGGATGGAGTACACCGGTGAATACATCGTTCACAAACACCTACAGGTTGCGAGCCTACTAACATTCCACTAGACTGTCTAGAATAGTCTGTGGTCGTCATCTATACTCCGCTAGATGACTAAATCAACTTAAACATTGAGGCCTCTCATTATTTATTTCATCATTTATATCATCTACACATCTTTACCCATCATAATTATATGTATAAAATACATATACAATTTAAATCAAATAAAACATGTATATTTTGTTCATCCAACATAAATACCAAGAACACATATAATATTCACACATAGCATGTAATTTATATTAAATACTTCATATTTATATGTAAGATGAAAGTAACTATGCACTCACTTGTTAAAGTGACGACTCCAAACTCGGGCAGCGCTTCGCTTCTAACAATTTTATTTTCCTTCGACAAAACCTAGTATTATTATCACTAGATTTTAGTCTAATATTTATTGCGACTAATTATTAGCTCAAAGTCTATGAGCTATAATGTTTTATAAGTGTTAAACAATACTTTTTAACTACTATGTACAGATAGATGCCAGACATGAAACACCGGAGGGCAAGACCATTTTGGCATTTAAGTTGTTCTTAAATCCAACAACCCTATGTGGCCCTTCAAGCCAGATTCCCTGTACTGTGAGCAGTTAAAGGGTATTACAATAACACTTTTTATAATTTATAATGCTTAGCACATATATTGTTTATAGGTTCATAATAACGATAATGAACTTAACCATAAGTTATACTTAAAGTAAGGTAAGCATAACTCACTTACAAGGGGGTTAGCTAGAAGCCGGGCTCTGCGGGGACAGAACTTCTGAGCCGAAAGATCTTCTTCTTGGAGCTTTCTGGCGCTCCAGAACTCGCCTCTAGCATTTGGGAAGTATTGTTGGTAATTTAATATCATCAATATTATTTAAGCGTAATATGATTAAATTTGTAGACCAAAAGTGATCTTGTTGAATATTAAACAAGTTAGGATGATGTAGGAGTGCACAATTGTTCAAATTTTTAAGATTCAAAGTACGTTGTTATTTAGGGGCAAAACCCTTAAACGAACGGGTGTCCGGGGGCAGCGCCCCTGGGAGTGGGGTCCAAGGGGCAGAGTTCCTTTCTGGGGTCGAAAATCCAATTTTAGAAAGATGACCCTTTTTTTCCCTAAGATTCATTTTATGACAGGTATTGGTAGTTTTGAATACAGTTTGTAACTGTCTTATGAAGAACATTTTTCACATACATTCTCTGATTTCGTTCTCTGAATTTCATCTAATTGAGTGTTCGATCTGTACCATTGAAATACTTCAATTTGATAGTGAATCATGACTTAAATAGAATCCAAGAAATTTGTTTATCTCCTATTTCTAACAAGTACTAGGGAATGAGAGGGGTTAAGAGGAGTAATTGAGAGAGAAAGAATGGAAGAGGTGTGAAGAAAATGGAAGAACTTCGCATCTATTTATAGGCTACATCCTTCGAACTAAGTTGGGCGTAGCCTTAGAGTATGATGCGCGTACGAGGGCCAACTGTCAGTATCCGAAGCGAAGCCGTGGAGAGAAAGCGAGGGCTGAGATTTAGCCACGTGTCGGTCCTCGCATCAGCCTATGCTTAACTTCTAAATTCTGTAACTTTCGCATACGAGCTCCGTTTTTGACGTTTTTAATATCCACGCGTAGGTGAAAACGTAATCTACAACTTTCGTTTAGCGTCGGCTAATTTTGATTTTATTTTTAAAGTTATATTTTAACAGACTTAGACAGATAAAGTCCGTTAAAAATTCATAACTTTGTCATCCGACGTCCGTTTTCAATTGTCTTTATATCATTGAGCTCCTATTAATAAGATCTTCAATTCTCATTTAGGTTGTGTCGGCTAGAAATCGATCGATCTAAAATTCGAATTTCGGGTTGCATACTACTTTGCCAAATCTTAGAAAAATCATAACTTCCTCATATGAAGTCAGGTTTGGACGTTCTTTTTATGCATGCTCTCGGTTTAACGCATACTACGACTTTCATTTAGATCGCTATGGCTAAAAAGTATTTTATCAAAAATTCATTTTTTATGATTCACAGCATCGTGTTGGTTTAATCATAAAACTTCGACGGATCATAACTTCTTCGTTATAAGTTGGATTTCAGTGTTCCTTATATCCTCGAAACCCTTGTTATGACTAGTTCAACTTTGTTCATAGATATTGGGTATATCTATTATTTTGATTTTGACGCATATTTTTATTATTATTTTATTACACCGTTATAATCACATATATTGCACATAAATCACATAATACTTAAATACTACTTAATCATTACTTCAAAATAGGTTACAATTTAGGACCCTGACTATTACATCATCATAATTATGCTTAGCCTATAAATATGGGCGTTACATGCCGACCTATCCTAGTCACCGGAGACTCTCTATTCGCCAAGCCACCCAAAAACCACCTCCGACGACGTAGATCTGAAATTCCGACAATGTAGATCTAAACTTCTGCTATATGCTGGTCTCTTCCTGAAATGCCATCACCATCGAAAAATCCTAGATCTCCGATGGAACCCTACCAGATATTGAAACCCTTTGCAGACATATCGATCTATCTCGAGTTGACGACGATGTTAGGTGATGACGACGCTACCGGAGAAGATGGATGGTGGCAACGACTCGATATGCAAAGCATGGCGATGTAAATTTGAGAAAGGGGCATTATAGATCTGAAAAAGGGGGCAACTCGAAGCTAGGGTGGCGAGCTACGCTGCTGTCGGAGACAATCTGCAAACGACCGCCACTTTTGCATCTTCTTTTGTACAGATCTTGTAACGCTTGTGTTTCCGGGCTTGCCATTTTTAGCAATGTAATAGTCTAGGTTAACCTTTGTAACCCGTTTTGAAATAATAATAATGTATTATTTGAGTATTATGTGTTTTGTGCTTAATTGCTTAATTATGTGGTTTGATTAATTAAGAATAAAAATAAGCGTCGAAATTTAAGTTTAAAATAAACTTGATATCATTGGATAAAGTTGTAGTGGTCGAAACAAGGATTCCGAAGACATAAAGAATGCTGAAATCCGAGTCATAACGAAGAAGTTATGACATGTCGAAGTTTTACGGCAAAACCGGCACGACACCGGGAAGCGTAAATAGTGAATTTACGATAGAGCGAGATTTAGCCTTATCAATCTAAACAAAAGTTGTAGAATATGTTAAGATAAGAGCGTCAATAAAAAGAACGCCCAAATCTGACTTCGTATGAGAAAGTTATGATTTTTATAAGATTCGGCTTAGCAGTGCACGACCCGAAACTCGAATTTTAGTTCGAGCGGTTTTTGGCTTACGTGACCTAAATGAGAGTTGAAGGTCTCATTAATAGGAACTCAACGGTAAAAATATGGACGAAAAAGAAGTTCGTATGAAGGAGTTACGAATTCTTCGCGGTCATTTAACAGTCTAAACGCCTCCTACTGTTAAATTTGAGATCGGTCAAGATTTAGCCGACGGAGTCTAAACGAAAGTTGTAGATCTTGATTTTACCTACGCGTGGATATAAAGAACGTCAAAAACGGAGCTCGTATGCGAGAGTTATGATTTTTCTAAGTTCGAAGGCTAACACGCGATAGGGGTGACGTGGCACCACCCAAAATTTGACACGTGGCACCACCAGAAAGCCGCCACATGGACCAACTCGGCGAGTAGGTGTCCCCTACTCGGCGAGTATGGACAAACTCGGCGAGTAGGTGTCTCCTACTCGGCGAGTACATCAGATATTTTCACTATAAATAGGATGCGAGGGTTCAGGGTTTATTTGCTCATTTCTTCTCATCTTTGTGCCGAAGCTCTGCATTTTTACCCCCGAAGCCCCGGTATCATACTCTAGCCCCGAGGCAAGTCCCGAGATCCCGAAGATCCCGAGAAGTGCGGTTCCCGAGCCGAAGCTCTGCCCGCGAGAAGTTCGATTTTTGAGGAGATCTTCCAGATCTGCTGTGGATTACTACTTCTGCAAGTCGTAGTGCTGTCCGATCGTCTTCTGATCAAGTGAGTGTATACTACCTTTCATAAAACACGATAAGAATACAAGTGCGGTTTGAGTGTATTAAGTAAATTGTGGTTTATAGGTGTGAGGGTATAGTTACTTTCTTCTAACGAGTAACTATGAAGTATTTTATATGATATACTTGTTATGTGTATATTTTGTGATTGTACGCGTGAATGGATATTCACTTTATTCTATCTCATAGATCTGAATTGTTTTCTATGGAATACGTGTTATTTGGTATGCCTCATCTGTTACGTGGAATATATATTGAATGAAAATGATATACAGGTTTTAAAATACGTATGAAAATATATATTTTTATCTACTAATATGTTGGGTAGAACATGGGTAGATAGTTGGTGTGTAATAAACAGATGAGAGGCCTCGATGTTGTTGTTGTTGTTGATCTAGTTATTCAGCGGAGTATGGATAACGACCACAGACTCTTTCTAGACAGTCCAGTGGAACGCTAGCAGGTTCATAACCTGTAGGTGTTGTGAACGATGTGTTCACCGGTGTACTCTATCCCCCTCATGGTTGCCTTTAGGATATCTATTGTTGAGGAAACCCCTTCGCAGTGATGTCCGTCCCGATGAAAATCCTAGATTAGGTCCCTTGAGATAGTTGTTGTTTTAGGGACGTAAAGTGAGGATAACGGGAATGGGTAATCGGGATAGCGATTGGTTGGTGAAATTAAATATAATTTATTTATTGTGGGTTGAAAACCCTATATGCTCACCAGGCTCCCAAGCCTGACCCACTCAGTTTTATTTGTATTACATGAAGTGGCACAAGGGCGTAAGATGGATGGATCATCTTGTTGTTTTGTTTACAAGTCTGTATATGTATATATTTGTTGAATGACTTGTAATGTTTATCGTTTATGCTTTATGGTCTGTATCGGAACATGGCATCCCAAGTTTTGATTATATAATGAAATGCATCTCTTGATGAAATGCTTTGATAAATATTATTTTATCATGTTTTGTTTTGGGAACAAATTCCGCAACTCTTTCAAATCAAAAGGATTTACTCTGAAATTATTTAAAAGCATAAATGAAAATCGGACTTTTCTGGCCGAGATTTTGGGGATGTCACAGATCTAAGGTGGTTTCAAGTTGTGTTCCAATGGTGGTGACAACTCGAGGGGCGTTCCAGACTCTGGTGGTGACCGGTGGGTTTTCTGACGGTGGTGCCATGTATGGTGGTGGTGGTGGTAGAGACCGATAGCCGACAGTGGTTGTGGTGGTGACATATAATGGTGGCGACAAGTGTTTGTTCTTAAATGTGTTGTAATTGTTCTTGAGTGTTTATGAATGTGAGAGGAGGGGGGTATTTTTTTGTTAAAAAATTATAAAAAAAATAGGAAGGGCACATTTTCTCTTTTATTTTTATTTTAATTAGAAAACTATTTAATTAAATAAAAAAAACTGAAAAAGATAAAAGTAATGGTAAAATCATCATTATAAAAAAGTTCAAAGCAAATTAGACCAAACTCGTAATAAAATGAAAAGTTTGGACTATTGGTGCTAGTTCAAACATTTTTGGACCAAAATGACAATTTTGAGCTGACCAGTTTTGGCATAAAAGAATTATAACTGAGAGTTAAAAGAAATTACTTTTTTTTTGAACAACGGCCTTTTTTAAAAAGCAACCAGCAGGAAGTTGGAACGCAAAAGAGTAAAAAAAGGAAAAAGGAAAGGAAAGGAAAACTAAGTTCGAAATACAAACACAACTAGAGAAAGAAAAAGATATGCAAAAGAAGACCAAGTCTTCTAGTACTGGTGTAAGTAGCCAATAATCACAACAACATGAATATGTAGCCATAAGAAGCTTTGTGAGCACTATTAGAACATTCAGGATAAGTACTTGAATTCCATCAAGCATCTTAGAAGTAAGAGATGAGAATTAGCAGTGAGCCTCCTTCAAGTTTGTCACTTCCAAGATACAACCAAGTCTGAAGCAATTAATTCACAAAACCGCCAAGTTCCATGATTTCCAACAAGGGGATAAAATTGTCCATTCACATCACATCGGTGTAAATCATGATCTATAAAATCAGCATCATAATATTTTCATATCTATGAAGTGATCTTAGCAAGTCTTAATCAGATATGTCTCAAGACCGCCAAGTTACATGTCTTCTAGCAAGGGCTAAAATCATCTATTCCTATAATTTTTGGATAGACCAATATCCTCCGATCATGCAACAACAGGTGTATGTAAGTGTATATGTCATATTACACCTGATATAAGATTCAAGGTTCCATTGTGACCGAGTGAGCAGGAAAGAGTATCGATAAACCATATATCGAGAACTATAGAGAACTAGAATACGAATACACCAACATGGTCAAACAGGATGAACAAGATAGCAAAAAAGAACACAGACCAACACCAAGTATAAATCCCCTACCCCTACCCCAATGTACACGAAAGAACACATCTAAAAAATGTTTAACTACAACACAGGCCTATATATAGATCTGCCTCGAGAATGGAAACACACACCAAACCAACACTAGTTGCAATAAACATAACACCAAAGAACACCAAGATTACCCAGTCCCATCCCACACATCCACTTAGTGAATAGTGAAAGACAGTAAACACCATTTTTCCCAAACCAAAGATAGCCCTTTACCTCTGTTTTTTCGCCAGAGGAATGAAGTTGCTTTTATTTTAGAAACAACCTTACCTTGTGATGTTACAGTCAAATTAAAAACAAGATCATTTCTTACCTTCCATATAAACCAAATAGTTGTCAGAATAATAGAGTGCATGATTTTCTTTTGCAATGGAGTTTGTAGGAAGCAGTGTGAAGTGGATAGGAGTTGTTCCATCGAAACAATCTCAAAAGTCTTTATTTTACACCAAATTTCCAATAACGCCCAAACTTCTTTTACCCATCGAAAAAAACAGAAAGAGATGAATTTTTGTCTCTTCCTCAACACCACAAAAAGAACAACGAGTATAGGGTAAAGTGATCCCATGTTTTCAAATTTCTACCATGGAAGGTAGACGATTAAGTATCGCATGCCATCCCAAAAAAATTATTTTTATAGGTACAAATTTGTTCCAAAAGTGCTTGCATGGTAGGTCAGTACATAAGTACGATTCCTATAGGCGGCGTAAGGAACTAACTATAAAAGTACCCAACGTATCTGCCAACCATTTCCATCTATCGTCAGAAAAGGTGAGGTTTGTATCCTGAAAGATTAAATCACAACAAGATAATTCAATTTTTTCCATATCCGAAGAGGGTGATCTTTTCCAGCTTCATTTCCAGTCAAATGTATCAACAATTTTTTGATATCTATCAGAGAGCACGCATTGTTTCCTTGATTCCAGTTTGAACAGTTTAGGGTAGGTAACTTTTGGAGGCCCATTCCCAGACTAATTTTCAAACAAGAAAGAAGTCAGATTACCCTTACCCAAATCTTTTTTGAGTAGCTCAACAGATTGAATTTTGTACACCGCATAATCTTTGGTAACACTTACAATATATTTTTTTCCAGACACATCAGATTTCTAACCTGACAGGAAAGAATTTCCGTACCCGCTCCGACTTATGCAAGGCTAGGATTAACTTAGCCCAAAGTGAAGAGGGATCTTCTTTTAATATCCAAAGCCATTTGCCAAGAAGGGATATATTGGCTGCTCTAAAGGTGATAACAACAAGACCACCCATAGATTTGGGCATGAGTACTTTGCCCCAACTAATCCTTTTATTTTTGAATTTGGTGAGCCATCACCCCATTAGAACCTTCTTCTAATTCTCTCTAACTCTTCAATGATCTTGAGAGGGGCTTTAAATAGGGGAAAATAAAAGATTGGTAAAGTGCCCATAACCGAGTTTATTAGGGTGATCCGACCACCAAAGGATAGAGACTTGGGTTTCAATGATGAAAGACGGGCTTTAATCCTATCAGTCACAACCTTCCAATGTTTATTAAGGAACATGTTTTCTCCAACCGGTAACCCGAGGTATGTGAAAGATAGAGTGTCAGAATGACAATTTAAGATTTGATAGAAATACTTCACCTCAGGAACAACCACTACAATCCCAAAGACCTTACTTTTGGTGAAGTTTACTCTAAGTCCCGAAGCCAAGTTAAAACATCGGAGAATTCTTGAAAAGTTTAGAAGATTAATTTGTGATAATTCACTAACAAACAACGCATCATCTGTATAGAAAAAGTGAGATAAAATTAGACTCATATTTGGAGTATGTATATGTAACGCCCGCAGATTCGGGCTAGTCAATTTAGAGATAACAAGCATTAAAAATGACTTTTTGATATAATATTACTTAGGATAAATAACCTTGAACAAAGTTATTGTATATGTCACAAGGATTCCGTACATATAAAGAACGTTAAAATCCGACTTATAACGAAGAATTTATAACCCGTCGAAGTTTCGCGATTAAACCGACACGACTCTACGTATCGTAAAAAGTAAATTTTTGATAAATTACTTTTTCTCCTTAGTAATCTAAAATAAAGTTGTAGTAGTGTTAAAACGAGAGCGTGCATATAGAGAACATCAAAATCTGACTTCATTTGAGGAAGTTATGATTTTTCTAACATTCAGCGTAGTAGTGTACAACTCAGAAATCGAATTTTAGATCGGTCAAATTTTAGCCAAAAGGATCTAAACAAGAATAAAAGATCTTGTTAATAGGATTTCAACGATAAAAAGACAGTCGAAAACAGATCTCGTAGGCGAAAGATATGGACGAAACTTGGTCCCTACTCTTCGAGCACGGCGAATTCGATACAAATTTGTTAATCTGAGATAGAATGACAATTAGCCGATGGAGTCTAAATAAAAGTTGTAGCATTCGTAAGTACCAATACATGGATACAAAGAACGTCCATAGTAGAGCTCGTATGTTAATGATATGGACAAAACTTAGTCCCTACTCTTCGAGCACGATGAATTCGATATAGATTTGTAAATCAGAGATAGATTGAAAATTAGCCGACAGGGTCTAAATGAAAGTTGTAGTACTCGGAAATACCTACGCGTGGATATAAAGAACGTAGAAATTGAAGCTCGTATACAGAATATACAGATGAAACTTAGGACCTACTCTATGATCAAACCCCTATAAATAGAGGATGAATTCTTCATATTTCCTTACTCAATTCCTCTAAAATCTTTCGAGAATTCTTCTTTCTTTCTTTTTTGATTTCTCCTAGATTTAGGATGTGATAGAGAAACTCTGAGTCGTCAAAAAGCCGACGAAAGAAGTTTTTAGAGTGTTAGTTCTGCCTGCGTAATTTCCCGGTTTTCTTTAAAAGCCCTGTAAGTTAAGCTACACTATTTTGTTTTCAGTGTAACTTATATTTATAGTCATAAGTCATTATTATGAACTTATAAACAATATTTATCAGTGATTCCAATTCGTTATACTGATTGATCTACTTGCGGGGATGATGTCTAGGCTGGATTTAGTGAGGTGTTTAAAGTGGGATTTCCAAACAGTATACTTCGTATACCTAAAGGACCTTACCTCCGATATGATCCTACATGGTTGTTCCTTACTTGATAGATCGGCAAGTAGACTTTGAAATAATGATGATGAAACATCCTAATTTTCAAGACCAGAAATTTTGTTTTTAAAAATCATTAATAAAATCATAACTATCATCATGATATAAAAATCATAAACCATGTATCTCAAAAATGTAATAACAACGGTAAACATATCAAATATCATAGTAAATCATCCCAGGCTAAAAGTTATGGTATGTGTCATGCAGTCATCCCGAGCCCTTCCCATGGCTAGTGGAGGTACCTGAAACCAAAACTGAAAACTGTAAGCACGAAGCTTAGTGAGTCTCCCCAAACTAACACATACCATACACATAAACACATACTGCAAACATTGGGCCTAGCCCGCTACATCGGGCCCCGCCCGAAATCGGACGAATCCGACATCAGGCCCCACCTGACATTAGGCCCCGCCTGGCATCGAGCCCCGCTCGGTATATAGATCTGTTTCTACTAGTCCCCGTCTGTCTCTAGGCCCCGCCCGCTATACACATACAAACATATAATCATAATCATGCTAGTACATAACAATCAAACACAACACTATAACTGCTAGTCTCAAGGCCCCGCCTATCTTGGGCCCCACCCCTACCCTGCTACTAATGAGATATGGAACCCCGTCCACACTCGGCTAGTGATGAGATACGAGCCCCCGCCCATACCCATCTCCCTACCAGGCACATACAAGTATCATAAAGACAACAAGTATAACTAAGCATGCATTCCTTCCTCGGGTATCACCTGACATCGAACCATAGTTCGGTAACATACATATAAACCTCCCTCGGGCCTCGCCCGACATCGGATCGAAATCCGGAACATATAAACTACATCGGGCAAACCCCGGTATCGGATCAAAATCCGGTATACACTAACATACATAAACGGGCCGACATTGGTGCGGAATCCTGCGAATAAACCTCTAGCTGCTAGCTGGCAGATCCCCGAACTGCTAATCACTCGACTCCCTGAGCTATCATTACCAACATAATACTTAGTCAAGAGCTAATGAATCCTCCTTAGGGTAAAATGATCATTTTACCCCTGGTCAAAGTCAAAGCCGAGATTAACTTCCAGTTGGCCCAACTCGTCGAGTTACCTCCTAACTCGTCGAGTTCCTATACTATTTAGACTCGTGATAAACCAAGTCAACTCGTCGAGTCCCTTCATAGACTCATTGAGTTCCACCTAGTACAGAGTTCGGACAAGTCGACTCAACTCGTCGAGTCCCCTTCTGGATTCGTCGAGTCTCCTTCTGGACTCGTCGAGTTCATGCAGAAACCAGAAATAGGGAAACCCTCTTTAACTCGTCGAGTTGGCTATCCAACTAGTTGAGTTCCTTTGGTCCACTTCTCATTCAATCCCTTATAAGCTAAAATAAGGCTCCTAATTACATATTTGACTTCCTAGGACATGATTACCACATAAAGTTGCAAACTTTACGTGCATGCAAGTTCCAATCGCCAACAACTAGGATAAAAGAAAGGTTAGACTATGGAGAAGGGGTGAAGCTTCAAAAAGCTTGAAGCTTTACGACATTAAAGGCTTAGGAGAGTCCATATCTAAAGTTGCAACTTCAGATCATGCTCTTCCCAAGAATTAGTCCACAAAAGTGCTAGAAATGGCTTCAAAGCTTAAGATGAAGAGATCTATCAGCAGAATGATCAAGGTAACGAACTGTTACCTTCCAAATGCTGCCAAACTGAAGTAGGTGTTGGATCTACAACCTCCCATTCGTTCCTAGCTTTCAATCCAACAATACATGCACCAAAAATGGGACTATTAGCCTCACAATGCTCAAATTGGAGTTAGATGGCTAGGGTTTCGCTTCTATACGTGAGAGGGCAGTAAGGAGGCTGGGGGATAGGCTTAGTGCTCTTTAAATAGGGTACAAAAACCTGGATTTAGGATTTCCTAAACCCTGACCAAGTCGTCGAGTAGGTCCTTCCACTCACGTCCTAATCTTGCTTCTACTCATCGAGTTACCCTCCTTGGACTCGCTGAGTAGACCTTCTTTGACTTAGGGTTTTTCTTACTTTAATTAACCTTCTGGATTCCGGGTGTTACAGATGAATCTAGACTAATAATTAGTCGCAATAAATATTAGACTAAAACTTAGTAATAATAATACTAGGTTACGTCAACGGAAAAAACAATTGCTAGAAGCGAAGCGTTGTCCGAATTCCGAATCGTCACTTTAACAAGTGAGTGAATAGTCCCTTTCATGAACATGATTTTAATACAAGTATTAATAAAGGTATTAAATATATGTTGAAAGTTTATATGTGAGTTATATGCTTATTATTTGGAAATACGTGTTATATGTATATTTGACGATATACACTATGCGAAATGGACATGGTTCTATATGATGGGTTTTGGTCATAAGACATCCTATGTGCTCATACAAACCCTAAAGCACGGATCTAGGTTTCTCTATTGTACATACTTTGAATCCAAGACTTTGAACCCTAATACTAGCATATGGAAATCATAATTCACATGTAAATAGGTTTAAGAACATACCTTGATTGTTATATAGCAATAACAATCCAATTCCTCCTTGAATTGACCTTGGAAAGCAAAGAGTCACAAGTGTCACTCCTCTAATGGCTTACAAACACCATAAGCAAGTGGAGAAGGTATAAGGAGAGAGGAGGGAGGTTAGAATTCGTCTCTAAGACTTCTTGTGAAGGGATACCCGAATTCATGACCTTGGGGTTGTTTATATAGGTGTAGAGATAGGGTTTCAGTCATTATCCTTATCTAGTTGATTATCCATTAAGCAACCAATAAGATAATCCTTGAATCCTTATCATACTCGAATTCTAAGGCTTTCCAACCTTAAATTCGTCCACCATCTTTATAAGATAATCCTTACCTTATTTTGTAACTATCACATAATTACAAATCAGCCCCTCTAGTTTAATTAATTACATTTGATCACAAAACTAATTCTTAATTAATTATCGACCAATATTAATTAAAAAAATATGATTTCTCCTTTAATATATTATTCTTATAACATATTAATAAATCATATTATCCTCTCTCTCTTTATTCATTTCTCCAATCAAGTTGCTTTGGTGAAGGCAACCCAAAAGGACCATGCACCATCGGGTCAAGTACATACCAAAATAGTTATGGACTTAGACACTAATCCAACAGTCTCCCACTTGGATAAGTCTAATAACTATTCTGCGTATGACTTCAGATCCCGATCTGCAATCATAGCTTTCCAAAGCCGCTGTCAACTCTGATCATATCAAATACGCGTGTCCTTAGATAAGGGATCATATATTCCTCCATTCTAGATATCATATGAGATATGATTTCAAATCATTCTCTTTGTACTATATCTCGATTTCCGATTTATGACGACAGACTAATTGAACAAATCAAATTAGCCCTAGCCCGGCCGAGCATTTACGTTTGTCATCACTAAACCATCGAGGGGCCCAAAGATATCGCTTTTATTCTACTTTGAATAAAAGGAACGGATAAACTTTGATACAATGCTTGCTTGCACTCACCCACCGAATTACACACAACAATATGTTTTATAACACCAAGTTACTGGTGCGTTTACATATTATCAATGTGCAACCGATTTGCAAGATACAACTCACACATCTTGGTTTCAAGAATATAGGATATTATCGTCTCACCAATCACTCGTGATACAATTCATGGAGTGATCCAAGTGAGCGTGGGTTTAATCCAATGCTCAAATCATATTCATAAGCACTCATGAACGTTGCAGAAAACATTTGCTTATGTCTAATACTTTTCTAGACAATCCACACACCAATTCACGACAGTCTTCATTCATATCTACTTCCAACATATGAACGACTGTGGCCCGTTTGAATAATTCGATTATTCTTAACAAACTCAATTATTCTGGAAGTCAAAACATGCAAATGTGAAACACAAGAATAATACTAATCCCATATGGCCTCAAACCTTTGAGCATAAATAAAACACCTTTTATTTATCACCATATTGATTACTCATTATTTGTCGTTTCGGGTAATCAACTTCTTACTTGAATTACAACACTTGTCCCATGCTCCTAGCATGCACACAATGTTTACCTATGGTTCTTACTTTGTGAAATAGATCACATTGAACACATTTCCAATCCTTCTCATTTCACAACTCCAAATCCGTTTTTCATAAGTCAAAGAATATCAAATTCTTGCTACTTATAGAATATGCTAGATTCTAACATTCTATGCAACTTATCCTTTCGTAATGTCATTGCACCAAAGTCACAAAGACTATTGTCAATGATATTACAAAGTCTTCTATCGGAGATTGTTACAAGACAATTCCATAGATGTGATGTCTCTCACTCAAAGTACTTTCTTTGAACATCCTTTTGCATAGAAGTTTCTAATCTTAGTCATAGATTTCTCAATATTCAATTCCCAATATGGACACACTTCCATAGGTTCCATATGACAACTCATTCTTAATAGAATCTTATCTATTCGTAATGATGTCGATATGGTCCATCCAATATGGAAACATTTCCATATTTTCCAATACTATACTTCCAACTACTCACAAGCGACCAATCTCGTCGAACTTTGGATTGTCCTTTGATAGTTGTTTAATTGTTTTAGTCAAAACCAATTCTTGTCCTTTTTCCATCTAAATGCGCTCGACATTTGGAAATTTTTAGAATGGTCAAACATTAAAGCATTTGCAATCGATCCTATACCCGAAGCGTATGGGACACGCCGCATAATGTTTTATTTGCTATGTTCTCAAAATTCGAAATGTGAGGAGGGATGCCGTAATCATAATCGAAATTTTAAGAACACACTTTATACCTTTGACTAAATTTTATTAACATTTCTCAACCTAAACCTTTAGATTTGAAATGAAGCATAATATTCTCTCCCTTAATTATAGCAAAACAACTCTTCAACTATTGCGACTTTGCAAAGTATGACTTTTGTTTTCTATAATTAATATTGCTAATCTTGCAATACTTTCCTTAATAATCATACAATCATAACTTTTATGCTCCCACTATCTTGATGATTATTATAAAACATAACACTTATGCTCCCACTAGCTTCGACATGTATTCATAAACATCTTAACTTTCAGAAAAACAATGCTTATTGAATTTCTTAAGTTCATGTTTCTAATACTTAGTGCTTTGATAATCTTTTATCAACGTTTCTCGAACTTATACACATTTGCCTTCGATAGTTCATATGTGTGTCTAAACAGTTAAGACTAATTGTCAAACCTCACAATTCAAATTATGGAAAGGGATGCCGTAACCATAATTGAATTCGAGAATGCAAGTTTACAATCACTATCTTCTTAAAATCTGTCTTAGTGAAAGCATTTCCTCACAATCATTTTCATGAAGGAGGAAATCTTATGACACTTAGATTTAAACAGTGTATTTGTTCCTATCCATGTGAATTTGTCAAAACCAAAGTTTACGACAAATGCAAACTCTTATGGATCGAACTTTCTTGATCTCGATTTCTTGTCTTTATGGTAGCACAGCTGCCCACCATGTCTTCCAAGTAGTTAAGCAGCTCACCCTTTCCTATCAATGTACCTTTCATTGATTAAGGTGCTTTGCCTTTTATGCGTTCAAAATGAGAACTCATAGAACTCACATGCATAATTAACTCGATTGGATTGGCACAAAAATAAAATAATGTCAACACGATAGGTTGTAAACCTCAACTCGTGTGCTAGTGATGATCGATAAGGTTTATTTGATTTGTTCTTGAAACCTTTCAAGACTATTAAGACTCCCACTGACTCCTTGACATATATGATTCTCTTGTCAAAAACCATTTCTTGACAAACAAATATTCAAGAGTTAGTGTAGCTTTTATCAAAACACTTCATAAATTGGTCCTAGTTGGTCTTTGTCTTATCCAAGACATCACAACTTTCCACATTTAATGAAAGTTACAAACCTTCTTAATACCTTTCACTCAATGTCACAATCTTAACTTTAAGACTTGTTATTGGAACGAAGTATGATTGACTTATTGATTTAACCATTTCTTCAATTCTTGATTCCTCTTCTTAGACATACCATTGTACTAAAACTCACTTATAGGATCAATTGAGGTATGGTTCCTAATCATTAAGACCTATCATAAAGCATAAAAGGTACTCTCCCATCTTCTTAGAATGGAGAAACTTTTATCTTTCTGCCTACTTGATTCTTGTTATTCGTTCTGCTATTGATCTAAACCCTTTAATCAATTCAGAATTACACTTAATCTTGTAAGTATAATCATATTTACTAAACCTTTAGCAAATCATGACGAATATCATTGTTACTCTTATGGTGGTCTTGATCAACACGCAACATTGTGTGCTCGATCTCTTAGTCCTTCACTTGACACTTTGTTAATGAATTAGTCTAATTTCCAAATGTGAAATTTCTCATTCATCGTGCAACCATGTTGCATGATTCCAAATTTCTGTCCAATTGAAACTTGGGCGATGAGAAACTCTCCCTATTTGGTAAATTCTCGACTTTTACATAAACAACATAACTAAGAATCATATCCATTTGTTGTAGAAATATTCAAACATCAATTGCATAACGATTTCATTGCAAGGAAATAAACAAATAAATAAATAAGTCAAACAAAATTTATTTTATTTATAAAAGCAGCAGAAAAATTTGTCCTTACAATGCAAAATCCATTGAAAACTATGTAAAAGGAAAATTTCTAACAACTCTATCATAACTATTTAAGCTCAAAATCTAATCTATAAGTCCATGCGATCAAGATCCATCTCTTGGTGATTAGATTCATTTTGCTCTCTCAACAAGCTTCCTTTCTTTTCACCGACCCTACAAAACACTCAAATGTAATCTTATTACATCATGTATTAAGAATCAATGAGTAGGAACTTAATGGAGTTAGATAGTGGATTTTTTCCTAAAGCGCAGTCATACCTTTGACTCTCCCATCTCTTAGATCTCTTAGGTAATTAGGGCAACTTCGTCTCCAATGCCCCTTCTCTTGGCAATAAAAGCAAATTGACTCTTTTGGAACAACACATGGAACTACTTCAGACATCGCCTTTCTCTTATGATCAAACTTTTCGATCATTGCATGTCTTTCATTGCCATTGTCTATATCCATAGAGGTCTTGAAGGCAGATTCACCAATCAACTTTGCTTTTCTATTGCGCCAAACCATTGCTGATTCGGCAGCAATAAGCATATAGGTGAGATCTATAAGGGTCACGTTGTGGTTCGTCATATAGTACTTACGAACTCACTATATGAGTTGGGAAGTGACTGAAGAACCCAATCAACAGCCATCTCTTCACTAACAACGGATCCCATCATTCTTAGTCTATCAATGCGCGACTTCATCCCTAGGACGTGTGCACACACCGACTTTCCTTCTTTATGTTTACTTGCCAAAAGGGCTTGAGTGATATTGAACCTTTCAATTTTACAATCTTGTGGGTTAGGGAGAATAATTGGAGGAGGAGGAGGAAGTGAAGCATGATTTCTTGATCCTCGATCGAATCGTGGAATATCATCTTCATGTGGAATGCTTGTTCCACGGGATTTGGGAATACCATAGTTGTCGAACTTTGACATCTACAAAACGGGAGAAAACGAATTCAAGTTAGTTGATTGATTGAGTCCTTAGTAAGTCACCCAAATGAAATACTAAGGCTAGGACCCAACACAATATTCTACAACTCGGGAGAGGGATGTCGTAACCCTAATTGCAGAACTTTTGAAGGTAAGTGAATGACGATTCACTAATTTCCACCACGAAAAACGAAAAAGAATTTAAGTTTTAAATCTATGAAAACTCCTAGATCCTTTGAGATACATTGAACTTTCAATGACATGTTTAAATCTCGATATGCCCCTCTTGTTTGTGACTGGGATGCCGAGGATCACAAAGCGGGTGTGAATAACCATGCAAACTACATGGTGCCCTCACATGTTACAGTCACCTATTCGATGTGCCGGTAAACCACACACGCTCCACCGAACTATGACAAACATTGAGTCACCCTTTTCTACCTTTGCTTAGACCCATTTAGTGTGCCGGTTAACCACACACGCTCCACTAACGTCTTCGCAAGGGCACAAAGTGTAATTTCATGGAATTGCATCAATTCACTTTTGCCTAAGTAACTAAGATTGGGAATTTTAAAAAAACATTCAGTTACTTTAATAATTCATTATACTTATAATGGAAGGTTTCGTCCTATCCTACCCGTTCGGCTAACGACTCTCCACTGGTCAAGAGTGCGGTGGGTAAGAGTGGATACCCATTCAATCGCCATTTTATAGGCAATTTCCTTAAACACCCCTTATAGACTAGCTTCGTGAATGAGGCCTACTAACGGTAAGACTGACTTTCACTCATACATATATATAATGTTAGACTTTTAATGTTATATATAGTATAGGGTGTATTTTTATACTTTTAAAATACTAGGTGGTTTAATTTAACAATCATACTTTTAATTCAATTAAATTGTAAACCTAAACTTTTATGGATTTATTAAACATCTTTAATTAAACACCTTAATTAATTAATAAAACCATAAGGGTGTGATTTGAACTTTTTCAAAACAATACTAGAGTTTTAGAATTTAACATTCCTAATTAAACTTTTAATCAACTTTTAAATTCCAAAACTTGAGGGCAAGTTTTGAAACATTTCAACACATTAGGGTTTAGAATTTAAATATGCATCAAAATTAAAATATTTAATCAAAATTTAAATTCCAAAACTTGAGGGCAAGTTTTGAAACCTTTTTCAAAACATTAGGGTTTCAACTATTTAAATTTCAAAACAACAAAACTTTTGGGTTCAAATTTAAACTATAAAACCTAAAGGGCCAAATATGAAACTTTTCACAACAACAAGGATCAAATAACAAATAATTCAAATTAACATTTAATCACATAATTATCCATATTTGATGATTTCTTGCAAAATAATTTATCAATTTACTTAAAATAATTAATCAATTATCTTATAAGGAAACAATTATCTTATTAATTGATAAATATCTTCAATTAGATTAAAATTATAGTCAAATATATCATATAATCGGATTAATATTAATCTAACATGATAAGGTAATTATCCCAATGCAAAAACAGCAAGAAATCCCGAGATAAGCACTGTCTGACGCACCGACTCGCCGAGTCACCCTCTGGAACTCGCCGAGTAGGGCTGACTCGCCGAGTCCAAGAGTGACTCGCCGAGTCAGGTCGAACAGTGAGGCCAAAACACGATTTTCAGTTACATCAAGCATCAATACAATAGAAACCAATCATGGCTCTGATACCACTGATGGGTTTTGGTCATAAGACATCCTATGTGCTCATACAAACCCTAAAGCACGGATCTAGGTTTCTCTATTGTACATACTTTGAATCCAAGACTTTGAACCCTAATACTAGCATATGGAAATCAGAATTCACATGTAAATAGGTTTAAGAACATACCTTGATTGTTATATAGCAATAACAATCCAATTCCTCCTTGAATTGACCTTGGAAAGCAAAGAGTCACAAGTGTCACTCCTCTAATGGCTTACAAACACCATAAGCAAGTGGAGAAGGTATAAGGAGAGAGGAGGGAGGTTAGAATTCGTCTCTAAGACTTCTTGTGAAGGGATACCCGAATTCATGACCTTGGGGTTGTTTATATAGGTGTAGAGATAGGGTTTCAGTCATTATCCTTATCTAGTTGATTATCCATTAAGCAACCAATAAGATAATCCTTGAATCCTTATCATACTCGAATTCTAAGACTTTCCAACCTTAAATTCGTCCACCATCTTTATAAGATAATCCTTACCTTATTTTGTAACTATCACATAATTACAAATCAGCCCCTCTAGTTTAATTAATTACATTTGATCACAAAACTAATTCTTAATTAATTATCGACCAATATTAATTAAACAAATATGATTTCTCCTTTAATATATTATTCTTATAACATATTAATAAATCATATTATCCTCTCTCTCTTTATTCATTTCTCCAATCAAGTTGCTTTGGTGAAGGCAACCCAAAAGGACCATGCACCATCGGGTCAAGTACATACCAAAATAGTTATGGACTTAGACACTAATCCAACACTATATGTGTTAATATATATTTACATGATAATAATAATAAAAGTATTATAAATGAGAAGATAAATGTATATTCATACTTAATACTCTGTATAAAATATTACACTAAATTCAGATAGTGTTGTCGATATAAAGTTGGTATTGAAAGTTGATTATAAGCATTGTAGGCTTTCCTAGTAATGAAATAAGACTTAAAAGAGATGCTTAGTTGAATTAAGTTTGGATATTAGGTAGCATCTTATTAAGGGTATTTGTGTGATTGGAATAGAGAGTAGAGACTCTGTTGGAGGATATTGATGATCAATGGAGTATGTCCTATGTACAAAGGTAGTTTCTATGTACCAAGTTTTTTTCAAAGCTATGTATCTCAAGTGCTGCTTGTGCTAGGGTAATATTATGTTTTGGGGTACGAGTCCTACTCATACCAGGGTACTATAAAGTGTCAGAAGTACTATCATGTACAAAGTCTTTTTTGACACTATTATGTGTCGGAGTATGGGAGTGTACGAGAGTACTTTTTAGTATTTCCCCGTACTTTTCTTTTGATGAGCCCTGTGTGTCAGCGTTTTCTTTCACGAAGTAATTGCAGGAACTTCGTACACTACTTACTTAATAGAGTGTGTCAGTAATAAACCATTATTAGGTATGTCTGATGTTATATTGTCAGATAGGGTGAGTCTGGGGGTAGAATACCTCACGGTGTCAGACCACTGCTAGGCACAATTATATAGATGACCACCACTGACTTAATTGTCTTGTTGTTTTTACGAACGAAGGTTCGTGGTGAAACTTATTTTATTCCCCTGATTTGATGTATTTATTGATCCTCGTTTGCTGTCATGAAATTTCTGAAGCAACATCGTCAGTTTGTTGTTCATATTGATCCTTTAGGCTAGATATTGTAAGATCGTTGTATAGGATCGGTACATGGGAATCGACGAGATAGGATAAATTGTTTTAGAGATATGATATATCTATGTTAACGATAATAGTTGGTTTTGCAGGTTTGAGATATACATTATAACCACATTGTAGGATTAAAATCTCTATGTATTCATCAGGTTTCCCAACCTAACCCACTCAGTTTGTTGTATCACAGGTAGTGATATTAAAGATACGGTCTGTTGAGGGATTCAAGGAGTTTTAAGTCACTAGTTTAATTACTGTAAGACTTGTAATATTTTGTTACGCTTATGTTTCTATATTGAAGATGACATACCAATGTTTTAATATAAATAATATACATTTCTTCAGAAATGCTTAAAAAATACCATTATCATGTTTTTTGGGAACAAATTCCGCAATATTATTTTTCAAAAAGGAAACTCTGATCTTTAAATAAGTTTAAACAAATCGGTCTTTTAGCATAATGGATCATCTTGTCTGACACCTTTTCCACCGAGAATTCATTCGTGAGTAACCATTCACTAGAACAGAAGTCCGAGCAGATTGTAGACACCCCATGATCCATTGATTCCAACGATGAGGAAAGCCATGACATGGTATTGAGAATGGTGAGAAAAATAGACTCCGTGCACTAAACTAAAAAAATATTTTTAAAAAGCACTTATAAATAATATCACTATCAATTCTCAATAATTAGAGTTCAAATAATTTTCAAATACTTAAATATATATAAAACTTATTCCATGTAAAACTATATCGTGATTTCTAAATATGTAAATCAGATTAACTTCTAATGGTATCTAATCAGCAAGACCCTTTTATAAGAAAATCTTTATAACCAATATCACTATCATTAATGAATTCTTTTCATGATGGCATGGTGGAATAAATAGAAAATTATAAACCATAACTAATTGGATACTTAGATTAGCATACATATAACCTTCACATTTCTAATGATACCTCCCCCACTTAACTTCTTTCTACTCCACTTTAATTTCTTTTCCTTCTAAAATTAAATGTTAGAATTTAATTTCATATTATTTTTTAATAGGCGTGCAATCCATGATTATGATTTGATATTAGTGTTTAATTAAAGACACATCTCCGAATAAAGAAAACCTATGTTTTTTAAGGATATATATATATATATATATATATATATATATATATATATATATATATATATATATATATATATATATATATATATATATATGATGATGTTCAATAGAGAACTATAATTAACAAATGAATCAAAGAACTTATCGTGAGCGTCGGAAATCATAACGATCAACGGCCAAAAAAATAGATGTACACTTTTACATTGGATGCACACACACCGGATTATACCAAAAAATCCACCATTTACAAAAAAAACCCACAAATTTTTTTCGTTTAAAATTTTTTTAGGTCATTTTTTATCGAAAAAAAAAAACGAATATATTATTGTTCACGATTTTTCGTCCTCTTTCCATAGAGATCTATAATGATATATATAAAAAACGAACTTTTTTTTTCGAAAAAAGCCACTTAATTTTCTTTGATGAAAAAGGTTAAAGTCTATTTTTTTATAGAAAAAAAAATAATAAATATATCAAAATTTATATTTTTTGTACTTTTTAAACATAGATTCATATTCATGTAAAAAAACGATATTTCAGTTCAGATTCACATTGTGAACATGTTCAGATTCATATTGTAAACCTGTTCAAATTTACATTGTGAACCTCCTCAGTTTCATAGTGTGCATAATACTAAGTCAGATTCACACTGTGAATCTGAACTGATCGAAGCTTTTTCACATTGTGAATGTTAAAATTTGAAATATTACAGTTTAAATTTACAGTGTGAATCTACACTAATCGAGAGTTTTTTATTATTATTTTTTGTGAACCTGCTCAGATTTACTGTGTGCATAATAGTAATTCAGATTCACAATGTGACTGAACTGTTCGAGATTTTTCATATTGTGAATGTTAAAAATTGAAATATTTACAGTTTAGATTCACAGTGTGAATCTACATTGTTCGAGAGTTTTTTTTAATCAATGTTGATGTTTATTAATAGAGTACAAAAAATTAATATTTTTGGTATAATTAGTTTTTTTTTATAAAAATAAACAACGGTATATTCGGTTTTTTTTCGATAAAAAACTTGGCCTAAAAAATTTTTAAATGAAAAAAAGGAGCGTGTTTTGTTATAATCCGATACATGTGCGTCCATTATAAAAATTTACAACCCTTCCTTTTGCCGTTGATCGTTTTAAATTCTAACGTTTTGGATTGGTTCCTTAGTTCCTTGATTAATAATGGTTCTCTATTGAACTTTTTCCTATATATATATATATATATATATATATATATATATATATATAGAGAGAGAGAGAGAGAGAGAGAGCTAGGTTCAAATATGGATTGACATCTATTGTGTGGATAATGCTATTATGTGAGAATTATAAAGAAAATATGTTTTTTAATAATATGAATACGTTCAATCTTATATAATTATTTTAATTATTAAGCATTTTTTACTAATTAAATCGTCTATAAGGTTATTATACAATTTTTTTAATTATTTTCATTCTGTCATAATGTTATCAGAATGTTTATTGAATTGTATTATATAAGAATTAAAATAAATAAAAAACATTGAATGAGAACAAAAATGAATTAGAATTGAATGAGATTGAACGTATTCACATTACTAAACAACATATTCTTTTAGTAATTTTCATAAAATAGCATTAGCCATGCATCCACACAATAGTTGTTCATCCACATTATAACATAGCCCTATATATATATATATATATATATATATATATATATATATATAGTGAGAGAGAGAGAGAGATAGAGAGGTTTAAATGTTTCTCATATCTATTTTGTACTACAATGCACCAATAGGAATTTAGTATTAATTATATGTATATTAAATGATATCCATACTTATAACTCGTTTTTATGGAAACTAATTAAATTCGTCATTAATATCAACAATAATATTATTTCAGAATAAATTCATATATAGAAGAATGAGAGTGTATTATAGTAGAATACACTCTCGTTCTTCATATTCTATGCAACTTTATTGTATTTTAAGTGAGTGAGTGCAGAAACAAAATACGAACTTATATATATAAATGTAGATGCGAATTCATTATGAAAGAATGTTATTGCTGACATTAATGACGAATTTAATTAGTTTATAAAAAAAATTATAATTATGGATATAATTTAATATACATATAATTATGGAAATTATTTAATATCTATATTTATTTAATTAAATAATTATTTAATTTTACTAAGTTTTTATTGGTGTATTTTAGCATACAATAAATATAAGAAACAAAATAATCTCTCTCTCTCTCTCTCTATATATATATATATATATATATATATATATATATATATATATATATATATATATTCTACTTTCTATGATTTTAATTAGAAATTATCTGAAAATAAAATAACGAGTTCAAGGTTTTATAATTTTTAAACAATTCAAAAAGTTTTAGATTTTAAAAAATAAAATAGAATAAGCTATTTTGTTTGTTTTAGAAACATAAAGACCCTCTTCACACTACATACACCACCCAATAATTATCACATTCACACACAATATATATGAATCTAATTCCATTATTACACTAAACCCCATCCATCTTCCTCTCCTTCTCTCTCTCTCTCTTTCCATCTTTCTTACACACACTTAGTGTGTATTCATGTTCATGCAGGATTAGAGAAGGGTAGAATTGGAATAAAAATGATGTATACCCTTCTTCTACTTCATATTTTGGCTTTGTTCGGAGCTGTTTTGGGGGATGTAGGGCTCGTGAGTCCATCTCAATTGGAAATGTTTGTGGATGAAATTCCAGATATGCCCAGAATCAAAGGCTACGATATTCATCATGGTGTTCCTGTTTCCAAGACTCTCAAAATCTCCATGTTTCAAAAGTATTGGGTATCCCTTCAATCTTGCATTCTTTCTTTAATCTATTCTATCACTTTATTCTTTGTACTATTTTCTCGTTGTTTAAAGTTACAACAACTTTCATTTATGATTAATGAATTTTCCTCAACAATGTTTAAAGCAACTTCTGCTATGATCTATTAATTTTCTCATAATCAAAATAGTGTACTTTCATTTATTTTTTGTCCTAGAAAACTTATTTTGAAATATATTATAGATTTATCGGCAGATGAAGCATGTTGTTACAAATTAAAAGCTGCAAACCTTATTTGATTATAACAATGCATTTTCTAAAATAAAAAATGATTAACATACAATTTTTTTCTTACAATTGACATTTTTTTCACTTGTGGGTCATAATAAGTGGAAGAGTCTTTGCGTTTGAAAATTTATAGTAACTAGTTACTGCAACAATTTATAACAAGAATAAGTCCAAAAGTTTTAGGTTTGAGTTGTTACAATTTTATCTTGTCGATGCTCTTTATTTTCCTTTTTTAATATTATTAATTTTGATTTACAAGATTTTTCTGTTTAGTACATGTAAATAAATTTTCTAAACATTTGACTGCCTATAATTAAGAGAATTATATATCTGATCAAAGGTTGAATTTACTTTTTTTAAGATTAAACGCATGTTTTAAAGAAATTTAATATATTTATTTGATTAAAATATGGGAAAATATTTATACTTGGGAATAGTCACTTTGGTGGGTGACATCCAACTCATACATACCTCTGCAAAACCAAGACAAGTTTCATTTTTTTCACAGCCCCACTTTTGTCTTTTCATATTCTTTCAGAAAGCTTAAAGGTTTCTTGTGATCATTAATTATCTTTATTTTTTTATTAAATAAGTAAAAGCCAACTTATATCTATATATTTTTATAATTTTATATTCTCACAGAAATTTCACAAGGATCTCCCGCTAACCAAAGTGTTCGCATTCGGTGAAACGAAGCGCACAGCAACAGTCCCTGGTCCCACAATCGAAACCGTCCACGGTGTCAGCACCCACGTGACGTGGCGAAATCTCCTCCCTTCAAAACACATACTCCCATGGGACCCCACAATCCCAACGGCTATCCCTCGTACAAACTCCGGCGTTCCGACAGTGGTTCACCTCCACGGCGGAATCGACGAACCAGAAAGCGACGGAAACTCAAAATCATGGTTCACAGCTCGATTTAAAGAACGAGGGCCCACGTGGACTAAAAAGACTTATCACTACCATAACCAACAACAACCGGGGAACTTGTTTTACCACGATCACGCCATGGGGTTGACCAGAGTCAACCTTCTTGCAGGGTTGCTCGGAGCATACATCATCCGTCATCACGACGTTGAATCCCCACTCGGTTTACCCTCCGGCGATGAATTTGATCGGCCGTTGGTTGTTTTCGACCGGAGCTTTCGAACTAACGGATCCCTTTACATGGATCCCACCGGAAACAACCCGAGTATACACCCTCAGTGGCAGCCGGAGTATTTCGGCGATGCCATTGTTGTCAACGGAAAAGCATGGCCCTATATGAATGTTCGCCGGAGAAAATACCGGTTTCGTATCATCAACGCTAGTAACGCTAGGTTTTTTAAGTTCTTTTTCAGCAACGGTTTAAGATTCATCCACGTGGGATCTGACTCAGTCTATAGCGAACAATCAGTATACACAAAAGAGATACTCTTGGGCCCATCTGAGATAGCTGACGTGGTTGTTGACTTTTCAAAGTCAAAATCAAATTCGGTTATTTTACAAAACGGGGCGGCTTACCCATACCCGGGTGGAGACCCGGTCAATGAGTCCAACGGAAAGGTCATGAAATTCGTCATCAATAGTAAACGTGAGTTTGATTCATCGAGGGTTCCTAAAAATTTACTAAAATATCCGATGCCAGATTTATCAACTGTGTCAAAAACACGTTACATTGCTATGTATGAGTACACAAGTGCAATTGATGAGCCAACTCATTTGTATATAAATGCGATGTCGTATGATGATCCAGTAACTGAGAAACCCAAGGTGGGAACCACAGAAATTTGGAATGTGATCAATCTAACGGAGGATAATCACCCGTTGCATATCCATCTTGGATTGTTCAAAGTGTTGGATCAGACAAATATAACCGATATAGAAAAGTTTAGAGAATGCATGACAAAATTAAACAATGCTGAAAAATGCCAAATTGAAAAATACGCACGTGGGGAAAAACTAAGTGTGGTTCCTTATGAGAAAGGATGGAAGAATGTGTATAAGATGCAACCTGGATACGTCACTAAGATCCTTGTCAAGTTTGCTTATGTGCATACAAATGCTTCGTATCCTTTTGATGCAACTGCAGAGCCGGGTTACGTTTATCATTGCCATGTAAGTTTTTTTGTTTTGATATATTTCGATTTATTTATGATTAGATATGTATTGTTTATGTAGCATAATATGATACTTTGTCAATTTTAAAATTGTTTATATATTTTAATTTTTGTGTTGCAGATATTGGATCATGAAGATAATGTAATGATGAGGCCTTTGAAATTGGTCAAGTAATTGAAAATAGTCTTGGACTTGCACCATTATCATGTTTGGAGTTTAGATAAATGGGGGGTGACATGAGAAACACAATAAGCAATATATGATATATATGATGTTCATAATTAATGGTAGTTGTCGTTACTTGTTTCCCCTTAAAATTGATAGTTGATGAATAAAATGTCAGATTTTTGGACATTTTCAAATATTGGGATATGTTTATTAGTTTAATTCAATACAAAATTCTTCTATAACTTAACCATAAAAATTTTGCATTTTTAAAAAATCACCTCTATTGGATATATTTTCTAATTATCAACAAAAAAAAATCTATAGTATGCAACTTTTATATTTTAACGTTCTATGTAACTTTTTAATGATTTAAAGCCTACAAATTTGATCCAAGTCATTGTTTTTCATCTTCAACCCATTGTCGTCATTGAACTTCAATTAACAGAGCAAAATCGGCGGCACCTCTTCAATAATAATACACAAAAAATGAGATTACAAAATATGTGGGGTTAATATAAACATTGATAATTATAATATGTTCACAAAATATAGTAGTACATATTTTAGTGTTTACATAAGGAACAAAAACATATTCTCAAACACAAAACCTATTAGATACATAATAATCTAATTTGCCTAAATACAAAAGCTTAACTGTATTTCATAATTATTATATGTCATAGGCAGAATCTCTAAGATCAACTTGAATGTGTGTGAAAGTGTGACACATAAACACATTCTCAATCGAGCATAGGGATGTAAGATGTTTGTGGGACTAAATCGGTACTGAATCAGATAGTACCTTTTTGTTTTTTTGTCTGTCAATATGAACACTGAAGAGTGAAGACCGAAATGTAGACCGATTCGGGTAATTTGGTAACGATACCATGTCAAACCGATTTACATACAATGTTTGTAAATAAAGCCCGGGTTCTCATGGGTCATGGATAAAAGATTACCTTTTCACCAATACACGATTTTCATATTTGTTCATGGGTCATGGATTCATGCATATAGATCCATGTCAATATCCCATAATCCTTGTTTTCAAGTTTATTATGGCCCAAGAAGGAAACCAAAAGCAACGGATATCGGTTCTAGTTCTACATCGGTTTTTTTGGATAATTGATTGATACTCACCTATTATCTTTAGCCCTATTAAATCTTCGACCAATCCATTCTGGAAAACGGGTGTTACAATTGTCTATAATGGTTTAATTAGAAGGTAATTTCTAACTTTAATGATTAATTGCGCAAAAAAACATACTTAAGTGACTAAATTAGTAAATTCACCAAACTGCCTTGTTATAAAGTAGCATTTTCCCTATTTTAATGGTATGATGTTTTGTTTGTTGTTGTTTTTTTTTTCTCATATTGCTTTTTCAATGTTTTTTCAATTAAAATTGAACTTTTCTTTCTTTTAAAATATTTTTCCTCAAAATTTTCAATAAATTTAATATGCAAATGCAAAATGAAATTTATGAACTATGTTTATACCAAAACATATGAAACGGATAATGTACGAGTATCAATGCGTAAAAGATGAAAATGACTAGTTTGTTCTTTTCATGCAATCTTCCAACTTGTTATTCGTATTTCGTATTCACGCACCAAGTTGATCCATTAAACCACCTCCTTTTTGACCCCTAGATTTGCAAAAATATTATTAAAACGATGAAAAACCTTTAGTTATATAAAAGTTGGTTGATCTAATCATTAAAAAAAATATTATATATATATATATATATATATATATATATATATATATATATATATATATATATATATATATATATATATATATATATATTTATGAATTATGACAAAGCTGCAAAAAAAGTCCCTATGACTGTATTTTTTCAGAAAAAAGTTTTAAATAACTAAATTTTTGGAATGATGGTCAATTTTCAGTAAATTTAATTGTAGTTTTGGTTGATGTCTAAACTAATCTATGTTTATGGATTTTTAAATACTTTTATAATTATTAAATAGATATTAAAACTCTCTCTCTCTCTCTCTCTCTCTCTCTCTCTCTCTCTCTCTCTCTCTCTCTCTCTCTCTCTCTCTCTCTCTCTCTCTCTCTCTCTCTCTCTCTCTCTCTCTCTCTCTCTCTCTCTCTCTCTCTCTCTCTCTCTCTCTCTCTCTCTCTCTCTCTCTCTCTCTCTCTCTCTCTCTCTCTCTCTCTCTCTCTCTCTCTCTCTCTCTCTCTCTCTCTCTCTCTCTCTCTCTCTCTCTCTCTCTCTCTCTCTCTCTCTCTCTCTCTCTCTCTCTCTCTCTCTCTCTCTCTCTCTCTCTCTCAAAAGTTGATGGATTGGATCTTAGAAAATGATCAAACAAACTTATTGAAAAGAATCATTAATCCAAAAATTTTGGTTTGAATATTTTTTTTGAAAAAATACATATCATATAAATTATTTTTGCAGTTTTGTCTATATTTATTTATTATTGTATTGATTAGGATATCAATGTTATGTTTATAGCAAATAAATATTAATATAAGAAATTCGTTTTTTATATATATAAATAAAATTTATTAATAATACCGTAAAATCCGATACTTAATAGACCGGTACTAATTATATCAGTGAATATGATTAAAAAAAGCAGAAAATTGTTCAATTATAAACAGTCAGCGAAGGTAATTGACGATAGAACCGTGCCGGAAGCCACCTGATTCCAAGATTAACGGCAATTTCTAACGGCAAATTCCAAGTACATAATTAAAAAAAAAATTGATCTTTCTGTTGGAATGAATGATTGACATTTAGATGGAGATAATTTCATGTTGTTGATATAGTAAAACCAGATATGCATCAAATTTTATTTTTGTACAAATGTGTTTATGATATTTAAATATATGTATTTGATCGGATAATAGCATAATGCTACATTTTAATTGTGGCCACTGATTTAGTCATTGGGGGAGTTTTCTTTTGGTACATGTTTAATGCAATTTGGAAGATAATATCATTATGGATAAGAATGATCTGATCCTACTGTTATACTTATGCATTCATTATATTGGTGATTAGATGTCATTATCATAGTTATATTTTTGTATTGAAATTATATTTTTAAGATAGCATCATAACAATAATTTTTTTATATTTTAAAAGTGAAGAGGGGCACAACCTTCAAACATCATGTGCCGCTACTTTTAGCAGAATTTTAAAAATCTAAATTATCTGTCTGTTCAAAGGTTATTGTCATAAATTTATCAAACTTGATATCAAACTATTTTCTTTTATCGTATTTAGATTGTACTTTGTGACACTTGTTCATCCTACAATCGTAACAACATTTTAGTTTTTAATAGATTTTCTATAACTTATAACAGGAAAAATATATGACGGGTTTAAAGTTTTTTCAGGGAATAATAATAAATTTCATTTTTGGTTGTTGCTCGAAAAATAATAACGTTTCGTTTTTGGGTAGATTCTTATACCTATTTTACTTTTCTCCATCCTAAATAACATATTTCTATGTTTTTTTTAGAATGGTAAATATATGTATGAAATAACTGTATTTGTATGTATTTATGCAATGTAACATTTTATTTGTTATAATTCTTTGTTAGGCTAGTGCCAACTGTAATAACATATTTGTATTTGTATGTATTTATGCAATGTAACATTTTAATTTATTTTTTAATCTTAAATTGTGTATTCAATTCCTTTTACAAAATTATCATTCTTTTTTAAGAGAAAAAAATACCTATTTTATAATTCCATAATATTTATGTACCAATGTGAATTTAGTTAAAGTCAAACGAAAACGAGTAAAGATTCGACGGTGCATGGACGATGACGTTCTTGGATATCTTTTTTCCTATAAATGGGACAACTCACAACAATGAAATACTTTGATAGATAAAATTAATATATTTAATTCAACTATATCGCCACAATTCTGTTAGGAGTAAATATCTTGTTAGAAATATCAAGTGGATGTGTAGATATTTATCTTATGATGAAAATAATATAAGTTTTTAGAGAACCAAAACTATGTTTCGACTTTTCATTTTCCCAAATAACGATTGTTCGACATTTATTATTTTAAATTTCATTTAATTGTATCTAATGATTTTAAAATTTCATGATACACAAAGCAAATACATTTTTGTTTAAAATAGAATATAGTGGTCATATCTATAATTTATAGCAGAGAAAATTTATTAACAATAAATAATCAAATCTTACATACTTATAAAGCTTGTATTTTCCCTTGAATGTCATGCATTTGAAACCCCCCACAATAATTTGCAAAACCTCATTCATTTGAAACCCCCAAACCTTTTCACCTTCTTAATAATTAATCACACATAATCAATGGTAATTCATATGAGATAATAATTTGCTAAAATATCATGCATTTATATGGTATTAGAACATGTTTGAGTTTTTGGGTTTTAGACTTTAGTAAATGGGTAATCCGTTTGATACGTTGGATTTGAAGCTATCTTATTCGAATTACCCAAAACAAGAGATAAATTAATAATATATGCTCATGCATGTTTTGTACAAGCCCCAATCAAAATACAATATATCATGATCATACAATTAAGTGTGTCTTTTATTCCATTTCTGGCCTTATAACAAAAGTTTGTTTACGTGGCGAAGAAAGAAAATTTGAAGATGAATATTTAGGTTGGATGTTTATATAAAATTTGTTTTAAATATATAATATAGATATAAATACACAAATGTGTGTCAAATACAGCCCATCACAAATTTAATGTTATAAACTACAATATAACTCAAAGTGGTTTTCCAAATATAATGTTTATACTATAATATAATATATTAGAAGAATACCATATAGTAGACAAATCCCACATGCTGTTCAGAAATTTAGTTGCATAGATAATATATTATAATTATATTTCATTTAAAATATGTTAGGGTCATTTGGTTATTACATTGTTGTATTAAGCACTATAGTCTCATATAATTTGAACTCTTACAAAAATGATGTTCGTAATTTGAATATAACGTAATATCTTATGATGTTTATTGAATGATATTATGTTCGATTGAGCACTTGGTAATTGGAATCAACTTTATTATAGTTAAAAATTTTGGCTCCGTTTTTTTTTCATTAGTTCTAGAATATGATTTTTTATATTAACTTAAAATATGTCACTATCTTAAAATAGATTGAGAATGAGATTTTTTATATTTACTTAAAATACGGTACCATTTTCTATTCAATAGTAAAACTAACAAAAGTCGTTAAATATGTATTTTTATGATGTTCAACATAAATAGACGACCGCAAATAAGAATCCATATCTAATCAATTATCAATTATTTACATTAGATACTAATGTATACATAAAAATTACATTTAAAATTTTAAACTAATAGTAAAAAAATTTCATTATTTATTATGATAAAAAATCTGTAAATCAAAAAATATACATGCTATTTAATCGCATACAAGTTTTATGTATGGCTTATTCACAATACATTAAACTATATATAACCATATTAAACTACATAATTATCCCACTACGCAACGTGCGGACATTCACCTAGTGTAAACTTATAAAATGTGTAGGTTAGAGGGAAAAAAACTAATTGGACAAAAACGTAGATAATAAACGGCCCATGGCCATGGATTATAGTTCTTATTTGAGCACAAATATATTTAAAATAGAAATTAATCATCATCTTAAAGTAATCGTGTTATCTAAATTATTACTTTTGTTTAGCATAATATGGGTATTTGATTATTTTCTTAAAGTTCACATGATCTTAAATTTAATATTGACCTAGAAAGGTAACGAACTTTGGTCTTTGTCCACATTTAGGTAATTATGTTTTTTTTCGTTCATATTTGACCATTGAACTTGTTTGACATGTTCAAAATAGGGTAATATGACTGGTAATTACGATAATATTACCCTATTATGAACAGATCAATCAAGTTTATTGGTCAAATGTTTACGAAAAAAAACATGGTTACCTAAATATTGATAAAAACCAAAGTTTCTTACCCGTTTTGGTAATATTGGACAAGAATCGTCTCAGAGACTATGCCCTGGGATCATTCTTCGACAGTCAATGAACAATAGGTTAGGCTTGGTTTAACTCATGTTAGTCCTGAGTAGTCATGGGCTAGGTCGTGTTGCCAGGTCTTTAAAGCACATATAACCTAGCCCCTTAAGCATATACAACTTAATCCCTAACTAGTTGGGTCTAAACTGGTTAGCCCAAGACTTGACCGTTTCCTCATACATAAAGACTGGACAACCCAGTTTCATATTACATCAATAGATCTTATGACTACTTGTACTTAACATAAATAACTCAATATTACCAAAATGGGTAATGAACTTTGGTTTTTGTCAATATTTAGGTAATCATGTTTTTTTTTCGTCCACATTTGACCATTAAACTTGTTTAACATGTTTATAATAGGGTAATGTTACCGCTAATTACCAGTCATAAGATCTTATTTTGAAAAGATCAAACAAGTTTAATGGTTAAATGTGTAAAAAAAAAACATGGTTACCTTAATGTGAACAAAAACCAAACTTCGTTACCTTTCAAGTTCATTAACCCTTTGGACAATGTTTGTACTTAAGTGTTGAATTTAAAATGCTCTAATTGAATTACTTATGAATAAGAGTCAACTAATTATGTCTTTTTTACGAATTATACATATTTACAATATGATTTCCTCTGAATTTTAAACTTGTAGCGAAAAGTTTCTGAAAACTTTCGAAAAGAGCTTTGAATAACATTTGGCAAAAGCTGTATACGTGTAAAACTCACCATACAAACCTTTGTTTATGTGTGTAAGTTTAAAACGTATATTTTAAATTAAAAATAAATTTTTTTAAAAGTTATTTTAAGTTTAGTTATAATATTAGGTTGTCTTTAAAAAATTGCGTATTTACTATTATATAGTACTATTTTTATTTTAATAAAATCAAAAATTGTAAACAATTTATTGTCGATCACTTTTATATAACTACAACTCTACAAGTTACGCTCAACTCATTTACCTTCTTTGATTACTAATCTAGAACATACGTTTTAAATAATTTCAAAGACATTGTCTAAAATAAGTTGACCAAATTTATGTTTTTGGGTATGATTTGTTAAATATTAAATACATGTTTTGTTGGATAAATACAGCCTAGTTGCCAACAAACTTTTGAATACTTATCGTATTCCTTCATGTAATATTCCCCCTTACAACTGTCTTCTTCTCTTTCACCAAAAACACGCATTTTCTCCTTCAAAAATCATTGCCTACAAAATCAATTTTGATTGATTCCAATTTTCATGAGATTTAACAAATTCTCAGGAGCCAATTCCTCGCTGTTACTCCTTGAATAGAGGCTGTTCACGGAGGAGGAGAAGAAGAATCCACCACCGCCACCGATGGCCGGCGACGACTCCACCACCATTATATCCGAAATTCAGTCTCTTCTCCGCCTAGTCCGCGATGTAGCGCGAACCACTGCCACAGGATTCACAGGAGGCTTCAAGAAGGACTGTACAGACCTTTCTAGAAGAGTAGCTTTGTTGTCGTATTTATTGGAAGAAATTAGGGATTTTCAAGGTGATTTGATGCCGTTGGATACGGCGTGTTCTTCGTCATCGTCTCCTTCTTCCTTATCTGAGCTAACCACCGCTCTTCAAGCTGCTAATCGATTGCTTCAATCTGCAGGAAGCTTCGATCACAATATTTCCGCTGTAAGTACACCCCCAATTTTGTCGATTCGATTGAGGAAATTTCAGCTAATAGATTCTAAGTTTGTAATTTAGAAATTGAATGCGTCATAATTACGCTGCATTTAGAAATTGACTGAATTTACAATTTTTTTTTTCAATTGAATTAGTCAAGCATATTATCGTATGAGCCTTCTACTTTCTTTCTCCTTATAGTCTTTTAATTACTTGTGATTAAAGGAAGGAACAGCCGAGAAATTCGCGTTTCAATTCCAAGGTGTCACATGGAAATTGGAAAAAGCGTTAGCTAACTTACCATATGATCATTTTGACATATCAGAAGAAGTTAAAGAACAAGTAAGATTCAAACATCAAACACTTGTTCATATACATATCTTGCAATGAAATATTATTCTCAATCCTTCTGTTTTTTAGGTTGATTTAGTAAGAGTTCAACTGAAAAGAGCAACAGAACGATATGTTGGACAACAAGATCCAATCTTATTATTGGCAACAGAGTCTGATTCTTTTCAAATAATCAACATTCATGATGATGATGATGGAGTTAAATCAAAAGTGGGAAGTTTTACAAATGAAAATCTTCCAAAAGATTTAGAGCCTGTGACTGAATCAACCCTATTAAAAACTACTCGTGATGTACAAACTTCTCCTGTGATTCCAGTTGACTTCCTTTGCCCTATTTCACTAGAAATCATCAAAGATCCTGTTATCGTGTCCACAGGGCAGGTATGGCGTATCATAATTTCATAAAATTTCTCTTTTTCTTTTAAATTTATTTGCATCTAATCATATCTTTTTATATTATGTTACAGACTTATGAGAGATCCTACATACAAAGATGGATCAATGGCGGAAACACAACATGCCCAAAAACGCGCCAAAAACTTCGAAACCTAACTCTTACTCCAAACTATGTCTTGAGAAATTTAATCACTCAATGGTGTACAATTCACAAAGTTGAACACTCAACTTTACTAACAAACAGAAGGTTAAAAGACAGCGATGGATCGTTTCTTGATGTAAGCATTGAATCAATCATTCATAGCCTCTCGAGTCAATCTATTGAAGAACGAAGGGCAGCATTGTCAAAAATCCGATGTTTATCAAAAAGAATCACAGAAAACCGAATGATTATCGCTGAATCAGGAGGGATTCCGATTCTCGTTGGGTTATTAACATCTGAAGATGTCACCACACAAGAACACGCAGTGACATCGATTTTAAACCTCTCGATATACGACAACAACAGAGGATTAATAATGCTAGAAAACGCAGTACCTTCTCTTGTTCAACTTCTCAAATCCGGAACCATGGAAACACGAGAAAACGCCGCCGCGACGCTTTTCAGCTTATCGCTCTCCGACGAAAACAAGATCGTAATCGGCGGGTCCGGTGCGATTCCGGCGTTGGTTGATTTACTTGAGAACGGGAGTAGAAGAGGGAAGAACGACGCTGCGACGGCGTTGTTTAATCTCTGTATCTATCAAGGAAATAAAGGGAGGGCGGTTAGGGCTGGGATTGTTTCGGTGCTGCTTAAAATGTTGACCGATGTGAATAGCGCCATGGTTGATGAAGCTTTGACTTTACTTTCGATTCTTGCTAGCCACAACGAAGCTAAATCGGCTATGGTGAGAGCTCAAATTATTCCTAATTTGATTGATTTTGTAAAATCTGGGATTCCGAGAAACAAGGAGAATGCTGCTTCGATTTTGCTTTCGTTGTGTAAGCGAGACGATGAGAATATTGGGTGTGTGATCAGACTTGGGGCATTGACACCATTGATGGAGCTTGCTGATAATGGTAGTGAGCGAGGTAGACGAAAGGCTAACTTGTTGTTGGGACATATTGAAAGGTTTCGACAAAATCTGGAACATTTACAAGTACGCGTTGACTGACTTATTTATCTCATTTTTTATTTTTTTACACGATTCTTTAGTTGAAGAAAACAAAGAGGTGAAGCAACTTCTTGTGTTTTTTCTTTGTGTATTCTTGTTGGTCAATAGTTGATTTCATATTTGTTATTATTTGTTTGATATAGATTATAGAGGATAACATTTGTGTTTGTTTAAATATTAATTAATGCCCAAGTTTCTAGTTTATACACACTTGATTGGTGTTGTTATGTTGTATATTAACCTAAAATCATAAATCATTAAATTATTATTAGGAATCAGCTTAAAAATTAATTAATACCCAAGGTTCTATTTTCGGATTCAAACTTTTTTCAGTAAAAAAAAAAAAACAGTGGAACTGTTGTTAAATGATTTAAAATCGGTCTAAGAAAATCTGTTTTTTTGAAACATGTTTTCTATTCGGTAAAAATATGTTTAATACAGTTGGCTCGGATAAATACGCCCGGTTTACAAAAACTCGATTATTCCTCAAGCCCGTTTCGTGTTGTTTTCCGTTCGAATGATGATAACTAATTTTATGTCTATCTCTAACCGATCATCGTGTAATTATTCGTAAGTCTTAAGTTATGTTTGACGGACTATCTGAAAACAGAACAAAACTATTTGATAAGCTAAGTTGGGAAATGTAAAACTACATAAAAGGACATATACAAAAATGATTCAATATTATAAGACAAATATGTAAATCATAGAATCAAATTAAACTAAATACTAAATGACATTTACCCGATTATTTGTGTTTAAGTGAAATTTCGTGCATCCCATATCATATTTGTAATATTATCACAAATTTCTCGCATCTCTTGTCGTGATTGTCGAATATTATTATGACAAAATCTTTAATGATTATATTGTTCTTCTATAGGCATGTAATTATGTTGTTGAACAATGTTGAAATTCATATTTGTCGAGTCATTTCTTTGAATATTGTATGAAGGGTAAATGTCGTTATTTTCCACCTTTGTTCAATATTTTCCAATTGGCATTCTATTCAATATTTTTTCACCTCTTTTTTCAACACTCCCAACGAATGTTCAATTGAACTTCGAAGAAATGAATGTGCACAATTAAAAGCCTCTTGGGCATTGGTTGTAAGCACATGTTCAAACTATGACTGATGATATATATGAGATGTGGATATGGTGCCAAATATCCTTTTCGGTTAGGATATCATTTGTTTACTATGTAGTATTTTCCTATATGAATGGATTAGATTGATCTATATAGTAATACCAATATGTAAGTTCATGTGTGAATAGTTTCGATCAACTGAATGAAACAATAAAGAAAATCAAAAGAATGCATACATGATGATGATAAACAAAACTTCAACGATGTCTTTTATACAAATTTTTACGATGTCGTGCTTCTCTAACATAAATCGATAACATTGATAATGCATCACTTTATAGAAATTGATCGTGGAGGGAAAATATTCTTGCGATTTATAGGGGAATTGGATCGGATATATAATGATTTGCGATAATTACGTTGCTGATTGTTTGAGATTGTGCATATCTCTTATCTATTTTTGAAGGGCATAATTGGAAAAATATAAAAAGCTCCTTCAAACATTGGTTAGAGTATCTTATCAGCTATTTTTTGGATTGACAAACATGACAATCTCAAAAGCTCGAAAAATATCTAATTTTGGTCCGCTAAACACAGCCTCATTCGTGCATAGTCCTAAAGAACCATAATCGATCGGTCCTAAATAGGGGTGGCAAATCGGGCCATCGTGTCGTGTTTTTGTCTGACTCGACACGACACGACAACGTTTTTTGTAACACGCACACGACACGACACGATATCATGTTTTTTTTCAACTAACACGAAAACGAACCGATTAAAAAACAGCAAACACGACACGATATGAAAATGATGACATAATATAACAATTAATTTATTTAATTAATACTTAATCATACATAACATGATAAACACGAAAAACACGACAGACAAATGCTAAATCGTGTCAGTTTCGTGTCGAATTTTGAACACGACACAACACGACATCGTGTTGTTTATACTTGACACGAACACGAATTCGAATTTCAGTTTCGTCCCAATTTCGTTTCGTGTCGTGTATTTTTGTCGTGTCGTGTCATCAATTGTCACCCCTAGTCCTAAAGAACCATAATCGACCGGCCACATGTACTTTTAGTTATTTTGTAAAGACAATTATCTAGAAAATAAAGTTTTTAACGAATTTTTACTCAAACCAATTCTATATTTATTTATTTGATTATTAAAGGAAAAAGTTGGAGTAAGGAAATATTGATATTGTCCTCTTTTAGTCCTTTTTTTGTCGAATATGGTGGATGATGTAACATTTTCTCTTTTCAATGATTGGAGTAGCTTATCATCTATATTTTGGCTTGGCAAATATGACAATCCCAAACGATTCGAAAAAAAAAGTTAGCCGTGGTGCGCTAAACACATCCTCAATTGTACATAATCCTAAAGAACCATAATCGATCGGCCACATGTACTTTTAACCGATTTTTAAAGACAATTATCAAGAAAATAAAGTTATTAACAAATGATTTACTCAAATCAATTCTATATTTATTTATTGAATATTTAAGGGAAAAGTTGGAGTAAGGAAATATTGATATTGTCCCTTTATAGTCTTTTTTTTTCCAATGATAAATTTGTTTTTCTTTTCGGTCATATTTATTTATGCCAATCGTTTTTCTTTCCTATCTTATGACATTATCTAAATCTTAATTGATAAATTCATAGAAATAATCTATATTAAAAAAGGTTGAGTTTTCAAACCATTTAAAGTACATTGCTATTACATATAATGTTAGTAAAGCAAACTGCATTTAAAGTACAATGCATATATGTACAACATTATTAAAGTACATTGCTATTAAACTATACTAAATACAGTGCTCTAAGACTTTTGTGGTCTTAAATAACAAACATATAGAAAGTATATTGTTACATTAAGTGTCCTATTAATACAAAGTACTAAATTGCTATTAAAGTACAACTCCAAAAGTACCATATATATATATATATATATATATATATATATATATATATATATATATATATATATATATATATATATATATATACTACTCAATTTCTTTAAAAATCATCATTGCCATCTTAATTTTGACAGACACCGTCATTTTTATCTTAGTTACATGTAACATTATCTATGTCATCAAAGTTCTGATAATTTTCTGGTTCGACATAATGAATTTGTCATTCTACTCACATTTGATGTGTAACTATCAACGTTTGATGTGGTATATAATATCCATGATTAACATACTAAATTTGTAGATACATGTAATGATTTTCATAAACAACTTGTAGATTGAATTTGTTGTTGGTGCTCTGTATGGAACATATCCACCAACATTGTGATGATCATTTGCATATGTATGCATACCTACTTGACTGTTACTACTTTTTCCATTGTTATATCGGTTTCCACCAATAACATATCAATTTGCGACATTATATGGAGCAATATGTCTCTTTGTCACACCCCAAAACCGAAACGGCGGAAACGTTCGGGGGTGGAGGACGTCATGTTTAGTATCACAAGACATGTATCATAGTAAGCAAGTAATGAACAACCATTTCGTTAGAAAGAAAGTGTTTACAAAGTATGTGTTCACAAAACATAGAGTACATAAGCAAATAACAAAACAAGACTTGAAGCTATACTGCTCCATCTTCTGAATTCCCAAAGCGAGTACCTGTCTACTAGTTTCCTGAGAATACAAGTTATTTGAAAGAGTTTATCAGCAATTAAGCTAGTGAGTTCATAAGATTTTAGTGATGTAGGTCAGTTGTAGAAAGTTGTTGAAAAATGTGGTTGAAATGTCGTAAGTTATAAGTTTTGATTTTAGAAAAGTTCGCCTGTTTCCCTAGAAAATCCTATATTTCCTACTTTGATGAAAGATACGTAAAAATGATCCTACAATCCTTTCTATGAGTACTAAGTAGATACAAGTTATGTAAAACTCAGAGTAAACAAATAATTGATTGTGCGCATCTGCCCTAAGTCCACAACCAAACAAGGAACATGAGGTAAGGCGGATAGCACACATCCCATTGTTTGTTAGGTCCTCGTTGTATATAATCCTGGTGTATTCACTTGTTACTCATGGAGTTAATTGTAATAGTTCATTTATATTTAATGAAAATATCCTTTAAGAAAACCCTTATTTCTTATAATAAAATAGTGACCACAGTGACTACTTCTATAATTACTTAATTTATACTGGCTATATATATAATCTAATATTGAATATATAGTTGATTGGATGAATCTGCCCTAAGCCCACAACCAAACAAGGAACAGGAGATAAGGCGGAAAGCACGCATCCAACTACCCGTTGGGTATTAATGATATATAACCATGATGTATAAACTAAGGTATTATAGAGTCAATCACCTAAAGTCCTTTAAGTTTACACTGGTTTAATAAAATGGATTAAACCGTTTACTGGTAAGTTTCTAGCTTTGAGTACCAAAAGTTCTGTTTGAAAAGTATGCTTCGTACTAGAAAATTGTGCATTGAATTAGTGTCCTATGACTTGACCCATACCTGGTACCCCTTATGATGACTTAATGTGTACGGATCATATATATATATATATATATATATATATATATATATATAACTAAAATCGAATAGATAATAGGTTGGGTGAATCTGCTCTAAGCCCACAACCTAACAAGGAACAGGAAAAGAGGAAAGCACACATCCTATTACCTTTCGGATCCTATTTATATATATATATATATATATATATATATATATATATATATATATATATATATATATATATTCCTTGATGTATACATTAAGGAATCATAAGGTTAGCATTATGCTCCCTTTCTATTGAATGTATTAGACCCGACTGATCTGTTGTCGTTTGTAAAATGTAAGTACTGTAGGATTGTATATAGTAACTACTATTGTACTAATTGCCTTGAATTGATTATTAAGGTATAATGTGATGGCTAGATCCCATACTAAACGCTCTCCCTGTCAAAAGATTATGGGAACCAAACGCGACCTCTGCAATCAATTGCAAGCCGTGAACATCCACATTAAATTTATATGATCACGTGTACCCAATATAACTATCACCTTTTGTTTAAAACAATGCGTTAGTGATTCATTGTTATAGTTAGATCCTGTAATAGTTCCATGCTATAGCATCCTACTATGTTCGTTCTGTTATAGTATCTTAGTACCTTCTCTTGTTATAGTATCTTAGTATGTTCTTTATGTTATCGTGTATTGTATCTAGTATGAACTGAACCCCTAAAGTATACCCATTATAGATTACTAGTATTCTACTTGAACTGATATTGAAAAGACTCATTTTACTACCAAGTTATGCTTGTACTTTAAAAACGGAGTTTTGTTAAACTATAAAGCAACATAACTGTAAAATAGTTTCTAAAATGTTTTGATAACTTATAGAAAACATAAGTAACATTTTGAAAGATGTTTATAACAACCAATTACATAATTATCATTGTGTTCAACTTGTATTCCCCCCCCCCCCACTTTAAAGCATTTAAAACAGTTAAAAGATTCATTACGGGGTATGAACTCACCTGATGTGGGTGATTCAACGAATACACGTGTAAGGATGAGAAGTTACACGAATGAAGTCCCAAGACACAATAAGTCCTAAATGGCATAAATTGGCATGAATATAGTGTTTATAAGCAACTATATGAAAGGAAACACCTTCCGGGACTAGGAAACACTTTGACCAAGTGTTGGAATCACATGTGATTGGACTAAAGAGTGTGGAATGACTCTAACATGAGTTTACTACCATGGGTTTATGGCCCAAAGGATTTTACGACCGTAAACTCATGGTCAAACATGCATAAGTGTTGGTTTGAAGGCTAGGGAAGCTTGAGGGACTTTTGCTCTACATAAAGAGAAAGGCCAACCCTATGGAGAGTGTTGAGGTGTTTACGGCCAAGGCAGTTTACTCCTGGCCGTAAAATCTCTAAATGGTCATATTTAGGGCCTTAAAGGTAGGGAATCTCAAGGGTTTAAGTGTTCTCAGGTTTTAGCAAGAGTCTAGATGAGTTTAAGGTCCAAGACTTGACCTTAATTGGAGTTTACGGCCAAGGGTGTTTACTCTTGGGCTGTAAACCCTCTAAATGGTGAGTTTGGTGATGGTTCAAGGTCTTACAATGCACATGGGAGTTTTATAGCCTCAAATCCAAGCCTTAGGAAGAGTTTATGGCCAAAATGGCACCTTTATAGGGGTTTACGGCCATGGGAGGTGGCTTGGCCGTAAACTCCTTTTGGTCTTGCATTCTTGATGTTTTCAAGGTTCCAAGCATGAGTCTTAACTAGATATCAAGTATAGGGAGGAGGAATTACAATATAGAAGCTTGAAATGGTTAATTTTGGCCAAGAACACTAGTTTGTGTTCTTGGTGTTCTTGGTGAAACTTAAAGATCTATGAAAACATGATTTTCATGGATGAAATCTAAGTGTGTAACTAGGAGATGAAGTGTAACAACAAATCAAGGAAAGAACACTTACGATTTTGATGATCTAAGATGATGAACTCGATGATACTTGAGAGGATGTGGAAGTGTTCTTGAGGTGGAAATGAACTAAATGAAGAAAGTTGAAGAATATGAGCCTATATAGGGGAGTTTACGGCCGTAAAATCAAGTGCTTGAGGCCGTGAACTCTTCTTGATGAGGTTAAGGTTGGATTAGCTCAACAGTGTCTCTAGCAGGTACTTCGTAACACTTATTCCTTAAGTGTACTAGGCTCAATCTCCTTAGAATGACCTTCAACAATGCTAGAACTCATTACCAATGAGTCTAACACTCAGTTGAGTTGACTGACTGAGTCTTCAAAGCAAAAAAAAAAAAATCGGGTTGTCACACTCTTCCACTTGATCATTATCCACCAGATATAGATATACATGAGTTTAAACTTGTTGAATAATATTTTTAAACATTTCACATCAGCTACCTATATAACATACTTCAATGTAAGGTGTTGGTATGGCATACTATATTAGTTTTGTCTTATAAACACGTCATAGGTTTGACCAATTTGTATAGATATGGGAATTTCATATCTAAGGGAATTTAAACATTAAAGTTTTTAACAAATGATTTGACATATATTAATTCCATATTTTCTTACTGTCATGAACCAGTGTTACAAAAAACAATAAAATACTCATCCAGAATGTTTGAACTCATGTTACCTTAAAAAAGCAGAAATGGTAAGTTGGAAAAAGTTCCTAATGAAATGATACTAAAATGGTAATAAAAGTTGGCTCTCAAAATTGGACAATAGGTTATGGAAAGTGTTTTGTTTCAAAACAATTTCTTATAAGATAACATGTTCTACATTGTATGGATTTTTGTTGTACGGATTCTGATGTTTGCAATATGCTCTCTGATTTTAGTAGTCAATGTGATAAGACAATACATGTTTTTTAAGGAAAATATAGTATTTTTTTTAGATTTTTGCAAATGAAGTTATTTTTCACATATGACATATATTTTCGTAGAGCACAAAACGATGACGTTTTAGTTTTTGAAAAAAAAAAATTGCAGGCCGGCTACATTTTCACAAATAGACTTGTAAAAAGATGTATGTTTTGCATATTTTTATGGTTTATGACTAGGAGTGGTAATTGATGACACGACACGAAAAAAATACATGACACGAAACAAATTTGAGACGAAACTAAAATTCTAATTTGTGTTCGTGTCGGGTTTGTTGTCAAGTGTAAAAAACACGACGTCATGTCGTGTTGTGTTCGTGTTCCAAATTTGACACGAAATTGACACGATTTAACATTTTTTGTCGTGTTTTTCATGTTATGTATGAATAAATAATAATTAAATATATTAATTGTTATTTAATGTTATCTTTGTCGTGTCGTGTCGTGTTTGCTGTTTTTTTAATTGGTTCATTTTCGTGTTAGTTAAAAAAACCCAAGATCGTGTCGTGTCGTGTTCGTGTTACATAAAACTTTGTCGTGTCGTGTCAGAAAAAAACACGACACAATGACCCGATTTGCCACCCATATTTATGACTATTTGATAGAAAAATCTTACTAATATACACATTTATTGTCATTTTCTCTTATTCTTTTAAGTAATGACATAACATTTTTTATTACATTGATATTTGGTATTTAATATGATTAAATTAAATCCACAAGATTTGAATTTATTGGAATTTAGGCTGCACAGAGTGGACTCGGCACACCCTTGATAGAGTGACATGGACTCGGGAAATACCAACCCTGAATTCGGAATGTCGAGCTCGGAAAGTCAACTTGTCAAATGCAAGCCAAGTCAATTTCTTCTTCCTCTCTTCTTTCCTCCTTTCTTCTCCCCATTCAGCAACCCAACCCTCTCTTCTTCTTCTAAGCTTCTTCCCCCATTTCTTTCTTGGTGGAGCTGATGTGGAGTTCGACAAGTGCTACACGATTCCCTTCAACCTTATATATTCAAGAGTTAACAGAGAAGAATAACCATTAACGATTTAACCACAAACAAAATACAAAATAAATTTATTTAAAATTTAAGCATGTAATGTAAATCATAAGTAAATCCAAAATCCTTAATTACCTATCCAAAATTAGCGAAAAAAACACATTAGCCAAAACTAGCCCACAAAAGAGTAGGTTTTTATATTCGTTTATTGTTTCGCTAATTCATCTATTGTTTCGTGTTTTGTATATATATTTTTTTATTTTGAAGATATAAAACCGTAGGTTATTTTAAAACCCATGGTTTTCTCTGTATAAACTACTGTTTGGGTAAAACCTACGTTTTTTTTTTTTTTTTTTTTTTTAACTACAGTTTTGGGGGTAAAATCTACGTTTTTGGTAAAAAAAACTACAGTTTTGTTTTTATTTATTATTTTTTTTAATAGAGAGTATTTTTTGAAACTGGACTACTTTTTTTGTTAAACTTGACTACTTTTAATTAAAATAATTCTCAAAAAATACTCTATGTTAAAAAAAATAAAAATAAAACTGTAGCTTTTTTATCAAAACCGTAGATTTTACCCCCAAAACCGTAGTTAAAAAAACTGTAGATTTTACCCAAACAGTAGGCTACAGTTTGGGAAACCGTAGTTTATACAAAGAAAGTCGTAGGTTTTAAAATAACCTACGATTTTATATCTTCAAAGTAATTTTTTATACAAAACACAAAACAGTAGACGAATCTTAAAACCTACGGTTTCGTGGGCTATTTTCGGACAAATCCTAATTTTTGGCTAAAAATTGTTAATCAGTTCCTTAATTTGGCTAGATTAATAATTAGCCTTATTTGAAAATTGGCAATTAAGTAAGGGGTAAAAACTAAAAAGTCAAAAACTAACTTAAAAAAGGAAAAACAACCTGTAGAAGAAAATAGAAATTATGGAAACGGCTTCAATGGAGGAAGGATCCTCGAAGTCGCCATGGCAAATCCTTGCCAAAATTCGCCTGATAGATCATATTAAAATGAAGAAATCGCTTCATCGTTCTCGTTACAGAAAAACGAGCCAAAATGCTAAGGAGATTCAGAGAAACAGCGTGGAGGATTGGAGTCAGAAAGTGTAAGCAAATCCGAGATGAAGTTTTCTGTTTTTTCAGGCAGTTAAAACTCGAATGCGTATTACATTATAACTCTCTGTAATTGCTCAAATGTTGATGACCGACTAATAGTAATTATTTTTGTTTAGTTCAGTTCCCATAGCCTCCGTCGACGTCGACTCCACCGTCACTGTGCAAGCAATCGAGTCTCTTCTCCGCCTAATCCGCGATGTAGCAGGTCACTCCGGTACCGGATTCAAAGGAGCATTCAAGAAGGAGTGTACAGATCTTTCCAGAAGAGTCTCTTTGTTGTTGCATTTGTTTGAAGAAATTAGGGATTTTCTATGTGATCGTACACCGTTTCGTATGACAGGTGCTTTGTTAACGTTTCATTGTTCCTTACCTGAGCTAACGAAGACTCTTGAGTAAATTACACGAATGGTCCATATGGTTTCGAGTAATTTACGCGTTTGGTCCCTAGTTTATTTTTTTTAACTCGGGAGGTCCTACTATTTGTTTTTGTTACGCGTTTGGTTCCTACTATTTGTTTTCGTTACAGATTTGGTCCCTGTCTTACCTAAAAAGTGTTGGATTAGTGTCTAAGTCCATAACTATTTTAGTATGTACTTGACCCGATGGTGCATAGTGCTTTTGAGTTGCCTTCACCAAAGCAACTTGATAGGATGAATTGTGGAGAGAAAGTATTAAATATGATTTATTAATATATTATGAGAATAATATATTAAAGGAGAAATCATATTGTTTAATTAATATTAGTCAAGAATTAATAAGAATTAAGTTTGTGACTAAAAAAAAGATTAATTAAACTTAAGGGACTGGAATTGTAATTATAAGATAATTGCAACTGGGCTATGGATTGCCTTATATTATAAGGTTGGGCGAATTCTATGGGGAAACCCATTGGAAATCGTCCAAGGCCTTTAAGGAAAGGAGTCCATGGGTTGCTTAGGGCTTAAGCATCCAAATTAGGGTTTCCTTGTTAGATAACCCTAATAGCCTCACTATATATAGAACCCTTATGCTCCAAAAACGTGGTGAACTAATTGGTTAGGGTTTCCAAAAGTTTTTGAGAGCCTCCTTCTCTTCTCTTCTCTTCTTCATCCTCTTGCTCTTGGTGTTTGTGAACCATTAGAGGAGTGACATTTGTGACTCTAAGCTTTCTAAAGTCAATACAAGAAGGATTTGAGATTGTTATTGCTACATAACAATCAAGGTATGATCTAAACCCTAATTATATGTTATATATTGATTATCATATGCTAGATCTAGGGTTTATAGTCTTGTATGAATTGCATGTACAATAGAGAAACCTAGATCCAAGCATTAGGGTTTGTATGAGCACATAGGATGTTCTTATAGCTAAAACCCATCAGTGGTATCAGAGCCTTGATTGGTTTCTATTGTATTGATGCATTATGTAGCTGAAAATTGAATTTGGGCTTACTGTTCGACCTGACTCGGCAAGTCACTACTTGGACTCGGTGAGTCAGCCCTACTCGGCGAGTCGGAGCGTCAGACAGAGGAAACTTTGGATTTTGTTGCTGTTTTGCTTAAGGATAATTACCATATTCGTTTTAAACCTATAAAATACGAATTTTATTGTTTCTTAATGAATATCTTTGCCAAAAACACAAGATAATTACCAATTGATTAGATAATAACTTCCTTATATGATAAAGATTGGATTATTTGTATTAATTGGGTAACTTATTTTGCAAGAAATTGAAAATTAGGTCAAATATAGATAATGATGAAATTAATTGTTTAATTTATATTATTTGTTATTTGATCCTTGTGTTATGAAAAGTTTCAATTTCTCCCCTTTAGATTTTATAGTTTAAATTTAAACTCAAAAGTTTAGTTTTGAAATTTAAAATAGTTGAAACCCTAATGTTTTGAAAAGGTTTCAAAACTTTCCCTCAAGTTTTGGAATTTAAATTCTGATTAAAAGTTTAATTTTGATGTATATTTAAATTCTAAACCTAAATGTTTTGAAATGTTTCAAAACTTGCCCTCAAGTTTTGGAATTTAAAAGTTGATTAAAAGGTTTAATTTAGGAATGTTAAATTCTAAAACCCTAGTATTATTTTGAAAAGTTCACATCACACCCCTATGGTTTTATTAATTAATTAAGGTGTATAATTAAAAGAGGTTTAATAAATCCGTAAAAGTTTAGGTTTACAATTTAATTGAATTAAAAGTATGATTGTTAAATTTGACCTCCTAGTATTTTAAAAGTGTAAAATACACCTTATACTATATATAACATTAAAATTCTAACATTATATATATGTATGAGTAAAAGTCAGTCTTACCGTTAGTAGGCCTCATTCACGAAGCTGGTCTATAAGGGGTGTTTAAGGAAATTGCCTATAAAATGGCGATTGAATGGGTATCCACTCTTACCCACCGCACTCTTGACTAGTGGAGGGTCATTAACCGAACGGGTAGGATAGGACAAAACCTTCCATTATAAGTATAATGAAGTACAAAAGTAACTAAATGTTTTACAAATTCTCAATCTTAGTTACTTAGGCAAAAGTGAATTGATGCAATTCCATGAAATTACACTTTGTGCCATTGTGAAGACGTTAGTGGAGCGTGTGTGGTTAACCAGCACACTAAATGGTTCTAAGCAAAGGTAGCAAAGGGTGACTCAATGTTTGGCATAGTTCGGTGGAGCGTGTGTGGTTTACCGGCACATCGAATAGGTGACTGTAACATGTGAGGGCACCATGTAAGTTTGCATGGTTATTCACACCCGCTTTGTGATCCTCGGCATCCCAGTCACAAACTAGAGGGGCATATCGAGATTTAAACATGCCATTGAAATGTTCAATGAATCTCATAGGATCTAGGAGTTTTCATAGATTTAAAACTTAAATTTCTTTTTCGTTTTTCATGGTGGAAATTAGTGAATCGTCATTCACTTACCTTCAAATATTCTGCAACTAGATTACGACATCCCTTTTCTAGGTTGTAGCGTATTGTGTTGGGTCCTAGCATTAATATCTCATTTGGGTGATTTATTAAGGACTCAATCAATTAACTAACTTGAATTCGTTTTCTCTCGTTTTGTAGATGTCAAAGTATCACAACTATGTTCTTCCCAATTCGCGTGGAACAAGCATTCCGCATGAAGATGATATTCCACGATTCGATCGAGGAACAAGAGATCATGCTTCTCTTCCTCCACCCCCTCCAATTATTCTCCCTAACCCACAAGTTCGAAGGCTTGAAAATTTCAAGCTCACTCAAGCCCTTTTGGCAAGTAAACATAAAGAAGGAAAGTCGGTGTGTGCACACGTCCTAGGGATGAAGTCACACATTGATAGGTTAAGAATGTTGGGATCCGTTGTCTGTGAGGAGATGGCTGTTGACTGGGTTCTTCAGTCACTTCCTAACTCGTATTGTGAGTTCGTAAGAGAGTACTATATGATGAACCGCGATGTGACCCTTATAGATCTCACTTATATGCTTATTGCTGCTGAATCAGCAATGGTTTGGCGCAATAGAAAAGCAAAGTTGAATGGTGAATCTGCCTTCCAGACCTCTATGGATATAGGCAATGACAACGAAAGACATGCCATGATCGAAGAGTTTGATCATAAGAGAAAGGCAATATCTGAAGCAGTTCCATGTGCTGTTCCAAAAGAGTCAATTTGCTTTTATTGCCAAGAGAAGGGGCATTGGAGACGAAGCTGCCCTATTTACCTAAGAGATCTAAGAGATGGGAGAGTCAAAACGTATGGCTCTGCTTTTGGTAAAAATCCATTGACTAACTCTTTTAAGCTTCTATTCTAGATTCTTAATACATAATGTGATAAGATTACAATTGATGTTTTGTAGGATCGAAGAAAAGAAAGGAAGCTTAAGGGAAGAAGTGAGCAGAATCTAACCGTGAAGAAATGGATTTCGATCGCATTACTTGAAGATTAGATTCTTGAGCTATTACTTAAAGTTAGAATTAGATTGCTAAGAAATATGTATTAGCATAGTTTTTCAATGAATTGCATTGTAAGGAAAAGTTTTTCCGCAATAAAATAAATTTTGATTTTATATTATTTATTTATCCTTGCAATGACATGTATGAAAATTTGATGTTTGAATGTTTCTAATATTAGCAATAATGGATTTGATTCTTAATTTTGTTGTTTGTGGAAATGTCGAGAATTTACCAAATAGGGAGAGTTTCTCATCGCCCAAGTTTCAATTGGACAGAAACTTGGAATCATGCAACATGGTTGCACGATGAATGAGAAATTTCATATTTGGAAATTAGACTAATACATTGACAAAGTGTCAAGTGAAGGACTAGGAGATCGAGTACACAAAGTTGCGTGTTGATCAAGTCCACCATAAGAGTAACAAGATATTCGTCGTGATTTACTAAAGGTTTAGTAAATATGATTATACTTATAAGATTAAGTGTAATTCTTAATTGATTGTAAAAGTTTAAATCAATAGCAGAACGAATAAGAAGAATCAAGTAGGCAGAAAGATAAAAGTTTCTCCATTTAAGAAGAAGGGAGAGTACCTTTTATGCTTTATGATAGGTCTTAATGATTAAGAACCATATCTCAATTGATCCTTTAAGTGAGTCTTAGTACAATTGTATGTCTAAGAAGAGGAATCAAGAATTGTGGAAATGGTTAAATCAAGAAGTCAATCATACTTCGTTCCAAAATAAGTCTTAGAGTTAAGATTGTGACATTGAGTGAAAAGTATTAAGAAGGTTTATAGCATTCATCAAATGTGGAAAGTTGTGATGTCTTGGATAAAACAAAGACCAACTAGGACCAATTTATGAAGTGTTTTGATAAAAACTACACTAACTCTTGAATATTTGGTTGTCAAGAAATGTTCATTGACAAGAGAATCTTATATGTCAAGGAGTCATTGGGAGTGTTAATGGTCTTCAAAGGTTTCAAGAACAAATCAAAATAAACCTTATCGATCATCACTAGCACACGAGTTGAGGTTTACAACCTATCGTGTTGACACTATTTTGTTTCTGTGCCATTCCAATTGAGTTAATTATGAATGTGAGTTCTATGAGTTCTCATTTGAACTCATAAAAGGCAGGCACCTTGATCAATGGAAAGTACATTGATAGGAAAGGGTGAGCTGCTTAACTACTTGGAAGACATGGTGGGCAGCTATGTTGTAACGACCCAAAAATCACGACTAAAAATTTCTTTAAAAGCATTACTAAAACCAGATTTATAAAAACGTATCATAATTCAAAACATAACTTTCGAGTATTAAATTCAAAACATAATCTCATTATCAGAGTCAAACATTCCCAGGCTAACTGACTATGGTGTGTGCACTGCAATCTTCCCGAGCTCCTCTTTTGAAAACTGAGTACCTGAAACCAAAACTGAAAACCATAAGCACGAAGCTTAATGAGCTCCCCCAAACGACCACATACCATGCAATAACATATAAAGCACATACTAGGCCTTGCCTACTGCATCAGACCGAAGTCCGGACTAACTGGGGCCTTGCCCCCTGCATCGGACCGAAGTCCGGAAACTGACTGGGACCTTGTCCCCTGCATCAGACCGAAGTCCGGACTAACTGGGGCCTTGCCCCCTGCATCGGACCGAAGTCCAGAAACTGACTGGGACCTTGTCCCCTGCATCGGACCGAAGTCCGGACTAACTGGGGCCTTGCCCCCTGCATCGGACCGAAGTCTGGAAACTGACTGGGACCTTGTCCCCTGCATCGGACCAAAGTCCGGACTAACTGGGGCCTTGCCCCCTGCATCGGACCGAAGTCCGGAACTAACTGAACATCACATATCATAAACATATCAACTAGCATGAACACACATATATTGCATACTGCATCGGGCCGTAGCCCGGAACACATAACACATAAATCCTGTCTGAGCCACGAAGGCATCAAACATACTAACTACTGCATCGGATCAAAATCCGGAAACTACTGCTAGCTAAACGGGTCGGCATTGTGGCCTTAGGCCCGTTCCTACTGGAAGGAAACTCACCTGAACTGCTGAGCTCTGCTGATAATCCTCTGGCTGCTACTCGTCGATCCCCTGAGCTGCTGCTCCTCTAGCTCTCCGAGCTCCAATTAGTCTGAAATGTCTTCTCAATCCCGGATCTACAGTCCCTTCTTGCACCTCCAAGGCCTTTCTTCCTTCTCCAAGCTTTAATGCACTCTTCAAGGCAAGATCTAGCTCAAAAACGGATATGGTGGCTAGGGTTTGGTGTTCTGGGGTAGAGAGGCAGTAAAGGAACCCTAGGGAGGAGAATGAGACGTTTAAATAGGCTCCAAGTCCCGGATTTAGGGTTTTCCTCGTTCAGGCCCAACTCGCCGAGTTCACGAGCTGACTCACCGAGTTGGTCACTTACTCGATCCCCCGGATCCCGCTCCGACTCGTCGAGTTCCTCTCTGGGCTCGACGAGTCCACTCCTTGACTTAGAGTTTCTTTCCTTTTCTTGGCCTTTCTGATCTTGGGTGTTACAACTCTCCCCCACTTAAACTAAACTTCGTCCTTGAAGTTTGCTATGGCCAACTGTCCTGCGAACTGCCTTCAACTCTCTGTCTGGGAGAACTAACACCCCTTTTTCCATCACTCCAGCCACTCACCGTGCTGGTCACTACTGTTGGTACATACTAAATTCTTCTCCTTTCCATAATTTCCTCAACGTTACTTCCTCCGACTGAAAATTCTGTTGCCCCTCATCCGCCTACCGGATGCACTGAGACCACCCTGGTCCAACTAATCTGCCGATATCTGAGTTACTGGACTCCCACCGATCACTACACTCCATCGCAATCTCCTAGTCGCTCCCAGCGACTCCTGAAGATACTTCGACTATCTATAATTGTTCTATCCATTCTGCCACTCATACTGAAACAATGCTGCTGGAACCAGTTTGCTTATCTCCCATCTGATTACTCTACTCCTACTAACTCGAGTCTTTCATCCTGAAAGAAAAGCTACCTGCCTAGCTATCCTTACAGATCACTTATACTTGGCAGAAGGCTCAACTGGTCCTGCTGAAAGGGACTTGCCATATCCAAATCAACCAACTATACTAATACTGACCCTCACACTGCAACTATCCGAAACATGGAACTGCCTATAACACTGAACTGCCTAAAACACTGAATTGACTGAAACACTGAACTGCCTGAAACACTGAACTGCCTGATACACTGATCTGCCTGAAACACTGGACTGCCTGATACACTGAACTGCCTGAAACACTGAACTGCCTGATATACTGAACTGCGTGAAACACTGAACTGCCTGATACACTGAACTGCGTGAAACACTGAACTGCCTGATACACTAAACTGCCTGAAATATTGAGTTCCAACTCAACTGTGGAGTCAAAGGACTCCTCACTTAGTCGCTCCCACGACTTCTGGACGAAATCTTTCTCTGGAACTAGTTTCCACTAGTCATCTTGTCACTGTGGCTCTAACAACCTTCCGATCCAACCGATCGGGTCCATACGTCACATCCTGACATCATCAATTCCACGACTAACAACATGATGGCTCCCAGACTGACGGTAGCCCTTAACATACCCGAACCCCAATGGTCCACTACTACTCTGATCTCATAACTGATGTGACAATCTATAGCCAAATTGCTGACTTAACGATCACTGAACCATTTGGGAAATCCGAAATCTAACCCGGGATTCCCATATCTTCACTGCTGCACCCGAATTGGTGGGTACTACTATTTCCCCCGTGTCCAATAACACGCTCATGCTATCTACCAACCTGATAAAAGGCCACGGCTACACCCGCATACTTACAGCTCTCTAATACTATCTGGCTGCTAGTGAATGCTACGGCTACCCCCGCAGACTTACAACACTCTACTACTATCTGACTGCTAGTGAATGCTACTGCTATCCTCGCAGACTTACAACACTACTACTACTATCTGACTGCTAGTGAATGCTTCGGCTACCCCCGCAGACTTACAACACTACTACTACTATCTGACTGCTAGTGAATGCTACGGCTACCCCCGCAAACTTACAACACTACTACTACTATCTGACTGTTAGTGAATGCTATGGCTACCCCCGCAGACTTACAACACTACTACTACTACTACTATCTGAGGACATCCTGACTATCCCTTGTCCTGCTAGGGATTCCTCATCCTGATTTCTCAAAACCAGCCCTCAGTCTTTGAATTCTGCATCAACCTCGACATCTTATATCCTTGATATACTTAGCGCTTCGTCGAGGAATTCTTCGGCTTGGTTCCCAAACCAACCGTCTACTAATCCGGATACAAGAAGCTATTGTTGGGAAGTTTCCAACTCCCAACTCCTGAATCTACACAATTCTGCATGCTGACTCTGTCACTGGCTACTAATACGAAAGCATCTCTTGCTAACCGTTCTCAGGATCCTCATTTCGACTCACTTGAGCTCTACAGGTGGTCCTCCAATCCTGGATTCCCAACCAGCTTCTAACCCTCTCGATTACATGAACTAACTGTTGGGAAGGTCCTCGAACTCCCAATTTTGAACTTCTCAATCCATCAATCACTGTGCTACTATATTTTCTTCTCAGAGGCCGCGCACTCATTCTGGGTCTACGTGGCTCTTATCCTTGTATACTCGGAGGGTTCTCCCCCACTTGGATTCGGCTAATTCCTTACTGCTCACTGGTCGAAAGGATTCCCAACCTTCCTTCCATTAAAAGGGCGATATGCTGTCCGCCAACGTTTACCCTTGCCAGCACTCCAACTAACTCTTATCAGATCCGCACCCTTCTTGCTTTCTGACTGAGCACCCTTCGATCCTTAACTGTATTTGCTTTAGGGACTACATCCTGAGAACCTACGTTTGGGGTGCACATCCCCAACCCACTTCCTTACTGACCGCTATCTACTCCACTAAAAACTCTGGATTATCACTACTGAGAATATAACTGACCATTACCCGACTAACGCCTTCCGTAAGTAGTAAGGCACTACTGAATCTTACACATATACATGTTACAGTCACCTCATCTGAAGTAACCCGATCTAGAGGGAACGGCCTCCAATTCACCATTCTAACCCCATGGTATGCAGATGGCATAAAACTCTGTCACAAGTAGGTAATACAATACCCCCAACACATATACTTATTGATATAAATGCAACAACATAACAAATAATAACATGAATAATAATTGACAGGGAGGTAAAAGATACATACCTCCATCACCCAGCGCTGCTCGAATCCTTGGTGAAATCAACCGGAAAACTCGGCTCCGAGCCGTGGGCGCCCTTGCCCGGCCTCGGCAACCACTAGCGGTACTAGAAGTCCCAAGGGCAGGAGTTGGCACCTGCCCTGCTGTATACAAACTCGGACAGTGGGCCTTCTTGTGGCCCCTCTGAATGCAATGGAAACATATCAGATCAAGTCCCTGGGCGATGGTAACAATACAATCTCTGCTAAAATGGCCAATCTGGCCGAACTTGAAACATCCAGCATCGCCCCCACTTCTACGTCTGCATGTACCCATGTGCGTCCTACCACACTTCCCGCATCGACTGCGGCTCTGATAGTTCCTCGTCCTCAAATCCGACCCCTTGGGCCTCTTGCCCGAACCTGCGGCTCCCTGAGTTTCATCCGTTTTCCTCTTCCTTTCCGATTCCCTGCCCGTCTCTCGCTCCTGCGTTACCTTGTCGACACCGCCCGTCGACTAAACAACAGCTGTCTGATCCTGGAGCTTCGCAACCAACCTATCAGTGATCCTCACAACCATGTCAGGCAGATCCTCGCGAATGGCTCGCGTAACCTCTTCAACTATCCAATCATGCAAAGGTCTCTCTTGGAGACAGGGTGCCCCACTCACTCCTGTCCCCTGATGGCAAAAACTAGAAATGGGATCTCCTTTCCCGATGGATCCCTGAACTCCATAAGAATCGGGGTCTAGACGAGCCCCAATCTGTCTTGAAACTATCCCGGCCTTAAAGGCCTCAAGATGGCTGTCCATGAGCTCCACAATGGCCTCTCTAACCGAACCGAAAATCACTGGAGTCTGATCAATGATGTTGCGCATGATCTCTGCGGAAATGAAATCCCTCATCTGATCCTCAAGCTGCCCGACTCTAGAGCCTGAGCCAGATCCCTCCCCGACACCTGAACTGCCAACTGATATCTCGCGCAACGTCACCATGCTGAAAATATAACAATTCCTGATCAATTTAGACACTACTACTGAGGGATCTCTCACACACTCCACCAGTTCCTTGGTTTTGCCTTGGCCCCTCTTGAATCGAGTATGGATCCTCTACTTTCAGTATTACGGGCCCATACTACCTTCCACATCTATCTGTACTTTCCTCAAGAGTTACCTCAACTCCACCAAGTCCCCTTTTCTCTACTACTGATCTCTGCTACTCTCATCCTAGGCTTGCCCTAAGGAACCTCTGACTCTACTCAAACAGTCCTCAGCTACTGAAGGCCTCCTTGTAATGCCAATTAGCCACCACCTGAATACCATCACATGCCATGAGGCTCGGATAATCCTTCGAGTAAAAGTCTCGTCCCTACAACGGTTAGACTCAAACGAGAGTTGCGCAGTAGGGCCAAATCCAACACTCTGAGATTATTCAACCCTGATCACATGTGATGTGACGTATTCACCTAATGGTTAACTCCTAACACTCAGAGTCCCACAAAGAACAAAGCAAGCAACATTCGGATAAAGGAAACATACTTAGGCAAAACTATTCTCATAACGAGAAACTGTACTAGCATACAATGCTAAGCTCATACTATCAGGCATAACCTACACAGGCTATCCTACTACTGTCTACTCAATACTAGCATGAAATTCGTATCAAGCTGAAACACAATAAGCAGGCACATAAGGCATCATCCTAGATCCTTAGTCCTATTCTAGCATGTTGTTCTACTGAAACTGAAACTGAACTGATCTGGAACTGAAACTGATAACATAAACTTGTATGGGTAATTTGGGAGTACTTACTTGAGCTCGGCTGATTGCATGCACCACACCCTTCTTCTCTTTTCAAGTTATTTACTTTGTAAATATTCTTTCCGCTTTTTCTAAAACTCTTTTCTTTCCTCAAACTCCTTTTTACCATAAATTTCTTTCAAAAATGTTTTTCTTTTGAAAACCCTTTACCGTTTCCTTAGTTTGAGTCCAGACACACTCTCAAGTATGTCCGAATCCCTCAAACCAAGGCTCTGATACCAACTTGTAACGACCCAAAAATCACGACTAAAAATTTCTTTACAAGCATTACTAAAACCAGATTTATAAAAACGTATCATAAGTCAAAACATAACTTTCGAGTATTAAATTCAAAACATAATCTCATTATCAGAGTCAAACATTCCCAGGCTAACTGACTATGGTGTGTGCACTGCAATCTTCCCGAGCTCCTCTTTTGAAAACTGAGTACCTGAAACCAAAACTGAAAACCGTAAGCACGAAGCTTAATGAGCTCCCCCAAACTACCACTTACCATGCAATAACATATAAAGCACATATTGGGCCTTGCCCACTGCATCGGACCGAAGTCCGGACTAACTGGGGCCTTGCCCCCTGCATCGGACCGAAGTCCGGAAATTGACTGTGACCTTGTCCCCTGAATCGGACCGAAGTCCGGACTAACTGGGGCCTTGCCCCCTGCATCGGACCGAAGTCCGGAAACTGACTGGGACCTTGTCCCCTGCATCGGACCGAAGTCCGGACTAACTGGGGCCTTGCCCCCTGCATCGGACCGAAGTCCGGAAACTGACTGGGACCTTGTCCCCTGCATCGGACCAAAGTCCGGACTAACTGGGGCCTTGCCCCCTGCATCGGACAGAAGTCCGGAACTAACTGAACATCACATATCATAAACATATCAACTAGCATGAACACACATATACTGCATACTGCATCGGGCCGTAGCCCGGAACACATAACACATAAATCCTGTCTGAGCCACGAAGGCATCAAACATACTAACTACTGCATCGGATCAAAATCCGGAAACTTCTGCTAGCTAAACGTGCCGACATTGTGGGCTTAGACCCGTTCCTACTGGAAGGAAACTCACCTGAACTGCTGAGCTCTGCTGATAATCCTCTGGCTGCTACTCGTCGATCCCCTGAGCTGCTGCTCCTCTAGCTCTCCGAGCTCCAATTAGTCTGAAATGTCTTCTCAATCCCGGATCTACAGTCCCTTCTTGCACCTCCAAGGCCTTTCTTCCTTCTCCAAGCTTTAATGCACTCTTCAAGGCAAGATCTAGCTCAAAAACGGATATGGTGGCTAGGGTTTGGTGTTCTGGGGTAGAGAGGCAGTAAAGGAACCCTAGGGAGGAGAATGAGACGTTTAAATAGGCTCCAAGTCCCGGATTTAGGGTTTTCCTCGTTCAGACCCAACTCGCCGAGTTCACGAGCCGAATCGCCGAGTTGGTCACTTACTCGATCCCCCGGATCCCGCTCCGACTCGTCGAGTTCCTCTCTGGGCTCGACGAGTCCACTCCTTGACTTAGAGTTTCTTTCCTTTTCTTGTCCTTTCTGATCTTGGGTGTTACATGTGTTACCATAAGGAAAGAAGTCAAGATTAAGGAAGTTCGGTCCATATGAGTTTGAATTTGTCGTAAACTTTGGTTTTGACAAATTCACATGGATAGGAACACATACACCATTAAAATCTAAGTGTCATAAGATTCCCTCCTTCATGAAAATGACTGTGAGGAAATGCTTTCACTAAGAGAGATTTTAAAAAGATAGTGACTGTGAAAATTGGATTCTCGAATTCGATTATGGTTATGGTATCCATTTCCATGATTCGAATTATGAGATTTGGCAATTAGTCTGAATTGATTAGACACACATATGAGCTATCTAAGGGAAAGGTGTATAAGCTTAGATAAATGATTATCAAAGCATTAGGTATTAGAAACATGAACTTAAGAAATTCAATAAGTATTGTTTTTCTGGAAGTTAAGCTGGTTTCTGAATACATGTCAAAGCTAGTGGGAGCATAAGTGTTATTTTTATAATAATTATCATGATAGTGGGAACATAAATGTTATGATTGCATGATTATTATGGAAAGTATTGCAAGTTAGCAATATTAATTATAGAAAAACAAAAGTCATACTTTGCAAAGTTGTAAAGGTTGAATAGTTGTTTTGCTATAATTAAGGGAGAAAATATTATGCTTCATTTCAAATCTAAAGGCTTAGGTTGTGGAATGTTAATAATTTAGTCAAGGAAACATAGTGTGTTCTCAAATTTCAATTATGATTACGGCATTCCTCTTCATAGTTCGAATTTTGAGAACGTAGCACATAAAATATTATGGCAGAAGATTGATAAAGTATCAAATCTTTATGTAAGACATTATGCATCGTGTCCCATACGCTTCGGGTATAGGATCGATTGCAAATGCTATAATATTTGACCATTCTAAATTTTCCAAATGTCTAGCGCATTTAGAGGGAAAAAGGACAAGAATCAGTTTTGACTAAGATAATTAAACAACTATCAAAGGACAATCTAAAGTTCGCCTAGGATTGGTCGCTTGTGAGTAGTTGGAAGTAAAGTATTGGATGGACCATATCGACATTATTATGAATAGAAAAGATTCTATTAGGAATAAGTTGTCATATGGAAAATATGGAAACGTTTCTATATTGGGAGTTGGATATTGAGAATCAATGTCTAAATTAGAAAATTTTATGCAAAAGGATGTTCAAAGGAATGTACTTTGAGTGAGAGACATCACATCTAAGGAATTGTCTTGTAAAAATCTCCGATAGAGGACTTTGTTATATCATTGGCAATAGTCATTGTGACTTTTGTGCTATGACATTACAAAAGGATCATTGCATAAAATGTTAGAATCTAGCATATTCCATAAGTGGCAAGAATTTGATATTCTTTCACTTGTGAAAATGATTGGGAGTTGTGAAATGAGTATGATTGGAAATGTGTTCATTTGATCTATTTCACAAAGTAAGAACCATTGGTAAACATTGTGTGCATGCTAAGAGCATGGGACAAGTGTTGTAATAATTCAAGTAAAAAGTTGATTACCCGAAACAACAAATAATGAGTAATCGATATGGTGATAAATAATAGGTGTTTTATTTATGCTCAAAGGTTTGAGGCCATATGGGATTAGTATTATTTTTGTGTTTCACTTTGCATGTTTTGACTTCCTGAATAATTTAATTGGTTAAGAACAGTCAAATTATTCGAACGGGCCACAGTCGTTCATATGTTGGAAGTAGGTATGAATAAAGACCGTCGTGAATTGGTGTGTGGATTGTCTAAAGAGTATTAGACATAAGCAAATATTTGCTGCAATGTTCATGAGTGCTTATGAATATGATTTGAGCATTGGATTAAACCCATGCTCACTTGGATCACTCCGTGAATTGTATCACGAGTGATTGGTGAGACGATAACATATATTCTTGAAACCGAGATGTGTGAGTTGTATCTTGCAAATCGGTTGCACATTGATAATATGTAAACACACCAGTAACTTGGTGTCATAAAACATATTGTTGTGTATGATTCGGTGAGTGAGTGCAAGCGAGCATTGAATCAAAGTTTATTCGTTCCTTTTATCCAAAGTAGGATAAAAGCAATATCTTTGGGCCCCTCGATGATTTAGTGATGACAAACGTAAATGCTCGGCCGGGCTAGGGCTAATTTGATTTGTTCAATTAGTCAGTCATCATAAATCGGATGTCGAGAAATAGTACAGAGAGAATGATTTGAAATCATGTCACATACGATATCTAGAATGGAGGAATATATGATCCCTTATCTAAAGGACATGCGTATCTGATAGGATCAGAGTTGACAGTGGCTTTGGAAAGCTACGATTGCAGATCAGGATCTAAAGTCATACGCAGAATAGTTATTAGACTTATCCAAGTGGGAGACTGTTGGATTAGTGTCTAAGTCCATAACTATTTTAGTATGTACTTGACCCGATGGTGCATGGTCCTTTTGGGTTGCCTTCACCAAAGCAACTTGATAGGATGAATTATGGAGAGAAAGTATTAAATATGATTTATTAATATATTATGAGAATAATATATTAAAGGAGAAATCATATTGTTTATTTAACATTAGTCAAGAATTAATAAGAATTAAGTTTGTGACTAAAAAAAGATTAATTAAACTTAAGGGACTGGAATTGTAATTATAAGATAATTGCAATTGGGCTATGGATTGCCTTATATTATAAGGTTGGACGAATTCTATGGGGAAACCCATTGGAAATCGTCCAAGGCCTTTAAGGAAAGGAGTCCATGGGTTGCTTAGGGCTTAAGCATCCAAATGAGGGTTTCCTTGTTAGATAACCCTAATAGCCTCACCATATATAGAACCCTTATGCTCCAAAAACGTGGTGAACTAATTGGTTAGGGTTTCCACACGTTTTTGAGAGCCTCCTTCTCTTCTCTTCTTCATCCTCTTGCTCTTGGTGTTTGTGAACCATTAGAGGAGTGACATTTGTGACTCTAAGCTTTCTAAAGTCAATACAAGAAGGATTTGAGATTGTTATTGCTACATAACAATCAATGTATGATCTAAACCCTAATTATATGTTATATATTGATTATCATATGCTAGATCTACGGTTTATAGTCTTGGATGAATTGCATGTACAATAGAGAAACCCAGATCCAAGCATTAGGGTTTGTATGAGCACATAGGATGTTCTTATAGCTAAAACCCATCAAAAAGACTATTATTTAAATACAGAAAAATTTTGGGATAGGTAAGGTAAGGTGAGGGGTGTGAGATTGAGGGTGTGTTTATTTAAATAAATTAAAAAATTAAAGGCAAAATAGTCTTTTTATGTAATACAGGGACCAAGTACGTAACAAAAACAAACAGTAGGGACCTTCCGAGTTAAAAAAATAAGATAGGGACCAAACGCGCAAATTACCGTAAACCATAGGAACCATTCGTGTAATTTACTCAAGACTCTTAAAGCTGCTACAAGGTTGCTTCAGTTTATTGAAGAACAAAGGGCAGTTGAGTTTAAAAATCGATTAATCTTCACGGATTTTGGTGCTTCATTCTTCTTGGTATTTTTTATTACTTGGTTATTTTATATGTAAGTGAATGTCTTTTTGTCATTTGGTGAAGGAAAAAAAATTTAAACTACGTGTTGGATTAAACCGTAAATTATTCCAAAATATTAAGAATATCGGAAAATTTTCTATTTTTAATTATAGAAAAAAGTTCTCATAACCCACTCTGGTTGTGGAAACTTTAGGATTTTACATGCGAACCCTTCACAGTCATCTATATATCAATATTTTGAGCCCCTCCCTACAAAACTGTTCAGTTAAAACCTGTTGTGATATTGGACAATATAAAAGAAGCTTTTTAGACTCGTCCCACATTATCCAAACCTATAAAAGGAGTCCAATACTGTATTTCAAAGTGCCCTAATCAAATAACTTTGAAGTATTTGATTGTTCTTTTATTTTCTTTCTTTAGATCGTATGAGAATGTTAGTAAAAACTTTGTTCAACTGTGAGAGCTAGGAGATATCTACAATAGGGTTGTTCTGGTTTTATGCTTATGTATTGGACACCAGGTAGGAAAAGAAGAGAATGATTGATGATGTGCCAATTGTTCACGAGTGTGCAAATGTATTTCTAAAGGACATACTCGAAGTGCCTCTAAAGGACATACTCGAAGTGCCTGACTAATACCCGCTCCGGAAGCTTGAGTGGTTGATTAGGTTGGGGTTCTGCAGCTTCGCGCAAGGTGACACTCTTGGCCATAGTTTTTGCAAAACTTCTCACGAAAGGGGCCAGGGATACGATGGTGGTAACTGCACCTGTTGCACCACGGAAGAATACCAGCATATCCAGTGATAGGTGCTTGGGCTGAGGAACCGACGACATAAACAACAACAAGGGTAGTGGCAGCGTGGACTGCTACTATCTGTTGTTTCTTCGAGGACTCCTGCGAAGGCTGACTCTTCTTCTTCTTCTTCTTCCAAAACTTTCTTTTCTCACCACTTTTCTCTGTCGGCTCAGGAGTGGTGGCTGCTTCCTCTAGGTCATCACTATGGTCGATCAGGGTTTGCGATAGGCATTTGGCGCTGTCGTAGGTGTCTGGCTTCGCAGCCAAGATATTTCCCTTGGTTGGCTGGGTTAACCCCCAGATGAACCTCTCAATCTTTTTACTCTCCGGGGTAACCATTCCTGGACAGAGTAGCACCAAATCATCGAACCTGGAAGTGTAAGCGGCGATATCGGAACCCTTCATCTTCAGGTTCCAGAGTTTATGCTCCAGTTTCTGCATTTCGCCCCGAGGGCAGTACTCTGCAAGCAAAAGCTCTTTCATGACTTCCCAACCCATAACATTGGCTACAGGTAGGGTTAAGGATTTGGCTCGGCCATTCCACCAAGTTAGAGCTTTATCGGTGAATGTGCAGGCGGCGAACTTCACCTTGTCGGATTGTGAACAGGAACAAATTTCGAAAATTGATTCGATTTTCTCTAACCACCGAGTTAGGGTTATGACACCTCCAGGGCCGTCGAAATATGTGGGTATCGCGTTCATAAAGTCTTTATAGGAACACTCCTTCCGGTGTCCCTGGCTACCTTCTTGGTTTTGGGGCTGAGTACCACCTCCTGGCTCGCCTGAACCACCGGGGTTCATTTGGGACATGGTGGCTGCCACTGCGGCAGTAACAACTTCCTATAACATCACAAGATCAAATTGAGGAGGAGGTGGTGGCAGAGGAGGATTGTTATTCTTTGAGCTGGGTTTTTCCCTTGGAGGCATCTTGATCTAAAATAGCCAGGAAAGAGAGGATCATAAGTTCTCTGAATTGAATCAAGAGATATGGAACAGGGGATATCTCATTATGACAGATATAGGGTTCTATTAAGCGATAAAGCAGGAAAGAGTTATCAAAGCAGATAAATTATCGCTAAAGGAGGAACGAGTAGCAATACTCGGAATGAATTTCTACAACGTATTCGGTTTCTGGCTAAAATACTCCCATAGTATTTTATGTTTTCGCTGCATCGACGACTCATTGTTTGGGTATTGGGTAAGTTTTAGGCATGCTGCACACCTCAGTCACTCCCAAGCACATGTTGGCCGTGTCTCGAATGAATATAGTTGATCAGGCTATATTGACCCTAGAAACGACTACATAACTGCCTAGGTTTAACCGCAGCGTACAACACCCGATTACTTACGTTTTGTTCTACTCGTAATTACGGAATCCGACGGTTAGGTATACTTGTATACTTTTGAAAAATACTTATATTTTAAAGTATAATTTTAGTTCAGAGCATTTCGGCCCCTTAGTGTTTATAGTCTTATACCATGTAAGGTTCGGTATACTAGTTCACTATAAACAAGGGCTCTGATACCAATCTGTCACACCCCGAAACCGATGGCGGAAACGTTCCGGTGCGGAGGACATCATGTAGTATCGCAACCAATGTACATAGTAAGCGTAGTAAACACAACCATTACATTACATAGAAATATTTACATTGTCTGAAAACAAAGTGTTACAAGTGTTATACATATATATCATATGAACATAAGCTAAGACGAGTCATCTATATGCTCCGTCTTCTCTAAAAGATCGCGGGGTACCTGTCTAATGCGGACCTGAGAATACAAGCAGTTTGAAAATCAGCATAAAGCTGGTGAGTTCATAAGTGGTTTATTTTCGTAAAAGAACAAATTTCCTTTGGTTTTCTGAAAAAGTCGTTATCCAAGAAAATCCCATATTTTCTTATAAGGAAAGTTTAGTTACCCATTTGTTACACAGTTTGGTTAAGAGCAATTATGTTATCCCAGGAAAAACTCTTATTTTCCTAAAAGTCATGGTTAGTTCTTGGTTCGAAATGCAATGTACTAGTATCTACCATACTTGTAGTATTAGTTAGGTATTCTGATATCCTGGTTATCTTACACACGAATGTCGAATATCTACTATACTTATCTGTAATTTCGAATCTTTGGAGACATTCAGAGACGTACATTAGCTGTATATTCGAAGTTCTGGTGACATCCAAAGGCGTACTTTAGACGCATATCTGAAGCTCTGTCGACATCCAAAGGCGTATATTTTAGAAACTCTGTCGATATCCAAAGGCGTACTTTCGAATTATTTCCGAAACTCTGGTGGCACTCAAAGACGTACACTAGCTGTATTTTCGAAGTTACGTGCCATCCAAAGGCGTGCACTAGCTGTACTTTCGTAGTTCAGTTACTATCCGAAGGCGTATCTTATTAGTAATAATCCTAATTTATGATTAGCATGAATCCTTCATAAATTATAAAATGTAACATAGATTATAACATTTTATAAAGAAATCTACAATTAGTCTGAAAGCTAACTCTGCAAGTCGGGAATCGGGTTCGGAAATTCTGGTAATCGGGTAACCCGATATTTAAATAGGTCGGCTATTTGGTAGGTTTAAAAAAATTCGTGTATACATGAATACTATCTCATATTGTAGGAACACTTGCATCGAATTTGTGTTGCAGTCTTGCATATAATGTTATAAGGCTGGAGGGATTGGTGCCACCGAAACCGCATTCCCTCCCCCGCCACATAAGTGTCACGTTATTTTTTACCACACAAGTGTGGTTTCGTGCCACACCAAGGGAGTGGTGATTCCTAATTAATTTATGACTTATATTAATCAAATAATATCATTATTCCTTTGACATATTATTCTTATAATACATTAACAATAATAATATCTCTACTTTATATAAATAATCGCACACTTTTTTATTTTTTATTTTTTATTTTTTTGTTTTTTAGCTATTTTAATTAAAACTTCTTTTTAAATAAAAAACATAAATTTTCATTACTTGAAATTTAAAAATAACATTACATTGAAAATTCAAAAAACATTATATTGGTGATTTTTATTTAAAAGATTTGAGAGAGAAGAGGTTATATTGTGGTTTAAAATTTTTTGAAGTGTATATGTATATATAGGAAAGAAAGGCAAAAGGAAAAAAAATAATAAAAAAAAAATAACGACGCAAAAGCATTCAACGGTCAAATATCAAACTCATGGGTGGTGTTCTTGGGTGCTTAATGGCCTTAAAGCTCTTGAGGGATGATGCTAGGTTTAGTTCTAGGGCATTGGAAGGGGTTTTGATTAACATATGGACCATTTGAGGAGTTTACGGCTGTAAACTAGGAGTTTATGGCCATAAACTCTCTTATACCCATTCCTTTGATGTTTTGGTGGTCCTAGATTAATCACATGTGATTCTAACTCAATATACAAGCCTTGGATGGAAGTTAGCGCACCATTTGACCAACTTATAGGAGTTTACGGCCCAAGAACCACTCCTTGGGGGTTTACGGCCATGAACTACTAAGGAGATGGTTTTCTTGATGATTAAGGCCCCTAACACAATGGTGGTTGGTTCTAGACTTTATTCTAAGGCTTAGGAGGTGTTTAAGGGGCATCTTAACACCTTAAAAGGTGTTTACGGCCTATGAAAGGGTGTTTAAGGTCCAAGCATGTTCTTGGGTCATAAACTCATGTTTACCCCTCAAATGATGAGTTTTTGGTGTTCCAAGTCCGGTCTTGTAAGCCCCTAAGCCATATCTAAGCTCTGAAGGTGTTTTGGAAGGGTTTTGGGGCTCCAAAACCCCATTTGTGTGTGTTTGTGGCCTAGGGCTGTTCCAGGGCCGTAAACACATGTTTTTGGTCCTATTTCATAATTTAATCACGAATTTGAAGGCTAAAGATGCTATACTATGAGCTAGGATTGATTCCTTACCGATTTGGAGCTTGAATTGGATGGTTTTTGGATCAAGAACTTGGATTTGAGGAGAGAGAGTAGAGAGAGAGTGAAAAAGCTTCAAATGAGGCTCACTCAACTTTATATATGGTTTGAATTTGAGACACGGTGGAAATCTACCCGATACTGACGTTAGACGGGGCTTTTGGTCGTACCCGATTTAACGTTTGTAACCCGACGTGGTCGAAACTAAAAATTTTCCAAGTAAACATTTGGAATGTTTTCACATGTTTCTAATGGGTTTAGACACTTACGAGGTCATAATAAAAGTCTTAATTAAATGACTTAATCCAAAAACAAAATCGGAACAATTCGCTAAAGACGAGTTTTATGGACGGAAACGAGTTACGGCGATGTAACAAACTTCGGGTTGTCACAATAGTGTTCATGGATCTCATGAACCGGGTATGCAGACAGATGCTGGATCGGTCGATCATTGTGTTCATTGATGATATCTTGCTCTATGCTACGACCAATGAGAAGCATGAGGATCATCTACGAGAGGTGTTGGAGACTCTGAGGAATAAGAGGTTATATGCCAAATTCTCCAAGTGCGAGTTCTGGTTGTGCGAGGTTCGAGATGAGGATGCCCAGAAGATGGCTTTCACGACTCATTATGGTCATTATGAGTTTGTGGTGATGCCTTTTGGGCTGACCAATACACCAGTAGTGTTCATGGATCTCACGAACCTGGTATGCAGACCGATGCTGGATCGGTTGATCATTGTGTTCATTGATGATATCTTGCTCTATTCTACGACCAATGAGCAGCATGAGGATCATCTACAAGAGGTGTTGGAGACTCTGAGGAAGGAGAGGCTATATGCCAAATTCTCCAAGTGCGAGTTCTTGTTGTGCGAGGTGCAGTTTCTTGGGCACCTTGTCAACAAGAAGGGTATATTGGTCGATCTGGCCAAGATCGAGGTCGGATTCGCGAGGCTCAAGTCGAGGCCATAAAAGAGGAGCACTGAAAGAATGAGTGCATTGTGGGGTAGGTGTCCTCTTTTGATTATGAGATTAGGGATTGTTGACCTTACATCAGAGAGTTTGGGTCCCGTATTAGGGTAGTGTACTAAAATACTAATGGAGGAAGCACACAAGTCTAGATTTTCCATTCATATAGGTGCGACGAAAATGTATAGAGACCTCCGACCCGATTACTGGTGGCCATGTATGATGCGGGATGTGGCTTGGTAGGTGGAGAGGTGATTGAATTGCAAGAAAGTGAAGTACAAACACCAGCGACCTCACATAAAATTAGATTCGTTGAGTGTTCCCACTTAGAAATGGGAGGAGATCATGATGGACTTTGCCACGAAGTTGACTCAGACAGTATGAGGGGTGGATTCGATTTGGGTCAGCATAGACTAACTAACCAAGAGTATTCATTTTATTCCTATTCTGGGGAGCATATTTGCAGAGAAGTTGGCAAACATTTATATCCGAGAGGTAGTAGCACGGCATGGAGATCCGATATCAGTGGTTTCAGATAGGGATGTTCGGTTCACGTCCAAATTTTGAAAGAGGTTCCATGAGGATTTAGGTACTCATTTACACTCCAGTACAACTTTTCATACATAGACCGATGGTCAGAGAGAGAGGACTATCCAGACGTTGGTGGATATGCTTCGAGCATATGTGTTGGATTTTGGTGGTAGCTGGGATACATACTTTCCTTTGGCTGAGTTTTCCTACAACAACAGCTACCATACTAGTATTAATCGACCTCCTTTTGAGAATCTATACGGGAGGAAGTGTCGGGCCCCGATTTGTTGGGGCTAGGTCGGTCAACGATTCATAGGTAGCACATAGGTGGTGGTCCGTACTACCGAGTTGATCCAGCATGTGTGCAGGAGGTTGCCAATCGCGCAGAGCCGCTAGAAGAGTTATGATGACAGGCGGCGATCAGATTTAGAGTTTCAGGTTGGGGATATGGTACTCCTGAATGTGTCACCATGGAAAGGTGTCATCCGATTCAGGAAGATGGACAAGTTGGTCCCCAAGTATATTGAACCTTTCATGGTGGTTGCTTGGGTGGGCATAGTTTCATATCGATTAGATCTACCCGAGGAGCTAATTCAAATCCACAATACTTTTCACATTTCTCAGCTGTGGAAATATTTATTTGATGATTCCATAGTGGTTCCATTGGAGGACATTAAGGTGGATGATCAGTGCATGAACTACATAAAGAGACCGGTTGCGATCCTAGACAGGAAGACGAAGACTCTGCAAAACAAGGCAATGTGATTGGTAAAGGTGTGATGGCAGCACCAGAAGGTTTCAGAATGGACATGGGAGCCATAGGAGGAGATGAGAGAGCATTACCCCGAGTTATTTACGGTGTCAAACTTCGAGAACGGGGTCTGATTAAAGTGGGGGATAAATGTAACATCCGGATTTTGAGGTACTTTGTAATTATTTTCCTTTGTGTTTAGGGCTACCACGATGTGGTGAAGGACCACCACGACGTGGCAAGTCAAGATTAAAATGTGTGTTTCATTTATCCACCATAGTGTGGTAGCTTGTGGCCACGACATGACAGCTGTCTGATGGCAAAAGCCTAATTTTCCAGGTACATAAAGGAAAGTTGGGAGGCTAGGGTTGCCTACCTTCAACCTCCATCACTCTTAAACCCAGAAACCCTAACCCTAATCCTCCTTGGTGCTCTTATGCTTATTTTGGTAGTCTTGGAAGCTTTTGAAGGAAGAATGAGGAATTATTTAGCTAGGATCCAATAAGCAAGCCTCCATTCTTTACCTTGGCACTTTTCTAGACCTTTGTAAGTGCCCTGAACTCGAATTTTATCATGTTAGGATGCTAGATCTTGAGCTTTCTTCGATAAGCTTCTTATCCAAGTTGGTTAGAATGGTGGGGTCTCATAAAGTTTGAACCTTTATGAATCTCTGGGACTTATAGTGTAGTTTGTGGCTTGGATCTGAAGTTTGGTTGTATTTTGAGTTCATGCATGAGATTTAGGTCGTAAACTCTCATTTTGACCTAATATGGGTTCAAGACATGCATTGGACATGCATGTATATAAATCACCAACTTTCATGTTAATTTTAGTGTTAAAAACACTTCTGGAAAAGAAGGACTCCGGACATAAAGTAATAAGTGCTTAATGGTTAAGTTCATGCCTTGTGGAACCTAGGGTTTGAATTTTGGACCTTTTTGGATGGTCCTAATGGGTAAAGCTAGAAACCTTATCCCTCTAGATCATGTTTTGAGTTAGATATGAGCTTTGAAGCATGGGAGGTTGAAGAAAACAGCTTAATCAATTAAGCTGTTTGGAACCCCGTTCCCACCACGTGGTATCAGGTCACCACGTTATGACGACTAGATTTAGATCATCTGTTTTGTCCTTTAGTGGCCATGACGTGGTGAAGGACCACCACGATGTAGCGATTCAACATTTCCCATTGACTTTGACTTTTGACTTGCGTTGACTTTGGTCAAACCCTTAGTCTTGGAAAGGAAGCTAAGGGTGTACTTTATATGATTGTGTAGGTGGTTGGTAAAATTTGTGTTCGCATCAGCAGTAGCAGTTGTAGTTGATTATCATTTGATAGATGAGTCTCTTCACTGTATTTGTTGGTTGAAAGAACCAATGTGGCCCACTAGATTATATTGTAGGATGGTAGTGATCTTTATGACACTTATTGATGTGTATGCATGAGCTTTCTATCTTTGTGACTCTTGATAGTATGATTGTATGCTTAGTTGTAGGGTGTAAAACAGACTAGTGCCGGTTGAAAGATACCGAAATAGTCGGAAGGGACTAGGAGAGTCGGAAGGGACTCTAGGATTCGGAAAGGACTCAGCGAGTCAGAAGGGACCTAGGGGTGAAATAGACCCATTACATGTGTCAATATGATTTGTATGATTGATGTATGGTATGTGGTATTTGGGGAACTCAGTAAGCTTTGTGCTTACGGTTTATGTTTATGTTTCAGGTACTCACGGTTCGAAGGGGAAGGTTCCGGCTTGATCACAACGCATCCACCCATGTTTTCTGCACTTTTATGCTTTTGGGAATTGTACTATGATAACTATTTTTCTATGATACGCTTGGATAGTTGATGTGATGATTTGATGGTTTATGGATTGAATTAAAATGAAATGCTTACTTATGATTTTTGGGATGTTACAGATGGCAGTGTTCGAAGGCATATGTAGTGGTGGTGACCGGGTTTTTTACATGAGTGTTGTGGTGCTTTTTGATTTTTACGGATCGCATGTGGTTTACGGTGGTCGTCGGTTGTTGCCAAAGATGGTGGCGGTGGTTTATAATGATAGTCGTCTGTGATTTCTAGTGGTTATTGGTGATAACAGGTTGTTGTCAGGTGATGCTAATGGTGGTGGAGTGGGAATTAGAGTGAGAGTGAGACTGGTACCACACACACACACACACAAATATATATATATATATATATATATATATATATATATATATATATATATATATATATATATATATATATATATATAACATACAAAAAAGCTGGAAAAGAAAATATAAGGGGAAAATATCATTTCGTATTGGTCACGAATGAAATACGAAATAAAAACAAACTATAGGGACAGTACGAATGCAAAAAAAATAAATAAATAAATAAAAGAAATATATGGACCAAACATGAAATTTTTACAAACCATAGGGATGATTTCAACAATTTATTTTTTACTTTATTAATTTAGTAAGTCTTAAATTTTGGATGTTAATAAGTCTCATAAACGATAAGTGTCAATACCATAATTAAGTCATATAACACTTAATTAATATTGTGACATCACTGATTTAGGTTTAATAACTTACAATTAATAAGTTATTTATATAAACCCTTTGTTTTTATACGAAAACATAATATTTATGTGGGAGGAGTTTGCCCTACCGGCTTAGTACCTGTTTCCAAATTAAGTAAGGTAACACCTGATTAATATTACGACACGAATCTACAAAGTTTATAAATCCGAAACTTATGAGTTTTACATATAAACTATACAAATGTTTGTACAATGTTTCAGGGTAAATTTGACTATTTTATGTTTTACAATGTATGATATGACTTTGTTTTATATAAATTGGTTTTCAATATCTTTATATAAAAAGCATTTTGGTCATGGGAACCGTAAAAAATTGTTATAAGTTTGATTTACTTATATATTTAACAAATGGTGTATTTTTCAAGTTGAGCAAACGATATTTCTAAATGAGTCTATATTTACTTTTATAAGTCAATTATTTTATATTTTTGATAGAAAAATTATGTATTTATAAAATTTGTTCAACTAAATTTTATAAAAAAAAAATTTGAGTATAAAAATACTTCATGTCAAAACCTGTTGAACTCGCCAACAATTTTGTTGACCTATCTTAATGCATGTATTCTCAAGTTTTTAGCAGGTCGGAAATGTTCGCTCAGAAGACTCTCCGTTATTTATATTATACATTTGTAAACGCCAAATTGTTAGGTGTGTCTCATGATTTAGCAGTAATCATTGTCAATGTAATTTCTATTTCGGTAATAATAGAAGATTATATGTGTATTGTTCATTAACTGTGCTTATTGATTTAGATCGCGCACCTCGACGTTTTCGCTGATGGTCGGGGGTGTGACAACATCCATAGATCTGGGGGATATAACATTGCTATGCATGATCCGTTGTACTCTATTATGAAGTTCCACCGCATCCGACGCAAGGACACCAAATGTATAAAATGCGAATGGTATGAACACGTGTTAATTTTCCATTGACGATTTCTCATGTTTGGTGACTTTGCCTGTGATAGCTTTTAAAACAGCCTCTTCCGCCGTGAAACCCCCAGCCCTCAAGCCTATGATAGGGGATACCCCTATAAGGTCCACACATGTGTGTTTCCCTCTAAACCATCCAAAAATCAAAACGTCAGTCAGTCTAAGGGTTAACCTTCGTTCTGTCGGGTCAGTCAACAAATTCACAGGTGCCTCTTTCTTGGCGGAAACCCCGACACACTTAAATATGTCAAACAAAACATACCTACCCATATTGTGTCTGTATTTGAACCCAGAGAGTCCTTTATAATGAACTGCATGCTCTCCAAAAGAGTCCAAACATGCCTTGCGATACACCAAACATATATCGTCAGCTGAGAATATTGGAATCATAAGTCGATATTTGAGGATAGTATGATACTCCACAGGAGATATATGTTGGCCAAACCCATCTATAAGGATAGCTAGAAGAAAATCTTGAGCATGTGGTGCATGTAAGCACTGGAAAATTGTTTTCTGTCGAGCCGTCATGTCGAGATGCACTTCCATATCTTGGACAATTTTACAAGAAAGGACACTCGGTAGTGTATTTTGGGATTTAGGGGGGGGTGTCTTTAGTAGTAAAACTGCTAAAGTCAATATCTAGAAGCTTGTTACAAAGAGAATCCAAAGAACAATCATAATCAGAATCCATACCATATATGCCGCTATCCCGTAAGATGTGGTCTTACAATACCCAAGATTGGGTCCTTGAGGAAACAAAAGCATATGAACACAATTTACTACAAAAAATGATTTACAACATAAGCACTTGGATTTCCTTCGTAGGTAAGCATGAAATAACGAATGAATTGACAATTTTTAGGTCTAGCGATGAAGGTTTGGTGCCTCAAGATGCGGAAGTGCTACGAGTGATGAATGTGAAGTTTCGGGCAAAACATTTGGACAATTAGGACTATTGTTTATGTTTTTAAATTTAACGTAATTTTTTTTGGTCCTGTATTGATTTTTTTTAATTTAAATGTCATATTTAATTTAAAAATTATGTTTTGTTTAAATAACATGTTATATAAAACTATTGTTTTTATAATTATTAAAAAATCAAAAAATAAAAAATAAAAAACAAATGATAACATAGAAATTAGTGGGTGTTATAACATCGTGACCATTTCCTACAACAGTGTTATAACTAGGCATGTTGAAAATAACTGATACCTGATTACCCGACCCGTTTTGAATTCGGGTAGATCATGTCAGTTAAATCGGGTATCGGGTTCGAAAATTCTGGTAATCGGGTAACCCGATATTTAAATAGGTCGGCTATTTGGTAGGTTTAAAAAAATTCGTGTATACATGAATACTTGATTAATAAAAATCCTGAAACGTTTTTTGATATATCGAATGTTTTTTTATATTAAAAATTAATATTTACCTAGCGATTTTTAATATGGATATGATAAAATCCAGGAACGTTTTTTGATATAATTGATGTGTTTTACAAATGTATCTCATATTGTAGGAACACTTGCATCAAATTTGTGTTGCAGTCTTGCAGATATTGTTATAAGGCTGGAGGGAGTGGTGCCACCGAAACCGCACTCCCACCCCCGCCACATAAGTGTCACGTCATTTTTTACCACACAAGTGTGATTTCGTGCCACACCAAGGGAGTGGTGATTCATAATTAATTTATGACTTATATTAATCAAATAATATCATTATTCCTTTAACATATTATTCTTATAATACATTAACAATAATAATATCTCTACTCTATATAAATCATCTTACACTTTTTTTTTTGTTTTTTTTGTTTTTTAGCTATTTTAATTAAAACTTTTTTTTTAATAAAAAACATAAATTTTCATTGCTTGAAATTTAAAAATAACATTACATTGAAAATTCAAAAACATTATATTGGTGATTTTTATTTAAAAGATTTGAGAGAGAAGAGGTTATATTGTGGTTTAAAAAATTTTGAAGTGTATATGTATATATAAGAAAGGCAAAAAGAAAAAAAAAATAATAAAAAAAATAACGACGCAAATGCATTCAACGGTCAAATATCAAACCTACCAATCACGTGACGCGGTACTCTGCAGCCGCAATGCGATGCAAACTGCACCAGACCGCTGTCTGGGGGCGGTGTGCGCGGTCCAAGTGGCACAAACCGCAGTCCCAGACCGCGGCCACACCCTCCAGCCTAATCTTAATCCACTGGAAATTGTGTATTGCACGAAATGGCTAGCACTTCATATTTTATGATCATCAGCAGTAATGACATTTCTATATACGGAGGTTATAAAAAGAGTCTTTTTGTCCACATCTAATGGTTTAAAAATCATTAAAGGTTATTTCTTTTTTGTAATAAAAGATATATACATGTCACTTGTTTGAATTAAAAATAACCCCTAGTATGTATGTATATTTTTTGTAGTGAAATTTTCATTTGTTTTTAAAAAATGGGTATCTTTATATTCACCCGACCTAACCCGAAACCCAAATACCTGAAATCCGATTACCCGAAATTCAATTTGGTTTGGATATCGGTTGTAGTTTCACTTGATATTTACCCGAAAAACCCGACGGATATACAACATAGTTAATGTGACAGATAAGATTATATTTTTTTAGTGTTTAAAATCATGTCCGTACACATATGTCTAAGGGGTTCTTACTTTTATTTAGCTAGTATATAGCCAATAAATAAGTACACAAAAAAAAAAAAAAAAAAAAAAAAAAAACTCAAACATGTTTCATGTTTCAGATTATTAACATCTCCAAAATCAAACAATCCAACAAAAATCCACATAAAATCATTATTATACTCAAAATCAAATTTTTTTTTTTTGTATCATATAATGATACACAACTAAGCTCGTTTTGTGCGTCTTCCAACTTCAAGTGCCAACTCTGTATCGATTTTCAGAGATATATCAAGTGCTTTCACCGAGTGTGTCAACGCTCCACTGCATTCATTAGATAAAAAAAAATAGAAATCAATTTTCTTTTCTCGTGAAAAAAATAATTTATAAAATTTTAATAATTCCATGATTACCTTGATATATATGTCACCCCCGTTTCCCCAATCTTGTGTACAGTTTCCAACGTAACATTTCCAGAAGCCTGTTTTTACACACCAAAATATTTAATAAAACTCTCCATCTTTTACATTTTTTTTTTTTTTTTTTTTAAATTTAAACATTTTTACCTCAGTTTCAAACCTCCCATTAATTATTCCCACAGCTTCTTTAAGCATTGACACGTCAACATCCCCATCACCTTGAGGAACAACCATATTATCCAACATTATTCTACTCAAAAATGTTTTATTCTCATCAGCATAACGTAACACCTCATGTATTTCCTCAAATGTCCTTGTCTCCACCTTTTCAATAAAAAAAAATGGTTTTGATATTAAAAGGGAAAGAAACAAACAAACTCATTGAAATTGAAATTGAAATTACCTCAACGCCCATTTGAAGATTGTTGTTGGTCAAATAAAGGTCAACGGATTTAAGGGCATTTGAGACACTTCCAGATATGGAGATATGATTGTCTTTTATCATCACCATATCAAATAAACCCATTCTGTGATTCTTCCCTCCACCTATCAATACCTGTTGATGTGTTAGTAAAAAAATCATATATAAAATTAGGGTTTATGTGAATAGGATCAAAGGGTAAAAAAGTAAAACTACACCGCCCACTTATCCACCAAACGCAATGCTGGTGCAGTTTTTCTTGTTTCCAATATGCACGCAGGGTTTGCAGCTTCTGCCATTGCCTATAACAAATAAATAAAAAACTAATATTTTTTTAATGGTTATAGATTATTATATTATTATTATTATTTTTTATAAAGTTATGGAGATGTTATTGTTACCTTTGTGAGTGTGGCTATGCCACTCATTCTTTGCATAAAATTTAGCACAACTCTTTCGGCTAACACAATACTGTATGCCTTTCCTAAAAATGATTTAAAATTAAAAATCATTATATCACAATGTGTATATGATATAAATTGTTTCGATTTATTTTTTTGAATATTTTGTTTATTGTTTACCATAAACTTTGCCGAATTTCAGTCCTTTAAAAACACTATCTCCATCTTTTTTATACCATTCCACCTGAAATTAATAACATTCGGTAAATGTAATACAAGTTTTTTATATATCGGTGAAGATATTTATTTTGTGAATGAAGTAGAAACTACCTTTAATGTGGGATCCACTTCGTTAAATATCATTTCAGCAAGTGAAATTCCTGCAATAATTCCATCATCTTTGGCTAGAAAATAAGCTTCAACTTCCATCTCAGTTGGAATAGTGGCCAAACAAGTTACATCCCCTACATTCATGATTTCAATATACAAAGTCAACAAAAATTTGACATTTAATCTTTACCCCTTTTTGATAATAAACAACTTTCGATGTACATATCTTTCAAATTAACAATATGACTACAAAGTCGACAAAAATTGGACCTTTATCAACACTTCTCCACACAAGTAACAAAGTCAAATGTTACATTTAATCTAGGCCTAATCAAGCAATGTTTGCTTTCCCCTATTATTGACATTAACTACATCTTTAATGTGAATAGTTTTTAAATAATTGGATTGTGACAAAATGAGTAAAAATGTCAACAGATATTGGACCTTTATCTCCTGCATCTTCAGAAAGTGCTAGCTTGATGACGCCTTTCAAATCATAAGTAGGGTGCACAGGAGGCTTCACCATAGCAGACTGAATCGATCTTCCATGGTTAATGGTTGTAGTTGCTGCCATTTTAACAACCAGTCTGCTTCTAGAGCGAGAACTACATCAACAATAAAGCTACTTTCACATACATACAGAAGAATAGCATATTCGAATGAAAAAAAAGTTATAGCATTGAAGAATAGCAATCGAACCTTGAAGAAGCTGTAAGTAAACTAGCAGGGGATACTAATTGAGAAAGTTGAATTCCAAACATTACTGAACTTATGATCTCTCCTTCTTTCCCTGCATGCAATGGAGTAAAACGCTGATTGATTGATTTCGCTGTGTCTTTCAAAAGCAACAAACACAATAAAGCACATAATTCAGAATAAAATTGAGCTTCGACTTTAATAGTCAAATTGGGAGAATCAAATTGTATAGGGTTTTTGGGTAAGCAATACAGAACTTATCCCAAATCCCAAATCACCAAATCAAGATTTCTTTACAGCTGAAACACACATCAAGAATAGATTCTTTGATGATGGGTGTCGCCGGCGGAGAGAAGAGAGCCGCTCGTACCTGTGGAGTAGTCGCCGGCGGAGACGTGATTGTCGCCGGTGGAGGAAAGGCCGGCGAGGGTGTTTTCTCGTGTAGCCGTGAGAGTGTGGTGTTGAAAGAAAGTGAGGCGTGAAAATGAGTTTACGCTGCAAGTGTAAGTAATGGAAAAGGTTCTTAGGCCTTTTTTTATTCTCTTCAAAAACAGACGTCTTTTTGAAACACATTAGTGGTAAAAAAAAGATATTCTACAGAAGAAAACAAACAAAGAAACACCATCTATATGTTCGTATATTACAACCCTAAACTTATTTCATTTGTTTACTTCAAGTAGTGTTTGTAATTTTTTTTAGGGATAATGTATTACAACCCTAAACTTATTTCATTTGTTTACTTCAAGTAGTGTTTGTTATTTTTTTTAGGGATAATGAATTAAAAGGGTAATATATTTTTTTTTATTTGTACACTTTTTGTCAGTGAGTTTGTTTTTTTTTTTTTGTTTTTTTCGTTTATATCTACCTCTTCAACTTGTTTAACTGTACATATTTAGTCCATATGACCGGCTACTTCAGATAAGCTAGAAAAAATGACTTAAAAAGATAATATATTTTTCATTTTTTACACATTTAGTCCTTAATTTTTTTTTTGTACATTTACACCTTAATATTTTTTGTTGCAAAATAAGTCCTTGTTGTTTTTGTACATATTCAATACTTATGACCGGTTTTTTTAGGTTTTTCTCACGACATATTATACGTGACAATCATTAATAAGATGTTTGGAGTTGTTCATGTTTATGGCAACCACGACATCGATTGTTTAGTTGCTTAGTTCTTGTGGTTTGGTTCAGGTCTTGTGTTCTGAACGTCATAACTTCTTCAAACAATCATGTATTTAACGATCTTTATATTCACATGTTCGTATTTGAGTCTACTACAATTTTCGTTTAGATTATTTCTGTTAAAAAACAATATATTTTTAATTACGATTTTATAAGAAAAAATGTTCATACATACATTCATAAAGAACGCTTGGATATAAAGACCGTAAGTAAAAATGTATTATTTTTTAACGAAAGTAATCTAAATGAAAGTTATAGTAGACTCAAATACGAACCCGTGGATATAAAGATCGTTAAAATCTATGATTGTTTGAAGAAGTTTTGACATTCAGAACACAAGACTTAAGCCAAACCACAAGAACTAATCATCCAAGGAGTCGAGGCAGCGGTGGCCATAAGCATGAACATCCTCAGATACCTTATTAATGATTGTCTCATGTAAGATGTTGTGAGAAAAACCTAAAAAAACTGGTCATAAGTAATGAATGATACAAAAACAACAATAACTTATATTGCAACAAAAAAAATACTAAGGACAAAATATGTCAAAAAATGTTAAGGACTAAATGTGTACAAAATAAGAAATATATTACCCTTTTAAGCCATATTTTTCGGTTTACTTGAAGTAGTCGGTCATAAGGAGTAAATGTGTACAGTTAAATAAGTTGAAGGGGTAAATATGGACGAAAAAAAACTCAATTACTAAATGTGCACACATTGAGATATATATTATCCTTTTAAGTCAATATCCATTTCTTTTATTTGAAAAGGCAAATTTCAAAAAGTTATCAATATTTTCAGCCTTTTATTGTAGGAGTGTTGTTTTTTTACCACAACACTCTTAAAATTGTGACCGTTTGACTACTAAAATTCTAATCGTGTTAATTGAATCTTTTAAACTTTCAATTTATCATCATTTAGCCATTAGGACATGATATATCAGGCTTTAGATTGTTACCTACGTGCCACACAGACAATTTTTGACCACCTTCATACATACGAAGATGGTAAGACATCTACATAGAATTTAGACAAAACTGCAAAAATGGTCTCTGTGGTATGCATTATTTTTGGGGTTTTAGTCTAAACCACAACTTTTTTGGCTTTATGGTCCTTTTTAGACTAGTTTTTATGTGAAAATAGTCCCTTCGAAAATTGAAATAACTATAATACCCTTGGGGTATTTATTTTCCATTTTTCTTTCATATTTTTTTTTAATTTAATATTTATTTATTTATTTTAACAATTAAAATATAATAGAGGACCCATCTTTTTCTATCTCTCTCTCTCTTTCTCTCTTTCTTTCTCTCCCCAACATTATTGCTCTTTCATCCACAGTCCGACATGACCACCCACCACCGCCCTTGAAACCAACTCCGACAACCGGCATACAACACCACCAATAACCACCGATGCTAAATCTAACGACACTAAAACATAATGAAACCTTAAACCATAAATTAAAACCAAACCAAACCATTTTTCTAAGAAATTGCATCAATTCTAAATAAAAGACTTGATTTTAGTCTTCGATTTCAACGTGTATCAAACCAATCAAACCAGGAAAAAAAACCAAAACCTTGTTTATAAGAAACTGCATCAATGTCATCAGCATAGCTTCGATTACAGGTCCAAAATCACAAATTGGCTTCAATTTATATTCACATATTTTCCCCTAAAATCCCCCAAATTTACCAAATTAAGATTACAATTTCACAGTTCATAAACCAATCTGGAAAAGGTAATTGACGTAAGTATTGAATAAATGAATGAATGATAAATGATTGAAGATACGTTCCCTATTGATGAAATAAAAGTCATAATAAAGTAATCTAGGTCTAATTCCTCGCCGCCGGTAACCTGCATCAATGTCGAAAGTCGTTACCGGAGTTTTGAGAATATCGGAGTTGTTGAGACCAAGATTAGTAATGGCGATGACGCTTTCCTGAGAGAGAGAGAGAAAGGGGGGACGAGAGGTGCGTGATCTGGGGTTTTTGAAACCAAGAAATCAAAACCTAAGAGGAAATCGACCAACCTTCTTCGTTGGGGTTGGGTGGGTTAAAGGGTTTCAGATCGTCAATGAGATGATGACACATGTTCTCAATCTTCATTACCTTCATCAGCTTCGCCGGAGACTGTGGGTTTGGTTGTCTTCTCCGGTGGAAGCAGGGAGGAAGTCTGATTTGGAACTTCTTCATCCCAAGAAGTGTGGGTGTTTTGCTGCGATGAGTGTATGTATGTGGTTTTATTTTTTTGGATCATATTTCATTCCAGAGAGAGAGAGAGAGAGAGATCCCCTTCTTGATTTGATTTAACATTTATATTTAAATAAAAAAAAATAGTTAAGTAAATGGAAAAAAACCAATTAAAAGGGCAAAGTCGTCTTTTCAAGTTTATCGGGGACCAGTTTTACAATGAAACTAGCCCAAAAAGACCACAAATCCAAAAAACCCGTGGTTTGGACCAAAACCTCCAAAAAAAATACATACCACAAAAACCATTTTTGCAATTTTGTCAAGAATTTAAAAACAAAAATATTTAAAATAAGTTTAATCTTTAGAGGACCGAAATTTATATATATATATATATATATATATATATATATATATATATATCTTACTATATTATTATACAAACCTTACTATTTCTAAAAATAGATTTTATATATATATATATATATATATATATATATATATATATATATATATATATATATATATCTTACTATATTATTATACAAACCTTACTATTTCTAAAAATAGATTAAGAAGTCCAAAATATTAAACGTAATGTACAATACCTTATGCATTATATTTCTTATCGATATCCTCGTCCATTCTTTCCCAATCTTATTTGAACTGGCCTTTAATTTTCATTTGAATATGAATTCCCACTTAAAACTCGGTCAAACACATGGGGATTACTAAAGCTATAAGTACAAGTTTCAAATGCATGATTAACTTGTGTTTCAAACTCGGTCAATAAAAAAATCGGGTGTAACACAGAATCTCCCTTGATGCTTGAGACCAAGTCATCAACTGAAACCCAAATCCCCCGATATTGATCACCTTTCCCTTTATCTCGGTTGGTTTTATTTTGATAAACAAGATTTTGATCTTGAATCTATCCAACTCTTCTTCTTTCTTGAATTTCTCCTTTCGTTTTTTCAAGCAAAACAAATCTTAGAGTATATTATCACACTTAACTATTCAATATTTATGCTATATTTGAAGATATCGGTGATAGAAAGCACCTAGGAAGACTGAGAAATGTAGGACGAGACTAGGCCAAGAGAAATCGAGAGGAGATGTAAACTTTAAGTGGTGAGTCCATGGATTTATTTATCCCTTCTTAATCTTGGGTTTTTATTTGTTTTTATTGTGTGTTGTTGCATTTCTAATTGTTTTAATTTTCATCTCTATGATCATTTTACGTAGATTTTGTGTTTTTTTATTCAACTGCCCTTTAGTATGATGATTGAATGATTCAGAAAAGATTCACAATGCCAACATCCCTTTATCTTAATTTTTCCATGTAAAAGTGAGTCTCTCTGATCCAAATCGACCTACCACTGTCATCCCTCACCCTCTCTCTTTCCCTCTCTCGAATTTTTTCCCTTCATCTTATGTATTATTTTCTGTTATTTCAGTATTTTTTACAGGTTTTGAATGTTTGTTTATGATGTTGAATTGAAGAATAACCCAACATCCAACAAAAATAATGATTTTTTTGTTTGTTTACGCTTCATGTGATATAAAATTATTTTTTACAGGTTTTGAATGTTTGTTTATGATGTTGAATTGAAGAATAACCCAACATCCAACAAGAATAATGATTTTTTTGTTTATTTACGCTTCATGTGATATAAAATTTAGCAGCAACCATGATTTTCGTTTTTTTCCTTATCTTAAAGGTATAGACAACCCCAAGTCACAGCAATCAGTATCTATGATTTCTTCACTTACTCCAAATTCTTCATCCCATCTTTAATTTCTTTATCTACAGGTTTGTTCCCTGTTTACAAGTCCGAAATCAGGGTAGATGTATCCGAGATTTTCAAAAATTGAGCAGACACATCCGAGATTTTTGAATTATTCCAAGTAGATTTTGTATCAAATTAAAGTTATTCTGTAAAAATTTGATAATTTTGCTATTTTTAACTATTTTGTTGTTTGATTTTTGAATCCCAGTTATGTTGGATTGCAGGGTTAGAAGCCCTAAAAATTCGCTCCCTCTTCTTCATTTTCAATTACCGGTAAGTATAACCTCATTTTTTAGGTTTTATTTAGATTTTTAAGCGACAATCCTTCGTTATGTTCTTCTTTATTAAAAAAATGTTTTGATTTTCAAGGGTTTATTTGCATAGAGAATTAGAATAGGAATATTCTTAACATATATATTGATGTTTGCTAATTGTCATAAACTCATAATGAAACCTTAGAGGCTCAACTTTTAATTTGGTATAAATATATTTTGTTCAGGTCGGAATGATGACTGCGGAAGAAAAAGATCTACAAATCCAAGTATATATTGATGTTTGTTGATTGTAATTAAGAATTTTTAGAGGCTGAACTTTTAATTTCATAAAAGCATTTAAAATTGCCCATTTTAGCATAATCATTGAGATAACATGCATAATATTTCGTTGGTACATTACTTTGACGTTAGGCCTTATGGTATACTCATAACGAGCATGTTCGTGGTCTATGTGGCCATGGACAAAAAATGTGAACACTATCCCATACTCTTAGTGGTGGCTAGTGGTGGAAAAATTCGTGGTCAAATGTGGTGGGGAGAACGGACAACAACATCTAATCAATTTTTTTTCTCTCTCCATGTCTTTCTATCTCTCTCTACATTTTAATTAATTAAAAAATATATATTCTTTAATTTAAAAATAAAAAAATAAGAAGCATATAGTGGTGGGTATCCCATAGGTTTAGTGGTTGAATGTGGTGATGAAGTGGCACCCACCACTATAGTGGTTAGTGGTGGATATAACAGATGACCTTATAAATTACTTTGAATTAAATGGAAAAGTGAATTACATCCCATTAAATTGAAAAGTAGGAACATTTTTTTGTCATTTTTTTTTGTTTATTTGCAATGTTTTTGACGTGATTATAAGTTCACAATTGCATTATTTCTATTTCATTCAATATTTATTTGCTTAATTATGTTTATAGGTAAAAGTTTAATTTTAAATACAATAAAACTAGAAATTAAGTTGTTGCTTACATTAATCCTTTAAGAAGAGATGTTGACACCTTTTTGAAAAGGAATGAGGAACCTTGCCTGATCTACTCATACATAGATATGTGTTTGTGCCTGATATCTTAAACACATATTTTGCTAACTATTTCAACTAAAGATGAAAGCCTGAATTACACTACGGGGAGGATGACTTCCCAGTATCTGGTTCAGAAAGATCTCTAAAAGAGGTTGAACTTGATTTTTAGATCAACTTGATAGACTTCTCTAATGTCAAATGCAAGAGCTACAAATTTTATTTTTATTCAGTAAATTGAAGGGGATCTGTTTTAGATAACTTTCCAAAGAATTACAATTTGCTAATAATGTTGGGATTCCTTATTTGTTTATGTTGCTACTGAGAGAAAGCAAATGGTTGAAGCTTTACTTTATAGGGAAAATGTTAAGAAATACAAGTTAAATGCAAGAATGTATTAAATTTGTTTCTATAAGTTTTAGTTTAACCCTTTAGACATATGACAAGTTAAATGGAAAAATGACAAGAAATGTGCTTTGTTTGGCGTTATGTGGTGTGGTTATTTTTATTGTGTGTTGTTGTATTTGTGTTAAGTGGTTGTCACTATGTATGTAAGTTACTAAGTGTGTTATTCATGCCCATATAAAGATGTAGATATTTGTTACTTAGAATCATAAGTGTAAGAAGTTTGATGTTGGTTTTATAGGCCATGGTGACCAACTTTCCCATTATAATATCGTCCTAAATGACCATGTTTGCCCATAATATAAAAAGTGGGCTATATTGATGGATTTGAACGGGATTCACATAACACCATATAGATATTAAAGGTATTGCCAATACTTCCCTTCAGCTCCTTTTTCCCTTGATGGAAAAGCCTGTAAATTTTAGGTATTTACATTTGTTTTTTTAATTATTTGAACAAAAAGTGGTTGTTGACTCCCTGGTTTATCATGGAAGGTGGAAGGGTTCAAATGCTGGAATATAAAAAGAATTAAAGCCAATTCTTTGTTTGGTTTTAAATTGCAGGCAGTTGGGAGGCGAGAAGAGTTTTCTTATTTCTTAGCACTAGCGGTAACGATAAACCACCGACCACCAAATGAGAAAAAAAAAAGGAGAAAAGAGCTATTTTTTGGATAATCGAAAATACTTATCGATGCGAGTTTCTGGTTGCTAGATCTATGGTCAAGGAAATAAAAGGGTCATTTTGGTAAATTAAGTACAATCTTTGTTTCTTTTTTAAGTTTCCAATTTAAACAGATGGGATTTACAATAAGATTTCCATGTTTCTTTAATTAAATTTGAATGTGTAGTTATTTTGGCAAATAAACTTGTAATCACTATGTATTGGTCAAACAAACTCTAGGTAATTATGTGCATTTTCTTTGCTATATCGTTATTCATTGAGAGACTTAAAAAAAAAGTAGTTATCTCATTTTTCTTTTGATTCTCTATAGTCTTAAAGTCTCAATAGAAATGTGTGGTGTGTTGTAACACTGTAAAATTTAAAATGATTTTTCACTTAATTTTTAATAAAACATTTCATTATAAAATCATCCAAAAGTCAGGTATCCAATGCTTCCACAAAATACATAACATAATCCATAACCCAAGATCTCAAAAACATGACATCTGTAAGTGTGTACTAATCAAGCTGGCGCCTTCCCGCGATCCTCGCTAGTACCTGAAACACATAACACATAACATTGTAAGCACGAATGCTTAGTGAGTTCCCCAAAATACCATGTACCGCACATACGCCTTTCCAGGCCATAGGATCTTCCGATCCAAGTGTCTCAGGGGATTTCCATCCCAGACTCTGTTGACCTTCCGGTCCATATCATCATACTCATATCACAACATATCACATTTAGCATACATCACATATACATGATACACATAAGACCTTCTGGTCACACATAATTACCCCGTCGGGTAAGGCATAGTGAGAAGACTCACCTCGCTGATGTCGGATAATCACTCGTGCCCGATCTCCCGACCTATCGTCCTCCTATACTATAAGTACAACTCTCATTAATACTTTCCTGACTTTGTTTGACTGACACTATCAAGTCAACACTAGTCAACCATGGTCAACGATCAACCTTTGACCCGACTTGTCGAGTGTCCTCGGGCAACTCGGCGAGTTCACCCGTGTCCACCTGTACCCCTCTAGTCCTGCTTAACACGTCGAGTCTTTCCCCTGCTCGACGAGTGACATCTGGCTTGAATCGCGGGGCCACCCCGACTCAACTTGTCGAGTCCAATTATGAACTTGGCGAGTTCCATCGTGTACTTACGACCTCTAGATCCCTTCTGACTCACCGAGTCATTCCCCAACCCAGTGAGTCACCAACTGTGTGATTTACAGGGAAACCTTAACCTACTCGTCGAGTCTGTTCTTGGACTCGGCGAGTCCATGTCATGCACAAACCCAAATGACCTCCTGAGGTCAGATCTGTTCCATTAGTCCATAGATCCGACCTTCCCAAGCATAATAATCACGTAAAGTTTATATCTTGATGCACATGCATCATCTACTTGATCCTATATGATGTTTTAGCCCCAAATATCATAACCCAAGGTCAATACCCCCATTGTTCTTCATAAAGCTTGATGAGTAATGCTCTCTGGACCTTTGTGGATCCAGATCTAAAGCCTCATCACAATAAGGGAATAATTGGACATCAAATCTAACCAATAAAAGGGTCCAAGAAACCCTAAATCCAAATGATCATCATAACAGCAGAAGGGAAGCCGAATTACTACCTCAAATATGATGCTCTGAGCTCCAAATCCACAGAATGGTAACCTCCTTTGCTTTCTCTTGGCTAGAACCTCCTTCTTCTTGCTAAACAACACCTCAAAGGTCAACAACGGCTCCCTCTCTCTCTCTCTCTCTCTCTCTCTCTCTCTCTCTCTCAAAACGCTCAAGCACTCTAGGGTTTCTCTCAAGGGGCTGATAGCCACAAATGACGACCCTAAGGGACTTTAAATAGGCCCCAAACCCGAAAGATTAGGGTTTCATTAAACAGTGCGGACTCGTCGAGTCCACCCATGAACTCGCCGAGTCCGGTCATGATCCGGATAAGAATTCGCGACCCTACTCGGCGAGTCTAAGCACCAACTCGCCGAGTCCCTCCACAAACTCCAAAATAAATTAATAAAATAATATACCTGGGGATCTGGATGTTATAGTGTCCTCACCAAGTGATAAATATACTAATTTTGATATTTCATTCCTGATTGATTTAACTTTAATTAAAGTAGATGCATAGGATGTAATCCATCTATTTTATTATTTTTTCAAATAATTATTTTGGAAAACAATTTAAACCCCATTTTAACATAAATGCACATATACACTCCTAAATTAAGAAAGAAAATGAGGATATCAAATACATATATTTTATCATTCTATGATTCTATAAGTACACACAAATGCATTAAACAATACATTATCCGTTGAAAAGAAAATGACTCAATAGAATTAAAACTAATGTTTAGTGATATGTGCTAATACATTGTGTCTTAAATTTAATATGACATGTTTCTGAAATAAACTAATCGTTGAGTTGAAATTAATCATTATCTGCCGAAAAGAAACTAATTACCAAAAGAAACCATTCGTCGCCCGTCACTTAGCGCGGGTAAACGGCTAGTATATATATATATATATATATATATATATATATATATATATATATAATGACGGGTTTGGAGGTGGTTTGATGCCATATATAACCTTCTTGATTGTCTTTACAATGTCCATTCCTTCAACAATCTATCTCAATACGACATGTTTGCCATCCAGACCCTACTATCCTCCCCACAAGCTTGTTTTATAAATTGCAAAGTTGTTTATCTTTACTGTTTTCCGGATTTTATTTGTATTTACCGACATGTTTATTTAAACTACTTTAGTATGGATTAACATTAAGGATAGTTTTGCACTACTTATATTTAGCATGCTTAGTTTTCACTCGATATTCATTCTTTAGCCAAACCTCGTCAAATATGTTCCAAAAATTAGCTTTCGGTGATGCCTGCTTTTTCTTTGGCTTTGGCAATGACATTTTATTTTCTTTTCCTTAGTGTTAACAAATGTTAGCAGTATATATGTATCTTGGATTGTATTTTTATATAGTAGTATTTTATTATGTGGCCCATGTATAGTTGGTAAAAAAAAATGGCATTTGGTCTAGTGGTAAGGAGTAAATCTCTCATATGAGAGGTTATAGGTTCAAGTCTTTTATGAGACATAGGTGGTATTTAAGAATATGTTAGCTGGCCAAGGGTCACATTTATGGATTATGTTGTATGTCACACTTTAGAAAAAATCAACCTCAACCTCTATCATTCTTAAGCATATCCAAAAGAACGCACAAAAAATTGCTTCTATCCTACTCAATACATCTTACTGTCCATCAAATATCTCACCATCAGGCCCAAAATAAAATCGTTTTATTTTACTGTCGATCATATCTCACGATCACACACAAGAAAATAACTTTCAATTCATAACCTTATTTTATCCATTATTTTCCAAAACCCCTACCAAAATAATGGTTATAGGAAGTTGGGTTCCCTCTTCATCCATGGAAAAAAAAAACTCAAAATCAAGTAAGTCCAAAATTTTGTATGCTTTTTATATTGTAATGGTAATTCTTCAGTGTAACTAATCTTGTAATCTTCATTTCGTTATTATTTTGGAACGGCGGATTTTTATTTAGAAAGTAACAAGGAGCTAGAAAAAGACTCATTATAACAAAATAGAAGCTAAAGGAGAGTTGTGTAATCAAGAACTCTAACATAGCTTAGCTTTATTACACCTATTGTAAATAAATAAATAAACAAACTCAATATCTATCCCATCATAAAAAATGAAGGATTTCCTAGGTAAAACCATTCCAAAAATAATAGAATTATTCCAAAGACACTAAAATATAGTCAGGACCACAACATCAAAAGATTTCTCTTGTCCTCCCCACAAAGTGACTATATGAAACGAAGAAGCTAGAGATTGTACATAATGATATATCATTGTTATTAATGTTATAAAATTGTAATCAAGATTCTTGAATGACATTGATGTTGTAATTTTGATTCTAAAATCTCATTGATTGATGATATATTTATTGAATGATGTCATTATTGTTGATTGGTGATGAATGGTACCATACCAGAGGGCTTCTAGCCCAACGGTATCTGGTGTTGCCCTCCGTCATTGAGGTTGAGGGTTTAAGTCCCGTCGTGGACATATAGGTGGATTTAAGGAGTAGTTTGGGAGTATGTTAGATTTGCCGTTTCAAAAAAAAAGATGAATAATACCATCATTATTAGATGTTGATATATTTTTTTGCAATCTTGAAATCTTGATGTTATTCTTGTTTAATGATGTTGAAATCATGATGTAGTTTATGTAATATGATATAAGTAATGTTTTTGTATTGTAGGATGATGATATATTTATTGAATCCATCACAACCATATTATTATTGATGATGATGATTCCAATTAGGAGTTAGTTGTATATATGTATTGTTTGTGTGACCCATGTATAGTTAGCCCACATTTATAGCCTTTATCATATTTGTAATATATATTTTGTGGAATGTTATTATTCAGTTGATGGGAAATCATTTGTCAACATGGTATCAGGCCATTAAACAGCTCTAGTCGTATTTTCTCCCCCTCTCGATCTCTTATTTTCTTTTTTGTTATGTCCTCTCCTTCCAATAGACATTCTTACATCATTTGTCTACTGTTCTTCACCAATTCTTCTCTAAAATGACCTTTCCTCTTGATAAGATGTATGGAATCACCAACATCAAGTCTTATATTCCTTTAATTCTTGATCTAGATAGGTCAAACTATAATGCATGACGCGAGTTTTTCAAGAACCACTATATTGCCTACAAGGTCTTTGGCTATATCGATGACACCAATCATAAACCAACCGATCAAGATTGGTGTACTGCATATTCAATTGTCAAACAATAGCTATTTGGAACTCTCTCTCAACCTCTCATTTAAACCATATGGATACCCGATGAGACAACTGCTCAACTATGGAAAGCCCTTGAAGAACTTTTTCGTGACAACAAGGAGGCCAATGCAATTGAACTCAAGAATCAACTCAGAAACATCGTTATAGATGATTCCACTGTTATGGAATACTACACATGCATCAAAACCATCTCTAATCTTCTAGCCAACATCGATTCCTGTAACGCCCACGTTTATTGTTAGGCATAGTTACGAATCTGTATGTATGTCGTTCGACGATTGAAATCTTCTATGAATAAATAACAGTAAATTATTCAAAATAAAATATTATTTAGGATAAATAATCTAAACAAAAGTCGTAGTAATTAGAAAAATGAACTCGTGAAGATAAAGAATGCCTAAATCCAAATTTGTGAGAAAAAGTTATGATTTTTCGAAGTTTCAGCGTAACAGTATACGACTTAGAAACAACAACTGAAATCAGTCGATTGTTAGGAAAAACAATCTAAATGAGAGTTGAAGATCTCGTCAATACCTATCTGCCGGTATAAAGATAGTCGAGAACGGATATCGTATGAAAAAGTTATGATTTTAATACGAAATTTAACAGTCTAAGCCTGTTAAAAATACAACTTTAAAAATAAATTGAGAATTATCAGATTGAGTCTAAACGAAAGTTATACTACTTGTAGATAGCTACGTGTGGATATAAAGAAAATTGAAAATGGGGCTCGTATGAAGAAGATATAAAGTTTAAAAAAAATAAAGTTTTCTTGCGTTGCCCGACAAGAGGCGCGGCGTGCCTCTAACACACCACCAGATTTCCGCCACGTGCCACCAACCAGAGCAAGCCACGTCACCCTTCTTCGACCATGGGCGCAACGTGCATCGATAAAAGGTGCGACACGCCTTCTTCCCCAGCTTATATAAAGATGCGTTTGGCAGCTCATTTCTCACAAACTTTCATCTAAAACTCTCTGGAACCTCTTCCACCCTTTAGCCCCTTTACTCCCTAATTATTGACCACTTTAGCGAGGCCCTACGACATCAATGAGCCAGGGAAAAAGAAGTTCCTCGGTCAGAGTTATGTACGCACAATGACCAGCTCTCACTAGTAAACTTTGTAACTTAGGCTGCATTTATTTTAATTTAAGTGTAATTTATATTTATAGTCATAATCGTTATTATGAACCTATAAATAAGATTTATCAGTAATTCCAAGTCATTATACTGATTGATTTACTTATGTGAGTGATGTCTATGCTGGATTTAGTGAGGTGTTTAAAGTAGGATTCCCAAACAGTATACCCTGTATACCAAATGGACCCTTTCACCGACATGCTTATATCTGGTTATTCTTTATTTGATAGATCTTGATGTAGACATTGGGATTATTGGGGAATCTATACTATCATTATAGTCACAAGAAATATGAAAATAGACTAAGACCTAGTGTTATATACTTCTAGGTCTTTTGAAATAGTGTTAAGTCAAAACGTTGTCCTAACCTCGAATCACCCACTTTTGTCAAGTGGGTGCGTAGTTACTTTCAAAAACATAATTTAATAAAAGTATTTATTAAATGCTAATTATATTAATTATACTCTGTGCTACTTGTATAACTATAATAGAACTGCTTATTAGGAACTGTGTTAGAATCGAATTTTCCCTTAGATACAATATGAGTTAGTTATGGACTTATGAAAGGTGCTTAGTTCCAAATAAGCTGAATATTGGATAGGTCTCATTCTGGGGTAGAGTGTGAGATCAGAGTGGAGTGTAGCAGTCCTCCTCTTTTTGGATGACCAAAACTGATGGGTCCAGATCAGACAACTGACAAGTATGTTTAGGTCATCGAACACAGTAGATGACAACATTGACTGTTCTAGGTGGTCTAGTGAATTATGTTGCTAGTGTAGACTTATAACCCACACACGTAGGTAGAATGGGATACCATGTCTATTAATTACTCTGAATATTGGTTGCCTTTATATGAATTACACCGGCCAAGGACTCCCCTAGCTGCGTAATCAAACAGTTGCTCAGACGATTCATTAGGTAAGGAGATTCTTCCAGATGATCGTCGATTTAGGATTTATGAGAATCAATTAGGTAGGGTAGGTGGTCTTAAATCAGATTATATACAACTATAATGTTTGTTTGTAGGAATGTTCTTATGATTTATTGTCAGTAAAATATTATGGGTTTGCAAACCCTATGCATCTCACCAGGTTTCCCAAAACCTGATCCATTCAATTTATATGCATCACAGGTAGAGGAAGTAAGGCTGTTGGAATCTAGTTAGGATGCCGAGTGAATAAGAGATGAACCTGTATTAGTATTCAATGACCTTTTTATTTTACGTTGTTACCCATGTTTGGATATTAATGGTGACATCCATGGTCTTTTAATAAAATGAAATAAGTTATGTTATCTTAAATTGTTTTAATTAAACCGGGATTTTTCGCAACACAACAACTTAAAGCATAAAGAAAATTTTTTAATTGGATATGAAAATAAGGGAATGTCACAGTTCCAAAGTTCCCAAACGCACCTTTTCACCTATGGTCTTAATGGTTTGTCATCAAAGTTTGATCACATCGCTACTACTATTCGCCACAAAACTCTGTTCCATACACTCCTTGAGATGCATTCTATGAATGTTGTAATATATATTTGCTTCACGAGCTTCAATATCCACCTCTTTGTGCTACCCTTGTGTATTGTGATAATGTGTCGTATTCTTGTCCACCAATCCAGTTCAGCATCAACACACAAAACACATAGAGATTAATATGCATTTTATGCGAGACAAAGTCCTTATGAGTTAGATTCGTGTTTTACATTTCCCATCCTCGTCTCAGTATGCTGACATCTTTACCAAAGGTCTCCCTTCGACATATCTAGTCTCAACATCCTCTCTAGACCTCATGTTCTGACTGCGGTGGGATGTTAGCCGTATATATGTATTGTGTATTGTATTTTTATGTTGTAGTATTTTATTGTGTGACCCATGTATAGTTAGCCCACATTCATAGCCCCTATCATATTTGTAATTTATATTTGGTGGAATGGTATTATTTAGTTGATGGGAAATCATTTGTTAACACAAATGTTCAGGCCTAGAGTAGAAAATGTTGTATCATTATCTAAGGCCCAAAGATCCGGGCTAGAAAAATAAGAGATAAAATGACTTTTTAATAGAATATTATTTAGGATAAATAATCTTAACCAAAGCTATATTATACGTGACAAGGATTCCGTACATATAAAGAAGTCTGAAATCTGACTTCATATGAAGAAGTTATGTTTCTTCAAAGTTTCGCGATTAATCTGTGTAAGGTCACACCTTATGTTCTGATGAGTCAAACACATGACACACTGATCTATCAACATCAACATCTACACATTAACAACGCTAGCGTATCAAGTTTACCAACGTTAGCACATAGTATAGTTATTATGTGTAATCTTTGTATATTAGTTAATGATATAGATAAGTATAGAATAGATCACGGATCCGTTATCTTTATGATGAGATCGGTTCTTAGTATAGATTAGATACAATCCTGTCAATCATAGGATATACATGTATAGATTAGTATATATACAAAATTAGGGCAAACCCTAATGTTGTGGTCGTGGTACTTGTGATTGTGGCTTTGTGTCATTCGTATTTGTGACAAACCCGTCTTCTTGGTGAAGACAAAACCTCTTTTCTTAGCGAAATGAACAACTTGGATAACTTCTGTATTATTTACTTTCTGTTGATTATTTTGCTTATTTTAGTTTTACGTTTCATATTAATACTTGAAGTGTATCCGATCATCACAAACCTTCAATTGGTATCAGAGCAGGTTTGTGATACACTCAAGTAATCATGTCGACCTCTTTCATTCCTAAGTCATTTTTATGTAACAAGATCGCTCCGTTTGACAAATACAACTTCTTTGATTGGAAATCGAAGGCCATGAAAGTTCTAGAGTTCATGGATTTTGATATGCTCGACGTCATCAACAAAGGTCCTATAGTTGTTATGCATCAATCATCCAATAATGGTGCATCTGGCAGTAAGCTGAAAGGGAAATTTGTTCCCTGTTATAACAAGGAAGAGAAAAGGATGTTGAATCCTAATGTAAAGGCTAGAATTGATATCAGAAACTCACTACCTTTTTCTGTCTATCGTTTAGTCCAAAATTGTTCAACTGCTCAAGAGATGATGATCACTCTATCATCTGCTTTTGAAAAGGAAAAATCTTCATACGATGAAGGTAAGTGTCTCATGGATCAGGTTGTTGAATCTCACACTGACACTTCATATGACATAGTTGAGATCCTTAATGCTGATTCTCCTCATACTGCTAGTGACCTCAAGTTAGAATGGGACGATGCATTAGTGTATCAGGTAAAAAATCATGTCAATCTTTCCTCTATTGATAATATCAAAAAAGATGACACGGTCGATCTCTTACGTTTCAAGTTATTGATCTCAAATAAAGAAAAATCTTCTCTCGGTCTTGAGCTAAAAATTCTTAAAGAAAAACTCCTTTCTATAGAAAAATATCTTTTTGTTTTAAAAAAAGAAAACACTTGTATCATGCTTACCAATAATTTTCTTCACACTAAAAAGCAAGAAGTTGTTGATCATGCTAATCGCACTCAACTTATTTTGAATTTCTAGGCATCCTCTCACTTTAATTTCACAATAATCATTAATGCTCAGATTCCAGATCAGTGCAAGAAAATTCTTGGAGGTGATATAGAAGGTGTTGTTTCTTTAACCAAAGTCGAAACTAAACAAACCTTTTATAAAGCTGACTGCTTAAAAGAAGACTTTAAAAGTAGATTTGTGAGTTCTTACTTTATAAATCAAACATTAATTAATACTCATTGCTCTACTAATTCTAATGACATTACTAAATGTGTTACTAAATTATCTGATCTTGATCCTTCTCTCCAACCTTCTCATCATGAGTATGTTCTTCCCTCCACTAAGACTTTGCTAAAGTCTCCTATATGTAATAGTGAAGTTTATTCTATAAACGAAATTCTTAGCATGTTTCCTCAGTGCTCAGTTAGCAATTCTGAACCTGAAGATCAATCAAAGCCTTTTACTCCTGATAACTCACGAGCTTTCCTAACCCGACCACTTAGTTTCTTTGTATCACAGGTATCGATACGAAGGTAATTGATGTTTGGAAATGATGAGAGATTCGAGGAAATGTAGGCCATTAGATGATGTAAGGCCACTAATGACTACGTTTTTGCTTGTGTTTCTTGCAATAGCTATGACATCCCAAACTTTTATAAATCAATGAAAAACATTTCCTCATAAATACTTTTACGAGACCAAATTACGTATTTACAAATAAACTCAATTTTAAAATAAACATAAATAAAGAGGTATTTTCTGACCATGAAATTGGGGATGTCACATATTAAGAAATGCGTTTAATAAGAAGATTATGAGAAAATATACCTTACCATAGAGATCCGATAACATACATTGCACTCTTTATCCAACTATAAAACATATAGTCGTTTAAATCTTTACAAGAACGGGACACCACCCAACTAAATATCATTTATTACAACGATCAACTTTTTTTTTTCCTGAAATAAGAAATCTAAATCAATATTTTAGATTGTAGATTTTTCAAATAATCTACTGTGACAACCCGAATTTTTCATTTGTTTAATTTCCAAATCCAAACACTCCAAATATTATTCAAAATATTTTAATACATTTTTGGCCGGATTTAAGTCAATTTGGTGTTTTATTTTTTATTTACGTGAAACGATTAAATAAAAATAAGTGTCGTCGTTAGTAAAGTGTACCCGGGCAAAACAACCCAACACTTTAACTAGGTGTTTACGGCCAAACATGGGGTGTTTGGACCGTAAACACCATCTCCCTCAAGACTCATGCATATAGCATGAGTTTACTCCTCTTGCCCTCATTCTTACACTCCCCACTCAAGAACACAAGGCTTTTCTCTCAACTATCATAAATTCATCCTTCCAAATCTGCCAAAATATAAGTTTTCTTCCCTAAATTCGTTCATAGAACACTAAATCTAGTGTTTCTACATCATTTTCATCCATGGATTTTGATTTTTACTTAGATCTTCAAGCATCTTCAAATCACCAAGAACACACTAGTGTTTTTGGGTCCTAAAACACCCTTGCAAGCTTCCTTTAAGTAAGTATACAATTCCTATCTAGTTATCTTCTTGTTGTGCTTGCAAATCCATGGAATAATCACCAAAATCCCCCAAGAACAAGGGTTTACGGTTTGGGAATCTCCCAAAACCGTAAACACCCTAAAAACGGGTTTTGATGCCCCAAACTCCTTCCAATGCTTGGCTATTGAACTAAGGATTTGCATGAATGATCTAAGAACCCCAAAACACGAAGTGGATGGAGTAACCATGAGTTTACTGCCGTAAACTCATGGGTTTACGGTAGTAAACTCCCCAAAGGTGGTCCAAGGACCGTAAACTCCAAAAAGGGTGCGTTTCAAGACCTAACCACATCCTAAGCCCTTGTATCGACCCTAGAACCTTTCTTTGTGAAGCATGAAGCTTTGAAACACACAAATATACCATTCCCATGAGTTTACGGCCGTAAACTCATGGGGGAAATGGTCCCTCAACCGTAAACACATATAGGGTGGTTATTTGAGGAGTAAACTCCATAGCGAGGCCATACACTCCTTAGATGCAACTCGTAGCACTCCTAGCACTTGAAGCAAAGTGTTTTCATGCATTAGAGTGTCTTTACTTACTTAATTAGTGATTAAATGTCTAATTAGATACAATTATGTATCACTACATGTTACATAGGATCCGCGTGTGTGTTCAAGTCCTCGTTTGACACCTAGCATCCTACCCGACAATCCCATCCACTCCACTCACTGCAGGTGAGTTCATACCCCTTAATTAACCTTTCAAATGTTTTTAAATGCTTTTATGGGGGGGGGGGGAATACAAGTTGAATCCAACAAATTATAGTATCAATCACATGAGATTTGTAACTTGCAATCAAAAAGGATTTCTATACTTTTAACCGCGTTGCCATCAAAACCGCCTTAAATGTTTATCAAACTCATTTTTTCGTGTTAAATTGTTATAAAAACTATTTACAAACTCTTTTTAAACTTATTTTGTTTCCAAACTATATCTACACCAATATATTTATATAAGTAAGACTTGAAGGACTTAGGACTGATAGCTCGCCTTATTTCCTGTTCTTGTTTGATTGTGGTCTTAGGGTATATTGTTATCTGTCCGACTGTCATTGAATTCTTAGTTATATATTGTATATATTTGTGTTGGATATGAACGTCTTCACTCAGTTCAATACCTTTTTGTATCAAAGACAGGCTACAACATGCTATTTAACTATAATATGTATAGTTAAAGTTTACCGCTCCTTACTACCATTACTATGATACTTACCATACATAGTACTATTATGAGTCTCTACATGTTAAGTACTATATAAGAAGAATACTATATACTATACAAGAGAACACTAAATACATGATACCTAGAAGTACACTATACACTAATACAAGAGAATATACTAAAACAGAATGTGACACACTATTCCTCTATATGGCACTTCACTGCGCCTTCGCCATGTAATCTTAGTCTCTTGGAGGGAGACCGGGAACCACGTGTATAGATCTATACAGGACAAACACTCCCACATCCCGACTGCTAGCTACAGTCCGAGCCGACTAGGCCCAGGGATGACAAAATGTTACCACACTACGTGTGACCTGGAGGGTCATTAGACATTCGATCGCCTATCCGCATGGTTACATATGAGTTCACATTCGGATCCCTAAATTAACAAATTAAGAAATAAAGGTAAAACAGACTCCCCGAGGTGTATTATATACTTATCACTACCTAGAGTCTGCAGTTTATTTTTCCATTCAGCCGGCAGTAACACTGCTGGAATAAAACATTATCTTCCCATTTACTTTACATGAATGAAGTCTAAAACTATATTTTTATAACTGAGAGTCTGATTGGGAAAACTTTTACACACTCAAAGGATCAAACCTACAAATAACCAAGTCTTGGCAGAAGACTACTTTTACTGGAAAATATAGGATTTTCTATAGATTCATACTATTTTCAAACTTGATAATAACTTTTATATTACACGATTGAAAACACTTTTATACAAGCAATGACACTAAATGCTTATGAACTCACCAGCTTTATGCTGATACTCGTTTTCAAAATAACTTGTATTCTCAGGTCATCAGTAGACAGGTACAGATGCAGCTTTTGAGAAGACGGAGCACATACAAGACTCCTCTTTATTTTGATTATACTTTTTGGTGTCTAACAAACTGTACAAAACACGCTTGTATTACAATTACTATATTAATGCAATGGATGTTGTTGCTTGGTTTTACTATTATGCATTGTTATGATACTGTACATGACGTCCTCAACCCCAGAACGTATTCCGCCGTTCTCGGTTTTGGGGTGTGATATCTACAATATATTTCCAAATGCCTACATATTTACTTTTAGGTCGTGTTTGATATGCGTCTGACAGAGTCGGGTCAAACATTTTTGGCTGACTCGGTCAGCTGAAGCTGTTTGGTAAACCTTCTTACTTGGAAATTGAAGTCTGGCCCGGTAAGATAGAAGGAATTGGCTGACTGAGAAAAGAAGATGTCGTATCCACTTGTGCCCTTGCCATAACCCTCCTCTTTCAGAGCCTCCATCTTGTTTCTTCTCCTCTTTCGACGCCTTTTGTTCTTCTCATCAAGTTGTATTCCACTTCTGCCTCTTCTCATTAGGTACATTGTTTTGCTTCCAATTTTTCTATTTTTTTGTTCATGCTTCTTCTTCGTAGCCACGATTCTGATTAATCTATCTGATTTTTATGTTTATGATTGGTGAATGTTCTGATTTTTCTGTACATGCTTCTTCTCCATATAAAAGTTCCGTTTTTTATGTTCATGTTTGGTGAATGTTCATGCTTCTTCTCCATATAAAATTGTGATTTTTCTAATTTTTCTCTTGATAAAGTTATAGCTTTACTGTTGAAGTTCAATTTTTATATATCTTTGCTGACAAGCGTTAAAATTTCATATACCTTTGTTGATAAAAGTTTTGATTTTGTATACCTTTGATGTTGAATCAAATGAGCATTTGAAGTTCAATTTTTGTATTGTAAATGCCCATAAACAAACGATTACAACTACTGCCCTTTCTGATTTGTATTTTTTTATGATTGATGTTAAGAGTTGGATATTTGTGTTTTAAATTAGTTGAATATTTATGTTTTACATTTTCTATGACAAATTTTATTTGGATTTTAAATGATTTATGTATAATTTACATTGTGTATGTTTTTATAATTATTCAGCAACTTCATCCATCACTATATAGAGCAACATGGTAAAATGATCATTTTTCATCAGTCAACACATTCTATCAGATGTACAATCAAATAACATGGTTTCTTACTTAGTCAGAATTTATTACACAAACAAATTTTTCTCAGTCAACAACTATCAAATGAGACATTAGTGTAACTTGATTCAAAACCCGCACGAGAACCATGAAATCGCAACAATAATGCTACCCGCGAACCGTGGATACTCCGATGGGATTTTCTTTGCTCTTCTGCTCTAATAAATAAAGATCTTTTTGTTACATGTCACATTCTCATTTATTTTGCCAAATGTCATTTTGTGGTTATTTTAAATTATTTTTTATTCCATATATCATTTTATGGTTTTTCCTATTTTATTAAATTTCAAATAGTATTTAATTGTAATAATTGGAATACATCTAATAGTAAATGAATATAAATTTCATTAATGCACTTACCTTTTAATTTCAAAATTCTTAAATTAAAGTCTCATTAGTTTGCTTTGTTTATTTATATAAATTATTTATTCAAATTTATAAAAGAAAAAAAATACTTTAATTTTAATAATTCTATATTTTTCTCATTTTACTTATAAATTCAAACTTTTCAAATATCTAGAGATTTATATTTAACTTTTTTTTAAAAAAATAATAAACTCATGTAATACATGGGTCTCACAACTAGTTTCTAATATTTATGAATTCATTCTTGCAACCTGACATCATTAGGCCTGAATTAGGTTCTTAAAGAGAGATACTATTTTCCAACCAAATATTCACATATAAACTACTTGTAGCTATTCGAAAATTTGAAGTATATGATGCTAAGAATATATTTTGGGATGGTAAATATCTATTTAAACTCAAACAAAGAATATAATTTAAAAGACTTTTAACATATATTTTGTGCAAAACAAAATGTAAACTTCCAGTCACTTAAAATAAAATTAACCATAAAGATAATATTTACATTAAACATTAAGAAAACAACTTTTGAGAAACGAACAAAAGGCCCTTTGATGCAGTTTTCCATTGACGAAAGTACCAAATGCATTAGCCATCACAAAAGACATCCCAACAACAATTAAATGCAATGCAAAAACGATAATTGCTACACATATTAAAGCCTTCAGAAACTTATCTAGAAAGCCCTGTTTTCCGATACATTTTTTAATTATTAATTGCTATACATTATTAGTAATAGAAATATCGAATCATATAATTTCTTTATTTTATGTATTTAAAAAAAATCTGCATCTTGCATTCACTTGTAATATAAAAAAATGATCATAGAAACCGCCTACTGTCAAAATTCAAACGTAACTTGCTTACTATGCTAGAGTCTAGACGTTCTTTATTATCCCATGATGAAGCACACAAGGATTCTTATAATAAGTAATTCCACACAAAGATAGCATTTTCAATTAAATATTACTCTCACTATAAACAAGCTTAATTTAATAAAATTATATAATATGCCTTGTGTTGGAGAGTTGTGTTAAAAATATAAGTTCATGTACATGCTGTTTTTCCTGTATTTAATACAATACCGGGTTAGGTTAAATAAAGATGTAGATCCGATTTGGTCCAAAATCGAAGTTGATTTGTAGGCTGGTATTGTGTTAGTAATTCAAGCTTAACTTCTTATTACCTAAAACAACTTTGTTTCACTAAGAAGTAAAACAAAAAATCCAAATACAAACGCCCAAAAATTTATTTTTGTTATAGTTAAAACTTAAAACCCAATGATGTTTCCGCTCGAGTTACCCGCATCGAAGTACACTTTTATTTCATAACTTAAACATTGTCTCTTGACAAATACCAGAGGAGATTCAATGTTATCTTAGGTGAATTTTTGCACGTTGTGTAAATTACATAGTTAAATTAGTGAAAATTATATTTTAAATAATTTAGAGGCATTTGGTTCATAGGCTAATATAAGATTTGTTAGAAATTGAAATTTGTTTCCAGTAAAGTTAGTTGTAAGCAGGGATGAGATTTGAAATTTTTTAATGGGGATAAAGTTAAGCTTATTTGATATAATTAATACTTCAATAAAATTTTAAATACAGCAAGTATTTCTGTATCATTTTTTCGACAATTACACTTTCTATGGTAGTTGGCTAATCCAAAACCAGTTTTCTAATGGAAAACTTATCAATGTTTATGGTTTAGGGTATATAAATAACACTGTAGATGCCTTGTTGACAAAGTCAAAACTAGAAGAACAAATCTTTATTCTTTACTGGTAAACTCCAATTCATCATTACAATCCTCTCTTCTATTTGGATTTATTAGCTTCTATTTTTATTCTCTTCGAGATTATTAACAAGGAATTGAGAAGTTCATGAGATATTTGCTCTTATTTCATGGTGAAATGAAAATATGCTCTTAGTGGTCATTCACATGCTCTCATCTTTCCCTCCTCACTTGATAAACTCCATTTGAGAAATAAAGATTGGGTTTTATCAATTTTTTCTGTTAGGGTGGTTTGGCTTTATATTCATCCAAAGGAACCTATTTTTGATTGGAATCATCTTGTATTGTTCTCTCAAAACAGTCATCGTCATGTGTTCATCATGTGGATAAACCTAAAAGACTCAAAACACATGATAAAAATCGTATTTAGGAGTACAATCAAAACCTCATTTGTAGTTTATGTCACCATTGCCTTGATTCTCTCAACGACATCTTTTTTAATGCATTTATAACCCTTTTTAGGTTTGGCATGAAAGACAATAAAATGTGTTTTCAAATTTCATTTAAGCAAGGGACTGAAAAAAAAATGGAAGAAAAGTAAAGCCTTTTTTCACTCAAAATGTATCCTTTAGAAATGAGATTTTTAGGAAGAAAAGTTCTCATCCATTTCATTTCCTTTCATTCCCCTCAAATTTAAACTCGAGAACGGATTCTAAAGGCTACTTGGACTTCGCTAATCAAAAAATCAATGGTTTTTCTAGTAAGTATTAATTGAGTCATTTAAACATATAATTATATATTAATTAATTATTACTAACAAACTAAACATGTATTAAAAAGCAAGGTGGATGGATGTTTCCATCAACGTTTTTCGTCTATTTATTTTGTATAATGATAATGATATTTTTTACTCTTCTACCTTGTAAAATATCAATTTTACTCTTTAAGTTTGAACTTTTCAAAATGTTACTTTTACCGTTCCGTTTTCTAAACTTTCGTATTTACTCTCGTAATATATATTAATCTGAATTTTCTACAACTATCATCTTCAACTTTGTAAAATATCATTGTGACACTTTCACTTTGAACTTTCTACAATTCGTTAACTTAAAAGAAACTAATTTATTATGTGTTTATTTTTATGTACGTATCAGTATAAATTTGAGGTAGTCAACGTTTCAACATAATCTTAAAACTTTTGTTTGTTAATTAAAAAAAAACTAACTTGTTTTTTTTATATATGTGTCGGTATAAATTCAAGTTTGTCTACGTTATATATATATATATATATATATATATATATATATATATATATATATATATTACGTTTTCGTGCTCATTTTTATGTATGTTTCCTACATATAAGTCATTTCACATATAATATGTTTTTTTTTATTATTTGAACTTTCGTTAACTAACTTAAAAAAAATATCTTACGCGTCGGTATGAATTTGAGTTTCTTTACGTTTCAAGGTAAATTTATATAATTTTTCATGTTTATTTTTATATACGTTTTCTACGTATGAATTGTGTCACATAATATGTTTTCATTCAACGGTATAAATAGAAGTTATTATATTACTATACTAAATTGAAGTGTCGATGCATTTCTTTTTGTACGGCTTTAGTCATTGCGTTTTGGTTGTTTTCATTTATAGTCCTTTTTTTTGACGGAGTATGTATGTGGTGAAATTTAGTTACACATGTGTAATTTTGTTTTTACTTTTTTGGTTTTTCTCTGATCTATAGGACTTCGTTTGTAAATTTGTTCTATGTTACTTTACATATAGTTATATTTTTGTTAATTAAATACTCTGTATATATATTATTTTGCGAAATACATTCTAACCGTTAATGTAAATTTTTATTTTTTGTTTTCTCTATTAGGTATATCATGACACTAGTATTTTTGATTTGTCAGAAATTTTTTTTGATGACTACTCTGAGTACATATATATTTTCAATTTGCAAAATGAATGTGTAATGGTTTAAATCTTCTCACTCTCTTTGTCTCATTTGGCTGCAACCATCATCATTAAATTCACCTTCTTAACTTCATTTTCAAAGTCAAATTTAAAAACAAACCAGAAAAAATCAAAGTCGTGGTGCAATACATTTTCACGAGTCGAGTGCGACCGGCGTTCATATTCATTCAACCATCCTATTCCTATTCATATATACCATCTCTCTCTCTCTCTCTCTCTCTCTCTCTCTCTCTCTCTCACACACACACACACACACAGAGACGCATATATATAGAGACAGAAACATGCATATATACACACATACATACAATCGTTTATGTCAACCACTCTCATAGTTGGATCCATAAAGACACAAAGCATTTGGATTCAACCACACCGCCTACATTCTGTTTCTATAAAAAATATATATAGAGACACAAACACATATTTATATCCGCATGCTCAAGAGCCTCAATCCATATCATTGATAAGGAGAAGAAGAAGAAGAGAAGAGAAAGTTGAATAATGGTTTTGAGATATCTAAAGCGTTTTGTTATTGTAATGATCATAGTATCGCTATTGGCTTCAATGTTAAGAACGGGTGAAACAAGGACACTGAAGGAAGATCATCATCGGTTTGACAGGTACGCAGGATTATTGAAGAGTAAACTCCCACGAGGGCCGGTGCCACCTTCTGGTCCATCTCTATGTCATAACTCTATTGATCTTTACAAGCAAACCGAGTTTGTATCTACTCAAGAATACCAAAGCTATTGTCCATAATCGCTTTTAGGGTTTGTACAACTTTTCTTTTTTTTTTTTTCTTTTACAAACTTTAATTATGTAGATTTTTTTCTTCGTTTTCAAGAACTCTTAACTTCTGAGTTTTTTCTCCTTAATCTCTTCGGCTACAAGTTGCTTCGAACACAAGTAATTGTAGTAAATTATAATCATAATTGAGATTATATATTCTTTAATTATCCTTTTTTTGTAAATATATATATCCAATTTTTTTGCTCTAATTTGTTTTTCTTTTATGTTCTTGAGCATGTTCATGTACGACTAACGACCAAAATCAAAGCTGGAGTGCGAAATTCATTTTTTAATTTTTTTTTTTAAGTTACGGTCGAAATTAATTTAGTGGGTAAGATGTATATATAAAAGTCCATTTAAAATTTGAATGTGGTTCGCATGGTTGCATAATTATATGATAAAGTAAACTAATTAAATGGATAAATAGTGGTGCTTTGTTGAATGAATATTTATAAAGTGATCTCTAGGTGTCGTTTTTTTTTTTTTGGCTTGACTTGGGAGTACATTATGATAACGCCATAACGGTGGGTGTTTCACAAAGTATGTTTGCGCAACTTTTAAAATGAAATAAAATATTTGGTAGTGTAAAAAGTAAAATATAAAAAACCATTTAAAGTGCATAGTTTGATACAAAATTGTGATCCTTTACTGAATAAAAATTGTGATCTTTTACTGAATAATAACATAATACCATGTTTTACATTGAGTAATATTATATAAATCAAAATTCTCTGTATCTTATCTTTAGAATACAAATTTGGCAAAATTCTACCCAAATGATTTTTTTTATCATTTCTTTTAATTATGAGATTTATTTATTTATTTATTTTTGGCAACATTGATGTAGGGGAGCAAAATTCTACGTAGTGTATTTAAGTTGAGGCCTGAGGGGATAACATTACTCTTACGTTAGGCAAAACATCAAGGTTTATTAATGACAGGATTGGTTTATGACTTTTTGGAAGAAAAAAAAAAACAGTTTTTAAAAAGTGTTTGGGTTACATTTTGTGGTATGAAAAGTTGAAAAACCAATAAATTAGTTTTAAAAAGTGTTTGGTTTAAGTTTTTAGGGTAAGTTTTTATAAAATACTTTTAAGAAAAGCCGAAAAGTTATGATTCTATAGCTTTTAGAAAACTCTATATTTTGCCTACGTAAAAAGCTCCAAAAACTGTTTCAAACGCTATTTTTAAATACCTAAACACTTTTTTTAGTTTATTTGTTTTTCGAAAAACTAATAAGCTAATAAGTCATTTTTAAAAGCAATCCTAAACATCCACTTAGGTCATGCTATAGAATTAGTACCTTACTCCCTCTCTATTAGCAAATTCATTTGTCTTGTTAAGATTTTAGACTTAATAAGTTCATACTAATAGAAGCTAGAAGATAGACTATTACCCATTTAAGAGAAAAGGAGCATCCATAGTTCCACACTATGTACATCCTCGATAGCCTTCCTTACGAAATTAATTGAAAAACTACCTTCGGGTTCCAACTGCCACCCCACCTTTCTCCTTTGTTAGGGATTAAAAGCATACTAGCCTAGTCAAAGCTTGGACATTTAACCTTAATAAGTCATCAAGGTCCATGTGTCTATCCCTCGATCTATCGTCTATCAAACAATCCTTTTGAACTTCCAACTTGATCAGTCTTGGAAAGTGGATTCCAATGGAATATTGTTGCATCACATCTCATTGCATATATATTTGATATAAATCTATAATTATGTCATATATTTTTTTTGTTGGATTTATTGAAGTTGTCCAATATCATGGAATAATAGTAGAAAACATTTATATATGTATATAATATAATTATATATTATATAAAAAATGTCGTTTTAAATCATGTCTTGAAAAATGTTGTGTCTTATAATTGTCGTAAAACTTGAGGATTGATATTGCCCTATACCGCATCTCAAATTATTTAGAACCTTGAAGGGTATACATGATCCTGAAAGGTGTACCCATACATACTCATAGATTAAATATAGCATAATAATATATGAAACGTTGTCAAATTTTCTTAAGCTCATGGCTCAAATTATAACTAGTAAAGGGGATAGACATATGTAGATTAGTACAAACGGGGGTATCACCATATTTAGGATTCAAAGAGATACCGTATTGGTCGAGCTTTTTTCGATTGTTCCTCTTGATCCATTGAATAGAAAATTTTGTGGCATATCATATAATAGCTAGCAAAACATTACGTAGGAGAATTTAAAATCGGGTTTTATAACCAATGAACCAATCAACCCAATTAATTAAAGCTTTCCTATTCCCGACTAACAACCCAATCAAACAAATTATCAACAATGACATCTATAATCGGTTTAGATCTAGACTCCACATTAGTAAACACCAGGGACTTTGATGACTCCATATTACCCAACATGCAACCATGCAAAGTTTTAACTAAATAGTGAAGTTCTTTTGTTAGTTTTAACTGAATAAAATTCAGTTAGTTGTTAAAGAAAAAAGATATTAAATTTGTTGCCGTTTGACTTCCATTGATATGTATTTGAGTATAATATATTTAAAATTATCTTTCTTTAGTGATTGATGATTTTAGTGTGCTGAATCATTTTAATGTAATGAAATTTGTAATTTTGTTAAGCTAATATTCCTCATAGCAACCTGTTTATTGAGGCGCCGATTTAAACAAAAAAAAATATTCATTCGTATATGGTTACCAACATCTCAAACGATTTCGACAACTAATTTGACTAAAATAAACATATTATACGACCGGTTCAAAATATTTATTAAGTTGAAAAACATTGGTCGATTAAAAATGGTCAATGCAGAAAAGTGGTAAGTTGTTAAATAAATAAATATTTTACAATTTGCATTTTTAGTGAGAATATCACCAAACACATGTCTTGAAAACAATGTTACATACAAAGACTATGTCTTTGATATTTGAAATTGCATTTTATATTTGTTGATAACTTGATATATGTGAGCTTATGACAACCTCTCTCAAAAATAATTTAATAATATGATAGTTGACTCATTTTTTAAGAAATACAATCGACTTATAATATTTTTTATCTTTGTAATTTAGAATTTCAAGGTAGGAAATCTGTACACCTCCTTTGTATATGTGTGTATGTAAGTAGGTATGAATGTATAAATGAGAAGACCAGATACAGTTATCGAAATTTGTAGTAGGAGTAGGGTAATTTATAACAAAAGGTGAAACCTGAAGGTCCAGATTGCAAATTAGAACTTGTGTAGAACACCTACCTCCAACTTTTGTTTCGATCCGACTTTCCGAGTCCCAATTCATATCACTCTTACCGACTTCCAACTCCAGTCAAACCAGCTAATCATAACTACCGGTTTCGATTTCCGACAACTAAATGTCTTCGTTAACCGTCAAAATGATGGCCGGATCTCTCCCTCCGGTGACGGAATCAGTCGGATCTAATGCCAAAGGGCCGGCTGCTGCTTTTGTCAAACCACCTACTCTATCTCTTCAGGTTTTTCTGCTTCATAAACCCTAAGCCTTGTGATCTGATTATATCTGAATATTCTATACATTGATTGATATACGTTGTAACACACAACTCTACAAACACTTAACAGTTTAAAGGAATTAACTCTGTTTTCATATTGCTATGTTGATCTCGATGGTCTATTTTGCAAAACGGTAGTTGATACTTGATACTTGAGGCATTGTAGCCAATTTCAGTTTCATTTCTATGTCAAACGGATTAACTTCAAAAATCATGTCAACGTTTAGTTAGATTTAGCTTTTGAAACATTTGAAAATTATACGAATATTGCAATTCCTTTTTACAGACTCTACTTCTATTTTTATAAATTCATTCCCAAATGATGCAGAAGGTTAGGGTTAAAAAATTGGAAAAGTTACAAGTGTCTACGAAGGTGTCACGAAGAGATTTGGCATTGTTTTTAACTGCTGGATCTCTGAGCGCTGTGACTCTATCATCATCACCTCAGCCAGCTGAAGCACGAATGAGTAAAACTGAGATGAAGAAGATGATATTGGAAAAATTCAAGAAACTCAGGGAGAAAATTGGGTTATCAAAGCCAGAAACCGAAGAAAATGAAAAAGTTCCCGACCCAACTCCGCCAACAGCAAAGAAAGAAGCTCCGGCATCACCAATTCCGTCTGAAAAAGTAATTCCGATTCCACCACTTCCAAATCTACAGAATGATAAGAAAACGGTGGTGGAAGCCACTATACTCCCATGATCATTGTTTCCGAAAACAAAAAGCTCAGGTTAGGCCATGTATTATTTTTCTTACTGAACCAGAGGTGGTTATAATTTGTACTTTTGAAACCATAAATTATGAGTTTTTCTTGTGACACCAACATAATAATATTATCGCTATCGTTGTCACTTTTGTTACTCGATATCTGAGTCAACTCGGATGACTAATGTTTAAGTCAATAGCACTACACGGATCCATTGCTTATATTGTTCAAACTCATGATTTTTTATTCATTATTTTAAGTTATCGTGGCTAAATAAATGATTTTGTGTGCTGAATTTTGTCAAAAACGAATGGGCCGGCCCATTTATCACTTTCTTTTTCAACATAATTGTTTCTAAATTTATGATCCAATGAATTTTGATATTTGTTTGTATTAGAAACAATAGATAGCAAGATTTAAGAGCTAGTTGTTTTAAAGTAAATTAGTAATTTTTCAATATTTATCTAAGTGTATTTTAGTAATCATTATAAAATTAATGAAACGGTTAAAGATTTTGATTAGATCGTTTAACATTTCAAAATTGGCATTTGACAAGGAACTGTAAGTGACTTTTTTTAATGATTGTAACACTTCAACAGAAATAGCAACCTACTTTGCTTAATTCAATTCCAACATTTTAACTAATAGATTCAAAACTCAGTTTAATCATGTGATAACGTTTCTATAACATCATTAACCTAATTAAGTAATAAATTAAAGTAATCATCCTAACTTTTGACTTTAAGCTTACAGAACTACAAAGTAACTTTTAGATTTGGTTTTCAATCCAACTTTTATTAAATTCCTTATTGTAGTTTTATGATGCTTATTAATATATTTTACTTGGAATATTTAAACTAATATCACCATTTGATTTGACATTTAACAAACTGGTTATTATTTTGGTTAATCACAAAAATGACTTTGAGTTTCGCAACTAATCGCGAGATACAAATTGCATAATTGCTCAACACACACACACAAAAAAAAAAAAAAAACCCTCAAATATTTAAGCAATTTCCAATTTTCTTTTTCAAATTGTAAGGGTTGTTTTATATTTGGAAGTAATTTCGATTTATTTTTAGAATCTCGCAACTGATCACTAAAAAGTAGATGGTTACTTTTGTGGTGGATGAAAAATACGATAAATTTGTGTAATATGACAAAATAGAATGATTATTTATGTGAAATTCCTTTTTTGTTTTCTGTTACCTTTTTCCTTCCCGTTAATTTTCTTGTCCATTGGGGTGATAAAATCATAGGAATTAGTTTGTCTCGACTTGGGTAATTACTTGTTCGATTTGAATTCTTATACTCGATAAGCAACTCCATCGCAGCGAATCTTGAATAGAAGTAATAATATGGTATTAAAAAGATAAAAAAAAACATATCTTATAAAGACCTATGTCTTGTCATTTGAAAATATAGCATAAATGAACAAATTAATCCTATGAATTTAGATAATATAAACGTTATTATTTAAGTCTTAAAGATAACATTATAAAAGGTTTGGAAAGGATTGATGGTTTACACTTTACACATGTCCATTTGATGTGGTTGAAATGTGTTATAATTTCTAACGAATAAGATGGTGACAATTAATCTCGAATTTTTTTTAGCTCGTTCCATGGTTGTCGCATATCACTTCTATCATTTTCCTATTGCACCATAATCTATTAGCGAAACATCCAAAGCATGATGGATACATTTGTGATAAATTGTTTATTGTTATTCTAATATCTCAGCTTATATGATTAAAAAAATCAACATATGAAATAGAATATATTTAATTCAAAGGAAAATATACAACATTTATTGAAAGCCGTTTAATTCAAATATTTGTTGCTGCTGGTTTTAATATCATCCGTCATGAAATCATCACGGGTGTCAATAGAGATTTATACTATGATCTAATACAACTTAGGTGATTCATAAAATATATTTGTATATAAAACGAATTTGATTTTGGAAACCGTAAAATATGGGAACCAAGGGGGCTACACAGAGTCCATAGCGTTGGACAACTCAAGTTGTCTTGACAACCAAGGCGTCTAGCAGCGCAAGCTACCCTAGCGAAGCTGGCACCCGAAACTGTCTTGACAACCAAGTTTCATGTGGTAGCTTCGATTCGAGTTGTCTGAATATTTTTTCTATGATCATTTTTTCAGACCTCTAAACCGCAAATTTGGTTGATCTTATCAATATTTTGGATGGATGGGTATATATGATCATAGTTTGTTAGTTTTCATTCTCTCTTACGACATCTTAAAATCAATATACTCCCCTAATCCCCTAAAACATGAAGTGTCCCTACATATTATCCTAAATTGAATTTCTTGTTAACTCGTATACGGAAGAGAAATATCAATAAGAAAAGTGAACCGACACAATTCTTGAAAAATCAAGATTCTTCATTATTAAAACCCTTTTTGCGCCCCTATTTCTAACTTTTATAGCATCATAAATACTTGTATTTAAGATGGAGATTTGTTTCATTGATGTCGCTTGAGGACAATTTCAAGCATTTTTTTAAGACGTTTTTTGGATTTTTCAAAGAAGAAATCTGATTAGTGTGTGGGTAGGAGATAGATGGTGATGGTGGTGTACCATGGAAGTTGACGGTGGTTTGGTGGGTGGATGTACAGTGGCTATGGACTGTGGACGAAGGTAAATGATGGTTGTGGAGTGTGAAAGGTGGTGATTCTTTACCACCAGGAACATATTAAAGATTTATTAAATCTTAAACAAAATTAACTAGTTTATAGGTTAACTCCTACGTTGACTTATTTTGTTTTATAATACCCAGCATTTTTTTAACACAATATATATTATTTTGATTTGTTCAGTTTAAACCTATTTGTTATCCGGGGAAAATTACTTACGAGCCCAACGAAGTTTTCAAACCGTTTAAAAAACCCCAATCATTTTTTGTCTGTTCAAAAAAACCCAACAAACTTAACATTTTGTCTAAAAAGTCAAGTAAGTTACACTTTCCTGAAAGTCAAATAAGAGAAACAGATGACGTGACTTATTACCATATCGGAAAAATGACTTGTTAGACCAACGAAGTTTCCAAAACGTTTAAAAAACTCCAATCATATTTTGACTATTCAAAAAAAACCTAAAGAACTTAAACAAAACAAAATTAGGATTTTTTGAACGGTTTGGAACTTTGTTGGACTTTTTAGAAAAAATGTTAAGTTTGTTGGGTTTTTTTTTAACAGACAAAACATGATTGCGTTTTTTTGAATGGTTTGGAAACTTCGTTGGGCTTTTAAGTCATTTTCCCTTTGTTATTCTATATTATTATTTGATGATTTGATGTGGACTTTATGTTTAATAGGATGATTATGATGCCTTAATGCTTTAATTATAAGTTTATGACGATTATGCTAAGTGGTTATGATGTTTTACATTCGTAGATGGTAAATACATGTTTTATGAAATTTCATGTTAAATGATGTTAGCCGAGTTAATCGTGTACATATTGTATCCCATGCATGAGATTTGTAGGTAAGATGACTTTGTGTGGTCCACATAATTTACAATGTTTTCGATGATCATTCCCCATGCACATTGTGTATTCTTGCGGTTGTTTCATCCCTAAGCGCGAAATAAATCATGGTACTCACTAACTCACATATATGGTTGCATCATCCATGGTATCCACAAACACAAATTGGATCATATTGTTGCCATTCATCTACTTCATCACTCACGTACCATTGGCTTGCTTCTTTTCTAGGTGAAGTTGTGCACACCGACACCTAGGATGGGCTTAAAAAGAGGGATAATTTGTTATCTGTTGATTCAAGAGGTGTCAATCTTTTGTGAAGTGGGGCCAATTACTTATATAATATCAATACATGCAAAAATAAAAATTATACATATTTAATAGGTGTAGCCACTCCAAGTGGTGCCATACACCCCACTACCAAAGGGTAGCTCCGCCACTGCATATCTGAACAATATATAGTTGTCCCCATGAATTTCATGCATGTGATGCAACACGTACATAGTTAACTTAATATCTTTGACATCATTTAGCATGTAATTTTGTGAAATAGAACTTTCGTGTCTAAGCATACAAAGCACCATACTCATTATATTCACCATAAACTCGTCATCAAATGATCATAGTCATCATAATAACCATAAACACATCATATCAAACATTGTATAACAATAATAATGTTTAAACCGAAAAAAAATTTCAAATTGTTAGGTATTTTGTAAAATAAAATATTAGGTCTTTTGTGAAAAAATGTGTAACACCTGGGTCTTGGAGGTACTCATTTACAGGTTTTTTAGCCTTTGGGATGAGGGTCACGACGTGAGACATGGTGGTCACATCGTGATTGACCATTGACCATCAACAGGGGCCTGCGGCAAAGCGGTTCAAGCCCGCTGATTCGAGATCTGGAGGACAGAGGGAAAACTCTTTTTATAAAACATTTGTTTTGAAAAAAATTCTACCAAACCCTCAGTTTGAGTTCAGGCACACCCGAGAGTATGTTTGAATCCCTCAAACTAAGGCTCTGATACCAACTTGTAACGTTCCAAAAATCAAGATTAAAAATTTCAATTTTTAAACTAATGAAACCATCATCCAAACAACATCATAGAAATCATGGTGAATCAAAGTGTATAAATATCATCCAAGTACATCAGTGTAATATAAAAATGTGAAATGATGTGGTGTGTGCACTGCAATCTTCTCGGGATCTTCCCCTTCGAACCAGAAGTACCTGAAACATAAACTGAAAACTATAAGCACAAAGCTTAGTAAGTTTCCCAAAATACCACATACAATACATATCAAACATATAATGGTCCCCGCCTGTCATCGGGCCCCGTCCGGCATTGAGCCCTGCTTAGTAAACTGATTTATTAGTCATTAGACCCCGCCTGGCATCAGGCCCTACCCGTTATACATATAAACAAATAAACATATAATCAAATAAAACATGTAATAATCATAAAGACAAATTACATACAGGTTAGTCATCGGGCCCCGCTTGGTAAACATATAAACACATAACACATGCAAGAGTCACACAGACAACTAGCATCCTAACATATCAAACCATGGGCCGACATTGGTGCCTTCGACCCGCTAAACACAGTGAGAAAACTCACCTTAAGCTACATAATCACTCGGATAAAATCTCAGTCTGCTTGTCTAGAATATCCCCCGCTAACATCATGAAATAAATATCCAATTAAGAATTGGATCTCGACCCATAATCAAGAATCTAAGTCACTTGACCAATATCCAGGGTAAAATACCATTTTACCCTTTCCCTTACTTGGCCCAAAATCAAGGCCCAACCCATTACTTAAAAGGCCCAAATTCCTAAATGACATCCTAAGGCCCAATTTCCAAATTGGGCCCAAAATCACCATGGACACAATACCAAGAAAACCTATAGCCTAATCGTGGACCAAATTCAGAATTCCAAGGTCCCAATAAGGCCCAAACCCTAAAAGCCCAAGATATGGCCTAAAACCGAAAAAGTCAGTATGTTGAGTACACGGGGGATACTCAGCACGTACGCTAAGCGTACTCCTTTCGGGGCTAGTACGCGCAGCATACCAACTGGGTATGCCCAACCCAACCCATTAAGCTCTTAAATGGTTAAGCCAACATGTTAAACTCTCAAATCTGTCTCTAAATGGCAACTTAATACGTAAAATTGGCAACTTTAGACCCATTCATGGATTAATGGGGCCCAATACTCAAAAAAAGCTATATAAGAACCTTAACACTTGCATGGACCAATATATTACATAAAGATTTCATTTTTATGGACAAGGGACCTCAATGGAGCTAAGATCTAACATCCATGGCTTCTGGAGTAGAACAAAGGGTCAAATTTAACTTAAAAGACCTAAAAATGCATAAATAACACCATAAAATGGATCTAACATAAAGGACCATCAAGATGAGAGCTTTTTACCTCAAAAGGCTTGCTAAGGTGAAGATAACTCTAGATCTACAAGCTCAAGCTACTCCCAATCAACCTCCAAGTGTTCCTCCTCTTCTTCGTCACCACAAAATACGAACATACTCACTTTCAAGCTCAAATCTCACCAAATACACTTAGGGTTTGTTATTAGGGCATAAGGTGATGAAGGCTATTCAATAGAGTGTCCAAGACTGAGATATTTTGTTTAAATAGGGTGCAAACCCTAAAAATTAGGGTTTGACCCTGCACTACGTATGTCAGGCGTACTCCATGTACGCCCCGCATATGTGGATGAAACTCACAATTTGGAACAAGCTATTATGCTAAGCGTACTAAGAGTACGCCCCGCGTACTAGCTAGAGACTAGAATGTAATGATTTTTTTCAATAAGGGGCTAAAGGAAACATACAAAAATTTGGAGTGTTAAACTCTAACGGCGTCGGTTAACATCGTAACCTTCCTCGGCAGTGAGTCACAATCCTCCTCCAATTGATGTATGTGATCCTCGTGGCGTGCCACACGCGGAACTAACACTGAAATCGCTCGATTTTTGGGATCCTCAGGGTTAGGGTCGCATCTTATAGCCTGGGATGACTCTCCGATCTCGTAGTGGCCAATGTTGTTCTCCCGGATCCACTCGTCTACTTGGGGCATCCATTTATGGGTAGGCCGGGGTTTCTTGGATGGATTTGGGAATGATAGGGGTGAGGTTGCACTCTTTCGGGATGAAATAGGAATGGATTTTTTGGGGGTGTAGATCACTCAGGGTCCTCAGGCGTATACACTGGAAGGCTAGTCTGAGGATGGAGACTCCGATGATGGCTCTGACTCAAGAGTGTCCTCCTCCTAAGTCTCAGGATGTCCATCACTGTGGGATGACAAGACGGGATATGGTGAGCTATCACCCGGATCTCCTCCTGTCTGATCGTCGTGCAGATCCTCTTCTAGTGCCTCCTCGTCCTCATAGGGCCCCACGTCCTCAATAAACTCCATATCAGTGGGGTTAGGTGGCCTTGGCATTCACAAATCGTACACTGCCTCCTCTGTTACTCGGGAGTGCGTGACCACCTTATCTCCCTCTAGGTAAGGATGAGAAAACTAATCCCAGATATCCTCCATGGATAGCTCCTAATGATGATGCCTACTCTGACCGCCCTGCATAAGACATCCAAAAGGGTTAGATTATTATGATAGATAAGAGTAAAATTGTAATACGTATAATTATATAATTATAAGTATATAGTAGATAATATTTTATTTACTATGATTTTCTCGTAAGGGTCTGTCGGGTAAGCATTGCCTAGATTATTATCCTTGAGCTATAAATGGATCTCTCTAAGTAGTAAGTCGGAATCGATCCTAAGAACTCTACGACATAAATCCTTAACTTCTCTCGGCGTATCACTATATATGGATCTAGTCCTCGGGGGAGTCGATTAGTGCTACTGATCCGAATATCTTCTAGTCGTAGACTTCGTCCTAATTTCTTAACTAGGCGCACTAGCTATTGATCCATAAATCCTTAAGCGTTTAGATTGTCAACTACGACATCTAGGTTTGAACGTGCATCAGTCAAACCATAATAAAACTTAGATTCACATTCAAAGTCTAGTTGTGGGTCGGTTGCAGTACTAGCTAAACGTAGGATTCATTTTTGACCTAAAATCTTAAGTTGTGATTTGAATGGATAATCTTTTTAACATGAGGGTGTATTTATAAGAGTTTACACAACTCTTTATCTGATTAATGTTTGGTTGGGTATTTTATTTAATCCTATCTTTGTCTACTTTTAAACTACAAGTATCGACCAGTTAGGAAAAGTCAAAGGGCAAGACTAATTTGGCATATAACTGTTCTGAAATCCAAAAACCCTATCGACAATTTTTCACAGTCTAGACACCTCACCAAGAGTAATGTATCCGTACAATGATTATTAATAATACTTTTATTAGGTTTGAATAATTCAGAGTTTTTATGCCCTTGGCTATATTCTTATTTCCTTAGGAATTACTAGTTTGCTATAACCTGGGGCTCTGATAACAATCTGTCACACCCTACCCAACCATTGGCAAAAACACCAGGCAGTGCGACGTAGGGATAATTGGATCTCGGCAATAGGTACAATCAAACACAAACGTATATTTTAAATATTTATTTATTATTGATTTTTGAAGGATTACATTGTTTTTGAGACAGACACAAACTCCTAAAAATATGATGGGTTTTGTACAAACAATCCTATGTGTGCACGCAACCCTAGAATTGGATCTATGTTTTCACTATTTGATACACAACATTATGAACACTTGAAGAACCCTAAAAGGGTTCTAGGAATTTCGAAATCCACAAGGAAATATGAAATACATACCTCTTGTTGTTATATTGTAATAACAACTTAGATCTTGAATCTTCTTGTCTTTGAAAGCAAGTACCACAAGTGTAGTACCTCCAATGGCTCACAAACACCAAGAGCAAATGGAGAGGTAATAGAGAGAGGGAAGAGGTGTGAAATTCGTCCCTAGGAACCCTAGACAAGGCATGGACGAATTTCATTAGTCAGGGGGTCTTTATATAGGTGTAGGGATTAGGGTTTCGGTCCTTATCCTTATCTAGTTGCTTGCCCACTAAGTAACAATAAGATAAGCCCTGAAAACCCTTATCCTTTATCCTTTGGACGATTTCAAGGATCCTTATCTCCTTGAATTCCTTCAACCCATATTTAGGATAACCATTACCATATTTTGTAACTATCACATAATTATAATTCAGCCCCTCTAGTTTAATTAATTACACTTGATCACAAAATTAATTCTTAATTAATTATTGACTGATATTAATTAAACAAATATGAATTCTCCTTTAATATATTATTCTTATAACATATTAATAAATCATAATAACCTCTTTCTCTATTATTTCTCCAGTCAAGTTGCTTTGGTGAAGGCAACCCAAAAGGACCATGCACAATCGGGTCAAGTACTTGACAAATATGGTTACGGGCTTAGACACTAATCCAACAGTCTCCCAATTGGATAAGTCTAGTAATTATAATAGTAAGTACTACCCGATTAGCAATCGTATAGACGTGATACATGGATTGAAATCATTCTCTCAGTCTATGTGTTGTTTCCCGATTTCTGATTTACGACGACTGACTAATTAAACAAATCAAATTAGCCCTAGCCCGACCGAGCATTTATGTTTGTCATCACTAAATCATCAAGGGGCCCACAGATATCGCTTTTATCCCAATTTGGGTAAAAGAAACGGATAAACTTCGACTCAATGCTTGCTTGCACTCACTCAGCAAATCACACACAACAATAACCAATTCGCAAGATACAACTCACACATCTCGGTTTCAAAAATACAAGATATTATCGTCTCACCAATTGCTCGTGATAAAATCCATGAAGCGATCCAAGTGAGCGTGGGTTTAATCCAATGCTCAAAATCATATTCATAAGCACTCATGAACGTTGCAGACCACCTTTTCTATGTCTAATACACTTTAGACAATCTACAAACCAATTCATGATAGTCTTCATTCATACCTACTTCCAACATATGAACGACTGCGGACGGTTTGAATAATTCGATTATTCTTAATAAACTCAATTATTCTGAAAGTCAAAACATGCAAAGAGAAACACAATGATAATACTTAATCTTATATGACCCCAAACTTGTGAGTATAAATAAAACACATTTATTTAATCGCCATATTGATTACTCATTATCCATTGATTAATGTTTCAGATAATCAACTTTATAACTCGAATCATAACCACAATTGTCCCATGCTCCAAGCATGCACACTTTGGTTTCCTATGGTCCATACTTTGTGAAATAGATCAATTGAAAAACTTTTCAAATGAAACTCATTTCACAATCCCCAATCCTTATAATTAGTGTAAGAATACCAGATTCTTGCCACCTTTTAGAATATGTCAAATTCTAATATTTTATGCAATGATCCTCTTGTGAAGTCATGGCACAAAAATCACAAGGACTCGGCCAACGAAATCACAAGGTACTCTATCAAAAATTGTTACAGAACAATTCTATAGATGTGATGTCTCTCACTCAAAGTACATTCCTTTGAACATCCTTTTGCATAAAATTTTCTAATCTAGACATAAATTCTTAATTTCCAACTCCCAATTATGGAAACATTTCCATATTTACCATATGACAACTCATTCTTAATAGAATCTTGTCTATTCATAATAATGTCGATATGGTCCATTCAATACCATACTTCCAACTACTCACAAGCGACCATTCCTCAGCGAACTTTTGGATCGTCCTTTAACAGTTGTTTAATTATCTTAGTCAAAACCGATTCTTGTCCTGTTTCCTTCTTAATGCGCTAGACATTTGGAAAAATTTTATAATGGTCAAATATTATAGCACTTGCAATCGATCCTTTACCCGAAGCCTATGGGACACGATGCTTAATGTCTTACATAAATATATGATACTCTATCAATCTTCTGCCATAATATTTTATGTGTCACGTTCTTACAATTCAAACTAAGAAGAGGGATACCATAATCATAATCGAAATTTAAGAAGACATTATGTATCCTTTGACTAAATTTATTAAAATTTCTCAATCTAAGCTTTAGATTTTGAACGGAGTACAATATTCTCTCCCTTAATTATAGACAACCAACTTTTCAACTCTTACAACTTTGCAAAGTATAACTCTTGTTTTCTATAATTAATATTGCTAACTGGCAATACTTACCATAATAATCATGCTCCCACTTACATGATGATTGTTTCTTTACCAGCATAACACTTATGCTCCCACTAGCTTTGACATGTATTCAGAAATCAGCTGAACTTCTAGAAAACAATTTCTTAAGTTCATATTTCTAATACTAGATGCTTCGATAAGACTTTATCTAAGCTTCTCAACCTCATACACTTTTCCTTGGACAACTCATATGTATATGTCTAAACGATTCTAGGACTCATATCAACAAGTCTAAAATGTTCAGACCCATTTGCCATTTCCCACAATTCGAACTATGAAGAGGTATGCCGTAATCATAGTTGAATTTGAGAAACCCAAATCGCATAATGCTATCTTCAAAGTCTCTCTTAGTGGTGTATACATTCACATCCATGTGAATTCATCATAACCATAATCTCAAGATAATGTTAGTGACAAATCCAAACTCTTATGGATAGAACTTGTTCTTCTTAATTTCTTGTCATCAAGGGTCCCACCATTACTTCCAAGTTATTGAGCAGCTCACCCCTTCATTTCAATGTACTTTCCATTGAACAAGGTGTCTTGCCCCTATACAATTCGTTGAGAACTCGTAGAATTCACGTATACAGAAAACTCAATTGGAATGGCACAGAAAACAAAATAGTGTCAACATGATAGGTTGTAAACCTCAAGTCGTGCGCTAGTGATGATTGATAAGGTTTATTCTTGATTTGTTCTTGAAACCTTTCAAGACTATTAAGACTCCCACTGACTCCTTGACATATAAGATTCTCTTGTCAACAAACATTTCTTGAAAAACAAATATTCAAGAGTTAGTGTAGCTTTTATCAAGACAAAACACTTCACAAAATTTGTCCTAGTTGGTCTTTGTCTTATCCAAGACATCACAACTTTCCACATTTGATGAATGTTATAAACCTTCTTAAGACTTGTCACTCAATGTTACAATCTTAACTCTAAGACTTGTTTTGGAATGAAGTATGATTGGCTTCTTGATTTAACTATTTCTTCAATTCTTGATTCCTATTCTTAGACATACAATTGCACTAAGACTCACTTAGAGGATTAATTGAGATATGGTTCTTCATCATTAAGACCTATCATAAAACATAATAAAAGGTACTCTCCCTTCTTCTTAGAATATAGAAACTTTTACCTTTCTGCCTACTTGATTCTTCTTATTCGTTCTGCTATTGATTGAAACTTTTTCAATCAATTCAAAATTACACTTAATCTCATAAGTATAATCATATTTACTTAACCTTAGTAAATCATGACGAATGTCTTTGTTACTCTTGTGGTGGATTTGATCAACACACAAATTTTTGTACTTGATCTCCTAGTCCTACACTTGACACTTTGTCAAAGAATTTGTCTAAATTTCCAAATATGAAATTTCTCATTCATCATGCAATCAAGTCGTATGATTCCAAGTTTCTAGCCAATTGAAACTTGGGCGATGAGAAACTTTCCCTATTTGGTAAATTCTTGACCTTTCCACAAATAATACAATTAAGAATCAAATCCATTATTGCTAATAATAGAAACTTACAAACATCAATTTTTTATACACGCCATTGCAAGGATAAATAAATAATATAAAATCAAAATTTATTTTTATTGCGAAAAAATTTGTCCTTACAATGCAATTTAATTGAAAAACTATGTTAATACATATTTCTTAGCAATCTTATTCTAACTCCAAGTAGTATCTCAAGATTCTAACCTTCAAGTAATGCGATCGAAATCCATTTCTTCATGATTAGATTCTGCTCACTTCTTCCCTTAAGCTTCCTCTCTTTTCTTTAATCCTATAAAACATCGAAATGTAATCTTATCACATTATGTATTAAGAATCTAGAATAGGAACTTAAAAGAGTTAGTTAATGGATTTTACCTAAAGTAGAGCCATACGTTTTGACTCTCCCATCTCTTAGATCTCTTAGGTAAATAGGGCAGCTTCGTCTCCAATGCCCCTTCTCTTGGCAATAAAAGCAAATTGACTCTTCTGGAATAACACACGGAACTACTTCTGACTTTGCCTTTCTCTTATGATCAAACTTTTCGATCATGGCATGCCTTTCGTTGCCATTGCCTATATCCGTAGAGGTCTGGAAGGCAGATTCACCAATTAACTTTGCTTTTTCAGTGCGCCAAATCATTGCTGATTCAGTAGCAATAATCATATAGGTGAGATCGATGAGGGTTACGTCATGGTTCATCATATAGCACTCTCTTACGAACTCACTATATGAGTCAGGAAGTGATCGAAGGACTCAGTCAACAGCCAGCTCCTCACTGACAACAGATCCCAACATTCTTAACCTATCAATGTGTGACTTCATCTCTAGGACGTGTGCACACACTGACTTTCCTTCTTCATGTTTACTTGCCAAAAGGACTTGAGTGAGTTTGAACTTTTCAATCCTTTGAACTTGTGGGTTAGGGAGAATAATAGGAGGAGGTGGAGGAAGTGAAGCATGATCTCTTGTTCCCTGATCGAATCGTAGAATATCATCTTCATGTGAAAAGCTTGTTCCACGGGATTTGGGAAGACCATAGTTGTCATACTTTGACATCTACAAAACGAGAGAAAAATTCAAGTTAGTTGATTGATTGAATCCTTAATAAATCACCCAAATGAGATATTAAGGGTAGGACCCAACATAATACTCTACAATTTGGGAGAGGGATGTTGTAACCCAAATTGCAGAACATTTGAAGGTAAGTGAATGGCGATTCACTAATTTCCACCATGAAAAACGAAAAAGAAATTTAATTTTTAAATCTATTGAAAATTCCTAGATCTTTTGAGATTCATTGAACTTTTCAATGGCATGTTTAAATCTCGATATGCCCCTCGATTTGTGACTGAGATGCCGCGGATCACAAAACAGAGTGTGAATAACCATGCAAACTTACATGGTGCCCCCAATGTTATAGTCACCTATTCGATGTGCCGGTTAACCACACACGCTCCACCGAACTATGACAAACAATGAGTCACCCTTTGCTACCTTTGCTTAGAACCATTTAGTGTGTCGGTTAACCATACGCGCTCCACTAACGTCTTCGCACGGGCACAAAGTGTAATTTCATGGAATTGCATCAATTCACTTTTGCCTAAAGTAACTAAGATTGAGAATTTTGTAAAAACATTTAGTTACTTTATACTTCATTATACTTTTAATGGAAAGGGTTTGCCTTATCTTACCTGTTCGGCAAACGACCCTCCACCAATCAAGGAAGCGGTGGGTGAGAGTGGACACCCATTAAACGGCCATTTTATAGGTCATAACCTTATACCCCCCTTATAGATCGGCTTCGGAAATGAGGCCTACTAACGGTAAGACTAGCATTTTAGTTATACATATATAATATTAGACTTTCAATGTTATATATATAGTATAAGGGTGTATTTTGCACTTTTAAAATACTAGGTGGTTTAATTTTATAAATTACACTTTTAATTTAATTAAATATAAACCATATCATTATGGATTTATTAACTTTCTTTTAATTATACACATAATTAATTTAATAAAACCATAAGGGTGTAATTTGAACTTTTCAAAATTAGGGTTTTAGAATTTAGATTTTTTCAAAATTAAACTTTTTAATCAAACAATTTAAATTCCAAAACATGAGGGCAAGTTTTGAAACTTTTCAAAACAATTAGGTTTTAATCTCACTTTACAATTTTCGAAATTTAATACTATTTAAATTAAAATTTTAAATATTAAAATTCTTAATTTAATAATTATCTTGAATTAAACTATTAATTTAAATTATTAAATCATAAGGGATTATCTAAATCATGAAGGATAATTACAAATTAAACAATTAATTTATCCTAATCATTTTAATCCCTCTAAATTTTAAAAATCATGGGATAGGATAATTCAAAATCTTTAATTACCATATATAACCATTAAAGGATAATTACAAGATATAGGATAATCCAAATCCCTAAAATTTAGGATCTTAACTTGGGGTGGAGGTTAATTTCGAAAATCATGGGGTTTTCCGAACCCTAGATTTCAAAATCTTGAGGCTTAAGGAAAGGATTTGAAAACCCTTTCAAAATTTTCGCAAATTAGGGTTAGGAAACCCTAATCTCGAAATTTCTTGCCTCCTAGGGTTTATTGGCTATAAACCCAAATTTGTCAAGTTCATACAATTGTATAATACTAATAGAAAACAAGTTAACCAAAGGCTCTGATACCACTGATGGGTTTTGTACAAACAATCCTATGTGTGCATGCAACCCTAGAATTGGATCTACGTTTTCACTATTAGGTACACAACATTATGAACACTTGAAGAACCCTAAAAGGGTTCTAGGAATTACGAAATCCACAAGGAAAGATGAAATACATACCTCTTGTTGTTATATTGTAATAACAACTTAAATCTTGAATCTTCTTGTCTTTGAAAGCAAGTACCACAAGTGTAGTACCTCCAATGGCTCACAAACACCAAGAGCAAATGGAGAGGTAATAGAGAGAGGGAAGAGGTGTGAAATTCGTCCCTAGGAACCCTAGACAAGGCATGGACGAATTTCATTAGCCAGGGGGTCTTTATATAGGTGTAGGGATTAGGGTTTCGGTCCTTATCCTTATCTAGTTGCTTGCCCACTAAGTAACAATAAGATAAGCCTTGAAAACCCTTATCCTTTATCCTTTGGACGATTTCAAGGATCCTTATCTCCTTGAATTCGTTCAACCCATATTTAGGATAACCATTACCATATTTTGTAACTATCACATAATTACAATTCAGCCCCTCTAGTTTAATTAATTACACTTGATCACAAAATTAATTCTTAATTAATTATTGACTGATATTAATTAAACAAATATGAATTCTCCTTTAATATATTATTCTTATAACATATTAATAAATCATAATAACCTCTTTCTCTATTATTTCTCCAGTCAAGTTGCTTTGGTGAAGGCAACCCAAAAGGACCATGCACAATCGGGTCAAGTACTTGACAAATATGGTTACGGGCTTAGACACTAATCCAACAAAATAAACGTGCTAAATGTCAACAGTTCCCTTGCATGCCTCGTTCTTACTAGTGAGACACTCCTCTACACTCATCTTCCTGAAAATACATGTACTTTGTTGGAGTTATAGGAGACCGCTAGGCGGCGGGAGATTGAGATTGAGTTACAGCTGAGAGAGAAGAAGCAGGCCCCAGCACAGTCTCAGTCGGCGCCAAAGCGGTCTAAGACCGTTGATTCCAGGTCAGGGGGACAGCAGGGCCGCACTTGTGGCAAGTGCGGGAAAGGTCTCTCGAGGGTGTGTAGATCGAGCAGTGCGTGTCGTATATGCGGAAAGAAGGGGCATTTTGCAAGGGATTGTCGCCAGATGGCCCTAATTCAAGATATGAGGATCTACTACTACTGCCATCATGTTGTTCACATGAAGACCAGTTGTCAGCAGCTCGCTGCTAGGCTGGTGCAAGCTCTAATACCGGCTACACTGAGGATTACTGACGGGAGTTAGGGTAGAGCAGCGCCCCCCGAGGGCTCAGGGACGCGCCTTCCAACTTACAACATAGGTGGTCAGGGCAGCACCAGACGTGGTTGCTAGTATGTTTCTATCCCTTATCCTACTGATTATATCTGTTTTATGCTTATTTGTTTGTACTTGTGATTAGGTACGTTGTTAGTGAACTCTTTACCTGCTTTGGTATTATTTGACTCTGGGGCAAGTCGGTCGTTTGTCTCTTAGTCATTCGGTAGGGAGTTTGGTTTGCCAGTAGGAGAGCTAGAGTGTCTGTTGCGAGTCTTTATTGCCAACAAACACTGGATTTTTGCTTCTTCCATCTATCGGGGTTGCGTGTTGGATATCTTTTGGGTCTCTTTCCCGATATACTTGATTCCAATTCCCATGGGGGATGCATGTGTAATCGTGGGTATGGACTGGCTTAGTCGCTTCGGTGCCATGATCAAATGCGTGGGTCAGGGAGTGGTAGTTCGAACCCTAAGTGGGGGAGAAATGATTGTTTAAGGCGAGGGCACCAGATTGGGATTAGGGTTTTGTTCAACTGCCAGGGCTCGACAATATATTTAGCACATGTGTGCGGGTTATTTAGCGTATGTGGTGGATACGTGGGTCATCGATCAGATTTCAGTTTAGAAGTTCCAGTAGTGCGAGATTTTGCAGACGTATTCCCGGAGGAGTTACCCGGAGTGCCTCCAGAGAGGCAGGTAGAGTTTAGGATTGACCTAGTGCCAGGTGCGGCCCTTATCTCCAAGGCGCCATACCGATTGGCACCACCAGAGATGTAGGAGCTGTCGTCACAGTTGAAGGAACTACTGGGCAAGCAGTTCATTCGTCCGAGCAGTTCTCTGTGGGGAGCGTCGATTCTCTCCGTTAGGATGAAGGATGGTTCGCACCGGATGTGCGTTGACTATTGTGAGTTGAACAAGTTGACAGTGAAGAACCGTTATCCACTCCCGAGGATAGATGATCTTTTCTATCACCTGAGGTCCGAGTACCGTCAAGTCAGGGTTAGGGAGGAAGACATGGAGAAAACCGCGTTCCGGACTCGTTATGGACATTAGGAGTTCGTGGTGATGTCGTTTGGGCTCACCAACGCGCCAAAGGTATTTATGGAACTAATAAATCGGGTCTGCAGACCGATTCTCGATCGCTCGGTTATCGTGTTCATAGACGATATCTTGGTGTACACCAAGACCTGAGAGCAACATGATGATCATCTTCGGGAAATATTGGGAGTTTTGAGGCGAGAGCAGCTATATGCCAACTTCTCAAAGTGCGAGTTTTGGTTACGAGAGGTTCAGTTCCTTGGAAACCTCGTTAACCGGGAGGGGATTTTGGTTGATCCGGCCAAAATCGAGGCGGTTATGCAGTGGGAGGTTCCGAAATCACCCTTAGATATCAGGAGCTTCATGGGATTGGCAGGGTACTACCGGTGATTCATATAGGATTTCTCCAAGATTGCAGTACCCTTCACTCGTCTGACAAGGAAAGGGGGGATTTCCGGTGGAGCCGTGAGTAGCATAGGGAATTTGAGACCCTCCGAAAAAGACTTTGTGAGGCTCCAGTCTTGACTCTCCTAGAGGGAGTTGATGATTTTGTAGTGTTCTGTGATGCATCCATCACAAGATTGGAGTGGTCCTCATGCAGAGAGGATGGGTGATAGCCTACGCGTCACGGCAGTTGAAGCCGCACGAGACGAGATAACCTACTCATGATTTGGAGGTTGGAGCGGTGGTATTCGTTCTCAAGATTTGGAGACATTACCTCTATGGGGTCCGCTGTACCATATACACGTAACACAAGATTTTGAGACACACCATGGATCAGCCAAATCTGAACATTAGATAGCGCGGGTGGCTAGATGTGGTCAAGGACTACGAATGTGAGATCCTTTACCACCCAGATAAAGCGAACGTGGTTGCAGAAACTCTGAGCCGCAAGTCAGCTGGATGTTCTACTCCAGAAACATGTATGAGAATATCAGTGGATACTCCACTAGGGGGTTTGATCAGGGAAGCTCAGGTTGAGGGTATGCGACAAATGAATTGGCCCGGTTTGTGCAGGATAGCCGGGGATTATTGACCTGTTGCGATCGGGTCTGGGTTTCGATGTCTGGTGGGGTCAGACAGATTGTTTTGGAGGAGGCTCATAATTCTCGCTTCTCTATTCACCTAGGGGCTACCAAGATGTACTGGGATTTACGATTGAGTTATTGGTGGTCGTGCATGAAGCAAGAAATCACTTGGTACGTAAAGAGGTGCTTGACATGTAGGATGGTCAAGGCCGAGCACTAGAGGCCGCACGGCTTGTTGCAACCACTGGAGATTCCCATGTGGAAGTGGGAACAGATCACGATGGATTTTATCACCAAGTTGCCGAGGATGGCGAAGGGCTTCGACGCTATTTGGGTCATCGTGGATCGATTGACCAAGAGCGCCCACTTTTTAGCGATACGGGAGAGTTCGTCGGCTGAGAAGATGGATGGCTTGTATATCCGCGAGATCATTACTCTCCATGAAGTGTCGGTCCCTATTGTCTCAGACCACGATGTTCGTTTCACCTCATGTTTCTGGCAAAAGTTTCACGAGGAACTGATTACACGGCTGCACTTTAGTACAACCTATCATTTGCAGACAGACGGCTAAAGTGAGCGGACCATACCGATTCTTGAGGATATGCTGAGAGCCTGCGTTATTGACTTCGGTGGGAGATGGGACTCCTACCTACCCCTTGCAAAGTTCTCCTACAATAACAACTTTCATTCCAGTATTGGTGCCCCACCATATGAGCTGTTGTATGGACGTAGATGTCGCACCCAAGTCTGTTGGGGTGAGATCGGTCATAGGGTGATGGGACGGACAGAGGTAGTTTTGCAGACTACCGAGAGGATTCAACAGATCAAACAGCGATTGCAGACCGCTCAGAGTCGGCAGAAGAGCTACGTTGATAGGCGCCGATCTGAGCTGGAGTTTCAGGTGGGAGACATGGTACTACTTAAGGTCTCACCCTGGAAGGGTGTGATTCGCTTCAGGAAGAGGGGAAATTGGGTCCCCGATACATTGGGCCATTCAGGATCACTGCCAGGGTTGGCAAGGTGGTGTATAGACTGGACCTCCCATAGGAGCTCAGTTAGATTCACCGCAACTTTCACGTATCACATTTGCGAAAGTGTATACCAGATGAGGATGCGGTAGTGTTGTTAGATTATTTTCAGGTTGATGAGCGTCTGAATTACGTGGAGAGGTCGTTGGCCATTCTTGAGAGGAAGGTGAAGATTCTATAGAACAAGGAAGTACCTTTAGTAAAGGTACAGTGGCAACACCGTAGGGGATCCGAGTGGACTTGGGAGTCAGAAGCAGAGATGCGGGAGAACTACCCCGAGTTATTTACCACAACAGACTTCGAGGACGAGGTCTAGTTCAAGTCGGGGAGAATTGTAAAATCCCGACTTCTAGTTATAATTTTCTAAATTTTATATTCATTTTATTGAGGGAACTCGACGAGTTGGAGGCCCCAACTCGTCGTGTCAAACCTAGTCATCCCGCGTGGTTTTTGACTCCTACTCGACAAGTCGGAGGACCCCGACTCGACGAGTAGAGGCTGTGTAACATCTAGAGTTCAGGTATACCTCGAAAACCTTGATCTTTTGAGCTATTGTCATTTTTTTCCTTAAGTTATAAACGAGTGAAAACAAGTAAGCGGGGCGTACCTGAGGGTACGCTTAGCATACCCGTCGGTGTGCATGAAACACAGAGACCACCTATACATTGTGCATACTCGTGGGTACGCTGGACGTACGAGACCCAAAATGCAACCCTAATTTGGGGTGAGTCCCTTATATAAGGAACATGTTGGCCTCCTCTCTGGCCACCATTTCCAGAGAGAAACCCCTATGAGTGCCCTTATCTCCATTCTAAAGCTTGTGTGTGTATGTTTGAGCTTTGAGATGGTGTTTGTGTGGTTTTGAAGAGAATAGAAGGCCTTGAAGAAGGAGAGTTGGAGTCCAAGCTTCTAGATCTGAGCAAATCTGAGTGGGAAGCTTCTCTTTGAGGTATAAAGTTTCAAACTTTGCCTTTCCTTTCTTGAGTATGTTGTGATGAGCATTTTAGGGTTTTGTCCCAAAAAGGCGGAGTCTTGATGAGATCTTGAACTCCAGAGTCTATGACCAACCCCTTTTGAGTGAATGAGTAGTGTTATGTCATAAAAATCCAGTCTTGGTTAGTGAAATCACTCCATGCATGAGTTATGAGACCCTTGGGACAAAAGAGTGTGTATTTTTGGAGGATGGAGACTTTTAAGCCATGCAAAGGCTTAAAGTCGACGACTTTATGGATTAAGAGGCATTAGAAGGTCCAGATCTGAGATATGAGCTTATGTCTTAACTAATTAAGACCATGAGTATGAGATGAGCAAAACTGGGGCGTGCGTTGGGCGTAACCCCCAGTACGCGCTGCGTAGGGGCCGAACACCCCGATTGTAGATAGCAGTCGGGTACGCCCAGCGTAGGGAGTTGGAATGCTCAGCGTACTCTCTGCTGTTGACTTTTAGGGTTTGGTCAAGATTGAGGACTATTAATTTGGAGGGGTAAAATGGTTTTTTACCCTTCTGTGAGTTGTAGAAGGGTTAGTCTAGCTTCTCGAGATCCAATATTAACTAGGGATAATTATTATGTGTTAGGGGTAGGCTAGACTGGTGGGTAGAGATCAAGATCCCGAGTGCGAGATTTTCATTCATTAGCTTACGAGGTGAGTCTTCTCACTATACTTAGCTTGAGTGGTAATTTTTATGTGTGACCAGAGGGTCTTATTGAGTTATAGCCTTGAGTGGCTAATGTGTTATGTGTGGTATTTTGGGGAACGCACTAAGCTTTATGCTTATCGTGTTACGTGTTAGGTGTTTCAGGTAGCTTCGAGGAACACGGCAAGGCATCGGCATGATTGTACACACCGACAGGCGATTGTTATTTTTATGATTCTGGGATTGTGTTTTATTTGTTGACATTGAGACATATGTGATTTGAGAATTATCAAACGAGTTTTTATTGTGTTTAAAAATGAAAATATTGTTTGAAAATTTTCTTCGTTACAAGTTGGTATCAGAGCCTTGGTTAGAGAGATTCGGATGCACCCTTGGGTGTTTTTGGACTCAAACTGAGGATTTGAGAAGGATTTTCAAAAAGAGATAATTTTTTCTACAAATGAGAAAGAGTTTAAGAGAAGCCAAGCCGGAGCAGTGTGTACAATCAGCCAGAACCGAGCGGTGATTTCCTAAAATACCCTCATTTTGTGTTATGAGATATTTTATGTGATATAATGCATGCTAGAGAGTATGTGTAACGTCTGTGTTTTAGATTTTGGGGATGTCATAGTATGCTAGGTGATTCATATATTAGGAGTAGGGTGGCATAGAGTACTTGTACATTGGGATCCTAGGAGGAGGACTTGGGGTGAACACTGATGCGGTGTGGAATGTAGTATTGGGCACGTACTACTGGAAGCACCGGATCAGTGAGCGGCCCAAGTAAGAATCCTAGGGATCCTAGTATTGGGCACAACCCTGGGAGCAGTGGGAGTAGCGATGAGGAGATACGGAGGATGATCCACGAGGAGGTGGTTGCAGCTATATGCTGCTATCACTAAAGTCGCTGCTGCCGCAGCCACTGCAGCCGTCGCCGCTGCTAGGCCACAACGGGGTGACTCATTGTTGTTTCGAGAGTTCAGCAACACGAAGCCATCGGAGTTTGATGGGACGCAGGATCTAATTGCTGCGATGAGGTGGATCTCCGATATCGAGGGGTGTTTTTACACGTGTTCCTGTCTCAACCATTTGAGAGTTCGGTTCGCGCTGAACCAGCTTCGCTTGGGAGCGAAGGACTGGTGGAAGTTTGCGACAGTTAACTTTACCACTGCAGATCATGCTGCAGTGACATGGGAGAGGTTTGTTTAGATGTTTCGGGATGAGTACGTTCCCCCGGTGGAGATGGAACGTTTGGCGTAGGAGTTTCTGTCTCTCAGGGTGAAGATAGAGTCAGTGACTGAGTTCTTGAGGATGTTCCATGAGAGGGCGATGTTTTGCCCTGAACACGTGTCCACCGAGCAGGCACGTGTGAGCCGATATCTGAGCATACTGATTAGGGATATACGAGATTTCGTGGCGAACTCGTCGTACCGGACATTGGCCGAGCTTTAGGCCAATGCTAGGAGGAGGGAGATTGAGCTTGAGTTACAGACCAGGGAGGATGAGGAGGAGTCCCGGGGGAGGGACCAGATCTAGTGCAGTCGCAGCCGGCGACGAAGCGGGCCAAGCCTGCTGATTCCAGAGTTTAGGGTCAGAAGGGCCGCACTTATGGCAAGTGTGGCAAGAGTCACGAGGGTTCTTGTCGGAAGGGGATCTATTACAAATGCGGCAAGGAGGGGCACATAGAGAACGATTGCCCCAAGGGATACTCGGTTTGCTTTCATTGCAACCAGACCGGCCACCGAAAGGTCGAATTCCCCAGCTAGTGCAGGGTTCAACGCAGGGATCTGCACCTACTTCTGTGTGTGTTCTACTGAGATCCGGCTAGTGAAGACCGAGACACCGAAGGTTCGTGGGAGAGCCTTTCAGCTGACAGCAGAGGAGGTCTGCGCAGCACCTGACGTTGTGGTCAGTACATATTCTTATTTTATTCTTTTGAGCTATTTGGTACTTATATTGTGATTATGTATAGGTACTTTTCTTGTGTGTTCTGCGCTTGCCTTGGTGTTATTTGACTCGGGCGCGAGTCGGTCATTCGTATCTTTAGCTTTCAGTCGTCAACTCAGTATCCTTCGAGAGGCATTGAGTCGACCTCTGAGAGTTTCCATAGCTGATGAGCATTCGGTGTTTGCGACTGATGTGATCCGAGGATGTGTGCTTGATATTTTCAGAGTTGAGTTTCCGATAGATCGGGTGCCGATCGCGATGAGGGATGTCTGTGTCATCGTTGGCATGGATTGGTTGAGTCGATTTGGAGCTGTGATCGACTGTGAGCTCTACCTGGTGACTATACGAGACCTTAGTGGGGGAGTACATACGATATAGGGCGAGGGCACTAGATATGGATCAGCATTCTACTATGCTGACAGGGTGAGGCAGAGTTTGTAGCAGGGATGTATGGGGTTTCTGGCGTATGTGTTAGATGCTCGGGTTTTTGTAGAGAGATCGAGTTCTCTCTCCGAGGTTCCAATAGTGTGCGAGTTTCCAGATGTTTTTCTCGAGGAGTTGCCGGGTGTGCCTCCCAGGAGGCAGGTAGAGTTTCAGATTGATTTGGTGCTGGGTGCAGCCCCTATTGCCAAGGCACCCTATCTCCTTGCGTTGCCAGAGATGCAGGAGTTATCCTCTCAGCTCCAGGAGCTGCTGGGGAAGGGGTTTATCTGGCCGAGTAGTTCGTCATGGGGAGCCCCGATCCTTTTTTTCAAGAAAAAGGATGGTTCACACCAGATGTGCATTGATTACCGGGAGTTGAACAAGTTGATGGTCAAGAACAGTTACCTACTTCCGAGGATCGACAATTTGTTCGATTAGTCACAGGGGTGTCTTGGTTTTCCAAGATCGATTTGAGGTTTGGGTATCATCAGAGGAGGATGTCCAGAAAACGGCCTTCAGGACACGTTATGGGCACTATGAGTTTGTGGTGATGCTTTTCGGGCTCACAACCGCACCGGCGACATTCATGGACCTCATGAACCGGGTGTGCAGGTCCATGTTGGATTGTTCGGTGATTGTGTTCGTCGACGATATTTTGGTATATTCGAGGACCAGAAAGCAACATGAGGAGCATCTGAAAGATATTTTGGGTATACTGAGGTCGGAGAGGCTCTTTGCCAAGTTCTCCAAATGTGATTTCTAGTTACGAGAGGTCCAGTTCCTGGGACACCTCGTTAACCAGAATGGTATTTTGGTAGATCCGACCAAGATTGAGGCAGTCATGAGGTGGGAGGTGCCGAGATCCCCCACCGAAATCAGGAGTTTTCTGGGACTGGCCGGGTAGTATCGGAGATTTATCAGGGATTTCTCCAAGATTGCCGTCCCACTCACCAGTTTGACCCGGAAGGGTGTCACGTTTATTTGGGGTCCCGAGCAGCAGACCTCATTCGAGACCCTTCGCCAGATATTGTGCGAGGCTCCCGTGTTGGCCCTCCCAGAGGGGATGGAGGATTTTGTGGTTTTCTGCGACGCATCTATTACGGGCATGGGTGCGGTTCTGACGCAAAGAGGACACGTGATAGCGTACGCATCGAGGCAGTTGAAGCCTCATGAGATGAGATATCCCACCCATGATCTGGAGCTATGAGAAATAGTGTTTGCCCTCAAGATCTGGCATCACTATCTGTACGGGGTTCAATATACCATATACATGGACCACAAGAGTTTGAAATATCTTATGGATCAGCCCAACCTTAACATGAGACAGAGGAGATGGTTGGATGTGGTGAAAGATTATGACTGCGAGATCTTGTACCATCCGGGCAAGGCTAATGTGGTAGCCTATGCCCTGAGCCGCAAAGCAGAGAGTGCTCTGATCCGAGACATGTGTATGAGGATGACAGTGATGACTCCAGTCTTAGATATCATTCGAGAGGCCCAGGCGGAGGCCGTGAGACCAGAGAACCGCAAAAAGGAGCGGGTGATTGGGTAGGTGTCCAAGTTTGTGATGGACAACCGTAGGCTTATGACCTTTCAAGGAAGGATTTGGGTGCCCTTTATGGGTGGAGCAAGACATGTACTGATGGAGGAGGCACACAAATCGAGATTTTCAATCCACCCTGGGGCCACTAAGATGTATTTGGACATGAAAGGAAACTATTAGTGGCCTTGTATGAAGAGGGATGTGGCTTGGGTAGTCGAGAGATGCTTGACCTGTCGTCGGGTTAAGGCCGAGCACCAGCATCTGCATGGCAAGTTGCAACCACTAGAGGTTCCCTAGTGGAAATGGAAATAGATTTCCATGAATTTTATCACCAACTTGCCGAGGACCGCGCGGGGTGTCGACGTGATTTGGGTTTTTGTGGACCGGTTGACGAAGAGCGTTCACTTCCTTGCTATCAGTGAGAGCTCTTCTGCTGAGAGGCGGGCAGGGATATATGTGAGAGAGGTGGTGGATCGGCATGGAGTACCGAAATCTATTGTGTTCGATCGGGATGTGCACTTTACTTCCAGATTTTGGAAGAAGTTCCACGAGGAATTGGGAACGCGATTGCATTTTAGCACAACCTACCACCCACAGACAGACGGACAAAGTGAGCGGACGATTCAAACACTTGAGGACATGCTTCGAGTGTGTGTTATGGGCTTTGGTAGAAGTTGGGACACATAGCTACCCTTGACTGAGTTATCTTACAACAACAACCACCATTCCAGTATCAACATGCCTCCGTTTGAGCTCCTTTATGGGAGGAGGTGTCGGACCCCCGTCTGTTGGGGAAAGGTAGGACAGCGAGTGATGGGTGGCACTGAGATAGTGCTCAAGATGACTGAGCATATTCAATAGGTCAGACGTAGGTTACTGATGGCTCAGAGTCGCTAGAAGAGTTATGCGGAGAGGTAACGGTCTGAACTCGAGTTTCAGGTTGGAGATTTCGTTCTCCTGAGGGTATCCCCGTGGAAAATGGGTAATACGGTTCAGGAAGAGTGGCAAGCTGGGGCCCCAATTCATCGTCCCTTTCAGGGTGACCGCTAGAGTAGGTAAGCTAGCATATTATTTAAAGCTACATGCGGAGTTGAGCCAGATCCATGACACCTTCCACGTGTCCCAGGTGAGGAAGTGTGTGGCCAACGAGATGGCAGTGCTACCACTAGAGGATATTTAGGTGGATGCGAGCCTGAATTATATCTAGATACCTATCGCGATTATGGACCGAAAGGTGAAAGTGTTAAGGAACAAAGAGGTGCCCCAGGTTCAGGTTCAGTGGCAACATCGGAAGGGGTCCGAGACGACTTGGGAACCAGAGTCTGAGATGCGGGAGCAGCATCCGGAGCTATTTGAGGAGCATGACTTTGAGGGCGAAGTCTGATCCTAGTGGGGGAGAATTATAACATCCGGAGTTCAAGTATACCTCGAAAACCTTGATCTTTTGAGCTATTGTCATTTTTGGCCTTAAGTTATAAAAGAGTGAAAATGAGTACGCGGGGCGTTCCAGAGGGTACACTTAGCGTACTCGTCAGTGTGCATGAAACGCAGAGACCACCTAGTACGCTGGGCGTACTAGGCCCATAATGCAACCCTAATTTGGAGTGAGTCGCCTATATAAGGTACATGATGACCTCGTTTCTGGCCACCATTTCTAGAGACAAAACCCTAAGAGTGCCCTTATCTCCATTCTAGAGCTTGTGTATGTGTGTTTGAGCTTTGAGAGGGTGTTTTTGTGGTTTTGAAGAGAAGAGAAGGCCTTGAAGAAGGAGAGTTGGAGTCCAAGCTTCTAGATCTGAGCAAATCTGAGTGGGAAGCTTCTTTTTGAGGTATAAAGTTTCAAACTTTGCCTTTCCTTTCTTGAGTATGTTGTGATGAGCATTTTAGGGTTTTGTCCCAAAAAGGTGGAGTCTAGATGAGATCTTGATCTCCAGAGTCTAGGACCAACCCCTTTTGAGTGTATGAGTAGTGTTATGTCATAAAAATCCAATCTTGGTTAGTGAAATCACTCCATGCATGAGTTAAGAGATCCTTGGGACAAAAAGAGTGTGTTTTTTTGGAAGATGGAGACTTTTCAGCCATGCAAAGGCTTAAAGTCGATGACTTTATGGATTAAGAGGCATTAGAAGCTCCAGATCTGAGATATGAGCTTATGTCTTAACTGATTAAGACCATGAGTATGAGATGAGCAAAACTGGGGCATGCGTTGGGCGTAACCCCTAGTACGCGCCGCGTAGGGACCGAGCACCCCAATTCTGGATAGCAGCCGAGTACGCCCAGCGTAGGGAGTTGGAACGCTCAGCGTACTCCCTGCTGTTGACTTTTAGCATTTGGTCAAGATTGAGGACTATTAAGCTTTGGAGGGGTAAAATGGTCTTTTACCCTTCTGTGAGTTGTAGAAGGGTTAGTCTAGCTTCTTGAGGGCCAATATTAATAAGGATAATTATTATGTGTTAGGCGGAGGCAAGACCGGTGGGTAGAGATCAAGATCCCGAGTGCGAGATTTTCATTCATTAGCTTACGAGGTGAGTCTTCTCAATATACTTACCTTGAGTGGTAATTTTTATGTGTGACCAGAGGGTCTTATGTGCATGAGCTGTGTAATGAGATATCCTGTTATTTATTTGTGTTATGCTTTTTGTATATTATTTGAGATGCTGAGTTAAGGGACCGAAGGGTCCATCTGAGTTGTGGGACCGGAGGGTCCCACTGAGACACCTCGACCAGAGGGTCTTATTGAGTTATAGCCTCGAGTGGCTAATGTGTTGTGTGTGGTATTTTGGGGAACTCACTAAGCATTATGTTTACCGTGTTATGTGTTATGTGTTTCAGGAAGCTCCGAGGATGACGGCAGTGCACCGACATGATTGTACACACCAGCGAGAGATTGTTATTTTTATGATTCTGGGATTGTGTTTTATTTGTTGACATTGAGACGTATTTTATTTCAGAATTATGAAATGAGTTTTTATTGTGTTTAAAAATGACAAATTTGTTTTAAAATTTTCGTCGTTACAAGTTGTGGATGGAAACCCTAATTTTTAGGGTTTGCACCCTATTTAAAGGACCTTAAGTCCTTTCCTCCAGCCCCGTACCACCTTTTGATGGCCAGAAGAAACCTTAATCAGTCTAAACCTTGTTCTTGAGTGTTTGAGAGGCTAAAGTGTGCTTTTGGCGCTTTTAATTGAAGAAGCTTGGAGTTTTAGAAGCTTGGAACGAGAAAAAGAGGGTAGATCTAGTACCTATATTGTCTTGGCTAGCATTTTAAGTTAAAAAGCCTTTACCTTGGTCTTCAATTTGTTAGATCTTTTTTTAAGTGAGAATATCGGCATTTTAGTGCAAAAATGGAGTTACTTTTGCATTTGAGCTTGTCACAAGGGCATAGTTTCAAATATGGACTCCTCTAGGTCCCAAATTCATAAAGCTATCAAATGTATCTCGTATTGACCTATCACCATGCCCTAAACCTCATTCTAGATTTGGTTTTGGTGATTCTAAGCCTTTAAGACCTTGCATGCACATAAAGTTTGCAACGTTACGTGGAATCTGTGCCTTAGGAAGCTAGATCTATAATTTGGAGCTTTGGGGTAGCTTAAAAACATCTGAATGAAAAATGGACTGAAGGGACTCAACGAGTTGCATGGCCAACTCGATGAGTCCGATGAAGATTGGTCATTGTTCGTTTATGCATGAACTCGGCGAGTCAGTGAGATGACTCGAAGAGTCAGTTAGGGTTTTCCCGACTTTTGGACACGCATGGACTCGATGAGTTATCTGGAAACTCGGCGAGTCAACTAGGGTTTTCACAATTTCTCGAGCTCTGGATAGACTCGACGAGTTGGTTCAACATGGATTGTTGACCTTGACCGTTGACTTTGACTTTAACCAAGTGTTGACTAGTTTGACATCTGGGGGTATTTTAGTAATTTGGGAATTGATGGAAGTGGATCATTGGTGGATGTAGGTGTTGGAGTTGGAGTAGTATTTGGAGGAGTTCAACATTATCGTTTCGAGCTACTTGTGAGGTGAGTTCTCACTATAACAACAAGGTCTAAGGCACCAAGGTCGGCCCTTTATAATTTGTATCCTGGCTATAGGATGGTTGCTATGTTAGTGATCTGTTAGATCGGTATCCTGGTTATAGGATTATGCTATGTTAGTGATATGTTAGATCAGTATCCTGGTTATAGGATTATGCTATATTAGTGATTTGTTAGATCGGAATCCTGGTTATCGGATGGTTACTATGTTAGTGATCGGTTAGATCGGTATCCTGGTTATAGGATGGTTACCATGTTAGTGATCTGTTAGATCTGTATGACTAGTTGTACATGCTAGCTAGCGTATGATATTTATGTGCACATGTTTGTTTGATTGGAGATTAGGTTGAGGCGGACATGCTTTGTGCTTAGGCCAAGATACCCAGGGTGGACCGGATAGACTCCAGACCTGGGAGGGCATACTCTTCATTACATCTTGGGTGTCTCCGTTACCAGAACTACATATGGCCTTTTTTATCTCAACAAAAATATGCCAATGAAATTCTTTATCATGCCTCCATGATCAATTGCAAACTGTCTTCAATCCCAACGGATTTGGCTGCCAAGTTTGACGGGTTTGAACCCCCTATTCAATATCCTACTTTATACTGTAGTCTCGTAGAGCACTTCGGTATCTCATGTTCACTCGCTCACACATTACCGATGTAGTTTAACATATCTATCTCTACATGCATGATCCTCGAGTGCCTCATTTCCCGGCTCTCAAGTGCATCTTACGATACATATGGACTACCTCAGATCATGGTATTCAGATCTTTAGTTCTCTATCTTGCGATATTATTGCTTACTCTAATGCTGACTGGGATGGTTATCTGATCATTAGGCACTCCACTTCCAGTCATTGTATTTTTCTAGGACACAACCTCCTATCATGGTCATCCAAACATCATAGTACTGCATCCCGCTCTAGTGCCGATGTAACACCCCAAAATTTTAAAATTTTAAAATGCTATGGTTTAAACAAAATCTTTACGGGTATTAAACCACAATTAACAAAAATTGGTCCCACAAAAACATTTGTGATTAAAACATTGGGTTTTATCATTAAGCATCATACAAACCTTAGCAAGAAAATAAGAATTACATCAATATCATTTAAAAAGGAACTTAACAAGCTCCATTCCATTCTACATCTTTTAACTACTATCTTCCATCTATAATCTTTTCTCCTTAATTTCAACCTGGGATACATGACATTAAAAAGAGATATGTAAGATAAAAATGTCTCGTGAGCTAGGTGGGTATGTGACCCAAAACATTTATCACATTTGCATTAAAAACATTTCATCTTTGCAAAACGTATTTCAAATAGACATTTTCCACAGTTCGTTCCATATCAAAACATTTCATTAGTCATAACATAATTCAAAAGACTTTTTTTTTAGAACGGCAGAAATTTTATTAAAAAACTAGCAAGAAGCTAGAGGAAAGAAAACATCACAACAAATTACAAGCCAAGAGGGGATTATGAAGCCAAGAGGTCCAACTAATTTTAACTTTTCTAAGCCTACTAGAAATCCAAAAGAAAGATCTATCAATCACATCATCTAAAATGAGAGACTTCTTGGGTTGAGCCGTTCCAAAAATGGAGGAGTTACGAAAATTCCAAAGACACCATAAGGTAGTGATGATAACAGTGTCAAAAGCTTGTCACTGCCCTCTTTTGAGGGAAAGAGAATCAGACCACGAGAGGAGAGAATCAATAGAGGATAACTAAGGAAGCTGAACATCCCACCAAATAGCTAACCGAGTCCATAAGTCAATCAACTGATTGCAATAGAGAAAAGGATGATCAGTAGATTCAACAGTATTAGAGCAGACAGGGCAAAGAATGGAGTCCATAGTAATCCCACGGAGTGAAAGATTTTCCCTAGTCGGAAGGCTTCTAGACTGCAATCTCCAAATAAATATATTCAGCTTGATAGGCACCCAATTGTTCCAACGAGTTTCAGGACCCCCTGAATGTAACATATGACTATCCAAAAAAGCTCGAAGAGAAGAAACAATAAAAGAATCTGAGACATCAATAGTCCATCCTAAACGGTCAGGTGTGGATTGAAGAAGAACTCCCTGCATTAAGGAGATAAAAGTATTCCATTGGGTCTCCTCAATACCCCCTCTAGGAGGACGCCTGAGACAATCTAAGTTCCAACCGAGAAGCACCCTATCTTTGACTGATATGGATTTATGAAGATCAAGAGCATAAATCCTATGAAAAGAAGCAGCCAATTGGGTATCCCCCTTCCAAACATCGTGCCAAAAAGAAGTTTTATTCCCATCACCAACTCTAATAGGACTAAGAGGCCTAAGATCGAGATCATGATTACGAAGCTGTGCAAGCATCCGAATAACACCATTCCAAGGACCAATTGAACCTCTTCTATGAGAGAAAGAGCTACAACCACCATCCCGACCATCAATAGCCTTAACAACTTTAACCCATATCAAATCCGGATTATGAAAGAATCTCCAACGCCATTTATAGAGCATAGCCCAATTAAAGGAATACAGACTACCAACACCAAGACCCCCATTCTTTTTTTGGCCTAAGACCCTATCCCAGCGAACCCAGTGCATGCGTCGCTCACCCATGTCAGCACTCCAAAAAAACCTAGCTCGAAGAGACTCCAAGGTGTTGACAACGGAGATTGGGACCATAAAGATAGACATCCAATAGCTTCTAAGACTTCCAAGAACCGATTTGATCAAAGTTAGGCGTCCTCCAGAAGAAAGACAATTAGCTTTCCAGCCCGAGAGCTTCGACTGAAAACGATCAACTACTAAGGACCAAGCAGTGATCCGAGACATGTTGTGGCCAACAGGAACTCCAAGATGAATAAAAGGACAAGAATCAGGAGCACACCCAACTTTACGTGCCGCCACCTCAACCTGAGCCAAAGGAACTCCCACTCCAATCAATTTACTTTTTTGAAGGTTGATCTTTAGACCCGAAGCTAGATAAAAGCACCGCAAGATACGAATAATTCGGGAGACATTAGTTGGGTCCCAAGTCGATAATAAAACAACATCATCGGCATAAAACATATGGGAGATATCAATCCCACTAATAGAAATACCTCGAAAGACATTTGCATTGTGAGCTTTCCGAAGAGTTACATGAAGCCCTTCCATGACCAGGATGAATAAAAAAGGTAACAATGGATTACCTTGTCGCAGGCCACGTTGAATTTGAAATTTGTCAGTAGGGGACCCGTTAACAAGAACCAAAGCCCTAGCAGATCTAAGAAGCTCCTTGATCCAGTCACACCACAGATTGCCAAAGCCCATAATCTGCATAATCTCCAAAAGATACTCCCACGAAACGGAATCAAAAGCCTTCTCAAAATCCACTTTGAAAATCATAAGAGGATTATTCGAGGACTTACTCCAAGCCACCACCTCATTTAGAAGAAATGGACCATCCAAGATTTGTCTACCTTTGACGAAGGCAGACTGCTCCAGACTAATAATAGAACCAATAACCTCCGCCAGCCTATTAGCTAATAATTTACCAATTATTTTGTATTGGCACCCTATTAGACTAATAGGTCTAAAGTCTTTAATATGCTTAGGGTCTCGAACTTTAGGAATAACCGTAAAGAAAGAAGCGTTACAACCTTTTGGGATCGAGCAATGGCTGTGAAAGTGATGAATGAAAGACACCAAATCATCCGAAATAAGATTCCAGTATTTTTTCAAGAAACCAAAAGAAAATATGTTTCATATATCAAAACATTGGTATTTCATTATCATAAAAATCATTTTGCCAAGTACCCCAAAGTGAGAAAATGCCAACAAGTACTCACCTCAATCACACAAAGGTTAGATTCTCCCTTTCAAGCTTCTTTCCTGAAAGTAAACATTATTTAATGCTTCCTACATCATACCAGTTCATGTCAATATAATGACTAAAATACCCTTATGAGTTCTACTTCTAGAACTTACTGTCTCAAATCATCCCTTATTTGAAAATATGAATATAGGTGAACACCGTGCGTGATTTCGAATCCGTATGCAAAATTATGAAGGTTTTGAGAGTTTCCTAAAACCATCAAAATCAACCAAGATGATTTTTACCCAGACATAGGACGATTCTAGTCATGTATAAACTCGTTCTTTCACATAATAACACCCTACTTTGCAAACTTCTTGAAGATCCTTTTCCAAATAACGTTGTACCATTAATTTAGGTTCTCACACATGATTAAGAGGTGTTTTATCATCCAAAAAAAACCCACTTAATCCATTAAGTTCTCATTGGAACCTTTAAGAACATTATGATCTTCAAGTTGTAAAAGAAAGGTTAACTAGTCTATCTTGCAATGAAACATTCTAAAATTCATATAGTTTGTTCCTAAATCATTCAATACTCATATGAAAGTTGTTAAGTACATAAAACCACAACAAATTCCATTTTAAGTGCTAATTTAACCATGGAATCATCAATTCCATCATTACACTCCAAATGCTTTTAAACACTCTATTGAAAGGGTTTGGAGCTAAAATTACTCAATAAAATTCTTCAACCTATATAACTTAATCCCAAATCATTTAATGCATAATTGGGTGTTGTTAAGTGCATAGAACATGTTGTAACACAATCCAATCCCTTTTCAAGCTCTTAATAATAAAAGGATTGCCCAATTTCATAACAAATTCCTAAAATGCCCTTTTGGCCAAATCCTTCATAAATTCAACTAAATATCATTCAAATCTTTATGTTTTTAGCATTAAAATCATATTATTAGTATCAAATCATGTTTATGAGTATCATATACTCATCAAATGCTCACATGTAAAGAATTCCATTATTTTCATCACATTTTCCCCAAAGTCACCTAAATTCATGTTTATGGAACATTCTACCATCATTAATAAATTTGAGTATCCCAGTTGGATTTGTTTCTATAAAATATCATCTAGGTCATTGAATCCATTCCATTTTAACATATAAAAAATAAATCCCTAATTTGGATTTCTAGGGTTCATGAGGGTTTTCACCCAAAATCTCAAATCCATAAATGGGGTGATTGGATTGAGATTGAGATCATCAAAACAGCTCAATGGAGGTTAGAAAACCAAACCCTAATCATCAAATGAGATGAAAAATCATATATAACTCCAAATACATAGATGAAAATCGAATTCTACATAAAGGGATAAAGAAAGTATACATTGAACCACTTGATTTCTTCATAACTTGCACCAAATGGACCAAGAAGGCTTGAGATCGACTCCTATGGTTTCTCTTGAGATTGAATTGCAATTTCACTTCCTCCATGCAAAACATGTTCTAACGAATAAGGGGAAGGAGGATGCATCTTATTTTTCAAAAGTTTACTATTTGGTCCCTCAAGTTTGCTTATTTTGCCAATTTCCACCATAAACTCATATTTTGTGATTTAAACTTTAGTTTTGACATAGTTAGTCCTTCCTCCATCTTTTATGTGACTTTAATATTCTATCCCATTAATTGAGTCAACCCTTTGGTCAACTCACTTTGCCAGTTTGACACTTTTGGTCCTTAAACTTATAAAATTTCATATTTTCACTTCTAACCTTCTAACCTTCATATCATCTAATGATATAATTATACCTTGATGTTTTCATTGGGGTATGAAGTCTTGTCCAACATGGAGCACTTAGATCACAATCGAGCACTTAAGGTTAATGGAACATGTGACAAAGGAACGGATCATCTGAGAAAGGAATGGATTGTCTGACAAAGGAACAAATCAAGTACCAAAGGAACGGATCATGTAGAAGGGGGTTTAGAGCACCTGGAAGAGGTTTGGAGCACTTGGGAGTGATATGGAGAAACAAGGGGACCTTTTTGCGCCATATTTGAAAGGGATGTGCCAAGCAGGATGCTCTTGCGCCATGACATTCCTTCTTGTGCCATAATGCTCCCTCTTGCGCCATGAGGGGTTTTTCTTGTGCCATGAGGATCCCTCTTGCGTCATGGGGTAATCCTGTTTCTCCATAAGGTATGCTCTTGTTCCATACATGGCCATGTTGCGCCATGCATGTTCTTGTTGCACCATGCAAGTTCCTGTTGCGCCATGATGGTGTTGTTGCTCTAATCTTGATGTTCTTGTGTCACACTTGAAGCCACTTGTGCCATCCATATTCCTATTGCGCCATGATGGCGCAAGATAGACCATCTTGGTCCTTGATGAGCCAAGTATGCTATGAAGTCCTCTATGATGCTCAAGATCGCTCAAAGATGCATATAATTTGGTATTGCTCAAGAATTACACCATGTTGTGCCACCATGATGGATGTTGGACCATTAATGTTCATGATGCGTCACCTGTACATCATGATACTCCATTATGGTCAAAGTGGTCCATCATGTGTGTTGTTGATGCTCATTTATTGTATGACATGGAAGAATGTTCTAGAAGATGTTGCATGGCGGAATATGATTGGTTGTTACCATTCATGGACCTAGGGGCCAATGGGTTTGGCCCATTAGGGTTTTAGGTCTAATCCCTCAAGTATAAATAGGCTCATACCCCCATCATTGTAAATGGCTAGATTTTTGAAAGAGCTCAGAGTGAGATATAATTTTGAGTGCTTGTAATAGTTCCTAAAAGTTAATAAAATCCTCTCTCTCATTCGCTCGTGGACGTAGGTCGTCTTGACCGAACCACATTAAATATCGTGTTCTTTTGATTTATGTTTTTGAGAAGTTTTGAGAGTTCATCTAAGTTTGTTTTTGATATTTGTCTAAAGTTCTTAACTTGTTTTGTTGTCACCCAACAAACTGGTATCAGAGTTATGGCTGAAGACGGGGGAGTTAAGATCGACAAGTTCAACGGAAAGATTTTGATTTCTGTAAGATGAAAGTTGAAGACTACCTCTACCAAAAGAATTTACATGAAACTTTTGATGGGTTTTAGCCATAAGAACTTTCCTATGTGCGCATGTAAAACCCTAATGCTTGGATCTAGGCTTTCTAATTAAACATGCTTTGAATCCAAGACTTCTAATGACTAATTAGGTTAAATAACAACATTGAAACAGGTCTAGAACCATACCTTTGAATTCCTTGTTGATCTTGTAGTCTTGGAGCTTCTAGAGTCACAAATGTCACTCCTCTAATGGCTTACAAACACCAATAGCAAGAAAGATGATTTAGGAGAGAGGAGAGGGGAGGAAATCGGCCAGGGTTCTCTTACTTTAGGTGAGGTGCCGATTTCCCTTAGCCATGGGGTCTATTTATACTTGTAGACTCCTTAAGGGTTACAACCTAAACCCTAATTGGATAATCTTCTCTTAAGGCTATCCAAATCCTTTCCTTAGATAAGTCATGGACGATTTTGAAGCTATCCTAGCTTCTAGAATCCGTCCACTATATATCTATAAGGATTTATAGTCTAAAGCTTAACTATCAAACAATTGACAGTTTATACCCCTTTATTTAATTAACCTCTTTAAGTCACCAAATTAATTCCAATTAATTCTATGACTTATATTAATCAAATAACAATATATTATTCTTTATATTATTCTCATAATATATTAATAATATTCACTCTCTCTTAATAAATCATCCTATCAAGTTGCTATGGTGAAGGCAACCCAAAAGGACCATGCACAATCGGGTCAAATACTTGCCTAATATAGTTGCAGCCTTAGACACTATTCCAACAACTTTGTTAGATGATTAGTCGTTCCTTATGAAGCAGGAGGATTGGGAGTTGTTAGATCGGCAGGCACTTGGTGTGGTGCGTTTATCATTGGCAACGAATGTTGCTTACAAAGTTTTCAATGAGAAGACAACTTATGGGTTAATCAAAGCGTTATCTAACATGTACGAGAAACCTTCAACAATGAATAAGGTTCACTTGATTCGATAATTAGCAAATTTGAAGATGAAGGAAGGTGGCTTAGTGGCTAATCATGTTAATGAATTTAATTCAATCCCGTCAAGGTTGACATCGGTTGAGATTAAATTTGAAGATGAAGTCCAAGCACTGCTACTATTATTATCATTACCCGGAAGTTGGTCAAGAACAGTGAGAGCAGTTAGCAGCTCAACTGGAGGTGCCAAGGTGACATTTGAAGGCATACGCAACTTAATCCTTAGAGAGGATGTGCACAGATGAAGCGTTGGAGAATCCTCTAACTGTCTTCTTAGTAATGAAGAAATAGGAAGGAAGTCCAACAAAGGGAGTGTGGGTAGAGGAAGATCAAATTCAAGGAAGAGAGGTGTGTCGAAAAACAGGAAGGACATCACTTATTGGAACTGCAAATAAAAGGGTCATTTCAGGAATCAATGTTCGAAGCCTCTTGTAAACAAAGGAAAGAATGAGATGAACATTGCATCAGACTTTGAAGGAGATGCTCTTATATGTGTAGTTGAAAACTCAATTGAATCTTGGATCATGGATTCTGGTGCGTCATTCCATGCTAGTCATTCCAAAGATGTAATGCAGAGTTTCAGGTAGTACCAAGGGAAGGTCAGACTGAAAGATAACAAGAGCCTTGATATTACAGGTTTTGGGGATGTGGTCCTTAAGACTACTTTGGGTACAACGTGGACTTTGAAGAATGTCAAGTTCATTCCAGACTTGAAAAGAATGTTGATATCAGTGGGGCAAATTGATGATGAAGGTCACCATGTAACTTTTGGTGCTCATCACTGGAAGGTGACGAATAGGAAACTTGGTGGCTGTTAGAGGTCAGAAGCGAGGTACACTTTACATGGTGGAAGTTTATAATGATGAGGCACACAATGTTGAAGAATTTGGGGCATCCATTCTGACACCAAAGATTTGGATATATGATTGAAAAAGGAATGAAAATGCTTTCCTCCAAAGGAAGAATTCCAAATCTGAAGAACATAACTGTAGATTTCTACGACCCTTGTGTTCTTGGCAAACAGAAGAAAGTTACTTTCGCAAAGATAAGACATCCACCCAAGAAAGGGAAATTGGAGCTTGTTCATTTAGATGTTTATGGTCCCGCATCAGTTACTTCAGTGGGAGGATCCCGATATTATGTTACTTTCATCAATGACCACACTAGGAAAGTTTGGGTCTATTTCTTGAAGTAAAAGTCTGAAGTTTTTAGTGCTTTCAAGAAATGGAAAGCAGTTGTGGAAAATGAGACTAATTTGAAAATTAAGTGTTTCAGATCCAATAATAGGGGTGAATATAGTAGCAAAGGAAAATATCATTTGAGAAGGGAATGGATCGTCTGAAAAAGGAACGAATCAAGTGTCAAAGCAACGGATCACGCAGAAGGGGGTTTGGAGCACGTGGAAGAGGTTTGGAGCACTTGGGAGTGATATGGAGCAACAAGGGGACTTTGTCGCGCCATATGTTAAAAGGATGTGCTCCTTCTTGCGCCATGGGGGGTTCCTCTTCCGCTATGAGGATCCCTCTTGCGCCATAGGGTACTCCTCTTGCTTCATGAGTTATGCTCTTGCATCATGCATGGCCTTGTTGCGCCATGCATGTTCCTATTGCGCTATGATGGTATTGTTGCTCCAATCTTGATGTTCTTGTGCCATACTTGAGGCCACTTGTGCCATCCATATTCCTGTTGTGCCATGATGGCGCAAGATGGACCATCTTGGTTTTTGATGCGCCAAGTATTCTATGAAGTCCTCTAGGATGCTTAAGATCACTCAAAGATGCTCAAAAGTTGGTATTGCTCAAGGATTACACCATGTTGTGCCACCATGATGGATGTTGGACCATTAGTGTTCATGATGCACCACATGTGCATCATGATGCTCCACTATGGTCAAGGTGGTCCATCATATGTGTTATTGATGCTCATGTATTGTATGACATGGAAGAATGTTCCAGAAGATGTTGCATGGCGGGATATGATTGGTTGTTATCATTCATGGACCTAGGGGCCAATGAGTTTGGCCCATTAGGGTTTTAGGTCTAATCCCTCAAGTATAAATAGGCTCATACCCTTATCATTGTAAATGACTAGATTTCTGTGAGAGCTCAAAGTGCGATATAATTTTGAGTGCTTGTAATAGTTCCAGAAAGTTAATAAAATCCCCCCCCCCCTCTCTCTCTCTCTCTCTCTCTCTCTCGTTCACCCATGGATTTAGGTCATCTTGACCAAAACACGTTAAATATTGTGTTCTTCTGATTTATGTTTTTCAGAAATTTTATTAGTTTATCGAAGTTTTTTTTGATATTTGTCTGAAGTGTTTAACTTGTTTTTTTTTTGTCACCCAACAGCTTTAACTATACACATCATCTTTCTTTTATTCACTTTATTAGTTTAAGAAACCGGTCTTAAATTTAGGATGTTACAGCCGAGACTGAATATCATGGGTCACCAATGTAGTTGTGGAAACTTGGTGGATCCGCAACCTACTTCTTGAGCTACACTATTCTCCGCACTGTGCTACTATTGTGTATTGTGATAATGTGAGTGCAGTGTTTATGTCATCTATCTTGCTTCAACATCAATAGACTAATCATATTGAGATTGACCTTCACTTTGTTCGAGACAAGGTTGCTACCGGCCATGTTCGTGTTCTTCATGTTCCATCTAAATCTCATTTTCTTTACTTTTGAATTTATGGTCTAGTTTGAACGTTTGACAGGCTACTGTTGTTCCAACTGTGAGGGGTGTTAGATGTAGGCTTTATGATGTGTATTATGTTGTATTTTGTTCTTTAGTGTAGGCCAATAGTTCTAGGTGGTATTGATATATAACCCCTAATATTGTATTTGTAGCATGTAAAATTATTTACACTCACACGTTAAAGTATATGTTGGAATAGAACAGGGGTCAAACTCTTTTGGAAATTGGAATGCTTCATTCCAAGTCCTTTCACCATTAAGCCACACGATAGATGATTGGATACATTTAGTATTGTCATAAATATCGATCGGGATTATATAATCAACCAAATATAGATTAAATTGTCGTCTAATTTGCAGGATCAGTGGTTGCAAACTTGATTTCTTAAATTTTTTTATTGACCACCTTACATATTCTTATAAATCAACCAAAAATCAAGGATGCATGTCATAATTATTTTATGTAATTCAATTATGTTTATAAAATTCTGTGACCTGCTTACATATTCTTTTTAGACTAACAATTCAGTTGGAAAGCTCAGTTCCCGGTGACGTGTTCGACTAATCAACAAAAAAAAGCATAAATTGAAAAAATTTAGTAACAAAGAGTTCTACTTGTAAAAGAGTCGGTTAAATAAACAGATGTATCATAAAAGAATAAAAATATTTGTAAACGTGACAAAGTTAATTTAACTTCAACTTAAATCATTTAACTTCAACTTATAAATCATTTCGGATATATAATTTGAAATTATATTTTAAGTCAACACAGTCGAATGATATTATATAATAACCTGACTCAACGTTATAATAAATGTCATTTCAGTTCAATATTCAAGCCTTTTTTTGACTTTATTCTTATCAATACGTAAATCTTTTTAATTTCTATATCACCACTTTCTTCATATAAATTATAGACAGTCGACACATACACAATTCATTTCACATCAAACCCGTCTATTTTGTAAACACATGAACCTTATTATGCTTTTTGTTGTTTTAATTGTTTTGTTATCTACCTCAATTATTTGAGCTAATTAAAAGCCATTGAACATGGTCCAGTATATATATGTCATCCCTAAAATATGAGATAAATAATGTCATCAAACCTAACTTAAAGGTGGAGTGACCTTATTCACATGCCCTTCTTTAGGTACACTCTATTTATATAATTCTAAACAAATAATTCAATAAGGAATAAAATATAATATTTCTCCATACATGGCCGGTGCGAATAAAATTTCAATCATTTAGACTTGTGTGATTGACTTGTAAGGTATGTTCATATACTGTCATCCTGATCCTAATTTAAAGTGTCAAATATTTCATTTCTCTTTAATTAATTTTGTATCATTATTTTACTTTGAGATTCCTTTAAATTGTGTTGTTTTGCCCATAGTAACATCTTTTGCAAATTACTTTGATGTAAAAGCATAATTAAATGGAAGATGATTTGTACACAATAATTTTTTTCCATACATAACAATTGGTGCTTTAAAATGTTGTATTGTATAACTTCATAATGCATAAATTGTTGTGTATAACAAAAAACTATTGTATACGAAAAAGTGTTGTGTACGAATCACTTCCGTAACTGAATTGGCTAATAAGATGTTTGAGTTCGCTAGATTGTCTTTTGTTAGTGGAATTTGGAACAATTTGACCGATAAAAGTAATTAATCTTTTAATTTACGAAAACTTCAAATTGAAATTATCAATTTGATTAGCGAAAATTTAACTCCTCAAAAACAACTTAACCAAATGGAATAGTAAATACCGATTAAAATACTAAATACCAAAATACCTCTAGCTTTATTGAGAATGTTAAGTGGGTTTTAAGTTAAATAATTTTGAAGGACAACGATAATGACTTAATGAGCATATAATGGGGCCCAACATTAGGCAATGCCACATGCAAGTGCGATGAAATGGGTGGGTGCCTTCTTGATTAAGCCAACCCACCAACTTCCATACACACCCAACTCTTTATTACTTAAAACGTCTTAACCAAATCACTTTCGCCCTCCTCCTCCTCCAGTCCACCACCACCATCGCCGCCGTTCTCAGTTCACTCTCTCATCTCCAACAAAACTCAAGCAAACCCATATAACCAATTCCAGGCTTCAACCTTTTTCCGGTGGTCGACGCCGCCCTGAAAACATGATGACAGCCTTCCAAATTATGTTCTTGATCATCCTGGCTATGGCGGTGATTCCGTCTACGATCAAAGCAATGAACCCAAGAAAGCTTGATGAAACCACCAACCCTGTAGGAACACCGGATGACCAAATCAAGTGTGGAAGCTGTCCCTGTGGAACGACTTGCTACACCAGTCCTCCACCTCCATCACCATCGCCGCCGCCTCCATCTCCACCACCACCGCCAAAAAAGAAGCCGCCTCCATCTTCCGGTGCGAACTGCCCACCACCTCCGTATAGTGGAGGTGGAGGTGGAGGTGGAGGTGGGCTAGCCCCGCCCAATTACATTTACATAACTGGTCCACCAGGTGATCTGTATCCCGTTGTGCAATCTATCTCGGGTGGTGATCGGAGCTTCACGGTGGTGCTGCCGCTTCTGGTGCTGTCTGGATTAGTGGGTATGGTAGCTTTATTATGAATTTCATAGAATCGATTACAAAGTTGGGGGGGGAAAGAAAAAGGTCGGAATTAGATTCAGATTCTATGGAGGAACAGAGCAATCTTTTTGTGATAAAAAACGTTTTTAGCATTTTTACTATTTTTTTTTATTTACTTTGATATCAAATAAATCCCTAAATAAAAATCTTTTGTATTTCTTTTGTTGTTCATAGAATTATATAATCCATGGCATACCCATCTTCATCTTTCTTGTTCTTCCTTTTTTTCTGCACAACTTAATTGAGAATTATAAATATATTTCTTTAGATTAAAGAAAGAAAATATATTGACGTATGAAGAAATTATTTATTTGAGGATATGGTCTAAATATTGGAATCCTTAGGTCTTATAATAAATCCAAAAAATAGGAAAAGTTTCCAACGTAACTCAAACGTCTCAATACGTGTCTTATCTCTTTATCTTTCTTATATGGTGGCAAGCTAATAATTAATATCAAATTTCTCCATTTTAAGTTTTAACATATAAAATTGCTAAAAAGAAAATAATAAATAACTGATGCATAAATGAATCAAATTTATGGAAAGTTGTGTAGTATATATATTCCTATGATTTAATTGCCGTTCTAAAAAAATCTGATTTTATTATTATTAGAATAACATCATTTCATGATTGTATTTAATTTTGAATTGTTTAAAAAAAAAAAAGAAACTTTTTTTATACGGCAATTTTATACAAAGCAGGCCCCCCTGCCTAAGAGCGAAAATAAATTAAAAAAAAAAAAAAAAAAAAAATCAACATACTTCAATACTACTCGTTTTAATAAATGATAAGTTTTAAATTTTAATTTAAATATTAATAAATTTATTTTAGAAAAATAAAGTGAAAATGGTCGGTATGCGAGAGAGCCGTAGATTGCGACCCACGTCAACTGAACCGGTGATGGTGAAGCACGGAAATTTTTTGTCAATCATGACTACTTTTAATTTTTATATTTAACCTTCAAAAATTACTTTATACAGTTATACCCCCTTGACATACTTATATATACCGCCTCCAAGGTTAATTATATTACTTATTTCGTTATTTACATCCTTAAACACATTTAGACCAATTTTATTTCTTCGCATAATTTACCTATAAAGTAGCAAACTATGTATAAATAATCATATTATGTAAAAAAGTGCCGATTAAAGTTGTGTATTTAATAAAATATATATAAATTTTGATGGTCTTAGTCTAACCAAATATTATTTTCTAAAAATATTTTGACCTTTGTCATTGTTGGGATCGTTCTTTTTGTAAAGAAGATGTGACATGACTTTGTTATGTTACGACACCTTTTAGAAGTATTATCAAAGATATGTTCAACTTCAAACAAAAGGTATTATCGTCTTTCTATATGTTTTAAATGAATTATATAGAATTAATTTGATTTGTCTCTTTATTTATTGTTGTTCATTTCAAATGGTTTGATCCAAAATATATAGAAACAAGGATACATAAATATGTAAATATGTAAATATGTAAAGTAAATATTATATTTGAAAGTGTAGTTAATAGCAAATGTAACCTTCTATAAACATGGAACAAAATCAGTTTAATATGATTAATTATGAATATTATGCTGGAGATACTTTGATTGTATATATCATATCATATTAATTAGAATCATTAACTTTGACATATTTATATTATTTTATGTTTTAAGAAGAGCAATGATTAATTAATTTACACTAAAGTCACAAATACAATAGTTAAAAAAAAAAAAAAAAACTTAATCATTCTTTTTTTTTTTTAACCGGCAAATCTAATCTACTTCTAATCTACTCATTTTATCCTTATAAGTTTGTTCTAAATAAAATCCACTTGAAGCTATTAAAGTCCCGTTTGATAGTTTATGTCTGAGAAATGCTGTTTGGAAAAGTTTTCTAACTGAGAAAAAAACTATGTTAGTTGATTGTACATCTGATTGACTGTGCTAAATGACGAAAAAAAGTAATAATTCAATAAAAAAATAAATTTAAAAAAAGTTATTTAAAAAAAATAATAATCCAAGAAATAAAGAAAGATGTCGAGTTTGGTGCATAATTGTTTTTTCAACACATTCAGCCAGAAATGGTAGCTGCTAAATAAACAACCCATATACACCTCATTTTAAAAGTCAAACTATTTTTTCTAAAAAAACACCCTATTTACTAGGTATATTGAAGACCTCAAAAAATTCAAACTTAGTAAATTGTGTCTCAAACTTAGTAACATTTGTTTGACATCTTCTAATTGTATATATAATAAAACCACATTAATATCAGATATAATTAATAACAACTTATATTTTATTATAAAAAGATAGATCAACATTAATCTAACCATCTAATACAGTTTAGGTAAAATTTCCAACTTTGCATATTATTTCAAGATTTAAAATATAATTTTGGTTATTTCAGTCCAACCACCGTCATCATCGCCGACGGCTAGTGGCACTGCCGCCGGAAAAGTATAAAACGTCGAGAGAGAGAGAGAGAGAGAGAGAGAGAGAGAGAGATGGTAGTCATCGCCGACGCGAGCATCGCCTAGATCTTCGCTGCCGGAAAAGAGAAACCATTTAATGAGACGGATCGATGGATGGTGTATTTTGTGTTGGCGACGCTCTGGTGTGCTCCGGTGGCATCGATCTTCGGCGGTTGCTATGCTCCGGCAGATGAGACGACGTTGTTGCTCTTTTAGATGGGGGCGATGTTGTTGCTCTTTCACAGCAAACTGCAAATGAAAGTGAAAATGTTCTAACGTTTTTAGGGTTTTAATTGGGTAAATGGGCTGTACAATAACTAGTGGGCTAACCTTTTAAAATAAATTAGTTTTGTAAGTGGATATTTCAAGTTATGCGTCGGTAGTTGTTGGAAAAACTCAAATACATATTTATGTTTAATTATTGCCTTTTGGTTGCTTATATATATATATATATATATATATATATATATATATATATATATATATATATATATATTATATTTTACATATAATTTATATATTGAATTTTTATTAATTAACGATATTTCAATGTAGGTTCTTATGGGAATTTTGAATGATAAAAAATTTGTTATCGAGTTTTCCGTAAATAATATTTCAAATGAATTGGAAAACCTGTTTTTCATTCATCATCTATCGTTAGATATATGGCAAGCATTTCCACACGTTTTGATTATTGATGCAACATACAAAACAAACAAATATGCTATGCCTTTTGTTGAGATTGTTGGAGTAACTTCAACCAACAAGACATTTAGCATTGCTTTTGCCTTTATCATTAACGAAAAGGAGGAAAGCTATAAGTGGGTGTTAATGTGTCTAAGGTTGACACTAGAAAAGTGCATGTAACCACGCGTTATAGTGACGGACAGAGAATTGGCATTGGTGAATGCATGCCAACAAGTTTTCCCTTATGCAACTCGCTTACTTTGTCGATGGCACATTACCGAAAATATTAGAAAGCATTGTAAGGCGCTAATCCCATTGAAAGCTGAGTGGAAATCCTTTCGTGTTATGTGGAGTATACTTGTTGAGTCTCCAACATGGACATCATACACTGAAAACTACAGAAAACTGCAGTCAATGTTAAGAGAACATCAAGGTACAATGCTACTTATTTTTTAATTACTTGTTTATAAATTTAGAAGACTTTTTATGTATAAATAACATTTATATAAATCCAGATGTCATACAATATTTGGACGATGTTTGGTTAAACAAGTATAAGGAAATGTTTGTCTCTGTTTGGATTGATCAACATCTGAACTTTGGACAACGAACTAGTAGCAGAGTTGAGGGCCAACATTCAGTGTTAAAGAAGTACTTACAAGAAAAAAATTATTCTTTAGCTAAATTTGTTGGTGCTATTGATCGGTTTGTGAAGTCTCAACTTACTGCAATAAATGAGAGTTTTGAAAAGAGCATGATTGTCTCCAAACACGAACACAGATTTTCGTGTTTCGACTTATTGCGGGGTAACGTTTCACTTAAAGCTCTAGATATGCTTGTAGAGGAACTTCAACGGGTATATCAAGTTGACTCTTCAAACTGTGGTTGTAAACTACAAAATAGTTGTGGTTTACCATGTGCTTGCATGCTATCAGCGTACTTGAACTCCGGTGGGTACATTTGACAATTATTTTTTTAATTTAAGTTATATATTGGTTGTTTATATATTAATGATATTTCAATGCAGGTGACTGTATTCCATTGGAATCGATAGATGTATTCTGGAGAAAGCTTAAAATTTCACCATCAATTCCTATGGAAAATGCAGATATATGTGGTGATGGTAAATTTGAAATGTTTAAAGAAACCTACAATAAGCAACCGGAAGCTGTGAAAAAAAGCATGATGAGAAAGCTACTAGATATATTCCAGCCTAGTAAAACACACATCAGAGAACCCGCAATTCAAAAAAATACACGTGGACGACCAAGTTTGAAGAAACAAAAACAAAAACAAACTGATTCTATCAATCAAGCTCCTAGAAGACGCAGCTTTTCAACCATGCCAAAATTTGTTGAGTTGAACAATAGGGAACCGGCAAGACATAGTTCATACATAACCACAATTCCAGACTTGAAAGAAGAGCCAGACTTGAATGAAATTCCAGACTTGAAGGAAGAGCCAGACTTGAATGAAATTCCAGACTTGAAGGAAGAGCCTCAATCATGCTACAATCATCGACTAATAGATGAAATCCAAGTGATGTTTCATCCTTACATCACACATATACAAGATGTAGAGGGGGATGGAAACTGTGGATTTCGAGCAATATCTGTTTGTCTTGGGTATGGCGAGAATGACTGGCTCTATGTTCGACGTCAACTACTACACGAGTTATTGAGTTCATACGATGCTTATGCTAGAGTTTTCACTGATGGAATCGGTGAACTATATACTTCGTTGAATTTCTTAGAATCACCGGCACCTAAAAGATACTGGTTACTTATGCCTGAAACATGTATCCTCATTGCCAACAGATTTGGTGTAGTCCTTACTTTTTTAACCAACCAAGGCTCTCTCACTTTCTTTCCTCTTTGGAAAGGTCCGGAAGAATTTTTGTACCATCGCGTTATTACAATTTCACTTGTATATGGTAATCATTATGTGATGGTACAATTAGAAGGAGATTGTCCGCTGCCTACCATTTCAGCTTTCTGGATCCGCCACAAAGCCCCATGTGCAGCTGGATGGGAAACTATGTTCATATCACGTCTAGAACTTTATAGACAACTGAAACCTTACAATCCTGAAACACCTTTTATAACTATAGAGGATTGTTAGAGGGTATTAATTTTCTCTCGAATTATGCATTTATGTATTCGTGAAGGATTGCTAATGCTATTGTTTTTTTCTTCATATTTTTGTTTTTATGTATTAATTTATATTTAATTATTAAATAATATACATATATATATATATATGTTATTAATCTATATTAATTAAAAATAAATAATTAATCATTTATATTTAATTTATATATATATATATATATATATATATGTTTTAATTACTCCAAAAAAATATTAATATTCAAGCATAAATTGAAAAAGAAAAGAAAAATAAAAAGTAAATAAAATAAATAAAAAGAAGGCACGTAAATTAAAGAAAAACAAAAAGTTAGGTATATAAACTTCAATATAAAAAGACATTGTTGACTTTTTTTTATTAGGGTGTTTTTTTAGTATAGGTTGTGTTTTTAGTAAATGAGGGTGTTTATTTAGCCATTTCCCCAGAAATATATGATTTTGGGGCTTTCTGGGAAAGACATATCTTACCGGGAAAGATCTTTTTTTTTTAGTGCAAATCAAATACTCTTTCCGGTACATTCAGTCAGAAAAATCTGTTTGGACCCAAAAAGATACCTATCAAAAGGGACCTAAATTTTTTTTTTATTAAAGTTTAATTGTCGACAACATATATAAGAATATTTATTAATAGAAACAAACTAAAGACAAGTTGTACAAATAATATGTGCTAAAAGGTAAAGTTAAGGTTGTGTTTGGCGCGCCACAGCTAGCTGATAAGCTAGCTTATTTTTCGAAAAATCCAAAAATTCTTTTTTTAGTTATTATTTTCAGAACTTGAATTATCTAAAAAAATTACCGTTTTTTTTTATGAAAAATACATGAAATATTCTAATAGAATATTACACTATAAATATTCTAATGTGATTTTTAAAATGTTAGAATATTATACTAGATTTTTCAGATATGTAGAATATTCTATTTATTATACTAGAATATGTAAAAAAATATATTTTTTAATTTTTTTTATATTTTTTTTGGTATTTATTTTTTTGGAAAATATAAATTCCCAAAAAAATATTTGAACCTTTTTTTTTTTTGAAAATTTTCAATTATTTTGCATTTTAAAAATGTATTTTTGTTTTATCTACTAAATGAATCGCTAGGATTGCATCTCACGGTCTCATAAAATTAAAACGTCTCACATGAACCTAACCATATATATATATATATATATATATATATATATATATATATATATATATATGGGATAATCTTATAAAAACCTAATATATTTTCTTCAAAATCTTAAAAAAAATCACTAAATTATTTTTTTGTACGTTAAAACCCTTATATTTTTTTTAAAATGTATCATTTAAAGCATTGAGCTCGGTAAATCCTAGATAGCCAAAAATGTTAGGTACTCAATTCTTAACGTTTCTATTGTCACAATTCATTAGATTAAAAAAAATTTAAAAATATGTGGGTTTAAATGCACTAAAAAAAATAATATAATGGTTTTTTTTAATCCATATATATATATATATATATATATATATATATATATATATATATATTCAGAAAAGTACTTATAATAAAAAAAACATGAAAACTTAGTTTAAAATACCATCGATTTAAATATACAAAACCAAATGAGATTAAATTTATTTATTAATATACCAAAATTTCGTGTAATCATTTTCCTAAATATCTCTATTTCATATCGTAAAAAGAGTGAAAAGAAGGTTCGGAAAACCTTAAAGTGAAGAATGATAATTGTCAGAGTTAGTTGTCAGAATGATGCGTGTGAAATCAATCTTGAATTTCACGACTTTGGCGGGCCCCACACCATTTGATCGGACCTTTGAAAATATTTTACTATTATTAAAAGGGTTAAAATTTTAAAATATAAAATGTTCTTGCCGTATTTAAATAGAAAGTAAAGAAGTGTCGAAAAGGTTTAAGAAAGACGATCAAAGTTTTAATTGTTTAAAAAACACAATCAATCTATAAATTTTTTAAAAAAAACCAAGAATGAAGTATGCTTTTTATTCAAATCTCACATAGTGGTAACCGATTCTTGTGGGTTAAATGATTATTTGGTTTAAGAATTGTTGAGTTGGTCTACTAATTAATGACATAGGATTAGAGTGGATGAAATGAAATTTATGTTTGTATTTTCTTTTAAAATTGAATTTTAGGGCTACAAGGAAAATAAACAACATTGACTTTTTCTTTTCCTGCTTCATCTTCTTCTTCTTCAGGTCCTGTGATGGCTTCATTTTATACTAAATACATAATCTCAACCTTAAGTTCAAACCTTTCGAAGACAAATAAGATTTTTGATGATGCATACCCTTATGGTTATCTGTTCCCATCACAAATTTAGACTTCAACCACTAAGAGGAATCCTGAAAAAAAAAGTTTAGGGTTTGTCACAACCGAATGGTGAGTTTTTTTTAAAAAGAAGTAGAGTAAAGAATATTATAGTTCAATACATATTGATTGAAGGCAAACAAGCAACAAGCTGCGTCGCTAGCCCTTTCTGGATGGCAAAACTAATTCTTTTGAAAACAACATTTGTGGATCTAGGAAATATGACATTAGAATGCATGACCCGTTAGACTCTATTAAGGAGCTCCACTGCCTCTAGTGCGAGAAAACCAAATGTATCGAATGCAAAAGGAACAAACACATGTTGATTTTCTCTACATGTATTCTCGTGCTTTACCACTTTGCACGCAGCGGCTTTCAAAGCGGCATGTCCAGCTGTGAAACCCCCGCTCCCTAAACCAACGAGAGGAGAGACCCCAGTAAGATTCACGCACGCATGCTTCCCTCCTATCCATCCAAATACCAAAATGTTAGTCGGTCTAAGTGTGGACCTGCCATCCTGCGGGTCCGTTAAAAAGTTCACTGACGCTTCTTTCTTCACAGAAATACCAGCACGCCGAAAAGCATCAAAGAGAACATCCCAAACCACATCATGTCTATACTTGAAACCAGGGAGCTCTCTACAATGAACCGCGTGTTCCCCAAAGGTATCCAAACATGCCTTGCGATAAACTGAGCATATCTCGTCAATTGGGAATATGGGAATCATGAGGCGGTAACGAAGGATAGTTCGGTACTCCACAGGAGACATATGCTGGCCAAGACCATCAATAGGGATAGTTAGCAGAAAATCCTGAGCATGAGACGCCCACAGACACTCAAAGACTGTTTTCTGTCTGACATTCATGTCGAAGTCGACTTCCATATCTTGGACGATTTTGCTAAAAAGGGCACACGCTAAAGCTTTTTGGGAATTAGGGGGGCGGTGTCCTTATTAGTGAAACCGCTACAGTCAAATCCCGGAATCTTATCGCGAAGACGAGTCATATCACATAGGTAATCCGAGTCCATACCACATATGCCACTGTCACGTAAGATGTGGTCTTGTAATGCCCAAGATTGGGCCCTCGAGGCTACAAATGCGTAGGAGGAAACCTCGTAGACCGAGTACAAATCCAAACCACCGAAACGAATAGGTAAGGAAGCCAAGCGCCACTAAATGTCTCCAAAGAAGGGGCCTCCACATACCACTATATCCTTGATAGACCTGCGCAATCCTTTGTCAAAGAATAACGCTGCCTCTTCTATGTGATTTATTTTTGTCATACCCTTTCCTACATATTTGCTTGGTTATGTCATTTTCCCTATTTGGTTGGTTATTTGATTTATTTTTGTTGCATATAGTGTATCCAAACAAACCAAATTGTGCTCTTTGGAAATGAGTTGATGAAGATGAAGGATAAAATAAACTCAAGTAAGAAAAACGAATCAGAAAAAGAAGTAGATTTCATTTAAGTGGGGATATCAATTTTGGAAAACAATTTCAATGAGAACAAAGGGAATATGGCAATAATATTGGGGCTACTATAACTGTTGATGTCAAGAAATAGCAATGGACTTTGAATATTAAAAATGTTGTGATGTCAATAAATAGTGTGAAATAACTATGTACTTTTGCTATCAAGAAGTAGTCCATAAAGATGAATAAAATGAAAATAATATACAGGCAAAATGGTCCATTAAATAACAACATCAACAATATACTTTTGTCGCTATAATTGTTGTTGTCAACAGATGATGCTATAAAAAATGGACAATATTGGGGCAAAAAACAATGTAATATGGGCATAAAACATAATATAAAATATTAGACATACAAATAAATTTATAAGGCATAAAAACAAGATGATATTCATTCCAAACATGTGTATAAGGTACTAAATGTTGGTAAATGTGCACACAACACCAATATAGGAGCCCTTACGATACATAATTGTTTTATGTGCGCACTAAGCACCAAAAGATGTGCGATTTCATATTTTTTGGCATAATTAAACAAAACACATATCCTAGATTAAGGTGACAGGATTTTCAAAACATCCCCCACTACCATCCTTTGTCACCACCTTTCTCATCAACTTAAGCTTTATTCTCCTTTGAGAAGGGCAACCTTTTCTCCTTTACCAATTTTGAGCAATAACCCCTACATGTTGAGTAATTACATGTCCAGCTGCTTGTTCCTCAACTCCTTATTGAGCAACCACATGAATAGGAAATTGTACCACCTCATCATCAACTTCATCCTCTACTCCTCCTTTTGGAATAACATTTTTGTGGCACAAAAAAAGATCAACAAATTTGGAATTTTAAAAATCTCATTATCAACTTCATGGTCAGCTGACACATCGTCTGACATGACCAAGTCTACTGATGGGTTTTACACAAATAAACATCCTATGTGCTCATGCAAACCCTAATGCTTAGATCTAGGCTTCTCTATTGTAAATGCAATGAATCCAAGACTTGAAAACCCTAGATCTAGAAGTATGAATTCGAAATATAACATAACAAATCAGATCTAGATGATTACCTTTTGTTGATTGCTTGATTCCTTCTTGATTCTTCTTGTCTTGGAGCTTAGAGTCACAAGTGTAACTCCTCTAATGGCTTACAATCACCAACTAGCAAGAAGGCAATTATGAGAGAGGAGGTAATGCTAAAATCGGCCCTAGGGTTTCTCTTGAGATCAAGTGTAGCCGATTTTCATAGCCCAAGGGTCCTATTTATACTGTAGGCTGCTAGGGTTTCTGCCAAAACCCTAATGGACAACTTAATCACCAAGCAGCCCATGGAACCTTCTAGAATAGGGCCTTGGACAAAAATATGATGATCCTTCATCATAATTTCGTTCCCCCTAAGTCCATTAGGTTTCCCAGCCTAAAACTCAATTATCACACATTTGACAGTTTATGCCCTTTTATTTAATTAATCTCTTTTAGTCACCAAATTAATTTCTAATTAATTTATGACCAGTATTAATCAAATAATATGATTTCTCTTTTAATATATTATTCTTATAATATATTAATAAATCATAATATCTTCTCTCTCTCCATAAATTACCCTGTTAAGTTGCTATGGTGAAGGCAACCCAAAAGGACCATGCACAACCAGGTCAAGTACTTACCAAATATAGTTACGGGCTTAGACACTAATCCAACAGTTTCCCACTTGGATAAGTCTAGTAACTACAATGTAAATATATTCTGATTAGCATTCGTAGCTCTCAAAGACGCTGTCGAACTCTGATCTTATCAGTAACCTGTCCTTTAGATAAGGGATCGTATAGTCCTCTGTTCTAGATATTGTGCAGACAATCACATGGAACATAGTCATACTTATTGTCCAACAGTATGTTTCTCGATCTCAGATTCATTTGACATACAACTTAATTGAACACATCAATTCAGTCCTGACCGGGCCCGACACATAAGTCAAATCAATCATCGAGGGGCCCTGATATCGCTTTTACCCTCTTAGGATAAAAGGAACAGATAAACTTCGACTTATATGCATTTATTATTCATTAATCAAATCATACACAACAATGCGTATTATGACATCAAGTTACTGATGCATTTTCGCATTATCAATGTACAACCAACCAGCAAACAATAAAACACATATCTAGGTTTTAAGACCATATGATATTATTGTCTTGCGATCACTCGTGATAAATTCCATGAAGTGATTTTAGCAAGCGCGGGTTTATTCCATTGCTCAAAACTTGTTCATAAGCACCCATGAACGTTGTAGCAAACCTTTGCAATGTCTAATACCTTTTAGACAATCTACACACCTATTCATGACAGTCTTCATTCATATCTACTTCCAACATATGGACGACTGTGGACCGTTCGAATAATTCGATTATTCTTAAATAATTCAATTATTCAAGATGTCAAAACATGCAAAGTGAAACAATAGTTAAACAATCAACATAAGACAATAACTTTACTTATAAATAATACTCATTTATTTAATCAACAAATGTCAATTACATTTATATAATACACGTTTCCAAACTATCTAATCTACACTAATATAGTCCTTCATCCCAATGCTCCTAGCGTGCTGCAAGTGCTTAACCCTACTCAGTCCCTTCGTAAGCGAATATGTTGGGTTATCTTCTAACGATACCCACTTCACTACAAGGAGTCCTTCTTCTACCCGATGTCGAATAAAGTGATATTTTCTGTCGATATGTCGAGATCTACCATGATCACTCGGTTCCTTGGTCAAGGCAATCGCTCCTTCATTATCACAGAAAATTTCCATGGGCTCCTTTATGGTAGGCACAACTCTAAGGTCTCTAATAAAGTTCTTCAACCATATCGCCTCCTTCGATGCTTCGCTCACTATAATGTACTCTGATTCGCACGTTGAATCAGCCACGGTTTCTTGCTTGGAACTTTTCCAACTCACTGCTCCTCCATTAAGGGTAAAGACCCAGCCCGACTGCGAACGGTAGTTGTCTCTGTCGGTCTGAAAGTTGGCGTCACTATACCCTCGCACCTTTAAGTCATCACTCCCACCGAGGACTAGAAACCATTCCTTGGTCCTCCGAAGGTACTTAAGAATGTTCTTGATTGTGGTCCAAAGCGCTCTGCCAGGGTTCCCTTGATATCTACTGACCATGCTCAAAGCGAAGGCCACATCAGGGCGAGTACAAGTCATAGCATACATAATCGAACCAACTGCGGAAACGTATGGTACTCGGCTCATTTCTGCTATCTCAACTTCGGTACTCGGGCATTGAGTCTTACTCAACTTGGCATTACTTTGGATTTGTAATTATCCCTTCTTTGAGTTCTCCATACTAAAACGTTTTAGTACTTTGTCCAAGTAAGTATTCTGACTAAGTCCTATTAGTCTCTTACTTCGGTCTCTCACTATCCTTATTCCCAAAATATAGGAAGCCTCTCTGAGGTCCTTCATAGCGAAGCACTTCCCGAGCCAGGACTTAACTTCCTGCAGTGTCGGGATGTCGTTTCCTATGAGTAGTATGTCATCGACATACAATATGAGGAAGCTAACTATACGCCCACTGGCTTTGACATAAACACGTGATTCGTCTTCACTTCGTATAAACCCAAACTCATTGACTTTCTCATCAAAGCAAAGATTCCATCTGTGAGACGCTTGCTTAAGTCCATAAGTGGACTTCTCAAGTTTGCACACTCTATTGGGATGCTTCGCATTGACAAAACCTTATGGCTGAGCCATGTAAACATCCTCAACCAACTTCCCATTAAGGAAAGCGGTTTTGACATCCATTTGCCATATTTCATAATCATGAAATGCAGCAATGGCCAGCATCACCCTAATAGACTTTATCTTAGCAACTGGCGAGAAAGTTTCATCATAGTCAACTCTGGGTGTTTGAGTGAAAACCTTCGCAACCAGCCGCGCCTTATATGTGTGCATATTCCCATCCACGTCTGTCTTCTTCTTGAAGATCCACTTGCACCCGAACGTCTTACGTTCGGGCATATGGTCAACCAAATTCCAAACTTGGTTGTCATACATGAACTGAATCTCGCTGTCCATTGCCTCTTTCCATTTTGCAGACTCCGGGCCCACCGTGGATTCCTTATAGTTGTTAGGTTCATCCAAATTCACTAGTGTACTATCGCTAATGAACGTATCCCCTTCCATAGCAATATGAAAACCATAAAACTGGGGTTGAACCCTAACTCTTTTGGAACGTCTAAGAGGTAAGGACTCGTCAATCGGTTCAACCGAAGTTTCCTCCTTGAGTTGAGCGCCAGCGTTAGAGGTTCCTTAATCGCTCGGCTCTTGAATCTCTTCAAGATCGATTTGCCTCCCACTGTATCCTTGGCTTATGAGCTCCCGCTCTCGGAAAACCACCCTCCTCGCAACGAAGACAACATTGTCATTCGGTCTATAGAAGAGATATCCAAAGGATTTCTGCGGGTATTCGATTAAAATACACCGCTCACTATGAGGTTCGAGCTTGTCGTGAGTCTCTCGTCTTACGAAAGCCTCGCAACCCCAAACCTTGATATGTGCCAACGAGGGAGCTTTCCCTATCCACATCTCGTGAGGTGTTTTGGCAACCTTCTTTATAGGGACTAAGTTAAGGATATGGGCGGCAATCTCTAAGGCATACCCCCAGAATGAGACAGGTAGTGAAGCACGACTCATCATGGAACGAACCATGTCCAACAAGGTTCGATTATGCCTCTCAGCTACACCATTCAACTGCGGTGTCCTAGGTGGCGTCAATTCCGAAACTATTCTGCATTCCTTAAGATAGTCGTGGAATTCAAGACTTAGGTACTCTCCTCCTCGATCAGATTGAAGCATCTTGATTTTCCTGCCCAGTTGATTCTCCACTTCTTGTTTAAACTCTTTGAACTTTTCAAAGGTTTATGACTTGTGTTTGATTAAGTAGATATAGCCATATCTACTATAGTCATCGGTGAAAGTCACATAAAAGCGGTTTGCATCCCTAGTGGTGGATCTAAAGGGCCCACACACATCGGTGTGTATTAGATCCAATAGACCCTCACCCATTTCACAAGTGCCAGTAAAGGGTGACTTGGTCATCTTTCCAAGTAAACAAGACTCGCACACGTCATCGTCCTTAAGGTCAAACGACTCCAACACTCCATCCTTTTGGAATTGGGCTATGCGTTTCTTGTTGACATGTCCAAGACGACAATGCCACAAGCATGCTTTATCCATACTATTGGAAGAATCCACACCCAATGCATTATTTCCTAGATTAACTACAACCATAACAGTTTCATAAATTCCATTACAAGTCAATGCTTCAAAATATAAAACACCATTTAGATAAGCATAAATAGAACCTTTCTCATTATCAAACGAATATCTAAATCCTTGTCTAAACAAACCATTAGAGGCGTGACATTTGTGACGCTTTCTCTCAAGGTTTAAGAAGACTTTGATTTATTATTGTTATTACTACATAACAATAAAGGTATGTTTTATAACCCTATTAGTAATTTCAAAATTATACTACTAGTATTAGGGTTTCCCAATTGATGTTCAAATGTTGTATGTTCAATTAGAGAAAACATAGATCGGGAAAAATTAGGTTTGCATGCACACATAGGTTTTTGTTTGTTATGCTCAAAACCCATCAAAAAGCTCCTTGCTTGATCACCTTATCTTGTAGATCTATCCATTTCTTCATTTAGGATACTTTTGGTCCTAAATATGGTGATTTTTGAACATGACATGCTCTTTACCAAATAAGTCGTCCTTTTAGACCTTTAGAGGGGTCTTGAGACATAAAAATATGGTCTTGATGCTTAGTTTTCGTCCATGCATGCTCTAGAAGGTCTTAAGGAATTAAGAGGTTGGGGTTTTGTGTACTAAGAACTTAATGAGCATGCAAAGTCATAAAGTTAGAAACTTTATGACTCTTCATGATATTTTAGCCTTGGATCTGCATTTAGACGTATTAAGTCGAAGTATAAGCTCTTAATAAGTTAAGAAGGAAAGATGTTGCGGATGCAGGGCGTACCAAATGGTACGTTGAACATATTCAGATTTAGCCCCGATGCCTCGAACCTCTAGTGTGTCCTGCGTACCTTCGAAGTACAACCGGCGTACGAAGCCTAAGTTAACTTGGCTAGGGTTGACTCGGTTGACTTGTGGATTTTGACCAGTTTTGACCAAGGGTGTTTTAGGAAATGTTATTAATTTAGAATGGGAAAAGTTTTAACATTTGAGGATTTGGGTTGAGCCGGTTATTCGAGCTGGGAGTTTTTCAGACTGTGAGGTGAGTTTCCTCACTATTCTTGGGGGGTGAAGGCACCAATAACGACCCTTGGTTATATATCCTGGTATATAGGATGTTGGTATACAGTAGTAATTTGTAGTTCTGCATTCTAGTCTATTAACTTTCTATATGATTATTTTTTGTTGGATATATGTTATTTGTTATGTGCATGTCGACATGGTACTTTGGGGGAACTCACTAAGCTTTGGCTTACAATTTTAGTTTATGGTTTCAAGTACTTATGAGGATCGTGGGAGGCGAAGGCATGATTATACATAACTTCTTATTTTGTCACTGGATCTTGGGGAAAAACTCTGATTTGAAATAATACTTTTGAAACAATGACTATTTTGTAAACAATATTGATTTATGGTTGGTTTTATAAATATTAAATTTATTGTGATTTTGGAGTGTTACAAATTCTGTTGGATTAAGGTGTCTAAGCTCATAACTAAATTGGTATACTTTTTTTAATTAGAAGCAAGGTCCTTTTTGGGTTGCCCTCATAACTAGAACTTGATTAGTGAGGTAGCTAGTTGACATTGATGGGAAATCCTTCGGTAACTGAGGATTGGGTGGGGCGGAGATTACCCTAGGGCAAACCTAGGATGAGATTAGTGTTGGGAGCAGTAGTCATGAAAAGGGACTTGGTGGAGTCGAGGCAATCCTTAAGGAAAGTACGGATAGATGTGGAATGTAGTATGGGCCCGTACAACTAAAGCCAGAGGATATGTACTCGAGTCAAGGAAGACTGAGGTAAAACCAGAAAACTTGTAGTACGCGTGTGATCCCTCGATATTGATGAGTATTCTGATGGTTGTTATGATATGTTGCAGCATGGTGACACTATATGAGAGGCCAGTGGGTCGTTTTGGTGCCAGGGAGGAATCAGTCTCGGGCTTTGGATCCGGGCATCTTGATGATCAAATGAGAGAGTTTATTGCAGCTGAGGTTACACGCAACATCATTGACCAGACTCCTGTGATCTTCGGTACGGTCAAGGAGGGTGTCTTGGAGATTCTTGATGAGAGTTTGGGAGCCTTCCACATTGAGATGGAAGCCATGATGGGGGCGCGCACGTTGGCTTTCCGAGAGTTTAGATCTTGTGGAGCTCCAGACTATCATGGGGATAGGGACCCCATTGCTAGCAGTCGGTGGTTGGAAGATGTCGCCAATGCATTTCATACTAGCCGGTAGGGGGAAAAGGTCTGACTCGCTTCTTGTCTTCTGAAAGACAGAGCGTGTGATTGGTGGGAGGAGGTTGAACGAGCTGTTGGATATGATACTGTTATTGATAAGCTGACATGGAGTGACTTTCGACTAGGTTCAGGGCCGAGTTTGCACCGGTGATAGAGGTGCAGCAGCTAGCACGGGAGTTTCAGGATCTCCAGCAGACTATTGAGACCGTGGCAGCAAGTTTAGGGAGAGGACCCTTCTCGTTCCGCAGTATGCGGTAGATGAGGAGATGAATAAAGTCCGATATCACAAGATGCTGAGGAGCGACATTATGCAGTTTGTAAGCCGATCTAGCTGAAAGACGCTGGAGGATATGATTGCTCGAGGTAGGGAGAGAGAAATCGACTTGGATTTGGAGAAAAAGAGTAAGTCGAATGAGGCTCAGTTATCCACGGGTTCGGGTAAGAGACCCAAGGGGTCGGATTCGAGGTCGAGAGATTTTCAGAGCCGCAGCCGTTGTGGCAAGTGCGGCAGGACACACGAGGGTGCATGTATGAGTGGTAGCGGTGGTGTTTTTGGTTTCTTCAAGTGCGGTCAGACCGGTCATTATATCAGGGATTGTACTGCTATCACCAACCAGGGATCAAACCTAATCTGCTTTCATTGCAGTCAGCGGGGCCACAAGAAGTACCACTGTCCGAGTTTGGTTACAGCAGGACAGGTGATGGCACCTGCCCTTGCGATATTGAGGATCACTAACGGCCGTCAGGTCCGGGAAGAGGCGCCTGCGGCTAGGAGTAGGGCTTTCCAGATGACTATAGAGGAGGCACGAGTAGCTTCCGATGTTGCAGGTGCATATCTTTTACTTTCCTATCAATTTTTATTTATGATTTTATTGCTACGGTCTTGCATCTATATGAGTAATTGTATCTTGGAGTTATACTTCCTGCTTATGTTCGGGTTATATGTCATCTGCATACCATGAGTCTTAGAGTGATAATGTGAGGTCGTCTCCTTATATAGTGGGTTCTCAGGATGCGGTAGTTGTAGCAAGTATGATTGGAACTCGGGAGGTGTTCCGTTAGTCTTCGAGAGTAGTACTGTTTTGGTATTGGTTAGTCTCGAAATGCCAGCAACATGGAGCTTTGGTTGTTAGCAACTCGATCATTGGAAGATGGAATAGATTTGGAATCCTCTAGGTACTAGAAGTGCCGAGAAGACTTAGTCGAATCTAAGTGGAGTACCGTTCAAGTATTCAAGATCGGAAGAAGGTGTGAGACCAAGGTGAGTTTGCATTCCCGCTAGCGAAGGAGGCGACGTAAGTGGTTGTTGGGACGAGAAGTATGAGAGTTTAGAGTTTGGTAAACTTCCCAAAGTTGGCATTCACGTCTTGTAAGTGCTTGATAGTTGGTGTTGGGAAATCAGATTTGGGAATTTCCGTCGGGATGCGAGTTCAACCAGGATGTAGGTCGTGTGCATGATCAACATGGAAAGTGTTGTAAGACTGCGGGATAGCCATAACATTCACTACCATCCCGACAACATAGAAAATGTTGTAAGACTGCGGGATAACCGAAGCATTCATTAGTGGCCAGATAGCGAAGTGTGGGAGGGAGCCTGTATCTCCCAGTTAGCGGAATGTGGGCGGGGGCCCGTATATACCAGTTAGCAAAGTGTGGACGGGGGACCGTATCTCCTAGTCAGCGGAGTGTAGGCGAGGCCCATATCTCCTAGTTAGCATGATCAGGATCAGGAAATGATAGGTAGATAGGTTTCGAGGTGGATATGTACCTGCGTAGCCCTAGATAGGTGAGACCTGGGGGCAAGGCCACTCCGTAGTATGGTTTAGGTGAGACCGTGGGTGAGGCCTGTGTGCTTATAGCAGTGTAGGTAGGACATGGCAGTGACCGTTAGGTCAAGGAATGGGGTTGGGGATCCCAGGATTTATAGAGCCAAGAGCGGTAATACATATAGGGTAGTCTCGGTAGCTGAAGTTTCTTTGGAAGTCACGGGGAGAGACTAAGATGGGGTTCAGTGGTTCAACAACCGGGTGGGAATCCAGTATTCGAGATAGTTGACAGATAAGTTGGGACCTAGGAGGTCTCGGTTCCTTCGGAAAGTAGATAAGAGGCAGCGAGATGTTCGGGCAGAAGTAGTAATGTGAGTATTCGAGTATGGAGTAGCTTGATGATCGAAAGTGCTAAGACACTTGCAATTGGATTAAATAATCTCAGAGTAATTGATTTGACCCTGTTGCGAAACTCTCGTATGATCCTAACTGTTGCAGGGATGAATCTTCTACTTGAAGGATTATTTGAGCCTTCTGTCAAGTATAATTGTCCTGCACATAGTTATGCGTGGGCATCCTGTCAAGGAGACAGACCACTATAGATTTCAGAAAGGCTTGTTTCCTACGGGCTGGAATTTTGGTTCAGGTTCGGTTATCTCGGGAAGGTTATCTTCTGCACAGAACCGTCAGTCGATTTCCTCATATTGTTTGTTTTGATATGGGTGAAGGTAAGGAGGGATTTCAAGGACGAAATCTAATTTAAGTGGGGGAGAGTTGTAACGCCCTATTTCGAATTGTTCCCATTGCGGGGTGGTAAAATAGGAGTGGGTATTATCTGAGTTAGAACCCTTGAAGAATCAAGTTTGGGCTCATTTGGAGGTGGATGATGTATTTTGGATGATCCAATTATCCGGTTTGTGTTTTGGAGCCCAAGGGTATCGGTAAAGGCGTTGGTTCGGGCCTTTTATGAATTTTGGATTTTAGTTCGGTTGGGTTTCAGGCTAAATAAAGTTTATAGAAGTGTAGGGCTTCTCGTTACCTTTTCTATGGATAGAAAGAACGTCAAAATCGGAGCTATAACGAAGAAGTTATTGCCATTTGAAGTTTAGGGGTTTTGGGCCAAAACGGGTACGCATGGCGTACCCAGTAGGAACGCGTGGCGTTCAAGAGGGAAATTGTGTGTGGACCATGTTGGGAACACAGGTCGTTCCCCAAGGGAACGTGTTGTGTTCTTCTGGGCAGACTAAACCCTAAATTTCGGGTCTTGAACACTATTTAAACACCTTAACTCACCTCCAACCCTCATTCCCTTCAGCCTCCATCCTATCTAACCCTAAGAACGAAACCTTAAGCCTCTTGCATGCATTTTGAGCTTACCTTGAGCATCTTGGTGTTATCTGGGTGAATTTGGAGAAGAAGGTGTTTAGAGAAGAAGCAGGGGTTTGAAGAGAGCTTGTAGATCTAGAGGTTTTACATCATTTCCAGCCTATTGAAGGTATAAAGTTCTTATCTTACTGCTTCTGCATCATAGATTTAGGTTCTCATGGATATTGTTCCTTTTTGGTCCCATGGTTGAAAGCTTGTGGTTATAATCACTCTAGAAGCTTGAGTTGCTTCTTTTGGATGTTAAGGATGGCATAGACTCATAAAGTTTGCATCTTTTAGAGTTATAGAAGCCCATGCATGAGATTAAGCCCCTTTTATGGAAGTTGCTTGCTATTTATTGAGATTGGGACTTTTGGGGGTATGCAAAGTCACCTAGTCCATGACTTTATGATTCCAGAGGCCCTAGATAGCTTAGATCTATGTTTGGATATCATGGCTTAAGCATTAAGTGCTTAATGGCTGGTTTTTAGAGACTGGATGCGAACACCCTGCATAATGCTCGGGAACGGGATGTGTTCCCATTGGGTGTCGCGATATGAACTAAAGAGGAACACCCATCGTTCCACAAAGGAAATCCCTACGTTCAGGGCATCAATGGGATTTCAGATTTTTTTGCCTTGGACTGAGTTTTGGGGTTTGGGCTTTTGTGATTGGGCAATTTTCTTGGACTTTACTAATATGGGCCTTAGTGGATCATCATTTGGACTATGTCTTATTTTGGGCCTAGGGTTAGGCCCATTAGAGGGGTTGGGCCCAATTTAGAAAATTAGGCCAATGGTGTGCCAATAGCGAGCTTTGGAAGTCTACCTAGTATTGGGCCTTCATGTTATGGATTTGGGCCTAGGTCATGGACCAAATTAGATCGGAGGTAAAATGATAATTTTACCCTAAGAAGGATTATTGGGCCTTGTGGAAGTGTTTATCTTTTGGGCCATGGTTTGGGTAGAGTTCATTTTGGCACAAGAGTATTTGAGGGGTAGAATGGTCTTTTACCCTAGTGAAGACTTATGGTTAAGTTATGAGAATCTCGAACTTATCTAATTTGTATGATGATCAGTAGCTCGGGGAGTCGAGAGATCAGCAATTCGGGGATCTGCCAGCTAGTAGCCAGAGGTTTATCCGTCGGATTCTGCGTTCAGCTTTGCGAGGTGAGTTTTCTCCTGTAGGAATGGGTCGAAGGCACCAATGTTGGCCTATTTATGTATGTTAGTATGTTTCGGAATGAGGTCCGATGTCGGGCAATGCCCGATGTAGGTTATTATGTTTCTGGATTCCAATCTGATGTCGCGCGGTGCTCGAGTAATGTTTGTGTGCTTGATGTCTTCGTGATTCTTGCATGTGATTGTTGTATATGTTTCCAGACTTCGGTCTGATGCCGGGGAAAGCGCGAGGAATGTTTGTACGCTTCCGGATTTTGGTCCGATGTTGAGCGGGGCTCGAGGAATGTTTATATGTATGTTTCCGAACTACAGTTCAATGTCGGGTGGTACCCAATGAAGGAATGCATGTTTAGTTATACTTGTTGTCTTTGTGATACTTGTATGTACCTGGTAGGGAGGTGAGTGTGGGCGGGGTCCCATATCTCATCACTAGCTGAGTGTGGACGGGGTTCCATATCTCATTATTAGTAAAGTAAGGTCTGGGCCCATGATAGGCGAGACCTTAGGACGAGAATATATAGTACTGTGTATGATTCTTTATGTGCTAGCATGAATATATGCTATTGTCTATATGTGTATAGCGGGCGGGGCCCAGAGACAGGCGGGGCCTGGAATAAACAGATTTGTATACCGAGCGGGGCTCGATGCCAGGCGGGGCCTGATGCCGGACTCTATCTGATGCCGGGCGGGGGGCCAGTTTATGTGATTATGTGTATGGTATGTGGTAGTTTGGGGAGACTCACTAAGCTTTGTGCTTACAGTTTTCAGTTTTGGTTTTAGGTACTTCCGATAGCAAGGGGAAGAGCTCGGGATGACTGTAGTGCACACACCATGATGTTTAGCATGGGATGTTTACTCTGATGGTTTAATTTGGAAACTCTGATAATAATGTTTTAAAATACTTTGACTAATGATTTAATGGAATGGTTTGCTAATTATAGTTTTATAATTAATGATTTAAAAATGAAAATTTTGGACCGTATTTTTGGGATGTTTCAGTATGTTGGACTGGACATGTTTGTATGTTGGGCGAGGCCCGTATGTATGATGAGCGGGGTCCGTTATGTGGGTGGGGCCCGATGTTATGTTTGGTATGTGGTATTTTGTGGAACTCACTAAGCTTTATGCTTACAATTTTATGGTTTAACATTTTTAGGTACTTCCAGTTTGAAAGGAAGGGTCCGTCTTGACTGCACAACGTTCCCTTATGACTTTCCACATTGATGACTTTTGTTATACTCTGATATTTGAGATACACTTTTATTATGTTTGGTTTTGAAACAAATGATGTATGAATTTGATGGTTTAAAAATTAAAAAAATTCTCGGTATTTAGGATGTTACATTTCCATTCTCGAATCATCCATGAGAAAGCTACAAGAATCGATCAACATAGGTACATCAGTAGACTTCTTGTTGTCGTTTTTATGTTGTTATTACTTCATAGAATAAGATCCTTGATATTATATGATGGTATCGTTTTTTTTATTTTCTTTCGTTGTATGTTTGTAAAACTATCACATTCCAACAATATGGTATTCACCAATGAATGAAAATTCACTTAACATGGCATCACAAATTATCTAGTTCTCCTTTCATTCTTTCTTTCCTAAAAGTCCTATTTTCTATTCTTAATCGATTTCCTTCCTTCCAAACACATCTTCGAATCCTTTGCTTCCTTGCTCTTCACGATATCCATGATTGAAACTAAACCTCACCCTAACAAAGTCTTTGGGATCACAAACATCAAATATCATATTCATCTTCTCCTTGATCTAGACGACATCAACTATGATGCATGAAGAGAACTCTTCTCCACACATTGTATAGGGGTTGATGTCGTCAACCATATTGACGATGCCTCCTAAGAGTTTGACTCAATTGTCAAGCATTGGATATTTGGTACCATCTCTCAGTCTCTTCTTCAAATGGTGCTAAAAAGTACTTGTCGGCTCGTAATATTTTGACCAATCTTAAAAACATATTCTGCATCAAGAAGATGTGAAGTCTATGAAACTAGACAGCTAACTACGTAATGTTACTACATGAGACTTTTCAATTATCAAGGATTTCACCAAGATAAATATATGGTGGACCTTCTTGAGAATATTAATGCAACGGTTCTAGACATAATCTTTTCATCTATATTGTTAACGGTTTATCTTCCAATTTGAATACATTGAAAGCATCATTTTCACTGATCTCATCTCCCATTGTTCCTTGAAACACGTTCCATGCTACTTCTAAAAGAGCAACGAATGGCTCAAATCTTTGCACTTCGTCTTTGGACATACCAATCACACATCCTTGCCAATCATTCTATATGCCGACATTAACAACTCTAAAGGAAGAGGCTTCCATTATGGTCATGAAAGCAGAATGATCGCTGACAGTAGCCAAAACATTACTGCCAGACTAACCAAGCACCACCCTATTACACTCGGTGTTTATCCTATTTCCACCTCACATATTGTCTTCTTCCATCTCCTAGAGTCCCTCCCATGATTCCCCCTTTCAATAGGTGATGTCGCAACATGCCTGGTGCAGACCCACAAACGTTATACTTCTCGACCCAGGCCCACAACAACAACATAATTTTATGCTAGATGGCCCTCAATACCACCTTGTTGTTGGGGTCACTAATTTTCCAACTGGACAACTCATCTTCGGTAACGCGTATACAATTTGATAGCCTACCTCCTTTCCTCATGTGTTCAACACACACTCATTTAATGATCGTGGAAATGGTGGATAGACCATGGATATCGAGGATATAGACCATGTCCACATGGATGAAAGTATCCTAAAAACCATCTTAAATAATCATGAACCTCGTGTTATGTATGATGATGACAAGTCGGAAATTCATGTAGCTATGACCGGACACACTTACCTTCCTTAAAAAAACCGCACATCGAACCCTTCACTTAAGCAACGTTCTTATAACACCAAACATTTCAAAAGATCAATCTTTTCAAATTAGACATTCACTTAATCCGGGATCAAGTTGCCTCGTTATCAGTATGAGTTCTTCATGGTTCGTCCTCCTCTTAGTATGTCGATATTTTTATGAAGAGTTTACCATCCACACTGTTTCACGACTTCAAGTTCTATTTAAATGTTCGAAAGTTCCCTCCTGATAAAATTGCAGGGGAGAGGGAGTGTTAGACTAGATGTATTGTTATCCCATAATATTAGCCATGTTATTTAGCCCTATAGACGGCACTTGGCCTTTGTACATTTCGGCATTTACCAATGAATGAGAATTCCACTCAACAAGTTTTAATGTGTGCTACATTCTAAAGCGTTATATTATAACTTATTATTGTAGTATTGCACTAACACAGATTTGTAATTACAATATAAACTACCTATTAAAATTAATAAAATCAAACAAAATGTATTTATTGTCATATTGTGAACTTAGCCTTAGTCGTATAAAAAATCTATTTCAATATATTATCTAACATACTTGATTTGTCTCATTGTCTATTTTATCATCTCCATTAATATTAACGTTCTTTTTTATATTACTTGCTTTTTATTTTTATTTTAATTAATGGGACAATAATTGGGTTACACTAATCTTGTGAGAAGCTAAGTGTAGGTTTCATTTCCATCATGCCACATGCTCAACATAATTTCGCAAAACTTATATTAAAAGAGAATCACCAGCCTTTTGGTAGAACATATATGTAAAAAGAATATCCTATTATTATACGTTTTAATATAAAAAATTAATAACTATAATCTTAGTTATAATTTTAAATATTAGGTGTATAATTATTATATGCTAAGTTTGGAGCTGGTTATACGCTTAAAGCCTTAAAGGTCAAATTGTACATAAAAAAAGTATTTTCAAATTAATTTCTACTTAAAGTTCTATCCCCAAAATCAACAATCTATAATTAGGCGTCCAGATTAAAAACTAGTTAAAAGTACGTTTTTTTCACTTACAACTTACATATAAATTATATAGAAAATAAGAGCACCCTGAGTTTGACTGAGTAGCGAGTTACAACCTGAGTTCGTTGCCAATATTAGCATGACTCACTCAATACATGATTGATCGATATGTGTGTCCTCTTCATCACCAAAAAACAAACAAAATTCAATCCAACCACCGTAAAGAAAATGACATCTAAACCCTTTCTTTCCACTCTCTTTCATTTCATCGAAGTCATCAATTTATTCAACAAAAATGGCCTCAAAACAACTTCTCTCCTCCCTCATCCTCCTCCTCCACCTAACCATAAACTCTCCACCTTCCACGGTGGCTCAGTGCCCCTACCCATGCTACCCACCACCAACCGGTACTGGCGGCAACACCAACACCCCGCCGGTTCCTCAAACAGGGAATTATCCTCCTCCAGCAGCTATTTACACACCACCCTCGACTGTTTACCCTTATAACCCTCCAACTCCTACCTTTTACGGTGGCGCACCACCACCTCCAGACCCTATAGTTCCATGGTTCCCTTATTACTACAAGGATCCGCCTCGTAACCCTAATAAATCATCGTCGGCGGATCTGCCAAGAGGGTCAACGGTTGTGAGTTTTATGATCCATATTCTAGTGTTTCGGTTGTTTTTATTATTAAGTTAGGTACCATGCATGAATCTACAAGCTTCTTCTTCTTTCTAGACATAATGTATTACAGTATTTGTCGATGAGCTGGATGCTGTGAGGAGACGGCGTTCGTATTGGGGCAAAAATGGTAATCAAGAAAAAGGAATGGGGGTAAAAATGGTAATGTCTTTTTTGTTGAAAGCGTAGATAACTTTTTCTGTATTTTAGCCTTTTAATGGAAAAGGATTGTTAATTATTCGTAGTTATAATATGTGTTCCAATTAAGAGTTGGAAAGTTATATTTAAGATACTTAAATTTTTATTTAATGACGTAACATGATAATTTATGGGACATATTAAATGAGAATATGATATATTTGACTTCATGGCCATATTTTCCGCTTGTGGTGGCAACTTTTTTTTTTTTTTTTTTTTTTTCAATTAAGGTTTATGGCCATTGATATAGATATTATTAGATAATGACATAAGTTTCATCTCCTTAAACCTAATTTTTGGCGAAATTTGACTAAGTACATCATGACTTTTACACCATTTTATTAATCGTATTAAATGTATATATTTGTGGAACAATATTTTTTTATATATTTTTCATTTTATGCAATACAGTGGGTTTCTTTCAAATTTGCAACAACGTTTCCGGTTAGTTAAGACCAAAAGAAATAATATCTAATCGCTTATAATGTGGTCACAATACGTGGCATTTGTATAAATTAGTAACATGAAATGTAAGGGGTGTTTGACTTATCTTTTTTGGAGCCAAAAATTCTTTTGACAAAAGTTACAAAAAGACAGCATTTTCTGACTTTTCCAAAAAATCGTTTTTCCTTATATAAAAAATCAAAAAGTAGCTTTTAAAATAACGTTACTAAACATTTTTTGCATTCTATCTTTTCCAAAAAGAACTTTTGGCTCCTCAAAAGATAAGCCAAACACCCTCCTAATATCCTAAATTGCTAAAAATTAAAATATTTTCACACAAAAAACTTACAAAAAAACTTTCAACCGGTGTCATGCTATTAGAATATGTTTATCAACAATCCTTCACAATCCAACCTTATAATAAAATATTATTATTTTAATTATCAATATACACAATCAATACTACCAACTTATCTTCATTTTTTTTTATCATTTATCAACAATTAAAAATATATTTTATTTGAAAGTTTCAATAGATGCAAAAATAAATCAATATTATAGTTAATTTGTAAAGAATTAAAAATTATGAACTTTTGATGTATTATTTATAATTTTTCAAAAAATATATTATCTAATAAATTGATATAAAAGTTGGAAAAAAGTGAAACTTGTGGACAATCAAGATCGTGAATATAGGTTGGCAGAGGACTCATTTCTTCAATCGGTTTAGGGATGTCAACAGATGCAAATGGGACGGAAAGTGCATTCACCGCCCCCGTCTCCAAAATTTCCTCGTTCTTCCGTCCTCGCTCTTGCTCCCGAAATTTTCAGTCTTCCTATCCCTGCCCCCGCCCCCGAATCCCCTTTATTACCCCCGCTCCCGATTGATTTTGGATTGTTTTTTTTTTTTTTTGTTAAAAGTTGTTATTTAGGTTAAAAGAAACTATTTTTTAGGTAACAAATAATTCTTTATAGTATAATTTTACATGTTCAAAATAAAAATGTTATGACATCTTAAATTAAAACATTATACTATCAAGTTAAAAACATGTTTTTTAATGAATTTTGGAAGCTCAAAATCATGTTGTTATTTATTATATTTATATAATTAATATATGTAAATATATGTGTAATTTATTAACAGGGTCCCCATAGGGGTTTCAGGACGGGATTGTCTACCCCGCCCCCACCCCCTAAATTAAAACGGGAGTTAACATTTCCCCCGCTCCCGTCTCCGCACCCGATTTTTTAAAACAAATTCTCCCAAACGGGACGGGACCCCCACGAGAATAGGGTCCTGCGGGACTTTTTGAGATCCCTAAACCGGTTGCGGTTAACGAAGTATTTTGCTTTATTTAATTTAATTATACTGAAAATACAAACGATCAGTCGAACATATCATCTAATAAACATGGTCTTAGATATTGGAAACCGCAAATATATATTAATAATAAAATCATACGATTAGCAAGTGACTAGAACGTGATTGGTTATAATAGCTACAAATTTAAACATGTTAGTTTTAAAATAAAATTTGGCACTAATTTAATTAAAAACTTGCTTTTTATACACAAATTTATAACCATATACACTTGTAGTCTTGTTAGGATATAATACGATCTTAGTTTACTTTTGTTTGTAATCAATAATACTTTTTTTTTCAAAATATTAAAAAAAAACATCGTAGCCTGCAAAAACAGATATATTTGATGAATAATAAAAATATTAATGAAAAGAATGATTTATCGGACAACTAATTGTCATTCTTTTTTTATATTTTGTTGTTTTCTTAAAATGTTTGACCAATAAATTTATTTAAGGGGTTCAAAAAGTACTCTTATATGACTGGTAAAATTTAGTCAACAACCTTCATAGGTTGACAATTTCTAAATGACTTTTTTTATATTTTCAATAAAATTATATTTCTAACAATTTAATTGTAAATTTGTTTTCAATAAAATTATGTTTGACACAATTTTTTACAACTAAGTTTTTTATAACTTAAAAAAGCAAATATATGTAAAAAAAAATTACAACATGCATGAGTTTGTTGACTTTGATATCAATCTAAGTTTATTTATCACAAGGATGTAAAAAAAAAATAATAATAATAACTAAATGTGTACGATCACAAAACTTCATTATCCTCACAAGTTTATTGATTGTCCAAGAAACCTTTAAACCAATCATAATTATATTTTTTGAATTAATCAAACATGTATAAGAATAAAGTGTTCAAATATAAACAAAAATGACATTTAATTACCATCCTAAGTCATTTATCTAATATCAATACAAATAAATTTCATATTGTTTAGTTTTATCAAGAATTAACTTATTTTTTAAGATTTTTTGATTTGTCATGGTTATCAAGTAAAAATGTATATCTTATAAGCTAGTTTTGGAAAAGTTATTTAAAATAGTTCCACAAGCTTATAAAAATATTCTGAAATTCTTTTTAAATATATCATTTGTAATAATTCAAATAATTGTTATAATAAACAAATATTCATAACCACAAAACATAATACCATAGTGATATTTTATTACTTTCTATAAGCATATAATAACTGTATAATTTCTATAATTTCCCTAATTCAATGCATTAAATATGTCTAAAAATATGAGTTATAACTTTTTATAATATCATCATCATTTAATAAACTGTAATACAACTAAAAGCATCTCATTTAAATGTAATTTCAATTATATAAAATATAACGACCAAATATCATCATCATTTAATAAACTGTAATACAACTAAAAGCATCTCATTTAAATGTAATTTCAATTATATAAAATATAACGACCAATATATTATTTTTGTAGATGAATTATTAAGATTCATTCCTGAGCTTTACAAGATTGAAACAAATAAAAGTTGCAAGGTTTTTCTTTTAAATGGAACTTCCTTAACGAGGGTTTCGAACCAGTTTTTGCACACTGACTAATCTTTCGTTGCAAACATGAGACTATGTCATATACCCTGGAGTAACTACAAACGAACCTCCATGGCCATAAGAGTTAAGTAGTGTCAAGATTTGAACATGAGTCAATAGGTTATTCATCATATATCTTCCACATGTTTTACCAAGTCATTACAACCCAATAGTTAAGTTCAAAGGTTTTAGAGTGTGAATCAAATGATAATGTTGCTATTTTTTTGGGGGGGATGTGGAGCAGACAACCCAGAAGAGGAAATGAAGCTAACGAGCTTGCAATTCTAAGCTTGTTTATGGATGATGTTAAGTTGCCCCTTGTTATGGACAATCAGTGTTGTAAAACTCATCGAGTTGGCCGATTACTCGGCCGAGTACTTCCTACTCAGCCCCTTACCGAGACGAGTTACAAAATATGAGTATTCCCTGATCGCCCTCTTACTGAAGTAAGCAGTGTTGTAAAAACCGTCCAACTCGGTGATTAATATGTATAATATATTTAATGATTTATTATTTAACACACACATATGTGATTATTACTACATATATATCTTAAATTTTCTGTAATTATTCACGAAGTGAGACCATTGTGTGTTTTTCATTTTTTGTGTATTCACATGTATATAATTTTGTTATATACTTTAATCAACTTATGATTTTGACATATATAATTTTCCTAAAAATATTTCTGCATGAATTACCGAATCCGAGTACTCACCGAGTACTTGCTACTCAGCAGTCGGCCGAACATGTACCGAGTAGCGAGTTCTACAACCTTGTGGACAAATTGTGCTGAAGAATTGATGTGACGCGATTGTTGTCGGCTCAATCTGTAAGGAGATTTATAGCTGAAAAGCTTATTGTTGGTGAAAATGCTTGGAATTTCAAACGAGTGGGTTGGATGCCTATAAAAATAAATTGTTTTGCTTCGTGTATGCTCCTTAATATAATCTCGGTTGCTGCCAATTTATCAGTTCGTGTATTGCGTTAGCCTCCGTAGTTTGTGCCTTTTGCAATACTGTAAAGAAAGAGGTAGATCATGTCTTTTTGAGATGCACTTAATTTGTTCATATTTGACGTTGATTTAGTTCGTGGAGCAACATTTTTCGTCAACCCCCCCCCCCCAAGTGATAGGGAGGATCTGCTTATGAAGTTGAAGATCTAATCTTATTCAAAGAAATGGAACAAGTTAAAGTTAGCTTTGATTTACACAGTGATCTGGTGGATTTGGATTCCCCGAAACGCTTTGGTTTTTAATAATAAGAGATACCCTCCTTTGAAAGCGACAAATGACATCCAATTGAATGCGTTCAGTTGGATAAAGCGTAGATCGTGTCTTAATTCTCTAAATTGGTTTAATTGGTGTATTTTTCTTTTTATGCCTGTATCTCGTAACTTTGCTCTAACATCTTGCTAGTTTGTTTTGTAATTAATACATCCGTCATTCAAAAAAAGATGAATTATTAAAAATATCATAATAAATAATATAGATTTTAATAATTAAATCAAAATAAAATATATTTCTCGAAGTCAAAGGGAGTGTTTGATTTAGCTTCTGATCGGATCCAAAAAAACCAAGTTGACATGGTTGATATTACTTCAAAACGATTGGACTCGGTCAAAACTTAGGACCCAGTCCATAAAAAGCCATGATTCGGTCGGCTATGGAAATGTCAAGGACTAGGAACAAAATCAATAATCTCTATTTTGGCATTCTCCTTCTCCATCTGATACTGCTTCTGTCCATGTTGCTCTGTCTTCCTTCTTCACTCTTTATGTTCAACTTTGAATGTGCTACCATGGCTCCACGTCGAATTTTTTTTATTTCCACCATTCGCCAAGCCTCCTGTTGTAATCATTCTCCAGGTCAATTTTGTCTCTTCGATTAGGTTTACAATTGTATTCTTTGTAACGTACCATTTTCACAAACAAAATTTTCATTTTTAATTAAGGTAAAACACCAATTTCATAAAAACCCAGGTTAAGAAAACTCATTTGTTCCAAAATACAATTGTTTGAAATTAGAGTAATATAATAAATATGGAATCTCCAATGTTGTTGATGAGTGTGTATAGTCACGCATTCACCTTCCCACGATCACCACTGGTACATGAAAAACATTTAACCCACAACTATAAGCCAAAGCTTGGTGAGTTCCCTCAAAATATCACACACCACAATACACATACAATGCATGCACACACACGAGCCTTCAGTCTAACTGGACCGTCTTACGAGGTCTACAGTACACCTGGACCGCTCACTTGGGCCTCGAGTCCACAAGTGGTCCCCTGTCGTGCCTACAACATATAGTTGGTTCACACCTGGCCTACAATACACCGTTGGCCCGCCCGGGTATCTTGGCCTACTATACCAAGCAGGATCACCTCTACCCACCACCTGACAAGTTGACATATAAACCAAACAAGCAATCAAACAAGAACATCAACACGTGCAACTTTCTACAATAGTCTACCTGTCTAACAACTTACTACAACATACCGAGCCACATACAGTACTCTACGTCACTACTGACAAATCACTAATGAATACATACTTATATATAATTAGAAGTGAGATAGACAATCGAACAGGAGAACCCTCTCTAGATCCACAACCAAACAAGGAACAAGCAAGAAAACCTAGATCAAGAATTCACATGTTATCCTACATGACTGCATATAAACCCTAGGGCACTCAACTAAACGATCACCGACCCCTGGTACTCTAACTAGCATGCCACTACTCCTATATCATAACATACAATTATCTATACTGTAACACATAGTATAGTAAGGAAACTTACCTGAATAGAAGACCCAAAGAAACACAGCAACGCTCTCACTTCCTGCACCAATCGCCCCCTGATATGGGCTTATTTAGTCATAAAAATCATGCATGATCTTAATACTTTATATTAATTTTATCTCAAATAATGAACCAAAGGTGCTTAATTAGCTTAAATATTTAATTTTCAGCAATGATGACATGCTCGGAAGGAAAATGAAGTGGAATTGGCAATTGGAAGCTTGGATCTTGGATTTTGAAGAAAGAAGGATGTTGTTGGACAGCTTGACCCCTCATTGGTGTTTTGGCCATATCTCATGAACTGTACCTCCGATTGACAAGATTCAAAATTTTATGAAAACTAGATACAATTTTGGACAACTTTCATGTTTTGAGAAAATGTTGATTCTAAACGGACTCGACGAATTGGTCAGAATGTTCCCGATTCGAAGATGCCTTGCCGTACACGCTGTATACGTGGATTATCAAAAAAACTCGTCGAGTTGGTCTTAAAAACTCGACGAGTTGGGTTGATTTTTGGTAACTGTAAATAGAGAACATATATGCCTGAAACCCTAACACCTTCTGGAGGCTAGCTGTGATTAGTGAAGATCATAAAGGTTCTTGAAGCTTCAGTTTTCGAGATTTCAACCTAAGAGGCAATTTAGAAGAGATCAAAGGCAAATAATTATTCTTCTTTTCTTAATCTTTGTTTTGAACCATGTTTGAATCATTAGATTTTGAGTTTAGGTTATTACTTGCTGTAGATATGAGCTAAAAGCTTTATACTTCTGTTTGGATGAGATAATCTTATGAACATGGTTTGATTGAGTGGTTAGAATTAATATTGATTTGGTTATTCATCTTGTTAAGCTTGTTAAAGATCCTTATGTATTGATGATAAATATTTTCTGTTAATAAGTAAGTTATTGATTTGCATGAACATCTTCTTGATTACTTGAATCATATAGTTTTGTGAACACAAGATTATATGCTTAGGAATAGTGAACATGAAACTAGGGTTAACAAGAAAATATGTAAATTAATGTGTGATGAACAACCACATATGAGTTGATTAAATTGAACAAATTTGATTAACTATTATCACAAGTCTTACTTGATACAAACTAAACACTAGGAAACTTGTTAGTTTAATCACTTGATCAATGTTTGAATTAATATGTCTACTAAAGGATTGGTAATAGTGAACATGAACCCCATCACATTAGGAATCGGTAACCATTGACATATTGATCCATTGCACTTGCCACGAAATCAACCATAGGAATAAGTGAATCAAATCTAAACAAAAGTCTCTTTTATCATTGAATCTAGCTGTCCTTTCTTGTTTTTCTTAGTTTTTAATTGTCTTTGTTTAAGTGTTAAATTGATTGTTTAAGTTTCTAGTCTTGAAAAACTAGAGAACCCCCCTTCTTTTATTAATTGTTTTAATTAGATAATATTAGTATTTAATTTAATTATTATCGGTCCCTGTGTTCGATACCCTACTTACCTGAACTAAACTACTAATCGATAGGTACACTGCCTTTCGTGTGTTTGTCTTTGAGTTTAAGTTAGTAGGATTAAAACTAGTTCGTTTTACACACATCAAGTTGTTGGCACCGTTGCCAGGGAATAGTTCAAATAGTTAATTTTATTTGCTAATTGTTATCGTTTTTAATTTATTGATTTTTTTAATATTTAGTTTAATTTTTTTTATTTTTATTTATTATGTACTTTCCAAATCTCGATGCTCTTGATGCTTTTCTTGAGGAAGTAGTATAGGAAATTGAGCAAGAAGATGAGGAGTATGACTCAGATGATGATTTGAAGAAATTTGGAAGATGGTTAGATAACATCTTGCCTAATAAACAAGAGCAATCTGAGTTACAAGAGCTAGAGTTACAAGATGAATAATTTAATCCAGAAAGAGACTTGGAGGAGCTGGAAAGATTGTTGGCAGAAGGGTCAGACGAAGAACAAGAACAAGTTGAGTTGCAGGAACCAAGTCGTCGATTGACCATTACCATAACGTGGCCCCCTGTTTCTCCAGTTTGTGTTTCGAAGCATGGGGTGATGATTCCAAATTTGGAGAAAGTTCTGAAGCGCGATCCATTTCTGATTAGTATCCAACTAGTTCCAACCCTTATCAAGATTCTTGGGTTTTATGAATTCAAGCGCGTTTGGCCAATTTTTGAAGAAAATACACAAATTTTACAAATTGGTCCAAAAAAGATATTTAATGAAATGGATGGAATGACATCAAATTTATTAGAAGTTTATTAAGTTGAGAGTCCAGCTCAAGACTCACACAAAAAGAAGCGCTTGCAGGAGGCAACCCGTCATTAGAGTTTGATTTTCTTTTTCTTTTAAAACTCCTAGTTTGTTAGGGTAATGTAGGATTTTAATTTAATGATTTTTTCCTTTTTATTATTTGGTTTTTGTTTTTGATCTTTGCAAAAGTTAGGTTGAGGATGGAATGAATAATTAAAGCGTCAGGGAACTAAAGTGAGGGGTCGGGTCGTTGACAAGAAAATTAGAAGATTTGAGTGGTAATTTGAGTCTGATGTTTACAATGGTTAAAAAGGAGTCTCGTAATTGAAGAAAATAAGGAGGTGTCTTACCTTGATACCTTCCTTGAAGAACTGAAGCGAAAAGAAGAATTTGCACGATCAGAGCCGAAAACTCATCGAGTGCACAACTGAACTCGACGAGTTCCAAAGGAAATCCGTGACTTTTGCCCAAGTGATGATTCAACTCGACGAGTCCATCAGTCATAACTCGACGAGTTCCTTAGTCTTTTATTTTCGAGTCATCGATTTGATTCCATTCTAGGCGGGCATTGTCTATATTTCTGAAGTTCATTTCGAAGTTTTCCAAGAGGATTTTTCCGCCACATTAGGCGCTGTCAAACACACGAGATTTTGACACCCAAGGCATGGATGGGTTGTTCCCATGCCAAAATCAGCTGAAGATGGAGCTCAAAAGAAGAAAGATCACCCTTGCCACTAATATCTCAGGAGAGTTTGTTCCAATTCTCTCTTTACTTTTATGTTCTTTAATTTTTTTAACATGCAATGGGGACATTGCATAAATTAAGTGTGGGGTAGGGGTTGGTTACATTAGTTACATTAGAATCCTTGGTTTAATTTTAGAAATTTTGCTTAAAAATTGCTACGATTAATTCTAGAAAATTATGGTAAAATCAATTAGGATTTCAAGCTAGTATTGTGTTTGATGATTCCTTGAGAACCCAAATGTTTAGTTGAGCCTATATACGTTATAATGCATTTGTGACCTCCTTTATTCTAGTGAAATCATGGGACAAAAACACAACCCAACTTAGTTTGACGGACACAACTTATTTAGCATCGTGTACTAGAAATGTATCTAGGAAAACTTAAGTAGTCAGTGCACATGAGACTAATTCCTTTAACCAATAAAGGATGAAGTTAAATCCCCTTGCATAAGCATATGTTTTTTTAGGTTTTTGGTTTAGAGAGAAAAAAAGTAAGTGTTGAAAAAAAAAGTGATGAAATGTTTGAAAGGAAGAATCTACAAAGTTTTGAAGAAAAAAAAAAATATCAAGAACAAAAATCTAAAAATTATTGAAGATTCAAAGTATCAAGTATTTCTATTGTAATTTTATTTTCTAGGTTATTTTATCATACGTGTGCTTGGGGATTTAACCAAAAATAACTTGAGGTTACGAAAGTTTTATGGGGATGGATTCGGAGGGATGCATAAAATGAGCGTTGTTCAAAAGAAGTAGGCAAGTGTTTATGAGGATTGTAAGTATTTAGGAATAAGGGGGGTCCTTAGAAAAAATTTTAAACACAAATGCATGCATTGCGGTCTTGGCATAATGGTTGGGTTCAATTGGGATTGTCTTATATGATATTACCCACATGAACCGACTAATACCAAACAAAGATAGATCCTTAACCTATAACCCAAGTCCTTAAAGTTTGACCTAAAGTCAAACTGGGCAAAAGTCAACAGTTAACGGTCAAAAAAGTCAACGGTCAACCAAGCCAACGCTCACCACAACGTGGAGACCTCTTTGCCATGTCATGGGCATGTCAGGACAAAATAGTCGATATGCGGGACCTCGCCACATCGTGCCAATCCCTATGCCATGTTGTGGATCCTAGAAAATGTCATATTCTTCATTAAGTGCTCAATCCTTACAGATCTAAACCCATACTCCAAATATGGTCTATTTCAATGACTTAATGGATAAAGTTTCCAACTTTATCCATTAGGGCTCCACCACAAGACAAGTTCTACAATTTTATGTCCAATAAGTCCTTAATGAGGTTATAAATTGAGCATGACACAAGGTACTCCAAACATGGCTCTTTTTCTTATTCATCAGAGGCCTAAAGACCCAAATGTAACGCCCGTAGATCAGGGCTAGTCAATTTAGAGACGATAAGCGTCCAAAAGTGACTTTTTGATAGAAGATTATTTAGAATGAATAATCTTAACTAAGTTGTAGTATATGTTACAAGGATTTCGTACAGATAAAGAACGCCGAAATTCAAGTTATAACGAAGAAGTTATGACCTGTCGAAGTTTCACGACAGAACCGGCACACGATACAACGCGATGTAAATAGTAAAATTTTGTTAGAGAAATATTTAGACCTAGTGATCTAAATGAATGTTGTAGAGTTCGTTAAACCGAGAGCATACATAAAAAGAATGCCCAAATCTGAATTCGTATGAAGAAGTTATGATTTTTCTAAGCTTCAGCTTAGCAGTATGCAACCCGAAACTCGAATTCGAGATCGAGTGATTGTTGGTCGAAACAATCTAAACGATAATCGAAGATCTCGTTGATGGTAGTGCAACGGTAAAAAGACAGACGAAAACGGACGTCGGATGAAGAAGTTATGAATTTATAACGGAGTTTTCCTGTCTCGGCCTACTAAAGTAATCTAATAAAAATAAATCAAAATTAGCCGACGGAGTCTAAATGAAAGTTGTAGAGCGTAGTCTCACCTACGCGTGGATATAAAGAACGTCGAAAACGGAGTTCGTATGAAGAAGATATGAATTTATGAAAATTTTTAAATAATTAATATTTATTATTTAATCTTTAAATCGGATGGATATCCGAAGGAGTCGGCAAGCTTATCCGAAGTACGCCCAGCGTAGTTGAGTACGCCCAGCGTACACCGAAGCGTGACCCGCCTCGCACTCGAGTGCTCCGATGACGTAAGTGATGACGAATCCAGAGTACGCCCCGCGTACCGAAGCATTACGCCCAACGTAATGCGATGCTTCAGCCTCTATAAAAGGGCATGCGAGGCTGCCAATTTCTTTTGCCAAAATTCTTTCTTTCTCTCCCCAATTTTCCTCGTTTTTCATGCAACTTATACCCCGAAGCCTTGGTATCATACCCGAGCCCCAAAGCAAGTCCCGAAGCCTCGAAGATCCCGAGAAGTAAAATTCCCGAGCCGAAGCTCTGCCCGCGAGAAGCCCGATTTTTTTTGTGAAGATCTTCCAGATCTATCGAAGAATACTACTTCTACAAGTTATAGTGTTGTCCAATCATCTTCTGATCAAGTGAATGTGTGGTTACTTTCTTCTAACACATAAATATGAAGTATTTGCTTTGAAATGCGTGTTATGTGTTTATATACTATTGTTTATTTGAGATAAGTGTGGAATGGATGTTTTATATGGTTTTTAAATGAGTTAAACCGTATATGTATTTTATATCTACTAATATGTTGGGTAGAACATGGGTAGATGAGATAGTTGGTATGTGATAAAATAACAAGATAAATGACGAGGTATGTAAGATGATTATAGAATAATATTGGTAGATGCACCAAATAGAGAATGGCATAATACTAGCTGATGCGCTTAAGAATAATATTGGTAGATGCACCAAATAGAGACTGTTATAATACTAGCAGATGCGCATAAGAATAATATTGGTAGATGCACCAAATAGAGAACTTCATAATACTAGCAGATGCGCTTAAGAATAATATTGGTAGATGCACCAAATAGATAATGTCATAATACTAGATGATGCGCTTATAGGATAATCCTGACAAATGCGCTTATAGGATAATGTCGGCAGATGCGCCCAAAAGAGAATGTCATAAACCTGGCAGTCGCGCCTCATAGTGTATGACGTAATCCTGGTGGTGGCGCTTAAAGGATGATGTTGGTAGATGTGCCTTATGTAGCAATAGATTTTGTGCCAATTCCTTAGGTCAATCCTTAGGAATGAATGAATGGTGGGTAGTTGAATTTTTAGGGTAAAATCCTAAGAAATAAAGAAGATAATGGGGATGGGTAATTGGAATGATCGTTTGATGATTGAATATATATATATATATATATATATATATATATATATATATATGTGTGTGTGTGTGTGTGTATATATATAATATTGTGGGTTGAAAACCATATATGCTCACCAGGCTCCCAAGCCTGACCCACTCTGTTTTCTTTGCTTACAGGTGATGGCACAAGAGTATAAGTCGGTGGACTTGACGAGAGATTTTGGATTATAGATCAGTAGTTATAAATAAATGTTGTAAGATCTATTTTATATTTTTTATGCTTTTGGTCTGTATCGGAACATGACATCGCAAGATTTTGTTATTTAACGAAAATACATTTCTATAAAGAAATGCTTTGATAAATTCTTATCATATTTTGTTTTGGGGATAAATTCTTATCATAAACAAAGCATAAACAAATCAGTCTTTTCTGACTGTGAAACTGGGGATGTCACATCTAAAAATCCATCACAAGCTCTGGAGTTCCTCAAACTCCAAGAGCATCCAAAGAACGGACGAAAATCATGCAAAGAAGAACTTAAACTTGCATCAAGAAGAACAAAGGTCAAGATGACAGCTTTATACCTCCAAAAACTCATAAATCTAAATGAGATGATGATTCCAGCCTTGTCCCTTGCACCAAAATGATCTTTCTCCTTCCTGGAGCTCCACCAAAATCCAAGAACAAGGTCTTCAATCAAGCAAACAAGATCTTAAACATCCATGGAGGCTAGGGTTTTGTTTTGAATGGTTGGAGGCTGGAGGGGATGACCTGATCATTTAGATTAGGTGCTTATATATGTAACAAGCCTTAAAAGATCATGAGCTTGGGGCATTCCTCTTGCTACATCGTGGCAGTCATCAGATGTGTGTTTCATGAATTTGGTATGCCACATCATGTTGCTCCATTCCCCATGTCATGACACTTTTTCCCCAAAAAAACCCAACATTTGATCCCTCCAAGTCATCAGCTGATCCATCTCAGAAAACAGGTGTTACAATTCTCCCCTACTTAAACTAGATTTTGTTGTTGAAATCGGTCCTTACAAATTACCTCTTATAAACACCACGAACCTTTTGTGGTTTCTTCCGATCCCACTTCAGTTGCACTGGCCGACACCCCTTTCTTACTAAGGTGTATAGTTCCATCCCAAGGTCTTAACGAATATATGGCAGGTCCATTCCTGGAGGAGACGCCTAACAATCGATTTCTCATCTACCACAACACTAGATTGATGCCCCACCTAGACGACCACTTCTGCACCCATTGTTGATTAAATCTAACAGAGAAAACATACATCTCGTCGAAGAAACAAAAATTACCCCATAGCGAGAAACTAATCCCCAACCATAATTTGAAGACTCCAAGGTTGTGCCCGACAATCAGGCAAATAATTTCACCTTATAAATCAACCATGCTGACCGAAAATTCACATATTTGATTTGAACAAGATCTCATTGGCCTTACGCTATCATACTGATAAACTGAATACCAAACCCACGGTCGATCGTTGTTGCTAATTACCTTGCATACAAACGTACTAGCAAAAATTGAATTGAAACCAATCGAACTCATACAAACCCAGACTATGTACCTACTCGGCTCTAACAACCTTGATTTGCTAACCACTAACAACTCCCAGGCTTACCCCCAATCCGCCAACCACTAACGATGCTCCGGCTTACCCCCAATTCATCATTCACTATCGATTCTCAGGATTAACCCCGATTCGTCAACCACTACCAACTCTCAGGCTTACCCCTGATCCATCAACCAATACCGATGTAACGATGAAAATTTTAAAACAAAATTTTCATTTTTCATCAACCAAAATTTTCATATATAAAACATTCTCAAAAGTATTCCACAATAGTTATCAATTCAAAACATATCCCAAGATCACAAATCAAATCTCCTCTCTGTGTGTACGGGTCACGCCGGCACCTTACCACGGTCCTCGCTAGTACCTGAAACTAATAACACAACAAATGTAAGCATAAATGCTTAGTGAGTTCCCCAAATACCACTTACACACATACGCCTTTCCAGGCCATACTCTACACGACCTTCCGGTCCATGTGTCTCAGGGGACTTCCGTCCCAGTCCCAGTAGACCTTCCGGTCCTACTCATACCGACCTTCCGGTCCTTGACTCCCTGACCTTCCGGTCCATGTCATAATGTCTTCCGGCCCATATCATACATAGCATACATATCAAATACATAACGCATACAGGACATGCAACGCATAGCATACAATACATGCATCTCATAGCATACAAGACCTTCCGGTCACATATAGGTACCTTTCCGGGTATAGTATACTGAGAAGACTCACCTCGGGTAACTCGGAAATCTCAGACTCTGTGAGATAGGATCTAGCCTCCGCCTAATCATAGCAAACACTTCTCATCAATACATTTCCCCAAGGCTAGACTCTTTCCTTTCCTATCATTCTCAGAAGGATAAAAGACCATTTTACCCCTCTCATGGCACAAATACCCTAAAGTTGACCAAACCCTAAAAGTGAACAAAAGCCAACCCTCCGGGTTATGCTGCGCGTACCAAACATGCACGCTGGGCGTACCCGGTGCCTTCACAGAATCAGGGTGCGCCACCCCCTACGCTGTGCGTACTGGGATTACGCCCATCGTAAATCCCAGTTCAGCCATATTGGGTATTTTGGTCTTAAACGGTTAAGACAAGAACTCATATTCCAGATCTGACTTCCCTAAGGGTCCTTACTCCATAAAGTCGAAGCCTTTAAGCCTTGCATGGCTTAAAAGATCATCTATCACTCAAAACACCTTTCCTCTTTCCACATTAAGACTCTAACTCATGCATGACTCAATATCCATGACCAAGATTGGATTTTTATGAATCCTCAACACGTATTACACTGGGAAAGGCCAGATCTAAGCTCATAGAGACTCTTTGCACACAAAGTCTCCACCTTGGAACCAAAAACCCTAAAAATGGGTCCATAAGGCAAAACTCATGAAATGCAAGGAAAGCTTTGAGCTTTTTACCTCAAAAAGGAGCTCCAACCTCTAAAGAACTCGGATCTACTCTTGCTCTCCAACTTCTAGCTCCAATAATGGCTTCATCTTCTCCAACAATGGCTTCATCTTCTCCTTCTTCACCTTAACAAGGCTCCTTCAAGCTTAAGAACACACACACATAAGCTCAAAACGGGTTTTCTGCTCTCTTAGGGTTCACTCACTGAGGTATGGTGGATGGGGTAAAGGACTTAACATTCCTTTTATAGTGCACAAGCCAATATTTAGGGTTTGCATCTGGACACATTACGCCCAGCGTACCCAGGCGAGTCCGCTTCCAAAATAAGCGCGTGAGTACACGCGGTGTACGCTTCATTACGCCCAGCGTACTCACAAATCCAACATACAACTTTAAGGGACTCATCTTGCCAACTCTCAAAATAGAAGGGTCATAAAGCTTACCTGAATTTCGAGCTGTTACAATTCTCCCCCACTAGACCCAGACTTCGTCCTCGAAGTCTCATGCTGCAAACAACTCCGAATGTTGCTCCCGCATCTCCGACTCTGGCTCCTAGGTCAGCTCGGACCCTCTCCGATGTTGCCACTAGACATGCACCAAGGGCACTTCCTTGTTCCTCAGAACCTTGGTCTTTCGATCAATAATCGCAACGTGCCTCTCCACGTAGTTCAGGCTCGCATCCACCTGAATATCCTCCAGCGGTACCACTACCGACTCGTCGGCTATACACTTCCTCAACCGCGACACGTGGAAGGTATCATGAATCTGCCCCAACACCGTGGGCAGCTCCAACCGATATGCTACCCTGCCTACCCTTGCGACTACCCTGAATGGACCAATATACCGGGGTCCCAACTTGCCCCTCCTCCTGAATCGGTTTACTCCTTTCCAAGGAGATACCTTCAGGAGCACAAAATCTACGACCTGGAACTCGAGCTCGGATCGTCTCCTATCCGCATAACTCTTCTGGCGACTCTGACTGGTCAACAACCTTTGTCTGACCCGTTGTATCTGCTCTGTCGTCTGAAGCACTATCTATGTACTACACATCACACGTTACCCTACCTCACCCCAGTAAATGGTAGTCCGACACCTCCTCCCATACAACAGCTCAAAGGGTGGCATACCAATGCTCGAGTGATGGTTGTTGTTATAAGAAAACTCAGCGAAGGGAAAATACGTGTCCCAACTCCCGCCGAACTCCAGTACGCATGCTCGAAGCATGTCCTCGAGCGTCTGAATCGTCCGCTCGCTCTGTCCGTCAGTTTGTGGGTGGTATGCGGTACTAAAATGCAGCCTCGTACCTAATTCCTCATGAAATTTCTTCCAAAATCTGGAAGTGAAACGTACATCTCGATCCAAGACAATTGAGATCGGTACTCCATGTCACGATACCTCCTCCCTCACGTACAACTCTGCCAGCCTCTCTGCAGAAGAGCTCTCACTGATGGCAAGGAAGTGAGCGCTCTTCGTCAACATGTCCACAATCACCCAAATTGCGTCAACATCCCTAGCAGTCCTCGACAATTTGGTGATAAAATCCATGGTAATCTGTTCCCACTTCCACTCGGGAATCTCTAACGGCTGCAACTTACCATGTGGACGCTGGTGCTCGGCCTTAACCTTGCGACAAGTCAAGCACCTCTCTACGAATCATGCAACATCCCTCTTCATACACGGCCACCAATACTCCTTCTTCAGGTCCAAATACATCTTAGTGGCCCCGGGGTGGATCGAGAACTTCGATCTATGCGCCTCCTCCATCAATATGGTACGCGTTTCGCCCACAAACGGTACCCAAACCCGACCCTGAAAGGTCATAAGTCCTCGACTATCGGTAACAAACTCCGATACCTGCCCGATCACTTGCTCCCTTTTGCGGTTTTCCAGTCTCACGGCCTCCACCTGGTCCCCTCGAATGGTCTCCCACACCGGAGTCATCACTATCAATCTCATGCAAACATCTCGCAACGGGGTGCTCTCCGCCCTACAGCTCAGGGCATCGACTACAACATTAGCCTTGCCTGGGTGGTATAGGATCTCACAGTCGTAATCCTTTACCACATCCAACCATCTCGTCTGGCACATATTCAGGTTGGGCTGATCCATCAAGTACTTCAAGCTCTTATGGTCCGTGTATATGGTACACCGAACCCCATACAGATAGTGACGCCAGATCTTGAGAGCAAACACCACCGCCCCCAACTCCAGATCGTGGGTGGGATACCTCGCCTCATGAGGCTTCAACTGCCTTGATGCATATGCTATCACATGCCCCCTCTGCATAAGCACCACACCCAACCCTGATATCGATGCATCACAGTACACCACAAACTCCTCCATCCCTTCTGGCAGAGCGAGCACCGGGGCTTCGCACAGTCTCTGGCGAAGTGTCTCGAAAGAGGCCTGGTGCTCTGGGCCCCATGAAAAAGCAACACCCTTACGGGTTAACCAGGTGAGTGGCATGGCGATCTTGGAGAAATCTCTGATAAATCTCTGATAATAGCCGGCCAATCCTAGAAAGCTCCTGATCTCGGTGGGCGATCTCAGTACCTCCCACCTCATGACCGCCTCAATCTTGGCCGGATCGACCAAAATCCCATTCTAGTTGACGAGATGCCCCAAGAACTGGACCTCTCGTAACCAAAACTCACACTTGGAGAATTTGACATAAAGCCTCTCCGATCTCAAAACTCCAAGGATCTCCCTCAAATGCTCCTCATGCTGTTCTCTTAATCTCGAATACACCAAAATATCATTAATGAACACAATCACCGACCGATCCAGCATCGGCCTGCACACCCAGTTCATGAGATCCATGAACGCTGCTGGTGCATTGTTGAGCCCAAAAGGCATCACCACGAACTCGTAATGCCCATAACGAGTTCTGAACGCCGTCTTCTGGATATCTTCGTCCCGAACCCTCATCTAATGATAACCCGACCTCAGTTTTAGTTCAGATACGCCCGAAGGTGCATCCGAGTCCCTCAACCCTGGCTCTAATACCAACTTGTAACAATGAAATTTTTAAAACAAAATTTTCATTTTTCAACAACCAAAGTTTTCATATATAAAACATTCTCAAAAGTATTCCACAATAGTTATCAATTCAAAACATATCCCAAGATCACAAATCAAATCTCTTGTCTGTGTGTACGGGTCACGCAGGCGCCTTACCACAGTCCTCGCTAGTACCTGAAACACATAACACAACAAATGTAAGCATAAATGCTTAGTGAGTTCCCCAAATACCACTTACACACATACACTTTTCCAGGCCATACTCTACACGACCTTCCGATCCATGTGTCTCAGGGGACTTCCGTCCCAGTCCCAGTAGACCTTCCGGTCCTACTCATACCGACCTTCCGGTCCATGACTCCCTGACCTTCCGGTCCATGTCATAATGCCTTCCGGCCTATATCATACATAGCATACATATCAAATACATAACGCATACAGGACATGCAACGCATAGCATACAATACATGCATCTCATAGCATACAAGACCTTCTGGTCACACATAGGTACCTTTCCGGGTATAATATACTGAGAAGATTCACCTCGGGTAACTCGGATATCTCGGACTCTGTGAGATAGGATCTAGCCTCCGCCTAATCATAGCAAACACTTCTCATCAATACATTTCCCCAAGGCTAGACTCTTTCCTTTCCTATCATTCTCAGAAGGATAAAAGACCATTTTACCCCTCTCATGGCTCAAATACCCTAAAGTTGACCAAACCCTAAAAGTGAACAAAAGCCAACCCTCCGGGTTACGCTGCGCGTACCAAACATGCACGTTGGGCGTACCCGGTGCCTTCACAGAATCGGGGTGCGCCACCCCCTACGCTGTGCGTACTGGGATTACGCCCATCGTAAATCCCAGTTCAGCCATATTGGGTATTTTGGTCTTAAATGGTTAAGACAAGAACTCCTATTCCAGATCTGACTTCCCTAAGGGTCCTTACTCCATAAAGTCGAAGCCTTTAAGCCTTGCATGGCTGACAAGATCATCTATCACTCAAAACACCTTTCCTCTTTCCACATTAAGACTCTAACTCATGCATGACTCAATATCCACGACCAAGATTGGATTTTTATGAATCCTCAACACATATTACACTGGGAAAGGCCAGATCTAAGCTCATGGAGACTCTTTGCACACAAATTCTCCACCTTTGAACCAAAAACCCTAAAAAAGGGTCCATAAGGCAAAACTCATGAAATGCAAGGAAAGCTTTGAGCTTTTTACCTCAAAAAGGAGCTCCAACCTCTAAAGAACTCGGATCTACTCTTGCTCTCCAACTTCTAGCTCTAACAATGGCTTCCTCTTCTCCTTCTTCACCTTCAAAAGGCTCCTTCAAGCTTAAGAACACACACAAAAGCTCAAAACGGGTTTTCTGCTCTCTTAGGGTTCACTCACTGAGGTATGGTGGCTGGGGTAACGGACTTAACGTTCCTTTTATAGTGCACAAGCCAATATTTAGGGTTTACATCTGGACACATTACGCCCAGCGTAACCCTAGGTATGATCAACGTACCCAGGCGAGTCCGTGTCCAAAATAAGTGCGTGAGTACGTGCGGCGTACGCTTCATTACGCCCAGCGTACTCACAAATCCAACATACAACTTTAAGGGACTCATCTTGCGAACTCTCAAAATAGAAGGGTCATAAAGCTTACCTGAATTTCGGGCTGTTACAACCGAAGCCACTCATCCTAACATAGGCACACACTAAACCTGCGAAACTTCATTATCCCAATTAGGCATTTGGTTTGTGATTCGGATCCCCATGTCCCAATCAAACAAGAACATACAAGGAGATCCTCATCGTAACCCTCAACCTGAGCTCCTAGCACCCTAGGACCCTTAAGCACGATGATTCCATACAAAATAGTAACACAACTGTAACTAAGAAAATCCATAAGGAATTTCATCAACTGGAAATGACCCCGATGCGGAATTCAGAAGATTAAGTAATTGTGCGAAAGTTTTGAACTTGAGCAATCTAATTGAAAACTACACCGTGGTACGAAGTCGTCTCACTATCAAATCTCCATTCTCCCCTACTTCGAATATAAAAATTATTTGAACGTAACCAATATAAAATTGAAACTCCAAAGCAAACTAATTGGAGTACCACCTATTCCTACCCCTAAGAAACAACTAGAAGTGGAGTAAGATATTCCTTCAAACCATTAAACTCAACCCCAAAACCTTCATCAAACAACAACAGATAGAGATATCAATTTTAAAGTTATGAGTCTATATAACTGCAACACAACAGTCTACCTAGCACCTAGTACCTCCTTGAATAAAAACTCATATAACAATCAACTAAATGGAAATCTTTCAGAATCAAAATTTAACACATGAATGAAAAAATAGATAATTGGAAACATACCCACAGTTTACTTGGTTGCCACACCTGGATCCTCTACAACATGCTGACATGCTCTCTTTTCAGTCCTAGGCACCTCCGTTCTCTCCTGGCGTCCATCTGGCATCTATCAAGCTAAAGGTTTAGGGTTCTGCACTTCACCGTAAATAAGAATGGGACAATGGGATCTAATGTGGCCCTCCTGGTCATAATGAAAACAAACTCGTGCACTATGCCTGTAATCCCTACCGTAATGCCCCTCTTTGTCACATTTGTGACATGTAAAAGTGTTGGATTAGGTGTCTATGCCCATAACTATAATTGGTATGTACTTGACCCGATAGTAGCATGGTCTTTTTGGGTTGCCTTCACCAAAGCAACTTGATTGGATGAATTGTGGAGAAAGAGGTTAATTATGATTTGTTAATATATTATGTGAATAATATATTAAAAGAAAAATCATATTATTTAATTGATATTGGTCAAGAATTAATTAAGAGTTAATTTTGTGGGCAAAAGAGATTAATTAAATAGAGGGGGTTGATATTGTAATTATAAGATAATTGCAAAATGGATTGTGGATCCCTTAGTTGAGAGATGGACGAAATTCTTGTGAATTCGTCCATAGGGTGTTCTGGAAGGATCCTATCGATTGCTTAAGGCCTAAGCAACCAGATTAGGTATTTAACTGAAACCCTAATACCTCAGCTATATAAGGAACCCTTAGGGCATCATATTTTCGGCCACTAGAAACCCTAAGAAGAGTTCCAACCGAAAATTAGTATCTTTAGCCTATCTCTCATATTCTTCCAACTTGTTCTTGGTGTTTGCGATCGATTAGAGGTATTACACTTGTGATACTAAAGCTCTCAAAGGTTGAAGATCTTCAAGCTACAAAGAAAGGTATCATTCTACCTTGTTTATTATGTCAATTTCAAAATAAGCATGCTAGATTAGGGTTTATAAGCTTTGGATGATTATTGCATGTGCAATTAGAAAAACTAGATCCAAAGCTTTAGGGTTTGAATGTGCACCATAGGATTGTTGTTATGCTCAAAACCCATCAAAAAGATCGACACACTCCATCGTGAAGCTTCCCACCCTTGCCACACTCAGAACACCTCATCTCTTCTAATATTGATCTTGAGTCGACGGACTTGAACCTCTTATCCATCGGTTGTACCTGCACTAAAACTGTCATTTCCTCCTTTCTTTGGGTCTCTATCCCAATCTATCTCCTCCTGGTATTTGATTGCAACTCAGTTAAATTCTGGTACTGCTGAGTCAAAACGAACTCACGGATATCAGTATTGAGTATACTCAAGTATCGCGACATCTGTACTTTCTCTGAAGCAACATATGCAGCAAAAAATAAGGCCCTATCGTGAAACATCCTTATGATCTTCGTCACCGATTTTTTGTCAGCTTAAGTGACAGATACTCTTGTGCCAATGACTCTCTTTCCATAAGTGGGATATAATTCAATCAGAATATCTCCAAAAACTAATCTTAATTCATTTCATCTCTCTTTGCATGTGAAAAGTTTTGGGTCATAAACTCCCAACAATCCTTTGCTCCACATCGAAGAAGGTCCATCACAAACTTCACTTTCTGGTCCTTGGAACACGAACACGTGTAGAAACATCCCTCCATATCAGATATCCATCTCAAAGTGATAATCGCGTTCTTGTCTCCTCTAAACTCCGGAGGCTTCGTACTATTGAAATCTCAATACAACATCGCCCACCTCTCTGAAGTCCTGCAGCGGTGACAACTATAGTGACTGCGGCAGCAGCAACCTGCGAGATGGCGGCATAGCGCCTGTCAATATCCTCAATCAATGCAGTCTTGTAGACCCAAAAATCTCCTTAATCACCTCTCGGATCGTCATGGCCACCTCGACAACAATGATTCCACGAATCTCCTCATCACTCGGACTCGTCCTCTCTGTTTGCCAATGCTTGATCCTAGACCTCTGATAACTACCATACTGAAAACACACAACGAAAGTGTCAAACATCAATACATAGTTCTTAAACACATTATTCCTTCACTTATTAGTTCCTTAGTAGCCTCGAGATTCCTTCTGATTCCCATACGGATCTTGTGCTTTCAGTAGTATGGGCCCATACTACCCTTAACACATATATGTAGTAGACTTAGAATTCATCTCAAGGTCCTTAGTCACTACACTAGACCATTTCTAGGGGTACTAACACCCTCACGCTCCTAAGAGTCACAACTAACTTCCTAGGAGCACCTCCTAGGATTTTCCTCAATCACGGTTATGCACTGTTGGTTGCATTCGTGCATGCAAGTTGTATACAATACATGATCAGATAGACTGTCGAATAAATGACTCTACCCTAAGCCCACAATCAAACAAGAAACATGAAATAAGGATAAGTCACTTATTCTAAGGCTATATAATTCTAACCGTATACAACTATACAACATACACTTAGCAATTAACATAATCAACTATCACATAACAAGAAAATTCATAGGCTATAAGGCATCACAAAAGTCAGGAAATACTTATCATACAATTCCTGAAGGAATCCTTAGCCTACCCATTAGCATGTATTACTAACAGTTCACATATCAGCAAGCTTAAATTCAACATATATAACAAGTATGGATATTTTGGGAATCACTTTCCTGTTCGGGCTCTGGTTGACTATACACGTCGTATCTTCTTGTAAAATCAAAGTCGGTTCAGAAATCTTCGTTCACGATCTCAAGTTAACAATAGAACAATAACATGACAAGAGACCGAGCCCATGTCTCCAAACCACCGTTTTATTAAAATTTCTTTTTCGAAAACATTTTGTGAAAATTCTTGGATCCTAGTTTGATTTTGGATTTACAAAGTGTTCCTCCAAATCCATCAAACTAGGGCTCTGATACCAACTAGTAATGTCCTATTTTCACAAACAAAATTTTCATTCTTAATTAAGGTAAAACATAAGTTTCATAAAACCCAGGTTAAGAAAACTCATTTGTTCGAAAATACAATTGTTTGAAAATCAGAGTAATATAATAAATGCAAAATCTCTAATGTTGTTGATGAGTACGTACAGTCATGCCTTATCCTTCCTACGATCACCACTGGTACCTGAAAAAACATTTAATCCACAAATGTAAGCTAAAGCTTAGTGGGTTCCCACAAAATACCACACACTATAATACACATACAATGCATGCATACACACACGAGCCTTCAGTCTAACTGGACCACCTCGTGAGGCCTATAGTACACTTGGATCGCTCACCTGGGCCTCCAGTCCATAACTGGTCCCATCCCATCCCTACATCATACAGTTAGTCCACACCTGGCCTAAACCACACCGTTGGCTCGTTCGGGTATCTCGGCCTACCGCACAAAGCAGTACCGCCTCAACCCACCACCCGACATATCGACATATAAACCAAACAAGCAATCAAACAAGAACATAAACACAAGAACCTTTCTACACTAGTCTACCTGTCTAACAGATCACTACAACATACTGAGCCTCATACAATACTCTACGTCACTACTAGAAGACCACTAATGAATGCATAGCTATATGTAATTAGAGGTGAGATAGAAAGTTGAACATGTGATCCTGCTCTAGAGCCACAACTAAACAAGGAACAAACAAGAAAACCTAGATCAAGAGCTCTCATGCTATCCTATATGTCACACTCCCAAACCAGAACGACGGAAACGTTCAGGGGCGGAGGATGTCATGTACAGTATCATAACAATTGCATAATAGTAAAACAAGCAACAACATCCATTGTATTTAAAATATAGTTAATACATGTGTGTTCTTAGATTGATTGTATGACACCAAAAATGTATAGAAAAATAAAAGAAGAGTCTTGAATAGGCTCTGTCTTCTCAAAAACCTAGGTGAGTGTACATGTCTACTTGTTCCCTGAGAATACAAGTTATTTTGAAAATAGAGTATCAACATTTAAGTTTGTGAGTTAATAAGCATTTAGTATTAGAAATATGTCTTTGTTTCATGAAAGTTTTAGTGTGTCTCTCCAGAAAATCCAATATTTTCTCTATTTAAATGAAAAGTAGTCTTAGGCCTTAAGACCAAAATGTTTGTATGTTATTGTACTCTGAAATAGTGTAAGTGTATGTTTTCCATAAATGTATGTTTTCTTTGGTAGAAAATAGTGTACTGCACTTGTATGAACCCTACAGTGTATTAGTGTTGGAAAATGATGATAGGTAGTCATATTACTTAGAATAAAACTACTGAAGTAATGTTTGTTTTGTAAACCAAAATGTTTAGTTAATGCTTAATGTGAATGAGGTTATAACCATATTGAAATGACTAGTGGCCTACACGACGTTCTTCAGGCATCGGAATGTTATGACATTTGTCACCCCTAGACCTGTCGGTCCAACTGTAGCTAACAGTCGAGGTGCGAGATTGTCAGTCCCGTATAGATCTATACACAAATTCACACACTCTCTCCAGGAGATTATGGTTATAAAATAGGACTTAGCATGTACCTTAGGAGGTACCATGAAGTAGTGTCTCATATTCTAGTATTAACTCGTTTACGTATAGTGTGTAAATGTTTTCTTGTTCTTGTAAATGAATAATGTACTTGTAATGAAAAGTAATTTGTACTTATGTATTGATTCATGTAATGTATCATGAGCTTGTAAATAGTGTTAATTGATACCTAAAGTATACCTATTATAGTTTATAAGTTGTTATGTTCATACTGACAATGATTAAGGAAATACTCCTTTTGCTCAGCATGTACAAAAGGGGTAACAATTGTTATTGAAATAAGTTTTATACTTATATATATATATGTGTGTGTGTGTGTGTGTGTGTTGCATGTATAATTATAATCTAAAAGACAGTTGGCAAGCATTCCTATCCTAAGCCCACAACCAAACAAGTAATAGGATTTAAGGCAGAAACACCGGAACTAAGTCTGTTAAATCATATATATATATATATATATATATATATATATATATATATATATATATATATATATATATATTGATAAATACGGCAATTTAAGAGGTTGAAAAACAGTTTAAAAAATAGTTTGATAAGTTTATAAAAGCATTAATATCTTAGAATGATTAGTAATCATATGGTAAGTGCGAACACAACTACTTTGTGTTTTGCTTGTATTCTCCCCCCAAAAGCATTTAAAAATAGAAAAACATAGGGGTATGAACTCACTTTATGTGAGTGTTCGAGTGAAGATATGGTGTAGTAGTAATGATCCTCTAGTTTAGAACCTGTGCGAGAAGTCGTATCCTAAACAATAATTATACTCGATATAGAACTAAAGTTAATAAGTTAACAATCTAAATGATAAATAACACAAGGATTATGTAAGAAACACTTATAAAAAGTGTTAGAATTAACCGAAAATAGGAGTTTTTGGTTACCTGGGGGTTTTCGGTTGCTTGATGATTCGAAGAGTTCTTGGTGTTCTTGGTGAACACAAGAAGATATGGGTGTTTTCAGTCCAAGATTTGAAGATTGGAAGGTGTTTTCAGATGATAGTTAAGAGAAATTGTGAGTTTCTCAGTTGTGTTCTTGAGAGGGAAAAAGGGTATTTTCGGCTGTGAAGTGTAAGAATGAAGGGATGATTTCGGTCCACCCATATATAAGACCGAAATCATGATGGGACACCTTCGTTGGGACATGGGAAAATGCCTTGAATCACGTGAAGTGGATAGGATTTAGGGGTTCTCGTTTAGGAACTCTATACGAGAAAAGGGTTTTTGGCCGAGAACGGTTTGCGGTCCGAAGAAGAAGTCTCGCATGATTGCGGCCATGAACTCGTTTTCGGTCCGAGGGTTTTCATGTATGCGAGGGTTATCGGTCCTCGCATTTTGATCATTATTTTGCAACACTTATCAGTTAAAAAGGGTTTAGTTATATTATAACCTTGAATAAGTTTCTAATAAATAAATAAATTAACAAGTTTGACTTTATTTAACAACTTTTGACTTTTGTTTGACTTTTACAGACTCGAAAATAACGGGTTGTCACACTATATGACTGTATACAACCTCTAGGGCACACAACTAGACGATCACCGATCCCTAGTACTCTAACCAGCATACCATTACTCTTAGATCCTAACATATAAGGATATATACTATAACATATAGTATAGTGAGGAACCTCACATGAATTGAAGACCCACGAAAACACAACAACGCCCTCACTTCTTGCACTGATCACCCCTGCAAACCAATTAACACCAAAAAAAGATAGATCATTAATCAATAACCAAAGTCCTTCAAGTTTAACCCAAAGTCAAACTGGTCAACAAAGTCAATAGTCAACTAGGTCAACGCACACCGTGATGTAGAGACCTCTTAGCCATGTCGTGGGCATGGCAGGCAAAACAGTCGATGTATGGGACCTCACCATGTCGTGCCAATCCCTTTTCCATGTTGTGGATCCTTGCAGAATGCCATATTCTTCATTAAGTGCTTACTCCTTATAGATCTAAACTCATAACTTTAAATCTGGTCTATTTCAATGAATTAATGGATAAAGTTTCCAACTTTATCCATTAGGACTCCGCCACAAGGAAAGATCTACAATTATATGTCCAGTAAGTCCTCAATGAGGTTATAACTTAAGCATGCACGCAAGGTACTCCAAATATGGCTCTTTTTCTTATTCATCAAAAGCCTAAAGACCCTAAGAAGTCATCACAAGCTTTGGTGTTCTTCAAACTCCAAGAGCATCCAAGGAAGGGACCAAAATCATACAAAAAGAACTTAAACTTGACTCAAGAAGAACAATGGTCAAGATAAGAGCTTTATACCTCCAACAACTCATAAACATGAAGGAGTTGATGATTCGAAGTTGGTCCCTTACTCCTTTGCACCAAAATGATCTTTCTCCTTCCTCAAGCTCCACCAAAATCCAAGAACAAGGTCTTCAATCAAGCAAACAAGCTCTTAAACATCCATGGAGGCTAGGGTTTCATGAGGAAGAGTTGTAGGATGGAGAGGACGCCCTAATCCTTGTGATTAGGTGCTTAAATATGGAAGAAACCCTAAAAGGTCATGGGTTTGGGCTGCAGCAGCTACTACGTCATGATGCTCCATTCACCACATCGTGACAGTAGATATTTCCTAAAAAATCCAACCTTTGATCCCTTTAAGTCCTCAGTTGATCCATCCTGTAAAATCGGTGTTACATTCTTAATGGAAATCTATAATTGGGTTGGAATTGTGTGAATCGTGGTTTCTATTATGCACAATGTGTGAGAGGGTTGAAAATTGAATGTCACTTCGTGAAAATCCCTCTAACATTTTTGTATACAACTCTATGTTCTTTAATTTCATCTCAAACTGATTTCTGGTGTTATTTGTTCATCAATCTCTAGATTTCAAAGAACATCAATAAAGAGTTCTGCAAGGATGTTGGATGAGAAAACTCTTTATTCGGTGATTCATTATGCTTAATTAGCTTTATCAACTATTATTTGTTGTAATTTAGTTTTCGTATAGACAATGTTATCAACTATTCGATTTCTCTAAGAGTATGATTTTTACAAATTCAACCAACTTCTTGTTTACATCAGATTCATATAGACACTAATTGTTGAATTGTAACTACAGGGTGAGAATCAATATGCAAACACCTCCTGGTTTCTAGATTAAAGCCCCAAAGACAAGTTTTTTGGAGGTCAAGAGCTCGTGGGTTTTATCTTCTTCATGATTTTTGTTTGTATTTCTTTAGAAAAGATTGTTATGTTTGTTAGCTTTGATTGTTGAGTGTATGTTTTGGTATTGTATTTTGGATTGGATTACTTAATGATGATGGAATGGTGACAGATGGATGTGATTCAGGCATGTGGTAGTCAGATTACTTCAAATGGAGGGTGGTATAGGAATGGTGGTGGAATATTTTGGAGAATTGGGCATTGAAGAGAGATATGTGAAGAAACGACATGCTCATGAAAGAATTTGTGTGCCTGTATCCTATGATGACTTGTTTGAAGTTGAGGATCCGAAAGATGAGACAATCTAATAGCAAACGAGAAGGATATCGAGAGTAGTTTTATGATGGTTTTCTTTTATAAAATACTTGTCTTTGATTGGACCGGTTCTTTTTGTGGTGAATGAATGAATGGAAGTTTTGATGTGCATTTATGGGTAATATAGTTAATTTGTAAATATTATTTAATAGTATTGAATGTGTTTATTAAAATGTAATGTTATAAATTAAATGGTAAATCATAAATGAATTATATTATAAAGAAAATGTTGTTTGAGTGTAATATAGTCATTTTGCACATTCAGATGCAAAATCAAACAAGTTTCAGTTAGAAGTTAATTCGATCATAACTTCCAACCCAGTTAGCAACTATCAAACGACTTCTAAGTATGACCTGAGTTGGAAAAAAAAAACATTTCCATATGTTTCATTCTTTTGTTCTTCAATTTTTTTTGTGTGTGAAAGCAATAAATAACATCGCCATAGGCTATTGTTTCTTCTAATTATTCTTTGGCGACCTTTTTTCATTTTTTATTATGCAAGCCAACTTTAAAATACATATAAAATTTTACATTGAATTAAAGTAAAAGAATTGAAAAAATTTCTAGCGACGAGTTGATTTGTTGTTATGGAAGCCAACTTTAAAATACATATATAATTTTAAATTGAATTAAAGTAAGTAAAATGAATTGAAAAAAATTCTAGCAATAGAGATATCATGGTCACAATTTCAAAATATATTATATTGAAGTTAATATATGTTGGCCTACACTTCGGCCCCCTATTTTTCCACTTTGGTCCGAACATGGACCGAACCCACCACCTGAGAAAACCCCCTAAGGGAAAAACCTGGATGCATCTTACCAGCTGCCCTGGTAACATTTGCTTTGGGATCAAATTAATCAAGACATGTACTAATTACTACATTGCTTTTTCTTTTATATTCGTTTCTTCAACCTTATCGAGACTAGAGTTTGTTAGAGTTCTTGATTGAATTCAAATAAAATATATTCGATTAGTCTTGCACTTCTTCAAAGAAGTTGACTTTACACTAGTATATCTGCTAACAATTCATGCATCCAAAATTTATTGATCAAAAAAGCTAAAAAGTTGACTTTCAACAATCATGCAAAAAGTAGATCATATAACATAACAATTTAAAAAGAATACATCTTTAGTTTTAAAACTGAGACCTCTATTCTATAATTATGTTCTACTACTTAACTCAAGAAAAATATACATGTATCACATTCTTGAATATACCAATTTTCTTCAGTTGAAGTACAATCTCGTAAGCTTTTACAAATCCTTTAACACATGATTTCTCTTCTTATTCTTAGCATCAAACGTAAAAGAAAATATGCAAAACGGTTAAATACCATTATTTTCAAGACTATAAATTACTAAATCTATAAAGAAAGGTTTTGTAGTCACAATTTGTTACAATATCCACATATCTTTATTCTTCTCTCTTCTCTACCTTTTACTACAACATACGTATAAAACATCAACATTCATAAACTGTTTCAAGATATAACCCCCACCACTACATGACCTGCTTTAACACCCCTCAATTCCGGCTTGTTTTGTTTCTTTACACTTACATCGTTTTTCTTCTCTACACGACTTTTCGCGACACTTTCCGAAACACGAATCCTATTGGTCGCTAAATTTGAAGAAATCGGTCTTATGTCCGATGGAACAGAGGATTTGACTCCATTCTTCGCCACTGAATTTGAACGGGGTCGCGTTTGATTTGGTGTGACCTGGCATTTCCCAATTATTAATTTATTAATAAATAATAATAATCAATGATGTAACAATACAACACACGAAAAATATATATATTTAAAAATACCTTGTTTTGATCTGAACCATTGTAGAAAGAAGGCATTGGTTTAGCTTTGAAGTTGAGACTTTTTCGAAATTGCTTTATTTCAACTGCTTGTTTTTCCTAAAAACAAATAAAATATTATTAGGATAAAAATTTATTTGATGATGTCCTACTTTATATAACATACCAGTGTTTTTGCTTCAACTTGGTTAATCTCAGCTTCTTTAGCATGCATTTTCTCCGCAATTTTCATATAGAACTGTATTACATTTATACAAAGACTCAGGTTTGACGATTGCACGATACTAACCCTTCAACAATTCAAATTTGGCAAAACTAAACCTTCAAGAAGAATCTATGAACATTTCTTACCTCTTTCCTGTTTTCTGCTCGTTGATCAGTTTTTAAACTGAAACCTGCACAACTCTGAGTGACATTGACATGTGTTTTACTTGAACTGATACTCTGTTTTGGCCTGACAAATTAAGTAAAATGGAGTTTAGAGTCCACATTTATAAAAAATGATAAAAACTTTTAATAGTTTTACACTTTTACTAACCTGGTAACAGTAGGAAGAGACTTCTTTAATAGTGAAGACTGAGGTTTGACTTCTTTTTCTGATCTTGTAACCTTCACAATGTTGAAATCCGATAAATAAATATGGTTATATTGTTGTAAAATGAAAAGTAAGAAGATTATTTACGATTTTACCCCTGAACAAGGTAAGGGACTAGAAGGTCTTGGTGACTTCTTTTCTGGTTTCTTTATCAAACCTTTGCTTCCACTTGTTTGAGGTTTTATTGAACCTTTGGATGCTTCATTAGACATGTGTTTTTGAAACCGATCAATGTTTGGTTGAGTCTTTAGTGTTGCCCTTGTAAGTTTCTTTTCTGATGCATGCTTTACCTAAAACCAGTATAAATCGAACTTTTTTATCCATGAAAAAATATATGAAAAGAATATTCAAAAAACAATGTTTAGAAAGATTTACCTTGGGAGAAAATGTTCTGATAGGTTCAGTCACTCTGGTACTAGTGTTATCATCATCTTTCTCAAGTGTTTGATGAGCAAGGGGCAAATCGGTCATTTCTGATGCCACATCCACAACTATTTCTTCAGTAATTTCCACTAAATCCTCAGTTTCACTCCCATGTGTCCCATCAAGCTTCACATGTTCATGAACACTCACATGACAATCGATCATGTTGACAACAGGAAGAAATTCACAATTTTGACTTTCACATTCTTGACTAATTGTATCTTCATCACATCTTGAATTATGTGGGATCTCATCAAAGCATGCAAGATCCATGCCTCCATTGCCATTCTCATTATATAAAGCTACAACATCTTTTCCATTTTCATGGTTTACAGAAGGATCAGAAGTGGAAGAACTCTCATTGCCATTACAAGATTCTTCTAACTCAAGGAGGTTGCTGTTTCCACTTGTTGGGAAGTCTCCTCCATCTTGGGATTCAGAAGAACTTTGCTTCAAAAGAGCTTTTCTTCTAAACTGAGCCTCGAAATATGCCTTCTTCTCTGTAACTGAACCTGGTTTTGAGTATTTCTCAACCTCTTCAAGGTATCTATTGTGAGAAAAAATTGATCTTCTTTCCCAAGATAATGATTCAGATTCAAATCTTCCAAAGGAGATCGAACCAGAGTGCAGGAGGTCAGCCTGTGTAATTGAAGAAACCAGACATCAAAATCCATTCATTTGAACAAATCAACTGAAACTTAAATATTTGCAAATTCCACCTTTAAGATCACAAATTACACGACGGATAAATAGTGGAAGTAAACTCAATCAAAAAAATGTGCAGTGAACAATCATTGAATGTGATCCGTGAGAAATTTTGTTAAAGTAGATATATAGAACAAATTTAATGGTTTTAGGGTAGGTAATTAACACGAAACCGACATAATAAAAGACACGTAATACAAAAAATGGAAAGCAATTATCTGAATCAAAATCCAAATCCGGATAAATCAGATCTAGTTTAGATAATAAACATGAAAATAAACGAAATTACCTGAAAATTTAACCGAAAGGGCTCTTGGATTTCCCCTGCCATTTACTGAAACCACTTCAAAGCATCATACACCTCTCGAATTGGCAATATTCAACAAAAACCCTAACACAAATCAACCAAAAAAACTGCATCTTGTGACCAAATAGAGAGATTCAACAACTTCGGAATACACAACGTGTTTTTGTGTCTGTATGTAGTGAAAGAAATAGATAATCACATGATGCAACACAGATTCGTAGAGATCACTTACCATCAGGAGGATGATCAATTGAAGGCAAGTATCTGTGTGCGTTGTTGTTGAATCGGAATCGCTTCTTTGCTTTGAAGACGAATGTGTATGAGAGAGAGAGAGAGAGAGAGAGAGAGAGAGAGAGAGAGAGAGATCAACGCCTTTTGGTTGTGGCGTAACTGGAGTGAAGAAAAGCCTGCATCATCATGTGTTGTGTGTGTGTGTGTGTGTTTTAGTGTGTGTTTTTGGAGGCTGTTGGTGGTCAAAATGTTAAGATGTGGCCCCTCAATCACTCCGCCTTTTCATCTTCTTCCATCTTTTTTGTTCCGGTCTTGATCAACATTTTCTCTTCCAAAAGTTTCCTAAACGGGTCAATTAACCAATATTTAATATCAAAATGACTATTATATATATATATTTTAAAAAAAATCAACAAGATAATTGTGTAGTTATTATTGCATTTATTTTTAAGTTTTCAATAAATTATTTTATCTTACCTTATTAATAATAAAATTGTAATATTTTTCATTTCAAGTTGTATAAAAAAATTAACAAATGGTCTCTAGCCTAACGGTATGAGATGGTGTCTTTCTTTATTGAGGTCGAATGTTCAAGTCTTGTCGTGAATGTTGATGAAATTCGGTGTTGTTAGCTTATGAGTATATTAGATTTGTCATTTCAAAAAAAATTATAAAAATTAATAAGGTTATTAACATAAAGCTTCCGTTTTTTTTAAAGTTAGGGTTTCGGGCTCTGATGAATCCAACTTGTAAACATGAGGTTGTGTTCATGTCATGGAATCACTGCAAACAAACTTTTATCGTCATAAAGGTTGAGTAATGTCAAGATTTGAACATGAATCAATAAATTATCTTTCATAATTCATGTCTTCAACATGCCATAATTGGTTCCATTCCATTTTTATTTGTTTGTTCCTTTCAAATTATTACAAGACATGTGAATTAAACTTCGATTTATAAGTATTCTTAATTTTTATAAAAAAAAAATATTTTTTCTTATTATTATTCAAAAACATTTATTAAATCACATAAAGCAGTATTAGAAAATAAGAGCATTTCTGATGACATTATTCATCGAAAATATACAGGAGATGACAATAATTTAATTTTCACAAACAAAGAAAGTGTTTCAAAATTATGTATTTATATATTTATATAAAGAAATAAATTGTACTATTTACTATTTAGACGGCTCATGTTGAATTCATCCAAAACCATTACGTGATGTTAAATAGAGAAACATGAACCCTGTTCAAAATGTTTTATATATATAAAAAAAAAAAGGGAGTTCATAAACAATTATTACTATTTATTATTTAGTGATACTCAATTACTCGTTATAAAAAATAAATTATGTATATAAATTTTATTTAAAAGGTATTGCATGACCACCATAATTAGAATCTCATTAGTTTCAGTTGTAGAGAATTTGTTGTTAAAAAATGGATTTATATTATATTGTTGAAAAGATGGTAAAATATAATTTAATAACTTTAGGAAAACTCCTTATTGATGTCAAGTATTTTGGTCCACATGAAGTTATTTATCACTTTTTAAGAAGTATTTTGTATTATTTTGGTAATTAATAGCCAAATAATATTATAAAACTACATGTATGAATTATGATCAACATGTATAGAGCTTATTAAGGATCGGAGTTGTGGCCCTCTTATTTTTTTTAACGAGAAGTAAGTAATAGTCCGTTGATTATTAAATTAGTTGTGAGACCCATGTATTACATAGGTTAAATTATATATAAAAAAAAAAGTTAAATATAAAGGTAAGTTGATTAATGAAATTGATATCCATTTATTATTATATTTATTGCAATTACTATATTAAAATATTATGTAGAACTTAATAAAATAAAAAACTTATAAAACGACATGTGGAAAAAAAATTAATTCAAAATAACCACAAAATGACATTTGGCAAATTTAATGAGAGTTTGATAATCGTCAAAAAAAAATTCATTTATTAGAATAGATTAGCCAATAAATATAAAATTTGGGTTGTACCTCCATCCTAGGTTTTTTTTTTTTTTTTTTTTTTTTTTTTTTTTTTGTAATAACATTAATTTTAGTTTCATTGTTTAATAATAAAAACTGATTTTTTTTGTAAGAAAATCAATTCAAATACAACATTCAAATGAAAAGGTTACTCATTAATGTTGGTTATTTTCATAACCAAAACATAAAACGCGGAAGCATAATTTTGGATCTTTAATCTCGAATCTGATTAAAAGAAAACTTAAACATGAAAGAATGATTACATACCTTGTTCCATTGAGATTTTCGGATCTAGAGACTAGGAAGAGTTTTCCAGTTGATCTCAAGAACCCTCTCTAAATCCCACAGCAAACCCTAAAACGATTTCTTGTGTGTATTTTCGTATATTGTAAATCTGCTTCTCATCACGTATTTATATAGATGGAGATATAACCGAATGTGAGAGATATTAGGGATTTAGGAGATCTTGAGTCAAACCGGGAACTCAACCCACAAGATAAACATGGTAATTGTATATCTTTATTTATTAATAAAATCGGTCCATCAACAATTTTATATAATTTCCATAATAATATAAAATTAATGATAACATTATTTATATACATTTGATAGTGGTCCCAAAATATCCAACAATCTCCCACTGGACCACGAATGCATAAATGTATATATAACTGTATAAGCGCTTTAATGAATGTTATCAAAATATTGGTACCCTTAAACAATCTCGTCCACTAATCATACAAGTATAGGATCAAAGCGGCCTTCTTTACAATTTACGTAACTAAACCTATCAATGGTCACATATACATATATAACTAACGACATAGATTAAACATGATGTGTGGTTTTAAAAACTAAATAGATTTCCGACGAGTTCCTCTTTAGATTGAAGTGAGATCAAACTTCAAATAAGTGCAACTAATAATGGAGTTAACCGAATTCTTAATTCTGTACAGAAAAACATAACTGTTGTTAAACAACACATAAAGCACCATAAAACTCCCACTAAAACCAAATATCACACCAATGTGTGTAGTATGCTCATGAAAGACCTAGGGAGGTAATCCCTTTATGAGCGGATCCGCTTTTATGGAGTTTGTTCATATGTGCTATATATATTTCCATTTTGCACTATTATATTAACAGAAGGAAACTTGATGTCAATATGCTTTGACTTAATAGAACTTCTGTTATTGGAATATAACCTGACTGACTTATTATCACAACTTTAGTGGTCTTTCAATATCAATAATGTGTAGCCTCATGACAAATTTCCGCAACCATATTCCATGCTACAAATTATGTTGCCATTATATGGTAGAAGCTACCTAAGTCTATTCCATGAAATGGCTCATCATGCTAAAATGTAAAAGTATCCTGATATGGATCAGTAACCATTTTGGCATCTAATAAATCATATTCTTAATAAAAACGATCTCCAAAACATCTGAATTTCCTATAGTTGAGCATATGGCCTTTTGTTATATATAGATATATCAAAATCCATTTCTTATGATCCAAACTTGAGTTGTGTAGATATCTGCCCAAGACCAGAAATATAAATTTACTCTCACTTAATTTGTGATACACAAAATCATCTATTGTATTTACCTCAAAACCAAAAGAGATAATAAATTGATGAAAAATATGGTACCACGTATAGGATATCCAAAGTTGAGGTTGTTGAGTTTGTGTGTTATGAATAGGAGATTGAATAACATTGTTGATCACTGATTCATAATCTGCATACTACCAAAAGCATTAATAGGAATCAAGATTGATTCCTCCTTAAGGCCAATGTTTTAGCCTTGTTTCTCCCCCAAACTCAACATCCTCAAAGAATGTTGCTCTATCCAAAATAAATGGTCAATATCCATGCAATTGAGAGCTAACATAATGTCCTCATTGCATTCCTTAAAGTTAATCTCATTGAGTAAGAATCATAAATGTGATCAATGTTAATAGGTATAATACCATAATTCAAATTTATGTTTTGAGAATATAGGCAAATCTACTTTTATGCTCATTAATCCATAAACCGTAATCAATAATTTCAATTTATGACATCTTTACAAGATATCAACACAACATTAATATCAAGTCTTTGGACAGTAATACTAACTTGCAAGAGATATCCTTATTTTAGAGATAAACATTGACAATAAATCATGTCAATTAACAAGCCCTTCTTTGGATTGACTTATTAATCACATGGAACCAAAAAATCGTCACATGTTTATCACCACATATGTGTTTATTCGACCAAATATTAGTCTACCTTTGGGTCGACTAATACTCGCATTAATAAACACATAAACTATAAAATTTTGATAATAAGAATTGACAATATATCATGTCAACTAATAAGTCTCTCTTTGGATTGACTTATTAATGACATGTAACCTAAAAAATTGTCGCATATTTATCATCAAACATGTGTTCATCCGACCAAATATTAACCTACCTTTGGGTTGATTAATATCCGCATTAATAAACACAAAAAAATTAAAAGTTGTGTAAATTAATTTCACAAAAGAAATCACTTTGGTGATCTACTGTGTCAATTAATTTACTGTGAAAATAACATGTCATAAATATAGTTTATCAAAAAAGAATCTGAAATATTTTGAACGTATTTACCTTTACCTTTAGGTCGAATACAGTTCACATAAACTATATCATATAAAACTTTAAAAATTTACAACCAAATTAATTAAAATAATTATGTTACTTTTGTAACAATATTATATAAATCACAACCCAAAAAAAAAAAAAAAACTCAATATCTATAAACTAAAATTTTTTAAATATAGACGTTGTGATCACTTGACAAAAATAAATATATAAGGACTGATTTCTTTCGTATCAAAATGATTTGACAAAATCAATATATATTATAATATTTGAAATACCCTTACCCTTATTAAGTTAAAAGTTACCTCTTTTGAAGCATAAACAAAAATTAGTGCGTCAAAATCCCTTTTGAAGAATTAAAAGGTTTTGTCAAATGCTTTTATACTTATTAATTAAATGCCCAAATGCTAAAAAAAAATCTCTCTCATTAAAAAAACACGAACAAAGAAAAAAAACGGAGAGCATTTGACACCGAAACCATGTAGACAAATCAGATAAATAATAAAATAATAATAGTTTGGTCATTTGTGTAATACTTGTCTACATAGGATTTCATCGATGTGATTCTTCTTTCAAGAAAATATAAATGTAAATGACTACATGTAAATGTTGTCAAGACTTTTGACAACAACCGAAAGGAGATCAAAGTTGTTTCTTGTACATAAACACAAAAAAACATATATCCATAGAGTCTCACCTACCTTAAGCGTAACTCACAAAAATCACTACAATCTTTTAATTAGGAGTTTAGAAAAGTCGGTTTAGTTCTTCAAGATTCAACAAACTCCTTGAAGATCGAATTGAGCAAGAATGTATCCAACCAAAAAAAATGAAATTTTCAAGTAACAGATTTGAGTAGGCTCTGATACCAATTGTTGGTTATTTTCATAACCAAAACATAAAATGCGGAAGCATAATTTTGGATCTTTAATCTCGAATCTGATTAAAAGAAAACTTAAACATGAAAGAATGATTACATACCTTGTTCCATTGAGATTTTCGGATCTAGAGACTAGGAAGAGTTTTCCAGTTGATCTCAAGAACCCTCTCTAAATCCCACAACAAACCCTAAAACGATTTCTTGTGTGTATTTTCGTATATTGTAAATCTGCTTCTCATCACGTATTTATATAGATGGAGATATAACCGAATGTGAAAGATATTAGGGATTTAGGAGATCTTGAGTCAAACTGGGAACTCAACCCACAAAATAAACATGGTAAGTGTATATCTTTATTTATTAATAAAATCGGTCCATCAACAATTTTATATAATTTCCATAATAATATAAAATTAATGATAACATTATTTATATAGATTTGATAGTGGTCCCAAAATATCCAACAATTAATTCATGTAAATAATGATTACTCATGAAAAAATAACTTTTAACTTTAAAAGATGTTATTTGTTTTATATTCTATAAAACAGTTAAAAAAATATTTCTAAATAAAAGAGCATAGTGTATTTGATGAATCTAAAAGTGAAAAGGGCTTGCTTTTTACATTTTAAATGTTGAGGAGAGGAGGAAATTTTTTGCTTTTCACATTTTGAGTGATTAGGAAATAAGTATAAAACATGTTTTAAATATTTTATGGGGCCAATCATGATTGACGAATTATAAGGTCACAAAAAGGTAAAACAACTTAAACTATGATGTTCTTATCTTCTTTTCCTTGGTGGAGATATTTGGCAAACAACTTAAATATGATGCTCTTATCTTATTTTCCTATGGAGATATTTTGCATGCACATGGATTTCAATAATTTTATATTATTTTTTAATATGTTCAGCGTATAAAAGTTATGTGCTTTATAAATTGGAAAAGCCCTACTATTATTTAGACTTTTCGTCCTTAAAGTTTTTTTCGTGTCTTTTAAGCAAAAAAACTGTTTTTTGTCGGGTGTATTTAGTCTTTTTTTTTTTTTAAGAAATATAGGATGAGTTTGAAGAAAATAACAACAAAAATGAAAATTTCAGAAAATGACCACACGTTCCGCAGAGGGGTTCTGTGGAACCATAAACACTTCTGCGGAATGTGAACACCTCTATGGATTTTGGTTTTTTTTTTTCATATTTTTATCGTTTTTTTTGTTTATTAATATTTTTTAATCACATAAGGTATTATGTGATAATTATGTAAAAAAAAATTGTTTTCGTTTTTCCTTTTTTCTTATTTAATTACCCGTTTATAAAAGTTGTGTGTTTAATAAAAATTATACAAATATTCTATGTTTTTTATAAAATTACACTAACCGGTATTCTGAATAATAAACATATTTTAAGTAGGTTACAAAACATACTTTAGAAAACATAAACATACAACCTTCATAATAAACATACTTTGAAATAAACTTCATTGAAGGCTCTGCGGATCCTCTACAACTCTGTAGAATCTTTGTTTTTTGATTTTTTTAAGTTTTTTTTTGCATTCATTTTCGTTTATTAATATTAATTTTTTTAAAATACACTAATACCTTATGTGATTATTATGTAAAAAAATTTACAAAAAAATGTTAAAAATAATGAAATGTTTTATGTAATACATTTGCCTCTGAGGAACCGAAACACCTCTGCGGATCTTGAGTTTTTTAGTTTTTATTTTTTCGTTTTTTCGTTTTTTCTATTTTTTGTTTTCGTTTATTAATATTAGTTTTTTTTAATACACTAATACCTTATGTTTTATGTAAAAAAGTTGACAAAAAAATGTTAAAAATGATGAACATATGTTTAATATCAGTCCACAGAATTGTTTGGAAATCCACAGAACTGTTATCAGCGGATCAGTGTACACCTCTGCAGTGTACACCTCTGCGGATCTGTGTACACCTCTACGGATCAGTTATAGACGTATTTTAGTGGGTTTTTGTGAGTTTGTGAGTTTCAATTACCAGTAGAAGTTGTTTTTTCATTGTGTTTGTGGAGAGTGATTTGTAAAATGAGTTTTATTATTTTATGTATGGGAGGGTCTTGACAGTTAGTTAATGGAGATGAGGTTTACATTAGAAATAATGTGAAAAACTATGGTTTAAATCTTCCTCCTAACATTGACCATGAAATGTTATTACAAATGGTTAGAAGTAAGGCATGTGTGCTAAATAGTTATATATGTTTGTCTTTTAAGCACCTGGAGTTAGGGTATGTCATAAAGCTTGGAGATTAAACTGATGTATTTCAATCGAGACATGTAATGTCTAAATCAAAGAAGACGATGCATTTGTATTTAACGGTGGTAGGCGAAGAAGCTAAAGAACAAGTAGTGGTTAATAACCACTTTAATCCAACAAAAACTAATAGAGGTCGTAGAGAAAGCCAATGTGATGGAACCCGTTCAAGGGGAATAGGAAATGAAGTGGTAGTGGGTTATGAAAAAAGAGTTTCGGTTACTGATAAGTTTGTATCTGATAATGATACTTTTTTATCAGATAACGATAAAGAAGCAAAAGTGGGCATGACTGAATTACAACACCATAATTTGTTCGAGTTTGGAGAAGTTCCTGAAGTTGATGATCAAATATGTGAGGAAAAATCAAATGAAGGGTGGTCGGATGATGAGTACACAAAACAGAAAATTGCTTTTAATCCATGGTATTGTATTCCTTCTATTCCTGATTGTCCATGACCTATTTTTGAACCTGGACCATTTCACAGTTTAGGTCTGAATGATAAATTGTCAATCAAACCTATAACACCAAAAAAGAGCCAGTGTTTGCTGTTAAATTGAAAGTTGTTAGAGAAAAGTTTCAGATAAAGGTTGAAAAATCTTCAAAATCCCGATACCAAGTTGTTTGTATGCAAGAAAACTGTCATTGGCGTTTATACGCATTTCTCATTAAAGGAACATAAATGTTTGAAATTAAGACGTTTAATGACGAGCATACATGTTCTTCATTGCTTATACACCCAAATCATAGGCAAGCAAATAGCGAAGTTGTGGGAACCATAATACATGACATTATGGGTCAAGGAAGTTTGAGAGTTTAGAAGCAAAAAGATATAATTAGAGATATGAATGCTTTGCTACAAATAAATATAAGTTATTCACAAGCGTGGCATGCTAGAGAATTTGCTTTGCGATTGATGATGGGGACCCCCAAAGAAAGTTTCTCCAAACTTCCAATTTATTTTCACAATATGAAGAAACATAATCTTGGTATTGTGGCATACATAAAAACTAATTCGGAGGATCATTTTGAGTTTTGTTTTTTCGCTATTGGATGCGCGGTAATATATTTTTAAATATATTTGTTATTTTCTTAAATGCTTATAAACAAATTATATTGTTGATATATTAATGATTTTTATATTGTTGTTGCATATACGTGCTTTCAGAGAGTGTTATAGAAAAGTTATTATTATGGATGGTGCTCATTTGAAGGGAAAGTACAAAGGCACCATTTTGCATGCAGTGATCATGGATGGCAACAATCAGATCTTGCATATTGGGTATGGAATTTTCCCAATAGAGACTACGGATTCTTGGGCATGGTTTCTTGAAAAACTACATGAATGTATTGGTGATGTGGAAGGTCTGACAATGGTCACAGATAGGGCACCCGCAATTGTTGTAAGTATTCAAAATGTTTTTCCAAATGCTCAACATAGATTGTGTGCTTTTCATCTAATAGGAAACATAGTCCACACCTTTGGAAAACAGAAAAAAAAAACAACAATTTTGTTTTGGAAGCTAGTAAGAGCTTACAAAACCACTGAGTTTGAATTCTATTGGGGGAGACTTCGTAATATAAGAGATGATGTAGCGACATATCTTAGTCAAATTCCACGTGAGAAATGGACCATAGTGTATTGCCCTACCACGAGGTATGATTATATGACCTCAAATAGTGTGGAGTCCATGAATGATATATTAAATAAAGCAAGGAAGTTGCCTATATTACCACTTCTTGAGTTCTTTCGCGCACTTATGCAGAAATGGTTTTACAAACGGTGGATAGCTGCAGGTATGATTATGTTTATTTTTAAATTATATGATAAATGTCATATATAATAATATATGTTTGTTTTAACAGAAAAAAGTACAACAATACTTACGAATTAGGCAGAAGATATGGTTAAAAAAATAAAGAGGGGATTCAAGGATGGTCGGTATCCGGTGTGGACAATACAACATATCAAGTTCATGACTTCAAAAGTGGCGGCATAGTGAATTTGAGGGAAAAGACTTGTTCTTCCAGATATTGGAAACTAACTGGTTTGTCATGTGGTCATGTGATAATGGTTTTAATGCACTTGAAAATTGATCACTGTGGGCATATGGCTATAGATGCTTATAAAATTGAAACATATTGAAGAACGTATGAGCAGGTCGTATACCCTCTTTCAGAACTTAGTGAATGGGAGGTTCCGGATGACCTGATGGTTGTTAACCCTCCTGTGGTAGAAATACGTCAAGCCGGTAGAACAAAAAACACCAATCGTATTCCCTCTCAAGGCGTGGAACCAAAAATAAGAAGGTGTAGTAGATGCCATAGCACAACTCATAATGCAAGGACGTGTAAGGAAATCGTTCCAAATAACCAAAGTAAAAGTAAAAAACGTACCGGGGCGTCAGGGAGCGGGACAAAAGCGAAAGAAGAGGAACTGACACAAATGACCGAAAACCAATGGCAACATGAGCCAGAGAACCAATGGACGCAACATACCGAACAGCAATGGCAGCAGCAGCCAGACAACCAATGGACACAACAGACTTAACATCAATGGAAGCAGCAGCCAGACAACCAATGGACACATCAGACCGAACATCAATGGCAGCAGGAGCCACATGACCAATGGACGCAAGGAACCGAATACCGACCGCAGGAAGAGCCACAAAACCAATGATAGGGTTGCACCGAGTACCAATGGTAGCAACAGCCAGATAACCAGTGGACGCAAGCGACAGTAAACCTAGGGACACAAGCAACAGAAAACCCATGGACAGAATACGAAAACAAATCAAAGTTTCTGTGGTTCGATTTGAATGAATGAAGTTTATTTCATAGTATGTTTATTATGAAGGTTGTATGTTTATGTTTTCTAAAGTATGTATTGTAACCTATAAAAAACATGGAATATTTTTATAATTTTCATTAGGTTATTTATATGCACCGGTTTGTATTACATTATTTATATGTATTTGGTTTGTATTAAGTTATTTACGAAACCAGTTGAGTTAACTTCTATTTTATTCCATATAACATAAAATACAAAACAATAAAAATACATGGAAAACATACATCGGTAGCAAACGTATTACACAAGACATTTCATTATTTTTAACTTTTTTTGTCAAATTTTTTACATAATAATCACATAAGGTATTAGTGTATTTTTAAAAAAATTAATATTAATAAACGAAAATGAACGCAAAAAAAAACGAAAAAACGAAAAAATAAAAATAAAAAATCAAAGATTTCGTAGAGCTGTAGAGGATCCGTAGACTTTAATGAAGTTTATTTCAAAGTATGTTTATTACGAAGTTTATATATTTATGTTTTCTAAAGTATGTTTTGTAACCTACTTAAAGTATGTTTATTATTCAGAATACCGGTGTGTGTAATTTTATAAAAAACATAGAATATTTGTATAATTTTTATTAAACACACAAATTTTATAAACGGGTAATTAAATAAGAAAAACGAAAAACGAAAACAAATTTTTTTACATAATAATCACATAATACCTTATGTGATTAAAAAAATATTAATAAACGAAAAAAAAACGAAAAAATGAAAAAAACCAAGATCCGCAGAGGTGTTTATGGTTTCGCAGTACCCCCTCTGCGGAACATGTGGTCATTTTCTGAAATCTTCATTTTTGTGGTCATTTTCTTCAAACTCACCCTACATTATGGTCATTTGCCGAATTTACTCTATTTTCATTTTAAAACTTAGGTGGGCCCATTTCATTCCACACATCTTCTGCTTCTTTCTCAAGCCACTTCACCTCAGCTACAACTAAAACTAAACATACATATATTGAAAATTTAAATGGTCAATACACTTAAAAAACACATATACACAACGATCCCTTTCATTATCTCTCTTTCTCTCACTCTCTCTTCACCGGATCATCATTTTCTAACTAGAACAATCACCGGCTTGCACCTACCATCATCTTCTTCTCCAGATTGTACCTGCCATCATCTAGCCATCACTTTTATGCCACCACTAAGCATCATCTTATACCCACCTGTAATTCGAAGAGAAAAAGAAGGTAAAGGGTAAATTTCGATTCAAAAGATAAGGAAAAGAAAAAGTCTATGATTTTCACAAAGATGGAAAAAATGGGTTGATTTTTGACGGAAGTCATTTCTTTTGTGAGTTTCCAAACACACACACATAACACACATTGGAGTAAAATAACCCCAAGTTTCCATCTACAATCGAATTTTGGAGCCAATATACAATTTCATTATGTTTCTGGTTATGCAAAATGAGTCAGCAACTGAATTCGACAGTTTTTCTTTTTGCCTGCCATATGTTTGTTAAAATGCCAAGTGGGAATTTTCGTGAACTTTAATGAAGAGGAGAAGGGGATGACATCATTTATGATTTGCTCTCCATTACCGTATTATCACTAATGTACAAGAAGCTAATAGTAATGGCTAAGCAAACTAGGCAAGTGGGTGAATATTTATGATGTTCTGAAATGTTTCTTGTTTCTCTCCATTTGTTTATGTATCAAATTCTTATCATGTGTAGACGAGAGGATTTTAGGGGAATAAGTGAAGGTATTTAAAGCAGTTAGATAAAGGAGGTAGGAGGTTCACACTTCAAGGGTTCACGCCTAAAAAGGATGATAAACATGAGGAACGATGTGTGTGTGTTTGAGAGAGAGAGAGAGAGAGTGAGAGAGAGAGAGAGAGAGTGTGTGTGTGTGTAAAGGAAAGAGAAAAGAAAATAAATAAAATAATTTTAATAAGTGATGAAAAGGAGGAATAAGAGGAAATATATGTATGGACACTGAGGCTTAATTTTCAGAACGTCATCGTATGGTCCATTTCAAAGTTGAGTTGGCTTAAGTTGCTTATGTGGCACTATTAACCGGTTAAAAATGTTAAGGGGACTAAATGGATAGGTCACTAAAAACTTTGTTCCCTCAAAAGGCACGAAAATAACTTAAAAGAGTGAAAGGGGAAAGTTGAAATACATAATAGGGACAGTGTGTCATTTTCCTTTATAAATTTATGTTGGTGAATATGATTGTGATAAAATATGACAAACATGTCGTGTCGTGTCAGGTTCATGTCGTATTAAGACATTAAGTAGGTTGAGAGAGCATGACTATAATCTGACCCGTTTAATTATCGTGTTTTTTCATGTCAACTTGTTTTTTCCGTGTTGGGTTTTGGGTTAAGATTTAGACATTGTAAATATGTTGTGTAATGTCGGGTTGAAACATTTCAAAGGTTGAAAAGTATGAGACTGAGAGGCGAAAAGGAAAAGTGAACAACTGAAGTTGGAAGGTGGAGTGACAAAAATCATCATAAGTTTCGAAGGAAAAATATAAATAGTTAGAGTTGGGAAACAAAGGAGATAAGTGGTGAGGTGGGGTAAAATTAAATCACTTTTAAAGTTTGAATTTGAATTTGAATTATTGAGTTTGACCCACTACAAGTCTATAGTAATATATTTTAAAAATATAAAATTTATAAAAATGATATATAATTAAACGGGTCTATTTGAGTCTGTGAGTTGAAAGTCTTGACATTGACCCTAACCCAACCCGTTCGTGTCATTTCGTGTCAACCTAATTACTTAAACGTGTCAAAATCTTTTATCCAAATCCATTAATATCATGTCGAGTTATCATGTCGTAACAGGTTTTATCAGGTCTAATTGTGATATTGATATTAAATATAAAATAAGTATTCGTACATTAGATATATAAATAGTAATTGTTTTAAACAATATAATATGAAACATCAATTAAAATTAAACTACTCAAACGATTTTACATGCGACTTGTCCATGAATATGTTGGATTAAGGCGTCTAAGCTTTTTTTTTTAAACGACAAACTATCATACTCCTAATTTAATTATAAATACCACCTATGTCTCCTAGTGAGACTTGAACTCATGATCTCTCATTTGAGAACTCCTTGCCGCTAGGCCAAAGTCCCTTTGGTTAAGGTGTCTAAGCTCATAACTAAATTGATATATTCTTGTAGTTAGAAGCAAAGTCTTTTTTGGTATTCCCTCATAACCAGAAATAATTAGAAATGATATTAGGAGGGAGAAGTATAATTTATCAGATTATTACATGATTAATAAACTAATTGGAAATTATGGGAAAATGATTTGTTAAGATATTATGTGGTTAATATATTAACTGGAAATAGATAGTTGATTTATTTATTTATTATGTGATTAATAAATTAACATAAGATCAATTGTTAATAATTAATTTGTTAATTTATATGATTAATAGTTTAATGTGAAATCAATTATAATAGATTAATTATTAATCAGAATTAATCTAGAATTAATTTGGGATTAATTGGAGTTAATTGAAGGTGAAAGGGGTGAGTTGTAATTGTTCAATAGTTGAATAAAAGAAGCACTTCTAGAAATCTCCATGGTATGGACAGTTTTGGAGGGTTTCCTAGGATTTCTGGAAGCCTCCTGGTTGCATAAAAGGCATAGGAACGAAATTTTCATGGACTATTAGATGCATCATCCTTTTGATGTTAGCTTTCCAAGACCAACAAACACAAGTTAGTTGTTTTGCCTGCAAGGCTGCAAGTTACCTAAACTATAAATAGGACCCCTTGGCTTGCAATTTTAGTAGACCACATTACCTAAAGGTGTAGGAACAAAATTTCCCTGCAATTTGAGTGTGAGCCATTAGAGGCATCATCCTTTTGGTGTTAGCTTTCCAAGACCAACAAACACAAGGGATTGAAGCGATTTGTTTACTACAACAAATCAAAGGTATGTAACCCTAACCGTATGTATATTTCAATTATAATAGGTTTCCCTTAGGGTTCTTGATGTTCATGGTTTAATGTTATCAATTAGAGAAAACATAGATCCTTTATAGGTTGCGTGTGAACTTAAGTGTTAAGATTTTCCGCTTTACTTGTTTTTGATAACCTATATAACCTTTCAGAATAAACATAAACTTGATTTTTGATTTAGTGTTACTTCTAATTATTATGATCAATTAATATAAAAATCGTTATTTGACAATCTTTTAATTTCAATCATCATGATTATTTAAAATAGAGTAAATTATTTAAATTGACCATGTGATTTGGTTAAAATTGTATGTTTGATCCATAACTTTTTTTGCACTCGAACCATCTTTATGGTGTTATTTTGTTACAATTTTCATCCTATCGTAATAAGACTATATTACCCTTGTCTATTTTCTTTTTTATTTTTTGATTTGTTTATTATTTGTTATTAATTATTATTTTTTAGAAAATTGAAATGGGCCCTCGTCTATTTCTCTCACTTGTTCTCTCCCTTTTCATTTTTCTCTCCAACATGTAACGTCCCAATTTCACAACCAAAAATTTTCATTTTTATTAAGATAAAAACTTCCCAAATTATTAATCCACTGAATTAGAAAACCATTTATTCTGAATTACATTTATTAAAAATCAGAGTATTGTAGAAACGCGGAATCTTCAATGTTGCTAATGAGTGTGTACAGTCTCGTATTCACCTTCCAGCAATAACCGATGATACCTGAAACCATAAAAAACTGGGTAATCGTAAAGCTTAGTGAGTTTCCCCCAAAATACCACCATATAAACAGATCACATATATAATCAAACATGTTGGGTCCAGTCAACCATCAGGTTGGAATACCCTAGGCCCAATTAACCTTCGGGTCCAGTCATCCTCGGGATGGAATACCCTATGTTTGAATGCCAATATACAACAAGTTCAATCAGCCATCAGGCTGGAATACCTTAGGTTTGTTGGCCTACTGCTTCAACCCTACCGCTCTTACCGAGCCTCCGTGCCTACGGCTTATAGCTGGCCCGCACTGGGTATCTTGGCCTACCGCACAAAGCAGGACCGCCTCAACCCAAACCAAACATAATATGTCGACATATGAACAATCAGGATCAAGTAGGCATATAATACAGGCAAACAATAATCATACAGCTCACTACTGCCTACTAATCCTCTCACAACATATAGTCCTGCTACCAGCTAACCCCAATAGAATGGGTAACCATAAGTAACCAGAGGTGAGATAGCCAACCAAACAGATGGACCTTCTCTAGAGCCACAACCAAACAAGGATCTGGCAAGAGAGCCTAGACCAAGAGATCTCAAGCTATCCTACATGACCACAGACAGTCCCTAAGGGCACTCCATAGATGATAACCCGCAAACATATATAACATACAGTTCTATAGGTTATTACCATAAAGCTACATATTCAATACCAGGAAACAGATCTAACAGATCACTATAGCATGATAACATACTCAATACTAGAACACAAGTCTAACAGATCACTACCGCATAGCAGCATACTAAATATCAACAATCCAAGGAATGCATGGTCGTATATACCCAGAGGTGAGATAGTCACCCGGACAGGTGATTGTAATCTAGAACCACAACCAAACAAAGAACATGTAAGAGAACTTAGATCAAGAGTCCTCAGTCTATCCTACATGACTATATATAGTCCCTAGGGCATCCCTCTACTAGCAGATAACCAAAACTAGTGGACTGGCATTGGTGCCTTTGACCCATGGGTACAGTCAAGTGAAACTCACCTTGATGTACGTGCAGATTACCACTATAGCAATGAAGGACTCTACCAGCTTCAACTCACTTCCAATCACCTACAGGAAGATACTTGAGTCAATACCCGATCACAGGTCATAGTCACTTGCAATAGTGACCACTTCACATGAAAAGACGATTAGGGTTTCACATGAAATGAAGATTAGGGTTTTACATGAAATGAAGATTAGGGTTAACTAAGAACACTTAACCCATTAAGGACTTAATCACCTAAGGGTAGGAGTGATTGAGGTTTGACTTAGTTATTCTCGGGTGAACTAATAACTCAATCAATAGTCTAAATACGTGCCCAATCATTGTCCAAAATAAAGCTTCTCGATTCTAGGGTTTTTCACATAAAATGATAACTAGGGTTAGTGTTCCACACTTAACCCTTTAAGGATTTAATCTATTAAGCCCAATATGGCATTAAGTTAATTGTAAGGGCATTATTAAATATTATTTGAAGTTTAATTAATAGTTTCAATGCGGGTCCCGACCAACTCCAAAATTAAGGTTTCATGACATTAGGGTTTTCTAAACCCTAACCCTAATTAGGATTTCCAACCCAAATACTAGCTAATTAGGTTAATTAGAGTTTAATGAGTTGGGCACCACCCACTAACACCCCGGGCGGTGGTGGTCAACAGTAGTTCACGACGGCAACCACCACCTCACGGTGGTGGTGGTTATGATTTTAGGCCAAAACAGTGAAAAAGCATTTCAAACATCCGTCCAAACACACACACATATACACATAGCCACCCAAGGTGGCGGCTAGTACTGGTAGAACGACGACATGTGGTGGTGGTTTTTCTTCCGTTTCCGGTTAAGCAACACCCAAAAACAACATTCAACTGAAATAAACACACACATAAACACCATTTCACACACACACACAAAACCACCTTTCACGGTGGCTGGTGGTGGCAGAAGAAGTAGCATGGGCAATAGCCACCGTGGTTGGCTGCCATGGTAGTTCTTCAAGTTTTGCGGCCAACAAAGACACCCACACACACCTCATCGACTGAAACATGAACACCCTCGTCGACTTAGACTGAAACACGTATCCATACACACAAAAAACTCACACAACACCGCCACTCAGCGGTAGGCAGTGGTCGTAGAGCGATGTGGCGACAATCGCATGGTAGCGACTACAGCGGTCGAATAAGATCAACATTTCAAAAGGAATGGAGAAGCGAGAGAGAGAGAGAAATTACAACAGTAACACACACACACACAAAACATTAACACCACACAGCCACCCACTCATGGTGTGTCACACCCCAAAACCATGAACGACGGAAACGTTCTGGGGCGGAGGACGTCATGTACAGTATCACAATAATGAAAAGTAGTAAACAAGCAACAACATCATCCATTGCATTAATAATATAATTTTAATAGAAGTGTGTTCTGTCAATATATAATAGACACTGAAGAATAAATCAAAATGAAAGATGCGTCTTGAACGAGCACCATCTTCCCTGAACCTTGCATCGGTACCTGTCTATGGTTGACCTGAGGATACAAGTTATTTTGAAAGAGCGTATCAACTTTAAAGCCGGTGAGATCATAAGTATTTTAGTGTCTTAATTTGTATGTAAGTATTTGTATGTATATGAACTGTAAGTATTGAAAATGTATATGAACTGTAAGTATTTGAAAATGTTTTGTATGATCCTAGGAAGCCCTATGTTTCCTACTAATCGTATCCTTCTACCAAGGCATCTAGTGTCTGTGTGTGTGTGGCTCTTGTAAGAGTGTTTATTTTCCCAAATCTGACTATCATTAATCAAAAATATAGTTTCTACATTACCGTGCGTCGTGTGAATGTTCACGAAGTGAATGTAATGGGAAAATGAAATAGTACTATGGTGTAGTGTCGAACTACAACCGTACTAATTACCTTAAGTCTATGGTAATTCTTATAAGTACTGTAGTATTTGTAATAAGTGACTACCTCTGTACTCCTATTGCCTTATTTGAGGGATAAGGCCTAATGTGATGGCTAGATCCCAGGCTAGACGCTCCCCTGTCAAATGGATTTTGGGACCTTTACACGACCCCTGCATATATGCAAGCCGTGAACATCCACATTACTATGATCATGTATACCCGATATAACTATCACAATGCGTTGTGATTCATCGGTATAGTTAGATCCTGAACTTGTTCTATGCTATAGCACCTAGTGATGTCTGTCCTATTATCGTATATGTAAACGCACTCATGTAAACGTATATATGTAACCGTACTCATGTAAGCGTAATCATGTAAACATATCTATGTAATAGGTATAGTAATGTACTGTAATGTTCTACGTGGGCTAGCTGTAATGTGTGTTCTCTCTCTGTCTAGCATGTATAGTAATGCACTGTGTGTACTAGCTGTAATGTATGTGCTCTCTATCTACCAAGTATTGACTCATGAATGAACTGACTCATTGTATGATATCGCGTTCTAGTAATAGTTCTAGTATCTTCCTATACTACCCATATGGTAGCTTACTAGTAATTTAACTGGTACGTACGAACATGGGAGTGTACCCTTGCTACCCAAGGGTATTGAACTGAACTGGAAGAACCTTTATGACTATATATGTACACATGATATATAACTAATATTTAAACGACCTTCGGACGGATACCCGATATCCCACCAGACCACATCTCAAGCGCGAAAAGGAAATAGGGTGAATAGCCTTCCTAAGTCCTTTCAACATTTCTTATATAACTATACATATATAGGCATGCAATTTACAATATAAAAGCATTAAATAAGTTTTGTAAAACCTTTTGAACATGATTTCTATCTAAGAAAATATCGACTTGATGTCAATCCATAAAACGGGTTGAAATCATGTGTTTGATAAAACAGTTTAAGTATAAAGAAACATTTGTTTGAAACACAATTATAAATGAGTTTGAAATGAAACATACAGTGTATAATGAACAATTTAATGAGGAGTTTTAGACATATAAAACATATATGAAAATCCCTTGAATAACAACTGTTTGGTAAAACGGCTAATGTGTAGTAAATCATTTGAATGTTGCTTATTAATCATATGTGATTGATATAATAACTAGCATGATTCTACTTGTATCCCCCCCATAAAACATTTGAAAACATTTAAAACATTGATTAAGGGGTATGAACTCACCTGTTGTGAGTGGTATGGATGAACTGAAGAGGTAGGACGGCTAAGTGTCAAGTGAAGTCTTGAACACACACTATGACCCTAGTTAACATATAATATCACATATATGTATCAAATTAGTCTATAAACAACTAATAAACAAGTCAAGACACCCTAGGAAATGCTAAACACCTTTATCAAGTGTTATTAGCCTCTAGGATTGCATCTAAGTGTTGTATGGAAAAGCTATTGTGTGTAGGGTTCAAGGAAAACTCCATAAGGGAGTTCACGGCCATAATGGCACTACCAAATGAGTTTACGGTTGTAAACTCATGAGTTTACGGCCGTAAGCTCATACTTATATGACCATTTGATGTTTGATGCTCTATAAGGCCCTAATAAGCATTCCTACTTAATGGCTTGGTCTATGGAAGAGTTTAGGGCATTATATAACTCCTTTTAGGAGTTTACGGCCCTGGGACCAAATTCCTTGGAGATTACGGCCGTAATCTCCCTTGGAAGGGTGTTTTTGTTTTTTTCAAGTCCCTAATTTAACTAGGAACTAAACTAGGCTAGTGTACAAGGCTTTAGAAGAGTTTGGAGTACCTTTTGGCCCTATTGTTTGGAGTTCACGGCCTTGGAACTTCTTGGGCCGTGAACACCTTACTCTTGGTGTTCTAAGGTTGTTTTCTAGTACTAAACACATTAGGGTACAAGTCCAAACTAGTTTCATTGCTTAAGGAAGGGACTAGGCACCATTTGACCCTTATAAAAGAGTTTACTCCCCAAGGTGTTCTTGGGCGGTAAACTCTCAGATCTTAGTGTTTTCCTATGATTTCTAGTGTATTGAGCATATAAGAAGCTTTAAAACAACACTAGATAGAAGTACTCACTTTCCGAAACGAAAGTCCGAAGATCCTTGAGAGAGAATTCGGCTTTGCTCCAGTTAGAAATGTAACTAATTAATAAATATGGTTCAGAATCCTATATATTGTCCTGGGATTTTTGGCAGAAAATATTTTATTCACGAAATGAACTCTAATGTCATAGAGTTTTGAAATAACAGTGTTGCACAAAACCCTAGTGCATCCACTCTCCTGATATCTCCTTAAGTGTAAATCCCGAAATACTCAAACTTATACCCAAAAGTCTGGAAATTCACTGTAACTGTTCTAATCCTCTACTGACTTGATATGGTTTGTACAGAATGGAAATTTCGGGTTGTCACATCATCCCCCTGTTAAAGGGAATTTCATCCCGAAATTAGAATTTAGGTAAGGAAGTAGGTACGAATGATCGAGTCATGAGGTGGAAACTTCCTAATCGATTGGTTCTCACACTCCTAAGTGAATTCGGGTCCTCGGTTGGTATCCCAACGAACCTTCACTAACGGGCGACAGCGTTGCTTCGTCCGCTTGACCTCTCTGCCGAGGGTCACTACGGTTCTAATACGAAGGCGAGGATCTCGTTAATCTTGATCTCGTCGAGTAGGCTTACGAGGGTCCTAACGGAAAGGTATGGTTTCAAAATCAAGACGCGAAGGGTAAAATGTACGTTACTGAGTTCGCGGAGTAGGTCTAGTTTGCGAGGTACAGGACCGATTCTGGTAAGAATCTCGGAGGTCCTATCTATCTTGGATTTAGCTTTTCACGTTTTACGAAGCGTATTAAGCCATTCTCAGAGTGAGACTTCCTAAAGAATTTGGTCTCTCACTTGGAATTCCAAAGGTTCTTTCTCTTGTTTATCTTCCCCGTCAAGGGCCACCCCTTGCTGGGTCAAAGTTGTACGGGTTTCTGTGATTTGTGAGGAGTTCTGGATGAACTATGACAGTAGGTCAGTAAGACCTAGAATTTGGCGAATGTCTGTCGGCGTCTTTGGTGTCGACAAATTCTCAACGGTTTTGACAAATTGAAAGAGTACTCAAAATTTCCCACATCACTAATAGCGTGTCATAGGAATCTGACTCTTCAATTTCAAAACTCGTGCTTAGAGAACTTCGCGAAAGTTCCTCCGAGGGTAATGTTTCCATGGGTTCCTTCTTACTACGAGGGTAGATAATTAAGTCATTACATGGAGAAATGACGAACTGATCCAAGTAAGAAAGACGTACCCTACTCATTTAGCTCATGAATACTATGGGCGTATTGGTCCTATCCGAAGGGTATCACTACGGACTCGAAGTGTCCGCATTGAGTTTGGAAGGTAGTCTTCCGGACATCCTTCCCTAACACTCGAACTGGTGATATTCGGATCTCAGATCCATTTCTGAAAGTAACTCTTTCCTTGCGTTTGCTCAACCAGTTCATCTATGCGAGGCAAAGATAACGATTTCTACTGGAAAATCTTGATGGAGTCCTCGATAGCCGAGGTACATACGATGCAATCCGTCTATCTCTAGAAGAATATGACCAGAGTTCTCCAGGGTGAGAAACCTAGTCTTCCTATTCTATTTCTGTGCAGTTCGGTAAGTTGTCCGGGCTGTTCTTGTATCTCCGTAGTTGTTTAGACTGTAGGGCGATCTGTTTACGGGAGTCATATTGGGTTCTATGTTTGTTCACATGACGATGTGATTACTCGTAGTCTTGGGCAGTTCTCCGTCCTGAAGTTCATATTAGAACTCATACTTGGTTCAACGATCACAATCTCGTGTATACGAGTTGTATATAATTAAGATTGAAAAGGTAGTCGAATAACTGATTCTTCTTTAAGCTCACATGTCATCGAGGAAAAAGAAGTTAAAGTGGAATCATCAATTCTAAACCTGTAGAACCTTGATTATATATTACCCCTATGTATACATTCTTCAGCGACAGATCAACCGTATGGATCTTTGGATTGAACTTGACGTACTGTACGAGTGGTACTTCGGGGATTTCTTTAGAAAGAAAAGAAATATGAGGTACTCCATGCATGAGTACTTCGGTGTTCTGATATGACGGTTTCGCTAAAAAGACGTTTACTGGGAAAGAGATGTACGTATGAAGCCGGTTTTGTGCGGATCAAATTGAATCGAGTTGTATGATAATGTCAGAATCATAAGGAAAATTAAAGACATTAGATTTGAACATAAGGTGTTATAGACAAACACAACCGTGCAACCATCAATAGAGTTACAGTACTTTAGACTTACTACAAGACCATTGCTGCGAATGAGGTATACTACAAAAGACAAGTATACGCAACACGAGCATCCCTATACCGACAGGATCTCGCAAAAGATAAGACTCTGGTTGCACTAGTTTTGGATGGTTTATAAGTTTGTTACAACGAAACGCCTAAGTTACATTAACGTGGGTCCGGAGTAGGTTCTCCTGCAGCTGTGATCCTGAGAATTTTCCCGTCTGCGCCAGAGTTCTGCGCTATCAGGCAATCCTTCTTGAGGTGTCCAATTTCACCGCATTGGTGACATATCTGGACAGTATCAACATCAGTGGTGGAAGTGAAGTGTCGAGTAGGAGTTATGGGAACACGGTTGCTTTCGTTGATCTTCTCTTTTGGACAATTTTTGTAATAGTGCCCTGCCTCACCACAACTATAGCAAACTAGGCTTGCTCCAGTGGTGGAGGTAGTTTTACAGAAACGAGCAATGTGCCTCATCTTGTTGCAATTATTGCATTGCCAGGCTCGGCAAATTCCCTTGTGGTGGTAGTTGCACCGGTCGCACTTCGGGAGTGTTCCTTCATATGGTATGCTCGGTACTGGGATGGCAGAGGTTTCCACTTGTGGTTGTTGCATGGCAATTCTATGAAATCGCTTGCGTTCTACTTGGGCTTGACGTTTTCGTTTCTTGAACTCTTAGTTGTTGTTTTGAGCGGTAGCGACTGTTACTATTTGTTGATTTCTTGGATCGTTAACACGATCCGGATTGTCAACTCCTTTTTCAGTCTTGGTTGCGTTGACAATGCTGCGATTTGCAAGGACAGCTGTCACGGCAGCCATCACGGCAGCTGTAACGGCGACTTGAAAAGTAGCGGCGTCCATAGGAAAAACAGGGGTTTCGTTGCTCGACTGATTGTTTCCGGATGACGACATGATTCTGTAACACGAATGATAAGGATTTTGTGAGTGATTCTGGTTGACTCTAGATGTACTTCGATTGCTCAAGTAAAGAGTAAGAGTATGTTCTCGAAAGTTTGACCTACATCCCTATGATGCAGTCCTAGCACGAAATGGAAATATGTTTGCGAAGGTTTGACCTACATCCCTATGATGCAGTCCTAGTATTGGGTGGAAGTGAGTTCGTAGAATGGTCTCATGACGTTTGTCATTCAAGCCGAGGTATCGTTGGTTGGTGAATAACATGATTCAACCACTAAAAGAGACTTGGGAATGTCTTCGGAGCTAACTTGCTATAGTCCAATGACTTGACTAAAGCATGTTTCAGATAAACTCTAAAGAAAGTATGATAAGAGTACATGAATAAAGAATGACACAGAAGTTAGCCGACTGTCAATATCTTTGATATTCATGACATAAAAGTTCGGGAAAATGACCTTGTAAAAGGTCTTACATCATATCCAGAGAAGATAGTTCTTGACAGCATAAAGACCTAACCAAAAGTACTCACAGTACAAGATAGTTTCATAGAAAATGCCACATAGAGCATAGACAGAAAAACGATTCCTTTTAACAAGGAAATTAAAGTAAGGCATCTACTACTGGCGACGGTCATCCCTCTGATGAACTCTTAGTTCAGCCAGTTGACGTTCCACATCAAGTAGGTGTCTTTCGTACACCCTCTGGCGTACTCGGATTTCTATGACTTCGGCTCGTGATTCAGCCAGTGCTTGCAGCAGGGTTCCATGGTTTCTCTCAGATCTCTCGCGAGCATCTTCTAGACGAATGGTATGGAGGGTATGCATTCTCGCATCGGCAACAACTTATGTGATCTGATGTAGGGTTGTCCTGCCTTGAATCTCATTTCGGGCCACTCTGCGGACCAAGATTGGCAAGGTTCTGTCTGTTGAGCCCCCATTGCCCAGGTCATAGAAGCTTCGGTCACCATTAAATGGCATGGGCTGATCTTGTCCTTGGCTCCATGTTTCCAAGCATTCCACCCACTCAGGCGTCGGGCCATGAAAAGCCGGACGAGGGTTAGGAATTTGAAAGGGAGCTGCCTGGGGTGGGTTCTCAACCTCGGGTTCGGAGTTAGCATCGTCCGAACGGTCTTCATCATGGTGATCATTCACAAGGATAGGATGATCATTCTCTAGTCCTTCTTAAAACCATCCAGCAATGACCTCATTCGGAAGGTACTGGTTGCCGTGGGGATGGAGTCCAGGCATGTTATCTACGCGAGAATTGGGGTAAGAAAATAATTATTAGACTAATTATCTAGATAATTATTTAGAAAATCTTCATTAGTTACATCACTATTTGTGAAGTGCATACCAGTTATATGTAATCGAAACAGGATAGGCCTTCGAATAAGTGATCTTAACTCCAAATTCACACATAATAGGGGTAAAGCAAAATTTTCAAAGATTCAAGTCTATAATATCCTAGTTACATATAGCCTTAGTGTATCCACTTAGCAACTATCAACTTCGTAATGAAGATCCCGCTTTAGTTCTCAAGTATAAAGTACTTATAGTAACACCAAATACCCCTATAGTATTTTAAGTTTAATGTTATGTTCTAATGTTCTCATTGTGGTATTGTTGGTAAGATTTTAGACTTGTTGCAACCACACAACTACACTTAGGCACATGCTAGTCAACCCTCGGATAATATAGTTGATCAGGCTATATCTTCCCAGTTTTGACCATATGTCTCTAAGTCCATCTGTGTTGTCCAACAATCGTAATTCTTTTGTACTGTCCTAGTGACACTGATTTTAGTATGAATGCAGGCATGTATACTTAATTAAATATTTTACTCTTTAACATATAAACTCTTGGTCAGAGTATTTTTAATCCCTTTGTATTTATAGTTAGTATATCTTTTATGGGTTGATATACTTAATTCACTATAAACAATGCTCTGATACCAATCTATCACACCCCAAAACCATGAACGGCGGAAAAGTTTTGGGGCGGAGGACGTCATGTACAGTATCACAACAATGAAAAGTAGTAAACAAGCAACAACATCATCCATTGCATTAATAATATAATTTTAATACAAGTGTGTTTTGTCAATATATAATAGACACTAAAGAATAAAATCAAAATGAAAGATGCGTCTTGAACGAGCACCATCTTCCCTGAACCTTGCATCGGTACCTGTCTATGGTTGACCTGAGGATACAAGTTATTTTGAAAGAGCGTATCAACTTTAAAGCTGGTGAGATCATACGTATTTTAGTGTCTTAATTTGTATGTAAGTATTTGTATGTATATGAACTGTAAGTATTGAAAATGTATATGAACTGTAAGTATTTGAAAATGTTTTGTATGATCCTAGGAATCCCTATGTTTCCTACTAATCATATCCTTCTACCAAGGCATCTAGTGTCTCTGTGTGTGTGTCTCTTGTAAGAGTGTTTATTTTCCCAAATCTGACTATCATTAATCAAAAATATAGTTTCTACATTACCGTGCGTCGTGTGAATGTTCACGAAGTGAATGTAATGGGAAAATGAAATAGTACTATGGTGTAGTGTCGAACTACAACCGTACTAATTACCTTAAGTCTATGGTAATTCTTATAAGTACTGTAGTATTTGTAATAAGTGACTACCTCTGTACTCCTATTGCCTTATTTGAGGGATAAGGCCTAATGTGATGGCTAGATCCCAGGCTAGACGCTCCCCTGTCAAATGGATTTTGGGACCTTTACACGACCCCTGCATATATGCAAGCCGTGAACATCCACATTACTATGATCATGTATACCCGATATAACTATCACAATGCGTTGTGATTCATCGGTATAGTTAGATCCTGAACTTGTTCTATGCTATAGCACCTAGTGATGTCTGTCCTATTATCGTATATGTAAACGCACTCATGTAAACGTATATATGTAACCGTACTCATGTAAGCGTAATCATGTAAACATATCTATGTAATAGGTATAGTAATGTACTGTAATGTTCTACGTGGGCTAGCTGTAATGTGTGTTCTCTCTCTGTCTAGCATGTATAGTAATGCACTGTGTGTACTAGCTGTAATGTATGTGCTCTCTATCTACCAAGTATTGACTCATGAATGAACTGACTCATTGTATGATATCGCGTTCTAGTAATAGTTCTAGTATCTTCCTATACTACCCATATGGTAGCTTACTAGTAATTTAACTGGTACGTACGAACATGGGAGTGTACCCTTGCTACCCAAGGGTATTGAACTGAACTGGAAGAACCTTTATGACTATATATGTACACATGATATATAACTAATATTTAAACGACCTTCGGACGGATACCCGATATCCCACCAGACCACATCTCAAGCGCGAAAAGGAAATAGGGTGAATAGCCTTCCTAAGTCCTTTCAACATTTCTTATATAACTATACATATATAGGCATGCAATTTACAATATAAAAGCATTAAATAAGTTTTGTAAAACCTTTTGAACATGATTTCTATCTAAGAAAATATCGACTTGATGTCAATCCATAAAACGGGTTGAAATCATGTGTTTGATAAAACAGTTTAAGTATAAAGAAACATTTGTTTGAAACACAATTATAAATGAGTTTGAAATGAAACATACAGTGTATAATGAACAATTTAATGAGGAGTTTTAGACATATAAAACATATATGAAAATCCCTTGAATAACAACTGTTTGGTAAAACGGCTAATGTGTAGTAAATCATTTGAATGTTGCTTATTAATCATATGTGATTGATATAATAACTAGCATGATTCTACTTGTATCCCCCCCATAAAACATTTGAAAACATTTAAAACATTGATTAAGGGGTATGAACTCACCTGTTGTGAGTGGTACGGATGAACTGAAGAGGTAGGACGGCTAGGTGTCAAGTGAAGTCTTGAACACACACTATGACCCTAGTTAACATATAATATCACATATATGTATCAAATTAGTCTATAAACAACTAATAAACAAGTCAAGACACCCTAGGAAATGCTAAACACCTTTATCAAGTGTTATTAGCCTCTAGGATTGCATCTAAGTGTTGTATGGAAAAGCTATTATGTGTAGGGTTCAAGGAAAACTCCATAAGGGAGTTCACGGCCCTATGGCACTACCAAATGAGTTACGGTCGTAAACTCATGAGTTTATGGCCGTAAGCTCATACTTATTTGACCATTTGATGTTTGATGCTCTATAAGGCCCTAATAAGCATTCCTATTTAATGGCTTGGTCTATGGAAGAGTTTAGGGCATTATATAACTCCTTTTAGGAGTCTACGGCCCTGGGACCAAATCCCTTGGAGATTACAGTCGTAATCTCCCTTGGAAGGGTGTTTTTGGTGTTTTCAAGTCCCTAATTTAACTAGGAACTAAACTAGGCTAGTGTACAAGGCTTTAGAAGAGTTTGAAGTACCTTTTGGCCATATTGCTTGGAGTTCACGGCCCTGGAACTTCTTGGGCCATGAACACCTTACTCTTGGTGTTCTAAGGTTGTTTTCTAGTACTAAACACATTAGGGTACAAGTCCAAACTAGTACCAAACAACCCTTGGTCGCGAAATTCTTTACATTTTAAGTCCAGTTGATAAAATTTAGACACCAAATTCCTGAAATTATGACTTTTAACTCCCCTGCTAACACTGATCAATTATTACTGATTTAGGGCTATTATTTATTCATTTTATTTATTTAAAGTTATTTATTTATTTTATTTTATTTTAAACAAAATGTTACACAACAACTAAAACCTGCAACACCATCGAAATCCCTGTTCAACCTAAAAATCAATTAATGGGTCGTTTTGATAGTTGCTAACTAGGTTAGAGCTGATTGGGTTAGAAGTTGACTGGATTAGAAGTTTTAAGTGAGTTAACTTTTAACCGAAGCTTGTTGTTATATTTTGCATTTGATTGACTATGAAAAATTACTATATCATCCTCAAACAACATTTTTTATAATAATTCATTGGGTTAAGGTCTCAGGTAAAACATAAATGAAAATGGTCATTCTCTCAAAAACTTTTCCACACTCATCTCTAAAACTGTCTCAAAAACCTTTGCATCTATGAATTCGTTATGCTTCAGTTGAAACAATCAATCAATCATTTTGATTTAAGCTCTTATCAATCAAATGCATGTGATTCTAAATAAAAAACAGTGAAAAGTGAAAGGAACCAAGAAGATTTGGTATTAAATCCATAGTCAACTGAAACTACAACAAGAGAATTACTTTTATTATCTCTTATACACAATATCACTCTTAAGTCTCCAACATTTCCGATTACAAGATCATGACCCTAAAACAACAAACAAAAAAATCATTCACTATCAATTTCAAATCCTCAAAGACAAAACTATAAACTTTTTCATACCATACATGTGTAATTAAAGCTACTAAAGTTGTCCCACTACAGAAGAGATAGATATTATTATACACCCTAAGTTCTTTATCCTTGACTTTAAACGTCTTCAAAAACATGTCTTTCAAGGATTGTAATTTCTCAAGATTCTTATTGATATAACGATCTGTGAAAAGCCCATGCCCATCAAAAACACCATAGAACACCGTGTTTGTTCTTGATCCAAAATTATAAAAAAAAAACAATCAGAACCATACAATCAAGGAAGAGTCATCGAAGGGAATCATGAGCAAACCTCCCAAACAATCATGACATCCAGATTGGTACCCTTTTTGCTTTGTTGGATCATCAGAAACCAAAATCAAAACAACAAACCACAAATAGCAAAATGGGAAGAAAAAAAAGGAAGAGCAAATTGAGAAATATGCACCCGATGGACCAATGGAGGTTTGGCCGGAGGAAGACGACGAAGTTGTGTTTGGAGGAAGTCGACGGAGGTGAGGAGGTACAAGGCACAATTTTTAAAGACCTTTGATCTAGCGTATTTAATTTTGAATTAGTACTAATGAAAGAGGGTCGGAGGTGGTGTTGGGTGGACTTATGATGAGCCAGTGTGAAGGCCCTTGGCAGAGGTGGGAGGGAGCATCTAGAATATACGAAAGGTGGGAAGTGATATCGATCTAGCACCGAAGTGAAAAAGGGGTAGATGATGAATATGACACAGTCTGACGCTTTTTTTCCTTAGACCGAGTAAGAGGATTTCAGAGGGCTGTAGACCGAGTTACAAACTATATTGATGGCATCAAACACACAGACTCAGCCTGGTCAACAAAAACTTTTGACTGGACTAGGTCAGAAGACAATCAAACAACCCCTAAGCCTTTTGAAAATCAAACCAAAATTAAAACCTCAAAACCATAAATCGTGAACCAAATCAGATCCCCTATCAGAACGTATGGCCCATATATATCAACACGGTGAGCAGATCTTCCAATGGGCTTTGTTGACTATGTCCCTGTAACGCTCTAAAAATTTCAACCAATTTAAACTTTTCAAAAACAACCCAGTTTCATTAACTTATTACAAAAAGGTTTTCAATACAATTATTATCAGAGTCTTCCCAGAACCACATCATAAAACATAATCATGAGGAGCGGTACGATCACGCCTTTGCCTTGCCACGGTCTCCTGAAGAACCTGAAAAACATTAAACCACAACTGTAAGCCCCGAAAGCTTAGTGAGATACCCCCAAAATACCAACCACATATACCATACACGCACAACATGCCATATCATAATAGAAAACAGAACAACCATGCACTTCGGGTCTACTGTGTGACTGGTCCGCCGCACCGGCCTTCAGTCCACCTGGTCCACCCTCCGAGTCTAACCATATACATCGAGTCTACAGTGTGAATGGTCCGCCCGCACCGGGCCTTCAATCTACCTGGCCCACTCTCTGAGTCTACAGTATGACTGGTCCGCCCGCATTGGGCCTTTAGTCGCCCTGGTCCACTCTCCAAGCCTCGGCACATCTGGTCCGCCCTCTTGGGGCCTACAGCCTATCCGGACCGCTCGTTGGGCCTTCGGGATAACCGGTTCACCCTGGGTACGTTGGCCTACAGCACAAAGCAGGACCCGCCTCAACCCAACCCCAGTCCAATAACCATGTGCACATAAACATTCAATCATATAACAATTCACATCCAATCAAACCGATCTAGTAGATCACATAGCATAACATCATCCTAACCAGGATACCGACCTAACCAGTCACTAGCATAAACCATCCTAACTACCAGGATGCAACATAACAAAGCAAATAACATAACAACGATACCCGGATCACAATCCGATAAAGGGCCGGCCTTGGTGCCGTAAACCCTGTCGATATAGTGAGGATAACTCACCTCGCAACTGCCGACTGAAAAGATAAGACCAAGATGCTCCGACCACTGACACGATCTCCACCACTAGCCGACACCAACATTGAACTCAAAACAAAAGCCAACAATTACCAAAATGCCCCTGGAAGTCAACCGGTCAACCCTTGGTCAAAGTCAATCTCCTAACTGACTCTACTCGCCGAGTCAACCCGATGACTCGTCGAGTCCCCATGCTCAGAACTTCCCCAATCCGCGACTCAACTCGCCGAGTCACCCCGAGACTCGCCGAGGCCCACAACTCTGAGTCCCCACGCACTCAACTCATCGAGTTCTCCCTTGACTCACCGATTCACGGATCAACCAGAAGAAGGTTAGGACCTTACGACCAGACTCGCCGAGTCCAAGAATAGACTCGCCGAGTCCAAGGCTATCTTCAACCAACTCGCCGAGTTGTTCTTCCAACTCGCCGAGTTCCTGCCCATCTTCAAGCAACTCGCCGAGTACACTTTTGTGACTCGCCGAGTACCTCTAGATCTTAATCCATACAGAAGCTTTCCAGGCCATGCAAATGATCCAAACCACATATCTACCCTTCTACAACCCATCCATCACGTAAAGTGGCAAACTTTACGTGAATCCAAAGAGATCTAAGCATAAGACACTCTAGGGTTAGGGTTTGGGACAAGATGGCCTCACCAATCACTCAAGAACAGAGACTTTAATGCACTCTAGACCTTCTCCATTCCAGATCTGAGGTAACAACCTCCGATCTAACCTCCAAACTCAAAACACCACATGCTATCTTTTCCAAAAACTCCAAAATGATGAATAATAGCCCAAGCAACGAAATAATACCTCAAAGGAAAGCTCCAACAGAAGATAAATCCAAATCCTTGCAAAGCCCCTTACTCCAAGCCTCTTAGCTTTCCAAAATCTCTTCTCTAAGGTTCAAAAGCTCTTAAATCACTCACAAACGCGCCTTAGGGTTTTCTGGACTTCAAGAGAGGGTAAAGAGGCTGGGGAGAGGGTATAATGTCCTTTAAATAGGGCTCATCCTCCGAAATTTACACTTTCACATTTACACTTTGAACCCTGAACTTGCACTCCTGAACTTGGGATGTTACAGTCCCCTTTCTTTACCCGATGTCAAAAGTAAGATGAAGACAATATGGCTACACCTACTGCCTATTTCTTCACCAGAAATACCCACACAAAAAACCCCAATTGGAGATGTAACTAGAACAGACTCAAACCATTCCAGATCCAAAATCAAACATAAAAAAATGAAGACAGGATGCCTCAAACTACCTTCTTCTCTGATTTCTAGGCAATGTCTTCTCCATACATAGGAATAAGGGCGACATTGAAATTTTAGGTGGGTGTAGAGGTGTTTTGATGGTGAAGCTTCAACGGTGGTAATAGGAGGAGGATGAAGGTGTTTTGATGATGGAGGTCCAGTAAATCGGCGTCCTAATAAACGTCGTCATTCTAATGTTCCGATGGAGGTGGATCAAGAACCACTTTTGGTATTCACAATATTCACAACTTGAAATATACTTAATTTCATAGTATTCACAACTTAAAACAAACCTTATTTTTGATTTAAGCATTTCATAAGCACCTTGCTTCTAGAACTTTTATCTTTAAACTCTTCCACTGGAGAAAATATCAAAGAGAGAGGAAACAAGGGGTGGATGTGGCAGCAATAGTGGGACCATTAATGACTGTGGTGGTGGTGGGGTTGTCGTTGGCAGTGATGACACCGCCATCATCGTTTGTAGTGTTCATTACGGGTGACAGAAGGAGACGATCGCGAGGAAGGGGTTTTGTTCTTGGACCATTTTGAGAGAAAGAAATATATTTAAATACGATGGAATGGTTATAAAATTGGGTTCAAGTTTTGTTACCGACAAAAATGCTCTTAATTTTAGAAGTTTCTAAATGGTTCCTAACCTTTAAGAGTTCTGATTTGAATATATATATATATATATATATATATATATATATATATATACACACACACACACACTCTAATAAATAAAGGTTTTTTTTTGCCCCATGTCACACTTTCATTCAATTTGTCAAATGTCATTTTGTGGTTATTTTGAATTAATTTCTTTTCCACATGTCATTTTATGAGTTTTTTTTTATTTTAATAAATTCATTTAATATTTTAATGTAGTAATTACAATAAATATAGTAATAAATGAATATCAATTTCATTAATGGACTTACCTTCTTATTTCAAAATTCTCAAATTAAAGCTCATTAATTTATTTTGTTTATTTATTTAAATTTAAAAGATAAAAAAATCAATTTTAATAATTCATTATTTTCTTATTTTCTTATAAATCCAAAGTTCTTAAATATTTAGATTTTAAACATTTATATTTAATTTTTTAATTAACTCATGTAATATATGGGTCTTACACCTAATATATATATATATATATATATATATATATATATATATATATATATATATATATATATATATATATATATATATATATATATAACTGAAAAAATTCTTAAAAAAAGCCTTAAAAGGAAATGCATGTATGGAGATAATGTAGGTTTAATAGACTACCCATGTGTAAACAAGAAATATCATGTGCTACATTCCAAGATTTATCTATCAACCATCGGCAGGATGTTTGTGCAAACATTCATTTCATGTCCAACAAAACCATGGGGCATGGGATCTGGGAACATCTTCTTTAAACAATTCGGCTAGCTAAACACCTAGTGGGTCCTTCACCGTCAAACAAAACCAATGTTTAAGGTACATGACAACACAGGGTAAAGATTCAACCGATAAACTAAATCTAAAGGGTGGCAAACTAACAAATTGGTATTGGGCGTATTTTCTTGCAACCAGAATCTAAATTAAAATTAGATAATCAATCATATAATTTTCATATACATCCCAACAATTAATTTTCTTATAAAATTTTATTAAAAGTTCTCGTCACTAGATTTTTTATAACATTCGAAAACTTTGTGCATTGCATGTTCGATAAAACGGAATCGATCATTTAATTCTGAATGATTTAGAGAAGGTAATATTTTTTTAACAATATATAAATTGCTTAATACACAACAATTGATGCTTTAAAATGTTGTATTGTACAACTATATAATGAATAAATTGTTGTGTATTACAAAAAACTATTGTGTACGAATCACTTCCCATTGCTTAAAGGCTATAGCAAACACGTTAAATACATACCTATTCAAAATTGATATATGAAAGTTACATTTAGAGCCTAGAGGTTATCAAACAAGCGAACAACCCATCAACATTTGTTAAAACATCCTTCATATGTTGAGGTGAGGAGAAGTGGATTAGCAGACATGCTTGTGTGGGTTGTACGTTGTGGAAGAGTTGTTTTTATGAAGGTCATGTGTATGACCCGTGTCACGCGGCCACCCATGTGATACTCATAGATTTAGTCCTTTTGTTTTTAATGGCCCATGTGATTCCACATGCTCTTTTTTATTCCTTTGTTTTTCACGGGTTGCTTTTAATATAAAACACAAGTTTGGGTGGTCAATTGCAAATCTACAAAAAGATTGTCCTCATCATGTAATTTGTAACTATCTTTTTGTAGCAAATGTTGTGATTTGCAAACACCGTCCCGCCACCCCTGGAGTCCACCGGGTGTTCTCTGTATTCCGCGGCAGAAATACACCAAGTCCATCCCCACCCCCACCCCCACCCCCCACTTTTAAACGCATCGATGTTTGTCCCGCCACCCCTGGAATCCACCGGGTGTTCTCTTTATCTTTGTCATTGGGTGGTTGGGTGATGGACATTGAACGCATCGATGTTTGTCGCAAACACAATGAAACAAACAAATGTCAAGAAATGTTGTGGCAGAAAGTTCATGTCCGAGAAAGAGAAAAGTTGCTTTACAAACAGATTGTGAAGCTATCCAAGATCGTTTCATACATGACTACTTCACCGATGATGCAAATTCATGAAACATACCGTTTTCGGTTAGAATTTATTAAAAAACAAATTGTCAATCATTTTTTTTTTGTTTTTTTAGAACCGACAAATATATTATAAAGGTTGCACTAGCAAGTCGCTAGTGAAGCAAAATAGTACAAGGAGAGGAATAATTAATTTTAACAAGATATCACCAAATGACTCTCATCCGCATTTTAGCGGATTGTTACACCATAAATTCCAATCCAAGACACCTTTTTTAATTCCATGTTTTATCCAAGTGAATAATACCGACTTAATATTATCCACTATCTTCGCCGGTTGACTTCTAAGTTTTCTGAAAATTCTTTCGTTTCTTGCCTTCTAGAGACACCAAATTGTCCCATATTTGATAACTTCTGTAACTTCCTTTTCCTTTGGGCATTTTCCCCATCTTATGTCCTTCGCCAGCACCTCGTGGACTGTTGTGCAATCGAGGATGGAATTCGATACACCACACCATTGTTCCACCGTCGACCACACTTCTTTCGCCAACGGGCACTCGATAAGCAAGTGATTCGTTGTTTCATCATTTATTTGGCACCCATCACAAGTAGTGGCGTTAACTAGAACCCCTCTTTTGTTTAGAGCCACCATTGATGAGATTCGGTTTTGTTTTGCCCTCCATACGAAACACGAGACCTTTTTTGGGACCACGTTAGACCATGTGAATTCACCATCGGGTGTCGGGTGGGATGCCCTATCAAGACTTGTTCTTAATAATGCTACAAATAAATTAGTATCTTCTTCAAAATCAGATATCCATCTGTCATTTGAGTCCACCATCTTCATTACTTCTCGTGCCGTCAAACATATTTCTCCATTGCCTTGAATGATTTAGCAATGTTCGACCAAACACCATTTGACGACGCCTTTGCAAAGCAATAATTAAGATTATTCTTAAGTTTATGTATGGTCGTGACTATGCGGGCCCATAGATGTGCCGAATCCACCTTGAGTTTCCATAGCCACTTCGACAATAGGGCCAAATTCAGGGTTATTAAAGAGCCCAAACCCATACCTCCCACCTGTTTTGAGGCTATGATTTTTTCCCAGGATACCCAATGTATACTTGACTTGTTTTCTGTCCCTCCCCAAATAAAGTGTCTTTGGATTTTCTCCAGTTTGTGAATTACTCCCATTGGTGCAGCAAACAGAGATAAATAGTAAGTGGGTAGGTTCCCCAATACTGCTTTTGCTAATGTTATCCGACCTCCAAAGCTTAGTGTTTTTGACTTCCATGCCGACACTTTTGACTTAAATTTGTCGATTATTGGTTTCCATGCATTTTTTTTGTTCATATTATCTCCCACGGGTACGCCTAAATACGTTAAAGGGAGGGATGATGGTTCACATCCAAGTAGGGCGGCCCACTCACTCACCTCATTGGGTTCTCCTCCAATACTATAAACATGTGATTTGTTGAAGTTCACCTTTAATCCGGATACCACATGGAAGCATCTTAGAATTCTCGCGAGATTAGCGATATTTCTTTGTGACCGATCTCCTAGAAACAATGCGTCATTTGCATAAAACAAATGAGAAATATGAACATTAGAGTTTGGAATTTTCATCCCGTCAAATAATCCCCGTTCCACAGCAGAGCTCATCATGACGTGTAGTCCTTCCATAGCTATTATGAATAGGAATGAGGACATTAGGTCTCCTTGTCTAACACCTTTTGACATACCAAACTCCTTTGTGGAGGAGCCATTCACCAATACAGAAGCTTTAGATGATTCTAGACATCCCGCTATCCACTTCCTCCATTTTTCACCAAAATTCATCTGCATCATAATTGAATCCAAGTACTCCCAGTTGACCGAGTCAAAAGCTTTATTAAAGTCAGCTTTAAATAGTAACAATTTTCTTCCGATATGTTATAACCTTCTAAGAAAGTTGATTGAACTTCATTAATACACCCACCAATGTGTGCCCGCACCCGATTAGCAAGAATCTTTGCTATTATTTTATATAAGGCTCCTATCAGATTTATTGGACGGTAATCTTTAAGGGTAAGTGGGTCTTTCACCTTTGCGGCCAAAGATATAAACAAAAAGTTGCATCCGCTTGAAAATTTTTCCCATCTTTCGAAATACTTTACGAACTCCACAATGTCGTCTTTCACCAAGTCCTAGTACGTCTTAAAAAACTTGAACGTAAAACCGTCGGGCCCCGGTGCCTTCTCACTACCACAGGAACTGACCGCAACTTTAATTTCCTCCACCCCAATCTCCGCCACCAGCATGTCTCGAGCTTCTTGGGACATCTTTTTAAATTTGTGATTAATTAGTTTTGTTCTAGATCTCCATCTTTATTTGATTTTTTCTGCAAAAAAAGAATGAACCTCCGTTTTTATTTGGGTTGGATTAGTAATCCATGAGCCATTAATTATTAGTCCCTGCATTTGGTTCCTGCGGCTTCTATTGTTCACGTATCCGTGGAAGAATGAAGAGTTGTCATCCCCATCCACAATCTATTTTATTCTTGACCTTTGTTTTAAGTCCATGGTTGCTAGTTTTTCATATTCAACAACTTTCATGTGATAGTTAGTTCTTATTCCCATTTCATGAGGCATCAGGTCTCGTGTTTCTGCCAAGGCATCGATTTCCTCCATTTTCTTTTTCATTGCTTGTATCTCACCACTTTCTATTGCATATTCACCCTCTCTCCATTTCTTTATATTCTTTTTAAGGTATCTTAGCTTAGCTTCTAAGAAAGTATCAGCCGCTCCATAACCTCGAAATTCAGACCATGCCTTAGTGACTACCTCTTTAAAACCTTCCTTTACCATCCACGAATTAAATAACCTGAATGGTTTTGGCCCAAAGTCCTCCTGCATGGTGGTAAGAATGATTGGGCTTTGATCTAAAAACTATCTAGGAAGAACCGTAGCGGAAGCACCAGGTAAGTATTTAAGAAATTCCTCACACACGAGGAACCGATCGAGCTTGCTTAACTTTCTTCCTTCCTGCCTGTGGTATGTGAAATTGAAACCACCCATTATTAGGTCCTGTAAAGAGTTGTTATTTATGAATTGGTTGAAATCTTGAGCACTATTAGAACAAAAGCATGAGTTTATTCTTTCTGTCTACCTGTGTACCACATTAAAGTCCCCCATAATGATCTATCTAGCATTTCTATTGGCCTTTATCAAAGATAGTTCCTCCCATAATTTCTTTTTCATAGCCACTGACTGGGGAGCATATACATTTACTATCGCTAAATCTCCACTATCATCCCTACATATACCTATTACTATTAGGAAGAATCTCGATCGGATGATTTTCGTCGCCGTGAATTGTTGATTATCCCAAATGGTAAGTAATCTTCCGGACCTTCCAGTTGCTTCAATAATTTCGAAATCACAGTTACTGTTATCCCAAAAATCTTGAATCTTGATAGAGGTTGATGAGGTCAATCCCAATTGAGTTTCCTGCAAACAGGCGACTGCAATTCTGTGTGTTCTTCGAAGTGTTATCACCCACTCTCTTTTGTACTCTTCGTTAATTCCTCTTACATTTAATGATAAAAAATTCATCTGGGAGTATTATGTTCACCTGAATCACCCAATGCTTCTTGCAACATTTCATTTCCTCTTTCAATTTTCACTCCCGCCATGCGTCCGACTTCAATCGTATGATATATTTCATCCGGTATATTTGCGACATTTTCTTCTGCAGTTACTATCTGCGGTGTAGTAATTGGAATATCTTCATTCTCCACCGGAGTTACAGAATTAGAATGAGATGGGGATGGGTTTCTATTTAGGTCTAATAATTGGGTGGGGGGGGGGGGGGGGGGGGGGAGCAGCCAACTCTTTGTTTTTTGTGTCGCGTACAACTTCTATCTGTCTCTTTATCCTCCTCTACATCTTCATTCACAGGCCTTGTATCAAAATATTTGGGAAGGCTCCTTCTACCGTCACCTTCTACCGTCATTAATTGGGCCAGGGGAAAAAGGCCCAAAGCAGCCCATCCGTAGCAATCCACTAGGGGATCCAATTTCTCCACCACCGGTTAGGCATGCAAAAACCGGTTTTTTTTATGTTCAGAAAACCGGTTCGGTTCAGGTCCAAATAGTGAAAACCGGTTCGGTTCCAAACCGGTTCAGTCCCAAAAATATCCGAACATATACAAACCGGTTCGGTTTAATGGAAACCGATTCAGCAAAAACCGGTTCAAAAATAGGTTAAAAAACCGGTCCAAAAAACGGTTCAAAACCGGTTCGACGCAAATAAGCTTTTCTAATTTTTTTTTTTGTTTTTTGGCTAATTAGTGTAAAATAGAAATGGGTTTTTTTTTTGTTTAGAGTATAAAGCACTAGATTGTCTTGAAGGAAAAAAAAAATTTGGCTTCACATAGGTGGTTTGGGGGATTGGGAAGGCAAAGGCTTATAAGCCTTACATATATACATACACATAACATACACGTCCATATGGACCATGTGCAAAAGGTTTTTTTTCTTTTTTTTTTTTCTTTTTTTTTTTTTTTTTTTTTTTTTTTTTAATAATATACATATCTTTTCATGTATTAACTTTTTTTTTGGTTTTAAATTTGATGTTTGTGTATATGTAGTAAAACAAAATGTATGTAAAAAATTGTTCCACATGAATCAACATATTTTTTGGAGTAATTTTCAACCTTTTTTTTCATTTTTTTTGTTTTTTTTTTATATTGGAAATACATAATACAACTTCAAACATAAAAACACAAAACATCCAAATTGTCAAACTAATACATCTTCAAACATAAAATCACAAAACATCCAATTTTCTTTTTTGTTTTTGTTTTTTTATACGTCATCCACCATGTCGTTGTGTAATCCTCTCTCATACTCGATCTCTTCTAGGGTGAGTGGCACCGACATTCCCATTGCTACTTCTTCCTCATGTACTCGTGCTTCGGCATGCAACGATGTGCCTTCTAGTACTTCAATGTCTTGTATCCTTTCCACGCCATCAAGGTAGCATTTCAAGCAAATGCACACTTCCACCGACAAAGGGGTTAGTTTGGTTCTTCTTGGTGATATTACCCTGCCACTAACAGAAAAAGCCGATTCTGAAGCTACCGTAGAAGCTTGGGAGCTTAGTAGATCACGGGCCATAGCGGCTAGAATCGGAAATTGGGTTTCCTTTCCTTTCCACCAAGCCAAGATATCAAAATTTTCAAACTCTTGAATACTCATTTGAGACAAGAAATCGGAACCAATGTACCTCCCGAGCTCGCTACTTGGGGTGTTAGACCGAGCTCGTTTGGAATTTTCATTCCTCAAAGTATTATAAAGCCTAATTGTTTCGTTATTTTGGTGAGAAGTGGATCCGGATGCCCCCGTATTTTGCATCATGTCATGAATGTTTGTTGAACCATATTTTGTTAAATAAACTTCAAAAAAATTTTGAAAATCTTTGTTAAATTTTGAAACTTCCTTTGATGCATAATCTATGTCATCATCAATTAAACCCAAATTGTAACAAATATTTTCAATTAAAGTGTCAAACCCCCCCAACATTTAGAGCCGGATTCAAAGCGGCGGAACAAGTAATAATGGGAGGCATTTCTTGAAAATATTTTTTTAACTTTGCTTTCATCGGTTTCATCATATTAGCAAACATTGTGCTCCTCATTTCAAACTCATTTATTTTCGCACACATTAAAAAAATTTGGTTTAAAACTAAACAACTTGTAGGATAATAAACACCCGATAAAAAGATATAGAAAAAATTTGGTGTTGTTTGAAGCATTATCAAAAGATATAGAAAAAATCTTTCATTCAAATTTATAAGTTTTGATCACACAATCTAAAATTTTAAATAAATTTCTACCGGTGTGCGGGTACTCAAACAATTCAAACGTAATCGTACGCTTCATCATTACCCAATTAGTTGGATTAATCCAATGAGCGGTAACACAAAGGTACGCATCCGGTGAACCGTGAGGAGCCGTCCAAACATCACAAGCTAAATTCACACCGGTTTCTAAAGATTGAAATCCTAAAATCAATTCATTTTTTGCAAGTTTCCACTTTTCAATACAATCACGTCTAATAGAAGTACGACTCACATGGCAATATCGTGGTTGGAGAGTATCTTGGATGAGTGAAGTCAATCGTTTGTTGTCGAAGTGGTCAAAAGGCAAACATTCTTGAATCACGAACTTCGCCATCCTATCCCGAACTTTACTCAAATCGTAACTCCACAATGTTGCATCATTCGCCATTGTTGTTTGATTATGTCCCGGCCCAAATTTCACCGCCAGACATCTTTTGTTCATATGAGTTTTCAATGTCGAGTTCCCTTCTTCATTAAAAAAAGCACCACATTTCTTGCATCGCGCTCTTTTTGTACCGTTCGACATTACACACAAATCATAGTTGCACCAAATAGCCGGATTTCTATTTGTTTCTTTGATGCTAACAACGGTAGGATTGTTTGATGAATCTCCAACACCAATGGAAGCCGAATCCATTGTTTGAATTAAGATGGTTTTTTGAGCTAAGAGAGGTTTTTTAAGGAATGGTTAAGGTAAAGTGGAGACCTAAACATCTAATACATATATATACTATAAGGAATGGTTAATATGGTCAAAAAAGAGCCAAATTCGGGTCCTTAACAGCCTCAAACGGCTATAAAGCCGTTAGGAAAAGACAAAAAAACGGTAACATTTCAAAACCGGTTCGGAAAACCGGATCATCACCGGTTCAAAAACCGGATAAAAAAAACCGGTTCCAAACCGGTCTCAAAGCGAAAATGGGCGAATTGGTTGGATCGGTTCACATGCGGTTCGGTTCTTGATTGAACCGGTTCAGGCCTCAACCGGTTTCCGGTTCAGAGACCGGTTCGGTTCCTGAACCGGTTTTTTTGTACATGCCTACCACCGGTACGTTGGGTTTGAGACGCTCCATTTGTAGACACCGCATTGAAGACAAACGATTCTCGAGGAGCATTAACGGTCCAAATCTTTTGGGGAACTTCAACCGTCTCAAGAGCTTTCTCCAGTCAAATGTCCGACAGTAAAGCAATCGTCGGCGAAATACATTCCGGCGGGGGTTCGGTTGTATCATGAACATTACCGGAATATGCAACATTATTTCCTGCCTCGCCGTAGTACTTGCGTCCATTTTTTTTGTTAGTTGTCAGTAAGTATTAAATATTTGAATGCATCAATTACTTTTAAATTGATAGATTTTACAAAAAAATTGAAATTTTTATAAGTAGTTGATTTAAATCATTTAACTATTTCTTATTTATTTATATTATGTATATATTATATACTAGGGGTGTTCAAAACTGGATATCCGAAAATTCGGATATCCAAAAATCTAGATATCCGAAAATTCGGATAGTTAATTTTAATATCCGAATCCGTATTCAAATTTTTGGATATCCGAAAATACGAATACGGATACGGATATCAATATCGGATATCCGAAACGCATCTTTTACAAATATTAAATTCGTGTCATTGATATTTTGTATGTAATTTGAAATGAAATTAACAACACAACGGATTCAATTTGCAAATCAATTAACAAATAACGTAATAAGGAATACATTTATGTATTTTTCTTCCTAATTTATCTTCAGAGTGGGTTTATAAGTCATTTTCTTAGTTTATTCACAATTGTAGCTATTCAATATGTTTGATAAGTTATTAACTTTGGAAATAAATTAACGTCGCCATTAACTTTACAAAAACATTAACAACAATTTAAATTTGCAAACGAACTAACATTACAATAGCTACAATGTCAGTCACCTCATATCTAAAGTTTCCCGGTCATCCAATTTTAAATTATAAGTAAGATATTAAAAAATAATTAGAAAATTTTATTTTTCGGATATTGGATATCCGAAATATCCGAAATTTTCAAAATTGATATCCGAATCCGAAAACCCGGATATCCGAAATTCGGATATCCGAAAATACGAATATCCGAATTTTCGGGTAATTTTGAATCGGATTTTCGGATCGGATTTTTCGAATTCGGTTATTTTTTAACACCCCTATATATACTATGTGATAACTCCTAGTTTTACATTATGGTAGGCCAAAATTTGTTGTACCACATATATCGGGCCTTAAATTGAACTTACATTTTATATATAATAAAAGGCCCAAACTATTCTTTGGGTTATTCTATAAATACTAAATCAAAAGTGACAGGGGATTTTAAAGGCATACAAAACTGAATTTGATCCGATCCAGATCATTTAAAAATAATCATACATTTTTGAGGTACGCCTTGTGTTTGACAAAACAAACTCGCTAGAAGATAAAAAATCAAATAGTTTTTTCTTAAACATAATATGAATTAGTTTTTAGATTTAAAGTTTTGTTTTTAAATAAAAAGCTAAAAGATCGTACTCTTAAACCAAGATTTTTGTTTAATCAAACATTTTTTGTTAAATATTATAAGATAGAGGCTCTCAAAAATGCTCTCCATGTCATCTACTTGTTAGAATTTGTAAACCATCCAAAAGTTGTTTCTGGTTCTAAAAGTAGTTTTTATCCTTCTTTATCCGGGTTTATCATAAAAATGCGTAATTCATCTTTAAATTGTATACGAATTTGTTAATTTGATTATAAATCTACGAGATTCAGATAGTTGTGTGAAGTTTCATGTCCAAACCAAACCTACCGAGATAATGGAAACGCCGATTCATGTGGATAGCATGTTATTCAAATGACCAATCTCTACCCACAATTTAAGGGTTCTAATATCGAAACAAGTTTCAGCTGATTCAAAATTATCTTCATTCCCTTGGTTTCTAATATGAAATAGTGATCATTCCTATTGGAAAGAAAAACTAAAGAAAAATAAAAATAATTAGAAACAAGTTTTCCCATAATACACATCAAATTAGAAAAACATCAAAAATATGTTATCAAATTAGAAAAACATCAAAAATTATAACATTTGTTTGTGTCTAAGGTCAGAGATTTTTTTTAACGGCAAAAATGGAATTAGAAAACTAGCGTCATAGATTTCTTATAACGGCAAAAATGGAATTATAAAACTAGCAAGAAGTTAGAAAGAGTTACAAATTAAAAGCAACGTAAGGGTTTTGCAACCACAACCTTGAAATCATTTTACAATTCTTCATCCTATTGCAAATCCAGAAAGAAGATCTACCAACAATATCATCAAAATTAGCTGATTTCTTAGGCTTAACAGTTCCAAAAATTAAGGCATTTCGAAAATTCCAAATAACCCAAAAAGTTATAAGAACAACCGCATCAAACCAATTCCGTTGTTTAGAAATAAGGGAAGTAATATCTGATTTCTTTTTCTAAGATTAGAGATTAATATATCATATTATAGATTGAGTTCAGGACAAGATAATTTCTTATATGAAATTTCTCCCATCAACACAACTAAGCATTTTCAAAAAAAGAAAAAAGAAAAGAAGTAACAAATAATTTCATAAAAATTGGGAAAAAAAAAGAACATCGTCTACATTAAACTTCCTAGCTTTGAAAATTCGATAAAAAGTTCTCCACTAGAGTGGGTTAGGGTCAATATGAGCGGTAGTGGATTAATAGAATAAAGACAAAACTGCACGGATGGTTCATGTGGTTAGCTGAAAATTGTCATTTTGGTCCAAAAAAGTTTGGACTAACACCAGAGGTCCAAAATTTTCATTTTGTTGCGAGTTTTGTCCGATTTTGTTTGAACTTTTTTATAAAGACGATTTTGCCCCTTATTTTAAACGGAAAATACTCAAACGAAGTGAGTTTTTTGAGAAGTTCATTACCTGAATCTTTATACAGATTGATGGTAGATGGAGATGGAGGGTTTAGTTGGGTTTTTTGTTTATCTGTGTGTTTGAGTTTTTTTGTTTTTTTGTTTTTTTTTTTGGTTTAAAGCTTTGTGCCCTGAAGTGGGTGTAATTATCTTTGAAGAACGATCAAGAACATGAAAGTTTTTTAGGTATGGTGATGACGATTGTTTGGTGTTTATCAAAGTGATACATGATTTCTAATTTTCAGAAACACCACCATCAAAGAAGTTACCTTTCACCAACACTGAGTTCTAATTTCCAAACATTTCATCCACCCGTTAACTCTTATAGTGCCATCATCCTTTTGTTTCCTATTCATCGGAAAGGAGGATGGGAGTTCCATCAACATTGATTTCTCCGGCGACTCCATTGGGTAAGTTCTTCCAACGATTCGTACTAAAGGATGATTCTCATAATGTGTTTCCCTTTGTTCTGTACCTGTAATGTGTTTGATCCTCTCGAAACCATCAAATCCATCTCAAAAATGGATTTTTCACACTATAATCTCGATTATAGGTTTGGGATTTAATAGGTGGGTAAGATAAGAGAGAGAGAGAGAGAGAGTAATTTCTTTTTTCTTTTATTTTAAATTCTTTTTAATTGTTGTAATAAAAGAAAATTAAAATATTAAATAATCAGGGGCAAAATCGTCTTTATAAAAAAGTTCAAACAAAATCGGATCAAACTCGCAACAAAATGAAAAGTTTGGAACTCTATTGCTAGTCCAAATTTTTTTGGACCAAAGTGACATTTAATTTTCAGCTAACCATAGGGACCATTCGTGCAGTTTTGTCTAGAATAAAATAGTTAATTATTTATATGGTTAAGATAAAAAAATAGCAAAAATGATCGAAACTCTTTTAACATAACGATATTAAGGATGTAATACTCACTTGTATTTGAAATTTAAGAAAGACAAAACTGTAAATTTGGTCTCTGTGGTTTGCAAAAAACCGTGGATACAGTCCAAAAAATTTCCGACTTACATGAATGGTCCAAAATAAAAAAATTTCTGTGGTTTTAGTCCTAGAATTAATAAATTTCGGTGGTTTTGGTCCTTGGAAAACCTGAATGGACGATTTTACCCTTTTAATTTATTTTTTGCATTTTATATATTTTATTGAATAATATATTAATTAAAAATAAACAAATAAAAAAATGGGCCACCTGGTCCTCTCTCTCTCTCTCTCTCTCTCTCTCTCTTTCACACACAAACACACACTTTCTCTCTCTCTCTCTCTCTCTCTCTCTCTCTCTCTTTCTCTCTCTCTCTCTCTCTCTCTCAACATTCAAGAAAAAAACCTAGATTTCTCTCACTATTATTGCTTGAATCCGACGTATTTGTTGCAAAATTTCATCCTTTCAAAACACCAACATTGATGATCCAAACCACCTCTCTCTATCGTACCCTACTTTCTCTCTCCCTTCCTCTTTGACTCCCTTCCCATCTCCTTCTTCATCATCAATCACTTGCTAATCCTAACTTACACACATACATAAGAGCATAAAATCTAGCTGAACAAATACCCAACTAAACCCAGATGGTTTGGATCATTTGTAACGCCTCGTCTCTGGTATGTTGCTTCCATAATATTTGTTTAAGAGGTTTTCTTGAGGGACTCGGCGAGTCTATAGCCCGACTCGCCGAGTAGGGACGGGATTTCGAGCACGTGTTAGTCGGCGACTCGGCGAGTACATATTCGGGACTCGGCGAGTCTGCCTGCCTGGAAGAAACCCTAAATCCCCGGGTTGCACCCTATTTAAACAACCTTATAGCCCCCAATCTCGCCTCCTTCACCCTCAGAGAGCTGTGAGAAAACCCTAATCCATCCCTTATTGTTTTAAGTGCTTTTGTGTGTGGATTTTGAAGGCTTGAAGAAGAAGAAGAAGAAGAAAGGGGCAAAGAGAAGAGGTGTAGAGCAAAGATCCAAGGGCAAAATCAGAGTTCATTGAGGTATTTCCCTGGATTTCTTCTGTTTTATGCTTTATACCTCCATTAGAACTCTTCTAGGACTAGTTTGATGCTTTTCTCAAGCCTTATGATTGTATGGATGCCCTAATAGGTCGAGATATCCTTAGATCTGTTCATTTAGGAGTTGTAGAGCCCGGATCTATTGCCTTTTTGAAGATACTTTGCATGAAAACCCTAGATCTAGCCTTTATTATGCTTTTTGAGCCATTTTATCTTCATGGATGCATATGGGCACGTAAAGATAGAATCTTTACGTACTAATCGAGTTAAGGGAGCCCAGATCTATAAGTTTTATACACTGGATTCAAGCAGAATCGAGTTTAGAGTTGCTGCATGCAAGCGACTCGGCGAGTCGAGTCGCGAGTCCCCGATTTTCCCTATTTGAGTGATGCCGAGTGGGGACCAGTGAGTAGTAGAATGGACTCAGGGAGTTGGAGGTCAGACTCAATGATGGAGGGACTCGGCGAGTTGTTCATACAACTTGGCGAGTCCAAGGCAATCTTCTTAGCTCGAAGAATAACTCGTCGAGTTGTTCATACGACTCGGCGAGTCGGATGCAGATTGCCTGAGTTTTAGATTCGAAAGGGAACTCGTCGAGCTGATGCCATACTCGACGAGTAGCAGCGAGTAGAGTTGAGAAGTGAGAATAGGGACTCGGCGAGTTGGCGGCCCAACTCGGCGAGTCAGGTCAACTGTAGGTTGACTTTGACCGGGAGAGTTGACTTTGACCAGGGGTAAAAGAGTCATTTTACCCTATGCAGTGATTAGCATCTGATTGAGTATGTTATGGAATTGTAGCCGGGGAGATACCGGAGCAGCAGCAGTTAGTTTCCAGAGCCATACACACAACATCCAGTTCACAAGGTGAGTTTCCTTCCAGTAGGAACGGGTCTAAGGCCACAATGCCGCCCCGTTCAGTTAGCAGTAGTTTCTGGACTTCGGTCCAATGCAGTAGTTAGTATGTTTGACGCCTCCGTGGCTCAGACAGGATGTATGTGTTTATGTTAATTGATATGTGATGCTATGCTGCGTTCAGTCAGTCAGCTTCGGACTTCGGTCCGATGTAGGGGACAAGGTCCCAGTCAGTCAGCTTCGGACTTCGGTCCGATGTAGGGGACAAGGTCCCAGTCAGTCAGCTTCGGACTTCGGTCCGATGTAGGGGACAAGGTCCCAGTCAGTCAGCTTCGGACTTTGGTTTGATGTAGGGGACAAGGTCCCAGTCAGTCAGCTTCGAACTTCGGTTCGATGTAGGGGACAAGGTCCCAGTTAGCCAGCTTCAAACTTCGGTTCGATGTAGGGGACAAGGTCCCAGTTAGCCAGCTTCGGACTTCGGTCCGATGTAGGGGAAAAGGTCCCAGACAGTCAACTTCGGACTTCGGTCCGATGGAGGGGGCAAGGCCCCAGTATGTGCTTTATATGTTATTGCATGGTATGTGGTAGTTTGGGGGAGCTCACTAAGCTTCGTGCTTACAGTTTTAGTTTTGGTTTCAGGTACTTCCGCAAGCAAAGGGAATAGCTCGGGATGATGGCATCGCACACACCACAGCTTAGTTTTGTCCTGGGAGTTGATTCAGCTTTTGATATGTTTGGATACAGTTGTGATACATCTTTTTCACAGTATTTTATTATAGTTTTATTATGTGATACTCAGATTTATGGTTTTTGGTTATATTAAAAATCGAAAAAAAAAAATTTGGGTAGTATTTTTGGGTCGTTTCATCATTGATTTAGAAAGAAAGAGAGAAAGAGAAAACGAAATTGGAATCTCTATTATAATTCAACTAAACTACAATCTTCACAAAATAGAAAATCAATTTGATTAAATCTCCAATACAAAATCATCAAAGTTGGTACACGTTTTAACATCTCGATCCGTCATCTTCGTTCATCAGCTTCGATAATTCATCTTCTTCAAAGAAACAATTTGATCATTCATCTTTGTTTCATCGTCCCATTTCGAAAATCAAAATAAAAACATCAAGAACACTTGGAAATATCAAACCCTAAACCATCAGTTACCCCAACGATCGCTTCTAAAAACCCTAAAGCCCTCATTTTTTTTTATCTCAAAATCAAACCATGAACCCTCTCTGAAAACCTTAAAGTCCCTTCACCGAACCTGGCAAACTTAAAAAAGAATTACTCCAAGCTGTACACGACTACCAGGTTCTGGTGGTGATTGGAGAAACAAGTTTCAGGAAGACAACTCAGGCGACTCAGTAGCTAGTAGAAGTAGGGTACATCATCAAGGAGAAAATCGGGTGCACAAAACCCCATCGAGTTACCATGTCCATTGTTAAAAGAGTTGCAGAAGAATCAAGGTGTCGATTGGGTGAAGAAGTTGGATACGCGATATTAAGTTGTCGCTGGTGGAGGCTTGGCTAGAGGCGGAAGATGGCTTGGTCTCGTATGAAAGAATTTTGAGATGAAGACAGAACATGCATATGGTCATCTTGGGCAAGATTAGAGAGAAAGAGAGACAAAGAGAAATAGAGAAAAAAAAAAAGATAGAGAAGTAACGGTACGGTAGGGGTGGGGTGGTGGGTCTAATTTTTTTCTTTTAATTTCTAATTAATAAAGTATTAAAATAAATATAAAAAAACAAAAAAAGAGATTAAAAGGGTAAAATAGTCTTTTTTAAGTTTTTTAGGACCAAAATCACAGAAATTTCTTGATTTTGGACCTTTCATGCAAGTCAGAAACTTTTTGGACCTTATCTATAATTTTTTGCAAACCATAGGGACCAATTTTGTAATTTTGTCGAAATTAAACCCTAATAGAGGCAAATTTTGACTAGGGCTAGCGTTTTTGAAACCCTAGCCTCCACCCTAGTTTTCGAATTCCTAGGATTTCCTTATTTGATAATTATTACTTTTAAATTGTTTAAAGTTGGATAATTAAAATTGGATAACCTTTATTCCTTGATTTTCGAAAAATATAGATGGAAAGGGATTATGATAAAATTTAAATTATTTGATTAATAGTTAATTGTAAATAATTATTTAATCCTCATTAGATTTAAATTAATTTGATTAATTGTTAATTAAAAGATAAAGATTAAATCTTAAATTGGTTTATTTTAAATTAAATTTAAAAAAAAATTAATTCAAAATTTTAAATTAAAATTTTAATTTCAAAAATTTAATTTAAACCTAGTAGTTTTAAAAAAGTTTTATAATACACCTTATATATAATATTAAATGTTAATTACTATATGTATAAGATTAAGTCAGTCGGATCGCTAGTATGCCTCATTTGTGAAGCTGAACTATAAGGGCCTAAGGAGGTATACGAAAACTGCCTATAAAATGGTAGTTGAATGGGTGTCCACAATCACCCACCGCTTCCTTGTTTGGTGGAGGGTCGTTAGCAGAACAGATCTGATAGGACATTAACATCATTAAAAGTATAATGCTATTAAAGTAATTAAACCACTTTTAAAAATCTCACTCTTAGTTACATTAAGAAAAATGTGAAAAGTATGTTAATCAATGAAATTCCACATTATGTTTTGTATGTCGTTAGTGGAGCGTGTGTGGTTAACCAACACACTAATAAGGGACTATAAAGAGTATTAATGGGCATCTCGCGAATTATCATTGTTGATGGAACGTGTATGTTTAACCTGCACATCAATTAGAGATGATAAATGACATTGAGGTTTACAAACACATTTGCATGGCTATTCAAATCTTGTTTGTGATCCTTAATATCCCAGTCACAAATAGGAGGGCATAATCTGATATTAAACATGCCATTGATAGATTCAATGAATCTCATAAGATCTAGGAATTTCATTTTGATTGAAATTGGTAAATTGCTTTTACTTACCTTAATAAAATTTACAGTTAGATTACGGCATCCCTTTTCTAGATTGTGAATTGCATAGTTGGATCTTAGCCTCAAATATTTATTATCGGTTAAATATTAAGGATTAATTTTATCATCTAACTAAAACTACATTTTCTATATAGATTTTTACTCCTGGTGATGCTTCTGCTCCTTCTTTGTCAACCCACCATTCGGGTTTCTACCTACTCTTGATCGTGCCCAAGGTGACATTCGATGCCACCAACTATAACGAATAGATGTGTAACATAAAGATGGCTCTTCGATTCTAGGGAAAAGAATAATTCCTTAAAGAAAAACTCATTGAAATCTATGAAGCCAATGCTAATCCAGAACAACTAGCCTCCTACAAGAAACACTACGACGACGCAACAAAAGTTTCTTGCATCATGGTCGCTACTATGGCCAATGAGTTGCAGAGGTTCTATGAGGACTATTGGCCCTATGAGATGAATAATGACTTTGTGGAAAAGTACCACAAGAGAGATCGTCAAGAGAAATATGAAGTGGTCAAAGCTCTCATGACTTGCAAGATGAAAGAGGGAGAGTCTATGTGCAACCACATGTAGAGAACGCAAAGGTACGTGGAACGCCTTGTTAGGCTCAATGTGCAGTTCGATGAGGATTTGGTCATTGACATGGTCTTGAACTCCTTGCCAAGGTGTTATGATCAGTTCATTTTGGCCTATCATTTGAACAACACAGAAACCACATTGGCCTAACTCCACAACTTTCTATAGATTGTCGGGTTGGGAATGAAGGGAAAGAATCCAGCCCTTTCTGTTAATGCTCATATTCTCGCTATTGGTCAAAACAAAGGGAAGAAAAGAAATGTTGATCCCAAAGCTAATTGGAAGGGCAAATCCCATGTTGGGTCATCTAGCAATGGCCCTAAGTCGAAGCCAAGTTCAGACATTCCAACTGTTAGTGACCCCGAAGAGGCCACTTGTTACTATTGCATTGACAAGGGCCATTGGAAGAGGAATTTCCCCAAGTACTTGCAAGACATCAATGATGGAAAAGTGAATCCATCATCGGTAGGTATATACGATATTCAAACTAATAACTCACAATATACTCGTTCTTGGGTCCTTGATACATGATGTGGTCTTCACATATGTTCTGATTTGCAAGGACTAAAAGAAACTGAAGGGGTAGAGCATGGGAGGATGAATCTGATCATGGAGAATAGACAATCTTCTACTATTACTGATATTTGGACTTATAATCTTATGCTTAGTAGTGATGTTAATTTAGATTTAATTAATTGTTGTTATTCGTCAGAAATGACACGAAACATTATTTCATTTCATGCATTGTTTAGATAAGGTTTTCGTTACTCGTTTAATGATTTGAATGGTTCAATTATAGTTTATAAAAATGGTGTTTTTATAATTGAAGATTTACCTTGCAATGGTGTGTATGAAACAGTGACTTATGTTGATAGCTTAGACAATAATGTATTTCATATTGATTCGTCTCATGGTTTAGACAAAGCATGATTGTGGCATTGTCGTCTTGGACACATTAACAAGAAACACATATCCCAACTCCAAAAGGATGGAGTGTTGGAATCATTTGATCTAAGGCCATATGATGAGTGTGAATCTTGTCTCTTGGGAAATATGCAAGAATTACCTTTCACTGGATCTTGTGAAAAAGGTGAAGGTTTTTTGGGCCTCATACATACAAATGTGTGTGGACCCTTCAGATCCTAGGACACCACAACTTAATGGTGTAGATGAGAGATACAATCAGACCTTCTTGGACATGGTTCATTCCATGACGAGTCAGGCCACTCTTCCCATTTCCTTTTGCAGGTATGCTTTAGAGACAACCACCCATATCCTCATTCTTGTCCCTACTAAGAAAGTTACTAAAACACGTCACGAGATGTGGACAGGGAAAGTTCCCTCGTTAGCACATATCAAAGTCTAGGGTTATGAAGCTTTTATTAGACGAGAGACTCATGACAGGCTAGAAGGCAAAAGTGAGAAGTGTATTTTCATTAGCTACCCACAAAAGTCATTTGGATATTTGTTCTACAGACCTAGTGATAACGTGGTCTTTGTAGCACGAAGAAGAGTCTTTCACGAGAGCGAACTCATATGCAAAGAGGACAGTGGGAGCACAATTGATCTTGAAGAAATTCAAAAGTCAACCAATAAAAGAACCTTAGAAGACACTAGCACTCAACCAGAGGAAGAAATTCCAGTTAAGCTAGTTGACAATTCATTACCTCTTCGTTGTTCCAATAGAGTTAGCATGCACCAACGTTCTATGGTTTCCGTATAACGTCAGATGGTGATACGTTTATTCGTGATCAAACACTGGTAAATTTGGATGAGCCTGCTAACTACAAGAAAGTGATGGTAGGCCCTAATGCCACCAAATGGAAAGAGGTAATGGACAACGATATCAAGTCCATGTATGACAATCAGGTTTGGAATTTGGTCGAACAAGAGCCTGGTTGAAAGATAGTTGGTTGCAAATGAATCTTCAAGAAGAAGACCGACATGGATGAAAATGTGCACACATTCAAGGCACGAATGGTTGCGAAGGGCCTTACTCAAACCCCAGGAATTGACTATGATGAGACCTTCTCACCAGTGGCCAATATTAAATCTATTAGGATAATGTTCGCCATAGCTGTCTTTCATGATTACGAAATTTGGCAGATGGATTTCAAAACCATTTTCATTAATGGAAAGTTGGTTGAACATGTTTACATGAGTCATCCAGAGAGTTTTGTTGATTCATATCTTCCCAATAGAGTGTGTAAGCTTGAGAAATCCATCTATGGATTAAAACAACCATCTCGCAGATGGAATCTTTGCTTCCATGAGAAAGTCAAAGAGTTTGGTTTCTCTAGGAGTGAGGATGAGTCATGTGTGTATGTCAAGGCTAGTGGGAGTATAGTAACCTTTCTATTAATGTATGTTGATGACATACTACTTATACGAAACAACGTTCCAACCTTGCAAGAAGTAAAATCTTGGCTTGGAAAGTGTTCCGCTATGAAGATCTAGGAGAGGCTGCCTATATTCTCGGGATAAGAATTGTGAGAGATAGAAAGAAAAGACTAAGTGGGCTTAGTCAATGGACATACTTGGACGAAGTACTAAAACGGTTTAGTATGGAAAATTCCAAGAAAGGAGAGTGTCACACCCCCAAACCAGAACGACGGAAACGTTCGGGGGCGGAGGACGTCATGTTCAGTAGCATATCAATGCATAATAGTAAACAAGCAACAACATCATCCATTGCATTAATAGTATAATTTAATACAAGTGTGTTCTGTGTATAGTTTGAAAGACACCAAAATATGAATCAAAATAAAAGACGAGTCTCGAATGTGCTCCGTCTTCTCAAAACCCGGACTAGTGTACCTCTCTACTGGGGACCTGAGAATACAAGTTATTTTGAAAGAGTAGATCAACATTTAAGCTGGTGAGTTCATAAGTATTTTAGTGTCAGTTGTTTGTATAAGTTTGAAGAAAGTGTTTGTAAATGTTTGTAGATGTTTGATGTAACTGTTGTATCTCCTAGAAAATCCTATATTTTATACTTTAACTGAAATGTACTCTTCTACCAAGACACGACTGTTCTGTATGTTTGTTCTTTTGTAAAAGTGAGTGTTTTTCCCAATTATGACTATCATTACCAAAAATATAGTTTACATTACCGTTTATGTGAGAAGATCACAATGTGAATGTAATGGGACAATAACTATGTACTGTAGGATTTTATATAGTAACTACCGTTGTACTAACTACCTTAAACCAATTGTTTAATTAAGGTAAAATGTGATGAGATTATAACCATACTTGATTGAATAGTAAAACACGACGATCAAAACGTCGAAATGGTATGACATTCTTCACTCGTAGACCTGCAGGTCCCACTGTAGCTAGTAGCAAGCTGTAGGATGGTCAATCCCCTATAGATCTATACATAAATTCACGCTCTCCCTCCAGGAGACTTTGGTTACAAAACGTGACACAACAGTATATTGCCATGTCATGAAGTAGTGGCTCACATTAATGTTATAGTGTTCTTGTATTTGTATAGTATGTTCTAGTGTATTGTATGTTCTCTCTGTTTTAGTGTATAGTATGTTTCTCCATGTTTCTCATTATAGTATGTTCTTTTTGTTTCTCGTTATAGTATGTTCTTTCTGTTTCTCGTTATAGTATGTTTGAACTGACTCTTGTATGTTTCATTGTACTAGAAATAGTGAGTAGTAATCCTCTAAACTATACCTATTATAGTTTACTAGTAATTTTGTTTGAATAACTGAGCATGTTTGTACACCTTTGCTACCCAAAGGTGTTCAACTGATGTAATAACTTTTATATCTATACACATATACATAATATATAACTAAGATTCAAACGACACTCGGACAAACAACCGATGCCCTAAGTCCACAACCAAACAAGGAACATGAAATAAAGCGAGTTATCAATCCTAAGCCCTCTCAACCTTATTTATATAACTATATCTATATAGACATGGTTTTGACAATATATAAGTTGAAAAGAGTGTGATAAAGAGTTTAGCATATAAAAGGGTTTTAACATATAAAGGAATTTTAACCATTTGAATGGTTACAGATGACTTGATGTCAGTTTATAAAACGTTTTGAAATAGTTTGTTTGATAACACAGTTTTGAAGTATAAGAAATCCACATGTTTGATAGTTATTAATCACATGTGATTGATATAATAACTATAATCTTTTCTACTTGTATTCCCCCCATAAAAGCATTTAAAATCATTTAAAAGATAAGTTAGGGGTATGAACTCACTTGTAGTGAGTGATTCGAATGTAAGATCGATATAGGATGCTAAGTGTCAAGTGAATCCTCGAGCACAAACGGATCCTATTAAGCATATAATGACACATATATGTATATAATTTGTGTATATACAGCGTCGCTTGCTGATCACGTGAAGCCTCAAGCACAATCGTATGTGAAAGTTACGAATTTTAGAAGTTAGGAAGAAAAATTACGAAACTGATGCGAAAGTGATGACGTGGCTCAATCAGGGTCGTCGCTTGCTGATCACGGTATAGCCTTCGGATCCGGACACCTAGCCTCACGTACAAAAGGAGTGCCCAGGGTCCGAGTACACCCCGCGTTGGTAGAGGATTACGCCCAGTGGTCTTCGGCTGCGCGGTTCCGAGATGTCCACGTCGCCCCAACTGCCTTGCGACACGTGTGTACGGAGCGAGCCTTACGCCCAGCATAGCCGAGGACTACGCCCAATGTACGTCCGAGGTCTCGCCTATAAAAGGAGGTCGAGGGCTGCCGAGTATTTCACACCAAAACCTTATACTTTCTCTCTCTACTTTCTCTCACTACCGCCTTAAGCCCCCTAAAGTCTAGGAAAACCCCCTAGCACCCGAAGGAAGCCCCGAGGCTCCGAGAAAAGAGCTTTTCGGCTTGGAAACGCTGCTCCAGCGAAGCCCGATTTTTAATATAAAAAAAACTCGTTGTAAGTGAGATACGCCTACCATACTTTAGAAATATCTTATATTTAAATAAAATATCATTATTATGAACATATAAATAAGATTTATCAGTGATTCAAAGTCGTTATATGTGACATCCCCATTTTCACGGCCAGAAAAGACCGATTTGTTTATGCTTTGTTTTAAAATCAAAGTAATCGTTTACAGAAAACTGTTGCGGAATTTGTTCCCAAATCAAAATATGATAAAATAAAATTTATCAAAACATTTCTTGAAGAAATGTATTTTCATTAAATAACAAAATCTCGGGATGTCATGTTCCGATACAGACCAAAAGCATAAACGACACATTATAAGCCTTACAACGGTTATATACAACTACATACCTATAAAAAAAATAACTTGATGATTCATCCAACCTATGCTCTCGCGCCACTACCTGTAATACAAATAAAACTGAGTGGGTCGGGCTTGGGAGCCTGGTGAGCATATATAGGGTTTTCAACCCACAATAAATAATTATATTAATTTCAATCATCAAACAATCAACCCAATTACCCATCCCCATTATTTCATTTAATTCTCAAGAATTTACCCTAAGAATCAATTATCCTTCACTCATTCATTCGTAAGGATTGACCTAAGGAATAGGCACAAAGTCCATTGTTGCCCTAGGTTTATACAACAAGCACTAAATCCATAGCTGCCAAGGTTCATCTACACAGTACTAAATCCATAGCTACCAAGGTTCATCTACACAATACTAAATCCATAGCTACCATCATGTATATATATATATATATATATAAGGCACTAAGTCCATAGCTGCTAGGGTTTTTAGAGTACACTGGTGAACATCAAGTCCACAATACCTACAAGTTGCGAGCCTGCTAGTGTTCCACTGGACTGTCTAGAATCGTCTGTGGTTGTCATCCCTACTCTGCTGAATGACGGGGCCATCGTTTGGGTAAAGGTTTCACTCATTTTTTTCACCTGTCGCCCTTATCTCCTAATCTATATCATCTTTCGTCTCGTCCTCAAACTTATCTTTCCTCACACACCAACTATTTCATCTACCCATGTTCTACCCAACATATTTGTAGATATAAATTACATATATAGTTTAAATCATTTAAAAACTTGTATAAAATATTCATTCAACATCCATCTCAAGTAAACAAACATTATATATATATATATATATATATATATACACACACACACACACATAGCACATATTTTATAACAAATACTTCATATCTATGTGTAAGGTGAAAGTAACTACACACTCACATGTTAATACGATTGTCGGACAACACTATGGCTCTTCAGGTAGTAATTCTTCAATGAATCCGGGATATCTTTACACACCAGGCTTCTCGAGGGCAGAGCTTCGGCTTGAAACTCTTTTCTTCTCGGGATATTCGGAGTGTTGGGACTTTCTTCGGGTGTCGGGATGATACCGGGGCTTCAGGGGTACTTCAAGAGCGCTAGATTCGGTATCAGGAGTGAGGGAGTGAAGGAATTAGCAACTATGGCCGGCTGCCCTTCAGTTTTTATTTATAGGGCCATTTTTCTGGAATCACGTCGTGAATCTCAAATATTCATGTCATGAGTTCAATAGTCATCAGGTGCGTCATCACAACTTAGGTCTGTCTGGCTCCAGAAGACATTAATAATGAGTTCACGTCATGAACACTTTGTTCACGTTGTGAACTCTGACACGGTGTCGAGGTTCGCGCCCTGAATTGCAGAAATTCATATCTTTCGCATACGAGCTCTGTTTTCATCGTTATTTATATCTACGCGTAGGTGAGAATATGCTCTATAACTCTCCTTAAGACTCCGTCGACTAATTTTGATTTTATTCTTTTATTATATTGTTTTTAGTAGGCCGGGACAGGAAAACTCCGTTAGAAATTCACAACTCCTTCATCTGACGTCCGTTTTCATCTGTCTTCTTACCGTTGGACTACTCTCGACGAGATCTTCGATTCTCGTTTAGATTATTTCGGCTAGAAACCACTCGATCTCATATTCGAACTTTGGGCTGCATACCTCTAAGTCGAAACTTCGAAAAATCATAACTTCCTCATACGAAGTCAGATTTAGACGTTCTTTTGATGCACGCTCTCGGTTTAACGTATTATACGACTTTTGTTTAGATCACTAAGGCTAAATATCACTCTATCGTAAATTCACTATTTACGTCACGCAATTTCGTACCGGTTCTGTCACGAAACTTCGACATGTCATAACTTCTTCGTTATAACTCAGATTTTGGCATTTTTTATGTATCCGGAATCCTTGTCATGATGACTACAACTTAGTTAAGATTATTCATTATAAATAATCTTTTATCAAAAAGTCACTTTTGATGTTTATCGTCTCTAAATTGACTAGCTCGGATCTACGGGCGTTACAATTATCTCCCCCATAGGATGATTACGTCCCGGAATCATTAAGGAAAATAGGACTTGTATAATGATTCCATATGTTATCTTTTCATCCTAGGTAATAATCATAACTTCTATGTTTCTTCGGATGAGTATCTAACTCTTGGACTTCTTGACCACAGGCGATGCTCAATCTTGCACCTGCTCTTCGTACTATGTTGGACTTTCAATCGTAACCTACGAGTTACAAAATAAATCCTTATTGAGGACTCCTTCTTCTTCTTAGGATAAGTACTTTCCTTTATCTATTGCACCAGATCGATGGGTCATGATCTAATGACCTTTCATCGGATGATGCAACACCTAGACTCAAGTCTCTGAGAGTCATATTCCAGAATGGAATATACATTCCCTCATATTCTAATGTGATATAATCACATTTTAGCATGTAACATTTCTATCTACAAGTTTCTTTAACAACGAGCGTGATGCTATTGATCGCATTGATTTCAATCTTCTGACTTAAGTCAGATGTTACATCGAACTTGGTTCTTTGAACCAAGTAACAAACTCATTGTAGTCGGACTCAATTTGATATGACCACTAGGGTTAAAATAACAATCATCTCATTAGTCATTACCGAAACGATGATAACAACATACTTGAATAAAACGAGACCAATCACTAGCTTCTTGGTAACCTTGTGACTTTCCCTGATCCAAGCGTGAGTCATGTGCTTCCAGTAGTATAGATCTCTACTGCTATTCACACCTACTCATACTCGTCCCAAGTATTGTCTCACAGTCAACCAAGTCACCATACAAAATCGCACAATCATTCAACACATCAGATAACAAAACCAAGGTTTATATTTTTTCTTGAAATGATTACACAAAGGTTCAAGTTCACCCTATACTAAGCCTCTAATAGGCTACACCACATGTTACTATTCACATTGCTACTTCATAACTTAATCTTTGGATATGAAATCCTTATTCCTGATTCCTCGCGTTATAGTCTGCTTCGTCGAGGATCATGTGGAATGCTCTTGGCTTTGGCGGTGCCTCTAGCCTTGCTGCTCCATTTTTCTTTGGGCAATCTCTAGACATGTACCCCTTGCCTCCGCATCCGTAGCATACCTTATCATTTTGTGTACAATTCGTGGAATAGTGGCCGATCCTTCCACATTTGTAACAGGTTACTTCTTCGTTGCATGTTCCAAAGTGCTTCTTCCTGCACTTTTCACACCACTTGGCTCCATACCTTTGGTCATCCAGATTAGACCTTGCGAACTTTCCCTTATTATCAGGTCTTGAGGATCCTTCAAGCTTCCTCTTCTCGCCAACTTCATCTTTCTCCAGACCCTTTTCCCTTATTTGGGTCTCAACATTATTGGCTGCCCAGATGACGGCTTTCAAAGTGGTTGCTTGCTTGACCATTGGACCAAAGTCTGCTGGTAATCCATTGGCAAACTTGTTAACCTTGGAGAGTTCCGTTGGAATTAGGTAGGGAACAAGCTTCATCTTCTCCGTAAAAATAGTAGTGTACTCGGTGACGCTCAATCTTCCCTTCTTCAGATTCTGGAACACATTGTTGATTTCCAGAAGATCCTGCTCAGAGCAGTATTGTATCTTCAGTTGCACCACAAAATCTTCCCAATACATCTTGCTAGCTTCTCCCTTGGGCATCGAACCAGCTAGTAGCTTCCACCAGTTCAGCACTCCAGACTTTAACAGAGGGATCGCAAGAGCGGTCTTTTGTCTGGTGCTGCATTTGCAACTCTCAAACATTGTCTCCATTTCGGAGATCTAGTCCATAACTTCCACTGGCGCCGGGCTTCCAGATAGACACGGTGGTTAGGATGCCATGAAGTCCTTGTACTTGCATCCACGTCCGTCGTTTCCTCCATCCTGGTTGTTTTGCCTAACTAACTGTGGGTCGGCTTGACCAATAATCCCACTTAAGTTTCCTCCTTCTAACTGCCCTCCATTCACTTCGGGCTCTTCAACTTGTATTGAAAGTTCTTCACGATTCTGCCGAAGCAGACGTCTAGTTTCTTCCATCTAACGATCCAACATCGTTTGAATCATCAATTATACTCCAACCATTGTCATCGTCTCAGGTACTGCTGTTGCAACAACTACTTGCTCAATCACAAGTGGTTGATTCCTGTTTTCGTTCACGTTTCCAGCTCCACTCCTAGTTCTTGCCATATTTTATCTATACATCGAATAAGGCGATTTTTAGATCCTCATTCACGGTAGATATCTAAATCATCCATATCTCTTCGAAACGTTTACATGCTAGTTCTAATACCATAGTCATACGCTTAGAATCCTAAACACATAAGGTTTCCAGATCTGGTCGGCAACAGACCATAGATCCGAACAAACAATATCATATATAGCAAACATATAGCATTTAGCACATAAAATCATTTTAGACATCTTTCCTAAAATATACTAGTGCTCGTGTCTAAAATATGGTAGACACTCATCTCACAATCATCCCTGAGCATTCTAAGTTTAAGTTTAAAAATCCTACAAATTCCCAGTTCGCTTAAACTAATGCTCTAATACCAACTGTGACATCTCCATTTTCACGGGCAGAAAAGACCAATTTATTTATGCTTTGTTTTAAAATCAGAGTAATCGTTTAAAGAAAACTGTTGTGGAATTTGTTCCCAAAACAAAATATGATAAAATAAAATTTATCAAAGCATTTCTTGAACAAATGTATTTTCATTAAATAACAAAATCTTGGGATGTCATGTTCTGATACAGACCAAAAGCATAAACGGCACATTATAAGCCTTACAACGATTATATACAACTATAGACCTATAAACAAAATAAGTTGATTCAGCCAACGTATGCTCTCACGCCACTACCTGTAATACAAATAAAACTGAGTGGGTCAGGCTTGGGAGCCTGGTGAGCAAATAGGGTTTTCAACCCACAATAAATAATTATAATAATTTCAATCATCAAACAATTAACCCAATTACCCATCCCCATTATTTCATTTAATTCTCAAGAATTTACCCTAAGAATCAATTATCCTTCACTCATTCATTCCTAAGGATTGACCTAAGGAATAGGCACAAAGTCTATTGTTGCCCTAGGTTTATACAACAAGCACTAAATCCATAGCTGCCAAGGTTCATCTACACAATACTAAATCCATAGCTACCAAAGTTCATCTACACAATACTAAATCCATAGCTTCCAAGGTTCATCTACATAGTACTAAATCCATAACTACCATCGTATTTATATAAGACATTAGTCCATAGCTGCCAGGGTTTTTAGAGTACACTGATGAACATCAAGTCCACAACACCTACAAGTTGCGAGCCTGCTAGTGTTCCACTGGACTGTCTAGAATCGTCCGTGGTTGTCATCCCTACTATGCTGAATGACGAGGCCATTGTTTGGGTAAAGGTTTCACTCATTTTTTCACCTGTCACCCTCATCTCATGATCTATATCATCTTTCGTCTCATCCTCAAACTCATCTTTCCTCACACACCAACTATTTCATCTACCCATGTTCTACCCAACATATTTGTATATATAAATTAAATATATAGTTTAAATCATTTAAAAACATGCATAAAACATTCATTCAACATCCATCTCAAGTAAACAAATAGTACATATATATATATATATATATATATGTATATATATATATATATAACATATATTTTATAACAAATACTTCATATCTATGTGTAAGGTGAAAGTAACTACACACTCACATGTTAAGACGATTGTCGGACAGCACTACGGCTCTTCAAGTAGTAATTCTTCGATGAATCTGGGATATCTTTACACACCGGGCTTCTCGCGGGCAGAGCTTCGGCTTGAAACTCTTTTCTTCTCGGGATATTCGGAGCGTCGGGACTTGATTCGGGTGTCAGGATGATACCGGGGCTTCGGGGGTACTTCAAGAGGGCTAGATAGGGTATCGGGAGTGAGAGAGTGAAGGAATTAGCAACTATGGCCGGCTGCCCTTCGGTTTCTGTTTATAGGGCCATTTTTCTGGATTCACGTCGTGAATCTCAAATATTAACGTCATGAGTTCAGTAGTCATCAGGTGCATCATCACAACTTGGGTCTGTCAAGCTCCAGAAGACATTAATACCGAGTTCACGTCGTGAACACTATGTTCACGTTGTGAACTCTGACACAGTGTCGGGGTTCGTTGCCCCGAACTTCAGAAATTCATATCTTTTTCATACGAGATCCGTTTTCGACGTTCTTTATATCCACACATAGGCGAGATTATGCTCTACAACTCTCGTTAAGACTCCGTTGGCTAATTTTGATTTATTTTTTATTATATTATTTTTAGTAGGCCGGGATAGGAAAACTCCGTTAAAAATTCACAACTCCTTCATCTGACGTTCGTTTTCGTCTGTCTTCTTACTGTTAGACTACTATCGACGAGATCTTCAATTCTCGTTTAGATTATTTTGGCTAGAAACCACTCGATCTCATATTCGAACTTTCGACTGCATACCGTTAAGTCGAAACTTCGAAAAATCATAACTTCCTCATACGAAGTCAGATTTAGACGTTATTTTGATGCACGCTCTTAGTTTAGTGTATTCTACAACTTTCGTTTAGATAACTAAGGCTAAATATCGCTCTATCGTAAATTCACTATTTACGTCACGCAATTTCGTACCGGTTCTGTCACGAAACTTCGACAGGTCATAACTTTTTCGTTATAACCCGAATTTCGACATTGTTTATATATATATATATATATATATATATATATATATATATATATATATATATATATATATATACTAGTAGGGTACCCGTGCGATGCAACGATCGACAAATTGTTTCATTTCGGAAAGATATCATATTCCAAATAACATATAATGTATGGATGAGCATTTGACCTGGAGAAGCTAAATCATACCAGAGAAAAAATAGAACCGAACTCGATCAGGTACACGGAAGTATTCGGTTCGGCTATTGGTTCTCCATTTTCCACTATGGTTCCCGGTTGTTTAGCTTTCATTTCGGTTTGTGCCGGGTCAGGATCCGAACACATTCCTAAAGAGCAAGATTCATTGGAAAACCGAAGTGGAATCAAAATCAGGTTATTCAGTCCGTCTCTCCATTTTCCACTAAATCGGTTTCCAGTTCTTTGTTTCTCGGTTCGGTTAGGTCTAGTTTCGGACTGATACTCATCTCTATAATGTATCGACGTATATCATTATCTTTGAAAGATATATTTATAGTGTATATATATCATGTGAAAGTTTATAAAACACCTAATATAAACTTTTTCTAGATTTAACTATTTGCAAGATTTCACTTCAACCTCAATATTATCAAGTGATATTATTTTAATTAAAATCACGTAAAATTTCCAATTACAAGGTTAAAAAGCACATATTCAATACTATAATTTCAATTTTTCTTAATTATCATTTAGTATCTTTTATTTATAATTAATATTCAATATACCTTGTTTATATATAACTTTGTAAATTTACAGTTATAATTACATTCCATTTAATGAACACTTCGGTATAAAAATAAATAGATAAATAAATAGAAAAAAAAAAAAAAAAAAACTTGATACTCCACTAATTGTAAGACTTCGTAGTTTAATAAAATTTATATCAAAAACAATTTAATGGCTAAACCAAATACGGAGTATAAAAATCCTTAACTATTTAAAAACCCAAATTGATAATACCAAATAAAAACAATAACCTAAACTACTAAAAATTTGATAAAACAATCTTCTTCGAAATTTTGTTTCATTTTTATCTATTAAATTATTTTTTTAAAATATATTTTTAAAATTTTTGTTTGAAATCCTCTCACCTTAATGCCCTATGTATTTCTAGGCCTTATAAAATGCTAGACATATGAACTTTTTTCGGTTTTTTATATAAATTTTCGTTAGTTTCAATGCTTATACCTTGATTTGTATTATTTTATCAAAAAAATAAAATTATATTTATATTTATAATCACATTCAATTAATTATAAAATTGAAAATAAAAAAATAACAAGTTTGAGGGAACCTGAGAGACTTTGGTCTATGAAATATAATATGCCATTTTTATAAACAAAAAATATAGACGAAAAATTTCCGGTTTTTTTATTTAATATTATAGACTTATAATAAATAGTAAAGTTTTGCTTCCAATAAATCATTTTTATAATAAAAAGAATAATGAAAAGTCTAGCCTACAAAATTAATAGTGATATTATAACTGTTTTGAAATCCTTTGGTTTCAAGCACCAATACTACAGGCACTATTATTTATCTGCATACCTACAACACTGCAAGTCTAAAACTACAACTGAGGTATGAACTCCCCAGGAGATGTTATCAATTCTTTCTGTGCACAAACGAAACGTTGGCATGAGTTTTTCCATGCGCTCTCCTTTATATTATATTTCTTTAAATAAATCTAAAATTTTTAAAATCTTCTGATTGTTATAAATATATGCTCAAAACTTTTTTGTTTGTAATCGGTGTTTTCCTAAAGAAAACATATTCTTTTTATTTTTATATGCTACATATTAATTATTAAAAAGTATTAAAAAATTGTATCATATTTCTTATCGGTAATTATAGACGACTTTCACTTAGGGTAAAATCATTAATTAATTAAGATCTAATTTAGTTACTACAATGCCTTTTCAATTGCGTATAAGAAAACCATTTTTCAATTGCATATATGAAAAACCATTTTTCAATGCCTTTTCAATTCGTATTTGAAAACTCTGCTCTATCATCTATATCTAAAAACTCTTGTCAACCAGATTCTAGAACCCTTTTGCAAAGGAAGATAAACAAATATGATCTTATACATATACACATCGGATGTATATAGATATATAAAAACAAAGATTTCATAATATATATATACAAAATAGATACAAATCTCATAGAATATAAACAACGATACACATGCACATCTATAACCTAAAAGAACAAAAATACAAAAACAAATTCAGAAAATGTTGAACAACGAAAAAAATCAGGAAATGCACACAGTGATCTATAGCATGCATTTACTCATATCTATAACATACACACAAATCCGAAAAATATTATCAAAATGATGTTTAACAATGGTGATGAGGGAATGAAGAGTGAAACAGGATGTCGGAGAAGATTTTTGTTGAGAATGATTAACAATATCAACGTTTTTACCGGAGATGGTAGACAAACGTGATTTTTTACAGCGAAGGTGTGCCAGAAGCGTCGGTGAATATCAGTGGCTATGTTTTCCAGCAGAGGTACACGGCGGAGGAATGTTGGCGGCTAATGTTAACAACGGTGGTGCACGACATCGAAACGGCAGTGGCAAGGGTTTCTGCGACAGGGGATGTTCTACGTCGTATCCAATCACAATGATGCGAGATGTGCTAAGTTAGTGGTGAGATTTGGCGGCGACGGGTTGTAATACCGATGACAACTGGTGCTGATCGGGTTAGAGATTTTTAGGGTTTGGGTTTATATGAAGAGAGATAATGAGAGAGTGAATGGAACGTATGTTGAGAGAGATAAAGAGAGAAAAAGATTTTACTGATATATGCTTTTAAAATTACCGTACAACAGTCAATTCTTAGTACTTATAGCAGTGTGAATGGTGGTTTCTTATTGGCTTAAAACTATTCACATGGATCACAATCCATACCATCCATTTAAATCTAAAGGTTCATATTTTAGTTCCTTGTTTTTAAAACTTTGGTCTTAAAATCTTTTGACATTCTATTATGCATGCATTATAAAGTAGTAAGATATATCTAGAATCCTTGTCACGACCACTACAACTTAGTTAAGATTATTTATTCTAAATAATCTTTTATCAAAAAGTCACTTTTGATGTTTATCGCCTCTAAATTGACTAGTCGGGATCTACGGGCGTTACATTATACTGATTGATCTACTTACGGGAATGATGTCTAGGCTGTGATTTAGTGAGGTGTTTAAAGTGAGATTTCCAAACAGTATACTTCGCATACCAAACGAACCCTACCTCCGATATGATCCTACCTGGTTGTTCCTTACTTTATAGATCATGAAGTAGACTTTGAGTTAATGATGAATCTAGACTAATAATTAGTTGCAATGAATATTATACTAAAATCTAGAGGTAATAATACTAGGTTTCGTCGAATGAAATCATATTGTTAAGAAGCGAAGCGCTGCTCGAATTTCGAGTCGTCACTTTAACAAGTGAGTGCATATTTACTTTCATCTTACACATATATATGAAGTATTTTATATAAATTATGTGCTATGTGTGCATATAACATGTATACTTGCTATCTATGCTAGATGAACGATTTTATACATGTTTTAAATAATTTAAACTGTATATGTATTTTATATTTATGAATATGTTGGGTAAACATGGGTAGATGAACGTTGAGAGATGAAAAATGGTATGAGTAAACATTGGCAGCTATAGACTTAGTGTAAAATAAATAACATCGACAACTATGGACTTAGTGTTTATTAGAGAAACATCAGTAGCTATGGACTTAATGTCTATTAGATGAACATTGGTAGCTATTGACTTAGTACCTGTTAGATAAACGTTGGTAGCAAAGGACTTACTACCTATTAGATAAACATTGGTAAATATGGATTTAGTACCCGATGAATGAACTTTAGCAGCTATGGAATTAGTGTTTTACGGACGAGCATTGGCAACTATGGACTTAGTGCCTGTCATATGAACCTTGGAAGCGATGGACTTCGGAATGAACGAATGCAAGATAGATGATTCTTAGGGTAGACCTTTAAGAATAACGAAGATATTGGGGATGGGTAATTGGGTTAATTGTTTGATGATTAAACATAATAATTATATTATTGTGGGTTGAAAACCTTATGTACTCACCAGGTTACCCAACCCGACCCACTCAGTTTATTAGTATCATAGGTGTCGATATGAAGTTACATTACACTGAGAGATTAAGGAGACATAAATCACTAGTGATAATGAATGTAAGTTCTGTTTATGCTTATGTTTATGTATTGACGATGACATCCCAATGTTTTAAAATGAATAAAATACATTTTTCGGAGATACTTTAATAACGTATTTATCATGTTTTTTCTGGGAACAAATTGCGCAACTCTTTTCTTTAAAAGGTTACTCTGATTTTCAAAATAAAACATAAAAAAATCGGTCTTTTCTGGCTGTGAAAATGAGGATGTCACAGCAAGTCAAGACATATCGACAGAAAGTACCATTACATCAGACATAGAGTAGAAAAAGGTCACCTTATTCTGAAGAGGATATCATCAGAAGAGAATCCTATAGATCCCTTGACAAAGGCGCTGAGTAGGATTAAACATAATCAACATGCTAGGAGTATTGGTTTGAGAGATGATATTATTTTTAGTAGTTTGTTGGATAGTTTGAATTTTGTAACAAAATAAATGTAATTGACTTTTGGTGATTAAACAATAGAGATTTTTATGAGTTTGTTACTGCCTTTCTCAATTAATTATTCTTGTGTTTCGTTTTGCATGTTTTACTTCCCAAATAATTTAATTATTTAAATTTCATAGTCACTCATACTTTGGGAAGTAAGTAGTGAATTAAAACTGTCATGATTTGGATTGCAGATTGTCTAATGAGGTCATACATAACAGTTAGATTGCAACAACATTCATGAGTACTTAGAAATGGAGATTTGAGTATTGGATAAACCCATGTTCAAAGAATTACTTCATGGATTATATCACGAGTAATTCTGAGACGATAACATCTTATATTATTAAAACAGAGATATATGAGTTGTAATTTACAAGTCAGTTGTGCATTAGTGTTGCGAAAACGCATCAGTAAAATGATGTTATAAAACACATTGTCATGTATGAAACAGTGAGTAAAGGATACAAGCATATAAGTCAAAGTTTGTTCGTTCCTTTTGCCCTAACGGGAAAAGCGATATCTTTGGGCCCATCGGTGATTTAGTGTTGACTTATAGTGTTAGACCCAACTACGACTCAATTGATGTGTTTAATTTGAAGTCTTATATTGTCATTACAAATCAGGAAATTAGGAAACAAAACTTGGATAATGAGATTGATTCTAATCCATGTCTTGTGTCTGTAGGATATCTAGTAGAAAGGAGGACTATTTGATCACTTATCTTAGGACCAATGTATGTTCAGATCAAATTTCGGCAGTTGCTATAAAAGCACTATTTGTTGTTTAATTTAGAAGTTATATTGGTAAGTGTACTTATAGACTTATCCAAGTGGGAGACTGTTGGATTAGGTGTCTAAGCCAATAACTGAATTAGTATATACTTGAATGATTGGTAAAGTCCTTTGGGGTTACCCTCAAACCTAGCAATTAAATAGGATGACTTTGTGAGAGAGAGAGAGAGAGTGAGTGAGTGAGAGACTGATTTATTAACTTATTATGTGATTAATAAATTAATTAGAAATCAAAATAGATAATTTATTAATATATTACGAGAATAACATATTAATTAGAAATAATATTATTTAATTATAAATTAATCAAAATTAATTTTAAGATTAACTGGAATAATTAAAAGTGGAAGGACTAGAGGTGACAATGTTCAAAATTTGAACATTGACCAATTCTAGAACCTCCCTAAGAGGGGGGACAATTTCTAGAAGGGTTATAGGGTTTCCTTGAGAATTAAGGGAGCCTTGGATGCCTTGGGGAGCAAGAAAATGTGATAAGGCTTATCTAAGGAAACTTGTCTTATCCTAATTCCCTTAGTCACTTATATAAACCCTCCATGGGGTTCAGAATTTTGGCCATCTTATTCCCATAAAGCATAGCCGAAATTTCTACTATACCTCACCTGTCTCGTTAAGCCTCCTTGTTGTTAGGGTTGGGTATGAACTATCAAAGGCACGCGATTTCTGGTGCTTGTTGCCAAGTGACTACAAAAAGGATTTAGTTTGATTTTCTACTAGTATAATCAAATGTATGTTTTATAAACCCTTTTGTTATTTTCGAAAATACTAGGGTTCTTGTAGGGTTCTTGATATTCAATTGATTATTGCATTCAATAGTGAAAACATAGATTTATAGGGTGTATGTGAACTTAGGGTTTATGTTTTCCTGTCATTTTTTTGTAACATATAAAACCCATCATAAGCCCCTCGTTAAATTTCACCACTAATCAATAACTCAAATTTCATGTGGTTATTATCTATATCAAAATGATTTTATGTTCGTTTATGTGGTAGCAAAACCAATATTTACATAAACCTACTGGTTGCGCCACCACTAACTGGTGGATACGGTTATAGATATGGTCATTGAGGATGGTCTTCGTTTTCATTTTTTACACATGGAGTTAGTGTGGTTTTTGGAACAGAATGTAGGTTTAATACCTTGGTGTTGTTTAAGATTTTTTTAGGCTACGACAATTTTCGTTATAAGGTTGTTTTGAGGAACGATTATGGCGATGAAGATTACTAGTGGTTTTTTTGTGTAGAACCCTTATATGTAAAAACAAGAGAGAGAGAGAGAGAGAGAGAGAGAGAGAAATAGTAGGTAGATTAGGTAACATTTATTCATTTTATTCTAATTGACATTGTATGTTACATTTATTGTTGAATTTGTCAGACCTTTGATGTAAACAAAGTGACTTAGTTATAAAAATGACTATGGAAAGAATTTTCATGCGAGATTAGTGAAATATGTAGAGTTGTTATCAAATAGTTAATGTATGTTTTTCTTTTCATGTTATATATGTTATAGGTTAGTAAAGGAGATTTTGCTCAATTTTCTTTGTAGTTTGGTTCTAATTGTAGAAACTTTTTTTTTTTTGAAAGGGAACTTCGTTAACGAGGGTTTCCTGACTGGCTTTCGTGCACCGATTAATCCCCCGCTGCAAATATTACGAGAGCGGTTCATGACAATGAGTTGAATCAAATCGGAAAATGTTGGTATTGGCCACGTTGTAGGAAAATGAAGTGGATGCTCAAGTTCACCTAAAAGACATTCATTTCAATGAAGTTTGGAATTAATATGATTTAATTTGTTATGATGTTTGTACGTATTTGTTGGGTTTGTTTTGACAAACAATTTTTGGAATTAATTAATTGGTTTTGTAAAAAATTATGTGTATAATGTTAATAAGTTTGATTATAGTGTCTAATTCATGTTATTTTGCCTTATTACACATGGTTATATTTTCATATACAAAGCATGATGACTGAAGTTCGTGTTGCAGCACTGAATATCATTTTCTTGTGAACACCGAATATATTGAATTGTTTTCACATACCATAAGGTTTCGCTACTAAGTACTAATAGGTTTCTATGGTGTATGTGGAAAACAAGGAACAATGTTTGGTTTAACAAAATCCAAGTGAACTCTTCAAAGTTGGCGGATAATATGATTTCTATGGTTTTTAGTTGATTGGAATATAGGGGTAATTTTGGAAATTGTAAATGGGATTGTTGGGTTTGTTCCCCTTTTGACATTTTGTAAGTTTTGTTTTTGTTTTTTTTTTCTTTTGTGCCCGGTCTTTTTCCTTTAGGCCGTGCTTTTAATAAATTCCGCCGGTTCCAAAAAAAAAATATTTTTTTACTGATGACCACATATCAGGTGTTTCCCACCAAATATAACTTCAGCTTTTTGCACCAAATTCTTTTATTGTATTTTAGGGTTTTATGTTAGGATTCAATAAAGTGATGACACGTCGACCTATGTTATTACCCGTCGTTTTATTTTTGAATTTCACATGCATACTTTGCAAGAAAACTATCGCACTTCTATATAATTTCTGAACATTGTTATTCTACTCATAGGGATAACTTAAAATTCCACTATAAATACACACTTAACTTCATGACTCGTTATAATCATTAGTAGGGTTTTCTCACAACTCTTAGATTTCACTATTCTCATCAGTGGTGGCCTTGGAGGTGTGTTGTTGGTACGGTCGTACGGAGTTTCCAATTGTAAGGGGCCTTCGTTCAAAAATTTCCTTTAATATTATATTATTAAAAACATTAAAAGACAAAAATAACAATACATCAATTAAAACATATTTGCATGCTACTAATCTCCTTCGTGTTCTATTAACAATAAAAACCTAGTTTGTTAAGTATATTATTTGTATCGATTAGAATTTAGATACCAATATAGAAAAAAATAATAATAAATAGAAATAAAAAAAAATTATATGTCCACGACACTAAAGTTTCAAAGCCCAATTCAAATCTAAAAATCGCATCTAATTAAGCTTTACAATCAACTTAACAAACTTAACAAATATACGTTCATGGTTTCAATTTTGTGAAAACTATAAATGTCAATAGAAAATCACAATCATGCAAACTACCACTCTTGTTTTATGTACATGTTGATCAAGTTATTGGTTCACTGAAACATTTAGAAAAAATAATAATAAAAAGTCATTGTGATGAGATTGACGCTGAGTCATCGGAACTAGTACACAGACTTTCACCTCAACAATCAATATGAAGACATGTTGGTTTTTTATTCACATCAGAAAAGTTAAAGTCGTTGAATATTACCGATGAACTAAAGGCAAGTCACTAAAATATTGAAAAGATGTTACAAAATGGGAATATCTCTGCCATCAATGATGATGATTTATTCAATGAACCAGAGTTTTTACAAAAAACTACTAACCAAAATAATACAACTAACATAATATTAAGTTTATTAAAAAAGATAAACACATATCCAATTTATTGTGTGACCACACAAAATATTATTGATTACTCTCATTATATTTACATCATCAAAAGGAAGCTTTTCAAAACTAAACATTTTAAAATATTATTATTTATTTGTTATCTACTATTATTTGCTATTTACTTGTCTCAAGAGAGATTGAATGCTTTGGTTTTTTATTTTGAGTGAATGAGTTTCTTGAAAATATTATTATGAAAGTATAATAGATCAATTTTCTTTAAAAAAATGTTAAAAGTTTGATATTTAGAAAATTGTAATGTGTCGATCTCTTTTCCAAAAGTTGCTTGTAACATTTTTATATTATTAATAATGAATGAACAACAATGTGTTGTGTTCAAGTAGGGAATTTGTGAGATGTTTGTTGTCAGATTTAAGTTTTTAATTTTGAACGATTAAGAATCTACTTAATTACATATGACAAGATTTTTTTAGGGTGGTTCAATTTTATTTTCGCACAAGGCCTTCAAATTGTCAAAACTAGACCTGATTATCATATTAGTTTGACATTAGTTTATAACCCATGGAAACCATGGTTACAAAATTAATTGAATTTTTATAATAAAAACTCAAAATTATTAATCAATTATTTTAAATAAATTATTAATTACGAGATTTTTTAGTTATATAAAATTATAATCATTGATTTAAATAAATATGTGAAATTATATCACTTTATAATTTGTATTAATTTAATTTTAATTTTTATTCTAATATTATTATTTTAATGTAATTAAAATGAGAAATTTAAATTTTGAAATTTGAAATGAAGAATCAATAGGTTGACAAGTGTTATGCATTAATTAGACATAATAAGATTACACATGGCAAAAAGAGAATAACATATACATTAATTATAAGACCTAATAAAATAACATATATCAAAAGGAGAATAAAATTGTTTTTTTATTAGAATAACATATGAAATGCCTCAAGGAATACCAGTAATACGCCACTCGATTCTGATGAAGTGATGATCATGTTGATCACAGTGTTACGCCACTTACACATATGAATAATAAGTTAATAACCAATTATCCAATCCAGATCTTTCTAATTGGTTCTCAATGCAAACACAATATAGGCCAAACCTCAACAGGTAATCGATCACTAACCAAAGAGTCTATAAAGTTGAAGTGTTATTACGTACGCCATTTATTAATTCATTAAGAAGTCAAAATTACATAAATTTCCAAGGCATTTTGCAAAAATAATTCTCTTAGTTCTATGCATGGTCAAAACCTCAGTCAATCACACGTATACAGAAATGTGAACAGTCAAATTCTCTCCCCTCGTTACATTAATATATGTACACTACTACACTCAAACACACACACAAGCTAAAACTATATTTTGTATTTTCTCAGTGAATAGAAATGATCAGTGGACATGACTTTTACACTATCGTGAAAGCAATGGTGCCGTTATACGTCGCAATGTTTCTCGCTTACGGCAGCGTCAAGTGGTGGAAGATCTTCACCCCCGACCAGTGCTCCGGCATCAACCGTTTTGTCGCCATTTTCGCTGTCCCTTTGCTCTCTTTCCACTTCATCTCCATGAACGATCCTTACACAATGAACTTCCGTTTCCTCGCCGCCGACACCCTCCAGAAGATCATCATGCTGCTGGTGCTCGGCCTCTGGGTCAAGTTCACCAAAGCCGGCAACCTTGAATGGATGATCACCATCTTTTCACTCTCCACCCTCCCCAACACCCTCGTGATCGGGATTCCCTTAGTAAGTGCGATGTATGGTGATTTTACAGCATCACTGATGGTTCAGGTGGTGGTGATGCAGTGCATAATTTGGTACACTTTGCTTCTTGTCTTTTTCGAGTTTCGTGGCGCGAAGATGCTGATCATGGAACGGTTCCCGGAATCCGGAGGCGACATCGTTTCAATAAAGGTTGATACAGACGTTGTTTCTCTTGACGGGCAAGATTTTCTTGAAACGGCGACGGAGATCGGAGATGACGGGAAACTTCATGTCATGGTGAGGAAATCTAACGCTTCAAGAAAGTCGATTGGAGTCGGATCTCTTTCAGGAGCTGAAATTTACAGTATAAGTTCATCGGCTATCCAAACTCCGAGATGTTCTAATTTCAACCAATCGGATTTCTTCTCCATTACGGGGTTTCCCGGCGGCCGGCTATCAAATTTTGGCCCGGCTGCGGATTTGTATTCTTTTCAGCCGTCGATGGGTCTAACTCCGAGGCTGTCAAGTTACGAAAATGACCCTGCTCCGGTATCTCCCAACATGAGTTCTTCAAAGTCTGGATTGTACCATGCAACACGTGACATGGGTGAATCTAGGATTTTTGCGGAAGGTACGATGTTTACTAAAACATGTTTTTCAGAAAGGAGTTACATTTTGCTGTCTCAAAAGTGAAAACATAACGTACATTTTACAGGCGCAAACACGGAAACTTGTCTGAGCGTTACAAAAGGCCAACAAAACAAAGTGAGCCATAACGTCCAGAAGTTTCCTCGGAGTTCTAGTGCGCCGACGGCAGCTTACAAAGGCGGTCAATTACGTACTCATGATTTCCGGGAATCGACGGAGCACTCATATCGCCGGGATCAACATGGAGCTAAGGAAATCCGGATGTTGGTCTCCGATGAAACGCCGAATGACAATACCAAAGGTAAATAAATAACTAATCGTTCTTTCGATGTTAAATTCTAATTCCATGGAAGTGCTGAATTTGAACGTGGATGACGGAAGAAGTTCGGGGGGAAATAGGTGGAGATAAAGAGAGAATAAAACTGGGTTTGGACTCTGCGGCGGCGGAGCACAACCCTAAGACGGTGGCAGTGCCGGATGAAGGATCTGCAAAACAGATGCCGGCGGCGAGTGTGATGATCCGTTTGATATTGATGATGGTTTGGCGGAAATTGATTAGAAACCCTAACACGTACGCCAGCATCATGGGTCTAATTTGGTCTCTTGTGTCTTTCAGGTAAACTATTACAATTGAGAAAAATAGAATTAAAACAATTTTATTACTAACTAAGACAATCTTAAGTGTTTGTCTGTTTAAAAAAACTTTTTTTTAAAACAGTTTTTTGGATGAGAAAAAGTAAATTTTTCAAAAAGCTAAAAAATCATAGCTTTTTAGTTTTTTAACCATTTTACTTTTGAAAAAGCAGTTTTTCGCATCCAAACACTTTTTAAAACCAGCTTTTTCTAAAAGCTATAAGCTAATAAGCACTTTTCTTAATTAAAATTTACTTTTGACATAAAAAAGTTAAACCAAACATACCCCTATTATATGAGTTAATTTAAAAAAAAAAAGTTAGATATAAAAATATAAATATTTGAAAACTTAAAATTTATAAAAAAATAAGAAAAATAATGAATTTTTAAAATTGAAATTCTTTTTTTTTATATTTTAAATGTAAAAAAAATAATTTGAATAAATTAACAAAATAAATTAATGAGTTTTAATTTGGTAATTTTAAAATTAGAAAATAAGTTAATTAATAAAATTGATATTCATTTATTATTACATTTATAGTAATTATTACATTAAAAGATTACGTGGAATTTAATAAAATAAGAAAACTCATAAAATGACATATGAAAAAAATTAATTCAAAATAACCAAAAAATAACATTTAGCAAATTGAATGAAATGTGACTTGTGGAAAAAAAAACTTTCATTTATTAGAAAGGATTTAATCGAGTATTATGCTTTTTTTAGATTTGTAGTATTTAGTAATTTTTGAACTCGATCAGGTGGCATGTGGGAATGCCGAAAATAATAGGAAATTCAATATCCTTGATATCCAATGCTGGTCTTGGAATGGCTATGTTTAGTTTAGGTACGTAAGCTTTTTTCCTTTTTTTTTTTTTTTTTTTTTTTTTTTTTTTTTTTTTTTTTTTTTATCTTTTACTAAAATAAACAAAGTTGTAGATCACTAATTATATTGGAAGTGAACTTTTTTGGAAATTGTTTTAATATGACATATTTGCCCTTATTACTACTACTACGACAATAAATGTTGTTCTTGACTTTACAAGATTTTTCTAATTAAAATATCTAAATATTTAATCAAAAGTTAAATATTTTGGATAGTTTCTCTTTTGAAAAATTAAATATTTTCTTATTTTTTTTCCTACAAATCATCTTATTCAATTAAATAATAACACGTGTAACATTTAATGATCATTAAATAATATTTTAATATATTAATATGATACATGACATCGTTTAATTGGATAAGAGGATTTGTATGAACAAAAATAAAAGGATATATTTAATTTCTCCCTTTCTTTTTTTATTTATTTAATTACCAATTTTAGTTTATATATGTTACAACTTACAATCAATCAAATACTATAATTAAATTACACCCACATATATCTTAACTTATTGTTAAATTTTGTCACTTCAAGTTTTAATGTTTTTACTCAATGTGTAGGACTTTCACAGTTATTGTTAAATATTGGCCCTATAATTAAGTTTTAATATTTGTACTCGATGTCTTGTACTTACATAGTTTTGTAACACAATAGTTGAAAGATGCACCAAAAGTTTCATATTATTTCGTATAGAGCTAACCGAAACCTTTTATTTAATGCCATATATTTTAGTTTTGGTTCATCACATAAAGAAGCAATTAATTTATGTCAACAAGTCTCGGGTCTAACGGAACACAATAAATTAAGTTGTCGGCTTTTTAGCAACAACATGTTGTCGTGCTAATTGCCTCCTAAAGTTGTATACGTATTTGGTCATGATCAATGTAAAGCAAACCCTTATTTGAAACAATTTGCATCTTACATTGTTTTCTATAAAAAGTAAAGATAGTTATATAAAAAGGAATAAGAATACAAAAATGTGTGGTGGGTTTAATTAGTTAAAACTAAAAGAAGGTTATGTTTTCTGTACGTTCTTTAAGGTTTGTTTATGGCGCTTCAACCTAAGATAATAGCATGTGGGAGATCAAAGGCTGCATTAGCAATGGCTGTAAAGTTTTTAATAGGACCGGTGACAATGGCAGTAGCAGCTATCATAGTTGGTCTTCGTGGTAACCTCCTTCATGTATCCATCGTTCAGGTAAGGAATACAGTGTTCATCATTAGCATCTTTTTGTTTGCATGCAAATATTTCCATAGAAATAAACTTGCAGTGAATTACATATATATTCTTTGATGATAGGCTACACTCTCCGAAGGAATTGTACCCTTTGTTTTTGCTAAGGAATACAATGTTCATCCAACGATTCTTAGTACTGCGTGAGTACAAACTTTTAATTGTCATATATATTAATGGGTTGTATTATTATTTTTAATATATTAATTTGGATGCTTGCTTTTTATTATATTGATAACCCGATATAAAATTTCAATGTTTCAGGGTTATATTCGGAATGCTGATAACAGTACCCATAACTTTGTGCTACTACATCATTCTCCAACTCTAGTCTCTAGGATTAAAAAACTTTTATAGGCTTAGATATTTGAATTGACGAAAACAATACAACATTTACTAGCTAGAACTAGTTTTTAGTTAAGATTATGTTGGAATGATTACATGATTCACTCTAACGATTTTTTTTCACATCACCACAATATATTTAAATAAAAACAAACAAACAATTAACAACTTTATGCCATACATATAAATGATTCTTTTTTTCATATAAAACGACTGTATTAGGTGAATGATTTTCATTTTGATAGTATCTTGAAACAATTAATGGACTACTTAATGTACATCACAAACTATAATAAAAAAAATATAGGTTGGTAAGATAGCGGTAATAGAAAATTTACGAAAAATAGCAACCTGCTTTAATTTTGCTATAAAATGGAAATATAATTTGATAATTTATTTCTTACCCATAATGGCGACATACTAACATTTGTTTACCAATAATAGTAATGTACTTTGTTTTTTACCTGTAATAGCAATGTACTTACATTTTGCAACAAATGTGGATTATGGAAATTGTAACTTTTTCTTACACATTTCTATTAATGGTAAAATAATGTAATTTGGTTGCTGTTATAGGTAACAAAAATATAATATGTTGCCTATATTGGTAAATGAAGCAAAGTATGTTGTTATTTGTTGCCCTAAACAGTTATATTACCAAACTTTGTTTCAAGGCTCCAACTACAGTGTCTTCATTTGCATATAAAGATATTATTGGTCTTCCCGAAGTTAGAAAGGCATATTCTGTCTAGCAAATGACAATGTAACATCCTAAAAATAAGACCCAAAAAAATCATTTTTAAACTAGTAAAACCAGTATTCCAGAAAGATCATTATAAGATCCAGATAAAACAAATGAGTCAATCATCACATCATGTTAGAGTTAGTTAGGAAAATATGGAACGAGGTGGTGTGTGCTCTGCAATCATCCCGAGCTCCTCCTTTTAAAAACAGAAGTACCTGAAACATAAACTGAAAATCGTAAACTCAAAGCTTAGTGAGTTTCCCCAAAATACCATACACAACACATCATAATTAAATAGTTATCAGTTATCAGCAACCCTGGGGACTACTAGCAGTCCCAGTGGGCTAACAGCATGCCCGGTGGGTTATCAACAACCCTAGAGACTATCAGCAGTCTCAGTCACATACAAGCAACATAACACAATAATAACAGCTAGACCCAGCTGGTCATCACATATACAACTATTATACCACACAGCAAGAGTCACAGAGACAACTAGCATCCTACATATATAATTTAGTGAGTCGGCATTGGTGCCTTCGACTCATGAGCACCTGAAGAAGGCTCACCTCGCATTGCCGAATCACACAGACGATCATTGGCTACTGGCTAACAGATCCGCGAACTATCAATATCAAAACAATACTCAATTAACAATTGGGTTCCAATCCCTAACTATAAATCCATACTCAGGGTAAAAAGACCATTTTACCCCTAACCTAGCTTGGTCCAAGACTAAGGCCCAAACTCACAATCTAAAAGGCCCAAAAGCTAAATAATCAACCAAGGCCCAAGTATGGCCCAATTTTCCAAATTGGACCTAAACCCCTTACATGGGCCTTACCCTAAAGCCCAACCATTCTTCCTAGTCCAAAACACTTATACTCAAATGGCACATTAATAACTCAAACACCCAAGCCCATACGAAAGCCCAAAATGCAAAGTCTCATCTGATTGAGTACGCCCCGCGTACTTAGTGGGTACGCTAAGTGTATGCCCAAGAAACTCAGTACGCCCCGCATACGAGGAGGTACGCCCCGCATACTAACCCTGCCCACAGCCAACCCAGAAAACGTCTTAATCCCTTAAGCCAAGACGTTTAATGCTCAGATCTACATCCGAAACACGCCTTAATCCATAAAGCTTTTAACTTTGAGCTTTTGCATGGCTCAATGGGTCCCAAATCTAAGTTCTTACTTTCTAACTTCATCAAAAAGGCTAAACCACATGCATGAGTTGATCTCAACAACCAATATCACATTTTTACGTTGGTGCTAGTCGGTATGGTGCTTTTGCTATCGGTGTCGTTCCTGGTAACAAGTCTATACGAAACTCCACTTGCCTATCAGGTGGTAATAAGGGAAGATCTTCGGGAAAGACTTCCGGATAATCACATACAACCGGTATATTCTGCACCTCTTTCTTTTCTTTCTTAACATTGATTACGAATGCCAAGTATGATGCACATCCTTTGGACAAACATTTTCTGGCTTTCATCAGGGAGATGATTCCAGAATTCATTTTGCGTTTGTCCCCGTACACCATAAATGATTCCTTTCCGGGTGGTTTTACCCTTACTATCTTCTTTCGGCATTGAATCTCAGCATCGTTGGCGCTAAGCTAATCCATACCCAAAACGATGTCGAAACCGTTTAACTTTATGGGTAATATCTCTTCATGGAATTCGATTCCGTTCAGGTCGATGACGATGTTCCTAATACGATTACTAACAGGTACGAATTTGCCACTGGCAACTTCTACAATCAGGGCATTATCAAGTTTTTCTACAGGTAATGCTAATTTTCCACCAAATTTATGCGACACAAAGGAGTAGTTGGCTCCGGAATCAAATAGTATATTTGCAGGCAAACCATTTACAAGAAAGGTACCTGAAGCGACGTCTGCTGCCTCCTTCGCAGCCTCAAGAGTCATCTGGAAGGCTCTCGTCTTCGGCTTCGGTGGTATGTTGGGTCTTCCTGCCTCCTTCTTCTTCGGGCAATCCTTTGAAATGTTCCCCTCCTCTTTGCACTCATAACAGACCTTCTTAGTGAACATGCATTCGTTGGCATAGTGCACAGGCTTTCCACACTTGAAACAAGTGACTCTTTCATCACATTCCCCTGGTGCTTCTTCTTGCATTTGTCGCACCATTTTGCTTCGGTTCCTCCTCCTTTCAAACCAGACTTCGAGAATTTACCCTTCTTACCGGACCTTGAGGATCCGTCAAATTTCCTTTTCTCTCCCACCTCCTCTCTCTCCAGACCCTTCTCTCGTATCTGGGTCTCCACATTCTTAGCAGCCCAGATGGCTGCTTTCAGAGTGGTAGTTTGCTTGACCATTGGACCGAAGTCCGCTGGTAATCCGAGGGCAAATTTTTTAACCTTGGAGAGTTCAGTTGGGACGAGGTGAGGAACAAGCTTCATTTTCTCAATAAAGCTTGCAGCGTATTCAGTAACGCTCATTCTTCCCTTCTTCAGATTCTGGAACTCGTTGTTGATCTCCAGAAGATCCTGTTCGGAGCGGTATTGCATCTTCAACCGTACCATAAAGTCCTCCCATGACATCTTGCTTGCTTCACCTTTGGGCATTGAATCAGCTAGTAGCTTCCACCAGCTTAGTACTCCAGATTTCAACAGAGGAATCACGAGAGCGGTTTTCTGCCTGTTGCTACACTTGCAACTCTCAAACATCGTCTCCATCTCAGAGATCCAATTCATGACTTCCACCGGTGTTGGGCTTCCAGATAGACTCGGTGGTTTGGATGCCATAAAATCCTTGTATTTGCATCCACGTCCGTCATTCCCTCCATCCTGGTGGTTTTGCCTAACTATCGGTGGGTTGGCTTGACCAAAAGTCCCACTGTAGTTTCCTTCCTCAATCTTCCTTTCGTTCAACTTGGGCTGTTCGATCTGAATAGTCGCTTCCTCTCGATTTTGCTGGAGCAAACATCTGGTTTCCTCCATTTGATGATCCAACATCGCCTGGATTATCGCTTGCACTCCGGCCATCGTTATTGGCTCAGCAGCGGCTTCCGTAACCGGTATTTGCTCAATCAATGGAGGTTGGTTTCTGTCCCCATTTGCATTCACGTTTCCGCTACGTGTCCTTGCCATCTTGATCTATACACCGAATAAGGTGAATTTAGATATTTATTTAGGATAGACGTTTAAATCATCCTTATCACTCCGAAAAGTTTATATGCTAGTTCAATATCGTAGTCGTACGTTTAGAATCCTAAACACATAAGGTTTCCAGATCCGGTTGGCAACAGACCATAGATCCGAACAAATAACAGCATATCATGCACAAGGCATTTAGCACATAAAGGCATTTTAGGCACAATTCCTAAAATAAGCTAGTGCTCACACCTCACAATCATCGCTTAGCATTCTAAGTTTAAGTCTAGAAATCCTACAAATTCCTAGTTCGCTTAAACTAATGCTCTGATACCAACTGTGACATCCCCATTTTCACGGCCAAAAAAGACCGATTTTGTTTATGCTTTGTTTGAAAATCATAGTAACATTTTAAATAAAAGTGTTGCGGAATTTGTCCCAAAACAAAATATGATAAAGATTTATCAAAAGCATTTCCAAGGAAATGTATTTCATTAAAATACTTGGGATGTCATGTTTGATATAGATCAAAAGCATAAACAGTACAATATAAGCCTTACTACATTATTTCGTATCTACAGGACTATATCCGTAATCCCTCATCCAAAACATCACATCTATGCTCATGCGTCACTACCTGTAATATAAGAAACTGAGTGGGTCAGGCTAGTGAGCAAAATCTAACCGTGAAGGAATGGATTTCGATCGCATTTCTCGAAGATTAGATTCTTGAGCTACTACTTAGAGTTAGAATTAGATTGCTAAGAAAGATGTATTAGCATAGTTTTTCAATGAATTGCATTGTAAGGACAAAATTTTTTCCGCAATAAAATAAATTTTGATTTTATATTATTTATTTATCCTTGCAATGGCATATATGAAATATTGATGTTTGGATGTTTCTACTATTAGCAATAATGGATTTGATTCTTAGTTATGGAAATGTCGAAAATTTAACAAATAGGGAGAGTTTCTCATCGCCCAAGTTTCAATTGGACAGAAATTTGGAATCACGCAACTTGGTTGCATGATGAATAAGAAATTTCATATTTGAAAATTAGACTAATTTGTTGACAAAGTGTCAAGTGAAGGACTTGGAGATCGAATACACAAAGTTGTGTGTTGATCAAGTCCACCATAAGAGTAACAATGATATTCGTCATGATTATACTTACAAGATTAAGTGTAATTATGAATTGATTGAAAAAGTTTAAACCAATAGCAGAACGAATAAGAAGAATCAAGTAGGCAGAAAGATAAAAGTTTCTCCATTCTAAGAAGAAGGGAGAGTAGCTTTTATGCTTTATGATAGGTCTTAATGATTAAGAACCATATCGCAATTAATCCTCTAAGTGAGTCTTAGTACAATTGTATGTGTAAGAAGAGGAATCAAGAATTAAAGAAATGGTTAAATTAAGAAGTCAATCATACTTCGTTCCAAAACAAGTCTTAGATTTAAGATTGTGACATTGAGTGGATAAGTATTAAGAAGGTTTATAACATTCATCAAATGTGGAAAGTTGTGATGTCTTGGATAAGGCAAAGACCAACTAGGACCAATTTATGAAGTGTTTTGATAAAAGCTACACTAACTCTTGAATGTTTGGTTGTCAAGAAATGGTTATTGACAAGAGAATCTTATATGTCAAGGAGTCAGTGGGAGTCTTATGGTCTTGAAAGGTTTCAAGAACAAATCAAATAAACCTTATCGATCATCACTAGCACACGAGTTGAGGTTTATAACCTATCGTGTTGACATTATTTTGTTTCTGTGCCATTCCACTTGAGTTAATTATGCATGTGAGTTCTCATTTTGAATGCATAAAAGGCAAGGACCTTGATCAATGGAAAGTACATTGATAAGAAAAGGTGAGCTGCTTAACTACTTGGAAGACATGGTGGGCAGCTGTGCTACCATAAAGGCAAGAAATCGAGATCAAGAAAGTTCGATCCATATGAGTTTGAATTTGTCGTAAACTTTGGTTTTGACAAATTCACATGGATAGAAACAAATACACCATTTAAATCTAAGTGTCATAAGATTTCCTCCTTCATGAAAATGATTGTGAGTAAATGCTTTCACTAAGAAAGATTTTAAGAAGATAGTGATTGTAAAATTGCATTCTCGAATTCGATTATGGTTACGGTATCCCTTTCCATAATTTGAATTGTGAGGTTTGGCAATTGTTTAGACACACATATGAACTATCTAAGCAAATGTGTATAAGTTTAAGAGGCCTTGATAAAAGATTATCAAAGCATTAAGTATTAGAAACATGGACTTAATAAATTCAATAGGTATTGTTCTTCTGGAAGTTAGTTGTTTCTGAATACATGTCGAAGCTAGTGGGAGAATAAGTGTTATGTTTATAATAATCATCATGATAGTGGGAGCATAAAAGTTATGATTTTATGATTATTAAGGCACGTATTGCAAGTTGGCAATATTAATTATAGAAAACAAGAGTCATTCTTTGCAAAGTTGTAAGGAAGGAATAGTTGTTTTGCTATAATTAAGGGAGAAAATATTATGCTTCATTTCAAATCTAAAGGTTTAGGTTGAGAAATGTTAATAAATTTAGTCAAGGGTACATAGTGTGTTCTTAAAATTTCGATTATGATTACGGCATTCCTCTTCACAATTCGAATTTTGAGAACATAGCAAATAAAACATTATGTGTCGTGTCCCATACGCTTCGGGTATAGAATCGATTGCAAATGCTTTAATGATTGACCATTCTAAAATTTTTCAAATGTCTAGCGCATTTAAAGGGAAAAAGGACTAGAATCCGTTTTGTCTAAAATAATTAAACAACTATCAAAGGACAATCCAAAGTTCGATAAAGATTGGTCGCTTGTGAGTAGTTGGAAGTATAGTATTGGAAAATATGGAAATGTTTCCATATTGGATGGACCATATCGACATTATCATGAATAGACAAGATTCTATTAAGAATAAGTTGTCATATGGAAAATATGGAAATGTATCCATATTGAGAATTGAATATTGAAAATCTATGTCTAGATTAGAAACTTTTATGCAAAAGGATGTTCAAAGAATGTACTTTGAGTGAGAGACATCACGTCTAAGGAATTGTCTTGTAACAATCCCCGATAAAAGACTTTGTAATATCATTGGCAATAGTCTTTGTGACTTTGGTACAGTGACATTACGAAAGAATAATTGCATAAAATGTTAGAATCTAGCATATTTTATAAGTAACAAGAATTTGATATTCTTACACTTATGGAAAAGGATTTGGAGTTGTGAAATGAGAATGATTGGAAATGTGTTCAATTTGGTCTATTTCACAAAGTAAGAAACCATAGGTAAACATTGTGTGCATGCTAGGAGCATGGGACAAGTGTTGTAATTCAAGTAAGAAGTTGATTACCCGAAACGACAAATAATGAGTAATCGATATGGTGATAAATAAAAGGTGTTTTATTTATACTCAAAGGTTTGAGGCCATATGGGATTAGTATTATTCTTGTGTTTCACATTTGCATGTTTTGACTTCCAGAATAATTGAATTTATTAAGAATAATCGAATTATTCTAACGGGCCACAGTCGTTCATATGTTGGAAGTAGATATGAATGAAGACTGTCGTGAATTGGTGTGTGGATTGTCTAAAAGAGTATTAGACATAAGCAAATGGTTGCTGCAACGTTCATGAGTGCTTATGAATATAATTTGAGCATTGGATTAAACCCACGCTCACTTGGATCACTCCATGGATTGTATCACGAGTGATTGGTGAGACGATAACATCTTATATTCTTGAAACCGAGATGTGTAAGTTGTATCTTGCGAATCGGTTGCACATTGATAATATGTAAACGCACTAGTAACTTAGTGTTATAAAACATATTATTGTGTGTGATTCGGTGAGTGAGTGCAAGCGAGCATTGTATCAAAGTTTATCCGTTCCTTTTATCCAAAGAAAGATAAAAGCGATATCTTTAGGCCCCTCGATGGTTTAGTGATGACAAACGTAAATGCTCGGCCGGGCTAGGGCTAATTTGATTTGTTCAATTAGTCAGTCGTCATAAAGCGGGAATCGAGATATAGTACAAAGAGAATGATTTGAAATCATATCTCATATGATATCTAGAATGGAGGAATATATGATCCCTTATCTAAGGACACGCGTATCTGATAGGATCAGAGTTGACTGTGGTTTTGGAAAGCTACGATTGCAGATCAGGATCTGAAGTCGTACGCAGTATAGTTGTTAGACTTATCCGAGTGGGAGACTATTGGATTAGTGTCTAAGTCCATAACTATTTTGGTATGTACTTGACCCGATGGTGCATGGTCCTTTTGGGTTGCCTTCACCAAAGCAACTTGACTGGAGAAATAATAGAGAAAGAGGTTATTATGATTTATTAATATGTTATAAGAATAATATATTAAAGGATAAATCATATTTTTTTAATTAATATTGGTCAATAATTAATTAAGAATTAATTTTGTGATCAAGTGTAATTAATTAAACTAGAGGGGCTGAATTGTAATTATGTGATAGTTACAAAATAGGGCAATGGTTATCCTTGTTAAAGGATGGACGAATTCAAGGATAAGGATATCCTTAAAATCGTCCAAGGTCCAAGAGATAGGGATTTTCAAGGCTTATCTTATGGTTGCTTGATGGGCAAGTAACTAGATAAGGATAAGGACTGAAACCCTAATCTCAACCCTATATAAAGACCCCTAAGGCCTTAGGATTTCGTGCACTTGATCCCTAGAGCATCTAGGGACGAATTCTTATACCTCTCCTCTCTCTTTATACCTTCTCCATTTGCTCTTGGTGTTTGTGAGCCATTAGAGGCACTACACTTGTGTTGCTTGCTTTCAAGACTTTGGGTTTAAAGATTTAAGTTGTTATTACAATATAACAACAAGAGGTATGTAATCTAACCTTCTTGGTTAATTTCGAAAATAGCAATCATGATTAGGGTTTTAATTATGTGTTCATAATGTTGTGTATCTAATAGTGAAAATATAGATCCAATGCTAGGGTTGCATGTACACATAGGATTGTTTGTATAAAACCCATCAGTTTTACCCCAACATTTTCATAGATATAAAATACATATACAGTTTAAATCATTGAAAACATGTAAAACAATGTTCATCCAGCATAGATAGCAAGTATTCAGGTAATATGCACACATAGCACGTAATTTATATAAAATACTTCATATCTATGTGTAAGCTGAAAGTAACTATGCACTCACTTGAAAGGTGGTGACTCAGCACTCGGACAGCGCTTCAATACTCTCAAAACAATTTTCCTTCGATAAAACCTAGTACCAATACCACTAGGGTTTAGTCTAACGATAACCGCGACTAATTAATAGTCTAGCTATTATTATTATTATTATTATATAAGCGTTAAATAACACTCAATATAACTCATAATAATAGCCCAAATAATTATTTTAAAGACCTAATAACATTACTATAATTATTTGAAAGCTATATTAAAAATTGTGTAAGCGTAACTCACTTACAGCGGATTTTAAAGAAAACCGGAACTTTATTTGGAGCAGCGTTTCGAAACCGAAAGACACTTTTTCTCGGGACTCCGGGAGCCTCGGGGCTTCCTTTGGGAGCTAGGGGGTTTATCTAGGGTTTAGGGGAGGTTAGGAGCCCTAGTGAGAGAAAGAAACTAGAAAGAGAGTGAATTTCAGAGTGAAGAATGAGGCTGCCCTCGGCCCCTTTTTATAGCTACAAGGCCTCGGACGTACGCTAGGCGTAGTTCGGATAAGGTTACAGGTGGATCCAGCTGGCTCGCACTCGGTCTCGTACGGATAAGGGCGAGGGTATGTGGGGCGTACTGACTTCGGACGCAGCGCGTAAGCGAGGGCGACGTGTCATCATCCGAAGCGACTCTGTGTTCAGCAAGCGACGGCCCTGATTGAGCCACGTCACCACCTCGCAACAGATTTCGCAAATTCATACTCCGACTTCTAAAAATTATAACTTTCACACACGAGCTCCATTTTTGACGTTCTTTATATCCACGCGAAGGTGGGAACGTACTCTAAAACTTTTGTTTAGACTCCGTCGACAAATTTTGACTCTATTTTAAAAGTTATATTATTAACAGGCCGAGAAAGGATTTGTCCGTTAAATTCTCATAACTTCTTCATTCGGCGTCCATTTTCGCCCATCTTTTTCTCGTTACACTACTCTTAACGAGATCTTCGATTCTCGTTCAGGTCGTGTCGGCTAAAAACCGCTCGATCTAATATTCGAATTTCGGGTTGTACACTGCTAATTCGAAACTTCGAAAAATCATAATTTCCTCATACGAAGTCAGATTTGGGCGTTCTTTTTATGGACACTCTCGGTTTAACGCATTCTACGACTTTCGTTTAGATAGCTAAGGCTAAATCTCACTCTATCGTAAATTCACTATTTACGCTTCCCGGTATCGTGTCGGTTCCGTCGCGAAACTTCGACAGGTCATAACTTATTCGTTTTAACTCGAATTTCGGCGTTCTTTATATCCCCGGAATCCTTGTTTCGACCACTACAACTTTATATAAAGATATCGGCTTATCTCACACCTTAATTTTGACGCTTATTTTTATTCTTTATTAATTATATATTTATAATTAAATAATAAGCACATAAATACGCATAATTCACATAATACTCAAATATTTCATCTTTATTACTTCAAAAAGAGTTACAATAGTTGACCTAGACTATTACATTATCTAAAAATGCTTAGCCCTGAAACCCGGGCGTTACACAAACACAAATATCTTCTTTCATATTAACATGAAAAACTCCTTCTTACATAGTTTTATTCCATGATCACACCTTAGAAGCTTCATAAGCTCGAGATCCACTTCAAGGTGTTGTTAGGACCAAAATCCTTTCCATTCTTTCTTCAAAAACCGAAACATCAAGCAAATGTGAGTTCATGCCCCCTTGTTTTTGGTTTTTACATGATTTTTGGGGGAGAATACAAGTAAAATGTGTAGATCTATGTGTTATATGCATGTATTGTGTGATTTCTTAGTTTATGTTGTAAAAATATGTTAGATCTTGGCAAATCACGACTTCTTAAGTAACATTGAGTTAATATGCATGAACTAAGACACCTTATACATCAAATTGTCAAGTTAAAAGTGCTATATGTTTAAGATACAAAAATTTAAGGCAAAAATCTTGTTAAGGGTCAAAATTGTCAAGAAAACAAAAGATAAGGGCAAAAAGTGACATTTATGTTTTTATGGGGACCAAACAGGTCCTACATGTATAAAAAGGGATTTTTATGTAAAACATACTTTAAAAAGGGCCAAAAATGCAAAATTGAGCTTAATGGGCCAAACATTTGGGCCTAACGGTTTTGGGCCCAAATTTGTGAAAAAAATGAAGTTTTTGGGATTAAAAATTTTATTTGAGCAAAATTTGAGTCATAAATGTAAATAAACCAAATTTAGGGGTGAAAATAACATTTATTTTCAAATTGGACCAAAAATGTAACTTTTATAAAAATTGGGCCGAAAGTGTAAATTTTTACAAACAAAGGGCTGAAAATGCACTTTTCTGCAAAACTAGATCTTAAATGTCAAAATATAAATTGTTGGACTAAAACCGTGAATTTCTAGACATTTGGGACAAGATTATAAATTCTTACAAATTATGGACTAAAGTGTCATTTTTGCAAAACTTTGGGCCTTAATTGAAAATTTGAGGTTTTTGACCAAAAAAATGTTGTTTTATGAAAAAGGAGACTTTTTATAATAAAATTTGGTAAACTACGAACTAAAATAAACTACGAAACAATACGAATGAACGGAATACATCGATAATAATTTTATTGGACCTAATATTCATCTTACGTGGCCAATGGGCCTTAAAGGCCCATTCAAGTGTATATTGAGCCCAATATTTTTACATGACATGTTTATTGGGCCTTGCGACCCATTCACATGTTAATTTGGGCCTGCGTTATAGGTCACATGTTTATTGGGCCTTTGTGGTTCATTTACATGCCTATTGGGACCAAATTACCCACTTACATTTTATTGGGCCTTTTTGATCCATTTACATGCTAATTGGGCTTGGACTGAAATTCACATGCTTAGTAAATCGTAACTATACCTTTACATAACTATTGAACTTTGTATACTTATAAATGTACCTTTGGATGGATAAACATACACGTAAACATTAAACATAGTACGAAAGGTTGAGAATCTAGTGAGACGTGTCGGTTGGCACCTTGAGTGCACAGTCGTAGCTTGTAGTTATAATCAGATTCTCCTGGAGGGAGAGCGAGAGTTTTTGTATAGATCTATACGGGGTGACCCCCCACACCTTAGTTGTTCGCTACAGCTAGACTAGGCCAGTCTAGGGCGACAAAACATTGAGCAAATACCGGTATTTGGAAAAAAAAACCAAGACAGGCAACCTAGTCATTATCATGTATGATTATAATGGCTCATATAGAGATTCAATACCAATTTAACAATTCGAAGATTAACCCTTCGATTGTGTCAATGCAAAATAACTTATTTAACGATACAAGAACCTCTACATTATTATAAATCAAAAAATATCGGATTTTATGGGGAAATATTAATATACAATTATCACTTACTTACAATAAAAGAAATCTAAACTACATTCATATATGTTAAAAAATGGTTTACCCTTCTTAAATCTTGAAGTTATTGAGGCTCACCTTGGAAGCCAACTAGACCCATGCTAACTTGCACCGCCTCTACATCTTCCCAGAAAGCTAGTGGTAACACAAAATGCCTTTCTAATGCAAGAATCGAATCAGAAAAATTCATCTCTTTAAGGTTCACTCTAGCAAGCTCACTCTATTATTGCAGCTTCTCAGCTTGAGTTCTGATGACATCATTCACCATGTCAGTGTACCTAGAAAGTATTAGCGGCCCTCGGCAGTCATAGGCAGAAAATATTTAAAAAATTCAAAATTTTTAATTTTCAAAGATTACACCAAAATTTTAAATTTTCAAATATTTAAGTTTTCAAATTTTAAAATATTATATTAAAATTTTAAAATTTAAAATTTTCAAATACATAATTTTAAGAAATATTAATTTTTTTAAAATAATTTTATTAATAATTTTGAGTCCCTTATTAATCCTGTCTAATCCGATTAATCGGATACTAGTCGTTTACCCGCGCTAAGCGACGGATGCAAATAGTTTGTTTCGGAAGAGAAAATGTGGTGGGGATTGGATTTTGTGGCTAGTAAACAAATAAATAGAATCAATACACATAGTATATAACAAATAAATAAAATCAATACACATAGTATCTTCAAATCATTTATAATAGGCTTAGGTAACAAATCAACAACCAAGGTTAAAGGCTTTAGATAGAGATATGACTGGACTTCACCAAAGATGCAGAAAGTCAAATAGAATCTACGGAATTAACACCAAAATTAGTCAAAAACTAAAAAAAATATATTAAAGCTGTATAAAATAGTACAAATCCTCAAACCATTTAAGTGACAAACCTTAGGTTGAACACCAAAAATAAACCATTTTTAGTGTTGCAAAGCAAGGCCAACCTGCTCCCTGCAAAAGGATAAACCATGCCTCTAAAAAATCAGCTAACTACAACATAAATGGAGAGTAACCCCCTCCCATAGTGAAACAATCAAAGTAGTTGTCGAATCGAACATTTCACTTAATCAAGCACCATATCTGGAGCATCAATCTCTTTTCTTTATGGCTTAAACAAGCCAACAATTTATTCTCCTCTTTATTGTTGCTTGGCGTCGATCCATTGAACACATTTCTTGGCCCCTTATCAAAGAAAATTGCATCCTAAAGTCAAGAATCTACCCTAATAAATAAGAATGATTTTGCCACATGTCATTCTCTCATTCAATTTGCCACATGTCATTTTGTCATAATCTAGAGATATATTTATTTTCCATTTGTCATTTATTTCATTTTCCATTTCTAATATATTATTAATTAGTTTCCATAAATTAAACCTACCATAATGATATTAATTTTAAATTTTAAATTTCAATTTCAATTTTAAATAAATTTACAGTTTAAACCTTTGTGTTTAACGTTTTATTATAATTAACATGTTTAGTATACGAGTCTGATAACTAAACAATAATTTTAAATTATTTATTTTTTGCATGTTTTTTTTTCTCATAATTTTAATTTATTTCAAATTTCAAATTCAAATAAACTTCTCATTTAATCGTTTCTATTTAACATTTTGTTTTAATCAACCCGTATAATATACAGGTTTCACAACTAGTGAATTAAAGAAGCACAATATAGCTTAAATCATAATGAAGTTCGAAAATAGAGAGAAATAGATTTGTCTTCCCCATAACTTTTTCCTTTAACCTACAAATACATAGTTAAAATCAAAAAACAAAAGGAAAAAAATCGAAATTAATGAAACTTTATAGAAATAGACAGAGAAGCTTGTGGGGAGAAGGTACCAGATCTATGGTCGAGGGTGTGAGTGGCAAAGAATGGGCTTCATCTTTGTCACCTCCTTCAACTTATATACCTCCACAGTAAGTTGAATCAGACCTTTGGTTTTAGAAAGAGAGGAAACATATATGCAAAAAAACCTATAAATTGTTTACAATTGCATATGCGTGAGAAAGGGGAGATGCAAAAATCTAATTTTAAATTTTGAATCTTCAACTTCGACTCTTCTGAGAATGGTGTAGGAATCCGTCTGTTGTTACGAGCTTTCTGAGAGGGTGCATGTTTCCTAAATCAACATACGGCCATAGAAAAAGATATCAATCGCTTGATGATGTCGACCTGTTAATTAGGCTGCAGTTATCAAAACTAAAGCTTCAACAAAAGCTACATGTTTTTACAGGGAAGAAGCTTACCTTTGAGAAGAGAAAGCAACCGATATGATGTCGACGTCCAAACCATTGTTATGTCTACATATTTTTGTGTAATTCTAGAGGCTACCTAGGAAGAGATGAAGATATTAATTTTTTATAAAAGAAAACTTAGGAAATGAGGAGAATACGGGATTTCAAATCAATTTCTGGTCTTCTTTCCATGATGGGTTTTTGTTATTTTTGTAAGGATTAATTATTAGTCGTTTTGAGGAGATAAACGTTAAATGATTGTACGTAATATTATATTTTTTTATACCTATTAAATTTTAAGAAATAATGAATATGTTTAATATAATAGAATAGAATATATAAAATCTACAAACTCAAAATAAGAATAACATTAAAGAAATATTTTTCTACAAAAGTTTACATCATTAGTCTTAAATAAAAGCTTATATAATATATAACACATTCTATAATTTTTCATAAAAAGCTAATCTCGACATATTTTTTCGAGTTTTTCACATAGTTAATTACCAACTTTTGTTAAAGAGGATGCAATAACAAAATCAATTAGTAATAATTCTCTTCTAAAAATGGGTTTCATAGAAACAAAGAAAAAAGAAGATAGTTGATCTCATCTTGTATAATAATTATAATGTGTAATATTTTTTTAATATAACATATTTATATTTTTAAATTAAGTTAGATATAAATGGTCTTTAAGATGTTAAAAAAAATGAAAACGTAATATATAAGATTGTTTTAATGTTAAAATAACAGTAAAATCTTCTCTAATAAATGAAGGTTTTTTTTGGCACTTGTCACACTCTCATTCATTTTGCCAAATGTCATTTTGTGGTTATTTTGAATTAATTTTATTCCATATGTAATTTTGTGGTTTTCCTATTTTATTAAATTCCATATGGTATTTAAATTTAATAATAAATGCATATCAATTTCATTAATGAACTTTCCTTATAATTTTAAAATTTTAAAATAAAGTGTGATTAATTTGCTTTGATTATTTTATTTAAATAATTTGTTTAAATTTAAAAGAGAAAAAAAACACTTTAATTTTAGTAATTCAATGTTTTTCTCATTTTTCTTATAAATTCAAATTTTCTCAAATGTTTACACATATCTAATTATTTTAAATACACTCATGTAATACATGGGGCTCACACCTAGTTAATAATATTGCAAGCAATTCATGATCTTCTTTTCATGATGGTTTTTGTTATCTTTGGTAAGAATTAATTATTATTCATTTTGAGGAGATTAACATTAAATGATTGTATCTAATATTATATTTTTTGTATATCTTGAATTTCAAGAAATGATGAATATGTTTAACATAATAGAATAGCATGATGGTTTTTGTTATCTTTGGTAAGGATTAATTATTAGTCGTTTTTAGGATATTAGCATTAAATGATTATACCTAATGTTATATTTTTATAGAATAACATGATGGTTTTTGTTATTTTTGGTAAGGATTAATTATTAGTCGTTTTTAGAAGATTAGCATTAAATGATTATACCTAATATTATATTTTTATATTCTGTGTACCTCTTAAATTAAAAAAAAAATGATAGAATATGTTTAATACAATAGAATAGATTATCAATCGACAGTTAAATTACCGCCCAACAATTTTTATTTTTTACGATCTTCCTTCCCGGTGCTAATTTTATTTCGAATCGTAAAAAGTCAAAATAAGAGAACCTTTAAAACCCTACGTCCCAAACCCTACCTCAACATACTCTTCAATGGCGGAACGGGGGTTAGATATGCTTCTGCAAAGCCTCCGTACCTACGAGCTTCGTCTTCTTCGTTGTTCAATCTCACATGATCAGCCCCTTGCTAGTTCTCAAATCTCAATCACTCCCCATCCCCTACAAACCTCTATAGAATCCTTACTCCAATCAATTGAATCAGGGCACTACTCCAAAGCCTTGACATCCAAATCGGCGGATTTTCTCCTCAATCTCGACCAGGTATCGTCTTCATACTCGGATTCAATCACAGATTCTGTCAGCTCCTTCTTAATTTCTGAAAACAGTGAAACGAGCACCGAAGAAAGGGCATTTCTCGTAGTTGCCGTGGCTGTCTCGGCTTTTTTAGCTTTCGTACAGGCTAACGTTACCGGTCCTCCGGAGACACTGCCTCCGTTGTTCACTAATATAGCTAAAGAGGACATAGAAGTTTGGGCACGCAATGAGGTAATGTCAACTGGCTCTGATTTGTTGGGAAAGTTTTTCAATTTGGAATACATAGTTTTCTCCAAGCTACTGTTGTCGACAATCGGAGCTCATTTCGGAAACGAAAACAGTACAACCTTTCCAACGATTTCATGGTGGTTAGCTAGGGTATTACTGATCCAACAGAAACTCCTCGATGGCCACTCCTCAGTTCTCTTTCAAAAATTGCAAGATTTAATTCCTGAAACTTTAGCTCATTTGGGTGATCTAAAGAAAGTATCAAGGTATTGGCCAGGGATTGAAGAAGGGAATTTGAGCGATATTGTATCTATGCTTCACTTAGAGCTTGGGATCATTGATTTCAGATATGGACGTGTTGATTCTTCAAAGTTGCATTTTGAATCTTCTGAAAAAGCATCTGGACTTTCGCTCTCTGTTAGTGGTTCTTTAGGTTTCCGAACTGTACATCAGGTGGATCCAAAAGCACAACTTCGACTCATTACCAATAACTCAAGCTCTACAAATGGTCATTCTGACAAATCTTCTCAGCATGATCCTCAGCTTCATGAAGCATCTGATGTGTTCTTGACTCCTAAATTCCTAGAATCCAACAATGAAGGTTGTCTAAAACCAGTCCAACAAGCACTGATTTTGGCACAATGTCTTCTAATTGAGAAAAACACTCCACACGATGAAATGCAAAGGTGGGACATGGCTCCATACATTGAAGCAATCGATTCCCAATCATCTTCATTGTTCATCATCAGATCTTTCTGTGACTTGTTACGTATAAGATGGGAAAGAACCCGTAGCCGAACCAAAGAACGTGCTATTTTAATGATGGATAAAGTCGTCCAAGGAATTTACGATTCTACCCCTGGAGTTGCAGTTGCAGAAAGGATGTGTTTCTGTTTCGGTGTCGACTTTCCCACTATTCCTTCTCTTCGTAAAGAATATGCAGATCTTTTAGTCTCTTGTGGGTTAATAGGAGAAGCTGTAAGAACATATGAAGATCTTGAACTTTGGGATAATGTCATCTTTTGTTATCGTTTACTACAAAAGAAATCCGCTTCTGTAGAACTCATAAACACCCGTCTTTTACAACACCCAAATGACCCAAGATTATGGTGTTCATTAGGTGATGTCACAGATCAAGATTCATGCTATTACAAAGCCTTGGAAGTTTCAGAAAACAAATCCGTAAGGGCAAAACGGTCACTTGCACGAAGCGCATACAACAGAGGGGAATACGAAAAATCAAAACTTTTATGGGAATCCGCAATGAAGTTAAATTCTTTATATCCAGATGGATGGTTTGCTTTAGGAGCAGCAGCTTTAAAAGCTAGAGATCTTGAAAAAGCTTTAGATGGGTTTTCACGTGCTGTTCAACTCGATCCAGATAATGGAGAAGCATGGAATAATATCGCGTGTTTACATATGACAAAAAAGAGAAGTAGAGAGGCGATGGTTGCGTTTAAGGAGGCTTTGAAGTACAAACGTGACAGCTGGCAAATGTGGGAGAATTATAGCCAGGTGGCAGTTGATAGTGGGAATTTTTGTCTAGCTTTGGAAGCTGTAGAGAAGGTGTTGAGTTTGAGTAAGTATAAGAGAGTTGATGTTGAATTGTTGGAGAGGGTAATGGTGGAAATTGAAAGGGTAGAAGTGGAAAGAAGTCGAGAAAGTGAGATGATTGGGGAGATTTTGAAGGGTGTTGTGAAAAACGGTGGTGGTGGTGGTGGGGTTTGGGGGTTGTTTGGGAGGTGGTATAAGTTGAAAGGTGATCTTGCGATGTGTTGTGAAGCTTTGTTGAAGGAAGTTAGGGCGTATCAAGGTTCGGAAGTTTGGAAGGAGAAAGAACGGTTTGTGAAGTTTTCAAGGGCATCTTTGGAATTATGTAAAGTTTATGTTGAGATAGGTGGGCGGAGAGAATTGTGTGCAGGTGAGATGCACCTTAAGAGCACGATCAAGCAAGCAGCTTTGAAGTTCTCAGAAACCCAAGAATTTAAAGAACTCCAAGCTTTTCTTGATAAATTGCAAGCCATGTTACAGCGTACTTCTGTGTGATAAGTACGGATTTTGAGATCAAACTTATTATTTATTCAGTTTGGTTATTGATTTTGTTAGTGATACTTTGTATTTTTGTTCAATTTCTATACACATTTGATCAATTTGACATGTTACGCATCCCATCCTTTTAGCACCTACAATAACTGTTAATTTTGATTACAACACGAAAAAGATTTACATGAGCCCCGAAACATAAGGAATTTAGCTGCCACACTTTTTCAACCACAAGTTTTCATGTCATATCATACGTAAGAGTCTATGCCTTGAAAAAGTATTTACAATCTTTAATCACCCAAAAGGCAGAGCGGTTGTCTCATACTCAGCTCAGCTTTAAGCTTCGGGAACCCCTCCAAATTATGCGACTCACTTAAAATCATCTACAATCGCAACACAAATATAATAATTATTACAATAAAAGTAATAAATAAAAATAAAAAGTGAAAAAAATGTTATTATTATTATTACCAGTGCAGCAAGGTGTGCTTCTTGCAGTATATTCCCATCTACTTCCAATCTAGCAATAGGAAACTCGGGAAGATGGCCCGACTGTTTCTTTCCCAACAAGTCACCCGGGCCCCGCAAAAGTAAATCCATATTCGCCAGCTGGAACCCATCGGACGACTTTTCTAGAACCTTCAACCTAGGCAAACCGCTACTCGTTGAAGACAAAAGCAGACATTTTGATTTGCGGACCCCACGTCCAACTCGTCCCCTGAGTTGGTGCAACTGAGCGATCCCAAATCTTTCCGCATTCATAACAACCATCATGGAAGCTTCCGGAACATCGACACCCACTTCAATGACTTGAGTGGAAAGTAATATTTGTGTTTCTCCGGATCTGAAATTTTTTAAAGCTTCGTCTTTTTCATCGCTTTTCATTCGCCCGTGTAGTAACCCACAGTTGATGCCTTGGAATCTGTTTGAGATTACTTCCAGGTCAGCAGACGCGCCACGAAGCTGAGGGAGTTGTTCTGATTGGTCGATGATTGGGTAGACGATGTACACTCGCCCTCCTGATTCCAATTCCACCTTCATCATCTGCAATCGGAATGGAATCGACACAGGAATGGAATTAAGTCGTTACATTACATTACATTCGGTGATACTATTATTAACCATTACCTGATAAACCTCTTCAAAACCGGCTTCATTTCCTTCAACTGCATATGTATCAATAGGTTTTCTCCCAGGAGGCAAATCAGTTATCTAAAATCAATTTTAAAAAAAAAAAATCAAAATGCAATATGTTTATTACATAAAAACTATGTAGTAAAATTACATACTTGTGTGAGAGACATATCTCCATACAAAGCTAAAGCAAGAGTTCTTGGAATTGGAGTTGCAGTCATGGCAAGAACATGAGGAGCCATACTTGTGTCACCTTTTGATGAACCATTCGAATCAATTTCTGCCAATCTTGAATTTACTGAATTACTATACAGCTGCAAGATTTCCAAAATTTGTTGGTTTTGTAATGATTTATAATTCTTTTAATTGTAAAAACTTCAAATAATATTAAAAAAACCACCTTGCTATTAAATCGACCTCTCTGGATCACTCCAAACCTGTGTTGTTCATCTACTACAGCAATCCGTAAACAAGAGAACTCCACTTTTTCAGCAATTAAACTGTGGGTCCCAATCACCAATGAAATTTCTCCACTTTGAAGACCCTGAGACTCAAATATTCAAGTAAATATAATATAAAAAAATCCAAAGTGAATAGTTATATAATTACCTCACGAATTAAACGTGCTTTTTTAACTGGAGTGGAGCCTGTAAGCAAAGCAACAGATGGTCTGGAATCAACATCTTCCATGTTTTCAAGTAAACTAAGAAGGCGATCGTGGTGTTGAATAGCAAGCAACTCAGTTGGAACCATGAAAGCTGCCTGCATAAAAACAAATAATATATATATATATATATATATATATATATATATATATATATATATAAAACAAGATGACAAAAGAGGGGTAAAACGGTCATTTTGTAAAGACTTAATGTCTCATTTCCAACAGTGTGAGCGAGATGGACCAAAACAGCAAGAAAATTAAACCATGAGAGCAGTCCATGAAAGAATGGACTGAATCTGTCACTTTCAACAAACCAAAAGGACCGTTTCTGTAATTTACTCTAAACTAAATCAACCTGATATCCTGAACCAATAACCTCCATACACGCCAAAAAGGCCACCACAGTTTTCCCACATCCCACATCTCCCTGAAAAGAGACATCAAAGTCAAATAGTCGATCAGCTTTCAGTAGCTTGATCCGTTTTTCCACAATTTGCATTAAAAAATGTGATTAAATTGAGTTGAATTCAGACCTGCAAAAGTCGATTCATTGGAATTTGGCGTTTTAAGTCCCAAATGATTTCTGAAACAGCAGTGAGTTGACTAGAAGTCAACGAATATGGTAGAGAATTCAAGAACTTTTTGGTAAGAGAACACCATTCATCAGTAAATACTGCATTTGTTGAAGGGTTTCTGTATTTATTCAGTAAACCATCTTTCTCAATCCATGTCCCAAGTCCTTCAAGCATTTGAAACAATCGTCCCAACTGTTATTAACTTACACCATGTCAAATACAAAAATAATAATAATAAAAGAAATGGTAAAGTTTAAATGATATAAAATTACCTGAAGGTAGAAGAACTCATCAAATATAATCCTTTTGCGAGCTAAATCAGCCTCTTTAAAATTTGATGGCTGATGAATCCCAATATATGCCTGCATTAATTATTACACAATTTATATACACAATCACATAACTACATAAGCACCTCACATTTAGAAAATAATAAAAAAAAGACAGGATAGTGATGGAAATTTAGCATATACTTACATCACGGAGGCTTTTTAATCCAAACATCTGAAGGGTATTGTTGGGAATTGGATCTATGCCAGGTGGCAAGGTGTCTAAAACTCTGGAAAATATAGAAAAAAACAAACGAATATAGCTACAAATATAGATTAAGACATTAAGTGATTAAAGAAATGGAAAAAGTGGAAAACAAAACCTTGCAATAATGTCACTGAGTAACTTTGGGTTAAGACCACCTTTTGAAGGGTAAATTGGGTAAGGTCTCCCTTCAGCACATGCAGATTCATCATCATCATCTCGAATTAAATCCATATTATATTCCCTCATTTCATAATGATCTTTTGTACGCATAGTCTTCACCTGAATCGAAACAACATCAAGTAAGAATTCTGCATGATCTTGCTTCATAATCCAAAAAAAGTTGGAGAAATTTACTACCTTGCCACTGACACATACAATGTCTCCCTCTTTCTGTTTCTCCTGAAGACTACGCAAAAACGGTTGATATGTAAAACGGGTCCCACGAAAAAACTTTTTTAAGTGCAAATATATTGTTTTTTTGCTTCCATTATTATGTTCAGAAACCATGCATGCTGAAGATGAACCACTTTCTGCAACCTCACAACCAACAACCACTTCAAGAAATGATAGAGAACAGCTTGCTTTGATTCCCCTACATTTCAATAACATATTAGTAACTTAAAAAAACAAAAAACAAAAAAGATTTACTTTAATAATTAATATCATAATAACCTGGATGATAGAACTTTTCCAACAAATATTAAGTATTGCCCATCATCAATTGTAAACTGTGCATTTTGTAAGTCGGCATATGTTCTTGGGAAATGACTCAGCAACTTCCGTATCTACAGAAAAAAAAAAAGGAACTTGATTTATGACTACAAAAGATTACAAGGGTATTAATGGAAATGCCAAAAAAAACACAACCCACCGTATGCAAACCACAATTTTCCAACTGAGTGCATTGCTTCTTGCTTAATACAGGTATACAGCTGATGGATTTATCAAGTATCAATTCAAATGGATCACTGATACTACATTGAAGATCAGATTTAACAGGATTTGGGGATTTAGCATATGATGGCAATGTGGAAGAGGAAGAGTTCTCTTCTTTTGATGAATATGTTGAGTCCAGAGTACTTTGATCTGATATACTTTCAATCTTGTAGGATGAAAATTGATTAAACTCATTAGGTATTGAATCCCATGAGCCACTATAAATATCTGCTGTCAATATGTTACTCTTTTCAGGGGCATCTGAAATTCCATCGTATAATTCTACTGGGCTAGATTGCCCTAATATGATTGAAGGAAATTGTTTTCGGACCAAAGATGCATCAAAAACATGTTTTCCTTCATCAATGAGCTCATCAAAACTATCTTGATACATAGTGGCAGATACCTACAAGCAAATGAAACAATATTCAAATTATCTTTTATTTATAATATACATGCAATTGATACAAAATTGTCTGATGAGCACATACTTTATCGAGCAGTTTCCTCCTGTCCAACCTGCATGCGCTTCCATAACTGTCTGCTTTGTGAAACACATTTTGTGTTAACTTATGATTAGATGTAGAGAAATATTTTGAAATATTGCACAACAGAAGACCATTTAACCTGAAAGAATTCAAAAGATTAATACTTTACCTAAATCATTCACAAGATGATTGGTATTACATCAAATGTACCTCATTTTTCTATTCAAAACATGTCTATATCCTCGTGCAGCTTGAAAAATATTTGCATGTATCAAGCATCTTTCACTTAAACACTGCATGCTAAAATTTTCTGAATTAGAGAAAGAGAGGAATTTTAAATTAGTGGAGCTAGCACGTTAACTTATAGTTTCCTATAGAGAATCCATGTATAACATCCATACCAACTTCAAATTGTTGTGATTGAGTGGCTTACAATGAACAATTGTAACATCAGGAATGCTTACAAAACCATGTGAAATAACAATTCTGTTATGATGTAGCTGAAGATAGCAAAGTGTAAACTAGATAAACTAAAATGATAAAAGAAATAAAGATAGCAGACCAGTGATACATTATGGCCATTGGTGTTGTGCAGATGAAAAACTGAAGTATAATCGTAGCAAGTTACAAACATTATGAAGTAAGATGGAAACTAATAATCAATTTAATACGAAAACGAGAAATAGAAAGTGTAAAGTTTCAATGGTAAAAAGCACCCAAACTTACAAATTTCAGGTTTACTTGGAAGGCTAACAATGGCGTGTACTGATAATTTATCCAGCAGTTCGGGCCACGAACAACTATGAAAGGGGTTATAATCTTCTGTACAAATTCACTACTGAAATTCCTGAATTTCTAATTACCAAGGTTAGTAAATCATCATAATTGTCGAGACCATGCAAACCCTGACCCGAAACATATGTTCCGAGCACGATAAGCCTTGATTTCGAACTTCAAATCGATTTGGGAACCGAGCAGTTGTTCGACGTAATGCGCGCGTGAGACAGGGTAAGCGGGAATACAAAAAAAAAATCTCCTCTGACCCGACCCGGCCTCTGGAAAATGAGAATGAAATGAATTATGAATGGGTTTACTTCTCCAAATGATGTTTAGGGAGGTCAAATGGTTAACACAGTTTTAAAAGTAAATTACACGAATGGTCACTCTGGTCTAGAGGAATTTGGACGTTTAGTTTCTAACTTATTTTTTTTTTAACTCGGACCATCTCTATAGTTTGATTTTGTTGTCTCGTTGGTCCCTGATTGATGTAAAAAGACTATTATGCCCTTATGTATTTCTTTTTTAATTTTATGTTATTTAGTAATCATTTTATATAAATTAAAAAAAACAATAATCCAAGTTCCCGGGCCCATCCCCTATTCCCCCAAACATTGTTGCCTTTATGTACCAGATGTCGTCGTCGGGCGTCGTCGATGCCGAACCTCACCACCGCGACCGGACATCTCTTACTCACCAACTCTAGATTTTTGTACGATCCTTCAATATTTCATTTCTGCTCCGTCAAACAATGGCATGATTTATGTGTGTGATTTCTAATGAGATTTCCAGCAACACCAAAGATGACCCCATGTCTGGCTTTTCAATCACCAAATGACCAACATGAAAAAACAAAACTCGCTTGTTTTGATATCTCAAAAATATCCCAAAAAACCCAACATCATAGCCTAAAAAATCCACATATGAACTCAATTTGAAAACCAAATAACTAATGTATTGATATTTCTCGATCGTTTTTCATTCTCGTCTTTCAAAAATCCCCAAAGAACCCATCATTATATCGACTTATGAACTACAAATGAAAATTCAAATTAAGGGAAATAAGCTCAGATTTAATTACCCGGAGAAACAAAATACAAGCCCTAATAGGAAGATGGATTTTAAGGTGGCTTTTAAGGTGGGTTTTCATGGCAGGTGGTTGTGCTGCTAATGAAGAAGATTGTACCGGAGCGACCATCTGAACAGGGGAAAGGGAGAGACGATTGCAGCTGAAGATGACTAGAAGTGTGCTTTGGTTCTGAATCCAGTGAAGCTACATCGTCTCTAGCGATGAATTTGATGTCTTCGTCATTTTATAAAAAAAGGGAGAGATTGGTTAAGGGGAAAGGGAAGTCGATCATAAAGAGGGAGGATACACCGTGAAGATGAAGAAAAGAGGAAAGAGAGGCGTGAAGGATATGCCTGGGAATTTGGATTATTGTGTTTTTCCTTTTTAAAAATAAAATGAAACGATTAATAAATAAAATTAAATTAAAAAAGAAATTCATAAGGGCATAATAGTCTTTTTACATCAATCAGGGACTAACGATGCAATAAAATGAAACTATAAGGACAATCCGAGTTAAAAAAATAAGTTATGGACCAAACGTGCAAATTACCCTAACAACAGGGACCATTCGTGTAATTTACTCCAGTTTTAAAGGATAAGCACATAGGGGGTGTTTGGATTGTTGGAATGTTTTGGTGGGTTTTTTAATTCAATAAAGGATTTTGAATTTGGAAGAAATTTTGATAATGTCATAACATTTGGAATGGAATTAAAATTATGATTTTTGTAAATCTTGCATGAATTTTAAAGGATTTTGAAATTTATACACCTCATATGACAAAATTGCCATTCATTAATTTAACAAATCGAAACATCAATCTTAACCGTGAAAATGAATTTGACCATTGATTCTTTTGACCAATTTGACTTTTGATCAAACTTGGGTGAAATTGGGGTTTTGGACTTAGGATTGCTCCTTTGTTGGTTTGGGTCACTAAGTTACGCCAAATGATGATTTAGGTAGTTGGGTTAGTTGATTCTTACAAGGACATATGTATAACTGTGATTCTTCAGCTTTCAATTCAGGTGAGTTTTCTTATTATACTATGTAGGACATTAGATGTCATGGCATGATAGATTGTCTTTGTGACCTTATGTATGAAAGACTATGGTAGTACCATAACACTTGTATAAAAGACTATGATTGTATCATAACAATAGTATGAAAGACTATGGTAATACCATATCACTTATATGAAAAATTATAATGGTACCATAACACTAATATTAAAGACTATGGTTGGTACCACAACAATTGTATGAAAGACTATGGTGGTACCATAGCACCAGTATGAAAGACTATGGTGATGTTTGCTTTTTTTTTTTAAAAGCACTTCTGACTACTTATTGTTGCACCGTGTAGTACTTGGCTCTTCGCAAATGTTTGTTTTTCAGAAGACTTCTGACTTAAAAACTACTCCGCGTGTGTTGTGTGGCGCAACACTTGACCATCCGCTTCAAACCTCTTCACACCTTACTTTAACTTATTGCAGCAGTTTGCAGAGGTTAAAAACAAACAAAATTTGTATTGCATGTTGCAACCGTTTGATCCCCCTCTTCTGCTACAGAGGGTTGCAAAGGTGGTCCATAGACTTAAGGCATTTTTGCTTCGAAAAAACAAACAACACATATAATGAGACCATAGCAATTACATGAAAGACTATGGTGGATCATAACAGAAAAGCTTGCAGTGAGACTACAATAACAAAAGTGAATGTAAGACTATGGAGGGATCGTAGCCTTTACATGTATATATAGTATCTTGGTGAATTCACTAAACTTTATATTTACTCGTTTAATTTTAAATGTTTCAGGTTGTTTTGGAAACAAAGAAAATGACACAATTTGATTGCATCGCATCTATTGATCTATTTTGGAGTCTTCCGTTGATTTCATTTTTACTATCTTGTTATCACTTTGGTTTTGAATATGGTTAACATATTTGAACAAATGGTGGTCTTATCATACTTTTGGTATGTGATTTGAATGATTACTCTTATCAAAAAAGAATTTTTTTGTTAGAAATTTGGGATGTTACTTATAGGGTTTAAGGTTTCTACATTTTTTGTTTTGATAAAAGATACTAATCTACAATTGTTGGTATGGAGGATGTAAGGAAGGAAAATGAAAAGGTGTTATGGTTGTAGATAACACATACATATAAGAGAATGATGAGGAGGTGCCAAAAATCAAGATGAAAACCTAAGCATAAGGAGGTGCTTTATTAAAAGTGGTCCTAATGGTTAGGGGTGTCAAAAAAACTCGAACCCGATTAACCCAACCCAACTCGAACCCGAATAAGGTAATTAGGGTCAGGTTTAATAGGGTCAAATTTTCAAATGGGGTTATTCGGGTTAACCCGACAAACCCAATTTGTAGTAAGGGTCGGGTTTAGGGTTGACTTTTATAAGGGAAAATGACATAAAAGCCCTTAAGTTTTCACAAAAATGTCGGTTTTACCCTTGGACGTGTTTTAGGTCCAGTAAAGCCCGAAGTTTTGTTAATTTTGTTCATTTTTACCCTTATAGCCGATTTCTAGGTAACCTCCCGATTACCTAATGCCTGTAAAACCCTTGAATTTTCAAAAATGTTCGGATTTACCCTTAAGTTTTTCAAAAATGTTCAAATTTACCCTTACATTGATTTTTATTTTGATTATTATTATTATTATTATTGTTATTATTATTATTATTATTATTATTATTATTATTATTATTATTAAATTTTAATACATTTTTAAATGTATAAAAATATTTTATACATACATTTTTAAATGTATGCAAATATTTTTACTAATATAAATATATTTTTATATGAAATAAATATATATTTATACCTACTGTATAGAAATAAATACTTTTTAATATATAAATATGTTTTTAATGGAATACATGGTAATTCAAATGTATATAAATACCAAATACAAGTATATATATTTTTAAAAATATATTTATATTAATAAAAATATTTATAGACATTTAAAAATGTATGTATAAAATATTTTTATACATTAAAATGTATTAAAAATATGTAATAATAATTATAATAATAATAATAATAATAATCAAAATAATCAAAATAAAAATCAAGGTAAGGATAAATCCGAACATTTTTGAAAAACTTAAGGGTAAATCCGAACATTTTGAAAATTTAAGGGCTTTACTGGCATTAGGTAACCGGTAGATTACTTGAAAACCAGCTACAAGGTAAAAATGAACAAATTAAACAAAACTTCGGGCTTTACTGGATCTAAAACACATCCAAGGGTAAAACCAACATTTTTGTGCAAACTTAAGGGCTTTAATGTCATTTCCCCTTTTTATAAAAATTTCGGGTTTCGGGTCAACCCGAATAACCCAATTAGGAATTCATAGCTTCTACATATTCCACCATTCTCCACTTAAACAGTAAAAAAAATATATGAATCCTTTGAAAATGTAAACGTTTGTGACTCTAGATGCATACGTTATTCATATTTTGGAAACAGATCACCTTGTTCATTTTATTCACAAGGAAACATAGATTGGAAGAGGGTAACGCGTTCTTTTTTACTTTATATATCATAATATTTCCGATCTATTTTCGCTTGGATATGGAATTGTTGTCATAGAATTTTTATCAAGGTACTACAACATGGTTATTTCTTTATTTACTTATGATATTATCTAGTAATTAAAATAAATCATTATATGTGTTTTGACTTTTGAGGGTCGAGTAACTCCTATTGTGAAGTCCAAAAAGATATAGAACATTCACATCTTAAAAGTATTGGGACGGATGAGAAAGTAAATATTTCTACTTATTTCAAGTTTAAACTAACTATAAACATGAATAAGTAGAAAGTAAATATTTCACTTATTTCCAATTTAAACTAACTATAAACATAAATAAACTATATCTCATCATTTAATATTGACAACGGAAGAATTATTTGGCCACTTGTGTGGATGCTTTCTTATAATAATTATGACCTTATATTTTTATTTTATTTCTATTTGTTTGGATCCTTAATGTTAACAAAAGAGTAAAAGAGAAATGATTGGCCTAAGCTTTAAAGGTATATAGAGGTCAACTTCAATCCTACTCACCTAATACAATCTTCAATATATCAAGTAAAAAATTAACAATCTTATATATGTCCAGATTAAGTGTAATGTATTAACCCGACTAATCCAAACCTATTAACCCGTACCTTAATAGGGTCAGGTTGCAGGTTAAATTATTTTTTATGAAAACCCGATTAACCCGACCCATTTAACTCGATCGGGTTGACCCAATTAATACTTAATGGTGCTGGGTAATGACATCAACAAGAAGTAAACATTATTTACTTAACAAGACCAACGGATCTACCTTGTATGCATTACAACATTACTTATGATACAACAATAACAATAATAGTTACAAAAACAATATTAATAACAATAATAGTTTAAATTATCGAAGCATATGATACAACAATAATAGTTTCCAAGATTAAAGCGTATGATATCTCCTACGCGAGTCGTAAGGGAGACGCGAGTCTATAGATTTGATGCGTGCTTATTATTTCTGAAGTTTTCATTTTTACAACAATTACACCAAATTTAACGATCCATTCTTGATAGCAAAGGAACCTTTATCAAGAACCCAATCCTCAATCATGGCTTGAGAATTCACATTTTGATCAGTTGGCACAAAATGACCAGCACCTAACACCACCACATGACTCAAATTATCCCATTTCTGCACATACCCTGCAACAACACCATTCACTCTCCATACATCTTTTTCTGCATCCAAAAACTTCTCAATCCCTTCCCACTTCATCTTCTTCACCCAAGACTCCACAGACACAACCCCATCTCTCAAATCACACTGCCCTTGATACAACAATAACTTAGTGTTCTTCACAACAAACTCCACCGTGTACTTCACACTCTTCATCACATCTTCATGCAACGCTGCTCCAACCACATCACTACACTCCTCAAAAACCATCGACTCGTTCACTCCTAATGCCTTTTTAACTTCTGGATTCTTCAAGAACTCTTCTACCTTGGAATCGTAAGGACTATGCCTCCTGAAATCATACAAAGTAGCTAAACCTGTGATGTTTTGTAGAAAACCCAACACAACGATTCTTGCATTTCTAGCATCGATCCAGTTACCAGCTTTTATTAGCTTGATTGCCTCGAACTGAAGCTTCTCCATTTTGGTTTTTTGTTTTTCATTGATTAAACCAAGATAGTAAGTATGCGAAGCGTAAGTGTTGACTTGGGTTTCCGGATGAGTCAATCCATTTCCGATGGCCAATCCGTACAAATTGATCCGTTTAGAAACGGGTAAAAGGGGATTCTTTTTGAGAATGTAGTACCCAATTGATGGGACATATTTTCCAGCGTAACTCTCACCTGTAATGTAGATTGGACGAGATTTAAACAACGGGTCTAAAGCGATAAACTTTCTGATGGCGATGAATAGATGTCTTGCTACAGCGTTTTGGTCTCTTGGGATTTCTTCAGGCGTCGAAGCGATACTAAACCCGGTTCCGATTGGATTATCAAGGAAAAGGAGACCGAATATTCTGTTCCAAGAGCCTGGATTAGGTTCGAGGGAAAGGTGTTCAACATTTTGCTTCATTGAAGCTGTAACACGCCATGGACCGAGTTCGAAGAAGTTTCCTGTCATGGAGGAACAACCAGGTCCCCCTTGAAGCCAAATGACAAGTGGGGTTTCAGAAAGAGAAGTGTCGCTGGGATTCTGTGCTTCATAGAAGGCATAGAAAATGGCGGACCCGGTGGTGGAGTTGACCGAAAGGTAGCCGGATTTTGTGGGGAGAGCTTCTTTGGGGAGTGTAGACGCCGACGAGTGTGGTTGTAGGTGGTGGAAGAGAGCGAGGAAGAGGAGGAGCATAAGGACTGTTGACTCCATTGACGAGAGATGAGTGGGTTGGATTTTGATCGCTTTGACATTTTGTAAGGCTATTGCGCAGGCTGAGAAAGTTGAATACGCTTGCGGTCTTGTATTCCATATGTATTTTTAACTAATATAATTGTGGGATAATAGGTTACGTCTCAATTTTTTTAGAAAATTTTTAAAAAAGTTTCATTTTTCTTTTGAATAAAAAACCTCAGAAAATCAGATAATTTCTTCAGTTCATTTTAACCTTTTCAATAGGTAGCCCGTACCATATGGCATATTGAGAAAAAAAAAAATTAAAAATTTCATTTTTCTTTTAAATAAAAAACCTCAGAAAATCAGATAATTCCTTCAATTTAATTTATTTTAACATTTTCAATAGGTCACTCATACCATATGGCATACCAACTTGACATATAATGATGCGGGGTGTTGACGTGGTCAGCGAGTTAATCTTAAATGTGAAAATCAGATTGGTAACGAACTTTCCACTAGGCTAGAATACAAGTTATGCATTTACTCCTCAAAAGTTGGTATATATTGTATTAAAAGCATAAGCTCTCGCAGTACGCCCCGCGTCCGAAGAAGTTACGCCCCGCGTAGCTCCGATCTGATCCATCCAACGGTGCGAGACAGTTGGCTTCGGCTGGCAACCTTATCCGAGGTGTACGCCCAGCGTAACCTCGGTACGCCCAGCGTAACCGAGGCTGCTGGCGCCTATAAAAGGGGTCCGAACTCTTCCGAATTCTCACACCAATTTTCTTTTTCTCTCTAAGTTACTTTCTCTCTCTAGCCTATTTTAACCCCCTAAACCCTAGGAAAAATCCCTTAGCTCCCGAGGGAAGCCCCGAGGCTCCCGGAGTCCCGAGAAAAAGGGTCTTTCGGTTTCGAAACGCTGCTCCGAGCAAAGCCCGGTTTTCTTTAAAATCCGCTATAAGTGAGCTACGCTTACGCAACTTTTAATATAGCTTTTAAATAATTATTGTAATGTTATTAGGTCCTTAAAATAATTATTTGGGCTATTATTATGAGTTATATTGAGTGTTATTTAACGCTTATATAATAGTAATAATAGTCAGGCTATTAATTTGTCGCGGTTATCGTTAGACTAAACCCTAGTGGTATTGATACTAGGTTTTATCGAAGGAAAATTGTTTTGAGAGTATCGAAGCGTTGTCCGAGTGCCGAGTCACCACCTTTCAGGTGAGTGCATGGTGCTTTTCATCTTACACATAGATATGAAGTATTTTACATAAATTACGTGCTATGTGTGCATATTATCTGAATACTTGTTGTTTATGCTGGATGAATGATTTCATACATGTTTTAAATTATTTAAACTGTATATGTATTTTATATCTACAAAATGTGTTGGATAAAACATGAGTAGATGAAATGGTTTCTGTGTGACAAAAATAAAATGAGAAAGATGTGATATAGACCATGAGGTGAGGGTGAGAGGTGAACCATGAGAGAAGCCTTTTACCCAAGTGATGGCCCCGTCATCCAGCAGAGTATGGATGACAACCACGGACTATTCTAGACAGTCCAGTGGACACTAGCAGGCTCGCAACCTGTAGGTGTTTTGAACTGTGTATTCACCAGGTGTACTCTAAAAACCCATTGATATGTATTGCGAGTGGACTCTCGAAAACGATACTGTCAATAAAACCCTGGAAGATGCGCCTAAAGGACTCTACCGGCAGAAGCGCCTAATAGAGAACCTCATAACCCCGGCAGATGCGCCTAAAGGACTATTCCAGCAGATGCGCCCCATAGAGAATGTCATAATTTTGGCAGTTGCGCCTAAGTGACAAAACTAGTAGTTGTGCTTGACAGATGTGTCGTTTACAACGATGGAATTCGTACATATTCCTTAGGATACTCCTTAGGAATGAATGAACAAGAAATAGTTGATTCTTAGGGTGGATCCTTAAGAATAAAGAAGATAATGGGGATGGGTAATTGGGTTAACTATTTGATGATTAAACATAATAATTATATTATTGTGGGTTGAAAACCCTATGTACTCACCAGGTTTACCAACCTGACCCGCTCAGTTTATTTATATCACAAGTGTCGATATGAAGTGACATTACATTGAGAGATTAAAGAGATGTAGATCACTAGTGTAAATAAATGTAAGTTCCATTTATGCTTATGTTCCTGTATTAACGATGACATCCCAAATGTTTTAAAATGAATAAAATACGTTTCTTCGAAAATGTTTTGATAACGTATTTATCGTATTTTTCTGGAAACAAATTCCGCAACATTTTTATGAAAAGAAGTACTCTGATTTTTATAAAGCATAAACAAAATCGGTCTTTTCTGGTCGTGAAAATGGGGATGTCACAGATACAAGTTGATGAAAGAAATGGTCTTAAGGCTATAATGGTGTTTAAATGGTGCACACACCCTAAATATTAGGGTTTTAGTCCAGGCCACGTACGCCTAGCGTACATGTTAAAACCCGTTTTCCTCTAAAATGCTACAAGGGACCAAATTGCAATCAATCAATTTTACATATCCAGTTTGTACATATTGGACTCCTTTGGATTTTAGGCCCATAAAGGGTTTTGAGGGCCCAATTTGGAAAATTGGGCCATATTTAGGCTTTAGTTGTTTTTGTTGGAATTTTTTTAGACAATTGGGCTTGGGCCTTAGGCTAGGTTATGGAAAGGGTAAAAAGGTCTTTTACCCTAGCTTGGACTCTCAGTGTAGGTTAGGATCCGATTATTGATCTGATGATTATTTTGTGATTGGCAGTACGGGGATTTTGTTAACAGGCCAGCAACCAGGGTTTCTTTCTACGATATTCAACGTTGCGAGGTGAGTTTCCTCACTGTGTTTAGCGGGTCGAAGGCACCAACGCCGACCCATGTTCAGTTATGTTAGAATACTCGTTGTCTGTGTGACACTTGTATGTATATGTGCTTATATGCTTACTGGGCTGGGCTCGATGGTTTTTGAATATGTTATTACCTATTATGCTTATATGAATTGTATGTGGGCGGGGCCCATTATGCGAGTTAGGGCGAGGCCTGTTATACTTATTAGGCGGGGCCCGTTATGCGAGTTAGGGCGGGGCCCGTTATACTCATTAAGCAGGGCCCGTTATAAGATATGTATGTATAGTATGTGGTATCTTGAGGAACTCACTAAACTTTGTGCTTACGGTTTTCAATATATGTTTCAGGTACTTCTATTTTCAAAGGGAAGAGCTTAGGATAATTGCAGAGAACACACCACATGTTTCTGCCTTCTACGATTTACTCTGATAACGATGATGTATTGATAAAACTTAAAATGCTTTGATTTACTATTTTAGTAATTTAAAAATGAAAATTTCGGGTCTTATTTTTGGGATGTTTCATTAACCAAGTCAACTCAGTTGAGTACGCCGAACGTACTTAGCTTCTACACATGGGGTACTAGCATATTGTAACGCCTATGTTTCCGGGCTTGCCACTTTTAGCAATGTAATAGTCTAGGTTAACCTTTGTAACCCATTTTGAAGTAATAAGATTGTATTATTTGAGTATTATGTGTTTTGTGCTTAATTGCTTAATTATGTGGTTTGATTAATTAAGAATAAAAATAAGCGTCAAAATTTAAGTGTAAAATAAACTTAATAACTTTGATTTATGTTGTAGTAGTTGAAACGAGGTTTCCGAATATATATAGAACGCCCAAATCTGACTTCGTATGAGGAAGTTATGATTTATCGAAGTTTCGGCTTAGCAGTATGCAACCTGTTTTACTCGATTTGAGATCGAGGGGCTTTTAGCCGAAGCAATCTAAATGAGAATCGAAGATCTCATTGTTGGTGTCGAAGCGATAATAAGTTAGGCGAGAACGGATGTCAAACGAAGAAGTTATGAATTTATAACGAAGTTTGTCTGTCGCGGCCTATTAAAAATAAATAATAAAAATAAAGTCAAAATTAGCCGACGAAGTCTAAACGAAAGTTGTAGAGCGTAGTCTCACCTTCGCGTGGATATAAAGAACGTCGAAAACGGAGTTCGTATGAAGAAGTTATGAATTTCCGAAGTTTATTAATCATTTTGTATTTAAATTTAAATCAAAATTCGGAAGCATTATCCGAAGCCCAGTCACCGGTCCGATCCGACTTACGCCCCGCGTAAGCGAGTACGCCCCGCGTACTCCGAGGGATGTCGACACTCGCACTCGAGTCTTCGGATACGTAAGCAGTAACGTATTCGGACCAGTACGCCCCGCGTTCGTGCGAGGGTCCAGCACTATAAAAGGGGATCCGAAGGCAGCTCATTTCTCATTCAAAATTTCTTCCTTCTCTCTAGTCCTTTGCCTCGTTTTGCGTGCCGATTATACCCCGAAGCCCCGGTAATATTCCCGAGTCCTGAAGCAAGTCCCAAGATCCCGAAGATCCCGAGAAGCGCGATTACCGAGTCGAAGCTCTGCCCGCGAGAAGTTCGATTTTCGAGGAGATCTTCCAGATCTGCTGAGGATTACTACTTCTGCAAGTCGTAGTGCTGTCCGATCATCTTCTGATCAAGTGAGTGTATAGTAACTTTCAAAAACACGATAATAATACAAGTTTGGTCCGAGTGTATTAAGTGTATTGTTGTTTATAAGTGAGAGTGTGTAGTTACCTTCTTCTAACACATAAATATTAAATATTTTCTATAAAATACGTGCTATGTGTATAGTATATTGTTGTTGATATGTGTGAATGTGTATTCACTCTCTTCTATCTCATAGATATGATTTATTCTCTATGAGATAAGTGTTATGTGTGTGTGTGCCTCATCTGTTATGTGGATTATGTGTTGATTAAAGCATGCTATACAGGTTTTTAATCTATGTATAAAAATGTATATTTTTATCTACTAATATGTTGGGTAGAACATGGGTAGATAGTTGGTGTGTAATAAACAGATGAGAGGCCTCGTTGTTGTTTGATTTAGTCATCTAGCGGAGTTTAGATGACGACCACATACTTTTCTAGATAGTCTTGTGGAAACATTAGCAGGTTCGCCACCTGTAGGTGTTAATGAACTTGGGTGTTCATTCGCTGTACTCCATCCCCCTCATGGTTGCCTTATTTGACTTATATTGCTGAGGTACCCCCGAAGCATGTGTTGTCGCCCCGATGAAATATTCTTAGACTAGGTCCCTTGTGTTAGTTGTTTTAGGGACATAAAGTGAGAATAACGGGAATGGGTAATTGGGTTATTGTTGGTTGGTGAAAATTAAATATGATATTTATTGTGGGTTGAAAACCCTATATGCTCACCAGGCTCCCAAGCCCGACCCTCTCAGTTTTAAATTGTATTACAGGAAGTGGCGGAAGGGCATGAGATGGATGAACCATCAAGTTGTTTTGTTTACAAGTCTGCATATGTTTATATTTGTTAAATGACTTGTAATGTATTCGTTTATGCTTATTGGTCTGTATCGGAACATGACACCCCGAGTTTTGATTATAATGAAAATACATTTCTTTTATGAAATGCTTTGGTAAACATTGTTTTATCATGTTTTGTTTTTGGGAACAAATTCCGCAACTCTTTCAAATCAAAGGATTTACTCTGAAAATATTTAAAAGCATAAATGAAAATCGGTCTTTTTTGGCCGAGATTTTGGGGATGTCACACGTATTGAATCAAAACTAGGCCTTTGACCACGTATGTGCAACATACTCTAATGTACGCCCAACGTATGCACCTGCCACCTTTTCCTTCTATTAAGAGCTTGATCCCTTAATGTCTTTTGTCCAAAATCTAGATCTAGTCCTCAAATGATGTGCTTAATCATAAAGTTTTCAACTTTATGATCTTGCATGGCTATTAAGTGCTCAATACCAGAAACCCTAACTTTTTAACTGATAAGACATCTTAGTCCATACATGGAGGAAAACTAAGGACCAAGATTACATTTTTATGATTCTAAACACTCCAAAACGTTTGATAGGACAACTCAAATGAATTAGAGTAACCCATACTCAAATACATTAAGCTTATGGGACCAAAATGAACATAATCTATGGCTAATCAAGATCTAAGCAAAACTTCATCAAGATCAGAGCTTTTTACCTCAAAGTTGTGTTTATTGATGATGTGGTTCTGGATCCAAAGTGAGTCAAGCTTCCAAGATGCTTTCCTTTCCTTCTTTTTCCTCTAAGAACACTAAAACACACTAATGACTCAAAGATGCTCTCAAAACAAATTAGGGTTTGCAAGTGTCGATAATAGGGATGGAGGCTGATGAAAGAAGGGGTATTGAGGCTATAAAGGTGTTTAAATAGTGCACATACCCTAAATACTAGGGTTTTGGTCCAGGCTACGTACACTCAGCGTACGTGATGAAACGTTTTTTCCTCTAAAATACTACAAGGGACCAATTTGCAATCAATTTTACATATCAAGGGCATAAATGGAAATACCTGAATATCAAGATGTTACATGACTATTAAGTGTTTATACTACTCTAGAAAGTATTTTAAGTGTTATAAGTGCTAATGTGAGTTTATATAATGAAGAGTATTTGAAAATTTATTATTTTTTGGAAGGTATTATTGATTCGAAAAGAAATTTACGAGACATTTTCGTTTGTCTTGTGATAATTATAAAAGATGTGTGAGGTCTTACGACCTTGTATATGTTCTTATAAAGACAAAGGGTGTGTTTGAAAATGTAGCTGCAAGTTTGAAGTTGGAAGCTGGTAGCTAGTAGATGGTAACCGAAAGTTGGAAGTAGTAAGTTTCATTTGTATAAGAGTGTTTAGAACAAGTAGCTGAAAGTTTTTGAAATATATAAAATTGCATAAAATGACGTATGGATTTAAACTAAAATTGAAATATAATGATGACAAATTAAATTTTCTAAACCACAATTATCAAAAGTTAAATATTATCAAATTTTAATACCAAATGCACTGGTTAATCTTCTCAATTGATAATTTTTTTATGCATATTAGTAAATGATGATTTTTTTACAAATAAAATAAATAAGACTCTTCAATTTTGTAAGAACCCAACCCGAACATTATTTACTCTATACAATTGACAAACTCATGAATAAGAGCGTTTCCGTTCACCTTTTTCCATTTGGAGCTTTGATTAGAGGCCCGATGCTGACCTACTTGATTGACGTTGATGAGCAACTCAACCATATCACGCTTCCATCATATCTTCGTAAGATTCATACTTCACCTCTCTCTCTCGCCTCATGTTTTCTCTTTGTTACCACTTCACACATGTTCGTATGCCTACTTCACGAATTTAGCTTCTAAAATAACACACCATGTTTTTCCCCAAATGTCACATGTGTCATGTGTTATTATCTCAGTTTTCATTCATCTATTTGTTTATTTCAGTTTACGCTTATCTATTTTGAGGGTTATCTTTATTCTCTGACCCTTTATATTCTCTTGACTTCTCTCATGCTAGAAGTAAGCACGTTTATTTCTTACATTACCATGTTGTGATGTTTAATTTCCCTAAGCTTTGTTTGATTTGTTCGTCAATTTGGGAACTAGAAGACGAAGTGTTGCCGTTTTTGAAGAATTGATATAGTAGGGTTTTGTTTTCAACGAACACCAAAAGCAAAATCTTATATTTCTTCATTAACCTTCGTAAGGTGATTGATTTTTCATCAGTTTCATATTGGCTCTATTAAGGTAAACCCTAAAATTTTTAACTCGAAAATGAAGTTGGAATCCTATAAATTTTACATACTTTCCATTGATATGAATTGATGTGTTCGATTAAGTTCTATGTCAAATAAATCGGAGATCGAGAAACCAAATGCTAGACAAATTGTTCCATAGAATTGTCAGCATGATATCCAAACAGAGGACTGTACGATCCCTTATCTGAAGGACAAGATTGATTAGATCAGAGTTTGACAGCGTCTTTGAGAGCTACGATTGCTAATCGGAATATACTTGTATATATAGTTACTAGACTTATCCAAGTGGGAGACTATTGGAATAGTGTCTAAGGCTGCAACTATATAAGGCAAGTATTTGACCCGGTTGAGCATGGTCCTTTTGGGTTGCCTTCACCATAGCAACTTGACAGGATGATTTATTATGAGAGAAGGAATATTATTAATATATTATAAGAATAATATAAGGAATAATAATATTGTTGTTTGATTAATATAAGTCATAAATTAATTTGGAATTAATTTGGTGACTTAAAGAGATTAATTAAATAAAGGGGTATAAACTGTCAATTGTTTGATAGTTTGAATTTGGGCTATAAATCCTTTAAGGATAAGGGGTGGACGAATTCTAGGGCTTTGGATAGGCTTAGATTTCGTCCAAGGCTTATCATGAAAAGGATTTGGATTGCTTAGGGCTTAAGTTATCCAATTAGGGTTTAAGGGTGAAACCCTAGGAGCCTTACTAGTATAAATAGACCCTATGGGTTGAGAGAATTCGACACACTTGTCTTTAAAGAAACCCTGGATGAATTCTTCCTTCCCTCTCCTCTCTCCTAAATCATCTTCTTGCTAGTTGGTGTTTGTAAGCCATTAGAGGAGTGACAATTGTGACTCTAAAGCCTCAAGGACAACAAGATCAAGCAAGTGATTCAAGGTAAACTTCTAATCTTTGATTTCATATTGTTCTTATTGTATATTAGCCATTAGAAGTCTTGGATTCAATGTATGATCAATTAGAGAAACCTAGATCCAAGCATTAGGGTTGCATGTGCACATAGGGATGTTCATATGGCTAAAACTCATCAGTGGTATCAGAGCCTAGATTGGTTTCTATTGAATTCATACTTTGATTGCTTGTTTGTTGCTAAAAAATCGTTTTTTTGTCCTCTGGCTGATGAACTCGGCGAGTCCCATGGTGGTACTCGGCGAGTAGGCTCAACTCGGCGAGTCCATCTGGGTACTCGGCGAGTTCGAGCGTCAGAAGGAGGAAACTTCAGGATTTCTTGCTATTTATCTTTGAGATACTTGCCATTAATCATATTAGATCAATATAAATCCGATTTTATGATATATATATATATATATATATATATATATATATATATGAGTATATTCTTGACCTAATTGAAGATATTTATCAATTAATTAAATATTTGTTTCCTTATGTGATAATTGATTAATTATTTTAATTAAATTGGTAAATTGTTTTGTAAGAAATCATTAAATAAATCAAATATGGATAATTATGGAATTAATTGTTAATTAAGATTATTTGTTATTTGATCCTCTATGTTTTAAAAGTTTAAAACTTGCCCTCAAGTTTTGAAATTTATGTTTTGTGGTTAAAAGTTTAATTTAGACAATTTAAATTTCAAACCCTAGAATTTTACAAGTTTAAAATCCAACCCTATACTAATATAATATTACAAGATTAATATATATATATATATATATATATATATATATATATATGTATAATTAAAATGCCAGTCTTACCGTTAGTAGGCCTCATTCACGAAGCCAGTCTATAAGGTGGGTGTAAGGTTGCTGCCTATAAAATGACGCTTAATGGGTGTACACTCACACCCACCGCTTGCTTGATCGGTGGAGGGTCGTTAGCCGAACAGGTAGGATAGGGCAACCTCATCTCTTCATTAAAAGTATAGTATGAAATACAAAGTAACTACATGTTTTTCAAAATTTCCCAATCTTAGTTACTTTAGGAAAAGTGAATTGATGCAATCCCATGAAATTACACTTTGCACCCTTGCTAAGAAGTTAGTGGAGCGTGTGTGGTTTACCGGCACACTAATTGGTTCTAAGCAAAGGTGGCAAAGGGTGATTCATTGTTTATCATAGTTCAATGGAGCGTGTGTGGTTTACCGGCACATCGAATAGGTGATCATTACAATGAAGGCACCATGTAAATTTGCATGGTAATTCACACCCACTTTGTGATCCTCGGTATCCCAGTCACAAACGAGAGGGGCATATCGAGATTTAAACATGCCATTGAAAAGTTTCAATGAATCTCATCTAAACCTAGGAATTCTCAATACATTTAGAACTTATAGGTATGTTTTGTGGTGGAGAATTAGTGAATCATCATTCACTTACCTTCAAATTGTTTGCATGTTAGATTACGGCATCCCTTTTCTAATATGTAAATATTGTTGTTGGATCCTAGCCCTAATTTTCTTATTGGGTGATAATTAGGGATTCATATTCTAATCTATCTTTGTCCTTTCTATTTGTAGATGTCGAACGCAAACAACGTTGCTGCTAGTTCATTCACATTGATGAACCTTTGTCAAAAGGTCACTTTCGATGGGACGAACTTTAGCGAATGGATAAGATACATTTGCACAATTGCTCGCTATGAGGACAAGGAGTATGTCCTCGATGAGAAGCTCGAGAAAATCAACCCTGAAATCGCTACTCCGGCTGAAATGACCGCTTTTGAAACTCACGAGCGTGATGCAACGAGGGTACATTGCATCATGATAGCCACCATGAATGCCGAATTCCAAAAGTCCTATGAGGACATGTATCCGTATGAAATGCACCAAGACTTGTTGGAGAGATACCACCAGAATACTAGGCAAGAGCGTTACGAGATTTTCACTAACATGATTTCCGCTAAAATGGGTCATGGAGAATCTCTTATCGTGCACCTGCAAAAGATGCAAAGGTATGTCGATCGTCTTCGCAAGTTGAATGTTGACTTTGGCAAAGACTTGGCGATCGACATGGTGCTTCACTCTTTGCCTCCGTGTTACAATCAATTTAGGATGACCTACCACATGAACAAGGAAGAGGTCACCCTAAGCAAGCTCCAAGGTCTCCTTAGGGTTGCTGAAAGCAACCTAAATGACAAGTCTGTTGCACCCACTCCCAATCCACCTGCTGCTCCTCTTTTGGCCATTGGGCAAAGAAGAGGTAAGAAGAGGAAGGCTCCGTCTAAGAGCCACCGCAAGGGAAAGTCCCGAGATGGTTCCTCTTCTAGTGGGACCAAAGTTGATCATGCTAAACCCTGTCCTAACCCTAAGGAGGCAGAGTGCCATCATTTCCATAAAATAGGGCATTGGAAGAGAAGCTGCCCAGACTACCTGCAAGCCATAAGGGAAGGAAAGATCAAGCTGTCTTTCGCAGGTATTTATACAATTAAATCTAACGATTCATCTCATACTATTTCTTGGGTCCTTGATACTGGTTGTGGTTACCATATTTGTTCTGAATTGCAGGGACTAAGAAGAAATAGGGATGTGGAGCATGGAAGAATAAATCTAATCATGGGGAATAGAAGATCGTCGCCTGTGACCAAGATTGGAGTGTATTCTTTAGTGCTTAGGAATGGTTTATCTTTAGATTTGAACAATTGTTGCTATTCGCCAGAAATGGCTAGAAACATCATTTCATTTCATGGTTTGTTTAGACAAGGTTTTAGATTTTCTTTTAATAATGAGAATGGTTCTATTCTTGCTTATCTAAATGGTGTCTTATATTTTGAAGCTATACCATGTAATGGAATTTATGAAACTGTTATGATTGTAGATAACTTAGGAAATGATGTTTTATGCATGGATTCTTCCAATTGTATGGATAGAGCATCCTTGTGGCATTGTCATCTTGGACATGTCAACAAGAAGCGCATAGCCCAACTCCAAAAGGATGGAGTGTTGGAGTCATTCGACCTTAGGGAAGATGACACATGCGAGTCTTGTTTACTTGGAAAGATGACTAAGTCACCCTTCACAAGTACGTGTGAAAGGGGTGAGGGTCTATTGGACCTAATACATACCGATGTATATGGACCGTTTAGATCAACCACGAAGGATGGGAACCGCTTCTAAGTGACATTTACCAATGAGTATAGTAGATATGGGTATATCTACTTAATCAAGCAAAAGTCAGAAACATTTGAAAAGTTCAAAGAGTTCAATAATGAAGTGGAGAATCAATTGGGCAGGAAAATCAAGATGCTTCGATCCGATCGAGGAGGAGAGTACCTAAGTCTTGAATTCCACGATTATCTCAAGGAGTGTTGAATAGTTTCACAATTGACGCCACCTAGGACACCGTAGTTGAATGGTGTGGCAGAAAGGTGTAATCGAACCTTTTTAGACATGGTTCGCTCTATGATGAGTCGTGCTTCACTACCTATCTCTTTTTGGGGGTATGCCTTAGAGACTGCCGCCCATATCCTTAACCGAGTCCCTACTAAGAAGGTTGCCAAAACACCTCACGAGATGTGGACAGGGAAAGCTCCCTCGTTGGCACATATCAAGGTTTGGGGTTACGAGGCTTTCGTAAGAAGAGATACTCACGACAAGCTCGAACATCGTAATGAGCGATGTATTTTCATCGGCTACCCGCAGAAATCCTTTGGATATCTCTTCTATAGACCGAAGGACAATGTTGTCTTCGTTGCGAGGTGAGGAGTTTTCCGAGAGCAAGAACTCATAAGCCAAGGAGACAGTGGGAGGCAAATCGAGCTTGAAGAGATTCAAGAGTCGATAGATGAAGGAACCTATACCGTTGGCACTCAACCCGAGGAGGAAACTTTGGTTGAACCGATTGACGAGTCCTTACCTCTTAGACGTTCCAAAAGAGTTAGAGTTCAACCCCAATTTTATGGTTTTCATATTACTACCGAAGGGGACACGTATATTAGTGATGGTACACTAATAAATCTAGATGAACCTAATAGCTATAAGGAAGCCATGGCAGGCCCGGTGTCTGTAAAATGGAAAGAGGCGATGGACAACGAGATCCAGTCCATGTATGACAACCAAGTTTGAAATTTGGTTGATAATGTGCCCGGACGTAAGACCGTTGGGTGCAAATGGATCTTCAAGAAGAAGACCGACGTAGATGGAAACGTACACATATATAAAGCGCGATTGGTTGCGAAGGGCTTTACTCAAACTCCCGGAGTTGACTATGATGAGACCTTCTCACCAGTTGCGAAGATAAAATCTGTTAGAGTGATGCTAGCTATTGCCGCATTTCATGATTATGAGATTTGGCAAATGGATGTCAAAACCGCTTTCCTTAATGGAAAGTTGGCCGAGGATGTTTACATGGCTCAGCCAGAGGGTTTTGTCGATCCGAAGCATCCGAATAGAGTGTGTAAGATTGAGAAGTCCATTTATGGACTTAAGCAAGCGTCTCGCAGATGGAATCTTTGCTTCGATGAGAAAGTCAAAGAGTTTGGATTTGTACGAAGCGAAGATGAATCGTGTGTATATGTCAAAGCCAGTGGGAGTATAGTAAGCTTCCTCGTTCTGTATGTCGATGACATACTACTCATAGGAAACGACGTCCCGACTCTGCAGGAGGTTAAGTCCTGGCTCGGGAAGTGCTTCGCTATGAAGGACCTCGGAGAGGCTTCCTATATTTTGGGAATAAGGATAGTGAGAGAGCGAAGTAAGAGACTAATAGGACTTAGTCATAACACTTACTTAGATAAAGTACTAAAACGTTTTAGTATGGAAAAATCGAAGAAGGGAGAATTACCGATACAAAGCAATGCCAAGTTAAGTAAGACTCAAAGTCCGAGTACCGAAGCTGAAATAGCATAAATGAGCCGAGTACCATACGCTTCCGCAGTTGGCTCAATCATGTATGTTATGACTTGTACTCGCCCTGATGTAGCCTTTGCTTTGAGCATGGTTAGCAGATATCAAGGGAACCCTGGCATAGCCCATTGGATTGCGGTTAAGAATATCCTTAAGTACCTTCGGAGGACAAAGGAATGGTTCTTAGTCCTCGGAGGGAGTGATGACTTGAAGGTGCGAGGGTATAGTGACGCCAGCTTTCAGACTGACAGGGACAACTACCGTTCGCAGTCGGGCTGGGTCTTTACCCTGAATGGAGGAACAGTGACTTGGAAAAGTTCCAAGCAAGAAACTGTAGCTGATTTAACGTGCGAATCAGAGTACATTGCAGCGAGCGAAGTGTCGAAGGAGGCAATATGGTTAAAGAACTTCATCGGTGATCTTGGAGTTGTACCTGCCATAAAGGAGCCCATGGAGATTTTCTGTGATAATGAAGGAGCGGTTGCCTTGACCAAGGAACCGAGGGATCATGGTAGATCTCGGCATATCGACAAAAAAATCACTTTATTAGACATCGTGTAGAAGAAGGACAACTCATAGTGAAGAGGATATCATCAGAAGATAACCCAGCAGATCCGCTTACGAAGGGACTGAGTAGGGTTAAGCACTTGCAACATGCTAGGAGTATTGGGTTGAAGGATGATATTAGTATAGATTAGATAGTAGTAGAAACGTGTAAGAGATAAATGTAATTAACATTTGATGATTAAATAAAAGAGTATTATTTATGAGTAATGTTACTGTCTTATGTTAATTGTTTAACTATTGTTTCATTTTGCATGTCTTGACTTCCAGAATAATTGAGTTTATTAAGAATAATCGAATTGTTCAAATTGTCCACAATCGAATCGTTCATATGTTGGAAGTAGATATGAATGAAGATTGTCATGAATTGGTGTGTAGATTGTCTAAATGGCATTAGACATAGCAAAAGTTTGCTGCATCATTCATGAGTGCTTATGAACTAGTTTTGAGCATTGGAACAAACCCGCGCTTGCTGGAATCGCCTTATGGAATATGATAAAAGGGTGATCGCAAGACGATAATATCATATAGTCTTAAAACCTAGATATATGGTTTGTTATTTGTTAATTGGTTGTACATTGACAATGCGAAACCGCATCAGTAACTTGATGTTATAAAACGCATTATTGTGTATAGTTGATTAATGAATAAGTAAATGCATATAAGTCGAAGTTTATCTGTTACTTTTATCCCAAGAGGGTAAAAGCGATATCTCGGTCGGTCGATGATTTGATTTGACTTATGTGCCAGGCCCGGTCAGAACTGAATTGATGTGTTCGATTAAGTTCTATGTCAAATAAATCGGAGATCGAGAAACCAAATGCTAGACAAATTGTTCCATAGAATTGTCAGCATGATATCCAAACAGAGGACTGTACGATCCCTTATCTGAAGGACAAGATTGATTAGATCAGAGTTTGACAGCGTCTTTGAGAGCTACGATTGCTAATCGGAATATACTTGTATATATAGTTACTAGACTTATCCAAGTGGGAGACTGTTGGAATAGTGTCTAAGGCTGCAACTATATAAGGCAAGTATTTGACCCGGTTGAGCATGGTCCTTTTGGGTTGCCTTCACCATAGCAACTTGACAGGATGATTTATTATGAGAGAATGAATATTATTAATATATTATAAGAATAATATAAGGAATAATAATATTGTTGTTTGATTAATATAAGTCATAAATTAATTTGGAATTAATTTGGTGACTTAAAGAGATTAACTAAATAAAGGGGTATAAACTGTCAATTGTTTGATAGTTTGACTTTGGGCTATAAATCCTTTAAGGATAAGGGGTGGACGAATTCTAGGGCTTTGGATAGGCTTAGATTTCGTCCAAGGCTTATCATGGAAAGGATTTGGATTGCTTAGGGCTTAAGTTATCCAATTAGGGTTTAAGGGTGAAACCCTAGGAGCCTTACTAGTATAAATAGACCCTATGGGTTGAGGGAATTCGACACACTTGTCTTTAAAGAAACCCTGGCCGAATTCTTCCTCCCCTCTCCTCTCTCCTAAATCATCTTCTTGCTAGTTGGTGTTTGTAAGCCATTAAAGGAGTGACAATTGTGACTCTAAAGCCTCAAGGACAACAAGATCAAGTAAGTGATTCAAGGTAAAATTCTAATCTTTGATTTCATATTGTTCTTATTGTATATTAGCCATTAGAAGTCTTGGATTCAATGTACGATCAATTAGAGAAACCTAGATCCAAGCATTAGGGTTGCATGTGCACATATGGATGTTCATATGGCTAAAACTCATCATTAGTCTCATAATTATCTCTAATAGTTTTGTGTTTCTCTTTATAGAAGGTGAAATGGCACATAACATGGCAATGAAGTCGTATTTGATAGTCTTGATACATAGATGCCTCGAAGGAATCATAGAATATTCCTTTTCAAGTAGTCATGGTTTGGAAGCAGACTTACAAAAACAACCCAAACATGGTGAAAAGCTTGGACATGATTTTAATGGACCAACATGTGCGATTTTACTAAATTAAAATAAAGTTATATATATATATATATATATATATATATATATATATATATATATATATATATATCAATAAACAACATTGGTTATCATATACAAGACACTAAAACACATACAACAATAAAAAAATCTCATCAATGCATTTCAAGCCCTGTTCGATAAAGAAGCTGTTAGGAAAATCACTAAATTTGGTATAGCTAGAAATGAAGGATATTACATGTAAGTAGCTACTCAATGCATGACATTTATTCTAATTTATGTTACTTTGTATTATTTTTTTTATTGTGTCAGCTTTTTATAACTTTATATGATTTTTTTATATGTTTTCCGTGTTTAGCGCGTGTCATAATCTAGTTGTAATACATGTGAGGGACATTAACATGTATCGACTTAATAGCTTACGAACATCAACACACATATATTGACTGTATAGCTTAAGAACCTCAATCATGTCAAAAGTAAAAAAAAAAAAAATAGAAACAATAAGAGAAATAAGAAAAAGAGACAACATTATTGTATGATATTAATTTTGTTTTATAATTTCATATAAAAATAGTTATTTATTAGTTAGATGAAGATTAATAAATTACAAAATCCATTGATATGGTTGTTTAAAATAAAAACATCATAACTTTTAAACTATATTTATATTTAATCGTATACGATATATTTCGTTTTAAATAAAAACATCATAATTGTTAAATTGTATATATTTTTATATTTGATTTATTTATTTTAAAGGGTAATTAAATCAATTTGTTAAAATTTAAATAAGTTTTTTTTAAACGCTAGTTGAAGTATTTTTGGATTTAAAACATTTTGTTTAACCCAAAAACTAAAAGCTTCTGCTGAAACTTTTTTTTTCCAAGTTATTTTTTAAAATTAAAAGCTAAACGCTTCCTAAAATTGCATACCACGTGAACATGGTTTTTTTTACGAGAACAGGGAATAATCTTCAAGAATTTATTTTGTTAGTAATAAATAAGTTTACAATCAATAATTTTTTTCACTACACGAGTATTACTTCAACAAAACAGTGTTTCTGTATTTTTTTCATTTATTGAGCTTAATACGTTACACACTTAATATATATATATATATATATATATATATATATATATATATATATATATATACACGCACACACACAGAGAGAGTCTTTTGCGAATTCATATTTTCTCACGAACCCCGTGAACTTTTTCATATGAGTTTTTAATAAAAAAATGAATTAAAGTTGTAAGTTGGTTATACAAAAGTGCATTCACAAAAAAACTGCACATATGAAAGTTATTTTTGACGAACATATACACTTCCGACGTTTGTGCATATACACACTTTGCGAATGCACTTCCATATGAACAACTTAGTGCGTTAAGTCACTTTTAAAAAAAAAAGATTCATATCAAAAAGTTCGCGGGAAAATATGGGTCCGAAATATATATATATATATATATATATATATATATATATATATATATATATATATATATATATATATATATAGAGAGAGAGAGAGAGAGAGAGAGAGTTAGGTTCAAATGTTTTCACTATCTATTGTGTGCCCGTATAATTGATTCTGAACCAATCATTTTAGTTATTTTAAGAAAGTAATTAATACATATTAAATACTGAAGATGTCATTAATACCTATTATATCTTCAACATGTAATATACATTAATTAATTTCTTAAAATAACTAAAATGATTGGTCCAGAATCAATCATACGAGCACACAATAGATAGTGAAAACAAAATAACCTAACCCTATATATATATATATATATATATATATATATATATATATATATATATATATATATATATATATATATATAGAGAGAGAGAGAGAGAGAGTTATGTTCATTTAAAACCACTATATTTTGTGAGACATTAGAGACAATCCTATCCACTCATTTTGACGATCAAACAATTATTTTTAAAATGCAAAATAGTTGAAAGTTTTCGATTTTTCTAAATATTATTTTCGTCATTTATATTTTCCAAAAGATAAATAAAAAAGATAATAAAAAATCACCGTTTTTTTTTTAATATTTGTAAAATATTCTACTATAAAAATTACAACAAAATTGTTAGAATATTCACATATTCTACTAGAATGCTACACTACAAATTTTCAAACAATTTTAATTAAATATTAGAATATTCTATAAATTCTAACAACTTTAGTAGAATATTAGAATATTTTAACATATTTAACAATTCTAGTGGAATACTAAAGTATTCTATTATTCTAAAAGTTACATTTGAATATTTATAGTGTAATATTATATTAGAATATTTCACGTATATTTAGAAAAAACGATATATTTTGGGTAAATAAAATGACGAAAATAGTAATTAAAAACAGAAATTTCGGATTTTTCCTTTTATTTTGCATTTTAGATTTTAGATTTTTTTATTTTTTTTTATCACGAAAATGAGGGGCTAGGATCGTGTCCTTATGTTTCACTATATATATATATATATATATATATATATATATATATATATATATATATAGTTAGGTTCAAATGTTTTTACTATCTATTGTGTGCCCGTATGATTGATTCTAGACCAATCATTTTAGTTATTTTAAGAAAGTAATTAATGCATATTAAATGTTGAAGATGTAATTAATACCTATTATATCTTCAATATGTAATATGCATTAATTACTTTCTTAAAATAACTAAAATGATTGGTCCAGAATCAGTCATACGGGCACACAATAGATAGTGAAAACAAAATAACCTAACCCTATATATATATATATATATATATATATATATATATATATATATATATATATATATAGAGAGAGAGAGAGAGAGAGAGAGAGCTAGGTTCAATTGTAGATTGATATCTACTGTGCGGACATGTGGATAGTGCTATTTTGTGAGAAAGACAAATAAAATATGTTGTTTGATAATGTGAATACGTGTAATCTTACATAACTATTGTTATTATCATACATTCTTACCGATTAAATTGTCTATACGGTTATTATAAACTTTTTTTTTATTATTCTTATTCTATCAGAATGTTGTCAGGATGTTTATTGTGTCGTATTATGTATGAATGAAAATTGGTGAAAAATGATGCGTGAGAACAAAAATGAATAAGAATTAACGAGAATGCATGGAAATGACAATAAGTGTGTGATGTTGAATACATTCACGTTACTAAACAGTTTATTTTTTTTAGTAATTCTCATAGAATAACATTTGTCCACATGTTCGCACAATAGTTGTTCATCCACATTATATATATATATATATATATATATATATATATATATATATGTGTGTGTGTGTGTGTGTGTGTGTGTTTAACTTAATATTAACCGAATGACTTAATGATTAAGACAATAAGCTTGATTTGATATATTGAAACAATAATCTTTTACTTTTTTGCCTTTTTTTTTTTTCTGACAACTCGTATCACATTAAAACGGTGGAGTTGTTTTAAACCGATGAATATTGTGATTGATTTTTCTAAACGTAAGGGTAAGGCCCTGTTTGATATAGCATATGACCAATGTTTTAAAAATCGGTTTTTTAGTTGAACCGGTATGGTGACCGGTTCTCGGTTCAACCGGTTTAACCGGTTCGACCGCCAAGTGAACCGGTTTCTATATTTTTCATGTTTTTTTCTATTTTCCTACACATACATACATATATAAATTATAAATTTGATGTTTACAAGTTCAAACATTAAAAATACACATAAAAATAAGTTGTAAATGAATCAAAATACATTAAAATAACACATAAACATAAGTTTTAGTGTTTTACATCAATCCATACATGCTAAAAAGAAAATAAAATATAATACTGAAACAAAATATAGTTTTAGATGAATACAACCACATCAAAAAACTTATAACATTTTAAATATGTTTTTATTTAGAGAAAACTAAATATATTTGAAAAAAAAAATAGCAAAATTTATTATGTAAATAATTATTTTTCATGTGTTTTTATTTAGATTAACCGGTTCAACCGATTTATTTTGACCGGTTCTAACCGGTTTTTAAAACATTGCATCTGACGTCAGACAAAAGGTGTTTGATACACAAAATTTTGGCATCTGAGAAAGAAGTTGGGAGTTGGCTGAGAAAGAAAACAAGGCTTTCCAATAGTACCCTTGGCTTGGATAAAAATTCGCAACTAATGAAGACTACAAGAATAGAACTTGGGTCTCCCTTGTAGAAGCAATGGTGTTTATCAGCAAGCTGAAGGGTTTTTTGTATTTTGTGTTTAAAATAATATATTTAATGTCTATTATGGTGGAGGTTTTTATATAAATTATTATTATTATTATTATTACTATTATTATTATTATTATTATTATTAATGTCTATTATTATTATTATTATTATTAATGTCTATTATTATTATTATTATTATTATTATTATTATTATTATTATTATTATTATTACTATTGTAATATTGCATAGAAACGTGTATAGCATCAGGGTAAAATGGTCATTTTACACCAGTCAGCACATTCGGTCAGATTTTCAATCAAACAACATGATTTCTTACTCAGACAGACCTTTCTCAGTCAGCACTTTCTCAATCAGCAACTATCAAACGGGGCCTAAGATGATCATATATAGTTTTGTAGTTTTGTTCAGACGTTTTATTTAATCAAATAAAGACACAAACCTTATGTATACGATATTTTATCCGGATAGAAATCATTACCCATTCATTCACTTGAGTAATACACAACTTATTGGAAAAGAAAAACAACCGTAACAGTTCTAAAGATCAAAACATGTGATAGCTAGTAATCAAGCATCATACAAGACTCGCGTCTATAGATCGGAGTCATGAGCGTTATTCCAAAGTTTTCTTTTTACAACAACAATAATAATAACTTTTAATGATCTAGCTATCAACAGAAAGCTTTTGAGCATTATTGATAGCAAAGGAACCTTTACGAAGAACCCAATCCTCAATCATGGCTTGAGAATTCACATTTTGATCAGTTGGCACAAAATGACCAGCACCTAACACCACCACATGACTCAAATTATCCCATTTCTGCACATACCCTGCAACAACACCATTCACTCTCCATACATCTTTTTCTGCATCCAAAAACTTCTCAATCCCTTCCCACTTCATCTTCTTCACCCAAGACTCCACAGACACAACCCCATCTCTCAAATCACACTGCCCTTGATACAACAATAACTTAGTGTTCTTCACAACAAACTCCACCATGTACTTCACACTCTTCATCACATCTTCATGCAACGCTGCTCCAACCACATCACTACACTCCTCAAAAACCATCGATTCATTCACGCCTAATGCCTTTTTAACCTCTGGGTTCTTCAAGAACTCTTCGACCCAATCAGAACGATAAGGACTCTGTCTCCTGAAGTCATACAAAGTAGCTAGACCTGTAATGCTTTCCAGAAATCCCAACACATTGTTTCTTGCACCTGTAGCATCGCTCCAATTACCAGCTTTTGTTAGCTCGATAGCTTTAATTTGCAGTTTCTCCATTTGGGTTTTCTGTTTCTCATTGATCAACCCAAGATTGTAATTGTGGAGAGCGTGAGTGGCGACTTGGGTTTCCGGATGAGTTAATCCATTTCCGATGGCTAATCCGTACAAATTGATCCGTTTAGAAGCGGGTAACAGGGGATTGTTTTTGAGAATGTAATACCCAATTGATGGGACATATTTTCCAGAGTAACTCTCACCTGTAATGTAGATTGGACGAGATTTAAACAACGGGTCTAAAGCGATAAACTTTCTGATGGCGATGAATAGATGTCTTGCTACAGCATGTTGGTCTCTTGGGATTTCTTCGGATGTCGAAGCGATACTAAAACCAGTTCCTATTGGATTATCGAGGAAAAGAAGGCCAAATATTCGGTTCCAAGAACCTGGATTAGGCTCGAGGGAAAGATGTTCGACGTTTTGCTTGACAGAAGCTGTCACCCGCCATGGACCGAGTTCGTAGAAGTTTCCGATCATGGAAGAGCAACCTGGTCCTCCTTGAAGCCAAATGACAAGTGGGGTTTCAGAAAGAGAAGTAGTGCTAGAATTCTGGGCTTCATAGAAGGCATAGAATATGGCGGACCCGGTGGAGGAGTTGACCGGAAGGTAGCCGGATTTTGTGGGGAGAGCTTCTTTGGGGAGTGTTGACGCCGACAAGTGTGGTTGTAGGTGGTGGAAGAGAGTGAGGAAGAGGAGGAGCTTGAGGGGTGTTGACTCCATTGACGAGAGATGAGTGGGCGGTCTTTTGATCGGTTTGTCATTTTGTAAGGCTGATGGTTGCGCAGACGGAGAAAGCAGAATACAAAAAGCTTGCGGTCCTTGGTTTTATATACGTTAAATATCTTTTTTTTTCTTCTTTTTATCCTTCTTTATGAAAAATATGAATATACTTTACTTAATTATAACTTTAATTGTTAGGTTAGAAATGATTTTAGTATTAATTATACAAATATTAACCAAATCGATTCTAGTCCAATAGTATCTAATATTGTCTTCTCTATAGTATTTAATATTGTCTTCTCTTCTTAAGATTGAAAGTTTAAATATGGTTATGGACATAAATGAAATTCATAATTATTTGTCATTCAAAAGAAATTATAAAAATATTAAAATTAAGCATATACTCATAAATGGGCATTTTATTGTATAATCATTGTATTTGTATTTATTATGTTTAATGGGAAAATATCCATAAAGAGAATTTGATTATTAGAGAAGCTCCTTTAAACCCTAGTCATGGCGGACAATGAGGAATCTTCTTCTTTAGAAAACCCATGTGGCCTTACTAACATAAATGCCTACGCCCTCTTATTTTGACAATGATCACCTAAATTATGATGCTTGGTATGTGATGTTCTATACCAACTCTACTAGATTTTTGTGATTAATAACATCAATACCTTATGTGATGCCCCTAACATGAATTGTGATGAACCCGAATGAAAGAAAACCGACTCTTAAAGCTTTGGATCTATAGGACGTTTCCCAAACCTTACTCCAAATAATTTTCAAACGAAATGCGGCCAGTCAAGTACGGATAAATCTGATTATTCTGTGAAGATAAAAACACGAAGATCGTTCAACCCGACAATGAACTCCACAACATTAGCATTGGAAATTTCACTATTAGTGCATATTGTACATTTATTAAAATTGACAAGGACCTACTTGATAACATTGATGTCATAATACCCGAGATATACAATGTTACAAATATGATGAAAGAGTTATCCTCCAAATATATGTACCGTGCAACACTTATTCGACATTGAACCTCTCTTCCAAATTTTTATAAGCACGTTTCAAGCTTCTTCTTGAGAAACAAGAAATGAGTCAAGTGTTAGGGCATGATTTCCACATGCAATGATGAGGCTAAATATCCACGCAACACCAATGTTGCAGCTGAGAGATGTTGGTTGCTCCAACTCTACACTTCGCCCACCAAAGAAACCACTTTTTATCGTGACAATGTCAATGTAGTTTACATGTCTGAAGCCTGGTCCTACATCATCGAACCCGACATGTTAAGATTGATAAACACTTCACATGAGGTCAAGTCGCTTTAGGAGGGTAAGAGTTCTACATGTTCCATCTATGTCTTAGTATTTCGATATCTTCACCAAAGGGCTTTTATAGCCTTTATTTCTTGAGTTTTGGTCCGGTTCGAACATGATAACCATACCTCTGATACTTGTATAGGCTCATGTATATGTCACCTTTTATTATACAGCCCATCATTGTATGTATATTTATTCTATTTGATGAAAAGATATCTATTACTGAAAATTCAGTAATCAATAGTTACCAAAGGGCTTCTAGCCCAGCGGTATTCGGTGTTGCCCTCCCTCCTTGAGGTTGAGGGTTTAAGTCCCGTCGTGGACATAGGTGGATTTAAGGTGTAGTTTAGGAGTAGATTACATTTCATGTTTCAAAAAAATCAAAAGAAGTAATAAACATATGGAGATCTTGTGCATAAAATAAAAAACACCATTCTCAGGCTTACACATAACAAATAGTTGGTCACACAGAGTTCATCCCAATAAAAAAACTTAATCAAAGGATCCAAGCTTAGTCCTTACATTATAGGTCTGATCAAAGAAATAATTTTTCATGAGATTCAAGGAGAGGTTCTATGGTGTATTTTCTTGCTAATGACATTATGGGTTATAGATACTAGCTTAGATACATGAAAGGTATCGTTGGAAGAAAATGGTATATGGATTACCATAATTAAGACACAATATATGGTGCAATTTTAAAAGGAACATGCATATGGTGAAAGAGTAGAACTTTGTATTGGTAATCAAGTTTGACAACCAAAAGAGAGTTTCAAGTATTTGGGCTTATGATCCATAAGTAAAGTGGTGAAAATAATGACTTCACCCGCATCAAGGGTGAGATGGGATGAGTTTCATGTCACAAAAAGGGCTGTCTAGAAAAAATTCTACAAGGCGGCGGTAAAGTAAGTTTTTTGTATGGGTATGAATGTTCGTTGATAAAGAAAGAGAGCGAGAAGAAAGTAGAGGTTGCTTAAATAAGGTTTTTGTAATGATATTACAGTGGAAACCATGTTGGATATTATCTCATATATGATAAGTAAAACTACTCAGGAGAGTAAGGAAGATTACAGTGGTTCATAGATGTCCTCGAGAGACAACCAATGGTTGTAGTTAGGATAATTGAAACAATCATAGTCGAATATGTGAAAATGAGAGGATGTCAGTATGGGAAGTAGGAAAAAATTGTCTAACAAAAATGAAAAGTAGATACTTATAAGGAGGAGAAGATAAACATCATTCCCTAACCTTAGGAGATCATAAAAGATTAGGAAAATATCCCCAATCAATTATCTAAACCGTAACTTAGAATAAAAATTTGTTGATAATAAATATACCATAAAACGTGTTTTGAGGCCCTAAACGATCATGAATTGCCGAAAAACACCACACATCATGGAAAAGCAATAAATTCTCTTAATTGGCCCAAATTAGATGTCGTGTGCGAATTTTTTCCAATTCCGAACTATTGGATCACTACGACAGATTTGCCGTTGAGGTCATCATACTTCTATTCCCACTAGTGTTGACATCATCAAATCACGCATCAACACTTGTACCACCTGCATCACAAAAGATATGTGAGGTCTTACGAACTATTATGGATCCTAAATATGGTAATTGAAACATCCCAAAAATACAAGCCAAAAATTTCGTTTGAAAACATTACTAAAACAATAATATCCAAATATCATATAAGAAAACCATAAGTCGTGTGTCTCAAAATGTCATAAGAGATGTCTCATATCACAACTGATGTCAAGATCATGTCAAAAATATCAGAGTCTAACTCCCAGGCTAAAACTGTGGTGTGTGCCATGCCATCATCCCGAGCCCTTCCCCTTGCTAGCTGAAGTACCTGAAACCAAAACTGGAATTGTAAGCACGAAGCTTAGTGAGCTCCCCCAAACTACCACATACCATGTAATAACATATAAAGCACATATTGGGCCTTGCCCACTGCATCAGACCGAAGTCCGGAACTGACTAGGGCCTTGCCCTCTACATCGGACCGAAGTCTAGAACTGACTAGGGCCTTTCCCTCTGCATCGGACCGAAGTCCGGAACTAACTAAGGCATTGCCCACTGCATCAGACCGAAGTCTGGAACTGACTTAACATAGCATAACATGCATTATCATAACATATAACAATAACACATATATTGCATACTGCATCGGACCGCAATCCAGAACACATAACACATAGATATGCCTGAATCACAAAGACATCAAGCATACTGAACTACTTATCGGGACCACCCCGACATCGGATTTGAATTTAGTACATATATGTTCGTCATTACCTTAGAAGGGTTCGATATAGTGTTGGGAATCTGTTGGCTGAAATAGGAAATATTTTATGAGACTTTACGGTTAGGGAGATGGAATTCATGGTAGGTAGGCAGAATATTAAATGGCGCGGGGAGTCTCCAGAGGCAGCAAACTTGGTAGCACTCACTCGAGACAACAGTTCGAAACCAAACCTCGATGATCTGCTGGAAGAGTTTGAAGACATATTTAAAACCCCACAAGGGTTACCCCCATCTCGCTCTTATGACCACAGAATCGTCCTAAAAAGGAACACAAAACTGGTGATTATCCGTCCCTACCGATATCCTCATATCCTAAAAGATGAAATTGAAAAACCATGCATGGAGATGATGATAAAAGGAACAATCCGACCCAGTCAATCACCATTCTCGTCACCCGTGCTTCTGTTTAAAAAAACAAGATAATACATGGCGATTTTACGTCAATTATAGAGAGATCAATGCAAAAACAGTCAAACATAAGTTCCCTATTCCATTGGTGGAAGAGCTCCTTGATGAGCTACATGGAGTGTCTATATTGACCAAGTTAGATCTAACTTTCGGGTACCATCAGGTACATATGTTTCATGTTGATATTGAAAAACTGCATTTCGCACCCACCACGGTCACTTCGAGTTCCTCATGATGCCCTTCGGCTTATCCAACGCCCTATCCACATTTCAAAGTTTAATGAACGAAGTTTTTTTTTAGAGTACCTTCGTAAGTGTGTTCTTGTTTTTAACGAAATATTAGTTTATAGCCTATCAATGACGGAACATGTGACTCACTTACAAATATAGCCTTATCTTTGGGGTTGACACTTTCTGATTAAAATGGACATGTGATTCGTAATCGTTTTTGGCTCATTGGCGACCTTATCTTTGTGGTCAACATTTTCTGATTAAAACGGACCATTATAGCCTTAAGTTTTTACTAGATCAACGCTTATCAACCTCTCCGCACCAACACTGGGTGAACAAATTGCTTAGGTTCGACTTTACAGTCGAGTACCAAGCTGCTGCATTAAATCGAGCTGCCGATGCTCTCTCATGACGAGAGAAAGAGAGTGAAACGGGGAATCTATTTTTGATGTAATAAGTCCAGCCGAAAATATTTGAGACTTTAAGCATTGAGATCGAGACCGACGAAGAACTTAGCAGGTTGCGGAGTCGCATCTTGAGTGGCACCAAGAATGACATGTGGGTTATCTGTGAAGGGCTAATAACTTATGACGGTAAGGTTTACTTAAAATCAAGTTCTCCATTGGTTAAAGAGGTAGTTTTGGTCGTGCATAATGCCACATATGAGGGCATACATAAGATTATGTAACACATACGTAATGACTTTTATAGGAAGGGGTGGAAGGCTACCATTCAATCATTTATTCAAAGCTATATGGCATGTCAACGCAATAAGTGGGAGACTCCACAGCCCGCCGACTTACTTCAGCCCTTACCCATTCGCGAGACAATTTGGTCAGACGTTTCCATGGATTTCTTTGAAGCCTTACCCAACGTTTCAGGCAAATCCATCTTGTTGGTGGTCGTCGACCGGTCCTCCAAGTATGCTAATTTCCTTCAGACCGGGCACCCCTACACACCAAAATCCGTGGCTAAGGCTTTCTTTGTCGAGATCTTTCGATTACATGGGTTTCTCGAGACAATCGTCTCTGATCGTGATAAAGTGTTTTAGAGTGCATTTTGGAAGGAGTTGTTTCGCCTACCAGGAACTAAATTAGCCTTCTCAACAACCTATCACCCCCAGAGTGACTGCCAAATTGAATTTGTTAACTGCACTATCAAAATATATTTACGCTATTTGAAGGGGGATAAACCACTAAAATGGTTAACATGGTTACCATGGGCAGAATATTGTTACAACACATCTTACCATACTACTTTGAAAACCATAATGTTTAAGCATATTTATGGGAGGGACCCTCCGAGCTTAATCAATTATGTTGCAGGGCATTATAAGGTGGAGGCGGTTAATCAAGTTCTGGTGGATCGGACTAAGTTTATAGCTACAATAAAGGTATGATTGGCGAAGGCTTAACAACGCATGAAGTTGACTTATGACAAGCATCACCGCTTGTTAGAATTTAAGGAAGGAGACTGGTGTGGCTGAAGCTTCAACCATATCGAAAACTAACGGTGGCCAAGTCCAAGCTCACAAAACTATCTCCCCAATTTTATGGGTCATTCAAGGTTCTACAAAAACTTAGAACTATAGCTTATCGGTTAGCGTTACCCAATGGAAGCAGAATTCACAATGTGTTTCATGTTTCTTTGTTGAAACCACACCAATAAATACTTCCTGATGTTACTACTATTTTGCCGCCATTGATTGATGGTAAAGCCATGCTTACTCCTTTTAAGGTGTTGCGTGCTAGGTGGTATGAAGGCCTGCTCGAATTACTGGTACAGTGGACTCAGGATGATGAGAATAATGCAACTTGGGAGAAACAAGAGACTTTTATGGAATCATACCCAGATATTGAGCTTGAGGACAAGCTCAACTTGGAGGAATGGAGTAATGTTATGAATCCTAAATATGGTAAGGTTTATCACAGGAAAGTTAAAGAGGTCAAGGCATCAGAATTTTGATAGGTTTTATAATTTACAATTTTAAATTTGAGTAAGATTAGGTTAAGGTTTTATTTTTGTGTTGGAGTTGATTTATGTTTTGTTAGGATTTTGTATCCTTTTTAGCAGTTGTGGTTTTCCCTATAAAAGGTGGAATTAAAAGAAATAAAATCAAGCTTGAAATGAATCATTTTTTAATACTTTTAGTGTAACACCCAAAGTTTTGAAGGCCAAGAAAGGAAAGAAAACCCTAACTTTAAGGGGGGACTCGGTGAGTCCAAGGAGGAACTCGGCGGGTCCAAGCGGGATCCGGGTCGAGGAGTAAGTGACCGACTCAGCGAGTCGGCCAAGGAGACTCGGCGAGTCAGGTCTGTTCGAGGAAAACCCTAAATTCGGGACTTGGGGCCTATTTAAGTGCCTCATTCTCTTCCCTAGGGTTCCTTTACTGCCTCTCTAACCCTGAATGCCAAACCCTAGCCGCCATATCCATTGATTGAGCCAATTGTTGTCTTGAGGAGTGCATTAAAGCTTGGAGAAGGAAGAAGGATCTTGAAGGTGCAAGGAGGGGGCTATAGATCTGAGATTGGGAAGATATTTCTGAACATCTGAAGGTATTAAGTCGTTTCCCCTTCCTTTAGATCTATTTTGGTTGTGAGTTTTAGGGCTTTTAGCCATGAGTAGTGATCCATTTGAGCTAGAAGCCGGATCTGGAGTTGCTACTTCAAATCTAAGTATATTTTGGTCTTGGAAAGCAAAAAGTTTCAGCCCTTGAGTTGATTATGGAGCCTCTTTGCCTTAAACCCTAGTTTATGGTGTATTTTGCATAGATCTCCTTCTCTACACGTAAAGTTTGCAACTTTACGTGAGGAATAGGCTTGGGAAGGGTAGATCTACAGTTTGGAGTCCATGCATGACTCAAAAGTCCTCTGCATGTATAGAGATCTGAATGGACTCGGCGAGTAGCATGAAGATTTGGAGGAACTCGATGAGTGGGATGAACAACTCGTCGAGTCAGATGAAGTTGGGCAGGAACTCGGCGAGTTGGATGAACAACTCGGCGAGTCTGTTGAAGGTTGTCTTGGAGTCGGCGAGTCTGTTCTTGGAGTCGGCGAGTCAGGTCGCGAAACCCCCAAACCCTTCGAGTTGAGACTCGAATCAGTGAGTCGAATGGAGACTCGGTGAGTTGGACAGGTCAGGACTCGAAAATCGGTAGACTCGGCGAGTCATGGACTGACTCGGTGAGTCGAGTTGCGAATAGAAGGACTCTGAACATATGAACTCGGCGAGTCAATAGGGTGACTGTAACGTCCCAAAATTCAAGACTAAAAATTTCTTTTAATAAAGTATCACTTAAAGTAAAATCATCATTTCAAAACATAAACAAAGTATTAGTTTTCAAAACACATGTTCATTATCAGAGTAAAACATTCCCAGGCTGACTAATCTATGGTGTGTGCCATGCGATCATCCCGAGCTCCATCATCCGCTACTGGAAGTACCTGAAACCAAAACTGAAAGTCGTAAGCACGAAGCTTAGTGAGTTCCCCAGATACCACATACCATACAAACCATTCAAAGCCAAGAGCTATACATAACTGACTTATCCATAATCAAATAAGGTGCTATGTGCCAAACATAGTATTGCCATTATGCCACGGGCCATGCGTGGTCTTCCTGGTCAAGCCTGGGCCGCTCCCTGGGTCTTACAGACAAGTGCCAAGGGCCACCCCTGGTCTTACAGACATGTGCCAAGGGCCACCCCCTGGTCTTTTATGCAAGTATCACAAAGACAACCGTACATACTACTCTACTTAGCTAAACAACATATAGTGTGCCAGAAGCCACCTCCTGGTCTTTCATATATAATAGCATACAATGCGCCAGGAGCCACCTCCTGGTCTTTCATACATATTGCCTAGGGCTGTCACAACTGGAAATTTTGTGTCATGTAATCTATACACTCAAGTTAATGTGAATCAAAAACTTAAGAACATGATTGAAACCTACTATTATGACATCAAAAACTTCAATCAAATACATCATACAAGTACTACAAATAGTCATCAAACAATTGGAGACCCTAGAAGTCCTTGTTTAAGTCCACTTTGGACTAGGACTTCCTTATTGGATCCAAATGGACCAATAAGCTTCCAATTAGACTATCATGGGCTTAGAACCCTAATTTGGGCTCTAATTGGACCCACACTAATTTATTTCAACATTTTGGGCCATGTTGGGCCTAGAATGAAATGAATTAAAAGCTTTGATCCATGAATACCCTAAACTAGTCCAACAAAAATGGAAAAATCATACTATATTCTTTTATGTTAAAATTCACCCAAACTAACTCTAATATTGGGCTTAGGAGCAAAAAGCCCAAATTTTCCTTTTTCCTTCCATGTTTTCGGCCCAAAACAAGCCCAAGAGGAGGGTTTGACTTTCTCATGCCACCTCATTATTAACCAAAAGATATCCATGCATGAAACTCATACTTCCAAGCACCTATCTCATCAAAGATCACTTCTCTTCTCTCCTCTCTCTCACTCTCGGCCATATTCAAACACACACACAAAAATTCACTCATTCTTCTCTCAAAGAAACTCTCTCATTTCTTCTCCATAATTTCGAAATCTAAGAAGCTTTCAAGAGGATCTTTCAAGTTAATCATCATCTTAGGTAAGTTTTTACTTATATCCATGATCTAGCTATTTCATTCCATCAAAAATCTCTTCTAAATCTATTCCAACTTGTGATCATGCACCTTAGAAGTCACCAAACTCGAGATCTACCAAGGAAAGGTGCTAAGGCCGAAAATCACTTCATTTTTCTTCCATTTTCTCTTCAAAACCGAAACCACACTAAGGTGAGCTTCATACCCCCTATTTTCTGTTTTTATGAGTTTTGTGGGGGGGGGGGGTGGGGGAATACAAGTGAAGGTGTAGATCTATATGTGTTTTGTATGCCTTGTATGATTTCCATGCTTATATGTGTGTTGTTGTGTGTTATAATGTTGGATCTAGCCATAAAACCCCTCAAAACCGAGATATACTTTATGTTAAATGATTCTAGCATCAAATATATTTCTACATACAAAGTGTTCCTAGAAAAATAGCTAAATGGCTTAGTAACATTTTCTTTGGGCTAAAAACACAATTTTTGGACCTAAAATGTGAAAAATACAAAGTTAAGGGCCCAAATTGACATATCACGAATTCTGATGGATGAGGTGTGTTAAAACAGTTTCAATAAAACAATTTCTGGAAATATACTCATTTGGAGGATTAAAAACATAAATTGCAAGCTTAATGGGCTAAAAATGACATTTTCGGCCCAATGAGGCCCATTATGCGAGATTTTCTTTTTTGGAGGGCCAAAACTGTATTTTTCTGTAAAACAGTGGACTATAAGTGTTCCAAGTCCTTTTCAAAGGTTTAAAATGCTTTTTAAATTTAAAAAGGACCAAAGTTGCAAAAATTTTACAATTTGGGCCAAAATTGTCAAAGTTGCGAAAAAGAAGGGCTATTACCGAGAAAACTGCAATTTCAGGGACTAAAACTGTTTTCATTGAAAAATATGCTGAAAAATATCAATTTCAATAATTTTTGGTGTTAAAATGTCAAGAAAAATGATTTAAGGATCAAACCGGAAAGTTATTTAATTAAAGGGTTGAAAAAGTAAATTTTACAAACAATGAGGGGCTGAAAACAGAAAACTTCCAAGTCTAATTCAATACACGCAATTTGATCAAATGATGGCACCGCGACTATCGACGAAATACAAAACACAACAATACCAAAAGTCGTTGTTAAACGAATTGGTTCGGTCTCGAACTAATAAAAATCCGAAACTACTAACACGACGACACTACGATTCATACAAGTAACGTTTGGGAATTCAATATACATGCGAGTGTGCACAGACGTCTACGCACCATCTTTGGGCCCCAAAAGTGTAAAATCTTGTTTGTTGGGCCTAGTTAGCCCAATGACCTGATCTTAAGGCCCGAAGACCTCTATCTTACGAAGTGTTGGGTTTTACCGATCTAACACAACGTAAAAGGACTTTCAATGGCTTGTATACTACTGGTCCCCAAGGGTCCTTTGGTATTGCTAGTAAAGTCGACATTTCATGCGAGGCGGGTCTGGGACCCCTCGTACATTTTTATCCCCAACCGGTTAATGGAGTCATCGGGGCCTTCGTGTCCTCTTTCTCTTCGGATGTGGGACTACACGTAGTCAGGGCGGTTGGATAACGTGATTAGTACGGACGACGCCTACGGGATCGTTAGTATAGCTATAAACTGGTCGTTTATGTAATGCGTGTTTGTAGCAATTAATCATGCTCAAAAATAATCCAACGTCGCCTGGGACTGACACTATACGCTATGCAATGGTTTCAATGTGACTTCATGAAATTCAAGGAATTAGGAAAACATCGGGTTTTCCTAGGGTTTTTCAATACATACAGATTCGAAATGCATACAACTTTAACGAACAATTGTTTTAGAAGTATAGAAACAAACAAGCATACCTATGGATCTTCACAAACGTTTTCAAAAGCTTTACTTTTCAGAAAATATCGGATTTTCTGGTGGTTTTCAAACGATACGAAACATTGTTTTTTTCAAATACCGCTTATGAACTCACCAACATTTCACATGTTGACGTTTTTCAAAATACTTGTATTCTCAGGGAACCAGTGAATCAAAGGAAATCATATTCAGTGATGGCTTGCAGTTTATTTATGTACGAATCGAACAATTTATTTTTGGGAATGTAATGTTTAAACAATGTATTTCATGTAAACTCTACTGGTTGTACTATATTAATGCATGGTGACGAATGTTGTTACGTTTCATATATATTCAATGTTATGGTATTCAATTGAGTCACGACAGCCCCCGAACGTTTCCGCCGCCTGGTTCGGGGTGTGACAAGGGCTAACCCCCAGGTCTTCCTGTCATCCATAATAACATACTGTGTGCCAGGAGCCACCCCCTGGTCTTTCATGCATATTGCCTAGGGCTAACCCCCGGGTCTTCCTATCATACATAATAACATACTGTGTGCCAGGAGCCACCCCCTGGTCTTTCATGCATATTCTAAATGGGTCGGCATTGGTGCCTTAGACCCATACAAACAGTGAGGTGACTCACCTCGCACTGCTGAACTCTGCTGATAACCTCTGGCTGCTGACCGACAACTCTCTGAACTCCTGCTCCACTCGCTCCCCGAGCTACCAATGTCAAAGCAACACTGAGTCAAACTGACCCCCGAAAGACAACCAAGTCAACTCAGGTCAAAGCCAAAGTCCTGGTCAAAGTCAACCTTCCAGGTCAACCCTACTCGTCGAGTCACCCTATTGACTCGCCGAGTTCATAAGTCCAGAGTCCTTCCACTCGCGACTCTACTCGCCGAGTCAGTCCATGACTCGCCTAGTCTACCGATTTCCGAGTCCTGACCTGTCCAACTCACCGAGTCTCTAATCGACTCACTGATTCGAGTCTAAACTCGAAGGGTTTGGGGGTTTCGCGACTTGACTCGCCGAGTCTATGAACAGACTTGCCGAGTCCAAGACAATCTTCATCCAACTCGCCGAGTTGTTCTTCCAACTCGCCGAGTTCATGCCCAACTTCATCCGACTCGACGAGCTGTTCATCCCACTCGTCGAGTTCCTCCTCATCTTCAAGCTACTCGTCGAGTCCACTCAAAGGACTCGCCGAGTCCATCCGGTCCTTCATACATGCATAGGACTTTTGAGTCATGCAGGGACTCAAAACTGTAGATCTACCCTTCCCAAGCCTATTCCTCACGTAAAGTTGCAAACTTTACGTGTAGAGAAAGAGATCTAAGCAAAATACACCATAAACTAGGGTTTAAGGCCAAAGGGCTTCAACATTGACTCAAGGGCTGATACTTTATGCTTATCTAGTCCATAACACACTTGGATCTGAAGTAGCAACTCCAGATCCGACTTCTAACTCGAATGGGTGTCAAACCATGGCTTAAAAGCCCCAAATCTCACAACCATGGAAGATCTAAAGGAGAGAGAGAGACGACTTATTACCTTCAATATCTCAGAAAGGCTCCACAAACTCCAAATCTGTAGTCCCTTCTTGCTCCTCCAAGTTCCTTCTTCCTTCTCCAAGCTTTAATGCACCTTCCAAGGCAACAAATGGCTCAATCAAAGGTTATGACGGCTAGGGTTTGGTATCTAGGGATGAAGAGGTAGTAAGGGAACCCTAGGAAGAAGATTAAGACGTTTATATACGCTCCAAGTCCCGAATTTAGGGTTTTCCACGCACAGACTAGACTCGCCGAGTCACCTTGGCCTATTAGCCGAGTCGATCACTTACTCCTCGGCCCGGATCCCGCACGGACTCGCCGAGTCCTCCTTTGGACTCGCCGAGTCGACCCCTAAACTTAGGGTTTTCTTACCTTTCTTGGCCTTCAAAACTTTGGGTGTTACAACTCTCCCCGCTTAAATTAAACTTCGTCCTCGAAGTTTGCCATGGCCCACCGCCTGCGATCCGCCTTCAATACCCACCAATTATCCCAACACCAACTGCCTACCTTTGTTGGTCTTCCACCTGGTCATTCTGACTAACGTAAACCTCGCGGTTAAACCTCGGGTCAAACCTGACCTGAACAACTCAGAAACACAACTTACTCAACCGATAATCCTTCTGGTACTCACCGAGTACTGCACTGAACCTATAGGGCTTCACCCCTTCTTTCCTTGCGCAAATTTCTTGCCTTCCCAAGGCAAGGCTCCATATCCAACTATTTCCTCTGACACTGTGAAGGTCCTATCCTTCACCAACTCCATCACCCCCGCTATTCCCAGAACGGGTCATCACCGTCTGTAATCACTGACACTCCTCTCTGCTAGAACTTGGTGCCGAGCACCCCTCGACCAACTGACTGAATTTCACCATAGACTGCTTACCAGCACTGCTACTGGCTGGAAATTTTTGGTATTCCTTATCTGCCTTTCGGATGAATTGAGACCACCTTGGTCCCTACCAATCTACCAATATCTAGATTACCGGCTCCCACCGGTCGCTAGCCCCAACTCAACTCCTAGTCGCTCCCAGCGAATTTCGAAGAAACTTTACCAATAATCGCTCAATCCACTCTGCCACTAAATCATACACCTGACACATTCGTTCTAACGAGCAGGGGTCGATGAATGCTACGGGCCACCCCGTAGTCTTACAATACTTCTACGCTGCCAGCCAACCAAAGCTACGGGCCGCCCCGCAGTCTTGCTAAACCAGTGCTACGGGCCGCCCCGCAGTCTTGCTAAACCAGTGCTACGGGCCACACCGTAGCCTAACCATACTCACATACGATTGCTGCAGGCCACACCGCAGTCTTGCTAATCTAATTCTACGGACCACACCGCAGTCTTACTAATCTAATGCTACGGACCTCACTGCAGTCTTACTAATCTAATGCTACGGGCCACACCGCAGTCTTACTATACTTCCTTTACTATCTAGCCACTGCTGAATGCTACGACCGTCCGGTAGTCTGACAACACCTTCCTACACCGTCTAGCTACTAGTGGATGCTACGACTAACCCATAGTTGATCATACAACACAACCGAGTACTCCCAAGTGGTACTCATGTCCCAAATGGAACTCCCCACCCGATTCCTATGTAATCTGCGACCAGAAAATTCGAGAATGAGGTCTCACAATTGGCAAGTTTTCCAAACTTCCAATTTACACTATCCTCCAATCATACAGTCACCTGAGCCGTCTTTCTTCCTAACAGGAGAGCGAAACTTATCCTAGTTTCAAAACCCCTTCTACTCCCATAACCTGATTGTTTCTCCCCCACTTAGCCTCAGCTAAGTCTTTACTGCCTGCGAAAACCCGAAGATTTCCATTCCTTCCTTCCTTACACGATAGGCATGATAACCACCGTCGCCCTATCCCTACTAGCGATCCGCCTCTAGCCCACTCCAACTACCGTATGATTACCGAATACTAGATGAACACCGACCGCATCCCTGATGCTAAAAAAAATCCTCTAAGCTCTGACTACTGTCCTTACAGTCCGAATAACTGGGCACAAACTCCTTGGTGATAAGCCACTTTCCTTGATGCTTCCGAAAGCCATCCCGAACGCCCAGATTAGAACCATCAAACCCCGATGATGGTGGATGACCACTTCCCGAACCATTTTCAACCGTAACCGAGATGATACTGAACACTTCGAACCCGAAGTGAAAGATGACCTACACTAGCTACTAGTAGCTCCTGGTATGCAATTGGCATATGACAATTCCAAAATACAATCCAAATACAAGCAGAGAGACAAATCATACATAAAATCGCCTGAGTCCAGGGTAAAAACTTCCCTAATTCACCTAGGAATGAAAATAGCCATAGATATGTACCTGCAACATTCCTTCCTGTAATCCAGATCTTCCGCATCTGTCACTGCATGGCACTACCCTCTCGCCCATCCGTAATCCTCATAGTCGCTGGGGCAGGCGCACTCCCTGCTCCTCCCCTCATCGTCGGGCAGTCGGTCCTCTTGTGGCCTACCTGATTGTAGTGAAAACATAATGGGCTTTCCCCCCGTGGGCAGTTCCTGCTGATGTGACCATCACTGCCACACTTGTAGCAGCCGGAACCCCTGGAACGTCACACTCCCTCGTGCGGTTTCCCGCACGTGCTGCACTGACTTCGGCCCTGCCGACCCACTAATCGCTGATCTGAAGTCTTGGGTCTCTTCCCGGGACCCTCCAAAGTGAATGTCTGATCTGACTTCCTCTTCGCAATGTGCTCCAGATCGATCTCCCTCTCCCTAGCTCTGGCAATCATAGAGTCCAGGGTCGGGCATGCCGAGAAGCTGACATGCTCCCGAATCTCTGCTCTCAACATGTCATGATAGCGGGTCCTCTGCATCTCATCATCCCCTGCATACTGAGGAACTAATAGGGCCCTCTCCCGAAACTTGGCGGTAATCTCCGCCACCGACTCTGTCGTCTGTCTCATGTCTAGAAATTCTTTGGCCAGCTGCTGAAGCTCCACTGCCGGTGCAAACTCCGCCCTAAACCTGGTCACGAAGTCTGACCAGGTCATAGCCTCGACGACCGAAGCTCCCAATGAGTCTCCAACTGACTCCCACCAATCTCTAGCTTTGTCTCTCAAACATGCCGCCGCAAAGCGGACCTTCGACCCATCCGGGCAGAAGCTCGTCAACTGTGCAGACTCAATGTCTGCGATCCATCTCCTGACAGTAATGGGGTTCTTCACCCTGTGAAAATCCGGCGCACCACACCCTCTGAAGTCCTTGAAGGACAGTGTGCGCGTACTTGCCTGTCCAGACGCCAAATCACTCCTGAAAGCTCGGAGGCGATCCTCCATTAGCTCAATGATCCCCTCCTTGATCGACCCGAAAATGACCGGGGTCGCCTCAAGGATGCCTCTCGTAATCTCAGATGCGATGAACTCGCGCAACCCATCATCAACTGGTTCGGATCCCGCGCCTGAACCTGATCCCGAACCGGATCCTGACCCGCCCACTGGTCTCTCTCGCAACGTCACCATGCTGAAAATATAACACAACCACTATCAGAATACTGATCACTGCTGCGAGGCCAAACACACGCACTACCAGGTTCCCGGTCTTGTCTCGGCCCTTCCCGAATCGAGTACGGATCCTCTGCTTTCAGTAGTACGGGCCCATACTACCTTCCACATCTATCCGTACTTTCCTCAAGAGCTGCCTTGACTCCACCAGGTCCCTTTCTACTACTTTTGCTTCCAGCACTACCTCATCCTAGGCTGACCCTAGGGAAACCTCTGACTCAACTCAAACCAGTCCTCAGCTGCTGAAGGCTTCCTCGCGATGCCAATTAGCCATCACCTGGATACCATCACATGTGATGAGGCTCAGATAATCCTTCGAGTAAAATACTCGTCCCTACAACGGTTAGACTCAAACGAGAGCTGCGCAATAGGGCCAAGTCCAGCACTCTGAGATTATTCAACCCTGATCACATGTGACGTGGCATATCCACTTAATGGCTAACTCCCATCACTCAAAATCCCACAATGCACAAAGCAAGCAGCATTCAGACAAGGGGAAAATCTAACCACAACATACTCAAGCAATCATACACATATAGCAAAAATCTGAACTAGCATGAAACACAAACTCATAACTCAGGCATAACCTAAACAGGCTATCCTACTGTTGTCTAATCAACACTACTATGCAGCTCAAAAGCACAAATAACAGGCACATAAGGCATCATCCCTAGATCCTTAGTCCTATTCTAGCATGCTGTTCTATTAACTGATAACCAAAACATAGACTTGTATGGGTATTTTGGGGTACTTACTTGAGCTCGGCTGATTGCATGCACCACACCTCTTTTCTCTTTTCAAAGTTCTTTTCTTTCTGAATTCTTTTTGCTTTTCTAAAACCGTTTTCTTCCTCAAAACTCTCTTTTACAAAACTGTCTTTTCATTTTGAAAACTCTTATACCAATCCCTCAGTTTGAGTTCAGACATGCTCGAGAGCATGTCCGAATCCCTCAAACCAAGGCTATGATACCAACTTGTAACGTCCCAAAATTCAAGACTAAAAATTTCTTTTAATAAAGTATCACTTGAAGTAAAATCATCATTTCAAAACATAAACAGAGTATTAGTTTTCAAAACACATGTTCATTATCAGAGTAAAACATTCCCAGGCTGACTAATCTATGGTGTGTGCCATGCGATCATCCTGAGCTCCATCATCCGCTACCAGAAGTACCTGAAACCAAAACTGAAAGTCGTAAGCACGAAGCTTAGTGAGTTCCCCAGATACCACATACCATACAAACCATTCATAGCCAAGAGCTATACATAACCGACTTATCCATAATCAAATAAGGTGCTATGTGCCAAACATAGTCTTGCCATTATGCCACGGGCCGTGCGTGGTCTTCTTGGCAAGCCTAGGCCGCTCCCTGGGTCTTACAGACAAGTGCCAAGGGCCACCCCCTGGTCTTACAGACATGTGCCAAGGGCCACCCCCTGGTCTTTTATGCAAGTATCACAAAGACAACCGCACATACTACTCTACTTAGCTAAACAACATACAGCGTGCCAGAAGCCACCTCCTGGTCTTTCATATATAATAGCATACAATGCGCCAGGAGCCACCTCCTGGTCTTTCATACATATTGCCTAGGGCTAACCCCCAGGTCTTCCTGTCATCCATAATAACATACTGTGTGCCAGGAGCCACCCCTTGGTCTTTCATGCATATTGCCTAGGGCTAACCCCCGGGTCTTCCTATCATACATAATAACATACTGTGTGTCAGGAGCCACCCCCTGGTCTTTCATGCATATTGCCTAGGGCTAACTCTCGGGTCTTCCTATCATACATAATAACATACTGTGTGCCAGGAGCCACCCCCTGGTCTTTCATGCATATTCTAAATGGGTCGGCATTGGTGCCTTAGACCCATACAAACAGTGAGGAAACTCACCTCGCACTGCTGAACTCTTCTGATAACCTCTGGCTGCTGACCGACAACTCTCTGAACTCCTGCTCCACTCGCTCCCCGAGCTACCAATGTCAAAGCAACACTGAGTCTAACTGAACCCCGAAAGACAACCAAGTCAACTCAGGTCAAAGTCAACCTTCCAGATCAACCCTACTCGTCGAGTCACCCTACTGACTCGCCGAGTTCATAAGTCCAGAGTCCTTCCACTCGCGACTCTACTCGCCGAGTCTACCAATTTCCGAGTCCTGACCTGTCCAACTCACCGAGTCTCTAATCGACCCACTGATTCGAGTCTAAACTCAAAGGGTTTGGGGGTTTCGCGACTTGACTCGCCGAGTCTAAGAACAGACTCGTCGAGTCCAAGACAATCTTCATCCAACTCGCCGAGTTGTTCTTCCAACTCGCCGAGTTCATGCCCAACTTCATCCGACTCGACGAGCTGTTCATCCCACTCGTCGAGTTCCTCCTCATCTTCAAGCAACTCGCCGAGTCCACTCAAAGGACTCGCCGAGTCCATCCGGTCCTTCATACATGCAGAGGACTTTTGAGTCATGCAGGGACTCAAATCTGTAGATCTACCCTTCCCAAGCCTATTCCTCACATAAAGTTGCAAACTTTACTTGTAGAGAAAGAGATCTAAGCAAAATACACCATAACTTGGGTTTAAGGCCAAGGGGCTTCAACATTGACTCAAGAGATGATACTTTATGCTCCTCTAGTCCATAACACACTTGGATCTGAAGTAGCAACTCCAGATCCGGCTTCTATCTCGAATGGGTGTCAAACCATGGCTTAAAGCCCCAAATCTTACAACCATGGAAGATCTAAAGGAGAGAGAGACGACTTATTACCTTCAATATCTTAGAAAGGCTCCACAAACTCCAGATCTATAGTCCCTTCTTGCTCCTCCAAGTTCCTTCTTCCTTCTCCAAGCTTTAATGCACCTTCCAAGGCAACAAATGGCTCAATCAAAGGTTATGACGGCTAGGGTTTGGTATCCAGGGATGAAGAGGTAGTAAGGGAACCCTAGGAAGAAGATTAAGACGTTTATATAGGCTCCAAGTCCCAAATTTAGGGTTTTCCACGCACAGACCAGACTCACCGAGTCACCTTGGCCTACTCGTCGAGTCGGTCACTTACTCTTCGGCCCGGATCCCGCTCGGACTTGCCGAGTCCCCCTTTGGACTCGGCGAGTCGACCCCTAAACTTAGGGTTTTCTTTCCTTTCTTGGCCTTCAAAACTTTGGGTGTTACAGTGACTCGGTGAGTAGGGTTGACCTGGAAGGTTGAATTTGACCAGGACTTTGACTTTGACCAGAGTTGACTTGGTTGTCTTTCGGTGGCTATAAGGTGGCTTAAATAGTGGGCAACCCGGGGATTTAGGGTGGCTTAAATAGTGGGCAACCCGGGGATTTAGGGTTTCTCCCAGACGGACAGACTCGCCGAGTCCAGAATATGGACTCGCCGAGTTGCCAGCTAACACGTGCTCGAAATCCCGATCCTACTCGGCGAGTCAGGCTATGAACTCGCCGAGTCCCTCTTGCAAAAATTCAAAATAAATACCAAGGAATTATCATACCGGAGACGGGTCGTTACAATTCTCCCCCACTTATCTCAGACTTCGTCCTCGAAGTCTGCTACGGCTGAATCTGCAAATATCTCTGGGTAATGCTCCCTCATCTCCTCCTCAGCCTCCCATGTGCATTCCGATCCCTTCCGGTGCTGCCACTGCACCTTCACTAACTGAATTACCTTGTTCCTCAAGGTCTTGGTCTTCCGGTCCAGAACCGCGACCGGCCTCTCAATATAATTCAGGCTGCTATCAATCTGAATATCCTCTAGGGGAACGACTGCTGACTCATCCACCAAACACTTCCTCAACTGAGACACATGGAAAGTGTTGTGGATCTGACTAAGCTCCTCAGGAAGATCTAACCGATAAGCAACCCGACCCACCCGGGCCAAAACCCTGAAAGGACCAATAAATCTGGGGCCCAACTTGCCCCTCTTCCGGAACCTGATGACACCCTTCCAAGGTGAGACCTTCAGAAGGACCATATCTCCCACCTGGAACTCCAAGTCCGAACGCCTCCTATCGGCGTAGCTCTTCTGCCGACTCTGCGCAGTCTGCAGTCTACTACGGACCTGTTGGATCAACTCGGTCGTCTTGAGCACCACTTATGTGCTCCCGATGACCCGCTGACCGACCTCGCCCCAACAAATCGGGGTCCTACACTTCCTCCCATACAGCATCTCAAAAGGAGGTCGATCAATGCTCGCATGATAACTGTTGTTATACGAAAATTCTGCCAACGGAAGATACGTATCCCAACTGCCACCGAAATCCAGAACACATGCCCTAAGCATGTCCTCGAGAGTCTGAATTGTCCTCTCGCTCTGCCCGTCCGTCTGAGGGTGGAAAGCGGTGCTGAAATGAAGACGAGTACCCATCTCGTCGTGAAACTGCTTCCAGAATCTGGATGTGAAACGGACATCTTGGTCTGACACCACCGATACCGGCACTCCATGACGTGCCACAATCTCTCGTACATAGATATCGGCTAACTTCTCCGCCGATATACTCTCCTGGATCGGGATAAAATGGGCACTCTTCGTCAACCGATCCACTACTACCCATATTGAATCCACTCCTCGTGCGGTCCTGGGGAGCTTGGTGACAAAATCCATGGTGATGTCCTCCCATTTCCACACGGGAATGTCTAGCGGCTGCATCTTGCCGTGAGGCCTCTGGTGCTCCGCCTTGACCTTCCGGCAGGTCAGGCATCTCTCAACATACCAGGCGACGTCCCGCTTCATGCAGGGCCACCAATAATCAGGTCGAAGATCTCGATACATCTTCGTCGCCCCTGGGTGGATAGAAAATCGAGACTTATGAGCCTCGTCCATCAACACTTGCCGTACTCCACCCCAGTACGGTACCCATACCCTCCCGTGAAGCGTCAGCAATCCCCGACTATCATAATCAAACGAGGCTACTCGGCCCACGATCCTCTCACACTTCTGTCTTTCTTCCTTGAGGCCCTCCACCTAAGCCTCCTTGATACGCTCCAACAACGGAGTGATCACTGTCATTCTCAAACACAGATCTCTGATAGGGGCCGCCGACACTTTGCGGCTTAGGGCGTCGGCCACCACGTTGGCCTTCCCTGGGTGGTAAAGGATCTCACAATCATAATCCTTTAGCACATCCAACCACCTCCTCTGCCTCATGTTTAGACTCGGCTGATCCATAAGGTACCTCAAACTCTTGTGATCCGTGTAAATAGTACAACGGACCCCATAAAGGTAATGCCTCCAAATCTTGAGGGCAAACACAACTGCCCCCAGCTCCAAATCATGGGTAGGATAATTAGCCTCGTGAGGCTTCAACTGTCTCGAGGCATAAGCTATCACATGACCTCACTGCATCAAAACTGCTCCCAAACCTGTGATCGAGGCATCACAATAGACTACGAAGTCCTCTACTCCCTCTGGCAAGGTAAGGATCGGAGCCTCGCACAACCTCTGCCTGAGGGTCTCGAACGCTGTCTGCTGCTCTGGACCCCAACGAAATACCACTGACTTCTTGGTCAGTCGGGTGAGCGGCACTGCTATCTTGGAGAAGTCCTGAATAAATCTCCGATAATACCCTGCCAACCCTAGGAAGCTCCGAATCTCAGATGGAGACTTCGGGACCTCCCACTGCATCACGGCCTCTATCTTGGCCGGATCTACCAAAATGCCCTTCTGGTTGACGAGGTGACCAAGGAACTGCACCTCGCGCAACCAGAACTCACATTTGGAGAACTTTGCGAAAAGTCTCTCCCTCTCAAAGCCTCCAGCACCTCCCGCAGGTGCTCCTCATGCTGCTCCTGCGTCTTGGAATATACCAAGATATCGTCTATGAATACTATCACTGACCGATCCAACATCGACCTGCACACGCGGTTCATGAGATCCATGAACACGGCTGGAGCATTGGTGAGCCCAAATGGCATCACCACAAACTCATAATGACCATACCTGGTCCTGAAAGCAGTCTTCTGAACATCCTCATCTCTAACCCGCAACTGATGATAACTGGTGCGTAGATCGATCTTGGAGAACCAAGACGCTCCCTGAAGCTGATCAAACAAATCATCTATCCTCGGAAGTGGGTAACAGTTCTTCACCGTTACCTTATTCAACTCCCGATAATCAATACTCATACGATGCGACCCATCCTTCTTCCTCACAAACAGGATCGACGCTCCCCAAGGCGAACTGCTCGGCCGAATGAAACCCTTGTCTAACAGCTCCTGCAGCTGTGTAGACAACTCCTGCATCTCAAGGGGAGCTAATCGATACGGTGCCTTGGCTATCGGAGCCGCACCAGGAATGAGGTCGATCCTGAACTCAACCTGTCTCTCAGGAGGTATCCCCGGCAAATCCTCGGGAAACACATCCGGGTAGTCTCGAACGATAGGAACATCATCAACTGTCGTCTTGCCCTTCTCCCGGGCATCCAAGACGTAAGCTACAAAACTGGCACAACCCTGCTGAACATAGCGCCTCGCCCTTACGGCGGAACAAAAGGTCGGTCCACGCTGTGGCCTCTCGCCCTGAATCACTAACTCTCCCCCACTGGGAGTGCGAACCCTCACTAGCTGAAGCTCACAATCAATCACCGCCCCATTGGGGCTTAGCCAATCCATGCCCACAATAACCTTATTCCCTCGCAGGGGAATAGGTACCAGGTCCACTGAAAACTGCTCATCAAACAACTGAAGGGAACACCCTCTATGCACTCTGCCGACCCTCACGGTCCTATCAGCTGCTATCTCAACCTCTAATGGACAATCCAGCTCCCCTGGAGCTCTACTAAATCTCTTGCTAAGCGCAAGCGATACGAAAGATCGGGTAGCCCCCGAATCGAATAATACCATAGCAGAAATGCCGTTCACAGAGAACGACCCTGAATAAAACATACAATCATAAGCAATACTCAAACGATAATAATAATAAAGAGATGAAGGGAAGATACATATCCGTCACCACATCAGGAGTCGCTCGTGCCTCCTTTGCTGTCATCTGAAACGCCCTGCTCTTCGCCACTGGCGTCTCGGCTCGGCCCTGCCGGCCATCTGTAATCCTCAAGGTAGCAGGGGCAGGTGCAACCACCTTCCCTGCTGCGGCTAAGCTCGGACACTGGGACTTTTTATGTCCCCTCTGATTGCACTGAAAGCAAATCAGATCTGATGCTGCAACGGTAGTAGCAGGAGCCGTACAATCCCTACTCACATGTCCAATCCGACCGCACTTGAAGCATCCGGAACTCCCTGCCTTGCACGCCCCCTCGTGCATCTTCCCACACCTACCACATCGACCGTGGCTCGGCTGTCCCCTGGACCTGTGATCTGAAACCCTGGGCTTTTTGCCCGAACCGCCTGAACCCGAAACCGCCTCCGGTTTCCTCTTCTTCTCCATCTCGAGATCGATCTCCCTCTCCCGAGCCCTAGCAATCATATCTTCCAGCGTTTTACAGCTGGATCGGCTCACAAACTGGCGGATATCGCTCCGCAACATCTCATGATAACGGGCCTTCTTCATTTCCTCATCAGCCACGTACTGAGGAATGAGAAGAGCCCTCTCCCTGAACTTGGCGGTGATCTCCGCCACTGTCTCTGTAGTCTGGGTGAGGTCCTGAAACTCCCTAGCTAGCTGCTGCACCTCAATAACCGGTGCAAACTCCGCCCTGAACCTGGTAGAGAAATCAGCCCAGGTCATGGCGTCCAATGCTGCATCATCTCCAATGGCATGCCCGACCTCCTCCCACCAATCCCGTGCCCTGTCCTTCAGAAGACAGGATGCCAGTCTGACCTTGTCCCCCTCGGGACATCTGCTAGTGCGGAAAGCGTTGGCCACATCTTCCAACCATCTGGTACTCGCTATGGGGTCTCGCGCCCCATGATAGTCCGGAGCTCCACATGCCCTGAACTCCCTGAAAGTAAGGGTGCGCGACCCCATCATGGCCGCCACCTCGGCACGGAAGGTGCCCAATCTCTCATCCATCAGCTCTAGAATCCCCTCCTTGATAGAACCGAAGATCACAGGAGTCTGCTCTAAAATGATACGAGTAATCTCTGAAGAAAGAAACTCTCTGGTCTGCTCATCCATGTGCTCGCTCCCCGAGCCTAATCCTGATCCCTCCCCGGCACCTCCACTGCCGGCTGCTGTCCTTGGACGCAAAACCACCATACTGAAACACACCATAGCAATATCAGAAAACTGAAATATCTCAAGGGCTCATTGATACTACTACTAGCTTCCTGGCCTTGTCTCGACCTTCCTTGATTCGAGTACGGATCCTCTGCTTTCAGTAGTACGGGCCCATACTACCTTCCACATCTATCTGTACTTTCCTTAAGAACTGCCTTGACTCCACCAAGTCACTTCTACTACTGCTGACCTCTGCCACTCTCATCCTAGGCTTGCCTTAGGGAAACCTCAGACTCAACACAACTAGTCCTCAGCTGCTGAAGGCCTCCTTATAATGCTAATTAGCCACCACCTGAACACCATCACATGTGACGAGGCTCAGATAATCCTTCAAGTAAAAGACTCGTCCCTATAACGGTTGGACTCAAACAAGAGCTGCGCAATAGGGCCAAATCCAGCACTCTGAGATTATTCAACCCTGATCACATGTGATGTGGCGTATTCACCTAATGGCTAACTCCCACCATTCAAAGTCCCACAAAGCACAAAGCAAGCAGCATTTGGATAAGGGAAACATACTCAGGCAAAACTATTCTCATAACGAGAAGCTACTCTAGCATATAATGCTAAGCTCGCGCTACCAGGCATAACCTAAACAGGCTATCCTACTGCTGTTTACTTAATACTAGCATGCAATTCTCATAAAACTGTAACACATAAAGCAGGCACATAAGGCATCCTCCTAGATCCTTAGTCCTATACTAGCATGCTGTTCTACTGAAGCTGGAACAATTAATCATAATAATAAAACTTGGATTGGTAATTTGGGAGTACTTACTTGAGCTTGGCTGATCGCATGCACCACACCCTTATCTGGTTTTAAAAAAATCTTTCCTTTCTAAGTGCTTTTCAGAATCTAATTCGAAAACATTTTTCTTTTTGAAAATCTTTTTATCTTTCCCTTAGTTTGAGTTCAGATGCACCCGGAGGTGTATCCGAATCCCTCAAACCAGGGCTCTGATACTAACTTGAAACGACTCAAAAATACGACCCAAAAATTTCGTTGTTCAACATAACCAAAAACCATAATCTGAGTGTCATATCATAAAACCATACATGATGTATCTCAAAATAATAATGAAACACTGTGCGGAAAACTGTATCATATCCATGTCATATAAAAATCAAGAACTAAATCAACTCCCAGGATAAAAGCTGAAGCTGTGGTGTGTGCAATGCCATCATCCCGAGCTCTTCCCTCTGCTAGCGGAAGTACCTGAAACCCAAAACTGAAACTGTAAGCACGAAGCTTAGTGAGCTCCCCCAAATTACCACATACCATACAGTAACATATCAAGCACATACTGGGGCCTTGCCCCCTCCATCGGACCGAAGTCCGAAGCTGACTGACTGGGACCTTGTCCCCTACATCGAACCAAAGTCCGAAGCTGACATCGGACCGAGGTCCGAAGCTGACTGGGACCTTGTCCCTTACATCGAACCGAAGTCCGAAGCTGACATCGGACCGAAGTCCGAAGCTGACTGGGACCTTGTCCCCTACATCGAACCGAAGTCCGAAGCTGACATCGGACCGAAGTCCGAAGCTGACTGGGACCTTATCCCCTACATCGAACCGAAGTCCGAAGCTGACATCGGACCGAAGTCCGAAGCTGACTGATCATAGCATAAACATATTACTAACATGAACACACATAATCCTGTCTGAGCCACGAAGGCATCAAACATGCTAACTACTGCATCGGGTCAAATCCGGATACTACTGCTAGCTAAACGGGCCGGTATTGTGGCCTTAGACCCGTTTCTACTGGAAGGAAACTCACCTCGTGAACTGGCTGCTGAGTGAATAGCTCTGAGGGCTAACTGCTGCTGCTCCGGTATCTCCCCGGCTACAAGTCCATAAACACACTCAATCAAATACTAAACACTGCACTGGGTAAAATGACTCTTTTACCCTTGGTCAAAGTCAACTCTCAATCAAGGTCAACTCTCGGTCAAGGTCAACCCACAGTTGACCTGACTCGCCGAGTTGGCCGCCAACTCGCCGAGTCCTTATTCTCACTCCTCGACTCTACTCGCTGCTACTCGTCGAGTATGGCATCGACTCGACGAGTACCCTCCCGATCCAAGAATTCAGACAATCTTCATTCGACTCGCCGAGTCCTATGAACAACTCGACGAGTTGTTCTTGAGCTTAAGAAGATTGCCTTGGACTCGCCGAGTTGTATGAACAACTCGCCGAGTCCCTCCATTACTGAGTCTACCCTCAAACTCGCTGAGTCCACTCCACTACTCACTGGTCCCACTCGACACCGCTCAAAAGGAAGAAATCGGGGACTCGCGACTAGACTCGCTGAGTCGTTCTTCCGACTCGCCGAGTCACCGCCATGCAACTATTCTACACTCGATTCTGCTCGAATCCAATACATACAAATGATAGATCTGAGTCCAATAAGCTGATTTACCACGTAAAGTTTCCAACTTTACGTGTACAAACGCATGAACAAGGGAATAAAGGCTAAAAGATGCTTAAAAGGGGTAGATCTAGGGTTAATATGCAAAATAGCTCCATAAAGGCAATAGATCTGGGCTCTACAACTCCTAAATGAACAGATCTACGGTTATCTCGGCATAAGAGAGCTTCCATATCAACATAAAGCTTTGAGAAAGGCATTAACAAGATCTAGAAAGGGTTTTAAGGCATAAAAGAGAAGGAAAACTGAAGAATACCTCAAAGAGCTCTTGCTTTCCTTGAATCTCTGCTCTATAATCCTTCTCCTTGCTCCTTTCTTCTTTTCCTTCTTCAAGCCTTCACAATAGCACATAAAATCACTTAGAATCACTCAAGAACGAATTAGGGTTTTCTCACAGCTTTTGAGGGTGAAGGAGGCGAGATTGGGGGCTATAAGGTGGCTTAAATAGTGGGCAACCCGGGGATTTAGGGTTTCTCCCAGACGGACAGACTCGCCGAGTCCAGAATATGGACTCGCCGAGTCGCCAGCTAACACGTGCTCGAAATCCCGATCCTACTCGGCGAGTCAGGCTATGAACTCGCCGAGTCCCTCTTGCAAAAATTCAAAATAAATACCAAAGAATTATCATACCGGAGACGGGTCGTTACAATTAGACAGCCTGAGAATGTTTACTCTGATAACGAACATGTATTTTGGAAACTAATATTCTGTTTATGTTTTGAAATGATGAATTTGCTTAAAGTAATGTTTTATTAAAAGAAATTTTTAGTCTTGAATTTTGGGACGTTACATTTAGTTAGCGTAACCTAGTCTCCTCACTAAGGAGATTAGGTCTTCTTCTCCTACAACTTCATTAAATCGCAGACATACATGTCCAATCACAATATCACAATGCAAGGACATATCACGAACTTGTATATGTTCTTATAAAGACAAAGTTATTAGTGATATTCCTTATAGAGGATCCACAATGGTGGTTTAATAGGAACTGGATAGACGATAATTAGGGTTGAATATAAGTTGAATGGAGTGTGGGTGATGACATTAAGGAGAGTTGAATGAAACGGTTTATGACCATTTGTGGTTCAAAGGATTATTTTTTTCTTTTACAGTTACATTTCAAACCAAATTTATATGTAATCATATTTTCATATTGTTTTTATATTTATTTTTGTATTTTTTTTAATTAAACCACAAATAAATTAACCATATTTTTAGGTATTATATTATTTAATGCATCATATTTTTAGATGTCTATTTTTCAAATCAATAAATCCAATGAAGAAAGAAAGACACATTAAAAGAAGAAAAAATAAAACTAAAAAAGAAAAAAAAATCAAGCATGAAGATACGTCAATATTTGTCCCGGATCAGAATATCATGTCGGAGGAGGGACGAGAGATTTGGATGAATCGTTGTGAAGATGTTAAGATAAAATATAATTTGTAGGTATCATGTTTTTATTTTTTATTTTTTATTAATGTATTTTTAGGTTTCGTGTTTTTTAATTTATATAATTTTAGGTAGAGAAATTAAATATCCATCTACTTATTCTTTTTATCATTCTCATATCACTTTTAGATGATGACAACTGTAATAAAATCGATTAATTTTATTAAATATGACAAGTGTCATAATCTTAAATGTATAGGAAGATGGTATGAGAAAAAAATAGAAGAATATTTGATTTCTTTTTTAAGTATTAAGTGTTTTAGGTTTCGTAATTTTTAATTAATGTATTTTTAAGTTGTATTTTTTTAACTATTATACATTTTATAAGTAAATTTATAATTATGTTTAAAAAATATAATAACGATGATATGAAAATCCATTAAACTTTGTACGATTTAATGGAATGCAGATTTAAAAAAGTAAAACTGAATAAAAAATAAAATACTGATATGGTAGTGATCTAACAAATTATTAAACTCTTTAAAACAAATAGAAATAGTACGAGCATGATTTTTTTATTGAGGAAAATGAATATATATTGGTATTTTGAAACACTAACGATATGTTTAATTGTAGAGAAATGTTTTTATTTTCCAAAAAAATATTTTCAGAAAATAGAGATGAGTTTTCATTTCAGTTTTCAATGAAAATTAAAAAAAAAAACATTTTTGGCTTGAACTTTGAACCAATGGAGTTTTCATTTTCCATCTTAGAAATTTAAAAATTTTTAGAAAACTATAAAAATCACTTTTCTAATTTACATACAATTTGGAAACTGAAAATTTTCAATTTTTTGGAAAATTTTTAAAAACTCAATAAACCAAATTCATTTTCAAAATTTTCATAAAAAACTAAAAATTTTTCTACAACTAAATGCACTCTAATCTTTTACCTTTTTGCCTTTTTTTCTTCTTCACAACTTTTTCTGTCACACCCTCGGCCAGCGGCGGAAACGCCGAGGTGCGCGACGTAAACCAGTAATCACAGTTATTGAACATACATTGAACAATAGAAATATAATCTTTTATTACTATCGAAATGGAAATTATATTGACAATAGTTATTGCTGAAACGCTACACACGCCTAACAATCCGGCGTTCACATTTGTATGATAAGAATATCGGAGAATCTTCTGTACAAACTCTTCTGACCTTATAAATAACCTGAGAATACATGCATTAAGATACGTCAACAAAATTGTTGGTGAGTTCTACAGGTTTTGACACAAAGTATTTTTACACCCAAAAATGTTTTATAAAATTTATCCGGTTGACCAACTTTTATAAACACATATTTTTCTATCGAAAGTATAAAATAATTGCGTCATAAAAGTATATTTAAACTCATTTAGAAATGTCATTTGCTCAAATCCAAAAATACACCATTTGTAAAATATATAAGTAAACCAAACTTATAACAAATTCTTACGGTTCTCATGATCGAAATGCTCTTTATATAAAGATTTTGAAAACCACTTTATATAAATAAAGTCATATCACACTTTGTGTAAACATAAAATAGCCAAGTTTACTCTTAAAACTTTGTACAAACATTCGTATAATTTATATGTAAAACTCATAAATTTCAAATTTTATAAACTTTGTAAATCCGTGTCGTATTGTTAATTAAGCATTATCTTACTTAATTTGGAAATCGACACTTAACCAGTGGGGCAAACTCACCCCAAAATACTTTTCAATATCCGGTAAATTATAAACGCATATTTTTACCACTCATATAATTTCAACGACAGATATTAATCATTCTCTTTACAATTCTATTCTTTGAAACATCTCTGTTTACAGAGAATTATGCCGTAGGTATAGGTAGTTAACAACCTAAACACTCTTTCACACTCGGTCCAAATTGGGAGGATTGACTCAATCTAGATCTATACATCTTCGAATAAAAATCTTCAATATAACAATTTGTCTATAACCGACACTATACATCGCTCCTCCACAAGCCAAAAAGACACAATAAACAAGCCACACAAGCACAATATAAATATAAATGGAGGAATCGAGATCATTACTAACGTTTAAAAGCAGTCGTATAGTAACGAAGAAAGAAACACTTGACGCCTGTTGCCTCGTCAGACGAAGTTGTAGCTAGCAACCACAGACGGAATATAACCATTCGCATAAATCTTTCCATAAGAAATAGATCTACACCAAAGTTCTTTATTATAAATCTATGCCGTGTACATAGACCTACAATATATGATTCCTCATGGATTAACGGTTATAGAGCTAGGCGTCGATTCCAGGATTTGATCCTTACAAAGGAAAAATACACCATCATAAAACTCTCTCTTTCACCCCTTTCGATACATTCCTCCCACAAACACACACGGGATACACAATCCACGAAATCCATGATGACGATTCTTCAACTCATAAAATTCGTCGTTCACTAGGGTCACTAACGCGAATCTTAGATTATTAAGACTTTCGAAGCTTAGAGAAATTAGTTAAATAGTGAAATTAACGTAGCGTTCGACTATTGTGGCGGTAATAATTTGTATAGTTCTTTACTTCAGCCGATAAGGAGGATGTTCGTTCGCGTAGCCGGATACTCATTTATGCAAATATTCGATAAATTGCATAATTGATATAATATATAATTTATTAGGTAATAATCCCTAAAGATTTGAGAATCGATTATATCATTGTATGTGACGCATTTAGTATCGCAACTAAAGTGATTTATATTTTTATAATACTTATAAAATAAATTATATCATTTACTTAGAAATCATTCCCACATAATAATCAAGAGGATAATAATAATAATAATAATTGATTTTTAGTATATTTTCAATTAATTATTATATATTCGTTAAATCTTTATTTATAGTCGTTTAAGACAATGTACATTTCCTTTGTATACAATTATGTTGAATAACATATTTTGTTATGTATATAAGGTCTTTTTATGCTTTCTCAATACTTTCGTGTACATATATACGACGAGTATTACAGTTTATAATTCGTCGAATAACTTATATCTTCATATCAATCTACTTATAATCGTGTGATTTTTATTAATATTAATTAATATATCACAACAAGGTATAATTATATCATTCATAGCATTCTACTATTACTTACATAATTTATTAATGCTTTATACTTTTTCGATTGTTATTTTCATAAAATCTTAACCAATAATAAAGTTTGATGTTATTTTATGTATAGAAACTTGAAAATCATCAAAACTTTAAATAGACACTCATGTATTCTCCCTCAAAATTAAAATTGTAAAAGAGGGGCCGTAGAAACTCACATTCGATGTGTGATCTTGATATAGGCTTGCTTCGTGAATCTTGTCGGGAATAACCGCAAAGTAACCATTCTTGGGCTTTAAAACATATCCGGGTTTGTTTTGTAACCAATTAAAATAAAGGAATTGTTGTGTTCCAATATTATAAACAATAGGGACTGATTTAAATAAAACAGGGTATTGGAGGGCTGATTTGGTAATTATACACCAACAATAGGGTTGTAAATCAAACAATTACCACAAGGGATGGGTTTTGCTCTCTTAATATAAGGAGAGGGACTAATTTTGCCAGGTTCATCAAACATACAAAGAGGGTTACCCGTTCATTAGGTCGAGCAAAGGAAAAGGAACGGACGCTTTCATATGGGGGTCGATCGGAGGTGGAACGGGACCAATGCATGAACCGAGGGACAACCATCTAATTCCGGCGAGCCTTTCTTGTTTCAAATGACTCATTGTCGGCAGCAAAGGAAAACGAAGGGAGAAGGGATCTCCGGTGACGACCTGTGAATGGAACCAGGGAGTGGAGGCGGCGACTGTTACCGATCAAAGGGTGAAGAAGGAAAAAGGGCGAGAGTCGGCTCTCCGGCGGCGATTCGCGAAGGGAACCAGGGAGCGGAGGCTGTTCCGAATGGCAAAGCAACAACGACATGTAAGTTTTTCTGGTCTATTGCTGATTCGACTATAGAAGAGAAGAGGTGAGGGGTTGCTGCCCTCGTTGACTGTCGGAGATCCCCATCTCCGGTGGGGTTTTTCTGTGATTGAAATTGAAGAAGAGGGGAAGACAGGAAGCAAAATCAAACACTGATATTGTGGGGTGTTTTGCTGTTTCAGTTGACAGGAAATAGAAAGAGGAAGAAAACGGGGATGCTGCCCCTCTTGGTCTCGCCGGAAAACAGCCACCACCACTGGTGGTTCTTGGCAGGAAACAATGGAGATGAAGGGAAGGGCTGATACTTCTTCAATGGCCAGAAATCACCACTTATGGTGATGCTCTTCACAGCCAACGACCCCAACAACAAGGAAAGAAATAAGCAATTGTTTGAGGTGAGCAAATTGGTTCATAAATTTCATCAATAGCTTGAATAGATTGAGATTGAGTAATAGCTTGAGTGAAGTATAGAAGTAAAGTGTACTATAGAAGAAACATCACTTGTCAATTCTTTTCATTATTGTACTCTTAGTTATACTTAGATGCAATGTATTTATTTATGTATTAACATGTATTGGTGTGTGTATAAACATGTATTTATTGTATGTATTAAGTGTTGTGGTAAAAATATGTAGGTGTAGATACTATAGTCATATTGTTATAATTTAAAATCAATTATGTGTGAGTTTAAGTGCTAAAAGTACAATGTCATATTTATAATATTTAGAAAGGTGATAATTTCTAACTTTCTTTATTCATGTGCTTTTGATCCGGATATCAAATAACTTTTCTGAAAATGACGAATGATAATTTCGATTATAAGGTTTCCAAAAAGTCAGACGGATCTTAAATCCGATAAGTAGAACTCCGGTAAAATCCGTTTAAAGTTCCACGATTTATAGAATCGGATTCGACAAATTTTTACGAATCTGTTTTCGGTTGAGTTTAAAAATATTATAAAAATATAATAAAATAATAGACCATAGTCTGAATTTAAACACATGATCAAAAACATTTTACGAGACTCGTAGTTATTCTAAACGAAACAGTACACGGTTCGTTTCAAGAAAACCAAATAAATATTGATTTTTTTATAACTTTAAAGTGTCGTAACTTTCTCATACGACCTCCGTTTTGGTCATTCTTTATATCCACGAAATTAGGAGAACATAACCTATTCAAATATCTTATCCATGTCTCTCAAGTAGATCTATCTGATGCAAAAATTTATTTTCAACGCCACAAATAAATGTTAAGTTTTTGATGATTTTCGGTTCGATTCTCAATGATAAATTTTTCGAGCAGTTTGAGATATTCTAAAAGTATTTATAAATATAATATCTTTAGTATACTTTATAAACATAAAATTTCACACAATTGGTTCTTAGCACATAGCGGTTCGCGGTGGTTTGACTGCCGAACTCTGACCAATTTTTACGAGTTGTTACATTTTCTCACATTAAAACGGTGGATTTGTGTTAAAAGTGATGAATATTGTGATTGGTTTTTTTGGAACCTATCATGTAGACTTAGGGCATCCACAATTAAGGTTCAATTATGGTTAAATAGAATATAATATTGAAGAGAGAAAAGTAGAGTTGCATGCTCAATTAACGCATCATAGGATTTATAGTGTAAAATTGTAGGGGTTTTAAGAAATTATGAGTTATGTTCTAGTTGGCACTCCATTCAAACTCTCATTCAACTCTTCCCAGAGTTGAATGGATAGTGGATGCCCTTATTCAGATTGTTTATTTAGTAAAAGTAAAAAAACAAACCTTGTATACAACATTTTATCATCGTTACCCATTCAGCTCCTTAACTAATACACTACTTATTGGAAAAAAAAAAAGCAACGGTTCTAAAGATCAAAGGATGTGATGCCTAGTAATCAAGCATCATACAAGACTCAGTCATGAGCGTCATTCCAAAATTTTCTTTTTTACAACAACAATAACAATAACTTTTAATGATCAACAATCAACCGAAAGCTTTCGAGCCTTCTTGATAGCAAAGGAACCTTTATCAAGAATCCAATCCTCAATCATGGCTTGAGAATTCACATTTTGATCAGTTGGCACAAAATGACCAGCACCTAACACCACCACATGACTCAAATTATCCCATTTCTGCACATACCCTGCAACAACACCATTCACTCTCCATACATCTTTTTCTGCATCCAAAAACTTCTCAATCCCTTCCCACTTCATCTTCTTCACCCAAGACTCCACAGACACAACCCCATCTCTCAAATCACACTGCCCTTGATACAACAATAACTTAGTGTTCTTCACAACAAACTCCACCATGTACTTCACACTCTTCATCACATCTTCATGCAACGCTGCTCCAACCACATCACTACACTCCTCAAAAACCATCGATTCATTCACTCCTAACGCCTTTTTAACTTCTGGGTTCTTCAAGAACTCTTCTACCCAATCAGAACGATAAGGACCCTGTCTCCTGAAGTCATACAAAGTAGCTAGACCTGTGATGCTATGCAGAAATCCCAAAACGTTGTTTCTTGCATCTGTAGCATTGCTCCAATTACCAGCTTTTGTTAGCTCGATAGCTTTAATTTGAAGTTTCTCCATTTGAGTTTTCTGCTTCTCATTGATCAACCCAAGATTGTAACTATGGAGAGCATGAGTGGCGACTTGTGTTGCTGGATCTGTTAATCCATTTCCGATAGCTAATCCGTACAAATTGATCCGTTTAGAAACGGGTAAAAGGGGATTCTTTTTGAGAATGTAGTACCCAATTGATGGGACATATTTTCCAGCGTAACTCTCACCTGTAATGTAGATTGGACGAGATTTAAACAACGGGTCTAAAGCGATAAACTTTCTGATGGCGATGAATAGATGTCTTGCTACAGCGTGTTGGTCTCTTGGGATTTCTTCGGATGTCGAAGCGATACTGAAACCAGTTCCTATCGGATTATCCAGGAAAAGAAGGCCAAATATTCGGTTCCAAGAACCGGGATTAGGTTCGAGCGTAAGGTGTTCGACGTTTTGCTTCACTGAAGCTGTCACTCGCCATGGACCGAGTTCGTAGAAGTTCCCGGTCATGGAGGAGCAGCCAGGTCCTCCTTGAAGCCAAATGACAATTGGGGTTTCAGAAAGAGAAGTGTTGCTGGTATTCTGGGCTTCATAGAAGGCATAGAATATGGAGGACCCGGTGGTGGAATTGACCGGAAGGTAGCCGGATTTTGTGGGAAGAGCTTCTTTGGGTAGTGTAGAGGCCGAAGAGTGTGGTTGTAGGAGGTGGATGAGTGTAAGGAAGAGGAGGAGCTTGAGGAGTGTTGACTCCATTGATGATAGACGAGTGGGCTGTCTTTTGATCGGTCTGTCATTTTGTAAGGCAGATCGTTGCGCAGGCGGAGAAAACGGAATACAAAAAGCTTCGGGGCTTGGTTTCTAATTTCTATATACTTTGTCGGTAAACATATCTTTATAAATTAACAAGGTATCAATTTGCAACCTCGGTTAAAGTTTCCACGACCACTCAACCCTTAATTTTTATAAATTGTATTTTTAACCTCTATATTTTTTTAAAAATATTTCATATCAAATGATATTTTTCATTCTTATATAGTATTTAACATAATACTTTGATCATTTATTTTTTCCAACTTTCATAATGACATTTTTCACCTTATATTCTTGAAATATTTTGTTAATGATATTATCCATCTATATACATTTTCATTATCACTTTGACCCCTTTATTTTTTCCAAATGTCACTTTACACTTCTATATTTCTTAAAATATTTTTACTCATATACTTTTTAAAATATTACTTTAAACGGTGTAAAATATCATTTTCTAAACTTTCGTATTTATCATTTTCTATACATATATCTGTATAAATTTAAAGTGGTCAACATTTCAACGTTAATTTACATCTTTCGTTCGTTAATGTTATTTATTTTTATTTTTTTATTTTGCCTTTTGACGTAATCTTTTTAAATTTTTGTTCTTATTTTTATACATATTTTCTACGTATTAGTCGGGTTACATTTACTACAAATTTTATTATTTGGACTTCCGTTCATTAATTTAAAAAAATAATCTTACTTGTTTACTTTTATGTTGTTTGATAATATAAATACGTTCAATCTTACATAACTATTGTCATTAACATATATTCTTACTATTTATATTTTAATTTTAAGAAATATTAGTTTTTATAAAATATAACAAAATTTTTTGTTTTCTCCAAATTCAATAATAATAATAATAATAATAATAATAATAATAATAAATGAATGAATGAATGAATGAGTTATTCATCTTACTACTTAAATGAGTTTGCATTGTTAATCTATCTACCTTTTGTTTTAAGGAATCCAATAATAACTTGGATTCCACTTGGATTCCTTAAAACAAAACATAGATGATTAACAATGCAAACTCATTTAAGTAGTAAGATGAATAACTCATTCATTTATTATTATTATTATTTTTGAATTTGGAGACAACAAAATTTTTTGTTATATTTTACAAAAACTAATATTTCTTAAAATTAAAATATAAATAGTTAAAAAACCTATTTTTTTTTTAACAAACATACTAGTATAGTGAGTAGAAGTATTCATTGTATTTTCATGTTTTTGGAGATTTTTTTTGGTTTTCATAAAAATAAAAAATTTAATTTTTTAAATTTTTTTTTTCATAATTATGCTCCTTTTATAGATAAATATTCTTTAATAAATTTTGGAACTTTTAGAATTTTTTTTTCAAAAAAAAAATATATGGAAAAATCAAAAATAACAAGTTTAATGAACAAAAAGGCCGATGAAATGTTAGTTTGTAGAAGGAATGATGAGTCCGCATATGCCTCTATGTAGATTTGATGGTCTTTTTTGGAAAAATGGATTTTTTTTTCGGTATATTTTTGGCAAAAGAGGTTATAATTTTGTTAGTTTTTTGGAAAATTTTCTTATGGAGGTCATATATGAAATCAAATTTAACTAGCAAATTTGACAGTGTATTATCTCTCACTCCCCTTACCCCTTTTTGTATTATCTCTCACTCCCCTTACCCCTTTTTAAGAGCATATGGTATGGGCAACGTGAAGTGGTGTTATGACAAGAAACAACAAGAAGAGGGGGTGGTGTTCATGATGTTATAACACCATGTTAAGAGGAGAGAGATAGAGAGAGACAATTTGGGCAACCAATAGAAAATCACGTTGCATCTAGTCATGACCACAACAAGAAGCAACACAACTAGATACAACAAGAAAGGGGGGTGGTGTTGATGCTTCTTAACGGCATTGAGGATGCTCCACCTCAGCAACAACGAGATGCAACATGACCCATACCTTATACTCTAATGTGACGGGACGGGGATACTATGATTGTTGTATATATAGTTTTCAGTTCCTAAGAATGTTCTTTAGTAGTCTCCTTATGCAATAAAGGCAATTTAACGGACCTAATAACCGCCCTAGAAATAATGTGACAAACACATGTTCCTATGTAATAAAGCTATAAAGGTTATGAACATGATTTTTTTTTAAAACAACAAACTAACTAATCTACTCCTAAATAACTACCTATGTCTCCACCGAGACTTGAACCCGTGACCTCTCAAATGAGATGGTCACTCCATATCGCTAGGCCATTGACCCTTTGGTCATGTAAAAAGTACCTCTTTCATTTCATAAGATTATGTGGTACGGAAAGTTAACCTGTTATTGTCTATGTATAATGCCTTCAACAACGTGGTTACACGGAAAACACCGCCCCCACCTGTTGCGTTGTCCTTTGTTGCCAAGGTAACGAGCTGCAACACGTAAATTTGCTTAGAATTCAAACGTTTTCAAATGGCTTTGACCAATAAACGGTCTTTATTTTCATTTACCTTTAAATATATACATTCTATGCCAAATTATTTCACCTTGTTATTTTCTTTCTTTATATTTCATAAATTTTCAATACTTCCAGAAAAAAAAATGGATCCGTTTGATCCGTTCCACCCGTACAACGATGATGATATATTCGCAACTACGATATACTAGTATTGTACGAACGTGCTATTACAACCAAACCCAATTCCTCTATTAACCATATATGCGACGTTAAACAGAAATCACGAAGGACATCGACGTCTAGTTCACGATTATTTTATGGATAATTGTATCTACCAGTCACTCGATTTCAAAAGAATGTTTCGTTTGCGAAAAACTATGTTTGTACGGATAGCCAACACCCTGGAAGCAGATATTGTTTCTTTCAAGTTTTGTAATTTATAAATATAGTTTTTAGATAATTTAAAAACATTTTTTACCTATTAAATACGTGTTTAAGTATGAATTTTTCTAAGATATGTGGCTAGAGTGCAGAAATGGGTTGCATCAATTAAGTTTATGGCTATGGGATAGTTGTTTGATCCTATTGACGATTATATGAGAATGTCTGTGAGAAGTGCAAGAGAAAGTTTGTATAGATTGGCGAGAGGTGTTGTCGAAACCTTCGGTGACATTTATTTGCGTAAACCTTCGTTGAATGATATGCAATAACTATATGCGGCACATAAAGAAGACATGGTTTTCCGGGTATGCTTGGAAGTATTGACTGTACACACTCGAACTGGAAAAAATTTATCGTGGGATGGAAAGGCCGGTATACAAGTGGTCATCATGGAACACATAAAATGATGATTGGAGATAAATGACGGAATATTGCGAAGTATCCGGCTATGGAGCCCAGACAGATGCAATTTCAACAAGAGACAACGAAATATTCACATAAAGTCGTTGATATTCAAGACGCACGAGAACACAGACAACTTCGAGAAGACCTGGCTAATCATATGTACGATGGTAACGGAGATGAATAATTTAGGGGCAAAAATGTAACTTTTCTTTCGTTTTTAAATGTTATTTGTTTTTTGTTGTAATGTTTTTTTTAGAATTTTAAATGTTATGTTTAATTAAAAAAATTAGGTTTTATTTAAATAACACATTTTATTACATTAATTTTGTTTTTATAAATATTAGAATTTAAATCGAAAAAAAAATAATGACATGGAATTTAGTGGTGTTATAACATACTGTTCATTACCTCACTTGTTGTCATAATACCATTGGTTGACATGACATGTGATGTGATAATTTTTTGGTGTGGTAACGTGCATTAACATATTGCCCACATCCACTACCTAAGACGCACATTACCTTACAAAACCGGTCATAATAAAAAAAAATCTAACAATTTGGATAGAGAACTAGGTAAAACCACCATTATCGAAGTAACTCAGATGTTCAAAATTGTTAGGTTATGATATTCAAAGCGTAATGGAAGCATAAAAATTCATACTTTTATACTATAATTCAGGATCACAAACCACCATTATCGAAGTAACTCAGATGTTTAAAATTGTTAGGTTATGATATTCAAAGCGTAATGGAAGCATAAAAATTCATACTTTTATACTATAATTCAGGATCACAGATTCATACTTTTCTTGCAACTTCTCTAAACCATAGCAGCATAGCACCCCTCTCTTGTAGTCGCAAGTGATGATCCAAACAAATATGACTTAACCCTTTTTCCTTGTGGCCAAAAACCCGAACCCTAGAAAGGTAGGTGAATGTCGAGAGAGATGAGATAGGCCAAGGTTTTGTTAAGGAAAATGTGGTGGATTCCATGCTTGAGGATCGACTAGGTTTATCCATACCTCTTTAACCCTTAAACTTTTAACTTCTAATTAATTTATCATTCAATGAAAAATTAATAAACTAATCTCTCATATTTATTTTTTTGTCGATTTACACGTAAATTGTAATTTATGTGTAACCTAAAAAAGTTTTGCTAGTTATAATCATAAAAATATTATTAGCTTGTAAATATGAATATATTTCTAACAAAAATTTCATTCCGCTACCTATCACAAGGATGAGGAGTGACATTTGACATAATCTTGTATATCTTTTTTTGGAATGTCAAACTAAACTACTACAAATTACCACACGTCTTCAACCAGACTTGAACCCATGACCTCTCAAAAGTCACTCCTTTACCACTAGGTCATGTGCCTGGTCAAATCATTATATATACGTTATAAACATAATACATATGCTATGGACATAACACATGCAAATACACATGACATATAGTCTAACATGAACATTCACATCTTTTGCATATACAAAACATCTTTTGGATATACAAAAGATCGAAAAACAATCCCTTTTTTCACCTTATTTTTATGAGAATTTTCTTATCACATTAGTATGTTTTGTCCTCTCTTAGGTCGCCTAGTGGAGAACTTAGACTTCCTAGTATTTAATCATAAGTGAACATTAGCACAAGGTAGCATATAATGTGTTCATAATAACAAATAATCAAGTCAGTGATCAACATATAACACGCATTCAGGTACATCACCTTACAATATTAAATACTACACATTTAAATTTATGTCAAATTCAGTCAAATCCCAAACACCCAAATCAAGAACTTAATGCTGCCAGCTTCTGTGACAGAACACCGCTTACCTCATCTCCTTGTTCAAACGTCTCCTGCCAAAAAATAAAAAATACATTTAAATTTTTTTTTTTAAAAAATCATCACATTTTAGTAAAAAAAAAATTAGTTATTTTGGATGTGATGTAATGTAAAGATTTAAAGTTTAAATGCTCCTAAAAGGGTAATCAGAATACTTACCTTGCAACTTTTGTTGGTGGGTCCTACATATTTGGGTGTAGTATTACAAATGCTATTACTTCTTGACAAGCTTCTTGCATTTTTATTGCTGTTTGGAATATTTTTAGGTGAATCTTTTTTAACATTTTTTGACCTTTCTGATGACCTTGGTGGGCTTCTTAGACTTGTTGCAATTGAAGCATTTGTGCGCCTTTCAAACTCATTCATTTCATCAACAGCTTCTTCTATTGGCACACAGATCCGCTCTCTTTGATAAAAACACCACATTATTAAATTATTCAACCATTTTTTTTTCCATCTTTCATTTTTTCGTCCTTTTTATGTTCTAGAGGGAGGGGCAAATTTGGAATTTGGAAACTTACCTCGGCAATGATGTGTATTGCCTTCGAAGCGGAGAGTTTCTTCCTTCCTTTCCCTCCTGCTCCTCAAGATCCGCAAACTGCTGCTTAAATCGATCGATTCCACTGAAAAATAGGATACAAAGGGTATTTTAGTCATTTCAACACTATTTCGTGACAATTGACTTTTCTATGAGAGTCTTTAAAATTATAAACCTTGGATACATGAAGCTTATGTGTTCTTCGCCATGGAGGTACTCTTGCAGCATCTGGGGGTGGTACTCTAGGATCTGTATACTTGAAAAAGACGAAAATACCCTTAAGCAATTTTCCTTACAAAGATTGTAGAATACGAGCATACATATTACATACCTCTCTATAAATCAGCTCTCTAACATCATTCTTTGTTAATCTCCTCCTTTCAAAATCAAACTCAAGTTTTGAAATCGGTTGTTTTGATGGTTCAGTTTCCAAATTAGCTAAACCATAAAAATACGGATCTGCTAAAGCCTGCAAATTTTAAAAAGAAAATTAAAATATCAGTAACCAAATATAATACTTTAAGTGGATTTACAACACAAATATAGATAAAATAAAATGGTATAAAGTTTTACTAAAGCTTATCTCTTCAGCAGATATCCGGTCAACTGGGTCAAAGGCAAGCAATCTTTCAAGTAAACGAAGTGCTAATGGATCAGCATTTGGGAATTTATGTGAAAATGGAACTTTTGTCTTGTTTGGAAGGCCATTTAAATATCTTCTAGCCTTTTCATTTCTTATCTGCAATAAATGGTAGTAACATATATATTTTTTTTATTAAAAAAGGTAACAAACTTTTTTATTTTTTTAAAAGAATAAAAAAACAAAAAACAAACCCTAGCAATTATTTCAGCAGAAGGAGAACCAAGCAAATCAGTAACAAGATCTAATTGGTGCACAACGTTTCTCCCAGGAAACAATGGCTTCCCTGTTAGCATCTCAGCAAATATACACCCTATGCTCCATATATCAATCGCAGGGGTATACTGGTAAATTCAAATTTTTATTAATTCAATTCATAACTTTTAGATATTTAGAATATGGAAAAACTGTGTTTGCTTACTTTTGAGAAAAATGAGCCACAAAGTTCAGGAGCACGATACCATCTAGTGGCCACGTAGTCCTGGAGAGAATTATATATAAAATATAAATTTATTTTATATTTATAAAAAAAAAAAAAAAAAAATTGTAACTTGAGATATATATACATACAGTCCAAAAAATCGCTGACGGGGTATCATCAAAGGATGCACGTGCTAAACCAAAATCACAGATCTTTAATTTGCAGTCTGCATTTGCGAGGATGTTTTTGGGTTTCAGATCACGATGAAACACATGAGCTACAAAAACAAAAAGATATAATCAAGAAAATAAAATAATAATAATAATAATGAAGAAGAAGAAGAAGGGGAAGGGGAAGAAACCTGTATGTATATATTTTAAAGCTCGAAGGAGTTGATACAAGAAGAATTGATGATGTTCAGGGGTGAGGTCATCATTAACCTTGATGACTTCATCAAGATCAGATTCCATTAACTCAAAAACCACATAAATGTCTTTGAATTCTCTTCTACATGGAGGAAGCATGATGTGTTTTATTTCAACAATGTCCGGGTGTCGAAGAAGACGAAGGAGTTTGATTTCTCTAAGGATACGCGTGGCATCGGAAACATGTTCAAAAACATCGTTGATCTTTTTTATAGCGACTTTTTCACCAGTGTGTGTATCAACTGCAGCTGCAACAACACCATAGCTTCCTTTCCCAACAACTTCTTGAATCTCATACAGACTTGCTTCACCATACTCGGTGAAAAATTCCTTGCCAAGCATGATTTGATTCTGAGTTTTTATCAAAGAAAACAAATGTAAGTTTTATTTATAGGATTGGAATGGAATGGAATTTCAAATCATTCGAAATCCCTTGAATCAAATGCCCAATTAGTAAAGTTCTAATTACTGGAAAGGAATGGTTGTTCTTGTGGAAATGGTAAAAGACTACTTGGTTTTATAAATCAATGGATCTGGAGATATTATGGATATATGCTAAAAGTCAGGATCTCTGAGTTAACCTAATGAAGATCTATGAAAATCTGAGTTAACCTAAGGAAGATCTATGAAAATCCAAGAAATCCGGAAAAGAAAAGGGGAAAAATAAGAAAAACGAAGAAGAAAACAGAGTTAAAGACGAACCTTGAAGCTGAGCTTAGCAAGCAATTCTTCTCCGAAGGTGGAAAAACCTTCTTTAAGGGTTTAGTCTCGAACCTATCAACACGCGTCTTCAGAGAATTGCAGCTACAAAGACAAAGAACAGAAGAAGAAGAAGCAATGAAACCCACAAATATATATGTCTTCATTAATGATGATGGACAAGGGAAAATGGCAGATTTGAAATTGTCTACTCAATCCATGTCCAATAATTATTTTACAAAAAGTCAAATGTAAAGACTAGAGAGAGAGAGAGAACAACCAATATCTAATCGCGAATCCTACCGTCTATTCCGAATCCAACGGCATATATTCAATTTCGCGTTGTGGATCATCGCCTTTATACGCAATATATTCTAAAATATTGCGATTCTGATAAAGTTTCATCGATTTACAAGTAAAAAATGGATCTGATGCAAGCATCATCTTAAATTGTGCGCCCCATCTTATCCCTACTGACACGCAGACGCATCACAGTCCATAGACATAGATATATACAGAAGAGAATTGATTTTTATCATGTCGGTGTGGATAAGGATTAATCGGACTAAATCCAAACCTGAGATATGAACAGATCATCAATGGCAGTAGCTTACTCCCTTAATACCTGTCATTAATATTATTCTAATTACTATTAATCATCGATAAGTACGGATGCGTTGACTACGGACGGGTTCTTGTTTAATAATACCTAAAGGGCGTTGATGTTGGGATAGTTGACGAACGCCGACCATTGAAATCGCCATTGGCCGTTTCCGCAGCCGCCGGATCTCGCCGTTCGCCACCACTCTGTTCTTTATAAGTTTGAAATCGCCGGATCTCTTGTTTTGTAAGTTTGAAATCGACTGAGATTCCGTCAAGAGGGGCATAGAGTGGATTCAGCAAAAATGAACGTTGAGTTCGGGGGAATTTTGTTTGGGAAAGTAATGAAATACTAATTTTAATTTTGAAAGGTTGCAAAATTTCATATATTAACATTGTACTTTGTAAAAAATAATAAAGAAGTGTTACTTGTTGACAAAAATTTTAAAAGGTATTCACTAAGGCCTTGTGGTATACATACCACCACGAATGAATCGTGGTCTAGTTGGCCACGAGCACGGATCGTGCACACCACCCCGACGTTCCGTGGTCGGGCGTGGTTGTGCTTCTTCGTGTTCCCGACGACGGATTCAAACGAGAAATTTGACTGGGTGTTCGGTTTTTTGGCCGCTGAACGACTATTTTGGCCGTTTTTTTTTCAAACTCAATTTACTAATTATAAATAAAACTTCTATTATACCAAAATTTACACTTCATTCTATTCTCTAAAACCACAAAACACATACACATGGATTCCACAATACATATGGAATTTTTAAAAAGTGTTGACTCGGATGACGACGTAGAATTCGTCGAGACATTGTTCAATGTTATGCAACACATTCACGACGAAGAAAGTTCGAATGTAGCTTGTACAAGGGCGGTCGTCAATCGTGATCGCCAAGCCGTACACGACTTATTAGTACGTGATTACTTTGCCGATAATTGTCTTTATTATGACGACTCCTTCGAACGTCATTTCCGTTTGAATAAGGCTATACTTTTACGTATTAGTAATGCTTTAGAATCTCGTTATGATTTTTTCAAACAAAAACCCGACGCTAAAGAAAGAATGGGTTTTAGTAGTATACAAAAATGTGCGGCTGCGCTTAGGTATTTGGGATACGGTATAGCATTCGATGCATCTGACGAATACTTGAAAGTATCCGAGAGGACGGCAGTTGAATGTGTAGATTGGTTTTCTGCATGTGTTTATGAGGTTTTTCACGAAGAATATTTGCGCAAACCTACTCACCGTGATATCGAGAGATTATATCCGACTCATGAGGAGAGGCATGGATTTCCGGGTATGCTTGGCAGTCTAGATTGTACGCATGTGGCTTGGAAAAAATGTCCAAATGCATGACGTGGTCAGTTCACTCGAAGAGATATAGGTGAACCAACTGTCATCCTAGAAGCTGTTGCATCTCAAGATTTGTAGATATGTCATGCCTTTTTTGGAGTAACGGGGTCTAACAACGACCTTAATGTTCTTGGCCAGTCTTCACTTTTCAACGATATTTGGACCGGCAAAACACCTGATATGACGTTCACGGTGAACGGGCACGCATACAAATACGGTTACTACCTTGGTGATGGGATATACCCGGATTATTCTACATTGATGAAGGGATACTCGGTTCCTACAAGAATCGACGAGAAAGGATATCGAGAGGGCATTTGGAGTCCTTAAGCAGACATGGCATGTAGTGAAATATGCTACACGACTCTGGGATAAAGAAAGAATTAAAAGAATGGTCCTAGCATGTATTATAATGCATAATATGATTATTGAAGATGAAGGTCGAGCGATTTGCACATATGATCCGAACGACGTTGTCGTTCCAATTAATGAGTTCGTACCCGGAACGAACGCGTTTTTAAAGCGAGTTGTTGAAATTCATAACAGTGAAACGTGTTTCAATCTTCGAGAATATGTCGCGGAACATTTGTACCAACGTATCATGAACGACGATTAGATTTTTTATATGTATGTTTGTTTATTTTTTTAATTAATGTAATGTTTTTTTCTAGATTAACTAAGTAATGTAGTTTGAAGTTGTAGTTTTATTTTTATAATTAATGAAAAACTAGTTTTAAAAAAATGAATGCTTTTTAATTATAAAAAATGTAATTTTTATTGTATTTTTGAATTAAAAAAATGTAATTTTATTGTATTTTTGAATAAAAAAAATAAAAATAATGATGTAGAGTGGTGTGTTAATGGTAGATATCTCATGTTAGTGGTAGTGTAATGTGGTGTTGATGTGGCACTCACCACATATGTGGTATGTGGTGAGTATAACGGATGGTCTAACAAAGACACAAATAATTTTTTCTAAATAGAAAAAAAATTGTAACTAATTCGGTTATAAAGGTTTACCAAGCGAGAAATACATTTATGGCTTAAAAAATTCAGCTATAAATGACTTATTAAGGTAATTAAATTTTCAGTATGTTCACATTTAGGTAACTATCTTTTTTTTATACATCTAGGTAACAAACTTGTTAGAAGTGTTCACATATAATCATTATGACTTGCTATAGCAGGTTAAATCCTAGATTTGAACATTTTCAACAAGTTCGTTACCTAGATGTGTACAAAAAAAAATAGTTACCCAAATATAAAGTAAAAATAAATTACACAAATAGTCCTTATGATCTGAGAGAATTTGTGTTTTTGGTCTCTAACTTATTTTTTTTAACTCGGATGGTCCCAATGTTTATTTTTGTTACGCGTTTGGTCCCTGTCTTATCTAAAAAGACTAGTGTGTCCTTATTAATTTATTTTTTAATTACTTTTCTTATTTATGTATCTATTTTTTATATATTAAAAAAAATTAATAGACCTCACATATCTGTATCTCCTCACCATAAACCTTAAACCACATTTGAGAAATTTAATTCAGATGGTCCCTACTGTTTATTTTTGTTGCGCGTTTGCACTACAAGAAAAATCCAAAATAGCTACGAAAACTTGCTACGGAATTGAATTCCGTAGCTATTCTATTACGGAATGTGCTACAAAATGGCGTTTTGTAGCTATTTTGCTATGGAAATGGCTACAAAGTTACATTCCGTAGCTAAACTAGGAATAACTACAAAAAGTTACTACGTAATCAAAATCTGTAGATATTATACTACGGAATGTGCTACAAAATTGTTGGCCGTAGCTATTTTCTACGGAAATAGCTACATAGTTGCATTTCCGTAGCTAAATCTTGAATTGTTGCTACAAAATCAAAATTTGTAGCTATTTTACTATGAAATATACTACATGGTTGTTGGTTGTAGCTAGTTTGCTACGGAACTTGCTACGTAATCTATTTTCGTAGTTAGTTGGCTACAAAATCGGTTACAGAATAAAAATATGTAGCTTGTTTCCTACATAATAGAAATTCGTAGCTACTTTGTAATGAAAATTTGCTACACAATAAAAAGCTATAGCTAATCTACAATAGAACTTGTAACGGAAAGGTTAACCGTTGTTATTTGTATATTTAAGTTGTTTTTGTAATATGAAAAATAGCTACGTAATCTAAATCTGTAGCTATGTGGCTACGGAATATTTCATAGTCAATTAGTTACGATATATACTTGCGTAGTAAAATACAAAAAATATTTTATCAAAAAAAAAATAAATTATTGTTTTTAATTGTGTTATGATTTTTAATTATAATTTAATTATGATTAATAAAATCGTTTACATATTATTACAATTTTTTTTTTCTTATTAAACATATAATTAAAGCACACTATCCTTATGAACAATGTCACTAGTAAAAAAAATGACTTTTTATACCTGTAATCGTTGTGCTTTCTTTTACTCCCTTTTGCTGCCCCACATAAGTGGCCGCTTCATTCATTTTTCGAGAAACTTCTACATCTCCCACCTCCAATCTCGAATCTCAATCAGTTGATCGCGTTTCCAACCGAAAACTCTCATCTGTGCTTCCAGTAGGATATGGAGGGCTTCACAACAAACCCATGCACAACACCATTGATACTATTGTTGGAATCGCCAACTATCGAGTAAAAACAAATCTTCACAGTTGTGTTCATCGGTTTTGATTATCTCTCCTACTATCACCTCCATGTGCCTACTGCTTCGATCGTATGACGTATCTCATGAATTTTGTGGTAAGAATCACAATTTCAGGCAATTTGTTTATCCTATTTCATTCTTTCTATGTTATGTGGTTGGTGCTTCGAAGCCTTAAATCCATCTTCTCTCTCTCTTATCTCCACGAAATCAAATTAATGACTTGACTTGCCGCAGGAACAAAGGGGAAGTAGAAAACACCGACTCCGCCTCTACCTTGATGAACTTCTTCATCTGAGCCCTAAATAAACTCCAACCACACTTACAATCGACTGACCTAGGATTAATGAGATCATGAGAAGAATAGAGGTAATTTGAAGTTAAAGTTTTACCTTAATTGATGAAATTAACAATATTGTAAATATGATGTTCTTTGTTTGAAAATAAAAGTATTGGTTTGATTGTTTGTACGGATACGGTTTAGTGTTACTATGTTAAAACTATGCCCTATTTCAATTTAGGGTTTGTAAAGTCTTACTGTATGCTCTATTGCAATAATAGATTTCAGATATGTACCAAATTTAGATGTAATGTTTTCCTTTCAGTATCCTGCTTTACATCTTGGGGCATCTTTCTGATTTTTCAATTTGCTTTCCTGATCTGTATGTTTTTTACGTGCCCCCTCTCACTCAAACATTTACTCTTTGTATGTTTGTGTGTTTATATGTTTATCTTTATGTTTGCGTTTATTTATGCCAGTTCATGAATTAATATTGATTGGAAATTAGGTTGTTTTGTACTTCAATTCAACAATCAACATGAAAATGTCGTAGTACCTTTGAGAATCTTTCATATGTATTCTTTCTAAATGATTCACTGCATTTATCTATCCAGTCTCATGGATTGGAATTTGTTTTGTGCCATATTTAGCATTCTCTTACTATTTATAATCCCCCACCCAAAAAAAAGATTTTTTATCTGTTTTTTGGAAGATGTTGGTGTTCTTCTATCATGCTGTGTCAGAAATCGATATAACAATACTTTTATTACTCTTGTGGTCATCCGTCTCTTGGTTAATAAGAGGGAAAATGTTGACAAATTACATGTAAATGATTCAGAAAAAACATAATTATAGATTGTCAAAATTTATATCCTTAATTCACATTTTTATTAAGTTACAAATACGTTTGTTAAAATTTATATCCTTCATTTTTTTTACATAATTACAGGTTGGAGCGTTTGCAAGATAATAATGCAGTGCTTTGTCATTTTAATATTATTTAGAGCATTGTTATGCAGAGGTGTCAATTGATCTTTATACAAATACACATCTCTTAAAGTCCATGAAATTGGACCTTAATTATATATTTCAAAAGTTGAGGTTGGTTTACAAGTTACAAAAAGTTGCAATCTTTCTTATTGAGCATTCAACACTAAACCAATAGTTTATTTTTCTTTCAGGAGTTTAACAGCAAAGATTACAACCTAATGTCCGTATTTCTTTTTGTTTTTTCCAGTGTTATAAATTTTGATAATCTATATGGGTAGTTTATTTACTATTGATATCGTTGCTAACTTATTATGGTTACCATCTATCTAACAGGGGTTGGGGAAAATGATTTCCGTAATTGCCTTTATTCTCAAGCAAAGTTCCCCTCTATCTTTTATAACAAGCAACAATGTTTAAACCTTATAAAAGTCATCCACATTGCTGAAAAGGTGAGCGTTGATATATTTTTGTTTCTTTACCAATCTGATCAAGTAATTCAATTTTTCATAGTTATGAGCTTCATACTTCTTTTATTCTATTATATGCTTTAAATCAGGTTTTTTTGTGACTTTTATTTTAATTTTTCATCGTATGAAAAGCTTTTCAGACATCTGGTACGAAGATGACAAATTCAATATGTTTCAACCCATATGCATGCCTATGGTAGTTTGATCATTGGTTTTTTTTTTTTTTTTTTTTTTTTTTTTTTGTCAAAAGAACTCAAGAAAATACAACAATTATTGTATGGTCTTATAAGTAGGGAAAAACACTAACTGAGAGTAAGTTCTTCTTTGAGCAGTTCATTCAAAATCTAGAATCAAGTATGATTGGTTGGTATTTGTTTTCGCTGTTGGATAACCTTTCAATGTCGATATCAAGGTACTTTCAGTTGCTTCACTTTCTGTTCTAATTTACTTCCACAATTTCATTTTGAGTATGCAAATCTACATTTATATGTTTTTATATTATTTGATTGTATCCCTGAACCATATGTTTGTATATGTGATGCAGGGCCGATCCTGAGGATTCAAATATCCTCAAATGCCCAGAACGAGCAAGAAAAAAAAGAGTCTTTATCACTATTATAAGTTTTTTATTTTTAAATAAATATATATGCACTATTTAATAAAATAAAATAAATTTGACCCCTAAAATAATTGGGCCCTATACAGCTGCCCACTTGCATGCCCTCTATGATGTGATGTTGCCTTTAAAATATACAGCAAGAATGTAAGGTGGGACAGAATTTGAAGCTGCTCCAGTTGTGACCATACAGTAAAAGAAGCAGGATATTTGTTCTACTGGGAGTCTATAAAAACTTGAAATTGTTTCAAGGTTATGAATTATTTACCCTTTTGGCATGAATCTAACAACCAAATGTTATGTTTTGTGCAGCAAATCTTCAATTTTTTTCACCTACATACCAGTGAGGACTGTTATGATAACGGGCCAGAGGAAGGGACCTTGGCATCTTCTTTAGTGGTAAACACCTCTAATCCAATTACCATGAGGATTAATGTTCTATTTATGTATAAACTGATTCCAAATTGTTGGTTGCAATGCATCTATTGAGACGATACATTAGAACCATTTCTTGTGATAGTCATAAATATTAGAGATGTATGGTAAGAAAGAGTATATAGAGGATTTAAATGAGTCCAAATCAAATTATTAATTTTTCTGAATTCATTTGCATATAGAAATAGATATGAAGAAGAATTAGCATATACATAGGATTTAAATGAGTTCTTAAACTTTGAACTATTTTTTATAAATTAAAGAGGTTAACTATTTTGATTATTTTTAATAGAGGTTCACTATGTTTTAAACTTTGAACTATTTTTTATAAGTTAAGGAGGTTCACTATTTCGATTATTTGTAATGGAGCAGTCAGTTTAAGGGGGAAAGAAGAAACAACTACAAACTTTTCTTTTTGTACCAAAAGTAACAAAAAAATCCACAAATATATGCAGGTGTTTAGGAGGTCACTGTTTTTTTGTGGTGCTTAAAAAGGTGATTCATTTTGTTTCTTTTGTATATGGTAATAGTTTATCAAATAGAAGAGTTGGATTATTTTTTTCTATATTTGTTTATTTTTAGATTTTAAATCTAACTAGAGCTATAATGAGATTTCATACAAGATATTTGAATGTTAATCAAGTTGTTTATGAATTTGATTTTGCAGGTTGTGTCATTTTTGCTGAGCATCTATGGTTGTTTGTGTATATGTAATGAATATTCAGTTTTGATGATTAGGGAACCATGTAAAAGGATTTTCAATTACATAATATATCTACCAAAATCTATATAACAATTAAAATTAAATTTATTGTATTTTTATATATTTCAACAAATATGATAAATGGAAATTAGATTTTGTTGAATATTTTTATCATTATGAATTTGTTTTGGAACCTATTTTTGCTATGGAACAAATGGCTATAAAATTTGCAACGGAACACATGGCTACATAATTTGCTATAGAACAAAATGGCGACAAAATTTATTAGGGAACAAATGGCTATGGAGTTTGCTACGGAACAAATGGCTACAAAATTTGCTATGAAACAAATGGCTACGAATTTGTTACGGAGCGAATGGCTACGGAATTTGTTACGGAGCAAATGGCTACGGAATTTGTTACGGAGCAAATGGCTACGAAATTTGCTACTAAACAAATGGCTATGGAATTTGTTACGGAACAAATGACTACGGAATTTGCTATGCACCCCATTGTTACAAAATTGTTATGGAAGTGTGTTGTAGTTAAATTGCTACGGAATAAATGTCGTAGCAAAACTCCTACGGAACAATAATTCTGTAGCTAAACAGTTTGCTACAAGAAATATACCTACGGAATTTCATTGACAAATTCCGTAGCAACTTCTGTAGTTATTCAGGTTTAGCTACGGAATTTTAGTTTTTAGCTACATAATTTTTTCGTAGCTAAATTGAAATTTTCTTGTAGTGTTGGTCCCTGTCTTACCTAAAAAGACTATTGTGGCCTCATTAATTTATTTTTAATTAATTTTCTTGTTTATGTATTTATTTCTTATATATTTAAAAAAATTAATAGACCCCACATATCTGTATCTCCTCATCGTAAATCTGAAACCACATTTGAGAAATTTAATTTGGGTCTTAACGGTCACCATACTATCTCTCATCCTCCCCAACTTCTATTTTTTTTCCTTCTTTAGTAACATTGACGTCTTCACCATCCTTCTTTTTTTGGTACTTCAACTCTGGCGAACGAACACCATAACCTACTGTCTCTTCATCTTTAGTGGGTTGTGGTTTTGATTTAGCAGAGTTGAAGGACCGAAAAAAAAGGACGATGAAGACGTCGATATCACTAAAGATGGAAAATAAATAAAAGTTGAGGATGATGAGATATGTGATTGTGAGGAGATACATATATGTGAGGTCAACTAATTTTTCTTAAATATATAAAAAATAAATACATAAATAAGAAAATTAATTAAAAAATAATAATAAGGGTACAATAGTATTTTTAGGTACGACAGAGACCAATCTCGTAACAAAATTAAACAGTAGGGATCATCCGAGTTAAAAAAATAAATTAATTAAAAAATAAACAGTATGGATCATCCGATGAGATACAAATATATGGGGTCTATTAATTTTTTTAAATATGTAAAAAATAAATACATAAATAAGAAAATTAATTAAAAAATAAATTAATAAGGGCACAATAGTCTTTTTAGGTAAGACAATGACTAAACGCGCCACAAAAATAAACAGCAGGGACCATTCAAGTTAAAAAATAAGTTAGGGACCAAAAACATAAATTCTCCCAAAACACAGGGACTATTCGTGTAATTTAATATTTGGGTAGCTATTTTTTTTTGTACACATTTAGGTAACAAACTTGTTGAAAACATTTATATTTAGGATTTAACCTGTTATAGCAGGTCATAATGGTCATATGTGAATACTTCCAACAAGTTTGTTATCTAGATGTGTATATAAAAAATAGTTACCCAGATGTGGACATATAGAAAAGTTAATTACCTTAATAAATCATTTTCCCTAAAATTTATTACAAACACTTTTTCTAATTTATAAACTACGATCCATCATTAATCAGCATGCTTCGTAACAACAAATCTTAAACACTAATATTCATTCATCAAAAAAATTCATAAATATTAAAAAAACAATAATGTAGAATTTTGACATTATCATGGAAATTTTAATTCTAGCTATTTGAGAGGGTACTTGGTCCATTTTAAAGGTGTATTGATGTTGTGGGGTTTGGAATGAATCTGACATCGACTATTATGTTGTTTGGTCCGACACTTAATGATGACCCGCAAGAGGGATTTTAAGAACATTGTTGGCAAATAAGATCAATATAAGTTATATTAGACATAAATTTTTGCAACATCTAAAATTCTTCCAACATGCTTTCATTGATCTTTTGAAACAAGGATTCAAATAACACATGAGAGAGTCGATGAATCTTTGCTGGAATAAAAAAATTGGATTGTAATGAATTAATGTGTCTACCCAAGAAGAACCACTAGAAATGGAAATTAGAGGTGGTGGACGAAAGGTAGTCTGGTAGTAATTCTAGATGATTTAAGCATAGGTATCAGGTATGTGTCATCATGTCTTGGTAAAGAGATAATTCACACATGGTTAATCAATAATTTCGAGTCAATGTTATATCCACACAATCAATAAGCGTGGTATGGGGTACAATACGATACATTGCATGGGGAAGCAAACACCTTAATAAACAACATAGCAAAGAAAGTGAATTACACTCATAATTGCATTGAAAACGACACGTTTGTAAATTATCCTCACAAAGATCGTAATATGTTAGCTAGAGCATACTAGAGTTCAATTTTTCTTGAATTTTGTGATCGTCGTACGGGGGTATCAGCGAGAAGTTCGCAATGTAGACATTTTCACTTTATAATCCCAACTAAACATTTTATGGTGGTTCATTCATTTTCTTTTTCTTTTTAATGACTTTATCAATATTTATATAAATCAATTAACGAATGATGACATTGATAAGAAATGATAAAATCCAAAGATGTCATTGTCGTGTTTGAAGTTTTATTATTTACATCATAAACTCCCTTGAACCTTGACGTAAGGTTATTCAGGTGTGTTCGAATTTTAGGGTTTATGTAACAAATATCTTACATGGACTCATATTTTTCTATTTATTTTAGTTATGTAGTATTTTTGGAAAGAATATATATATATATATATATATATATATATATATATATATATATATATATAGAGAGAGAGAGAGAGAGAGAGAGAGAGAGAGAGAGAGTGTTAGGTTCATGTGAGACGGCCTAATTTTGTGAGACCGTGAGACGCATTTTTTTTATTTTTTTTTAGTTAATTCAAGTTCCGAAAATAATATTTAAAAAAAGAATTTTTGGATTTTTCCATTTATTTTGCATTTTAAAATTATTTTTTAGAATATGTACAGTGTAATATTCTATTAGAATATTTCATGTATTTTTCAAAAAAAGAAAATAATATTTAAAAAAAGAATTTTTAGATTTTTCTATTTATTTTGCATTTTAAAATTATTTTTTAGAATATGTACAGTGTAATATTCTATTAGAATATTTCACGTATTTTTTTAAAAAAAACGAGATTTTATTTTATTTTATTTTATTTTTTATTTTTTATTTTATTTTTTTAGTTAATTCAAGCTTCGAAAATAATATTTAAAAAAAGAATTTTTGGATTTTTCCATTTATTTTTTTGCATTTTAAAATTATTTTTAGATTTGGTCTCACGGTCTCACAAAATTAGAATGGTCTCAAATGAACTTGAACCTCTCTCTCTCTCTCTATATATATATATATATATATATATATATATATATATATATATATATATATATATACTTACGTTTTTTTGTGGTTTGTCTTTTATTGTAAATATCTTCATGGTGTTGTAATTTTAAGTTTAGACCATTCTTAGCATTCTACTTAGCATATTTCATGTTTTCATAAAATTATAGCATTGTAAAAGTACATTGCTTCTCATATTTATACAATCTTATACCAAATAACTTTTATGTCAAATAACTTTTATGTATGGCAGTTTTTTAGCCAAAGGGCAAAAATGTCAAATTCCTATAATAAACAAAAGATAAAACAATTATTATATCTTTGACATAGAAAATTACAAATATGCCCTTTTTTATTAATGTTGCCATTTGTTTTCATTGTTTGTTTTTTGTTCGTCCTATGTGTACTTAAAAATGCCTAATAACTATTTAATTGCCTAATAACTATTTAAAAATACATCGATAAACCCAAGCACAAAGTACCCGTGCAAGTTCAAGATTGAACATATTTTTTTCATTTACCAGAAACAACAATGTACTTTTTCTAATGTGCAATTAGCATAATTGTTCAAGCAACTAACATGCATGCCATGTAAAACTATAACTACTTGCAATAAGAAAAACCAATAAATACTTCCATCACCTAATAAAATACATAAATTTATTTGGAAAATAATACATTAATTAAATTATATTAACAACTTTTTTTTGAAAATAAGAAAATCAAAGTGTATGAAAGATTACGAAAGAGACTTTGAAAGGAGCATTATCTATTCTAAAACTAATTCATGTAGTCTCTTAACAATATTAAACAATAAATGATTTAAAAAAATTTACTTAGTGATAAGCACTCCTTAAGTGCTTTCTAAGTTTGTAACCATGCAATGATTTTCCATAATAGAAGAAAGACACAGGTGTAACATTTTTAAACACTAGATGATGAAAAAAAATCACTTTTTGATGATAGCTACAACAAAACTCAAACTCAACCTGTGGTATAATAAGATAACATAAATTGTTCCTGCTTACAGTGCAAGGGCATTTTCATCAATATCATTTTGTATTTTAAAAAAGCATAATAGGACAAATTGTTATTACTCAATTTCAAGATTTTTCCTTCATACATTACATTCTTATACACCCAAAATCTGAAATTTGTAAGTGGAATCTTAATCATATATCTGTACAATTACCATGTCAATTTAATTTGGAAGGTACCTAATTCAAACAAATACTCACATTGTATGAAATTCAAAATTTCAAGCAAATTGACAGGTGCCTAATTATGTCTTCAATCTTAAAGTATTTCAAGTTATTCCTTACTACCACTTCAGTTTTCGCTAACATCTTCAAAGACAACGTCATTTCTACAAAAAAATTATAGGTAAAATTATCTTCCAACTAATGTATGTTCTGTTAAAAAAAACTTAGATTAACAAAGATTTAGATAATTTCTTACCGAACATTTTCCCGTCTTCAACCCCCAATGTTTTGTTTCTTCATTCTCTGAGTTCTACATCGGATATTAATCAACATAAGTTTCTCTTTAGTTCAAATTTCTTCTATGATTGTATATCCGTATCTGCCTTCATCGATAACAATGGAGAAAATTCCATACCCTTTCTGAAATGAATACAGGGGCGATGTTTCAGCTATTGGCGGAGAGTCCGTTGGTGATCTTGGATAGGAGAGTAAAGACTTTGAGGAACAAGGTAGTGAACTTGGTTAAAGTTTAGTGGCAGCACCATAGAGGCTTGGAGTGGACTTAGGAGCCGGAGTTTGAGATGCGTGAACAGTATCCAGAGCTGTTTCTGGAGGATGACTTCGAGGGCAAAGTCTGATTCTAGTGGGGGAGAATTGTAACATCCTAAAAGAGTTATATCTTCTTTTGGCCTTAATCTTTTATGTGTATGTCAATACTAGTCCTTATTGTGAAAAGGTGGCATCTGAGTACACGGGGAGTACACATGTGTACGTGCAGTGTACTCATGCATTTGCATGGACGCGGAGGCTGTTGGATTAGTGTCTAAGTCCATAACTATTTTGGTATGTACTTGACCCGATTATGAGCATGGTCCTTTTGGGTTGCCTTCACCATAGCAATATGTAGGATGATTTAAGGAGAAAAAGGTTTAAATATGATTTATTAATATATTATGAGAATAATATATTAAAGGAGAAATCATATTGTTTAATTAATATTAGTCAAGAATTAATTGATAATTAATTTTGTGGCTAAAAGAGATTAATTAAATTCAGGGGACTAGACTGTAATTATTGGATAATTGAGTTATTGGGCTAAGGAATGCTAAAGGATCAAGGGGTGAACGAAATTATGATGGAAGCCCATCATATTTTTGTCCATGGCCTTATCCAGAAGGTTCCATGGGCTGCTTAGAGTTTAAGCTGTCCATTAGGGTTTTGACTGAAACCCTAGCAGCCCACACAAGTATATAAAGGACCCCTTAGGCTCCAAAAACGTGGACAATTGATTCTCTAGGGTTTCTAGTCGTTTTTTGGCAGCCTCTCTTCTTCTCCTCTTCATCCAAGTTGTATATGGTGTTTGTGACTCCATTAGAGGTGCAACACTTGAGGCACTAAGCTTTCTAAGGCCAATCCAAGCAAGGAATTGATTGCTATTGCTATATAACAATCAAAGGTAATTCTCCAAACCCTAATTCAGTTCATAATATGTTAGATCTAAGTTTATTAGTCTTGGATTCAAAGCATGTACAATAGAGAAACCTAGATCCAAGCATTAGGGTTTGTATGAGCACATAGGATTGTTCTTATGCCTAAAACCCATCAGTGGTATCAGAGCCTTGATTGGTTTCAGTTGTATGTGATGCTTAACTGTTTTGTTTGCTTAAAAAACGAGTTTTTTGCCTATGCCCGACACAACTCGGCGAGTTGACCCCTACTCGGCGAGTCCAGGTCTGACTCGGCGAGTCAGTGCGTCAGGCAGAGGGTATTTCGGGATTTAGCTGCTGTTTTGACTTGGATTTGATGCTTAAATTGTTTTATGAAGTTAAAATCCGAATTTTATCTTAATTATATGCTTATCCTTGCCAAAACAATAGATAATTTCAAATCTTTTAAATATTGGTTGTTTATGTGATAAATATGGATTATTTAAAGTTATTTGGCAATTATCTAATGACTAAAATAAGATTAGGTCAAATATAGATAATTATGAAATTAATTGTTTAATTTGAATTATTTGTTATTTGATCCCTAATGTTTTGAAATGTTTCAAAACTTGCCCTCAAGTTTTGGAATTTAAAAGCTGATTATAAGTTTAATTTTGAAATGTTAAATTCTAAAACCCTAGTAATTTGAAAAGTTCGAATCATACCCTTATGGTTTTGTTAATTAATTAAAGTGTATAATTAAAAGTGATTTAATAAACCCATAAAGTTTTTGGTCTACATTTAATTAGATTAAAAGTATAATTTACTAAGTTAAACCACCTAGTATTTTAAAAGTGTAAAATACACCCTATACTATATATAACATTAAAAGTCTAGTATTATATATGAGTAAACAGTCAGTCTTACCATTAGTAGGCCTCATTCACGAAGCTGGTCTATAAGGGATGTTTAAGGAAATTGCCTATAAAATGGCGATTGAATGGGTATCCACTCTTACCCACCGCACTCTTGACTAGTGGAGGGTCGTTAGCCGAACGGGTAGGATAGGACAAAAACCTTCCATTATAAGTATAATGAAGTACAAAGTAACTAAATGCTTTTTCAAATTCCCAAATCATATTTACTTTAGGAAAAATGTGAAATTGTATGCTAATCCATAGAATTACACTTCGTACCGCTGTCAAACGTTAGTGGAGCGTGTGTGGTTAACCGACACACTAATTTGGGGATGACATTGGTAGTGAAGGGTGACTCGATGTTTGTCATAGATCAATGGAGCGTGTGTGGCTACCCGGCACATTGATTAGGTGATTGTAGCATTGGGTGCACCACGTGATTCGTATGGTTATTCACACCTTGTTTGTGATCCTCGGCATCCCAGTCACAAATAGTAGGGCATAATCGAGATTAAACATGCCATTGAAAAGTTCAATGAATCTCAAAAGATCTAGGAGTTTCAATTCATTTAAAACTTAATCTTCCTTTTCGTTTTTCATGATGGAAATTGGTAAATCGTCATTTACCTACCTTCAAATATTTTGCAACTAGATTACGACATCCCTTTTCTAGGTTGTAGAATATTGTGTTGGATCCTAGCTTGATGTTTCATTTGGGTGTTACATCAAGAATTCTAATCAACATAACTTGAATTTTCTCCGGTTTTATAGATGTCTGAATCTTACAATGGTCTTCCCAAATCCTTTGGAACAAGCTTTCCAAATGAAGATGACGTTCCGAGATACGATCAAGGAAATGAGAGTCATGCTTCACTTCCTCCACCTCCTCCAATCGTTCTCCCTGACCCACAAGTTCAAAGGCTTGAAAAATTCAAGCTCACTCAAGCCCTTTTGGCAAGTAAACACGAAGATGGGAAACCTGTGTGTGCACACATCTTAGAGATGAAGTCACACATTGATAGGTTAAGCATGTTGGGTGTCAAGATTTCAAGCGAGTTGGCTGCTGACTGGGTTCTTCAGTCACTTCCTGAATCATATAGTGAGTTCGTTAGAGAGTACTATATGATGGATCACGACGTGACCCTCATTAATCTAACCTATTTGCTTATAGCTGCTGAATCAACAATGATTTGGCGTGCTGGTCAAGCAAACTTGTCTGGTGAATCAAACTCCCAAACTTCAATGGACACTGGCAACATTGGAAGTGTAGAAAGAACTAAGTTTGTGATTGTCCGATGTGCTGTGCCAAAGGAGTCCATTTGCTTTTATTGCCAAGAGAAGGGACATTGGAGACAAAGCTGCCCTAACTACCTGAGAGATCTAAGAGATGGGAGAGTCAAGACGTATGGCTCTGCTTCAGGTAAAATCCATTATCTAACTCTTTTGAGTTCCTATTCTAGATTCTTAATACATGATGTGATAAGATTACATTTTGATGTTTTGTAGGATCGAAGAAAAGAGAGGAAGCTTGAGGGAAGAAGTGAGCTGAATCTAATCATGAAGAAATGGATTTCGATCGCATTACTTGAAGAATGGATTCTTGATCTACTACTTGGAGTTAGAATAGATTGTTAAGAAATATGTAATAACATAGTTTTTCAATTGAATTGCATTGTAAGGACAAAATTTTTCCGCAATAAAATGAATTTTGATTTTATCTTATTTATTTATCCTTGCAATGGCATGTATGAAAAATTGATGTTTGAATGTTTCTATTATTAGCAATAATGGATTTGATTCTTAATTATGTTATTTGTGGAAATGTCAAAAGTTTACCAAATAGGGAGAGTTTCTCATTGCCCAAGTTTCAATTGGACAGGAACTTGGAATCGTGCAATGTGTATTGTATGATGAATGAAAAACTTTCACATTTGGGAAACTTAGACTAATTCTTTGACAAAGTGTAAATTGAAGGACTAGGAAGATCAAGTACACTAGGTTGTGCGTTGATCAAGTCCACCACAAGAGTGACAAAGATATTCGTCATGATTTACTAAAGTTTAGTAAATATGATTATACTTATAAGATTAAGTGTAATTCTAAGTTTATTGAAAGAGTTTCAATGAATAGTAGAACGAATAAAGAAGAATCAAGTAGGCAGAAAGATAAAAGTTTCTCCATTCTAAGAAGAAGGGAGAGTACCTTTTATTATGTTTTATGATAAGTCTTAATGATTAAGAACCATGTCTCAATTGATCCTCTAAGTGAGTCTTTGTGCAATTGCATGTCTAAGAAGAGGAATCGAGTATTGTAGAAATGGTTAAATCAATAAGTCAATCATACTTCGTTCCAATATCAAGACTTAGAGTCAAGATTGTGACATTGAGTGAAAAGTCATAAGTAGGTTTATAACACTCATCAAATGTGGAACTTGGAAAAGTTTTCTTATTTGCACATTTGAAATTGGTAAGTTGTGCTTTCTTGTATAAGATAGAGACCAACTAGGACCAATTATGTGAAGTGTTTTGTCTTGATAAGAACTACACTAACTTTTGAATATTTGCTTTGTCAAGAAATGTTTCTTGACAAGAGAATCTTATATATCAAGGAGTCAGTGGGAGTCTTAATGGTCTTGAAGGGTTTCAAGAACAAATCAAGAATAAACCTTATAGATCATCACTAGCACACGACTTGAGGTTTACAACCTGTTGTGCTGACATTATTTTGTTTCTATGCCATTCCAATTGAGTTAATTGTGTATGTGAGTTCTATGAGTTCTCATTTGAATGCATACTAGAGCCTTAGTCGATGGAAAGTACATTGATATGTAAGGACAAGTTACTAAACTACTTGGAAGACATGGTGGGCACTCGTGTTACCATAAGGCAAGAAATCAAGATTAAGAAAGTTCAGTCCATATGAGTTTGGATTTGTCGCAAACCTTGGTTTTGGCAAATTCACATGGATAAGAACTCATACATCATAAAATCGAAGTGTCATAAGATTCCCTCCTTCATGAAAGTGATTGTGAGGAAATGCTTTCACTAAGAGAGATCTTAAGAAGATAGCAATTGTGAAAATTGTATTCTCAAATTCGATTATGGTTATGACATCCCTTTCCATCGTTTGAATTATGAGATTTGGCAATTAGTTTCAACATTTGGAACTTAGTAACATAAGTTCTGAATTGTTTAAACAGACATATGAGCCATCTAAGACAAAGGTGTATAAGGTTAAGAAGCCTAGATAAAGGCTTATCGAAGCATCTGGTATTAGAAATATGAATTTCAGAAATTCAATAGGCATTGTTTTCTGAAAGTTCATTTGTTTTCTGAATACATGTCAAAGCTAGTGGGAGCATAAGTGTTATGCTTATATGATAATAATCATCATGATAGTGGGAGCATAAGTGTTATGCTTGTATGATTATTATGGCGAGTATTGCAAGTTAGCAATATTAATTATAGAAAAACAAAGATTCAATTTGCAAAGTTGCATGGGTTGAAAAGTTGTTTTAATATAATTAAGGGAGAGAATATTATACTTCGTTTCAGAATCTAAAGCTTAGATTGAGAAATTTTAATATTCTCAGCCAAAGGATACATTGTGTGTTCTTAAAATTCGATTATGATTACGACATCCCTCTTCATAGTTCGAATTGTGAGAACATGACACATAAAACATTATGGCAAAAGATTGGTAAAGTATCATATCTTTATGTAAGACATTATGCATCGTGTCCCATACGCTTCGGGTATAGGATCGATTGCAAATGCTATAATATTTTACCATTCTAAAATTTTCTAAATGTCTAGCGCATTAAGAGGGAAAAAGGACTAGAATTGGTTTTGACTAAAATAATTAAACAACTATCAAAGGATGATCCGAAGTTCGATGAGGATTGCTCGCTTGTGAGTAGTTGGAAGTATGGTATTGGATGGATTATATCGACATTATTATGAATAGATAAGATTCTATTAAGAATGAGTTGTCATATGGAAAATGTGGAAATGTTTCCATATTGGGAGTTGGATATTGAGATTCTGTGTCTAGATTAGAAAACTTTATGCAAGAAGGATGTTCAAAGGAATGTACTTTGAATGTGAGACTTCACGTCTATGGAATTGTCTTGTAACAATTTCTAATAAAGTACTTTGTAATTTTATTAGCCAAGTCTTGGTGACTTTTGTGCTATGACTTTACGAAAGGATCGTTGCATAAGATATTAGAATCTAGCATATTCTAATAGTAGCAAAGAACCTTGTGTTCTTACACTAATGATAAGGATTGGGAATTGTGAAATGAGCATCATTGAAAAGGTTTTTCAATTAATCTATTTCACAAAGTAAGGACCATATGAAACATAGTGTGCATGCTTTATGCATGGGATAACTATTGTGGTAATTTGAGTAATAAGTTGATTTTCTGAAACAGTAAACGATAATAATGAGTAATCAATATGGTGGTTAAATAGAAGTGTTTTATTTACTCTCACAAGTTTGAGGCCATATAGGATTAAGTATTATTGTTATGTTTCAATTTGCATGTTTTGACTTCCATAATAACTAGGTTATTCAAACATCCACAGTCGGTCATACGTTGGGAGTAGGTATGAATAAAGACTGTCATGAATCTGTCTGTAGACTGTCTGAAGTGTTTAGACATAGCACAAGTTTGTTGCAGAGTTCATGAGTGCTTTGATAAGATTAGAGTATTGGATTAAACCCACGCTCACTTGGATCACTTCATGGTTTTATCACGAGTGATTAGTGAGATGATAATATTGTATATTCTTGAAACCGAGACGTGTGAGTTGTTATTTGTTAGTCGGTTGCACATTGATAATAAGTAAACGCACCAGTAACTTGGTGTTATAAAACTTATTGTTGTGTGTGATTCGATCAGTAAATTCAAGCGAGCATTTGAGTTGAAGTTTATCCATTCCTTTTACTCAAAGTGGGATAAAAGCGATATCTGTGGGCCTCTCGATGATTTAGTGATGACACCTAAGCGCTTGGCCAAGCCGGGACTAAGTTGATGTGTTCAATTGTAGTCTGTTATCAGTCGTCATAAATCGGAAGTCGGGAAACAGTATAGAGAGAATGATTGAAATTCATGTCTTTTGTCTATACGATATCTTGAGAATGGAGGAATATATAATCCCTTATCTAGAGGACACGCTATCTGATAAGATCAGAGTTGACAACGGCTTTTGAAAGCTACGATTGCTGATCAGGTTTTGAAGTCATACGGAAAATAGTTATTAGACTTATCCAAGTGGGAGACTGTTGGATTAGTGTCTAAGTCCATAACTATTTTGGTATGTACTTGACCCGATTATGAGCATGGTCCTTTTGGGTTGCCTTCACCATAGCAATATGTAGGATGATTTAAGGAGAAAAAGGTTTAAATATGATTTATTAATATATTATGAGAATAATATATTAAAGGAGAAATCATATTGTTTAATTAATATTAGTCAAGAATTAATTGATAATTAATTTTGTGGCTAAAAGAGATTAATTAAATTCAGGGGACTAGACTGTAATTATTGGATAATTGAGTTATTGGGATAAGGAATGCTAAAGGATCAAGGGGTGAACGAAATTATGATGGAAGCCCATCATATTTTTGTCCATGGCCTTATCCAGAAGGTTCCATGGGCTGCTTAGAGTTTAAGCTGTCCATTAGGGTTTTGACTGAAACCCTAACAGCCCACACAAGTATATAAAGGACCCCTTAGGCTCCAAAAACGTGTACAATTGATTCTCTAGGGTTTCTAGTCGTTTTTTGGCAGCCTCTCTTCTTCTCCTCTTCATCCAAGTTGTATATGGTGTTTGTGACTCCATTAGAGGTGCAACACTTGAGGCACTAAGCTTTCTAAGGCCAATCCAAGCAAGGAATTGATTGCTATTGCTATATAACAATCAAAGGTAATTCTCCAAACCCTAATTCAGTTCATAATATGTTAGATCTAAGTTTATTAGTCTTGGATTCAAAGCATGTACAATAGAGAAACCTAGATCCAAGCATTAGGGTTTGTATGAGCACATAGGATTGTTCTTATGCATAAAACCCAACAGAGGCCACCTAGTATGCTGGGCATACTAGGCTCAGAATGAAACCCTAATATCTTCTTTTGTCCTTATTTAAAGAACATTATGGCTTCATTTCTAGCCACCATTATTAGCCTCCAACCTCCTCCAAAGTACCCTAATCTCGTTCCCATAGCTTGTGTGAGTGCTTTTCACTCATTTGAGTTTTCTTGTGAAGCTTTTGGTGGAGAAAGAACCTTGAAGGAAGGATAGCTTGTACTTCTAGCTCTTAGATCTGAGTTCTACTTCAGTTTGTGCATCTTCTAGAGGTATCAAGTCCAAAACTTGTTCATTGTTTGTTCTATTTCTTGTTTTGGGTCCTTTTTAGGGTTTTAGGTCCCATGTTTGGAACTTTGTGAGTTGGGTGAACTCCAAAGCTATTCTTCTGTCCTTTTAGGTGTATTAGAGTGTTCTAGTCCATAAAACTTAGTGTTTGGACATCTTAATCTCTTCATGCATGAGTTGTATGGTCTTTTGTATATGGAAATGATTTTGAAAAACAATTATTGAAAGACTATGTTTAATTATTAAAATGAGGTTTCCTCAAAAATGATGAATTTTTCGAATTTGAAAATTTCTTGTCATGAGATGTGTGATTTTGAGTTCGTGACAAAAACTTAGTTTCTCGATTTTGTATTTTCGAAACATCAACATGTGAAGTTGATTGAGACAAATGCCTTTTAGATAGAGCAGGATTTTTCTTTATGACTGATCTTGATGAAGACATTGTCTTAACCTGTTCTGACGTTTGCTTTTCTGTTCTTTTGTTTTGCAAATCATTTTGTTGCTTTCGAGACTCAATAGTTTGCCAAAAGATTTTCTTTCTTGCCTGTCTCTTTGGAGCTCCATTTTCTTTCGAAAACTTGTCAATTTGATCTTTAAATTCTTTTGAATTTATTTTCACATTTTGTGATTTGACTTCCATTTGCATTTCAACTTCTTTCAAAATTGTTGATTTTTCAACCCATGTTCTTTGAGGTTTTGTCTTTGAAAAATGTATGAATTCTTAGTTAGATTATTTTCGACAATACTTTAATTCGAGAAAAAACCATTTTGTGAAGTTTGCTTATTATCTTCATTGACTAAATTGTTAAATTCAGGTTTGATGTTTTCAACATTTCTAGAAGTAACAAATACTTGATTCGGAAAAATGACATCATCTGTGCACTTGAAATTGGGATACACAACTGTATTTATTTCGAGTTAATGAACACCTTTTTCTTTCATCACTTTGTCGAAATTTTCTATTCTACCATACACCTGATCAACAACAATTCTTGATTTTTCACATTCTTTCGAAACATCTTTTGTTGTGTTTGTGTCTTTCGAATTTTCGTCATCACTTTCGTTATCATCACTACTGTCAGTTTGACTATCTCTGACACTAACATGATCAAAATCACAAACTTTTGAAGTGGTGGCTTGATCAGTTTCAGTCTTAGCTAACAAATCATTATATTTTTCTTTGCTTTTACTCAAACATGTGACATTAATGACAGACAACTGAGAACAATCGACATCTTCAATTCACTGATTTCGTTAAAATTGTTAGAATTATCTTCAATATCAGCAAAATTAGATTGATTGTCAGATTTCGAATTCTTAGTTCTTTTCAAAATTTGAAATTGTTCGTTTTTGGTTAAGGTGTCATTCACAATGTCAACTAATTCATTAGAATCCAGACATTCATCAATTTTGACAATTCCATATGCATATCAATTATCTGGAACATTATCAAAATCTGAAATATTCTTCTCGCAATCATAAGAAGTTTCATCTACTTTTTGTCTTTCGAAAACTAAGAATGGTATAAACTTCCTATGTGTTCTCTACTAATGTCACACGAATGATGTAATTCAGTTAATTTTCCATAGAGCCTCTTAACAGTATTACAATAGATGTTTCCCTGTTTCAATAGAATCTTCTTATCGGTGCTAAGATTATCCCTATCTATCATAATATTTGTTATCTATAGCTCTAAACAATCTATCATAGATTTCTTTGTTTCCGGGATTCTCTGAGTTTCTAGCAACTGAGTACTAGCTTTCTTAGCTTCATTGCTAGCAAAAATAACAAGATTATTCACATAAGTAACAGAAGCATCAAACTTAGTTAATACAAAATTATATGCAGATGAAGGAATGTTAAAAGATTGAAGTAGAGAATGTACCTTTGCAGTCATTGGTGTATTATCTCTCGACTTCAAAATGAAGCACCTACCTATAACATTCTATTCTTCGACATCCTCGTACCTTACATACATGTCCCCATGGGTTGGATTTCTCATCTCTTCATCATCTCCTGATGACCATATCTGATACGTTCCCTCATCTTTATCTTCTCCTCTAGCCACAAGTGAAAGATTTTTCGACTTTTTCCTGACTTCCTCCATCTTCTCAGAATAATAGGCCTCATCCTTCACTTTGTTCTTCCTATTCTTTCTTTCTCAGCATACAATCATTTTCCATGTGGTTTGCTCCATGAAAATAATGACAATCTATACCCGAGTCACCCTTCAGCTTCTTCTCTTGTTTCGAATCCTCAGCTTTTACCTCTTTCTTCTCAAATCTCTTCTCCTCACCAACTTTCCCAGAATAACTTCCCTTCGATTCACCAGACTTCATCATCGCATTAAATGGCTTCTTGTAAAACTTCTTCACCTTGTTATTGGAGTAAAATGCAACAACTTCATCGGTTGAGTTGAAGATAAGACCTTCTTCATCCGAACCTTCATTCTCAACAACTTCCTTCTCACTTTCTCTATTACTGACCTTTATACAAGAGCTAATGGACCACCTAAACTGATCCTTGACTCTTCTTCCATTTCGTTCACTTCAGTTTCATGAGTTTTTAGCTGGTTGTAAACATCATTCAAGGTAGAAAAATCAAAGCCATGTTGTGTCTTAATCATCAAGCTTACATTCCTCCATTCTTTTCGAAGACCCATCATAAAAGTAATGTTGTATTCCATGTTAGTCCTTTTGATTCCATACCTTGTGTACTTGTAGATAAGCTTGTTCAGACAATCGTAATGTATTTCAATTGTTTCTCCATCTTGCTGCTTGAATTCTCTTCATTCAATCAGACATTGTTTCACAGAACTGATTTTGGTCTTCTCACTCCCCTGGTACTTTTCCTTCAACGTATTCTAGATCTCTTTTGAAGTTATGCAAGTGCGTACATGATTATACACCATAGGAGGAAGAGCACCACGAAGCTCTCTCATGCATTTCTTCTCATACTTCTTAAACCTTTCATTTTGTTCAGTAACACTTGGAGTTGATGAAGAAGTACCTATGCTTTAATAGAGGAAGGTGGAATTACATCATTTGTAATGCATTTACATAGCTCTTCATCTATGCCATTCAAGTAATCCTCCATTCGATTAGCCCACTGATCGTAATACTCCGGAATCACCATTGGAATCTTCGTAGATGATCCAAGGAGATGAGAATACTATGTCATCATGTTCATGTTGAAATTCGCCATGGATGTACGGATGAATTTTCAGAAAAACTTCAGAAATTTGAGAATTAATGGATGAATTGAACAGAAAGAACAAGAAGATCACTCGATTGTACAAACTCGTTGCAGAATCAAATCACAACTAAAGATCTAGGATGATTTTCAGTATCAAATGTGCGGAAATTTTTGAATCCAAGATGAGATTCAAAATACGATTGATACAAAATGAAAATTAGATTATTGCAGTATGATTCCTGCTCTGATCAGTTGTAGAAGCGAGTTAATCGAGTATGAATGTAATCAGAGTAATCAAAGTAGTATGAACATGAAGAGTAAATAAGATCTTGTTTATAGCTCAATTATACTTTCAAATACACAGAGAGTATTAGACAGAAAGAACTTGAAAAGTTTTATCTTACCCTGAGTACAACTCCTATTTATAGGAGAATCAGAAAGTATACAAAAAATACTAAGGACTAAACATCATGACTTCGAAACTATTATGCCTTAGTAAATAGATAAGATGACTTTCGAAACTGACTAAAATAACTTCGACACATTACAACATATTTGACACTAACAATTATGAAGGTATAAAGAAATTTTTTTTATTCGGTTTTGGAAAATAGGGAATGTCACATGAGCAACCAAGAACAAATTGTAGATTTCATCACAAAGTATTTGGCTAGAGTCAAGTTTGAAGAAATGTGAGAACAATTAGGATATAGAACATAACCAATTTTGGATTAAAGAGGAAAATGTTGGAACAACCCAAAAGTTTCAAACCATTTTGAATCATTCGTTTTTTAGTATTAGTCTTTAGAGCATCCATAATAGAGAGTTTAATGTGATAGTTGAATGAGGTGACAAACCTAGCTGTCATTCAATAGATGAAACTCTATCATGGTGAGATGTCACATTAAAATTCAATGAATTCGGAGTTCAGTGGTGATTAAACTTTTGATGATTTTTTTTTCTAATACTTAAATAATTATTTAAATATGTTCTATTGAATTTTTTAGAGTGCAATTCATTATACAAAAAATTAATAGAGTTATATGAAACATATAATGATGATGCGACAATCCAACTCAATTAATTAGTAGAGATAACATAGAAGTTAGTATAGGTTTTCATGTTGTCTATAAGCAAGAGTTTTTTGTTTGTTTGTTTGTTTTTTGGTAAATTGGTAGACTTAGCAATGGAACGAGTTTTGACCGTGATCAACTCCAAACCCATACAAAGTTATAGGGTTTGGATCATATTTTATGATTCGTTTACACATTAATGACTCATACCCATTAACTCTTTTATTTAAAAGGTCGGGTATAGATCACTATTGATCCGATTTGTTTATGACCTGTCCCATCTAAAATTTTAAATATAAATTTATTATTTATAAGTTATATATTTATCACTGATACATTGTTATGTACAATACTTGAGGAGTTCGACCGTTCCATTTCCACTTCCCAGTTCTTATAGGTTGAATTCCATTCGACTCCCAATACAAATAAATATGGGGAACTAGTATTACAGTCGTAGTCGATAACCAAGAACAAGAACAAAAGGCTTAGATCTATATCGTTTCGTAGAAGGATTTTCTAACATCAACGTTCCACAATCAAGTTTATTTTCTAAAATTGCAATTATATGTGCTGTAATGCATAATTATAGCTTAATCTTAATATTTTAAATGGTTCGGGAAAAAGAGTTGAAAATCCGTTGATCCGGTAGACAAGGGTATAAGTTTAATTATTCAAAACCCTACGAGTTATAGATCGAATCTGGATCAACATTTGAAAACTGCATGGAAAATCAACACGTGTTCATACCATTTGCATTTGATACGTTTAGTTTCCTTGCGTCGGATGCAGTAGAGCTTCTTAATAGAGTACAACGGATCATGCATAACAATGTTATATCCCTAGATCTTCGGATATAGTCTTTAAAAGAATTAGCTTTACCATACAAAAAGGCTTAGCGGCGCAGCTTGTTGCTCGTTTGCCATCTCACTCATTGTACGATAATAATTAATTGCATAATGGATTTAAATCAAGGCCGATCCGCTCCAAATATGCTCCATTGCCAGGTCTATAAATACCACAAACCTAGGTAGATTATAAAAATGGACACAATAGTACAGGGAATCATGAGCGAACAAAAAACACTACAGAAAAACTAATGCTAAGGGACAATCCCCAAAACAACTATCTAGACAACTAGGAAGAGAAAAGAAATAAGAAATTCCTACAACTAAAGCCTAACTAAAATATTGCAATAGCATCAACCCTGGCCGGGGACCAATTTGTCTTTTCTTTGGATGATTACGAATGAGTTGAGTTCATTTAAGAACCCAGCAGAACATGTTGCCCCAAAATATTCTCCATTTTCCTGTCATCCTCTGCTTTCTCCCGTTTCTCTTTGTTTGCTGTTCCTGTAGGTAGAAGCACAAGGTTCTTGACATACACTTTTGGACTAATAGACGATATAAATTCATTCATTTACATACATGTTTGAAGTGTTTATTAGAAACTAAAGATGCGAAAGCTATACCAATTAACATAGTTTTCTTTGTGATTTTCTTAATAATATAAGACTACGACGATTAACATGTGCATGTTCAATTAGTCGTTAATTACATAATTAAACCTTGTAATTTTCTTAACAAAAATGTGAGTGTTAACATGTTCATGTTCAGATAGACATGAATCACATGATTAAACTGGAGTTTTGAAATCTTTCGAGTATATAATATTTTATAAACACAATATAGACGGTGATTAAATTACTGGTGGTGGGGAAGGGGAGGATATCTATAAATTGGTAAATGTACGAGCAAGTAGTTATCATCTTTGTGTTGTTCAAGTTTCACACACACACACACACACACAATGGAACAAGGAGGGAAGTCACTTAGTGGTAAAAGGGTTGCTAAGGTGAAGATCAAGTCTGATGGTGATGTGTTTCATGAGTTATGGAAGTCACTCCAACTCCAAATTCCCAGCTTGACCCCGACAACCTTCAAAAATTGTCAAACTTTGGGAGGTCAAGTTGGAATCGTTGGCTGTGTTCTCGTATGGAACTATTTCCTTGGTAATGCAAACATATATTTTCTAATATATCTCTACCTTTTATTATGAGCTGTTAACAAGAAACATGAAGCAAAATATTGGATATATACCAATCTTTACTTGAAATCAATGTTTTGGATGATTTCGTTGCTGTAGATGGAAAAGACTGTTTAGCGAAGACTCAAATCGTTGACATCGACTCAGAAAAGAAGTCTATCACCTATAAGCTACTTGATGGGGATCTGGCGAACTTATATGAGACCTTGGTTGTGAATATTCGTGTAGAGGCTGATGGCTTAGAAAACCTTGTAACATGGACAGCCGAGTATGAGAAGCTGAGCCCTGATGTTCCAGACCCGGATACACTTATGGACTTCTACAGAAAGGCTACCAAAGAAATAGAGACTCGCCTGCTTCAAAACTAAGTATGTCTGTTTCAAAGTCATGATATACCGTATGAATACTTTGGAACTAAATAATTAATTTAGTGTGCATGTTTTGCTACCATATTGTAGAAAAACTTTTTTTTTTTTATTATGTTACGTCTTTTTTTGTTTTTGTTGCATGTTATATGTAAAATAGAAGGCAATATAATTGACATATTTTAACATAATAGACTAATTGGCGCTTAAGACCTTTTCCAGAACATAATAATGAGATATATACAGTAAAGTCCTAATATTTTCATCGATTTGACAAGAAAGTCCTAAACTTTATTTTTTTGACAGTAAAGTCCAAATTACCGGCAGTTTTTGACACTTTTACCCTTTTTTCCCGGTTAGCCGGTAATTAGGATTTTTTTGCCAAAAAAAATAAAGTTTAGGATTTTCTTGTCAAATCGTCAATTAGGACTTTACTGTAAAAAAAAAATAAAGTTTAGGACTTTTTTGTCAAATCGTTGAAAATATTGGGACTTTAGTGTATATATAATTTTTTTGGTTAGAAATTTAATGGTATGATACTCTTTAAGCATAAGAGTTATTGAAACCTTCTCTAATCAGCTAGATCCTATTGAAATCCTTTACGTTTGCTTCTTGTTAAATCGTTTTTTTAATCTCAACGAACCGACATTGAAAAAAATTGAGATAATCAAGAAAGAAAGAAAGAACCAGGGTTGTGTTGGCTTTTTGCAGTCTCAAAAATGGAGAAATTAGAAACCTAAAAAAACAAAATTGCCCTAGCTTTATACAAACACAAACAACACATGCCTAGTCAAAAGGGTGTGAATGTGGAGAAGGGAAAGAAAGCAATTTCGTTTTTTTTCGGTTTCTTATTTCTCCATTTTTGAGACTGCAAAAAGCCAACACAACCTTGGTTCTTTCTTTCTGTCTTGATTATCTCAATTTTTTTCAATGTCGGTTTGTTGAGATTAAAAAAATAATTTAACAAGAAGCAAACGTAAAGGATTTCAATAGGATCTAGCTGATTAGAGAATGTTTCAATAACTCTTATGCTTAAAGAGTATCATACCATTAAATTTCTAACAAAAAAAATTATATATTCACTAAAGTCCCAATATTTTGAACGATTTGACAAAAAAGTCCTAAAGTTTATTTTTTTGACAGTAAAGTCCTAATTGACGATTTGACAAGAAAGTCCTAAACTTTATTTTGTTGACAAAAAAGTCCTAATTACCGGCTAACCGGGGAAAAATGGTAAAAGTGTCAAAAACTGCCGGTAATTTGGACTTTACTGTCAAAAAAATAAAGTTTAGGACTTTCTTGTCAAATCGATGAAAATATTGGGACTTTACTGTATATATCCCCATAATAATTAATGAAATTGCTTTTAATTTGGGGTAAAACATAGTTGCATCGTTGTACAAACAACTTGGTTTCATATTTACAAAGATATATTTGGGAGTGTTTAATATCACTAAGTAGTTGGTGTGCAAAAAACCGAAAAACCGAGCCGAACCGGTCGATCTGAAACCGAAACTGTAAAAAACCAAAACCGAAAAATCCTGGATATCAACGGGTCGGTTTTGGTTTGGATATTTAGGTATCCACGGATAACCGAACCGAACCATTTGATCTGTTAGCCTAATGTCCCAAACAAAAATCAAGATGGACAATTCCAGTTTGGCAGTTCTACACTTCGTCATGTTTTCTTGTATTTCTTATTATTATACTTATTATATCAACTATAACGTATGTTATTTGAACTTCATTATGTTTTTTTGTAATTCTTGGACTTACTAATTTTCAGAAAGAAATCGTTGGAACGCAGTTTGTAGTTTTGATTAAATTTGATTTTTTTATATTTAGTGTACCTGTAAACCGAACCATGCTTATCCACCTTTATACGGTTTAGCTCAGTTCAATTTTTTTGCGAATTCGGTTTGGTTTCGGTTAGTGCACATGAGGTATCCGCCCCGTAGATACCATTCATAATTCTATTAATAACCAAACTGAATCGTCCCGTTAACACCGTTAAGTAGCATCAATATTAGATGGTACTAAATTTTTTTTAAAAAAAAAGACATTGTTTCTAATTGAAAATATGATGATATTACTCTTTTTAATTTGTTATCATACGAGAACTAATGAAGTTTGATAGGTTAAAATGTGGTCCAAGATAAAGAGATTGTTTTGGCACACAACTTTTGGGTGTTTAAAAATTTTAAGAAAAAGCTTTCGAAAAAAATAATTCTTTTGGTAGTAAGATTATTATTATTATTATTATTATTATTATTATTATTTAGGTTTGGCTAAAACAAAAAGTTCATATCTAAAAAACTAATTCAAGTAGCTTTTAACAAATAGCTCTTTTATAATTTTATTTTACAAATTGAGTTAAGGTGCTCTGTCCATATGTGATTTTTGATTGTTTGCTTCGAACAATATTTAATAGAATACTTTATATGCTTCTCCGTACAAAAATGGTCCACGATGGAATTCCAAATTCCTGGATCTATACCATGGGGGTGAGCCCTTGCACTCCGGACGACATTTTCATACCCTCACTATTTTACTAAAAATGTTTTGTTTTTGCTTTTGTTTTTTGTTTTTTTTTTGTTTTTGTTTTTTGTTTTTGTTTTTTTTCTTTGCATCACTTTTGCAACCCCCCTCTCCCCAACAATGGAGCCTCAAGATCATCCTTAACCGCTTGAAAATAAAAATAGACTTAAATAAATAATTTACTCGAATACGCTGGAATAATGCATTCTGTTCGACGTCGGAAACTACTTCCCAAATGTCTCTATCGAAAATGATGTCCCGCCACAACTGTACAAATGAAGTATCGTATACACTACCAATCGTCTACTAAGTAGCATTCATGCCAAACACAAATTGTAAAGGTTGCTTCGTGTTATCACATGCCTTGTAGATTTTATGGTTTTTAGTTATAAGTCTTCTTTATGACTTATATCAGCCAAGGAAGCCCTAGAAGTGTAGTCAAATCATTATTCTAAATACTTTCTGATCATCTTGGACTAGGATTTGTGAGGATAAGTTGGAATGGGTATAAATTGGTAGGAATGTTTTATAGATAACTAAGTTAAATGATATATCTATATCGTTTGTTAATAGTTGGTTTTGCGTGTTTGATAATTATAAGTTTTTATCGTAATAATATTGTGGTATTGAAAACCCTATGTGTCTTACCAGATTTCACAACGCGACCCACTTAATTTATATGCATCACAGGTAACAGAGATAATGCTTATGGTACTTGTTTAGGCTGCCGAGTGATTAAGAGACAACCCATATTAGTTTTCAGGACCATAGGTCTTTGCGCTTTAATAATGTTATGTATTGATTATGACATCCTTAAAGTTTTTTCATTTTGAAACATCTTATTCAAAGATATTTTTAATAAAACAAAACAGTTTCCGTAAAATGTTTTATTATATTGGGATTTTCCGCAAAAGTACTATGATTTTAAAGCGTAAAGATTTTTTTTTTTGGTTATGAACAATAGGGGATGTCACACCTTATTTGATAGATCTTGATGTATTCATTGGGATTGTTGAGGAATCCAGGAAATAGTATCAATACGAACAAATGCTTAAGCATAGTAATATTTGTATTTAGGATGTTGAAAGGGAAAAGATGAAGAGATAGTATAGGAGCTAGCTTTCCCGAGGATCTCCTACAGAAGTCAAGTGAGTGCATAGTTACTTTCATGACATAACTTTAATACAAATATTAATTAAAGTATTAAATATATGTTAAAAGCTATATGTGAATTATATGTTTACTGATTGGACCAATATTGTTCTATATGTGTTAAGATGTATATATAATATTATTACATGGCAATAATATTGAAAAAGCGTGCGTGTGTGTGTATATATATATATATATATATATATATATATATATATATTAGTACATAATACTTTTTGCTAAATGTATACACTATGTTAGAATAACGTTTCCTAAACAGAATAGTTATTGCATGTTGATTTTAAGCATGGTAATCCATGAGGTTGTCCTACTACTTACCATTTCCATTGACCAAATTGAAGCAGTGATTGGTCGCGAATTTATGAGAACTGAAGATGGTAATAAATACCCTAGCGGTATCGAAGATGCGATTATATGAGATGATGTGCAAAAATTCAAGGAATACAAAGAGGTTAAGGCTGACAGTTTCCAGACTTAATAGGCCGAGATCTTGTCTATTGTTGTGATATAGTATGTAGTTTAAGTGGTGTGTTAAGAGTTGATCTCTACCCTATACATGATGCTCAGACTTTGTTTTTAATAAACACTGAGTAAAAATTGATTTCTATCACATCCTTACGAAAGTTCCATAGTGTGTTAAGCTGACTTTAACATACATGATTAATGTGGTGAAATGAGTCATTAGGTTGTGAAATTATGAGTGACTTACATGTTCAAGTAAGTTAGAATACCCATAGCATTGCACAAAGATAGATGTTGTGTCTGGAGAAACATAAGACGAAGTTGAAATGAGTGGAACATGCTGAGATGCAACTGAAGTGCAAACTTCTTAGGATTAACTCCTATGAAGTGGATGTGAACAGAAGATGTAGCTAAGATGCATAATGAATCCTATAAAGGAATGGAGATGATACAAAAGGATAAGGAAGAAGAGATAGAATACAACGTGGTATATGTTAACACGCTGTCGTGCGCGTATTATGCAAATAAAATTTATCACTGCTGGTTGCACTAAAAATATAGCACAAGGAAGCAGGGTTGAATCCTCAGGGACACAACCTAAAAGTCAATGCATTTTTGCATCAGGAACATCTAGTCAAGAAACATAATATAAAAAGAGGTTTTAATTATGAACTAAAAACTAAAAATGCAGTGATATTAAATTAAACGAAAATCAATATAAAAACGATTTCAGTTCTGCTGCGACTTTCCTAATCATGTAACTGATCCAGATCTGATCATTCGAGATGCGTTCTATCTAAGTTGGTACTAAAAATGCAATGATATTAACTGTAACTTTTTATTGTCTAATCAAACAAGCTCTTAATTAAGGTTAGAAAAGTTGCATTAAGTTCTTTGTAAAATTCTCAGCAGTACCCAATATTTCTCACAAGCTTGGAAGCATAATGATACTATTTTTACAGCTTATATCAGAGTTAAATCCCAATACGAAACCAATCTAATACTTGTTACTTTTACTAGTTGACAAGAACAATTACATATTCTATTAACTGATTAATTGGAATGATAAAACCCTAGCTAGGTGATCAGACTAACAATAATTTAAAATCAAACATTCATTAAGAACAAAATTGAAGAATCTAGATAGAAAAACAAATCAAAAACCAGATCGAATGATCAATCACATGAAAAGTACTTGTCTTTGCAAAACTAAAAACTAAGGTTTTAGCCAGACATGGCTAAAATCTGATAAAACAAATGAAAAGAGACATCAAACAACTAATCTTACTAATCTACATGAAGGAGATGATCCACAGTCTTCAGATCTTCAGAAATCATTGAAATCGGAGAAGAAATGCCTCTAAAATCGTATTTCCGTCTTCTGGTACCTCTGGAATTGCCAACTTAGGTTACTGGAAGGTTATTAGGGTATGTTTGTACATCCAACAGCAAAAACAACGCGTATGCGATCGCATGTTTTGAGAAAACGCGTCACAAGCCTTTTTAATGAAGTAGGATGCTATTTTGGCAATTTTTGGGATACCTGCGATCTCAAAGAAGGAATTTGCGATCGTATGTTCATACATTTCGATCGCATGTTTCGAGTTTTCACTTCCAGATGAATTTTTGGAACTAAAAAACCTCGAATCTAAGTTGCGACCAAAGTTGCGATCACATAAAGGCTCCATGTGATTGCATGGACCAGAGTTGCGATTGCTTGTTTTTCCTAAGACGTCCAAAATTTCGTCTACTTTTCATATCATTTTGAATCTTGTCAATCAGAGTTACGGTTCATGAGATATGGTTAAAATACTGACAGGGGGTCAAAGCTGTTAGCAATATCCTTTAACTTTAAATTACAGATTCTATCTTCGTGTGATCAATTCGATCGAATGTTTCTTGACCAAAGCATCTTGCAAGAATTCCTCAACATACTCCATAAGTTCCAAGCTCCATTTTAAGCTCCAAACGCGCATCCAATTGCTCCCAAAGCACCGCTCCACTCAAACTATCTGGAAATTGACATAAAACATGAGTAGTACGAGAATTCTAACGAAATACATGAGCTAAACATTATTTAAATAAATGACATGCAAATGTACAAAATATGATGCTAAATGAGAATAAAAACTACCGTATAAGATGCATAAATGGCATCTAGCAATATACTTGTTATATTTATATTTGGTGGTGAAGGGGTGTGAAAGATAAAATAGTGGTGTGAGGTCAAGACTAAAATTAGATTATTGTACTATCGAGACTAGTCATCTAGCAGAGTGTAGATGAAAACCACTGACTATTTTAGACAATATTGTGGTACACTAGAAGACTTGTAATCTTTATGTGTTAATGAACCGTACTTATCAAGCGAAAAGGATTGTGTATTCATTCGGATACTCTATCCTCTTCATGGTTGCCTTTATTGACTTATATTGCTAATGAATCCCCAAAAGCAGTATCGTCTACTCATTTCTTATTGTGATCCATCAGGTTAGATATCAAGGGATCATTGGTACAGAATCAACAGGTGAGACGGGCTGGGTAACTAGGAGTAAAGGGTACCATACCTTATAGTGTAACATCTCGAAAATCAAGGGTAAAAATTGCATTTTTATTATAATCAAAACACTAATGTAGCTTTATCCAAACATTTAAAAGCATTTCAAAATAAAATAATTATCAGAGTTCATTCCCATAATCACATATTGCGGAAAACACGGGTGCATGTGCTGTGATCAAGCCGGGCCCTTCCCTTTCGAACCGGACGTACCTGAAACCATAAACAACAAATTATAAGTACAAATCTTAGTGAGTTACCCAAATACCACATACCAAACATATCAAACGATCCATCCATATCATACATATCATATCAATCAATAAAAGTGCTATGTGCCAACCATAGTCATGCCATTATGCCACGAACCGCCTCGTGGTCTTCCATGCCAGGCCGGGGGCCAAAACCCTGGGCCTTACAGAAAAGTTCCAGGAGCCACCTCCTAGTCTTCGAAAGCATCATAAAGACAACTAGCATACAATCTACAACTACTTAACTAATAATTGCCAGAGTTCAGACTTTGGTCTTGCATACAGATTGCCAGGACCCGCCTCCTGGTCTTTCATACAAAGTGCCAAGGGTTCCCCCCCAGATCTTCCTACATTACATAAACCAAATGGGCCGGTATTGGTGCCTTCGACCCATAGAACATTGAAGAGACTCACCTCGAATACAGAAGCTCACTGAGAGAAATCCCTCGCTGCTGCCCTGACGACTCCTCCGAGCTATCAATACCAGAATAACACCTAATTAGCAATTGGGTTCCAAACAATGATCCATAATCCATACTTGAGGTAAAATGACCATTTACCCCTATCCCAAATTGAATCAAAATTGAGGCCCAAACCCAAAAAACAAAAGGCCCAAAACCAAAATATCCATAAAGGCCCACTAATGGCCCAATTTTCCAAATTGGGCCTAAACCCCATATGGGCCTTATCCTAAAGCCCAAAACTTCCCTTAGGCCAATAGTTGATCTCAGATAGCCTAAAGGCCCAAGAAACAAGTCCAATAAGGTGGCCCAAATGTGCGAAGCCCAAAAACACACCAAGCCCAACACAACGTCGAACGCGGGGCGTATGCTCAGCTATGATGGGCGTACTCGATGAATCCAGATCGTAATTTCAAATCAGTATGCCGGGTGTACGGCCAGGTATGGGGGGCAGAACCTAGCTTAATCCAAACTTGACTTTATGGCTTAACCACTTAAGCACTTTGCACCCAAACTTCAGAGGACCTTAAAATAAAGCTCTTAATGCATAAAGTCGGCACCTTTATGCATTTGCATGACTCAATGGAAACCAACAACCACTTAATCCATTAATACCCATTCTAATCCAACTAGAACATGCATGGACCATTCTTAAACATCAAACAAGCATTTATATGAACTAGAAATATCAGAAGAGGCAATATCTATCACTCCAAGCTCCTAGAGTGGCTCAAAATTACAAGGAGAACTTAATACACCATAAAAACCCTTAATCTTGCCCTAAACTCAAACTAGCATAAGAATAAGTCAAGATAAGAACTTTATACCTTGAATAATCTGGAAACGAAGCCAAAAATATGGATCTAGAAGTGTTCCTTTGAACCACAAGCTAGCACCAAGCACCCTTCTCTTGAGAATGAGCAAAAACACACCAAAATGCACACTTAGACCTCTCCAACACTCAAAATAAGGTTAGGGTATCCGAAATGAGTCTAGAAGGCTAAGGAGGCTGAGAAATGAAATATCATTGAGCTCGTAAAGATTTTTAAATAGTGCCGAAACTCTAAAAATTAGGGTTCGACACTCTGCTCATTATGTTTGGCGTACCCCCAGCTTACGTTGGGCGTACACACCCATGCACATGCCCTCCTCCATGCACGAATGGGACCAACTTGTGAACTTTTTTCACCAAGGGTCAGTTCTATCAATATCTTCAAGTTACCATAACTTCCTCATTTTAGGTCCGTTTCTAACGACCCTTATATCCACAGAAAGGTGGCAAGAAGCCCTACGCTTGTTTTCAATTATACTTGATGCAAGTTGCTGAAAAATGCTGAAAAATTAGATTTTCTGCTGTTCTGGACAATGGAATCGCCGAGTCCACTAATGGACTCGCCGATTCCATGCATAAAATCATCCAACTCGTCGAGTTGGTTCATGCACTCGACGAGTTGGACCCCCAGACAACATATTTTCGAGGTTTTTGGCTGGAATTAGACTAGGAACATTACCCTAAGCTGTTTTTGAACTTGTAAACCTATTTTTGATGTGGTAATGTTCATGCTAATCCAATTTCATATATAATTGTCAATAGATTCATGTTTTGTATTAGTTTAATGGTTAGGATAATTACATGAAAAGTGTTTGATTTGAATTATCTTGTTCTTATGAGTTGATGTAGATTAATAGAAAAGTTATGTGATAATATGTTTTCAATCCAAATTAATCTAAAATTTTTTCATAATATGCGCTTTTGTAACTTGTCCTCAAGTTATATGAAAAGTCACATTTATGATTATTAAAACTCATAAGATTTCCATAAGTTATGAAAAATGGAGTGTCTCATTTTTAAATGTTTTAAAGTCCTCCATAACTTGTCCTCAAGTTATGGAACTTGAAGAGTTTTTCATTAAAACTACTTTAAACACATAAGTTATGGAATTGAAAAGTTTTTGAATAGTTCAAAACTTACCCTCAAGTTTTGGAATTTGTAAAGTTTCCCCTCATGAATACTTTAATTCCAAGTTAAGCCCTTAGAATTTTAAAAGTTAAAATTCAACCCTTATACTTTATAGTATTATAAGTTAATAATCTATATATGTATAAGATCATAGTCAGTCTTACCGTTAGTAGGCCTCATTCATGAAGTCGGTCTATAAGGGGGTATAATGTTATTGCCTATAAAATGGCAGTTTAATGGGTGTCCACTCTCACCCACCGCTTCCTTGACTGGTGGAGGTTCGTTAGCCGAACAGGTAGGACAAGGACTAGAATTCTCCCTTCATTAAAAGTATTAATGATAAATACTAAGTAACTAAACTATTATGAATTCCCAATCTTAGTTACTTAGTAAAATGTGAATTTGGTGCTAACCCATGAAATTACACTTTGCACTTTTCTTAAGTCGGTTAGTGGAGCGCGTGTGGTTAACCGGCACACTAGCTTAATTTAACAAGGTAGGCAAAGGGTAACTTAATGTTTATCATAGTATTGATGGAGCACGTGTGGTTAACCGGCACATCGATTGAGGGGTAAATATTAAGGGTACCAAGTATATTTTCATGGTTATTCAAACCTTGTTTTGTGATCCTCGGCATCCCAGTCACAAAATTTGAGAGGGCATAATCGAGATTGAAACATGTCATTGAAAAGTTCAATGAATCTCAAAAGATCTAGGAGTTTCAAATCCAATTAAAACTTAATAAATTATTTCATTTTTCATGGTGGAAATTGATGAATCGTCATTTGCCTACCTTCAAATATTATATAGCTTGGATTACGTAATCCCTCTTCCAAGTTATAAAATATTGTGTTAGGTCCTAGCCTTAATATTTCATACTGGGTATTATATTAAGGACTTTAAATCAACTATCTTGAATATCTCCCAAAAGATGTATGGTTCAAACAATTATGATCTTCCCAAAACTCTTGGAACAAGCTTTCCTAATGAAGATGATGTCCCAGAAATCATTCTTCACTCCCCCCACCTCCTCTAATTATTGTCCCTAATCCGCAAGTTCTTGAATAGTTCAAAGTCACTCAAGCCCTATTGGCAAGCAAAGTCTATGTGTGCTCACATATTGACAAGCTGGGAGAGTTGGGTGTCAAAGTCTTGAGAAAGTTGGTTGTTTAATTACTTTCTAAGTCTCATAGTGAGTGTCCTTTGGGACTGCTATGTAAAAGACTATGACATGACCCTTAATGATCTTATCTATTTGCTTAGTGTTGTTGAATCAACAATGATTTAGAGCACTGTTAGAGCAAATTTGATTAAGAAGATCAACTTCCCAGACTTCAATGGACATTGACAATTGGTAACATTGGATATCCAAAAAAGATTTCTCTTCCCAATGGAAAGGGATCGGCCATAGTCAACTCGGTTTACCAAATGGTAAAGAGAAGGCTAAGTATGAGATAGTCCTATGTACCGTTACCAAAGATTCCATATGTTTGTCTTGCCAAAAGGAAGGGGCATTGGTTGCAAAGCTGCCCTAACTACCTGAAAGATCTGAGAGAAGGTCAAGTCAAACAGTTAGACTCTGCTTCAGGTAATTCCACTATCTAACTCTCTTAAGTTCCTATTTGAAGATTCTTAATGCATTTTGATGTATGGCAAGATCAAGCAAAGGGAAAGGAAATTAAAGAATGAGTATCCTGAATCTGATCGCGAAGATGGATTTCAATCGCATGGTTCGAAGATCGGATTCTTGAGCTACTACTTAGAGAGTTATGTTAGATTGCTAGGAAATATGTAATAGTATAGTTTCCATTTAAAGTTGCATTGTAAGGAAAAATATTTTTCCGCATCTTATAAATAAAAAAAAAAAATTTGTTTTATTTTATTTTATCTCCTTGCAATGACATTTATGGAAAATTGATGTTTATATGTTTCTAGCAATAATGGAAATATGAATTTGATTCTTTCATTTGTGGTAGTGTCTAAATTTACCAAATAAGGAAAGATTCTCATCACCCAAGTTTCAATTGGACCGAAACTTGGTAATCATGCAAGTTATATAGTATGATGAATGAGAACTTTCATCTTTGGAAAATTAAGACTAATTCCTTGTTCACATGTACATGTGAGTCAAGTGAAGGACTAAGGGATCGAGTACCCATTCTTGTGCACTGGTCAAGTCCACCACAAAAGATTGATAAGACTATTCGTCATTATTTACTAAAGTTCAGTAAATATGGTTATACTTACAAGTTTAAGTATAATTCTAAAACATTAGAAAAAGTTTCGATGTATGGCATAACGAATGAAAAGAATCAAATTAGGCAGAAAGATAAAAGTTTCTCAAATCTGAAAAGATGGGAGAGTACTTTAGTATCATGTTTTGTGATCATCTTAATGATTTAGAAATCATATCATAATTAGTCCTCTAAGGACATCTTAGTGCATTCTTATGACTAAGAAGAGGAATCTTAAATTGTTGAAATGGTTAAATCAAGAAGATGAGGCATAATTCGTTCTAAAAACAATTCTTAGAGTCATACTCCAAGATTGTAACTTGAGCGACATATCTTAAAGAAAGGATTATTAACACTAGTCAAATGTAAGAGTAAAGTGTCTCCTATTCTTGTACATTTGAAATTGGTAAGTTGTGATGTTTTGGATAAAACAAAGACTAACTAAGGCCAATTGCATGAAGTGTTTGTCTTGATAAAGAATCCGCACTATCTCTTGAATATTTGGCAAGAGAGTCTTATATGTCAAGAGGACAGTGGGAGTCTTAAAGATCTTGAAAAAGCTTCAAGATCTATTCAAGAATAAAAACCTGTAGTTTATCACTAGTAGACGACGTGAGGTTTATAACCTATCGTGCTGACATATTCCTATTTCTGTCCCATTTCAATTAAAGTTGGATTTGCATATGAGTTCTGAGAGTTCTCAATTGGTTGCATAACAACTTGGAAGCAATGGCAGACCCTTTGTGCTGCCAGGTGGCAAGAAGTTAAGAATGCACAAGTTCAATCCATATGAGTTTGAATTTGCTACTAACCTTGTCTTGTGATTATGGTTTTGACAAATTCACATGGATAGGAACACATACACCATAAAATCTAAGTGTTATAAGGTTTCTCTCCGATTCATGAAAATGATGGTGAGGAAACGCTTTCAATAGGTGATTTTAACACTACTAGAAAAACAGCATTTTACGACGCTCATTGCGCTTTTGCGCGTCCTCTATATATGACGTGCATTTACAACGCGCATTTATGACGCGCATTTATGACACGCATTTATGACACGCAATGCGTATCATTAAAGCCCCTGTCAAGAAAGGCCATGTCATAAATAAAGATGACACACATTTTTGCGTATCGTAATTTTAAATTTTTTTAAAAAAAATTATTTATAGATTTACTAATTTTCAAATTAAATTTGCATTTCATGTCTCATAATAGAAAATAAAATACCATATACAAAAAATATAATATATTGCACAAAAGTTAATGTCATACAAATAATCATTCTAATAGTAGACAAATGGATAAATCTCAAAGGGTTCAAAAATATGTTTGTCTTCTAATAGAACTTATACACAAGACAGTACTGAATTTGCTATTGAACTTATACACAAGAAGAAGGTGTTTGAATTCATAAAATGTCTCAGCCACTGAATTGGCCCCGAAAGCTTGTGGTTTGACTGCAACTGAGATAAGGATACCATGTTTACTCTTTTTACTAAACAAACTTGACAATAAGATAATATAAAACTGAATTATTATCAAGATTAAGCCACAAATGCACTCAAGCTATACGTACCAATGGTGATGGTCTTTCATCAGCTGCACGTGGAAACCCACTACCATAAACAGAAGTATCAAAAAACTGCTTTATTCAAAAAACTCAGATTACTATTGTAATCATAATAAAACACACCAATTATGTATAGTTTTATACAAGAAGTGTTCCCGATCATTATTTTAGTAATATTTTTTTTGATATAATATTGATTACTTATGAAATTATCAAAGCATAAATTGCCATGTGTTAATATTATGAAGATCTAACTGCAAGAAATATCAAACAACTTCAATTTATTTCTTTATTATGCATCTTACTTTCATTTCTCTATTTTACAACTTCGTACCTTAAATCTTTTTCTTATCTACATATGGCACTTTAAAAAATCACCCCAATTATAACATTGTACTTTCAATCTTTTTCATATTAAAACAACAACCTTTAAAAATCCACTCAATCATAGTAGTGAATTCCTTTATGTTTAAATAACATTGCTATGATTGAGTAGTTTTTTTTAATACAATGCGGCAACAGAAAAAGAAATAGAAGTACAATGCTTTAAAAGGAAAGGAAATGAAAGTAGGATGCTATAACGTGACTAAAACTACTAGTGAGAGAGAGAGAGAGAAGGAATACCTAGCAAAGGAGGATTTTCATGTTCTTACCTTGCAGCTGGAGGGATGATATCTGTTGTCCTAACACCTGGTCTAGCTTGTTGTGGAGGTACACTTGCCCTTTGCATTCCTTGTGAGAGCCACCATATTAATGGTGCAAGAGCGCCCGTCTGATAACAACAATATTATTTAAAGGAGAAATATAAATATTAAGATAACTTACAGATAGATGAGTGGGGGAAAGAATATGAGCAGGACAAGCCTTTTCCTTGAGCCATCTTAATTGAACAGGAAAATAAAATTAAAATTAGAAAGCATAATAATAATAATAATAATAATAATAATAATAATAATAATAACAACAACAAAAACAACAACAACAACAACAACAACAACAATAATAATAATAATAATAATAATAATAATAATAATAATAATAATAATAATATTAATAGAACTACTTAAGGATTTAAGGTCGATACGTTTTGATCGTTCCTTGTTGTTGCTGCCCCTGCCCCTACCTGACCTCCTCACCCCCTATCCCACCTTCAGTAGGACTTTGTCCCTTGCTACATTTACACACAAATCAACACAATTTGAGAACTACAAATATCAAACTTTCAATGTTTGTAAGATTCGAATCCAAGTTACTATTTTGGTTTTTGACTTTTTTTGCCCTTTTTATAAGTTGTTGTGTAGTGATCTCATTCGAAACTGAAACCGCTCATTCTAAGGGACAACAGGAACTGGAACATACTTTATACACACAAAAATAATCACGAAATGGACAGCTGGAAAATGGCAGGTGTTCTAACGGTTCCAAGGTTGTATCCTAACTGGCGTAACTGTGCATTTCATTTGTAACACTAATATGATTAATTAAATTAAACAAGTAGGAATTGAAGTTGAAGGGAATTTATGTCTTTTAAGAAAAAGAAATAAGTTAAAAATAGTATTAGTGGTACCGTATGCATTCCCGATCTCATTGGTGATTGCAATAAAACAGACAAGCAGTACAGTGGAGGCAATAAATTAAATAGTGATATAATTTCCAGAATTCTAACATAATCACCAAAATACCCTTAAGTCTAGATTATATTCCAACCTGAAAAAATTAATTAATAATCATCTTTTTAGGCTATGACCTCAAAGAAAACTAAAAAGATAATATAAAATCTTATGATATGTTATTCAAAGTTACCTTCTCTTTAACACTATCAACTATTGCCCACATATATTTCTCCTCAAGCTTCATTTTTTCTTCTTTTATCGCCTTTTTCTCCTGCAAAAGTGTAAAAAAGAAAAAGTTATACCAATAATTATTTTATATTCTAATTTAAAATTCCTCAAAATTTATATATATAAACTTATTTTTGTACTCATTTGCTTCTTCTTCTTCTCCTTTTCCCTTTGATGCCAATCGTATATTGGTTTGAAATCACAATCCTCTAAACTCTGGTTTGTGTGATTCCTTCCCAATATCGTCCTTCAATCATTCCAGAAATTTTGTTTGAACACATGTTTTGTCATGTAATCAGTATCTAACATCACTGCAAACATTGTTGCCACCTGTAAAAAAAATATGAAATACAAGTATGTCAAATTAGTTCAATAACACCTTACTTTCATGTATGCATGTACAAAACTATACTCAATCAACAAAATTACCTCTTGTAAATTAATGACGATTTTTTTGAAATAAAATTGAAAAAATAAATTAGCATATTTTGACATATATATGCCCTATCTAAATAAGTTAATTCCAATCCTTATATCTTTCCAAAAATGAATTTGATTACCCAAGTTCAAGAATGCAAAGATTATTCAAATCAAACCGATAGGAACACAATTTCATTTACAAATCTGCAACATTAACCCAAAAATAATAAATTTAACCACCAATATTTAAGAATTATTGAAAGTTTCACAATCTCAAAGGTTAAAATAGTAATATTACCTCTCTGATTAAGAAGCACATCCAGCACCTCTGGATACAAGTGTCCTGATGGCCTGTTGAAAGGTGAAATATTACTATATTAGCCCATAAAATGCTGGGAATATATTATATGGAGCTGAGATAACATAACTTTCTTGAAATCCCTTCTGTTGCTTTAGTTTTGGTAAAATAACAAGCATCAGAGAGGGTATCCTGTCCATGTGAAAAGCAAAGCTCATATACATGTTGAGGTTGAGCAATACTACCTCCAAGAACCAAAATTTTCCCAACCAATCCGTTGACCACCAAGATCATAAACAACAATCCTATCTTTTAAAACAAGATCTACATCAAATTAATAACAATACAAGTTAAAATTAATGAAAAAGTAATCTTTTTTTTTGACATTTTTGTTTATTATATATACCTCTTAGAATGGTAATTCCCTGTCCACAAATTTTCTGAAACCCCATGCACCACAGTGGAGCCCTACCCTATAGAAAAGAGATCATTAGTTTGCTACTTTTCAAGATTATAATCTTTCATGTAATCCTAATTTATGTATAATTTAAAGTCTTATATATGAATCTATAAATTACCACCGAGTTCTATTGAAGAAGATAGTCTTGGAGTCTTAAAATCATCGAAGCATTGTTAATGTTTTATGATAAGAGATAAGCTAAAGAGAACTTCCTGTGACTGGATTAATGGAGTATACACCATGGTTGGATCGATTATCTGACCTAGAACCGAAATCCCACCACCACCACTGTTTCGACAAAACAATGAGAGAAAGCATCGGGAGCGATCCCTTGTGAAGAAAGTTGCGCGATTACAAAGAGTCCTTGTTTACCGAATCCAAAGATTTCGTCAATGGCTCTATCGGGGTTGGTTAAATCACCAGTTTGGGATGTGCTACATCTGGTTCATCCGGTTAGGGTTTTATAGAGGAGAAGATGAGAAGTTTCAAAATCAAAATTAGACGTAAGAATAGAGGAGGAAGAGGAACATGGATCATATATTTGACATTCTTGATGGAATCGTTGCTCTCGACCTAAAGAATGATTGTTTTTACGGTTAGGGTTTTATCATACGAACGTGAAGCATGAGCACCTGTGACATGAATGATTTGATCTCGATTGAAAGAAATACAAAGCGATGCGAGATCGAAGGTTGATGGTCGGAAACACTTGGCGGTGCCACATGAAAGAATGGATGGAGAAGATGGTCAGAGACAATTAGCGGTGCGAGATCGAAGGTTGGATGGCAGTGCGATGCTGCTATGAAGAAGAAGGCCCTTGGCCTTTTTCTTGCTAATTGGAAGAGGCGGGGGGTTTTGATTTTTGGGAACAGGCGGGTGAAATCCCGCCTTAAAAAAACGCGTGTTTCATTGAAAAATTATAAAGCGACACACTTAGACGACACACATTTTATGAAAGGCGCCCTCCGCATTTCCTTTTTTTTTTCTTTTTTCTGACACTAATTTTAGGACACACACAAATGCGTGTCCTCTATCCTTCAAATTTTGCAAAACTGATATTATTTTTTAAGGCACCCACAAATGCGCATCCTCTATCAGTGAGTGTCATTGTTTGTGATGGGTTTTGAGCAAAACATCATTCCTATGGTGTACATGCAAACCCTAATAGCTTTTGGATCTAGTTTGTCTAATGAACATGCAATTGAATATCCAAAGCTATAAACCCTAGATCTAGCATACAATTAATCATATTAACATAAGATTGGGGTTTAGATCTTACCTTGATTGTTATGTAGCAATAACAATCTCAAATCCTCCTTTGTAATGGCTTTAGAAAGCTTAGAATCACAAGTGTCACTCCTCTAATGGCTCACAAACACCAAGAGGAAGAGGATGAAGAATGATAAGAAAGGAGGCAACCAAAAAACGTGTAGAAACCCTAAGGAATCAGTTGGCCACGTTTTTGGTGCCCTAGGGATCCTTACACAGTGAGGCTATTAAGGTTATCTAACAATGAAACTCTAATTTGACTGCTTAGGCCCTAAGCAACCCATGGACTCCCTCCTTAGAGGCCTTGGACGATTACTAATGGGTTTCCCCATAGAATTCGTCCACTCCATCCTTTATGGAGTCCATTAGCCCAATATCCAACTATCACACAATTGACAGTTCTAGTCCCCTTTATTTAATTAATATCTTTTAGCCACAAAATTAATTCTTATTAATTCTTGACTAATATTAATTAAACAATATGATTTCTCCTTTAATATATTATTCTCATAATATATTTATAAATCATAATTAATCCTCTCTCTCCATAATTCATCCTATCAAGTTGCTTTGGTGAAGGCAACTTAAAAGGACCATGCACAATCGGGTCAACTACATACCAAAATAGTTATGGACTTAGACACTAATCCAACAGTCTCCCACTTGGATAAGTCTAATAACTATTCTACGTATGACTTTAGATCCTGATCTGCAATCGTAGCTTTCAAAAGCCGCTGTCAACTCTGATCTTATCAGAAGCGTGTCCTTTAGATAAGGGATCATATATTCCTCCATTCTAGATATCGCATAGACGTGCGACATGGATTGAAATCATTCTCTCTATACTGTTTTCCCGATTTCCGATTTATGACGACTGACAACAGACTATAATTGAACACATCAAATTAGTCCCGGCTTGGCCAAGAACTTATGTGTCATCACTAAATCATCGATGGGCCCATATATATCGCTTTCATCCCACTTTGGATAAAAGGAACGGATAAACTTTGATTCAATGCTTGCTTGCACTCACTTATCGAATCACACATAACAATATGTTTTATGACACCAAGTTACTGGTGTGTTTACATATTATCAATGTGTAACCGACTCGCAAGATACAACTCACACATCTCGGTTTCAAGAATATAAGATATTATCGTCTCACCAATAACTCATGATAAACTCCATGAAGTGATCCAAGTGAGCGTGGGTTTAATCCAATGCTCAAATCATATTCATAAGCACTCATGAACGTTGCAGTCTAATACACTTTAGACAATCCACACACCAATTCACGACTGTCTTCATTCATACCTACTTCCAACATATGAACGACTATGGTCCGTTCGAATAATTTTGATTGTTCTGAACCAATTTTATTATTCAGGAAGTCAAAAATGCAAAGTGAAACACAAGAATAATACTAATCCCATATGGCCCCAAACTCTGGGTATAAATAAAACATTTTATTTAATCACCATATTGATTATTCATTATTTGTTGTTTCGGGTAATCAACTTCTTACTTGAATTATTACTACACTTTTCCCATGCTCTCAACATGCACACAATGTTTACCTACGGTCCTTACTTTGTGAAATAGATCAAATGAACACATTTCCAATCATACTCATTTCACAACTCTCAATCCTTATCATAAGTATAAGAATATCAAATTGTTGTTACTTATGCTAGATTCTAACATTTTATGCAATGATTCTTTCGTAAAGTCATAGCTCAAAATCATCAAGACTTGGCTAATCTCTATCAGAAACAATTCTATAGATATGATGTCTCTAACTCAGAGTACACTCCTTTGAACATCCTTCTTGCATAAAAGTTTCTAATCTAAACATAGATTCTCAATATCCAACTCCCAATATGGAAACATTTACATATTTGTCAGTTCATTCTTAATAGAATCTTATCTATTCATAATAATGTCATCCAATACCATACTTCCAACTACTCATAAGTGACCAATCCTCAACGAGCTTTGGATCGTCCTTTGATAGTTGTTTAATTACTTTAGTCAAAACTGATTCCAGTCCTTTTTCCCTCTAAATGCGCTAGACATTTGGAAAATTTTAGAATGGTCAAATATAATAGCACTGGAAATCAATCCTATACCCGAAGCGTATAGGACACGATCCATAATGTCTTACATAAAGATATGGTACTTTATCAATCTTCTGCCACAATATTTTGTGTCTCGTTCTTACAATTCGAACTATGAAGAGGGATACCGTAATCATAATCGAAATTTAAGAACACACTATGTATCCTTTGACTAAATTTATTAAAATTTCTCAATCTAAGCTTTAGTTTTTGAAACGAAGTACAATATTCTCTCCCTTAATTATAGCAAAACAACTTTTCAACCCTTACGACTTTGCAAAGTATAACTCTTGTTTTCTATAATTAATATTGCTAACTTGCAATACTTGCCTTAATAATCATACAAGCACAACATTTATGCCATGGGCGGCTCAACCATTTTGGGGGCTCAAAGTGAGCCAAAAATTTGGGGCCCTTTGGCCTTTGCTATACTCGGAAGATGAATATGTCGCAAAAATCAAAATCAGTAGAAGAATGCATTGTTATTTTAGTTTCATGAACGCAACTATCATTGATTTTTTCTTCCTCTTCATTTATTTTGTGGTTACCGGATTAGTTTTTTTAATGGACTAAACTTTTGGACTTTGGAGAATATGGGGCCCCTTAGAATTGGGGACCTAAGCCCTTGCTTAAAAAATCTCAAAATAGAGCCGACCCTGATTTATGCTCCCACTATCATGATGATTATTATCATATAAGAATAACACTTATGCTCCCACTAGCTTTGACATGTTTTAGAAAACAACTGAACTTCCAGAAAACAATACTTATTGAATTTCTGAAGTTCATATTTCTAATACCTAATGCTTTGATAATCCTTTATCTAAGCTTCTTAAACTTATACACCTTTGCCTTAGATAGCTCATATGTGTGTCTAAACAATTCAGAATAATTGGTAAACCTCACAATTCGAATTATGGAAAGGGATACCGTTACCATAATCGAATTCGAGAATACAATTTTCACAATCACTATCTTCTTAAAATCTCTCTTAGTGAAAGCATTTCCTCACAGTCATTTTCATGAAGGAGGGAATCATATGACATTTAGATTTTATGGTGTATGTGTTCCTATCCATGTGAATTTGTAAAAACCAAAGTTTGCGACGAATCCAAACTCATATGGACTGAACTTTCTCAATCTTGATTTCTTACCTTATGGTAACACGAGTGTCCACCATGTCTTCCAAGTAGTTAAGCAGCTCACCCTTTCATATCAATGTACTTTTCATTGATCAAGGTGTCTGCCTTTTATGCGTTCAAATGAGAACTCATAGAACTCACATGCATAATTAACTCAATTGGAATGGCACAGAAACACAATAATGTCAACACGATAGGTCATAAACCTCAAGTTGTGTGCTAGTGATGATTGATAAGGTTTATTCTTGATTTGTTCTTGAAACTTTTCAAGAACATTGAGACTCCCACTGACTCCTTGACATATAAGATTCTCTTTTCAATAAACATTTCTTGACAAACAAATATTCAAGAGTTAGTGTAGCTTTTATCAAGACAAAACACTTCACAAAATTGGTCCTAGTTGGTCTTTGTCTTATCCAAGACATCACAACTTTCCAAATTCAAATGTGCAAGAATAAGAAAATGTTTTCCAAATTCCACATTTGATGAATGTTATGAATGTTCTTGAGACTTGTCACTCAATTCACAATCTTAACTCTGAGACTTGTTTTTGGAACGAAGTATGATTGACTTCTTGATTTAACCATTTCTTCAATTTTTGATTTCTCTTCTTAGACATACAATTGTACTAAGACTCACTTAGAGGATCAATTGAGATATGGTTCTTAATCATTAAGACCTATCATAAAACATAATAAAAGGTAGTCTCTCTTCTTCTTAGAATAGAGAAACTTTTATCTTTATGTGACAACCCAAGTTTATTCCGTTACATTACCCCGCTACCGTTAACGGAATATTCCAGTTTATAAAAGTTCCGTTAATTGGAGGTCGCCAAATAAATAAATGTTTTATTTATTTATATTATGTGTTGTTAACGTCGTAATAAAATAAATAAAGTCACTTACCTTACATTTCCATTTAATTGGAAAAACTTAGTTTTTATTATTACGACCACTAAATCGGGTGCGACCAAAAGCCCCGTTAAACGACAGTATTGGGTAGATTGCCACTGAGCTTCAATTCAAGCCCACATATAAGGGGGAATGGACTTCATTCCACCCATTTTCACTCTCTCTCTCTCTCTCTATACTCTCTCTCTAGGCTCGTTTTCAACTCCAAAACCACGATTTCCGACTCCTAAACGTAAGACCTTCAACCCTAACTTGTTCTATGCGTGCATTATTGTCTTTTTAGCCTAAAAATCACATGATTGAGACATGAAAAAGGAGTTTACAGCCTAAGAGCCTCCTTAGGCCGTAAACACCCAAAACGTGGCCAAAATGACCCAAACTTGTCCCGTTGAGCCTAGGAACCAATTAAGGAATTTGTCTAGGAGTGTTTAATCATCAAAACACAAGATTTTAGGGCATAAAAGAGAGTTTATGGCCCAAGCACATGCTTAGGCCGTAAACTCCTCTTAAACTTGTAAAATGCCCCAAAAACACTCCCAAACCACCCTTAGGATTAATACATAAATTAAGGGCTTGCTATTTAGGGTTTGGAACATTTATACACAAGGAAATATGGGGTAACTTGAAGTTTACGGCCCAAGCAAGTGCCTAGGCCGTAAACACCCCTAAACTATGTCAAATGATGGTTTGTGTCCCCCCAAATGGCCTTATACTTTATTATAAATTACTAGAAGTGAAATAGAGACTTTAAACTTCCATAAAATCAAGGGATAGGAGTTCACGGCCGTGAACTCCCATAGGGGTGGTTCATGGGCCGTAAACTCCCATTTGGACCCTTTAAACCCCTTAAATCCACACATACAAATTAGATTTGGACCTAGAATAATTCCACAAGCAAGATAAAGCCTTAAAACACCCTAGAAACACCTCACCATGAGTTTATGGCCGTAAACTCATGGGGAGTTGTCCCTGGGCCATAAACACCATAAGGTGAGTTTACTCTTGGAGAGTAAACACCATTCCTAAGCCATTCACACTTTTAAATGTTACCCGGGACACCCCAAACACTTAATCAAAGTGTTTTCCGCTCTACAGGGTGCGTATATTTGTTTAATTAGTATTAAATGTACTAATTGTATGTGAACATATGTTATCACATGTTAAATATGTCAATAAGTGTGTCCAAGTCCTTACTTGACACCGAGCACCCAACCGGCACCTTCGTCGGATCCACTTGCACCAGGTGAGTTCATACCCCTGAATGAACCTTTTAAATGTTTTCACATGTTTTATAGGGGGGGGGAATACAAGTTAAACATGCCAGTTATCATATCAATCACATGTGATTGATAACCCGCATGCACAAAGATTTACCACACTGTAAACTGTTTTACCAAGTAGGATACTATAAATGGCTTTCTAAAAGGTTTCACTTGTTCAAACTCTTACTTATACTGTTTTATCAAAAGACAATTGAAACTAGTTTATGAAAAGTTTCTAAAGAATTTCTAAAGGTTTTCAAACTTATTTTACCAAAGGACACCAAGTTGGGATTTTCTCAAGAATAAAGGTTTTCTTCCATATTTTGATACTCTTTCTTAGTTAACTCCTACTTGATAACGCTTTCACTTCGTGATGCGTTTATACTTATTATTGTCTCTATCTCGCTTATACTTGTAGTCGCTTATACCTATTAGACACTCTTATTCCACACTGTACGTTTATACATCACGATTCAGTTATTCCACACTGTACGTTATACATCACGATTCGATTATTCCACACTGTACGACTACACACCACGATTCGGTTATTCCACACTGTACATTTACACACCACGATTCAGTTATACATCATGATACTTTTCCACTTGTTACACACTCAGTCGCGGTTAGATGTATGTCCGTGCTCGTATAAGTGCATATAAACAATGATTGGAGGACTTAGGAAGGCTTGTCCGCCCTATTTCCTTTTCTTCGTTGAGATGTGGTCTGGTGGGATCGGATGGCTGTCCGAAGTGTTAGGTTCAGAAGGTGTTGCGTCTTGGGCTCGCTTTTTAGTCCATTTAGTCTCCTGTATGGGCCTGTCCATCCGTGAGTTATTTTATAGGGTTTTGTATTTATAGGTGCTTGCATGCATCCTAGAACGTAAGATTTTAGAAGTAATTTTGTCAAGTATTTTGATCTTCATTGTAACCCTAATATTCTCTACAGCGGAAGTTCTTTATCGAGATCTGCTGAGGATTGAATCAATCGAATCATTCGACATATTCAGATTCATTCTTGTGTTTGATTTTTCTGTTCGTATTTTTCTGATTAACCTGTTTGAAGATCTAAACGATCAAAGAGTTTCTTAAACTCATCAATTGGTATTAGAGCAGGAGGCTGTGTAATTCATACACATCTCTTCTGTGAAAGAAGTGATTAGGGTTTATTCCACATTTACTGATATTTATTGAGCCGTCACTCCATAATTGACGTATCTCATTATTTATTTGTTTTGCCCTAATATTACGTATTACAAGTCTGATCTTGCAACAGGTTAAACGATCAAGAATGGACGATTCTCAATCCAATCCTATCAACATCTCAAACAGTATTGGATCTACAACTAAGATTCCAATTCTTTACACTCAAGATTACGAAGTTTGGGCGCATCATTTCGAAGACTACATCATTGGATCTGAAGACAATGGGTATTTGATATGGGAAGCCATTGTGTCTGGACCATTTGCTCATTCAGGAACATCCAGAATTATTAAAACTCAAAAGGAGTATAATGATCTGTTGAAGGATGTGAAAGATGTCGCTCAGGACGAAAAGGAGAAGTTTCAGTGCAACATCAAGGCATTGAGACTGATTCGATTCGCTCTTCAATCTGACACATTTAGATTGGTGAGTTCCTGCTGTACTGCTAAAGAAATTTGGGATCGGCTACGAGAGCTGTATTCCACAGATGAAGATTTGGAGCACTCAATTCAAACCTTGCTTCTGTCTGAGTTTGGAGAGTTCAAGCAAAATCCTGATGAGTCTGTTACACAGACGTTTGATCGCTTCAATCATCTTCTCAACAAGACGATCAAACATGATATTGAAAGGAAGATTATTGAATAGAAGGTCACTTTTTTGAATGGTTTAAGATCCGAATGGAGAGTTGTTGTGTCTACAGTTAAAGCACACGAGCAGTTCAAATCATATTCGCTGGCGAAACTGGTAGGAATTCTGAAATCCCAAGAAAAGATAGTGCTGCAAGAGAAGAGCATGGTTTCCAGTCTGGGATCTCTGGCGCTCTTGTCCAAGGGTAAAAGTGTTGAAGAAGATGAAGAGGATCTTAATCTGGGAGATCACGATCTGACAGCCGAAGACTATGCCTTAATGGTGTCAAATCCCAGAAGGTTTATCAAGAAGAAGTTTCCTTCCAACAAAAATCGTAATTGGCAAGGAAGCTATAGTTCCGAAAGAGTAAAAGATGAACCAAAAGTTGAGGAGTCGAAAAAGGAAGCTAAGGGTGAAGCTGAGTCTAGTGTCAGTTGCTTCTACTGCGGGGGGAAGAATCACTACGCAAAGGATTGTGTGCTGAAGAAGATGGCTGAGAAAGATGAGGAGAAAGATGAAGAGGCAATTCTTATGAAAAAGCTGGAGGAGATTAAAATAAAGAAAGCTGCTACTAATTCTTCTATGAATGCTCTTATTGTACAGGGTTCGGCAGAGGATGACGAGTTCGGTGGCATACCGGTTTGGTCGACCGATTCAGAAGACGATGAGGTGAGAAAGCCTTCGCATGGAAAGGCTTATGTTGCAAAAGATGATGAAACCAGCGGAAGATGTTTGATGGTGACTGATGTATCTCAGATGAAGGGATATAATACTGATGGTGAAAATGACGAGGCCAAGGAGCGAGATGACTTATGCTTCACGAAAAAACCTCTCAGTGTGCATATCAGTGAACTTGATGAACTGATCAAGAAGGTACAATCTGTCTTTATTTCGTTCAAAATTCCACAAAAATCATATGAAAAGGAATTAAATAACTTGAATTCAAGACTTTCAAATCTAGATAGCTGTTTAACTCAAACCCGAGTCACAAATTCTAATCTGACTGACCAAATAAGCAGGGTGTCATCCAAGAGTGAGGAGCGAATGATGTGGATTGAGCAGAAGGAGTCAGAGCTAGTTAAGTCTAGGGATGAAAACATTTATTTACAAAGAGATAATTTGAAATTGTTAAAACAAAGGAATGTTTTTTGTTTGATCGCTGAAAGACTTTATGCTAACATTACTCAACTGCATCTAAATTGTGAAATAGGGCAGAAGATACATCGCATGATTCTACCCTTCCTTGAGTTTAAGGAGGATGAAATCAATGCCGAAGCATACAACTGTGAAAGTGTTGTATCTTCCAATGATGTCAATCCCACTTATATGTATGGTCTGGACAAAATAGAATCTTTTATAAAGTCCAAAGATCATAAGGACATGCTTAAAAATCTTTTGGATGAAAACGATAAGCTGAAACTTAGGACCGAAACCATACAAAAATTCGACTCATTGAACGCCAATTTAAGTTCAGAAAATAAAATTGATGTTGAAAATGCATCTGAACTTGATGAGGACGATGATATGAGTGAAATTTCTATAGAGGTTGAAGTGGACTGCTCTGAGTTTGTCAAGAGCGAACCCGAAAACCACAAAAATCTGATTTCTGAAAATTCTGTGGAATTTGCTCGTTTGTCCAAAACCAAGTCCCCATTCCTTAAAGAAAAGGCCGTTGTGTTTCAGAAGGTTAGAACTACTCCCAATCAGGTGTACAAGGTCTCAGGAGTTACTGAACATCAAACAGCCGAACTCACTGCCATAGTGAACAAAGACAATGCAGATGGCTGTGATGAGTTTTTCTGGTCAGCTCCCATAGACAATGCAGACGAAACGGTTGGTCTGTAAGAGCGAACATCCTGGAAGACCAAAGGAAGATATGTGCCAAAACCGCTGAATAAGCCTACCAACTTTGACGTACCTGGTACAGGTGGCACAAAAGAAATTCCTGTAGAAGAAGTCACCTCCACAAGCGAATCCTCTTCTGTGAAAAGTGAACCAACTGTCAAGAAGCTGAAACAAAAAGCCAATATCCACAGACAACCGAAACAGGTGAAAAATCAAAAGCAACAAAGAAATCTTAGATACAAGAAAAATCTCTCAGAGCGAAAGCAGTTTTGGCGCTCTCAAAATCCTCATTACTCTTACCATGATAAAAATTCTAAGTCAGAGAGAAAGACTTTCGGGCCACATGAAGCACAAAACCGAAAGGATAGGTTCGGTCCCGAAAGCAGCAGCAACTGAAAAACGAGTTTCGGTCCGCCAAGTAATAACAGGCAAAGACCTGATTTCAGTCCTTCAAGCTTTTATAATAAAAGACCAAGTTTTGGATCACCAGCCAACAACACTCAAAAATCCAACTTCGGGTCATCATCGAGCAGCTACCGAAGGTCCAGGTTCGGTCCCGCTAATGACCACAAACGAAAGGGTCATTTCGGACCTCAAGTCAGAAGAAACTCTCATTCTAATTTCTTTTTCTCTAATTCTTCTCATTCTCAATCTTCTTGTAAGCCCAATTCAGTTCCTACACAAAGTTCAAGATCATCAACGAACTTGAAAGGAAAAAGGAAGATTTCCTCAGTCAAGGAAGACCGAAAGTAGTCTAGTGCTCAAACACCAAAATCTGAATCCAAAACACCTGTAGCTAATTCTAACAAAATCAAAGTGATTACTATTAAAAGAAAAGATGAAACAACCTTAGTAAAACGAACATATCTTGTTGATGTTTCTCTTGCTATTCCTGTTCCTGTGAAAGGCTCACGTGAACCCAAGAAACTTTGGGTTCCTAAATCTGCTTAATTTTTGCAGGTTATAAGTGACGAGCAGTTTGACGAAGAATGGTATATTGATAGTGGCTGCTCGCGTCACATGACAGGAAGGAAGGAAGAGTTAAGAGAGTTTCGATCACTTCAAAATGGTGGCAATGTAAGGTTCGGTAACAACTCCTATGGAACGATAAAGGTTTATGGGATGATAACCAATGGAGACTTCACAATAAGAAAGGTGGCGTACATAAAAGGGTTACAACATAATCTCATCTGTGTATCTCAACTGGTAGGAGGTACCGGTCTCAAAGTTTCATTCGACGACGAAGGTTCAGAGATTATAGAGAAGAAATCCAACAAGGTCATTCTCAAATCAGATCGAAAAGGCGAAATGTTTCCTCTGAATCTCAGACCAATCAAAGGAAATCCAGCCATATGTCTTTTGTCCAAAGCTCATTCTGATGAAAGCTGGTTGTGGCACCGAAGGTTCTCACATCTCAACTTCAAGGACATCAACAAGCTTGTCACTGGAGGTCATGTTCGGGGTCTTCCATTGCTCAAGTTTGATCGAGAACACTTGTGTGCTGCATGTGAAATGGGGAAACAAAGTCGTCAAAGTCACCCATCAATTATATACACAAAAGTTGTTGAACCACTTGAGTTGCTTCACATTGACTTGTGTGGTCCATCATCAATCGAGAGCATTGGCGGTAGCAAGTACATTCTTGTTGTTGTTGATGACTTCTCACGTTTTACATGGGTATTATTTCTGAAGCACAAATCTGAGGCCACTCCTAAGTTAAAGATGTTTATCAAGCAGGTTGAAGTGCAACTGAGAAAAGTCGTTCGAAACATTAGGAGCGACAATGGATTGGAATTCAAAAACAAAGAATTCGAAGACTTTTTGGCAGAAAAAGGAACCAGTCATAACTTCTCAGCCCCTTACACCCCTCAACAGAATGGTATTGTCGAAAGGCGAAACCGATCCTTGTGTGAGGCGGCCCAAACTATGCTAAGTTTTGCTTCTCTTCCCTTATATTTCTGGGCTGATGCTATTGCTGCAGCATGTTTTACGTAGAATAGATCTTATCTCAACAAGCATTTCTCTCTCACTCCTGATGAGATCATCAATAACAGGAAGCCGAACGTAAAATTCTTCCATGTGTTCGGTTCACGGTGCTTCATCTTCAACTCCAAAGAACATCGTAACAAGTTTGATGTTAAAGCTGACGAAGGAATTTTTCTGGGATATTCTCTTACTTCAAAAGCATACCGGGTTTTAAATAAGCGCTCTAGAAAGATTGAAGAAACCTATTATGTGACTTTCGATGACAGCTACATCAAGAAGCTAAAGACTACTGAAGAAGCAATTGGAGAGATCTTCTCTTAAACAGGTCAAGTCACAGCCACGATTGCTAATTTATTCGATCGATTTGTTGACTTATTCGATGAACCTGAGAAAGCCACTCTCTCGGAAGCCAAGGCAGCAGACAACAAAATCGATCGTCTGAAGAAAATTGTTGAAGATGCAGCCAAACAAATGGGTGAAGGAGAACAAGTTCCAAATGAACCTCCTCAGCACGACACTTCAGTTGAGGGGGAGAATCTATTTTCTTCAAATCAACCGAACTCACACTTCCAGGGGGAGAATTCTATTCCTGTAGCACCCGAAAGCCTTGCTACACCCGAAAGTCCAGTTGCACCCGAAGGTCCGAATCAATCTGAAATTCCAAATAATTCATCATCAGTCGAGGGGGAGAATTCTGATATGTTCTATGATGACGATAGTCAATCTGAATTGGAAGAAATGGTCAACGCCGAATTGGATCCATCCTATGATCCAAACTATCCTCCCCTCATTAAATGGACTAGAGATCATCCTGTATCTCAGATAGTGGGTAATGTATCTGAAAAGGTCCTGACCCGATCCCAAGTGAAAGCAAAGCAATCCTCCTTATTCTCTAAAGTAGAGTTCTGCATGTATAATTCTTTCGTATCCAAAGTTGAACCGAAGACAGTCAACACTGCTCTTGATCATTCTGATTGGGTTCAGGCTATGCAAGATGAACTCAATGAATTTGAAAGAAACAAGGTCTGGCGTCTCATTCCAACACCAAAGGATGCCTCGGTCGTTGGTCTCAAATGGGTATTCAGAAACAAAATGGATAAGGAGGGTAATGTGATTCGAAATAAAGCTCGTCTTGTGGTGAAAGGATACTGCCAGGAAGAAGGAATTGATTACGAAGAAACTTTTGCTCCGGTAGCAAGGTTGGAATCTGTTCGAATATTTCTTACCTACGCTGCACACAAGAACTTCGAAGTCTATCAAATGGATGTGAAATGCACCTTTCTGAATGGAGAACTTGAAGAAACGATTTACGTGGAGCAACCTCCAGGTTTTGTGAATGAAAAGCAGCCAAATCACTGTTACATTCTAGAAAAGGCAGTTTATGGTCTGAATCAAGCGCCTAAGGCATGGTATGAAACGCTAACTAAGTTCTTAAAGTTGTCTAAATTCAAACAAGGTTCGGTTGACCCAACCTTCTTTCGAAAGAAGGAAGGTAACCACCTTATGATAGTTCAAATCTATGTCGATGATATCATCTTTGACTCAACGAATCCTAGCTTAACAGCTGAATTCAGAAAGCTGATGGAGACTAAATTTGAAATGAGCTCAATGGGTCCGATTAACTTTTTCCTTGGTTTAAACATTAGACAGGGACCCGATGGCATCTTTATCAACCAGGAAGCATACACCAAGACTCTTCTTGCTAAATTTGGCATGATGGGAGATTCAAAGGTCAAAGTCCCAATGGCGTTCGGCACCAAACTCACACCATCCTTGGAAAAACCGGCAGTCGATATTACGCTATATCGCCAAATGATTGGTTCCCTGATGTACCTCACAACTAGCAGGCCCGATATAATGTTTTCTGTATGTTATTGTGCTAGGTTTCAGGCGAATCCTCGTGAACCACACATGCTACCAGTGAAAAACATACTCCGATATCTGAAGCGAACCACCTCCCTTGGTCTCTGGTATCCATCAAACTCTGGTTTCTTTGTTCAAGCCTACTCAGATGCAGATCTTGGAGGATGTGGTTTAGACAGGAAAAGCACTATAGGAGGTTGTCAATTCATCGACGGAAAGTTGGTGAGCTGGCAATCTAAGAAACAAACATGTGTTTCACTGTCTACAGCCGAAGCAGAATACATTGCAGCCGCTTCTTGCACATCTCAAGTGATTTGGATCCAAAGCCAACTCCGGGATTATGGATTAAATATGAAAAAGATCCCTCTATATTGTGACTCAAAAAGTGCAATTAGGATCTGTCATAACCCGATGCAACATTCCAAAACCAAACACATTGCATTGAGGTATCACTTCATTAAAGATCACGTAGAAGATGGAAACGTAGAAATTCATTTTGTTCGAACTACTGATCAACTGGCTGACATCTTCACCAAAGCCCTTCCTGAAGCCAGTTTCAATAAAATTCTACAAGGGCTAGGTATGATGGAATTGGAGTCAGTACGAAAAACTACTTCTCAGGACTGAAGGTTGGAAGCGAAATGAACCGAACGTTCGGGTTCGGTTCACGTGAGTGCCGAAATGAACCGAGCGCTCGGGTTCGGTCCTATTCTCTTATCTTCGCTTATCACTTAAACGTAGTTTCTTTGGTTGTAAACTTTTTGTACTCTTTTTTCTCATTTTCCAAGTTTTTTTTTCTTTCTTTTCTCTTTTCTCTTTTTTTTTTTCAAAGTTTTTTTTAACCGAAATGAACCGAGCGTTCGGTCTATTTCGGGTTCGGTTCCAAAGTTTTTTTTTTTTTCTCTTTGTCTTCTTTATTTTTTTTTTATATATCAAAAACTCCAAAATATTTTATTTCTTTCTTTAACTCAAAAACTCCAAAAATATTTTTGTTTGTTTTTCTCTTTAAATCAAAAACTCCAAAAACATTTTTTTTTCTTTCGTTAATTTTTATTTGTGGATATTTGTAGGGAAATTCTAGTTCTCACGTTTTAATTAGTTAAGTGTCCCTAGAAGCATGCTGCTGTATGTGTCCAAAGCCTCACCCGATTCTGAATAATAGCCTTACTGACTTGGTAAATACAACCCTTGTCTTCCCAAATAGGCTTTTATATTTATTCTAATCATGAGCTACCTTACTCTCTTCTCACATGAGATAAGAGTTTTCTGCTTGGTCCTTATTTTAACAACATAGGTACTTTTGTTTCTTTACACCATCTCCAATACTTTTCTCCATCCTATTCGCCTCATACACGTAACCCTTGAGACTCTCAGAAATTACCACTGAGGTTTATGGTTACACAATTTCTGTGTTTATGATCTTAGCTTCGTGCCACTACGTGCTAAGTGAAACCCACAATTCAATACCTACTATGCATTGACGGGGAACAATTAAATTTGCTCTAGTTTTCACTAAAGAATTGACGAATTCACCCATGGGGCTGTACCTTGAAATCTCTAAATTTTCTCTTTGTGTGATTCTTATGAAATTGTTAAATCCCATAACATTTCTTCCCTTAGAATCCAATTTTATTTTTTTGAGATTTTCCCTAAAAGTAATTTCAAACTGCCACTTAAATTCTCTTCACACCTACTTATTCAACAGACTACATTGGTCTCACAAGTACTTCAGTCGATTTCTGTCTTATGTCAAGCTCAGGAATTCTGCACTGAAGCGAAAGCCACCCAAATTAGCCTAATTAAAAGATGCCTTTCAACACTTCTCAATAAGTGTATGATCGTAATTCAACGGTAAACCAAACAAACACTTTAAGGTCTCTCTTGACTTTGAAGGAAGAGATTCGTGCCCGGGATCCATTGTTTTGTGTCTTTACTGACATCACAATTTCCCACATATGTGTTGCTTTATTTCTTTTTCATTTACACACTCTATGCACGAAAATCTTTTTGATTTTCCATAATTCTGGTTTCATTACTTACAAGAAAATTTTGGCTATAAGATTCAACGTTATAAAAGAGATGTGGCTCACAATGTTACACGTGGTTACTTTGCTTTATGATGACAGCTCACTCTAAAGGGATAAGTTGCTGACTCAGCCGAAAGTCCAATCGGTTTGATATTTCAAACGGCGCTTGATGGGAAGGCATGTGAAGTGGAACCGTTTTTGACATGTTAAACGGCGCCTGATGGGAAGGCGTGTGAATCGGGACAGTTCTTCTCTCTCCTGCGTAATCATCGGGGCTCTACACTGTCACGCGTCAATCATCTAAGGAAACTCTTCGTATTTCCCTTGAAGATTTGGGTACAGATTTTTCTCTCTCTTCTCACCATAGTATAAAAGGTAATTTTTACCATCATTTACCTCTTTACTGCACCAAACCTTAAGAGAGCAAGTAAAGCTTCGTTTCTTCTACTGTTCATCATCTCTTCCAAATTACTTTCTTCAATGGCGGACTCATCCTCAGTTCATGCTACATCTCACATTCTGCTAATCCGTCCTCAACAAAGCTTGATTATCGACCTCACTCCTCAAGTTTATGATGCATTCATGTTTCCAATCATGGAATGTCTCAAGTACTCACCGCTGGTTCCAGCTCTCACAAAGGTCGAAACTGTTCCCATGGAGTGTCTCTCGCAAATCTTCTCCACAACCCACTATGACAAGTCTGTTGATCGAATCTTCTTCGACATTCTTGATCACAAGGCCTCCATCTCCAAGCAGCGATTCTGTTCGCTTTTAGGGTTTGCACCCGATGAATCTAGGGTTAACCCTGAATCCATGCCGGTGGGACAATTGTTTTCCATGTTTTATAACATGGGATACACTGAAGTTCTGAAGACGGTTACCAAATTCAAGAAGTCTTGCTTACCTCCTCAATGGAACTGCTTCTTCACCGTCTTGTTCAAGGGGTTATCAGAACGTAGTGCAGGCTCAGACGGGGCGAGTCGTCTGTTTATGACCATTCTTTATGGGTTATATCACGACATTAACCTAGATTATGGGTCGGTTCTTTGGCAACAGCTGATTCAGAGTCTCACATCCACATCTCGCCATTCAGAGATCTCCTACGCCAGATTCTGGACGCTGGTCGCAAAACGGGGGATGGACAAGTATCACGTTCCAATCGTTGCTGATTCTCCACTTTCTTCGATAGGTACTTTCCACACCACAAAGATTATTGTATCCGATTCTTCTAAGTTTCAGTTTATTGGCTCAATCCCTGAGTCAATGTTTGGGGATGTTCCAAGCGACAGCCGGATCATCAGAACTTACAAGGAGTTTTGTCGCTCTGGTCCCAGAGAACTCACTCCTGACATGATTCAATCGATTCATGATGCTGATCGGCCTGCTCCCAGGGGAAAGAAGAATGACAAAGGAAAAGACAAGAATGTTGTCAAGGGAGCGAAAGGTCCTTTGTCACACCCCAAAACCAAGAACGGCGGAAACGTTCTGGGGCGGAGGACGTCATGTAAGGTAATCACAACACAGTAAATGTAAATAAGCAAACAACATCATCCATTGCATTAAATATATAAATTTAATACATGCGTGTTCTATACAGTTTTAGACACCAAAAATATAACGTGAATCAAAATAATAAAATGATGAGTCTTGAGTGCGCTCCATCATCTCAAAAAGCTGGCATCGGTACCTGTCTACTGATGACCTGGGAATACAAGTTATTTTGAAAGAGTTTATCAGCATTAAGCTGGAGAATTCATAAGTATTTTAGTGTCAATGTTTGTAGTCAAAAACGTTTGAACCTGTCTCAATGTATAAGTTTGTAAAAGTTTGAATCTCTCAGAAAATCCTATATTTTCTATAAAAGTAACCTTCTACCAAGGCTAAACTGTTTTGTAAACTCGTCTGTTGTAAAAGTGTGTAATTACCCAAGTATAACTATCATTTGTTAAAATATAGTTTGTACATTAATGCTTAAGTGAGGTTATCACTAAAATATGTAACGGGTAAATCATTGTAGTACTGTAGCTTGGTATAATAAGACTACTGCTGTACTAAATACTACTACCTTAAACCGGATTTATATTAAGGTATAATGTGATAAATTGCACCATGCTATCGACTGGTAACAACGACATAAAGAACGGTCGTAATAACGGAATGACGTTTGGCACCCGCAGACCTGCAGGTCCGGCTGTAGCTAGCAGCAAGGTGTAGGATAGTCAATCCAGTATAGATCTATACGCAAACTCAACGCTCTCCCTCCAAGAGAATTCTGGCTACAACTCGGGCCATGACATTTAAGGCATGCTCCGATACAGTGGATCACATTTGTTATCGTATTCTTGCATATGTGATGAAATGTTTCTCGTTCTAGTATAGTTGTATATGTTCTCATAGTATAGTTGTATATATATTCTCTTCCTAGTATAGACTCATGAATGAACTGACTCATTGATCTAGCAGTTGTAATAGTATGATTCTGTGTTACCCCGATGGTAACTTGCTAACTGTGCGTCTAGTACGTACGATTATGGAAGTACTTTTATGTCTATATATGTATATTTGATATATAATTAATATGGAAACGACCTTCGGATGGTCACCCGAAATCCCACCAGACCACATCCAAATCGAGGAAAAGGAAATAGGGTGGATGGCCTTCCTAAGCCCTTTAAACATTATTTATACATCTATACATATATGGGCATGCAATTTATAATATAAAAGCATAAATAAGTTTTTATAAGACATTTGAAACATAAGTATTATTTTTAAAGAAAGATCGACTTGATGTCAATCTATAGAACAAATTGAAGGCGTAGGGTATGTTAAAACAGTTTAAGTATAAGGAACATTGGTTTAAATCACAGTTGTAATATAACTTGAAAAGTAAATGGGTTTGTAAAACATTTTGAAGTAAAACGGTTTGATAGACAGTTTGAACAGTGATAAAATCACTGGTTTTCCCTAGTTATTAATCACACGTGATTAATGCAATCACATGTGATTGAAGCAATAACTATAAGTATTTAGCTTGTATCCCCCCCTTGAAAGCATATAAAAGCATTTAGAATATTTAAAAAGGTTGATTAAGGGGTATGAAACTCACTTGATTGATTGAAGAAAGCGAGATGGAAAACCGGGCAGAGTTTCGTCTCGGAAAACGGATTTTTCTCGGGAATCTCGGGAGTAAAATCGACCCTCGGGACTTGAGCAAAAAGACCAGAGCTTCGGGTTTTAACGGGCACGGAAATCGAGGCAAGATCGTGAGAGAAAAGAGAGAAGTGAGCAAAATTTTCGGAAAGCCTCGCATTCTATTTATAGGAAGGCTGAACCGCCTCGGTACGCGGGGCGTACGCTCGTACGCAGCGCGTACGCGTACGTCATGCATGACCGAAGCCTCGACTGCCTCGGCTTCGGATGGGACGGGTTGCTGGGTACGTGGGTCGGATGGGACGGCGGGTCGGACTGGACAGCGGGTCGGACGGGTCGGATACTTCGGACGGGTCGGATGCCTCGGATAGGGCGACGTGGACGATCAGAGGCCAATACTCTCGGGTACGCAGGGCGTACAGGGGTACGCAGCGCGTACCCGGATGAGGACGCTGACTCCTCTTCGGATAAGGTCCGAAATTTTGAATTAAATAAATATATAATTTATTTAATAAATTTCAAAAATTCATATCTTCTTCATACGAACTCCATTTTTGATGGTCTTTATATCGACGCGTAGGTGAGACTACGCTCTACAACTTTCGTTTAGACTCCGACGGCAAATTCCGAAATTATTTTTTTTATTATTTATTTTAAACCCATCGTGTTTAAGGAATTTCTTTGAAAATTCATAACTTCTTTATCTGATGTCGGTTTTTGCCAGACTTTTTACCGCTGGAATACCATTGTCGAGACCTTCGATTCTCGTTTAGGTCATTCCGGCCAAAAGTCGCTCGATCTCCGATTCGAGTTTTTAGCTGTCTGTTGCTAAGCCGAACTTGGAAAAATCATAACTTCGCTATATGAAGTCGGATTTGGGCGTTCTTTTCACGTACGATCATGGTTCAAAGACATTTAAACATAGAAGGAAATTAAATAAAACTTTTTGTACATTTTATTATGAAAGTAAATTTTATTACTCAAAAGTGGTTACAAAACTTGACCCTTTTTGGTCATTACAAAGAGTTGAAATATCGGGTTGTCACATCATCCCCCCGTTAGAAGGAATTTCGTCCCGAAATTAAAATTTTAAGCAAGTTAGAAATTACCAATAACTAAGCAAAAAGGTGAGGGTATTTCAGTTTCATCTGATCCTCACGTTCCCAAGTGAATTCCGGTCCTCGCTTGGCATTCCAGCGAACCTTCACGATAGGGATACGACTTTGCTTTGTCTGCTTGACCTCACGGTCCATGATCTCTACAGGTTCTTCCACGAAGTTGAGGCTCTCGTTGATTTCGATCTCGTTGAGTGGGATTACAAGAGTCTCGTCGGATAGACACTTTTTCAAGTTAGATACGTGGAATGTAGAATGTACGTTACGAAGTGCGTCTGGTAGTTCGAGTTTGTAAGCTACGGGGCCGACTCTTGCAAGAATCTCGAAAGGCCCTATGTACCTCGGATTAAGCTTTCCACGCTTGCCGAAGCGTATCAAGCCCTTCCAGGGTGAGACTTTGAGGAGGACTCGGTCTCCCACCTGAAATTCCAAAGGTTTCCTTCGTTTATCAGCGTAGCTCTTCTGTCGGTCTCTAGAGGCTTTCAATCGTTCATGGATCTGAACGGTTTTCTCTGTTGTTTCCCGAATGATCTCCGGACCGGTGAGAGTACTGTCGGAAGTTTGCCCCCTGGCTAATTGGGTATCACCCACCTCAGCCCAGCACAGAGGGGATCTACACTTACGGCCGTAGAGAGCTTCAAATGGAGCAGCCTTGATGCTCGTGTGATAACCGTTATTATAGGAAAACTCGACAAGGGGTAAATGAGTATCCCATGCCTTCCCAAAGTCAATCACGCAGGCTCGCAACATATCTTCCAGTGTTTGGATGGTCCTCTCACTCTGTCCGTCGGTCTGTGGATGGTAGGCTGTGCTCATGTCTAGCCTCGTTCCTAGGGAATGTTGTAGTGATTGCCAAAATCTCGAGGTGAACCTACTATCTCTATCGGAGATAATGGAAATAGGTACACCATGTAGCCGTACAATTTCCCTAATGTATGTTCTCGTAAGTTTCTCCATCTTGTCGGTTTCTTTGATAGGCAGGAAGTGTGCAGACTTGGTCAATCTATCAACGATGACCCATATGGTGTCAAGTCCACCCGTCGTCTTGGGCAACTTGGTTATGAAATCCATAGTGATCCGCTCCCACTTCCATTCTGGGATCTTTGGTTGTTGCAGTAAGCCAGAGGGCTTCTGGTACTCGACCTTAACCTTTGCGCAAGTAAGGCATTTACTTACGAAGGTAGCAATTTCTGCTTTCATATTAGGCCACCAGTATAGCTTCTTCAGATCTAGATACATCTTATCTGAACCTGGGTGGACGGAATACCGAGTGTTGTGCGCCTCGGTCATGACCAAGTCTCGGAACCCAACGTGTTTCGGTGTCCAGATCCGGTTCATGAAATATAAGGCTCCGTCACCCTTGGCTTCTAAATTCTTGTCCATTCCTCTAAGGGATTCATTCGTCACATTTTCAGGTTTCAGGGCTTCAAGTTGAGCCTCTTGAATTTGCCTAGACAAGTGTGAATGGATGGTTATTGACAACGACTTGATCTTGCGACCAGAATATTCCTTCCGACTTAGGGCGTCTGCTACTACGTTGGCTTTACCCGGATGATAACGAATATCGCATTCGTAATCACTGAGTAGCTCGACCCACCGTCGTTGTCTCATGTTGAGCTCCTTTTGATCGAAAATGTGTTGTAAACTCTTGTGGTCGGTAAAGATAGTGCTCTTCGTTCCATACAAGTAATGTCTCCAGATCTTTAGAGCAAACACCACTGCTCCTAGTTCAAGATCGTGGGTCGTGTAGTTAACCTCGTGTGTCTTCAATTGTCTCGAGGCGTAGGCGATGACCTTACCTCGCTGCATCAGAACACATCCGAGCCCTTGATTCGATGCATCGCAATAAACTACGAAGTCTTCTATTCCTTCGGGAAAGGATAGTATTGGTGCGGTGCACAAGGCTCGTTTAAGAGTTTGGAACGCTCTTTCTTGTTTCTCTTCCCAGTCAAAAGCCACGCCTTTCTGGGTTAGGGTTGTAAGAGGTTTCGCTATTCGAGAGAAGTTCTGAATGAATCTGCGGTAGTAGCCAGCGAGACCTAGAAATTGATGAATTTCTGTAGGCGTCTTCGGTGCTGACCAGTTCTCAATGGCTTTAATTTTGGATGGGTCCACATGGATTCCCTCTTCGCTTACTACGTGTCCTAAGAATTCAACTTTCCGGATCCAAAATTCACATTTCGAGAACTTCGCATAAAGCTTCTCTTTTCGTAAAGTCTCTAGAATTTGTCGCAGATGATCGCCATGTTCTTTCTTACTTCGGGAGTAGATCAGGATGTCGTCAATGAAAACGATGACGAACTGATCCAAGTAGGGTCGGCATAATCTATTCATCAGATCCATGAAGACTGCGGGCGCATTGGTCAATCCGAATGGCATCACCACGAACTCGTAATGTCCGTAACGAGTTCGGAAGGCGGTCTTCGGCACATCCTCCTCTAGCACTCGTAACTGGTGATATCCGGATCTCAGATCAATCTTAGAAAAATAGTTCGCCCCTTGCAGTTGATCGAATAGGTCATCTATGCGAGGCAGAGGGTAACGATTCTTGACCGTCAGTTTGTTGAGTTCTCTGTAGTCAATACACATACGGAAGGATCCGTCCTTCTTCTTAACGAACAAGACCGGTGCTCCCCAAGGTGAGAAACTCGGTCTTATAAAGCCCTTGCTGAGCAGTTCGTTAAGTTGACCAGAGAGTTCCTGCATCTCAGCTGGTGCTAAGCGGTAGGGCGACTTGGCTACTGGGGTAGCTCCTGGGACTAAGTCGATTCTGAACTCGACTTGTCGTTGCGGAGGTAACCCGGGTAGTTCTTCTGGGAAAATGTCGGGGAAGTCGCTCACTACAGGGATGTTCTTTAGTTCTTTCGTTTCGAGGCTCGTGTCGACGACGTGAGCAAGGAATGCATGGTATTCCTTACGCAGGTATTTCTGTGCTTGAATACTTGATATGATGCGAAGACTTGCACCGGGTTTGTCGCCATAGACTATAAGAGTTTCGTTAGACGGAAGGTTTAGACGGACTGCTTTCTCGAAGCACATGATGTCGGCACGATGAAGGCTTAACCAGTCCATGCCAATGATAACGTCGAAACTTTTTATTGAGACTGGCATGAGGTCGATTGGAAATGAATGGTTATCTCGAGTTAGGGTACAACCTAAGTATATGCTACTCGTATTTTCAGTTTTTCCATTAGCCATTTCTACTGTGAATAGTTCTTTGAGTGTGTGCGGTGGTTGATTAAGCATGCGAGCAAATTTATGGTTTACGAAGCTTCGCTCCGCTCCACTATCGAACATAATGCATGCATAGGAGTTATCGAGGAGGAACGTACCGGTCACCACTGTCGGGTCAGCAACTGCTTCCCCGTGGCCTATAGCTAGTACCCTCCCTGTTCCTCCCGCATTCCTTGCTTTGGGGCAGTCCCTCTTGAAGTGGCCTGATTCGCCACATCCATAGCAGGTTGGGCTCGCGCCAGAGCCAGGGACTTGGTTGATAGGTTGTGCCGGGAACTTACAGAATCGGACGGTGTGTCCTTTCCTGTTGCAGTTAGAGCACTGCATTTCACGGCAGGGGCCGTTGTGGTGGTAGTTGCATTTGTTGCACTTGGGCGAACTTCCAGCATACCGACTCACCGGAGCAGTAGTAGCAGCAGTAGGGGTTATTGCGGCATGAATTGCTATCATTTGCTGCTTTTTGGCAGCCTGCTGCTTCTTCTTTTCATCCCAGAATTTCCGCTTAGTATCGGCGGGTTTGGAGGGTTCCGGGATGGCTAGGGTGGTTGTGGTTGCAGGGGTTTTGACTCCATGGTCAATGAGTCGTTGTGCCAATCGTTTGGCACTGTCGAAGGTAGCGGGGTTTGATGCTAGTACATTCCCTTGATACGGAGGCACTAGCCCCCATATGTACCTCTCGATCTTCTTCCCCTCGGTGGGAACCATATTGGGGCAGAGGGCCACCAGCTCGCTGAATCGGGCAGTATAAGCGACCACATTGGTGCCCTTCATCGACAGGTTCCAGAGTTCCTGCTCCAGTTTCTGGATCTCGCCCCTCGGGCAGTATTCCTCACTCATGAGGTCTTTCATTGTTTCCCAGCCCATGTCGTTGGCTACGACGAGAGTTAGTGCCTTAACATGGCTGTTCCACCATGTCAGGGCCTTTCCTTCAAAAGTGCATGCGGCGTACTTGACTTTACTCGCCGCAGGACATGAACAGATTTCGAAGACTGATTCAGTCTTCTCGAGCCATTGCGAGAGGGCAATGACTCCACCGGTGCCGTAAAAAGGCTTCGGTTTGCAATTTGTGAAATCCTTGTATGAGCACTCTCTCGAGCGCACAGGGGTTTCAACCGGTGTTGACTCCACAGGGGTTCCACCTCTGCTAGCATCTGTTGAGTGATACTGAGCCATGGCAGTTGCCACTGCTGTAACTACGACAGCATTCAGGGCTACAGTATCGATGACCGGAGGCGGAGGAGGTGGTGGTGCAGGATTATTCCTGGGAGATTTGCGAGGAGGCATCTTTCAGCTATAAGTTTATAAAGATAAGAAAACGGTCAGAATCAATTTGTAAGCAACGTGAGAGTGACACATGGACTAACTAAACATAGTCCAACAGTTGAAAGAGTGCTTGGAACCACAATAAGAAATATTAGTAGGAAAGCACCAGTGTATAGATTTTTCCCCAGATAGATAGATCTCAAAAAAAAAAAAAATATACTGGTATTACTGATGTAATAAGTTCAAGGAAAATCGACCTAACAGTAGGTCATACATCATACCATATAGAAAAGTTTGACAGTTCTTAGATTTCAAATTTGAGTACGGAAAGTTAGAAATATTTTACACACAAGTGCTACTTGGAGCACAGATGTTAAAGGCTATCCTTTAATTAAAAGACGGAGATGTACTAGACATCAACCAACGGCGATGGGAAAATCCCGGGCGAGTACTGCGGTCGGACACTTGACGAAACACCTCTTGAAGGTGTTGATCCTGAGTCCTCTGACGAGCTCGAAGTTCCAAGATTTCAGCTCGTGAGGCAGCCAACTGCTACTGCAGGGTTTTATTTGTTCTCCGGGTCCGTTCCATGTCTTCTTCAAGACGGCGGATGTGGATTGTGTTGACACCTGAGTCGGCATCAATCTCTATGACCCGGTCGACGGCTGCTCCACCTTGCTCGACCATACGAGCTATTCTGCGGATAATGACAGGCAGAGCTCGGTCAGTAGAGCCACCATTGCTGACGTTATGAAAGCTTCGGTCCCCCAAGTATGGTAAGGGTTGACCCTGTTCATCACTCCAGCGATTCAAGTTGTTTGCCCACAAGGGAGTAGGACCTGGAAACGCTGGTCGAGGGTTGTTGTTCGGGGCTTGACCTACAAGCGGTAGGTTGTTGACTTCAGGCTCAGAGTCGGATCCATCAGAAAAGCCTTCTTCGAGGTGATCATCCAAAGGGATTGGATGCTCAACATCGGGCTCTTCATCGATCCACCCGGCATTGCCTTCATTTGGAAAGTACTGGTCGCCGTGATGGAATCTAGCCATTAGATCTACGCGAGAAGAGAGGTATACGAATATAGTATACGTGTAACTAGTAGTACAAAATACACCTATAGAATTTTAAGTTTAAGTTTTTCTGATCTTCTTGTGGTATTGTTTGTAAGTTTTTAGACTTGTTAACCTATCACAACCGTTCTAGGGCATGTGCTAATCACTCCTAGGACCAGCATAGTTGATCAGGCTATGCCATTCCCAGGACTGACTATACATCCCCGAGCTCACTTGTGATATTTAACAATCGTAATACTTTTGTTCTTGTCATTGTGACACTGGTTTTAGTATGAATGTAGACTAGTATACTTAATTAAATATTTTAATATTTAAAGTATAGACTCTTGGTCAGAGTTTAATCCCTAATGGGTTTATAGTTTAGTATATCTTTTATGGGTTGATATACTCAATTCACTATAAACAATGCTCTGATACCAATCTGTCACACCCCAAAACCAAGAACGGCGGAAACGTTCTGGGGGGGAGGACGTCATGTAAGGTAATCACAACACAGTAAATCTAAATAAGCAAACAACATCATCCATTGCATTAAATATATAAATTTAATACATGCGTGTTCTGTACAGTTTTAGACACCAAAAATATAACGTAAATCAAAATAATAAAATGATGAGTCTTGAGTGCGCTCCATCATCTCAAAAAGCTGGCATCGGTACCTGTCTACTGATGACCTGGGAATACAAGTTATTTTGAAAGAGTTTATCAGCATTAAGCTGGTGAATTCATAAGTATTTTAGTGTCAATGTTTGTAGTCAAAAACGTTTGAACCTGTCTCAATGTATAAGTTTGTAAAAGTTTGAATCTCTCAGAAAATCCTATATTTTCTATAAAAGTAACCTTCTACCAAGGCTAAACTGTTTTGTAAACTCGTCTGTTGTAAAAGTGTGTAATTACCCAAGTATAACTATCATTTGTTAAAATATAGTTTGTACATTAATGCTTAAGTGAGGTTATCACTAAAATATGTAACGGGTAAATCATTGTAGTACTGTAGCTTGGTATAATAAGACTACTGCTGTACTAAATACTACTACCTTAAACCGGATTTATATTAAGGTATAATGTGATAAATTGCACCATGCTATCGACTGGTAACAACGACATAAAGAACGGTCGTAATAACGGAATGACGTTTGGCACCCGCAGACCTGCAGGTCCGGCTGTAGCTAGCAGCAAGGTGTAGGATAGTCAATCCAGTATAGATCTATACGCAAACTCAACGCTCTCCCTCCAAGAGAATTCTGGCTACAACTCGGGCCATGACATTTAAGGCATGCTCCGATACAGTGGATCACATTTGTTATCGTATTCTTGCATATGTGATGAAATGTTTCTCGTTCTAGTATAGTTGTATATGTTCTCATAGTATAGTTGTATATATATTCTCTTCCTAGTATAGACTCATGAATGAACTGACTCATTGATCTAGCAGTTGTAATAGTATGATTCTGTGTTACCCCGATGGTAACTTGCTAACTGTGCGTCTAGTACGTACGATTATGGAAGTACTTTTATGCCTATATATGTATATTTGATATATAATTAATATGGAAACGACCTTCGGATGGTCACCCGAAATCCCACCAGACCACATCCAAATCGAGGAAAAGGAAATAGGGTGGATGGCCTTCCTAAGCCCTTTAAACATTATTTATACATCTATACATATATGGGCATGCAATTTATAATATAAAAGCATAAATAAGTTTTTATAAGACATTTGAAACATAAGTATTATTTTTAAAGAAAGATCGACTTGATGTCAATCTATAGAACAAATTGAAGGCGTAGGGTAGGTTAAAACAGTTTAAGTATAAGGAACATTGGTTTAAATCACAGTTGTAATATAACTTGAAAAGTAAATGGGTTTGTAAAACATTTTGAAGTAAAACGGTTTGATAGACAGTTTGAACAGTGATAAAATCACTAGTTTTCCCTAGTTATTAATCACACGTGATTAATGCAATCACATGTGATTGAAGCAATAACTATAAGTATTTAGCTTGTATCCCCCCCTTGAAAGCATATAAAAGCATTTAGAATATTTAAAAAGGTTGATTAAGGGGTATGAAACTCACTTGATTGATTGAAGAAAGCGAGATGGAAAACCGGGTAGAGTTTCGTCTCGGAAAACGGATTTTTCTCGGGATTCTCGGGAATCTCGGGAGTAAAATCGACCCTCAGGACTTGAGCAAAAAGACCAGAGCTTCGGGTTTTAACGGGCACGGAAATCGAGGCAAGATCGTGAGAGAAAAGAGAGAAGTGAGCAAAATTTTCGGAAAGCCTCGCATTCTATTTATAGGAAGGCTGAACCGCCTCGGTACGCGGGGCGTACGCTCGTACGCAGCGCGTACGCGTACGTCATGCATGACCGAAGCCTCGACTGCCTCGGCTTCGGATGGGACGGGTTGCTGGGTACGTGGGTCGGATGGGACGGCGTGTCGGACGGGACAGCGGGTCGGACGGGTCGGATACTTCGGACGGGTCGGATTCCTCGGATAGGGCGACGTGGACGATCAGAGGCCAAGTCTCTCGGGTACGCAGGGCGTACAGGGGTACGCAGCGCGTACCCGGATGAGGACGCTGACTCCTCTTCGGATAAGGTCCGAAATTTTGAATTAAATAAATATATAATTTATTTAATAAACTTCAAAAATTCATATCTTCTTCATACGAACTCCGTTTTCGATGGTCTTTATATCCACGCGTAGGTGAGACTACGCTCTACAACTTTCGTTTAGACTCCGACGACAAATTCCGAAATTATTTTTTTTATTATTTATTTTAAACCCATCGTGTTTAAGGAATTTCTTTGAAAATTCATAACTTCTTTATCTGATGTCGGTTTTTGCCAGACTTTTTACCGCTGGAATACCATTGTCGAGACCTTCGATTCTCGTTTAGGTCATTTCGGCCAAAAGTCGCTCGATCTCCGATTCGAGTTTTTAGCTGTCTGTTGCTAAGCCGAACTTGGAAAAATCATAACTTCGCTATATGAAGTCGGATTTGGGCGTTCTTTTCATGTACGATCATGGTTCAAAGACATTTAAACATAGAAGGAAATTAAATAGAACTTTTTGTACATTTTATTATGAAAGTAAATTTTATTACTCAAAAGTGGTTACAAAACTTGACCCTTTTTGGTCATTACAAAGGGTTGAAATATCGGGTTGTCACATCCTTCTCCGAAGAAACGAAAACCCTCCAAAGCCGCTCAATCTCCTCCTCCAAAGAAGATAAAGACTTAACCTAGGCGAAAGCTGATTCTTGCCTCCTCCTCCAGTGAATCTGAGGAAGACAGTTTAGACTCCGAAGAGTCTCTACGTGGTAATACTCCTCCACGTTCGCCTACCCCTGAGGTACATGTTTCCACTAGACCTGTTTCTCCTCCACCAATCTCCATTTCTATTTCTATTCCCCCCATAACCTCCACTACTCAAATACCACCAACTTCTATCCCTGTACCCCCTCCCATTTTCACTGAAGCAACAACATCAACCACCGCTGGAGTTAGAACCAACGTATCTGATACGGGGGCTCCTACTACGGCACCCGAAGCCACTCGCACTATCGAACATACATCCGTACCCGAACCTACTTCCACAACCGAGCCTCCACCCTCACCCTCACCCTCATCTCCTGCTCCCTCAGCAGATAATGAAGAACCTTTCCTTGGAGGAGAGGACATGACATTTGACTCGGTCTATTACAGTCCGTACCAAATGCAGAGCGATGATGACGATGATGCTCCAGTAACCAAGAAGCATCTCAAGGAGCTTCATGAGAAGATTGATTCTCTGATTGCTTCCTCCTCTTCTTCCTCACAGTCTACCATCTCCAAGGCTGCTATTAAGGGGATTGTTGATGCTTTTACTAAGTATCATGAAACCTCCATCAGCTCAGCCACTGCCGCCATTGACGCCTCCACCAAGGTATGTGTTGCGGCGACCGAAAAAGTCGAAAAACTATTTGTTGACGCTACTTCTCTTTTACAGTCTTTACAGGGAACTGCTGAATCCAATGCATAGAGGCTTGACTCTCTTGTCCACAAGCTGGCTACCTCAGTTGCCTCAGAACTAGAGTCATTCGCCAGTCTTCGTCAAGCTCTCAGTGATGACAACACATTGTTTAAGACGACTATTGAGGAGCGCCTGACTAAACTGCATGAAGACCTCGCTGCCGAGAACTCCGTCATGGAAGCTCTCGCTCGTAAGACCACCGCTCTCAAGGTCAAGAGTCTTCAGCTTTTTCACTCTCAAAAGGAAGTTGACTCTCTTCGATCTGAGCATGAGGTTATTCATTCGTGTGTTTCGGATGTCCACGCCGCCTTTTCCAACATCCTTGAAGCCCATGATCCGATATTGAATTACTCAGTGAGGCGCACTCTTGCGGAGAAGCTTGCTCCTGCCCTGGCTCTCCTAAGCAAAATTGAAGGGCTCCTTGAGTTCGTGTCCATTCCGAAACAAGGGAGAGAAGATGTATCTCAACCGCCTCCCACTTCTACAGCAACTAAAGCAACCGAACCTCCTTCAGCAGGTCAAGCCTCATGTTCGAGTGTCAAAGATAAAGGAAAGAAAATTGCTGAAGACAGTGATGATGATGATAAAGAGACGATTGCAGATCTCTTAAAGAAACAAGGCTGTGATAAAGATGCAGACATGAGCACTCGCATTGCCAGAGAGGCTGAGGCAAAAGAAAGAAAAATGAAGGAGGCTCATGACCTTCTTGAGAGCAGGAAAACCCTTTTTCCTCCGTGGACTCTCGAGAAGCTTTTGAAAGAGGAGATCGAAACTCCCAGCATTCTGTGGCTTGAACCAGTGATTTCATTGGATCGTATCAACTCTGTCAATTCTCAATTCGACATGCCACTGACCCGAAAAGCCTTCATCTTCCATGCCTTTGATAACGTTGCTGATGTCCCTCATCCTCATCCAAAGGTTGATATGGAACTCGTCGAATTCTATCTGAAGTCTGCTCAACCACAGTATCAAACTTGGAGCACTCAGAAGATTGTCAACGTTCGGGTCCTCAAGCCGTTTTGTGAGGGGAACTTCACGAACGTTCGGTTCAAAGTGCTAAGGGGATCAGCTAAAACTGAACATGCCATATCGCTTGCTGATCTTCCCAACTTGAATCCACATGACTAGATTGTTTTTCACAACATCCTCCTCACCAACGAAGTTGAGTATGGTCCAATTATTGATCACTTCAAGAGGATGCTCGTATGCTACATTATGGAGGTTGTCAAGATGGATCAGGAGATCGCTAGCGTATTCAATAAAAAGCCCACTATTTCACCTGTTGGCTCTGCTAGTGATTTGAACATGATGCAGATGGGAAGGATCGACCCGAAACGGAATTCTGTCATGTTTACAAGGAACGAAGGCCAAAAATGCCTGTTCGCCTTGGCCGACAAACACCTTTACACCACTGCATGCTTGGAACATGTTCTAAGTATCATTCATTGATGCAAGTAGAATTCGGCAGATGACAAGAAGTACTTCGATGACATGATTCAGTGGTACATTCGCTTCAGACAGACTATCCTTGCTCTCATTCCACGTCTATTTGATACCACTAAGAAAGTTCCTGCAGCTGGACCCAGCAAGCCGAAGAGATAGTCTCGCTCCAATTGACGAAAATGGGGAGATTGTTAGGTTCAGAAGGTGTTGCGTCTTGGGCTCGCTTTTTAGTCCATTTAGTCTCCTGTATGGGCCTGTCCATCCATGAGTTATTTTATAGGGTTTTGTATTTATAGGTGCTTGCATGCATCCTAGAACGTAAGATTTTAGAAGTAATTCTGTCAAGTATTTTGATCTTCATTGTAACCCTGATATTCTCTACAGCGGAAGTTCTTTATCGAGCTCTGCTGAGGATTGAATCAATCGAATCATTCGACATATTCAGATTCATTCTTGTGTTTGATTTTTCTGTTAGTATTTTTCTGATTAACCTGTTTGAAGATCTAAACGATCAAAGAGTTTCTTAAACTCATCACGAAGGTCGTTTGATTCATTAGTTATATGTTATGTATATGAGCATAGACATATAGGTTTACTCTAGTCAGTCCAGTTATGAGTCTCTACCTCTAGTTTAGCACTTACATATGAAACCCACTACCCACTAAATGGGATGCATCTTTGGGACACGGCCTTCTCCGTCGTCTAGTTGGTAACCAGAGTCTCCTGTAGGGAGAGCGGACATTGTGTGTATAGATCTATACGGGATTGACACCCCCGCACCCCTGACGGCTAGCTACAGTCCACGGCCCACCAAGCCAAGGGGTGACAAATGTCATATTTTATAGACGCTTGTAGGGCGTCAGGTACTCTAGTGTCGGTTAGTATGGTTACGAGTATCCCAGGTTACCATATAATTCATGGCTTTAAGGTAATGGTATTTCACCAGCAATTTACACTGTATGCTGGGAACCCACACACAGAGTCACACTGTTTTTAGGCCTTACTAGACATATCTTTCATTTGATACTGCTTGGGTCTGTATTCTCTGTTTTAGACCTTACCAGCTGTATCTTTCATTTGATACGGTCTGGGGTCTGTCTCCTTTGTTTTAGACCTTACTAGTTGTACCTTTCATTTGGTACCGTCAGGGGTCTGTGTCTCTCCTTGTTAGACTGAGCCAGGCGTGTCGTTCGTTTCGATACTCTCCTGGAGTCTATGATTCCTTTGCCTTAGTCAGCAGTCTTCATTGCTGAGGCATATGTTATTTCCCTGATTTCTCTTGCTTTCTTTAATAATCAAATTCTTTATTTTGATAATGATAGCGTTTAAGGGAAAACTACCTTTTACCACATTAACTCCGTCCAATCTTGGTAGAAGGCTGCTTTTATTAAAGAAAATATAGGATTTTCTGGAAAGGACTCTAATACACTGTGAATTCTTAAACTACTACTTTTTATAAAGTTAATTGAATAAAATAACACTAAATACTTATGAACTCACCAGCATTTGTAAAAATGTTGATACTCGCTTTTCAAATAACTTGTATTCTCAGGTCAGCATTAGACAGGTACATCCCCGGAGCTGTTGATGAAGATAGCTTAGTACCATGTTGTACTTATTATATTTGCTTGTATTACTCTGATATATTGTAATGTAAATCATGTAAAACTATTACTATTAATGCAATGTTTTGTTGTACTTCGATTACTATAATGCATGTGTTGTGATACTTGACATGACGTCATCCACCCCAGAACGTTTCCGCCATTCCGGTTTTGGGGTGTGACACTTTCTGCCTACTTGATTCTTCTTTATTCGTTCTGCTATTTATTGAAACTCTTTCAATCAACTGAGAATTACACTTAATCTCATAAGTATAATCATATTTACTTAATCTTAGTAAATCATGACGAATATCTTTGTTACTCTTGTGGTGGACTTGATCAACACACAACCTTGTGTACTCGATCTCCTAGTCCTTCACTTGACAATTTGTCAACGAATTAGTCTAATTTCCAAATATGAAATTTCTCATTCATCATGAAACCAAGTTGTATGATTCCAAGTTTCTTTCCAATTGAAACTTGGGCGATGAGAAACTTTCCCTATTTGGTAAATTCTTGACCTTTCCATGAATAACATAATTAAGAATCAAATCCATTATTGCTAATAATAGAAACTTACAAACATCAATTTTTCATACACGCCATTGCAAGGATAAATAAATAATATAAAATCAAAATATATTTTATTACTGAAAAATTTGTCCTTACAATGCAATTTAACTGAAAAACTATGTTGTTACATATTCCTAAGCAATCTATTCTAACTCCAAGTAGTAGCTTAAGAATCTAATCTTCAGGCAATGTGATCGAAATCCATTTCTTCACGATTAGATTCAGCTCACTTCTTCCCTTAAGCTTCCTTTCTTTTCTTCGATCCTACAAAACATCAAAATGTAATCTTATCACATCATGTATCAAGAATCTAGAATAGGAACTTAAAAGAGTTAGTTAATGGAATTTTACCTAAAGTAGAGCCATACGTTTTAACTCTCCCATCTCTTAGATCTCTTAGGTAAATAGGGCAGCTTCGTCTCCAATGCCCCTTCTCTTGGAAATAGAAGCAAGTGGACTCTTTTGGAATGGCACAACGAACTATATCATAATTTACCTTTTCTGGATCTCCAATGTCACCATTTTCAATATCCATTGAAGTTTGGGAGTTTGATTTACCAGACAAATTTGCTCGACCAGCTCGCCAAATCATTGTTGGTTCAGCAACTATAAGCATATAGGTCAAATCAATGAGGGTCACGTCATGATCCGTCATATAGTACTCTCTAACGAACTCACTATATGATTCAGGAAGTGACTGAAGAACCCAGTCAACAACCAACTTACCTGAAATCTCGACACCCAACATCCTTAACCTATCAATGTGTGACTTTATATCTAAGACGTGTACACACACAGGTTTTCCATGTTTACTTGCCAAAAGGGCTTGAGTGAGCTTGAACTTTTCAAGCCTTCGAACTTGTAGGTTAGGGAGAATAATTGGAGGAGGTGGAGGAAGTGAAGCATGATCTATTGTTCCTCGATCATATTATGGAACATCATCTTCATTTGGAAAGCTTGTTCCATGGGATTTGGGAAGACCATAGTTGTCATACTTTGACATCTTCAAAACGGGAGAAAATTCAAGTTAAGTTGATTAGAATCCTCGATGTGACACCTAAATGAAACATCGAGGCTGGGATCCAACACAATACTCTACAACCTAGAAGAGGGATGTCGTAATCCAGTTGCAGAATATTTGAAGGTAGGTAAATGACGATTGACCAATTTCCACCATGAAAAACGAAAAAGAAATTTAAGTTTTAAATCTATTGAAAATTCCTAGATCTTTTGAGATTCATTGAACTTTTCAATGGCATGTTTAAATCTCGATATGCCCCTCGATTTGTGACTGGGATGCCGAGGATCACAAAACAGGGTGTGAATAACCATGCAAACTTACATGGTGCCCCCAATGTTACAGTCGCCTATTCGATGTGTCGGTTAACCATACACGCTCCACCAAACTATGACAAACAATGAGTCACCCTTTGCTACCTTTGCTTAGAACCATTTAGTGTGCCGGTTAACCACACACGCTCCACTAACGTCTTTGCAAGGGCACAAAGTGTAATTTCATGGAATTGCATCAATTCACTTTTGCCTAAAGTAACTAAGCTTGGGAATGTTGTAAAATCATTTAGTTACTTTTGTAGTTCATTATACTTATAATGAAAGGTTTCTGTTCTATCCTACCCGTTCGGCTAACGACCGTCCACTAGTCAAGAGTGCGGTGGGTAAGAGTGGATACCCATTCAATCGCCATTTTATAGGCAAGTTCCTTAAACATCTTTTATAGACTAGCTTCATGAATGAGGCCTACTAACGGTAAGACTGACTGTTTACTCATACATATATAATACTAGATTTTTAATGTTATATATAGTATAGGGTGTATTTTACACTTTTAAAATACTAGGTGGTCTAATTTAATAAATTATACTTTTAATTTAACTAAATGTGAACCAAAACTTTATGGATTTATTAAATCTATTTTAATTATACACCTTAATTAATTAATAAAACCATAAGGGTGTGTTTTGAACTTTTCAAAACAATACTAGGGTTTTAGAATTTAACATTTCTAAAGTAAACTATTAATCAACTTTTAAATTCCAAAACTTGAGGGCAAGTTTTGAAACATTTCAAAACATTAGGGTTTAACTTATTTAAATTTCAAAAACAAAAATTTTAAGTTAAAATTTAAACTATAAAACCTAAAGGGATTAATTTGAAACTTTTCCAAACTTTGTCAAGAATATTTTAGATCACAAAATTCAAATAAGGCAATTAACAATTAATTGGTGGTTATCTAATTTGACCTAGTCCAAATTCTTGCAAGATAATTCACCAAATAATTAAAATAATTAAATCTAATCATATAAGGAAATAATTATCTAACTAATATGAATTTATCTTTAATTTTGGCAAAGATAATCACTCAATATCATAAAAATCTGATTTATATCAATAAAAACATTTTGGTAACTATCCCACAGCCAAAAGAGCACAAAATCCCGATTTTCCCTCTTTCTGACCAGCTAACTCGTCGAGTCAGGGATGGACTCGGCGAGTTCACCATGGACTTGGCGAGTTCATCTATGGACTCGGCGAGTTCAGCCCTCAGAAACCCTAAATTTCGATCTTTAAGCAAGGATAATTCATAATAGCATCAAATACATCAAACAAACAGCCATGGCTCTGATACCACTGATGGGTTTTGAGCAAAACATCATTCCTATGGTGTACATGCAAACCCTAATAGCTTTTGGATCTAGTTTGTCTAATGAACATGCAATTGAATATCCAAAGCTATAAACCCTAGATCTAGCATACAATTAATCATATTAACATAAGATTGGGGTTTAGATCTTACCTTGATTGTTATGTAGCAATAACAATCTCAAATCCTCCTTTGTAATGGCTTTAGAAAGCTTAGAGTCACAAGTGTCACTCCTCTAATGGCTCACAAACACCAAGAGCAAGAGGATGAAGAATGATAAGAGAGGAGGAACCCCAAAAACGTGTAGAAACCCTAAGGAATCAGTTGGCCACGTTTTTGGTGCCCTAGGGATCCTTAAATAGTGAGGCTATTAGGGTTATCTAACACGGAAACCCTAATTTGACTGCTTAGGCCCTAAGCAACCCATGGACTCCCTCCTTAGAGGCCTTGGACAATTTCTAATGGGTTTCCACATAGAATTCGTCCACTCCATCCTTTATGGAGTCCATTAGTCCAATATCCAACTATCACACAATTGACAGTTCTAGTCCCCTTTATTTAATTAATATCTTTTAGCCACAAAATTAATTCTTATTAACTCTTGACTACTATTAATTAAACAATATGATTTCTCCTTTAATATATTATTCTCATAATATATTTATAAGTCATAATTAATCCTCTCTCTTCATAATTCATCCTATCAAGTTGCTTTGGTGAAGACAACCCAAAAGGACCATGCACAATCGGGTCAAGTACATACCAAAATAGTTATAGACTTAGACACTAATCCAACAGTTTGCGCGTCATTAAAGGCTTGTTTTCTAGTAGTGTAAGTAGATAGAAATTGTGATATTTTCATTCTCAAAGTCGTTAGTGGAGCGTGTGTGGTTAACCGGCACATTAACTGATGGGTTTTGGTCATAAGACATCCTATGTGCTCATACAAACCCTAATGCTTGGATCTAGGTTTCTCTATTGTACATGCAAGTTATCCAAGACTATAGACCCTAATTCTATCATTCAAGTAATCATATTGACATGAGAATAGGTTTATAATATTACCTTGATTGTTATGTAGCAATAACAATCCCAAATCTCCTTTGTATTGACTTTGGAAGGCTTAGAGTCACAAGTGTCACTCCTCTAATGGCTTACAAACACCAAGAGCAAATGGAGAAGGTATAAGGAGAGAGGAGATGTATAAGAATTCGTTTCTAGGACCTCTTGGGAAGGCATACACGAAATCCTAAGGCCTTAGGGGTCTTTATATAGGGTTGGGATTAGGGTTTCAGTCCTTATCCTTATCTAGTTACTTGCCCATCAAGCAACCATAAGATAAGCCTTGAAAATCCCTATCTCTTGGACCTTGAACAATTTTAAGGATATCCTTATCCTTGAATTCTTCCATCCTTCAACAAGGATAACCATTGCCCTATATTGCAACTATCACATAATTACAATTCAGCCCCTCTAGTTTAATTAATTACATTTGATCACAAAATTAATTCTTAATTAATTATTGACCAATATTAATTAAACAAATATGATTTCTCCTTTAATATATTATTCTTATAACATATTAATAAATCATAATAACCTCTCTCTTTATTTATTTCTCCAATCAAGTTGCTTTGGTGAAGGCAACCCAAAAGGACCATGCACCATCCGGTCAAGTACATACCAAAATAGTTATGGACTTAGACACTAATCCAACAGTCTCCCACTTGGATAAGTCTAATAACTATTCTGCGTATGACTTCAGATCCTGATCTGCAATCGTAGCTTTCCAAAGCCGCTGTCAACTCTGATCTTATCAGATACGCGTGTCCTTAGATAAGGGATCATATATTCCTCCATTCTATGATATCATATGAGATATGATTTCAAATCATTCTCTTTGTACTAAATCTTGATTCCCGATTTATGACGACTGACTAATTGAACAAATCAAATTAGCCCTAGCCCGGCCGAGCATTTACGTTTGTCATCACAAAATCATCGAGGGGCCCAAAGATATCGCTTTTATCCTACTTTGGATAAAAGGAACGGATAAACTTTGATACAATGCTTGCTTGCACTCACTCACCGAATCACACACAACAATATGTTTTATAAGACCAAGTTACTAGTGCGTTTACATATTATCAATGAGCAACCGATTTGCAAGATACAACTCACACATCTCGGTTTCAAGAATATAAGATGTTATCGTCTCACCAATCACTCGTGATACAATTCATGGAGTGACCCTAGTGAGCGTGGGTTTAATCCAATGCTCAAATCATATTCATAAGCACTCATGAACGTTGCAGCAAACATTTGCTTATGTCTAATACTCTTTTAGATAATCCACACACCAATTCATGACAGTCTTCATTCATATCTACTTCCAACATATGAACGACTGTGGCCCGTTCGAATAATTCGATTATTCTTAATAAATTCAATTATTCTGGAAGTCAAAACATGCAAATGTGAAACACAAGAATAATACTAATCCCATATGGCCTCAAACCTTTGAGTATAAATAAAACCCCTTTTATTTATCACCATATCGATTACTCATTATTTGTCGTTTCGGGTAATCAACTTCTTACTTGAATTATTACACTTGTCCCATGCTCCTAGCATGCACACAATGTTTACCTATGGTTCTTACTTTGTGAAATAGACCAAATTGAGCACATTTCCAATCATTCTCATTTCACAATTCCAAATCCTTTTCCATAAGTGAAAGAATATCAAATTCTTGCTACTTATAGAATATGCTAGATTCTAACATTTTATGCAATTGTCCTTTCGTAATGTCACTGCACTAAAGTCACAAAGACTATTGCCAATGATATTACAAAGTCCTCTATCAGAGATTGTTATAAGACAATTCCATAGATGTGATGTCTCTCACTCAAAGTACTTTCTTTGAACATCCTTTTGCATAGAAGTTTCTAATCTAGTCATAGATTTCTCAATATTCAATTCCTAATATGGACACACTTCCTTATGTTCCATATGACAACTCATTCTTAATAGAATCTTTTCTATTCATGATGAAGTTGATATGGTCCATCCATTATGGAAACATTTCCATAATTTCCATATGATAACTCATTCTTAATAGAATCTTTTCTATTCATAATAATGTCGATATGGTCCATACCATGCTTCTAACTACTCACAAGCGACCAATCCTCGTCAAACTTTGGATTGTCCTTTGATAGTTGTTTAATTGTTTTAGTCAAAACCAATTCTAGTCCCTTTTCCCTCTAAATGCGCTCGACATTTGGAAAATCTTAGAATGGTCAAACATTAAAGCATCTGCAATCGATCCTATGTCCGAAGCGTATGGGACACAACGCACAATGTTTTATTTGCTATGTTCTCAAAATTCGAATTGTGAAGAGGAATGCTGTAATCATAATCGAAATTTTAAGAACACACTATGTACCTTTGACTAAATTTATTAACATTTCTCAACCTAATCCTTTAGATTTGAAATGAAGCATAATATTCTCTCCCTTAATTATAGCAAAACAACTTTATAACCCTTACTACTTTGCAAGGTATAACTCTTGTTTTCTATAATTAATATTGCCAACTTGCAATACGTGGCTTAATAATCATACAATCATAACATTGATGCTCCCACTATCATGATGATTATTATAAAACATAACACTTATGCTCCCACTAGCTTCGACATGTATTCATAAACATCTTAACTTTCATAAAAATAATGCTTATTGAATTTCTTAAGTTCATGTTTCTAATACTTAGTGCTTTGATAATCTTTTATCAAGGTTTCTTGAACTTATACACCTTTGCCTTCGATAGTTCATATGTTTGTCTAAACAATTAAGACTAATTGCCAAACCTCACAATTCAAATTATGGAAAGGGATACCGTAACCATAATCGAATTCAAGAATGCAATTTTACAATCATTATCTTCTTAAATCTTTCTTAGTGAAAGCATTTCCTCACAATCATTTTCATGAAGGAGGAAATCTTATGACACTTAGATTTAAATGGTGTATGTGTTCCTATCCATGTGAATTTGTCAAAACTAAAGTTTACGACAAATTCAAATTCATATGGACCAAACTTTCTTAATCTTGATTTGTTGCCTTATGGTAGCACAGCTGCCCACCATGTCTTCCAAGTATTTAAGCAGCTCACCCTTTCCTATCAATGTACCTTTCATTTATTAAGGTGCTTTGCCTTTTATGCGTTCAAAATGAGAACTCATAGGACTCATATGCATAATTAACTCAAGTGGAATGGCACAGAAACAAAATAATGTCAACACGATAGGTTGTAAACCTCAACTCGTGTGCTAGTGATGATCGGTAAGGTTTATTTGATTTGTTCTTGAAACCTTTCAAGATCATTAAGACTCCCACTGACTCCTTGACATATAAGATTCTCTTGTCAAAACATTTCTTGACAAACAAATATTCAAGAGTTAGTGTAGCTTTAATCAAAACTCTTCATAAATTGGTCCTAGTTGGTCTTTGTCTTATTCAAGACATCACAACTTTCCACATTTGATGAATGTTATAAACCTTTAATACTTTTCACTCATTGTCACAATCTTAACTTTAAGACTTGTTATTGGAATGAAGTATGATTGACTTCTTGATTTAACCATTTCTTCAATTCTTGATTCCTCTTCTTAGACATACAATTGTACTAAGACTCACTTAGAGGATCAATTGAGATATGGTTCTTAATCATTAAGACCTATCATAAAGCATAAAAGGTACTCTCCCTTCTTCTTAGAATGGAGAAACTTTTATCTTTCTGCCTACTTCATTCTTCTTATTCGTTCTGCTATTACACTTAATCTTGTAAGTATAATCATATTTGCTAAACCTTTAGTAAATCATGACGAATATCATTGTTACTCTTATGGTGAACTTGATCAACACGCAACTTTGTGTGCTCGATCTCCTAGTCCTTTGCTTGACATTTTGTCAACGAATTAGTCTAATTTCCAGATATGAAATTTCTCATTCATCGTGCAACCGAGTTGTGTGATTCCAAATGTCTGTCCAATTGAAACTTGGGCGATGAGAAACTCTCCCTATTTGGTAAATTATCGACTTTCCATAAATAACATAATAAGAACCAAATCCATTATTTCAAATATTCAAACATCAATTTTTCATATATGCCATTGCAAGGATAAATAAATAATATAAAATCAAAATTTATTTTATTGCGGAAAAATTTGTCCTTACAATGCAATTCATTGAAAAACTATGCTAATACATCTTTCTTAGCAATCTAATTATAACTCTAAGTAGTAGCTCAAGAATCTAATCTTCGAGAAATGCGATCGAAATCCATTCCTTCACGATTAGATTTTGCTCACTTCTTCCCTTAAGCTTCCTTTCTTTTCTTACATAACATCAATTGTAATCTTATCACATTATGTATTAAGAATCTAGAATAGGAGCTTAAAAGAGTTAGTTAATGGATTTTACCTATATTAGAGCCATATGTTTCGACTCTCCCATCTCTTAGATCTCTTAGGTAAATGGGGCAGCTTCGTCTCCAATGCCCCTTCTCTTGGCAATAAAAGCAAATTGACTCTTTTGGAACATGACATGGAACTACTTCAGACATTGCCTTTCTCTTATGATAAAACCTTTCGATCATAACATGTATTTCGTTGCCATCGTCTATATTCATAGAGGTCTTGAAGGCAGATTCACCAATCAACTTTGCTTTTCTATTGCGCCAAACCATTGCTGATTCAACATAAATAAGCATATAGGTGAGATCTATAAGGGTCACGTCGCGATTCATCATATAGTACTCTCTTACGAACTCACTATATGATTTAGGAAGTGACTGAAGAACCCAATCAACAGCCATTTCCTCACAGACAACGGATCCCAACATTCTTAACCTATCAATGTGTGACTTCATCCCTAGGACGTGTGCACACACCGACTTTCCTTCTTTATGTTTACTTGCCAAAAGGGCTTGAGTGATCTTGAACTTTTCAAGCCTTTGAACTTGTGGGTTAGGGAGAATAATTTGAGGAGGAGGAGGAAGTGAAGTATGATCTCTTGTTCCTCGATCGAATCGTGGAATATCATCTTCATGTGGAATGCTTGTTCCACGGGATTTGGGAAAACCATAGTTGTCGAACTTTGACATCTACGATACGGGAGAAAACGAATTCAAGTTAGTTGATTGAATGATTCCTTAGCAAATCACCCAAATGAGATACCAAGGCTAGGACCCAACACAATATTCTACAACTTGGGAGAGGGATGCCATAACCCTAATTGTAGAATATTTGAAGGTAAGTCAATGACGATTCACTAATTTCCACCACGAAAAACGAAAAAGAAATTTAAGTTTTAAATCTATGAAAACTCCTAGATCCTTTGAGATTCATTGAACTTTCAATGGCATGTTTAAATCTCGATATGCCCCTCTTGTTTGTGACTGGGATGCCGAGGATCACAAAGAGGGTGTGAATAACCATGCAAACTTACATGGTGCCCTCACATGTTACAGTCACCTATTCGATGTGTCGGTAAACCACACACGCTCCACCGAACTATGACAAACATTGAGTCACCCTTTGCTACCTTTGCTTAGAACCATTTAGTGTGCCGGTAAACCACACACGCTCCACTAACGTCTTCGCAAGGGCACAAAGTGTAATTTCATGGAATTGCATCAATTCACTTTTTCCTAAGTAACTAAGATTGAGAATTTTATAAAAACATTTAGTTACTTTGATAATTCATTATACTTATAATGGAAGGTTTCGTCCTATCCTACCCGTTCGGCTAACGACCCTCCACTAGTCAAGAGTGCAGTGGGTAAGAGTGGATACCCATTCAATCGCCATTTTATAGGCAATTTCCTTAAACACCCCTTATAGACCAGCTTCGTGAATGAGGCCTACTAACGGCAAGACTGACTTTTACTCATACATATATATAATGTTAGACTTTTAATGTTATATATAGTATAGGGTATATTTTATACTTTTAAAATATTAGGTGGTCAAATTTAACAATTATACCTTTAATTGAATTAAATTGTAAACCAAAACTTTTATGGATTTATTAAACCTCTTTTAATTATACACCTTAATTAATTAATAAAACCATAAGGGCGTGATTTGAACTTTTTCAAAACAATACTAGGGTTTTAGAATTTAACATTCCTAATTAAACTTTTAATCAACTTTTAAATTCCAAAACTTGAGGGCAAGTTTTGAAACATTTCAAACATTAGAGTTTAGAATTTAAATACACATCAAAATTAAACTATTAATAAAAATTTAAATTCCAAAACTTGAGGGCAGGTTTTGAAACCTTTTTCAAAACATAAGGGTTTCAAGTATTCAAATTTCAAAACTTTTGGGTTCAAATTTAAACTATAAAACCTAAAGGGCAAAATATGAAACTTTTCATAACAACAAGGATCAAATAACAAATAATTTAAATTAACATTTAATCACATAATTATCCATATTTGATTTGTTTAATGATTTCTTGCAAAACAATTTATCAATTTAGTCAAAATAATTAATCAATTATCTTATAAGGAAACAATTATCCTATTAATTGATAAATATCTTCAATTAGATCAAAATTATAGTCAAATATATCATATAATCAGATTAATATTGATCTAACATGATAAGGTAACTATCCCAATGCAAAAACAACAAGAAATCCCGAGATAACCTCCATCTGACGAGTTGACTCGTCGAGTCAAGCCTGGACTCGTCGAGTCACCTTGCACTCGGCGAATTCAGCTATGGACTCGGCGAGTCCAGCCTCCAGAAACCCAAAAACGAATTTTCCAGATATGCAATGCATCAATACAATTGAAACCAATCTAGGCTCTGATACCACTGATGGGTTTTGGTCATAAGACATCCTATGTGCTCATACAAACCCTAATGCTTGGATCTAGGTTTCTCTATTGTACATGCAAGTTATCCAAGACTATAAACCCTAATTCTATCATTCAAGTAATCATATTGACATGAGAATAGGTTTATAATATTACCTTGATTGTTATGTAGCAATAACAATCCCAAATCTCCTTTGTATTGACTTTGGAAGGCTTAGAGTCACAAGTGTCACTCCTCTAATGGCTTACAAACACCAAGAGCAAATGGAGAAGGTATAAGGAGAGAGGAGAGGTATAAGAATTCGTTTCTAGGACCTCTTGGGAAGGCATACACGAAATCCTAAGGCCTTAGGGGTCTTTATATAGGGTTGGGATTAGGGTTTCAGTCCTTATCCTTATCTAGTTACTTGCCCATCAAGCAACCATAAGATAAGCCTTGAAAATCCCTATCTCTTGGACCTTGAACGATTTTAAGGATATCCTTATCCTTGAATTCGTCCATCCTTCAACAAGGATAACCATTGCCCTATATTGCAACTATCACATAATTACAATTCAGCCCCTCTAGTTTAATTAATTACATTTGATCACAAAATTAATTCTTAATTAATTATTGACCAATATTAATTAAACAAATATGATTTCTCCTTTAATATATTATTCTTATAACATATTAATAAATCATAATAACCTCTCTCTTTATTTATTTCTCCAATCAAGTTGCTTTGGTGAAGGCAACCCAAAAGGACCATGCACCATCGGGTCAAGTACATACCAAAATCGTTATGGACTTAGACACTAATCCAACATTAACATGGACTTGTGAGGAATGGCAAAGGTCTAAACAATTGAGACTATGATTACGACATCCCTTTTCATAGTTCTGAAATTTTTTAGACACACATGTGTGCTATCTAAGGAAAGGTGTATGATTTTGATAAAGTTTTATCAAAGCATCTCGTATCAGAAATCTGAACTTTGGTAAGAAAGTCAATAAAGTATTGATTTCTAGAAGTTCAGCTGATTTCTAAGTACATGTCAAAGCTAGTAGGAGCATAAGTGTTATGCTGATAATTCTCATGTTAGTGGGAGCATGATAATTATGGTAAGTGTTGCAAGTTAGCAATGTTAATTATAGAAAACAAAAGTTTCAATTGGGAAAAAGTTGTTTTGCTATAATTATGGGTGAGGAAATTATACTTCATTTCAATTCTAAAAGCTTAGATTCCGGTTTTAATCATCTTTAGTCAAAGGATATATATATATATATATATATATATATATATATATATATATATATATATATATATATATATATATATGAATTTTATGTTGGAATGGCTCAACATAAGGAAATTCTATATATGGGAACATTATTTGCGTTCTAAAAATTGATTATGATTACGACATCCCTTTTCATAATCTGAATTTTGAGAACATGGCAAATAGAAATAGAAATATTATAGCGAAAGACTGGTCTAGTATCATGTCTTTTTGTGAGACATCATGAATCGTGTCCCATATGCTTCGGATATAGGGTCGAGTGCATGTGCTATAATATTCATCTGTTCTAAATTTTTCCAAATGCCTAGAGCATTAAGAGGGAAAAAGTACTAGAAGTAGATATGACTAATTTGATTAAGTAATTGTCGAGGACAATCTAAGGTTTACCAAAGATTGGTTGCTCAGGGATAGTTGGATGTATAGTGTTAATTTTGGAAGGACCATATGGACATATTCTGAAAAGAGGCAACTCTTATTCAGGAGTGATAGTCAAAATGGGAACATGGAAATGTTCCCATAGGTGGAAGTTATTCATTAAATCTGTGTAAGAATAGGTGTAACATCCAAAAGTTCAGGTATGTTATCGTATGATTGAATTCTTGAGGTTTATGGAGTGACTCGACGAGTTGGGAGTCCAACTCGCCGAGTAGGGTCAAGTTGCCGTGTGAGATTTAATGAATGGACTCGACGAGTCGGGAGGCAGACTCGCCGAGTTGGTGCTGGGTAGAGAAACCCTAATTTCCCAGGTTTGGGGCCTATATAAGGGAACTTATGCCCCCATTTCCGCCTCATCAGTTACCCTACACCCTTGAGAGCAAACCCTAATTGCTATTTGAGCTAGAGAGTGAGAGAGAAGCTCATATTGTGGTTCTTGTGCATCATTTGAGGAAGAGTACGAAGTTATCAAGGAAGAAGTTGGAGGTGAGGCTGTTGGATCCAATGATTTCCTTTACAGAGCTCCCGAGGAAGGTATGAAGTCTTCACCTTTCTTCTTATTTTGGATAGACCTCATATCTATGGAGTTTTAGGGCTTTTTGCCATCTTTTTTTTTTGGGTTTTTGAGTAGCATGAGTTATCAAAGAGTTTAGTGCTCGGATCTGGACCTTGTGAGGTCGTTAGAGTCTAGGTGTCCCAACTGTATTCATCCATATGAGGGTTTTGGGCTTAATCATTCATGAAGGGCTTTTATTAGCATTTTGGAGCAATAACATCATGCATAAACATAAAGATCGAAGCTTTACGTGCTTATTGAACCTTGAGATGACAGATCTAGTGTTTGGAGTGATAGATCTGTTTGAAATCGTCTGAATGAGGAATCAAATTGAAGGGACTCGTCGGGTCCATGGCCTGACTCGACGAGTTAGTGACGGTTTGTCCCGATGGGTTTGATTGTGTGATAACTCGGCGAGTTGGGGGTCAACTCGATGAGTTGAGCTGGACCTTCTTGAGACTTCTGAGGAAACGAGTGGACTTGAAGAGTCGCAAGAGTGCACTCGACGAGTCGAGTCAAACATGGACGGTTGACTCGAGTTTGACTTTTGTTGACTTTAGGGTTTGGTCAACATGAGTAATGGAGACCATGGAGGGGTAAAATGGTCTTTTACCCAATTCAAGAGTTAAAGAGAGAAGAATAACTTTTGGTTGATTAGAGTCGAGAATCAAGTATTTATTGAGATAACTACCCTATGTGTAGGCGGTGGCTAGTTTGAGATTTGAGTACGGGAATGCGTGCTTGCTGTCTAGGTGAGTCTTCTCACTATACTTTACCTAGAGTGGTAGTTATGTGTGACCAGAGGGTCTTATGTGCTTACTTGAGTTGTGCTTTGTATATGTGATATGTATATTTGTGTTATATTATGTGATGTTGAGATCAGACTAGAGGGTCCCAACCAGACCGGATCGGAGGGTCCAACGAGCCATGGGACTGGAGGATCCCACTGAGACACACGGACCGGAGGGTCTTACAGTGTTATAGCCTCGAGTGGCTAATGTGATATATGTGGTATTTTGGGGAACTCACTAAGCTTTGTGCTTATCGTGTTATGTGTTTTAGGTTTTCTCAGGATCGCGGGAAGGCACCGACTTGATTGTACACACACTAGTGAAAGAGTTATGTTTTGAAGATCCTGGATTTTAATCAAACAATTATGGAGTTGTGATTTGTAAATTAAATAAATGAGATTTATGTAAAATATGTTATGAGAAATATGAGATTTTAAATGAAAATTTTATTTGAAAATTTACGGTGTTACATTAGGAAACTTAATGCAAGAAGGATGTTCAAAGCAATGTACTTTGAATTTGATACTTTGTTTCCATGGAATGATCTCCATTGGAATACTCAATAATTTTTGTTGACAAGTCTTTGTGGCTTTGTGCATAATCATTACAAGAGGATCAATGCATATAAGTTTAAAATCTAACAGATTTTGGTAAATGGTAGGAATTTGGAATTCTTGCATTTGCGGTAAGGATTTGGGATTGTGAAATGAGAATCATTGGAATTATGTTCAATTGATCTAGTTCACAATGTAAAGATCATAGACATACTTAGTGTGCATACTTGGTGTATGGCATAACTAGTGTTCGGAAAAACATAGTGTGCATACTTGGTGTATGGTATAACTAGTGTTTAGAAAACATAGTGTACATGCTTGGAGCATGGGACAACTAGTGTTTTAATTCAAGTATTAATTTGATAAATTTGAAACATTATAATGTGTAATCAATATGGTGATAAATAAAAGGTGTTCTATTTATATTCATAAGTTCTGAGACCATATTGGATTCGATTATTCTTGTGTTTCATTTTGCATGGTTTGACTTCCAGAATAACTAGATCGTTCTTCCTGAATGACTAAGTTATTCAAACCATCCACAGTTGGTCGTATGTTGGAAGTAGATATGAATCAAGACTGTCATGAAGCTGGTTTGTAGATGTCCAAGGTAGTGGACATAGCAAGAGTTGCTGCAACATTCATGAGTGCTCATAAGTTATGAGTATTGGATTAAACCCACGTTCATTTGACTCACCTCATGGATTTTATCATGAGTTATCATGAGACGATAATATCTTATATTTTTCAAACCTAGAGATATGAGTTGTTGCCTATGAGTTGGTAATACATTGATTGTACGAAAACGCATTGGTAATTCGATATTATAAAACGTGCCTTTGTGTATTATTCAACAAGTAGTAGAACAAGCATATGAGTCGAACTTTATCCATTCCTTTTACCCTTGAAGGGATAAAAGCAATATATGTGGGCCCCTCGATGATTTAGTGATGACACACCGAAGTGCTTGGCCAAGCCAGGACTAATTTGATTTGTTCAATTAGTAGGTTGTCATAAATCAGAAATCGAGAAACAACAAATGGACAGAGAGAATGATTATAATCCATGTATCAGTCCATATGATATCTAGAATGGAGGAATATATGATCCCTTATCTAATGGACGCGTCACTCATTTGTTTAGAGTTCGACAGCAGCTTTTAAGAGCTATGATTGCTAGTCGGGTTTTGAAGTCATACACAATAATAGTTTTAGAATTATCCAAGTGGGAGACTTTTGGATTAGTGTCTAAGTGCATAAATATAATTGGTATGTACTAGACCCGATTGACATGGTCCATTTGGGTTGCATGGCATCGGAAAAATTTGGATAGACTTTTGTGAGACAATGATATTTATGATTTGTTAATATATTATAAGTTCTAATATATTGATAAGAAATCATATTATTTAATTAGTATTGATCAAGAATTAATTTGGAATTAATTTTGTGATCAAAAGGAGACTAATTAAATATATGGGGATTGATTGTGTAAATCACTCATTCTTATATATGTGGGCTTATGATCCATAGTTCTTCATGTTGGGCTAAACCCATGGAGTAACCCATGGATACTCCATGGAGGTTTTAACCCATGGAGTATGAAGAATATGGAAAGACATGAGGTACATGGTGTAACCCTAATAGCCACCATATATAAGGACCCCATGGCTCAAGAAATTGGCACTAGTGTGGGTACACATGAGGGCTAGCCGATTTGAGCATAAGAACCTTTTCTCTCAAGTTATTCCAAGATGTTGGTGATGTTGTGTGAACCATTTGAGGTGTCACACTTGAGGCACTGGGCTCTTAAGCTTCATGGAATCAAGCTACAACAAAGAGGTATGTAATTCTACTAGAATTTATATTATATGTACTTCATATTATACTAGTTAGAACAATACCTTTGAAAATTGATATTTGCATGTATAATAGAGAAAACATAGATCCAAGGTATTTAGGGTTGCATGTACACCTTAGGAGTGTTAGAATGCTCAAAACCCTTCATAATTTTGCCTGAAACATCACGCTGCCTCCTAGATGCTTTCCAAAAGCAGCTGAGACCTTCCTGGTCCCAACTTGCCTAGCAACTATCTAAAATACTGGATTCCTACCCGGTTGCTGAGCTAATAGACACCCACACAGTCACCCCAAGTCACTTCCAAAAGAAAACCTCGACTAGTAATAATTACCCGAACCATATCGACACCAAACCCGATGCTAAATTGAACGTTACTAGACCAACTATAGTCTTACCTCATATATGATCTCCCATAACCTACCATTTCCTGATTCCAAACCTGTTGTGGTCCTCCCACAACATTGCGAGCAGACCCACCCTAGTCTAAACCATCTGAAGAAATTTGTGAGCAAATAATAGATTTGCCACAATCTCACCGCTACACAGGGACCGTTGAATGCTACGGACCACCCCGTAGTCTTACAACACTCCCACACTAACTAACCACTAGTGAATGCTATGGGACACCCCGCACTCTTACAACACTTCTATTCTAACTTCTAACTAGTGAATGCTACAAGCCACCCCGCAGTCTTACAACACTTCCACTTTGCCACAACCGCCGCCCAATTCCTTACCACTAATTTATCAATTTGAACACATCCAGAGTCGAGCAGGCACTTGACCACACACCCAAGCCGAACTTGGGTCATTACTAGAACCCTAACCTGGTTCCCCCAAATCCTGCTATCAGACACCAAGAAGACGCAAACCCAATGTTGGGAAGTATCCCAAACTCCCAACTCACACAATCCTCAATCCAGACAGCCACTTGGGTCGCCTTCCTCCTTGACGGGGATGCGAAAATCATCCTAGTTTCACACCTGTTTCTGTTCCTGAATACCTGAACGATTCTCCCCCACTTTGATTCGATTAAGTTCTCATAGAACACGAGAATTGAAGGATTCCCAATCCTTCTTACCCTCCAATGATTGATCTGCTGACAACCTGCGCTTACCGATGCTAATGTTCCATCACTAACCATCCCAAAACACTGCACAACCCCTGAAGACTAGATGAACACTTCCCAAATTCCATCAAAACTGATAACCACAGATGCTTAAAATAATATCACACTCAAATCTTGAAGTCCAAAGGACGGATGCTTCAACCAAAACCTCAACAACATACTACTTCCTTCGGCACCCCCTAAAATCCAATCCAAGCACATATGCTAAAACCACTGAATCCTAGTGATACTGGAGAGCTGACCCACTTAATCCTAACCATAAACCTTCAACATAATACCCTAAACTAATCTCAACTACGAACCAAAATAACAACTGAACACTCGAAACCCGCTATAAGAGAAACAACCCCTCACAAAACCACTAATGATTCATGGCATGCAAATGACATATAACATTTCTTGAAGATATACCCAAACACAATCAGAGAAATGAACCAAAGATACGCTTAACCAAACCAATGTAAGATTCCAACAACATAATTACTAATAAAACCAAAAAGAAAGAAAAAGATACATACCTACAATGTCGCCTGCTGGAGTCCTAACCTCCCCTGTCTGATACTGCAAAGCCCGAATCCTCTCTGATGGGGCTCCTTCCCTACCCTCTCGTCCATTAGTAATCGTCAAAGTAGTCAGAGCAGGCGCACTCATTGTTTCTCCCCTCAACATCGGATAGTCAGCCTTCTTGTGGCCCACCTGATCGCAGTGAAAACATAATTGACTTGCCCCCTGAGGACAATCCCTACTGATGTGACCAACCTTGCCACACTTGGCAGACCCTTTGAATGATAATCTCAATCATGCAGTTTCCCGCACGTGCTTCACTGACCCCAGCCCTACTAGCCTCCCAAACGCTGATCAGAGGTCTTGGGTCTCTTCCTGGGACCCTCCACCATATGCATCTGATCTGGTCTCCTCTTCCTAATGTGCTCCAAATCGATCTCCCGCTCCCGGGCTCTAGAATCCATATCATTCAGGATCTCGCTCTCTGAAATACTCACAACCTCCCTGATATCATCCCGCAGTATATCATGATAACTCAACGTCTTCATTTAATCATCTGCTGCATACTGCGGAACCAATAAAGCTCCCCCTACCCCTACATGAATGGAGATCAATCTCTGCACATCTAATTTCCAAACGAAATTTTCAATAGTTGAATCCTGCATAGGATAGGTAGGTATTACCCTTTGAACCCTCCCTTAAGAATTACACTTAATCTCCTAACAGTTAGCAGATCTCGATGTCTTTGAATTAAGCTGCCATTTGGGAGACGACAATGTAATTCTCACAGGACTCTCCCTGAGAAGGTCGTATCCTCATATACGTGTTCGTTTATGGTCATGAACACTAACTTGGTTCTGCAAGAGCTTTACAAATTGTGCCCCCATAATTCCCTTCGAAGCGACCCCACTTCTCTCTCACATAGGTGATTCCAAGAATCATTAAAAACCATATGTTTAGCCTAATTTTGTAACTACATATAGGAATGGACTAGGAATTAATGTTAATTTATTCATTCATACAATTAGGTTGTCCTTTTGAACCCATATCTTGGGATCTCGAGTCTTTTGGGTAAGGATTCCTTCGTGTGAATTTATTCATTCATGGGCTTTAGTACCATTCCTCTTGACGACTTATAAAATACATCTCTACTCAATCCTTTTGTAAGAGGATCTGCAACGTTATCCTTTGACTTCACCCAATCAACCGTGATTAGACCCGTAGAGATTAGTTGTCGTATCGTTTTATGTCTAACTGTCTAATGTGCCTTGATATCCCATTATAAATTGTACTTTGAGCTCTACCAATTTCCGATTGGTTATCACAATGTATACATATGGCCGTTACCGGCATAGGCCATTCGGGAATGTCCTCTACAAATTGATGTAGCCACTCCGCCTCTTCAGCATAAATATCTAAAGCGATAAATTCAGATTCCATCATGGATCTGGATACAACTATTTGCTTGGATGATTTCCAGGCTACAGCAGCACCTCTAAGTGTAAACACATATCCACTTGTAGATCTGGAATCTTTTATGTCAGATATCCAATTTTCATATGTGTATCCTTTGATAACCGCTAGATGTCTACAATATTGTAGCCATATTCTCGCATGTATCTCACATACCTTAGCAACCTAGTAATACTCTTCCAGTGTTCAGATACATCAAATTACCAATAATTCTTTAATATTCCACTTGATTAACACTATCACCTCTATTGTTACGTAGATGTTGACTAGTGTTAATTGGACTTCTAGCTATGCTAGTATCTCCCTTAGCAAATTTTTCAAGATTCTTATCCACATAGTGTGTTTGACTTAAAATCAAACCACTTTGGGTTCTTGTGATCTTGACTCCAAGAATCAGATCCACTAAACCGATATCTTTCATGTCGAACCTGGATTTCAAGATACCCTTCATGGATCTTATTATCTTGTCATCACTACCAATGATAAGCATATCATCAACATATAAATACAGGATGACATAACCATTAGTGGTGTTTTTCACGTAGATACACTTATCACACTCATTGATTCTAAAGCCACTTTCCATCATGACTTGATCAAACTTTTGATGCCATTGTTTTGGAGCTTGTTTTGATGCCTAAGTTTCACATCTTTCCCCGAAGTCATTTTTAGAATGACATCACCAACACCTTTGATATCCACGGTACCTGCATTTCCCATGTAGAGGTTTTCACCATCTTTAACTTCCTTGTAGGTTTTGAAAACACTGTTATTATGGCACCCATGATGAGTAGCCTCCGTGTCAATCCACCACTCCTTTGAATTTGTATTCATGAGATTCACTTCAGAAAGCATAGCCGTGAGATCAGTTATCATGGCCACCAACTCCATGTTTGCTTGGCGGTTTTCCCACTTAGGTTGTGGGCATTCTGAAGCCTTGTGATCCGGTTGGCCATAGTTGTAACACTTGAAATTTTCATGTTTAAGACTGTTAGTGTAAGTTATTCGTTTTCCACTTGAAATTTTTCTGTAAGAAAAATATTAGTAGCAAACGTGGTCATTGAGGCTCGAGTTGGACTCGATTCCCTTAAACAGATTCGCCGTTTGTTCCCAGGATACAACAACCTTAACAGTGCGTGTACTGTCGGATATTTCCACTTGCCTGAAAGAATCGTCGGAAGCAGGTGTATAGAGAAGGAGGGGGAAGAAAAGTATTTTCATTCGTGTGTCAAATGAGATGGTATAGGTCTCCTTTTATAGTTGAAACGTAACGGAAACAAAACAATTCAATATTGAGGAATAATAGTATTTTCGTTTGTGTGTCAAATGATATGGTAGATGTTTCCTTTTATAGTTGAAACTTAAGAGAAACAAATCAATTCAATATTAAGGAATTAATTGTGCATTGAGTGCCAATAAATGTCATTAATTACATAATTAATGTGTCCGTTACAAAATTCAAAATAAAAACCAAAACTGTCAAATTTAGCAACCCCTGCACGCACAAGTAGGAATTATAGTAAAGTCATAAACACAAGCTTTTAAACCTTTCATGCATTTAAGTTTATAAACTTTGTTGAGTTTGGTCTTTCTACTAATGTGGGACTCATTCCCACATTCATCTATTTTGCTAGATTTATTCTCAAATACCCATATTTGAGTACCGGTATCTCATTCACATACACTTCAGTTTATACATATAATATATCGTTTCGATGTTCTCACGGAGGAGAACACAAACCCACTTAGAGTTAATTATATATACAACATATGTATATATTTATATATGTCCAAAATTAGTAAAAATATAAATATTTATACTAAATTTTCCAACGGTAATATAAGATCATATACACATGATAATCTCGATATTAGTAATAAGATATAGCTCAAAAAAACCAAAACTACTCAAAGTGCTTGGAGGTAGTAAAAGAACTCACAATTCAATGCATTCAAATACAAAGAATTCATGAAATCAGTGAGCAAAACTGAAATAGATTTAAGTACAAAGTGAATCTTTTTTTATATACATATTAAGTAAAACAATTATGCCAGAAACTATTTCCCACGCCCCTTTTTACCACATAACTTTTTTCGATGGGAATTTGCCACATGATGAGTTACATTCTTAGAAGACTGAAATGTAGAATCGGCATACAACACACTTGCACGGCACTAGACTACTTGAGCATTTCTATTTCTTGAGTAATTAAACGTGAAATTGGAACAAGAATCTCAAAGAATAATTTGAAATTAAAAATGAAACATTGAAACTCGTAGAAAAAATAGGAAGCGGGTTAGAAAAAAAGAAAGATGTTCGCAACTTGCTGACCATGGGGAAAATGGATTTTTTTTAGTGTGACTTGGCCACCTAAAGGAAAAAAAAGACATAATTTTATAAATCCACTTAATGGACTCATGAATTGCGTTAGAGGAAAAAAAAGTAATGGCTCATGAATTAGGTTTAATGAAAATTAAGTGAAACTTATGTTCTCTAATAAATGAATGTTTTTTTTTTACCACATATTACACTTTCATTCAATTTGCCAAATGTCATTTTGTGATCATTTTGAATTATTTATTTTCCACATGTCATTTTATGATTTTTTCTATTTTATTAAATTTACATAATATTTTAATATAATGATTTCAGTAAATATGTTAATAAATGGATATCAATTTCATTAATAAACTTAACTTTTAATTTAAAAAATTTCAAATTAAAGTGCAATAGTTTTTATTTATTTATTTACTAGTTTATAACCCGTGGGAACTACGGTTATAAAATTAATTAAAATTTTATAGTAAAAACTCAAAATTATTAATCAATTATTTTAAATAAATTATTAATTAAGAGTTGTTTTTATTAGTTATATAAAATTATAATCGTTGGTTCAAATAAATATGTAAAATTAATTTTTAATATATATTAGACGTTATTTATTTGTGAATTAATGAAAACAATAATATAAATTTAAAATTTAAAATTTAAAATTTAAAATTTAAAATAGTAAGTAAATACATTGACAAATAGCATCACATTAATGATGATGTCTAATAAATTTAAAATTGAGAACTACTAGATTGACAAGTGGCAACACATTAATTGAGATGTCTAATATGATGACACATGGCAAAAGTACTACTCTTTTATTAGTATATAGATTTATTTTAATTTAAAAGATAAAAAATATTTCAATTATAATAATTTATTATTTTTCTTATTTTCTTTAAAATTTAAAGTTCTCAAATATTTTAACCTTTGTATTTATTTATTTTTTTAAATTAATCCCCGTAATACATGGGTCTCTCAACTAGTTAGTAAAAAAAATAGAGCAGATGATGGGGAAGCAAGATTCGATACCCTGTAAACAATAGGAGGGAACAAAAGGCGGGTCAATTATCCAAATCATATACTACTAAAGACGTTCACATTGGTTTACATAAATGATAATGTACTAGATAACTTTGTTCAATGTCTGGCCTTATTTTTTTGGGGTCCTGTTTGCACACCTTGCGTACACTTAGGGTTAGCCCTGCGTATATTATTAATATATAAAAGTAATAGGTGTTATTAGTACGGTAAAGGCGTAAATAATAATCTATCAATTAATAATAGATTCTGAGATATTTGGAAAATAAAATAAATACACCAAATAGTAGGTATTTTTTTTCTTCAATATCTTTAATAAAATCATGAGTACTATAAGGCATGCACATCTAATTAAACATGAATCACATGATCAAACAGTACTTTATAAATCTTATGAGTAGATAATATTTGTTATCTTTATGAATAGTAAGATTATTAAATTATTAGGTGGTGGGGAATGGAGGATACTGATCGATCTATAAATTGTGTTGACAGGAGTAAGTAATTCTCATTCAAGCTCTAACCTAGAGAGATGGAACTTAGAACTAAAACAATTTAGGTTAAGATTAAGTCAGATTGTGATGCTTTTCACCAGTTATGGAAGGCAAACCCCAACCAAGTTCGGAGCTTGACACCGAATTACATCCAAAACTATCAAGTCCATGAAGGTGAAGTTGGAACCCTGGGTTCTAATTTGTTTTATAGGTGTCTGGTGCTGCTGCTTCTTGTGTCTTGGTTGTAGTATCATTTCTCGTTTTTGGTTTCTCCCTAGTGTAGTTTTGGTGTTTTGACAAATATTCCCTTTGATAAAATGACTAAAAAGACAACCCTCAGGTGCAACTCCCTTCACGACAATTAGTGGCTACAAAAATAAAAACAAAATTTGGATTTTTTTGAAGACTTCATATATATTGGTAAACTTGGGTCATTTGGTAAAGATATTGAAAATAAACAATCTTTTGTATAAAGACTTCTTGTATGAAGGCATAGAAAAATATTTTTGGTCGACATCTTCTTCCACAGACACTGAAAAGATTAAAGACAGTTTACCACTTACAAAACAAACACCACCATAATGTATACACATAGACACAGTGTTTGGTGACTAATTGCATATCTCTTTAATTTTTTTGTAGTGATCATTAGCAGAACAATAGATTACTAAAAGGTCATCATTATTAATTGTTTAATCTAATTTTTTTGTGGACTGACTTTTGTGCATGTAATGGGTAGTATTATTTAGTTTGTTGTATGTTCTACTTAATAATATCTTTTAAAGATGACACCATTTGTACTGACCATGTCCTTTTAATGGTTCCTTTTTTTTTAAATTACTGTAAATCAACCCTTATTTTGTCATCTTAATAGTTTTAACAGACATGAAAGAAAGTACATTGCTATATTTTCTTGAAATAACAAATTTAATGGCCATTATTTTGAATTTCTGCAAATCAAATGAAAGTACATTCTTATATTCTACAATAACATCCTTTTGAGTGCAAGTGGTAAAAATTATTGTTAGTTTAAACGTTACTGATGAAGACTTGGTAATGGCTTTTTTTTTATGTAAAATGAAAGTTTGTAAAAAGGATGACAATTATAAGTCTAGACAAACTGAGTCAACTTGGACACTTGGATTGGTGTTTGCTTATTATTCATACGAACCTTTGTACCTGTTATGGGTAAGTGGGTATTATTAGTCAGTTTGATAATGTTGGTGATTTGTTGTCATCAATATTATTTAAGTGTAATGAGATTACTTTGTTGACCAAAGGTGATATTGATAAATATTAAACAAGTAAGGAAGGTGTGGAGTACATACTTGTTTAAGTTTGATCAAGTTTTCAAAGTACACTGTCATTTAGGGGCGAAACCCCTAAACGAACGGGGGTCCGGGGGCAGCGCCCCTGGTAGCGGGGTCCAAGGGGCGGCAGCCCATGGCGGGGTCCAAAGGGCAAATCCCCTGGCTGGGTGTCAGGTCAGCGCGAATTTTATATATATATATATATATATATATATATATATATATATATATATGGTATGTTGCTATATAAAAAATGCATTAGAAAATCGTATTTGCAGAGAATTGACCATTGTTTGACCCTTATCAAAACTTTCGTTTTATGTCAGTTTTTATAGTTTATGACAGTTTTTCAGACAAAGATCATAAATTCGGTTTTGGTCTCATTTTCTGGAACAGGCGAAACTATCATCAAAGCATTCTAAATTCTTGTCTCTCTGAGTCTTATCTGATTAAAGAATATTGGGAGTACTACCCAAATGCTTTAATCTGAAAGTGTTTTACACAATTCTCAGAATTCCAAGTCTTACTATACCCCAATTTCTAACAGATAACCTTACCTTGGTATGTAGATTTATATATGGATTTTCTTGTTGATATGCTATTTTTCAAAATTTGTGGTTTGGTTTATAACTTTAGGTAAAACTCCCTTCATTCAACCATCATACTTTGTTCTCACTAGGCACATATGATTTTAAATGGTTTGGCAGCCATAATGCATATTTTTTATGGCCAAGAACGATTTGTTGAATAAAAGGTAACAACCACACTTTAAGTGTAACCCAAGTTTGTTTTGAGTTTGTGAAACCTATATTAAAGGGATTATTTAGTTTAAGTGTTTGAGTGATTATATCTTAAAAAATATACATAGAAAAGTAAAAACTGAATAGTTAGAACTTCAAAGAATAGTTTGAGTAAAACCTTAATTTAGTTTGTAAGATACTTTTTCTATAAAAAAAAGGTTTTTGTTGGCAGTTAAGAGTAGTCCCACATGTCAGTAATGGATTTTGTTGTCAATTTATGACGATGGTTCAAGTCATTTCTTTCATTTTATGTTGCATGTATGAATTTGATTATATATTAAGTTATTACTCTTTTGAATATATATATATATATATATATATATATATATATATATATATATATATATATATACTTCAATAGAGAACCATTATAACAAAACTCACTTCCTTTTTTTCATTTAAAATGTTTTTAGGCCAACTTTTTTATTGAAAAAAATCCGAATATACCGTTGTTCACGATTTTTCGTCCTCTTTCCATAGAGATTCATGATTATATATAAAAAACGAATTTTTTTTCGAAAAAAACCCACTTAATTTTTTTTTTCAATATTTAAGTTTTTTTATAAAAAAAAACTAATTATACCAAAAATATTAATTTTTTGTACTATATTAATACACATCAACACCGATTAAAAAAAAACTCGAACAGTGTAGATTCACACTGTGAATCTAAACTGTAAATATTTCAATTTTTAACATTCACAATATGAAAAATCTCGAATAGTTCAGATTCACATTGTGAATCTGAATTACTATTATGCACACTGTGAATTTGAGAATGTTCACACAAAAAAAATAAATAAATAAATAAAACTCGATCGGTGTAGATTCACATTGTGAATCTAAACTGTAAATTCACATTCACAATGTGAAAAAGCTCTGATCAGTTCAGATTCACACTGTGAATCTGATTTATTATTATAAACACTGTGAATCTGAGGAGGTTCACAATGTGAATCTGAACAAGTTTATAGTATGAATCTGAACAAGTTCACAATATGAATCTGAACTGAAATATCATTTTTTTAACATGAATATGAATCTATGTTTAAAAAGTACAAAAAATATGAATTTTGATATATTTATTAAATTTTTTCTATAAAAAATAGACCTTAACTTTTTTTCATTAAAGAAAATGAAGTGGGTTTTTTTCGAAAAAAAAGTTCGTTTTTATATATCATTATGGATCTCTATGGAAAGCTGACGAAAAATCGTGACCAACGGTATATTCGTTTTTTTTTTTTTTTTTTTTTTTGATAAAAAACATGGTCGAAAAAAAATTTTAAACGGAAAAAAGTTGTGAGTTTTTTTTTGTAAATGGTTGATTTTTTGGTATAATCCGGTGTGTGTGCGTCCAATGTAAAATTGTACATCTATTTCCTTGGCCGTTGATCGTTATGATTTCCGATGCTCACGATTGGTTCCTTGGTTAATTATGGTTCCCTATTGAACCCCACCCTATATATATATATATATATATATATATATATATATATATATATATATATATATATATATATATATATATATATATATATATATATAGTAGTTTATAACCCGTGGAAACCACGGTTACAAAATTAATGAAACTTTAATAGTGAGAGCTCAAAATTATTAATCAATTTTTTTAAATAAATTATTAATTAAGTGATATTTTTTTAGTTATATAGAATTATAGTCGTTAATTTAAATAAATGTGTGAAATTATATCACCTTATAATTTGTATTAATTTTTATTTTAATGTTATTAATTTAATGTAATTAGAGTGGGAAATTTAAAATTTAAAATTTAAAATTTAAAATTAATATGTTGACAAGTGGCATGCATTAATTAGGAGGTCTAATAGGATGACACATGGCATAAGAAGAATAAAATATGCATTAATTAGGAGGCCTAATATAATGACACATGTCAAAAAGAGATTAAAACTATTTTTTTATTAGAATATATATATATATATATATATATATATATATATATATATATATATATATATATATATATATATATATATATATATTTATATACACTACAAAAAAATGCCAATTAGTGACGAAAATGAAATAGTCACTAACAATAGAAGTAGTCGTCACTAAATGAGTTAGTGACCAAATTTTTGGTTGTCACTTTTCGTCACTATAGGTCCGTCACAAAAACTGATTAGTGACTAAAATATAAAATGGTCACTAAATAGTGACTAAAATAGATTGGTCACTAAATCTGTGACAACTCTTTTTGTCACTAAATGTAGTCACTAATCAATGAAAGTCATCACTGTTTTACCTAATTAGTGACCATAAAAAGTCGCCACTGTCTTGTCCGATTAGTGACCATAGAAAGTCGTGACCGGTCCATCCTATTTGTGACCATAAAAGGTCGTCACTGATTTTTGTTGTTATTTCTTGTATTTAATCCACATGGAACTTAATCAATGATAAGATATCCTATGAACAATTCAAAAATATATAATTGGTTCTCAAATTATAAAAACAAAAATATGGGGAAAAATTATTTTTCATTTGGCACTATCTCAATAATTATGCAGACTTACATCATGTCCTCAACAAAACCTTAACACAACTTTCCAGCAAATTACACAAAAAGAAAACCAAAAAAAAAAAAGATTCAATGCTTCAGGTTATTCAAACAACATGATCTGTTTCAAGACAACTTTTTTTTTCTGCAATAACTGTCTCATCTTTTTGCAGACTCTATAAGCAATCTTCCCAAGTCAATATTGACCATGCCAGCAATATATATAAGATAACTCACATGTATTATCTATCCCACCACAAGCTAAAAACATCATCACAAATAATTAATGTCAAAATAATAATCAAATTGTCAATTTCTGAATAGGGGCAGAATGGTCTATGTGGTGTTTGTTAGTTCAGGTTTAACTGTAACATCTCATTTTCACTCAAAAAAACTTATGTTTTAGACAAAATTGCAAAAATGGTCCCCATGGTTTTTTATTTTATGTGGTTATGGTCCAAACGTTTGAAAAGTTGCAGATTTGGTCTTTTTCAACAAGTGTTATTGTGGTTTTGGTCCCTCATCCGTTAAGTTTAACTGGTTGGCTGTTAACTTTTTTAAAATGACAATTTTACCCTTAGGGACCATTTTCGCAGTTTTGTCTTTTACCATACCATAAAGACCATTTTTGCATACATTCTTTTTTATTTTATTGAAGTATTATATATTAATAAATTTTATTTTTAATATTATATATAAATAAATATTGTTTTATTGGATTATTAATTTATTATAGTTGATTTTTTTAATTTTATTTGTTAGAGTAATTCTTTTTATTGAGTTATTATATATCAATACATATAGTTTTTAATATATAATATTTATTATATTATTGGATTATTATTATCTTTTAGTTCATTTTTGTAATTTCTTTTTTTTTAAACTATTTTTTGTTACATTATTACTTTTAATTTATTATTTTCTTCATATACTAAATATTATTTTATTGGATTATTACTTTTAATTTATTATTCTCATCATCGAAATCGTTAGGATCGTTGCTAAACACTTTCATTTCATCTAACTTATACTGAGAAACCATTGAGAAAATTCCACCACCATCACTCGGTCACCACCACCACTTATAAATGTTATCGGGGTTTGTTGCGCATTATGTGGGATATGAAGGATTCCAGTGGATTATGAAGAGGTTGTCTCAGGTGGCTACCAACAACGCTGAGTGGAATAGGGTATGGTATCTATTGAACCTTCGATGAAGGTGTTTGGAGTTAGTCCTTCTAATTTTTGACGATGATAATCGACACTTTTACGTATTTTGGCGACGTTGTGGTGAAACTAATAAAATTAAAAACAATTAATAGTATGCATTCAAAATAAAATAATAATCCAATAAGATAATATTTATTATATTAAAAAAATAATAAATTAAAAGTAATATTTCAATTAATTAATAATTCAAAAAAACAAATTACAAAAATTAATAATCCAACAATATATTATTTATTATGATGTAAATATTATATATTAAAAATAATATTTGTTGATATATAATAATCTAATAAAAATGAATTGCTCCAACAAAAAGAAATTATAAAAAGAGTCAACTAAAAGAAATTAATAATCCAATAAAATAATATTTCGTAATATGTAATAATCTCATAATATAATATTTATTATGATATAAATATTATATATTAAAAACTATATGTACTGATATATAATAATGTAGTGACAAAGAACATGGTTTGACATGCGGAATTAAAGCTTGCACAATTGAACATGGTGATTTGGGTGTTTAAGAGATATATTGAATGTATATGGTGTTTACAAAAAAGATCTAGATCTAGACTACATAAATAACACACACTTACACACTCACTTTTACATCTCTCAAGCACACCTCTACAAGTGGTATGAACCCACTATTTATAGAGGTGTTTACATGTTTCTCTCTCACTCTAACAAACAAATGGGTCTAAAGGCTAAAGCACCACATACAAGTGGGTTTTACAAAAGTCAAACATTTACAAAGTAATGAATGAATAACTTTACACCCCAACATTCTCCCCCTCAAAGTTAGGAATGAATGACCCACTTCAAATCTTCCTAAATCAAGTACTACGCAGTTCGAGCCTCAAAGGTGACACATGTCGAAACGAACTTCAATCTTCAATTCTTCCATGACTCTTCAATTTGGGCTCTAGGATGTGAGACCATACAAACCAAGCAACAACGAATGATTAACTCCAAATAATCACCCAAAGTTGCGCATAAAAACACACCCCAAAAATCTTCAATAATTCCAAACCCATATCGAATACATCACTTTCGAACTTCCAATTGCATCATCTCATGGGCTTCAAAACTTCAAGATCACTTCGGTCTTCAAATCCGCGTAATATGAAAAATTCAAGTTCGAATTTCCATATTAAACTTCTCCCCCTTTTTATAATTGAAATTTGATTATAAAACTCCAAAGGAAAAAGAACATGCTCTATTCGGAATTTTTCATGTTAAAACTCCCCCTTAACATGTGGCATAAACTTTGTGCTTTAATCCGGAAAATCCAAAAAATATTGAATTTTTAGCTTCGTTCACGGATTGCCTTTGATAAAATTTCTCAAAAATGGGTAGAAATTGTCAATTTCAAAATTCTGCAGTGACCCGTTGCATCAAAAATAGCCAAATATGCGAAACACACTCCCATTTGCGAAACTGGGTAGAATGTGTAAATTCGCACAAACTTCAAGGACCAAAACTGAACATTCTGCATTTTTTTCAGCTTTTATTACCATTTGCGAAGTTGGGTATTTATTTCCAAAAATGCGAAACTCCAGGGACGCTTTTTGAAAATTTTTGCATGTTCTTCAAACTTAAACTTACGAAGTTGGACTACTTGTTGCATTTCGTGAAAATATAAGGGGTGCAAACTGAAACTTTTTGTGTTCTTCCCCAAATCGCCATATGCAGTTAAAACTTCGCATATTCCAGTCAATTCCTTCGCATTTTTATTTCCACAATTTTCGCATCTTTATCTCACCAAATGCGAACTGCATTCACACCAAATGCGAATCATGAATTGTCTTTGCATTTTGACTCCAAATGTGAATTAAACACTAAATGCAAACTGCAGTCACACAAATGCGAACCCATCAAACATAAGTCATAGATGCGAACCAAATTTTCAAATGCGATCCTTTCTTGACCTCAAATGCGAACACAACAAAGATCAATCTAAAAAAAATTTATTATTCGCATTTTATCAATCGAACTTGTGAACTCAATTTTATCCAAATGTATTTAAGATGCGAAATCGATTTCAACCAGCCTTATTTCCAAATCGACTTCCAGATACATCCAATCATTCACCAATTCCGTTTTTCTTGACTTCGCATTGATCATCTGTTCGTTCTTTAGTAACATCTTTTTAACAAAAATACGATCGTGACTCCAAAATCCATTATGTATTCGAAATTGATTTCTCAGTATCAACACCAAATTGTCGATTTCTAGTGCATCACTCTTCGAAAACGACATCAACCATCAACATTCGAAATCAAAAATCAACCCATTGATTCCAAAAGCGAACTTCCAATCATCGACTCCAATCAACTTACAGAGTTCGTCATCAAGAATACAACACATGAAAATTCAAAATTAAACTCAAATTTAAGTTCGATTTCGTTATCCATATCCCAAATTCAACTTGTAACAATGATTTCAGCCTTTAATTCACGGAATCATCATTTGAACATCGACCTTGACTTTTTCTCAATTTGCCTTTTTAAAGTCAAAGAACACTAAACACGAAATCAAGGAATCCAACACCAAATTTCAGATCAAAAAGTGTTCAAATACATGTTCTTAACATGTTCTTGACAAGAATTTGAAATTTCTTGATCAATTTGTTCAAACTCAAAGTTTCAGTTGTCGTCTTCCAGACACGGTTTGAACAAAATCAATTTCTTAAAGATAACTTGATCATTATCGGTTTTGAATCACATAAAGTAAAACCGATTCAAAAGTTTAAAATCTCAAACAAAATTAATCGATTTGCAAGGATTATGAGAATAACTCGATACACAAGAACTTGGATACTTCTTATGTTGACCAGATGTACAATTGATCTATGCGTATGATGCAAAAAGAAGATGCAAGCAGATAATCGAATTTGTTTTGGAGAATCATTTGGGCTCAAGTTAAGATATCGTATAAAAAAAACATTATGGGCTAAAAATCTGGATGATGAACAGTAACACACACGTGATTGGGTTCCATTTGTTTAGATCAAGATTTTGGACTATTCTCTTCAAACTATTTGATCGAAATGAACAGTATGAACAATAACATTTAATTGATTTAATTCATTGCAAGCTAGATTTTGATTCAAATGAATATTTGCAATTTGAAAATCAAATCAAACAAACGATTATGAGATTGGATCGGGATTTGATCAACAAAAAAAAATTATTGGATCACAACAAATGGGTTTTTCAAAGAAAATTTGATCCAACGAGTCAAACGATCAAAAATTAAGAACGCAACGCACGAATTCAATGAAATTAAGAGAGATCATAGAGAGAGACTCACCAAAAATTGTTCAAATTGCGACAAATGTTGCCAAATCGAGAATCGTTCTTCAAAAGTCACGTTGATCGTGAAAACCAAGCTCTGATACCAATTATAGTGACAAAGAACATGGTTTGGCATGCGGAATTAAAGCTTGCACAATTGAACATGGTGATTTGGGTGTTTAAGAGATATATTGAATGTATATGATGTTTACAAAAAAGATCTAGATCTAGACTACATAAATAATACACACTTACACACTCACTTTTACGTCTCTCAAGCACACCTCTACAAGTGGTATGAACCTACTATTTATAGAGGTGTTTACATGTCTCTCTCTCACTCTAACAAACAAATGGGTCTAAGGGCTAAAGCACCACATGCAAGTGGGTTTTACAAAAGTCAAATATTTACAAAGTCATGAATGAATAACTTTGCACCCCAACAAATAATTCAATAAAAAAGAATTACTTCGACAAAAAAAAAATTACTAAAATAAATTAATAATCCAATAACACAACATTTAGTATATGAAGAAAATAATAAATTAAAAGTAATAATACAATAAAAAATAATTAAAAATTACAAAAATTAACTAAAAAAATTAATAATCCAATAATATAATATTTATTATGATATAAATATTATATATTAAAAACTATATGTATTGATATATAATAATTTAATAAAAAAGAATTACTCCAACAATTTTTTTAAAAAAAATCAACTAATATAAATTAATCCAATAAAAAATATTTATTAATATATAATATTATATATTAAAAATAATATCTATTAATATATAATACTTCATTAAAAAAATATATATGCAAAAATGGTCCTTATAGTATATTAAAAGACAAAACTGTGAAAATGGTCCCTAGGGGTAAAATTGTTAAGGAACTTAACGGATGAGGGATCAAAACCACAACAAAACTTGTTGAAAAGGTCCAAATCTGCAACTTTTCAAACGTTTGGACCATAACCACGTAAAATGAGAAACCACAGGGACCGTTTTTGCAGTTTTGTCTATCTTTTATATCATTCCTCCTATGCTATACGTTTTTCTAATGAAACTAATACCCATCAAGTAGCATCCTAAATCAAGAATAACACAATTAGAGGACCAAAATTATAGTTACACCAGGTCTTAGATCCGTTAAATTCCATAAAAGACCAAAATACCCCTTAGAATTTTTATCGTACCAAATATTTAAAACGTCAAACCAACTCTTTCTAATCCCCTGCTAACCATAGTCACAATGTTTTATAGAATCTTGAATATACCTGTTGCATTTAACAGTAACCCAAAAAACACAATAATGCCCTTTGTTTTAATTTTCGCACCAAGTATTCATCAGTATTGTACTTTTTACCGGTAAACCTAATCCCCACAAACTTGCCCTTTGTTTCTTTCATTTAACTGAAGTTTTATACACTACACTACATCCTAAAGCCACATTATATCATAAATCTATATTGATTTGGATGATCTAGCATATAATAATAATAATAATAATAATAATAATAATAATAATATTATTATTATTATTATTATTATTATTATTATTATTATACCTGCAAAATAAGTTCCAGGAACAGCAAGCTCTAAGTCGCGCCACTCTACTAATTCTGGAGAAACTGAGTGCATTTACATGAAAGGAAAACAATCAAACACCAACTTTGAGTATTCCTTCCTTCATATTGCAAAAAAGAAGCCACAAAAAAAAGTAAATGCATGAAATAAGTTGCTTGCCTGCAGGTCTAGTGTTGTAAGGGATTGAAGTTGCTTATCTATCCTTCTAAAGACATGATAGTACAGATCCCAGGCCTTAAGAAAAAGAAAAAAAAACACATTTAAATGATGAAGATATGAGATTCTGTTATTCAAGATGATGCACTTAGAAAAATATTATAGAGATATAAAGATTCATTGTGTACTCAAGTAAGCTCAGCATCTTTTCTAGTTCTTTTATATTCCATGTAACACTCATAAGCCTCCAATAGCTCATGATGATATGTATGAAATTTTGATATATATGTTTCTTTTCTAATGAGACTAAATGACTATTTTACCCTTAGATTTCAAAAAAATAAATTTCATTGAGAATGGTTTAAAGTTTGTTATATTCCATGTGATATATACCCTACAAAACAAGTGGATGTGTGGAAAAGACAGACAAACATCCAATTCCATGTTGGTAAAAGCGATACGAGACCCATAATTGAATACCCCTCGCTATTAATTCATTTTTTTCCACATTTGTACATGATAATATATGTACTATTTAAACCTAAATTATTTTTTTAAGAATAATAATAAATTGAAAGAAATTAACAAGCAAACAAACAAACAGATGAAGGACATGGCGTTGAAAGTTTCTGGGTCTTCAAAGGGAAAGCCATCCACAGGGCCAGGGAACAAATGGTACAACTACAGAGCCTACACAGATTATGACACAGTTTTGGGTTGCACTTTTGAAAAACCGTTTTGCAGACAAAATTCTAAAAGCATCCACCAGGACAAAAAAGCGGACCCCCAGCAACTTGAAAACCAAAAAAGGAAATGAAACTTAAAGAAAACAAATCAAGAAAATGAAACTTAAAGAAAAATAATCAAGAAAATGAAACTTAAAGAAAACGAAGAGGAAGTGTTGTCATTGTTAGACCCTTTTGTTGGATTGTTATGCAGTTGCTTAAGCTCAAAGTATGAAGATAATATAAAAACTGCACTTTTTGTTATGAAGTACGAATGTTCAAGCATAATGTCTGGTGAAATACTAAAATTCCCTGAAGAAGTTCTTCATTTATCTATCAAATGAAGTAATGGAAAAAGAAAAATCCTTACATTCACTCATTACATTTGAAGGCTTTTCAAGAATTCCTACCCCTGATTACATATTCGAACAGAGGTATCTCAGAGTTTTGCATTTAGGGTCAAGTTCAGATATGGTAACAAATTTACCTAACTCCATTGTTCAACTCCAAAACCTACAAACCCTAAAACTGACCTTTTGTGAAAATCTGTCTGAGTTACCTGAAGGAATCAGGTACATGAGAAATCTTAGACATTTGAATATCCACATGTGTTGCTCTCTTGATCATATGCCACTTGGCATGGGACAGTTACACCACCTAAGAAGACTCAACATGTTTCTTATGGGCCAGGGAGTCCATGTAAGCGAGTTACAAGAGTTGAATCTTTTAGGAGGAGAGTTTAGCATAAAGGGTCTTACAAATGTGAAAGATTCATTTCAAGCTCAAAGTGCAAACTTGAAAAAGAAACAGAATATAAACTGTTTAAATCTATCATGGAATTGGAAGAACAATAAAGAAGATAACTTTCCTGTTAACAATTCAAAAAAGGAGGAAAAAGCTTGATTCACTGAGTAAAGAGCTTAACAAGAGGGAAGCTCTAACAGAAAGGGAGAAACAAAAGCCAAAGCCTTCACTAATATGGTCCAAAAGCAGAAAATCTCAATTTATCAAGAAAACCTAATTGATTCCATATTATTATATTATCCAAAAAAGTAACACAAGAACAAGAAATAGTAGGAAAAATATGGCATCACATCATATTGTAGGGCTAGTGGAAAATTCATGGGAAAGGAAGGTTAGTCAAATAGCACAAATCATGGCATACATGTGTATATATGAGAAGGTGATTCAATTTGATTCAATGTGATTGTAAACTTAGTTAAGCCTAGAAAAAGAAGTTGATAGTCACTAAATCGGTTGACTTATCTGATCATGCGAGTATGGAGTACCTGTTTGGCTTCGAGTTTGACTTCGAGTGGAGAACAGAGGTACGCTAATGGGAGGGTGTGGAGCGACAATGGAACGATAGCGATGGACCAACAACGATGGACCGACGACGATGGGTCGGTAGCGATGGACTGGAGATGTGTATCGATTCCGGGCAAAAAAGATGTGTTGAGTCGATTTAGGGCACAGTACCCTTTATCGGTAGTCAAAATTAGTCAGCTTTGTTTATCCTCTTTATATGTAGAGAAAATGACAAAAATAGCCATTTACACTAATTACATTACAAAAATAACCAAAAAAACCGAAGTTGCAAAAATAACCATGAATTTCGCAGATGGAATAGTCCCATCTGCGAAATGGGTTTTCCATCTGCGAATGTACAAGCAGCTAAAGCACAACTGTGCTTTAGTTGCTTGTACATTCGCAGGTGGTTTATTTTTATTTTTATTTTTATTTTTTTCTCTATATATATTGAAATTGTAGGGTAAAATCTCAGATGGAATAGCCCTATCTGCGATTTACTTTGATTCCATCTGTGAAATTGCGGTTATTTTTTAATTTTTTTTTAGTTTGACTATGAAATCAATTGGTTTGACTACGAAATAATGTTGCCGAACAAGAAGTTAAAGTTATGAATAGGCGTGTGGTAGATAAAACTAAAAAGAAAAAAATTCAATTCAAAAAAATGAAAAAAGCATGTTTACGGGCATTATGTTGATGTTGGTGATGTACGTTTAGATATAACCGAGCTACAAACCAATTGATTTCATAGTTAAACTTCAAAAAAAAATTAAAAAAATTAATAAATAACCGCAATTTCACAGATGGAATCAGAGTAAATCGCAGATGGGGCTATTCCATCTGCGATTTTACCCTACAATTTCAATATATATAGAGAAAAAAAAATAAATAAACCACCTGCAAATGTACAAACAGCTAAAGCACAGTTGTGCTTTAGCTGCTTGTACATTCGCAGATGGAAAGCCCATTTCGCGGATGGACTATTTCATCTGCGAAATTCATGGTTATTTTTGCAACTTCGGTTTTTTTTTTTTTTTTGGCTATTTTTGTAATGTAATTAGTGTAAATGGCTATTTTTGTCATTTTCTCTTATATGTATAATTAATTTGGTCAAATTAGTTGGTCAAAATTAGTCAAGTCAATTTGTAAACTTATTTTTCAGCATACAATTTTTTCTAACTGTTGAGATAAGCTTCCGACAAAATTAGACAATTTTTTCTAAATTAGGTACAATTTTAGTCGACATGGTATTATTTTTTCTTCATTTTGAGGTAAGCTTCCGACAATTTCCAGCATACAATTTTTTATTATATATATTTTGAGGATTCAACTTTGGACATGATTTTGAAGTTCCATATCATGGCTTTGAGAAGCCTTAGCAATTTTATCATCAATTTACAATAGTGTTCTTTTGATTCTCATTTTAATTGTAACTTCATTTACCAATTAATATAGAAACCATTTATTGCAAGAATACTAATTTTGTTCTTTTTTTTTTAGATTGTGACATACAGTATATGTTATTGATGTTTTGGTAGTGCGGTTAATAAGTCTCCTTAATTGTACCTAAGAAGGTCTCAAAATATAAATACAACTAGTACTTTTTCTAATGTGTTTTTTTTTTCAATTTTTTTCAAATATATATAGTCGCTTACCACTACTTATTGGTCACTAATTGTTTTTTTTCTTGTAATTCATCAGTGACCACTATTGAGTGGTCATTAATTGTTTTTTCACATTACATTTACTTTAAAGAGTAGCGTATAGTTTTGAACAAAAGTAGTAGTGACCGTTATTTTTGGTCACTAAACCTTCAATACAGTGGCCACTTTTTTGTCACTAAATTCTAGTTTTGAACAAGAGTAGTAGTGACCGCTATTTTTGGTCACTAAACCTTCAATACAGTGACCACTTTTTTGTCATTAAATTTCTAACATAATGACCATTGTTCTTAATCACTATATAGTTAACATAGTGACCATTATTTTTAGTCACTAAATAGTTGTTATGATATGAAGCAAAAGCAGTTTATTTTTTTTTGCATTTTAGTGACTGAGTTAGTGACCACCACATATAATTCGTATATGGCTAAACCAATCTATAAAGGAACCATTGCTATATGGATAAAGATGGAACTCTCAGCATTGTGGAACAGGTAAAACTCATGATTCAAACTTTAAATTACAACATGCATGATTGTCAACCTTTCATAGACACACTCAATGACACTTGTGCTGCCGTCCTTACAGACTACAATAAAGCCCTAGATGAGAAGAACATCGCTTCGCAGAAGATGTTCCATGTTAGAGGACGTTTGGACAATAAGAGACTCAAAATGGCAATGTTAGAGAATGATTTAATGTTAGAAAAAGATGCTAGAATGCTTAGTGAAACTCAATTAGAAATAGCCTTAAATCAAAGAGATCTAGCACAAAATGAAATTGTACGTTTAAATATTTTAATTGAAAAGTTGTTTAATGAAACCGAGACCATTGAAAATCTTGTTAATAATGGGAATGTTGATAACACTTTTAACTGCGGTTGGTCCAATGGTTACGCAACCGCAACGGACTATTCACCTCGATTCACACCGGAACGTCCCTATGTCCCATCAGACCGCAACTTCTTATTTCCAATCAATAACAAAACATTTCCTGAGGATATCCAAGCCCACTTTGGAAAACTTCATGATCTGAGTAATATTTGTGTTATAGAAGAAATTCTCCCTGAATCTTCTACTCATGTCAACAACACAGATTCTCAGACATCATCCGTAGTTGATGAGGAAATTGTTATTGAAAGTCCTGAAGTCTCTTTAGGATTCCCATCCTTACAGTCTGACCGCAGTATCTTTGAATGCAGTCACATACCGCAACCTGTCTCATTACCTAGTATCAGTTGTCCCAAAGAAGTATTTACCAAGACATACTCTGCGGTAGTCCAAAGCACTACTCCATTGATTGAAGTCAAGAGTTCTGTGACCATTGAGCCAATTAATCATGAATTACCAATTGAAAATTTTGAATTTGGTCAATGTTCTCAAAGTCCCAACTTCTCAAGTTCAGATGAATCGAGTCACTATTTTTCAAAATCCTCTACAGATCTAGGAAACCGCAATTAAATATCACTGACTGCGGTTCTCCTAAGACCGAAGCAAAAAGAGTTTTTAAAAAAGAATTTAGTTCTCGTGGCAAGCAACGAGAAATTTGCTCAACAGTCAAGAAATCTGTGAAATGTCCTAAATCAAAAAATCCTGAAAAGCTTACTTTTTCAAATAATCATTTCAAGAAAACCGATTCCAAGAAAACAAACAAAAAGGAGTTCACTGTTTCTGACAATACTCAAAAAATATCCAAACATGAGGATAAGTTTTTTCGTTCAAATGGATTTCAAATCTATTCTATCAATGACCCAAAATGGAAAGGTATCTTACTTATTCCAACCATTTCAGTGTCAATGTCCCAAAAATGGAAAGGAATTTTGCCAACTCCGGCACCCAAAAGGTCATCTCAAACGTTTAAGAAATCACATCATAAAAACTCTGCACGCGCCTTTACACCTGCCAAACCTGCACAAAACACCTTTTCAAAACACACAAACAAAAAGGTCAAATCTGCCAATCCTCGGAATGGACAAAAACATACTTTTTCTTCAAAAACTCAAAACAGGTCAAATGCCAGAAAAAATGACCAAAAGTTCTCTTGTCAATGCCAATGTAAAAGAATTCAAAGAATTTCCAACACCCAGGATTTCAGAGTCAATCCTAATAATTACTCACAATCTCACAAAACTCCAAAGATCTTCAAACACCCAGGACTAGGTTTGAAAGTTGACTTAAAACCTGTCCCTGCCACCTCGCATCATGCATCGATTAACACATCGTATGTGACCTTGGGCTCCAAACTCACTTGGGTGCCCAAATTAACCACTTAACTTTTGTAGGCATTGTGCAAGGAGGATCAAGAAGAAGAATGGTTGATCGACAGTGCTTGCTCCTTGCACATGACCGGAAGGTTAGAATACATTCGGGATTTCAGGCCTATATACAATGGTGGAAATGTCACCTTTGGAAACAATGCAAATGGCATCATACGAGGCTACGGTGTTCTCACTACGGGGAACTTTTCCATTCAGAAGTTTGCTTATGTAGAAAGTCTTAAGCACAATCTCATCAGTGTTGGCCAACTATGTGGAGCAGGCCATTGAGTGGAATTTGATGATCAATTCTGTTACATAATGACGGGTGACCGAAGCACTTGCTTAATTAAGTCTCGCTCCGAAGGCACAATGTATCCTCTGGATATTTCTCTCATCATTGGTAAACCACAGCTGTGTTTTCTTTCTAAAGTTGTATCCGAAGTCAGCTGGCTATGGCATCGCAAGCTAGCTCATCTCAACTTCAGATACATCAACAATCTAGTCACTGGAGAACTTGTTCGAGGTCTCCCTATTCTCAAATTCAGCAACGATACTCTATGTCCAGCTTGTGAATGTGGAAAACAAGTCAAAGCAAGTCACCCTCTGATAATGGATTCGTCTATTTCAGAACCTTTGGAATTATTACACATGGATCTCTGCGGTCCTTCAATAGTAGCCAGTCTCCATCATAAGAAATACATACTGGTTGTTGTTGATGATTTCACTCGCTTCACATGGGTCTTCTTTCTCAAACTCAAATCAGAAACACCGCATATTCTCATAAACTTCATCAAAGAAATATGACTTCAGATCAAGTTTCCAGTCAGACGCATCCGCAGTGATAATGGAACTGAGTTCACTAACTTCTCAACACCCTACACTCCGCAACAAAATGGTGTCGTCGAACGCAGAAACCGCACATTAGTAGAAGCAGCCAGATCCATGCTTAACTTCGCCCATCTTCCTCTCTACTTCTGGGATGAAGCTATAGCAACTTCGTGCTTTGTCCAAAACCAAAGCATTGTGTGCAAACGTCTCAACAAAACACCATACAAAGGTCTTAACAACCGCAAGCCGAATGTTTGTTTCTTTCATATCTTTGGGTGTAGATGTTTCGTGATCAACAACAAAGATCAGCTTAATAAATTTGCACCTATGTCTGATGAAGGCATCTTCTTTGGTTATTCCACTAACAAGGTTGCTTATCGAGTGCTTATCAGACGTACACGGCTGATCACTGAAAGCTTCAATGTGAAATTCGATGATTCTCACATCCGCGATGCCCCTTCATCCATTGAAACCACCGCAATCATGGAATGTGACATTCCTGCATCTTCTGGCCCTTTAAATCTAGTAGAAGTCAATTATGATGATCTCTTTGAACCTGTTGAAACGGCAAAACTATCAGAAGTTCTTGTGTCTCCCGCAGCTCAACAACAACATGCTGACATCTCTGGACCATCTCCATCCGAAGCAGTATCTCTCAATACTTCCACCTCTCCGGTTGAGGGGGAAAGCTCTACTCCAGATCTAGTCGCAACCATCGAGGTTCCAGTACTTGATGTTGCTCAAGTTCCTGCCAGCAGAGAAGCATTTCCATCAAATGTATCCTCGGATTCGGATGATGAACTCATAGAGAATATTGATACTCTATCCGACCCAAGAATTATAACTCTCCCATCCGCAGTCCAGGGGAACCCTCTCAGGTTCCAGATAAACTCCCTTCAGCAATCCAGGGGGAACCTATCAAAGAAAATGTCTCTCTCACTCCAACTAGTCAGGATGACCCAGCAGGGTGTTCTCAAATCCAGGGGAACTTCCTTCCTCACTCGAAGCAACCTCTGATATTGAAAACATTCCTTCTACCGCAGCTGCTGATCATCTGATGCCTTGCCTACATGTATGGACGAAGGATCACCCACCAGGTCAAATTATTGGGAATCCGTATGCAGGTATACAAACTCAATCTGCCAAAGATTTATCTGATCACTGTCACTATGCAACATTTATGTCCGCAGTCGAGCCTCGATCTATCACAGAAGCCTTATTGGAACCATATTGGATTTCTTCAATGCAAGAAGAACTGGAAGAATTTGAAAGAAACAAAGTGTGGCAACTTGTTCCCATCCCACAAGGTCATACTATTGTTGGTACAAGACGGGTTTTCAAGAACAAGCTAGACGAATCTGGTGCAGTCATCAGAAATAAGGCAAGGCTAGTTGCTAAAGGTTTTAGTCAACTGGAAGGTGTTGACTATGATGAGACATACGCTCCTGTAGCTAGAATGGAAGCAATCAGAATATTCTTAGCATATGCCTCTCACAAAAACATCAAAGTGCACCAAATGGACGTTAAGAGCGCTTTTCTTAATAGGGAATTAAAAGAGGAGGTTTATCTTCAACAACCTCCCGGATTTGAAAGTATCGAATTCCCTGATCACTGCTACAAGCTTCAGAAAGCTGTCTACGGTCTGAAACAAGCCCCTAGAGCTTGGTATGAAACTCTTTCTAAATTCTTAGTCTCTTCATGATACAAAAGAGGAGTGATTGATCCCACACTATTTAGAAAAGCAAACGGGACTCACCTTATGCTTGTACAAATATATGTGGATGATATCATCTTCGGGTCATCTGATCAAGGAATGGTGGATGAATTTGCTAAGCTCATGACAAAAAAAAATTCAAATGAGCATGAATAGAGAGATTAACTTCTTTCTAGGTCTCCAAGTCAAACAAATTCAGCAAGGAATATTCATTCATCAAGAGAAATACACCACTGAACTTCTGAAGAAATACTCAATGGACAACTGTTCTTCTGCTAAGGTCCCTATGGCCTTCGGATATAAGATCTCTGCTGATCCTTTTGCTGAATTTATGGATCACAAGACTTATAGAGGTATCATTGGTTCGCTGATGTACCTCACCGCAAGCAGACCTGACATTCTCTTCGCAACCGGTGTGTGTGCAAGGTACCAGGCTAATCCAAAAGTGTCACACATGATATGGCCTTCGGATATAAGATCTCTGCTGATCCTTCTGCTGAATTTGTGGATCACAAGACTTATAGAGGTATCATTGGTTCGCTGATGTACCTCACCGCAAGCAGACCTGACATTCTCTTCGCAACCGGTGTGTGTGCAAGGTACCAGGCTGATCCAAAAGTATCACACATGACCGCAGCCAAACAAATTCTTCGGTACCTAAAAGGAAGCAAATCTCTGGGTCTATGGTACCCTGCAGGCAATGACTTCAGTCTTCAAGCATTTACTGATGCAGATCATGCCGGATGCAAACTTCATCGAAAAAGTACATCTGGTGGTTGCCAATTTTTAGGAGGAAGACTTGTCAGTTGGTCCTCGAGAAAACAAAGTTGTGTATCTTTATCTACCGCAGAAACAGAATACGTGGCCGCAGCCAGTTGCTGTTCTCAAGTCCTTTGGATGAAGACACAATTACTAGACTACAGGTACAAAATGCTGCGGATACCAATTTACTGTGACTCTGAAAGTGCCATAGCGATCTCTCATAATCCTATTTAGCACTCCAAGACAAAACATATTGAGTTACGCTATCATTTCATTAAAGATCATATTCTGAAAGGTAATATTGAACTCATCTTTGTTCCTACTCATGAAGAGATTGCTGATGTTTTTACAAAAGCACTTGACTCTACAAAACTCAATGTATTCCTACAAATGTTGGGAATGATGAATCTAGGCCCGCAATTCTTTTTGAATTGTGAGCTCTAACTGAGAATTACATATGATTGATGGTTTTGGTACCGCAGTCTAGGTACCGCAACCATATGTCATTTGTATCTCTCAGGGGTCCTAATGGTCTGTTGTTACTAACTTTTGTTCATAGTGTTTTCCTCTCAGTTCCTCACTGCAGTCCTTCTTTGTTCATCCAAAATGATATCTTCAACCACAATGAAATTTTCATTCGTGATAATTTCTCAACTGCTGTTTTCAACTCATAAATAAAAACACTTTGTGTGCTATTTAATGATCCTTCATTAAATAAAATAAAACATTCTCATTGAAACTGTCATCTTCTCTTTCAAAAAAAAACCTTTTATCATACCTATTTTAGGGATGATGACAAAAAGAGCATATTTCCATGCAACTCATCCTTAATTTGTCCTTTCCACTCCCAAACACGTCCCATCCGTTACCACTTCCTCTCCCATCACCCCCACGATTACCTGACGTGTAAACATGCGTCCGTCTTTACATTAAATACAAACCCCTTTTGGAAATCTCCCAAAATCTTTTTCATCCCGTTTTTATTATCTGTGGCTGAGATTCAATCTATAATTCATCGATTTCCCCCAAAAAACCCCAATCGTTGTTTTATCCTCTCCTTACCTTTTACCTAGGGTAAAACCTTTTCACCCCCCTTTATATACCCATCTTCTTCCCCCATTAATCCTTTACGCTTTCTGATTATCGATTGTCTCTCTCAACCTTCAAAAAAAAACTCCATAACTCTCAAGAACTCTGTTTCTCTTTTCTCACAATGGTGAAATCTGGTGCATCCAAGAAGCAATCCAAGGCTTCAGGTTCTACAAATCCAACAGGTTCAGACTCTCCATCAATCGGGTCCAGTAATTTCAGAGCTGTATTTGAAGATCATCCTTCATACAATGCTCCCATCAAGCTCATGATCAATTTCCCCAAGAATCACCCTATGTTTGGACCGTTTGATGCATTTACAGAAATCGTACCAATTTCCACTTTGTTTAAAGAATTCTCGACATATCGTCCACTCCAAAACCCTCAAGAAGTGCATCTCCATCTTGTGAATGACGCATTGGTCATTTTGACCAACGAGAAGTTTCTAAGGTCCATCAATCTCCTGGTTCATCCCTCGATCAAGTTCTTCTCTCCATGAATGGCGGATATCACTGCTTCTCTATACCAAATGGGATACCAAAAAAGAATCAAGGGTATCGGAGAATTTGATGGGTATTCGAAGCTTCTCGGGTTTGTCGAATATTCATTTGCGGATTTGAAGACCGGTGTTACTTCGAGAGGGAGTTTGGTCTTAATCGCGCTAGCTCGTTGGAGATTAAAGCCGGACATCCAATCCTAACTTTAAGGGGGAGAATGTTAGGGTGCAAAGTCACTCTTGGATGTAGTGTTTTAGGCTTTCCCCTTTGTATGTGTAAATGGGTTGAGTCTTTCCTATAAATAGGAAGTGAGTGACTCCCATTATGTAAGTGAATCCATTTGGAGTGTTAGACTAGGGAGAGAAAATTTGTACAAACCCATTTTGTATATTCTTTCTAGATCTAATAAGAGCTTACAAAGATTTATTTACTCCTTGTGTTCTTGATTTGACATGATGATTCACTAGATCTTTCATATTCCGCACATGCCATCATAATCAACACCACTACAGAATTCAAGAAAAATCAACTGCCCGCAGTGTGGCAATATGTGTGCCACTTCATCATCTGAAGTCTATCAGGCAGGACCGGAGGAACCGATAATATGGGGCTCAAGCTCCTTGAGTTGGTCTGGAGCATATTTACAGGACATGATGTGAATTACAGGCAAATCCTATGGGATGACTTCCTTCAATACATCCCTAAGGAACACCGCAAGGAAAACCCAACATAACTCACCTTTGCTAGGTTCTGGTCACTTTGCACCCTGGATCTTCATGTCGATGCGAACATCCCCATGGGCAACGACATCAATCTTTTCGCTACAAAAGATCTCAAAAGGTACAATCCTTCATCCGATCAAACTCTTTTTGGACCAATCCGTAGGCTTCCCACCTATATTCTCTCTACTCTTGGTCCTAAGACTACTGATGTCTCAGACCATATTGAGGCTACGGAGGGTATTGCCCCATACCCTTCTACCCCGCCTCTTCCATCCGTAACCATTATCCCCGAGGGTACCGCAGTCCCCTCTGCCACTACTCTATCCAATTTTTCTCAAAGAAAAAAGCAGTTGGCATCCAAAAAGAAACAAAAAACACCACAGAAGGATGCTCCCAAACCAACCGCACCCACCAAGAAACGCAAAACCAAACCCACCACTATATCAGATAGTGATTCTGAGGAAGATAGACAACCAATATCAATCCTCAAGAAAAGAAAAACCACCAATACCTCTAGCCAAATGCGTGAACGGACTAATACCTCAGTCTCTCCACAGGCTAAGGTAGTCCTTGGGATTGCCGCAGCTCCATTCAATACCACCATCGAATACCACTCAAGCTCATCATGTGAGCTTGTTTCATCATCATCATCATCATCTGAACGTGGAGACAACCCCCCAGTTATATCTGAAGCAGATAAATCTGGACATCGCCCTAAGGTCTCCAGGGCTTCCCGGTTGCATGTCTTTTCTCCCGGGGAGTTAGACTCCATCCTCTTGAACATATCCCAAACACTTCAAACACCAATCCATCTGCAGGGCACTTCTTTCGCTCATGTCAGAACAGAGCCGAGGCCAAATGTGACCACGGGTCACAGAGACCAAGGAAGCTCCGGAAATCCTACTCTGCTTCCATCATTTACAGGTAGTTTAGGCACGGTGAGCACACATGTGCAAGGATCCGTGAACCCAAGGGACACCTTGGTGCGCACTCAAAGAATTGACGGAGATGATTCAAGTGATTCATGGAGTCGGTATCAACCAACTACTGATGCCGAAATCAAGAAATATGCTGCCTTTCGAAGGGCATTCCAAGCCCGAAAGGATCAACAAATCAAACATCAACAACAAAAGGAACGTGAAATTCAGATGGTTGCTAAGTATTGGGTTGATGCCATCAACAATGCTTATACTGTATCAGGGATTCTTCATATTCAAGACTTGATGTGTCAGATGGTCGATTCTCTCCTCAAAGCTCAAGCAGAAACTGCGGCCCAACATACCTCACAAGTTCCTCCCACTATGGTTCTTGAAACGTCACAAGACGAAGGTCCTGAGATCGCAATCAGATCAGCTCCTACCTTCGGTCTTGATGACGACGATGTACAAGAAGTAAACAAAACCTCTCCTTCTTAGGACGATCTCATGATGTTCGATGAAGGTGAAGAATCAAGTGGTTCTCACCACTCCACCTCAAAGCCCAAGAAGAAGAAGAAGAACGCAATCACCAGAAAAGAGTTTCTATCTCTCCAGGAAAAGGTCGATCAAATCCTGGTTGCGGTCAAACCAACTCAACCGCAACCAGAGGATGTTCCTAGACCTCAATCGCTGATTGAAAGGATAGAAAGACAAGAAGCAAGAGAACGACTGGCTGTGGAGCGCATATCTTTAAAAGTCGAAATGGGAATTCGATCCCTCGATATCAATCGTAAAGCAGACCACAAAGACTTCATGGAAGCCACTGAACGCCTTATCTCCGAAGTCACTACAATAAAAAATGATCTTCAAACCGCTATCAAAGATCAAGCCTCTCAGTCTCAAAAGATAATAGATGAAACTCATACTGCTTATGAGTCTACCATCTCGGTTCTTCACTCCACCATCAACCACCTTCAATGATCCTTAACAACCAACTTCCATGGCCCTGAAATCCTTCAACTCACTAAGGAGATTCATCGCCTACTGTTCAAATCCTCCTCTCCAACCAATCAACAACTCACAGACGCTATCAAGGCTCAATTTCAGGAGGCCATCTCCAAAATTGATGGCCTTCAGACATGGCTTGAGGAAGCTCCAGTTTGGACTTCCTCAAGAGGGGGAAGTGGTGAAAAAGATCAAGCCCATCAAACTCATCAATCAGATCACGATCATCAATCTCAGCAATCAATTTCACCACATCAAACTCCACCCATTATCACTGGAAAAGTTCCCTCACCACAACCATCATCTCACTCTGCGCCTCACATTCCAGAGAAACCTGAAACTCCCCCACACTTCAAACATCTTGAGGAGCATATGTCATCTCCAAGCTCAACAGATTCTCCCACCACCGCCCAAAGAAAGAAAGACTGGAGGGCAACCAAACTTGGTGAAGAGATCTGGAGGCTATGCGGATTTGACACAATCATGGATGAAACTCTTATCAATTCTTGGGTTAATCCCCACCGAAGACTGTTGGATGAAGACTGCGTTCCTCATCTTACATATGCTAGGCCTCCTACTGATGGTTACTGAGATATCCCCATCTCACCCAATGCCAAATACTTCACTGTGTTTGAGCCATTTGATCAAAGCCTTCCAGATGCTAAACGATTGCCTATGGAATTTAAGAGACTTTCTCAATTCTATGTAAAGCATGCTTCTCCCTTTGAGCACATTTGGTCAAATTATCGACCATCTGCAGTGGTGAACTACAGAGCCAGAAAATTTATGAAGACAAAGTTTTTCCAGTACACTCTGACCCGAAGGGAACAAGATTATGTCCGGAACCAAGCTGATTTTCCTTGCATGAATCCGTAGGAAATTTTTCTCATTGCAAGAGTGTTCCAGGGCAAGGCAGAGAAATATCCGAAGATGCAAATTGCACTTGATAGAGTCACCAGTTTTCTGATGGATACTATATGCAATTTTGCTAAAATCGATGCAGATATCTATCCCATCATTGCGAAGAAGCATGAACTTCCTCCACTTGATCCAACACCGATGCCCTCTGAAGGCTTTGAAGAAAGACCCTTAGGTGCATCCAACTTTCCTGAACTCGGTGTCATCTTTAAAAGAAAAACCGATAATGTCAAAGATTTCATCCCTACCTCTGCTATTCATCGTCTAACAAAGAAGTAGCTTGACATCTATCGGACCACAGTTGAAAAGCAAAATATACCACTCCGGAGGTGAAGTTTGAAATTCTAAGGAGGATTACTTGGTTAGAAAGTGTCAGGAAGTTTTGGTGGATCTTAATCAAGCATCTCTGTCTTGATAAGTGATAAAAGTTAAAGAGGTCACTTAGGGGGAAATTGTTAGAACACTAAAAGTGACCCTCTTGAACTTTCCCGGAACCGCAGCCAACTCGCTACCGCAATGAAGCCTCTACCGCAGTCATCTGAAGTCTGAAGACAACAAGTTTTTGTACTTAGTCTACTTTTTTTTTCTTTATGCTTTCTATTTTCCACTATGCCTTGAATGGCTACTTCTAGAAGTTATCCTTTGTAATGTTTGTGTCTCTATAAATAGAGCTCACTTATTCTGAATCAAATACGCATCTTCAAGTATCTTTACTCCTTATCTCAAAATTCTCTCCTTTCCTCTATCACTTCTTACTATCATATCTAATCATAATCTCTCTTCAGAGCAAGTCATTGTGACTTCTTCACTAAGTTTGATCTCACTTACTAACATTGGTTTGAATGCATTCCAAGTTATGAATCAACTTACATGTATTCTTGATATAACAATTGCTGTCATTTACATTACTTTACTTTCCACATCTAACTCACTAACCTCTAACTAGAAATATTATTGTTGAGCTAACAGATCCTTCGAGAATAACTATTCCGCTATATACTTGTTCTAACCGTTTTTGTTCAAGTGTGTGTCAAATTTTTCTCTCAACAGTCCTGGCTCGGGAAGTGCTTCGCTATGAAGGACCTCAGAGAGGCTTCCTATATTCTGGGAATAAGGACAGTGAGAAACCGAAGTAAGAGACTAATAGGACTTAGTCAAAATACTTATTTGGAGAAAGTACTAAAATGTTTTAGTATGGAAAACTCAAAGAAAGGAGAGTTACCAATACAAAGTAATGCCAAGTTGAGTAAGACTCAATGCTCGAGTACCGAAGTCGAGATAGCAGAGATGAGCCGAGTACCATACGCTTCTGCATTTGGCTCGATTATGTATGCTATCACTTGTACTCGCCCTGATGTGGCCTTTGATTTGAGCATGGTCAGTAGATATCAAGGGAACCCTGGCAGAGTGCATTGGATTGCAGTCAAGAACATTCTTAAGTACCTTCGGAGGACCAAGGAATGGTTTCTAGTCCTCGGTGGGAGTGATGACTTAAAGGTGCGAGGGTATAGTGACGCCAACTTTCAGACCGACAAGGACAACTACCGTTCACAGTCGGGCTGGGTCTTCACATTTAATGGAGGAGCAGTGACTTGGAAAAGTTCCAAACAAGAAATCGTAGCTGATTCAACGTGTGAATCAGAGTACATTGCAGCGAGCGAAGCGTCAAAGGAGGCGATATGGTTGAAGAACTTCATTGGAGACCTTGGAGTTGTACCTGCCATAAAGGAGCCTATGGAAATTTTTTGTGATAATGAAGGAGCGGTTGCCTTAACCAAGGAACCGAGGGATCATGGTAGATCTCAACATATTGATAGAAAATATCACTTTATTCGACATTGGGTAGAAGAAGGACACCTCGTAGTAAAGAGGGTATCGTCAGAGGATAACCCAGCAGATCCGCTTACGAAGGGACTGAGTAGGGTTAAGCACTTGCAGCACGCTAGGAGCATTGGGCTGAAGGACGATATTAGTTTAGATTAGATAGTTTAGAAACATGTGATAGATAAATGTAATTGACATTTGATGATTAAATAAAGGAGTATTGTTTATAAGTAAAGCTACTGTCTTATGTTAATTGTTTAACTATTGTTTCACTTTGCATGTTTTGACTTTCTGAATAATTGAGTTATTAAGAATAATCGAATTATTCGAATGGTCCACAGTCGTTCATATGTTGGAAGTAGGTATGAATGAAGACTGTCATGAATAGGTGTGTAGATTGTCTAAAAGGTATTAAACATAGCAAAAGTTTGCTACAACATTCATGAGTGCTTATGAACAAGTTTTGAGCATTGGAATAAACCCGCGCTTGTTGGAATCACTTCATGGAATTTATCATGAGTGATCGCAAGACGATAATATCATATGGTCTTAAAACCTAGATATATGGTTTATTGTTTGCTGATTGGTTGTGCATTGATAATACGAAAACGCATTAGTAACTTGATGTTATAAAATGCATTGTTGTGTATGATTTGATTAGTAAATAGTTAATGCATATAAGCCAAAGTTTATCTGTTCCTTTTATCCTAAGAGGGTAAAAGAGATATCAGGGCCCCTCAATGATTTGATTTGACTTATGTGCCGGGCCCGGCCAGGAGTGAATTGATGTGTTCAATTAAGTTCTACGTCAAATGAATCTGAGATCGAGAAACAAATTGCTGGACAATAAGTATGAAAATGTTCCATGTAATTGTCCGCACGATATCTAGAACAAAGGATTATACGATTCTTTATCTGAAGGACAGGATACTGATAAGATCAGAGTTTGACAGCGTCTTTGAGAGCTACGATTGCTAATTGGATTGTGTTTGCATTTATAGTTACTAGACTTATCCAAGTGGGAGACTGTTGGATTAGTGTCTAAGCCTATAACTATATTTGGTAAGTACTTGACCCAGTTGTGCATGGTCCTTTTGGATTGCCTTCACCATAGCAACTTGACAGGGTGATTTATAAAGAGAGAAGAGATATTATTATATTAATATATTATGAGAATAATATATTAAAGGAATAATAATATTATTTGATTAATGTAAGTTACAAATTAATTAGGAATTAATTTGGTGACTAAAAGAGGTTAATTGAATAAAGGGGCATAAACTGTCAAATGTGTGATAGTTGTGTTTTTGGGCTAAGAATCCTTATGGATATTAGGGTGGCCGAACTTTTGGGTTAGATATCTTAAAATTCGTCCAAGCCTCATATCTAAAAGGATCTTTGGATTGCTTAGGGCCTAAGTTATTCAATTAGGGTTAAGGATGTAACCCTAGTAGCTCATAGTATAAATAGACCCTATGGGTGAGGGAAATCGGCCACTCTTGTTAGATTGAAACACTAGAGCCGATTTTCTCACTTCTCCTCTCTCTCCAAATCATCCTCTTACTAGTTGGTGTTTGTAAGCAATTAGAGGAGTGACAATTGTGACTCTAAGCTCCAAGAACAAGAAGATTCAAGCAACCAACTTAAGGTATTCTTCCAGATCTAATTTCATATGCTATGATTTAATTGTTTACACTTGATATAGAATAATAAGCCTTGGAAACATTGCATGTTCAATTAGAGAAACCTAGATCCAAGAATTAGGGTTTGCATGTGCACATAGGAAAGTTCTTACGGCTCAAACCCATCAGGATCGACTTGGAATGGGATATCGAGTGTGTGTACACTCGAGCGAGTCTCTGATATTTTTATTTTGTATTTCAGAGACATCATGGTTGGGACACACCACAGACCAGAGACCAGCGGGCTGAGTGATGAGGAGCTCCGCCAGATGATCCATGAGGAGGTTGCTACGGCTATCCGCACAGAGATTCCAGAGATGTTCGGGTCTATTAAGACCATGTTGATTGAGACTTTTGATGAGAGATACGCATCGGTTACTGAGGCTGCAGCCACTGTAGCTACTGCAGTTGTTGCTGCTGCCAGACCTCATGGTGGTGATTCGTTGCTGTTCCGGGAATTCATCAACACAAAACCATCAGAGTTTGATGAAACGCAGGATCCGATTGCTGCGATGAGATGAGTTTCTGATATTGAGGGATGCTTCTATACGTGTTCTTGTCCGGATCATCTGAGAGTTCGGTTCGCACTAAACCAGCTTCGCTTGGGGGCGAAGGACTGGTGGAAGTTTGTGACAACACACTATTCTTTTGCAGAGCTTGCCGCGGTGACCTGGGAGAGGTTCACTGCTATCTTTAGTGATGAGTACATTCCCCCGGTGGGAAGGGAATGTTTAGCCTAGGAGTTCTTGACCCTCAAGCAAGGCACCGAGTCTGTTACAGTGATCACCAGGATGTTCCATGAGAAGGCGATGTTCTGCCCTGAGCACGTGTCTTCCGAGCAGGCACGCATGAGTCGGTATTTGAGTAATCTGAGGAGAGACATCCACAAGTTCGGGGTGAACTCATCGTACCGGACATTTCCCGAGATTCAAGAAAATGCCCGGAAGAGGGAGATTGAGCTCGAGACTCAAGCCAGGGAGGAGGCGGGGTCTCAGTGGAGGGATCGGCGACCGGCTGAGTCCTAGCCGACAGCCAAGCGGGCCAAGCCCGCTGATTCGAGATCAGGGAACCAAAAGAGCCGCACTTGTGGCAAGTGAGACAAGAGTCATGAGGGGGTTTGCAGAGCAGGGTCTTGTTACAAGTGTGGCAAGGAGAGGCATATGGCCAAGGATTGCCCCAAGGGGTTTGCAGTCTGTTTTCACTGCAACCAAACCGGACACCGGAAGGCCGAGTGTCTGCAGTTGCGGGGCTCAGCCCAGGGAGCATCTCAGGGATCTGCCCCTGCTGCCGTTCGAGCTGAAGAGAGTTGGCCAGTGAAGGTCGAGGTGCCAAAGGCTCCCGGGAGAGCCTTCCAGTTGACAGCGGAGGAGGTCCGCGCAGCACCAGATGTGGTGGCTAGTATGTATTCTTTCATCTATTATTTTGAGTTTGTGGTGTTATGCTTATATTATGATATGCGTAGGTGCATTTCTTGTGAGTTCTGTACCTGCTTTGGTGTTATTTGACTCGGGAGCGAGTCGGTCTTTTGTGTCGTTAGCCTTTAGTCAGCACATCAGTATCGGTCGAGAGACATTGAGTCGACCTTTGCGAGTTTCCATAGCTGACGAGAGAGCGGTGTATGCTACTAATGTGATTTGAGGATGTGTACTCGAGATCTTTGGCGTTGAGTTTCCGATTGATTTGGTCCCGATTGCGATGGGAGATGTCTGTGTCATCGTGGGCATGGACTGGTTGAGCAGATTTGGAGCGGTTATCGACTACGAGCGGCAGCTGGTGACCATACGAGACCCTAGTGGGGGAGTTCTTATGGTTTATGGCGAGGGTACCCATTCTAGGTCAACATTTTGTTTAGCCGCTAGAGCGAGGCAGAGCCTGCAGTAGGGATGTAGTGGATTTGTGTCTTATGTGGTGGATACGAGAGTAGATGCAGAGAGACCGAGGTCGGTCGATGAGGTCCGGATAGTGCATGAGTTCTCGGATGTTTTCCCCAAGGAGTTGTCGGGTGTGCCTCCTGAGAGGCAGGTAGAGTTCCGTATCGATTTGGTTCCGGGGGCAGCACCTATCACCAAGGCGCCCTATCGCCTTGCGCCTCCAGAGATGCAGGAGTTATCCTCGCAGCTTCAGGAGTTTCTGGGAAAGGGGTTTATTCGGCCGAGTAGCTCGTCGTGGGGAGCACCGATCCTTTTTGTCAAGAAAAAGGATGGTTCACACCGGATGTGCACTGATTACCGGGAGCTGAACAAGATGACGGTCAGGAACCGTTACCCCTTACCGAGGATCGACGATTTGTTCGATCAGTTGCAGGGAGCGTCTTGGTTCTCCAAGATTGATCTGAGGTCTGGATATCATCAGATGAGAGTGCGTGAGGAGGATATCCAGAAGACAACGTTCAGGACTCGTTATGGGCATTACTAGTTCGTGGTGATGCCTTTCGGGCTCACCAATGCACCGACTGATGGGTTTTAGCCATAAGAACTTTCCTATGTGCGCATGCAAAACCCTAATGCTTGGATCTAGGCTTTCTAATTAAACATGCTTTGAATCCAAGGCTTCTAATGACTATTTAGGTGTAATAACAATATTGAAACAGATCTAGAATCATACCTTTGAATTCCTTGTTGATCTTGTTGTCTTGGAGCTTCTAGAGTCACAATTGTCACTCCTCTAATGGCTTACAAACACCAAATAGCAAGGAGGATGATTTGGGAGAGAGGATAGGGGAGGAAATCGGCCAGGGTTCTCTTACTTTTGATGAAGTGCCGATTTCCCTTTGCCATAGGGTCTATTTATACTTGTAGACTCCTTAAGGGTTACAACCTAAACCCTAATTGGATAATCTTCTCTTAAGGCTATCCAAATCCATTCCTTAGATAACTCTTGGACGATTTAAGCTATCCTTTAGCTTCTAGAATCCGTCCAATCCATATCTATATGGATTTACAGTCTAAAGTTTAACTATCAAACAATTGACAGTTTATACCCTCTTATTTAATTAATCTCTTTAAGTCACCAAATTAATTCCAATTAATTCTATAACTTATATTAATCCAATAACAATATATTATTCTTTATATTATTCTCATAATATACTAATAATATTTACTCTCTCTTAATAAATCATCCTATCAAGTTGCTATGGTGAAGGCAACCCAAAAGGACCATGCACAACCGGGTCAATTACTTGCCTAATATAGTTGCAGCCTTAGACACTATTCCAACAGTCTCCCACTTGGATAAGTCTAGTAACTATATGCACAAGTACAATTTGGTTTACAATCGTAGCTCTCAAAGACGCTGTCAAACTCTGATCTAATCAATCTTGTCCTTTAGATAAGGGATCGTACAGTCCTCTGTTAGATATCATGCTGACAATCCTATGGAATGGTTAGTCAAGCATTTAGGTTTCTCGATCTCTGATTTATTCGACATAGAACTTAATCGAACACATCAATTCAGTTCTGACCAGGTCCGGCACATAAGTCAAATCAAATCATCGAGCGGTCAAGATATCGCTTTTACCTTCTTAGATAAAAGTTACAGATAAACTTCGACTTATATGCATTTACTTATTTAATAATCAACTATACACAACAATGCATTTTATAACATTGAGTTACCAATGCGTTTTCGCATTATCAATGTACAATCAATTAGCAAATAACAAACCATATATCTAGGTTTTAAGACTATATGATATTATCGTCTTGCGATCACCCTTTTATATCATATTCCATAAGGTGATTCCAGCAAGCATGGGTTTGTTCCAATGCTCAAAACCAGTTCATAAGCACTCATGAATGTCGCAACAACCCTTTGCTATGTCTAATACCATTTTGACAATCTATGCACCGATTCATGACAATCTTCATTCATATCTACTTCCAACATATGAACGATTGTGGACAATTTGAACAATTCGATTATTCCTAATAAACTCAATTATTCTGGAAGTCAAAACATGCAAAGTGAAACAATAGTTAAACAATTAACATAAGATAGTAACATTACTCATAAATAAAACTCCTTTATTTAATCATCAAATGTTAATTACATTTATCTATTACACGTTTCTAATACTATCTAATCTATGCTAATATCATCCTTCAGCCCAATACTCCTAGCATGCTGCAAGTGTTTAACCCTACTCAGTCCCTTCGTAAGCGGATCTGCTGGGTTATCTTCTGATGATATCCTCTTCACTACGAGTTGTCTTTCTTCTACACGATGTCTAATGAAGTGATATTTTCTGTCGATATGTCGTGATCTACCATGATCCCTCGGTTCCTTGGTCAAGGCAACCGCTCCTTCGTTATCACAGAAAATCTCCATGGGCTCCTTTATGGCAGGTACAACTCCAAGATCACCGATGAAGTTCTTCAGCCATATTGCCTCCTTCGACGCTTCGCTCGCTGCAATGTACTCTGATTCGCACGTTGAATCAGCTACAATTTCTTGCTTGGAACTTTTCCATGTCACTGCTCCTCCATTTAGGGTAAATACCCAGCCCGACTGCGAATGGTAGTTGTCCCTGACGGTCTGAAAACTGGCGTCACTATACCCTCGCACCTTCAAGTCATCACTCCCTCCGAGGACAAATAACCATTCCTTTGTCCTACGAAGGTACTTAAGGATATTCTTCACCGCAATCCAATGTGCTCCGCCAGGATTCCCTTGATATCTGCTAACCATGCTCAAAGTGAAGGCTATATCAGGGCGAGTACAATTCACAGCGTACATGATTGAGCCAACTGCGGAAGTGTATGGAACTCGGCTCATTTCTGCTATCTCAGCTTCGGTACTCGGACTTTGAGTCTTACTCAACTTGGCATTACTTTGTATCGGTAATTCTCCCTTCTTTGAGTTTTCCATGCTAAAACGTTTTAGTACCTTCTCCAAGTAAGTGTTCTGACTAAGTCCAATTAGTCTCTTACTTCTTTCTCTTACTATCCTTATTCCCAAAATGTAAGAAGCCTCTCCGAGGTCCTTCATAGCGAAGCACTTCCCGAGCCAGGACTTAACCTCCTGCAGAGTCGGGATGTCGTTTCCTATGAGTAATATGTCATCGACATATAGAACGAGGAAGCTTACTATACTCCCACTAGCTTTGACATATACACAAGACTCATCTTCGCTTTGTACAAAACCAAACTCTTTGACTTTCTCATCGAAGCAAAGATTCCATCTGTGAGACGCTTGCTTAAGTCCATAAATGGACTTCTCAAGCTTACACACTCTATTCAGATGCTTCGGATCCATAAACCCCTCTGGCTGAGCCATGTAAACATCCTCTGCCAGCTTTCCGTTAAGGAAAGCGGTCTTGACATCCATATGCCAAATCTCATAATCATGAAATGCGGCAATCGCTAGCATCACTCTAATAGATTTTATCTTCGCAACTAGTGAGAAGGTCTCATCATAGTCAACTCCGGGAGTTTGAGTAAAGCCCTTCGCAACCAATCGCGCTTTATATGTGTGTACGTTTCCATCCACGTCGGTCTTCTTCTTGAAGATCCATTTGCACCCAACGGTCTTACGTCCGGGCACATAATCAACCAAATTCCAAAATTGGTTATCATACATAGATTGGATCTCGCTATCCATTGCCTCTTTCCATTTCGCAGACTCCGGGCCTGCCATGGCTTCCTTATAGCTATTAGGTTCATCAAGATTTATTAGTGTACCATCACTAATATACATGTCCCCTTCGGTAGTAATATGAAAACCATAAAACTGGGGTAGAATTCTAACTCTATCGGAACGTCTAAGAGGTAAGGATTTGTCAATCGATTCAACCGGAGTTTCCTCCTCGGGTTGAGTGCCAGCGGTAGAGGTTCCTTCATCTATTGACTCTTGAATCTCTTCAAGCTCGATTTGCCTCCCACTGTCTCCTTGGCCTATGAGTTCTCGCTCTCGGAAAACTCCTATCCTCGCAACAAAGACAACATTGTCCTTCTGTCTATAGAAGAGATATCCAAAGAATGTATGCGGGTAGCCGACGAAAATACATCGCTCACTTCGAGGTTCGAGCTTGTCGTGAGTATCTCGTCTTACGAAAGCCTCGCAACCCCAAACCTTGATATGTGCCAACGAGGGAGCTTTCCCTGTCCACATCTCGTGAGGTGTTTTGGCAACCTTCTTAGTAGGTACTCGGTTAAGGATATGGGCGGTAGTCTCTAAGGCATACCCCCAAAAAGAGATAGGTAGTGAAGCACGACTCATCATAGAGCGAACCATATCCAATAAGGTTCTATTACGCCTTTCTGCCACACCATTCAACTGCGGTGTCCTAGGAGGCGTCAATTGCGAAACTATTCCACACTCCTTGAGATAATCGTGGAATTCAAGACTTAGGTACTCTCCTCCTTGATCGGATCGAAGCATCTTGATTTTCCTGCCCAATTGATTCTCCACTTCATTCTTGAACTCTTTGAACTTTTCAAAAGTTTCTGACTTTTGCTTGATTAAATAGATATACCCATATCAACTATAATCATCGGTAAAAGTCACGTAGAAGCGGTTCCCATCCTTCGTGGTTGATCTAAACGGTCCACATACATCGGTATGTATTAAGTCCAATAGACCCTCACCCCTTTCACACGTACTCGTGAAGGGTGACTTAGTCATCTTTCCAAGTAAACAAGACTCGCATGTGTCATCTTCCCTAAGGTCGAATGACTCCAACACTCCATCCTTTTGGAGTTGGGCTATGCGTTTCTTGTTGACATGTCCAAGACGACAATGCCACAATGATGCTTTATCCATACTAGTGGAAGAATCTATGTTCAAAACATCATTTCCTAAGTTATCAACAATCATAACAGTTTCATAAATTCCATTGCATGGTATAGCTTCAAAGTAAAAGACACCATTTAGATAAGCCAAAATAGAACCATTCTCATTATTAAAAGAAAATCTAAAACCTTGTCTATATAAACCATGAAATGAAATGATGTTTCTAGCCATTTTTGGCAAATAGCAACAATTGTTCAAATCTAAACATAAATTATTCCTAAGCACTAAAGAATACACTCCAATCTTGTTCACAGGCGACGATCTTCTGTTCCCCATGATTAGATTGATTCTTCCTTGCTCCACATCCCTACTTCTTCTTAGTCCCTGCACATTAGAACAAATGTGGTAACCATAACCGGTATCAAGAACCCAAGAAATAGCATGATTAGAATCGTTAGATTTAATTGTATATATACCTGCGAAAGATGGCTTGATCTTTCCTTCCTTGATGGCTTGCAGGTATTCCGGGCAGCTTCTCTTCCAATGTCCTATCTTGTGGCAATGGTGGCACTCTGCCTCCTTCGGGTTAGGGCAGGGCTTAGCGGGATCAACTTTGGTCCCACTAGAAGAGGCACCATCTCGGGCTTTAACCTTGCGATAGTTCTTATACGAAGCCTTCCTCTTCTTTCCCTTTCCTTGACCAATAGCCAAGACAGCAACAGCGGGTGGATTGGGAGTTGGTGCAACAGACTTGTCTTTGAAGTTGCTCTCAGCGACCCTCAAGAGACCTTAGAGTTTTCTTAGGGTGACCTCCTCTTTGTTCATGTGGTAGGTCATCCTAAATTGATTGTACATCGGAGGCAAAGAGTGAAGCACCATGTCGATCGCCAAGTCTTCCCCAAAGTCAACATTTAACTTGCGAAGGCGGTCGACATACCTTTACATCTTCTGCAGGTTCACGGTAAGAGACTCTCCATGACCCATCTTAGCGGAAATCATGTTAGTGAAAATCTCATAAAGCTCTTGTCTCGCGTTTTGGTGGTATCTCTCCAATAAGTCTTGATGCATCTCGTACGGGTACATGTCCTTGTAGGACTTTTGGAATTCGGAGTTCATGGTGGCTATCATGATGTAATGTACCTTCGTTGCATCTCGCTCGTGAGTTTCAAAAGCGGTGATGTCAGCCGGAGTAGCAATTTCGGGGTTGATTTTCTCGAGCTTCTCATCGAGGACATACTCCTTATCCTCATAGCGAGCAATGGTGCGAATGTATCTTATCCATTCGCTAAAGTTCGTTCCATCGAAGGTGACCTTTTGGCAAAGGCTCATCAACGTGAAAGAACTAGCAGCAGCGTTGTTGGCGTTCGACATCCACAAATAGAAAGGACAAAGATAGATTAGAATATGAATCCCTAATTATCACCCAATAAGAAAAATTAGGGCTAGGATCCAACAACAACATTTACATATTAGAAAAGGGATGCCGTAATCTAACATGCAAATAAATTGAAGGTAAGTGAATGACGATTCACTAATTCTCCACCATAAAACCTAACTATTAGTCCTAAATGTATTGAGAATTCCTAGGATCGGATGAGATTCATTGAAACTATTCAATGGCATGTTTAAATCTCGATATGCCCCTCTAGTTTGTGACTGGGATACCGAGGATCACAAAGTGGGTGTGAATTACCATGCAAATTCACATGGTGCCTTCATTGTAACGATCACCTATTCGATGTGCCGGTAAACCACACACGCTCCATCGAACTATGATAAACAATGAATCACCCTTTGCCACCTTTGCATAGAACCAACTAGTGTGCCGGTAAACCACACACGCTCCACTAACTTCTTAGCAAGGGTGCAAAGTGTAATTTCATGGGATTGCATCAATTCACTTTTCCTAAAGTAACTAAGATTGGGAAATTTTAAAATATGTGTAGTTACTTTGTATTTCCTATTATACTTTTAATGAGAGGATGAGGTTGCCCTATCCTACCCGTTCGGCTAACGACCCTCCACCGATCAAGCAAGCGGTGGGTGTGAGTGTACACCCATTAAGCGCCATTTTATAGGCCACAACCTTATACCCACCTTATAAATCGGCTTCGTGAATGAGGCCTACTAACGGTAAGACTAGCATTTTAGTTATACATATATATATATATATATATATATATATATATATATATATATATATTAATCTTGTAATATCATATTAGTATAGGTTGTATTTTAAACCTTTTAAAATCTAGGGTTCTAAATTTAAATTGTCCAAATTAAAACTTTTAATCACAAAATATAAATTTCAAAACTTGAGGACAAGTTTTAAACATTTAAAACATGGAGGATCAAATAACAAATAATTTCAATTAACAATTAATTTCCTAATTATCTATATTTGATTTATTCAAGATTTCTTGCAAGATAACTACCAAGATAATCAAAATAATTAATTAATTATCATATAAGGAAATTAAATATTTTATTAGTTGATAAATATCTTTAATTAGATCAAGATACTAGTCATATATATCAAAAAATCAGATTAGGGTTGATCTAATATGATTAAGGTAAGTTTCCATAAGATAATCATGAAGAAATCCCGAATCTGGCCATTCCTGACGCTTGGACTCGCCGAGTCAGGCCAACTCGCCGAGTCCACTATGGAACTCGCCGAGTCCATGACTCAGAAACACAAAAATCGAATTTTGCAGTTTAGTTTCAGACAATTAAGCAACAATTTAATGAAAACCAAGCTAGGCTCTGATACCACTGATGGGTTTTAGCCATAAGAACTTTCCTATGTGCTCATGCAAAACCCTAATGCTTGGATCTAGGCTTTCTAATTAAACATGCTTTGAATCCAAGACTTCTAATGACTATTTAGGTGTAATAACAATATTGAAACAGATCTAGAATCATACCTTTGAATTCCTTGTTGATCTTGTTGTCTTGGAGCTTCTAGAGTCACAATTGTCACTCCTCTAATGGCTTACAAACACCAAATAGCAAGGAGGATGATTTGGGAGAGAGGATAGGGGATGAAATCGGCCAGGGTTCTGTTAATTTTGATGAAGTGTCGATTTCCCTTTGCCATAGGGTCTATTTATACTTGTAGACTCCTTAAGGGTTACAACCTAAACCCTAATTGGATAATCTTCTCCTAAGGCTATCCAAATCCATTCCTTAGATAACTCTTGGACGATTTAAGCTATCCTTTAGCTTCTAGAATCCGTCCAATCCATATCTATATGGATTTACAGTCTAAAGTTTAACTATCAAACAATTGACAGTTTATACCTTCTTATTTAATTAATCTCTTTAAGTCACCAAATTAATTCCAATTAATTCTATAACTTATATTAATCAAATAACAATATATTATTCTTTATATTATTCTCATAATATACTAATAATATTTACTCTCTCTTAATAGATCATCCTATCAAGCTGCTATCGTGAAGGCAACCCAAAAGAAGCATGCATAACCGGGTCAATTACTTGCCTAATATAGTTGCAGCCTTAGACACTATTCCAACACCGACGACATTCATGGATCTCATGAACAGGGTGTGTAGACCGATGTTGGATCGTTCAGTGATCGTGTTCATCGATGGCATATTGGTGTATTCGAGATCTCGAGAGCAGCATGAGGAGTATTTGAGGGAGATCCTCGGAGTTCTGAGATCGGAGAGGCTTTTGCCAAATTCTCCAAGTGCGATTTCTGGCTACGAGAGGTCCAGTTCTTAGGACACCTTGTCTACCAGAATGGGATATTGGTCGATCCGGCCAATATTGAGGCGTTGATGATTTGGGAGATGCCGAGATCCCCTTAGAGATCAGGAGTTTTCTGGGGTTAGACGGCTATTATCGGAGATTTATCATAGATTTCTCCAAGATTGTTGTTCCTCTCACCAGGTTGACTCAGAAGGTTGTGGCATTCAGTTGGGGCCCAGAGCAGCAGGCCTCATTCGAGACACTTTGCCAGAGATTATGCGAAGCCCCAGTATTAGCCCTTCCGGAGGGGATGGAGGATTTTGTGGTGTATTTGACGCGTCGATATCAAGATTGGGTGCGGTTCTGATGCAGAAAGGCCACGTGATAGCATATGCATCGAGGCAGTTGAAGCCTCATGAGACGAGATATCCCACCCACGATCTGGAGTTGGGGGTTGTGGTGTTTGCCCTCAAGATCTGGCGTCACTATTTGTATGGGGTCCAGTGTACCATATACATGGATCACAAGAGCTTGAAGTATCTGATGGATCAGCCCAACCTGAATATGCGCCAGAGGAGATGGTTGGATGTGGTAAGGATTATGAGTGTGAGATCCTGTACCACCCGGGCAAAGCTAATGTTGTAGCCGATGCCCTGAGTCGGAGGGCGGAGAGTGCCTTGATACGAGATGTTTGTTTGAGATTGCCAGTGATGACTCTGGTGTTGGACACCATTCGGGAGGCCCAGGTAGAGGCTATGAGACCGGAGAACCGCAAAAGAGAACGGATGATCGGACATATATATGAGTTCGTTGCTGATAGCCGTGGGCTTATGACCTTTCACGGTCGGATTTGGGTGTCGTTTGAAGGCGGGACACATACCATTCTGATGGAGGAGGTGCATAGATCGAGGTTCTCGATCCATCCTGGGGCCACTAAGATGTATTTGGACCTGAAGAGGGAGTATTGGTGGCCCTGTATGAAGAGGGATGTCGCGTGGTTCGTAGAGAGGTGCTTGACCTGTCGTAGGGTGAAGGCCGAGCACCAGCGTCCGCATGGCAAGTTGCATCCACTTGAGGTTCCCGAGTGTAGGGATGTCAACGGGGGCAAACAGGACGGGGATTGCATCCCCTACCCCCGCCCCCAAAATTTTCTTGTTCCCCCTCCCCCGCCCACGAAATCTCCATCCTTTCCACCCCCGCCCCCGCCCCCGCCCCCGAATTCCCCTTCTGACCCCCACCCCCGCCCCCGTTCCCCCGCCCCCGATTGATTTTGGGCTAACTTATTTGGGCTAAAATAAGTTCTTGTTTGGGCTAAAAGAAACTATTTTTTAGGTAACAAATAGATATTTATAAAATAATTTTACATGTTACAAACAACTTAAAAACATTTTATTTGTTGAATTTTTGTACGTAAAAATCATTTTATTGCTTATTATATTCATATAATTAATATATGTCAATTTATATAATTTATTAACGGGGTCCCCACGGGGGTTTCGGGATGGGACTACCAACCCCCGCCCCTGCCCCCGAAATTAAACGGGGGTTAACCTTGCCCTCGTCCCCGCCCCCGTCCCCGATTTTTTTCAACAAATCCCCCCATACGGGACGGGGCCCCCACGGGATCGGGGTCCCACGGGACTTTTTGACATCCCTACCCGAGTGGAAGTGGGAACAGATTTCCATGGATTTTATCACCAAATTGCCGAGGACTGTGAGGGGTGTCGATGCAGCTTGGGTGATTGTTGACCGGCTGACAAAGAGCGCTCACTTTCTTGCTATCAGTAAGAGCTCTTCTGCTGAGAGGCTGCATAATTATATTTGAGAGAGGTGGTATCGCGGCATGGAGTACCGATCTCTATCGTGTCATATCGAGATGTGCGTTCACTTCCAGATTCTGGAAGAAATTCCATGAGGAGTTGGGTACGTGGCTGCATTTTAGTACCGCATACCACCCACAGACGGACGAACAGAGTGGGCGGACGATTCAGATGCTCGAGGACATGCTGCGAGCATGTGTGTCGGACTTCAGAGGAAGTTGGGACCCGTATTTGCCGTTGTTTGAGTTTTCTTATAACAAGAGCCACCATTCAAGTATCGGCATGCCTCCCTTTGAGTTATTATACGGGAGGAGGTGTTGGACTCCCATATGTTGGGGAGAGGTCGGGCAGCGAGTGATGGGCAACACAAAGTTAGTGCTTCAGACGACTGAGCAGATACAACATTTTAGACAAAGGTTGTTAACAGCTCAGATTCTCCAGAAGAGTTATGCGGATAGGCGACGATCCGAGCTTGAGTTCCAAGTGGGGGATTTCGTACTCCTGAAGGTATCTCCTTGGAAAGGAGTGATCCGATTCAGGAAGAGGGGCAAGCTGGGGCCCCGGTACATTGGTCCGTTCAGGATGACTGCAAGGATAGGCATAGTAGCATATCATCTGGAGCTACATGTGGAGTTGAGTCAGATTCATGATACCTTCCACGTGTCTCGGTTGAGGAAGTGTATAGGCGACGAGACTGCGGTGGTACCGTTGGAGGAAATTCAGGTGGATGCCAGCCTGAACTATGTTGAGAGGCCAGTTGCAATTGTGGATCGAAAGATCAAGCTTCTGAGGAACAAAGAGGTGCCCCTGGTGCAGGTCCAGTGGCAACATCGGAGAGGGTCCGAGCTGACTTGGGAGCCGGAGTTGGAGATGCGTGAGCAGCATCCAGAGTTGTTTGCGGTGTAAGACTTCGAGGGAGAAGTCTGATTCTAGTGGGGGAGAATTGTAACATTCGGATTTCCAGGTATTATATTTTATCATTTATTTTGAGTAAAATAGAAGGACTCGATGAGTTGAGTCGTAGACTCGTCGAGTAGGGCCGCAATTACTGACTGGATTAATGAACAGACTCGACGAGTCAGAAAGGGTGGACTCGACGAGTTCGCGCTTTGGATTGAAATCCTAATTCTCGGGGTCTGTTCCCTATTTAAAGGCCTTTATGGCCTCCATTTGCGGCTACCAGTCCTGAGAGAGAAACCCTTGAGAGCTTGAGCGAGTTGTGAGAGAGATTGAACTATTTTGATCATTTTTGGTGTGAATTTGCAAAGGAGAAAGTGTTTCCAGCAAGGAGAGGTCAAGAGGATTGCATTTCAGTGGGTTTTCAGCTTGGATCTTCAAGTTTGAGGTAGTTATTCAATCCTATCCTTCTGTTTTGCTTAAGGGCATCAAATTTAGGGTTTTCTATACCTTTGTATGGCTTTTTTAGTTGAGTATAGTGTCCCATTGAGTGCTAAACTCTAGATCTGGACCTTTTGAGGTCCAGAGAGCCTGAACCATTCTGCTTTTTGTGGTTTTATGGAGGAAATGGACATAGGTTTCCATGTTAGAAGGGATTTCACCAAAATAAGCCTTGGGAGCAATGCATGTGTAGGAAGATTCGACCTTTACGTGGTTATTGGTTATGGGGGAGCTAGATCTATAGATTAGTGAAGCAGATCTGACCTTAGGAGGTTAGATGAGTGTTGTCATGGGAGCAACTCGCCGAGTTCATAAGCGGACTCGACGAGTCGAGTCGGGGTTGCCCCACGATTTGTTGCTGAGTAACCCGAAGAGTGAGTAGGGGACTCGTCGTGCCAAGTGGGGCTTGGAAGGATTCAAAGGGCTAGTGTGGACTCGCTGAGTCGCCCAAGTGCACTCGACGAGTCTAGTCAAAGTTTGACCGTTGACTTCATTGACTTTTAGGGATTAGTCAATGCCTGGGCTCTTGGAGCCATTATGAGGGTAGAATGGTCTTTTACCCTTCTTAGAGTACTTAGAGGGGAGTTAGTCTAGCCTTTGAAAGTTGTATTGATTAGAGTGCTTATTCCATGTGATTAGGCGGGGGCTAGACTAGATCTTACTGAGTTCAAGATTTACTGAGTTACCCGAGGTGAGTCTTCTCACTATACTTTACCTAGAGTGGTAATTAGAGTTATATGGCAGAGTATCTTGTATGTTATCTATGTGATTGTGATACACCGCATTATTTCTATGTGATACATGTCGTGTATGTTCCAGAGCTTACAGAGTTAGAACCGTAAGGTTCACAGAGTTAGGACCAGAGGGTCCACAGAGTTAGGACCGGAGGGTCCACATAGTTATAGCCTCGAGTGGCTATTATGTGTTATACGTGGTATTTTGGAGAACTCACTAAGCATTTATGCTTACAATGTGGTGTTATGTTTTTCAGGTACCAGTGAGGATCGTGGGAAGGCGTCGGCATGATCAGTACACACATGAGGAGTTTTTATACATTATGATCTTGGTTTGTGTTTCTATGGATTGATATGTGATACAAAGACATTTTTATAATATTTAAGAATAAAAGTGTGTTTTTAAAAATGCGAAAAATTGTTTGAAAAATTCGGTGTTACACCAAAAATGACAAAATTATAGTCTAAACTTATGTACAAATTATAAACTACAAGTCGGAAAAAACCACATGTCAATCCGACTTCAAACGAATTAGATATGCATGTTTTAAAACTTTCACCGAAAACAAAAAAATTGACTATAAGTAGTTTTCAACACTAGTAAGGGAAAAATCTCGGGATGACTGCATGATACACACCACAATTGTTAGCCTGGGATGTTTAGACTCTGATGTTTTGTCACGTGATTTTGATACATTATTTTGATATGATGTTTTGGGGATACATGACTTGTGATTTTATTATGGTGTTGATGAATTATGGTTTTCTTAAATGTTTTTAAATGAAATTTTAGTACTGTATTTTTGGGATGTTTCAGTTTGTCATGATAAAAGAAAAAAAATATATAAGTATAAGTATGTTATAGTCACTATTAAACTTGTTATGTGTGGCTAAAAGGTAAATCATGTTCATGAAAAAAAGAAATACTTGTGACTATAAGTAACTTATTGTTACTTTTTACAATTTGGGTTATGTATAAAAGTAAAACATAATCATCATAAAAGAAAGAAAAATGATTGTAAGTATTTAATGGTCACTGATTAAATTATTAGGTGTGTAAAAGAAAAAAAATTATGATTAAATATAAAACATGTGACTATGGGTATTTTATTGCCACTTTCGAAAACACATAGTCATGAATTGATCTTTTATGTGTGTTTAGTAGTTAACAATAGTCATGATAAAAGAAAAAACAAATATATGACTATTATTATTTTGTGGACATTTATTCATTTCATACGTGTGATTATAAGTAAAAAATATTAATAATCATAAAATAAAACATGTGACTTTTAGTATTCTATGACCATATTTTAAGGAAAAAAACAAGGACCATAAGTATTATACGGTTATGGTTTAATGGAAAAAAACATTGAACTACAAGTGTTGCATGGTTATGGTTTAATTTTTATGTGCGGCTAAAAGTAAACAATCGTCGTGAAAAAAGAAGAAACGCATGACTATTAGTATTTCATGGTTACGATTTAATTCTTATGTGTGTCGGAAATGAAGAATTTTCATGATAGAAGAAATTAAAACTTGTGCGTATAAGTATTATACCGTCATGTTCTATTTTATAATGTGTCTAAAAGTGAATATTTTGTTGTAATAACAGAAAAAAGACATGTGTCCATAAGTACTTTTTTGCCACTGATACTCAATGTTTAATAGTTGAATTCTAGACATCTTTAAAAATTAGTCAAAGTAAATATAGTGATGGTTTAATTGATCATAGATGAAATAAAATATTATAAATTCATAGAATTTGAATGAAAAATAAATTATATCAAATTAAATGCCAGCAAAGAATTGAGAAAAGTATAAATTTCTAATTCATAGAATTTGAAGAATTTTTTGCCAATGAGACAAATGAGCTCTAATTCTAATTAATAGACATCAACCAATTGACACTTTACCAACTTCCAACTCACATGAACTAATTCGAGCAAATTTCCAAGAAACTTTTTTTCTCATTCAGGGAACGAACTTTGGTGTATCGAGCATCAAACAACAAAACACAAATTATGGTCTATAATGCATGTACTTTGAGAGGTTGAAGGGTATGTGGAAGGAGGTTACTGGGGTTGTGAAGATCTGCATAAGCACAAGGGCAAATCAGTAATTTAACACTAAAAACGATAAAAGAGAAAAAAAAACTTGAAATACCAAGTTGCAAATGAGCAAACTATTGTTGTGTAATTTTGTTTTACCAGTTGATCATACCAAGAAAAATAACCCCAATGGTCATGTTGATGAACAAACCAAAATTTGACCTAAATAGTCAAAATAACATAAATGGTTAGAAAAAAAAACTTTCAACTAGAATTGGGATGTTTAAAAAAACCAAAATTCTGATTTTAGTTTTATTAAGCTGAATAAAATGACCAAATTGACCATTTTGGTCTTTTTGACCAACTTGCCAAAAATGGACCTAAATGGTCAAAATGACCAAAAGGTTGCAAAAGCTAAACTTTATACTTGTAATGCCAAGTTTCAAATAACTTAGATACTAAATATTTCATGTTTTACGATACGAACCTACCAAAATTGGACAAATGGTCATTTTAAACAAAATGCCCAAAAAAGACATAAGTACTTAAAATGACCAATAGCTGTAATGTGAAAATGTTGAATACCTAAAGTATGATTTGTCTATGATTAAGCTGAATAAAATGACCAGATTGACTATTTTGGTTTTTTGACCAACTTGCCAAAAAAGGACCTAAATTGTCAAAATGACCAAAAGGCTCCAAAAGCTAAATTTTTTACATGTAAGGCTATGTTTTTAATGTTAAAAAAAACTAACTTTTTACTGTTTTACCGGATAAAACCACCAAATTGGACCAAATGGTCATTTTGAAGAAAATCCCAAAAAAAGACATAAATGGTCAAAATGACCAACACGGTCCAAACACCTTTATTAGGACCTGACCAAATTAAATATTTTGTTCTTTGTGATCAACTTGCCAAAGATGTACCTAAATGGTCAAAATGACCAAAAGGGTGCAAAAGCTAAATTTTTTACGAGTAAAGCTATGTTTTTAATGTCCAAAAAACTGAATCTTTACTGTTTTACAAGTTCACTTGACAGAAATGTCCCAAAGTTTAAAGGGGGCATGACGATAAGTCATAAAGTTTAAAGGTGGAATGACGATAAGTCTTTAATAAGGGTTATGAGTCAGGCATTACCATAACAGAATGTCTTGATTATATATGTGTTAAGTCTCATTGCTATTGAAATTTGCAAGCAATTCATAAATGGAATTTTACTATAATAAGTAAACAATTGCATAACAAATAGCAACACCCAATGAAATAAAATGCATGCCCATTTCATTGATAATATGGTACTAGTAAATAGATTTGTGAAAATTGACCTTTAAGAAGGTCTACAGGAAAGAGTAGCACCAACGCTTACTCGTAAATCTAATCAAAACATGAGTAGTATAAGCCCTACTCGCGACGGGTGGTCTCCTGTGGGCCATGGGATGAAGTCATGGAGGCATGAATCTCCGCTATCCGCCGTTCAGCCGCGATCACCCTCTCCTCGAGCGTCGAGTGTCTCTCGTGGTATTCCCTCGTTTCCACTCGATCGGTGGTGAGGTCTGTTGGGTTTTAAGTACTATAACACTTCTATGGTGCACAAACAACCCTAATGCTTTGGATCTAAGTTTTCTCTAGTTATATATGCATATTTTCATTTTCCAAAGCATGAAGCCTAACTAGCATACAACATTGATATTTGAAACATAAAAACTAGTTAGATGATTACCTCTTTGTTGTAGCGTGTAGAACATGGCCTTTCAAGAGCTTAGCACCTCAAATGGTTCACAAACACCAAAAGAAAGAGGAGTACTTTCAGAGAGAGGTTATGAAGCTCCAAATTCGGCTAGGGTTTCATCTATGATCACTAGTTCCGATTTTAGGAGTCTAGGGGTTACCTTTATAGTGTAGAATTCGTAGGGTTCTAACTTGTAAACCCTAATTCACTTCATTGTGCCATTAATCCAATAATCCATATGATAAGCCCTTTGGACTAACTCTTCATGGACTCCCACATGGAATTAGTCCATCCTAATGAATACATATCATTAGCCCAAACTATAAATATCACTAATTTACCTAATCAGTCCCCGTTAATTTAATTAGTCACTTTTGATCACTAAATTAATTCCAAATTAATTATTGATCAATACTAATTAAATAATATGATTTCTCAATTAATATATTATAATTATAATATATTAATAAATCACAAATACCCTCTTTATCAAATATCTATCCTACCAAATTGCTCTGGTGAAGGCAACCCAAAATGGACCATGCTACTATCGAGTCAAGTACATACCAATTATAGTTACAGGCTTAGACACCTAATCCAACAAGCTCATCCTGGAGGTGGTCAATGATACTACATGTCTGGAGGTAATCTCTCTTCAGTCGTTGAGATCGTGCATCAGTGAATTATGTAGCAGCCCCCAACTCCAAGATTTGATTCGTCGATGCCCTAGTTTGATCCTCAAGATGCTCGATTCACTGTACCATGACAAGGAGGGCCCTCTCTGTCGGACCTCCATGACTGAGGTTATAGAAACCTCGCTCCATGCCATATGGGGAATGCTGGTGTTGCTTTTTGCTCCACCTCTCCAGGTCCTCCATGCAACGAGGCGTTTGTCCCTGGTAGCCCAGACGATGTGTGGGAATCCGAGTTACATAAGGAGGATTTATGACCTCGGTCTCTGCGACCGAGTCCTCCTCTACCTTCCTCGTCTTCTTTTTCCTCCTCCTCTGGATCCTCTTCGGGGTCCTCTTTGGGGTCTTCCGCCATTATCTCCTTAGGATCCTCTTCGGGATCCTCCTCGATCCAACCGCTATTTCCATGGTTAGGGAAATAGTGGTCTCCAGGCATATGGAATCTTGCCATGACGTCTGTGCAAGAATAAGGATATGAGAAATACATTAAGTGTTTAAGTGTGTGACTCTGTAGTATTCTAAAATACTCCTATAATATTTTATACTTGATGTTTGATTCTAGAGTTTATTGGTATATAGGGTTGGTAAGTTTTAGATTCGTTTCCCACCACGACCATTCCTAAATACATGTTAGTCATATCTCGTATAAATATAATTAATCAGGGTATATTTATCCCAGATATGATTACATAACCGACTGGGCTTAATCGTAGTGTTCAAATTATAATAATACTTTTATATGGTTCTTGTTATGACACAGTACTAGTATGTATGCATGTACGTATACTTTTAAAAAAAAATATTGTTATATTTTAAAAGTATACTCCTTAGTCAGAGTGTTTTAGCCCAATTGTATTTATAATTGTATATCTTACATGGTTTGATATACTTAGTTCACTATAAACAATGCTTCGATACCAATCCGTCACACCCCTAAACCAGAATGGCGGAAATGTTTGGGGGTGGATGACTTCATGAACAGTATCATAAAAAATGTATAATAGTGATCAAAGCCATGCTACCATTGTATTGATAATTAAGAAGTTTACATTGTGCACAAAAGATTATTTACTTGATTTTAAATACATATGTCAAAAGTAAATAACGTGATGCGGTGACGTCCCATTCCTCAAAATCCTTTTGGTTACCTGTTTACTGGTTTCCTGAGAATACAAGTCGTTTTGAGAAAGTGTCAACAATTAAGTTGGTGAGTTCATAACAGTTTTGTATGTGAAAACTCGGTAACTTTTCCTTGTATGAATGATAGAGTGTGCTTTCAGAAAATCCAATATTTTCCTTAAAATGAGTTGTGAGTCTTAACCCCAAAGACCAAAATGTAAGTAGTGTTGTACTAGAAAATAGTATAATGAAGTTTTATCTTTGTATAAAACTACTTGAATGTATGTTAACCCCATAAACCAAATGTATTTTTAACACCCCCCTATGAGTTATCATAACCATCCTAGCGACTAGTGGCCTGCTACGACGTTCTTCAGGCGTCGGAATGTAGACATTTCTCACCCTAGACCTCCCAGTCTAATTGTAGCTAACAGCTTAGGTGCGGGGTCTTCAGTCTAGTACAGATCTATACACAAGTGTCATGCTCTCGTACCGAGATTCTGGTTATAATTCAGGACTTTAGTGTGTACTCTGGTCGGTATGGTAAAGCTAGTGTATAACAAAATTATATTAACAGGTTTACGTCTTGTGTAATGAGACCCTTATTGAAAGTATTATCCTTCCATAGGGCCATATAGTGTAAGTATGTTGATACCTTTAAGTAAGTATACGATTCGTCCAAAATGATAGAGTAGTATCTATGATTCCTAAACTATACCAATTATAGTTTATTATGAATGCCTTGTTAAATCTATTTAGATAAACATTTATATAAATACGTATCAGTTATCTTGTCTAGATGTTTTTAACAGATTATATCATAAAAACTTATATCTAACACAAGTAAGTGTAATTAGTATGAAAAGTCCATTTCTAGTTTTTGCCACTTTTTAACGATATTTTCCTGTAACTAGGAAAATATAAACTTGATAAAACTTGTTTCTTTCCCTTTTGGGATTTTAACACATAATAACTTCATATGTCTAAAAACCATATATTTTTAGTTAAAACTCACAAAATGATGTCATAAACTTGTTATGTCCATTTTTGTTTAAAAATCCATTTCTACACAAAAAGATAGATTCTAGAGTTTTCTTTTTGTAAAACTAACTCTTTGATATTTTGTCTAGTTTCAAAATGTATGACCATAATATATTTTGCGTTTTATCCCACAAAAATGGCATAATAACTAGTTTGTAACCATTTTTGCAAGAAAAGCCATATTTTGCCCAAAGAAAATCTTTGTCTTTGTAGTTTTGTAATTATAACTTTTTCTTATGAATATATAACATAGTTTATGTTTTGTTTTTCTTAGATTTACATCTCAAAACTAAAACACCACAAACGAATGTTCTAAGAACTAGTGATAACCATATTTCATGCAAATAATGCTTTATATTTAAAAAACGAATGAAAAATGCAAACATTTATGTAAATATTCCATATATTGCTTATATTCCCCCCTAAAGCATGAAAAACTTGAAAATATGGGGGTATGAACTCACCTAGAGTGTGGTTGTGGTTGGTTGAAGAGATGATGGTGAAGATTTTTGTGCCTAGAACACTTGAAAGTGGTTGATGAACTCTTTGAAGATGGTATTATCCTATGAGTTTTAACACATGATAATGTGTGTAAATGAGATAAAACTAACATGAAAGTGTGTAGAAACACTAGATTAACAAGAACTACTTACCAAAAATTCTAAGAACCAACTTGGAGGATTTTTCCTTGGAAGATTTGGACTTGTTTCTTGAGAGAAAATGAAGAACTTTGAAGATGGTGGGGGGTTTGAGGAGTTTCCGGTTGTGGTTAAGGGGGGGGGGGATGATGTGATGTTTGCTTTGTTATTTGTTGGATAATAGTCTCGATATATGATGGGTAATATTTTGTGTTTGAAAGGATGAAACCTCATGTCACGAAGTCAACTCTTTTCTACTTTTCTTTCCCACCGAAAACCTCATAAAGCCACTGAAATCACATGTGATTTCGGTCTAGCACCACGGAGATCACCTGGTGATTTTTGTCCAGGTACCACTGAGTCCACAAGGTGATTTCGGTCCATGTACTAACCGAGATCACATGGTGACTTCGGTCCAAGTACCAGCGGAAATCACAATGTTTTGAGTCTTAAGCCGAGAACTTTAAAAGCAAGGTATAAATCATGATTTATGTCCTAACACGTTGACTTTCATTGACTTGTTTGAATTAAAGGTAACAACCACACTTTAAGTCTAACCAAAGTTTGTTTTGAGTTTGTGAAACATATATTAAAGGGATTATTTAGTTTGAGTGTTTGAGTGACTATATCTTAAAAAATATATATATAGAAAAGTAAAAACTGAATAATTGGAACTTCAAAGAAAGGTTTGAGTAAAACCTTGTTTTAATTTGTATGAAACTTTTTCAATTAAAAAGGTTTTTATTGGAGGTTAAAATTAGTCCCACATGTAAGTAAGGGATTTTGTTGTCTAGGTATGACCAGTGACAGACCCTCATAGGGGCCACGGGAGACCATGCCCCCCCCCCCCCCCCCCGCGCTTTTGGCTGTCCTAATGTATGTATATACACAATCAAGTTGAAAAAAATAACTAGAATGGTCTCTTTGCCCCCTGGTTTCTAGATCATTAGGAAACTGTTAACAAAATTTTCGGAAGATAAATAACAAAATCAAAAGAATCCTTGTTTCTTTAGGAATTTATAAAATAAGGAAACTAAATATCTATTAAAATCTATAAAAACACCCAAAATCTAATCAAATTTAAAACAATTTAACCTAGGTTTAAGTTTAAGAAATTAAACTGAAAAAGTGAACAAATAATCCAAAGTTTATTCCGGCCGTCGAAAAGCTACTTCTCAAAACTCACCGGAGAACGCCGCCTGTTAAGACTTAAATCGTTGTTATCTTGTACTCTTTTCCGGTTGCCGCGACATTTGTACCATACACCCTCTCACCTCCTTGCTAGTCGTCAGAGCTAGGACAGCAGGACTACTGAAATTTAACCTCCGTCGACCGCCGTTTGCTTGAGTGTTTAGCCAGCTGCTGCTTTCCATAAGGTTTTTCTTCTCCTTCTTCGTGACTTAGTCGCTCCCCATTTGTTTAAGTAGCTTTATGCCTTTATGTTTCTCAGTCTCTGCGTTTCTTTATATATTTATTTATTATTTTTTACTTAGTCAAAAAGAAAAGGTAGAAATTGAGTAAAATATGAATAAATTGAATAAAGTAGGAATGATACTCTGATTGCAACGTATACACAATGTCTGAAATAATATTTTTATTCATTTATATTGATTACTTTAGTTGCATTGGACTAAGATATACATATATAATATTTATCATATATTTATATATGTAATTATGTGTATTTGTTAACCGAAGATATACATATATAATATTTATCATATATTTGTATATGAAATTATGTATATTTGTTGTTAACGATGATATATATATATATATATATATATATACACACACACACACGTATATATTTGTGTATTTATATTTCTTGTTATGCTATGATCATATATTCATATGAAACTAATTAAATTTATATGCATATATTATTTTTTGAAAATAAAAAACTTCATTTATTTATTTTCTATTTATTAATTGTTAGTAAATTTGATTGTGTAGTTTATATGAATATGAAAAAACAATCTACTATTGAAGGATTTTTTAGAAGAAAACACTCAAGTTCTACTTAAGATTACGAAAACCCACCGGAGATTGTTTTGGATGAAGATACCCCTACGCCCAATGTTCCAAATTACTGAGAACCGCTTCAACAAAAATCGTGTTGAAAATAATGGCATTGATCTTAGTACACTAGAACGAGATCCTGCTTTGCGTAAGCTAATTTATGATTATCTAGTAAATCAACGAGATACTATTATACGAGCATATATTAATCATGGTCCCTTTCAGCAAACACTTTCTGTATATCCAATATTTGGTCCAGAAACCCATAAACGTAGTTTTCAAGCTTCTTGGTTTAAGTTATATCCTTGGCTTGAATATTCAGAGAGCTTAGATGCTGCGTTTTGTTTTTCATGTTTTCTATTCAATAAGCCTTCTGGAATGGGACATTACGGCCAACGAGCATTTACTATAGATGGATTTCAGAACTGGAAGAAAGTTGGTGGAAAAAGTTGTGCCTTTTTGCATCACATAGGGACTGAGTGGACATCTTTTCACAATGTTGCACAAAAATCATGTCATGATTTGTTAAATGAGGCGCATGATATACAAAATGTCTTTGAGACATTTACAGAAGAAGAGCGTATAAATAATAGATTGAGATTGAAGGCTACTATTTATACAGTCCGTTTGTGTGCCTTTCAAGGAATTGCATATAGAGGTCACGATGAAGGATCATATTCCATAAAAAAGGAAATTTTCATGAAATCTTGAAGGGAATTGGCTATTTTAACACAGAGATGAAATAATTGTTCCGTACTGCTCCTAAACATGCATTATATACATCACCGTCAATTTAAAAAGAGATTCTAAACCTTATATCAACTAGGGCGAGGAGGATGATTTGTGAGGAGATTAATGGTGCAAAATTTTGTTTAGTTGTTGATGAAGCACGTGACCAGTCTAATAAAGAACAAATGTCAATTGTTTTCAGATTTTTAAATAAAGATGGCTTTATTATGGAGCGCTTCTTTGGGCTTGTTCTTGTACTTGACACTACATCACAAAATCTTAAAAATGCAATTTATTATGTATTGTCACGTAATAATCTTGATCTTAAGTCAATCCGTGGTCAATAGTATGATGGTGCAAGCAATATGCGAGGTCATTTCAAGGGTTTTCAAGCATTGATTTCCAATGATTGTCCATATGCATATTATGTTCATTGTTTTGCCCATCTATTACAATTAGCATTAATAGCTGCTTCACAAGGAGTTGTGGCTTTTCAGAAGTTTTTTACTCGATTATCTTTTGTTATCAATGTTGTTGGTGCTTCCTCCAAGCGTACCGACCAACTTAGAGATGTACACGCTGGGGAAATTGCATATAAGATTTCTATTGACGAGTTAGATGGAGTTCTCACCTCAAATCTGTTTCGATCTTAATCAAAATGTAGTCCAACTTGTGAGGTTTTACTTAAAATTATTAAGGATGGCACTGGTCCAATCAAAGGCGATGCAGATTCAACATATGAGTCTATTACTACATTTGAGTTCATTTTTGTTCTTCATCTCGAGCAAGAAATAATGGAGATCACTGATTTACTTTGTCAAGCTTTACAAAGACAGTCTTAAGATATTTGTAATGCATTGAGGCTAGTTGCATCCACCAAATTGTTATTGCAAAAAATGAAAGATGAAAGATGGGATGGTTTGTTGTCTCTTGTTATGTCGTTTTGTCAAGAACGCAACATTGATATCCCTGATATGACTTTCTATACTTTACTAGAGGGGCCGGAGTGCGTAATGAGCTTAGTGATCATACACTAGAACATCATTACTGAGTGGATATATTTTACGAAGCAATTAATTGCCAGTTAATGGAACTAAATCATTGATTCAGTGATAGATCAACAGAGTTGCTTCGACTTTCAACAACTTTAGATCCTAAAAGTGTTGATGAGCCTTTTCGAAGTGGTGATGTAATTAAGTTAGTAGAGAAACTTTATCCTGAAGATTTTAATGAACAAGAGAAACTAGTTTTGAAAATACAACTTCAACATTATGAGATAGATGTTGTTCAACATGCAGGTTATAAACTATTAACATCTATGTCAGAATTGTGTCAATGGTTGATAAAGACTAGAAGAGTAGCGAACTTTCATCTTATTTATTGAGTTACTAGTCTCATACTTACTCTTCCAGTTTCTACTGCTACAACGGAGATGTCATTTTCGGCAATGACCCTCATTAAAACAAGGTTACGGAACAAAATGGAAGACAAGTTTTTGAATGACTCATTGGTTTTGCACTTCGAGCGGGAACTTGCTGAAAAGATTAGTTTAGAGACGGTTTTAGAAGACTTTAAAAATGCAAAAGATCGTCGCGTTCCACTTTGATAAATGATTTAACGATCTATTAGTTTTCTTGTTTACACTTTTGATACGTCATAATTTCGAAATAAATAAAACTTCTTTACATATTTCAATTATGAAGTTTTGATTCCGGCCCCCTAGTTGTAGTGCTTGTGTTCCGCCCCTGGGTATGACAATGGTTCAAGTCATTTCTTTCATCTTATGTTGCATGTATGAATTTGATTATATATTAAATTATTATTCTTTTTAAAATATATTTTTTTTAAATTTGTTAACTGTGTGGTATATGGGTTATAACCTAATTGAAGTAATATAAGATCATATACACATGATAATCTCGATATTAGTAATAATATATAACTAAAAAAACCAACTAAAACTAAACCTAAAAAAACCAAAACTACTCAAAGTGCTTGGAGGTATAGTAAAAGAACTCACGATTCAATGCATTCAAATACAATGAATTTATGAAATCAGTGAACAAACTGAAATAGAGTCAAGTACCAAGTGAATCTTTTTTTGTATACATATTAAGTAAAACAATTCTGCCAGAAACTATTTCCCACCCCTTTTTACCGCATTACTTTTTTCAACGGAAATTTGCCACATGATGGGTTACATTCTCAGAAGACTGAAATGTAGAATCAGCGTACAACACATTTCCACGACACTAGACTACTTGAGTATTTCTATTTCTGAAGTAAACTTGAAATTGGAACAAGAAACTAAAAGAATAATATGAAATTAAAAATGAAACATTGAAACTCGTAGAAAAAATAGGGAGCGGGTTAGAAAAAAGAAAGATGTTCACAACTTGCTAACCAAGGGAACAAATGGAACTTTTTTTTCAATTTTTTAATTTTTTTTAATTTTTTTTAATTTTTTAATTTTTTTTGTGGTGTGTATGACTTGGCCACCTTAAAGGAAAAAAGATATAAATCCACTTAATGGACTCATGAATTGCGTTAGAGAAAAAAAAAAAGTATAATGGCTCAAGAATTAGGTTTAAGGAAACTTAAGTGAAACTCATTAGTAAAAAATAGAGCAGATGATGGGGAAGCAAAATTCGATACCCTGTAAACAATAGGAGGGAACAAAAGACGGGTCTATTATCCAAATGATATACTACTAAAGACGTTCACATTCGTTTACATAAATGATAATACACTAAATAATTTTGTTCAATCTCATATCTTATTTTTTCAGGTCCTGTTTGCACACCTTGCATACCATTAGGGTCAACCCTGCACATATTATTAATATATAAAAAACTAGTTTATAACCCATGAGAACCACGGTTATAAAATTAATTAAACTTTAATAGTTAAAATTTAAAACTATTAATAACTTATTTTAAATAAATTATTAATTAAGAGTTTTTTTAGTTATATAAAATTATAATCATTAATTTAAATAAATATGTAAAATTATATCATTTTATAATTTGTATTAATTTTATTCTAATGTTGTTAATTTAATGTAATTAGATAGTGAAATTTAAAATTTAAAATTTAAAATGGAGAATCAATATGTTGACAAATGATATGCATTAATTATAAGACATAATAAGGTGAAACATGATAAAAGAAAAATAAAATTTGCATTAATTATGAGGCTTAATATGGTGACACATGTCAAAAGGAGATTAAAAACTACTATTTTATTAGAATAGAGATATTAAGTGTTATTAATACGGTAAAGGAGTAAAATCTATCAATTAATAATGGATTCCGAGATATTTGGAAAATAAAATAAATACACTAAACAGCAGGTATTTTTTCTTTAATAACTTTAATAATCATGATTACTATAAGGCATGCACATCTAATTAAACATGTATCATGTGATCAAACAATACTTTATAAATACTATGAGTATATAATGTTTGTTATCTTTATCAATAGTAAGGTTATTAAATAATTATTAGGTAGTGGGGAATGGAGGATATTGATCGATCTATAAATTGTGACGACAGGAGCAAGTAACTCTGATTCAAGCTCTAACCTAGAGAGATATGGCACTTAGTACATGAAAGTAAATTGGATCGAATGAACTCCTTGATAATAGGAAGAGACTATAAATAGATACAATAAATACAACAAAGGAATGAACAAATAGAAAATTACAGGAACAACCCCTACACATATCAACTATGACAAGTTGTATATATGTTATCCCCCCTCAAGATGAGGGGCAGAAGGCCGAGCCGAAGCTTGTCTCTGAAGAAATCAAACTGACGCCTAGGAAGGATTTTAGTGAAAATATCAGCAACTTGAAGTTTTGATGGTATGAACTTGGTGTGAAGTTTCCCCGAAGCAACGATTTCTTGGACAAAGTGGTAATCTAAATCAATGTGCTTCATTCGCTTGTGAGCAATTGGATTTTGAGTGAGGGAGAGAGCACTCTGATTGTCACATAAGAGTGTAGGTCGAACCGTTGGAAGAGTGTGAAGCTCATGAAGCAAATGAGTGATCCAGATGATCTCAACAGCGGCATTGGCCATGGCCCAAAATTCGGATTCATAGTTGGATCGAGAAACTATGGGTTGTTTCTTGGCGCTCCAAGAAACAAGGTTTCCGCCCAAAAAAATCGAGTAGCCATGGGTTGACCGTTGTGTCTCAACACACCGAGCCCAATCCACATCAGAATATCCAAGAAGGGAAGTGTTGGTGGCTTAGAGAACATCAAACCAAACGTGAGCATGCCTTTAATGTAGCGGAGGATTCGTTTGACCTCTTGAAAGTGTTGATTGGTTGGAGCATGGAGGAATTGGCTGACTTGATTGACCACATAGGAGATATCAGGTCTCATAATGGTGAGATATTGCAGGGCCCCTACAATAGAGTGGTACTGAGTCGGATCCGAATATGGGTCACCCGTCGAGGAGAGGGTAGCAGTTGGTGACAAGGGAGTGGGTGTCGGTTTGGCATCAAACATCTTATCTCGTTCAAGCACATCTTTGGTATATTTTTCTTGTCTTAGGAACAAACCATCATGTAGATAGGAGACCTTAAGACCAAGAAAGTAGTTAAGCTTTCCCAAGTCTTTGATAGCAAAGTGATTGTGAAGCTGAGTGATAAACTCTTTGAGTATCCCATCTTGATTTCCAGTTAAAATTAAATCATCAGCATACACCAAAAGATACATGATACACCAGCCACGTGTAAAGATAAATAGAGAAGTATCGGCCCTGCTACAAGAAAACCCGTTAGAAACTAAAAAGGTGCTTAGTCGATGAAACCACACACGTGGGGCCTATTTAAGGCTGTAAAGTGCCTTATTCAACTTGCACACATAATTTTGGTGTTGAGGATCAACAAACCCAGGAGGTTGCTCCATGAATAAACACTTTGTGAGCTGCTCATGCAAGAATGCATTGTTAACATCCAGTTGATGTGAGGACAAGTTGTTAAGAACTATGAGAGATAGAATGATCTGAATGGTGGAAGCTTTAAACACAAGGCTGAAAGTGTGGAAGTAGTCTAGCCCATGAGTTTGATTGAACCCTTGAGCAACAAGGCGTGCTTTGTGTCGTTCAATGGTGTCGTTAGAATGGAACTTTGTATGAAAAAACCATTTGGACCCCACCACCGGGAGATTTAAAGGACGTGGAACTAGGGTCCAAGTGGTATTTTTGTGAAGAGCATAAAGTTCACGCTTCATGGCATCAACCTAGTGAGGTTGTTTAAGGTCATATTTCACACTTTTTGGGTCACTGGTAGCGACCAAAGCATTGTGTAATGGTTGGCTTGTAAGAGTGGAGAAGTTGGCGAAGTGGCGAGGCTTGACAATATCCGCCTTGGCTCGAGTGGTCATAGGATGTGTGGGTAGCGGGGGTGGCGGAGAGGATAGGAAGGGAATAGTGTTGGGTGGAGTCATAAGATGTTGAGAGGAAGGGGATGACGAGCTTGAGGAAGAGTCGATGATTGGGCTAGAGGTGTGGCTCGAAGTTTGGCTTGGGTTGGGCACGAATGGGGGTTTAAAGAAGTGTTATCGGAGCATAATTTGCATGGGGAGGAGTTTTCGATAGTGACAGGTTATGTGGGAGTGATCGGGGTGCTTGGTTTGGATAGAGAAGTATGTGGGTTGTCAAGGAAGGTGCAAATCTTAAGGCTGGTGAGTGAGCTAAGTTTAGTGTTATCCATAAAGGGGAAGACACTTTCATCAAATCCTGCATGTCAGGAAACATATATCCGAGATGTGATAGGATCAAGGCACCGATAGCCCTTGTACATGGGGCTATATCCAATGAAAACACACAGTATACTCCGTGGAGCGAGTTTGTTTTCTAAGTAATCACGTAGATACGGGAACACCCGACACCCAAATGCCCTAAATGTTGAGTAATTGGGTGGTGTGGCATGTACAATCTTAAATGGAGATTTTCCATCAAGAACTTTTGTGGGTAGTTGGTTAATTATGTAAACTGCAGATGAAAAGGCATCAATCCAATAAGTTGAATTGAAGGCAGGTGGGCATTAAACATCATTGCCAAACCCGTTTCAACAATGTGTCAGTGTTTTCGTTCGGCCTGTCCGTTTTGTTGAGGAGTATATGGGCACGAGGACTGATGTAAAGTATCATTTGCTTTAAAGATTTACTTGACTTGGTGATTAAAAAACTCAGTGCCGCCATCACTTTGAAATAGTTTGATTTTCCTTGAAAATTGGGTTTGTACCATATTGATGAAACCCACTAATACACGTGAGAAATTAGATTTTTCCTTTAAGGGGTACAACCAAGAGAAGCGAGAATGGTCATCAACAAATATGACATAATATCGATAGTTGTCGTTTGAAGCAATAGGGGAGGGTCCCCATAGATCACAATGAACAAGATCTAATAAATTTAAGGCACGAGTTTTATTTATGTCAATCAGTAAACGTTGACTTTTAGCAAGTTGACACAGGGAACATAAGCCCAGTTTAGGTAACAGTGCATTCACTACAAGATAACCAAGTTTTTGTAAAGAGGTAATAACATCAAATTTTGCATGACCCAAACGGGAATGCCACACTTCAAACGATGATTTAGGGCTTGAATGAGACACAAATGCTTGATGACTTGGGTGGAGGACATAGAGACCATTCTCATAGTTTCCTTTGGCTAGGACCTATTTGGTGTGACGATCCTGAATAGAAAACGAAGGATAAGAAAGTAAGACATCCACCAAGTTATCTTTAGTGAGTTTACTCATAGACAAAAGGTTGAGAGTGAGATTCAATACAACCAAGATGTCATTCAAAAGAAGATTATTATTGAGGATTGAGTGCCCTTTATGAGTGACAGGGAGGGACTTGCCATTACCGAATGTAACAGAATCGGTACCTTTGGTAGTTGAAGCATCGGAGACCGAGTGAGTGGTGGAAATCATGCGATTGGTTGCGCCGGAGTCAACAAACCAATCAGGAACCGAAGACGAAACATGACATTGAGATAAGAAGACAGTGGCTAGGTCATTATCCTTCACATCGATCCCAACAACAAATTTCTTTAAATCGGGACAAGCATTGGCATAATGTCGATTAATGTGACACAGTTGACAGTAGGGACTATGTCTGCCACCCCGATTGCCACAACCACAGCGAGACCCTCCATTTTTACCACCACGATTGGGTCCACGACCCCCACGATTTCCAGGAGCAGTCGAAGCAGTCACAGGTGGTTCAAAATTGGCGTTGAATGCGACTGGGGGTGTAGCGGAGTGATGTAGTGCCCGAATGAATAACTCGTGGCTTTCAGCCCGAGCGAGCAAGACTGCGAAAGGCGGAGCAGGCCAGATTGATCGAACAGTAGTGGAGAAAGTCTCAAAGAATTGTCCGAGGCCGCACAAGAACTAGTGCAACTGAACATCTACGGGAAACCCGATCGCAACCAACTGTTCACACAAGGCTTCGAAGGCACGTTGGTTCCTTTCTGGATCAAGCAAAGTTGGTCACAGAGATTATGGACCCGTTCAATCGATGAGTTGCCATAAGCTTTTTCACGGGCAACCCAGATTTTTCTAGCGGATGTCAAACCCACAATAACAACGATGGCTTCTTTCGATAAAGAGGCTATTTCCCACGCCCCTTTTTACTGCATAACTTTTTTCAACGGAAATTTGGCACATGATGGGTTACATTCTTAGAAGACTGAAATGTTGAATCGGCGTACCACACACTTGCACGACACTAGACTACTTGAGTATTTCTATTTCTGAAGTAAACGTGAAATTGGAACAAGAAACTCAAAGAATAAATTGAAATTAAAAATGAAACATTGAAACTCATAGAAAAAATAGGAAGCGGGTTAGAAAAAAGAAAGATGTTCGCAACTTGCTAACCACGGGAAAAAATGGATTTTTTTAAAATTTTTTTTTAATTTTTGTGTGTGTGTGTGTGACACTTGACCACCTAAAGGAAAAAAGACATAATTTTATAAATCGAGTTAATGGGCTCATGAATTGCGTTAGAGAAAACAAGTATAATGGCTCATGAATTAGGTTTTATGAAAATTAAGTGAAACTCATTAGTAAAAAAATAGAGCAGATGGGAAGCAAGATTCGATACCCTGTAAACAATAGGAGGGGACAAAAGGCGGGTCTATTATCCAAATCATATACTACTAAAGACGTTCGCATTGGTTTACATAAATGATAATACACTAGATAATTTTGTTCAATCTCATCATACCTTATTTTTTCAGGTCCTGTTTGCACACCTTGCTTACCCTCAGGGTCAGCCATGCGCATATTATTAGTATATAAAAAATAATAAGTGTTATTAATACGGTAAAGGAGTAAATAATAATTTATCAATTAATAATGGATTCCGTGATATTTGGAAAATAAAATAAATACACCAAACAACAGGTATTTTTTCTTTAATAACTTTAATAAAATCATGTCTACTATAAGGCATGCACATCTGATTAAACATGATACACATGATCAAACAATACTTTATAAATATTCTGACTATATAATATTTGTTATCTTTATGAATAGTAAGGTTATTAATTAATTAATTAATTATTAGGTGGTGGGGAATGGAGGATAGTGATCGATCTATAAATTGTGATGACAGGAGCAAGTAATTCTCATTCAAGCTCTAACCTGGAGAGAGATATGGCACTTAGTACTAAAACAAATCAGGTTATGATTAAGTCAGATTGTGATGCTTTTCACCAGTTATGGAAGGCAAACCCCAACCAAGTTCCCACCTTGACACCGAGTTACATCCAAAACTGTCAAGTCCATGAAGGTGAAGTTGGAAACCTGGGCTGTTGTCTCTTCTGGAACTATTTTCATGGTAAGCCACACATGTGTACCCTATTATATTTTTATAATGGTCTGTTTAATTACTAGAAATTCGATGTAGTATAGAGTGGAACCGTATAAATGTATTTCTTTGTCCACGTAAATGCACTTCGACTCAATGTTTTTGATGATATGTCGTCGTTGTAGATGGAAAAGACCGTGTTGGAAAAACAATAACCACGGATTTCGACGAGGGAAAAAAGTCAGTCACATTTAAGGTAGTTGAAGGTGATCTCATGGATTTATACAAGACCTTTGTTATACGTATTCAAGCAGACAAACATGGTTCAGACAACATTGTCACATGGACTGTTGAGTATGAGAAGTTGAACCCTAATGTTCCTGATCCCGATACGCTGATGGAATTCTACGAGAACATTACCAGAGACATAGAGGCTTGCCAACTCCCCAATTAAATAAATCAAAATCTAATGCCATATCAATACAGGCGACAATAACTGATATTCTTTGTATCAGATGTTGCACTACGTTGTTATCTTATGTTTTATGCGCCTGTTATATGTAATAAATGGTATTGTCATAATAAACATAGTTTGATATACTAAATTTTAATTATGTGACAAAGTAATATAGTCTATAGGTGAAAAATTGGAGAATTTATCTTAATTCTAAAAAATAAATTGCTTTTTAAATATTTAGGTCACTGTGTTTTGATAATGTTCTGCATGTTAAAAGAGAACAACAAAAATTCTAAATCTAAATTACTCCTATAAAGTACGTTAAGAACAAGATCGTTTTACGGATGGCAAGTAAATGGTTGAAACCCATTACACTAGATACAACATTATTGATCACCTTAATGATAGATCCAACCCAGCCGGCACCAACGACGTTTGAATGGAATAATCACTCAATCTCTTTTCAACATTATTCTTAAAAAGGGAGCCACCACTAGATCCTTATAGACTACCCATGAAGCTTTTTTTCTGACAACAAAGATGCTAGTGTCATCGGGTTGGATAACGAACTTCACTCCATGGTTCTTGGAGAATGATCCATTATTTTGATAAATATTAAAAAAAATATTTTGAAAAATGAAACATCCCTCCGATCTTCTAACAAACATTGATGCTCTCGTTTCCGGATGAACTCTAGTCACATACATAATCAATGGGCTCTCTAGAAAATTCCATAACATTGTCACATTCATTAGACACCATACACCTCTCTCGACTTTCTTACATGCCCGATCTATGCTACTATTGGAGGAACAAAGAATATCATGCTCTCTATTGGTACATAGCGATCACTCGTTCTCAAAATCTCCGTTTTGATAACTCTAGATGTGGTTGAACAACTATCGGTCCTCAATAAATTGTAGTGGGAGTTACTCTGGCAATCATCGATCTTTCGTATCCAACGATAATCGTACACCCTTCAGAAATTGTTGGATCGTCTCCCCGGGTTCTTGTGGTTGCCTATGTTTGGATAATAACTCGTGGTTGCCTATGTTTGGATAATAACGCCATAGGTATTTCATCTGCCCATCCTTGCTATCGGGCAACAATAGTGACACATCAATTGTAGTCGTGTCACTACAACAATTCAATCGAGCATCATCGAAATTGTAGTCATGTCACTACAGCAGTTCAATCGAGCATCCTCAATGTATCGCTTGATCATCTTCAATGCACTTTTCATCACTTTCTGAATATCTGAAGGTTGTGGATCATCTCTCATATTTGCTTTAGTAAGATTAAGTAGTTCAATGATTCTTTTTGTTGTTCTAGATCAGATTTTAGCAATGTCTGCCTAAAACTCTAGTTTTCAGTTTTGAATTAGACTAATACTTTTCATGTAATTAGTTATAAGATGCGGTTTTTTTGGCATGTTATTCTATCTGGTTTTTTTCAGTTTTGAGCTTAATCAATGTTTGATTTGAATTCTTGTTAGTCAGATCACCTAGCTAGGGTTTTATCATTCCAGTTAATCAGTTAATAGAATCCGTAATTGTTCTTGTCAACTGGTAATAAGTAACAAACATCAGATTGGTTCATTGTTAGGGATTTAACTCTGATATAAACTGTAAAAATCATATCTTTACACTTCCGAGCTTGTAAGAAGTATTCGGTATTGCTGAGAATTTTACATAGAACTTAATGCAACTTTTCTGATCTTAATTAAGAGATTGTTTAACTAGTCAGTAAAACGTTAGGGTTAACTGAAGAGGTTGTTTTGGTTAATTTAATTAGGTAAAAGAGATTATACTGGAGCTTGTTAGTTTTGCTTAGTACCAACTTAGATAGAACGCATTCTGAATAATCTGATATAAGTTGATTGCATGATTAGGGAAGTCGCAGCATAACTGAAATCGTTTTCATAATTGATTTTCGTTTAATTTATTTTCACTACAATTTTTAGTTTTTAGTTTAATTAAGAAAAACCGTTTTTATAATTTCTATTTTATTGACTAGAATGTGCCTGATGCAAAAAGGCATTGACCGTTACGTTGCGTCACTAAGGATTCGACCATGATTCCATGTGCTACATTATTAGTGTAACTAGCAGTGATATTTTATTTGTTTAATGCACCCGTGACAACATGTTAACAAATTGGAGACGTTGTCGGGCACACAATACTGCTAATTGTTATTTTTACCAAAATCTTTACGTACAAGTAATATAGTCTTCGATCACGGTCGAGCCAACGACCTTAAAAAAGGGCGGCTTTCCGAGAGGCAACCCGATGCTTAGTTTTTATTTTTTCCGTTTTCAATAAAGAGATGGTCGAAGTTCCAAGCAAGCATGGGGAAATCAGAGGATCCACAAAGTTGCTGAAATTCAGATTTTTTGCCAACATCATCGTCACAATCATAATTTTCTACAAGTTTATCAGGTACATTTGCCGCACCCTTCTGCTTTTATATTCTTTATTGATTTGTTCATTTTTTTCTGAGCTTTGACAACAATGCATCATTTTAAGCTTGGAGAGGAGGTTAGTGTAAAAGAAATTGCATTTTTTTGTTAAAAATTTTAAATTTTTAGTTTTTTAGGTTAAAATTTTCAATTTTTTAATAATATTTTCTGCATTGCATTTACATTTGAAAAATATGAAAAATCTAAAAAATATATTCCTTTTTATTTTTCTACATTCATAAAAAAACCCAAAAAGATTTTATTTTTAGCTATTTTAGTTTTTTTCTACACAATTAAAAATTCCAAAAATATTTAAAAAATTCGAAAAATAAATTTTTTTACATGAGATGATGATATCTCTTTACATTCGATAGCTTTGTTAAGATGAAGTGCGATAGTTACCGAAAATAACAGTCTTATTACAATTAATTTCAAGAATTATCTTTTGAAAGTGCTTTAAATGTTTTTGAAAATATGAACAACATATGAGTCGGATAATTTTTACAACGGAAGTGTGGGATGGATAAACGAATAGTGTTTTAGGAATATTTTCCTTGAATTCCTTAGAAAAACTCTGATTGGAAGGCCCTTTACTTGAAGTACTGGACCCTATAGTTTCTATCCCTTTTGAGGTTAGGAGGGAACTCTTATTTTACCCACAATATATTATCATTTTTGAAGTATTCAAGATATGGTGGGCCTTAAAGTGAAATTCGCGCCCAGTCAATATACTTTTTACAAATGGTACATCAAGCAACTTGAAGAAATTTGAAATTTAAAGTCAAATCCAAGTCAAGTTCAAGTTGAAATCAAGAACCAAGCAAAGTTAAATCTGAAGCGTTGATCAAGACAAAGAAGATGTGTGGTATAATGAGGTACATCCCTCAATAATGGAATAATAGGGGTAAGCTTGGATTTATAGTCAATAATGGAGCTTGTTGTGTTTACTAGACGAGTTCGGAAAAAACACGAAGGGTAGGTCAAGCTAAGTTTTTGTTAACGAATTTTCGTGAAATTATTTTTAAAAATACATTATTTTCACAAATTGAATTCTGAGTAAAAATTATTTGCTCAAGCTTCATTTAACTTATTAAATATGAATTTTGAATCTGTAATAAAGGCATTGAGACTTTTTTTCTAGGTAGTAATTTCATTGGAGTTTATTCGTTGTGAAATGTGTTCGTGTGAAAAAAAAGAGTGAAGTATTTCTATGCTCCTTTATTTTATTCTATTTTTTTAGTTCATCCACATCTTTGCATGTGTTTATAATGTTTAATATTTTTCTTACTTGAGGGCAAGTACGGTCCAAGTGTAACAACCCAAATTTTCAAAAGAAAATTTTCATATTTAAAATAATCAAAACACTTCCATAAACCATAAAATATCAATGACAATTGTTTTCAAATTCATAACATCAACATTTTATTTTAAATATCAGAGTGTCCCCATAAAAATGCGTGAGAGAGTGCGTGTTGCGCCATCAAGCCTTGCCCTTAGGCTTAGAAGTACCTGAAACAAATCAACAAACTGTAAGCTAATGCTTAGTGAGTTCCCTAGAGCATACGCCACACAGTCCACATAATCATATATACTATATTAGTTATAGAAGCTACATAAACCACCTAAGCCATGAATACAACATATAGGGATCCCCTGGAAACCCTCTAGGGTTTAACTCCGGGTGCCATGAGAACCCCCACATGGTCTTAGCCCACTACCATATAAATCAGACATACAAACATATAATGATGCCCTGGAAACCCTCCATGGTCTTACTCCGGGAGCTATTCGTTGTGAAATGTGTTCGTGTGAAAAAAAGAGTGAAGTATTTCTATGCTCCTTTATTTTATTCTATTTTTTTAGTTCATCCACATCTTTGCATGTGTTTATAATGTTTAATATTTTTCTTACTTGAGGGCAAGTACGGTCCAAGTGTAACAACCCAAATTTTCAAAAGAAAATTTTCATATTTAAAATAATCAAAACACTTCCATAAACCATAAAATATCAATGACAATTGTTTTCAAATTCATAACATCAACATTTTATTTTAAATATCAGAGTGTCCCCATAAAAATGCGTGAGAGAGTGCGTGTTGCGCCATCAAGCCTTGCCCTTAGGCTTAGAAGTACCTTAAACAAATCAACAAACTGTAAGCTAATGCTTAGTGAGTTCCCTAGAGCATACGCCACACAGTCCACATAATCATATATATTATATTAGTTATAGAAGCTACATAAACCACCTAAGCTATGAATACAACATATAGGGATGCCCTGGAAACCCTCTAGGGTCTAACTCCGGGTGCCATGAGAACCCCCACATGGTCTTAGCCCACTACCATATAAATCAGACATACAAACATATAATGATGCCCTGGAAACCCTCCATGGTCTTACTCCGGGAGCTATGGGAACCCCCACATGGTCTTAGCCCAAGGATGTCATGGAAACCCGACAATGTCTTATACCTAAGTGCCTCGGGAACCCCCCGAGGTCTTTACTAAGGATGTCATGGAAACCCTCCAACGTCTTACACCCAAGTGTCTCGGGAACCCCCCGAGGTCTTTCATGCAAATACTACAATTACAACTAGCATACCACATATCCCATAACCAACTAACATGTCACATAACAAATAATGGGTCGGTCTTGGTGCCTTCGACCCATTGATATGGTGAGAAGACTCACCTCTCAAGAATGTTGAACTGATAAGATAAGATCAGATAAGTCCCAACGTGCAGCTCCAACTCAAATGCTTATAACCATCATGTGATTAACTTGTCAAAATCCTGAAATACCATAAATACCGTCAGAGTCAAACTTGGTCAAAGTCAAGGTCAACAGTCCATGTTGACCCGAACTCGTCGAGTGCATCTAGCAACTCGCCGAGTTCCTTCAAGGTCCATAAAAGTGAAATCTTGATTAAACTCGCTGAGTTACCCAAGTAACTCGTTGAGTTCTTCAGTGTCCAAGGGTCTAAAACTCTAAACCGAAATCTCTAGACCGAAATCCCTAATCAGCTCACTGACATCACTCAGGATCCCGAAAACGGGTAAACCTTTCTCAACTCGTCGAGTTGTCTAAGGAAATCGTCGAGTCCCTTCAGCCCTTTTCATGTTCAGTCATTTCCAGTGGGATTCAAGGCTCCAAACTACAGATCCAGCCCCCTAGAGTGTAGTTACCACATAAAGTTGCCAACTTTACGTGCATGCAAGGCCTTAAGAGGCTGAAACATTCAAAACTAAGGTTTATACAAGGTTTAGGGCATGAAGGAGGGCTAAAACTAGATAAAGCGAGCAACTTTATGTCCTTGGAGGCCTAGAGGTGTCCAAATCTGAAACCATATCCTCATGACAAGTTCAAACTTAAAATGGCATCCTTATGCACCAAAACTGACCATTTACTTTCATGAGATGAGATCTAAACAAATATAGGTTAAGGTAGCAGCTTTATACCTCAAGATGATTGCCAAAACAGAGTAGATGTCGAATCTACTGCTTCTCTCTTTACTCCACCTTATTCAAGCTTCAAAATCCTTCACAACAACACCAAAATCCCTCTCCAAAGCTCAGTCACACACTCAAGAAGGTAAAAGGCTTGAACTAGGGTTTCTTTGGGCTGTAAGGACGATAAGAGAGGCTACAAATGAGCCATAAGTTCTTTAATTAGGGTTTCCCTTTACAGCGTCTACTTGTCGAGTTGGGCCTTCCAACTCGTCGAGTAGATCCTAAGTCCCGCATCCAAAAATTATCTCTACTCGACGAGTTGGAGCTCCCCAACTCGTCGAGTTCCCGTCTAAAACCCTAAAATAACTTAGAAAATCAATTGATACCAATAAAAAAATTTGCATTTTTTGTTCAAAATTTTAATTTAGGTTTAATTTTTCATTTTTTTAATTTTATTTTCTGCATTGCATTTCCATTTGAAAAATCTGAAAAATCCAGAAAATATTTTCCTTTTTATTTTTCTACATTCTTTTCAAAGAGATTTTATTTCTAGTTAAATTAGTTTTTTTTATTTTATGCATATTAAAAAATTTCAAAAATATTAAAAAAATTTGTAAAATTTATTTTTTTTACATGAGATGAGTATATCTTTTTACATTCGATAGCTCTGTTAAGATGAAGTGGGATAGTTACCGAAAATAACAGTCTTATTACAATCAATTTTAAGAATTATCTTTTGAAAGTGCTTTAAATGTTTTCGAAATATGAACCAACATATGAGTCGGATAATTTTTACAATAGAAGTGTGGGATGGTAAAACGAATAGTGTTTTAGGAATAATCTCCTTAAATGCCTTAAAAAAACTAGATTGGATGGCCCTTTTCTTTCATTGAAGTACTGAACCCTATAGTTTTTATGTCTTTTGAGGTTAAGAGGAAACTCTTGTTATACCCACAATTTATTATTATTTTTGAAGTATTGAAGATATGGCGGCCTTAAAGTAAAATATGCGCTCAGTCAATATATTTGTTAGAAATGGTACATCAAGCAACTTGAAGAAATTTGAAATTTAAAGTCAAATCCAAGTCTAGTTAAAGTTGAAATCAAGAACCAAGTAAAGTTAAATCAGAATATTTGATCAAGACACAGAAGATGTGTGGTCTAACGAGATAGATCTCTCGATAGTGGAATCATAGGGGTAAGCTTGAATTTTCTGTCCATAATGAAGCTTACTACGTTTACTGGACGAGTTCAGAAAAAAAAGGAGGGGTTGGTCAAGCTAAGTTTTTATTAATGAATTTTAGTGAAATTATTTTTAAAAACACACTTTTGCACAAATATAATTCAAAGTAAAAATTATTTGCTCAAGCTTGGTTTGACTTATTAAATATTAATTTAGAATATGCAATAAAGGTATTGAGACTGTTGTCTAGGTAGTGATTGTTGAATTTGGCGTCTAATCCCATAACTATAATTGATATATACTTGAATTGATAGTAGCACAGTCCTTTTGGGTTGCCCTCATACTAACAACTAGATAGGATGAACTATTGAGAGAGAGGAAGAATTTATTATTTGATTAATAAATTGAAATGAATGATTTATTAATGTATCATGGAAATAATATATTAATTGGAAATCATATTATTTAATTAATAAATAATCAGAAATTAATTAGAATTAATTGAATTAATTAAAAAGTAGGGACTGTTTGACAATTTCTTGATAGCTGAGAGTTGAAGCTCTAGAACCTCCCTTGGATGGCTTGGACGAAAACTTCTAGGAAGGCCATAAAATTTTCGTCCAAGGGCTATTGGAATAGAGTTCATGGGCTGCTTGGTCCTTAAGCTAAGGAATTAGGGTTTCCTCTTAAAACCCTAGCTTTGGATCTAAGTTACCTCACTATAAAAGGAACCTCACCCTCAATATTTTTGACCACATGTAACCCTAAGAAGAGAACCCGAAATTTCAAGCTCCCTCCTCCTCTCTCATCTCTCATCCTCTTTCTAAGTCTGGGTATGATCTACAAGAGGCGTGACACTTGTGACACTTGCTCTCAAGGTCGAAGAAGACTTGGATTAAGATTGTTATTACCACATAACAATCAAAGGTATGCATCACAACCCTAATTGTGTTAATTTCAATTATATACTAGAAATCTAAGGTTTATCAATTGTTGTTCATATTTTATATTCAATTAGAGAAAACGTAGATCTTATTTAGGGTTGAATTCACACATAGGATTGTATGTTATACTTAAATCCCATCAGTGGTATCAGAGCATAGGTTTAGTTTTCTATTGAATTGATACTAATATGAACTTGAACAAGAAGGTGAAAACATAATCGTCATTTTGTTCATCAAACACGCCGTGGAGCTTTTCCAACACGATGTGTTGACCTGCATTTTTCAACGCAACACGGCTTGGTGATTGCTCACCACGACGTGTTGTGCTATCAGATCCAAAAAAATTCGATTTTTCCAATTATATCATGGATTTATTAGGATAATTACCTTAATATTGCTTTAATAAGATAAAACCGAATATTTTAAGATGTAATTTGATATCCTTATCTTAAATTCATGATTGGTTTTATTTTTCAATTTAATTAATTGATTATAAATTTTGAAATTTTAAAATATAACCTTAGTATTTTTGAAAAGTTTTAAAAATACACCCTTATATTATATGTATCGTTAAAAGTCTAATATATATATATATATATATATATATATATATATATATATATATATATATATATATATATATATCAATGTTGTAAAAATCGTTTGACGGTAGCTCGACGGTCGACTGGTGTTAAGGGATTAATCGGTCTCCGCGGGGATTAATCGAGGATTAATCGGGGACCATAAATTATTAATAAAATATTATAATTAATTAAATATTAATATATCATAAGAAAAACAAGTACTTCAAAATTAGAAAATTAGAAAAGTTGTAATTTGGAAATTTGGAAATACGAAAATATGAACATTTTGGTATAATATTTGAAATTTTGAAAATTTGAAAATTTTGGAGTAAAAAAAGAAAGTTGGTTTTTGAATTTTTCTAAAAAAAAATTTCAATTTTTTGACATTTTTTTTACTTTTTTTCGATTTTTTTGACTTTTTTCAGATTTTTTTGACTTTTGTTGACCGATTAATCCCGCCAAGGCCGATTAATCCCGCCAAACCCGATTAATCCTAAATTTCCGATTAATGCCTTAATCCTCGACGGTTGGAGAACGCCAAGCGATTAATCCACGATTAATCGCCGATTAATCCCGATTTCTGCAACCATGATATATATATATATATATATATATATATATATATATATATATATATATATATATATATATATATAAGACAAGTCAGTCGAACCGCTAGTACGCCTCATTCACGAAACCGGTCTGTAAAGTGGGTATAAGGAAATTGCCTATATAATGACGATTGAATGGGTGTCCACTATCACCCACCGCTTCCTTAATTGGTGGAGGGTCGTTAGCTAAACGAGTTTGATTAGAAAGTTAATTCTCATTAATAAGTATAATGAAATCATAAAGTAACTAAATGCTTTTATAAATTTCTCAATCTTAGTTACTTTAGAAAAAATGTGAATTTGATGCTAATCCATGAAATTGCACATTGCACTTTATATAAGTAGTTAGTGGAGCAGGTGTGGTTAGCCGACACACTAATATGGACTAATAAAGGGTGGTAATGGGTGTCTCGTAAATTATCATTGATTGATGGAACGTGTGTGGCTAACCGTCACATTAATTAGATGATAAATGACATCGATAGTACCAAGTTAGTTTGCATGGTTATTCACATTGTGTTTGTGATCCTCGGTATCCCATTCACAAATGGAAGAGCATAATCAAGATTAAACATGCCATTGAATAGTTCAATGAATCTCAAAAGATCTAGGAATTTCATTAAAAACCTAATTCGTTTAAAATTTCGTTTTTGTGGTGAAATTGGCAAATTATCATTTACCTAGCTTTATTTATTTCACAATTAGATTACGACATCTCTTTTCTAAGTTTTGAAATATCTTGTTGGATCCTAGCCTTAATATTTCATTTGGGTGTTATATTGAGGAATATTCTTATCTAACCAAAACTTGTCATTCTTCTTTTTCATATGTCAACTCCCAACGATGCTTATGGTTCCTCCTGTAACACAAACTTCTCACTCTTGAACATCTACTCGAGGGTTACCTTTGATGGCACCAATTACAATGATTGGATGTGAAACATCAAGATGTCTCTACGTTTCGAGGACAAAGAGTATATGGTCGAAAAGGAACTTCTCGAGATCGATGAAGGACAGAGAGTCCGTCAGCTGCCACTTGCAACGAATGCAACGATACGTGGAATACATATTGAAGCTTAATGTGAACTTTGATGAGGAATTGACTATTGATATAGTCTTGCACTAATTGCTCAGTTGTTATGATTAGTTTATCATGAATTATCATTTGAACAACCAAGAGACCACATTGGCTCAACTTCAGAACCTACTGCGAATTGCTGAAAGTGGAATGTGTAATAACCTAAAAATCAAGGGTAAAATTTTCATTTTTAATATAGCTAAAACATTGATACCATTTATTTCAAACAATTCAAATCATCATTAAGTAAAACATTTATAAGAGTTCAACCCAAAATTATTCATTGCGGAAATCATAGGTGTATGCACTGCGATCAATCTGAGCCCTTCTTTTCCAAATCGATGATACCTGAAACCAAAATTGTAAACCATGAGCACAAAGCTTAGTGAGTTCCCAAGAGCATACCCCACACAATCCACATAATCCACATAACCACATAAGCCATATCAATCATATAGGCCATAGCAATCATATAAGGGAGCCAAGGAAACCCTCAAAGGTCTTATACACATAATCACATAAATCATATCAACTACACAAACCATGCATATAAACATATAAGGAAGCCTTGGAAACCTTCCAAGGTCTTACATCAAGTGCCACGTGAAACACCCACGTGGTCTTTACTAGCCGCCACGGGAACCCCCATGTGGTCTCGGCTAATTTTCGCAGGAACCTCCACATGATCTATACTAATCATGGAAATATCATATGAGCTAAACAAGTAAGCATACTAGGAAGCCATTGGAAACCCTCCAAGGACTTATACCGAATGTCATAGGAACCTCCTCATGGTCTTAATATACTGCCACAGGAACCTCCCGGAGTCTTTCATACAAATTTCCTAGCGACATATCACATAACAAACTATCAATCCATATAACATTAAATGGGACGACCTTGGTGCCTTAGAGCCATTGGTATGGTGAGAAGAATCACCTCGCACTGCTGAAGTCCCGCAGATAAAACTCTAGCTGCTGGTTGACAGATTCCCGAACTGTCAATCATCAAAACAACACCCAATTAATAATTGGGTTCCAATTCATAACCATAAATCTATAGTTGGGGTAAATGGACCATTTTACCCCTAACCTATCTTGGTTCAAAACCAAGGCCCAACTCACACTCTAAATGTCCAAAAGCCCAATAATCAACCAAGGCCCAACATATGGCCCAATTTTCCAAATTGGGCCCAAACCTCTACACGGGCTTATCTTCAGGCCTAACCGTTTATTCTAGTCCAAAAATTTGGCATTTCGATGACCCACTACCTCATAATCATTAAGGCCCAATTATAGCCCAATTTTCCAAATTGGGCCCAAGCCTTTCCAATGGGCCTGATCCTAAAGCCCAATAATTTCCTTAGTCCATAAATATGTTCCCAATTGGCCCACAAAGGCCCACAACAACTTAGTCCAATAAATTTCCCAACAAGAACCCAAACCTAATTAGGGTTTTTCACATAAAATAACGATTAAGGTGAAGTGTTCCTACTTAACCCATTAAGAACTTAATCTGTTCAGTCCAAACATACAATGAAATCGAGCTTGAGTCATAACTTCACTCCAATCGTCCAAAATGCGGGTCCCGATAAGTCCAAACCAATAATTCCAAAATTAGGATTTTCTAAACCCTAATTAGGGTTTCCAACCCATCACAACCCAATTATGCCCAAAAGCTAAGTCTTTAGGTCCATTAAGGTTTCATTAGGTCCATGTGGCGGAGCCACCCTGGGCCCAGGGTAGGCCCAGACCCACCCTTAGATTTATTTTATATATATATATATATATATATATATATATATATATATATATAATATCATTTAGCTACTTAAAAAATATATGCTAATTTTTCTCATGTTAAACTTGTCATATTTTTCTTCATTTGCTAGTTTTTAATTAGTCTCTCTCTCTCTCTCTCTCTCTCTCCCTCTCTCTCTCTCTCTATATATATATATATATATATATATATATATATATATATATATAGATATGGAGCACTTTGACATTTTTTGGCTTTGCCCCTGATTCGGTCAATTAGGGTTTTCCTAAGTGGGGCACCACCCACTACCACCTCAGGTAGTGGTGGTCAACGGTGGCTCACGACGACGGCCACCACCTCACGGTGGTGGTTATGGTTCTAGTCCAAATATGTCCAAACATCCCAATAGCAAACCAAACACATGCAAAGCACAACGCCAACCAAGAATGTCGCTGGTGGCGGCAGCCACCACCCTACGGTGGTGGTTATGAGTTTCTTGATTACACTAGTCACTAATTACAATTTACAATGCCAAAATCCCAAATAACACACACACACACAACCACCCTTGTGGTGGCCGATAGTGGTACATGGTGGTAGCCACCACCTCACCGTGGTGGTGGTGGGTTTTTCCGGCCAAAAGTCGCACATAGAATCCCATGAACACAACACACAACTTGTACAATCGAACACACACCAAAACGTGCACACAGCCACCCTCCCCATGGTGGTTGTTGGCGGCAAATGAAGTGACAGAAATGGCAGCCACCATGGCTGGCGGCTATGGTGGTTCTTCGCGGTTATCGGCCAATAAACACACACAATGCACGAGGTCCGAAAGCAATCTCCCACCTGGTGGCGTACAACGAACGGCAGAAATGGCAACCCTGACAGCCGGCGGCGGACAATGGTTCACAGCAGCAACAGACGCCTAGCGTCTGACGACGTCTTATCTTCAACGGAAACGGGCAGCGACAGCAACCGAAGAATGCAACGGCGACGCTCTTTAGCGACATAAAAGAACACGATCTCCGACAAGGAACAATAGCGGCAAATGGAGTCACGAACAGCGGTACAGAAGCGTGCGAGGTCAGTTTCGGGATTCAAGCTTCGTCGGCGATCTTCCGCTTACCCTTGACCTCCGGCAGCGAGGTTGTAGTGACGGTGCTCGAACTCGACTAGGCGGCAGCGTATAAAATATTAGGGTTAGGGTTTGAGGGGGGCATGGGAGACGGGTTATATACCCCCTTCATATTTCAATCCTTTTGCCATAATAACACTTTTAGTCCCTCCTAACGAGATTGTTTTCAGTTTTAATCCAAAATTTACTATCTATACCCTGACTTCTGAAATATCTTTCAAATTCAATCCATAATTTACCCAACAACCCCCAGCCTTCAAAATCCTTTCGTAATAATTCCAATACTTACCAAACACCCCCTGATTTCTGAAAATCTTTAAAAGATAAAGTCCCGAAAATATCACTTTAACCCCCCGAAACTCCAAATCATGTCCTTTGACTACCCGAAAGCAACACTCCGCTAATTATTATTTGATTTTGGTCTATAATAATATAAAATAATAATAAAAATTACTTCTTGGGGTTCCAGGTTTATTATTTAATTACTCTATTTTAAACGGAAAGTTACAAAATGAAGGGAAAAAGTATTGCCTCTACTCTTACTGTTGTTGCTCCTGTCTTGGCCATTAGTTAAGGAAAGGGGAAGAAAAGGAAAGGTCATCCCAAACATAATTGGAAGGGAAAGTCCCAAGCCAGGTTATCAAGCAATGGACCCAAAGGCAAAGCCAGTTCTGACGTTACTCCCACCTCTGATCCTAAAGAGGGTATTTGCTTTTACTTCCACGAGAAAGGGAATTGGGAAAAAAATTTTCCTTAAGTACTTGCAAGACCTAAAGGATGGCAAAGTAAAGCCAACCTCAACAGGTATTTACACTATCTTATCTAAAAACTCATCATATTCTCATTCTTGGGTCCTTGATATAGGATGTGGTTTTCACATTTGTTATGATTTGCAGGAGCTAAGAAAAAGTGAGGATATGGAGCATGGGAGAATGAACTTGATCATGGGCAATAGGAGATCGTACCCTCTTACCAAGATTTGAATAATTGTTGCTAGTCTGTCCATAATGGAGCTTACCACATTTACTGGACGAGTTCGGAAAAAAAGGAGGGGTTGGTCAAGCTAAGTTTTTATTAACGAATTTTGGTGAAATTAATTTTAAAACTACACGGATTTCACAAATTTAATTCATAGTAAAAATTATTTGCTCAAGCTTGGTTTGACTTACTAAATATGAATTTTGAATATGCAATAAAGGTATTCAGATTGTTGTCTAGGTATTGATTGTTGGATTAGGTGTCTAAGCAATAAAGGTATTGAGATTGTTGTCTAGGTATTGATTGTTGAATTAGGTGTCTATGTAATGCCCTGATTCTCAGGTATTGATTTATGGTTATAAATTTTCATGATTTCAAGGTCTACTCGACGAGTTAGGTGCCCTGACTTGTCAAGTAGCAGTGGGTTGGTCCACGTATTTAAGTGACCTACTTGCCGAGTCTAGGAAGGGACTCAACGAGTAAGAGCTGGAGGATGAAACCCTAATTTCCGGGGTTTTGCACCCTATTTAAAGGATCATTTTCCTCCTTTAGCCCCCTTACAGCCTCTTGAGAGTCCAGCAAACCTGAATTCGTGTGTGTGTGTGTGTGCTCCATTTGTGTGTTTTAAGCTTTGGAAGAGGATTCTTGGTGAGAAGAACTTAGAGAACAAGTGTCTAGAAGCAAGGAACGTGTAGGGATCATAAATATACCTCAGATAGAATCTTTTGGAAGGTATCAAGTGGTTATCTTGACCTTATTTCAATCTAGATCTCATTTGGTTAAAGATTAGGGCTTTTCTACCATAATAAGAAGCTATTCTTTGGTATGAGCTAAGATCTGAAGTTGTAACTTCAGATATGAACTCTGTTTGGTCGCTAAGTCCATAAAGCTTTCAGCTTTAGCAAGTGTGAACCTTTCCTCAAGTGTAAGACTCCATTTCAAGCTTGGTTTTGTCATTATAAGATCTTAGAGCCTTTCATGCACGTAAAGTTTGTAACTTTACGTGATAAACATACCTTGGGAAGCTGGATCTGCAATATGGAACCTTAACACGAATTAATAAGCATCTATACAGATTTGGACTGAAGGGACTCGGCGAGTTGCATGGTCGACTCGGCGAGTCCGATGGAGATTGTTGTGGGCTCGGTGAGTCAGTAGAGTGACTTGGCAAGTCAACTAGGGTTTTCCCGACCTTTTGACATGCATGAACTCAGTGAGTTGTAGGGAAGCTCGACGAGTTGGCCAAGGAGTTTATGGCTGCAAACATTAGGAACTCGACAAGTCACTCAAGTGACTCGGCGAGTTGGCAAGTTATGTAAGGAACTCAGCGAGTGGCTAGTTGTAATCGACATGTTGAGGTCAATATGGACTGTTGACCTTGACCGTTGACTTTGAATTTTACCAAGGGTTTACTAGTTAACTTCTGGGGCATTTTGGGAAGTTGGGAATTTATAAGTATGGATCATTGGTGGTTATAGGGGTTGGAGTTTGGGGCAGTGTTTTAGGAGCACGATTTCATGGTTCATTTCGGCATTGCAAGGTGAGTCATCCTCACTATATCAACAGGGTCTAAGGCACCAACGCTGGCCCTTATCAGATTTGTATCCGGGTTTATTGCATGATATGCTTTTATTGATTTATGTTCCAGTAGTTAGGACGGTGATATGCTTATGCTTAGTGGCCTGGTTAGGTCGGTGTCTTGGTTATAGAATGAGGCTATGTTAGTGACCGGTTAGGTCTGTATCCTAGTTATTGGGATGTTGCTATGATTAGTGATCTGTTAGATCAGTTTGACTGTTATATGATATGAGCTAGCGTATGATATTTGTGTAGGATGTTGCTATCATTAGTGTTCTGTTAGATCAATTTGATTGTTATATGAATATGAGTTAGCATATGATATTTATGTGTACATGCTTGTTTGGTTGGGGGTTGGGTTGAGGCGGTCCTGCTTTGCATTATAGGCTAACATAACCAGGGTGGACTAGATAGACTGTAGGCCCAAGAGGGCATTTAGCCAGACTGAAGGCCCAACGAGTGGTCCGGATAGGCTGAAGGCCTTGCGAGGCAATCCAGACGTGCCGAAGGCGCGGAGAGCGGTCCAGAAATACTAAAGTCCTGCGAGGCAGTCCAGTCAGTCTGAAGGCTCATTATGCATACTGTAGACTCAGGGAGTGGACCAGGTGGACCGAAGGTCCAGTGCAGGCGGATTAGTCACATTGTAAACTCGAGATGCATGGTTGTTCTCTTTACCTATATGTTATATGTTATGATTATATCGTATGGGATTGGTATTTTGGGGGTAACTCACTAAGCCTTCAAGCTTACAGTTTCTGTTTATTGTTTCAGGTTCAGCGGATGACCGTGGAAAGGCGAAGACGTGACCGTACACTTCCTCGATTGATGATTTTGATTTCTGGGAACTCTGATGTTTAAACTATTTTGAAAACAAATTGTAATAATTGAATGGTTTTAAATGATTTAAAAAGTTTAAAATTGGCTGGAATTTATGGATGATACAGTCTATGCCCATAACTATAATTGGTATATACTTGAATTGATATAGCACAGTCTTTTTGGGTTGCCCTCATACTATCAACTAGATAGGATGAACTATTGAGAGAGGAAGAATTTATTATTTAACTAATAAATTAAAAATGAAGGATTTATTAATGTATTATGGAAATAATATATTAACTGGAAATCATATTATTTAATTAATCAGAAATTAATTAGAACTAATTTTGTGATTAATTGAATTACTTAAAAGAGTTGGGACTGTTTGGGAATTTATTGATAGTTGAGGGTTGAAGCTCTAGAACCTCCCTTGAATGGATTGGACGAAAACTTTTAGGAAGGCCCTAGAATTTTCGTCCAAGGGCTATTGGAAGCGAGTTCATGGTTTGCTTGATCCTTAAGCTAAGGAATTAGGGTTTCCTCCTAAAACCCTAGCTTTGGCTCTAAGTTACCTCACTATATACAGAGCCTCAACCTTGGTATTTTTGGCCACCTATAACCCTAAGAAGAGCAGCCGAAATTTCAAGCTCCCTCCTCCTCTCTTATCTCCCATCCTCTTGCTCAACATGGGTGTGATCTACTAGAGGCGTGACACTTGTGACACTTTCTCTCAAGGTTGAAGAAGACTTGGATTAAGATTGTTATTGCTACATAACAATCAAAGGTATGTCTGATAACCCTAATTGTGTTAATTTCAATTATATACTAGAGATCTAGGGTTTATCAATTTTTGTTCATATTGTATGTTCAATTAGAGAAAACGTAGATCTTATTTAGGGTTGCATGCACACATAGGATTGTATGTTATGCTTAAATCCCATCAGTAATTTCATTGTGGTTTCCTCGTGAAATCTGATCATGTAAAAAAAGAAGAGTGAAGTATTTTTATGTTCCTTTATTTTTTTCTAAATTCTTTTTAGGTCATTTACATCTTTCTATATGTTTATAATGTTTAATCTTTTTCTTACTTGAGGGCAAGTAATGTTCAAGCTTGGGAGATTTGATAGATGTCATTTTATCCATCTTTTTGAATAGTTTTTATTAGCATTTTGAATTTTTTTATGCTTTTTCATGTGCATTAGTTTAAATAATGTTCATCTCATGTATTTCGTAAGAATTCACATACTGCTTATTTTTTGGTTTTTATTGTCAGGTAATTTGAAGTGGAGCGAGAGTATGAAAATCTTTGGAGAATATTTAGAACACATCTGGAGCATATCTGGAGCTTATCTATAGCAAAAACAGTAAAAAAAATAGACCAAATACGGGCTGTATCTCAACAAAAATGGGTCGTTCTTCGCTTACGAAACATAACCGAAGGATTCCTGATTCAAAAGTTTCCGCACTTTTGATTATGAAAATCTTCTCAGATCTTCTGTAGTGATTCGATTCTGCGATTAGGTTGTCTAATCGAGTGTTCGATTTGTGTTTTCTGAAAAATTCATCTGTTAATTTTCAAATGCCTGAAGCTTTTCTAAAATTCTGTCCGCACAACAATGACAAACTTCAACATGAACACCATGACGTCTTACTCTCATCTCCTTGGTTCATCAACAAAGATTCCGATGCTTATTCCCGAGTACTATGACCAGTGGGTTGATCGTATGGAGGATTACTTGAACGGAATCAACGAAGAATTATGGAAATGTATTCTCGGTGGTGTTTGTCCACCTCCTGCTGTTCAGAGTATTGGAACTTCTTCCAACAATCAAAATGTCAATGAACAAACTGAAAGATTGTTGAAGAACGAGAAGATGTGTATGAGAGAACTCAGAGGTGCTCTACCTCCTATTGTTTACAATTACGTTCGTAGTTGTAAAACTGCAAAAGATATCTGGAATACTCTTAAGGAAAAGTATCAAGGGAGTGAAAAGACAAAAATCAATTCAGTGAAAAATCGTTTGGTTGAATTAAGAGAATTCAAACAAAAAGAAGGTGAATCTATCGAATTGTACTATGATCGTCTGAATGAGCTTATCTACAGGTGCAATCGATATGGAATCACCAGGTCTACAATCGAGTTTAATCTCACATTCATAATGGGGCTTCGCAAGGAGTGGCGAAATGTTAGCTTGATGGTGAAGACTCAACAGAGTTTCGATTATTTCTCCATGAATGATCTTTATAATCTGTTGAAAACTCATGAATCCGAAGTTTATGGAATAACATCAGAAGCAAAGATCAGTCTGGGTGGTCCGCTTGCTTTAGTTTCGATAGTTACAAGAAGGGAAGCTGAGAAAGAGGCTATTGAAAAGGAAAATTCGAATGATGAAGATCTGATTGTAAACTTTGATGAAGAGGACATTGCATGTAAAGAAGTTTTTCAAGAAAGCATTCAATGCAAGGTCGAAATCAAGTGAAGTGAGTGGAAGTTCTGCTGGGAAAGTTGGGAGTGATGAGAAGAGGGTTGAGAAAAAGGAGGTTCGTGCTGAGGAAGAGAAGAAGGAGAAAAAGCTTAAAGACGATGTTGGATTCGACTGCCATTACTACAATTGGGAGAATCATATGGCAAGTGACTGCATGCTTCATAAGCATGATGAGAAGAACAATAAGTTAAAAGATGAGGCTTACTATGTCGAACGACTGGAAGAGGTGCATGCAAAAGCGAAAGGTTTATCACTGGTGGCCAAAGGTATGTATGAAGACGAAAGTACATACCAGATTTGGTCATCTAGCTCAGATGATGAGGAAGCGCAAAATCCTACTCATGGAGCGATGTTTGCTATGCATGAGGATGAAGAAGAAGAGAAAATAACTGGAAAATGGTTTATTTCGACATCTTCGCACAAATCGCCAATGACTTCTCAGGTACACTCTGTTTTACAATCTTTTAATATTCCCTCTAGTGCATATGATTCAATACTTTCTGAGTTTGATGCAGCCATTACTTACGTTAATGATCTACTTATTTGTGCTAGTAATGATGCTAAGAAGTCAAACACACAACTCTTAGAAACCCAGAAGATGTTGGATTCGAAGAAAATAAAAATAGAATACTTAGATATGCAATTAAATAATTTGATGTGTGATAGGGATAGTCTAAATGCAGATGTTAAAATGTTGTTAAAACAGCAAAATATATACTGTAACTCTGCCAAAAGATTGTATGGAAAATTGACAGCTTTACATCTTTCTCCGGATATTAGCAAGGACCAACATAGGAAACTTTTTCCCTTTTTGGAATTCGAAAGGGAGAAAATTGACTCTATTTCCTATGATTGTGAACAAACTATTGTTGAATTTGATAAAGTACTAGACAATAGATATGCTTATGGTGTTGTTAAAATTGAAGAATATCCGAGTGCTGATGAATTAGTAGATATTGTAAATGATACTTTGACCAAAAATGAACAAATAAAGATTTTGAAAAGAACTGAGAATTCGAAATCTGACTCTCAATCTAATTATGTTGATATTGAAGATGATTATGATGTTATTAGTGAAATTGAGGAGGAGGAAGTTATCGATTGTTCTCAGTTGTCTGTCATTAATGTCACATAAATGGTTAAAGGCAAAGAAAAATGTAATGATTCTCCTGTTAAAATTGACACTGACAAACCTTCAACTTCGAAAGTTCATGATCGTAAAAATGTGACTGTTGAAGATAGTCAAACGGACAACGATGATGAAAATGAAGATGTTGCGAAAGAAACTACAATTCCAAGGGTTGTAGTTGATCAAGTTTTTGTCGAAATAGAGAAATTCGTCAAAATTTGGAAGGAAAAAGGTTCTCATTACCTTGAAACAAACACAGTTGTGTATCCGAATTCCAAATGCACAGATGAGATTATTTTTCCAAATCAGGTTTTTGTTACAAAAGGAAATAATGATAATATTAAACTTAAGATGCATAAATTGGTTGAAGAAGATAACAAGAAAGCATCAAAAGAAGGATTTTTCTCAAACCAAAGTACTGTCGAAAACAACTTAACAAAGAATTCCTACACTTTTCAAAGACAAAACCACAACAAGTTTGGGTTGAGAAATCTGAAAAATCAACAGATGTTTCAAAGAAAAATGAAAATGTTTCTCAAAATCTCAAAATTAATTCTCGAGAGTTTAAGGAACAAATTGAAAAGATTTCGAAAGAAAGTGGTATTTCAAAGAGACAAGCACGAAAGAAAGTTTTTTGGCAAAACATTGAGTCTTGAAAGAAATCAAATGTTGTGTTAAATAAATCTTCTAAGCAGAAAAAGTCTAGAACGGTTCAGACTTCTTTTCAAAATAGAGTTGAAAATAAGAAAAATCCCGCTCTAAATCAAAAAGAGTTTTCTTCAAACAAACCACAAAATGATTTTTCGAAGTCTAAATCACAATAGTCAAAAACCTACACAAAACATAATTCTCAAACAACAAATGAAACGCAATTCAAAAATCATCACTCTTCAAGGAATTTCAATTCAAATCAACAAACAAAGTTTTCACCAAATCATTTTTCATGACAAAATCGATTTTTGAATAAACCAACGAATGTTCAAAATCGTTTTTCCTCTCAAACGAAACCAATTTTTTCAAATCAAAAGTTCGATAAAATCCAAGTAAAAAAGGAAATTTGTCTTTCAAAGCAACCCAACCACATTTTCCCATTCCTCATATGAAACATGTTCCTAAAGTTTCGTATGTCAAAGGCAAATCAGATGTGAAAAACATTAACCATTGGCATGAAGGAAAAGGGAAATCATTTTAGTCAGGAAAGTTTTCTCAACCACAAATCAAGGATATGTCTGAACAATACTTGAACGAATCTTCGAATTCAAGTTCTTTATCCAAAGAATCAAATCCTCCTATCAAACAATGGAGAGCCATTCCGAAAGAAAAGGTTACTGAGAAACGAACCGAGAAGCAAAAAGCAAAAGTCAATGAAAATTCTAAACAAGAGAATACTTACTTTTCTGTGCCTTTAACTAACAAAGTTGATGTTATTGATAGTGTCAAATCTAAAGTTCATAATTGCATTTCAGGATCTTCATTTCACAATGTTTTTCAATCTAATAACCAAGGACTCAAACAATCTTGGGGACCTAAATTCTTTCATTGATTGCAGGTGTTGAGTGGCGAGCAATATGATGAAAAATGGTATATCGATAGTGGTTGCTCTCATCACATGATTGGGAAGAAAGAAAACTTGCATGATTATCGAAGTCTTGATAATGCTGGAGTGGTGAAGTTTGGAAACAATAACAAGTGTCACGTCAAAGGTTATGGCAAAGTAATGAATGGGAAATTCACGATGAATAAGGTAGCGTATGTTGAAGGTCTTCAACATAACTTGATTAGTGTTTCACAACATGTTATGGGTACTAGTAATCAAGTGGTGTTTAATGAAGAAGGCAGTGTCATTTCGAACATTGACAAAAAGGTAGTATTGCTCAAATCCAGAAGAAAAGGTGATATGTTTACTCTCGACATAAAACCCATTGTTGGTGTTCCCTGAGTATGCTTACTCTAGAAAGCTTCATCAGATGTCAGCTGGCTTTGGCATCAAAGACTCTCTCATTTGAACTTTCGGAATCTCAATAAATTTGCGGTAAATGATCTTGTTTGTGGTTTACCTGTATTAAAGTTTGATAATGATACTTTATGTGCAGCTTGTGAGTAAGGAAAGCAACATAGACAAGGTCATCCAATTGTCATTGATTCGAAGATTGTTGAACCACTGGAACTCCTTTATATTAACCTTTGTGGACCATCCACGGTTAAAACAATCAACAAGAAATGGTAGATTTTGATTATTGTTGATGATTTCTCACGGTTTACTTGGGTATATTTTCTCAGGTTAAAATCTGAAACTGCTCAAGCAATGATCGATTTTATCAAACATATTGAAAAAAGCTTAAAGAAAAAGGTTCGAAAGATCAAGAGTGATGACGGCTTAGAATTTAAGAACAATGTTCTTTATTCATTTTTAACAGACAAAGGCATTTCACATAATTTTTCTTCTCCATACACGCCTCAACATAATGGTGTTGTTGAAATGAGAAATTGTTCACTTTGCGAAGCTGCAAGAACAATGCTAACATATGTGAATCTTCCTCAATATTTTTGGGCTGAAGCAGTCTAAACTGCATGTTTTACTCAAAACAGATCGTTTATTCAACTTCATTTCAACATTACTCCTTATGAAATCATAAATAACCCTAAACCTAATGTGAAATTTTTTTTCATGTTTTTGGGTGCAGGTGTTTCATTATGAAGCTCAAAGATAATTTTTCAAAAATTCAGTCTAAGGCTACTGAAGGAATATTTTTGGGCTATTCACTTAATTCGGTTGCATACAGGGTGTTGAATAAACGAACACGAAAATTGAAGAAACGTTCAATCTTACCTTTGATGATTATCATGCTAAAAGTGTTGAAAAATCTTTCGAACAAAAGGCAATTCTTAGTGAATCAACTGATACATCTACAAGTTTAAAATTTATTAGATTTTGATTATGATTTAATATTTGGTGTTCCTGACAGGGCTGTTGATGCTGAACTTCATGCTGATGATAATCGAGTTCCTAAAGCATCAAAGCATACTGATGATTTGACAATTACTCAAGATGATGCAGATTTAAACTCGACAACAAATTCTCTAATTCATAACGAAATTCTGTCAGTTCTACAAACTGATCAAGTGGAGGGGGAGCATACTTTCGAGGGGGAGAGTAGGAGAATGAATGCTGATGTCGAGGGGGAGCATCCAGAAGATAATTTTGTCGAGGAGGAGCAAAATGAAAATCACCCAAATATTTCAAATAATCAAACTGAAATTTTTCATGATACAATTGATAATGTGTCTATTGCAGGTTTAGAGAATGATGAAACATTTGAAGATGCACCATTAGAGTTTAATCCTACATATCCACCATTGGAAAAATGGACACGAAATCATCCAAAGGAACAAGTTATTGGTAATCCTCAAGATGGAGTTTTAACTAGAGCTCAACTTCATGCTAAAAATGAGGTACTAAATATTAATCAAGAACTTTGCATGTTCAATGTCTTCACTTCGAAAATTGAACCTAAAACAGTCAAGATTGTTATGGAAGATCCTGATTGGATTGTATCTATGCAATCCAAGTTGGCTGAATTTGAAAGAAATAAAGTTTGGCGTCTAGTTCCTAAGCCAAAAGATGTGTCAGTGATAGAGCTAAAATGTATTTTTAAAAATAAAATTGATAAAGAAGGAAGCATTGTTTGAAATAAGGCTAGGCTTGTAGTTAAGGGTTATTCGCAACAAGAAGGTATATATTATGAGGAAACCTTCGCCCCTGTCGCAAGACTCGAGGCAATTCGAATATCTTTAGCCTATGCAGCGCATAAGGATTTTGATGTCTACCAAATGGATGTCAAGTTTGCGTTTCTCAACGGTGAACTCGAAGTGACGGTGTATGTTGAACAACCCCCATGTTTTATTAACGAAAAATATCATGATCACTGTTATATTTTAGATAAAACTGTTTATGGGTTAAAACAATTTTCGAAAGAAAGTTGGGAACCATCCATGCTTGTTCAAGTTTATGTCGATGATATTATTTTTGGCGCTACTGACCCTACTTTGTCAATAGAATTTGAAAATTTAATGAAAAATCGATTTGAGATGAGCATGATGGGGAAGATAAACAATTTTCTGGGAATAAACATTCGTCAGAGCGGAGAAGGAATATTTATCAACCAAGAGAAGCATACAAGAAATATGCTAGAAAAAGTTCGGAATGACGAATAACACAAAGTTGAGAGTACCAATGGCTATTGGAACACTGCTTAATCCATCGTTAGATAAACTAGTGTTGATCTCATATTGTATCGAAGCATGATAGGTTCGTTACTTTACCTCACGAAAATTTGACCTGATATTATGTTTTCCGTGTGCAATTGTGCTAGGTACCAATCCAATCCTAGGGAACCTCACCTAACTGTAGTTAAGAATATATTTCATTATCTCAAAGGAACAACTTCCTTAGTACTGTGGTTTCCTTCGAAGATAGGCTTTTTCATACAAGCATTCTCAGATGCTGATTTGGGAGTTGGTAATCTTGATCACAAAAGCACAAGTGGCGGATGTCAACTATTGGATGGGAAAATCATAAGCTGGCAACCGTCACTACTAGAAAAAAGGCCTTTTACGACGCTCATTGCGCGTCGTAAAACGCTCAGACAACGCGCAAATGCGTGTCAAGGAAGGCCCTGTCATAAAGAGAGATGACGCGCTTTTGCGTGTCGTCTATAGACGACGCGCATTTACGACGCGCATTTATGACGCACATTTACGACGCACGGTTATGACACGCAATGCGTATCAAGGAAGGCCCTGTCATAAAGGAAGACGACACGCATTTGCGTGTCGTAACCTTACGACGCGTGTGTTTATGACACGCAATGCGTATCAAGGAAGCCCCTGTCAAGAAAGGCCATGTCATAAATAAAGATGACACACATTTTTGCGTATCATAATTTTAAATGTTTTAAAAAAAATATTATTTATAGATTTACTAATTTTTCATATTAAATAATACATTAGAAATCTCATAATAATAAATAAAATACCATAAATAACAAATATAATTCATTTCACTAATATGTCAAATACAAATAATTATTCCAATAGTGAGTAAATGTTATAAAAAAATGAACTCATTTATATACAATTGCATTAATTATCTAGCTTACTATGTGCCAACAAACTTCTATCTTTTTCCTTCTCTGCATAAACTTCATTAGCAGCATCCTAAAGAACCTTTATCTTTTTCATCAGCAACATCCTCAAAAACTTCTATCTTTTTCCTTCTCTGCATAAACTTCTATCTCACACTCAATGTAGTTTTAAACATCAGGTTTAAAAAATCAACTTTAAGGTTGCCTTGTTAAAGAGAATGACTAGAATAGATTTCCCTTTTTCACAAGGCATGTGCTTGCTTGCACATATATATGGAATCATTCTAACAAAAAAAAATTGTTCATGTCAACTACTCCAAGGACTATTACGTAATTTAACATGAAGAATTTTGTCCAGATGAAAGGATTGACTTTAAACTTTATAAAAATCATTTAAATGAACTTACCTGACCATGAAGCGTGTTGATCCAGGATCTCCTTGCCTTCCTGCTCTGCCACGAAGCTTTGTAAAGCAAGAAATAAATTAAAAAAGTGAGTCTGAAAGTATATGCTAAATTTATGTAAAACCTTAAAACACAATATTGATGCAAAGTTACCTGATTATCAATTCTTCGGGACTCATGCAAAGATGTCCCAATGACATGGAGACCACCAAGTCGTTTGACTTCCAATCCTTCATGAAAGCAATGAATCTCACAGTCCTTTAGAACCGATAAATAGGCAATTGCAATGCAAGGACCCAGGGCCGATCCAAAGAAATATGTTGCCCGGGGCAATAAGACATAATGATGCCCTAATTATATATTTTCAGAAACTAATATCATAATTCATAAAATTTACCCTAGTTCACTGTTTTTCAATCATAACTCAGAAAAAAAAAACACTAATAATTTTAGAAAGTAAGAAAATTAATATAAAAAATCATAATATTTACCTCAGTACTTTGATAGGTAACAGTGAGAATGCAATGACATGTAGACTACTGATCCACCTTTAAACAATGCTTTAGGTACCTAGCTATCATCCAGAAAACAACAAAACAGACAAAAATTTACACTAATCCCATCACAAACAAAACCAGCTGCTATTATCACAAATAACAAATATAATATACTCCAGACAGTATTAAAATGTAGCAGCATCCAAACATATTATAAAATGAAAAAGTTAATAAGACGAAGAAGTAAGAAGTTCTGAAATAAAGAGAGAATATTATATGTAGTGTAATATTCCAAATGGACTTGAAAAGTTCTTGTATCTTGACCATCTACCATTATCAAACCTGTCATTTTGATACCAAATTAAATTCAAAACCAAATTTTAGCTTGACCATCCATCATTATTCCGTCCCCTGAGAATTGGGGACAAAAATAGCCTCAGGGGTATTTTGGGAAAGTTCCAATTTAATTAAGTTTTTGTAATAAAATATGATTGTAGTTCGTGAATTGCCATAATATCACCTCCATTGTTGGCGTAATTCAGGAAAAAGCCCACAGGGGCATTTTAGGAAAATGCTTTTATTATTTTTGTTTCCCGGTTTTAGACTATGAGTCAAACTCTTTTTCTTTTAGTATAAATATGCTACGTTATAGGTATTTAGAAAGAAGTTTTTCAGGAATAAAAGTTTTCTTTTCCACCAAGCAAAATAAAAAATCCCATCTTTTTCTTCCCCTGTTATCACCTGTTGCCAGCCATGTAGTTTTTTTTTCCTTTTTTCCTTCCTGTTCTGTTTTGTTTTCTGTTCTTAGGCAACAAGGTTGCAGCAAGGTATCAGGTAGATACCTTACATCCATAACGTTCAGGTTCTTTGAGAATATCTTCTTTCAGTCGAGCTTCCATTCTCTCCACTCTTTCACAGTAAATTCCCTACATTAAACCACTTGACACTTGAGTATATTTAAATAATAAACATTAAAAATGAGAGAGGATTATTATTATATACCGTATACTCGAGCATGTTTTTGTAGGGTCTTTCAACCTCACGAAGCAGAAAGGGCTTTCCATTAATGTAAATAACAGGTTCTTCTCTCATGTTGTGCCAAAAGACGGGTCTACCCAGGCCACCTTTAAAGCTACCTATTCTTTGCATAACAGATTTAATTCTTTCCACAGTTGGATTTGTAACACCATAGACTGGGAACCCGCCCTAAAGCAGATTTAGTTCTGCATCGAGGCACACTTGTCAATCACTTTGTCCACCTGTCGTTTGCCTTCAACACCACCCTAAAACCATGTCAATCAAAAAGAAGTTACTCAAGAATGTTGTTGTAATGGGAAATTTATAAGGAAAAAGGTTCATTTGCATACTGTAAAAGCATGCAATCATAAAACATAAACTTCACAGAGACAAAAAAAAAGTACCAGAAGCTCCTATTCGATTTAAATAGATCAATGTGGCAATGACCATCCCTGTGGTAGTACGCCCATGCCCCATTTGGCAGTTAAAGATTATTTTTGTCTTAAGATCAGCTCTTGAAATTCTATCAACCTATAAAGATCATAAAACACAAATCATATATAAAGTATAATCTAAGTTAAATATTTTCATTTTGTTAAATGAAAATAACACTCACCAACGTATCAAAATCATGTTCCTTGGGTGATTTTTCATCTGTTGCTGGAATGCGTTCGTAGTCAACAAGGAATTTTCTTGTTTGGATTTCTAAATAGACCTACAATAGTGAAAGGAATTATGAAACAGATATTCAAAATGAACATTTAATTTCATAGTATGGTGAACCTGTAGTGATGTTTTGACAGAGTTGGTGTGACTGGCTCCCATTGATCCACCATTTGACCATCTGGTAGTTCATCAGTTACTAGGATCTTATTTCCATATCTGTAATCGAGATAGGTATTGAGATGATAAGAAAATGGATATCAAACACAGAAACATGTTAAAAAGAATACCTTGCAGCTTCTAGCAATATGTCTTCCTTTAACCGGTCTTCCATTTGCTCCACCCTAGCCCTATTGATACCCTATTCATAACATCAAAGTTTAGGTATAGAATGGGATAAATCAGCATGTTTATGAAGAAAAAAATATAGAAAAATACTATAAATCTGAAGTGGAAGTTGGGATTTGAGCAGAAAAAATAAGCACACACCGTGTACTCAAGATTGAAGAAGGGCAGAAAATCATTGAAGACTGGGACGACTAGTCAGCGTGGATCAGAAACCACGGTGGAATCGGTGTTCCGGCGAACAAAAGCTGGGAATCATGGTGGGAGGAAGAACAGGACCACCTCCGATCCACCGGTGCAGTCGGTCGTCTGACGGAAATCCTCCTTTCTCTCCGATTCTTCATTTACCAATACAGTATCGTTTACCACCTCAAAGTCGTCCAAAACGATAAATCAATCTTAGTGTACGCTCTCTCATGGCTCGTAATCGTTTTTGTTATCGCATTATTGAAAATCGTGTCCATGGGTAGAAAGAAATTCAGCGCGGATTTCCAATTAATGAGAGCCCAATCTAGTGGAGTGTGAATGAGTTTTTAGGGTTCAATGGTAGTGACGATGGCTTAGGGTTTGCAGATGGTGGTGTGGGGGTCGTCGGTTGCTTTACAGAGAGATATGAAGTCGAGACGAAAAGACGAGATTGACCCACCTGGTAATAAACGGACTCGGGAAGCTGAACAAAATGACCCGAGATTGACCCATCTAGTAACAACGCTATTGATGCCATTCCTTCCATTTTCGACTGTTCATCCTCCACTTCCTCTACTGCTACTTCTTCACCATCTTCTATTTTTTCTGTATTTAGACTTGAGAGTATAATTAGGGCTTTTTCTAACAATTTCAACATCGAGTGGGAGATATGGTGGTTCCAGTAGGTAGAAGTGAGGGAAGAAGTAGGCAGCAGGAGGGGGAAGGAAGGAGCGTCCATAATTTGGGCAAGAGGGAAAGGAGAAAAAAAAGGAAGGCGGGATTTTTAATTTTTTCAGAATTTCATTTCCCCCTACTGTTAAAGGATGGAACGCGCGTTCCATTAAAAATTATAAAGCGACATCCTTAGACGACGCACAATTTATTATAGGTGCCCTCCGTGTTTTTTTTTAGACACTAATTTAAGGGCGCGCAATAATGTGTGTCTTCTATCCTTAAATTTTTTGAAGAGATGACACCTTTTTAACGTCACTCTCCATTGCGTAACATAAATCAATGAGTGTCGTGGTTTGCGCGTCGTAAAAGGCTATTTTTCTTGTAGTGCGTAAAAGCAAACTTGTGTTCCGATTTCCACAACAGAAGCAGAGTCTGTTGTTGCTGCAGTTTGCACTTCGCAAATCATATGGATACAAAGTCAGCCGCATGATTATGCAATGAACATGTGTAACGACCCAATTTTTACGTCCAAAAATTTCATTTTAAAACATTACTTTAGAAAACATTAATAAATTAAACCATTGTTTGATCAAACCATGACACAACATAAACCATGTCTAAAAGCCAAATCATACAACCAATCAAATATCAGAGTCTAAATCCCAGAGAATCTTGTAAATGCGGAAACCAGAGAGTGTGTGTGTGACATGCTGCTACCACGCCGGCTCCTTTCCCCTAGCTGAGGAGGTACCTGAAACCAAAACTGAAAACCGTAAGCACAAAGCTTAGTGAGTTCCCCCACCGTACCACATACCATACAAGCACATAACATACATACTGCCAGGCCATTCTGGGGCGCCTGACTACCCGGTACGACCATTCTGGGGTGCCGTCCTACCCATGTCAAGCCATTCTGGGGTGCTGACTACCCATGTCAAGCCATTCTGGGGTGCTGACTACCCGTGTCAAGCCATTCTAGGGTACTGACTACCCGTCGGTCCTAACAACCGATCCTCAGGGACTAGTCCCCTCTTACTACCTTTATCGTATATAACATAACAAGCCAGCATGCAAACATATCATCACGTACTGTCAGACATTTCTGGGGTGTCTGAATACCCTTCGGTCCTATCAACCGATCTCTACTTTTATCTCATATAACATATCATGCTAGCATATAACATAACAGGTAGTAGCAAACCTAGATGAAATCACAAGGACAATCATCTAACATACGACTCCTACTGGTGGGCCGACATTGTGGCCGTAGACCCACCGCTACTGGAAGGTAACTCACCTCGAAGTAGCTGCTGATCTGATCGGGAACTGACTGTCTACTACTGCTGCTGCTGCTCCGGAAATCCTCCGGCTGCAATTCCCATAACATACTCAATCAAACGCTGCTAACTATCCTTTGGGTAAAATGACCATTTTACCCCTGATCATGCCCTAAGTCAAAGTCAGAGTCAACTTTCAGTTGACCCGACTCGCCGAGTTGGCTTTCCAACTCGCCGAGTCCTTACTCAAACGATTGCCCTGAATCCCGTTCCTACTCGTCGAGTTAGGCGATGACTCGACGAGTTCACCTTCTAAACTGATATTCAAGTCCTTCATCCTACTCGCCGAGTTGTATGAACAACTCGTCGAGTTCATCTTCATCCGATGAACACTTATGCTAAGACTCGCCGAGTTGTATGAACAACTCGCCAAGTCCATCTTCATCCGAAGAACACTTATGCTGCGACTCGCCGAGTTGTATGAACAACTCACCTAGTCTGTTCTTAATCTAAGGAGATTGCCTTGAACTCGCCGAGTCAGGGCATTGACTCGCCGAGTACCTCCATAGATGAGTTCAGCTTCCGACTCACTGAGTCACAACCCGTGATTCACTATTCACTCGACACTACGAAAAGGTGACAAACTCAGAGACTCGCAAACAGACTCGCCGAGTCATATGAACGACTCGCCGAGCCGTTGCCATGCACCCACTAAATACACAGATTTGCTCGATTCCAGTCCATGCCATTCATAGATCTGGACTTCTAGGACACGAATCACACGTAAAGTTTCCAACTTTACGTGTAGATATTCATCAATATGGATTTTAGGGTTCAAAATGCCTCAAAAGGGTAGATCTAGGGTGAACAAGCAACATGGGTCCATAAAGGTAACAGATCTGAGCTCCTGGAGCTCAATCTTGCCTAGATCTAGAGGCTAATCAACTTATTACGACTTATATTGCACATACAAGCTTGGGGGTTGGCTCAAGAATGACTTAAATGAAGTAGTAAGCATAGAAACATAGGGAAAACGGGTTATACCTCAAAGGAACTGCTGAGAGAGCACAAAGATGCTTGGATTCCTTTCCTTCCTCTTGATCTTCTTCCCTTTTTGCCTCAAAACCTTCAAAATCACACAACAATTGCTTCAAGCTCTAAATGAACAACTTGGAACGGGGGTTGGAAGCTCTGGGGAGTGAATGGGGGCTGGCTTGGGGCGGATATGTTGTTTAAATAAGGTGCAAACCCCTGAAACTTAGGGTTTCATCCAACAACTGTGACTCGCCGAGTCCAGGATATGGACTTGCTGAGTCGACAACTTAAACGTGTCCCGGGTCCCGCATCTACTCGGCGAGTCGGACCTATGACTCGCCGAGTCCAAGGTTAAAAGAAGAGAAATACTCAAATAAGTTTTACGTACCAGGAACCAGGTGCTACAACATGAAGAAGATTATGTTGTATTGTGATTCACAAAGTGCCATTCGCATTTGTCATAACTCTGTGCAACATTCGAAAACTAAACACATTGCTCTTCGTTACCATTTTATAAAATATCACGTTGAAGATGGAAACATAGAAGTTCATTTTGTAAAGGCCATTGATCAGCTTGCTGATATCTTTACAAAACCCTTTGATGAAAAATCTTTCATGAGAATTTTGAATGACTTAGGAATGATGGATGCAAATTCGATTCCACGACTAATTTCGATGGAATGACAAAATGAGGAAAGATGTCGATTCAGGGGTTACTGTTCATGATTCAGCAGTTACTGTTCACAGTTAACGCTTCGACATGATTCACTTTTGACATCATGCATAGTGGTTTGAAAAATTATTCACTACTTTTGACAATTTCCTAATTTCGCAACTTAGGTACATTTCTTGTTATGTTTGTTATTTTTCTTTACAAATCAAAAACAACAAAAAGATTTTTCATTTTTGTCTTTTTTTCCAAAATTCAAAAATACCAAAAAGATTTTCTTATTTTTGTAATTTTTCATTCAAAAATCAAAAATCCAAAAATATTTTTGTTTGTTTAAGTTTTTCTTGTGTAGCTTCTAGCGAAGATTTTTCATGCCTTCTGCTTGCTGCCTTAGAGAATGGTAAATATTCGAAACTTTGTACTAGTTAGGATGTCCCTAGAAGCATGCTGCAGTGTGTCGACCCAAGCCTCCATAACGCAATGTGTTTTGAAGCCTTAATGGTTTTCTTATCCTGAGGATTCCTTCCCAATCAGGCTGTATTCACATTCGTTCCTGAGCTACCTTACTCTTCTCATATGAGTTAAGAGTTAACTGCTTGGTCCATATATATAGCAGATGTACATTCGATTCTTAAACCAATCTTTTTCATCTTAAAGTTCTTTTACGATCAAACACAATGACATATACCCAAGACATTTCTGGTACAAACCAACCAGGTTATAGGTATGTAAACATTCTGTGTTAATGATCTGGATTCATGAAACCGTGGTGAAAGTGAAATGCAAAATTTCGAAACCTATAAAGAATTGACGGAGAACTTTGTTCTAGGTTATAACGAAACATTTGTTTTTGTACCAATTTTCGATACTCCAAATCACATTCTTTCTTTTTGCGTGGTCTTGCTAAAATGTTCGAAACCCACGACATTTTTACCCAACAAGATCCATGAATAATTTTTGATTTGTGGAATATGATTTCACTGTGAATATCTTTCCAAAGCATACTTGTCACTGACTACACTGGTCAAACAGGTAATTTCAGTTACAATTTTTCACACTTATGTTTTGTTGTGATATGTAACAAAATTTTCAACCACCCATGAAGCCTTATAAAAAGATGTCCTTCGATACTTCTTAACAAGCAATCGATTGTACTTCACGGGAAACCATACAAGCTGTTGATTATCTCTCTTGATAATTAGTGAAGTGATATTTGCCTGGTATCTAACTGCCTTTATGTTGAAATTTTATTTTCGACATCACAGAATCAATTTTTTTTTTTATTTTGATTCTTATCTTTTTCTTTGGTACACATTGCACTCACGAAATCTTTGAGGTTCTGAGTAATACCAACTCAGGCTAACGATTTCGCAAGTCTGACACATGACTTCACTTTTAAACCGAAAAGTAAAAGAGTCCAACCTCCATGCCGAAGGTTTTTGGTCCTTATCTAGTGGGTGCTTTCGAAAAGACGTATGATGTGACGGTTTGCTTACTTTATGATTTTCTAGGCAAAATTACTCATCACTTTTCTTGACATGACGTGCTTTACGGATATTGTTACGATTTTCAAGGAAAGTGTGACAAGCTATTAATGACAACCATTTGTAATTCAAATTGAGTATACATATAAAAAGGGAATTGGGGATTTCATTCCAATTTTACGCTCACAATATGATTCTCAGCCGATTGGTAATCTTTTTCTCTTTGTTCTTCAAGTTCTTTCACAAACCCTAAAAATGGCTGTTCATCAATCGCAAACCACTGAAGATGTTTCTTCCCAGCCGATCATGAAAATTCAAAGCACAAATTACCAGGTTCAGGGAGATATTTCTGCTTACCAAGAAGAGTTGCAAATGTTGATAATTGCTCATAATTCATTATAAAATGTCTTTAAAAGGTGTAGAATAATAATTTTGTAAAAAAAATTGGGATGAATTCGTAACAAAAATTTATATTCAGACAAAATTTATAATAAAGTTTACAATTTGAGCCGAAAATATAAATTTTGAAAGATGGGTGACATATTCAACGTTATACATACGAGAGGTAACTATACAAAAAACATAAATTTCTTACTTATTTAAAAAGACATAAAAACAGTTACTTAGTAACTTTAAAACATTCTACAAGATTAGTTTAAAAAAAAAAACGTAACCTTTATTATATACTGAAAATGCTAAATCTATTTTCAATCATAAGAAATGCATTTTAATAATATGAAAAGATTAATTATCAAATTATCATATCCATAATAATTGTTCGAAGATACAAAAAAAATCATTCATATAAATACATGTTTCAAGTGTTTAATTACAAGAAACTAAAGATACGAAAGGCAAACAAATTTCATAGTCTTTCTCTTCGACTAATTATTTATTTAAAAGTTAAATGTGATCGTTAACATGTGCAAATTCAATTAGTAGTCAATTACACGATTAAACTTTGTGATTTCCTTAATATAAATGTGACTATTACCATGTTCTTATTAAAGTAGACACGAATCACATGATAAATATCAGTGTTTGTATCTTGCAAATATATATATATTTTTTGGATTCGGAAAGAATCAAAGGTGAGGAGGGGGGAATAGAAGTACCAAGTGATTTTCATCCTTGTGTTTCATCGGACTTTTCCTCTCAAAAGCTACGCGTTCTCACTGACCAACCTCAGAAACAAATCAGTCGGCCAATTCCCTAACCCCATTATGCATTTCTCACACAAAACCTTCCCGATTTGGTTAGTTTTGTCAATATCCCATATTTTCAAAGCGTAAATAATAGATTTATTTAGTGATACTTTTTCAAAAGTTAGTGATATACAAGTTTCAGTATGCTTCAAAACAACAAGGTGCAAAACAGCTCTTTCTTTGTTAATGATCAGGTGCAGTTTTACGGTAAGTTTGGTAGGTCTATCAGTTGGCCGGAATATTGATCTTGTAATCCAAAAAGTGGATGTAATTTATACTCGTTCTAGGGGTGAGCATGTTTTGGATTGAGTCGGTTAATTTAGAGCCAAAACAAAACTTAAACCCAATAGCATCGGTTTTCAAATATTAAAAACCAAACATAAACCTAAATCGATCAGTTTAGTTAGGCTCTCGGTTTCCTTTTATTTATTTTTCTCGGGTTTATTGGTTCTATACCAGAAAACCTTAGACCCCAGGTTCCCCTCGTCCGTAACATTAACCATCCAACCAAGCTGCTAAATATGCCTCTTCAACACATATTTTGTTTATCATATATGTTAAAAATATTTACTTCTAAAGCATTTAATAGTTAATACAAATAAATGTTCCGTTTTGTTGGTTTCTAGTTTATCATTCCACAAACCGAAACAAAACCGAAATTTTCGGTTTTTGAAAATAAAGAAATAAACTATATTTTCGATTTTATGTGAGGTTTCAAAATTTTGGTATTTTAGGTGTTCGATTAGGTTTTTGCCCACCATAAGACCATGTGGTGCACCACATACCACATACTGCGGTATAATGCAATATACGGTAAACACCGCATCGACCTGGAACGAAAATTGTGATATCCTTGCCGCACTTTTATTCTTTCTTTTTTAATTATTATTAAATCATATATATATATATATATATATATATATATATATATATATATATATATATATATATATATTAAAAATTATAAAAAATATATCAAAATTAATGGTTTTTAATTCTCTACTATAGAATATATATAATTCTAATATATTATTTATATATATTAAAAATTAAATAAAAATATGATAAAGTACCACAGCCTAACTTCCACCAGCTCTCCATCTTTTTTGCTCTACTAACTTGCTGTTAGGAAAAAAAAATTAAAAAAAAAATGAAATAAAGATGCAAAAACCAAACCGCTGGATAGATTTTTTTATTGTGATTTTCTTAAGAAAAACGTGAAGTGCATATTCAGCTAGTCATAACTCGCACGATTTTGTGACATTCTTAATAAAAATGTGATGTTCATATGCAATTAGACATGAATCACGTTATTAATTTATTTATTTAGATTTTGAAGCAAATCACATAAATCATTTTTATTTGGTTTGAGATAAATATTGTGCGTTTAGTTTCTGATATTTTCACTCCTGTGGTATTTTTTGTTACGATTTTTGTTCATTCCATACACATATTAGTTAGTATTTTCTTTTATTTGTATTATTAAATTACTCGTTTAGTATTATAAAGTTTATAGAGGACCAATAATGTACCACTCCACTGGATCTCTTACTCTTCCCCTCCGAGCGACCAGAGTGTCACCGTCTCCTCCCCCACCTTCTGCGTCTTCTTCAACAATCTCAAAGAATGGTGGAAATTTCCTATTGATTTATTATATTGCAAAATCAAATACCGAAAAACAAAATTAAACATATATATGCAAAACTATATGATTAAATTGTAAAATCAAACACAAATCTGGCAAACAAAATTTGAAAAACACCGATATGTAGAGCTGGAAGGAGCTCCCCTTGAGTTTTACAACCACACACAAACATATGTGTGTGGATAATGTTTTTACGTGACTGCACAAAAATTAAAAGAACACAATGGGAATGGAACACTTGCTTAGGGTAAGGATTCGACAGTAAGAGGAATGGAGATGTGTGTTGTTTCGGGAGGCAGTTATTGTTAGAAATTGGGGTATAGTAAGGCTTGGAATTCTGAGAATTATGTAAAATATTTTCAGATTAAAGCATTTGGGTGGTAATTCCAATATTCTTTAACCGGATAAGACTCAGAGAGACAAGAATTTAGAATGCTTTGATGATAGTTTCGTCTGTACCAGAAAAATGAGACCAAAACCGAATTTATGATCATTGTCTGAAAACTGTCATATGACAGTTTGTAACTGTCATAAACTATAAAAACTGACATAAAACGGAAGTTTGGATAAGGGTCAAACAATGGTCAATTCTCTGAAAATACGATTTTCGACCCCAGCCAGGGGCTCTGCCCCTTGGACCCCACCAGGGGCTACCGCCCCTTGGACCCCGCTCCCAGTGGCGCTGCCCCTGGACCCCCGTTCGTTTAGGGGTTTCGCCCCTAAATGACAGTGTACTTTGAAAACTTGATCAAACTTAAACAAGTGCGTACTCCACACATTCCTTACTTGTTTAATATTTATCAAGATCACCTTTGGTCAACAAAGTAATCCCATTACATTTAAATAATATTAATGACAACAAATCACTAACAGTTATTGGGTATTTAGTGTTGAGTTAAATCCATAATCGGTGTTCAGCCACCTTCTCCTTCTCAAGTCATTAGCTGTAGACGTAGGCATAAGTGCATAAGTCATAACACACACACACCCTTTTTCTATGCTCATCTACCATTTAGACTTAGGATAGTGGGTGTTTGCTACACCTGTCACAGTCTACATAGGTGTTATGTTATTTTTGTCACACTTTGGTTTGCATGACATTATTTGTCACACTTGCCATGCTAAATATATATTTTTAATTAATTTAGAGAATAAATATTTAAAAGATATTATTTTTTTAAAAAACTTAAATTCCATTAAAAATATAGAAATTCAAAAAAACATAGAAATTAAAAACATCACAAGACCACTAGAAATTCAAAAACATGATACTATAAATTCAAACACACAAACAACTAGAAATTAGAAGACAAAGACTATAAATTTGACGTCATTTGGGCCACTGCCTCACAGTTTGTCAAAACTCAACAAACCTAAAATATTTGTCAGTTTCAACATTGTAAGCTCAATAGCATTCCCTAGCAAAGTATTTTCGTTTTCACCATTTGAGGCTTCATGCATCACCCTATGAAACACAATGGTCAAACAAGTTGCAAGTGCTTTTGCGTTTCTCTATTTGGCGTAGAGTTGATCTTTTCTTTGAGGTTGAAGGGCTTGGCGGTTGTATATATCGGCAACTCTCCTTTAAAAAGTAGTCGAAGGGCCGTCATTGTGGGTTGGATCTTCTGCTACATCAATCCATGAATGTGCGAGTAAGATCTCTTTTTTAGTAGACCAAACACTAGCCTATTTTTGGTGATGATGTGTAGAAAAAGATAGAAAAGTAAGAAAGTTAAGAGAATAGATTTAAAAAGATTTGAATGTGGTGAAGAGTGAATAAGGATGAGGGTATTTATAGTTGAAGATTGAGAATATAAAATTTGAAATTAAAAAAAAAAAAAAAACATTATATTTTATAAATTGAGTATTTTTTTGGGAAAGATGATATTTTTTGAAAATGGAATCTGAATAATAAATGGTAAAAAAAGGAAAACATTTTGAAATTGGGAATTCTCTCTCATCGGTAAATCTATACCGAATTGCTGAGCCGAGTTTGACATGCCTCGGCCTGATGTTCCGCGAGAATACCAAATCTGTTCCCGAAGCCACGCCGAGAAGCCTTAGAGGATTAAAGGGTGAGGGGTGGGACCCAAATGCTTTAATAATAATATAAATTAGTGGAATGTGTCGCGGGTGGGGGATTTATTAATCTATTACTCCGTCCATCCCAAAATAAGTGTCCACCAATAAAAAACACGCAGTTTAAGAAAACACAAATCAATGTGTCTTTTACCTGATAAAATGCCATTTTTACCCTTATTAATTTTTTTTATTTAGTTTCTTTTAGAATTCATATAAACTTATCTTGAAACAAAATTTTCTGCAGCAATGTATCTTGAAACTTTCATTATTTTTGCTTAAACAAATGGAGGCAAAATTTGTCGCCGTAATTATGTCGATCACAGTTAAAATTTCATTTAGATTAAACTCATTTAAAATTTCATTTTGATTTTAGATTACTAAGCTTTTTCTTTTGCCACCAACTTATTCCATGTGTCTCTTCACTTCCCATTAATTTCGTATACATATGTCTTCATTTAAGCAAAGACTTCCCCTAAAACATTATCCATCATTGGTCATAATTCAAATCTTCATATGGAGCCTTCCACAAATCTATCCACTAAAAAAACACCACCCTTGCACAACGTCAAGCCATATATCAATTCTTATTGCTAGAAAGTAGTGATGGAGAATTAAAAAAAGGCTCCATAAGTGAAATAGCTTCACGATTTTCGGTTTCTACACGGACAATTAGTCGCATTTGGCATCAAGCTAAATTTCAAATTGACCACGGATTACCGGATGATTTATCTTCAAATAAGCCAAACCACAGCGGAAAAGGGTACAAATAAACTTGAATCAAGTTTCAGAAGTTCCATTATGTCGTCGAGCCAATATACGATCTCTTGCGAAATCTATAAATGTCTCAAAATCAATGATGCATAGACGTATCAAGGAAGGTGTACTTCGACCACATACAAATGCGATCAAGTCGACTCTAACTCATGAGAATAGAAGAGAAAGGTTAGAATTTTTCTTATCCAAGATTACTATACAATCATTATTAAGTTTGATTCCTGCATTCTATGATATGTTTAATGTTGTTCATATTGATGAAAAGTGGTTTGACATATCAAAACCATCAAAACATTACTACCTTGTCCCCCGTGAGGATGAACCGTTGCGAACATGTAAAAGCAAAAAGTTTATCACAAACATTATGTTTCTAGCGGCCGTAGCAAGACCGATATTTGATTCATTAGGTAACAAAGTATTTTCAGGAGAAATTAGTATCTACCTGTTTACAACATTAGAACTTGCTAAGCGTTCAAACAAAAACCGTATTGCGGGAACATTGGAGACGAAGCCTATTTTATCGGTGAACAAAGAGGTAACAAGGTCATGGTTGATAGAAAAGGTTCTACTGGATATCAAAGCCAAATGGCCGCAAGGTCATATCGTTCCAATATTTATTCAACAAGACAACGCAAATCCCCATATTGATGTTAATGATAGCAAGTTTCTTGAAGTGACATCTCGATATGGATTTGATATTCGACTTTGTTTTCAGCCCCCTAATAGTCCGGATTTGAATGTGTTAGACCTTGGTTTTTTTCGAGCAATCCAATTACTTCAAGAACAAGAGGTTTTGCGTACAATTGATGAACTGGTTGATGCGGTTCAAACTTGTATATTGGTAAATGTAGGTTAGAACTTAGAACAAGAAGGTAATTTGTCACACCAAATTGAATGTGATCAAAATTTATTAGACGATGCCATATTGTATTCGAACCAGTAAAAATGCATTGCACGTCACCTTGTTTGGAAAAAAACACTTGTATTTTGACTTTTTTTTAATGAAAATTAGAAAAAATGAGATGTTTTGTTTGTGTGGTTACGATTTGATTTACTGCCACTACATAATGAATTCATATGATTGAATTTTTAGTTTACTAGAGTTACTGGAGTATTTGTTTCCATATTATGTGGATGACCTTTTTTTTAAAAAAATTACTTATCATAAAACACATTAATAAAAACATATTGGTTAACTCAAATGAATTGGGGAAATTTGGTAAACTATTCATCTATTTTTAGTAGTGAACATTTATTTTAGAACAACCTAAAATAGTAACATGTACATTTAAATTGGGAGGAGAGAGTATTTTTTATACTATTTTTGTAATGTGCTGTTCTCAGAAAGTATTTTTGTAATTTCATTAGTGGGTAAGGCTATTCTTGTAATTTTATGAAGCACAAGGAGCAACTATGTAATTTATTTATTAGTCAGGAATAAATTCTAATTTATTAGTCCGTAATCAATTATGTAACATTACGAAACACATGGATCATTTATGCTAATTCATTAATAACAATGGGTCGTTTCTGTAATTATGTGAAACACAGGAACATTTTCTCTAATTTTGTGAAATACACTTACCATTCTATAATTTTGTAAAATGCAGAACCTATTTTTATATTTTTAAGAAACAAAGGGACAATTCTTGTAACTTTGCTGTTGGATAGCGTCAATTTCTATAGTTTTGTTAAACAGAGAGACAATTTCTGTAACTTTCCTATAAGGACCATTTTTGTAAATTATAATGATCAATTCTATAAAGGTAATTTCAAAGAAGGGATTGTTTATGTAAATATTCCTAAGGACCATTTCTATAATCGGTGTAGACATTATTTAGGGTTAAATTCCAAAATATAGACACAAAAAATTGAATTTTCAGGTATAGAATCCACTGTAGCTTCCTGGAATGAGAAAATCGTAAATAAATGAGGGAATAAAAAAATAAAAAATAATAATAATAAAAAAGATACATTCCGCGGAGCTACAGTGGATTCCGCAGAGCTCCGCAGAAGTAACTCCGCGGAATCCACTATAGCTTCATGGAATGACAAAATCGTAAATAAATAAGCTAATAAAAAATAAAAAATAATAAAAAAAAAAGATCCATTCTGCGGAGCTACAGTTAATAAATGAGGGAATAAAAAAATAAAAAATAATAATAAAAAAAAAAGATCCATTCTGCGGAGCTACAGTGGATTCCGTAGAGCTCCGCGGAGGTAGCTCCGAAGAATGAATATTTAATTTTTTTTTTTCAAATCGATTCTTTAGGGTTTATATTCATTCCCCAACTAATTATTTTTTAAAAAAGATTATGATTGTATTAATTTTTCTTGACAATGTTTGGAATGAATGTGAGGTGAAAACATTTTGGTCTTTTAATTGGAGATCTTTAAATAAAAGAATTATTGGAGTTTTTTTTTTTTTTTCCTAAGGATCCATTCTTCGGAGCTACCTCCGCGGAATCGACTGTAGCTCCGCGGAATGGATATTGAGTTTTTTTTTTTTTTTTTAAATTTCCTCATTTATTTACAATTATGTCATTCCGTGGAACTACAGTGGATTCCGTGGAGCTACGTCCGCAGAATCCATGTATATACCTGAAAATTCAATTTTTTGTGTCTATATTTTGGAATTCAAGCCCAAATAATGTCTATACCCGATATTTTCCTTTCTATAATTTTCCTATCAACATAGGAGGGACCAAGTCTGTTAATTATTATTGGACCATTTTTGTCAAAAAAAAAAAAAAAAAAAAAGGAAAAATAATCGGATATAGAATAATTAAAATTACAAAAGAAATATATGTATAATAATTAGAGCAATATAGTCATTTAAGGTTTTAGTGAAAAAAAGAAAAAAGGATTGCCATAGGGATGAAGTCATAAAACGATCTAATTTATCTTTAAGCCTTACTTTAGATTATATGTGTATCTATATTAGGTGGTGGGGAAGGCCCGTATGACATCTATAAATGGTAATGATAGGAGCAAGTAATTCTCATCTTTCTTTTGTTCAAAAGTTTGAGAGAACGATAGAAATGACATTAAGTGGTAAAAGGGTTGCTAAGATTAAGGTCAAGTGTGATGGTAGCGTTTTTCATCAGTGTTTGAAGGATCGCCCTGTCGAACTTCCCAGCTTGAGCCCGACAACATTCCAAAATTGTAAAACCCAAGAAGGAGAAGCCGGAACTGTGGGTTGTGTTCACTCCTGGAACTATTTTCATGGTAAAGAACATATACATACTCTACCTAATATCTGTTTTTCTTTAGCTTATTGTTAACTAAACACATGAAGAAAATTATGGTAATTATGGTATATATATTGCTATAGTATAACAATTCTGGACATTTACTTTGCACACACAAATCAATGTTTTAAAGTATATGCATGTTGATGTAGATGGAAAAGATCGTGTAGCAAAATCGCAAATCATTGACATTGACGAGGACAAAAAGTCAATCACCTTTAACATATTCGAAGGCGATCTCATGGAACTATACAAGACCATCGTTGTGACTGTTGGTGTAGAGAGGGATGGTTCAGACAATGTTGTCACATGGACTGCCGAGTATGAAAAGTTGAGCCCTCATGTTCCTGATCCTGATACACTTATGGACTTTTACAGAAAGGCTACCGAGGACATAGCTGCCCACTGCCTTTAAAGCTAATAAATCCATATCAAATAAAAAACCGCACCCATATTGATTAAGCGATACAAAATAAATGATTATGAGTGTGGATTTAGTGCTATACCTTACTTGCTATTTTACGTTTGTTGTGTAAAATAGTGTGCCGTTATATAATCAACATATTTTGTTATAATAAACCCTAATTACCAAAGTTATTTTATAGAATATAATATAATAATGTAATTTCTTTGGGACCCTCTGAAAATAGAAATTTATGGCATCTCTTTTTTTACCCTTTTTTTTTTAATTGAAATGGTTTGGTGACCAATGTTTTGTGGTTCGATCGGTTCAACCCGTCTTCAATAATTTTTATATATTTTCATTGTCTTACATACATATGTATATACATCAATAAATTTTCTACGTCTGACGGTGTTGTGCGTCAACTTTCAAATTGTGTATACTTAGGTTAATCTAATCGATTGAAGTGTCCAATTTGCTTTGGAAATAGACTATTATTTAACGAACTAAGTGAAATCCAACTATCTAAATTCAATAAATCGGTTCAAACGTTTTTTTATCGGTTTAATTCGATTTTTGAAGAAACCATTTAGTTCGAACTGATTTAAAATTGACATAAACCAGTTGTTGAACCATTTCCGTCTCCAGTTCCTGTTTGAACCTGTTTTTAAAACAGTGATCCTTGTCTTCATCTCTTCTCCCTTTTCTAAGATTAATGGAAGCAGTTGCCTTGACAACCGGGTGTCGTGAATGGTAAACTCAAATTACGGTTGTCAAGCTTTCCACAATTAATCTCTCTTTCTCGCAGGATGTTCTGTTGATTTTAAAGCCCCATGCGAAAAAATAGGCCTCCTAAATATAACTTTTTTATATATAAGAAAAATTCATTAATACTACGAAAAGTTGATAAATATTATAAAAACAATTAAAACAAAAGAACAATAATACAGTATATAATCTTAAATAGCTATATGAATCACAAAACTCCTAGTATTTTTGGAAGCAAAGTTGTCACCAACCCTTTATAATAAAAGACTATGAACTATATTGTTTTCGGTAGCTATCATTGACAATTTATTAAATCTTTCTTGTAATATTATGGACCGCAAGTAGGACTTTAGCAACTTTAATTTTGAGAAATTTTTTTCTACGGAATCCACTAGTAGAATATTTAGCAAAAATCTATATGAAATAACTGTATTAGGAAAACAATTGAATTTTATACATTTTAAAACATTGGTGGGGTTTGTATTTTTACACAATAAGAACCCATGCTTAAGAACGAGGACAATATGTCATCGTTGTCTTACCATTTTCATATATTTTAAAACACTTTACTCATTTGTGATTGTAGTGTGCTCTCTTTTATCCTTTAATTGTTTATGTGTCATCATCGGTGTGCTTGTTTAATCAACAATAAAAATCAGAATATAAAGCGAGAGGCCATCAAATTTAGAAATCAAGAGTAGTGGAATATTTACTTTTTAATTTCAGTCGATAATAAAAATATGAGAACGGGAGTGAAATCAGAAACATGAAGAGCAGTCTAGTGGGATATGAAAATCAAGAAACGAAAAACATTGCTTGAGATTTGCAATTGACGTAAATATGGAATTTTGGAATTGGAACAAAATATGAGTTCTTGGTTGGCATAAATCTATATCAACCATTTATTATCCCAAATGCGATTTTCAATTTTAAGCCCAATTTTTAAAACATGAGTTGTTGAAATTTTTAATTTTAATGTTGGAATTGGAATAGAACATAGGCTTTTGTCTTTGGATTATCGAATTGTCGATTACTGGATAGTGTATATATTTTTTTTGAACCGGTAAATACAAATATTATAATCTACTTCTAAACTAACACATAATTCCACATACGTCCATCACGGGACTTGAACGTTCAACCTCAAGGAGGAAGACACTACCTAATACCGCTGGGCTAGAAGCCCTTTGGTGGATAATGTATAGAATCGTGCGTACAATTGGACTCATCTATGACATGGGCGCTATACGGTCGCCCACCTGACACACTCTAAAAGACATCCTTGCATTCTTGACCTATGTCGATTTGTGTACTAGTGTTTTCTATGAAACAAGTACAAAATGTTTGCTAACATAGCACGTGTAGTTCTCCCCATATGTAGATGCTAGGAAGAAATAGTGAAACACAGAGAGGTTAGGCTCCACTTGTTGGTTCTATATGTTCAAGAATGATCTTAAAATAATATAAGAAATTTTTGGATTAGATGTCTAAGTTCATAACTATTTATGGTATGTACTTGACCCGGTTGACATGGTCCATTTTGGGTTGCATGACATCATGACACTTGGATAGACAAAATGAGAAAATGACACTTATGAATTATTAATATATTATAAGTTCTAATATATTAATAATATTATTTAGTTATTATTGATTAAAAATTAATTTGGAATTAATTTGGTGCTCAAAAATAGACTAATTAAATATATGGGGTTGATTGTGTAAATCATTTATTGTTATATTGTGGGCTAATGATCCATGGTTTATTGGTTTGGGCTAAAACCCATAGGGTGCTCGATCGATGCTCCATGGAGGTTAAAACCCATGGATCATGTAGGAAACGAAAAGCCATGTCAATTAGGGTTTACATGGTGTAACACTACTTATGACACACTATATAAAGACCCCATGAGCTACCAAAATCAGCACTAAGTGAAGAATAAGAGGGCTAGCCGATTTTGAGTGATAGTGTACTTCTCTCAAAGTTATTCCAAGAGTTGTGGTGTTGTGTGAAACATTTGAAGCATCACATTTAGGGTGCTAGGCTCACAAAGTTCTCAAGGAATCCAAGCAACAAGAAAGGTATGTTCTTCTACTAGCTTTTATGTTTAAAGTTCCCCATGACATGCTAGTTAGGTTAAGAATCTTGGAAAAATCAAATTTGCATGTGTCATAGTAAAACATAGATCCAAGGTTACTAGGGTTGCATGTACACCTTAGGAGTGTTAAGATGCTCAAAACTCATCAGTGGTATTAGAGCCTCGGCTTGTTTTCTTGATACTTGATGAAAATTGTTGAAGAAAGTCGAAAAATTTGCATTCTCTGAGTGATCTCACCGAGTCCATAGGGGGACTCGACGAGTCCATGCATATATTCATCCTACTCGTCGAGTAGGTTCTTGCACTCGATGACTAGGAGGCCCAGAGTGCAGTTTTTCGAGTTTTGCTGCTGGAAATGGACTAGAATCATTACCCTAAACTGTTTTGGACTTATAAAACCTGTTTTTAATGTAGACTATGCTAATCCATTTACAATGGTTATTATTAAAATTTCAAGTTTTATATGTGTTTATATGCTTCTTGCAATTGTTAACATGAATGTTCATACATTTATGAGTTTGGTAGATCATAGGAATTATTTGCAAATTGTTTGCTAGTTTAATTGTTGATCAAAATGTTTTTAATGGAATCTATAATTTGTCCTCAAGTTACGGATTACCAAAAGTCTTTCTTTTAAAGTCCATTAAAGAGACATAAGTTACATAAAATGAAGAGTCTTCATTTTAATAAACCATTAACTCATAAGTTATGAAGTTGAAAAGTTTTGAATAGTTACAAAACTTTCCCTCAAGTTTTGGAACATGTAAGGTCACTTTAGAAAACTTTAGTTCCAACCCCTAGAATTTTAAAAGTTAAAATTATACCCTTATATTTTATAATATTATAAGTTAATAATATATATATATATATATATATATATATATATATATATATATATATATATATATATATATATATATATCAAGGTTGTAAAAAACGCTCGACGTTCGCTAGTCGGTGGGCTGGGGTTAAGCGATTAATCGGCTAGGCGGAGATTAATCGGGGGATTAATCTGGGACCATTAATTGCTAATTTGCTTAATTTAAAAAATTAAATATGACTAATATCATATCAAAGTTCATAAATACCACTAATTTCATATCAAAATATGTTAATATGATTAATACAACACTAATCATGCCTCAAATTGTTTCCATTAAGATAAAACTTCTTCAAAATTATAAAATTGCATGGTTTTATATTGTTTCACTCATTATGTATGTAGGGATTAATCGTTAGGCGCCCTCTAATCGGTCGAGTAGCGCCTAGGGATTAATCAGGACCTAGTTGGGATTTTTACAACAATGATATATATATATATATATATATATATATATATATATATATATATATATATAAGAACAAGTCGTTTTACCGTTAGTAGGTCTCATTCACAAAGCCGGTCTATAAGGGGGTATAAGGTTGTTGCCTGTAAAATGACAGCTTAATGGGTGTCCACTCTCACCCACTGCTTCCTTGACTGGTGGAGGGTCGTTAGCCAACGGGTAGGACAATGACTTTAATTCTCATTAAAAGTATAATGATTATTATAAAGTAACTAATATTTTCAATCTTAGTTACTTTAGGAAAATGTGAATTTGGTGCTAACCCATGAAATTACACTTTGCACATTGCTTAAGTCGTTAGTGGAGCGTGTGTGGTTAACCGACACTAACTTGGATTTAACAAGGATGGAAAAAGGTGGCTTAAGGTTTATCATAGATCAGTGGAGCGTGTGTGGTTAACCGAAACATCAATTAGGTGATAAACATTAAGAGTACCAAGTAATTTGCATGGTTATTCACACCTTGTTTTGTGATCCTCGGCATCCCAGTCACAAAACTTGAAGGGCACAATCGAGATTGAAACATGCCATTGAAAAGTTCAATGAATCTCAAAAGAATCTAGGAGTTTCAAAAACCAATTAAAACCTAATAATTCATTTTGTTTTTCATGGTGGAAATTGGTGAATCGTCATTCACTTACCTTCAAATATTTTATAGTTTGGATTACGGCATCCGTCTTCTAAGTTATAAAATATTGTATTGGGTCCTAGCCTTAATATTAAATTTGAGTGTCTTATTAAGGACTATCTTTATATCTAATCTAAAACTTGTCTTTCTTCTTTTTCAGATGTCTTCCAACAATGTTGCTTCTGGCTCAAACCCTATCGGCTCCTTCTCTCTCATGAACCTTTGTGGGAGAGTCATCTTTGATGGTGTAGCACCTGGTTCTTGGTACGTATTCTTTTATTTAATTCTTTGTGCCTTTTGCATCTTGGCCTTGGACTCAGCGAGTTGAAGGACCAACTCGCCAAGTAAATGCGAGAAGGGGCACGGGGTTTAAGTTGTGGACTCGCCAAGTCGGGTCCCAGACTCGGCGAGTAAGCTGCTGTTCAGACAAAAACCCTAATCTAGGAGTGTGCACCCTATTTAAACACTCTAAATCGGCCTCCCTTGTCCCTAACACTTCCAGAAGAGCTGTAGAGCGAAACCCTAGCCCCCATATTGTTCTTGTGAGTGATTTTGGCTTTATGAAGGAAGTTTGGAGCTTAGAAGAAGAAGGTGAAGGTTGAAGGGTGCAAGGAGGGGAAGTAGATCCGAAATCTACTCCGTGGAAGGCTTCCATTCAGGTAGAAAAGTTCCTACCTTGATCTCTAGTTCATTAGATCCCATTTTGTCCCTAGTTTGTGGTTTTTAAGCCCTAAAACCTCAAACTCTATTTGTTTATGCTCTATGATCCGAAAGGACTTCAGATTTAGACCTTATGGACGTATTAGAAGTATAAAGCCTCTGTGGTTGAAGTGCTTAAGGTCCCTATTGAGTGTATGACCTTATAAAGAGTTTGGATTTGCCTTTTGGATCTTATAGGGCCATGCATGCACGTAAACTTTGCAACTTTACATGATAAGCATGCCCTAGGAACATAGATCTATGGTTTGGAAACGTTGCATGTCTCAGATTTGGCCTATATGGGAAATGGGTCGAAGGGACTCGGCGAGTCCCAAAGTGGAACTCGACGAGTTCTATGAAGATGGCCTTAGACTCGACGAGTTGGATGAACAACTCGGCGAGTCCTATGAAGATCGATTGGAACTCGATGAGTTGTTCTTCAAACTCGGTGAGTCATATGAACAGTTGCTGAGTTGAGAGGGGTTTAAGTGTAGAAGGTCCAACCCTTCTTCACTGCTCGCAGAATTAGCAACTTAACATGTAGCAATAGTCCCAGAAACCCAAATCCTCATAAAGAATGCTCTGGTGATGATTTGGAAGCGAGTAGGAGATCTGCTCGTGGGACTCGGCGAGTTGCTCTTCAACCTCGGCGATTCGGATGAGTTTCCTTGTGGCTTTCGAATGGGAGAAGAACTCTTCGAGTTGTTGGCCTAACTTGACGAGTAGAGTCGCGGATGGGGACGAGTAAAGAGTGAGGGACTCGATGAGTTGATAGCCCAACTCGGCGAGTCGGGTCAACTGGAAGTTGACTTTGACTTTGACTTGACTTGGTTGAGGGTAAAATGGTCATTTTACCCTAAGTATAGAGATCCGTTTCTAACTGAGTGTTTGTGGGGTTGTAGCTGGAGGATTTCCGGAGCAGCAGCGGATGGAGGTTTCCCGCACTGATTATCAGCAGCTACTTGTATGAGGTGAGTTAGCTTCTAGTAGGGGTGGGTCTAAGGCCACAATGTTGGCCCACCATTGAGGAGTATTTAGAAGATAATTGTCTTTGTGATAATTTATCTTGGTCTGGTATGCGTTCGGTTATGAGTTATATATGTATGATATCTTACATGATAGGGATGATTTGCCTGATAGTGGTCCTTAGGACCAAGGGGTAGGTCAGTACCCGGATATGCCTGAGTGTGTGCTTATATCTTGCTATTGTATGCTAGTGGTAGGGGTGGAATAGTCCCCAGTTACCGGTTGAAAGATATTGATGACGATTATCGATTGAAAGATACCGATGACGATTACCGGTTGAAAGATACTGATGGCAAATACCGGTTGAAAGATACCGATGATGATTACCGGTTGAAAGATGCCGATGGTATTGTATGGTATGTGGTATGATGGGGGAAGTCACTAAGCTTTGTGCTTACGGTTTCAGTTTTTGGTTTCAGGTACCTCTTCATCTAAGGGGAAGGAGCCGACGGCGTATCATGGCATCACACACACATTTGATTTTCCGCACGGTGTTTTCTGGGATTGTACTCTGATATGTTATTTGCTTATGTTGTGGGTTTGAAACATGATACTTGATTTTATGAGATGATGTGTTGATTCAATATTTTCTAGTGAATGTTTTATGAATAACTTAATTAAAAAATGTAATTTTTGGACTTGAATTTTGGGACGTTACAAGTTGGTATCAGAGCCCTGGTTTGAGGGATTTGGACACGCCCTCGGGGGTGTCTGGACTCAAACTAAGGGGCTAAAAGATTTTTAAAATAAAATGGTTTTCTAAAAATCTAAACGGAAGGATTTTAAGAAAGACAAGGTGTGTGATGCATGCGACCGGCCGGGCTCAAGTAAGTTTTCCCCAAGATACCCATACATGTTATGTTATGCTATATGGCTTTGATTCAGAATTGCATGCTAGAATAGGACTAAGGATCTAGGAAGATGCTTTGTGTGCTTAATATATGATTCTGATAATTGCATGCTAGTTAGGGCTAAAGATCTAGGAGGATGCCTTATATGCCTATTGTATGAGATGTATGATAAGACTGTTTAGTCAGCAGTAGGATGGCCTGTATAGGTTATGCCTGATTTGGTTACTCGATGCACGAATGCTGCTTGCTTTGTGCTATGGGGGTTCTGGCTATTTCCAACTAACTAAGGAGCGGATATGTAACAGTACCTGCAAGTTAGTTAGGGGGAAATGGTAGGGGCTCCTGGTGCAGCTGATGGCGGACGGTAGGTCGGAGAGTGCCCTAGGGAAGCCTAGGATGCGGTTAGTGGAAAGGGTATCGGTAAAGGGAGTTGGTGAAGTCGAAGCAATCCTTGAGGAAAGCACGGGTAGATGTGGAAGGTAGTATGGGCCCGTACTACTAAAAGCAGAGGACCCGTACTCGAACCAAGGAGGGCCTAGATGAAACCGGGGACCTTGGAGAGTGTGTTAGATCTCTCGAGTATATGTATGATCCTGACTTTTATGCATGTATTTTCAGCATGGTGACCACATGACTTGGAGCAGGAGGTTCCGGATCAGGATCAGGATCAGGTTCGGGTTCGGGATCCGAGCAGGTTGATGACGGGCTACGTGAGTTCATCGCGTCTAAGATCACAATAAGTATCCTTGAGTCGACCCATATCATCTTCGGATCGATCAAGGAGGGGATTGTTGAGCTAATGGAGGATCGTCTCCGATCATTCACGAGTGATATGGCGTCTAGCCAGGTGGGTACACAAACACTGTCCTTTAAGGACTTTCGTGGAAGTGGTGCGTCGGATTTCCATGGGGTGAAAGGCCCCATTGCTGCTAGGAGATGGATCGCAGACATTGAGTCTGCGCAGCTGATGAGCTTCTATCCAGAGGGGTCGAAGGTGAGATATGCAGCAGGATGCTTGGGAGACAGGGCTAGAGATTGGTGGGAGTCTGTTGGTGACTCATTGGGAGCCTCGGTTGTTGAGGCTATGACTTGGTTAGACTTTGTGACCAGATTCAGGGCGGAGTTTGCACCAGCTGTGGAGCTTCAGCGGCTGGCCAGGGAGTTTTTGGATATGAGGCAGACTACGGAGACTATGGCGGAGATCACCGCCAAGTTCCGGGAGAGGGCATTATTGGTGCCCCAGTATGCAGGTGATGAGGATATGAGGAGGACCCGCTACCATGACATGCTACGAGCTGACATTCGGGAGCATGTTAGTTTTTCAGCTTTCCCTACCTTGGATTCCATGATTGCCACGGCTAGGGAGAGGGAGATTGATCTAGAGCACGTCCAGAAGAGGAAGGCAAGTGGAGGGGCTGACGACCGGGGCTTCGGGGAAGAAGCCCAAGGGATCTAATGGTAGGCTGAAAGGCCAGGCAGGACGGGACCGCTGTAAGAAATGCAGTAAGTCACACGAGGGAGCTTGTCGCATTGGGCCGGGTTCGGGCTGCTATAAGTGTGGCAAGGTGGGGCATTTTGGCAGGGATTGTACTGCTCCCTGATAGCTTATTTTATTTCCTTATTTTTATTATTTTATTTTAGATTTTTAGATCTTTTTATCATTAATGCATTGTATTTTATTTATTTTTCTTTAGTATGGATCGTACCGGGTGCTTTTTATGTTGCATGAGGAATTTTGCAGGGTTTTGGAGCTTGTTGCGGTTGCGGGTTGATTGGAGACGGGATTAGTGGGCTCCCGAGGAATTATTGGGTTTGGCGGAATCAAAGAAGAAGAATTGGGCTTTGAAAGTTATTAGCTTGGATTATTTGGGCTTGTGAAGATGGATCATAAATTTCTAATATTGGGCTTGGAGCATCCATTTGGTGGCTAAATGATGATTGATGGATTCAAATTACATGGACAAGGGGGGACCAAAGGAATCTTTGTAGTGGAAGGGTGGAGTGGTGGAAGGAAGGACCAATAGCATTACAACAACATTTGCGCGGGTGGAATTTTCGTCGCGCGGGTACTCGCGCAACTGCCCAGTTTGTGCATTTTGGTCATTTGGCACACCATAACCTTTGGGGATCAGATCTAGAGGCTCATTCACAAATTTTCCACCATTGGAGACCTGTAAGTGACGATTTGGAGAGCAAAATACTCAATTTCTTTCATCTTTTCAAGTCTTATGTAGATTCTTGATGCAAATTAATTATTGTTCTTGTTACTTTGTTGCCATAAGTGGCTAATAATCTAATTTGGTTGACTTTGGCTGAAAACCAATGAATGTTTGTGGGTTTTGAAGGATTTATGTTGATTATCAATTTATTCCATGTTTATGATTCTCGTTTACAATTCTTATGCTTATTTGATGCTTTGATCATGAGCTTAGTATTTGATTGAGCAATGGTTGATTTGTTTCATTGATTTTGCATTGGATCATTGAATTTATCTAGAAGAAAGGCTTTATGATGGTAGAAATCATCTCTAGCTTATGAATCATAACTCCTTTATGGATGTATAAGCATTTGACATCCTCTAGGAATTGGGGATTCCTTCATTCTTAAGGCTAATTGATTTCATGGGATTAATTGCTTCAATTGACCCTTGATCTTAATTAAGAAGGTGTGTTGTGGGCTTCCCCAACCTCCATACTACCTATGAGGAATCTTGGCATATCATGCTTCATGATTGCTATAACCAATTTGGGATGAAGGATAAGCTTTGTATTAAATCCTAATGATAAACACACAAATGTTCATTGTGTTGAATTTCCTTAGTTAACCAATTATTCCCAACCTTTGAGCATCTCATCAACTTGCTTAATTGCAAGGTTTTTAGTTATTCAAGTATTTTAGTTTTCAAGTAATCAAACACCCCCATTTAGTTTAATTGTAGTTAGTTAGTTTAAATTTCACTAGTTCTATTGAATTGCATTGGTGATTGAATACAACCATTTCCCCGAGGATCGATACCCCTTTTTACCATTATATTACGTTTTATTTGCAAATAAAGGGTGTAATTTTCTTGGTGGGCTTGACATCCCATCACTCCCGCCCCTGTGGTACGGATGACAGACCTGATTTACTTCCATTGCAATCAGAGGGGCCACAAAAGGGCCAATTGCCCGAGATTGATAGCAGCGTCACCACAACAGTGCCAGCAGTGGCGTCGGTCTCAGCGATGACGCGGGTTACAGATGGCCGGAAGGTCAAGACAGAGGCTCCAGTGGTGCGGAGCCGAGCATTTTAGCTAACAGCCGAGGAGGCACGCGCTGCACCTGATGTGGTGACGGGTATGATTCTTTCCTTCTGATCTTTTTTTGTTGTGATTGTATTGATATGTGCTCTGTTTAGGATCGTTCCATGTGAACGGCATCCCATTTTTGGTGTTGTTTGACTCGGGCGCTACCCGATCATTTGTGTCTCTTGCGCTTAGCAAGAGATTTTCCGAGTCTTCGGGCATGTTGGATTGCCCTCTAGAGGTAGAGATTGCAGACGACCGTTCGGTACAGGCATCGACGGTATTTCGAGATTGTGTGCTGAGGTTATTTGAGGAGCGCTACTTAGTAGACTTGGTTCCCATTCCATTGCGTGGGAACAAAGTGATTATAGGCATGGATTGGCTCAGCCCTAATGGGGTAGTGATCGATTGCGCGCAACAGTTGGTGCGGGTCAGGACCCCAAATGGGGGAGAGCTGGTGATTCAGGGCGAGTGGCCACAGCGAGGACTAGCTTTATGTTCAGCAGCGAGAGCTAGGCGTTACCTCCAGCAGGGTTGCGCAGGTTATGTCGCATATGTTATGGATACCCGGGAGACGGGTAGTGCGACGGTGGAAGATGTACCTGTGGTACGAGAGTTTGCGGACGTATTCCCCGAGGAGTTGCCTGGGATACCTCTGGAACGATAGGTGGAATTCAGGATCGACCTAGTCCCTGGTGCGGCTCCGATAGCCAAGGCACCGTATCGGTTGGCTCCTCCTGAGATGCAGGAGTTGTCTACACAGCTGCAGGAGCTGTTACACAAGGGTTTCATTAGACCGAGCAGTTCACCCTGGGGAGCCCCGATTCTGTTTGTGAGGAAGAAGGACGGGTCGCATCGGATGTGTACAGATTATTGGGAGCCGAAAAAGGTAATGGTGAAGAACCGCTACCCACTCCCGAGGATTGATGACCTCTTTAACCAGCTATGGGGAGCATCTTGGTTCTCCAAGATTGACTTGCGTTCAGGGTATCATCAGATGAGGGTCAAAGAGGAGGATGTGCAGAAGACTACGTTTCGGACGCGTTATGGCCACTATGAGTTTGTGGTAATGCCCTTCGGGCTCACCAATGTTCCTGCCGTGTACATGGACCTCATGAACCGCGTATGTAGACCAATGTTAGACTGGTCTGTGATAGTGTTTATCGACGATATCTAGGTTTACTCCAAGACGCGAGAGCAGCATGAGGAGCATCTGTGGGAGGTTCTGGAGACTTTGAGGAGGGAGAACTTGTATGCTAAGTTCTCCAAGTGTGAGTGCTGGTTGCGCGAGGTGCAGTTTCTTGGGCACCTTGTCAACCAGAATGGGATTTCGGTAGATCCGGCCAAAGTGGAGGTCGTGATGAGTTAGGAGGTTCTGAGGTCTCCATCTGAGATTCAGAGCTTTCTAGGATTGGCAGGCTACTATTGGAAATTCATTCAGGACTTCTCCAAGATAGTAGTTCTGCTCACCTGACTAACTAAGAAGTCGGTGGTGTATTGTTGGGGGCCTGAGCAGCAGGCCGCATTCGAGGCATTGAGGCAGAGATTGTGCGAGGCGCCAATTTTAGCCCTGCCAAAGGGCATGGAGGATTTTGTTGTGTACTGCGATGCATCCATCGCAGGTTTGGGTGCAGTATTGATGCAGAGGGGGCATGTTATCGCCTATGCGTCGAGGTAACTGAAGCCTCACGAGGCAAACTACCCGATGCATGATTTGGAGTTGGGGGCTGTTGTTTTCGCCCTCAAGATTTGGTGTCATTACATCTATGGGGTTCGTTGTATGATTTACACGGACCACAAAAGTTTAAGGTATCTCATGGACCAGCCAAATCTGAATATGAGACAGCGTCGGTGGCTTGGTGTGGTAAAGGATTATGATTGTGAGATCCTTTACCATCCGGGGAAGGCCAATGTCGTGGCCGATGCGCTTAGCTGCAAGGCAGCGCCGATCAGGGATATCTATCTAAGGATGACAGTGGTGACTCCACTTCTGGAGCGGATCCGGGAGGCTCGGCAGGAGGTTATGAAGGAGGAGCATCAGAAGAGTGAGCGGATTGTGGGGCAGGTTTCCTCTTTCAACTATGAAAGCCGAGCATCAGATACCACACGGCAAGATGCAACCGTTGGATATTACGCTGTGGAAATGGGAAGACATCACGATGGATTTTATCACCAAGCTTCCCAGGACCGCGCGGGGAGTAGATTCGATATGGGTCATTGTCGATCGATTTACCAAGAGCGCCCACTTTATCCCGATTTAGGAGAGCATCTCGGCCGAGAAATTGGCCGATATCAGGGAGGTGGTGACATGGCACGGAGTGCCAATTTCAGTGATTTCAGACAGAGATGTGTGGTTTACTTCCAGGTTTCGGAAGAAGTTTCATGACGAGATGGGTACTCGTCTGCATTTTGGCACCGCTTTTCACCCGCGGACAGATGGCCAGAGCGAGCGGACCATCCAGACTCTGCAGGATATGCTGCGGGCATGTGTTTTATATTTCGGAGGTAGTTGGGATACCTACCTCCCGTTGGCGGAGTTCTCATATAATAATAGCTATCATGCAAGTATCGACCGTCCTCCCATCGAGATGTTGTATAGGAGGAGGTGCAGGACCCCGATATGCTGGGGCAAGGTTGGCCAGAGGGTAATGGGGAGCACTGAAGTAGTGCTCAAGACGACATAAAAGATTCAGCAGGTCCGGAGCAGGCTTCAGACTGTTCAGAGTCGGCAGAAAAGTTATGCCGACAAGCGCCGATCAAACCTGGAATTCCAGTTCGGGGATATGGTTCTCCTGAAGGCGTCGCCATGGAAGGGCGTCATCCGATTCAGGAAGGGGGTTAAGTTGGGCCCCAGGTACATTGGACCCTTCAGGGTTGTAGCCCGGGTGGGCAAGGTGGCGTACCGGCTGGATCTGCCAGCCGAACTCAGTCAGATCCACAACACTTTCCACGTCTCTCAGCTGCGGAAGTGCCTGGTGGACGACTCAGCAGTGGTACCTTTGGAGGACATTCAGGTTGATGACAACCTAAATTACATCGAGCGGCCTGTAGCGATCCTCGACCGGAAGTCGAAGGATCTGAGGAACAAGAAAGTGGAACTCGTGAAGGTGCAATGGCAACACCGTAAGGGGTCGGAGTGGACTTGGGAGCCAGTGGACGAGATGACAGAGCACTACCCCGAGCTGTTTCAGGATCGAGCAGCAGACTTCGAGGACGAAGTCTAAAATAAGTGGGGGAGATTTGTAGCACCTGGTTCTTGGTACGCATTCTTTTATTTAATTCTTTTTGCATTTTGCATCTTGGCCTTGGACTCGGCGAGTCAGAGGATCGACTCGCCGAGTAGAAGCGGGAAGGAGCACGGGGTTTAAGTTGTGGACTCGCCGAGTCGGTTCCCGGACTCGGCGAGTAAGCTGTTGTTCGGACGAAAACCCTAATCCAGGAGTGTGCACCCTATTTAAACATTCTAACTCGGCCTCCCTTGCCCCTAACACTTCCAGAAGAGCTGTAGAGCGAAACCCTAGCCCCCATATTGTTCTTGTGAGTGATTTTGGCTTTATGAAGGAAGTTTGGAGCTTAGAAGAAGAAGGTGAAGGTTGAAGGGTGCAAGGAGGGGAAGTAGATCCGAAATCTACTCCGTGGAAGGCTTCCATTCAGGTAGAAAAGTTCCTACCTTGATCTCTAGTTCATTAGATCCCATTTTGTCCCTAGTTTGTGGTTTTTAAGCCCTAAAACCTCAAACTCTATTTGTTTATGCTCTATGATCCGAAAGGACTTCAGATTTAGACCTTATGGACGTATTAGAAGTATAAAGCCTCTGTGGTTGAAGTGCTTAAGGTCCCTATTGAGTGTATGACCTTATAAAGAGTTTGGATTTGCCTTTTGGATCTTATAGGGCCATGCATGCACGTAAACTTTGCAACTTTACGTGATAAGCATGCCCTAGGAACATAGATCTATGGTTTGGAAACGTTGCATGTCTCAGATTTGGCCTATATGGGAAATGGGTCGAAGGGACTCGGCGAGTCCCAAAGTGGAACTCGACGAGTTCTATGAAGATGGCCTTAGACTCGGCGAGTTGGATGAACAACTCGGCGAGTCCTATGAAGATCGATTGGAACTCGATGAGTTGTTCTTCAAACTCGGTGAGTCATATGAACAGTTGCTGAGTTGAGAGGGGTTTAAGTGTAGAAGGTCCAACCCTTCTTCACTGCTCGCAGAATTAGCAACTTAACATGTAGCAATAGTCCCAGAAACCCAAATCCTCATAAAGAATGCTCTGGTGATGATTTGGAAGCGAGTAGGAGATCTGCTCGTGGGACTCGGCGAGTTGCTCTTCAACCTCGGCGATTCGGATGAGTTTCCTTGTGGCTTTCGAATGGGAGAAGAACTCTTCGAGTTGTTGGCCTAACTTGACGAGTAGAGTCGCGGATGGGGACGAGTAGAGGGTGAGGGACTCGACGAGTTGATGGCCCAACTCGTCGATTCGGGTCGACTGGAAGTTGACTATGACTTTGACTTGACTTGGTTGAGGGTAAAATGGTCATTTTACCCTAAGTATAGAGATCCGTTTCTAACTGAGTGTTTGTGGGGCTGTATCCGGAGGATTTCCGGAGCAACAGCGGACGGAGGTTTCCCGCACTGATTATCAACAGCTACTTGTATGAGGTGAGTTACCTTCCAGTAGGGGTGGGTCTAAGGCTACAATGTCATCCCACCATTGAGGAGTATTTAGAAGATAATTGTCTTTGTGATAATTTATCTTGGTCTGGTATGCGTTTGGTTATGAGTTATATCTGTATGATATGTTACATGATAGGGATGGTTTCGCTGATAGTGGTCCTTAGGACCAAGGGGTAGGTCTGTACCCGGATATGCCTGACTGTGTGCTTATATCTTGCTATTGTATGCTAGTGGTAGGGGTGGAATAGTCCCCAGTTACCGGTTGAAAGATATCGATGACGATTACCGGTTGAAAGATACCGATGACGATTACCGGTTGAAAGATAACGATGGCGAATACCGGTTGAAAGATACCGATGATGATTACCGGTTGAAAGATGCCGATGGTATTGTATGGTATGTGGTATGATAGGGGAACTCACTAAGCTTTGTGCTTACGGTTTCAGGTACCTCTTCATCTAAGGGGAAGGAGTCGGCGACGTAGCATGGCATCACACACACATTTGATTTTCCGCACGGTGTTTTCTGGGATTGTACTATGATATGTTATTTGCTTATGTTGTGGGTTTGAAACATGATACTTGATTTTATGAGACGACGTGTTGATTCAATATTTTCTAGTGAATGTTTTATTAACAACTTAATTAAAAAATGAAATATTTGGACTTGAATTTTGGGACGTTACAGATGGGACTAATTTCAATGATTGGATTAGGAACATAAGGATGGTCACTCGCTATGAGGACAAGGATTACGTCCTCGACAAGGAGCTGAAGGATCTTGATGAGTCTACTGCTACTCCCGAGTAGACCGCTGACTTTAGGGCACGTGAGAGAGATCCTACCAAAGTGGCATGTATCATGTTGGCCTTAATGACAGCCGAGCTCCAAAAGTCCTATGAGGGCATTTATCCTTTTGAGATGCACCAGGATTTGATGGACATATACCATCAGAGTGCTCGTCAAGAGCGATATGAAATAATCTCCTCCATGATAACAACCCGAATGAAGGATGGTGAACCTATCACGGGCCACATGCAGAAAATGCAAAGGTTTGTGGACCGTCTGCTGAAGTTGAATGTGAACTTCCCCGAGGAGTTGGCTATTGATATCATACTACACTCCTTACCTTCTTGTTATGATAATTTCCGAATGACCTATCATATGAACAAGGAGGAGGTTACACTCAGCAAACTTCAAGTACTTTTGAAAACTGCCAAAAACCGGTCTTAAAGGTAAATCGGTTGTTACCACTCCTACTCCTACCGTCGCCCCTGTTCTGGCTATCGCGCAAGGTAAAGGGATGAAGAAGAGCCCTTCGAATGCTTCTATTGCCATGAAAAGGCGCACTGGAAGCAAAACTGCCTAAAGTACTTGCAAGCTGTTAAGGATGGGAAATTAAAACCCAACCATGCTGGTATTTACACTATACTGTCTAATAACTCAACCTATTCTAATTCTTGGGTCCTTGATATAGGTTGTGGTATTCATATATGTTCTGCTTTGCAGGGACTAAGAAGAAGTGAGAATATGGAGAATAGGGAGATAAACTTAATCATGGGAATAGGAAAGCTTCACCTGTCACCAAGATTGGAGTTTATTCTTTGTTGCTTAGTAGTGGGTTTACATTAGATTTGAATAAATGTTGTTACTCGCCTGAAATGGCAAGAAATATTATTTCCTTTCATGCTTTGTATAAACAAGGGTTTACCTTTTCTTTTGATAATGAAATTGATGGAATAATGCTTTCTTTAATAATGTTCTTTATTTTAAAGCATTACCTTGTGATGGTGTATATGAAACTGTGTTGGTTGTAGATAACCTAGGAAATAATGTGTTGTGTATTGATTCTTCACTGGCTTGGATAAAGCATCATTATGGCACTGTCGTCTTGGACATGTGAGCAAGAAATGCATAGGCCAACTCCAAAAGGATGGAGTCTTGGAGTCATTTGACCTAAAGTCATATGATAGTTGTGAATCTTGTTTACTTGGAAAAATGACAAAGTCACCCTTCACTGGTACCTGTGCTAGGGGTGAAGGTTTGTTGGATCTTGTACACACAGATGTGTGTGGACCCTTCAGAACCACTACAAGGGATGCTAACCACTTCTATGTGACTTTTACTTATGATTACAGTAGATATGGTTATGTCTACTTAATCAAGCATAAGTAAGAAAACTTTGAAAAGTTCAAAGAGTTTAAACAGGAAGTGGAGAATCAGTTGGGCAGGAACATTAAGATGCTTCGATCCGATCGAGGTGGTGAGTATCTTAGTACATAGTTCCTTGACTATCTTAAGGAATGTGGGATTGTCTCACAATTGACACCTCCCAGAACACCACAACTTAATGGTGTGGCTGAGAGGCATAATCGAACCTTGTTGGACATGGTTCGTTCCACGATGAGTCAAGTTTCGCTACCAATCTAATTTTAGGGGTATGCCTTAGAGACTTCCGCCCATATTCTTAATCTAGTCCCTACCAAAAAGGTTGCCAAAACACCTCACGAGATGGGGACTGGGAAAGTTCCTAATTTAGACCACATCATGATTGGGGGTTGCGAGGCTTTCGTGAGGCGCGAGACTCATGATAAGATCGAACCTCGGAGTGAGCGGTGTATTTTAATCGGCTACCCACATAAATCCTTTGGTTACCTCTTCTATAGACCTAGTGATAATGTGGTCTTTGTAGCAAGGAGATGAGTCTTTCGCGAGAGAGAGTTCATAAGCCAAGGAAACAGTGGGAGGCATATTGACTTTGAAGAAATTAAAGAGTCAAGTGGTGAAGGAACCTCAAACCCTAGCAATCAACCTGAGGAGGAAACTCATGTTGATCCAACTGTTGGATAAGGTGTCTAAATCCATAACTTATTTGGTATATACTTGACCCGACCCGGCATGGTCCATTTGGGTTGCACTTCACCCAAACTATTTATGGATAATTTTATGAGAGTTATACACATATGTTTATTAATATATTATAAGTTATAATATATTAATATGAAGTCATGTTATTTAATTAGTCTTAGTCTTAAATTAATTATGAATTAATTTAGAGATTAAAAGGAAGACTAATTAGATTATGGGCTATTGGGTTTATATGGTGTGGGCTAACACTCATTTGTTAATGGGCTAGGCTTATATGGAAGTCCATGGATGATCCATGGAGCTTTTAACCCATGGATCCATGGAAAGGAAAAGACATGGGTTATTAGGGTTTCACCCTAATCATGTACACTATATAAGCATGCTTATGTTGCATGAAATAGCCACTAATGTCACTAGTGTGTGTGTTTTGTGTGTGGCCGATTTTATAAGTGTGTATACACTCTCTCAAAGTTTTCTAAGAGTTTGTGGTGATTTGTGATTCCATTTGAGGCATTCACACTATTGGTGCTTGGCCCTCAAACTCCTTAGGAATCAAACTCATCATCAAAAGGTATGTAATCTCATCTAATTCTTTTATGTTTAAAAGTACCCCATGCCATGTTAGATAGGTTATGAACCTTGGAAAATTATTATTTTGCATGTATTTAGACAAACATAGATCCAAGGTTTATTAGGGTTGCATGCACACTTAGGAAGTGTTAGATTGCTCAAAACCCAATAGTGGTATCAGAGCCTAGGCTTGTTTTCTTGAATACTTGATGCAAATTGCTGAAAAATGTCGAAAAACTGCATTCTGCACAGCCGACTCGCCGAGTCCATTCATGGTACTCGCCGAGTCTATGTGTATATTCAACCAACTCGCCAAGTCAGTTCATGCACTCGACGAGTTGGCAGACCTGAGTGTAGATTTTCGAGGTTTGGTGCTGGAATTGGTCTAGAATCATTACCTTAAACTGTTTTGGACTCATAAAACCTGTTTTTGATGTGGTAATGATGATGGTGGACCAATTTCAAAGTTATAATCAAAATTTCAAGTTTATATGTGTTCATATGATTCTTGAAATTGTTGATGTGGATGTTCATGTTCATATAAGTTTTGTTAGATCATAGGAATTATTTGCAAATTGTTTGTTAGTTAATTCTTGATCTTAATGTGTTTTAATGGAATTCATAATTTTTCCTCAAGTTATGGAATTCCAAAAGTTTTTTCTTTTAAATGTTTTTTTTAAGAAGTCATAAGTTACATTTTCTTGAAGAGTTTTCTAATAAATGCTTTTATAGACTCCATAACTTGTCCTCAAGTTATGGATTTCCAAAAGACTCTTCATTAAAAATATTAAAAACTTAATTAAAACTCATAAGTTATGAATATCCAAAAGTTTATGAATTGTTCAAAACTTGCCCTCAAGTTTTGAAATTTGTAAAGTATCACACAAACTTTAATTCCATACCCTAGAAGTTTTAAAAGTTAAAATTCTACCCTTATACTATTATAAGATTAATGGTTAATTATTATATATATGTATAAGAACAAGTCGTTTTACCGTTAGTAGGCCTCATTCACGAAGCCGGTCTATAAGGTGGGTATAAGGTTGTTGCCTATAAAATGGCAACTTAATGGGTGTCCACTCTCACCCACCGCTTGCTTGATCGGTGGAGGGTCGTTAGCCGAACGGGTAGGACAATGACTTTAAATCCTCATTAAAAGTATAATGATTATTATAAAGTAACTAAATATTTTTAATTTAATTCCCAATCTTAGTTATTTTAGGAAAAATGTGAATTTGGTGCTAGCCCATGGAATTCACACTTTGTACCTTACCAAGTCGTTGGTGGAGCGTGTGTGGTTAACCGACACACTAACTTGGACTAGTAAGGATCACGAAGGGTGACTTTATGTTTGTCATAGATCAATGGAGCGTGTGTGGTTAACCGACACATTGATTAGGTGATAATATTAAGGGTACCAAGTGAATTGGTATGGTTATTCACACCTTGTTTTGTGATCCTTGGCATCCCAGTCACAAAATTTGAGAGGGCACACTCGAGATTGAAACATGCCGTTGAAAAGTTCAATGAATCTCAAAAGATCTAGGAATTTCAAATCCAATTAAAACCTAATAAATTATTTCGTTTTTCATGGTGGAAATTGGTGAATCGTCATTCGCCTACCTTCAAATATTTTATAGCCTGGATTACGGCATCCCTCTTCCAAATTATAAAATATTGTGTTGGGTCCTAGCCTTAATATTTCATATTGGGTGTTATATTAAGGACTTTGAATCAACTAACTTGATTTTCTCCCATTATAGATGTCTGGTTCAGACAACTATGATCTTCGCAAATCTCTTGAAGATGGTGTCCCTCAACATCATGCTTCACTTCCTCTACCTCCTCCAATTATTCTCCCTCACCCACAAGTTCTTGAAAAGTTTAAAGTCACTCAATCCCTATTGGCAAGCATAGTCTATGTGTGCTCACATCTTGGAGATAAAGTCACATTGACAAGCCGGGAGAGTTGGGTGTCAAAGTCCCGTGAAAGTTGGATGTTCAATCACTTTCTTAGTAACATAGTGAGTCTCTTTGGGACTACTATGAGGCGGACTATGACATTACCCTTAATGATGTTATCTATTTGCTTGGTGTTGTGGAATCAACAATGATTTAGAACACCAGTAAAGCAAATTTGATTAAAAGAACAACTTCCCAAGTCTACATGGACATTGACAATGGTAGCATTGGATATCTAGAAAAGGATTTCTCTTCCCAATGGAAAGGGATCGGCTATAGTCAACTCGGTTGACCAAATAGTAAAGAGAAAGGCAAATTCTGAGATAGTCTCATGTGCCATTACCAAAGGGTCCATGTGTTTTGTTGCCAAAGGAAGGGGCATTGGTTGCGAAGCTGCCCTATTCACCTGAAAGGTCATAAGGTTGATCAAGTCAAGAGGTTTGACTCTACTTCGGGTAAAGTCCACTATGTAACTCTATTAAGTTCCTATTTGGAGATTCTTATTACATAATGTGAATGGGTCACATGCTGATGTTTTTAAGAATCAAAGAAAAGATAGGAAGCTTAAAGTAAGTATATGTTGATTCTGATTGCAAAGGTGGGTTTCGATCGCATGGTTCGGCAATCAGAATTTTGAGATGTTGCTTAAGAGTTATAATATATTGCTTATGAATAGATAACAACAAGGTTTTCATGTGGATTGTAAGTTTTTCCACAAAGTTTTAAAATAAAAGAAAAAAAGGGGTTTTAATTTTATTTATTTTAAAAATATCCTTACAATGGTATCTGTGGAAAATTGTTGCTTATATGTTTCCAGTAATAGCAATATTGGAAAGTGGATTTGATTCTTTCATTTGTGGTAGTGTCTGAATTTACCAAATGAAGAAAGTTTTTCATCACCCAAGTTTCAATTGGATAGAAACTTGGAATCATACAAGTTGTATTGTATGATGAATGAGAATTTTCATCTTTGAAAATTAAGACTAATTCTTTGATCACATGTATATGTGAGTCAATTGAAGGACTAAGGAATTAGGTACACTGGGTGTGCGCTGGTCAAGGTCCACCACAAAGATTGATTTGTCATGATTTACTAAAGATTAGTAAATATGATTATACTTATAAGGTTAAATATAATTCTGCAACATTGGAAAGGTTACAATGTATGACAAAACAAATGAGAAGAATCAAATTAGGCAGAAAGATAAAAGTTTCTCAAATCTGAAAGGATGGGAGAGTACTTTAGTATCATATTTCATGATCATCTTAATGATTATGAAACCATATCACAAATTCATACTCTAAGGATGTCTTAGTGCATTATTATGGCTAAGAAGAGAGGTCATGAATTGTTGGATTGGTTAACATCAAGAAGATGAGTCATATTTCGTTCCAAAACAATTCTTAGAGTCATACTCCAAGATTGTAACCTGGAGTGACATAAAGTAAGGTTTAAAACACTTATCAAATGTAGTGTAGAATGTTTCTACCCTTGTACATTTGAGATTGGTAAGTTGTGATGTCTTGGATGAGACAAAGACCAACTAAGACCAACTGTGTGACGTGTTAGTCTTGATAAGAATCCGCACTATCCCTTGAATATTTGTTTTGTCAAGGAATGGTTCCTGACTGAGGAAACTTATATGTCAAGGGGACAGTGGGAGCCTTAAAGATCCTGAAAGAGTTTCAAGATTTAATCAAGAGTAAAACCTGTAATTTATCACTAGCACACAACTTAAGGTTTGCAACCTATCGTGTTGACATAATTCTTGTTTCTGTACCTACTTCAAATAAGTTGAATTTGCATGTGAGTTATCAGAGTTCAACTTGGAAGCATTAGTGGGCCTTGTGCTACCAAGGTGACAAGAAACTAAGATTGAACAAGTTTGATCCATGTAAGGCTGAATTTGTCACTAACCTTATCTTGTGATTATGGTTTTGACAAATTCACATGGATAGGAACTCATACACTATAAAATCTAAGTGTCATAAGGTTTCTCTCCGATTCATGAAAATGATGGTGAGGAAACGCTTTCACTAAGTAGATTTTACGTAGATATCAATTGTGTTATTTGCATTTTCAAAAGTCGTTAGTGGAGCGTGTGTGGTTAACCGGCACACTAACATGGACTTGTGAGAAATGGCAAACGTCTGAGAAATTGAGACTATGATTACGGCATCCCTTTTCATAGTTCTTGAAATTGCTTAGACACACATGTGAGCTATCTAAGAAAGGGTGTATGAATCTAAATTTTAGAAGTCCAGCAGATTTCTGGAAATATGTCAGAGCTAGTGGGAGCATAAGTGTTATGCCGATAATCATCATGTTAGTGGGAGCATGATTATTACGTTTAGTGTTGCAAGTTAGCAATGTTAATTATAGAAAACAAAGTTTTAATTTGTGAAGTTGCAGGGGTTGAAAAGTTGTTTTGCTATAATTAAGGGAGAGGAAATTATACTTCGTTTCAATTCTAAAGCTTAGATTGAGATTTTAATCATCTTTAGTCAAGAATATATATATATGTATGAATTTTATGTTGGAATGGTTCAACTTGAAGAAATTCTATATATATTGCGTTTTCAAAATTCGATTATGATTACGGCATCCCTCTTCATAGTTAAATTTTGAAAACATGGCAAATAAAAAAATATTGTAGCAAAAGACTGGTCTAGTATCATGTCTTTATGTCAAACATCATGAATCGTGTCCCATATGCTTCGGATATAGGATCGATTGCGTGTGCTATAAATTCATCTTTTCTAAATTTTCCAAATGCTTAAGGCATTGAGAAGGGAAAAGTCTAGAACTGGATATGACTAAAGTGATTAAGCAATTGTCGAGGACAAATCTGAGATTCGCCAAAGATTGGTTGCTCAGGGACAGTTGGAAGTATGATGTAAGTTGTCGGAAAGGACCATATTGACATATTCTGAAAAGAAGTAACTCTTATTCGGAAGTGATAGTCAAAATGGGACTATGTAAATGTCTCCATAGGTGGAAGTTATTCAATCTATGTAAGATTAGAAAACCTTAATGCAAGAAGGATGTTCAAAGCAATGTACTTTGAATATGAGACTTCCGTTCCATAGAAGTTGACCTTCTTTGGAATACTTTGTAATGACTGGTGACAAGGTTTTGGTGACTTTGTGCATAATCATTACAAGAGGAACATTGCATAAAAGTTTAAAATCTAACAGTTTTTTTTTGGTAAATGATAGGAATCGGGGATTCTCACATTTACAATAAGGATTTGGGATTGTGAAATGAGTATCATTGGAATCATGTTCAATTGATCTACATCACAATGTAGGGATCATAGACAAACATAGTGTGCATACTTGGAGTATGTCATAACTATTGTTTAGAAAAACAAAGTGTACATGCTAGGAGCATGGGACGACTGTTGTTTTTATTCAAGTCTTAAGTTGATTGTTTGAAACATTATACAATGAATAATGTGTAATCAATATGGTGATAAATAAAAGGTAGTTCTATTTATATTCAAAAGGGTTCTGAGACCATATTGGATTCTATTATCATTGTGTTTCACTTTGCATGTTTTGACTTCCAAAATAGCTAGGTTATTCTTTCCGAATGACTAAGTTATTTAAACACTCCACAGTCGTTCATATGTTGGAAGTAGGTATGAATCAAGACTGTCATGAATCGAGTTTGTAGATGGCTAAATGGGTTTAGTCATAGCAATGGTTGCTACAACATTAATGAGTGCTCATAAGTTATGAGTATTGGAATAAACCCACGCTCAATTGTATCACTTCATGGAATTTATCTCGAGTGATCGTGAGACGGTAATATCATATAAATCTTCAAACCTAGAGATATGAGTTGTTACCTATGAGTTGGTTGTGCATTGATTGCACGTAAACGCATCAATAACTTGATGTTATAAAACATGCCTTTGTGTACAATTCAACAAGTAGTAGAACAAGCATATGAGTCAAAGTTTATCTGTTCCTTCTAGAAATAGAAGCGATATCTGGGACCCTCGATGATTTTGTTGTGACCTATGTACCGGCCGGTCAGAACTAAATTGATGTGTTCGATTAAGTTCTTTGTCAAACAAATCGAAAATCGGGAAACAAACTGCTGGACAATAAGTACGACGTTGTTCCATGTATTTGTCCGGCTGATATCATGAGAACAGAGGATTATATGATCACTTATCTAAAATGGCGCTTCATAGTTCAACAGAGTTTTCGAGAGCTACGATTGTTGGTTGGTTCTTGAAGTAACATACGCAAATATAGTTATTAGACTTATCCAAGTGGGAGTCTGTTGGATAAGGTGTCTAAGTCCATAACTTATTTGGTATATACTTGACCCGACCCGGCATGGTCCATTTGGGTTGCACTTCACCCAAACTATTTATGGATAATTTTATAAGAGTTATACACATATGTTTATTAATATATTATAAGTTATAATATATTAATATGAAGTCATGTTATTTAATTAGTCTTAGTCTTAAATTAATTATGAATTAATTTAGAGATTAAAAGGAAGACTAATTAGATTATGGGCTATTGGTTTTATATGGTGTGGGCTAACACTCATTTGTTAATGGGCTAGGCTTATATGGAAGTCCATGGATGATCCATGGAGCTTTTAACCCATGGATCCTTGGAAAGGAAAAGACATGGGTTATTAGGGTTTCACCCTAATCATGTACACTATATAAGCATGCTTATGTTGCATGAAATAGCCACTAATGTCACTAGTGTGTGTGTTTTGTGTGTGGCCGATTTTATAAGTGTGTATACACTCTCTCAAAGTTTTCCAAGAGTTTGTGGTGATTTGTGATTCCATTTGAGGCATTCACACTATTGGTGCTTGGCCCTCAAACTCCTTAGGAATCAAACTCATCATCAAAAGGTATGTAATCTCATCTAATTCTTTTATGTTTAAAAGTACCCCATGCCATGTTAGATAGGTTATGAACCTTGGAAAATTATTATTTTGCATGTATTTAGACAAACATAGATCCAAGGTTTATTAGGATTGCATGCACACTTAGGAAGTGTTAGATTGCTCAAAACCCAACACCAACTGACGAGTCTGTACCTCTGAGGTGTTCCGCGACAGTTAGGAATGCACCTGAGCATTATTATGGTTTCCATATTACTGCGGGAAGGTGATATACTTATCAGTGATAGTACACTAGTAAGTTTGGATGAACCTAACAACTACATGGAAGCCATGGCAGGCCCCGAGTCTTCTAAATAGAAAGAGGCAATGGATAGCGAGATATAGTCCATGTTTGACAATCAAGTTTGGAACTTGTTTGACAATGTACCAGGTCGTAACACAGTCAGGTGCAAATGGATCTTCAAGAAGAAGACCGAAATAGATGGTAATGTACACACTTATAAGGCGCGGCTGGTTGCAAAGGGCTTTTCTCAAACTCCGGGAGTTGATTATGAGAAGACCTTTTCACCAGTAGCGAAGATTAAGTCTATTAGGGTTATGCTAGTCATTACTGCATTTCATGATTATGAAATATGGCAAATGGATGTCAAAACTGCTTTCCTTAATGGAAAGTTGGCTGAGGATGTTTACATGAGTTAGCCAGAGGGTTTTGTCAGCGCAGAGTACCCTAATAGAGTGTGTAAGCTTGAGAAATCCATCTATGGATTGAAACAAGCACCTCGCAGATGGAATCTTCGTCTCGATGAGAAAGTCAAAGAGTTTGGTTTTTCGAGGAGCGAAGATGAGTCATGTGTATATTTCAAGGCTAGTGGGAGTATAGTTAGCTTTTTGGTACTGTATGTGGATGACAGACTACTCAAAGGAAATGACATCCCAACTCTGCAGGAAGTGAACTCCTGGCTTGGGAAGTGTTTCACTATGAAGGACTTTGGAGAAGCTGCCTATATCCTAGGGATAAAGATTTTGAGAGACAGGAGTAAGAGACTAATTGGACTTAGTCAAAGTACCTACTTGGATAAGGTGCTGAATAGGTTCAGCATGCAGGATTCCAAGAAAGGAGAGTTACCGATCCAAAGTGATGCCAGATTAAGTAAGACTCATAGCCCGAGTACAGAGGCTGAGATAGCTGAGATGAGTCGAGTACCTTATGCTTCAATTATAGGCTCGATCATGTATGCTATGACTTGTACTCGTCCTGATGTGGCCTTTGCTTTGAGCATGCTCAGCAGATATCAGGGGAACCCTGGCAAGGCTCACTGGACTGCGGTAAAGAACATTCTCAAGTACATGCGAAGGACTAAGGACTGGGTCGTTACCCTCGGTGGGAGTGATGACTTGAGAGTAGTAGGGTATAGTGATGCTAGCTTCTAGACTGATAGGGATGATTTCTGCTCTCAGTCAGGCGGGGTCTTTACCTTAAACGGAGGAGAAATTACTTGGAAAAGTTCCAAGCAGGAGACAGTGGCCGATTCAACTTGAGAATCAGAGTACATAGCAGCAAGTGAGGCAGCAAAGGATGCAATATGAATGAAGAACTTCCTTAGAGACCTTGGAGTAGTACCAGCTATAAAGGAGCCTATGGAGATTTTCTGTGATAGTAAATGTGCAGTTGCCTTAGCCAAGGAACCAAGGAATCACGGGAGATCTAGACACATCGACAGAAAATACCATTTCATTAGACATCGAATAGAATAAGGACTCCTCGTGGTAAAGAGGGTATCATCGGATGAGAACCCAACAGATCCCCTCACGAAGGGACTGGGTAGGGTTAAGCATCTTCAGCATGCGAGGCGCATTGGGCTAAAGGATGATATAAGTTTTAGAAATTAGATAGCTTTTGAAATTTGTAAAGTGTAATTGACATTTGATGATAAATAAAAGTTGTTGTTTATTTATAAGTAAAGTGTTGCTTTCTTCTGTCAATCGTTTATTATCATTTCATTTTTTGCATGTTTTGACTTCCAGAATAATTATGTTATGGTATATCATATTATTCAAACCATCCACAGTCAATCATAGTTTGGAAGTAGGTAATGAGGCAAGAAGGGTCTGCAGTTTGTCTGGGACAAAAGGGCTGCAGTGTTCATGAGTACTCCTAGAATAACGATTCGGGTATTGGATTCAATTCACACTCACTTGTATCACTTCATGGAATTTATCTCGAATGATTGTGAGACGGTAATATCATATAAGTCTTCAAACCTAGAGATATGAGTTGTTGACTATGAGTTGGTTATACATTGATTGTACGAAAATGCATTGTTAACTCGATGTTATAAAACGTGTCTTTGTGTATAATTCAACAAGTAGTAGAACATGCATATGAGTCAAAGTTTATCATCTCCTTTTAGTCCTTAAAGGATTAAAAGTGATATCTGTGCCCCTCGATGATTTTGTTTTGACATATATACCGGACCCGACCAGAACTAAATTGATGTGTTCGATTAAGTTCTATGTCAAACAAATCGGAAGTCGGGAAACAAACTGTCAGACAATAAGTACAACATTGTTCCATGTATTTTTCTGGCTGATATCTTGAGAGCAGAGGATTATATGATCACTTATCTTAAATCATCTTAGTTCCGTAAAACTTTGAAAGAGTTACGATTGCTGATCGGTTCCTGAATTCATACTTGCAGTTATGACTAAAATAAAAAGGATCTTGCAAAACATTATTTATAATAAAAGATAAGAAATTGAATCTAAAATCTTTGTTTCAACCAAAAAAATATCAATTCGGTCCTACATAATTTAATGGAATTTAAAAAATTCTTATTATTTTGATTTAGCCAACCAAATGCCACTTTTTTATTGGAATTTACATTTCAATTTCTTAATATTTATTGAAATCCGTGAACCAAATACACTTCCGTTTACTACCAAAAGGGTGTTGACTTGCATTTTGATCTAATGTGTGAGGTAGATGTTGAAAATGGAAGTCATCTTATAGATATAGTAGTTCCTATCAAGTTGCTGAGGATATTTGGTATAAGTTAAATGGTCTGGATTCTTCTTCCTGATTCTATGGATCTTGTGTCAACGATTTCTCTGTGGTTCTAAGGATCTTGCGTTAATAATATCTCAGTTGGATATTATCATCGGCTTTCCTGGAACAATATCATTTTCAAGAAACTGAAGATGAGGAGAGAATCCTTTTTATTCTATCATAACAATTCCGTTCACTTGGCTTTTGCTAAGTATGAGGATATTTAATTTCTCACGTAAAAAGTTAATGGTGGATCACTAGATTGCATAGACTGGCTTAAAACTCCTAATTTGACTATTTCTATTATATAACATTTTGTTGATGAAAAATTTGTTGAATAATTTTTTGATTGAAAGTTACCATAAAGAGTAAATAATGATGCATAATCAATTAATAATGGATTCCAAGTCTTTATAATAAAAAATAATATATTCACCACCTAACAAAACACTTTTTATTTCTTCATGATTTTTAATTTAAACATGCATATTCAGTTAGACATGAACCACATGATCAAATACTTTTAAAATCTTATGAGTATATAATATTTGTAAGTGGTGGGGAAGGCAGGACGTCTATAAATGGTAATGACGTCCTATAAACGGTAATGATACAAACAAGTCATTCTCATTCAACCTCTACAAATTAAATTAAGATATGGGGCTAAGTAGTAAAACAATTCAGGTTAAGATAAAGTCAAGCTGTGATGTTTTTCTCGAGTTATGGAAGACAAACCCCTTCCAAGTTCCCACTTTGACACCAACTACCATCCAAAACTGTCAAATCCGTGATGGTGAAGTTGGAACCATTGGCTCTATTCTCTTCTGGAACTATTTTCACGGTAAACCATCCATATATGCCCTAACATCTTTCTATATAATGGATTGTTAACAACAAATTCAATGTAGTATATTGTAAAACAGTATACACTTATTTTTTTTGTCCATATAGATACATGTTAAAACAATGTTTGGATTATATGTTGTTGCAGATGGAAAAGACCGTGTTATAAAAACACTAACCCAAGACTTAGATGAAGCAAAAAAGTTGGTCACTTTCAAGGCACTTGAAGGCGATCTACTGGAATTATATAAGACCTTTGTTACACATGTTCAGGTAGACACAAATGGTTCAAACAACCTTGTCACATGGACCGTAGAGTATGAGAAGCTAAACCCTAATGTTCCTGATCCAGATACGCTTTTGGAATTTTACAAGGAGGTCACCAAAGACATAGAGACTCACCAACTCCGGAATTAAGTAAATCAAAAATTTGTATCGGTAATATGGGTGACACTTAATAATTGATTTTCAGATTTTGGATGTGTGGGATGTTGGGCTACGCGTTTATGTAACGTTTATTAATTGGATGTGTGAGATAATAAAATGTGTTGTTTAATCGTAGTAATTTGATATAATCTATTAACTATAAAAATATTGTAGTAGAAACGCTTAAAAAAATTGGTGTTTAAATACTCATGCAATAATGATGATGTTTTGAAAAGTTCGAAGAAAACAAAAATATTAAATGTAAATTACTTTTATAAAACAATTTATACACAATAATTTTTGTAAGGCTCGTCTAAATATATTTGAGGCTTAATGCTAAATTAAAAAATAATCACCCCAAAAATAGTCAATTACAAAAATAAATATTGCCACAAACATTTTTAAATATTGTATTTGTCCGACCTAAACTTTAATTATCGTATTTGTCATTCTTAATGTTTTTTTTATATCATATATACCCAAATCTATTTTTTTGATAATTTTTATTGATGTATAATTCTTTTTCATAATCTTAAATCATTATAATTAAAAAACATTGTAAATGGACTATAATGCCCTTAATTCTAAATTCCAATACAGATCATGTAAGACTAGAATGATTCAGGGGATCTGTATGGACTCGCCGAGTTGCCCATGTGCATTCGACGAGTCGGGTCAAAGTTTGACCATTGACTTCAGTTGACCTTAGGGTTTTGGTCAAGATGATTCAGGAGAGGTCAGGGAGGGGTAGAATGGTCTTCTACCCATCATTAGAGATGAGATCATGAGAGAGTATTGATTAGGGATGTTATTCTGTTGATAGGAGGAGGCTAGATCGGGTATCTGAGCACGGGAGATAATCCGATATCGTACAAGGTGAGTCTTCTCACTATACTATACCTAGAGTGGTACCTATGTGTGACCGGAAGGTCTTATATGCTATGAGATGTATGTGTTGTATGTTGTTATATGATATGTATGTGTTATGTATGTTATGAATGATAAAGACCAGAAGGTCATTATGATATGGACCAAAAGGTCAAGATAATATGGGCCGGAAGGTCATTACGGGTAGGACCGGAAGGTCTACCATGGTTGTGGGACGGAAGTCCTCTGAGACACAGTGACCGGAAGGTCTTATTGCCTTCAGTGGCGTATGTGCGTATGTGGTATTTTGGGGAACTCACTAAGCATTTATGCTTACAGTTGTTGGGTTATGTGTTTCACGTACTAGCGAGGATCGCGGGAAGGCGTCGGCATGATCCGTACACACTCATGGAGTTTATGTCTTGAGATTATGGGATATGTTTTGTATGATAACATTGGATACATTATGTTTGATATTATCTTATGAATAAAAGTATGTTTTAAAAATGAAAAATTGTTTTGGAAATTCACGTTGTTACAAGATGATATCAGAGCGTTGGTTTGAGGGATTCGGATGCACCTTCGGGTATATTTGAACTCAAACTGAGGATTTGAGAAAGTTTTTCATAAAATAAACAATTTTTCTAAGGAGTAAAAGAATTTGAGAAAAGCAGAAGGAAGCAGTGTGTACGATCAGCCAGCACCCGAACGGTGATTTCCCAAAATATCCTTACATTATGTGTTATGAAATATGTTATGATATGTTATGCATGCTAGAGTAGGCTAGGTATTCATATTAGGACTAGAGTGGCCTGATTTGTGATGCCTTAGCCTAGGGAGATTTTTGCTGCTATGAGATGCTTGAGAGTGAGTAGGTGGCAGTAAGGAGCTTATGAGAGGTCTACCGAAGGGTAGCCTATGATAGCTAAATGTAGAGTACTTGTGATCTAGGATCCTAGGAGGAGGACTTGGGGTGAATACTGATGCGGTGTAGATGGTAGTATAGGGCCCGTATGACTGAAGAAACCGGATCAGTGCGCAGTCCAAGTAAGAATCCTTAGGGTACTAGGGAACAAGTAGGTTTGAGTTATTGAGTGCGAGTATGCTCAAGCGATTCTCGGATATTTTATGTTGTATTTCAGAGACATCATGGTTAGGACTTGCCACAGACCTGAGACGAGCGGCGTGAGTGGCGAGGAGCTTCGTCAGATGATCCACGATGAGGTGGCTGCGGCGATTCGAGCCGAGATTCTGGAGATGTTTGGGTCTATCAAGACCACATTGATTGAGACCTTTGATGAGCGGTACGCAGCGGTTACTGAGTTCAGCTACTGCAACTATTGTTGCTGCTAGACCTCAGGGGGGTGAATCGATGTGGTTCTAGGAGTTCAGCAACACGAAGCCATCAGAGTTTGATGGGATGCAAGATCTGATTGTTGCGATGAGATGGATTTCTGATATCGAGGGATGCTTCTACACCTGTTCGTGTCCGGAGCATTTGAGGGTGCAGTTTGCACTAAACCAGCTTCGCTTGGGAGCGAATGACGGGTGGAAGTTTATGACGGCAAATTCACTCTTGCAGAGATTCCGGAGGTGACCTGGGAGAGGTTCACCAACATGTTCAGAGACGAGTACGTTCCCCCGGTGGAGAGGGAACGATTGGCACAGGAGTTTTTGTCCTTCAAGCAGGGGACGGAGTCAGTGATTGTGATCACACGAATGTTCCATGAGAGGGTGTTGTTTTTCCCTGAGCACGTGTCATCTAAGCAGGCACGCATGAGTCGGTACTTGAGCATTTTGAGGAGGGATATCAGAGAGTTCGTGGCGAACTCGTCATACTGGACATTTGCTGAGCTCCAGGAAAATGCCTGGAAGAGGGAGATTGAGTTGGAGACTCAGGCCCGAGAGGAGGCCGAGTCTCAGGGGAAGGATCGGCGGCCGACACAGTCTCAGTCAGCAGCCAAGCAGGTAAAGCCTGCCGATTCAAGATATGGAGGCCAGTAGGGCCGCACTTGTGGGAAGTGCGGCAAGGGACATGATGGGGTTTGTCGGTTAGGTGCTTGCTACAAATGTGGCAAGGAGGGGCACATAGCCAAGGATTGCCGTAAGGGGTTCATGGTTTGCTTTCATTGCAACCAAACCAGACACCGGAAGGCCGAGTGTCCACAACTACGGGGGATAGCATAGGGAGCACTGCATGTATCTGCCCCTGCTTCCGTGCGAGCTACTGAGGTTTGGCCGGTGAAGGCCAAGGCACCGAAGGCTCGCGGGAGAGCCTCCAGTTGACAGCGGAGGAGGTTCGCGCAGCGCCCGATGTCATGGCTGGTATGTATTCTTTCATTTATTTATGCTGAGTTTGAGATATTGTGCTTATATTATGATATGCGTAGGTACTTTTCTTGTTAGTTCTGTACCTGCTTTGGTGTTATTTGACTCGGGTGCGAGTCGGTCATTTGTGTCGTTAGCATTTAGGCAGCTCATTAGTGTCCAGCAGGAGGCGTTGAGACGACCTGTACGGATGTGATTCGAGGATGTGTATTTGAGATCTTCGATGTTGAGTTCCCGATAGATCTAGTCCCGATTGCGATGGGGGACGTGTGTTTCATAGTGGGCATGGATTGGTTGAGCCGATTTGGGGCTGTTATAGACTGCGAGCGACAGTTGGTGACGATACGAGACCCTAGTGGGGGAGTACTTACGGTGTACGGTGAGGGTACCCGTTCTAGGTCAACATTTTGTTCGCCTGCTAGAGCGAGGCGGAGCCTACAGAAGAGTTGTAGCAGGTTTGTGGCTTATGTGATGGATTCACGAGTCACCACAGAAGGTCCGCGTTCGGTTAGTGATGTGCCGATAGTGCGTGAGTTACCGGATGTTTTCCCAGAGGAGTTGTCGGGTGTACCTCCCGAGAGGCAGGTGGAGTTTCGCATCGATTTGGTTCCGGGAGCAGAGCCTATCGCCAATGTTGGGATTAACACCCTAATTGAGATTTGATGAACAAGATGTGGAAAATAAGAACAAACACAAATACGAAGATTATGTCGAATGATTACTCGATTTATTCAAATATGAGGAATAAATTACACTTAAGAAATAAGAATCTAACTCTACAAGAAACCTCACAACGTGGCGGCTACATTTTGCCTCACTCTTAACCATAATTGTGAATAATACATGACTATTTATAGGGAAAAAACAAGTCTTGGGCTTTTAACCTAGAATTCATCAAAGGGGCCCATTGCCATCATCCATGGAGTGATTTGAAACCCTACAATCTCCCCCTAAAAGTATGGAATGGATGACAATGCTTTAACTTCCAAAACAAGCATCTAGCAAATAAAAAGATCTGCAACGAGGAATATATGAAGCAATCCACGAATCTTGATTCTTCAATAGTCTTCAAACACGGGCTCTAGGATATATAAATAAAGCACTGAAGTAATGTCTTTAAACTTCATTTTCGAATGTAATCCCAAAGAATCTTCATGAAAACCAAACCCGCCATAAAAACCCATTTCAGAACAAAGAAACCGAATCACTTCTTGTCTTTGAAGAGCTCCCCCTCCAAGTCACAATGATCTTCAAATAAGCTAATGATATAAGCCATCAAAAAATATCATGTAACAACCCAAACTTTAAGATTCGTAACGCCACTTGATCGAGAAAATACAAGAAGTCGGAGATATAACAAGTCCTTAGCAGAGCTCGATGAAAAACTTCCGCTGTAAAGGATACTTCTCTGTAAAAGCTTTAGCAGAGCTCGATGAAGAACTTCCACTGTAAAAGCTACCTTCATAATTCTACCACAAGCTTTATCAAAAATCTTCAACTTTGAAAAGTCACAAATCCAATTTCGAATGGCCATACCAAATTCTCCCCCGATTTATAATCAAAAACATGATTATAAAGCCTTCAAATGGTCATGAGAATGATCTTGAATGGATAAAAATTTACCATGCTCCCCCGTGACAAAATGATATACACAATAATGTATAAAATCCGAAAAAAGTCGTGAAAATTTGACGTTATCACGAAAAACGACTTTCCGAACCGCCAAGACTTGATGGAATCCATAATTTTCTGTTCACGAAAAAATATATGCATAAAAAGAATTCAAAACTGTTCACCAGCCCTTAAAATTGTAAACTTTCTCGAAAATTGGCTGAAATTATCACTTTCCAGAAACTCGGGGGCTGAAATTGTAATCATGCACCAATAAACCCCTTTATTTGCAACAAAATCTGGAATTGGTCCAAAACCGCCAAAGCATGAAAAGTATAGGGACCAGATCGTCAAGTTCTTGAAGTTGCAGGGACCAAGTGTGAAACTTTGAGTTATCTTCATCATTTGAAACCTGATAAAAGGATGCGACTGGAATGGTGATTTTAAACAAATGGTCACAGACGAACCTACAAATATGACTCCAATTAGTTTCATCTACTTTCGTTCCGAGCACAAGCGACTGAATCTAAGTTCGTTCCAAGATCGTCAATTATACACCCGAAGCGAACCCAACCGAGCGTTCGGTTCCATTCGTTTCCATTTGAGACATTCGCTTCCAGGTCCGTTCCAAGCTTCATCGGGCGAATCACCTTTCGCTTTCGGTCCTTCCTCCGTTCTCTCCAATCATTAACAAGCGAACCCAAGTTCGTTGTTCCAGGTTCGGTCCTAATTCATCAGCATTACCCCAAGGCGAATCCACTTACAGGTTCGCTTATTGTTCTCAATCTGCATTCGCTTCAAGCCCATTCGTTCCAAGTGCAACACATGAACCCAATCACACTTCCGATTGCGAGTCAAGAGCAACTCTGATTCCGAATCAAGCCATTTTACTTCACAATTCTAAATCAAGCTAGTTCTGAACAGATGGTCCAATTAAATTAAGTTTCGATCGCGAGACTCGCTTGACAATAAGGTTCCAAATACAAAACCATTTCCAATCATAAAACTGAGTTCCGATTCCTAACAGTCCACATAACAATACTGAATTATGTTCTAGTTTTGAACCCATCCAAAAGAAATACCGATACCGATTTCACAGATTCTAACTCGACATAAATTCTGAATATTGTTCAAGTATCGAGCACATCCATATCGATTCCATCATCCAGATTTCAAATGGTTTTGATTTTGATTTTGATTTTTTTTTTCTGGTTTGACTATCCAAATCAAGATACAATCTAGTTCAACCGATCGGCATTTATTCATCATAAAACTTCAAAGATTGCATTCAACAAAAACCCAATCGATTCTCCAAAGGTCGATTTCTTCTACAAGTCATCAGTAATTTTCAAAGATCAATACAGATTGTAAAATCAAATGGACTGTAAGAATAGGAATGAGAAAATCGATCAAAATGTGATCTTGGATTAAGACAAACCAAAAATCGATTCATTAGAAATAATAATAATACAAGCACCGATTGTTAATCTTTGATAGACCAAAAGAGATCAAACAGATGGATGAACTGAGTAACAATACGCAAAGAAAGTGACGCACACGGGAACAAGAATATAATATTAGGGCTAAAAGAATGGATCACGAACAGTAAAGATAAAACCTTGGGCCATATCAAAAGTGGTATAATAAAGCGATTTTGGATCAAACAATTGACCAGATCCAATCAAAACATACAAACAGAACACACGCCAAATTAAAAAAAAATACCCAGAAGAACGGTATAAATCTCCATGAACAGTGATTTGAACAAAAATCTCGATTCCATACCGCCAAAACACCAAAATCTTCAATAACTTGTGCAGAAAATCATCAAACCAAGAACCGATACTTCAAAAATCAATAGATCTTCAAAGACCCGCTCTGATACCACTTGTTGGGATTAAAACCCTAATTGTGATTTGATGAACAAGATGCGGAAAATAAGAACAAACACAAATATGAAGATTATGTCGAATGATCACTCGATTTATTCAAACATGAGGAATAAATTACACTTTCAGCATAGACTAAAGAATCTAACACTATATAAGAAACCTCACGTGGCGGCTACATTTTGCCTCACTCTTGACCCTAATAATGAATAATACATGACTATTTATAAGGAAAAGACAAGTCTTGGGCTTTTAACCTACACTTCATCAAAGGGGCCCATTGCCATCATCCATGGAGTGCTTTGAAACCCTACAGCCAAGGTGCCCTATCGCCTCGCGCCACCAGAGATGCAGGAGTTATCCTCACAACTTCAGGAGTTGTTGGGTAAAGGATTTATCAGGCCGAGTAGCTCACCTTGGGGAGCGCTGATCCTTTTTGTCAAGAAAAAGGATGGTTCACACCGGATATGCATTGATTACCAGGAGTTGAACAAGTTGACGGTCAAGAACCGTTATCCACTACCGATGATTGATGATCTATTTGATCAGTTGCAGGGAGCATCTTGGTTCTCCAAGATAAATTTGAGGTTTGGGTATCACCAGCTGAGGTGCGGGATGAGGATATCTAAAAGACAGCGTTTAGGACTCGTTATGGGCACTACGAGTTTGTGGTGATACCTTTTGGGCTCACCAATGCACCAACAACGTTCATGGATCTCATGAACAGGGTATGCAGACCGATGTTGGATAGGTCGGTGATTGTATTCATCGACGGTATTCTTGTGTATTCGAGATCTAGAGAGCAATATGAGGAACATCTGAGAGAGATTCTCAAAGTTTTGAGATCGGGGAGGCTCTATGCCAAATTCTCCAAGTGCGAATTCTGGTTACAGAAGGTCCAGTTCTTGGGGCATCTCATTAACCAGAATGAGATATTGGTCAATCCAGCCAAGATTGAGGATGTGATGAGTTGGGAGGTGCCGAGATCCCCCACCGAGATCAGGAGTTTTCTGGGATTAGTCGGCTACTATCGGAGATTTATCAAGCATTTCTCCAAGATTTTCGTGCCTCTCACCAGGTTGACCCGGAAGGGCGTTGCTTTTTCGTGGGGTCCGGAGCAGCAGACCTCGTTTGAGACTCTTCTCCAGAGATTGTGCGAAGCCCTGGTGTTATCCCTTCCAGAGGGAATGGAGGATTTTGTGGTGTACTGCGACGCATCGATGTCGGGGTTGTGTGCGATGCTTATGCAGAGAGGGCATGTGATAGCGTATGCATCGAGGCAGTTGAAGTCTCATGTGATGAGGTATCCCACCCACGACCTGGAGTTGGGGGCAGTGGTTTTCGCCCCTAAGATCTGGGGTTCGGTGTACCATATACACGAACCACAAGAGTTTGAAGTATTTGATGGATCGGCCCAACCTGAATATGCGCCAGAGGAGATGGTTGGATGTGGTAAAGGATTACGATTGTGAGATCCTGTACCACCCTGGCAAAGCTAATGTTGTAGTTGATGCTCTAAGCCGTAGGGTAGAGAGTGCCCCGACTCGAGATGTTTATATGAGGTTGACAGTGATGACTCTGGTGTTGGACACCATTCGGGAGGCCCAGGCGGAAGCCGTGAAACCAGAGAACTGCAAGAGGGAGTGGGTGATCAAGCAGGTGTCTGAGTTCGTTTCCGATAGCCAAGGGCTTATGACCTTTCAAGTTCGGATTTGGGTGTCGTATGCAGGCGGGGCACATACCATTCTGATGAAGGAGGCGCACAGATCGAGGTTATCGATCCATCCCGGGGCCACTAAGATGTATTTGGACCTGAAGAGAGAGTATTCGTGGCCCTGTATGAAGAGGGATGTTGCGTGGTTTGTCGAGAGGTGCTTGACCAGTCGCAGGGTTAAGGCCGAGCACCAGCGTCCGCATGGCAAGTTGCAGTCACCGGAGGTTCCCCTGTGGAAGTGGGAGCAGATTTCTATAGATTTTATCACCAAATTTCCAAGGACCGCGAGGGGCGTCGATGCAATTTGGGTGATCGTTAACCGGCTGACGAAGAGTGCTCACTTCCTTGCTATCAGTGAGAGGTCTTCCGCAGAGAGGCTGGCCGAGTTGTATGTGAGAGAGGTGGTATCGCGTCATGGGGTACCGATCTCGATTGTGTCAGATCGAGATGTACGTTTCACTTCCAGGTTCTGGAAGAAGTTCCATGAGGAGTTGGGCACGAGGTTGCATTTCAGTACCGCCTACCACCCACAGACGGACGGACAGTGAGCGGACGATTCAGACTCTCGAGGACATGCTTCGAGCATGTGTGTGGGACTTCGGACGAAGTTGGGACACGTACTTGTCATTGGCTGAGTTTTCCTATAACAATAACCACCATTCGAGTATTGGTATGCCCCCGTTCGATTTGTTTTATGGGAGGAGATGTCAGACTCCCATTTGCTGGGGAGAGGTAGGGCAACGCGTGATGGGTAGCACTGAGATAGTGCTTCAGACGACTGAGCAGATATAGCAGGTCAGGAAGAGGTTGTTGATAGCTCAGAGTCGCCAAAAGAGTTATGCGGATAGGCGACGGTTCGATCTTGAGTTTCATGTGGTAGACTTCGTACTCCTGAAAGTATCTCCTTGGAAAGGAGTGATTCGATTTCAGAAGAGGGGCAAGCTGGGTCCCCGGTACATTGGTCCTTTCAGAGTGACCGTGAGGGTGGGCAGGGTAGCGTATCATTTGGAGCTACCTGCGGAGTTGAGTCAGATTCATGATACCTTCCATGTGTCTCAGTTGAGGAAGTGTATAGCCGACGAGTCGGCAGTGGTGCCGCTGGTGGATATTCAGGTAGATGCGAGCCTGAACTATGTTGAGAGACCGATCGCAATCCTAGATCGAAAGATCAAGGTTCTGAGGAACAAGGAGGTGCCTCTGGTTCAGGTCCAGTGGCAACATCAGAGACGGTCCGAGCTAACTTGTGAGCCAGAGTTGGAGACGCGGGAGCAGCATCCTGAGTTGTTTGCCGAATGAGACTTTGAGGGCGAAGTCTGATTCTAGTGGGGGAGAATTGTAACATCCGGATTCCCAGGTATTCTATGTTACTCATTTATTTTGAGTTGGAGAGAAGGACTCGACGATTCGACGCCTAAACTCGTCGAGTAGTATCGCGAGTTGCTGACTGGATTAATGAATGGACTCGACGAGTCGGCAGGGTGACTCGACGAGTCCGCGTTGAGGTCAGAAAACCTACATTTGTGGGCCTGAGCCCTATTTAAAGGACCTTATAGCCCTAATTTGCAGCTACCAGTCCAGAGAAAGAAACCCTAGAGAGCTTGGGCGAATTGTGTTAGAGCAAGCCATTTTAATCCTTTTTGGTGTTATTTTGCAAAAAAAAGGTGTTTCCAGCTAGAGGAGGTCAAGAGGATTGCTAATCCATGGTTTCCAAGCTTGGATCTGAAGTGTTGAGGTAGTAAATCGAACTCTCCTTCTGTTTTTGATAAGATCTATGAATCTAGGGTTTTCTATACCCTTTTTATGGCTTGAATTGATGAGTTTATGGTCCCTTTATGTGTTAGACTTTGGATCTGGACCTTTATAGGTCCAGAGAGCCTTATCCATTCTGCTTTATGTTGGTTCATGGAGGAAATGAGAATATGTTGCCATTTTAGAAGCTATTTCACCAAGGAAAGCCTTGTGTGCATTGCATGAATGTCAAGACTGAGCCTTTACGTGATTATCGTGTTTGGGAATGTCAGATCTGTAGGTTAGAGAAGCAAATCTGACCTCAGAAGGTCATTTGAGTGTTGCCATGGAATCAACTCTTCGAGTTCATAAGTGGACTCAATGAGTCGAGTCGGGGTTTCCCCGCGATTCGTGACAAGAGTAACCCGTCGAGTGAAGGGATGACTCGATGTGCCAAGTGAGACTAGAAGGATTCAGGGGATCCGCATGGACTCACCGAGTCACCCATGTGCACTCGACGAGTCGGGTCAAAGTTTGATCGTTGACTTCAGTTGACCTTAGGGTTTTGGTCAAGATGATTCAGGAGAGGTCAGGGAGGGGTATAATGGTCTTCTACCCATCATTAGAGATGAGATTATGAGAGAGTATTTGATTAGGGATGTTATTCTGTTGATAGGAGGAGGCTAGATCGGGTATCCGAGAACGGGAGATTATACGATATCGTACGAGGTGAGTCTTCTCGCTATACTGTACCTAGAGTGGTACCTATTTGTGACCGGAAGGTCTTATATGCTATGAGATGTATGTGTTGTATGATGTTATATGATATGTATGTGTTATGAATGTTATGAATGATAAGGACCGGAAGGTCATTATGATATGGACCGGAAGGTCAAGATGATATGGGCCGGAAGGTCATTACGGGTAGGACCGGAAGGTCTACCATGGTTGTGGGACGGAAGTCCTCCGAGACACAGTGACCGGAAGGTCTTATAGCCTTGAGTGGCGTATGTGCATATGTGGTATTTTGGGGAACTCACTAAGCATTTATGCTTACAGTTGTTGTGTTATGTGTTTCAGGTACTAGCGAGGATCGCGGGAAGGCGCCGACATGATCCGTACACACTCATGAAGTTTATGTCTTGAGATTCTAGGATATGTTTTGTTATGATAACATTAGATACATTATGTTTGATATTATCTTAGGAATAAAAGTATGTTTTAAAAATGAAAAATTGTTTTGGAAATTCACGTTACAGAAGAATTTGTTATCGGATTTTGAGTATAGGACGAAAACTGGCATTATTTTTGTTAGTGTTCACAAGCTCACTGTTTGTGAACACCAAGTCTTCAATTGAATGCCACTATACCGTAACAAAGATATTTTCAGTGTTGTAAATACAAAAACACTAATGTATGGAAATGAAGTAACTTTTTGATAAATATTCTCTTACTAGAGGAGATGTGGTGGCTTTAGGTGGTTTAGTGGTGGTTGAATGGTAGTGTGAAATTACTCTCGTACCCTTCGGGAAAAATTATATGGACAAATTATAAATGAGTATAAAATAACATAAAAGTACAATTAATGTACACTAATATTCCCCTAGAGATTTAAGATACATCAACTGTATATTAATTTTGATAAAAAAAACATATTGTAATAAAATCTAGAAAGCAATATGTCCACATATGTAACACCCATAAAAATCAGGCCAATTTAAAACTTTTCAACCATTGAAAACCATTAAGTTATTACAAAGTGTTTTCAAAATAGTTTAGACATCAGAGTATCCAAGGAATCAAGATCATAAAAATGTGAGGAGGTGCACGATTACGCATTTGCCTTCCTGCGATCATCTAAGGTACCTGAAACAAATCCAAAACCTATAAGCCCGAAGCTTAATGAGTTCCCCTAAAATACTAGCATAACAAGTAACACACATATAATAACATCATATTATGGGCCCAATCAACCATCGAGTTGGAATGCCCCAGGCCCTCAACTATCGGGTTGGAATGCCAACATACTACTGGTCTAATCATCCTCGGGATGGTATACCCTCGACCAACAACTATCGGGTTGGAATGCCCACATACTATGAGTCCAATCATCCTCGGGATGGAATACTCTCAGTCCACAACCATCAGGTTGGAATGCCCTGGTCTATTAGATCTCTCATAATGCCGATAAGCCACAACCCATAATCAATCATGTGCACATATATCAGATAATCACATAACAGTCTACAGACAGACAAACTGATCTATAGATCACTAAGAATAGCAACATCCTACCTACCAGGATACTGATCTCATTGATCATAACCACATATAACATCCTATCTACCAGGATACCAATCTAACATATCACACTAGCAATAAAGCAGGATGTAAGTCCCCAAATCTGCTTGTGTATCAATCAGATCCAATTGATGGTGTAGAATCCTAATCAATTGAATGATTTCAGATCAAAATAGAATAGAATGAGAAGAAGAATAACTTGAATCTATGATGTATTGAATGAATATGATTGATGCTCCTTACAATAGATCGAAATGAATATGATGTATTCAAATCTGCTTGTGTATCAATCAGATCGAATTGATGGTGCGGAATCCCAATCAATTGGATGATTTCAGATCAAAATAGAATAAAAGGAGAAGAAGAATAACTTGAATTTATGATTTATTCAATGTTGGAATGAAGCTCCTTACACATAGATTCATACACACACACACACACACACACTCTTCTCTCTAACTTTCTCTTACACCTTACGAACACACACTTAAGAACCTAGAGAAATCTTATCACCTCACCCACCTAACACCTATATATACATGGGCCACAAACTCAAGGCCGGATCGAAAACCCAATGGACCGAAAACCCAATGCTAGACCGAAAACTCATGGGTTTTCGGTCCAAGCTACAATTAAACCCAATATTAGTTTTCAGCCCAAATGATAAAACAATAAATGCTTAGAAAAGCAAAGTATAAACCATTTTTAGACCCAACAATCTCCCCCTTGGTTTATATATTTCTTTTCTAAATGACTCAACAAGCTCCCCCTAAAAAGTAGCTGGCACTTCTTGTCAATCTTCATTGGGAGCTTGGATTCAGCTATTATCTTCAAATTCTTCACAGCATCAGGATGGATATATGAATCTTCTATGAATGACTTCATCTTGAGCAGTTGGGCATTTCTTCAAGATTTGACTCTGAACGCACATTGGGTTAGGAAACTTTATGTATTGATACTTGAAAGATAGCGCTTTCAGCTTGAGAATCTTCAGAGAGAATATCCGAGAGAACTAATCTTCTAGATCACTTTAGCAGGTTTAAGATAGCAGCAGAATGATTGAGGAGGCTTCAATGCAATCCATGACATAATCTTCAATTTCAGCTTCACCTTGCTTCTGGGGTTGACAAATTAAATGTTGAAAGAATAATCTTCATTTCTTGTTCCCTCGAATGAGAATTCTTCGATGCTCATGGATGAAGCATTGACTCAGAAATTTTTCGACACAGTCTCCATGAGTCTTATCTATACCTGCAATCACTTTTCAAGACAAAACAAAACTAAAAGAAAACTTAGCACACAAAAAAAATATTTTTGATTTTTGAATTTTTCTGATTTTTGTTTGGTTTTTGAATTTTTTTTTAATTCTCCCCCTAAATTTGTGCATAAAGGAAAACTATGAACAGATTTAACAGAAACAAAAATATTTGGGATCAAAGTTGTGAGACAGTCTGAACTCGTTTATGAGTACCTTCACTTTCATGAATAGATCTTGTCAATTGTCGGTATTGTGGTCCACTTAAACAGGAAGGATATCGACGAACTTTTCTTAATAAACCATTTAGCTGGCGACGACCACGGGTATTGTTGTCCACTTAAATTTAGCAGCGAGATCTACAAACAACCTCTTAAATGGTTCAATTTTAGTTGCACTAGAACGTGTTCCCCATTTCCTGATATACCCTGGTTATCAAGAACTTCCTAAGGACTCCTTACTTTAGGTGAGTAAACAATTCTTAAGGAGGAAGTTAGATTTAGAAATAGGTGCATATGTTGTGTCCTAGGTCGGATATATGTCAATCACGTAGAGGGGACAACATATGGCTAACAGAGATAGAGAGATTGAGAGGTAGAATGGGGCATATGATGTGTTCTAGGTCGGATATGTTTCAATCATGCAAAGGAGACAACATATGTCTAATAGATAGAAAGAATTTCACAGATAAGGAGGTGCGTAGAATTAGAGTTGCATATGTTGCATTCCAGGTCGGATCTCTTCCAATCACGCAATGGAAGCAACATATGACTGACAAATAGAAAGCAAGAAAATAATTTCTACAGACCTACTTTATCAGAACCCCCCAGTCGCCCTATTAGAACCAGAATTAAGGACATAAGTCTGTACATCAAAGAAAAGTTGAACCACTGTTCTAGATGCATATTAATTTAGTGTATCCGGTGGGTTCCCGTGTTTATCTCTCTGCTCAATCTACCCGAGCGTCGTATGGTCAGTCCAAACAATTCTATCTAAATCCACACTGTCAAATCCTTCGTGCCTACCAGCACATTGAACATAGAGTGTAGACAATTCAGATTCAGTCCCTTACACATGTTTTAGACTGCCCGTTATCACTTTCTTGATATCACTTCCCAATAAATACCTACTAAAGAAAAACTATAAAAGATTGTCTTTAAAATGAATCAAAGTAAGATAAACTCAGGAGTATAAAAAAGAAAATGCAAACTGTAATTCACCGATTGAATTTGCATCCAGAAGTTCTGAGAACAACATGCATAATCTCAGAACAGTTCCGAAAATTCTTCATGTCATTAAGCACAAACCCCATGAGTGACCCCTTCCTTTCTTCCCTTCCCACAAAGGACACATACTCTTAAACAAAATTCCGAGTGTTGTACAGTTGAGAGATGCCTCCTATCATGTGCCTGGAACAACCACTATCAACAAACCGAAGTCTGATGATATGCCTCCATAGCTGCTCCAACACATAGCGGGATCAGTTGGTCTTTGGAACCCAGTCCATTTTAACACTGGGTCGACCTTTGTCATCTTTGCAAGGAACATTCTCCCACGACATGTCATGTTTATCACAAACAGAAGATGTTGAAATATTAGAATCATTAGAAGATTTTGGAGAATTGACCTTCGAAACCCATTTGTAGTTGGTTTTAACCCATTTCTTTTTCGTTCTTATGGGTGGCTCAGTACTTTCTTTTGATCTTGATGTCGGCCGTTGAGATGACTTTGATTTTAGCTTCACGGGAGCATCCCTTGGATTTGGCTTCTTGGCCGACATTCCCTTCTTGACCTTGGGAGTTGGATTGTTGACCTTGTGGTATTGATTTTTGGCATTCGTGGCATTCCAGTCGCTATTGTCTGAATGTGGCCTCGAAGGGTTTCTTTTGGGGTATCTCCCTCTTGGTGTTTTCTGTCAGCCATGTGCGTAGTAAGGAACGTATGCGCGATTTGGACAATTTCTGGCAATGTGTCCAGGTGTTCCACAGTGAAAACATTACTTTTTCTTCACTGTGGAGTTGTTTCTTCCTGGCCCTGGTGGCGTATCCTTGCCTTTTCTCTGGTTGTTCCCACATGCATACTTACAGCAAGCCGTCAGTTTCACTTGTTTTGGAGGCCTGTATTTCTCAACAGCAGGTTGATCAAAAGCAACTGAGTTTGAAGCAACAAATTCAGAGTTCAAGGAGTCACTGGATTGTTCAATATTTTTCTCCTTGTTCTCATATTCTGCTACTTTACCTGCACATGTAACAGAATCATTAGAAACGTTCACTTCATCCTTTTCTGGCACAAACGCAACAGGTTTCCCATATTGGAGATGTGCCTCCTTGTCAATTTCTTCCTGTGTCATAGGGATGGATGTGTAGTTATGATTGAAAGGTGGAGGAACACAATCATACCCTAAACCCTTGTTTTGATTATCTTTGAATTTTAATTGGTTTTCAAATAAGGACTCGACTGTCTTACTTGATGTAGTGTAATTTTTGAAATTAATATCTATTTTTCCACACTTAATTTTCAAAGCGTCAAGTTCTTCAGTTACAGCAGCAAGTCTTTTCTTAATGTAATCTTAATTTTCACACTTGTTGCTGTAATCTTCTTGGAGTTTTCGGAAATCCTTGATTTTGGTTTCTAATTGAGCTTTCAGGGGTTTCTTTCCTTTCCTGAGTGGATATCCTTCGTACTTTAAGTCCTCATTCTCTATCTTGATTAGATCTATTGATTCTCGTAAAAATTTAATAGTTTTAACACAAGATGGAGAGCAACCAGATTCATTTACCTCTTTGACCTTGATATTTGAAGAACTCATCATATATATATATATATATATATATATATATATATATATATATATATATATATATATATATAATTTCCCTTTGACTTAAAAACCGAGAAAGTCAACCTCAAAAGTTAAACTTTAAAAAAATCAAACTTAAAAGTCAAACTTAAAAAAAGTCAACAGTCAAATTTTAAAGTCAAAAGATAAAAATAAAAGTCAAAATTTTAAAACTAAATTTTTTGGGTTGAAAATGGAATTTTAAAATAAAAGGAAATTGATTTTGGGGTTAAGAATGCCAATTTTCGAAAGTTGAAGCCGAGTAGGATAGGTTATGTTTTAAATTTCAGAGGAATGACATGAAGAGTATGCCAGACGAGTTGGTAAGGCGCGTTAGGCTGATGAAGTAGAGGTCCCGGGTTTGATCCCCGACAACCCCCAAATTCGTTTCCCTTTTTTATTTGAAGCTGATGTGCACTAGAATGAGGCAAAGCCGAGCCGTCCACCAAGCCGACCGCTGCTGAGCCGCAAGCGAGACAGCTGAGCCGAGAATCCGAGGCGAGACCGAGAACCCTCGTGAACCGAACACGTGCGAGGCTTGGACCAAAAGCTCGGACCGAACACGTGACCGAAAGCTCGGACCGAACACGTGACCGAATACTCCGATTCGACCGAAAACTCAGGCCGAAATCTCAGACCAAAAACCGGATCCGACTAAAAACACCTCGGAAATCGCTGTTTACGACGAAAAACAGCGTTTTTGCCCTCTTTTGCTCCAAAACTCGATCAAAAACTCGTTTTTATCAAAAACGCGAAGAACAAACCCCCCTTATTTTGCCAAAATCTATCCAAAAACCCAAAAATCTCTTCAAAATAATATCAAATAAGCTCCAGATTTGAAAAAAAAAGGAGTGATACAGCCTGGCTCTGATACCACTTGTAAGTCCCCAAATCTGCTTGTGTATCAATCAGATCCAATTGATTGTGCGGAATCCCATTCAATTGGATGATTTCAAATTAAAACAGAATAGAATGAGAAGAAGAATAACTTGAATCTATGATGTATTCAATGTTGGAATGAAGCTCCTTACACATAGTTTCATACACACACACACACACTCTTCTCTCTAACTTTCTCTTACACCTTACGAACACACACTTAAGAACCTAGAGAAATCTTATCACCTCACCCACCTAACACCTATATATACATGGGCCACAAACTCAAGGCCGGATCGAAAACCCAATGGACCGAAAACCCAATGCTAGACCGAAAACTCATGGGTTTTCGGTCCAAGCTACAATTAAACCCAATATTAGTTTTCAGCCCAAATGATAAAACAATAAATGCTTAGAAAAGCAAAGTATAAACCATTTTTAGACTCAACACAGGATAGCAAACCAAAGGGCCAGCCTTGGTGCCTTCGACCCTTGAGTATAGTGAGGAAAACTCACCTCACAAGTAGCTCGAGATGATAATGTCAAACTCCCCAAATACAGCCCCAAACTCAAACACCTGCATGCACCAATAATCCACTTCCATAAATTTTCAAATTACTAAAATACCCCTAGAAGTCAAACTGGTCAACCCTTGGTCAAATTCAAAGTCAATGGTCAAGGTCGACAGTCCATGTTGACTCAACTCGTCGAGTGTAGCTAGCTAACTCGTCAAGTTCCTTCAGAACTCAAGAAGTCGTGGAAACCCTAGTCGACTCGCCGAGTTTCCAGACAACTCGTCGAATCCATGTGGTGTCCAAATGTCGGGAAAGCCCTGACTAACTCATCGAGTCATCTCACTGACTCGCCAAGTCCATGCAGAAACCAAAAACATCCAAACTTCATCCGACTCGTCGAGTTGACCATGCAACTCGTCGAGTTCCTTCAGTCCATTTCTCATTCAGATGATTTTACGTGAAACCAAAACTCCAAACTGTAGATCTAGGCTCCTAGGGTGTTGTTGTCACGTAAACTTGCTAACTTTACGTGCATGCAAGGCTCCATGAAGCTAAAACACTTATAACTAGCATTAGAAGGAGGTTTGGACATGAAGGAGAGCCGAAGCTTCATAAAGCTTGAGGCTTTATGTCCATAAGCACCTAGAGGAGTCCAGATCTGAAATTATGCCCTTATGACAAACTCAAATCTGAAAGTAACTCCATTTTTGCACCAAAATGCCCATATTGTCACTTAAGAAGAGATGTAATAAATAGAAGGCCAAGGTAAAGGCTTTTTACCTTCAAATGCAAGCCAAGCCAATGTAGATATTTGACCTACCCTCTTCTACTCGTTCCAAGCTTCTAAAACTCCAAGCTTCTACAATAAAAGCACCAAAAACACACTTTAGCCTCTGAAACACTCAAGAGCAAGGTTTAGACCGATTAGGGTTTCTTCTGGTCATCAAAAGGTGGTAAGGGGCTGGAGGAAAGGACTTAAGGTCCTTTAAATAGGGTGAAAACCTTAAAAATTAGGGTTTCCATGCATAGCCTCTACTCGTCGAGTCAGGGTTCTCTGACTCGTCGAGTAGGAGTCAAAAACCACGTGGGCTGACTAGGTTCGACACGACGAGTTAGGGCCTCCAACTCATCGAGTTCCTTCAAATAAAATGAACATAAAGCTTTCGAAAATTATACTGGGAGTCGGGATGTTACAACATATATTTCATTAATCAGCAAAAGAAGACATGGTTAAAGATGTAAGTAGTGTCTTGTGAAGAAAGGTCTTTTTTCGTTGTAAGTTTACATTGTTCCAACTTATGGCCTTATTCAATGTAATATACCTAAAAATAGAAATAAAGATTTATTATTAGCCATAGGTAGTTTATTTGATTTCATAAATATGTTAGGATAACACAAAATCACTATCTTGTAATTAAGATAACAATTTCGGATAAAAGCATTTTGCTTTCTATAATCTGGATAAAGTTTTCAAACTACAATATCCACTACAAGAAAAACAAGATTTGCTAGGGAATGAATTTGCTGCGAAAAGCTGAAATTCCATTGCAAAAGATGAATAGCGATGGAATTTGTGACGACCAATTTCTGCCCCAAAAAACCCATAGCTAGGGTTTGATAGGGAAACAATCAATACGTCGGAAATGTGACAACTGAATGAAATCCTCTATAGATGGTATCATGTCGTGTATTTCATTGTACCATTCCATCACATATTCTGTGGTAGTTATTCCATAACCAATTATGTTGTAGTTAATCCTTAGCAAAGTCCGTGGTGATGAATCCCTAGCAAATTTCATGGTGATTAATCCCTAGCAAATGTCGTGGTGGTGAATCCCTAGCAATTTCGGTGGTGGTGGAATCCCTAGTAAATTTCGTAGTGATAAATCCCTAGCATATTCCGTGATTGTGGATCCCTTACAAATTTTGTGGTGATGAATCCCTAGCAAATTCCGTGGTGATGACTCCCTAGCAAATTCCATGGTGATGAATCCCTAGCAATTTTCGTGGTGTATATTATATAGCAGATTCCATAGAAAAGATTTCATAGGCACGAATGGATAATTGATTTATAAATTAAATCCGAACAATTTTGTAGTAATATATGAAAAACAAAAATAACAAAAAAATCAGATAACATTATATCATAAAGTAATACAATAATTATTTATTACATGGAAAATAGAAAGTGGTTACTCTAAAAATTAATACTTTTTAATAAACATATCAACACTTTATGACCTACTAGTTTTGTTGTTCTCTAATAACATTAATAAGATCCATTGTCGATTTAAGTTGTTTATCATGTTGCTCGACTCTTGCGTTTTATTGGTCTTCTTAGGCCTTCATTATTTCTTTAAGCTCTTCATTTTGCTCCTTTTGTTTAGCAAAAAGCTCCCACAATTCTTCCATTTCATCATTTTTTCGGAATGTAAGATACATCCATTTTACCGTTAATCTTAGGAACCGCTTTTGCAAAAGAACCTAATCCATATGTCTTTTTTTTAATGACCACCAACAACATCATAAAATATTTTTGTAACACCGTAAATTTTCAAACAAATTTTTCATTTTAAAATCACATTAATCTCATTACACAATCACAACCCCCCCCCCCCCCCCCAAAAAAAATCAGAGTTATCAAAAACCATGTTCATAAATTGTTTAAAACATAATCCAGGATCCTCCAAAACATATCTCCAACTCGTGTGTGTGTACAATCAAGCAGGTGCCTTCCCATGATCCTAAGAACTACCTGAAATACATAACACATAACATGGTAAACACAAAGCTTAGTGAGTTACCCAAAATACCACACATATCTCATTAGTCTCTCATGGTTATGCTCAAATAAGACCCTCTGGTCAATGTGTCTTACTGGGACCCTCTGGTCCCACAACTCGGGTGGACCCTTTGGTCGTAACTCAGTAAGTTCAAAATAATACACATCATAAATCACAAAGACATAATGCATGATATTACAATACTCAATATAAGCACATATCACAAGCAAGTAAGCAAATAACCTCATACACGAATCTCGAAGTAGCCTCTGCCTAACACATAGGATAATCATCTCTAATTAACACTTAAATCACGACTCTAGATAAAGTAAGCTATTTTCTCTCTCAAACTCTTGGAATGGGTAAAAGACCATTTTACCCCTTTATTGACCCCATAATCTATGTCTTGACCAAACCCTAAAGTCAACAGAAGTCACCACTCGAGTCAACAATCTATGTTGACCCTACTCGCCGAGTGCATCTATGTGACTCGTCGAGTCCCCTCGATTCCTCTGAAATGTCGCGAAAATCCAACTTAAACTCGTTAATTTTTCTCGTCAACTTGCCGAGTTACCAATGTCCAGACTCATCAGGGAAAACTCTAGCCGACTCATCGATTCTGCTCATTTACTCGACGAGTCCCTTCAATCTATTTCCTCATTCAGACTTTTTAAGGCGGATCTACAACCCCGAACTCTAGATCTAGCCTCCCAAGGCTCGAATGTCACATAAAGCTGCAAGCTTTACGTTCATGCATGGGATATTAGACTCATAATGCCAATACAAACTCCAACAAGAGTTGATCCCTTATCTAATGGACACGTCATTGACTAGATCAGAGTTCGACAACGACTTTTAAGAGCTATAATTGCTAGTCAGGTTGGAGTCATGCTTGCAATAATAGTTATTAGACTTATCCAAGTGGGAGCCTATTGGATTAGGTGTATAAGCCTATAATTATTATTGGTATGTACTTGACCCGATAGTAGCATGGTCTATTTGGGTTACACGACATCAGAACAATTTGGATAGACTTTTGTGAGAAGAGGATATTTATGATTTGTTAATATATTATAATTTGTAATATATTAATATGAAATCATATTATTTATTTAGTATTGATCAAGAATTCTCATAGTTCATGAAATTAGCACTAGTAGATACACAAGTGAGGGCTAGCCGATTTTGCTATAATATAATCTTCTCTCAAGTTATTCCAAGTTGTTGGTGGTGTTGTGTGATTCCATTTGAGGTGCAACACTTGGGACACTAAGCTCTTAAAGCTCCAAGGCTTCAAACTACAAGAAAAGGTATGTTATCTAACTTGTTTTGTTACCCATGTATAAAATTTTGTATGCTAGTTTAGGGTAATAGCTTGGAAAGTTCAAGATTGCATGTATAATAGAGAAAACATAGATCCAAGGTATTTAGGGTTGCATGCACACCTTAGGAGTGTTAGAATGCTCAAAACCCAACAGTTGTATCAGAGCCTAGGCTTGATTTCTCATATACTTGATGCTTCTTGTTTTTCCAAAGTTGAAAATGTGCCATTTTCGCATCTGACTGCTCACCACGATGTGGCAGCTTTTACTACGACGTGGTGAGCAAAATCTCGTGTTTTGGCTTGCAATTAGATTAGGATCATTACCCTAAACTGTTTTTTGAACCTATAAACTTGTTTTTTTTCCAACAGGGTAATGTTCATGCTTGTCCAATTAAAAGATAATTGTCAAAGATTTCATGTTTTGTAATTGTTTATATGATTAATTACATGAAATATTTTTGATATCAGTTGTCTTGTTCTTATGAGTTTAATTTAGTTCATAGACAAATTGATTATTTTTGTAAGTTATAATATTTGGTCTAAATGATTTTGATGAATTCCATTACTTGTCCTCTAGTTATGGAAAATGAAAAGTTTTCTTTTAAAGAGATTATTAAGATTATAGGTTATGAACTTGAAGAGTCTTTTTCCCATAAATGGTTTATGAACTCCATAACATGTCCTTAAATTATGGAATGTCAAAATTCTTTTCATTAAAATATATATTAAACTCATAAGTTATGGATTCCAAAAGGTTTTGAAAGTTAAAAAACATGCCTTCAAGTTTTGGAATTTGTAAATGTAAATGTCTAACTTTTGAAACATTTAATTCCAAACCCTAGAATTTCAAAAGTTTAAAATTCAACCCTTATACTATTATAATATGTGAGGTTTAATATATATATATATATATATATATTATAACACATATATCTTATATGTCTTAAATACAATTATTAAAGCTTGATGTACAACAAAATGTTGCATCTCTTAAAAAATTGTCTTAAAAACAACTTATAAAGCATTGTTTACATGTTAGTGATGCATAAAAAAAATAGATACCCGGTTCACCAATCCTTACTCCTTCATCCCACTCTCCGTTGAACATATCACACGGATCACGATCCTAGCTTTATACATCCAATGGATGAATTCTAATGTCAACTGAACTGAATGTCAGACTCACTTGTAATGAGTTATAGCCTTGTTAAAGGTCATTCTAAGGAGTTTAGCCTAGTACACTCATGGAATATGTGTTTGGAAGTATCAGCAGAAGTTCTAAGCCATCCAGCAAACCGTAAACCTCTTCATAATGAGTTTACGGTCATGATCCATGAGTTTAAGGTCAGAGTGACCGTAAACTCCCTCTTATATATATATATATATATATATATATATATAATTTATGATCATTTTGATCATTTCTTCCCTTTACAACTCTAGAAACTCAATTTATCTCTCAAGTATCAAAGGATCATCCCTCAAATCCTCGAAAATGTAAGTAATTCCTTCCACTCTATGAGTTCATACATCTTTTCTTCTTGATTCACCCTCTGATTTCATCCACTAACTTCGATTTTGGGTTTGATCTTCAAGATCACAAAGAACACATAGTGGTTCTTGGGCCGTGAACTCCTCTTCAAACTTCCAAATTGTTAGTATCCTTCCATATACCTTCGAAACTCTGAATATGCACCAAGAAACAACCGTTTTGCATGATTTTCCAGGAGTTTATGGTTGTAAACTCCTTGGCCGTAAACATCCTAGACCGTAAACACCCTAGACCGTAAACCTCTAGGACCGTAAACTCGATGACTGTGAACTCAGTGGCCGTAAACTCCCTTTTTGTCAATCACATGTGATTCAACACTTCATTTCAAGTGTTTCCTTCTCCCTAAGGTTGTTTCCTTGCATGTTAGTTGCTTTTAAACACTAAATTCATGCCAATTTATGCCATTATATGTCAGTTAGGACTCGTTTGTGACTCAGGACTTCATTCGTGGAACTTCTCATCCTTACGTGCATAGTCGTTTGAATCACCCACATCAGGTGAGTTCATACCCTGTAATGAATATTTTAACTGTTTTAAATGCTTTTAGGGAGGGGGGGGGGATACAAGATGAACACAATGATAATTGTGTAAATGTTTGTTATAAACATATTTGAAAAGATTGCTTATGTCTTTTATAAGTGATCAAAACATTTCAAAAACTCTTTTAAAGTTATGTTACTTTATAGTTTAACAAAACTCCGGTTTTAAAGTACAAGCATAACTTAGTAGTAACATGAGTCTTTTCAATAACAGTTTAAGTAAAATACTAGTAAACTATAAGGGGTATATGTAACAGCCCGGATTTCCAGGTATCTTTTATGTTTATGTTTTTGGTGTTTTGAGAGGGGACTCGGCGAGTTGGAGCTCAGACTCGCCGAGTAGGATCGCGGATCTAGACGCGGGTTCGCGCCTGGACTCGGCGAGTCCGCGCTGTTTAATGAAACCCTAATTTCTCGGGTTTGGGACCTATTTAAAGGGCCTTATGGCCGTCATTTGTGCTCACCAGTCCCTTGAGTGAAACCCTAATCGAGTGTGAGCGTTTGGAGCATAGTAGGAGGCCATTATTGATCTTGGAGGTGTCATCTTGCAAGGAAAAGGGAGGATCAGCTAAGGAAACGCAAGAGGAGCCACTTCCTGAGAGTTTGGGGTCCAAAGCATCGCATTTGAGGTAATATCTTCGAGCTATCCTCTGCTATGTTGATGTTTTCATTGATTTAGGGCTTGTTGAGCCCTTTTGTGGCTAGATCTAGTGCTCCCTTGGTCCCTTAAGCAATTTAGACCATAGATCTGGACCCTTGGAGGTCCAGAGTGTCCCTTTGCCCAAGCTTTTTGTGAATCAATGGAGGTTTTGGATTGGAATCCTTATGCCTTAGGTCAAAATGCCATTTATGAGCCATGGGGTGTGTTTTAAACACCAAGATAAGGACTTTACGTGTTGAATCAGTCTAGGAAGGCCAGATCTATGAATTGTTGGAGCAGATCTGATCTTAGAAGCAAGTTTGAGTGATTGCATGGCATGGACTCGCCGAGTCCGATGATCAGACTCAGCGAGTAGCTTGAAGATTGCCCTCAGATCGCCCAGTGAGTGGTCCAGTCGAGTCATAGGTCGACTCAGTGAGTCAGGGCGAGTCAGAGAGGGTTGGCAGGTGGTCTGAGTTGAATTGGGACTCGCCGAGTTGTTCTTGAGACTCGGCGAGTTGAGTCGGGGTGGCCCCGCGATTCTTCCAGGTGGAACTCGTCGAGTCAGGGGGAGTACTCGACGTGTCAAAAGGGAATCCTAGAGAGGTTGGTGAAAACGTCTAGACTCGCCGAGTCGCCATAGTGCACTCGCCGAGTCCGGTCAAAGTTGACCGTTGACCGTTGACCGAGAGTTAACTAGTGTTGACTTAAAGGGTAGTCAACCTTAGTGGTAAAAATGTTAATAAGAGACGTATGATGATATAGGGAGATTGTAGCTCGGAGGATCGAGCACGTGTGATTTTGGGATTTGCTAGCTATTGATATTCACGAGGTGAGTCTTCTCACTATACTATACCCGGAAGGGTTTGGCTGTGTGACCGGAAGGTCGGATATGGTATGAGACATATGTGCTATATGTGATAAGTTAATTGTTATATGTGCTATGTATGATATGCTTGATATGGGCCGGAAGGCATTGTAATGTGAACCGTAAGGTTGGCGTGGGTAGGACCGGAAGGTTTACCTAGTCGGGACGGAAGTCCCCTGAGACACATGGACCGGAAGGTCAGGGCCTGGAAAGGCGTATGTGTGTAGGTTGTATTTTGGGGAACTCACTAAGCATTTATGCTTACAGTTGTTTCGTATGTGTTTCAGGTACTAGCGAGGACCGTGGGAAGGCGCCGGCGTCATCTGTACACACTGATGGATGATTTATGATCTTGGGATTTATGTGATTGTATTATGACATGATACGTTGGATATTTATGCCTTGTTTTGGATGAAAATACATTTTTAGAAATGAAAATGTTGTGTTAAAATTTCCGTTGTTACAATTTGGTATCAGAGCCTTGGTTTGAGGGATTCGGGTACACCTTCGGGCGTAACTGAACTCAAACCGAGGATTTGAGGAAAACTTTTAAAAACAAAGGCATAAAATTTTTATAAAGGATTTTGTGGTAAAAAAAAATGAAGCGGTGTGTACGATCAGCCAGCGCCCAAACGGTAAAGATCCCCTAAATACCCTTACAATGATGTGTTAAGAGATATGATATGATATGAATTGTTATGCATGCTAGAAGACTAGGTATTCATGATAGGACTAGAGTGGCCTGATTTGTGATGCCTTAGTCTAGGGAAGTCTGTTGCTATGAGATGCTTTGTGAGCGAGCGGGTGGTTAGTGCATAACAAGAGTAGAGTACTCAGGATCCGGGGTTTGGGGAGGAGGACTTGGGATGAATGCTGATGCGGTGTGGTCGGTAGTATTGGGCCCGTACTACCGAAGACACCGGGTCAGTGGGCGACCCAAGTAAGAATCCCTGGGTATCGGAGACTGAGTAGGGTTGCGTTATCGAGTGCGATTATGCTCGATAGAGTCTCTGATAGTTCTATGTTGTATTTCAGAGGCATCATGGTTGGACCACGCCACAGACCGAGTACGAGCAGTGTGAGTGACGAGGAGATTCGTCAGATGATTCATGAGGAGGTGGCTGCAGCGATCCGGGCTGAGATTTCAGAGATGTTTGGGTCTATTAAGACCACTTTGATGGAGACCTTTGATGAGCGGTACGCCGCGTTGACTGAGGCTGCAGCCGCTGCAGCTACCGCAGCTGTGGCCGCCGCCAGACCTCAGGGAGGTGACTCGTTGTTGTTTCGAGAGTTCAGCAACACGAAGCCACCTGAGTTTGACGGGACGCAGGATCCGATCGTTGCGATGAGATGGATTGCTGATATCGAGGGATGCTTCTACACTTGTTCATGTCCGGAGCATCTGAGAGTACGGTTCGCCTTGAACCAACTCCGTCTGGGAGCGAAGGATTGGTGGAAGTTCGTGACGGCGAACTTCACTTTGGCAGAGATTTCAGCTGTGACGTGGGAGAGGTTTACCTCTATGTTCAGAGACGAGTACGTTCCCCCGGTGGAGAGGGAACGGTTGGTTAAGGAGTTCTTGACCCTCAAGCAGGGTACTGATTCAGTTGCGGTGATCACGCGGAAGTTTCATGAGAGGGCGGTGTTCTGCCCCGAGCAGGTGTCCACAGAGCAGGCTCGGATGAGCCGGTATTTGGGGGTGTTGAGAAGGGATATCTGGGAGTTCGTGTCGAACTCAACGTATCATACCTTTGCTGAGCTTCAGGTGAATGCCAGGAAGCGCGAGATCGAGTTGGAGACCCAGGCCAGGGAGGAGGCCGAGTCTCAACGGGTGGATCGGCGGCCGGCTCAGTCTCAGTCGGCAGCCAAGCGGACTAAGTCCGCCGATTCGAGGACGGGAGGTCCGAAGGGCCGCACTTGCGGAAAGTGCGGCAAGGGTCATGAGGGGACATGTCGAGCAGGTGCTTGCTACAAGTGTGGCAAGGAGGGGCACATCGTTAGGGATTGCCCCAAGGGGTTTATGGTTTGCTTTCATTGCAACCGGACCGGCCATCGGAAGGCCGAGTGCCCTCAGCTTCATCAGGGATCTGCACCTGCTGCCAGGGCTACTGAGATTCGACCAGTGAAGGCCGAGGCCCCGAGGGCTCGTGGGAGAGCTTTCCAGTTGACTGCGGAGGAGGTCCGCGCTGCGCCTGATGTTGTGGCAGGTATGCTTTATTTCATGTATTTATTTTGATGTTGAGATATTATGCTTATGTTATGTTATGTGTAGGTACTTTCCTTGTGAACTCTATACCTGCTTTAGTGTTATTTGACTCAGGTGCGAGTCGGTCTTTTGTATCTTTGGCCTTTAGTCAGCATATCAGTGTTAGCCGTGAGCCGTTGAGTCGGCCTCTGAGAGTTTCTATAGCAGACGAGAGAGTGATTTGTGCCACGGAGGTTCTCCGTGGATGTGTGTTAGAGATTTTCGGGGTTGAGTTTCCGATTGATCTGGTTCCTATTGCGATGGGTGATGTCTGTGTCATTGTGGGCATGGACTGGTTGAGCAGATTCGGCGCGGTTATCGACTACGAGCGTCAGTTGGTGACTATACGAGACCCTAGTGGGGGAGTTCTTTCGGTGTACGGCGAGGGTACACGTTCGGGATCAGCTTTTTGTTCGGCCGCTAGGGCGAGGCAGTGTCTACAGTAGGGCTGTAAGGGTTTTGTGGCGTATGTGATGGATACGCGAGTGACTTCCGAGAGGCCGAGTTCAGTTGAGGAGGTTCCGGTGGTGCGTGAGTTTCCTGATGTCTTTCTCGACGAGTTGTCGGGTGTGCCTCCTGTGAGGCAAGTGGAGTTCAATATCGACTTGGTCCCGGGGGCCGCGCCTATCGCTAAGGCGCCTTATCGTCTTGCACCTCCAGAGATGCAAGAGTTATCCTCGCAGCTCCAGGAGCTGCTGGGGAAGGGATTTATTAGGCCGAGCAGCTCGTCATGGGGAGCACCTATTTTGTTCGTCAGGAAGAAGGATGGTTCACACTAGATGTGCATTGATTACCGGGAGTTGAACAAGTTGACGGTCAAGAACCGTTACCCATTACCGAGGATCGACGATTTGTTCGATCAGTTGCAGGGAGCATCTTGGTTCTCCAAGATCGATTTGAGGTCTGGATATCATCAGGTGAGAGTGCGGGATGAGGACGTCCAGAAGACAGCATTCAGGACGCGTTATGGACATTATGAGTTTGTGGTGATGCCTTTTGGGCTCACCAATGCCCCGGCGGTGTTCATGGATCTCATGAACAGAGTATGTAGGCCGATGTTGGATCGATCGGTGATTGTATTTATCGATGATATTCTGGTATATTCAAGATCTAGAGAGTAGCATGAGGAGCATTTGAGGGAGGTCCTTGATGTCCTGAGATCGGAGAAGCTTTATGCAAAGTTCTCCAAGTGTGATTTCTGGTTACGGGAGGTCCAGTTCTTAGGACATCTTGTTAACCAGGAAGGGATACTGGTCGATCCGGCCAAGATTGAGGCGGTGATGAATTGGGAGGTGCCGAAGTCACCCTCTGAGATCAGGAGTTTCCTTGGGTTGGCTGGGTATTATCGGAGATTTATCAAGGATTTCTCCAAGATCGCAGTGCCACTCACCAGGTTGACCCGGAAGGGTGTTGCTTTTTCATGGGGTCCCGAGCAGCAGACCTCCTTTGAGACACTTCGCCAAAGGTTGTGCGAAGCCCCGGTATTAGCTCTCCCGGAAGGGATGGAGGATTTTGTAGTATATTGTGATGCATCGATTTTGGGGCTGGGAGCGGTACTGATGCAGAGGGGGCATGTGATAGCATATGCATCAAGGCAGCTGAAGCCTCATGAGACGAGATATCCCACTCATGATCTAGAGTTGGGGGCAGTAGTCTTCGCCCTCAAGATTTGGCGTCACTACTTGTATGGGGTTCGGTGTACGATATACACAGACCATAAGAGTTTGAGGTACTTGATGGATCAACCCAACCTAAATATGCGGCAGAGGAGGTGGTTGGATGTGGTCAAGGATTATGATTGTGAGATCTTGTACCACCCAGGCAAGGCTAATGTTGTAGCCGATGCGTTGAGCCGCAGGGCGGAGAGCACTCCTCTGCGGGATATATGTTTGAGATTGACCGTGATAGCTCCGGTACTGGATGCCATTCGTGGGGCACAGGCCGAGGCTGTGCAATCGGAGATGCAGAAGAAGGAGCAAGTCGTTGGGTTGGTTTCGGAGTTCGTTACGGATGGGCGAGGGCTTATGACTTTTCAGGGTCGGATTTGGGTGCCGTTTGTGGGCGGTACGCGTATTACTTTGATGGAAGAGGCTCATCGGTCGAAATTTTCGATCCATCCGGGGGCTACGAAGATGTATTTGGATTTGAGGAAAGAGTATTGGTGGCCCTGCATGAAGAGGGACGTCGCATGGTTTGTTGAGAGGTGCTTGACCTGCCGTAGGGTTAAGGCCGAGCACCAGAGACCGCATGGCAAGTTGCAGCCATTGGAGGTTCCCGAGTGGAAGTGGGAACAAATCACCATGGATTTTATCACCAAATTGCCGAGGACTGCCAGAGGAGTTAATGCAATTTGGGTGATTGTGGACAGGTTGACGAAGAGCGCTCACTTCCTTGCCATCAGTGAGAGTTCTTCAGCGGAAAAGTTGGCAGAGGTGTATGTGAGGGAAGTGGTATCTTGGCATGGGGTGCCGATCTCGATTGTTTCGGACCGTGATGTGCGTTTCACTTCCAGATTCTGGAAGAAATTTCATGAGGAGTTGGGTACTAGACTGCATTTTAGTACCGCATATCATCCCCAGATAGACGGCGAGAGTGAGCGGACGATTCAGACGCTTGAGGACATGCTCCGAGCATGTGTGTTAGATTTTGGGGGTAGCTGGGATGCGTATTTACCCTTGGCAGAGTTTTCCTACAACAATAGCCATCATTCGAGCATTGGTATGCCGCCCTTTGAGCTGTTGTACGGGAGGAGGTGTCGGACCCCCATTTGTTGGGGAGAGGTTGGGCAGAGGGTGATGGGCAGTACAGAGATCATGCTTCAGACGACAGAGCAAATTCAGCAGGTCAGACAGAGGTTGTTAACCGCCCAAAGCCGACAGAAGAGTTATGCGGACAGACGTCGATCCGAGCTTGAGTTTCAGGTCGGCGATCTCGTTCTCCTGAAGGTCTCTCATTGGAAAGGAGTGATCCGGTTCAGGAAGAGGGGCAAGTTGGGGCCCAGGTATATTGGACCATTTCGTGTGATTGCGAGGGTAGGCCGGGTAGCCTATCGTTTGGAGTTGCCAGCAGAGTTGGGGCAGATTCACGACACTTTTCATGTGTCGCAGTTGAGGAAGTGTATAGCCGATGAGTCGGCAGTGGTTCCATTAGAGGATATTCAGGTGGATGCGAGCCTGAATTATGCCGAGAGACCAGTGACCATCAGAGATCGGAAGATCAAGGTTCTGAGGAACAAGGAGGTACCTCTGGTGTTGGTTCAGTGGCAACATCGGAAGGGATCGGAGATGAACTGGGAGCCGGAGCGTGAGATGCGTGAGCAGCATCCGGAGCTATTTTCAGAGCGAGACTTCGAGGGCGAAGTCTAGTTCTAGTGGGGGAGAGTTGTAACAGCCCGGATTTCCAAGTATCTTTTATGTTTATGTTTTTGGTGTTTTGAGAGGGGACTCGACAAGTTGGAGCTCAGACTCGCCGAGTAGGATCGCGGATCTGGACGCGGGTTCGCGCTTGGACTTGGCGAGTCCGCGCTGTTTAATGAAACCCTAATTTCTCGGGTTTGGGACCTATTTAAAGGGCCTTATGGCCGTCATTTGTGCTCACCAGTCCCTTGAGTGAAACCCTAATCGAGTGTGAGCGTTTGGAGCATAGTAGGAGGCCATTATTGATCTTGGAGGTGTCATCTTGCAAGGAAAAGGGAGGATCAGCTAAGGAAACGCAAGAGGAGCCACTTCCTGAGAGTTTGGGGTCCAAAGCATCGCATTTGAGGTAATATCTTCGAGCTATCCTCTGCTATGTTGATGTTTTCATTGATTTAGGGCTTGTTGAGCCCTTTTGTGGCTAGATCTAGTGCTCCCTTGGTCCCTTAAGCAATTTAGACCATAGATCTGGACCCTTGGAGGTCCAGAGTGTCCCTTTGCCCAAGCTTTTTGTGAATCAATGGAGGTTTTGGATTGGAATCCTTATGCCTTAGGTCAAAATGCCATTTATGAGCCATGGGGTGTGTTTTAAACACCAAGATAAGGACTTTACGTGTTGAATCAGTCTAGGAAGGCCAGATCTATGAATTGTTGGAGCAGATCTGATCTTAGAAGCAAGTTTGAGTGATTGCATGGCATGGACTCGCCGAGTCCGATGATCAGACTCAGCGAGTAGCTTGAAGATTGCCCTCAGATCGCCCAGTGAGTGGTCCAGTCGAGTCATAGGTCGACTCAGTGAGTCAGGGCGAGTCAGAGAGGGTTGGCAGGTGGTCTGAGTTGAATTGGGACTCGCCGAGTTGTTCTTGAGACTCGGCGAGTTGAGTCGGGGTGGCCCCGCGATTCTTCCAGGTGGAACTCGTCGAGTCAGGGGGAGTACTCGACGTGTCAAAAGGGAATCCTAGAGAGGTTGGTGAAAACGTCTAGACTCGCCGAGTCGCCATAGTGCACTCGCCGAGTCCGGTCAAAGTTGACCGTTGACCGTTGACCGAGAGTTAACTAGTGTTGACTTAAAGGGTAGTCAACCTTAGTGGTAAAAATGTTAATAAGAGACGTATGATGATATAGGGAGATTGTAGCTCGGAGGATCGAGCACGTGTGATTTTGGGATTTGCTAGCTATTGATATTCACGAGGTGAGTCTTCTCACTATACTATACCCGGAAGGGTTTGGCTGTGTGACCGGAAGGTCGGATATGGTATGAGACATATGTGCTATATGTGATAAGTTAATTGTTATATGTGCTATGTATGATATGCTTGATATGGGCCGGAAGGCATTGTAATGTGAACCGTAAGGTTGGCGTGGGTAGGACCGGAAGGTTTACCTAGTCGGGACGGAAGTCCCCTGAGACACATGGACCGGAAGGTCAGGGCCTGGAAAGGCGTATGTGCGTAGGTTGTATTTTGGGGAACTCACTAAGCATTTATGCTTACAGTTGTTTCGTATGTGTTTCAGGTACTAGCGAGGACCGTGGGAAGGCGCCGGCGTGATCTGTACACACTGATGGATGATTTATGATCTTGGGATTTATGTGATTGTATTATGACATGATACGTTGGATATTTATGCCTTGTTTTGGATGAAAATACATTTTTAGAAATGAAAATTTTGTGTTAAAATTTCCGTTGTTACAGTATAGTTTAGAGGTTCAGTTCATACTAGATACTAGAGCACACTATAAAGAGAAACAGGGAGGTATATACAATACATTAGAGAGTCATACTATACACTATACATGATAACAGAAGGAACATACTAAGATACTATGACAGAACGAACTTACTAAGGTTCTATAGCATGAGAACAACTACAGGATCTAACTATACCAATGATCACTAACGCATTGTTCTAAACAAAAGGTGATAATAAATTGGGTATACATGATCTTATAACTTTAATGCGGATTACATGGCCTAGCAATTCGTTTGCTGAAGTTGCGTTTGGCTCCCATAATTTTTTGACAGGGAGAGCGTTTAGTACGAGAACTAGCCTTCACATTATGACCTTTATAAAACAAACATATTTTAAGGTAATTAGTGCATCAGGATGTCAATTCAAAAGACAACTGGGTACTTACATTTTCCCATTACTTTCATATTGTGACAGTTCCACTTGAAAGTTAATGCAAACTATTTTCGAGTTAAGATAGTTAGAAACTAGGAAAAACTTACATTTTACAAACGACAATCAGAACAATCGAGTCTAGTACATTTAGTAGAAAGGGACCAAATGCTAACCTTATGATTCCTTAATGTATACATCAAGGGATATATACTAATAGGATCCGACAAGTAATAGGATGTGTGCTTTCCACTTCATTTCATGTTCCTTGTTTGGTTGTGAGCCTAGAGCGGATTCACCCAGCCTATTATCCATTCGATCTTAGTAATATATATGTTTCGTATGCATTAAGTCATCATACGGGGTACCAGGTATAGGTCAGGTCATAGGACACAAATTCAATGCACATTTTTCTAGTACAAAGCATACTTTTCAAATAGAACATTTGGTAGACAAAACTAGAAACGTACCAGTAAAGGGTTTAATCCAATTTATTAAACCAATATAACTTAAAGGACCTTAGTTGATCAACTCTATAATACCTTAGTTTATACATCAGGGTTATATATAATTAATACCCGATAGGTAGTTGGATGTGTGTTTTCCGCCTTAATTCCTGTTCCTTGTTAGCTTGTGGGCTTAGGGCAGATTCATACAATTAACTATCTATTCGATATTAGATTATATATAACTAGTATAAACTAAGTGATTATAGAAGTAACCACTGTGGTTACCATTTTTATTATAATAAATAAGGGTTTTCTTAAAGAATCTTTTAATCAAATATAAAGGAACTATTACAATTAACTCCGTGAGTACCAAGTGATTATGCCGGGGTTATATACAATGATGATCTAACAACCAATGGGATGTGTGCCTGCCACTTCATTCCCTGTTCCTTGTTTGGTTGTGGGCTTAGGGCAAATACACACAATCGATTGTTTGTTTATTCTAAGTTCTATATAACTTGCATCCACTTAGTACTCATAGAAAGGATTGTAGAGTCATTTTTACTTATCTTTCATCAAAGTAGGAAATATAGGATTTTCTGAAGGAACATGCGAACTTTTCTAAACAAAACTTACAATTTACTACAACTTACTAAGCTTTCTTACAACTTACTCACATCTCTAAAATATTATGAACTCACCAGCTTAATTGCTGATCAACTCTTTCAAAATAACTTGTATTCTCAGGAAACTAGTAGACAGGTACTTGCTCTGGGAATTCAGAAGATGGAGTAGTATAGCTTCAAGTCTTGTATTGTTATTTGCTTATGTACTCTATGTTTTGTGAACACATACTTAGTAAACACTTTCTTTCTAATGAAATGGTTGTTTATTACTTTGATTACTATGATGCATGTCTTGTGATACTAAACATGACATCCTCCACCTCAGAACGTTTCCGTTGTTCCGGTTTTGGGGTGTGACAGATAGATCACGACATGACCCTTATTGATTTGAACTATTTGCTTGTTGTTGCTGAATCAGCAATGATGTGGCACACCAGAAAAGCAAATTTGATGGGAAGATCTACTCTCCAAACTTCCATGGACATTAACAATGGAAACATTTGAAGTCCAAAAAAGATTTCTCTTTCCAAGGGAAAGAGAAAGGCTAAGTCTGAGATTGTCATGTGTACCATTCCCAAAGAGTCTATATGTTTCTATTGCCATGAGAAGGGGCATTGGTTGCGAAGCTTCCCTGACTACCTGAAAGATCTGAGAAATGACAAAATTGAAAAGTTTGACTCTACTTCAGGTAAGTCTATTGTCTAACTCTATTAAGTTCCTAATTGTTGATTCTTAATACATGACGTGACAAGGTTGCATTTTGATGTTTTGTAGGATCATGCAAAGGGAAGGAAGCTTAAAGGAAGAGTATGTTGAATCTGATCACGAAGATGGATTTCAATCGCATGGTTCGAAGATCGCTTTTTTGAGCTGTTGTTTAGGAGTTATGATAGATTGCTACGAAATACGTAATAACATAGTTTTCATTTGTAATTGCATTGTAAGGAAAAGTTTTTTTTTCAGATTTTATAAATAAATAAATTTTTGTTTTTATTTTTATTATGTCTCCTTCCAATGGAATTAATGAAAATTGATGTTTGTATGTTTCTATGTTAGCAATATGAATTTGATTCTTTCGTTTGTGGTGGTGTCGAGTATATTGCCAAATAAGGAAAGATTCTCATCACACAAGTTTCAGTTGGACAGAAACTTAGAATCATGCAAGTTGTATTATATGATGAATGAGAATTTTCATCTTTGGTAATTTAAGACTAATTCCTTGTTCACATGTATATGTGAGTAAAGTGAAGGACTAGGGGATTGGGTACACTGGGTGTGCGTTGGTCAAGATCCACCACAAAGATCGATAAGACTATTCGTCATGATTTACTAAAGTTTAGTAAACATGGTTATGCTTACAATTTAACTATAATTTTGAAACACTGGAAAATGTTCAATGTATGGCAGAACGAATGAGAAGAATCAAATTAGGCAGAAAGAAAAAAATTTCTCAAATCTGAAAAGATGGGAGAGTACTTTAGTATCATGTTTTATGATCATATTAATGACTATGGAAAACCATATCACAATTGATCCTCTAAAGACATCTTAGTGCATTTGTATGGCTAAGAAGAGGAATCGTGAATTGTTGAAATAGTTTAAATCAAGAAGATGAGTCATACTTCACGCCCAAAACAAGTCTTAGAGTCATACTCTAAGATTGTAACCTTGAGTGACATAATCTTAAGAAAGGTTTAAAAACACTTATCAAATGTAAAGTAAAAGTTTTTCTACTCTTGTACATTTGAAATTGGTAATTTGTGATGTTTTGCATAAAACAAAGACCAACCAAGGCCAATTGTGTGAAGTGTTTGTCTTGATAAGAATCCGCACTAACTCTTGAATATTTGATTTGTCAAAGGATGATTCATGACAAAAGAATCTTATATGTCAAGAGGGCAGTGGGAGTCTTAAAGATCTTGGAAAAGCTTCAAGAACTAATCAAGAATAAAACCTATTGTTTATCACAAGCACACGAATTGAGGTTTATAACCTATCGTGTTGACATAATCTTATTTCTGTGCCCATTTGAGTTAAAGTTGACTATGCATTTGAGTTCTATGAGTTCTCAGTTGTTTGCATAACTACCTGGAAGCAATAGTAGGCCCTTGTGTTGCCAGGTAACAAGAAATTAAGATTAGTCCATATGAGTTTGGATTTTTCACTAACCTTGTCTTGTGGTTATGGTTTTGACAAATTCACATGGATAGGAACACACACACCATAAAACCTAAGTGTCGTAAGGTTTCTCTTCAATTCATCAAAATGATGGTGAGGAAACGCTTTCACTAAGTAGATTTTAAGGAGATAGCAATTGTGATATTTGCATTCTCAAATTTGATTATGATTACGACATCCTTTTTCATAATTCAAATTGTGAATAATGGCAAAAGGTCTAAACATTTGAGACTTATTGATGTAAGCTCTTAAATTGTTTAGACACACATGTGAGATATCTGAGGAAAGGTGTATAAGTTTGAGACGCCTAGATACAGTCTTATCAAAGCATCTCGTATCAGAAATCTGAACTTTGGTAAGAAAGTCAACAAATTATTGATTTCTAGAAGTGCAACTGATTTCTGGGTACATGTCAAAGCTAGTGGAAGCATAAAAGTTATGATAATAAAGATAATAATTATTATGCTAGTGGGAGCATAATTATTATGGAAAGTGTTGCAAATTGGCAATGTTAATTATATAAAACAAAAGTTTTAATTTGCAAAGATGTAGGGTTTGAAAAGTTGTTTTGCTATAATTAAGGGAGAGAAATTCATACTTCATTTCAAGTCTATAAGCTTAGATTGATATTTTAATCAATTTTAGTCAAATATTTATGAATGTTATGTTGGAACGGTTCAACATAAGAAAATTCTATATATGGAAATGTTAATTGCGTTCTCAAAATTTGATTATGATTACAACATCCTTCTTCATAATCAAAATTATGACGTAACTTGTTATACCCCCAAACCGGAACGGCGGAAATTGATTAAGCATCATGTCTTTATGTTAGACATTATGAATTGTATCCCATATGCTTCGGGTATACGATCGATTGCATATGCTATAATATTCTCTTGTTCTAAAATTTTCCAAATGCCTAGGGCATTAAGAGAGAAAAAGGACTAGAACCGGTAATGACTAAAGTGGTTGAGCAACTGTTAAGGACAATATAAGGTTCGCCAAAGATTGGTCGCTTAAGGATAGTTAGAAGTATAGTAATGGATGGACCATATTGACATTATTATGAATAGACAGGAGTCTATTAATAATGGGTTGTCGTATGGAAAATATGAAATGCTTCCATATTGGGAGATGATAAAAGTTAGAAACTTTTATTCAAGAAGGATGTTCAAAGGAATCTACTTTGAATTTGAGACTTCGCCTCCTTGGAATTGTTTTGTTATCAAATTCCATTGGAATGTTTTTGTAATATCGTTAGTCAAGTCTCTGTGACTTTTGGTACCATGACATTACAAAAGACTGTATTGCATGATAGTTTAGCAGTGACAAGAATTTTGAATGTTTCGATTGATATATTTCACAAAGTCAGGATCATAGACAAACATAGTGTGCATGCTTGGAGCATGACATAACTTGTTATACCCCCAAACCGGAACGACGGAAATGTTTGGGGGTGGAGGACGTCATATTTAGTATCACAACATATGTATCATAGTAATCATAGTAACAAACAACCATTATATTAATATTAAAGTGTTTACAAAGTAGTGATTCACAAAAGTTTGAATCCAAAAGTAAATAACAAAACAAGACATGAAGCTACTATACTTCATCTTCTGAATCCCAGTGCACGTACATGTCTACTAGTTTCCTGAGAATACAAGTTATTTTGAAAGAGTATATCAGCATTTAAGCTAGTGAGTTCATAAGTATTTTAGTGATGTAAAGTATGTTGTAAGTTCTTTTTAGAAAAGTTTACATGTTCCCCCAGAAGATCCTACATCTTTTGATGTAATGATTGAAAGTAAAAATGACTCTACAATCCTTTCTATGAGTGCTAAATGGATACAAGTTATATATAGAATCTAGATCAAACAGACAATCGATTGTGTAAATCTGCCCTAAGCCCACAACCAAACAAGGAACATGAAATGAGGCGGAAGTCACACATCCCGTTGTTTGTTAGATCTTTACTATATATAACCCTGGTGTATTCATTTGGTACTCACAGAGTTAACTATAATAGTTCATTTATATTTGATGAAAACATTCTTTAAGAAAACCCTTATTTCCTTTAGTAAAAATGGTAACCATAATAGTTCCTTCTATAACCACTTACTTTATACAAGCTATATATAAGCTAATATCGAATGGATAGTTAATTGTGTGAATCTGCCCTAAGCCCACAACCAAACAAGGAGCAGGAAGTAAGGCGGAAAACACACATCCAACTACCTATCGGATATTAATTATATATAACTCTGATGTATAAACTAAGGTATTATAGAATTAACCACTAAAGGTCCTTTAAGTTATACTGGTTTTATAAAATGGATTAAACCCTTTTTTTGATAAGTTTCTAGTTTAGTCTGCTACATGTTCTATCTGAAAAGTATGTTTTTGTACTAGAAAACGGTGTATTGAATTTGTATTCTATGACCTGGCCCATACATGGTACTCCTTATGATTACTTCGTGTATACGGAATATATATATATATATATATATATATATATATATATATATATATAGTAAGATCAGATAGTTAGTAGACTGGGTGCATCTACTCTAAGCCCACAACCAAACAAGGAACATGAAATGAAGCGGAAAGCACACACTCTACTGTCTATCAGACCCGATTAATATATACCAATGATGTATAAACTACGGAATCATAAAGTTAGCATTATAGGCCCCTTGCTAAGTGAATGTACTAAGACTCGACTATACTGTTTGTATTTTGTAAGTTTTCCCAAGTTTTAGACTATCTTTACTAGAAAATAGTTTGCATTACTTTTTATGGGAGAAGATCACCATATGAATGTAATGGGAAAATGAAAGTATTCAGTAATATTGTATAAGTAATTACTAAATCACTAACTACCTTAAAACTAGTTTGTTAATTAAGGTTTAAAATGTGAGATGATTGTAACCATACTGATATGACATGTGTTTAACATGACGACCTAATGGCGTCGAAACTGTTGTGACATTTGTCACCCATAGACTTGCAAGTCCCGCTGTAGCTAGCAACAAGATGTGGGGTGTCAATCCCGTGTAGATCTATACACAAATTCATGCTCTCCCTTTAGGAGGCTCTAGTTACAAAACATGGCCTAACAAGTGTATTGCTAAGACGTAAAGTAATGGTATCACATTATTTTTATCTCGTTCTTGTTATAGTATGTTCCTTTTGTTCTAGTGTATAGTATGCTCCTCCCTGTTTCTCTTTATAGGATATTCCTCCCTGTTTCTCCTTATAGTATGTACTAAACCCCTAAACTATACCTATGATAGTTTACTAGTATGTTTACTTGAACTGATACTGACTTGAATTAAAAGCATCATTTATCTACTAATTTATGATTGTACTTTAAAAACGATGTTTTACAAACAATAAAGTAACATAACTTCATAAGAGTTTTTGAAATGGTTTTGATCACTTATAAAGCATAAGAAATCCTTTGAATGTGATAGTTATCACAAATAACATTTACACAGTTATCATTGTGTTCAACTTGTATCCCCCTTAAAAGCATTTAAAACATTTAAAATATTGATTATAAGGGTATGAACTCACCTTATGTGGTTGATTCAATTGAAGGTTCGTGTAAGGATGAGAAGTTCCACGAATGAATTCTCGAGACACAAACGAGTCCTAAATGACATATAATGGCATATATAGGCATGTGATTAGTGCTTAAAGCAACTAGCATGCAAGGAAACTAGCTAAGGGCCTAGGAAACACTTGAATTGAAGTGTATAAATCACATGTGATTGATCAAAGGGAGTTTACGGCCACACACAAGGGTGTGTTTATGGCCAATGGTGTTTACGACCAATGCATGAAATGGCTTGAGTTTACGGCCAAGACTTGAAGAAGTTCACGGCCATGCAAGGCTTTACGGCCAAGGGAGATGCTCATGGCTGTAAACTCTTGATTATCCATCTAAAGCGGTTGATTTCAAGGGTGTAATTCAAGCTTCTAATGGGAAACTATTATATGGAAATGATACTTATGTTTTTGAAGCTTGAAGGGGTGTTCACGGTCAGCAAGAACTAGTTTGTGTTCTTGGTGTTCTTGGTCAAAGATGATGATCTTGAAGATGTAACCAAAATAGGTAATTTCGTGGATGAAATCATAGGGTTTCACTAGATTAAGGAAGGTACCAACTAAGAAATGGAAGAAACACTTACATATTTGAAGATCAAGATGAAAAATCTTGATGATAGTTGAGAGAGAATCGAGTTTCTTGACTTGGAAGTGTGAGAAGCGAAGAAAAATGAAAGAATATCCTATATATGGGAGGTGTTTATGGCTAGCCAAGAGATTACGACCGTAATCTCTAGTTTACGGCCGTAAACTACAAGTGTTGGAGTTTTTCGGGTTGAATGTTGCACATTGAACTTTTGTAGATACTTCCTAACACCTAATCCTTGAGTGTACTAGGCTTAGAACTCATTAGAATGACCCTTAACAGGGCTAGAAGGCAATATAGTTAAGTCTGACTTTTGGTTGATTGGCTGGACTTACAAGATAAAAAATTTTGGGTTGTCACATAACTATTGTTTTAATTCAAGTATTAAGTTGGTTATTCGAAGCATCATACAATGCATAATGAGTAATCAATATGACTCAAAAGTATTGGGGCCATATAGGATTATTATTATTCTTGTGTTTCACTTTGCATGTTTTGACTTCTTGAATAACTAGGTTATTCAAACCATCCACAGTCGATCATACTTTGGAAATAGGTATTGAGGCAAGACTGTCATTAATGGGTCTGTAGTTTGTCTAGGACAAGGTGGCTGCAGTGTTCATGAGTACTCCTGGAATAAGATTCGGGTGTTGGATTCAACCCACGCTCATTTGAATCACTTCTTGGGTTTTATCACGAGTGATCATGAGACGATAATATCTTATATTCTTCAAACGGAGATGTGTGAGTTGTAGTTACGAGTCGGTTGCACATTGAAATATGTAAATGCAGCAGTAACTTGGATGTTATAAAACATATTGTTGTGTGTAATTTGATGAGTAAGTACGCACGAGCATTTGGGTCGAAGTTTATTTGTTCCTTTTACCCCATGTGGATAAAAGTGATATTTGTTGGCCCCTCGATGATTTACTGATGACATCAGGCCTAGACTGATTTGATTTGTCCAATTAGTCAGTCGTCATAAATCGGAAACCAGGAAAAAACAGATGGATAGAGAGAGAATGAATATAATCCATGTCTCACTCCATATGATATCTAGAATAGAGGAATATATGATCCCATATCTAATGGACACATCATTAACTAGATCAGAGTTCGACAACGACTTTTAAGAGCTACGATTGTTAGTCAGGTTGGAGTCATGCTTGCAATAATAGTTATTGGACTTATCCAATTGGAAGACTGTTGGATTAGGTGTCTAAGCCCATTACTATTATTGGTATGTACTTTACTCGAGAGTAGCATGGTCCATTTGGGTTGCATGACATTGAGAGAACAAGATGGATGCGCAGGGACAAGGTTTGAAAACTCAAACCTTTAGTAAATCCTTAAGATCAATGTCTGCTTACTAATAAATGTGCAAGTCAAGCCTGGAAAGACCAGTCAAGTCTTAGATAATATATTCAACATATGATCAAGTCATTAAATGAAGAATAAGAGTAAATGATCAAGGTAAAGTTAATAAATGCAGAACAAGAAGAATGTTTGAAGGAAGGAAGTTTTAAATAACTTAGTAAAGAGACAGAGGTTGAGTAAAAGATCCGTAATTGACTTGTACTGAATGCTCCATTAAATAGGAGTGAGAGTTACAGCGAATTAACTAGAATATTTACATACCACCGGAAAAAATAAATAATTCTAACATTCTGATTTTCCAAATAAAACAAAAGACTAAGTCCTATGAAACGTTATATCAATACAAGGACAGATACAATAAATGCACTAAGACAAAATTAAGTTGTTCCGGATCAACATCCATTCCGGACATGAGAGTCATTCTGGAATGTCTTTAGTCTTCACTTCGTTTTCTTCCCTGGTCCGGACAGGTTCCAGACCACTCCCCACTTCGGAACATGCACACTTTGGAATGAGTAGATAGGATTGCTAGAGGTTCACTTTCAGGTTCCAACAATTTCCTTTAAGTGAACTTAGCAATCCAGCAAGCTTAGTTCATTTCTTCCTTGATGAAGGTGTATGTTATTAACAACCACTCTCGGACTTCTATGTACCATGCCAAATGACTTACAAACTTTGCCTTGACCTATCCCGGAGCATCAGACTTGGATGCCCGGGATATGAACTTCTTCAGAGCTTTGGTCGGAACTAGATGTTTGTCAAGGACTCGGAAACAGTCCGTCTTGTTTGTTTTCCTTGTGGTGTAGACAAACCCTAGAACCAGTTCTTCAATGGGACCATCTGCAAGAACTTCAGCTTCGGGAAGAACAAAGTCAATCTTGGCAACAAATTGTTTAGTTTCGTAGAGGTGTGCAAGCTCATAATCACGTCGGGAAAATTCTGCAACGTAATCCTTCAGAAAGCTTAGAGTAGCATGGTAAGCTCCCATACTTATGTCATCCTTCTGATTTTCTCTGAAGTAGGCAGCCAAGGTGAGGATGTCATCGGGATTCATGGAGGGAAAGTCCGCATCAGTAACAGTCCGGGGTGTAGGCGTGTTTCGGAGGATGTGGAAACGGAAGAGAGGACAGTTGATCTCAAATTTTATAAGTATTTTTCTTCCGAAACCTTCTACTTGGTAATCCTTTTCCTTGACCATACTTCCTTGAGAGGTTGAGCGTGTTTGGAGTAGAAGGTTTTGAGTCTCTCTCGCTCGGTCCAGATAATCATCTACGGATCCTCAGATGGGTGAAGAGGAGCAAACTTAGTGTAAAATTTGCTGAAGGGAGAGAGAGAGGAAGATCCAGCTGATTGGAGTCACTTGGAGAAACGTCATAGTACATGCACGGGATTATTTCTTTAGCCTTGAGAATGCCTTCATGGAAAATAGGAGAGATGCCTCGCATTGGATCAGGATTATCCTTTAGGGCTTGGATCTGAATGCTATCCTTTAATGCCTGGTTGATTTCTTCCTGCGACCATCCAAGTTTTTGCTTGAGAGGAGGTCCAGAATGAAGGGCTTTTTGCTCGGCAGTCATAGGCTTCTTCCATTTGTCTCTCTGAAGTACAGTTATGACAAGCTTCATATATTTATCAATCACAAATTCCGGAGTAGGATATGGAAGAGGTTCTTCCGGAATTTCATCAAGGATCCGGAGAGGAAATCCTAATCAATTGGAGCAATCTTTGGCTCCGGAATGGGAGGCTGCATGGAAGGCATGGATCGGAAGGCTTGAGCAGTTAAAAAAGATTTTGCCTTAGCCATTTGAATGCCCATCCAGAAAGCATCAGGGAGAGAGAAAGGCCAGGAACTAGCAGACCATATTTTATTTTGTTCTACTGTCATTTCCTTCGGAATGGTCAACTTAGGAGCTTGAAGACCAAAAACTCCCTTAGGAGCCTTATCCGAAATGTAATCGTCTTCTTCTTCACTTTCTTATTTTCCAGAGTTCCCTTGCATTCCTGAGACGATTTGAACTTCATCTTCGGAATCTAGGTCTTCATCTCGGAGTGTAATTTTCGAGGCGGGTTTCCAAGGTTTGCTTGGGCCTTCTCCCCCTCTTGCATCAGTAGACTGCGGAACCGTTGCAAGTACCAAAGTGTTCTGGAGATTATTGAATTTGGTGAAGACCTTCTGAAGCCCTATTTTGAGTTGGAGAGTGAGGGAATCATAGGCTTCAGACGTAGGACCTTGCGCAGCAAGGTGATCAAACAAATGCCCTAAGATGGCTAGCGTCTCATCAAACTTCCGGTTCGGAACATCAACAATGTTCCAAGTTGAGCAGAGAAGCTTGATGAGGACTTGTTAAAGGATCATGTTCATTCATCTTTTTTCTTGATCTCCTTCTCCATTCTTTGGATTTGTTTCTCTTAGCGAATGTTGGTCTGCTTAATCAGGTCATTGATAGCAGCCACCAAGTCGTCATGGACTTTGAGCATGGAAGTAATGGTGTTAAGATAGTGATCAACCACAGTATCGTACTTGGTGTCAACTTCTTCCATTGTGTGCTTGAGCCGATGAGAGATTATCTACTCCAATTGATCTTCTCTTTCAGCAACAGATGGTTCAGACTGCTGAGATAGAGATTGAAGAATGGCGTCAAGTTTGGAATAAAGTCTGAAGACTTTTTGGTCCATCTTCGTGTTGAGCTCTGTGACAAATGTTTTGAGGGATGAAACGTTCTTCATAGTATCCGAGAATTTGATCCGGATATCAATGAGAACGAAGGGGTCAATGTAGTCACCAACGGAGGATTCCGAATCAGAATTGGAGGGTTGCGGAGGAGCTTGGCGTGAAGAAGTATTGGAGGCCGGGTTTGGTTGCAGCATCATCTTTAGGCATTTTGGATGTGAGTGCATCATCCGGAATGGTTGATGAGGAGGACCCGAAGTCATAAGCAGACTTGGATACAAATGCCTTTGATTGAAAGTGTGTTGAAGTCATGAAGTTTGTGTCTGGAACAATTTTTGCTTCATCATCTAGCATGACTTCCTCGGAAATCTCTTCATCCGGATTAGTGTGGAAAACGCTTTGATGAGTGGTAATAGGAGGTAGTTCGGAAGTAAGTTCATTTGCGGAATCAGAATCAGTGGGAGGAACATAAGGCATGTTGCTTTGAATGGCCCTGTTCCTCATGGAGATAATCATAGACTCCACTTGAGCTCTGGTGAGATTCAGACGTTTAGATACGGCACTGTTGACAAAATCTTCCCATTGGGGATCATTAGCATCTGGTCGTCCAGTATGCCTTCCGGGTATCAGACCAATTGAGGCTTCCAGAGTTGGAGAGACTGCTCCATCTCCGGAAATATTGGGGTCCGGAACAGGAGTTCTGGAGTGTGTGACCGTGGAAGAAACAATGGGATCATCAAAAGTGACTCGTGGGTTTGTTCCAGGGTCTGCAAAGAACTATGTTCAACACCGGCATCACCTTTTTGAGAAGGTGAGGCTGGATTATGTGGAGACTCCCTGTGAGTGTGTGCAGGTGATTTTGAAACATTGAGGAGTACCTCAGATGAGTGGGCAGTAGGGGTGTTCGGATGGCCAGAGTCAGCCGGAATGTCATGAGCATCTTCCTTTGGAGAGGAAGAGCTGACTTTGGTTCTCTTTTTAGGATTTGACTTAGAGGGCGAAGCTTTTCGCTTGGCAGGTTTCCTAACCTTTGGTCCGAATGTAGTAGGCTTGGCCTCTTCCGAGATGAGCTCAACTGAGACTAGGGCAGGTTGTGTTGGGTCGAACACAACCAAAGTCTCGAGGTGATTTTTAAGATAAATGGACTCAGAAGGAATAAGGGCCAACATGTGGTCGGGAAGTCTTCGAACCAGACCAAAAGAGGATTGGTCCGGAATCCTATATGCCTTAATTACTTTGAATGAGACACATACCACCGGAGGAATTGTGTTAACCGGAAGTGGTTCAGACAGCTCTTGGAAGATTTGTTGGAGCGTCAGTGCCCAGAACCTAGGGCTCGTAATCTCGTTCTCCTTTATCTTGGTAGCGGATTTGCAGAAGTCTTTCCATAAGACTTCTGGAAGATCTACTGGATTGTTGCGTCCGGAGTAAATGTTGTAAACGACGTTGAGGCTGTCCTTGCTCAGCGTATCAGTTCCTCCATGCTTTCTGGACATTCCTCTGATGATGTAGTGCATGAACACGGTCCAGAGTCCGAAGACGGTAGATTTCTTGAAATCTTTTTCCCTGTAGTCTTGAGTGTACCTGATGTAATTCAAGAACGTCTGAAACTCTTCAATCGTTGGTTCTTGTACCACGAAACCCCTTGGGTTTGCTTTCACACCAATCGCCTTAAGGAAGGTCGATTTGCAGATGGGAACTATTCTGTCACCGATGATTATAGTTTCCAATGCACCATTTTTGATTTTGATACTAGTAAATGCACGATGAAGATGGTGAAGTAGTAGTGGAGGTTTATGTTGGATTAGTGTCTAAGTCCATAACTATTTTGGTATGTACTTGACCCGATGGTGTATGGTCCTTTTGGGTTGCCTTCACCAAAGCAACTTGATATGATGAATTATGGAGAGAAAGGATTAAATATGATTTATTAATATATTATGGGAATAATATATTAAAGGAGAAATCATATTGTTTAATTAATATTAGTCAATAATTAATTGGTAATTAGTTTTGTGACTAAAAGAGATTAATTAAACTTAAGGGGCTGGAATTGTAATTATAAGATAATTGCAATTTGGGCCATGGATTGCCTTTTATTATAAGGTGGACGAATTCTATGGGGGAAGCCCATATGAAATCGTCCAAGGCCTTAAGGAAAGGGCTCCATGGGTTGCTTAGGGCTTAAGCATCCAAATTAGGGTTTCCTTGTTAGATAACCCTAATTGCCTCCTATATAAAGAGATCCCTTATGACCAAAAACGTGGCTAAGACTTCTCTAGGGTTTGTAGACGTTTTTGGGCAGCCTCCATCCTCTCTCTTTTTCATCCTCTTGCTTATGGTGTTTGTGAACCATTAGAGGAGTGACACTTGTGACTCTAAGCCTTCCAAAGTCAATACAAGGAGATTTGGGATTGTTATTGCTACATAACAATCAAGGTAACATCTTAAACCTATTCTCATGTTAATATGATTACTTGAATGTTAGAATTAGGGTTTATAGTCTTGGATAACTTGCATGTACAATAGAGAAACCTAGATCCAAACATTAGGGTTTGTATGAGCACATAGGATGTTCTTAGGACTAAAACCCATCAGTGGTATCAGAGCCTTGATTGGTTTCTATTGTATTGATGCCTTGTTAATTTGTTCATGCTTGAAAAAATCGTTTTTTACCTCCTGCCTGATGTACTCGGCGAGTCCCATTGTGGACTCGGCGAGTAGGCCCCTACTCGACGAGTCCATAAGGGGACCCGACGAGTTTAGCTGTCAGACATGCGGATTTTCGGGATTTTTACCTATTTTGACTTAGGATAATTGCCATAATTGTTTAAACTTAATAAAATTCGAATTTTGTTAATCCCTTATGATTATCCTTGTCAAAATAAAAGATTTTGGTCATCTAATTAGATAATTGTTACCTTATTTGATATATGTTAAGTTATGGAAATTATTTGATCATTATCTTGCAAGAATTTGAACTAGATCTAATTAGATAACCACCAATTATAGTTAATTGCCTTATTTGAATTATGTGATCTAGAATATTCTTGACAAAGTTTGGAATAGTTTCAAATTAATTCCTTTAGGTTTTATAGTTTAAATTTAAACCCAAAAGTTTTGTTGTTTTGAAATTTAAATAGTTGAAACCCTAATGTTTTGAAAAAGGTTTCAAAACTTGCCCTCAAGTTTTGGTGGAAATTAGTGAATCGTCATTCACTTACCTTCAAATGTTCTACAATTTGGGTTACGGCATCCCTCTCCCATGTTGTAGAACATTGTGTTGGGTCCTAGCCTTAGTATCTCATTTGGGTGATTTACTAAGGACTCAATCAATCAACTAACTTGAATTTATTTTCTCCCATTTTGTAGATGTCAAAGTTTGACAACTATGGTCTTCTCAAATCCCGTGGAACAAGCATTCCACATGAAGATGATATTCCACAATTCGATCGAGGAACAAGAGATCATACTTCACTTCCTCCCCCTCCTCCGATTATTCTCCCTAACCCACAAGTTCGAAGGCTTGAAAAGTTCAAGATCACTCAAGCCCTTTTGGCAAGTAAACATAAAGAAGGAAAGTCAGTGTGCACACGTCCTAGGGATGAAGTCACACATTGATAGGTTAAGAATGTTGGGATCCGTTTTCTGTGAGGAAATAGTTGTTGATTGGGTTCTTCAGTCACTTCCTAACTCATATAGTGAGTTCGTAAGAGAGTACTATATGATGAACCGCGACGTGACCCTTATAGATCTCACCTATATGCTTATTGCTGCTGAGTCAGCAATGGTTTGGCGCAATAGAAAAGCAAAGTTGATTGGTGAATCTGCCTTCAAGACCTCTATGGATATAGACAATGGAAACGAAAGACATGCTATGATCAAAAAGTTTGATCATAAGAGAAAGGCAATGTCTGAAGTAGTTCCATTTCATGTTCCAAAAGAGTCAATTTGCTTTTATTGCCAAGAGAAAGGGCATTGGAGACGAAGCTGCCCTATTTACCTAAGAGATCTAAGAGATGGGAGAGTCGAAACGTATGGCTCTAATATAGGTAAAATCCATTAACTAACTTTTTTAAGCTTCTATTCTAGATTCTTAATACATAATGTGATAAGATTACAATTGATGTTATTGTAGGATCGAAGAAAAGAAAGGAAGCTTAAGGGAAGAAGTGAGTAGAATCTAACCGTGAAGGAATCGATTTCGATCGCATTTCTCGAAGATTAGATTCTTGAGCTACTACTTAGAGTTAGAATTAGATTGCTAAGAAAGATGTATTAGCATAAGTTTTTGAATGAGTTGCATTGTAAGGACAAATTTTTCCGCAATAAAATAAATTTTGATTTTTATATTATTTATATTATGCTTACAATGGCGTGTATGAAAAATTGATGTTAAAATGTTTCTATTATTAACAATAATGGATTTGGTTCTTATTATGTTATTTATGGAAAGTAGAAAGTTTACCAAATAGGGAGAGTTTCTCATCGCCCAAGTTTCAATTGGACAGAAACTTAGAATCATGCAACTTGGTTGCACGATGAATGAGAAATTTCATATTTGGAAATTAGACAAATTCGTTGACAAAGTGTCAAGTGAAGGACTTGGAGATCGAATACACAAAGTTGCGTGTTGATCAAGTCCACCATAAGAGCAACAAGATATTCGTCATGATTGACTAAAGGTTTAGTAAATATGATTATACTTATAGGATTAAGTGTAATTCTGAATTGATTGAAATAGTTTAACTCAATAGCAGAACAAATAAGAAGAATCAAGTAGGCAGAAAGATAAAAGTTTCTCCATTCTAAGAAGAAGGGAGAGTACCTTTTATGCTTTATGATAGGTCTTAATGATTAAGAACCATATCTCGATTGATCCTCTAAGTAAGTCTTAGTACAATTGCATGTCTAAGAAGAGAAATCAAGAATTGAAGAAATGGTTAAATCAAGAAGTCAATCATACTTCGTTCCGAAATCAAGTATTAAAAGTTAAGATTGTGACATTGAGTGAAAAGTATTAAGAAGGTTTGTAACATTCATCAAATGTGGAAAGTTGTGATGTCTTGGATAAGACAAAGACCAACTAGGACCAATTTATGAAATGTTTTGATAAAAACTACACTAACTCTTGAATATTTGGTTGTCAAGAAATGTTTATTGACAAGAGAATCTTATATGTCAAGGAGTCAGTGGGAGTCTTAATGGTCTTGAAAGGTTTCAAGAACAAATCAAATAAACCTTATCGATCATCACTAGCACACGAGTTGAGGTTTACAACCTATCGTGTTGACATTATTTTGTTTCTATGCCGTTCCAATTGAGTTAATTATGCATATGAGTTCTATGAGTTCTCGTTCGAATGCATAAAAGGCAAGGACCTTGATCAATGAAGAGTACATTGATAGGAAAGGGTGAGCTGCTTAACTACTTGGAAGACATGGTGGGCAGCTGTGCTACCATAAGGCAAGAAATCGAGATTAAGAAAGTTCGATCCATATGAGTTTGGATTTGTTGTAAACTTTGGTTTTGACAAATTCACATGGATAGGAACAAATACACCATTTAAATCTAAGTGTCATAAGATTTCCTCCTCCATGAAAATGATTGTGAGGAAATGCTTTCACTAAGAAAGATTTTAAGAAGATAGTGATTGTAAAATTGCATTCTCGAATTCGATTATGGTTACGGTATCCCTTTCCATAATTTGAATTGTGAGGTTTGGAAATTGTTTACACACACATATGAACTATCTAAGGCAAAGTTGTATAAGTTTAAAAGGCCTTGATAAAAGATTATCAAAGCATTAAGTATTAGAAACATGAACTTAAGAAATTCAATAAGCATTGTTTTTCTAGAAGTTAAGATGTTTATGAATACATGTCGAAGCTAGTGGGAGCATAAGTGTTATGTTTTATAATAATCATCATGATAGTGGGAGCATAAAAGTTATGATTGTATGATTATTAAGGCACGTATTGCAAGTTGGCAATATTAATTATAGAAAACAAGAGTTATACCTTGCAAATTCGTAAGGGTTGTAAAGTTGTTTTGCTATAATTAAGGGAGAGAATATAATGCTTCATTTCAAATCTAAAGGATTAGGTTGAGAAATGTTAATAAATTTAGTCAAGGGTACATAGTGTGTTCTTAGAATTTCGATTATGATTACGGCATTCGTCTTCACAATTCGAATTTTGAGAACATAGCAAATAAAACATTATGCGTCGTGTCCCATACGCTTCGGGTATACGATCGATTGCAAATGCTTTAATGTTTGACCATTCTAAAATTTTCCAAATGTCGAGCGCATTTAGAGGGAAAAGGGACTAGAATCGGTTTTGACTAAAATAATTAAACAACTATCAAAGGACAATCCAAAGTTCGTTTAGGATTGGTCGCTTATGAGTAGTTGGAAGTATAGTATTGGAAAATACGGAAATGCTTCCATATTGGATGGACCATATCGACATTATTATGAATAGATAAGATTTTATTAAGAATGAGTTGTCATATGGAAAATATGGAAACGTGTCCATATTGAAATTTGGATATTGAAAATCTATGACTAGATTAGAAAGTTTTATGCAAAGGATGGTCAAAGGAATGTACTTTGAATGAGAGACATCATATCTAAGGAATTGTCTTGTAACAATCTCCAATAGAGAACTTTGTAATATCATTGGCAATAGTCTTTGTGACTTTGGTGCAGTGACATTACGAAAGGATCATTGCATAAAATGTTAGAATCTAACATATTCTATAAGTGGAAAGAATTTGATATTCTTACACTTATGAAAAAAGGATTTATAGTTGTGAAATGAGAATGATTGGAAATGTGTTCAATTTGATCTATTTCACAAAGTAAGAACCATAGATAAACATTGTGTGCATGCTAGGAGCATGGGACAAGTGTAATAGTTCAAGTAAGAAGTTGATTACCCGAAACGACAAATAATGAGGAATCGATATGGTGATAAATAAAAGGAGTTTTATTTATACTCAAAGGTTTGAGGCCATATGGGATTAGTATTATTCTTGTGTTTCACATTTGCATGTTTTGACTTCCAAAATAATTGAATTTATTAAGAATAATCGAATTATTCGAACGGGCCACAGTCGTTCATATGTTGGAAGTAGATATGAATGAAGACTGTCGTGAATTGGTGTGTGGAATGTCTAAAAGAGTATTGGACATAAGCAAATGTTTGCTGCAACGTTCATGAGTGCTTATGAATATGATTTGAGCATTAGATTAAACCCACGCTCACTTGGATCACTCCATGAATTGTATCACGAGTGATTGGTGAGACGATAACATCTTATATTCTTGAAACCGAGATGTGTGAGTTGTATCTTGCAAATCGGTTGCACATTGATAATATGTAAACGCACTAGTAACTTGGTGTTATAAAACATATTGTTGTGTGTGATTCGGTGAGTGAGTGCAAGCAAGCATTGTATCAAAGTTTATCCATTCCTTTTATCTAAAGTAGGATAAAAGCGATATCTTTGGGCCCCTCGATGATTTTGTGATGACAAACGTAAATGCTCGGCCGGGCTAGGGCTAATTTGATTTGTTCAATTAGTCAGTCATCATAAATCGGGAATCGAGATATAGTACAAAGAGAATGATTTGAAATCATATCTCATATGATATCTAGAATGGAGGAATATATGATCCCTTATCTAAGGACACACGTATCTGATAGGATCAGAGTTGACAGTTGACAACGGCTTTGGAAAGCTACGATTGTAGATAAGGATCTGAAGTCATACGCAAAATAGTTATTAGACTTATCCAAGTGGGAGACTGTTGGATTGGTGTCTAAGTCCATAACTATTTTGGTATGTACTTGACCTGATGGTGCATGGTCCTTTTGGGTTGCCTTCACCAAAGCAACTTGATATGATGAATTATGGAGAGAAAGGATTAAATATGATTTATTAATATATTATGGGAATAATATATTAAAGGAGAAATCATATTGTTTAATTAATATTAGTCAATAATTAATTGGTAATTAGTTTTGTGACTAAAAGAGATTAATTAAACTTAAGGGGCTGGAATTGTAATTATAAGATAATTGCAATTTGGGCCATGGATTGCCTTTTATTATAAGGTGGACGAATTCTATGGGGGAAGCCCATATGAAATCGTCCAAGGCCTTAAGGAAAGGGCTCCATGGGTTGCTTAGGGCTTAAGCATCCAAATTAGGGTTTCCTTGTTAGATAACCCTAATTGCCTCCTATATAAAGAGATCCCTTATGACCAAAAATGTGGCTAAGACTTCTCTAGGGTTTGTAGACGTTTTTGGGCAGCCTCCATCCTCTCTCCTTTTCATCCTCTTGCTTATGGTGTTTGTGAACCATTAGAGGAGTGACACTTGTGACTCTAAGCCTTCCAAAGTCAATACAAGGAGATTTGGGATTGTTATTGCTACATAACAATCAAGGTAACATCTTAAACCTATTCTCATGTTAATATGATTACTTGAATGTTAGAATTAGGGTTTATAGTCTTGGATAACTTGCATGTACAATAGAGAAACCTAGATCCAAGCATTAGGGTTTGTATGAGCACATAGGATGTTCTTAGGACTAAAACCCATCAGTTTAGGGATTTTGGTGAGGGGAATGGAGATGAGATGATTTGCGATAAACTCGATCATTACCCTAATGGATTCATCGTAATCCATGGGATTGAGAGATAATAGTTGAGTGCTGTCTCTTAGAACGCGTTCTTGACTGGCAGATGATGATGAACCCTTGGTTGATTTCTTTCTTGCAATGGATTTCTTGATGGTGGAGGCGGTTTGAGATGATATCTATGGAGACGAATTGTTGCAGAAGATGAAAGCTTGAAGAAAACAAAGAGAATTCAAGGGTTTGAGAGTATTGGGCGCGTAAAGAGATAAAAGAGGGTTTTGATCGGTTTATATAGGTAAGGTTAGTGGGTTGGGTCGGTAAAGTAATGATGACGATCCGAATAGAAAATGGGTCGCATTAAATGGCAAAGGGGTTTAAGGGGTCTGAGTTGACTTGGGAGGTGAAATGTGAGGTTGTTTGTGGCTATGAATGGAAAATTCAACCGTCGATTCGATGACTAATTTTATGGGGGCGTGCAATCATGTCACGAGAAACGAGGAAGATAGGATAGGAATATTCCTAGAAAGTAACCGTTGAGAGAAAAACGATTCACCTTATTATCCTTTAGACTTCCGGATAAGTTGTTCCAGACAAAGTGTGATCCAGAGGGTAAAGAGTTGTATTCCTGAACATACGTGTTTTGAAAAGGGGTCCGGAACGAGAAATAATCTGGAGTGAGTTTCAGTTCCGGAGTCAAAATTTAGTGTTCTGAAAAAGGTTTGTGATTTCGAAACGCAGATTCACTTTGATTCGAAAAGGTTAGTGATTTCGAAGCAGAAATTTGGAATATTGATTTCGAACAAGTTTCCGGAACATGGTTAATAAAATATTCCGGAATGAGATTTTAGAAAAGCTTCCGGAGTAAATTTTCAAATTCCGGAATCGATCTTGAAATTCCGGAGTCGATCTTGAAATTCCGGAGTCGATTTTGAAATTCCGGAGGCGACTTTGAAATTCCGGAGACGATTTTTGTAACACCGTAAAAATTAAAGCAATTTTTCACATTTTCAAAACACATTGTTCGTTCACAATTATTAATAAAATCTCATTGCATCATAACTCGGTTCCACAAAACATTTCCCAAAATCGAAATACATAAAACTCCATGTGTGTGTGTACGAATCATGCCGACGCCTTCCCATGATCCTCACTAGTACCTGAAACACATAACACAAAACACTATAAGCAAGAAGCTTAGTGAGTTCCCCAAAATACCACTCTAACATACATAGCCACTCAAGGCTATAACTCTGCTGACCCTCTGGCCAATATGTCTCAGTGGGACCCTCCAGTCCCAACCCTCTCTGTGGGCCCTCTAGCCCTAACTCTATGGACCTACTGGTCCTAACTCTGGAAACTATGAATCATGCATATCACATACCACAATAACACATAAATAGCATACAATACACTAGTACATAACTCTGTTACCACACTAGGTAATTTATAGTGAGAAGACTCACCTCAGATGTCTCGGTAAATCTATGACTCGGTAGAAATATGGTCTAGCCTCCGCCTAATCACATAAAGTAAATACTCTCATAAATATGACTCTCGAGACTAGACTCAACCCTCTATTGGCATCCTCAGAAGGGAAGAAGACCATTTTACCCTTCTCTTGACACAAAGACCCCATTGTTGACCAAACCCTCAAAGTCAACAAAGTCAACGGTAAAACTTTGACCCGACTCGCCGAGTGCGCTTGCGTGACTCGGCCAGTCTACGCGTGTCCACTATCCCTCTAGTCTCGCATGATACGTCGAGTCTTTCCCCTGCTCGACGGGTTACACCTGACATGAATCGCGGGGCCACCCCGACTCAACTCGCCGAGTCCCATTATGAACTCGACGAGTTCCGCCTTGAACTCCAGTCCTCTAATTCCCTCTAACTCACCGAGTCATTCCCCCAACTGAGCAAGTACTCACTGAGTGAACTATGGGAAACCCTAGCCCTACTCGCCGAGTCTGATCTTGGGACTCGGCGAGTCTACGCCATGCTCAAGCTCAAATGACCTCCTGAGGTCTGATCTGTTACTCTACTCCATAAATCTGGCCTCCTTAAGCAATATAAACATGTAAAGTATGGATCTTGATGCCCATGCAAAGATCCAATGGCTCTATTTGAAGAAATGGCCTCAAAATGTCACCCTAAGCTCATATTACCCAATGCCACCCCATAAAGACCAGGGAGTTAATGTCTCTGGACCTCTTTGGATCCAGATCCGCAGCCTCAACACAAGAAGGGACCAATTGCACCATCATTCACACTCTAAATGGGCTAGAAACCCTAACTCTCAAGGATTAACACCCAAAACTGAAGAGGGATCCGATATATACCTCAATATGAAGTTCTTAGGCTCTAAAATCCACAGAATAGCGCCTTCTTCAGCTCCCTCTTGCCTTGGTCACCTTCTTCTTGCAAAACACCCATATAAGGATCAAAAATGGCCTCTCCTTGCTCACAAATGCTCTAGATTTCTTAGGGTTTCAATCACGGGTCTGGTAGCCGCAATTGGTGGCTATAAGCCCCTTTAAATAGGCCTCAAACCTCGGGGATTAGGGTTTCATTAAACAGCACGGACTCGCCGAGTCCGGTTATTAACCCGGATGGAATTCGCGACTCTACTCGACGAGTCTAAGCATCAACTCGCCGCGTCCCTCCAAAATCTCCAAAATAAATGAATAAATAATGTACCTGGAAATCCGGATTTTACAATTTTGAAATTTCGGAGTCGATTTTGAAATTCCGGAGTGTAGATCATAATACCTTTCCAAAGTGGAATTCTGGGATGCCATTATGAAGTATATTCCAAGATGACAATCAAATACAATGACAAAGTGGTTGTAAAATAATAATCAATAAGGATGAGCTGTACAGCTTAAAAAACTAAAGTGATGGTCAGAAATAAAGCTAAGAAAAATGATCTTATGTATCCCGAGAGAAAGTAGTTCCGAGATGAAAATATTTTGAGATCGGAACTAGATTTCTTTCAAATACGTCTATCAAAGAGAACAAGTCTCTTGAAATAACTGAGGATCTGGTATCATGATACCCATCTTGTTCATAAAACCAGTGAATTTCGTTTCTTCTAATGCCTTGGTAAAGACATCAGCAATCTCATCGTCAGATGGAACAAAAATGAGTTCAATGTTACCATTAAGTACATGATCTTTTATGAAATGGTACCTTATATCGATGTGCTTAGTCATTGAGTGCTGAATTGGATTGTGGGAAATCGCAATAGCACTTTGAGAATCACAATAGATAGGAATATGTTGAAAACGGTAACCATAGACCAAGAGTTGAGATTTCATCCACAGAACATGAGATGTACAGCTGGAAACAACAATGTATTCGACTTCGGTTGTAGAGAGTGCAATGCATTTCTTTTTCTTGGATGACCAACTGACCAAAAGACCACTTAAGAATTGACAGCCACCTGAAGTGCTTTTTCTATCAAGTTGGAGACCACCATAGTTCGAATCTGAATATGCTTGTAGGAGGAATCTTTTATTTGTTGGGTACCAGATTCCGAGACTCTTTGTGCCTTTGAGGTATCGGAAGATTTGTTTCACAACCTAGAGATGTGACATCTTTAGGTTGACTTGAAATCTGGCACATAAACATGTTGAGAACATGATATCCAGATGACTTGATGTGAGATAGAGTAGGGATCCAATCATTCCGCAATATTTCTTTTCATCAACTAAAACACCTGAAGGGTCGGCAAAAATCTTGTGTTTGAAGCCCATTGGTACTTTGGCTGAGGCGCAGGTGTCCATTGAGTATTTCTTGAGGAGTTCCGAAATGTACTTTTCTTGGTGAATAAAGAGTCCTCTGTTAGTCTGTTCGACTTGAAGGCCAAGAAAGAAGCTTAACTCCTGATTCATGCTCATTTGGAATCGTCCACATAAATTTGTACCATCATGAGATGATTTCCATTTGATCTTAGGAATATAGTGGGATCTAGAATTCCTCTTTGAAAACCGGAGCGCTTGAGAAAATCAGTGAGGCTCTCGTACCATGCTCGAGGAGCCTGCTTAAGTCCTTAGACAGCCTTCCGGAGTTTCTAACAATGGTTTGAAAAAAAAAAGAGATTAACAAAACCGGGGGTCTGTTGAAGATATACTTCAGTATCAAGTTCACCATTAAGAAAGGCACTCTTAACATCCATTTGGTAAACTTTGAAGCCTTTATGAGCAGCGTAAGCAAGAATGATTCTGATGGCTTCAAGACGTGCAACAGGAGCAAAGGTCTTATTGTAATCGAGCCCTTCGATCTGAGTAAATCCTTTTGCCACCAACCTTGCTTTATTTCGAATAATAACTCCAGCTTCATCTAGCTTGTTGCGAAATACCCATCTTGTATCGACAATGGGATGATTCTGAGAAGGAGGCACGAGGGTCCAAACTTCATATCGGTCAAATTCTGCCAGTTCTTCTTGCATGGATGTAATCTAGTCAGCATGCACCAATGCTTCCTTGATGGATTTGGGTTAAACCATGGATATAAATGTTGAAAAATGGCATTCATTTTGGATATTTGCAGCAGAACGAGTCTGTACACCAGCATTGGGGTTACTGATTACTTGGTTCGGAGGATGATCCTTTGTCCAAACATGTAACCGTGGTAGTTCTTGTGCAACCGTTGATCCTATATCTATAGTGGAATTGATTTACTCCCCCTGAATAGTTTGAATGTGAGGATGATGCTCCCCATGAACTTCTGAACCAGAGAAATTGACATCATCATCAGAAGGGAATTCAAAAATGTTTTCATTTTCATCATTGTTGAGAGGATTGGAATCATCGAAATCAGCAGCTGCATTTTGGAAACCATCCACATTTGATTCAAGAGAAGGATGAGCATTCTCCCCCTCAACATGAGAAGGTTGAAATGGTTCAGAATCAAATGGAGGAAGGCTTGGGATCAGACCGGAGACATTAAGAGAGACGGGAGCTTTCGAAGTAGAGATTGGAATGAGAGCTGGTCTAGATCGAGATTCCGAATCAAGAGCGGTTTCGGAAGGGCCAAAGAGTTTTTCAAAAACAACTTCAAGAATTGTTTGGGGGTTCGGACATCCAGGCGGAGGAGCATCAGACTCCATAATGTGAGTCGTAATGTGAGTTGGGCCAGAATTCCGAACGAAGTTGTCATCGAAAGTAACATCAAAGCTTTCTTCCAGAACACGAGTTCTCTGGTTAAGAACTCTGTAAGCTTTCAGTTTTGAGGAGTATCCAAGGAAGATGGCTTCATCAGCTTTAGGTTGAAACTTGGCAAGCTGATCACGATTCTTCTTGATAAAAAGCACCTGCATCCAAAAACATGCAAAAACGATATTGTTGGCTTTCGACCATTCATTGCTTCGTACGGTGTCATGTTGAGGCGTAGATTGATGATACTTTGATTTTGAGTGAAGCAGACAGTAGACACAGCTTCAACCCAAAGGTAGAGTTGTAGATTTGCGAAGTTTAGCATGGATTGAGCGGCTTCAATGAGAGTTCTATTGCATCTTTCAACTACACCGTTTTGTTGTGGAGAATATGGAGTTGAGAAGTTGTGGTCAATTCCTTTTTCTGTGAGAAACTTATCAATGGTGGAATTAGTGAATTCCGATCCATTATCACTTCGTATTCTCCTAACCGGGAGTTTAAAAAGAACTTCTATTCCTTTAATAAAATTGATGAGTTCAGAAGCTGTTTTGGATTTCAGCCTTAGCAAGAAGACCCAAGTGAACCATGTAAAATCATCAACAATCACAAGAATGTATTTCTTATGATGAACACTTTCTACAGTGGATGGTTCACAAAGATCAATGTGTAGAAGCTCCAGAGGTTCCAAATGGATTTTTTTTATGATAACAGGATGACCTTTTTCGATTGCTTACCACACTCACAAGCAGCACATAAATGATCATTTTCGACTTTGAGGAGAGGTAAACCTCTCACCATTTTGCCTGCGACTTTATCATTTATGTATCGAAAGTTTAGATGAGCGAGCCTTTGGTGCCATAACCAACTGATGTCAGGAACAACTTTGGTGAGAAGGCAGAGTTGCGGTTTGCCAACAATCATGTTCATGTCAAGTGGGTAAATATTATTGTTGCGAAGCGACTTGATTAAGCACTCTTTCCGGTCTTCGGTCATTACATAGCTGTACTTTTTGCAAAATTCCACACGTCGATTTGAATCAGTGAGCTGAGCAACACTTATCAAATTATGTTTCAGATCAGCTACATAAGCCACATTTGAGATAGAGAAGTTTTCATTGGTGAGAATTCCATAACCACAAATTTGAGACTTGGAGTTGTTGCCATATGTCACGTAACCAACATTTGGAGAAAGCTTTAACTCTCGCAGAAAATCTTTCTATCCCTTCATGTGCATAGAGCAAGAACTATCAATGTAGCATACTGTATCCTACTCCGAAGCACAAAGTGCCTACAAAATTAGTGAGTAATGGAGTTTTTAGGCTCTAAATTAGACTTTAGGACGTAGGCACGGGCTTTGGTCTTTGATGGTGAATTTGGAACAACTTTGTTTTTTACGGTGGTATTCTTTGAATTTTTTGGAAACAGACAGAAGGTTAATGACTTTTCATCTATCTACTAGTCATATTCTGTAACAACCCGAAGTTTTCCATCGTCGAAAAACCCGTTCTACCCGTAAAATTCGCCGTTAATCAATTCGTTTCGTTTCTGTTTTGGGTTAAAGTAAATATATTTATACGTTTATTATAATCCAATGAGTGTCCAAACCCTTTAGGAACTCATGAATCTAGCCCAAAAATGTTTATTTCAAAAAGTTAGAAACGTCCCCGCCGGGTGACGGAAACTTAATCGGGTGCGACCTAAAGCCCCGTTTAAGGCCGGTATCGGGTATAATTCCACCGTATCCAAGTTTTGGGAACTATATAAACGTGTTAAACCTTTCATTTGAACCTTTTTCCTTCTCTCTCTACTCTCTCTCTAACCTCTCTCCTAAAATCCAAGTTTAAGGGTCCAAAACTCAATTTTAAGGCCTCAAATCCCTAAGGTACCTTCCTAACCTTAATGTATAGCATATTTGGCTTCCAAATTAGGGATTTAATCATGATTTAAGACCTTGAATGTGAGTTTACGACCATGGAAGGAGCTTAGGCCGTAAACTCATAATAAGTGGGTTTTTAAGCCATAAAACCCTACCAAAACACAAATGGACCTTAGATATGGCTAGAAGGCTTTATGGAATGGACTTAGAATGCCTTAAACTATAATTTGGGGACTTGAATAGGAGTTTATGGCCAAGGATAGTGTTTAGGCCGTAAACTCATAATAATAGGGTTTTTAAGCCCTTAAACCCTTCCTAAACCTCAACAAGACATAGATATGACTTCTAGAATAATTGATTTAGCATTTAAACACTTTAAACATAATTTATGGGGGACTTATGTGAGTTTACGGCCAAGGCATGTGCTTGGGCCATAAACTCCTTAAAACATGGTATAAATTCAATTTCAAGGTGTTAGAAAGCCATCCAACACCACCAAAATCCTTGGAATAAATCATAGGACCAACCAAAAATAGTTTAAGGACCTTAAACACATTATTTGAGGGATTTATATGAGTTTACGGCCAAGGCTTGTGCTTGGGCCATAAACTCCTTGATTCATGGTGTTAGAATGCCCCTATAACACCCCTAAAGCCTTGGAATGAATTTTAGAAGCCCTTACATGCAAGTTTTTAGCCTTAAAACATATGGATTTACCCTCTAAGAGAGTTTACGACCATGAGAGGGGTCTCATAGGCCGTAAACTCCAAAAACCTCTTCAAAACTTCAAGCAAATGCATGTAAGGCTTAGGAATAAATTTACCAATCACATGTGATTTGTTTTGGCATCATTTAACACATTTTTCTTGGGTATTTAGGAGTTTACGGCCAGGAGCCTATGCTAGGCCGTAAACTCCCATAAATAAGTCATTTTGATGTTTAAAAATCCATTCCAAGCCTTTGATCCAAGCCTAGAAAAATTCCCTTAAGTGGTTGAAGTCATTTTGCACCATAAACTACCCCACCATGAGTTTACGGCCGTAAACTCATGGGGAAGGGGTGTTTTAGACCTTAAACCCTTGTATAAGTTTATTCATGGGGAATAAACTCAAGTCCCAAGTCCCTAGTGTCATTTCACGTCCTTAAACGCCACCCGGGTCCCTCCAAACACTCGTAATGGGGTGTTTCCGCGACTACAAGTATTTGTCCCTAACAAATAATTAATCTAAGTCCTAATTAGATACAAATGTGTATCTTTAAATTATACTTAGGAACCTCGTGCATTTGCAAGCCCCGAACCAACGTTTAGCATCCGAAATCGTCACGTTTCTTATCCGGTGAGTTCATACCCCTACCCTTTTTCACTGTTTTTAACTGTTTTCAGGGGGGGGGGGGGGGAATACAAGCAAAAGTACAAGTGTATCTTGTACTTAAACTGATTTACAACTTAATGATTTTAGTTTCTAAATGTCATGATTTCCAAAGATTATGATAACTGATGTTTCGAATCGCAGGTTAATTATAGATTTCTTTTGAAAAGTGTTTAATTCTATATTGTCTTTTGTAAAAGAAATCATACTAATTATAACGAATATAACTAATAGGATAGAACGAATGCGAATACGAATATAACTAAGTACGAATACGAATAACGAATACGAATACTAATACGAATACGAATGTAATTAGGAATACGAATATGAATGTAATTAGGAATACGAATATGAATGTAATTTAGAACGAATACGAATACGAATAAGTCTACGAATACGAATACGTCTATGAATATGAATACGTCTATGAATACGAATACGTCTACGAATACGAATACGAATACGTCTACGAATACAAATACGACTACGAATACGAAATAACGCCTTTGGTTGACACTAAGACTTCGAATATACAGTTAGTGTACTCCTTGAGTGTCACCAGAGTTTCGAATTTATTACGAAAATACACCTCTGGACCTCTACTGAGTTTCGAATATATCCGCCTCAGAATGTCGACAGAGCTTCGAATACACAACTAATATACTCCTTTGGAACTCAGCAGAACTTCGAAAATACTATAAAGTACGCTTCTGTGTGATTCCAAATATTCGAAATTACAACTAAGTTAGTAGATTATAGTCATCCGATAGTAGAATAACTAAAGAAGTAGAACACATAACTAATCCTATTCACATGGTAATTACTAGTATTTCGAAATCAAACTTAAAGAACAAAACACCACACATAGGAAAATATGGGATTTTCCTGGGATAACATTAGAAATCAGTAACGAACCTAGATACTAATAGAAAACTCAACACATAGGAAAATATGGGATTTTCCTGGGTAACACAACAGCACATAAGTGAATAAAGAAACAAACGAATAACTAAAACTATAAGGAAAATATGGGATTTTCCTGGAATGTCATAACCAACCGTTTTCGAAATTGTAACAAAGGATAACCAAACTGTTTTCAAAAGAAAATATGAGATTTTCTTCATCAACAACTTTTCCCGAACGTAAAGGAACTCGTCTTTCAAAACTAAACCACTTATGAACTCACCAGCTTTATGCTGATTTTCAAACTGCTTGTATTCTCAGGTCAGCGATAGACAGGTACCCGACAATATCTTTTGGAGAAGACGGAGCATCCCGAAGTCTCGTCTTTGCTTTTGTCTATATTACATATGTAAAATACTTGTACAACTTTTCTTTTAAACAGATGTAAACAATATTATGTAATGTAATGTTTTGTGATTACTGCTTTACTATGTGCATTGGATTTGATACTCAACATGGAGTCAACCCCGGAAATGTTTCCGCCTTTGGTTTTCGGGGTGTGACATATTCAATGACTTGAGGGTTCCGAACAGTATTCTTTGGACCATTGGCTTCCGGAGGATTGGTAACATTTGTAACCTCCGAAATTGGTTTTTCATTAATGGGAGTTTTGACTTTCCACACAAGATTTTTCTTTGGGGATTTTGAAAAAAGATGTTTTCCCTAAATTTGTGAATTTGCTTGATGACACATTGGTTATCGAAGGATTTTGTTTAAAAATTGTGCCATCGGATTTTGCAATAAAAACAAATGAAACAGTTCGAGGAGAGGTGTTTTGGACTGTTGTGACATTCATATGAGATTTAGGCCGAGTAGAATTATCTACTTTCTTGGGTTCTACACCACTAGGAGATTTGGAAGGTCTTTTGAGGATCATAGAGTGAGCAAAGGAGTTTTAACTATGAGTTGATGCACTAGAACTCCTGGATACATTTGGTTTGGAGTTCTCAATGAATCTGGAGTTTAGTCTAGTCTTAACTTCCTTCTTATATGCATTTCGAGCATCTTCTGTGGGATCTACAATATCCTTCCTATTCAACATTAGGTTTCTTTTAGTTTGAGGTAAGGAATTTGAGGTTTGTCCTGTGGATGGATTGCTAAACTTAGGAGTAATTGGAACCAATTTAGTTTTTGAGACAACTAAGGAATCCGATTTGCAAGAATCAGAGGAGACACAACTTGATTTTTCAACTTTATCATCTAAGGATGCCCATACAAACTCAGAGGTATTAGTTTCAGTTGTCAGGGAAGGAATTTCTTCAACTACACAGTTGTTTGTGGAATTACTCCTAGGAAAATAATCTACACAATTTGGAAGACTATAATGAAATTATGTTGTCCGATTCAGGTCCAGGTTTGTCAGAGGCGAAGGTAGCATGGAATCAGGACACCTGACAACAATTGGTTTGAACTCAAGAATTAAGGACTCAAAGTGGTATGTAGTCTTAGGAAGAGGTGACAAAGGAGAAACAGGGGTGTCCGAATGTTTAATGTTTGGAACCTCTCCTATGAATGTCAGATTTTTTAATTCCTTCAGGGGACTAGAAATTGGTTTCGGAAACTCGCTTCCGAGACCAGGTGCTTTAGACCATGGATGACGAAAATTATGCTTCATCCGAAGATTAGCTTCAAGCATGTCTAAAGAATTACGCAAAACATCTATCTTGGCATTAAGACGTCTATTATCAGAGATCAAAACATTTCGTTCGGAATAGGTGATTTCACATGTATCTTTCAAAATGAGACATTCATCCCTTAACATTACAAGTTTATGTTCTAAAGACTCGATTTTCAACTTTTTATCCTCAAAACGTAACCTAAGACGATTTAACTGACACTCCTTCTTCTCACTCGCATCTATGGCAGACTTATAGGCTTTATAGATGGTGTTCATATCTGTTTGAATTTGGGTTAGATAAGGTTCACAAAGAGACAAGTCAAAGTTATTATCAGAGATCATAGATTTTACCAGCTGAACGATGCTTCGACCTGGTGGATCGTTGGTCGCCATGTAGCAATAGTGAGGTTCAGCAACATTATCTTCATCTTCTGACCCTGAAGACCAATACCCTTCATCGTATTCAACAGTTTTTCTTGCCATCAGACACATATTTCTTCCTGTTACCATGTCATCATCATCCCCGGATGACCACTATCCTTCAACATCTCTTGAAACCGTTATTACAAAGGCTTTTTCGCTTTCAGCTATTTCTTCTGCCTTTTGGATGTAGTAGGCTGAATCCTTGATTTTTGGTTTTTGTGGAGCATCAGCCAAGCAATATTTAGCAAAATGGTTTGCATGTCCACACTTATGACACATAATTTTTTTTTGTCTGATTTGGAACTCTAAGAGGGTTCCGAAGTAGAGTTTGGCTTAGAGAGGTTCAATTTGTATGCAAGAGGATTTTTCGAAGAGGGTTTAGGTTCCGGAGCTGAGTATTGTTGAGGACTGTTCTGGTGAGGAGCATGGAATCAGTTTTGGTATGGTTTGTAAGAGGAATTGAAAGGGTGTTTGTACTTCATTAATAGTAAGGCAATCACTTGCTGGAAACAGAGTTTAGAGTGCCTGGCTTCGGAATCATCAACGGGATAAGTTTGTGGAGATAAGGTAGATGCGGATGTTTGAACACATGGAACAATGGGCTTGAAGGGATCCGAAGTAGTTGAGTTTGGAATGGTTGATTCAAAAGAAGTGACAAGGGCAAGAGGACCTCCAGAGAGTTCCCTTATGGTTTGAGCAACATTTGACTCATGTCCTTGAAGTTCATCAAATAGTTGATAAAGCTTCAACTTTTTCAAAGAACCATTGCTTTGAAGACAAGATTTTACATTTCCCTATCCTTTGCCGAGACTGTTTATGAATTTGAGATTGTACTCCAAAAGAGTTCTGACAATCCCATGAGCAGTCATGTTGTTCACCACAATACGATAACGTTGGAGGCTGAGGCCAATGATTCACCAGGAGTGGTGTTGAAGGTGTTAAAGTCATTGACAACTGAGGTGAGGCGCTTGTCTTTCATATTTTCTGAACCTTCAATCTGGTCCTGAAGAGTGTCCCAAATCTCTTTGGCTGATTTGTAGAGCTTGATGTGCTCAAAGAGTCAAGGATGAACCCCAAACACCATTTCAGAGAAATCAAATTGATCAACATGAAGCTTCTCGATATCATCTGTAGTTAGAGGAGCTGGGTGAGTTTCATCTTCACGCATGAGCTGAGCAGCTGCATCCCTTACAACAGTTCTTACAGGAACACATGGACCTTTTGTGACGGATCTCCAGATTTCTTTACCTTTATCTCTGGCCAGTAAAAACCTTTCCATTCTAACTTTCCAGTGATCATATTCTTCCACAATTAGTAATGGGGAACCTGTAGGGCCATCCACACTATTTGCAATTTGCGTTGAAATCATTTGTTGAGGATTAGAAGAAGCCATTGAAGTTAAGATATCTTCAAGCTAAAGTAGTATATAGAAGACCTTTTATCCTTAACATAGAAATGGTTGAAATACAAAGGTAATTTCAAACCAACTACAATTTGATCTTATGGAATCAAAGGACAACCACTTAAGCTCTGATACCAATTAAGATAACAATATTGATGTGCAGGGACAAGGTTTAAAAACTTAAACCTTAAGTGAAAGCTTAAGATCAATGTCTGCTTACTAATAAATGTGCAAGTCAAGCCTGGAAAGACCAGTGAAGTCTTAGATAATATATTCAACATATGATCAAGTCATTAAATGAATAATAAGAGTAAATGATCAAGATAAAGTTAATAAATGAAGAATAAGAAGAATGTTTGAAGGAGGGAAGTTTTAAATAACTTAGTAAAGAGCCAGAGGTTGAGTAAAAGATCCGTAGTTGACTTGTATTGAATGCTCCTTTAAATAGGAGTGAGAGTTACAGCGAATTAACTAGAATATTTACATAGGACCGGACAAAAGAAATGATTCTGACATTCTGATTGTCCAAATAAAACAAAAGACTAAGTCCTAAGAAACGTTACATCAATATAATGACAGATACAATAAATGCACTAAGACAAAATTAGGTTGTTCCGGATCAGCATCCATTCCGGACATGAGAGTCATTCCGGATTCTCTTTAGTCTTCACTTCGTTTCTTCCCTAGTCCGGACAGGTTCCAGACCACTCCCTACTTCGGTACATGCACACTTCAGAATGAGTAGATAGGATTTCTAGAGGTTCACTTTTAGGTTCCAACAGGCATCGGAACAATTTGGATAGGCTTTTGTGAGAAGAGGATATTTATGATTTATTAATATATTATAAGTTCTAATATATTAATATGAAATCATATTATTTAATTAGTAATGATCAAGAATTAGTTTGGAATTAATTTTGTGATGAAAAGAGACTAATTAAATAAATGGGGATTGATTTGGTAAATTATTCATTCTTATAAAGTGGGATTATGATCCACAGTTCTTCATGTTGGGCTAAACCCATGTGGTGACCCATGGATACTCCATGGAGGTTAAAACCTATGGATCATGAGGAATGTGGAGAGTCATGAGTTACATGGTGTAACCTTAATGTGCACAGTATATAACAAGCCTCATAGCTCATGAAATTGGCACTAGTGGATACACAAGTGAGGGCTAGCCAATTTTGCTATAATATAATCTTCTCTCAAGTTATTCCAAGTTTATAGTGGTGTTGTGTGATTCCATTTGAGGTGTAACACTTGGGGCACTAAGCTCTTAAAGCTCCAAGGCTTCAAACTACAAGAAACAGTATTTTATCTAAATTGTTTTATTATCCATGTATAAACTTTTGTATACTAGTTTAGGGTAATACCTTGGAAAGTTCAAGATTGCATGTATAATAGAGAAAACATAGATCCAAGGTATTTAGAGTTGCGTGCACACCTTAGGAGTGTTAGAATTCTCAAAACCCAAAAAGATGCAAAAAAGCTAGACTCTAGCTCAATAAAGCTCGGATATTTGGGCTCTCAAGTCCTCCTACAGTCCAGATCTGAGGTTTCAACCTCATGATATGCTCAAATAACTCGTTGTCAAAAGATGGATGGGTGAAAACCCTAAAAACCTACCAAAACTAAGATCTCACAAAGGAAAGGTCAAGATAGGAGCTTTTTACCTTTGCACTAAAGTAAATCTCTAAAGAACTCTGGATCTACATACCTTCATTGATCAAACACGCCAAGCTCTCCAAATCTCCTTCCAAGGATGCACAAAACCACTCAATTTAGTCTCTCTCTCTCTCTCTCTCTCTCTCTCCCCCAAATCAATCTGATCGATTAAGGTTTCACACAGGGGAGTTGGATGGCTGCTGAGGCGGAAATGAGGGCTTAAGGCCCTTTAAATAGGACATAAACCCAAAAGATTAGGGTTTGCACTCACAGTGCCAGCTCGCCGAGTTGGTTGAAAAACCCACGTCGTCAAATCATCTCTACTCGACGAGTTGGGGCACCCAATCGTCGAGTTGCTAAGTTAACTCATAATTAGATATTATAAATATTATACCTGGGAGTCAGGATGTTAAAATTTTGTCATCCTCAAATTCAGCACCTTCAGCTTCTAACTCTTCCCGTTTTTTTTGTATAAGCCGCCTACAAAATAATAATAATTCAAATCAAAAGATATCAAAGTTATGAATGACATTAAGTTATGAATGACATACTTAATCAATTAAAAACTAGTTGTGTCGAACGCGAAATTTCGAAAAATCATAACTTCTTCACACTAATTTAGATTTTGGCATTCTTTATACTCATGGGTTCGTAATCACAACTACTATAACTTTTTGTCAAGATTATTTTGCCTAAATAATATTTTAGTTATAAATGTTTATTTAACGTAACTCGTTAAGTTTATAATAAGTTTTATACAAATATTATAAGTCAATAATATTTGTACATAAAATATGTACGCAATAAATAAATATAGTTAGAACGTATATAAACCGTATTACGTACGAAAGATTCTCATTTATTTACAATTTTACTATTAGAGGATTTTAGTTATGCAATAAAATGAATAATCATAACTAAATCCCTAAACAGTCTAGCCCGGATTCGCGGGCGTCAGATCTCGCAATTCTCATCTTGGGTCTCAAAACAATATAGGGATGAGAAATGGTAACAGAGGTGGCAGTCGCCACCACTAACGCAGCAGCAACAACAGACGTGACAACAACAATTATGGTGGTCGTGGTCTTCCTCGATCTATGTTGGTGATTGCATGTAGGTACTCCACTGGTGGTGTTATTTCCAGCGGGTGGGGAGGATTGATTCCTTTTCCTATTTCGATTCCTATGCAGCGACCTCAGTTCTATGAAGGGTTTCTTCTGACTCCATATCATGGTACATGGCAACATATGTACCAACAAACTAGCCCATGGTAGCATCGGTGACAACCATCTATTTACAATCAATTCAAAGTCAACTAAAGTCAACAAGTCGAACCGGTCGACTCAATTAACCCTTGTGTACTAGGGCTTACGTTAGGTAATTACTATGCAACTCGCTATTCTAATGAGAAATCATTAATTGAAAAGTTCGTATATCTAGATTTCCTTAACCTAAAACTGTGGTAAGTAATGAACCAAACCGATAAAACAATGTTGCATACTCATCGGGTGTGTGTAAGATCCTTAAACATGGCTTAACGGGGATTACGAACCTTGCGTTGTGAAACCAAACACTCAAATAGGTCACAAAAGAAGTCTCACCCAATCTCTTTCACTCTAGCTCTCCCAAATCTCTCTTTGTATGAGAAATCTCTCCAAGAATGTGAAATCTCTCCCAAATCTCTCTCTGTATGAGAAATCTCTCCAAGAATGTCAAATCTCTCCCAAATCTCTCTCTGTATGAGAAATCTCTCCAAGAATGTCAAATCTCTCCCAAATCTCTGTAAGTATGTAAAATCTCTCCCAAATCTCTCTCTTTATGAGAAATCTCTCCAAGTATGTAAAATCTCTCCCAAATCTCTCCAAGTATGTGAAATCTCTCCTAAATATCTCTCTGTATGAGAAATCTCTCCAAGAATGTCAAATCTCTCCCAAATCTCTCCAAGTATGTGAAATCTCTCCCAAACATCTCTCTGAATGAGAAATCTCTCCGAGTATGTCAAATCTCTCCCAAATCTCTCCAAGTATGTCAAATCTCTCCCAAATCTCTCTCGAAATCTCTCTCAACTTCTTAAAATCACTCGGGGCATCCCGACCCTCGAATTTGACGAAAAAAAAGCTCGAAAACGGAAGTCTACGCGAAAAACTGCCTTAAGGAGCCGAAACTCCTCTTAGGAACCGAACCTCTTAGAGGCGAACCTCCTGAGAACCGAAACCCTCTCAACCGAAATGGACCGAGCACTCGGTCTATTTCGGTCATCTAATCATGCTGAACCGAGACCTGACTTTCGGCTCATCCCTTCCTACCTTCGGTCCCAAAGGACTCCACCTTCTGTCCGAGGAGCGAGCCTACGCAGCCGAACCCCTCTACTCTCGGTTCCTTTTCTACTCTCGGTTCCCATGCACAATCAAGCCTCACCTTCGGTCCTATGCTCCTAAGGAGCCGAACCTTCGCACCTTCGGCCTGAATTTCGGAATTTCACATTTTTGCCCGGTTTTCGACCACGACTCCATTTTTTGCCCGTTTTTAATTATTTTAACGTGGGATTTTCGCCCAAACTCGTATTTTAACATAATAAACCCTAAATATTCATATTTTAACTATATTTTGGGGAAAATCCTTGCCTAAGAATAAAATCTAATTTGTGAGATATTTAGGTGGAGTGTTGACTTATCCTTTGGACAAGGACACAAGCAACCTCCCCATACCTTCATAGTACAACCCCCAGTCACTATTAGACTATATCTAGTCATTCCATAGTACTTTTCCCACCATTTTGCAGCCACACACTTGGTCAAGAGCTGGAAAACTCTCCTCTCTCCTCACATTACTCCATTTTTCCACCAAGTGACAACTTCATTCTCTCTCACTTCCTCTCTCTAGATTTCGAGATTCAAGGCTTGTTTCCAAGCTTTCCTTCTACATTTGGTAAGTATCTTCCTCCTACACTTAGATATTCTACTATCTTTCATCCAAATCATAGATTGCTTACACAAATATCGTCATAATTGTGTTAGACCTTCAAATCTTCAAGCACCTCCCAAGTGTTCTTGAGTTGAACGCTTAGGGCCTTTAAAGTGAAAGAGCGTGACTCTTTAAAATAAAACCATTTGATTCATGAATTAGGCCCGATTGAAAAAAGTTTAATATCCTGAACAAACTTCTTTCCTTAAACATTTTACACCTGGGGAAGGTACAACCCAACTATGAAGTACATCAGCAGATGTTACAATAATACGTAGATGAGAGATTGTTCTTGTGACTTGGAATGAGCCTTTCTCGGTGGAGGAAAGATCCCTCCGTTTATCACTCTATAGAAAGAACATCCCATATAGAGTCTAAACACTTCTTTTCTCCATCATCCATCTACAAGGTGAGTTCATACCCTTATCTCTTCAGGTTTTCTTAAGTTTTAAGATGGGGGGGGGGGGGGGGATTACAAGTTAAAACACCAAGAACACAACTAAACTTTTCCAACAGCTTTCATCAAGAAAGTTTAACTCCATTCATAGACTGATTTGGTCAACTTAAACATTTTAGTTTTCAAAAATGTATTAGATGCAAATAGTTCAGGTTCATACGTTTAAAATGACTACTTTCACATCTCGATACGATTTTTCTACAATTTATGGTGATTTTTACAATACAGCCTATCATTTCAAGAACAAATCCGGACCAGTCTATGAATACGAACATTTTAACACAAGTTAAAGACTTCCAAAAATCATAATAAAAATTATGATCATACTAGACACATTTTATGAACTCTCGAAATTTACGAATTCAGTTTTCGACTTCGTATGATTTTTCTATGATTTTAATAAAATAGTGCAGAACGGTTAAAAACTAGTTAACAGCTTATAACTTCCGTAACACTTTGTAGTATGTTGAGCAAAGTGTAAAACCATAATTTCTAAATATTGAATGTATCTTATTGTTATTTTATCATTATAAAATGAAATTTAGACATTCATTGTAAGGTTTACTCATTCATTTCGAACACATATAATAAACTTCAATGAACATAGTTTATGGATTTTTACTACATGAAAAAGGATTTTACTCTCAAAACAAATGGGTTTTTCGTATCCTACGTGATAAACTATAATAGTAATAGTTTGAGGATTTCATATCACTAATTTATTCAGAAAATGTGACTTTACTTCCTTCACGGAAGAGGTTTTAATATCAAACTATGTGTAAACTAGTTAACTTAGGTTGTGAGGCAATTCTCTCCCCGTACGTTCGAGTACGGGATCCCAATTCCTATAAGTTATAACCAGAGTCTCTTGTAGGGAGAGTGTGATAATTGTGTATAGATCTATATTGGGTTTAACACCCCAAACCTTGCTGCTAGCTACAGTGGGACCTGCAGGTCTACGGGTGACAAGAGTCATAGTATCTAAACGTCTGAAAAATGTTGTGCAGGTTATTTCTCGTCATAGTATGGTTATAGCGACTCACATAGGTAGTTAACAATCCTTCAAGTTTACATGGAAAATTCTTCTTTGAAAAGGGGTTTTACTTTTAAACTAAACGAGTTTATGTCGATTTAAACTTGCCTGAATTACTTTAAGTATGGAAAAATACTTGTTCACTCTCGGTCCTGGGATTTAGGACTACAAAACTTTTATAAGGAAAATATTGGATTTTCTTTGGAAACATATTTCTTTTAACACGACATCACATCTGGAATTGTTAGATTTCAACGGTTTATTTAACTCAAATTATATATAACTTATATACGCTGAGTGGTCATAGAAGGAATCTATGGGTCCTTCTAGAGTTCATTATCGTATAATATAGGAGCATTCAATCCACACTTAACTAAGAAAATATTGGATTTTCTGGAAATCTTACTCTATCGCTTTTACAAGGAAAAGGGTTTCTTCCTCAACCAAAACTCTTATGAACTCACCAACTTAATTGTTGACAATTTTTCAAAACTACTTGTATTCTCAGGAATTCAGTGAAACAGGAAAACCAACAGCATTTTGAGGATGGGACGATAAATCGTCAAACAATACATTTTGTCGTCATAATGTAATTGATTTGAATCATGTAAACATATACTCTAGTGTAACTTTTTCAATTATATTAATGATAGTTGTATTTACTTTGAGCACTATTATACTCGTTGTTGTGATACTATACATGAAGTCCTCCACCCCCGGACGTTTCCGCCATCTTTGGTTTGGGGGTGTGACAGATTGGTATCAGAGCATTGTTTATAGTGAACTAAGTATATCGAACCATATAAGATATACAAACTATAAATACATTGGGACTAAAGTCTCTGATTAAACATTTCCAAACAACTGTACTTTTAGAAATAAATAGTTCTTATTAAAAGTATACATGCATGCATACATACTAAGGTCAGCATCATTCTAGAACAAAACAAAAGTAATGATTGTTGACTGGCACAAGTAGGCTTGGGGATGTATAGTCAGGCCTGGGAAGGACATAGCCTGATCAACTATGTCTAACCCAGAGGTGATTAGCATATGCCCGGGAATGGTTATGGCATTGCAACAAGTCTAAAACTTACCAGTTCTATCTACAAACAAACATTGAAAAGCATAAGTCAAACATTAAAATACTATAGGAGTATTTTGTAATACTATAACCAGCTTATGTGAAAACTAAAGACCCCTATTAGTAGGTCTTTAACGACTAAGTGCATACGCCAAAGTTATACATAATTAAAGATATTATAGACTTAGAATCTATGACTAATTGACTATTGCTCTACTTCCTGTTCCTTGTTTGGTTGTGGACTTAGAATAGAGTCATTTATTCGAAGGTCTATTCTATCTTAGACTATGTATAACTGGTATGCACTATGTGATTATAGACGTAACTGATATGGATCACCCCTATAAGTAATTAATTATGGAGTTAGACGCCTATTAATTATCTCTTCCACTCCTATTCTCGCACGTATAACATAACAAGATCCTACTTACCAGGCGACCCCTACTTTCCCAACTAGGGAAATGGTGGATGGTTATGAGAAGAATCAAAAGTGGAACCGAAGGTAATCAACCCTCCATGCATAGCCAGGGTTCCCACGAACCATTTTGACTACATCAGACTTGTGCTCCGTTGGGCAACCGTGATCGAGGGTTGGAGTCGACGGCAATGACAACAATCACCATGTGGAAACCAACGAGGGTGCTATGACCTCAACCACGGGGGACCGACTGACAGATCCCTCCCGGCAAAAACCCGGCAGATCGCGAACATCGGGGATTAAAACAGGGAGACTGCAAACCGAGTTCGAAAACTGCACGCTACTACAGACCCTACCGTCTCACGTACCCGAGACTTATAAAGAGACTACTATTTCAGAGACCAACTTTCTTTTTAAGACCTTATCGCCGCTCGGACAGAGGCAAAAGAGTAGCAAGGTAGGCACACGGCATTCAAAGAGAGGATGATTGCAGCCAAGCATCGATTGGAAGAGCTGCAATGTGCATCGAATTTGCCTCAGGCATCGCAAGGGACGGATCGTCGTGAGTAGAGTTCATACCGCTCACAAGGCCTTGTAAATTAGGTTCATAAGTATGTGTTGGTGCTACTCTATTCTAGGTGTAACCACGACACTGCGATTTAAGCGGTGATAGTACTACTCAGGAGATCTATTTGCTATCAAAACTTTTCCTTACATAGATGTGGATTAGACCTGCATCGAGGTCAAAAAATTTCTCAGAAACCATAAGTATTAGAATCACATTAACAAGATGGGCTTAGGACATACCTAACAGACTCGAAGGTCTATTTAGTCTTAATTATATAACTAAGCATACATCATTTAGTCATAAAAAGGACCTAGCTTGGATCAAATTATAAGGTTTCACTTGGATACAGAACTACTAAAATACATGAGTTTATCATATATAGACTCTCGATATGAACTGTTTTGAGAACACCATAAACAACCGAAATACGTTACAAATTGAACTAAGATAAACTTAGTTAGAAAACTCGCGACGTATAGCCATTCTAAAAACTCATTATCGTCTCACTTTTAAACATTTTGGTGGAAAGGTGCCTTCTTCATAGACCTATAGGGTGCTATCATATGAGCACTAATACACGGATCCCATCAAAACTCCTCAGCTAAGTGTGTTTGGACAAACATGATCCTAAGATGAGTAAAACTTAAAGCCTGTACGAAACCTACTTTTACCCACTACCATAACTCCGTCTTAGGAACGTTAGCAGAAACACTAAGAATAGTACATCAATGTGCAAAAATTTATATATGTGAATATAAATCATAAGAATGCACTTAAGATAATTATCCCTACTCACGAAGTCGTTTTTCATCGTGAAATGGAGCTATGTCTTTACCAAGAGGCAACCAACCAACTAGCAAGGCGCCAACCCTACAGATAGACTCTGCTACTTTTCAAGCTGCAGTCACGATAACCGTCATGGCGCAGCTCAATGCTAACCACGCCAGCAGGCACGAAGATGGTGTTAGAAATACTAACCGCATTAACAATCAAGAACACCAGCGGGCGTCTACCAATGAAAATGCCTCATGCCACAAACCTACGAACAAGAAGCAAAATTTTTGGAACAAAAAGGAGCGCAACCAATCTTAAAGACTTGCTAAAAGACAACAACCCATGACCACCCCCTACAATTACGACAACAGTCACAACACATGCCTCGACATTAGCCATAACATCTATCGCTCAAGCATCAGACATGCAATATATGGGAACACTTCCAAAGTGTAACAAGTGTAACTACCAACACACAGGAGCTTTTCAGATTCCACGTTGTATCAACTGCAAAAAGAAAGGGCATACCGCCCGCTTCTGTAGGACCCCGACCCAGTGCAATGCTTCAACCACCATAACTGGTGTAAGTCCAGTATGCTCCCTATTTGGTAAAATGGGACACTTCAAGAGAGACTCTCCAACCGAGAAGAATGACGGAGGAGCAGGAGGAGTGGGACAACTGAACCAACGGAAGCCTATTAGGACTTTTGTAATGTTTCCAACGACAAAAATGTTTGAGTACCATATGTTTGTAGTGAATTCGGTGTAAGGTCCTAAAAGGATCTTACCAGCGATCAAGTAGCAATAACAATCAAATAAAAAAAATAAGAACGAGTAGAATAAAGAATCAAATAAGCTTGCACACGCTTTTCTATTAGAATCATGTCTGGTACAACTTGCAGTTTACAAGAGCTGAGAATACCGAGGCATCAACAACCACAAAAGACCAAACATACCTCTATATATAATATCATGGGCCAGCCTTGGGTTTACGGCCGTAAATTCATTACAGTGGTCGTAAACTCCAAGCACAATACTATAATCTATCAAATGACCAAAATAACCTATTACATGGAAAGCCTAGACCAAACCACTAATTGGACCCTTCAATCTCCCCCTTGGTTTGGTGCTAGCTTTAAATCAATCTTTGTCTATGATCATTACATCATCCAACCCCATTGCTCCATTCCACATCTGCTTGTTGATAATTTCAGCAACCATTGTGGTATATTCTTTCGCAGCAGTCTCAAAAATCTCCTTAGCAACTTGAATCTGGAAATGACTCAAATGGTGAATGTCCCATTTTCCAAACTGGTACAAATCCCTTCTGTCATATAAACGAATGCACCCCTCCTTCAGTTTGATGACAACAGATGTTGTGGTTTCATCAAACACCCAATAAAGTATAGTGCTTAGAGATCCATCCGAGTAATCTTGAAGCACTGGAATTTGGTTGACTTGATTTGTAGCAGACCACATCACCACCTGAAGCAGATTGCCAGTCTTGGGATCAATAACATCAGGATGATCAATTATCACAAACTCAACAGTCTTCATAGCTGGAAACCCCTTCTTAACTTGGTCTTCCAGAAAGTGCTTGAAGCTTGTTGCTTGCTGGTTATCAGTCAGGTTTGAGAACGAAGATTGAGATCGCTCCGAAAGATCCACTCTGGTCCATGAATTAAAATCGTGACAGTCCTTGTAGAGCTCTGTATTGCCGCTCTTTCGGAAAACAATCCACATTTTCAGTGGATCATGAAAACCCCAAGAGATGATACCTGACCTATCACCATACGTGTCTCTAAACCTTACGGTTTCGAGATCCGTAACAGTGTTTTTGGACTGATTTCCTGGTGCATTCTTATCAGAACTCCACTTGAATAAGATTTGTCCCTTCTTGGCAGCCTTCTCTTGTTTATCCCGAATGATCTCTGAAATATGAGGAGCATGGATGGGCTCTTCTTCGAAGCGATTCATGACCCGTGAGGTATTAGTAGTTGGAACAGTAATGGGATGAGCCTGAGAGTGAAGATTAATTCTATAGTCATCAGCAGTAGTCTTGTACTTAACACCCAAATCTTCTTCAAGCTTCTTCTTTAGATCAAAGTAGCTGGAGGTCAAGAGATTAAAAAGAGCTTGGAGCTCAGAAATCTGTTTGGTATTTGTCGCCCTATCTTCTTTGAGATCAGAGACTTGAATCTTTAAATTTATATTTTCACTTAGAAGATCTTCAACTTGGATGCTAAGCTCAATGTTCTTCTGATCAAGCACACTTACTCTTTTTTGAAGTTCATTGATCATATAATCTTCATCTCTAGATTGGCCTTCATTAAAAATGATCCATTTTGCCTTAAAAGCAGTTGCACCAGTTTGCTATTGAGCCAAAAACTGAGCCAAACGAATAGAAGCTTCTTCATGATCTGCCCCTGGAGGAGAGAACCCTGGTGGTATAGAGGGACCACCGGTTTCAAAAAAGGTACTAGGTCCTTCACTGAATGGTTCTGCAGTTACGATAGCTGGAGAAGTAATTGGAGTAGTAGGCACGCCTTGAGAAAGGCCAGAGTCCAAAACCCCGAACCTAGGATCTCTTCTTCTCCTTTTTTATGGAGGATGCACTGTCTGGTCTTATTGTTGATCATCTTGAAGTGGCTCAAATATGGGCAAAGCATTGTCAAGGGGAGGAATCCCTGACACTGTCACCGTAGGAATTGAAGAACCAACCACTTGCTCTTGAGAAACGGGGGTTGAATAAAAAACGTCTTCCTTCTCCCTTGTCTCCGTTACTGGGATAGTAACATCACTGACATTATCTAGCAAAGAGTTGAGATTTACGCTCGTTAGGAAGTCATCATTTCTTCCAAAAGTTTTAGGAATGTCATCTTAATCAAATCCGGTAAGATCAAGGTCTTTAAATTGGTTAGGCTGGGTTGTGTTCTTAGATGACCCGTCATTGTAATCTCCTTTGATCTGAGCATTTTGTAGATTATGTTCCTCTGCAACTGATACATCATGAGCTTCAGCCTCTTCTCCCTCTTGATTAGATATTGTGACCACATCTCCTTCTGAAATAACCCTTTCCAATGAAGTATGCTCTGAAGAAATTTTGTCTGACGATCCATGAGACTCGGTTGCTTCGTTCGGTTCGGCAAATCGTCCAAAATTGACCAGAGGATGCAACCCTTGAAAGATCACCTTTCCCTTTCGGTTTTGCTTAATGAGCCCAATAGTATGAGAACCCAAAGACTTCATATCCAATGTGTCTCCATCCTTCTCCAAATTAGGAAATTGCTTGTTGATGAAGAGCTGAATATATCGAGGGTACATTAAGAAAGTATCCCGAGTAGTGGCATTAATGTTGACCACAAACTCGTCTAGAATAAATCTAGAAAAGTTGAAGCCGATCCCTTCCGTGAGAGAAACAATAGCGCCAGTGTTTCTCAGGGAAATATCCAATAAGGCGGCAGAAGTTTCTTTATTGTTGGTGGAGTATCACCCTCGTATCCCATCCTCCTTAGAATCTTTTGAGCATCACTAATACCAATTTCTGTGGGAAAGGTTGGAAGGTCGTTAATCACCAGAGTCTCTCTCACAAAGGTCTCATCAATGACAATCTTGCATCCCTGAACGATCGCATCTACAGTGACAGCTCCATAGTCGTCCCTTGTCATCTTGGCAGTCTGCATGAACTCACGAATCATTTTCTGGTACACCGCATTGTTCATCGTAATGGCAGAGGCCAAGCAGCATTCTCGAAGTCCGTGAATCATCGACTTGAAATCCTGATGTGCCACCCGAGGGTCAGCAAGAATCATCGCCAGGTTGTGCATATCTGCAAATTTCAAGGTTGTCATTTTATCTGCACTAAACCATACCAAGTGAGACAAAAAAGAAAAATGTGCAATGAAATTTTAAATGATTTATTTTTTGACCTCAAAATGAATTAATAATAATTTTTAATTAAAATTAGGTCAAAGTCAAAGTTTGCGGTCAACATCAAGGTTTGCGGTCAAGGATGGTTGACGGCCGTAAACCCTTGACCGTATGTTAATGACCATTTGGGGAGTTTACGGCCGCAAACACCTTACGGCTGTAAGCTTCGACTGTAAACTCCGAAAACCCTTTTTTGTCGATTTCAGCCTCAAAAACACGGTGAATCACACAACGAGATGCATATTCCTGGTAAAAAATGCAGTACCTTCAAGACTATCAGATTAATTTCGCAAAAATTGATGAATTTTTTTTGGAGGAGAGAGAGGATGAGAGAGTTTGCGGCCGGAATCAAGAAAATGATGGAGATTATGGTTGTAAACCTCCTTATATACCCACTTTTCATTTACCTGCTAACTACACAGTATAAGGCAGTCTCCAACACAGTCCAATATATTTTTCAAAAATTTTAAAACAAATCTTTTGAAAATTAATATTAAAACTAAAATTAAAAATAAACTAAAATAAAATAAAATAAAATTAACTTTGCAAAATTAAAAAATAATAATAATTTTTTTTGTTTTTAGCAGTTAACAAAATAAAAATTAAAAAATAAAAATAAAAATAAAATTAAAATTAAAACTAAAATTAAATTAACTCCAACTAAAATATACAACTTAAAAATTTAATTATTGAGAATGAGTTTGTGACGTTGTGATCAAAGTTGTTGGACAACCTTATTCCACTTGTCGGTACCCTTATTTTCACATCTTCGTCTGATCGATTGTCAATATTGTGGTCCACTTAAACACGAAACATTAGTGACATAGTTTTGGACAGTTTACCAATAATATGACATTTTTAGCCCTTATTCTTAAGTAAATTTCTTAGGGACCATTTAGCTGACGACATCCAGGGATATTGGTGTCCACCTAAATTGAGCAGCGAGATCTACAGACAATTTATATGTGTTCAATTTTAATTGTACTATAAAGTGTTTCCCGCTTCTTGATATGCCCCAGCCATCAAGGACTTCCAGAATAATCCTTACACCGGGTGAGCAGACAATTATTAAGAGAGAAGATAGATTTAGAATGCATATGCTGTACATCCAAGTCGGATCTCTTCCAATCACGCAAAGGATGAAACGTATGACTAACTGAAGTTTTTAGAGGGATTGAGAAGATAATGGTGCATATACTGTGTACCAGGTTGGATTTTGAGTCACGCATATGAGACAGTATATGGCTAACAGATAGAAAGAATTGCATAGATAGACGATGCAGAGAGATAGAGTTGCATATGTTACAGTCTAGGTCGGATCTCTTAATCACGCAGAGGAGGCAACATATGACTAACAGACAGAAAGAAAGAAAATAACCTTCTACATACCTAATTTATCTGAATTCCCCAGTCACCCCATCCAACCGAAATTAAGGATAAAATCCGCACATCGAGGAAAAGTTAATCCACAGTTCTAGATACGGGTTAATTAGTGTGACCAGTAAATTCCCGTGTATATCTCCCTGATCAACCTATCCGAGAGTCGTATTTTCAGGCTAAACGGATCTAACTAGGTCAATGTTTGTCAACTCCTTGAATTCATTAAGTTCAACTCTCCCTAGTCAAGTCCATTTAAAATCTTTCGTGCCTACCAGTGCATCGAGCACAGAGCGTAGACGATTCAAATTAGGTACGTTATGCAGATTCAGATTGCCCGTTATCACTTGGTAATTTCATTTCCCAGTACAACACCTGCAAACAAGACTTTCAACAATATTTTTAATTGTCTGAATTTTCTTTATTGTTTTTGGATTTTATTGGATTTTTTTTATTGTTTTTGGATTTTTTGGATTTTTCTCCCCCTAAATTTGTGCATAAGAGAGAAAACAAAAATAAAATGAAATGTGCAAATTTAAATTAACCTACCTACAGAAACCAAAAAAAAATTAAAAAAAATAGAAGAATTAAGAAAAGAAAAATAGAAAAATAAAAAAAACTTAATCCTCAAAACGAATCATTTTCAAAAATCCCACAAGCACATCAAAAGCGAGCTTTATTAAAGGGCTTAGTGAACAGATCCGCCACATTATTTAAAGTGGGAACCTGTTCGAGCCGGATTAGCAAACATTCATAACAGTCTCTGATAAAATGAATTTTAATATCGATGTGCTTGGTTTTAGAGTGTTGGACTGGATTTTTGGCAATTTGGATTGCGGCCTCATTATCACAGTAAATGAGGGTTTCTAAATAATTCAAACCGTAGTCCAACATCTGATGTTGGATCCAGATAATTTGAGAGCAGCAAGCAGATGGAACAACATATTTCGCCTCCGCTGTTGAGGTTGAAACAGTGTGTTGTTTCTTGCACTGCCACAATACTAATCTGTCACCAAGGTATTGACACCCTCCGGAAGTAGATTTCCTGTCAAGTTCACAGCCTCCATGATTACTGTCAGCAAAAGCATATAAGTTAAATTCATAATTCTTAGGATACCAAAGACCCAATTTTGGGCTACCTTTGATATACCGAATAATTCTTTTGACAATAATAAGATGTGAAAATTTAGGATTAGCTTGATAACGTGCGCATTGACAAACTGCAAACATGATGTCAGGACGACTTGCAGTAAGATACATCAGCGATCCGATCATCGATCTATAGAGCGTCTGATCTATGGATTCGCCATTAGGATCTGGAGTTAGGATAGGTCTTTCAGCCATTGGCGTCGATGCAGATTTGACGTCGTGAAACCCGAACTTCTCAAGAATATCTTCCACATACATGGCTTGATGTAACAGGATCCCGGTTGAATTTTGTTTTACCTGAAGCCCCAAAAACATTGTCATTTCCCCCAATGAACTCATTTCAAACCTCTTTTTCATAACACCTTCGAATTCTTTGCATAGCTGCGGACTGGTCGAACCAAAGATAATGTCGTCAGCATAGATTTGCACCAGTAGCTGATCATTACCGACATGCTTGATACACAAAGTCTGATCGTTGGTGCAACGAGAGTAACCATGCTCGAGCAAATGCTTTTTCAGAGTTGCATACCATGCTCGAGGAGCTTGATGTAACCCATACAATGCTTTGTCCAACTTGTAGACATGATTAGGAGACTTTGAGTCAATGAACCCAGGAGGTTGATCAATGTAAATTTCTTCCTTCACCTTGCCATACAAGAAGGCGGTCTTGAGATCCATTTGGTAAACGATAAAGTTCATGTAGGAAGAATATGCTAGGAAGACACGAATAGCCTCCAAGCGAGCTACTGGAGCATAAACTTCAGTGTAATCAAGACCCTCGACCTGTCGAAACCCGCGAACCACCAATCTAGCTTTGTTTCGCACTATAACCCATGAATCATCCTGCTTGTTTCGATAGACCCATCATGTGTCAAGAGACTTTTTGCCCTTTGGCAACTCAACTAGCTTCCAAACCCCAAGTTTTTCAAATTGATGTAACTCTTCATGCATTGCATCTACCCAGCTGGGCTCATTCAGAGCCATTTCAACATTATTGGGCTCTATTTGAAAGATAAAGCAAGAGTAAAGACAGGTATTGACATCTCCACTCTGACTTCTGGTTTTAACGTTGTCGCCCAGCTAACCAATGATGTTGTCGATTGGATGATCACGTTGAATCCTTGAGGGTATTTCCTGGCTGATGTCATTAAGAGAGACACGAAGATTGTGAATATTTACACCTCCCTTATTTACTGATTGAGCCGCGCCAGATGACTCTGCCACAAACTCATTTGAAAAGTCTTAAGGAAAGAGTAGCTCCATAAATGTTGAAGTAGCAGCGGAAGAGTCTTTGGACATGAACTCTCTTTCTATAGGAGTAAGTGGTGTTGTTTCAGCATCAGGAGAAGTATTCTGAACTGGAGATTTCGGACTATCAAGATGTACAGATGACTCCCCCTTAGGTGAAGCGAACGACTCCCCCTCAGGCAAAGTAGGAGTCTCCTCCTCAGGTTGTTGAGAGGATACAGTTGGAGGTCTGTATACAACATCTTCGTCTTCGTCTTCAGAAACATTCTTCGAACCGAAGATAGATCCAAATGAGCTACCTGAAGACACATTTATAGATTTGAACAGAGATGTGTAATCAAACAACCAATCAGGACCTACTCGAGCATCCGTCTCATTTTCTTCCAACCAGCGCACGTCATACGATTCTACAACTTGGTTTGTCTTCTTGTTAAAGACCCGATAGGTGGTGCGAGCAGCATACCCTACGAAGTAACAATCATCGGTTTTGGCATTGAACTTTGCGTTGGACTCTAAGTGAAGATGTAATACCGTAAATTTCAAAACTATTTTTCGCATTTTATAAAAACATAATTCATTTATTACTCATTAAAAGATCGTTGTTTAAAACTCAATTCATAGCATATAACAATCCCAAGATCTCATAGCATAAAAAGCCCGTGTGTGTACTGATCAGGCCGGCGCCTTCCCGCGATCCTCACTAGTACCTGAAACAAATAACACAAAACACTATAAGCACGAAGCTTAGTGAGTTCCCCAAAATACCATATATAACACTGATAAGTTATTAATTAACTTGATGATCGATTAGATCTATGTAACAGGTAAGCGATGAATACAAAAACAGTAAATAACCCAAGATGTGTCGAATGATTAGATTACTCAATCCTCACCAGAGCTCGACTAAAAACTTCCGCTGTAGAGGATACTTAGGGTTACAAAAACAAGAACGATAACTTTGCTGAACAAATAAACCTCTAAACGTTACTGATCGTTCTTTTCTTCTAGGATGCATGCAAGCATCTATTTATACTAAACCCTACAAAACTCACGGATGGACAGGCCCATACCGGAGATACATATTAGACTAACTAACGAGCCCAATAGACGCAACACATAATACGACTCAACAATCTCCCCCTTTGCGTCAAATTGGAGCGAGACTACTTCTTCTTCTTGCTTGGGCCAGCAGCGGGAGCCTTCTTTACAGTATCAAACAGACGTGTGATAAGAGCAAGGATAGTCTGTCTGAACCAAATGTACCATTGAATCATATGATCAAAGTACTTGATATCATCCGCTATGTTCTGCTTGCATCGATGGATGATCCCCAAAACGTGTTCCAAACATGCAGTGGTGTAGAGATGTTTGTCTGCCAAGGCAAAAAGGCATTTCTATCCTTCGTTCCTGGTAAACATGACAGAGTTTCTCTTTGGGTCAATCTTCCCCATCTGCATCATGTTGAGGTCACTGGCAGAGCCAACAGGAGATATGGTAGGTTTCTTCTTAAATACGCTCGCAATCTCCTGATCCATCAAAGCAACTTCCATGATATAGCATACAAGCATCCTCTTAAAATGGTCGATGATCGGACCATATTCAGCTTCGTTTGTAAGAAGGATGTTGTGCAAGATAATCCAATCATGGGGATTAAGGTTGGGAAGATCTGCAAGTGAGATGGCATGTTCGGCTTTGGCAGATCCCCTTAGTACCTTGAACTGAACGTTGGTGAAGTTGCCTTCCCTGTACGGCTTCAGAACCCGAACATTGACAATTTTCTGAGCGCTCCAAGTCTGATATTGGGGTTGAGCAGCCTTCAGATAAAATTCGATTAAGTCTCGATCAACCTATGGATGAGGATGAGGGAACTCTGCAATGTTGTCAAAGGCATGAAAAACAAACGCCTTTCGGGTCAGTGGCATGTCGAACTGTGAGTCGATAGTGCTAGAACGATCTAAAGAGATCACAGGTTCTAGCCACAAGATACTCGGTGTGTCAATGGCTTCTTTAACCAGCCTCTCAAGAGTCCATGGAGGAAAAAGAGTTTTCCTTCTCTCAAGAAGGTCGTGGGCTTCTTTCTGTCTTCTTTCGGCTTCTTCAGCCTCTCTAGCCACACGAGCACTGATGTCAACCTCTTTATCTCGACCTTGACGCTTCAGAAGGTCGGCAATTGTTTCTTTATCATCATCATCACTCTCCTCAGCAATGTTTTTGCCTTTGTCTTTCACACCGGAACCTGAGGCTTGGCCTACTGGAGGAGGTTCGGTTGTGTAAGTTGCTGAAGTAGGAGGTGGTTGAGACACTTGTTCTTTTCTCCCCTTGTTTCGGAATGGACACGAAATCAAGTAGCCCTTCGATTTTGCTGAGTAGAGAAAGGTCGGGAGCGAGCTTCTCTGCAAGGGTACGACGTACTGAATAATTGATTATTGGGTCATGTGCTTCAAGGATGTTTGAGATAGCAGAGTGGACATCCGAAACACACGATTTAACCACCTCTCTTTCAGATCGAAGAGAATCAATCTCCTGTTGACAGTTGGAGAGTTGAGTACTCTTGACCTTCAGAGCGGTAGTCTTCCTTGCAAGAGCATCCACGAGAGAGTTCTCGGCAACTAAGTCTTCTTAAAGCTTTGAGAGACGCTCCTCAATGGTGGTTCTGAAAGCTGAGTTGTCGTCAGAGATGGTTTGACGAAGCGAAGCGAACGACTTCAGCTCAGAAGCAACTGATGTAGCCAGCTGGTTGATAATGGGTTCCAGCATAGTCTTGGTGACTTTAGCACTTTCCTGTAAAGATTTCAACAAGAAAGAAGCATCAGTGAATAGTTTATCGACTTTTTCGGTCGCTGCCTCACAAGCTTTGGTTGAGGCATCTATGGCTGTAGTGGCGGAATCAATGGAAACTTGATGAGCTTTGGAAAAAGCCTCAACAATTTTATGAATTGCAGCTTCAGATATGGAGGACTGAGATGTGGAAGACGAAGCGATGAGCGAATCGATTTTGTCATGTATCTCCTTGAGATGCCTCTTTGTGACAGGAGCATCGTCATCGTCGTCACTTTGAACTTGAAACGGACTATAGTAGACCGAATCAAAAGTCATATTCTCCCTGCCAAGGAGTGGTTCTTCATCCTCTGAAGCATGAGCAAGAGAAGATGGTGGTGGTGAAACTGTAGGCTCGGTAGTAGTAGTAGTTTCGGGTTGGGTGGTGTGTTTGGTTGTTGGTGTGGGTTCGGGTACTGAGGTGGATTTGGGTGCGTTAGTATGAACCCCCGTATCAGATACGTTGGTTCTAACATCTGCAGTGGTGGTGGTTGTTGCTTCGGTAAAGATTGATGGTGGTATTGGGATGGAAGTGGGTGGTATTTGAGTGGTGGAGGTTATGGGGGGAATAGAAATAGGAATTGTAACGGGAGGAGAAGAGATAGGAGAAGTAGAAAGATGTATTTCTGGGGTAGGCGAACGTGGTGGAGTGTTGCCACGTTGAGATCCATCCGAATCAGAACCCTCGTCCTCAGATTCGCTTGAGGATGAGGCGATAATCAACTTTCGTCTTGGTTGGGTTTTTCTCCTCTTTTGCGGTGGAGACTGAGCAACCTTGGTGGGTTTCATTTTCTTGGGAGAAGGGCCTTTTGCTCCCTTTGCCACCTATTTTCCCTTATCAGCCTTCTTGCCTCTAGGAGCAGGCTTGTCGGCGTCATGAATTGATTTCAGCATCTCTGGAGTAAGATCCCTTGGACCAGAACGTCTGAGTTCCTTGTACGTTCTGATAATCCTGCTGTCAGCCGGAACATCACCATACATCGTTTCCGGGATAGACCCGTTGAAGGGAAATTTCGAAGCATCCGACACAATGATCTTCGTGGTATGGAAAGTACCAATTGAAGACATTGGAGCACCAGCGACAATGGGGACGTTGTACTTGTCCATCACCCATTTCGTGACAATAGTCCAGAACCGGGCATATGAGATCTCTGAGTGCCGGGAGGTCGAAGAGAGACTCTGGATAAGTTGTTGCCATAGGATTGACCCGTAGTGCATGTTGATGCCATTGTAGATCCCGTACATGATGGAGAGGAACAGACGACTAGCCCCATCGGATCCAGCACTTCTTTCTGATAAGCCCTTGAAAAGAACAGTGAACATCCCATTCCACTGTGGGGGCAGGCACGACTTTTTGAATTTTGTGACAGTAGTGAGCACCTCAGTGTACCCCATGTTGAACAGATGACCAATAGGAATAGTTTCCGGATTAACCCTCGAAGAATCAGCGTCAAACCCTAACAACGAGCAAAACCTCTGCTTTGAAATCGACGCCTTGTGCTCAAAGACATCGAAGAAAATCCTGTCGACGACCTTGTCGTAGTGTGCTGTGGCGAAAATTTGTGACAGGAACTCCATTGGAACAACTTCAGCCCTGGTAAGAGCAGGAGCGATGGAGGAGTACTTCAGGCATTCGATAATGGGATACATGAACGCATCGTACACCTAGGGAGTGAGATCAATGATCAAACTCTGCTGTGGGCGAATGGGCAAGATGTGAGAGGTTGCGTGAACTGATGAAGAATCCGCCATTATTGAATGAAAGTGGGAGAGATGATGAACAGTAAAGGTTTAAGGATTTCTTGCTCTCTGGGAATTTAGTTGCAGTAAAGAGGTAAACAGTGGATCACATTGCCTTTTATACTGTGGGTAAAGGAGAGAGAAAAATCTTCCCCAAATCTTCAATTGAAAAACGAAGGGTTTTTCGGAGGTGACTGACGCGTGACAGTTGGGGTTGCCGATGATCACGCATGAGAGAGAGTGTCAGGCCCTAATTACACGCCTTCCCATCAGGCGCCGTTTGGAATCAAATCGATTGGACTCCCGCCGTTTGAAATCATTTCGTCATCTTATCCCTTTAGAGTGAAACAACATCTTTAAAATAAAATCGCCACGTGGATCAAAATTAACCACAACTTTTTATAACAGCCAACCCAATTAAAATTCCTTAGAATTAATGAAACCAGAATTTTGGAAAATCAAAAAGATTTTCGTGCTGAGTGTGTAAAAGAAAAAGAAATAAAGCAACACTTTTGAGGGATTATGTGATGTCAATAAAGACACGAAACAGTGGATCCCGGGCACGAATCTCTTCCTTCAAAGTCAAGAGAGACTTTAAAGTGTTTGTGTGGTTTCCCGTTGAATAACGATCAGACACTTATTAAGAAGTGTTGAAATGCTTCTTTTAATTAGGCTTATGAGGTGGCTTTCGCTTCAATTCATAATTCCTGATCTTGATATAAGATAGAAATAGAACAAAGTACTTGTGAGACCAGTGTAGTCTTGTTGAACAAGTAGGTTGGAGATAATTTAAGTGGCAAGGTAAACTAATGTATGTGAAATCTCAAAAAATTAAAATTGGATCCCAAGGGAAGAAATGTTATTGAATTTAACAATTTCATAGGAATCACTCAAAAACAAAAATAGAGATTTCATGTTGTACCCCCATGGATAAGTCCGTCAATTCATTAGTGAAAGCTAGAACAAGTTAATTGTTCACCGTCAATGCATAATAGGTATTGAATTGTGGGTTTCACTTAGCACGTAGTGACACGAAGCTAAGATCATGAACACAAAAATTGTGCAACCATAAACCTCAGTGGTAATGTCTGAGAGTCTCAAGGGTTACGTTTGTGAAACGAATGAGATGGAGAAAAATGATGTAGATGGTGTAAAGAAACCCAAAGTACCTCTGCTATGAAAAATAGGACTAAGCAGAAAACTCTTATCTCATGTGAGAAGAGAGTTAGGTAGCTCATGATTAGAATAAACATGAGAGCCTAATTGGGAAGACAAGGTTTGTTTGTACTAAGTCAGTAATGCTTTTATTCAGAATCAGATGAGGCTTTGGTCACATACAACAGCATGCTTCTAGGGACACTTAGCTAGTGAAATAAGTTACCCACAATGAAATAAAAAAATAAAGTAAATAAAAAAATATTTTTGGAGTTTTTGAATTTACGAGAATTTTCTTTTTTGGAATTTTTGCTTAAAAAAAAAATAAGACATAAAAAAAATTATACAAAAAAATGTTGGAACCGAACCTGAGCGTTCGGTCTATTTCGGTTGTCAAAAAAAAAAGATTGAAAAAGAGAAGAACTTTGACAATAAGAAAAATGAATTAGGAAAAGAAATACAGAAGATTTACAACCAATGAAACTACCTTTGAGTGATAGGCGAAGATCAGATGATACAACCGAACCCGAGCGTTCAGTCTATTTCGGTACATCAGATCAAGACCCGAACCCGAACGTTCGGTCTATTTCGCTTCTTACGTTTGAGCTTGAGAGGTAATTTTTGGTACTGACTATGATTCCATCATTCCAAGCCCTTGTAGAATTTTGTTGAAAGAAGCTTCAGGAAGAGCTTTGGTGAAGATGTCAGCCAGTTGATCAGTGGTTCGAACAAAATGAATTTCGACGTTCCCATCTTCCACATGATCCTTAATGAAGTGATACCTCAGTGCTATGTGCTTAGTTTTGGAGTGTTGCACTGGGTTATGACAGATCCTAATTGCACTTTCAGAGTCGCAATATAGCGGGATCTTTTTCATATTGAGTCCATAGTCCCGGAGTTGGCTTTGGATCCAAATCACTTGAGATGTACAGGAGGCAGCTGCGATGTATTCTGCTTTAGTTGTAGACAGAGATACACAAGTCTGTTTCTTTGATTGCCAGCTAACCAGCTTCCCGTCAAGGAATTGGCAGCCTCCAGTGGTGCTTTTCCTGTCTAGTCCACAACCTCCAAGGTCTGCATCTGAATAGGCTTGAACGAAGAAACCTGAGTTTGATGGATACCATAAGCCGAGAGAGGTAGTTCGTTTCAGATACCGGAGAATGTTCTTCACTTCAAGCATATGAGGTTCACGAGGATTCGCCTGAAATCTAGCATAGTAGCAAATAGAAAACATTATATCAGGTCTGCTAGCAGTAAGGTACATTAGAGAACCAATCATCTGGCGATATAGCGTAATATCGACTGCTGGCTTATCCAAGGATGGAGTGAGCTTGGTGCCGAACGCCATTGGAACTTTAACCTTTGAGTCTCCCATCATGCCGAATTTAGCAAGGAGAGTCTTGGTGTATGCTTCCTGGTTAATAAAGATGCCTTCGGGTCCCTGTCTAATATTTAAGCCAAGGAAAAAGTTAATAGGACCCATTGAGCTCATTTCAAATTTAGTCTCCATCAACTTTCTGAATTCAGCCGTTAAGCTAGGATTCGTTGAGCCGAAGATGATATCATCGACATAAATTTGAACAATCATAAGGTGGTTACCTTCCTTCTTACGAAAGAAGGTTGGGTCAACTGAACCTTGTTTGAATTTGGACATCTTTAAGAACTTAGTTAGCGTTTCATACCAGGCTCTAGGTGCTTGTTTCAGTCCGTATACCGCTTTGTCCAGAATATAGCAGTGATTGGGGTACTTCTCATTCACGAATCCCGGAGGTTGCTCCACGTACAAAGTTTCTTCAAGTTCTCCATTTAGAAATGCGCACTTCACGTCCATTTGGTAGACCTCAAAGTTCTTGTGTGCAGCACAGGCAAGAAATATTCGAACAGATTCCAGCCTAGCTACAGGAGCAAATGTTTCCTCATAATCGATTCCTTCCTCCTGGCAGTATCCTTTCACAACCAGACGAGCTTTGTTTCTTATTACATTGCCTTCCTTGTCCATTTTATTTCTAAAGACCCATTTGAGACCAACAACCGAAGCATCTTGAGGAGTTGGTATGAGGCGCCAAACTTTATTTCTTTCGAACTCATTAAGTTCGTCTTGTATAGCTTGAACCCAATCAGAGTGATTAAGAGCAGTATTTAGTGTCTTCGGTTCAACTTTTGAGATGAAAGAATTAAACATGTAGAACTCTATTTTTGAGAACAGAGATGCTTGCTTTGCCTTCAGTTGAGATCGGGTCATGACCTTTTCAGAGACATTACCCACTACCTGTGAAACAGGATGATCTCTGGTTCATTTGACAAGAGGAGGGTAATTTGGATCATAGGATGGATCTAATTCAACATTTACCATCTCTTCTAATTCAGATTGACTGTCATCGTCATAAAACATATCGGCATTCTCCCCCTCGACTGATGAGCTTTCAGGTAAATCTTGACTTTCCAGTGCCACAGGAGTTTCGGGTGGTGTTGAGCTTTCGGGTGTTGCAGTACCTTCGGGTGCAGTAGAGCTTTCGGGAGCAGCTGCAGAAGAGTTCTTCCCCTCAACTTGTGAACTTGGCTGTTTTGAAGAAGATGGATTCTCCCCCTCAACTGAAGCACCGTGCTGAGAAGGTTTAGTTGGAACCGATTCTCCTTCACCCAGTCATTTGGCAGCGTCATCGACGATTTGCTTCAGATGATCAACTTTGTTGTCTGCTGCATTAGCTTCTGAGAGAGTAGCCTTCTCAGGTTCATCGAATAACTCCACAAATTGCTTAAACAAATTTGCAATCGAGGCTGTGACTTGGCCTGTTTGAGAGAAGATTTCTCCAACTATTTCTTCCGTGGCCTTCAGCTTCTTGACATAACTGTCATCGAAAGTCACATAATACGTTTCTTCAATTTTCCTCGAACGCTTGTTTAAAACCCTGTATGCTTTCGAAGTGAGAGAATATCCCAGAAAAATCCCTTCATCGGCTTTTACGTCGAACTTGTTACGATGTTCTTTAGAATTGAAGATAAAGCATTGTGAGCCGAATACGTGGAAGAATTTGACGTTTGGCTTTCTGTTTTTGATGATCTCATAAGGAGTAAGAGTGAAACGCTTATTGAGATAGGACCTGTTCTGCGTAAAACATGCTGCAACAATAGCATCGGCCCAGAAATATAGAGGTAAAGAAGCGAAACTTAGCATGGTTCGGGCCGCCTCACACAAAGATCGGTTTCGTCTTTCGACAATTCCGTTTTGTTGAGGGGTGTAGGGAGTTGAGAAGTTGTGACTGGTTCCTTTTTCTGCTAAAAAATCTTCAAATTCTTTATTCTTGAACTCCAGCCCATTGTCGCTTCTGATGTTACAAACGACTTTCCTCAGCTGCACTTCAACCTGCTTGATAAACATCTTTAGCTTGAGAGTTACCTCAGATTTGTGCTTCAGAAAGAACACCCATGTAAAACGTGAAAAGTCATCAACAATAAAAAGAATATACTTGCTACCGCCAATGCTTTCGATAGAAGATGGACCACATAAGTCAATGTGAATTAATTCAAGTGGTTCAACGACTTTAGTGTTGATTATGGATGGGTGACTTTGACGACTCTGCTTCCCCATTTCACATGCAGCACACAAATGTTCTCGATCAAACTTGAGCAATGGAAGACCCCAAACATGACCTCCCATGACAAGTTTGTTGATATCCTTGAAATTAAGATGGGAGAGCCTTCGGTGCCACAGCCAGCTTTCGTCAGAATGTGCTTTGGATAACAGATAGATAGCTGGATTTCCTTTGATAGGTTTGAGATTGAGAGGAAACATTTCGCCCTTGCGCTCTGATTTGAGAATCACTCTTTTTGTTTTCTTCTCTATTATTTCCGAACCCTCATCATCAAATAAAACTTTAAGACCGGTACCTCCAACAAGTTGAGATACACTGATGAGGTTATGCTGTAGTCCTTCAACATATGCAACTTTTCTAATCGTGAAGTCTCCATTTGTTATCATCCCATAACCTTTTATCGTGCCGTATGAATTGTTCCCGAACTTGACATTCCCGCCGTTTGGAAGAGATCGAAATTCCCTCAGCTCTTCCTTCCTCCCTATCATGTGACGTGAGCAGCCACTGTCAATATACCATTCTTCGTCGAACTCCTCGTCACTGATAACCTGCAAAAATCAAGCAGATTTAGGAACCCAAAGTTTCTTGGGTCCACGTGAGCCTTTCACAGGAACAGGAATAGCAAGAGAGATGTCAAAAAGATATGTTCTTTTTATTAAAGTTGTTTCATTTTTCTTCTTAATGGTGAAAACTTTAATTTTGTTGGGATTTGTTACAGTCGGCTTGGATTCAGATTCAGGTGTTTAGGCCTTGGCATGCTTTTGAGCATTCTTGACTGAGGAAACCTTCGATTTTCCTTTCAAATCTGTTGAAGATTTTGGATTTTGAGTTTGAACAGAATTGGATTTAGAATGGGGTTGAGAAGAATTAGAATGAGAGAATTTAGACTAAGAAGTTTTCTTGACTTGAGGTTCTAGTTGCCCCTTTTGTTTTTGGTCATTAGTGGGACCGAACCTTGAACCTTGATTGCTTTTGCTCTCGGAACCGAACCTATGCTTTCGGTAGCTGGTGTTCTCTGAACCGAACCTTTCCCTTCGGTTGTTATTCCTTTCAGAACCGAACCTGTCCTTTCGGTTGTAACTACTTTCTTGCGTCCTCATAATACTTTTCTCTGACTTGGAATTTTTGTCATGATAAGAGAAATGGGCGATTTGAGTTCGCCAAAACTGTTTTCGTTCTGAGAGATTCTTTTTGTATCTTAGATTCCTTTGCTGCTTCTGATCCTTTACTTGCTTCGGCTGTCGGTGGATGTTGGCTTTTTTGCTTTTGCTTTTTGCCAGCCGGTTCACTTTTAACTGATGATGTTTCGCTCAAAGGAGTGACTTCTTCTACATGAACTTCTTTTGTACCACTAGTACTTGGCACGTCGAAGTTATCAGGCTTGTTTAGCGGCTCCGGCACATATCTGCCTTTGGTTTTCCAGGAAGTCCGTTCTGACAGACCAACAGTTTCGTTTGCATTATCTATAGGAGCAGACCAGAAAAATTCATCACAACCATCTGCATTATCTTCATTTACAATGGCTGTGAGTTCGGCTGTCTGATGTTCGGTTACTCCTGTGACTTTATATACCTGATTTGGTGTTGTTCTCACCTTTTGGTCCACAACAGCCTTTTCTTCTAGAATCGGGGACTTATTTTGGGACAAACGAGCAAACTCCACAGAATTTTCAGAAATAAGATTTTTGTGGTTTTCGGGTTCGCTCTTGATAAACTCAGAACAGTCAACTTCATCCTCTACAGAAATTTCACTCATATCATCATCCTCATTAAGCTCAGACGCGTTTTCAACATCTATTTTATTTTCTGAGCTCAAGTTGGCATTCAATGAGTCAAAATTTTGTATGGTTTCGGTCCTTAGTTTTAGTTTATCATTTTCATCCAAAAGGTTTTTCAGCATGTCCTTATGGTCCTTGGATTTTATGAAAGATTCAATTTTGTCTAGACCATACATGTAGGTTGGATTCACATCATCAGACGAAACTACACTTTCGCAATTATATGCTTCAGCGTCGATTTCATCCTCCTTGAATTCAAGGAAGGGCAAAATCATGCGATGAATTTTCTGTCCTATTTCACAGTTCAAATGAAGTTGAGTGATGTTAGAATAAAGACGCTTAGCAATTAAACAAAACACATTTCTTTGTTTCAAAAGTTTCAAATTGTCTCTTTGTAAATAAATGTTTTCGTCTTTGGATTTAATCAGCTCTGACTCCTTCAGCTCTATCCACATCCTCCGTTCCTCACTCTTTGATGACACCCTACTTATTTGGTCAGTTAGGTTAGAATTGGTGACCCGTGTTTGAGTTAAACTGCTATCTAGATTTGAGATTCTTGAGTTTAAGCTTTTCAATTCTTTTTCATATGAGTTTTGTGGGACTTTATATGAAATAAAAATAGATTGTACCTTCTTGATTAATTCATCAAGCTCATTGAATTTCACGCTGAGAGGTTTTGCTGTGAAGCATAAGTCCTCTCGCTCCTTCATTTCTTCATTCCCACCGTCTGTATTGTATCCCCTCATTTGAGATACATCTGTCACCATCAAGCACTTCCCATTGCTTTCTTCACCTCTAGCAACATACGCCTTTCCATGAGATGGCTTCCTGACTTCATCATCCTCTGAGTCGGTTGACCAGACCTGCACACCACCGAACTCATCATCCGTTGCCGAACCCTGCACAATTAAAGCATTCATTGAAGGTTTAGCAGTAGCTTTCTTTCTCTTGATATCTTCCAGCTTTTTCATCAGCACAACCTCTTCATCATTTTCCTCGTCCTTCTCTGCTATTTTCTTCAAGACACAGTCTTTGGCATAGTGGTTCTTTCCTCCACAGTAGTAGCAGTTCACACCAGAATCTCCTTCAGCTTTCGACTCTTTCTTTGGTTCTTCTGCCTTCGGTTCCTCCCTTACCTTTTCAGAACTATAGCTTCCCTGCCAATTCCGATTCTTATTTGTAGGGAATATTTTCTTAATGAACCTCTTTGGATTTGACACCATCATTGCATAATCTTCAGATGTAAGATCATAATCTTCTAAGTTGAGATCTTCATCCTCTACTACACTTTTGCTTTTGGAAAGAAGAGCCAAGGATCCCAAGCTTGAAACCACACTTTTCTCTTGTAAGACTATCTTTTCTTGGGATTTCAGAATCCCTACTAACTTTGCCAAAGAATAAGATTTGAATTGCTCATGAGCTTTAACAGTGGACACAACTGCTCTCCACTCAGATCTAAGACCATTCAAAAAGGTAACCTTTTGTTCAATCAGCTTCCTTTCTATATCATGTTTGATCATCTTACTCAGAAGATGATTGAAGCGATCGAACGTCTGAGTAACAGTTTCATCGGGATTCTGCTTAAATTCGCCAAACTCTGATAAGAGTAAAGTCTGAATGGAATGCTCCAGATCTTCATCGGTGGAATATAACTCTTGCAGCCTATCCCAAATCTCTTCAGCAATGCTGCATGAACTCACGAACCTGAACGTATCAGATTGAAGAGCGAATCAAATCAGTCTCAATGCTTTAATGTTGCACTGAAACTTTTCCTTTTCGTCTTGAGCAACATCCTTTACGTCTTTTAACAGATCATTGTACTCTTTCTGAGTTTTAATGATTTTTGACGTTGTAGAATGAGCAAATGGTCCAGAAACTATTGCTTCCCAAATAAGGTATCCATTGTCTTCCGATCCAATGACATAATCTTCGAAGTGATGTGCCCAGACTTCATAATCTTGGGTGTAAAGAATAGGAATCTTCGTCGTTGATCCGATGCTGTTTGAGATATTGATGGGATTTGATTGTGACTCGTCCATGCTTGATCGTTTAACCTGTTTGAAAGATCAGACTTGTAATGAATAATATTAGGGCAAAACAAATAAATACTGAGTTACGTCAATTATGGAATGACGGCTCAATAAATATTAGTTAATGCGGAATAACCTTAATCGCAAACTCTTTCACAGAAAAGATGTGTATGAATTACACAGCCTCCTGCTCTGATACCACTTGATAAGTTATTAATTAACTTGATGATCGATTAGATCTATGTAATAGGTAAGCGATGAATACAAAAACTGTAAATAACACAAGATGTGTCGAATGATTAGATTACTCAATCCTCAGCAGAGCTCGACTAAGAACTTTCGCTGTAGAGGATACTTAGGGTTACAAAAACAAGAACGATAACTTTGTTGAACAAATAAACCTCTAAACGTTACTGATCGTTCTTTTCTTCTAGGATGCATGCAAGCATCTATTTATACTAAACCCTACAAAACTCACGGATGGACAGGCCCATACTGGAGATACATATTAGACTAACTAACGAGCCCAATAGACGCAACACATAATACGACTCAACAAACACATATTAGCCACTCGAGGCTATAACTCTGTGGGTCCATGCACCCAACTCTGTGAACCCTTAGGCTCTATCTCTGTGAACCTTCTGGTTCTAACTCGGTAGCATGCACAGCATAAATCACATAGAATAATGCAGTGCAACACATAACACATATAAAGCATACAACACTGTATCTCATAACTCCAATTACCTACTCAAGGTAAAGTATAGTGAGAAGACTTACCTCGCGTATCTCGGTAACTCGTAAATCTCAGAAATCACTAGTGCTCGATCTCCCGAGCTATCGTCCTCCTATAACACAAGTATATCTCTAATTAACACTATCCCAACTATGGTTGACTAATTCTACCAAGTCAACACCGGTCAACTCTGGTCAATGGTCAACGGTCAACCCAACTCGCCGAGTCTGGCGTGGACTCGCCGAGTCTCTACGGGGACCCGATTCCTTTGAATCCCTTCCGACTCACTGAGTCACTCACCCAACTCGGTTACTCAACCCCTGGTTCGAAAACACGGAACAACTCACTCCAACTCGTCGAGTCTGCCCATGGACTCAACGAGTGCATTCCATGCACAACCCCAAACGACCTCCTAAGGTCAGGTCTGTTCCTCTAACTCATAGATCCAGTCTTTCCATGCTTATTTATCACGTAAAGTTTATGCCTTGGCGCTCATATCACACCTATTGACTCATAAATGGTGTTTTAACCTCAAATACAATAATCCCAGACCAAAACCTCCATAGACTCATATAAAGCTTGGACAAAGAGGCACTCTGGACCTCCATGGGTCCAGATCCAGAACCTTAACTCGCTAAGGGACCATGGGAGCACTAGATCTAGACATAAAAAGGGTTCAATAAGCCCTAAATCAACATGAACATCACCACAACAGAAAATGGTTCGAAAATGGTACCTCAAATGTGATGTTTTGGACCTCAGATCTTCAGGAAAATTAACTCCCTTTCTTCCTCTTGGCTAGAGCTTCCTTTTTCTTGCTAGACAACACCTCCAAGGTCAACAATGGATCCTTCTCTTACTCAAATCGCTCAATTTCACTAGGGTTTCGCTCTGGGGACTGGTGAGCACAAATGACGGCCATAAGGCCCTATAAATAGGTCCCAAACCCGAGAAATTAGGGTTTCATTAAACAGCGCGGACTCGCCGAGTCCACCAATGCGACTCGTCGAGTCCGGTCATTAACCCGGGTGAGAAATCGCGTCTCTACTCAGCGAGTCTACGCACCAACTCGCCGAGTTCTTCCACAAAACTTGAAATAAAATGAATAAATATAATACCTGAAATTCTGGATGTTACAATTCTCCCCCACTTGAATCAGACTTCGCCCTCGAAGTCTCATCCCTGAAATAGCTTCGGATGCTGCTCACGCATCTCCCGCTCTGGCTCCCAAGTCAACTCGGATCCTTTCCGATGTTGCCACTGAACCTGTACCAGAGGCACCTCCTTGTTTCTCAGAACCTTGATCTTCCGATCCACAATCGCAATTGGTCTCTCCATATAGTTCAGGCTCGCATCCACTTGAATGTCCTCTAATGGCACTACCGTCGACTCGTCGGCTATACACTTCCTCAACTGAGACACGTGGAAGGTATTATGAATCCGCTCCAACTCCGCAGGTAGCTCCAGGTGATACGCTACCCTGCCCACCCTCGCAATTACCCTGAACGGCCCAATATACCGGGGCCCTAGCTTGCCCCTCTTCCTGAATCGAATCACTCCTTTCCAAGGAGATACCTTCAGGAGAACATAATCACCGACTTGGAACTCATGCTCGGATCGTCGCCTATCCACATAACTCTTCTGGCGGCTCTGAGCGGTCAACAATCTCTGCCTGACCCGCTGTATCTGCTCTGTCGTCTGAAGCACAATCTCCATGCTACCCATCACTCGTTGCCCTATCTCTCCCCAACAAATGGGAGTCCGACACCTCCTCCCATACAACAGCTCAAAAGGCGGCATACCAATGCTCGAATGATGGTTGTTATTGTAGGAGAACTCCGCTAAGGGCAAATACGTGTCCCAACCTCCGCCAAAATCCAACACGCATGCTCGGAGCATGTCCTCGAGCGTCTGAATCGTCCGCTCGCTCTGACTGTCAGTCTGTGGGTGGTATGCGGTACTAAAATGCAGCCTCGTACCCAACTCCTCATGGAATTTCTTCCAAAATCTGGAAGTGAAACACACATCTCGATCTGACACAATCGAGATCGACACCCCATGCCGCGATACCACCTCTCTCACATATACCTCTGCTAACTTCTTTGCAGAAAATCTCTCACTAATGGCGAGAAAGTGAGCGCTCTTTGTCAAACGGTCTACTATCACCCAAATCGCATCGACACCCCTCGCTGTTTTCGGCAATTTGGTGATAAAATCCATGGATATCTGCTCCTATTTCCACTCTGGGATTTACAGTGGTTGCAACTTACCATGCGGTCTCTGATGTTCGGCCTTAACCCTACGACAGGTTAGGCACCTCTCAACAAACCACGCCACATCTCTCTTCATACAGTGCCACCAATACTCTCTCTTAAGATCCAGAAACATCTTAGTGGCCCCGGGATGGATCAAGAAACTCGATCTATGCGCCTCCTCCATCAAGATGGTATGCGTTCCTCCAACAAACGGTACCCAAATCCGACCTTGGAAGGTCATAAGTCCTCTGCTATCGGTTACGAACTCTGACACCTGACCAATAACTCGCTCTCTTTTATGGTTCTCCGGTCTTACTGCCTCAGCCTGAGCCCCTCTGATGGTGTCCAACACCGGAGTCATCACCGTCAATCTCATACAAATATCCCGAATCGGGGCGCTTTATGCCCTACGACTCAGGGCGTCGGCTACCACATTAGCCTTGCCCGGGTGGTACAAGATCTCACAATCATAATCTTTTACTACATCCAACCATCTTCTCTGACGCATGTTCAGGTTTGGCTGATCCATCAAATACTTCAAACTCTTGTGGTCCGTGTATATCGTACACCGAACCCTATATAGGTAATGGCGCCAAATCTTGAGGGCGAACACCACAGCCCCCAACTCTAGATCGTGGGTGGGATACCTTGCCTCGTGGGGATTCAGCTGTCTTGATGCGTACGCGCTCACATGCCCTCTCTGCATCAATACTGTGCCCAACCTAGATATCAATGCGTCACAATACACCACGAAGTCCTTCATTTCCCTCTGGAAGAGCCAACACCAGGGCTTCGCACAATCTCTAGCGAAGAGTCTCAAATGAGGCCTGCTGCTCTGGGCCCCAGCTAAACACCACACCCTTCTGGGTCAACCTGGTGAGAGGAACAACAATCTTGGAGAAATCCCTGATGAACCCTAGAAAACTCCTGATCTCGGAAGGAGATTTCGGCACCTCCCAGCTCAACACCGCCTCGATCTTGGCCGGATCGACCAAGATCCCCTTTTGGTTAACGAGGTGACCAAGGAATTGCACATCTCGCAACCAAAAATCGCACTTCGAGAATTTGGCATAAAGCCTCTCCGATCTCAACACACTGAGGATTTCTCGCAAATGCTCCTCATGCTGCTCCTTGGATCTCGAATACACCAAAATGTCGTCAATGAACACAATCACTGATCGATCCAGCATCAGTCTGCATACCCTGTTCATGAGATCCATGAACGCTGCTGGCGCATTGGTGAGCCCGAATGGCATCACCACGAACTCGTAATGCCCATAACGAGTCTTGAACGCGGTCTTCTGGATATCCTCCTCGCGCACCCTCATCTGATGATATCCAGATCTCAGATCAATCTTGGAAAACCAAGATGCTCCCTGCAGCTGATCGAACAAATCATCGATCGTCGGCAAAGGATAACGGTTCTTGACCGTTAGCTTGTTCAGCTCTCGATAATCTATGCACATTCGGTGCGAACCATCCTTTTTCTTCATCAAAAGGATCGGTGCTCCCCACTGCGAGCTGCTCGTCCGAATAAACCCTTTCCCCAGCAGCTCCTGAAGCTGCGAGGATAACTCCTGCATCTATGGAGGTGCAAGGCGATAGGGCGCCTTGGCAATAGGTGCTGCCCCCAGAATCAAATCAATGCGGAACTCAACCTGCCTCTCGGGAGGCACACCCGGTAACTCCTCGAGAAAGACATCTGGGAATTCCCGCACTATCGGAACCTCCTCAACAGCACTCGGTCTCTCTGCACCAACTCGCATATCCATCACATATGCTACAAAACCACTACAGCCCTGTTGTAGACTCTGTCTCGCTCTAGTAGCCGAACAAAACGGTGAATTGGGACGGGTACCCTCACCGTACACCATAAGAACTCCCCCAGTTGGGTCTCGTATAGTCACCAGCTGCCGCTCGCAATCGATAACGGCTCCAAATCTGCTCAACCAATCCATACCTACGATGACACAGACGTCCCCCATCGCAATCGCGACCAAATCAATGGGAAACTCTACACCGAAGATCTCGAGTACACACCCTCGAATCACCTCTATAGCATACACTGCTCTCTCATCGGCGATGGAGACTCTCAGAGGTCAACTCAACGCCTCCCGACTAATACTAATGTGCTGACTAAAAGCCAACGATATAAAAGATCAACTCGCACCCGAGTTAAATAACACCAAAGCAAGTACAGAACTCACAAGAAACGTACCTATGCATATCATAATATAAGCACAAAATCTCAAACATTAAAATAAATACATGAAAGAATACGTAACAACCACGACATCGGGCGCTGCGCGGACCTCTTCTGCAGTCAACTGGAAGGCTCTCCCCTGAGCCTTCGGCGTCTCGGTCTTCACCGGCCGACTATCCGAAGCTCTAATTGCAGCAGGGGCAGTCCCCTGAGAAGCTCCCTGTGCTGACCCTCGTAGCAGCGGACATTCGGCCTTCCGGTGTCCGGTCTGGTTGCAGTGGAAACACACTACAAACCCCTTGGGGCAGTCCTTGGCCATATGCCCCTCCTTGCCACACTTGTAGCAAGATCCAGCTCTACAAACTCCATCATGACCCTTGCCGCACTTTCCACAAGTGCGGCCCTTCTGGCTCCCTGCTCTGGGATCAGCGGGCTTGGCCCGCTTGGCTGCCGGTTGGGACTGTGCCGGTCGCCGATCCCTCCCCTGAGACTCCGCCTCCTCTCTAGCCTGAGTCTCTAGCTCGATCTCCCTCTTCCGGGCATTTTCCTGATGCTCGGCAAATGTCCGGTACGAGGAGTTCGCCACAAACTCCCAAATATCTCTCCTCAAAATACTCAAATAACGGCTCATACGTGCCTGCTCAGTAGACACGTGCTCAGGGCAGAACATCGCCCTCTCATGAAACATCCTAGTAATAACCGTAACAGACTCCGTGCCTTGCTTGAGGGTCAAAAACTCCTGTGCCAACCGATCCCGTTCCACCGGGGGAACGTACTCATCACGAAACATGGCGGTGAACCTCTCCCAGGTCACCACAGCAAGCTCTGCTGGAGAATAGTGTGCTGTCGTGAACTTCCACCAATCCTTCGCCCCCAGGCGAAGCTGGTTCAGCGCAAACCGAACCCTCAAGTGCTCCGGGCACAAGCATGTATAGAAACACGCCTCAATGTCAGATACCCATCTCATCGCTTCAATCGGATCCTGCGTCCCATAAAACTCTGGTGGCTTCGTGTTGCTGAACTCCCTGAACATTAACGAGTCACCCCCTTGCGGCCTAGCAGCAACGATGGCTGCGGTGGCCGCTGCAATAGCAGCCTCAGAAAGAGCGGCATAACGCTCATCAAAAGTCTCAATCAACGTGGTCTTGATAGACCCGAACATCTCTGGTATCTCTGTCCTGATGGCCGCAGCCACCTCCTCATGGATGATCCGGCGGATCTCCTCATCACTGGTCTCGCTGCTCTCTGGCGCATGACGTGTCCTCACCATGATCTACCTCTGAAATACAACATACGATATATTAGAAAGTCACTCGAGCATACTCGCACTCGATAACTCATCCCTCATTGATCCCTGGCATCCCGAAGATTCTTACTTGAATTGTACACCGTCCCGGTGTTTTCAGTAGTACGGGCCCAATACTACCGTCCACACCGCGTCAGTATACACCCCAAGTCCTCTTCCTAGGATCCCAAGTCCCAAGTACTCTATTATGCAAAATCCTTTCTCTAACAGATCTCTCATAAGCTCCTCACTGCTACCTACTCACTCTTAAGCATCTCATAGCAGCTCACCGCCCCTTAGGCTAAGGCATCACAAATCAGGCCACTCTAGTCCTAATAGGAGTACCAAGCCCACTCTAGCACGAGAATACATCATATCAATATCATAAGCATATAACATAAAGGTATCTTGGGAAATCACCGTTCGGGCGCTGACTGATCGTACACACGACTCTGCTCTGCGTTTTCCAAAAATCTTTTACTCTCTTTCAAAAACTTAGTTCTCTTTCGAAAATATTTCTCAAATCCTCAGTTTGAGTTCAAATACGCCTGAAGGTGTACTCGAATCCCTCAAACCAAGGCTCTGATACCAACTTGTAACACCGTATATTTCAAAACAATTTTTCGCATTTTATAAAAACATAATTCATTTATTACTCATAAAAACATCGTTGTTTAAAACTCAATTCATAGCATATAACAATCCCAAGATCTCATATCATAAAAATCTCGTGTGTGTACTGATCAAGCCGGCGCCTTCCCGCGATCCTCACTAGTACCTGAAACAAATAACACAAAACACTGTAAGCACGAAGCTTAGTGAGTTCCCCAAAATACCATATATAACACATATTAGACACTCGAGGCTATAACTCTGTGGGTCCGTGCACCCAACTCTGTGAACCCTCAGGCTCTATCTCTGTGAACCTTCCGGTTCTAACTCGGTAGCATGCACAACATAAATCACATAGAATAATGCAGTGCAACACATAACACATATAAAGCATACAACACTGTATCTCATAACTCCAATTACCTACTCAAGGTAAAGTATAGTGAGAAGACTCACCTCGCGTATCTCGGTAACTCGTAAATCCCGGAAATCACTAGTGCTCGATCTATCGAGCTATCGTCCTCCTATAACACAAGTATATCTCTAATTAACACTATCCCAACTATGGTTGACTAATTCTAGCAAGTCAACATCGGTCAACTCTGGTCAATGGTCAACGGTCAACCCAACTCGCCGAGTCTGGCGTGGATTCGCCGAGTCTCTACGGGGACCCGATTCCTCTGAATCCCTTCCGACTCACTGAGTCACTCACCCAACTCAGTTACTCAACCCCTGGTTCGAAAACACGGAACAACTCGCTCCAACTCGTCGAGTCTGCCCATGGACTCGATGAGTTCATTCCATGCACAACCCCAAATGACCTCCTAAGGTCAGATCTGTTCCTCTAACTCATAGATCCAATCTTTCCAAGCTTATTTATCACGTAAAGTTTATGCCTTGGCGCTCATATCACACCTATTGACTCATAAATGGTGTTTTAACCTCAAATACAATAATCCCAGACCAAAACCTCCATAGACTCATATAAAGCTTGGACAAAGAGGCACTCTGGACCTCCATGGGTCCAGATCCAGAACCTTAACTCGCTAAGGGACCATGGGAGCACTAGATCTAGACACAAAAAGGGCTCAATAAGCCCTAAATCAACATGAACATCACCACAACAGAAAATGGTTCGAAAATGGTACCTTAAATGTGATGTTCTGGACCTCAGATCTTCAGGAAAATTAACTCCCTTGCTTCCTCTTGGCTAGAGCTTCTTTTTTCTTGCTAGACAACACCTCCAAGGTCAACAATGGCTCCTTCTCTTACTCAAATCGCTCAAGCTCACTAGGGTTTCGCTCTGTGGACTGGTGAGCACAAATGACGGCCATAAGGCCCTATAAATAGGTCCTAAACCCGAGAAATTAGGGTTTCATTAAATAGCGCGGACTCGCTGAGTCCACCAATGCGACTCGTTGAGTCCGGTCATTAACCTGGGTGAGAAATCGCGTCTCTACTCGGCGAGTCTACGCACCAACTCGCCAAGTTCTTCCACAATACTTGAAATAAAATGAATAAATATAATACCTGAAATTTCGGATGTTACAGAAGAAGGGTGCAAGGGCAGCCAAATACACGGAAATGACTGACTGAAGGCTTGTGACCATATATAATCTCGTACGGAGTCTTCATTTGAGCTTTGTTGATCAACATGCGATTCTGAACGTAGCAAGTAGTGTTTATCGCCTCAGCCCAAAAGAAGACTAGCAGTTTGGAGTCACACTGCATCATCCTTGCGGCGTCTTTCAAAGTTCTGTTTCTCCTCTCAGCCACACCATTTTGTTGGGGTGTGTGAGTGGAGCTGTATTGATGCATAATACCCTTTTCTGTGCAGAAGTGATCGAGAAGAGAATTCTTAAACTCTATTTTGTTATCAGTACGATGCGCCTTCACCCTGTTGTTAGTTTGGTTCTCAATTAACACAATGAATTTCTTAATCAGATCAGCAACTCCATCTTTATTGGATAGAAAGAAAACCCATGTAAAACGTGAAAAATCATCAATCACGACTAGACAATAGGAATTTATGTTAATGCTGAGAACGTTTACTGGTCCGAATAGATCCATATGTAGCAATTGAAGCACCTGACTAATTGAGTTAACCTATTTTGGCAGGTGTGGTTTTCTATTATGCTTACCTTTGGCACACGAGACACACTTCTCAAATGTGATAAAGTCATTGACAGGAAAACCACGGACCGTCTCATTATTTGCAAGACGATTCAAGTTCTTGGCGTTAGCATGACCAAGTCGTCTATGCCACAACATTGCAGTTTGTTCGGAAATCTTCCAGAAGAGGCACGTAACTTGTTCTGGAAGATTGCTATTCATATCAATGATGTAGGCATTCCCATCCCTTTTAGATTTTACAAGAATCCACTCTTCAGGAATGACAAAGCCTGGCTTGAGAATCATACATTCCTTCTCAGTGAAATGTGTAGAATAGCCTTTGTTGCATATATGAGACACACTCAACAAACTATGCTTCAATTCCGGAGCAAAGTTGACATTTTCGAAACTCAAAACCCCATTTGTGACAGTTCCTCTTTGAGTGATCTTGCCACCTTCTCCACCCTCAAAGGAGATGTATCCCCCATTAAAGGATTGAATGTTGTGCAGTTGGACGATATTTCCTGTCATATGCCGGGAGCAGTCGCTGTCGACAAACCAGGGTCCGATGACATTCCCCCGCAACTGTCCCTGCAAGATGTGCAGGTTTAATTAGATTTGGGAACCCAGGTCATTATTTTCCTGGGTGGTCCCGATGCCTTCTCAGATTTATTATCATTTACGGATTTTTCAGAGGACACAGATGATAAATTGGAAGCTAATTTGGGCAACCATTGATAATTAAGTTTTATAACGGTCCTGTGTGGTTTTGAAATCGAATGTTTATCAGTTTGCTTGAAGCATTTGGGTTTTCTACTAGAATTAGTTGAAGACCCACTGCTGCTTCTTGACGAAACCGACCTTGGCTTGGCCATGCTCGGTTTTGGCAAACTGCTTGGGACTTTGTTATGAAAGACATTTTTATGTTTTTGAAAAACAGCCCGTTTTCTACTCCGATCATTTATCCAGTTATCATACCGAGAACGATTTCTAGATGAATTTCTAGTTAAAGATCTTCCTCTGAATTCGTTCTCTCCTCTTGGAAATTCGAAATGTACAAACATACGATTTTGACAATTTCTAGCTATATGACCACCAACACCACAATTGAAACAAATCTATTTGTTATTGTTATAACTTGTGCTACATTGACTAGATTTGTTTTCCGCACTAACACCCTTGCTTCTCTCACAAGAACAGGAACAAGAATTAGGTTGTGAGACAAGTGAGGGTACATTAGATGGAGAAGCTAATGAAACTGGCAGTTTTTCAAAATTATCATCACAAACATCAGTATTGTCAACCAAATTGTTGAAACTAGTATCAGACACTTTAAAACCATTCAAAACAGTATCAGAAGAAACAGAAACACCACAAAAACATTGTCATTTGAAACATTAGAAAAATTATTGTCTTTATTTAAAGCTAAAACTTCAGGTTCAGACTCAGTTTTATTTTCAGAAACAGATCCTTCAACTTCGTGCTTTGACTGATTCAAGGATTGATTTACAGGAGAAGTATAAATGTTAGTAGTTTCAACATTAATAAATCCTCCCGAAACAAAACCAGATGGCTTGCCATAAACCATGAATGGTTCATTGGCAATCTCTTCTTTGGACAGGGGTTGAAACTGATATGTATGATTGAAAGGAGGAGGCACTTGATTATACCCTAGACCCTTTGATTGATTTCTTTTAAATTGCATGCAGTGGCCTATCATATTTGAAACTACCTCACTTGATACATCAAATTTTCTAAAGTCAAAATCAGCAGTTTCAAATTTGCCCTTTAATGATTCAATTTCAGCTACTAGTTCAGTGTTCTGTTTCATTATGTAGTCATAATTTTCGCATTTATTACTATAGTCTTCCTGAAGTTTCCTAAAGTCCTTTATTTTAGATTCTAATTGGGCTTTAAGAGGTTTTTGACCTTTTCTAAGTTGGTAACCTTCATATCTAAGGTCTTCTACTTCCCTTTTTAGTGAGTCGTTAAGTTCACGGAGAATTTTAAGGTTCTCTACTTCACTACCTAATGTCTCAATTTTCTCATGAAGAATTTTAACATAATCAATACAAGCTTGAGAGCATGATGGTAGACTTACTTCGGTTTTATTAGGTTCACGACAAGAAGATACCATCAATGCAAACTGTAGCTCCATCGTTTGATCTTCAGCTGCAACAATCTCTGTCAGAGCATCATCACTAACCTGTGCCAGGTGGGCATTTTCAGGTCCAAATAAGTTCAGGGTCTGCATCTGATCCTCCCAGTCAAACGATTGTGCAACCATAGCCTTCTCGTTGTTGACCTGACCACCACTTCAATTGTTCCCAACTGCAACTATTTTCCTGTCATTATTTAATCTTTTGTCTGGCTGTGGACAATCACGAGCAAAATGCCCTGGCTCGTGGTAGTTGAAACACCGCAACTTTCCCTTGCTGAACCCAACCTTCTTGTCAGCACTTATCCCCCAGTTGTTCTTTCTGGTCTTCTTGGCAAACTGTTTCACCCTAAAAACTGATATGGCAATCTGCCATGTAATATCCATCTCTTCAACATCTTCAGGGTGAATCTGATCAAGATCGGCAAATGATAGTTGGGGTGGAAGATCTCCACCTACAAGTGCATTGTAACAATTGACAAGCCCTGTAGAAAGAGCAAGATTTTCATCACCCTCCTTTCGTTTTGAAGAAGAAGCCACATTGGAGGAGGAAGTAGCTTGAGCAGCCACGAACGATTGGTTCTGTAAGAAAGGCATGGCTGATGCAGATGAAGCTGGTGGAGTGGGGATGGACTGAACCTGAGCTTGCTGACTAGCAAATGATTGACCTGCAGAAAGAAAAGTGAGAGATGAAAGAGCATTGTTAGAAGAAATTCCAAGGTTTGCAGTTGACTATGAGTTCACATGGTTGATCTCTCACTGCTTGTCATCAATATCACAGGCCTTGATGACAGCCATCACTTCATGAGCAAGAGAGAGCCGGCTAAGATCCTTAGTCTTCTTTATGATAGCTACATTCATGTCCCAAGACTTTGGTAGAGCATTCAGTAGCTTCTTGTTTATCTTAGACTTTGTGTAGAAAATCCCGGCCACAGTCATTTCAGTGTTGAGGGATGTGAACCGCTGCAGCTGTGCTTCAAGAGTTTCTCCCGGAACGTAGTTGAACATATTGAAACGTTGTCGCAGCATATCTTGGCGACTCTACCTCATATCTTCATTCCCTTCATAGACCTCAATTAGGGCTTCCCACAAAGCCTTAGCAGAAGTGTACTCCCTGAAAACTTGAGCAATGTCTGGAGATAGAGCCATGGTCATGGTGGCCAAAGCCTTTTCTCACTCTTCAACCTTCTCGAAGTCTTCATCAGTGTAGTTTACCATCTTCTTGTCAACCACTTGCCCTGAAACAGTAGTGGTATTCTGACAGAATCTTTTATTATGCTTCTCCAGATTTTAAAGTCCTTCATCTTTATGTACTACTCAATTCTATACTTCCATTCTGGGAAGCCTTTAGCGGATAAGAGTCTAGGAATTCGGGTGGTTATGCCCATAACTGAATCCAGCTCGTGATGGTTTGTTTGACTTTGAGAATCCATTATTATTATTTAATTAATATGAAAAAGAAATTAAATTATTTATGATTAAATTAAGCTTCTGGTCAAACACAGTCAAAACACTATTTACGGCCGTAAACAGAGTTCACGGTCAGATGAGGGTTTGCGGCCGTAAACTCCGAGTTTACGGTCATAAAGTGTTCACAGTCTAAAGTTCACGATCCAAGAACAGTCAGTTTCCGATTTATTTATATTCCTTATTCACGGCTCAAGAACACAATTTACGGTACAAGAACTTTGAAGAGTTTGCGGCCGTAAACTGAGATTACGGCCGTAAGCTCTTAAACTTGAGAGAAATTGTAGATCTTTCGACGAAACTGAGAACCCTTTTGCAGAAATCACCAACTTTAGTCGCAAACAGATGAGAACTCGCTCCAAAATCGATTGTAGAGTGCCTTTGACGCTGGTCTTGCTCTAATACCAATTGTAAGGTCCTAAAAGGATCTTACTAGTGATCAAATAGCAATAACAATCAGATAAACAAATAAGAACGAGTAGAATAAAGAATCAAACAAGGTTGCAGATGCTTTTCTATTAGAATCACGTCTGGTACAACTTGAAGTTTACAAGTGCTGAGAATACCGAGGCATCAACAACCACAAAAGACCTAACATACCTCTATATATACTATCATGGGTCGGCCTTGGGTTTACGGACGTAAACAGGCTTACGGCCGTAAACTCATTACATTGACCGTAAACTCCAAGCACAATACTATAAGCTATCAAATGACCAAAAGAACTTATTACATGGAAAGCCTAGACCAAACCACTAATTGGACCCTTCATTCGGTATGCTTGCTAAAATTCCCATCTTGCTAAAAGTAGTTAAAATACTCTCTCATACAAATCAAATCAAAGACGTTCATAAATGACCTTAGGATCATTACCTGTAAGCCGTGATGACTTTGTACATACATCGGGGTTAATTATAATAAAAATACTAAAGACCTAAAGCAAAATAATTCCATCCTGACTCCTGTTCCATGTCTAGAGGTGGGGTTAGGGTGGAGCCACCCACTTGACGATTTCACCAATATCAATTTACATGCGACTTACATATACCGCTCAACCATAGAGTGACCTGCCAGGGATCATGATATCAAGTATCATTACTAGCTATCAGAACACACTCACTACCAGTGCTAGACGCTATGGTAGGAATCATCTACGGTAATAATAACATCAAACAAAACGGAACACATTGAAAAGAAACACAAGATACTCTATCCCTCTAATGAGCATTTCTTGCGAATACATCTTAACACATGTTTTACCTAAAAAGATATTGTTGTCACCATTCAATTTCTATTGGTATAGTCCTCGTCTTCCTAATTTAACGGCTACGAAACGACCTTTCACCTAACCCACCGAATATCGAAACCTTCGTCTCTCATAAACACAAAATTCGACACGGACCTTCGAGTCATCTCTCGCCACGAAACCCCAAAACACTCACCAGAGGAGTAGTATACCTTCCAAAACCTTATCACAAGTATTTCCAGGAGACCCTTAGGGAATGTCACGCATACAATAGATAAGGTTCAAGCACAGAAGCTTGGGACGAATATGGTTAGTCTACCACTACTACGTGTATACGCGAGGATAACGTATAATTAAGATTCTGTGGACATTGGATGTGTGCTTCCGCCCTAGTTCGTGTTCCTTGTTTGGTTGTGGACTTGGGGCAGAGTCACCATTCCAACTGTCTTGCCAACCTTAAGTACATACGACCTATACGCACAAGTTAATGATAGATGGACCAGGTACGAGTCCTGCCATGAACTTCGGGACCAGGTTACCCAGGAGTGCAAGTGAACGCCCTATGATCCAAATAATTATAGTCGTGTAAACTGAACCCATATGTTCCCTACCGATCTAATCAAACGAGAAACACTAAAGCAGACCCATGCAGCGCTCCGAGGAGAAGTTATCACTTATTACTTAATACAAATTCAAGAAAGGCTGAAAGCATCTCGAGAACACGGCAAAACCCGAATAAGTCTTATCGTCTATATAAAAACGTAGGGTTTTTACTAGTGAATCTATGATGGATAGTGTAAACATTATGGTCGTGTATCATTAAGTTTCTATGGACTTAGAATGTGTGATTCTGCCTCATTCCCTGTTCCTTGTTTGGATTTTCTTTGGAAACATATTTCTAACACTACATCACGTCTGGAATTGTTAGATTTCAACGGTTTATTTAACTCAAATTATATATAACTTATATACGCTGAGTGGTCATAGAAGGAATCTGTGGGTCCTTCTAGGGTTCATTATCGTATAACATAGGAGCATTCAATCCACACTTAACTAAGAAAATATTGGATTTTCTGGAAATCTTACTCTATCGCTTTTACAAGGAAAACGGTTTCTTCCTCAAACAAAACTCTTATGAACTCACCAACTTAATTGTTGACGCTTTTTCAAAACTACTTTTATTCTCAGGAATTCAGTGAAACAGGAAAACCAACAACATTTTGAGGATGGGACGATAAATCGTCAAATAGTACATTTTGTCATCATAAGGTAATTGATTTGAATCATGTAAACATATACTTTGGTGTAACTTTTTCAATTATATTTATGATGGTTGTATTTACTTTGAGCACTATTATACTCGTTGTTGTGATACTATACATTAAGTCCTCCACCCCCAGACGTTTCCGCCATCCTTGGTTTGGGGGTGTGACAGCATCCCACTAAGCAACAAAATTGGGCCAACAACTCTTCTGGGAACCTATAACAACAAGCCTTACATGTTGGGCAGCAAAATCATGGTCCATAGTTCACTTTTGCAGCTTCTTTAGAAGAAGACACAATTCTCCTACAATCACATATCCACGCCAAATTAGGTATACTCAATTCCTTTAGCGATAAGTGCATTAATTTTTGTTCTGTTTTAATTGGTGTTGGATCTTAGATTCCCCTAACAAAAATGGGTAACTTAACTCTCGGTCAAAATCCTTTTCGCACCCTATCCTTAAAAAATATCTTTATTACTCCACAAACCATTAAAACTCTTATTTACATGTGCCAATTTACTCGTGATCATAAATGTAGCATTAAATTTGACGAATTTGGCTTGTCTATGAAGGATTACTGAACTCGTCAAATACTTCTTAGATGTGATAGCATGGATGATCTATATTCGGTTACAAGTCCCACTCCTCAAGCCTTTCTCTTCATTAGCTCCTCTACTTGGCATCAATGACTTGGTCACCCCCAGTCAACAAGTCTTTAAACATATAATTTTAAGTAAGTTCATTTCATGCAATAATAAAAAGGGGAAATGACTTAAAATGGCAACAAAGTTTTTTAAAATGTTTAAAAAAATACCATTGTTATTTTTTAGTACAAAAATAATCAATAAAATATATTTTTTGTACACAGAATACCAACGAAGTACACATGTGTTCAAATAAAACCTTGCAGTAACCGGTTACCTCATGTAAACGGAAAAATGACCTAAAAAGGTAATAAAGTTTCCAAAATGTTCAAAAAAATACCATTGCTTTTTAGAGCAAAAAATATCATGGAAGTATACCATTTGTACACAGAGTACCAACGAGGTATATATTTTAGTACAAAAAATACAATTGAAATTTCCAAATGTTCAAAAAAATACCATTGTTGTTTTTTTTAGCACCGTTTGTTAACTTCATTGTTTCCGGGTTATGTAGAACACGGTCAGTAGAGATCATTCACCTACATACCAGTTCACACCAGTTGTACACTCTGTTACATTCCCTCACTCAATTAGTTTGTATCGAAATACAATCACAGAAAAAATATAAGTAAGAATCCATCAATTAGGATGCAAGTCGTTCAAGCGCTCCAACACATATTATTCTCTCTCTACTTTGACTACAAATCGTCATCAAATTAGCCTCATGACGCTCAGTGTTCCTGATCATTCATCTCTCATTGGTCCCGAATAATTAAATGCAACTCCTACTTTATACATCCACATTTAGGAATTCCCATGACATAACGTCACACTCGTTTCTCCTTTGTGTCTCTCTTCTTCTGCAACACTAATGGATGGCTAACAGTGATGTATAATATGCATATCTATATAACATATACGTGTTTTAGTTTTGAGGCATATAATACGATAGGGAAACAAGAGTGTTTAACTAAGGTTATTAACCACTTACTTCTCATGTTAATGTAAGAACGATTAAGTGAGGGAATGAAAGAAATTGCACAACTGTTATGAACTTATATGACGGTGCATGATCTCTGGTGATTGTGATTTACATAATCCGACAACAACAGGTTAACAAAAAGTGCAATATTTTTGGAACATTTTAGAAACTTCGTTACGCTTTTAAGTCATTTTTCCGTTTACCAGAAGTAACCGGTTACCACAATGTTTTATTTGAACACTTGTATACATCGTTGGTATTATGTGTAAAAATAGTTACTTTAATAGTATTTTTGTACTAAAAAAATAACAATGGTATTCTTTGAACATTTAATAACCGGGTAACTTGATGATTACCTACAATAGCCGATTCGATTGCATTTTATGTACTAAAAAAAGACAATGGTCTTTTTGTATATTTTTGAAAATTCCTTACATTTTTAAGTCATTTTCCATAATACTTTTTTTTAATATAATTTCATTAAACTCCTTGTACTATTACAACTTTGTATTAAGGTCACCTATCCAAATATTTTATGCCAAATGACCCATACTTATCTAAATTACAATATAGAACAAGGTACGAACAAATATTTATATGGGTATCCAAATATTTTGTTCAAACATCACATTACATCCCTTATCAACATCATTAGCCTAATTAAAACATGTATCAAATATACCATCTAATAATTCAAATTCATCAGCCTTAAAACTTTAAAACTGACAGTTGAATTTGGTTTCATCTAGTATTTGAATTTATGATGTTGGAACTCTACTCCAAAACATAATTAAACATCAATAGGATAACTAAATCTATAACCTAATGAGTCCATGGATTTTCTATGATAATTAAGTTAAGAACTTCATTAAAACTCTATAAACTCACCTTAAAACTAATTGAAGATTTCAACATTATGTTTGGACTTCGAATCATAACACCCAGGTTTAAACTTGTTAAAAAGTGTGAACTATTTAAATGCTACTATCCTAGATATTTATTTCTAAATAGAGTAAATGAATAACTTAAACTATTGGAAATTATCATAGTCTTGGACAATTTATGTATTGTTTTTTATTTTTAAATAACCATAAATACTTACTCTTTATACCCTGATGTTTGTGATTATAACATACTTAATGCTTATGATTCTTGTTAAGCGGTTTTCCCTATATTTTTTTCTGCTACACTTAATTGGCTTTTATGAGTGAATTGTGTTTTGGTCTCCATGGGTTACACCCATATCCACTTTTTGTCCAACTTTAGAATTTTTGACAGGACTAACCACTATGGTTTCCAAAACATGCATTCACAATCCCTGAGGATGTTACCATTTGTATATGTCGTCTAATTAAGCATGAAACTAAAATTCCCATGTATTTGTCTTTTTTGGTTTTTAGAATTATTTCACTATTAAAAAAATTAACATCGCTACCACCATATACCACTGTTACACCATCATTTTACATTTCCCCTTCGACACTATCATCCTCATCACCCACCAACCACCGTCGTTACCATATTTAAACATTTATATGTCGTCTAATTGATGTTATGTTGTTGCAGATGGAAAAGACTATGTTGCAAAAACACTAACCAATGAAATTGATGAGGGGAAAAATTCGGTAACATTTAAGATATTTGAAGGTTATATCATGGAATTATATAAGACTTTTGTTGTGCATATTCATGTAGACACAGTTGGTCCAAAAATCCTCGTCGTATGGATTGTTCAGTATAAGAAGTTGAACCCTAATGTTCCTGATCTAAATATGCTTTTGGACTTCTATGAGAAGGTTATGAAAAACCTAGATGCTCACCATCTCCTAAATTAAATAAGTCAAAATATAATGTCGCGCCAATATAGATATGCAAGAATAACTGAATTTTATTGTATCATATGTTGCACATACCTTGTTATGTTATGTTTATTGCTTGTGTGTCATATAAAACAAATGTTTTTGTTAAAATCAAGTATTTTGATATAGTACATTTTAACTATGTGACAAATAACTATAGTTTATTAGTGAAGTGTTAGCTATATATATTTATGTCATTATATTTGTGTTGTATCTATTAATCTGTTATTTGTATTTCTCCTAGTGTGGCCCATGTCTTCCAACCCACTTAGCTTAACTCTTTTTGATTATATTGTGTATATATTTTGGTGGAATGTATGTTACAATCATATAGGAGAATACATATCATAACATGGTATCAGGACCCTAAACCCTAGTAGTCATTTATCTCTCCCAGGCTAATTGTTTGCTGATTCTTCTCGATTTCTCGGCTCTTCATCTCCCCTCTTCATGGCTCCATCTACTTCTTCTTCCAATGATAAGATTTAAGGAATTACTTGCATCAAGTCCTATGTCCCTATAATATCTGGATCCTCGAGGTATGGAATTTATAGTAAATTATGAGTTTTGTTTTTCCACGACGTGATGAGGGTATCATCACGACGTAGCACAACGATATGAGGTTAATTTTCTCATTGAGTTGTCACAACATCACAGTCTATTTGTTACGACGTGACTACTCATTAGGGGTAAACACTAATTTCCAAACTTGGACCCTATTTAAATGAAGTGAGGGCTAGGGTCTTCTCCACCCTTAGCCTCCATTACCTCCTAAACTCCCTTGAAGAAATCCTAATCCATATCCTTAATTTTTGAGCTCATTTTGGTGTTCTTGGTGGCTTTAGAAGGAATAAGAAGACCTTTGTTGTGAAGAGAGCACATTGGCAAGGTTAGAGACATCTTTTGATCATCATCTGGACCATTATGAGTGACCAAGTTCCAATCTTTATGCTTTAGGTTGCAAGATCTATGTTTTTTTCCCTTTTAGCTACTTTTAGGAAAGTTTGGGTGGAAGGATTCCATAGAGTTGGCAACTTTATGGATCGTTGAGATCCCATGAAGGTTACATGCTTTGGATCTAGAGTTTTGTGTAGTTTTGAGTCCATGCATGGGATTTTGGTTCCATTTTCACCATTTTGACTTATTTTGAGTTCAAGACATGCATTAGATATGTGAAACATCCCAAAAATACAGTCTAAAATTTTCGTTTGAAAAACACTAACAAAACATAATCATCCATGATCAATAAAAGAAACCAAGTATCATGTATCTCAAATCTCGTTTCAAATACTGTATCAAAACAAAATGAGAAATATCAAAGTCAATCAATCCCAGGCTGAAAACTGTGGTGTGTGACATGCCGCCAACTCTATCCCTTCCCTTTGTTCGTTGAACTCCCTGAAACCAAAACTGAAACTATAAGCACGAAGCTTAGTGAGCTCCCCCCAAACTACCATATACCATATAATAAGATATAAAGCAAATATTGGGCCTTGCCCACTTCATAGGACTAAAGACCGGACTAACTAGGGCCTCGCCCACCGCATTAGACCGAAGTCCAGAATAACTAGGGCCTTGCCCGCTGCATCAGACCGAAGTCCGGACTACTAGGGCCTCGCCTACTGCATCGGACCGAAGTCTGGAATAACTAGGGCCTTGCCCGCTGCATCGGACCGAAGTCTGGAATAAACTGGACATAGCATAAACATGATCGTAACATATAACATAATCACATATACATGCATGAATCACAAAGACATCAAGCATACAAACTACTTCTCGGAACTACCTCGACATCGGACTCGAGTCCGGAACTACTATCATCTAAACAGGCCGGCATTGTGGCCGTAGACCCGCTCCTACTGGAAGGAAACTCACCTCGCATAGCTGAGTGCTGAAATACTGAGCGGGAAATGTTTGACTGCTGCTCCGGCGACTCCCTGGCTATAATTTCCACAATGACACTTAGTCAAAACACTGATAACTATTGTCAGGGTAAAATGACCATTTTACCCCTAGCTAGAGTTAACATCCTGGTCAAAGTCAACTTCTAGTTGACCTGACTCGCCGAGTTAGCCCACTAACTCGTCGAGTCCCCTAGTCCTTCATTTTTCCTCAACGCAGTTCTTCTGGCCGAGTTTAGAACGAACTCGACGAGTTCTCCTTTATTCATGATATCGGGACAACCTTTAACTTACTCGCCGAGTTGTATGAATAACTCATCGAGTCTATCTTCCTCATATGAACATGTCCAGTCTATGACTCACCGAGTTGTACGAACAACTCGTCGAGTCTATCTTCATGGGTTAGGAGATTTCCTTGGACTCGCCGAGTGTGTTCTTCCACTCGTCGAGTCCCATGGTTTCCAGGCCATGGCTATGTCCTAATACATTGAGTCACTCCTTTGGACTCATCAAATCTCTCTTAAAACTCAACTGGGTTCCTTTGAACCCCGAACTGATTTGGAGAATCAACCCACGACTCGTCAAGTCTACGAATGACCAAGCCCATAAGTCGATTTCTGATGTGCAAAACTTAACCGAAAGGTAGATCTGGGCTCCTAAGGCCGATATAACACATAAAGTCATAAACTTTACATGCTTGCATGAAACATTTGAGCTTAAAAGGTCAAAATGGAAGGTTAATAGCATGCATTGGGGTTCTCATGGCCATAAAGATGGCACCTTTATGCTATAAGGACCTTTCAAGGTCCAGATTTGAAGGTGTATCAACTTGGGCCGTCCAAATCCCAAGAATCAGGCTTCAAAACCTAACATAACCATAAGAAGATCTAGGAAATCTTAAGTCAAGTGTGAATCTTTATTACTAGAAAATGAGGAGAAGATGGTGCTGATTCTGGATCTGAAATCTCCTCTTGAATCCTCCCCCATCCTCTTCTTCACCCAAGTTCAATCACACATGATAACTTAAGAAATCGCACTCAAATACTCACAAAGCTCAAGGGTTGCGGTTTAGGGCTTTCTGGACATTGAGGGAGTGATACGGGAGGCCACAGGGGCGTTATGTTCTTTAAATAGGGAGGCAAACCCTTGCAATTAGGGTTTCCATCAAACAACGCCTACTCGTCGAGTCAGTCTTCCGACTCGTCGAGTAGGCTACTTAGTCCCCGAACCAGATTCATTCTTACTCGACGAGTTGGGCCTTCAACTCGTCGCGTCCAAGGGTAAAAAAAAATTATAAAATTAACTTAACTTAGATGCATACCTAGAACCGGGTGTTACAACATGAATGTCTATAAAGCATCGATATCTAGAAGGTTTTTAGGGTAATAGAGCCCTATGAGAAGTTAGGATGATTGGCTTAATGGATAAGGGGCTTAATGCATTAAGTTGGCCGAATACGGTTTTCACGACGTGACCATATTGGTGTCATAACATGATGATGTGGGTTCATCGACTATTTGGACAGACGTTGTCACGATGCGGTGGCATGGCCATCACGACGTAACATTATATTTAAACGAGACTGATTTGGATCGTGACCGAGTTTGTGATTGGGTAAAGTTCGTTTTCCCAAGATCTGACCATGGATTGGTCATGACATGAGGGTCAGCTGATGGTGATGATGACTGTGGAGTTTGACCCTGGCCGTTGACCTGGGTTGACTTTTGGACAAATTGGTAGTTCTAGTGTATAAAATAAGGTGAGACCTTGTTTGATCTGATAAGTGAGTCGTAACACCTGTTTCAAGGCATTGATCTTTGGTTTGTCTAACTTTGCGAGAAAAGTAAGTGTTCTCACTATACTATGTAGGTTGCTAGATTGTCTTTGTGACTATTGCATGAAAGACTGTGGTTGGATCACAACACTTGTATGAAACACTATGGTTGGATCACAACACTTGTTTTTCTTTATGACTTGCATGGAACACCATGGTTGGATCATGGCAAAAAGGCTACAACTGGGCTATAGTCTAGAAGTGACTATAAGACTATGGTTGGATCACAACATTCACATAAGGTTGAAATACACCCATACAGCTGGGCTCGCTTTTATGTATGGTATGTGGTATTTTTGGGAACTCACTAATGTGTTGTTTGTTTTTTCTGAGGTAAAATATTTGTAGTCTGCGGACCACATCTGTAGACCTCTGTAGCAGAAGAGGCAGACCAAACGGTTGCAGTCTGAAAAAAGAAGATTTTTTTTTTTTTAACATTTGCAGGCTACTAAAATAAACTAAATCCAAATAAATTGATTTTTTACACTTCAAAATGATTTTTTAATATTTTTATGACTTTGTTTTAAATAATTAACAAATCTAGATCAACTTTTATGTATTATTGTATAAAAAGTGAATAAAAATGATACAAATTAACGTATATATTTGATAAAAACCAACAATTTTTGTTGCAAAGTTATACATAAACATTGTAATTAGGAATCAAAGAATTTGATACATAAATTGATGTAAATAAACTTCGATTTTTCAATTAAATCAATTAAAAACATGTCATAAATATTTTTCTAAGAAATTGACAATATTGTATTAAATAATGTTTTATAAAATTTGCACAAAAAATATAAGAATATATTATGATATTTTTCATATTTATATAAACAACTTCAACGGTCTATATTATAATAAATTTTTATTTACAAATTTGTCAAAAATATCATGTTTGTGTCATTGAACTTTTTTTCTTAAGTATTGTAAGTTTTTTTTTTGAAATTATTTATCACTAACAAAGTTGGAATAAATATAAATTCAAAAAAACAAAAAATAAAATAAAATAAAGATATATGTGTTTTTTAGGCTAGAAGATGTCTGAAGATGTTAGAAGACTTTGGTCCACATCTGCGCTAAGAAGAGGGCGCACATACATTTTTAGGTCTGCAATCTTCAAAAAAACAAACAGTATGTGAAGGATAATGTGTGCGCGTGGTCTGTGCCGCACAGATAGAAGAGGCCAAGAAGATCTGCGAACAAAAAATAAACACAACCTAAGCTTTGTGCTTACGGTTTTGTGGTTTAAAAATTTTCAGATACTTCCCATTCCAAAGGGAAGGGCCCAGCTTGACTGCACAACATCCCCTTATGATTTTTCCACACTAAATATTATCATTTTACTTTGATATTTGAGATACATTTTACTATGACTGGTTTTGGAACAAATGTTGTATGGATATGATGATTTTGAAAATAAATTTTTTTATTAGTATTTTAGGGATGTTACAGTCCCTTTAATATTGGACATAGATCATCTTAATTATTATTCGGGGCAGGGGCTTTTTAAGGCTCATTATGTTGGCTATTCCATCTAAGATCATCTTGATGGTACATCCATCAAACCCGACGATCCTAAATGGTGCAAAGTAGATTGTATTGTGAAAGAATGGTTGTACGAGACACTCTCTCAATCAGTTCTCCAATCCATTTTGAGTAATAGTCAAACCGCCAATGATGTATGGTTGGCTATAGAAGCTCTCTTTTGTGAAAAAAGGGTGACAAGGCCATGGAACTCGACAACGAACTCTGCACCATTGTAATCACTGATTCAAGCATTATGGAATATTATACTCATCTCAAAAACATCTTGAATCTACTTTCCAATATTTGTTCTTTGGTCTCGGGGAAAAAATCTTGTGAATTATGCATTCAATGGCCTTTCCCCATAGTACGATGTCATTGCCACCATAAGCCGTCATAAAACCCCCTTTCCTTCCTTCTTCGAGATGTGCTCCATTCTCACACTTGAAGAGCAAAGGATGATCTAATAACAACAAAGAGCCACTCCTCTCACTCACTATGATAACTCATATTCTTCAACAGTTCGTTGTGTCCCTAATGTGACATCCCCAAAATTTCCAGAACCACAAAAACTTTTCCTTACACTTTCAAAACCATGTATTCCTTATTTTCGGAAAATGTCCCATTTTATTAAAATATCTTGAGTACGGATGTTGTTGCAAAATACAAAACAAAAACCTAGGGATGTCATAATCAATACACAACATAGGTTACAATGTAAAGACCTAACGGTCCTGAATACTATTCCAGGTTGTCTCTTTAATCACACGCCATCCTAATCAAGTTCCTACGACCTTAGCACCGCTACATGTGATGCATATAATTTGAGTGGGCCAGGTTTGGGAAAACCTGGTGAGACACATTGGGTTTTCAATCCCATAATATTTTAATGATAATAAATCATATAATAATTTTCAAGACCATTTTTTTATCAAACATCATAGATATATCGTATGGCATAGATTTCTATAGGCCAACTTACCCTTAGTTACGCATCCTGTCGATTCTCACATACTAATCTTATAACAATGACCTTATGAGATATATACTAATAAATTACTGTAAGTAATGAGTTGACTATACTGCTTTGGGGATTCCTTGGCAGCATGCGTATGTTAAGGAAACCATGGGGGAATATAGTACGTGAATTAACACACAATTTCTTTTCCTTGGATTTGTATAATTCGTTAACACTTACAGACTATGAGTCTATTAGCATTCCACAAGACAGTTTAGTTCGTGGTAGTCATCTTACTCCGACATACAACTAGACATATCCACCAGTTATCCGATACAAACACACCATTTTTGGGTGTCTAAAACGAGGAGGAATACTAGTACAATACTCCAACATGTAACCCGTACCCCGACATGCGATATTGTCATAGAAAAGTGCTTTACTCTCCATTCCAATATCACACACATCCCAGAATGATACTACTCAATAACAAACTTAATTGAACTAAACATCCCTTATAAGTCTTACTTTATAACTAGACCATACTACAATACTTGTAATCATCTTCCAATACGCTTTTCCTATTTATGCAATACTATCAAAATATAGGGTATAACTACTCACTTATTCAACTTACTTGGAACTAACTATCCTATATATGTCTTAGTTTATAACTTAACAACACTTCAATACTTGTAATCAAGTTTCAATACATACTTCATGTTTATGCAACACGATCATACTACATGTATAACTAAGTAGTTATTTAACTTACTAAAAACTAAGTAGCTTATATATGTTTTAGTTTATAACTAGGCATGACTACAATATCTGTAATCAATTTGTAATACAATTTCTTGTTTATTTAATATCGTCATGATATAGGAATACATTTAGCTCTAAATTCAAACAGTAATTATTCGATATACATATAATCTTTAGGGTAACAATACTTTTATTTATGATTGTCACGTAATGTTACTAAATATACACTTAACACATACTGCTTATTACATACTCCATATAATAAGCATTTAATACACATATAAGCATTTAACTAATATTAAATACTTCTAATAAATACTCATATTAAAATCATGCTCATGAAAGTGATCATACACTCACCCTATTGAGATGGAAGATTCGCAGGAAGGTTAGCTCCTCAACTAACTTTATCTTTTCCCTTTTAAATGACCTAAATATGAATATTACTATGATTCAATATGGGTTCATATTTGTAAGGTTATATTAATCATTTCTGGACTCTTCAATATTCCCAAAGAATACCAAGTTCTATCAAATAAGGAATGACTATGTAAGATCATTTTGGAGGTGGATCTGATTGGTATATAAATATACTGTTTGGAAAATCCACTTTAAATACCTCACCAAGATCTTGCCTAGACATCACTCCTGTAAGTTGATCAATTAGTATTATAACTAGAATCACTAAAAAATCTTATTCATTGGTTTATCACAACGACAATGAAAATGAATATAAATTACACTTAAAAGCATAGTAAGTGCAACTCAACTTACACGTTTTCTATCGAAAATTCGAAAACTTTAAGGGCAGAACTTCGAAGATGCATACATATTTTCGTTGAATTTTCTAACATTGCAACACCCTGCTAAAATGCTGGAAGCTCAGATGGTCAGATCTCTGGGGTTTGGGAGGGGTTCGAGAGAGAGATAGATAGATAGATAGAGAGAGAGAGAGAGAGAGATTTGAGTGAAAATGGGTGGGAAATGAAGAAGTGATCGGATGCTATTTATAAGGCGATTCATGTCCGAAAAGCGCACCGCACTTTCCTATTCGGCGCGTCGTGCCCCCATGTTCAGCTCTGTGGTGCCACATGTCACAATTATGTTGGGAGTTGGGACAAGCCACCATGTTTATGGAAGAGGTTGTCTCCGGTCTTGCCATGTGGCAACCTTTGGGTGGTGCCATATAACCTCATTCTCAAGTATTTCTCACAATATTTAAAAAACATATCTCTCGCATACCAACTTTATTTTAGACATTCTTTACATCCACTGATTCGTCTTTCCGTGTACAACAACTTTCCTTTATATCTCAATAGCTAATTCACATTTTTTTTATTTTACTGTCTACAAGGATTACACTATAAATTTTTTTATGAAATTCATATATTCCTCATACGAGCTCCGTTCTCGATGTTCTTTATATCGACATAACCCCTTAAAAAATTATCGTAACTTAAATACCTAAAAAATGATACCAACAAATTATAGCTTATTTTGATCTATTTTCAATCAAGTTTGAAATTTTTTTGGGTGTTACATTAAAATTATAACATATAGTACTATAACATTCATAAAAAACCTCTATAGTTACTTTAGGAATAATGTGAAATTGAATGCTAATCCATTAAAACACACATCAATTCTTTGTGAGTCGTTACTGGAGCGTGTGTGGTTAACCGACACATTAATTTGGAACTACAAAGTTGAAATGATGGAACAACTCGAGTTTATGATCATTCATGGAGCGTGTTTAATTAACAGACACATCAATAGGATATCATAAATGAGAAAGAAGGTGTCACAAGGGTTTGCATCGTTATTTACATCTTGTTTGTGATCCTCGATATTCAGTCATAAATATTAGAGTATAATCTGAGATTAACATGCCATTGATTGTCAATGAATCTCAAGAGATCTAGGAGTTTCATCATGACTGAAATTGGTAACTTGTTTTACCTACCTAGAATAGATTTGTGATGTGATTACGACATCCCTCTTCACAGTATGAATCAAAAATATGGATCCTAGCCTTAATTTAAAATTGGATTAATAATTAAGGATGAATCGACTTCGTTAAACTTCCCTCTTGGGTTAGATGGAACTCCTCTCCCACCTCCACACACCTTTCAAATTCTAGCTTCCCTCTCTTCTCTATCGGGAATAGCTCATTTGTTATGGAATCTTCCTTGACTGGAAAGATATTATCGGTAAGCATATCCATCAAATCAATAATGCGTTAACTTTGAAAAAGTTTTCATTCCCATAAACATGAAGATTTTTCAAATAAGGTCTCTTGCATCATTGTCTCTACGTTCTTGATGTTCCAAAATGATCTTTTGTAAACATATGAAATGAATTTGCAATTGAGAGAAATGTTTCACCAAAAGGCAAAGAAATACTGATTTGAAAATCATTAAAAGTTCCTAATTGCATGTGATCTAAAGGAGAGAGTTTTGTAGTGCCCACTGAGAGCTACATAGGTAGATTCAAGAATCTCAATGTTTCCCTTGACAAGAGTCTTGTTGTAGATCTTGTCCTTTAGATCTTGTGATTGGATCTATCACTAGCTCATATGATAATTTCAAATTGATTTATCACACACATAGAAAGGAGAAGGCATTGTTGAAATTCTTAAACCTTCTCCAAACCGTGGAAATCGGATTGAAAAATATTTCATTTTCTTATCGAGTTCCAATTTTCGGCTTTGTGAATGTTGGCAAAAAAAGAGGAAAAGTTCGAATATTTTTGATATTTGCTTTAATAAAAGTTTAAAATTAGAAATTTTTTTTTGCCTTTAAACCTCCTTCTACAATTAGATTGAGTTAAATTTGTACCTAAAAATTATGTCTCCCCCCCCCCCCCCCCGAGACATAAAGTATGTAATCAAGGTCATGTTTTTAGTAAAGTTATTATGATATCATATAATAGGTGTACTTTTATATCGGAATTAGCTTGGGTATTACAAATTTTTTGTGTATTACCTTTGCCTCTATGTATTGTTGTTACTATGAGTTTCATTGATTTAAATATCCTTGTTTCTTTAAGGATGCAATACACTTGATACTTGCAATTTGATTGAATTGGTTGTTTATGAGGTTATAAAGTTGGGTAAGTTTCAACATATAATTCATCTTTAAGGGTTATGAAAAATAAGAAGAACCAAATAAAGGATATAATTGTATTTGTTTTGGGGTGGGTACCACACTATTTTTTTTATAGAGATCAATACCAAATCTTCTAAAAATAACATATCTTCTTTGAAATTTTAATAAAATGGTACATAAGTTGAAAAAATAAACTTTTCATGTTGGAACAACTTTGTCAAACTAGAATAACATTTTATTATGAGAAGCAATAACCATTTCTAAAAACAATATATAAAAATACGAACAACTAAAAATAAAAGACAATAATATTTCAGAATATTTTAAATTAACTTTTCATAACAAACAAAATCCACATATTAACAAAAACAAATACAAAAAAATACGAAATATATATTATTGTGGTCAAATTAGAAAAAAAATTTGTTAATTTGCATAAATTTAGTGAAAAAAATGACATCACTGTAGTGACCTACCAAACCAGTCATTAGGGTTATAGCTATTGCGATATAATGTGATGACTTTAATGAAAAAATGTGACATTATGACTCGTTAGAGCGGCTATTAGGGATTATAGTGATCATGGTAGAATGTTATGGGGTTTGATATTTACTCATGAACTGTAAAAAAAAATTCCCGATCAAACAACAACTAAAAAGACTCTCAAGTCATTCACTTCTCCCTTCATGATTTGAATATGTTCTGGGTTTACTTAAACCCATGGAAAACCCACATTACTTTTTCTGCAAACTCCATCTCCGATCAAACCACCACCACCATCGGCTGAACACATATGATAAATAATCCATAGTTTTCGGTTTTTATTAACTCTGTTTTATTTAAACCGGAAGAATCCTTTTTTCATTTAATGCAAGTTGGGGTCTTCTTTAATCACTCATTTGGATCTTCGTCCACCTATGACACGCGGATAATCATTCGTTCTTTAATCACAACCAATCGAAAAAAAATAATTCTTCATTGCCTCGTCAGATGATCGGTTTGAGGTTTGTTCAGTCGTAGCAGGAGGATGAGATTAGGTTTGTGTGGGTGGGCGTTCTTCGGCACCATAAAGTTTGGGCGATGTTCACCGTCGGCACTGCAAGGTTGGGGCGATGCTCACCATCGGTAGGACTTTCTGACATTATGAAGGACTGTTGCATTCCGGATCTTCCACCAGATGCTTCCTCCGGTTTAGTGCCAATAACATCGATACTCCGGTGATTAAAAGAGTGCCGATGAGAAAGTAATGAGACCAATGTTTTAAAAACTGGTTTGAACCAGCCGGTCGAACCAGTTGGACCGGAAATCGGGGAATGGAACAGTTCAACTATCAACGGTTTTATGTCTATTTTTCAACCGGATCAAACCGATCGGTTTTTACAAAAATCCGGTTGAACCAGTTCAATTAAACCGGTTGAACCGGTTAAATTTAATAAAAGCACATGGAATCGAAACATTTTGCATAATAAACTTTGGTAGTTTTTTCACATTTGTTAAAAAATTTATGAATAAAAACATATGATAAATGTTATGAAGTATTTGATGCATTTATATTTATGTAGGACTTTATTTTCTTTTTAATGCACATAGATTGATGTAAAACTTATGGTTATAAGTTATTTTAATGTATTTAGAATGATCTACAACTTATTTTTATGTGTATTTTAATGTTTGAACCTGCGGACATCATATTCTTGATTTGTGTATGTAGGTATGTGTACGAAAATACAAAAAAAAATGAAAATTATAGAAACCAGTTACTCAGCGGTCGAACCGGTTAAACCAATTGAATCAGAAACCGGACACTATTCCAGATCAACTAAAAAACCGGTTTTTAAAACATTGAGACAAAATACTCAAGTGTCAAATCTTACTAATTCTTTTTAATATAAAAACCAAAGTTTTTAATTGCTGGGTTTATTAAACTAAAATTATAGATTATGAGAGAGAGAGAGAGAGAGAGAGAGAGAGAGAGAGAGAGAGAGAGAGAGAGAGAGAGAGAGAGAGAGAGAGAGAGAGAGAGAGAGAGAGAGAGAGAGAGAGAGAGAGAGAGAGAGAGAGAGAGTGGTAACAAAAATGGGTACATTTAAAATGATGTAATAAGGGTATAATTGTAAAAATAAATAATAATAAGTGGATGGATAAATACCTTTCTGGACGAATCTGCCCTTTTTCAAGGTATGATAGCTTTAATAAAAAAAATCTATATAATGCTTAAATTGAAAACGGCAAAATATAGTAACTTTGAAGTAATTAGCCATTAAAAAATACCATAACTAAAATACCAAAAAAATACGATACCAACAAATTGTAGCTTATTTCGATCTTCTTGCAATCAAGTTTGAAATTTTTTTGGGTGGTACATTAAAATTATGACATACAATACTATTACATTCATAAAATCTCACAATAGTTACTTTAGGAAAAATGTGAAAATTATATATTAAACCACGAAAACAAACATCAAATCTTTGTGAGTCGTTAGTGGAGTTGATAGTTAATCGACACAATAATTTGGGATTACAAAGGTGAAATGATGGAACAACTCGAGGAAAGATGGAAGGAGAAAAGGACTGAACGACAAAAGGCAGCCTCAAGAAAACCTTATATTCCCTGAGGAGGTTCTACCCCGTGGAAACGCTCTTTAATGGAACTTTAGCTTTAGCTGGTCGTGACTAAGAAACCACTGGTATCACATTCTCTGGTCCAATTGAACAGATCGCGCAATTTCGAATTGACGCAACATGAAACCTATTAGTCCGAAAGTGCCGTGGAGAGGCACAAAAGTCCACAGACCGCCTAATTGACACCAACGAGTAAAATCTCCTTGTGCTTCAGGACCCCACAGTAATAACAAAGAATGTGCTAAACTATTCGCAGGAGTAGAAACCGCGGCAGTTAAGAAATTGCAGCCTTCCAAATAGGAACTGGCCAATCCATAGGTATACCATGAAGTTACAAAGGTTGTACCTATGAACCAACCCCCTACAGCGAAATAGGCACAAGGAAAGAGCAATAGGCTGGACCAGCCTACAAAAACGAAATGGTCCCTCCGTAACTAGTCATCTATAATATCAAACAAATCATTTTCGTCTTTGGTAACTTTACCAATGGTTATAGTCATCGTAATCTTCCTATTCAACTACTTCAACCATTTCCGAACACCTCATAGTATTTTCGGGGCGTCCACCAGAATAGGCGATATTCACTAGGCCAAGAGCACCCCCTCGAGTAAAAGCTTCTATAGCCGGTTGACCAAAATGAGGATCGTTATACTGGAGCTCTTTTTCTATTATTAATTTATGCCATATCTTTAATAGCGGGTTGGTTACACCTACAACCGACATGGAAACCGAGTGTTTCGTGGTTAAAAATGCAGAATCTCGTCTCAATCATCATTTATCACGACTCTTCCACGTAAGTTCCTTGGCTTGGACATGGCATTTAGTCCATGTCGCTATTCCTGCATCCAGAGGGGAGTACGTCCGATGGAATAATTTCTTAGATGTATTACCACATCCGCAAGGGTTAGGCCCACTTTTTACAGGTTAGTGGAATCTTTATGCTCAAAATCCCGATTCAAGTAGTCATTTATTTGGTACCTCCCAAGGAGCAGGAACTGCCATTTTAACCCTTCTCAGGGTTTGGTTAAACGACACAATAATGTGACATCATAAATGAGAACGAGGGTGTGATGTGGGTTTGCATTGTTAATCACATCTTGTTTGCAATCCTTGATATCCGGTCACAAATAAAAGAACATAATATAGATTAACATGTCATTGATTGTTAATGATTCTCAAGAGATCTAAGAGTTTCACTATGATTGAAATTGGTAAATTGTTTTACCTACCTACAATAGAATTGTGATGTGATTACTACATTCATCTTCATATTATGAATCGAAAATATGGATCATAACCTTAATTTAAAAATTGGTTAATAATTAAGGATTGAATCGACTTCTTTAAACTTCCCTCTTGGGTTAGATGGAAATTCTCTCTCACCTCCTTGCGCCTTTCAAATTCTAGCTTCTCTTTCTTCTTTATCGGAAGTAGCTCATTTGTTATGGAATCTTCTTTGAATTGAAAGTTGTCTTCGATGAACATATCAATCAAATCAATAATGTGTCAACTTTGAAAAAGTTGTTATTCCCATAAAAATGTAGATTTTTCAAATAAGGTCTCTTGCATCATTGTCTCTACGTCCTCGATGTTCAAAAATGATCTTTTATGAACATATGAAATGAATTTGCAATTGAGTGAAATGTTTCACCATAAGGCAAGACAATAGTGATTTGAAAATCATCAAAAGTTCCTAATTGCATCTAATCTAATCACAAGATCTAATGCACAAGATGACATTGACGGAATTCTTATACGTTCTCCAAACTGTGGAAACGGATTGAAAAATGTTACTTTTCTATCCGGTTCCAATTGTTGGCTTTCTGAATGTAGGCGGAAAAAGAGGAAAAGTTTGATTCTTTTTGTTAATATTTTTGTTTGATTTTTTAAGTGGGTCATAATATTGTGTATAATTTATAGTAAAAATTTAAAATTTTAGGTGAATCAAAGGACCACATTGACATATATTAAACTCGCATCTGGTGATGCTACTTTTGCGACCTCCTTGCTGGAGTTCTTGCCACCATGGCAATTCTTCCTTGTTTGTATAAGTTGGGCGTGGTGGATTCTGTCTACACAACTTCATTGATTTTTGGTTCACGTTAATCGTTGGGGTTGTGATAAAATGGAAATAGCAACTATCAAAAAATTGTAGCATCCAAACATTTGTATATATTAGTTTTTTCTTTTTTAGGAAACGGCAAACGAATTATGCGGAAACATAATCGCAATATTTATGTCGTGAGTATCCTTACAGAGCAAACCCATTAGGATTTTCAAGGAAAAATTCCTCATATATGGCACCACAAGAGGAAGTTTAAAAGAATCTAACTCCCAACCTCACACTTCACATCGACATAAAACCCAATGTATGCTAAGCTGGATATGACTTGCATTTGTATATATTAGGTATCACCATATGATTATAGCTTCTCTATAACCGCAACCCAAAAACACACTTTTTCATTATTCTTATCCATTTTGTAGATTCCGTGCTGATAAATAGAGGCTATACTCCAGCTTTTAAGAATAAAGCATTTCATAACAAGTCACACATTACGATTCTGGTTTTTCATTATCCTTATCTAAGTGTTTTGTGATTATTTTATCCTATTCGAAAACATTTGTTGAACCAGACATAGGATGGCCGGAAATATAATTTTCAAAGGAAACTGAATACATGATCATTTATCACTATCCAAGCAATATTGCTTTTATCTATAACACACCCTATTCTCGAATTTCCACAAACACAACATACACGCAATTTGACATTAAAATGTTCCTGCTCAGTTTAATAAAAATTAATCTTTGTCCAGATTGTCAACCGTAATCATATCTTTTTTTGGTAATCAAGTAGATTTCAAATAGATAGATAATATTTTAATAATCAAAGTTGAACCCAACTCTTATTTCTTTATTATTGATCTCATCTCATCCATACACCATATAAGTACTTCAATAATAATGATTCTAGAATTTGGGTCAACTGTGAGGTTAGAATTAGATTTGATATAAAATGCATGATATGGATTGCAATTTGTAAATACAAAAAGAAAATAGGTGTCATTAATACGATGGAAGAGTAGATAATAATGCACCAATTCCCTTTTGTTCCAATAAAAATTAGAATTCGCAATGTTAATAAACAAAATACAGATAAGGATTTCTTTTGTTTGTATTTTTTAATAAAGAATGCATATGATCCGAACCCTAAATAATTGTTTATATTCAATTAGACATGAATCACATGGTTATACAGTATTTTCAAATTTTATAATGATATAATTAATATCTGTGAAAGGCAGTGAGATATAAAGTGATTAAATTATTAGGTGATGAGGGAGAGGAAGAGGAGGACATCTAGCTATAAATGGTCATGATACGAGCATGCATGTTCAACTTGTAGAGAGAGATGGCATTAAGTGGTAAAAAAGTTGCTCAGTTTGACATTAAATCAGACTGTGATGTCTTTCACGAGCTATGGAAGACAAACCCACACCATATTCCCACCTTGAGCCCGACTACATACCAAAACTGTCAAACTCTTGAAGGTGAAGCTGGAACTGTGGGCTGTGTTCTCTTGTGGCATTATTTTCATGGTAAAGCATTCATATATGATATATGCCTTTATCATCTTTCCTTATGATAGACTTTTAACTTCCATGACACAATACACACAAGATTAGTATATATATGTACTTATTTCTTTGTCGACACTTGAAATCAAAGTTTTGGATGACATGTTGTTGCAGATGGCAAAGATAGCACTGTAAAAACGTTAATCCATGAAATTGATGAGGCAAAAAAGTCGATCACCTTCAAGGCACTGGATGGTAGTGATATCTTGGAATTCTTTAAGACCTTTGTTGTGCATGTTCATGTAGACACACATGGTTCAGACAACCTTGTCACATGGACTATTGAGTATGAGAAGCTGAATCCTGATGTTCCTGATCCGGATACGCTTTTGGAATTCTTCAAGAAGGTTACCAAAGACATAGAGGCTCACCATCTCAAAAATTAAAGAAATCAAGATCTCATACTTAATTTTGGATGTATCAATGTTGTGCTGCCTCGTTATGTTATGTACTTATGCTGTGTTGTGTTATGTTTATTAGTTGTGTGTTATATGTAATAAAAGCATTTTGTTTTAATTGCAATATTTCGTTACTAAACTTCAATTATGCAGCAAAATCCTGTACATGTAGAAACTGGATTAACAGTTTTTAATTCTACAAAGTAAAATAATTTTTTAAAGATTTATGTACCTGTGATGACGTTTTGAAAGTTATAAGAAAGCAACCATGGGGGCTTAGAGGGGGGCAAAGTGGACAGCTGCACAGGGTCCAATTTTTTTCATTATATATTTTTATTTAAAAATACAAAATTATAATAAAGATAAGGGTTTTTTTTTTCTTATTCGTCCTGGGCCTTTAATAATATTTCATTTTTCAGGACCGGCCCTGAAAACAACAATTCTAAATGTAAATTAATCTTATAATATACTTTAAAGACAATTGCAACGACCTTAATTTTTATGGAAATAACAAAAGTATGTAAAGTCGTCGTTAGAAATTTATAACTAAAAATATATTTATTTAATTTCTTAATTTGTTATTTTATTTGTTATGCCAACTTGTATTTTTGTCAAAAATTAGTTATTGTTTGATAAAATATATGTTTATTTTCTTGAAAATTTGATTTTCTCCACTCTAGTTCTAAGGCTTGCGTTCCATCCGTGTTGTGATGAATTCCTTTTAACCGTTGAAAACTAACATAAAAATGTTGACTATGATATTTCCTCATCAATCCAATAATTGCATTAACCCCCCCCCCACACACACATATATATATATATATATATATATATATATATATATATATATATATATATATATATATATATATATATATATATATATATATATATATATATATATATATATATATATATATATATATATAAACACACATACACATGTAGGGTACAATACAAAATGGGCCGAATAAATACATGGACCCTTACAATAAATATAGTCCATACAAACAATATATATATATATATATATATATATATATATATATATATATATATATATATATATATATATATATATATATATAAATGGAAAAGTGAATATACCCATAAGGGTATATAAGCTTAGGTACCCAAACTCACCATAATACATCGTTTTGTTTGATATATTTATCATAATGTTCTTCAACTTCAATCCTTAACTTGATTTACATTCAAGATTTTCAAAATTTCATTATTATCTTCGTGTTACATCACATTTTTTTGACGAACATCAATTAGGCTATATATATTATAGTTGAAAATGAAAATTATGTAAGAGGAAAATAAATGTGAAATTTATAAAAACCTTTGAATGAAATCAAGTTAGAAGTTTAATTATAAGAACATTAGACAATTATAATGTATATATATGATACAAAATGATGTATTATGGTGAGTTTGGGTACCTAAGCTTATATACCCTTAAGGGTATATTCACTTTTCCCATATATATATATATATATATATATATATATATATATATATATATATATATATATATATATATATAACATGAATATGCGGCTAACATCCCCCCGCAGTCGGAACGGGAGGTCGAGAATGAACGTTCAGACTAGATTTGAAATCAAGAAATATAGACGACGGAAGCCCTTTCGTGAAAATGTCTGCATATTGAGACGATGAGGGAACATGAAGCACTCGAATCTGGCCCAAAGAAACCTGATCCCGAACTAAGTGAATATCAATCTCTATATGTTTAGTATGCTGATGCGGAATGGGATTATATGATAAGTAAACTGCACTAACATTATCACAATAGACCAGACTAGCAGAATACGATGGATAGAAGAGCTCACGAAGTAAATTGCGAATCCAAAATGTTTCAGCAACAGCATTCGCAACACCCTGATACTCGGCTTCGGCGTTGGGCCGAGAGATTATGCCTTGGCTCTTATTAGACCATGAAACAAGGATTTGACTTAGAAAAACACAATATCCGGAGGTAGATCGTCTATTGGTAGGACAACCGGCCCAATCGACATCAGACTATGCTATCAGACCGCGAGAGGGTGCAACATAAAGCTGTAAACCATGATCAAGTGTACCATGAATGTATCTCCAAATGCACTTAAGATCCATGAAGTGAGGCTCTCGGGGATCATGCATGAATAAATAGACATGCTGAACGACGTAAGTGATATCAGGTCTAGTGAAGGTTAAATACTGAAGAGCACCAACAAGACTCCGATAGAGAGTTGGATCTAAGACAGGATGTCTAGTTCCATCAAATTTTGTTGAAGTGTCAGCAGGAGTGAGAGCAGGTTTGCAATTACTCATGTTGGCTCGCTCAAGAATCTCTGTGGCATATTTTTGCTGAGATAAAAACATGCCATGATTGTCTCTAGTGACTGTAATACCAAGAAAATAGTTCAGAGAGCCAAGATCTAACATGGCAAACTCTGAACGAAGGGTGGTAGTAATCTGCTAAAGGAGGCTCAAGGAGGAAGCAATCAAAACAATCAACATATAGTAACAAGTAAGCAATCTGGGTACCTTGTCTGTATATAAAAAGAGAGGAGTCAAATTTGTTGTTGATGAACCCATAACTTGTGATGAAGTGAGAAAATCAGTGGTACCACGCCCTAGGAGCCCGCTTGAGACAATAGAGATAGTGTTGAAGAACACATAAGTTGATGCATATAGATTGTCCCCTGAAGATGACCGTGAAGAAATGCACGCTTCACATCAAGCTGATGAACGGGCCAGTAGTGACATGTAACTAAGCTGAGAATAGTCCGAATAGTTGTCTATTTGACAACTACACTAAAGGTCTCGTCATAATCAATGCCAGGCTGTTGGCTACGACCATTTGCAACAAGGCACGCCTTGTACGGAGCTATAAACCCATATGTGTTGTATTTCTTTTTAATCAACCAAATACAATTAACAACATTAGCATTAGGGGGCCTAGGCACAAGTACCCAAGTTCCGTTAGAAATAAGTGCATTATATTCTTTAGTCACAACATTAAACCAATTGGGATCTTGGAAGGCTTGAGAGTAATTACGAGGAAGAGAGTATGAAGTGGAGTCTACGTGAAGATTTAGTTTATGTATCGGTTTGGAGATTTCGTATCTAGCATGGGTGACCATGGGGGTGAGATTTAGTAGGAGGGATGGAGGAAGAAGGTTGGGCCGAGGGTGATGTATTGGATTCCAATGAGTTATTAGAGGTAGAGGGAAGCGGTGAGGTGGTAGTGGGTATGGGACCGATATTGGGAACGGTTTCATTAGAATGTGTATCAGTAGGTGTGGGTATGGTAGGAAAAGGATTGGGTGGTCGGTTCGGGTTATTGAACATGTTTCGAGTATCATCGATTTCAAGGAAGTTATATTAGGTGCAAGAGTGGGAATCATAGAACCGAATGGGAATATGGTCTCGTGAAAGGCAACATGTCTGGAGATGATGATTTGTTTGCTATGTAGGTTGAGGCATCAATACCCTTTATGATTTGAAGGGTAGCCAAGGAATATGCAAGGGGTTGAACGAGGTTGGAGTTTGTTAGTATGACTAAGATGACGGTAACATAGGCAACTGAAGATTTGAAGATGAGAGTACGATGGGTGTTAGTTAAAAAGTGTGTGGAATGGAGTATCATGTCGAAAGGCGGTGGATGGAAAAAAAAATTAAGTAAGTGGGTAGCCATATAAAGAGCTTCCACCAAGTATGTAAGAGGAAGGTGGGATTGAAAGAGAAAAGTGTGAACGACATTGTTAATTGTTCGAAGCATACATTCAAATTTTCCGTTTTGTTGGGATGTGTATAGGAAAGAAAAACGCATGTTTATACTGTAAGTGTCACAAAGTTGATGAAATTGATGATTGTCAAATTCTTTTCCATTATCACATTGAAAATTTTTAATTTCAGGGTTGAATTGAGTTTGGACATATGTATGAAAATGTGAGAATTTGGAAAACACCTCAGATTTTTGGAGCAACGGATACACCCAAACAAAGTGAGAGAATTGATCAAGAAATACAACATAATATTTAATACAACCACGACTTTGTAAAAGGAGATGTCCAAGCATCAGAATGAATAAAATGCAAAGGAGAACTAGCAACAGTTTGAGATAAATCAAAAGATAAACGAACGTGCTTGCCAAGTTGACACGCATAACAGAGTAAAGTAGAATCCTTTTATTACATGAAATAAAATTTTTGGAAACTAAATGATTGAATACTTGAGAGCCGGGTAACCAAGTCTTTGATGCCATGTGGAAGAGCTGACGGAAAGTAACACTTGAGGAGACGGAGCTGTCACAGGATAAAGATCGCTCCTGCTGTCACATCGTAGGAGGATTTGATGAGTCTGGTAATCCTTCACAAAAAATCCAAATGCGTCAAATTTAATAGAACATTTATTATAATGGGTAAACTGACACACATAAATAAGATTTTTTAAAATTTGAGGTTTAATAACAACATTTTTTAATGACAAGGTGCGGTATCGATGTTGGTTAAGAACGGTGGTATCTGTGTGAGTAACAGGAATGCGAGATCCATTTCTATTTAAGACTAAAACATTTGTGCACTTATTGCTAAAAGTATTGAGAATACTTGAGTCAGCATGAAGATGCGTAGTGGCCCCGGTGTCCATATACCAATCTACATTTCCTGGATCTTGGAGAGTCATGGTGCTAAAAGCTTGCGGGAGAGTAGTAGCTTGATCGGGAGAAGCAGAAAATTATACAATTCCAAGCATTGGGTTGTTCAGTAACATAAGAGTCTTGTTATTGGGCCCGAGGAGGAAAAAATTGGTGTTGAGATTATGAAGGAGGGGAAATCCAAGGCTGCTGTTAGTCCACTTGAGATTGACGAGAATTAGGAGGCCATTGGACTGACTGTTGACCAAAAGAAGGATGTAACATCCCAAAAAATACGGTAAAATTTTTATTTTTAATATAATCAAAACACTCAGTTATCCTTTATTTAAACATTTAAAAGCATTTCAAAATACAAACAATTATCAGAGTTGATTCCCAAAATCACGAGTTACAGAAAACACGGGTATATGCATTGCGATCAAGCTGAGCCGTTCCCTTTCGAACCGGAAGTAGTTAAAACCATAAACCACAAACTGTAAGCAAAAGTCTTAGTGAGTTCCCCAAATACCACATACCATACATAACATATGAGCCATACATAACATATATATCCAACATTCAATAGAAGGTGCTATGTGCCAACCATCGTCTTACGATTATGCCACGAGTCGTATCATGGTCTTCCTTGTCAGACCCAGGGCCAAAACCCTGGGTTGTACAGACAAGTGCTAGGAGCCACCTCACAGCCTTCCATGCAAGCATCACAATGACAACTAGCATACAATCTACAACTATATAACTAATTAACCGCCAAAGTTAAAACTCTGGTCTTGCATATAGATTGCGAGGAGCTGCCTCCTAGTCTTTCATACAAAATGCCAATGGCCACCCCCTGGTCTTCCTATAATACATAAACCACATGGGCCGACATTGGTACCTTCAACCCATAGCACAGTGAGGAGACTCACCTCGACAACTGAATCCACAAATATATATCTGACTGCAAATCTGCTAGAATCCCCGTGCTAAAAAACATGAAAAAATTCAATTAACAATTGGGTTCCCAAACCCAAAATCAACAATCCATAAATGGGGGTAAATATACCATTTTACCCCTCACCTAGTTTGGTCCAACACTAAGGCCCAAACTCACAATCAAAAGGCCCACAAACCAAATAATCATCTAAAGCCCACTTGTGGACCAATTTTCCAAATTGGGCCCAAACCCTTACATGGTTCTTACCCTAAAGCCCATTAACTTATCTCTAATCCGAAACACTTGTTCTCAGATGGTCCAAGAATGCCCCAAGCAACCAAGCCCAAAAATACCCCAAATCCGAAATGACACCACAAGGCCCATTAAGGCAACCCAATAAATTAATTACCAACTTAATAAAATAAAACCCCACTTCAACAAATAAGCCCAAAAAACTCGATCCAAGCCCATGAACCAAGCTCTAAAGTCCAAAAAGGTTTGAACTTCAAAACAAGTTAGTCGCGTACGCTCGGCATACGGTCAACGATTTGGGATGGGGAAAAAAAACTAGTACACGGGGTGTATTGCACATTACACGCGGCGTACTAGCGTCCTTCAAAAAAACTCATTTTTGATCTAACACATTAAGCACTTAGCCCCCAAACCTCAGGAAACCTTCGAATTACGTCCATAACTCGTAAAGTTGGAAACATTACTTGTTTGAATGACTTAATGGGAGCCAAAATCCGATTTTGTCCAACAAGTCTCATAATGAGGGCTCAAACTCATGCATGTTCCAATACTCACAATCAAGATGGCATTTTTATGAACTAACAACATCAGAAGGGGCAAGATCTATCACTCCGAGCTCCTGGAGTGCCTATAACTCAAAAAGAGAACTTAATACACCATAAAAGCTTCTAATATTGCCCTAAACTCAAACTATCATAAGAAAGAATCAATATAAGAACTTTATACTGCCTGAAGCTTCCCAAGAGAGTGAAGGTTCTTGATCTACAATCCCAAAGCCACACGAAGCTTGCTCACCAAGATCCGCTTCCTTGAAATAACACGAAGAACCTTTCAAAATCACTTCCAAGCTCAAGGATACACAAACCAAGGGGATTAGGGTTCGAAATGAGGCTCTAAGATCAATGGAGGCGGAGAAATGAGAGAGCCTTAAACTTATAAGGATGCTTAAATAGTGGACAAACCGTAATTTTTAGGTTTTAGCTGTCAGCCATCTACGCTGGGCGTACCCCAGCTTATGTTGGGCGTAGCCACCTAGACACGCGCCATCATACAATGCATGCATGGGACCAGTCTTGTAATTTTTTTCAACTAGGGACCATTTTTGCCAATAAATTCAACCGGCCATAACTTCCTCATCTTAGGTCCGTTTCCATCAAACTTTAAATCCACAGAAAGGTGATGAGAATCCCTACACTTCTGACAGCTCACCCTAGCCATAAAACTTTCCGAATAAAACCCAAAATCCATAAAGAACCAAGTTTCCAAATTACAATGATACCCTTAGGCTCCGAAATATAAACGGACACCTACATTACTTATTCCATAACACCTACATCCGAAAAGGTCAAATCCTTTCTTCCCCCAAGCCCTAAGCCTTATGATAATTGATGATCGAGCCACAACCCCAAATAATGAAGCAATTCGAAACCAAGTGCTACAACTATCCCACACTTAAATTCAATTTCATCCTCGAAATCGTTCCTTATCATCCCCGGCATACCCAAAAACTAGGGAACACACTCACAACCTTGATCATATAATGTCCATCCCAAGGAAATCGAACCTAATCTAAGCGGAACCTCCTGATGACCCAAAAGTAGAATGAATCCTTAAATCGATGAAGAAAACCACTTATACCTTTCGAAAATCTAAAATATCAAATTGGTTGACTCCTTGACAGACCGCCCACACTGAACCACTACCATGCCAAATCCTTGCAGAATTCCAAACCAAACAAAACACTTCTACCCTCGATTATCTTGTTGCTTCCATGGGCAACCAAAATCACTAACCAAATACTGTTGCAGAACACCTACACTTGACAGAAGGCCCATATAATCCTTCGAGTAGAAGATTCATCCCTACAAAGGTTAGACTCAAACGAGAATTATGCAGAAGTTCAAATCAATTACTCTAAGAATATTTAATCCACACTACAAGTGACTTCACATATTCTCCGAATAACAAGAGACTCCACATACGAATCCCAAATCACTAAAACCGCCCTGACTCATCTTGCTTCCCCCTAACTGCATTCCAAAAGTAGTCGAGACCTCCCTAGTCCCAAATTGTCTGCCAATTAGCTGAAACACCGGACTCCTGCTCGGTTGTTGAGTAAAATACATAGTCACCCCATGCTACCCCCAAGAGAAAACCTCATTAGGCGATAGTTACCCAAACCATCTCCCCACCAAATCCAATGCTAAAATGAATGCTACTTGACCAACCATAGTGTTATATCATACCCGAGCTCCAACGACCCACCACTTCCTAATTCCAAGCATGTTGTGGCCTTCCCATAGTCTTACGAAATGACCCACACTGGTCTAAACCACCTGAAGAAATCTGTGAAAAGTCATGGATTGGCCACATCCTCACCGCTGCACAGTGACCAGTGAATGCTACAGGCCACCCTACAATCTTACAATACTTGCACACTAACCGCCAACTAGTGAATGCTACGGGCCACCCTAAAGTCTTACAACACCTCTACTTTTCCATAGCTAATGTCCAGGGTCTTACCGATTGAGACATCCCCATTTTCACGGTCAGAAAAGACCGATTTGTTTATGCTTTATTTGGAAAATCAGAGTAACGTTTTAAAGAAAAGTTTTGTGGGATTTGTTCCAAGAAAAACATGATAAATACGTTACCAAGCATTTTCGAAGAAATGTATTTTATTCATTTTTAAAACATTAGGATGTCATCATCAATACAGAAACATAAGCATAAACAAAACTTACATTCAATATCACTAGTGATTGAAATCTCTTTAATCTCTCACTGTAATGTAACTTCATATCGACACTTGTGATACAAATAAACTGATTGAGTCGGGTTGGGAAACCTGGTGAGTACATAGGGTTTTCAACCCACAATAATATAATTATTATGTTCAATCATCAAACAATTAAACCAATTACCCATCCCCATTATCTTCGTTATTCTTAAGCGTCTACCCTAAGAATCATCTATCTTGCATTCATTCATTCCGAATTCCATCGCTTCCAGGGTTAATATGACAAGCACTAAGTCCATAGCCGCCAATACTCGTTCGTAAAGTACTAAATCCATAGTTGCTAATCTTCATTTATCAGGCACTAAGTCCATAACTACCATTGTTTATCTAACAGGTACTAAGTCCATAACTACCATCGTTTCTCTAACAGGTACCAAGTCCATAGCTACCAGTGTTTATCTAATAGGCACTAAGTCCATAGTTGCCAATGTTATTTATTAGGCACTAAGTCTATAGCTTCCAATGTTTTCTCATACCATCTTTCATCTCTCATCATTCATCTTCCCATGTTTTACCCAACATATTCATAGATATAAAATACATATACAAGTTAAATCATTTAAAACATGTATAAAATCGTTCATCCAGATTAGAAAGCAAGTATTCTAATAATATGCACACATAACACGTAATTTATATAAAATACTTCATATCTATGTGTAAGATGAAAGTAACTATGCATTCACTTGTTAAAGTGATGATTCCAAACTCGGGCAGCGCTTTGCTTTTAACGATTCTATTTTCCTTCGACGAAACCTAGCATTATTATCGCTAAGTTTTAGTCTAATCTTTATTGCGACTAATTATTATTCTAGATTCATCATTAACTTAAAGTCTACTTTCACGATCTATCAAGTAAGTAACAACTAGGTAGGATCGTATCGGAGGTAGGGTCCATTTGGATATACAAAGTATACTGTTTGGAAATCCGACTTTAAACACCTCACTAACTCACAACCTAGACATCATTCCCGTAAGTAGATCAATCAGTATAACGACTTTGAGTCACTAATAAATCTTATTTCTAGGTTCATAATAACGATATTATATTTAAATATAAGCTATATTTAAAGTATGGTACGTTTATTTCACTTACAGGGGTTTTATTAAAAACTAGGCTCCGTTGTAGCAAAGCTTCTGAGCCGAATAGCTCTTTTTCTCGGAGCTTTCGTGCATTCTGGGCCTTTCTTCTAGTGCTAGGGAAGTTTCCTAGGCTTTAGGGGGTTTAGGGAGTCTAAAGAGAAGTTAGAGAGAGAAAGAAAGGCTTATGGTGTGAAGAAAATATGAAGAGTTCATCTCTTATCACTACAAGAAATATGGGCATCTGTGACTAAAAGTTTAGAGACTGATTAACTAGTCTCAGATACCATGTATTTAGGATTGATTAATTAGTCCTTGATACTATTGGGGACTGATTTCAATGTGTGAATCATTATAGACTGAACAAAACTATTTGAAACTGAAATTTAGTCCTGTATATATTTGCACTGAATTACATTTGGAGGGTATCTTGTTGGGGACTGAATTTTAGTCTTTGATATACATACTCAGTTTTTACTTTGGAGAGAAACCTCTTAAGCACTGAATTTCATTCCTTGATAGACTTGTGGTGTTTTTCATTTTTAAAGAAACTTATTAGAGACTGAGTTTTGGTTTCTGAGAGATTTGTGCCAATTATGATTTTAGAGGGAAGCTTATTTGAGACTAAATTTTGTCTTTAAAAGACATGTATTACTTTATATTCAAATAGACACTCATCATGGACTAAAGTTTTTGTATTTGAGCCTAATTAATATGTTATGAATACCATGTACAATGACTAATGAATTAATCACAAATACTAGTTAGAAGGATATCTATTGGGGACTGAATTTCAGTCTTTAATCGGCATGTATGGATTTGGATTTATAGGGACACTTATCAATGACTAGACTGGAGTATTTGATAGTGATCAATGAGTTCTTGATACCATAAATCATAGTGGTGAATATTTCCCAGATAGTATTTCAAAAGACACTTATCATGGACTGAATTTCAGTCTCCGATAGACACACATCATCTTATATTTCAAGCGATATTAATTAGAGACTAAACTCTAGCACATGAGAGATTGAGACTAATAAATGAGTCTCGTATGTTGTATATTAAATTTTGATGAACTGTAACCTTTGGTAGACATGCATACTATTTTCATGGAAACTTATCGATGATTGAATATAATTTTCTTATAGACAGGAAACATATTAGCCACCTTAAGGACTACTACCTCTATTGTTGTCGCCGCAGCCATAACACCCATAGACGACAGTCATGCCTAACCAAACAAACCTATATGACCTAACAACTACAAACCCTCTATTCATCGATGTCGCACCCTCGATCCACGCCACCGTCGCAGATCCTTACTCTCCATGTTGCAGTTGCCCTCAATGACTTTCACTTTATGTCGCCACCACTGCTTCGTTGATCTAGTTCGGCACCTCTATTCATAACCGTCTCTGCCCTAACAGGTACTTGAGGCCAACTCTGAATCAGTTTGTTTTTAAGAATTTTAGCTTCTTGTTCTTTCTTTTTATTCCACATATACATTGCGATTTTATTGTATTGCTATAAGATTAATCTGAATATTGTAAAATATTTTTCATATTGACTATTCTATACTCTAAAAAATCGAACTTGTGGGTACCATATTTTCATTTTTACCAAGCAGATACCCATTGGATACCTAACGGTTACGACTCCACGACCGGGAACCAGAACCGGCGTTTAACCGAACCGGTACCATCGGGTACCCATATTTTTCTAAAAAAAATTATATATTTGTAAAATTGTTTTTAAAAAAATAAAAAGAACTTTCACCTTAGTCTCTTTTAGGGTTTTGTTAATTCATTATTGCCAAAAAAACGCCGACACTCTCTTCTCCCTTGAAATCTATTCTTCTCGTCACTCTCTTCTTCTCGTAACAGACCATTCGTCCCTCACATTACCAGTTAACCAGAAAATATCGATTAGAAGTATGTGGAGTTCTAGTCGACGGTCATATCTTGTAGTTGTGTCTTACGATCAATCGTAGGTCATCTCTTGCAGTCGGCCATCTTTATTCAATCGTTCACCATCCCTGCTCAATTGACTCTACAACTTCAAGTCTAAAATCGAGAGCTCTACAAGTCTTTATCAAGTCAGCTTCTTAATCTCGATTTCTATAAATATGTGAAGTTTAATTTTGAAAATCATGATTTATGTATATATGTGAAGTTTATTTCTATAGATATGTGCAAGGCAATCATAAGGATATCCTGAAAGAGAAAGCTCGTTTGGCCGCTAACCAGGTACACACTCCTAATCTGTAATCTCCATTGATGTTCCTCGAGAGTTACATTTTGCTTATTCAGAATGTGTGTATTGTATGTGAGTAGGTGAAAGGACTGGTGCAAGTTGAAGACACTTGCCTCTGTTTCAATGCTTTGAAAGGCTTCCCTGGTTAGTAAAAGATTCTGGATATACATGAGAATTACAGTTAATTTGAATTCATTATCTTCAATCCTTCTTCAAGAACACTTGAGATTGTCTAAACTTAAAATTCACCATTGTTTTGATTGCAGGACCTTACATATAAGTCTCCTTTGATGCACTTCCTTGTTCATTGCATAAACTGATAAAAGCAATTAACTTTCTCTTGCATCATTGGATTCATAACAAGTGATTTCTCCAAAAGTTGGTCGTGAAGGTACTTAAATCAATTCAATTCAAAATGTGACCTTGATCTGAACAAGTATGTGCAAGGTATTATTCTGTTTTTGTTTGTTTAAATATCAGTCACAATGCTTCTTTAAGACATATGGGGTAATTTTTTTTCTTATTTGTCCAGGTGAATGAATTTGGTACATTTGTAGTTGGTTCCCCTTTAGCCGAAGCTGGTGAAGGAGTTACCAATCTTCATGTAGACCATGGAATTGGTAACCAAGGCCCTTCAATGGCCATGAATGAAATGTCGGGGTCAGGGTTAGAGTCTGTGTTACTACCTTTGAAGCATGGTCCAAAATTATTGGAGGCTTTGGTAAATGTGCCCGTTATTTGGTGTATGTTGATCTGTTGATACGCTTATTGAAGAAAGACTGTGTGAGGAACCCATTAATGACTTTGTTCAAAGCTGTGATATTGTTGCCTGCAACAAGATCTGTAAGTTCATTGTTATAATCAAATCATTTTCATTTTGTCTTGAAGTTATACGATTGATTAGTTGGCTAATGTGATTGTAGAGTTTGATTATGTTGCTGTTGCTGTTTGGTGTTGTTTTGTTATTGTTGTTTTGTGCTGTTTTGCTATTGATTTTTTGTTGTTTTGAGATTGTTTATGTTTTGTTGTTTTGTAGTTTGTTGCAAACTTATTAAATTCCATTTGTTGTTGTTTGTTGTTTTGATATCAAAATTTTTTAATTGTTTAGTTTATATCTTGAATTCCTGTTACTTATAAAAGTTAATTTCAATGGCATGTATAAAATAAAAAATTTCATATTAATAAAACCAGGTACCAAAACCGAAACCAGTTCAAAATTTATAGGAATCAGTGTAAGCGGTTCGTTCCAATACCAATAATTTTAGAACCACCGGTTCCAAGAGCGGTTATGATTCTAGCTAAAATAGGTGGGTACCTAGTTACGCTCCACCCTAGTTTGGAAGACTGATATTCAGTCCCTAAATGATTGTTGTAAGGAAAGATGTTCGAGACTAAACATGATTCAAAGACTAGTATTTAGTCTTTGAAAGATAATATCAGGGACTAATACGACATGAAATAGAGATGTCAATTAAACATTAAAGACTGAATAATATATTATTAAGAGTTGATATTCAGTCCCTAAAAAATAATTTCAAGGACTGATATGACATCAAATTCAGGATTTGATGAAAAACAATTAGAGACTGAATAGGATATTATCAGAGACTGATTTTATGTCCTTGATATTTTGATGTATTAGGGACTGGTTTTCAGTCCCAGATACATAAAAAATCGATTATCTAATACTAGGTCTCGGGGACTGGCTAGGGACTAGCTAAATCAGTCTCCAATTCTCATCAGAGACTTATTATTAACCATTGGAGACTGATTATGTCAGTCTCTGATAACCCTTTTTCTTGTAGTGTATTTATATAAGGGTTTTCACGTAGAGTAGACCCTATGTTTCATCCGTATCTTCTGCGTATGAGCTCCGTTTATAAGTTCTTTATATCCATGCGTTAGTATTTACGAGTACTAAGAATTTCATTTAGACCACGTCAGCTAATTCGCATTGTATCTTCGATTTGCAAAACTGTATTGAATTTATCGCGCTCGAAGAGTAGGGACTAAGTTTCGTCCATATCTTTCGCATAAGAGCTCTATTATCGATGTTCTTTATATCCATGTGTTAGTATTTACGAGTACTACAACTTTCATTTAGATCTTGTTGGCTAATTCTCACTCTATCTCAGATTTACAAAACTGTATCGAATTCGCCGCGCTCCAAGAGTAGGGACTAAGTTTCGTCTATATATTTCACATACGAGCTCTGTTTTCGACTTTCTTGTTATCGTTGAACTCCTATTAACGAGATCTTCAATTCTCATTTAGACTGTTTTGGTTAAAAATCGACCGATCTAAAATTCGAATTTCGAGTTGTGCACTGTTATGCTAAATCTTAGAAAAATCATAACTTCCTTATAGGAAGTTAGATTTGGACGTTCTTTTTATGCACACTCTCGGTTTAACATATACTACGACTTTAGTTTTGATTGCTAAGGCTAGAAAGTATTTTATCATAAATTCACTTTTTACGATTCTCGGCGTCGTGCCAGTTTTGCCGTAAAACTTCAACAGGTTATAACTTCTTCATTATAACTCGGATTTCAGCGTTCTTTATATGTACGGAACCCTTGTGACATATATACTATAACTTAGTCATGATTATTTATTCTAAATAATCTTATATCAAAAATGTTATTTTTGATGCATATTGTCTTTAAAATGACTAACCCGAATCTATAGGTGTTACAATTATCTCCCTCTTAGGATGATTACGTCCTGGAATCATCAACGAAATAGGGATTTTATAATGACTCCATACGTTATCTTTTCATCCTAGGTATAACCGTAACTCCTATGTTCCTTCGAATGAGTATCTAACTCTTGGACTTCTGGACTGTAGGTGGTGCTCGATCTTGCACCCGTTCTCTATCTCACGTTGGACTTTCAATAGTGACCTTTAAGTCACAATATCGATCCTTATTGGAGACTCCTGCTCCTTTGGAAATATTCTTTACTTCGATTACCTTCCTTCATGTTCTAATGTGATATAATCACATTCTACCATGTAGCACTTCTAGGTACAAGCTTCTAACCTTAACAACGATTGCGATACTTCTATTGATCGCCTCAATTATCTTTCACTTCAATCTTCTGACTTAAGTCAGATGCTATATCGATCTTGTTTCTTTGAACCACGTAACATACTCATCTTAGTCGGACTCGATTGTGTATGACCACTTGAGTCGGAACAACAATCATCTTTTTAGTCATTACCGAAATGATGATAACGATATACATGAACAAAACGGAATCAATTACTAGCTCCTTGGTAATCTTGTGACTTTCCATGATCTAAGTGCGAGTCATGTGCTTCCGGTAGTATAGGCCTCTACTACCATTCACACCCACTCATACTCGTCCCAAGTATTGTCTGGCAGTTTTTCCAAATTATTATCAAAAACAATTTTAACACATACAAATGTGTCCAAACAATCATAAAATTTTCCTGGCCTCTACTAGGACTTCTTCTATGCGTATCTTCAATCATCAATTCTGCTTCATCTCGGTTGCTAATGGTAATGTCAGACGATGGGATAACTTCATGGATTATACCAAGAATCTTTCTTTCTGCTAATCGAAAGTGTATTTCTCCCGTACTAGACGTATTATTTATTTGACGCATTCTAAAGGCAAATTATCACTCTTACGATATCGTCCGATAGGCACCATTCAGTATCGTAAGCCTTCTCATTTCCTCCATTTACTCATTTAACTACGAGTCTTCACCATGATGTTCTGCACACCAAAGCAGTCGTGTGGTGTATCGAGACGAGAATATAGATAGAGGAGGGTTTAGACGCGTATTCCTCCTTATTACTTCGAAAAATTATATGTCAATTCTAATATCGTAAGTAAACGTTTAGAAATCTGAACACATAAAATTTTCAAATCCAGTCGGAAAAAGACCATAGATCCGATCAAACGATAGCATAAAGCATGGCAAATTATTTAGCACATAAAAGTATCTTAGGCATATTCCCTAATTGAGCTAGTGCTTGTGTCTATTCAGGCGTACTTCCTAAAATATATTAGACACACTACTCACGATCATCGCTTAACATTCTAATTTTAAGTGTAGAAATAAATTATTATTCCTAGTTCGCTTAAACTAATGCTCTGATACCAACTATGACATCCCCATTTTCACGGACAGAAAAGACCGGTTTGTTTATGCTTTATTTTGAAAATCAGAGTAACCTTTTAAAGAAAGGTTTTGCGGAATTTGTTCCCAGAAAAACATGATAAATACGTAATCAAGCATTTCCAAAGAAATGTATTTTATTCATTTTTAAAACATTGGGATGTCACCGTCAATACAGAAACATAAGCATAAACAGAACTTACATTCATTATCAATAGTGATTTACATCTCCTTAATCTCTCAGGGTAATATAACTTCACATCGACACCTATGATACAAATAAACTGAGTGGGTCAGGTTTGGAAACTTGGTGTGTACATAGGGTTTTCAACCCACAATAATATAATTATTATGTTTAATCATCAAACAATTAACCCAATTACCCAATTACCCATCCCCATTATCTTTGTTATTCTTAAGCATCTACCCTAAGAATCATTTGTCCTGCATTCATTCATTTCGAAGTCCATCGCTTCCAAGGTTCATATGACAGGCACTAAGTCCATAGCCGCCAATGCTCGTTCGTAAAGCACTATATCCATAGCTGCTAATCTTCTTTTATCGGGCACTAAGTCCATAGCTACCAATGTTTATCTAACATGTACTAAGTCCATAGCTACCATCGTTTCTCTAACAGATACTAAGTCCATAGCTACCAGTGCTTATCTAACAGGCACTAAGTCCATAGATGTCGATGATATTTATTAGGCACTAAGACTATAACTGCCAATGTTTTCTCATACCATATTTTATCTCTCATCATTCATCTACCCATGTTTTACCCAACATATTTGTAGATATAAAATAGATATGCAGTTTAAATAATTTAAAACATGTATAATATCGTTCATCCATAATAGAAAGCATGTATTCAAATAATATGCAAACATAGCATGTAATTTATATAAAATACTTCATATCTATGTGTAAGATGAAAGTAACTATGCACTCACTTGTTAAAGTGATGATTCCAAACTCGGTTAACGCTTCGCTTTTAACGATTCTCTTTTCCTTCGACGAAACCTAGAATTATTATTGCTAAGTTATAGTCTAATCTTTATTGCGACTGATAATTAGTCAAGATTCATCATTACCTCAAAGTCTACTTACATGATCTATCAAGTAAGAAACAAACAGGTAGGATCATATCGGAGGTAGGGTCCGTTTGGTATACGAAGTATACTATTAGGAAATCCCACTTTAAACACCTCACTAAATCACAACCTAGACATCATTCCCATAAGTAGATCAATTAGTATAACTGTAACATCCCAAAAATACAGGCAAAAAATTTCGTTTTAATTAAGTTATTATATAAAACCATCAGTATAAAACATTCATAATAATATCTGATGTCAAAACCAGTGTGTCAATTATGATACATGTCATGTCATCATAAAATAATATCGGAGTATAATCCCAAAGACCTCCTGTACGGAGAACATAGTGTGATGCGCTGCGATCGAGCCCGATCCTTTCCTTTGAAAATGAAGTACCTGAAACCAAAACTGAAAACCGTAAGCACGAAGCTTAGTGATTTTCCCAAAGCATACCACACACACAATCCACATATCACATATCATGTTAGCTATAAAAGCTACACACATATCACATTTCCTGTTAGCTATAAAAGCTACACACATATCACATAACCTGTTAGCTATAAAAGCTACACACATATCACATAACCTGCTAGCTATAAAAGCTACACACATATCACATAATCCATGCATAAATAAAACTTGTAATAGTGCCATGGGCTACCCCACATGGTCTTTAACTAGGACTGCCATGGGCTCCCCCACATGGTCTTACATCCAATGCCATGGGCTCCCCCACATGGTCTTACATCCAATGTCATGGGCTACCCCACATGATCTTTACCTAGGACTGCCATGGGCTACCCCACATGGTCTTACATCCAATACTATGGGCTACCCCACATGGTCTTTACCTAGGACTGCCATGAGCTACCACGCATGGTCTTACATCCTATGCCACGGGCTACCTCCAGGGTCTTTATGCAAAACACATAATCACATATCATATCAAAATATAGAATGGCTAACACATATATCATAATCACATAATGGGCCGGCCTTGGTGCCTTAGACCTATGGGTATGGTGAGAAGACTCACCTGGCACTGTTGAAGTCCCTCAGATAAAACTCCAGTGTTGGTTGACAGGTTTCTGAACTATCAACATCAAAACATCACCCAATTAATAATTGGGTTCCCCTACATAAACATAAATACATACTTTGGATAATTACTACATTACCCCAAGCTTGGCTTTATTCCAGCCCAAGGTTCAATCCATAGGCCCAAAAGTCAAACTAGGAATCAAAGCCCAACATATGGCCCAATTTTCCAAATTGGGCGCAAGCCTTTACATGGTCTTATTCAAAGGCCCAACCATTTATTCTGGTCCAGCATTTGACACTCTAATGGCCCAATAGCATATAATCATTAAGGCCCAAACTATGGCCCAATTTTCCTAATTAGGCCCAACTCCCTACATGGGCCTTACCTTCAAGCCCATTAATTATTCTAGTCCCTTTGCTTGATCTTGGATGGCCCATTAATAACCCAATCATCAAGGCCCAAAAGAAAGGTCCAACAACAAACTCATGTGAAATTATGGTTTCACATAAAATGACAATTAGGGTTAAGTGTTTCTTACTTAACCCATTAAGAACTTAATCCATTGAGTCCTTTACTCTACTAGATAAATGATATGGAGAAATTGGGCATAATACACAATCCAATCTCAATGGCCCAAAAGTGGGTCCAATAAGTCCACGGCCCAAATACTCACAATTAGGGTTTTCTAAACCCTAATTAGAGTTTTCACCCAACCATGGCCCAATAGGCCCAAAATTAATCTATAAGCCCAATAGGGTTTTGCTAGGTCCATTAGGGTTTTGCATGTGGGGCACCACCCACTACCACCTCGGGTAGTGGTGGTCAATGGCGGCTCATGGCGGCGGCCACCACCTTATGGTCGTGATTATTATTATTATTTTCATTATTCAATGCTAATTACAATTACAAGGCTTTTATCCAAAATACCACACGCACACACTAATACACACACTAACTAACACACACACACACAGAGTCACACCATGGTGGCCGGCGGTGGCGCTAGGCGGCAGCCACCACCTCACGGTGGTGGCAGTGGCTTTTCCCGAGGATTTCGACTAAACAAAGCACACACAACACACACTTCCACAAAAAGCACACCCACACATAAGTCTTTCCCGGAACAGGAGCACCTACACCATCTAGGTGACGTTTGGCGGCGGCAGGGGTGATTTTACGAGGACAGCCACCATCGTTTTTGCCTCCAACCATTCAGCAACACAACACACGCACCCATGCGTGAAATAACCCACACAGAATTGCCATGAACAGATGTGAATCGGTAGCCCACACCGTGTTGTGTTTTGAGCATTCTAATAGTCGTAAGTGTACATGCAACCCTAAATACCCTGGATCTATGTTTTCTCTATTATACATGCAATTATGAACTTTCCAAGGTATTACCCTATCTAGCATACAATAATTGTTACTTGGGTAATCAAATGGATAGAATACATACCTTTGTTTGATGTTGCTTGTCTTCATGAAGCTTGAGTGCCTAGTGACCCAAGTGTGCACCTCAAATGATTCACACAACACCATGAACTCTTGGAATAACCTTGAGAATAAGGATACTTTGATTCTCTCTTGTGAAATCAGCTAGCCCTCTTAGTGTACCCACACTAGTGCCCATTTCACCAACCAAGGAACTCTTTATATAGTGTGGAGATTAGGGTTAAACCCTAATACCCATGACCTTTCATTTCTTATGATCCATGGGTTAAACACTCCATGGACTATCCATGAAAGCTTAGCCCAACTTAAATGAACTTGGCCCATCACACACACACACACACACACACACATATATATATATATATATATATATATATATATATATATATATATATATCTAAGAGTCCATATTTAATTAGTTCCTTTTGATCACTTAATGAATTATAAATTAATTCTTGATCAATACTAATTAAATAATATGATTATATATTAATATATTAGAACTTATAATATAGTAATATAAAATCACTTGTATCCTTTTTCCTCATCTTGTCTATCCAATTGTCCCGATGCCATGCAACCCAAATGGACCATGCCGGGTCGGGTCAAGTCTTACCAATTATAGTTATGGACATAGACATTAATCCAACAGTCTCCCACTCGGATAAGTCTAAAACTATTATTGCGTATGACTTCAAGAACCGACTAACAATCGTAGCTCTCAAAAGCTTCCGTCGAACTCTGACCTTGCTGATGATCTCTTACCTTTGTCAATGACTTGTCCATTAGATAAGTGATCATATATTCCTCCATTCTAGATATCATATGGACTGAGACATGGATTATAAATCATTCTCTCTGTCCATCTGTTGTTTCCCAATTTCCGATTCATGATGACTGACTGATTGAACAAATCAAATCAGTCCTTGCTTGGCCAAGCACTCACATGTATCATCTTTAAATCATCGAGGGGCCCATAAGTATCGCTTTTATCCTGAAGGTAAAATGAACGGATAAACTTCGACTCATATGGCTTGTTCTACTATTTGTTGAATCATACACAAAAGCATGTTTTATAACATCGAGTTACTAATGCGTTTTCGTGCAATGAATGTATAACCAACTCATAGTAACAACTCATATCTCTAGGTTTGAAGAATATAAGATATTATCGTCTCATGATGACTCGTGATAAAATCCATGAAGTGATTCCAATGAGCACGGGTTGAATCCAATACTCAAAAATTATGAGCACTCATGAGTGTTGTAGCACCACCTTGTCCAACATCTTAGACCTCTACAAGCCCAACTCATGGCAATCGTGATTCATATCTACTTCCAACATATGACCGACTGTGGATAGTTTGAATAACTTAGTCATTCAGGAAGAACGACCTAGTTATTATGGAATTCAAAACATGCAAAAATGAAACACAAGAATAATTGAATCCAATATGGTCTCAGAACTTATGAATATAAATAAAACTTACACCTTTTATTTATCACCATATGATTACGCATTATTCATTGCATACTATTTAATCTATCAACTTTATTCTTGAATTAAAACAATAGTTGTTATATGCTCCAAGCATGTACACTATGTTTTTCTAAACAATAGCTTTGCCATACACCAAGTATGCAGTCTAAACATTAGTTATGCCATACTCCAAGTATGCATACCAAGTTTGTCTATGATCTTTACTTCGTGAAATAACCAATTGAACCATGATTCTAATTTCACACTCCCAAGTCCTTACGGCAATGCAAGAATTCCAAATTCATGCCTTTTACCAAAATCTGTTCGATTCTAAACTTATATGCATTGGTCCTCTTGTAACGATTATGCACAAAGTCACAAAGACTTGTCAACAAACATTACAGAGTATTCCAATGGAGATCAACTCCATGGAACCGAAGTCTCATATTTAAAGTTCATTTCCTTTGAACATTCTTCTTACATTAAGTTTCTTACATAGATAACTTCCACCTACGGAGACAACTCCATGTTCCCATTTTGACTACCCCTTCTGAACAAGAATTGCCTCTTTTCAGATTAGGTCAATAAGGTCCTTCCAAAGTTAACACTATACTTCCAACTGTCCTTGAGCAACCATTCCTTGGTAAACCTTAGATTGTCCTCAACAATTGCTTAATCCTTTTAGTCATATCCAATTCTAGACCTTTTCCCTTCATAATGCCCCAGGCATTTGGAAAATTTTAGAAAGGATGAATATAGCACATATAATCGATCCTATATCCGAATCATATGCGACACGATTCATGATGTCTCACATAAAGACTAAATAAGTCTTTTGCCATAATATTTCCATTTCTATTTGCCAAGTTCTCATAATTCAGATTGCGAAAAGGGATGCCGTAATCATAATCGAATTTTAGAACGCAAATAATGATCCCATATATAGAATTTCCTTATGTTGATCCATTCCAACTTGAAATTCATATATATTCTTGACTAAATTTGATTAAAATCTCAATCTAAGCTTTTAGAATTGAAATGAAGTATAATTTCCTCTCCCTTAATTATAGCAAAACAACTTTTTCAACCCCTGCAGCCTCACGAATTGAAACTTTTGTTTTCTATAGTTAACATTGCTAACTTGCAATACTTATCATAATTATCATGCTCCCACTAACATGATGTAACATCCGGATTCCCAGGTATTATATTTTGTTCTTTTATTATTGGGTTTTGTGGGGAGACTCGGCGAGTTGGTGTCTAAACTCGCCGAGTATGGTCGTGGATTCATATACGAGTTCACAGCTGGACTCGGCGAGTCCACACTATTTAATGAAACCCTAATTTCCAGGGTTTGAGACCTATTTAAAGGCCCTTAGGGCCGTCATTTGCGGCCACCAACGCCCAGAGAGAAACCCTAAGAGATCTAGAACGTTTGTGAGGAAGGAGAAGGCATTCTGGATTATTTTGTGGGTATTTTTGCAAGAAGGAAGTGACCAAAGCAAGAGGAGGCTGAAGGAGGTGCAATTTTGGTGGTTTTTGAGCTCGTAGAGATTGTATTGAGGTATTATTCTCAGACCTTCTTCAGTTTTTGGTGTTGATTCTTAGTGTTAGGATTTTCTAACCCTTTTAGAGGTTGATTAGTTTGTGTCCTGGATCTAGACCCAAAGAGGTCCAGAGGCCTTAACCCTCGGAGCTTTATGAGTCTTTTTGGGAGCCATGAGCTAGGGATGTCATTTTTGGGGCTAAATCACCATTTTGGACCATTTAGATGTTATATGAGTGCCAAGGTCCGAACTTTATGTGATTATCATGCTTGGGGAGGCCAGATCTATGATTGTATGGAACAGATCTAACCTCAGGAGTTGTATAGAGTTTGTGCATGGCATGAACTCGCCGAGTCCGAAGAACAGACTCGGCGAGTAGTATGAAGGTTGCCCGTTAATCACTCAGTGAGTGGACTTGCCGAGTTGGGGGAATGACTCGGTGAGTCAGGGAGAGTCAGGGGTCTAAGTTCACGTTGGAACTCGCCGAGTTGTTCTTGAGACTCGGCGAGTTGAGTCGGGGTGGTCCTGCGATTCATGCCAGGTTTATCTCGTTGAGTAAGGGGAGGACTCGACGTGCCGAGAGAGAGAGAGAGAGAGAGAGAGAGAGAGACTAAGAGAGTCAGTGGACATGTGTAGACTCGCCAAGTCGCCCTAGTGCACTCGACGAGTCAGGTCAAAGTTTGACCGTTGAACTTGTTAACTTTTAGGGATGAGTTCAGTTGTATTTATGAGAGTATTACTTTATGTGATTAGGCGGAGGCTAGATCACATTTCTTCCGAGTCAGATATTTACCGAGACATCGAGGTGATCCTTCTCACTATACGTTACCTAGAGTGGTATTATGCGATGACCAGAGAGTCTTATGTGTTATGTATGAGATTATGTGCTATGTAATATTTGTATGTTGTATGATGACATAGACCGGACCGGAGGGTCCAACGAGCTATGACTGGACCAGAGGGTCCAACGAGCTACGGGACTGGAGGGTGCCGCTGAGACACATCGACCGGAGGGTCGTATTATAGCCTCGAGTGGCGTATGTGTTGTATGCGGTATTTTGGGGAACTCACTAAGCATTTATGCTTATAGTTGTTGTGTTATGTGTTTCAGGTACTATTGATGAGCGCGGGAAGTCGCCGACATGATTCGTACACACACGCATTGGAGTTTATGTTGAGATTCTGGGGAGATGTTTTGTGATGATAACATTTGATACAATGTGTTTTGACATTATTTTGCGAACAAATGAATGTTTTAAAAATGAAAAATTGTTTTGAAAATTTACGTTGTTATAAGTTGGTATCAGAGCCTTGGTTTGAGAGATTCGGATGCATCTTTGGGCGTATCTGAACTCAAACTGAGGATTTGAGGAAAATTTTGATAATGAAGTAAAATTTATGAAAAGAGTAAAAAGAGTTTTGAGACAAACAGAGCAAAGCCGTGTGTACGATCAGCCAGCGCCCGAACGGTGAATCCCCAAAAGTACCCTTACATTATGCGATATGAGATATGTTATGTTACATTATGCATGCTAGAGTACGCTAGGTATACATATTAGGACTAGAGTGGCCTGATTTGTGATGCCTTAGCCTAGGAGATTTCTACTGCTGAGATGCTTTGAGAGCGAATAGATATCAGTTAGGAGCTCATGTGAATAGAGTACTTGTAATCCAAGCTCTAAGGGGGAGGACTTGGAGTGAATTCTGATGCGGTGTGGTCAGTAGTATTGGGCCCGTACTACTGAAGACATTGGATCAGTGGGCATTCCAAGTAAGAATATTTTGGATTACGGAGGACAAGTAGGGTTGCGTCATCGAGTATGTGTATTCTTGGTCGAGTCTCTGATAATTTTCGTTGTATTTCAGAGGCATCATGGTTGGGACTCGACACACACCTGAGAGCAATGGTGTCAGCGACGAGATCCGTCGATTGATTCATGAGGAGGTTGTTGCTGCCATCCGAGCTGAGATTCCTGAGATGTTTGGGGACATCAAGACCACGTTGATTGAGACTTTTGATGAGCGGTACGCATCGTTGACTGAGGCTGCTGTAGCTGTGGCTACTGCTGCTGTTGCTGCTGCCAGACCTCAGGGAGGTGACTCGTTGTTGTTCCAGGAGTTTAGCAACACGAAGCTACCAGAGTTCGACAGGACGCAGGACCCAATTGTCGCTATGAGGTGGATCTCTGACATCGAGGGATGTTTCTATACGTGTTCTTGTCCAGAGCACTTGAGGGTTCGGTTCGCCTTGAACCAGCTCCGCCTGGGAGCGAAGGATTGTTGGAAGTTCGTGACGGCGAACTTCACTTTGGCTGAGATTTCCGAGGTGACCTGGGAGAGGTTCACCGCTATGTTCAGAGAGGAGTATGCTCCCCCGGTGGAGAGGGAACAGTTGATTCAAGAGTTCTTGACCCTCAAGCAGGGTACTGATTCTATGGCAGTGATCACTAGGAAGTTTCAAGAGAGGGTGATGTTTTACCCTGAGCAAGTGTCTTCTGAGCAGGCTCGTATGAGCCGTTATCTGAGTGTTCTGAGGAGGGATATTCGGGAGTTCGTGGCGAACTCGACTTACTAGACATTTGCTGAGCTCCAAGAAAATACCCGGATGAGGGAGATCGAGTTGGAGACTCAAGACAAGGAGGAGGCCGAGTCATAGAGGGCGGATCGGTGAACGGCTCAGTCTCAGCCGGCAGCCAAGCGGGCTAGACCCACTGATTCGAGATCTGGGGGCGCGAAGGGCCGCACTTGTGGGAAGTTCGGTAAGATTCACGAGGGGTCGTGCAGGGTTGGGGTGTGCTACAAGTGTGGGAAGGAGGGGCATATCGCGAGGGATTGCCCCAAGGGATTTTCGGTTTGCTTTCATTGCAACCAGACCGGCCATCGGAAGGCCGAGTGCCCTCAGCTTCTTCAGGGGACAACGCAGGGATATGCGCCTGCTGCTAGGGCTACCGAGGTCCGGCCAGTGAAGGCCGAGGCCCCGAAGGCTCGTGGGAGAGCATTTTAGTTGACCACGGAGGAGGTTCGCGCGGCGCCCGATGTTATGGCTGGTATGTATTCTCTTTTCATGTTTTATTTGAGTTGAGTTTTATGCTTATATGATGATATGCGTAGGTACTTTTCTTGTGAGTTTTGTGCCTGCGTTGGTATTATTTGACTCGGGTGTGAGTCGGTCATTTGTTTCCGTAGCATTTAGTCAGCATATTAGTGTCCATCGAGAGGCGTTGGATCGGCCTCTGCGAGTTTCCATAGCTGATGAGCGAGCAATGCATGCTTCGGATGTGATTCAAGGATGTGTTCTTGAGATCTTCGGTGTGGAGTTCCCGATAGATCTGGTTCCGATCGCGATGGGGGACATGTGTGTTATGATTGGTATGGATTGGTTGAGCCGATATGGAGCTGTGATAGACTGCGAGCGTCAATTGGTGACGATTCGAGACCCTAGTGGGGGAGTTCTTATGGTGTACGGCGAGGGTACACGTACGGGGTCAGCATTTTGTTCTGCTGCTAGAGCGAGACAGAGTCTATAGCAGGGCTGTAGGGGATTTTTGGCATATGTGATGGATGTGAGGGTTGATTTAGAGAGACCGAAGTCAGTTGATGAGGTCCTGATAGTGCGTGAGTTTCCAGATGTGCTTCCAGCGGAGTTGCCGGGTGTGCCTCCGGAGAGGCAGGTAGAGTTCGGTATTGAATTGGTTCCGGGAGCTGCGCCTATCGCCAAGGCGCCTTATCGTCTTGCGCCTCCGGAGATGCAGGAGTTATCCTCGCAACTTCAGTAGCTGCTGGGGAAGGGGTTTATCAGGCTGAGCAGTTCGCCATGGGGGGCGGCTATTCTTTTTGTCAAGAAGAAGGATGGTTTGCTCTAGATGTGCATTGATTATCGTGAGTTGAATAAGCTAATGGTCAAGAACCGTTACCCATTGCCGAGGGTCGATGATTTATTCGATCAGTTGCAGGGAGCATCTTGGTTCTCCAAGATCGATTTGAGGTTTGGTTATCATCAGCTGAGGGTGCGAGAGGAGGACGTCCAAAAGACAGCATTTCGAACTCGTTATGGGCATTACGAGTTCGTGGTGATGCCTTTCGGACTCACCAACGCACCGACGTTGTTCATGGATCTCATGAACAGGGTGTGCAGACCGATGTTGGATCGCTCAGTGATCGTATTCATCGACGACATATTGGTGTATTCGAGATCCAGAGAACAGCATGAGGAGCATTTGAGGGAGATCCTTGGAGTTCTGAGATCGGAGAGGCTTTATGCCAAGTTCTCCAAGTGTGAGTTCTGGCTATGAGAGGTTCAGTTTCTGGGGCACCTCGTCAACCAGAATGGGATATTGTTCGATCCGGCCAAGATTGAGGTGGTCATGAGGTGGGAGGTGCCGAGATCACCCACCGAGATCAGGAGTTTTCTGGTTTTGGCCAGCTATTATCGAAGATTTATTAAGGATTTCTCCAAGATCGCCGTGCCACTCACCAAGTTGACCCGGAAGGGTGTTGCGTTTTCTTGGGGTCCGGAGCAGCAGACGTCGTTCGAGATGCCTCGCCAGAAATTATGCGAAGCCCCAGTGTTACCCCTTCCGGAAGGGATGGAAGATTTTGTGGTATATTGTGATGCATCGATATCCGGATTGGGAGCGGTGCTTATATAGAGGGGGCATGTGATAGCATATGCATCGAGGCAGCTTAAGCCTCATGAGTCGAGATATTCCACTCATGATTTGGAGTTGGGAGCGGTAGTGTTTGCCCTCAAGATCTGGCGACATTATCTGTATGGAGTTCGGTGTATGATATACACGGATCACAAAAGCTTGAAGTATTTGATGGATCGGCCCAACTGGAATATGTGCCAGAGGAGGTGGTTGGACGTGGTCAAGGATTATGATTGTTAGATCCTGTACCACCCGGGCAAGGCTGATGTTATAGCCGATGCTTTGAGCCGTAGGGTGGAGGGCGCCCCAATACGAGATGTCTGTTTGAGATTGACAGTGACAACCCCGGTGTTGGATGCTATTCGTGGGGCCCAGGCTGAGGCTGTGAAGCCCGAAATCCAGAAGAGAGAGTGAGTTGTCGGGCTGGTATTGGAATTAGTTACTGATAGCCGGGGGCTTATGACATTTCAGGGTCGGATATGGGTACCGTCCGTGGGCGGAACACGTACCATTTTGATGGAAGAGGCTCATCGATCAAAATTCTCGATCCATCCCGGGGCCACTAAGATGTATTTGGACCTGAAAAAGGATTATTGGTGGCCTTGTATGAAGAGGGATGTCGCATGGTTTGTAGAGAGATGCTTGACCTGTCGCAGGGTGAAGGCCGAGCACCAGTGTCCACATGGTAAGCTGTAGCCATTAGAGATTCCCGAGTGGAAATGGGAACAGATTACCATGGATTTCATCACCAAATTGCTGAGGACCGCGAGGGGTGTCGGTGTAATTTGGGTGATTGTGGATAGGTTGACGAAGAGTGCTCACTTCGTGGCCATCAGTGAGAGCTCTTCCGCGGAGAGGTTGGCAGAATTATACGTGAGAGAGGTGGTATCGCGGCATGGAATTCCGATCTCGATTGTTTCAGATCGCGATGTGCGTTTCACTTCCAGGTTTTGGAAGAAGTTTCATGAGGAATTGGGTATGAAATTGCATTTTAGTACTGCATACCACCCACAGACTAACAGGCAGAGTGAGCGGACGTTTCAGACGCTCGAGGACATGCTCCGAGCATGTGTGTTGGATTTCGGCAGAAGTTGGGACACGTATTTGCCCTTGGCGGAGTTTTCTTATAACAACAGCCATCATTCGAGCATTGACATGCCGCCCTTTGAACTGTTGTATGGGAGGAGGTGTCGAACCCCTATTTGTTGGGGAGAAGTAGGGCAGCGTGTGATGGGCAACACCGAGATTGTGCTTTAGATGACAGAACAGATCCAACAGGTCAGATAGAGGTTGTTGACCGCTCAGAGTCGTCAGAAGAGTTATGCGGACAAACGTCGGTTCGAGCTCGAGTTTCAGGTCGGCGACTTCGTGCTCCTGAAGGTCTCTCCTTGGAAAGGAGTGATCCGATTCAGGAAGAGGGGCAAGTTGGGGCCCCGATATATTGGTCCTTTTAGGGTGATCGCGAGGGTAGGCAGGGTAGCCTATCGTTTGGAGTTGCCAGCAGAGTTGGGTCAGATTCATGACACTTTCCACGTGTCGCAGTTGTGAAAGTGTATAGCCGACGAGTCGGCAGTGGTGCCATTAGAAGATATTCAGGTGGATGCGATCCTGAATTATGTTGAGAGACCGGTGGTGATCAGGGATCGGAAAATCAAGGTTTTGAGAAACAAGGAAGTGCCTCTGGTGCAGTTCCAGTGGCAGCATCGGAAAGGGTCAGAGTTGACTTGGGAACCGGAGCGTGAGATGCGGGAGCAACATCCGGAGTTCTTTGCAGAGTGAGACTTCGAGGGCGAAGTCTGATTCTAGTGGGGGAGAATTATAACATCCGGATTCCCAGGTATTGGCCTCTAAACTCACCGAGTATGGTCGCGGATTCGTATATGAGTTCACAGCTGGACTCGGTGAGTCCAAGCTGTTTAATGAAACCCTAATTTCCAGGGTTTGAGACCTATTTAAAGGCCCTTAGGGCCGTCATTTGCAGACACCAACCCCCAGAGAGAAACCCTAAGAGATCTAGAACGTTTGTGAGGAAGGAGAGGCCATTCTTGATCATTTTGTGGGTATTTTTGCAAGAAGGAAGGGACCAAAGCAAGAGGAGGCTGAAGGAGGTGTGATTTTGGTGGTTTTTGAGCTCATAGAGATTGTATTGAGGTATTATTCTCGGACCTTCTTCAATTTTTGGTGTTGATTCTTAGTGTTAGGGTTTTCTAACCCTTTTAGAGGTTGATTCAGTGAAGCATTTGGCCCCTTCTCGAGTTTGTGTCCTGGATCTGGACCCAAAGAGGTCCAGAGCCCTTAACCCTCGGAGCTTTATGAGTCTTTTTGGGAGCCATGAGCTAGGGATGTCATTTTTGGGGCTAAATCACCATTTTGGACCATTTAGATGTTATATGAGTGCCAAGGTCCGAACTTTACGTGATTATCATGCTTGGGGAGGCCAGATCTATGATTGTATGGAACATATCTGACCTCAAGAGTTGTATAGAGTTTGTGCATGGCATGAACTCGCCGAGTCAGAAGAACGGACTCGGCGAGTAGTATGAAGGTTGCCCATTAATCACTCAGTGAGAGGACTTGCAGAGTTGGGGGAATGACTCGGTGAGTCAGGGAGAGTCAGGGGTCTGAGTTCACGTTGGAACTCGCCGAGTTGTTCTTGACACTCGGCGAGTTGAGTCGCGGTGGTCCCGCGATTCATGCCAGGTGTAACTCGTTGAGTAAGGGGAGGACTCGGTGTGCCCAGAGAGAGACTAAGAGAGTCAGTGGACATGTGTAGACTCGCCGAGTCGCCCTAGTGCACTCGACGAGTCGGGTCAAAGTTTGATCGTTGACCTTGTTGACTTGTAGGGATGAGTTCAGTAGTATTTATGAGAGTATTACTTTATGTGATTAGGCGGAGGCTAGATCACATTTCTTCCGAGTCAAATCAAATAAGTCCTTGCTTGGCCAAGCACTCACATGTATCATCTTTAAATCATCGAGGGGCCCATAGGTATCGCTTTTATCCTGAGGGTAAAATGAATGGATAAACTTCGACTCATATGGCTTGTTCTACTATTTGTTGAATCATACACAAAAGCATGTTTTATAACATCGATTTACTAATGCGTTTTCGTGCAATGAATGTATAACCAACTCATAGTAACAACTCATATCTCTAGGTTTGAAGAATATAAGATATTATCGTCTCATGATGACACGTGATAAAATCCATGAAGTGATTCCAATGAGCGCGGGTTGAATCCAATACTCAAAACTTATGAGCACTCATGAGTGTTGTAGCACCACCTTGTCCAACATCTTAGACCTCTACAAGCCCAACTCATGGCAGTTGTGATTCATATCTACTTCCAACATATGACCGACTGTGGATAGTTTGAATAACTTAGTCATTCAGGAAGAACGACCTAGTTATTCTGGAATTCAAAACATGCAAAAATGAAACACAAGAATAATTGAATCCAATATGGTCTCAGAACTTATGAATATAAATAAAACTTACACCTTTTATTTATCACCATATGATTACGCATTATTCATTGCATACTATTTCAGCTATCAACTTTATTCTTGAATTAAAACAATAGTTGTTCTATGCTCCAAGCATGTACACTATGTTTTTCTAAACAATAGCTTTGCCATACACCAAGTATGCAGTCTAAACATTAGTTATGCCATACTCCAAGTATGCATACCAAGTTTGTCTATGATCTTTACTTCGTGAAATAACCAATTGAACCATGATTCTAATTTCACACTCCCAAGTCCTTACGGCAATGCAAGAATTCCAAATTCATACCTTTTACCGAAATCTGTTTGATTCTAAACTTATATGCATTGGTCCTCTTGTAACGATTATGCACAAAGTCACAAAGACTTGTCAACAAACATTACAGAGTATTCCAATGAAGATCAACTCCATAGAACCGAAGTCTCATATTTAAAGTTCATTGCCTTTGAACATTATTCTTGCATTAAGTTTCTTACATAGATAACTTCCACCTACGGAGACAACTCCATGTTCCCATTTTGACTACCCCTTCTGAACAAGATTTGCCTCTTTTCAGATTAGGTCAATAAGGTCCTTCCAAAGTTAACACTATACTTCCAACTGTCCTTGAGCAACCAATCCTTGGTAAACCATAGATTGTCCTCAACAATTGCTTAATCCTTTTAGTCATATCCAATTCTAGACCTTTTCCCTTCATAATGCCCCAGGCATTTGGAAAATTTTAGAAAGGATGAATATAGCACATGTAATCGATCCTATATCCGAAGCATATGGGACACGATTCATGATGTCTCACATAAAGACTAAATAAGTCTTTTGCTATAATATTTCCATTTCTATTTGCCAAGTTCTCATAATTCAGATTGCGAAAAGGGATGTCGTAATCATAATCGAATTTTAGAACGCAAATAATGAACCCATATATAGAATTTCCTTATGTTGATCCATTCCAACATGAAATTCATATATATTCTTGACTAAATTTGATTAAAATCTCAATCGAAGCTTTTTCAGTGTATGAAATTCATGAATCGAAGAGAAACCTTATGACACTTAGATTTTTCTGGTGTATGATTTCCTACCTATATGAATTTGTCAAAACCATAATCACAGGACAAGATTACTGACAAATCCACACTTATATGGATTAAACTTGTGCAATCTTAAATTCTTTCCATTTGGTAGCTTAAGGGCCTGCCATTGCTTCCAAGTAGCTGTGCAACCAATTGAGAACTCTTAGAACTCCTATGCAAAGCCAACTTGAATAGGCACAAACATGTCATCACGATAGGTTATAAACCTCAAGTCGTGTGCTAGCGATAAACTTACAGGTTTTTATTCTTGATTATCCTTTCAGGATCTTTAAGACTCCCACTATCCTCTTGACACATAAGACACACTTGCCAAATATTCAAGAGATAGTTTGGATTCTTTATCAAGACAAACACTTTACACAATTGGCCTTATTTGGTCTTTGTTTTATCCAAAACATCACAACTTACCAATTTCAAATGTACAAGAGTAGGGCACTTTTACTCTTACATTTGACAAGTGTTTTAAACCTTTCTTTAAGATATGTCACTCAACTTACAGTCTTGGAGTATGACTCTAAGACTTGTTTTGGAACGAAGTATGACTCATCTTCTTGATTTGACCACTTCAACAATTCATAGCTCCTCTTGTTAGCTATCATACTATACTTAGAGGATGAATTGTGATAAGGTCTCTTAATCATTAAGATGATCATATAACATGATACTAAAGTACTCTCCCATCTTTTCAGATTTGAGAAACTTTTAACCTTCTACCTAATTTGATTCTTCTAATTCGTTCTGCCATACATCGAAAATTTTCCAATGTATCAGAATTATACTTAAACTTGTAAGTGTAACCATATTTACTAAACTTTAGTAAATCATGATGAATAGTCTTCTTGGTCTTTTGTGGTGGACTTGATCGGTGCACAAGAATGTGTACTCGATCTCTTAGTCCTTCACTTGATTCACATATACATGTGAACAAGGAACTAGTCTTAATTTTCCAAAGCTGAAAGTTCTCATTCATCATACTATACAACTTGCATGTGTAACACCCCGGATTCCTAGCTATTATTTTATCCTTTTTTTTGGGTGATTTGTTAGGAGACTCGGCGAGTTGGAGTCCAAACTCGCCGAGTAGGATCGCGGTTTTGGGCATGGGTTCGCGTCTGGACTCGGCGAGTCCAAAAGTGGACTCGGTGAGTCCACGCTGTTTAATGAAACCCTAATTTCCAGGGTTTGAGACCTATTTAAAGGGGCTTATGGTCGTCATTTGCGGCCACCAACCCCAGAGAGAAACCCTAAAGAGATTTGAGCGTTTTGGGAGAGAGAAGAGGCCACTGTTGACCTTTGAAGCTTTGTTTGACAAGGAAAAGGAGATTCTAGCTAAGAGGAGGCAACGGAGGTGGACATCCTTCTATTTTGGAGCTCAGAGCATCATTTTGGACGTATATTCTGGCTCCCTTTTCTGTTGTTATGATGAACATGGAGGTTTAGGGTTTCTTGACCCCTTTGTTGGTTAGATTTGATGTCCATTTAATCCCTATTTGTGATGAGGCTTGAGATGAGATCCATAGAGGTCTAGAGAAGCTTATTTCCTTAAGCTTTATGAGGATTCATGACAGTATTGGCCTAGAGTTATGAGATATGGGGCAAAAACATCAATTATGAGCAAATAGTTGTTGTTTGAGTACCAAGGTTTGGACTTTACGTTATTCTCATGCCTGGGGAGGCCAGATCTATGATTGTATGGAACAGATCTAACCTCAGAAGTGAGTTTGAGTTTATGCATGGCATGGACTCGCCGAGTCTGAAGAACAGACTCGGCGAGTAGCATGAAGTTTGCCCGTAACCAATCAGAGAGTTGGGGCTGAGTCAAGTCGGAACTCGCCGAGTTGTTCTTGAGACTCAGCGAGTTGAGTCATGGTGGCCCCGCGATTCATGCCAGGTGGAACTCGTCGAGTTAGGGGAGCACTCGACGTGTCAAGAGAGGATCCAAGGGAGTCAGTGGACACGTATAGACTCGCCGAGTCGTCCTAGTGCACTCATCGAGTCCGGTCAAAGTTGACCGTTGACCTTGTTGACCTTTAGGGTTGAGTTCGGTGGTATTTATGGGTGGATGGATTAGTTTGTGTGATTAGGCGGAGGCTAGATCACATTTATTCCGAGTCAGAGATTTACCAAGATGCCCGAGGTGAGTCTTCTCACTATACTTTACCTAGTGTGGTAATAGAGTTCAGAGACAGAGTATTATAGAGTTATATGCCAGTGTGATTGCATGTTATTATGTGTTGTGATTGTTGTGATATGTGATATGCATGATTCAGAGTTACAGAGTTGGGACTTTCGGGTCTCTAGAGTTAGGGCCAGAGGGCCCACAAAGAGTTGGGACTGGAGGGCCCCACTAAGACACATTGACGAGGGGGTCAACAGAGTTACAGCCTCGAGTGGCTATTATGTGATTAGTGTGGTATTTTGGGGAACTCACTAATGTCACACCCCAAAACCATGAATGGCGGAAACGTTCAGGGGTGGAGGACGTCATGTATAGTATCACAACAGTGTAAAATAGTAAACAAGCAACAACATCATCCATTGCATTATAAGTAAAGTTTTAATAAATGTGTGTTCTTTCATTGTAATAAGACACCCAAAAATATACAATCAAAATAAAAGACAAGACTTGTCTGCTCCGTCTTCTCAAAACCTGGCCACCGTACCTGTCTACTGATGACCTGAGAATACAAGTTATTTTGAAAGAGAGTATCGGCTTTAAAGCTGGTGAATTCATAAGTATTTAAGTGTCATTGTCTTGCTTACTAAAATCTATTTTAAAAGTCATGTAAACCTTTAAATGAAAATGATGATGTAAGTATGAAAAGCCCTAGAAAATCCCTTATTGTCTATGAGTTTGAGATGTAGTCTTCTACTAAGACCCGAATGTTTTGTTAGTAAAATGATAGTTTTTCCTTTCTATTGACTAGTACTAAAAGTACTTAGTCTAACTCATCGTTTATGTGAAAGTATCACAAAATAAAGTAAACAGGAAAAAGTACTAATGTAAGTGTTATCTCGAGGTACTAGGGCTAACACGCCATATATAACCTAATGAACATTCGAAGATTGTCCAATTGTCCTCTGTAGCAGCAGCAGGGCGGAGGAAGGGTTAGTCCCTATAAAGGTACTCCTAGTATAAGTAATAACCTAATGATCATCCGAAGATTTTCATCTCATCCTCTGTTGCAATAGCAGGATGGAGGAATGGTTAGTTCCGATATCGATCTATCTATGATAAGTGATAACCGTAGACATCTGTATATGTTCATCACCCACTGTTGCTAACAGCTGGGTTCCGGAATGGTTAGTCCCGTCCATATATCCCGAGGTACTGGGGATAGAGTCCCGACTAGATATCCCGAGGTACTAGGGATATGCAGGAAGATTTACACAGAAGGTACTAATAAATCATCCTCACAATTCGAGATACAAGTATTAATGTTAATATACACAGGTAAATGTATCTACGTAAAGGTACTCATGTAATGTGTTCATGTAAGCGTGTTCATGTATCATGTAAGTATATGTAAACGTACTCAGGTATCATGTAATCAAATGTAAATGTACTCATGTATCATGTAATGTACTGGTATAGACTCATGAATGAACTGACTCTTGTGTGATTCCTTGTAATAGGAATTATGTTTGATATCTCCAAATTATCCCTATGATAATTTACTGAAAGGTAATTGGTTGTTCAAGTAGGTTTATACACTCTTACTACTCAAGGGTGTGAGAAACTAAATGATAGTTGTAAACTATAACATCAATACATATATAAGAATATAAGTGTATATGCGAAGTTTAGTTCAAGAATGTAAAATGGTTTTGTAAGATATCTAAGGGTTTTGAACAAATATAAAAGTGACTTGATGTCATTTTGATAAACATTTCAAAAGTGATATATTTGATAACAAAGTATTTTAAAGATAGAAAACCATTACGTGCATCACATTTTGTAGTATGTGAAATATGTTGAAAGAAAACACAGTTATAAAATACATATAGATGATTTAATAACATGTTGTTTTCTACTTATATTCCCCCCCCCCCATTAAAGCATTTAAAATCATTTAAACATTGATTAGGGGTATGAACTCACCTGTAGTTGGTGATTGGGATGAACTGAACGGTATAAGATTGCTAGGTGTCAAGCGAGGACTTATACACACTCTACGATCCTAATGAACATATAATCACACATATATGCATTCAATTAGTCTTAAATCACTAATTGATAATGTTAAGACATCCTAGACATAATAAACACTTTATATAAGTGTTTTAAGTCCTAAGGATTGCATCTAAGCTATTGTGGGACAAGGCACTTGTGTTTAGGGTTCCAAAGGACCCCATATATGAGTTTACTCCCCATATACCATCACACATGGAGTTTACGGTTGTAAACTCTTGAGTTTATGGCCGTAAACTCCCAACCATGGGGGTATTGTGTGTTTTGAAGTCCCAAATGATTCCTAGAATTATTCCAACTTGGTGGTTCAATTCTTGAAAGGGTTTAAGGCCTAGAAACACTCCCTAGAGGAGTTTACGGCCCCAAGGCCATTTCCTTTGGAGTTTACGGCCGAAAACTCCCTTGGAATGGTGTGTTTGTTGTTTTCAAGTCTCTTGCATATGAAGGATAGGTTCTAGACTTTTACCTAAAGCATATGAAGGCATTTGGCACACTTTGGTGCCCTTCATTCATGTTTACGGCCCAAGAACCATGTCTTGGCATAAACTCACTTTGGAAGGTGATTTTAATGTGTTTAAGGCCCTTGATTTATTGGGAACAAGTCTAGGTAAAAGCCTAAGGCCTTAGGTGTGACATCCCCAAAATCACGGCCAGAAAAGACCGATTTTCATTTATGCTTTTAAATAATTTCAGAGTAAATCCTTTTGATTTGAAAGAGTTGCGGAATTTGTTCCCAAAACAAAACATGATAAAATAATATTTATCAAATCATTTCATCAAGAGATGCATTTCATTATATAATCAAAACTCGGGATGTCATGTTCCGATACAGACCATAAAGCATAAACGATAACATTACAAGTCATTCAACAAATATACACATATACAGACTTGTAAACAAAACAACAAGATCATCCATCCATCTTACGCCCTTGTGCTACTTCCTGTAATACAAATAAAACTGAGTGTGTCAGGCTTGGGAGCCTGGTGAGCATATAGGGTTGTCAACCCACAATAAGTAAGTTATATTTAATTTCACCAACCAATCACTATCCCGATTACCCGTTCCCGTTATCCTCACTTTACGTCCCTAAAACAACAACTATCTCAAGGAACCTAATCTAGGATTTTCATCGGGACGGACATCACTGCTAAGGGGTTTCCTCAACAATAGATATCCTAAAGGCAACCATGAGGGGGATAGAGTACACCGGTGAACACATCGTTGACAACACCTACAGGTTATGAACCTGCTAGCGTTCCACTAGACTGTCTAGAAAGAGTCCGTGGTCGTTATACATACTCCGCTGAATAACTAGATCAGCAACAACAACAACATCGAGGCCTCTCATCTGTTTATTACACACCAACTATCTACCCATGTTCTACCCAACATATTAATAGATAAGAATATATATTTTCATACATAGTTAAAAACCTGTATATCATTTTCATTCAATATATATTCCATATAACAGATGAGGCATACCACATAACACGTATTTCATAGAAAACAATTCAGATCTATGAGATGGAATAACGTGAATATCCATTCACGCATACAACCACAAAATATACACATCACAAGAATATCGCATAAAATACTTCATAGTTACTCGTTAGAAGAAGGTAACTACACCCTCACACATATAAACCACAATTTACTTAATACACCCAAACCGTACTTGTATTATTATCATGTTTATGAAAGGTAGTATACACTCACTTGATCAGAAGATGATCGGACAGCACTACAACTTGCAGAAGTAGTAATCCACAGTAGATCTGGAAGATCTCCACAAAAATCGAACTTCTCGCGGGCAGAGCTTCGGCTCGGGAACCGAACTTCTCGGGATCTTCGGGATCTCGGGACTTGCCTCGGGGCTAGAGTATGATACCGGGGCTTCGGGGTACATCTGGAACGCAAAACGATGCAAAACGGGAAAGAGAAGAGAAGAAATTGTCAAAAGACTCGGCTGCCTTCGCATCCTATTTATAGGAGGCTGGAGCCTCGGAGTACGCGGGGCGTACTGGTCCGAGAAACGTCACTGCTTACGTATCCGAAGCCACTTGCTGTGATGTCGACACCTTCGGAGTACGCGGGGCGTACACGAGTACGCGGCGCGTACCTCGGATCAGATCGGTGACTACTCTTCGGATAAAGCTTCCGAATTAATGATTTAATTTAATTACAAAATAATTAATAAACTTCGGAAATTCGTATCTTCTTCATACGAACTCCGTTTTCGACGTTCTTTATATCCACGGAAAGGTGAGACTACGCTCTACAACTTTCGTTTAGACTCCATCGGCTAATTTTGAATTTATTTTTATTATTTATTTTTAATAGGCCGCGACAGAAAAACTTTGTTATAAATTCATAACTTCTTCGTTTGACGTCCGTTCTCGCCTAACTTTTTATCGCTTCCATACCAACAATGAGATCTTCGATTCTCATTTAGATTGCTTCGGCTAAAAACCGCTTGATCTCAAATCGAGTATATCAGGCTGCACACTGCTAAGTCGAAACTTCGATAAATCATAACTTCCACATACGAAGTCAGATTTGGGCGTTCTATATATTCGGAAACCTTGTTTCAACTACTACAACATTAACCAAAGATATTAAGTTTATTTTACACTTAAATTTTGACGTTTATTTTTATTCTTAATTAATCAGACCACATAATTAAGCAATTAAGCACAAAACACATAATACTCAAATAATACATTCTTATTATTTTAAAATGGGTTACAAAGGTTAACCTAGACTATTACATTGCTAAAAACGGAAAGCCCGGAAACACAGGCGTTACAATTCTCTCCACCTTAGAATGATTCCGTCCCCGGAATCACACATCAACAAACAAATGCAAATAGCGACCCATCATGTCACTCTCCGTCTCCCAGGTGAGATTCGGCCCATTCGTGTGTTTCCATCGGACAAGCACTAACCCAACCATCTTGCGTCGCAATTTCTTAGTCTATCGGTCAACAATTGCCTCTGGTTCTTCAATCAACCTTTTGTTCTCATCAATTCTCAATTCAGAAATTGGAATTATGTCGGGAACTTCTCCTGTGAACTTCCTCAAATAACACACATGAAAAGTGTTATGAATTCCATTCAGTTCTTCTGGTAATTCGAGCTTGTAAGCTTGGTTCCCAATCCTCTGAAGATCTTTAAACGGTCCAATAAACCTTGGACTAAACTTTCCCCTTTTACCAAATCTTATAAGTCCCTTCCACGGCGAGACGTTAAGCAAAACCGAATCCCCAACCTCAAAAGTTCTCGGTCTTCGCTTCTTGTCAGCATAGCTCTTTTGACGATCCTGAGCTGCTAACATTCTTTCCCTAATTATTTTCAACTTTTCAGCAGTTTGATGAACCATCTCCGGTCCCATAAACTGCTTTTCCCCAGCCTCAAGCCAACAAGACAGCGTACGACACTTCTGTCCATACAAAGCTTGGTAAGGTGCCATCTTAATGCTCGAGTGGAAACTATTATTATAGGAAAATTCTACCAACGGTAAATGTTCATCCCAATTACCTAGGAATTCCAGAGTACATGCTCTCAGCATATCTTCAAGTGTTTGTATCGTTCGTTCGCTCTGACCATCAGTCTGCGGATGGTAAGCTGTACTTAAACACAACTTGGTACCCAATTCCTCTTGTAGACTTTTCCAAAATCGTGAGGTGAAACGACTATCACGATCCGACACAATCGTGAACGGAACACCGTGAAGCCTCATAATTTCCTTCACGTAAGAATTCGCAAGCTTTTCCATAGACCATTTCTCCTTGGCTGCTATGAAATGCGCACTCTTAGTGAATCGATCAACGACCACCCAAATCATGTCGTGACCATTCTTTGTTCTGGGCAGTTTAGTGACAAAATCCATAGCAATGTCTTCCCACTTACCCATAGGCACAGGCAAAGGTTCTAAACTCCCGTACGGTTTTTGATGTTGTGTCTTGACTCTAGCACAAGTCACACACTCGGCCACATACTTTGCAACATCAAGCTTCATCGTCGGCCACCAGTAGTAGGGTTTCAGGTCCCTATACATTTTAGTGCTACCCGGATGAATCGAGTACATGGTCTTGTGAGCTTCTTCCATCAAAAGATCTCTGACTCCTCCTGTCTTAGGTATCCAAATCCGATCTTGGAACACCTTCAGTCCATGACTGTTTACACCGAACACCAACGTTTTGCCCAAACGTTCCTCCTTTCTGTCATTCTTCTCAGAAGCTTCGCTCTGAGCTTTCTTTATACTTTCCAAACTAGTCGAGACAACTTCAATTCTCAACGCTCTTGTCCTTTTCCTTTCAAGATTGACATTCCGACTGAGAGCATCAGCAACAACATTAGCTTTACCGGGGTGGTAAAGTATCTCGCAGTCGTAGTCTTTAAGTAATTCTAGCCAGCGTCGTTGCCTCATACTCAATTCTTTCTGATTAAAGAGATATTGGAGACTCTTATGATCAGTGAAAAGTTTGCACTTCGTGCCATAGAGGTAATGCCTCCATATTTTCAGAGCGAAAACTACCGCTGCCAACTCCAAATCATGAGTCGGGTAGTTCTTTTCATGCTCTTTCAGCTGTCGAGACGCATATGCTATCACCTTTTCTCTTTGGGTCAAAACACAACCCAATCCAACACCAGACGCATCGCTATAGACAGCGAAGTCTTCAACTCCATCGGATAGAGAAAGTATCGGTGCCTCGCATAGCTTCTCCTTTAGCTTCTCGAATGCTTTTTTATGCTTATCACTCCAAGCATAAGTAGCTCCTTTGTGGGTCAAATCTATCAACGGAGTAGCGATCGAAGAAAAGCCTTGGATAAACCTTCGGTAATATCCGACTAATCCTAAAAAGCTTCGGATCTACGTGGGACTTTTCGGTTGTTCCCACTTCGTTACAGCTTCAATCTTTGCTGGATCAACCATTATCCCTTCTTGGTTGACCACGTGACCCAAGAATTGGACTTCACGAATCCAAAAATCACATTTGGAGAACTTTGCATAAAGCTTCTCCTTCTTCAAAACTTCTAACACTTCCCGCAAGTGTCTGCCATGCTCCTCCTGGCTTCTCGAGTAAATCAGAATGTCGTCTATGAACACTATCACAGATTTATCAAGGAAAGGATTGCAAACCCTATTCATCAAATCCATGAACGCTGCCGGAGCATTGGTTAGTCCAAACGACATAACCAAGAACTCGTAGTGTCCATATCTAGTTCTGAATGCAGTCTTCTCGATATCTTGCTCTCTTACTTTTAGCTGATGATATCCTGACCTTAGATCGATCTTCGAGAAATAGCTCGAACCTTGCAATTGATCAAACAGGTCATCAATCCTCGGCAACGGATATCTATTCTTTATTGTTGCCTTGTTCAGCTCTCGGTAATCAATGCACATTCTCATACTTCCATCTTTCTTCTTCACGAATAACACCGGAGCTCCCCAGGGTGATGAACTAGGTCTAATGAAACCTTTGTCCAATAACTCCTGAAGTTGCATCATTAGCTCCTTCATCTCTGTCGGTGCTAATCGATAAGGTGCTTTTGCAATCGGCGTCGTTCCTGGCAACAAGTCAATACGGATTTCCACTTGTCGATCTGGTGGTAATCCAGGAAGATCTTCGGGAAATACTTCCGGATAATCACACACCACTGGAATATTCTGCATCACCTTCTTTTCCATCTTAGCATCAATCACGAATGCTAAATATGATGTACACCCCTTGGTCAAACATTTTATGGCTTTCATCAATGAAATGATTCCAGAATTCACTCTGCATTTATCTCTATACACCATAAACGAATCTTTCCCAGGCGGGTTTACTTTGACTATTTTCTTCTTGCATAAAATTTCGGCGTCGTTGGCGCTAAGCCAATCCATTCCCAATACGATGTCGAAACCATTAAGCTCGATAGGCAATAACTCCTCGTGGAACTTATTCCCATTCAGATCAATTAAGATGTTTTTCATGCGATAGCTAACAGGTACAAACTTGCCACTAGCAACTTCGACTAATAAGGAATTATCTAGTCTAACAACAGGCAAAGCTAGCTTTCTACCAAATTCATGCGATATAAAGGAGTAGTTGGCTCCAGAATCAAATAAAATTTGGGCAGGCAATTCGTTAATGAGAAAGGTACCTGAAGCGACATCAGCTTCATCTTTAGCAGCTTTCAGTGTCATCTGGAATGCTCTCGCCTTTGGCTTTGGCGGAATGTTGGGTCTAGCTGCCTCCTTCTTCTTCGGGCAGTCCCTCGACATATGACCCTCCTCACCACAACCATAGCAAACTTTCTTTGTGAGGGTACACTCATTGGCGTAGTGCCCTGGCTTTCCACACTTGTAGCATGTGTTCGCCACCTCACATTTTCCATGATGCTTCTTCTTACATTTGTCGCACCATTTCGCTTCACCTCCACTTCCCCTCGAACCAGACTTCGAGAACTTGTTTATCTTGTTGGACCCTGAAGTTCCATCGAACTTCCTCTTTTCACCAACATCTATTCTTTCCAGACCCTTTTCCTTCTACTGGGCCTCCACATTCTTAGCTGCACGAACAACCGTTTTTAGAGTGGTTGCCATTTTGACTGTCGGACCAAAGTCGGCAGGCAGTCCATTAGCAAACCTCTCAATCTTGGAGAGTTCCGTTGGCACTAGGTACGGAAACAACTTCATCTTCTCAGTAAATGCAGTAGCATAGTCATCTATGCTCATCTTCCCCTTCTTCAAGTTCTGGAACTCATTGTTCAGATCAATCAGATGTATCTCTGAACAATACTGCACCCTTAGTTGTTCCAAGAACTCCTCCCATGACATTTTCAGGGCTTCTCCTCGTGACATAGTATCTGCCAACAACTTCCACCAACTCAAGACTCCAATCTTCAGTTGTCTAACCGCAAATTTGTTGCTACAGTCACAACTTTCAAATACCATCTCCATTTCGGAGATCCAATCCATTATCTCAACAGGCTTTGGGCTCCCAGAAAGACTTGGTGGTTTGGCGCCCAAGAAGTTCTTGTACACTCGCCCATCCTTGTTGTTTCTCCTTTCTGGATCGTTCCTTCGTTCCCCTTGAGTCCCAAGTTGACTCATCATGCGACTATTGTTCCCTTCCTCCGATTGCTCGGGAATCAATTCAGGTTCCTCAATAGGTATGATAGGTTCATCCCTATTATTATGCAATATTTGTCGCATCTCCTCCCTTTGTTCGGCTAGCATAGTCCGAATCAAGGCTTGCACCGCAGCCATTGTTATTGGTTCTGGTGCTGCTGCTACAACAGGTATCTGCTCAATCACTGGCGGTTGATTCCTGTTTTCATCCGCGTTTCCAACGCCACTCCTTGTTCTCACCATTTTGATCTACACACCGAATAAGGTGAAATTAGATCCTCATTCACGATAGATATTCAAATCATCCTTATTACTCCGAAACGTTTACATGCTAGTTCTAATAACGTAGACGCACGCTTAGAATCCTACACACATAAGGTTTCTAGATCCGATCGCCAATAGACCGTAGATCCGAACAAATAATATCATATATGGCAACACATAACATTTAGCACATAAAGCATTTTAGGCAACTTTCCTAAAAGAAACTAGTGCTCGTGTCTAAAATCCAACAGACACACATCTTAAAATTCCACTTAGCATTCTAAGTTTAAGTCTAGAAATCCTACAAATTCCTAGTTCGCTTAAACTAATGCTCTGATACCAACTGTGACATCCCCAAAATCACGGCCAGAAAAGACCGATTTTCATTTATGCTTTTAAATAATTTCAGAGTAAATCCTTTTGATTTGAAAGAGTTGCGGAATTTGTTCCCAAAACAAAACATGATAAAATAATATTTATCAAAGCATTTCATCAAGAGATGCATTTCATTATATAATCAAAACTCGGGATGTCATGTTCCGATACAGACCATAAAGCATAAACGATAACATTACAAGTCATTCAACAAATATACACATATACAGACTTGTAAACAAAACAACAAGATGATCCATCCATCTTACGCCCTTGTGCTACTTCCTGTAATACAAATAAAACTGAGTGTGTCAGGCTTGGGAGCCTGGTGAGCATATAGGGTTGTCAACCCACAATAAGTAAGTTATATTTAATTTCACCAACCAATCACTATCCCGATTACCCGTTCCCGTTATCCTCACTTTACGTCCCTAAAACAACAACTATCTCAAGGGACCTAATCTAGGATTTTCATCGGGACGGACATCACTGCTAAGGGGTTTCCTCAACAATAGATATCCTAAAGGCAACCATGAGGGGGATAGAGTACACCGGTGAACACATCGTTGACAACACCTACAGGTTATGAACCTGCTAGCGTTCCACTGGACTGTCTAGAAAGAGTCCGTGGTCGTTATACCTACTCCGCTGAATAACTAGATCAACAACAACAACAACATCGAGGCCTCTCATCTGTTTATTACACACCAACTATCTACCCATGTTCTACCCAACATATTAATAGATAAGAATATATATTTTCATACATAGTTAAAAACCTGTATATCATTTTCATTCAATATATATTTCATATAACAGATGAGGCATACCACATAATACGTATTTCATAGAAAATAATTCAGATCTATGAGATGGAATAAAGTGAATATCCATTCACGCATACAACTACAATATATACACATAACAAGTATATCGCATAAAATACTTCATAGTTACTCGTTAGAAGAAGGTAACTACATCCTCACACATATAAACCACAATTTACTTAATACACTCAAACCGTACTTGTATTATTATCGTGTTTATGAAAGGTAGTATACACTCACTTGATCAGAAGATGATCGGACAGCACTACGACTTGCAGAAGTAGTAATCCACAGCAGATCTGGACGATCTCTACAAAAATCGAACGTCTCGCGGGCAGAGCTTCGGCTCGGGAACCGCACTTCTCGGGATCTTCGGGATCTCGGGACTTGCCTCAGGGCTAGAGTATGATATCGGGGCTTCGGGGTATTTCTGGCATGCAAAACGATGCAAAACGGGAGAGAGAAGAGAAGAAATTGGCAAAAGACTCGACTGCCTTCGCATCCTATTTATAGGAGGCTGGAGCCTCGGAGTACGCGGGGCATACTGGTCCGAGAAACGTCACTGCTTACGTATCCGAAGCCACTTGCTGCGATGTCGACACCTTCGGAGTACGCGGGGCGTACACGAGTACGCGGCGCGTACCTCGGATCAGATCGGTGACTACTCTTCGGATAAAGCTTCCGAATTAATGATTTAATTTAATTACAAAATAATTAATAAACTTCGGAAAATCGTATCTTCTTCATACGAACTCTGTTTTCGACGTTCTTTATATCCACGGAAAGGTGAGACTACGCTCTACAACTTTCGTTTAGACTCCATTGGCTAATTTTGAATTTATTTTTATTATTTATTTTTAATAGGCCGCGACAGAAAAACTTTGTTATAAATTCATAACTTCTTCGTTTGACGTCCGTTCTCGCCTAACTTTTTATCGCTTCAATACCAACAATGAGATCTTCGATTCTCATTTAGATTGCTTCGGCTAAAAACCACTTGATCTCAAATCGAGTATATCAGGCTGCACACCGCTAAGTCGAAACTTCGATAAATCATAACTTCCACATACGAAATCAGATTTGGGCGTTCTATATATATTCGGAAACCTTGTTTCAACTACTACAACATTAACCAAAGATATTAAGTTTATTTTACACTTAAATTTTGACGCTTATTTTTATTCTTATTTAATCAGACCACATAATTAAGCAATTAAGCACAAAACACATAATACTCAAATAATACATTCTTATTATTTCAAAATGGGTTACAAAGGTTAACCTAGACTATTCCCATGCTTTTCAAAGCGTATCAAGCCTTTCCAGGGTGAGATCTTCAGTAAGACTCGGTTGCCCACCTGGAATTCCAATGGTTTCCTTCGCTTGTCAGCGTGGCTTTTCTGTCGGTCTCTAGACTCTTTCAACCGTTCACGAATTTGAACGATCTTCTCTGTCGTTTCCCGAATGATCTCCGGACCCGTGAGAGTGCTTTCGGGAACTCGTCCCTTAGCTAACTGGGTATCACCCACTTCAACCCAGCACAGAGGGGATCTACACTTTCGGCCATAGAGGGCCTCGAATGGAGCTGCCTTTATGCTTGTATGATAACTGTTGTTGTAGGAAAATTCAATAAGGGGTAAATAGGTATCCCAAGCTTTTCCAAAGTCTATCACACAGGCACGCAACATATCTTCTAAGGTTTGGATAGTCCTCTCAATTTGCCCATCGGTCTATCGATGGTAGGCTGTACTCATGTCCAGCCTAGTTCCTAGGAAACTTTGTAATGACTGCCAGAACCTCGAAGTGAATCTACTATCTCGGTCCGAGATGATAGATAAAGGAACACCGTGCAGCCTTACAATCTCCCTAATGTAAGTTCTGGTAAGTTTCTCCATCTTGATTGTTTCTTTGATCGGTAGGAAGTGTGCAGACTTGGTCAGTCTATCGACGATGACCCATATGGAATCAAGTCCACCCGTCGTCTTGGGCAACTTGGTTATGAAGTCCATAGTGATCCGCTCCCACTTCCATTCTGGTATCTCCGGTTGTTGTAGAAGACCGGAGGGTTTCTGGTATTCGACCTTGACCTTTGCGCAAGTAAGGCATTTACTCACGAAGGTAGCAATATCTGCTTTCATGTTAGGCCACCAGTATAACTTTTTAAGATCCACATACATCTTATCTAAACCCGGGTGGATGGAATAACGAGTGTTATGAGCTTCGGTCATGACCAAGTCTCTGAAGCCACCGTGTTTCGGTATCCAGATCCGATCCATGAGGTATAAGGCTCCGCCACCCTTGACTTCTAAGTTCTTATCCATCCCTCTAAGGGACTCACCAGCCACGTTTTCAGGTTTCAAAGCGTCGAGCTGAGCCGCCTTTATTTGCGTGGACAAATGTGAATGGATAGTTAGAGTTAAAGATTTGACTCTACGACCAATATATTATTTCCGACTTAGGGCGTCGGCTACTACATTGGCTTTACCCGAATGATAACGAATTTCGCACTCGTAATCACTGAGTAGCTCGACCCACCGTCGTTTTCTCATGTTGAGCTCCTTCTGGTCGAAAATGTGTTGCAGACTCTTGTGGTCTGTAAAGATCGTGCTTTTTGTACCATATAGGTAATGTCGCCAGATCTTCAGAGCAAACACAACTGCTCCTAGTTCAAGATCGTGGGTTGTGTAGTTAGCCTCATGTGTTTTCAGCTGTCTCGAGGCATAGGCTATGACTTTACCTCGCTGCATCAGAACACATCCAAGCCCTTGGTTTGATGCGTCGCAATAGACCATGAAGTCTTCTATCCCTTCGGGGAGGGACAATATTGGTGCGGTGCACAAGGCTCGCTTGAGCGTTTGGAACGCTCTTTCTTGTTTCTCTTCCCAGTCAAAGGCTACGCCCATCTGGGTCAATGTCGTAAGAGGTTTTTCTATGCGGGAGAAGTTCTGAATGAACCTGCGTTAGTAGCCAGCTAGACCTAGAAATTGACGAATTTCATTAGGTGTCTTTGGTGCTGACCAGTTCTCGATGGCCTTAATTTTGGAAGGGTCCACGTGTATACCTTCTTCGCTAACAACATGGCCCAAAAATTTGACTCGCCGAATCCAAAATTCGCACTTGGAGAACTTCGCATAGAGCTTCTCCGATCGCAATGTTTCTAAGATTTTACGGAGATGTTGGCTATGTTCCTCCTTACTTCGAGAGTAGATGAGTATGTCATCAATGAAGACGATGACGAACTGATCCAAGTAAGGACGACACACCCTATTCATTAGATCCATGAATACTGCGGGCACGTTAGTTAATCCGAACGACATCACTACAAACTCGTAGTGCCCATAACGAGTTCAGAAGGCTGTCTTGGGAACATCCTCCTCTAACACTCGTAGTTGGTGATATCCGGATCGTAGATCTATCTTCGAGAAGTAGTTGGCTCCTTGAAGTTGATCAAATAAATCGTCAATGCGGGGCAAGGGATAACGATTTTTAATGGTAAGTTTGTTGAGTTCTCTATATTCGATGCACATACGAAACGATCCATCTTTCTTCTTGACGAACAAGACCGGTGCTCCCCATGGCGAGAAGCTTGGTCGAATGAATCCCTTCTTGAGAAGTTCGTAAAGTTGACTGGAAAGTTCCTGTATCTTGGTCGGTGCCAGATGATAAGGAGATTTGGCTACTGGGGTAGCTCCTCGCACTAAGTCGATTCTGAACTCGGCTTGGCGTTGCGGTGGTAAACCGGGAAGTTCTTCTGGGAAGATGTCGGGAAAGTCGCGTACTTCTGGGATGTTCTGGATGTATTTCAGTTCTTGAATGGTATCGACGACGTGTGTGAGGAATGCATGATACTCCTTCCGCAATCACTTCGGGGCTTGAATACACGAAATGATGCGAAGGCTCGTACTAGGTTTGTCGCCGTAGATAATTAGATTTTCGTTGTTAGGAAGGTTAAGACGCACTATTTTTTCAAAGCACATGATGTCGGCGTGAAGAAGACTCAACCAATCCATGCCAATGATAACGTCGAAATATTTAATTGGGACTGGCATGAGATCTATCTTGAAAGTATGGCCATCTAAAGTTAAGGTACAACCTACGTATATGCAGTTAGTACTCTCTGTTTTCCCGTTAGCCATTTCTACTGTGAATGAACTATCTAATGCACATGGTTTTTGTTTAAGCAGGTGTGCAAATTTGTGACTTACAAAACTTTTCTCTGCTCCACTATCGAAAAGTATGCAAGCATGTGATTTATCGAAGAGGAACGTACCAGTAACTATCGTAGGATCAGCTACTGCTTCCTCGTGGCCTAGGGCCATAACTCTTCCTACTCCTCCAGCCATCCCCGCTTGAGAGCAGTTCCTCTTGTAGTGACCCACCTCGCCACAACCGTAGCAAGTTTGGCCCATCTCGGCATTAGGAACCTGGGCGGCTTGAGCTGTTGGAGCCTTACAGTAACGGGGGGTGTGCCCCTTCCTGTTGCAGTTAGAGCAGAACATCTCCTTGGAAGGTCTGTGGTGGTGGAAGCTGCATTTGTTGCTCTTTGGAAAAGTTCCAGCATAAGTTTTTGCTGGTAAGGGGTTCGCACGGAAAATAGGAGTCACTGTGGCAGCATTAATCGCCATAAGTTGTTGTTTATTGGAGGATCCTTGCGAAGCCCCTCTTTTCCTCTTATTCCACCCCTTCTTGTTGTATTCGGGGTTGGACTTTTGTGGTACGGGTGTAGGGATTGTTGAGTTCTGAGGTTTCTGGTGATCAATGAGAGATTGTGCCAGTTCCTTGGTGCTATCGAAGGTAATAGGCCTGGAAGCGATCACACTTGACTAGATCTGGGGCAACAATCCCCAGATATATCTCTCTATCTTTTTGCTCTCAAGAGCAACCATATCAGGGCATAAGTTTGCCAGATCACAGAACCTATTTGTGTAGGTGCATTCCCGAGGGTGTCCATGGCTTTCGTCGTGGTTCGAGGGTGGTGCACCTGTTCCTGACCCAGTAGGGGCGGGAGCGTTGATTGCTGACACAGCAGCTGCAACTGCTGCTATGAAAGCTTCTTGGAACATGTTGGCATCGAAAGGATTAGGTGGTTGAAGAGGTTCAGGTGGTGGTATCGGTGCTTCGTTGTTTGGGTTACGCCTGGGATTTCTGCGTGGCGGCATCTTTAACTATACGTTTAAAAGATGACGACATGGATAAGAATAAATGATTAATGAATGTGTCTCATGGACTAACTCCCCATAGTCCAACAACATGATGAATAGAATGACTAAATGAATATGACAGCATTTGGATAATAATTTCCATAATATTAGATATCTGTCAATAATACTGGAATTATAGATGTAACAAGTTCGGGAAAAATGGCCTACAAGTAGGCCTTACATCAACCAAGATGGAAAATTTTGACAGAACTAAGATTAGATCAAGACCTAACAGGTCTAAGATTTATAACGATAGGAAATTAGACCAAAGTTTTACATAAACTAGGTTATATCCAAAAGATGAGTTGACGAGATTCTATCGGCGACGAGAGCTGCTTGCATGAGTCCTCGATCCCGACAGTAGATGTTCAATGTCCCTTATACGCCTGTCCGACCTTGCTTGCTGAACTCGAAGTTGTCTAACTTCAGCTCGGGTTTCAGCAAGTTCCCTCTGCAGATTTGCATTGCGGACCAGAGTCCTTTCATGAGCAGACTCTAGTTGGCGAATGTGGACAGTGTTAACACCAGAGTTGGCGTCAACTTCCAAGACTTGATTGATAGTCGCCTGAGCCATTATCGTGTTCCGAGAAATCCTACACACCATGATGGGTAGGACTCTATCAGCAGAACCTCCTTCGGTGAGGTTGTAGAAACTTCGGTCTCCATTGTACGGAATGGGCTGACCTTGTTCCTGGCTCCATGTATTCAAGTCCGTGGCCCACAGGGGTGTAGGTCCTTGAAACACAGGGCGGGGGTTCAGGTTTGGGTTTTGAGCACCTGGGGGTAGGTTGTTGACTTCAGGCTCTGAGTCATAACTATCGGAAAAACCCTCAGCATGGTGATCATCCAAAGGGATTGGGTGATCATCTTCTGGTTCTGCCTCTAGCCAACCAGCATTGCCTTGGTTTGGGAAGTATGGGTCGCCATGGTGAAATCCAGCCAATTTAATCTACGCGAGAAAAGGGATATAAGAAATAGCTAAAATAGACGAACTAAATAAGATAATTACAGTAAGGCTAAATACCCCTATGGTATTTCTTTATGGTTGTGTTGGTAAGTTTTTAGACATGTTGCCATATCACAACCATTCTTGGGCATATGCTAATCACTCCAAGGACCATCATAGTTGATTAGGCAATGCCATTCCCAAGACTAACCATATATCCCTAGGCTTACTTGTGATATTCAACAATCGTAATACTTTTGTTCTTGTCATTGTGACACTGATTTTAGTATGAATGCAGGCACGTATACTTTCTTAAATATTTTATTATTTAAAAGTATAACTCTTAGACATAATGGTTTAATCCCAATGTATTTATAGTTAGTATATCTTTTATGGGTTGATATACTTTATTCACTATAAACAATGCTCTGATACCAATCTGTCACACCCCAAAACCACGAACGGCAGAAACGTTCAGGGGTGGAGGATGTCGTGTACAGTATCACAACAGTGTAAAATAGTAAACAAGCAACAACATCATCCATTGCATTATAAGTAAAGTTTTAATACATGTGTGTTCTTTCATTGTAATAAGACACCCAAAAATATACAATCAAAATAAAAGACGAGACTTGTCTGCTCCGTCTTCTCAAAACCTGGCCACCGTACCTGTCTACTGATGACCTGAGAATACAAGTTATTTTGAAAGAGAGTATCAGCTTTAAAGCTGGTGAATTCATAAGTATTTAAGTGTCGTTGTCTTGCTTACTAAAAGCTGTTTTAAAAGTCATGTAAACCTTTAAATGAAAATGATGATTTAAGTATGAAAAGCCGTAGAAAATCCCTTATTTTCTATCAGTTTGAGATGTAGTCTTCTACTAAGACCCGAATGTTTTGTTAGTAAAATGATAGTTTTTCCTTTCTATTGACTAGTACTAAAAGTACTTAGTCTAACTCATCATTTATGTGAAAGTATTACAAAATAAAGTAAACAGGAAAAAGTACTAATGTAAGTGTTATCCCGAGGTACTAGGGCTAACACGCCATATATAACCTAATGAACATCCGAAGATTGTCCAATTGTCCTCTGTAGCAGCAGCAGGGCGGAAGAAGGGTTAGTCCTTGTAAAGGTACTCCTAGTATAAGTAATATCCTAATGATCATCCGAAGATTTTCATCTCATCCTCTGTTGGAACAGCAGGATGGAGGAATGGTTAGTTCCGATATCGATCTATCTACGATAAGTGATAACCGTAGACATCCGTAGATGTTCATCACCCACTGTTGCTAACAGCTGGGTTCTGGAATGGTTAGTCCCGTCCATATATCCCGAGGTACTAAGGATAGAGTCCCGACTAGATATCCCGAGGTACTAGGGATATGTAGGAAGATTTACACAGAAGGTACTAATAAATCATCCTCGCAATTCGAGATACAAGTATTCATGTTAATATACACAGGTAAATGTATCTATGTAAAGGTACTCATGTAATGTGTTCATGTAAGCGTGTTCATGTATCATGTAAGTATATGTAAACGTACTCAGGTATCATGTAATCAAATGTAAATGTACTCATGTATCCGGTAATGTACGGGTATAGACTCATGAATGAACTGACTCTTGTGTGATTCCTTGTAATAGGAATTATGTTTGATATCTCCAAATTATCCCTATGATAATTTGCTGAAAGGTAATTGGTTGTTCAAGTAGGTTTATACACTCTTACTACTCAAGGGTGTGAGAAACTAAATGAAAGTTCTAAACTATAATATCAATACATATATAAGAATATAAGTGTATATGCAAAGTTTAGTTCAAGAATGTAAAATGGTTTTGTAAGATATCTAAGGGTTTTGAACAAATATAAAAGTGACTTGATGTCATTTTGATAAACATTTCAAAAGTGATATATTTGATAACAAAGTATTTTAAAGATAGAAAACCATTACGTGCATCACATTTTGTAGTATGTGAAATCTGTTGAATGAAAACACAGTTATAAAATACATATAGATGATTTAATAACATGCTGTTTTCTACTTGTATTCACCCCCCCTCCCCATTAAAGCATTTAAAATCATTTAAACATTGATTAGGGGTATGAACTCACCTGTAGTTGGTGATTGGGATGAACTGAACGGTATAGGATTGCTAGGTGTCAAGCGAGGACTTGTACACACTCTACGATCCTAATGAACATATAATCACACATATATGCATTCAATTAGTCTTAAATCACTAATTGATAATGTTAAGACATCCTAGACATAATAAACACTTTATATAAGTGTTTTAAGTCCTAAGGATTGCATCTAAGCTATTGTGGGACAAGGCACTTGTGTTTAGGGTTCCAAAGGACCCCATATATGAGTTTACTCCCCATATACCATCACACATGGAGTTTACGGTTGTAAACTCTTGAGTTTACGGCCGTAAACTCCCAACCATGGGGGTATTGTGTGTTTTGAAGTCCCAAATGATTCCTAGAATTATTCCAACTTGGTGGTTCAATTCTTGAAAGGGTTTAAGGCCTAGAAACACTCCCTAGAGGAGTTTACGGCCCCAAGTCCATTTCCTTTGGAGTTTACGGCCGTAAACTCCCTTGGAATGGTGTTTTTGTTGTTTTCAGTTCTCTTGCATATGAAGGATAGGTTCTAGACTTTTACCTAAAGCATATGAAGGCATTTGGCACACTTTGGTGCCCTTCATTCATGTTTACGGCCCAAGAACCATGTCTTGGCCGTAAACTCACTTTGGAAGGTGATTTTGATGTGTTTAAGGCCCTTGATTTATTAAGAACAAGTCTAGGTAAAAGCCTAAGGCCTTAGGTGCCTTTAAAGCACCATTTTGAGTATGATTTTGGAGTTTACGGCCTAAGAAACTCTTGGGCCGTGAACTCCCAAAATTGGGTGGTTCTTGCATGATTTCATGTCCCTAACACACTCCTATACAAGTCCAAGGCAGTTGTATATCACGGGGGACAGTCTAGGCTTCGTTTCGGGAGTTTACCGCCCAAGAACACCTTGGGGAGTAAACTCCTAAATCTAGTGATTTAGCCTTCTAAATCATGTTATAACTACATATAAAGCTTTCTAACACTACTAGAAAGAGTTACTCACGTTTTGGTATAAAAACCCGAAGATCTGTGAGAGAGAAAATGGCTTTTCTCTAGTTGGAAATGTAAATAATGAATGAATTTGGTTCAGAATTCTATTTATAGTCCTGAGATATTTTTGGCAGAAAATATTTTTATTCCTGAAATGACCTCTAATATAATAAAGTGATGGAATAATAGAGTTGCACTAAACCCTAGTGCATCCACTCTCGTGATACCTCCTGAAGTGTAAACCCTGAATTAATCAAACTTACACGAAAAAGTCTGAAAATTAGTTGTGACTGCTATAACTTCTATTGAAGTGATATAGTTTGTACAGAATGGAAATTTTGGGTTGTCACATCATCCCCCCGTTAGAAGGAATTTCGTCCCGAAATTAGAATATAAGCAATTAAGAAGTTACAAATAACTAAGCGAAAAGATGAGGGTATTTATGTTTCATCTGATCCTCTCGTTCCCGAGTGAATTCAGGTCCACGTTTTGCGTTCCAGCGAACCTTCACTATTGGGATACGGCTCTGCTTTGTTTGCTTGACCTCTCGGTCCATGATCTCTACTGGTTCCTCCACGAAGTTGAGGCTCTCGTTGATCTCGATCTCTTCGAGTGGAATAACAAGAGTCTCGTCAGATAGACACTTTTTCAAGTTCGAGACGTGGAAGGTAGGATGTACGTTACTGAGTTCTTGCGGTAGATTGAGTTTGTAAGCTACAGGGCCGATTCTCGCGAGAATCTCAAAAGGCCCTATGTATCTTGGATTGAGCTTCCCACGCTTTTCAAAGCGTATCAAGTCTTTCCAGGGTGAGATCTTCAGTAAGACTCGGTCGCCCACCTGGAATTCCAATGGTTTCCTTCGCTTGTCAGCGTGGCTTTTCTGTCGGTCTCTAGAGGCTTTCAACCGTTCACGAATTTGAACGATTTTCTTTGTCGTTTCCCGAATGATCTCCGGACCCGTGAGAGTGCTTTCGGGAACTCGTCCCTTAGCTAACTGGGTATCACCCACTTCAACCCAGCACAGAGGGGATCTACACTTTCGGCCATAGAGGGCCTCGAATGGAGCTGCATTTATGCTTGTATGATAACTGTTGTTGTAGGAAAATTAAATAAGGGGTAAATAGGTATCCCAAGCTTTTCCAAAGTCTATCACACAGGCACGCAACATATCTTCTAAGGTTTGGATAGTCCTCTCAATTTGCCCATCGGTCTATCGATGGTAGGCTGTACTCATGTCCAGCCTAATTCCTAGGAAACTTTGTAATGACTGCCAGAACCTCGAAGTGAATCTACTATCTCGGTCCGAGATGATAGATAAAGGAACACCGTGCAGCCTTACAATCTCCCTAATGTAAGTTCTGGTAAGTTTCTCCATCTTGATTGTTTCTTTGATCGGTAGGAAGTGTGCAGACTTGGTCAGTCTATCGACGATGACCCATATGGAATCAAGTCCACCCGTCATCTTGGGCAACTTGGTTATGAAGTCCATAGTGATCCGCTCCCACTTCCATTCTGGTATCTCCGGTTGTTGTAGAAGACCGGAGGGTTTCTGGTATTCGACCTTGACCTTTGCGCAAGTAAGGCATTTACTCACGAAGGTAGCAATATCTGCTTTCATGTTAGGCCACCAGTATAACTTTTTAAGATCCAGATACATCTTATCTAAACCCGGGTGGATGGAATAACGAGTGTTATGAGCTTCGGTCATGACCAAGTCTCTGAAGCCACCGTGTTTCGGTGTCCAGATCCGATCCATGAGGTATAAGGCTCCGCCACCCTTGACTTCTAAGTTCTTATCCATCCCTCTAAGGGACTCACCAGCCACGTTTTCAGGTTTCAAAGCGTCGAGCTGAGCCGCCTTTATTTGCGTGGACAAGTGTGAATGGATAGTTATAGTTAAAGATTTGACTCTACGACCAATATATTCTTTCCGACTTAGGGCGTCGGCTACTACATTGGCTTTACCCGGATGATAACGAATTCCGCACTAGTCATCACTGAGTAGCTCGACCCACCGTCGTTGTCTCATGTTGAGCTCCTTCTGGTCGAAAATGTGTTGCAGACACTTGTGGTCTGTAAAGATCGTGCTTTTTGTACCATATAGATAATGTCGCCAGATCTTCAGAGCAAACACAACTGCTCCTAGTTCAAGATCGTGGGTTGTGTAGTTAGCCTCATGTGTCTTCAGCTGTGTCGAGGCATAGGCTATGACTTTATCTCGCTGCATCAGAACACATCCAAGCCCTTGGTTTGATGCGTCACAATAGACCACGAAGTCTTCTATCCCTTTGGGGAGGGACAGTATTGGTGCGGTGCACAAGGCTCGCTTGAGCGTTTGGAATGCTCTTTCTTGTTTCTCTTCCCAGTCAAAGGCTACGCCCTTCTGGGTGAGTGTCGTAAGAGGTTTTGCTATGCGGGAGAAGTTCTGAATGAACCTACGATAGTAGCCAGCTAGACGTAGAAATTGACGAATTTCAGTAGGTGTCTTTGGTGCTGACCAGTTCTCAATGGCCTTAATTTTGGAAGGGTCCACGTGTATACCTTCTTTGTTAACAAAATGGCCCAAAAATTTGACTCGCCGAATCCAAAATTCGCACTTGGAGAACTTCGCGTAGAGCTTCTCCGATCGCAATGTTTCTAAGATTTTACGGAGATGTTGGCTATGTTCCTCCTTACTTCGAGAGTAGATGAGTATGTCATCAATGAAGACGATGACGAACTGATCCAAGTAAGGACGAAACACCCTATTCATCAGATCCATGAATACTGCGGGCACGTTAGTTAATCCGAACGGCATCACTACAAACTCGTAGTGCCCATAACGACTTCGGAAGGCTGTCTTGGGAACATCCTCCTCTAACCCTCGTAGTTGGTGATATCCGGATCGTAGATCTATCTTCGAGAAGTAGTTGGCTCCTTGAAGTTGATCAAATAAATCGTCAATGCGGGGCAAGGGATAACGATTTTTAATGGTAAGTTTGTTGAGTTCTCTATATTCGATGCACATGTGAAACGATCCGTCTTTCTTCTTGACGAACAAGACCGGTGCTCCCCATGGCGAGAAGCTTGGTCGAATGAATCCCTTCTTGAGAAGTTCGTTAAGTTGGCTGGAAAGTTCCTGCATCTTGGCTGGTGCCAGACGATAAGGAGATTTGGCTACTGGGGTAGCTCCTGGCACTAAGTCAATTCTGAACTCGACTTGGTGTTGCGGTGGTAAACCGGGAAGTTCTTCTGGGAAGATGTCGAGAAAGTCGCGTACTTCTGGGATGTTCTGGATGTCTTTCAGTTCGTGACTGGTATCGACGACGTGTGCGAGGAATGCATGATACTCCTTCCGCAATCACTTATGGGCTTGAATACACGAAATGATGCGAAGGCTCGTACTAGGTTTGTCGCCGTAGATAATTAGAGTTTCGTTGTTAGGAAGGTAAAGACGCACTGCTTTTTCAAATCACATGATGTCGGCGCGAAGAAGACTCAACCAATCCATGCCAATGATAACGTCGAAATATTTAATTGGGACTGGCATGAGATCTATCTTGAAATTATGGCCATCTAAAGTTAAGGTACAACCTACGTATATGCAGTTAGTACTCTCTGTTTTCCCGTTAGCCATTTCTACTGTGAATGAACTATCTAATGCACATGGTTTTTGTTTAAGCAGGTGTGCAAATTTGTGACTTACAAAACTTTTCTCTGCTCCACTATCGAAAAGTATGCAAGCATATGAGTTATCGAAGAGGAACGTACCAATAACTATCGTAGGATCAGCTACTGCTTCCTCGTGGCCTAGGGCCATAACTCTTCCTACTCCTCCAGCCATCCCCGCTTGAGAGCAGTTCCTCTTGTAGTGACCCACCTCGCCAGAACCGTAGCAAGTTTGGCCCATACCGGCATTAGGAACCTGGGCGGCTTGAGTTGTTGGAGCCTTGCAGTAACGGGCGGTGTGCCCCTTCCTGTTGCAGTTAGAGCAGAACATCTCCTTGCAAGGTATGTGGTGGTGGAAGCTGCATTTGTTGCACTTCGGAAAAGTTCCAGCATAAGTTTTTGCTGGTAAGGGGTTCGCACGGAAAATAGGAGTCACTGTGGCAGCATTGATCGCCATAAGTTGTTGTTTATTGGAGGATCCTTGCAAAGCCCCTCTTTTCCTCTTATTCCACCCCTTCTTGTTGTAGTCAGGGTTGGACTTTTGTGGTACAGGTGTAGGGATTGTTGAGTTCTGAGGTTTCCGGTGATCGATGAGAGATTGTGCCAGCTCCTTGGCGCAATCGAAGGTAATAGGCCTGGAAGCGATCACACTTGACTGGATCTGGGGCGACAGTCCCCATATATATCTCTCTCTATCTTTTTGCTCTCAAGAGCAACCATATCAGGGCATAAGTTTGCCAGATCACAGAACCTATTTGTGTAGGTCGCATGTCGGATCCAACCATTTGAAGACCCCAAAATTCTTGATCGAGTTTTTGTATTTCACCTCGAGGACAATATTCTTTCATCAGCATGTCCTTCAACTTTTCCCAGCTGATGGAATACGCCACCACCAAAGTCAGATAATTAACATGGCTGTTCCACCATGTTAGTGCTCTGTCAGAGAAGGTACAAGCTGCAAACTTGACCTTGTTTCCCTCCTGACAAGCGTAGATTTCAAAGATAGATTCCATCTTTTCAATCCATTGTCTCAACACCATAACACCCCCAGTTCCATTGAAGCTGCGGGGTTTGGCATTTGTGAAGTCCTTGTAGGTGCATTCCCGAGGGTGTCCATGGCTTTCGTCGTGGTTCGAGGGTGGTGCACCTGTTCCTGACCCAGTAGGGGCTGGAGCGTTGATTGCTGACACAGCAGCTGTAACTGCTGCTATGAAAGCTGCTTGGAACATGTTGGCATCGAAAGGATTAGGTGGTTGAAGAGGTTCAGGTGGTGGTATCGGTGCTTCGTTGTTTGGGTTACCCTTGGGATTTCTGCGTGGCGGCATCTTTAACTATACGTTTAAAAGATGACGACATGGATAAGAATAAATGATTAATGAATGTGTCTCATGGACTAACTCCCCATAGTCCAACAACATGATGAATAGAATGACTAAATGAATATGACAGCATTTGGATAATAATTTCCATAATATTAGATATCTGTCAATAATACTGGAATTATAGATGTAACAAGTTCGGGAAAAATGGCCTACAAGTAGGCCTTACATCAACCAAGATGGAAAATTTTGACAGAACTAAGATTAGATCAAGACCTAACAGGTCTAAGATTTATAACGATAGGAAATTAGAACAAAGTTTTACATAAACTAGGTTATATCCAAAAGATGAGTTGACGAGATTCTATCGGCGACGAGAGCTGCTTGCATGAGTCCTCGATCCCGACAGTAGACGTTCAATGTCCCTTATACGCCTGTCCGACCTTGCTTGCTGAGCTCGAAGTTGTCTAACTTCAGCTCGGGTTTCAGCAAGTTCCCTCTGCAGATTTGCATTGCGGACCAGAGTCCTTTCATGAGCAGACTCTAGTTGGCGAATGTGGACAGTGTTAACACCAGAGTTGGCGTCAACTTCCTAGACTTGATTGATAGTCGCCTGAGCCATTATCGTGTTCCGAGAAATCCTAAACACCATGATGGGTAGGTCTCTATCAGCAGAACCTCCTTCGGTGAGGTTGTAGAAACTTCGGTCTCCATTGTACGGAATGGGCTGACCTTGTTCCTAGCTCCATGTATTCAAGTTCGTGGCCCACAGGGGTGTGGGTCCTTGAAACACAGGGCGGGGGTTCAGGTTTGGGTTTTGAGCACCTGGGGGTAGGTTGTTGACTTCAGGCTCTGAGTCAGAACTATCGGAAAAACCCTCAACATGGTGATCATCCAAAGGGATTGGGTGATCATCTTCTGGTTCTGCCTCTAGCCAACCAGCATTGCCTTGGTTTGGGAAGTACGGGTCGCCATGGTGAAATCCAGCCAATTTAATCTACGCGAGAAAAGGGATATAAGAAATAGCTAAAATAGACGAACTAAATAAGATAATTACAGTAAGGCTAAATACCCCTATGGTATTTCTTTATGGTTGTGTTGGTAAGTTTTTAGACCTGTTGCCATATCACAACCATTCTTGGGCATATGCTAATCACTCCTCGGCCATCATAGTTGATTAGGCAATGCCATTCCCAAGACTAACCATATATCCCCAGGCTTACTTGTGATATTCAACAATCGTAATACTTTTGTTCTTGTCATTGTGACACTGATTTTAGTATGAATGCAGGCACGTATACTTTCTTAAATATTTTATTATTTAAAAGTATAACTCTTAGACATAGTGTTTTAATCCCAATGTATTTATAGTTAGTATATCTTTTATGGGTTGATATACTTTATTCACTATAAACAATGCTCTGATACCAATCTGTCACACCCCAAAACCACGAACGGCAGAAACGTTCAGGGGTGGAGGATGTTGTGTACAGTATCACAACAGTGTAAAATAGTAAACAAGCAACAACATCATCCATTGCATTATAAGTAAAGTTTTAATACATGTGTGTTCTTTCATTGTAATAAGACACCCAAAAATATACAATCAAAATAAAAGACGAGACTTGTCTGCTCCGTCTTCTCAAAACCTGGCCACCGTACCTGTCTACTGATGACCTGAGAATACAAGTTATTTTGAAAGAGAGTATCAGCTTTAAAGCTGGTGAATTCATAAGTATTTAAGTGTCGTTGTCTTGCTTACTAAAAGCTGTTTTAAAAGTCATGTAAACCTTTAAATGAAAATGATGATTTAAGTATGAAAAGCCGTAGAAAATCCCTTATTTTCTATCAGTTTGAGATGTAGTCTTCTACTAAGACCCGAATGTTTTGTTAGTAAAATGATAGTTTTTCCTTTCTATTGACTAGTACTAAAAGTACTTAGTCTAACTCATCATTTATGTGAAAGTATTACAAAATAAAGTAAACAGGAAAAAGTACTAATGTAAGTGTTATCCCGAGGTACTAGGGCTAACACGCCATATATAACCTAATGAACATCCGAAGATTGTCCAATTGTCCTCTGTAGCAGCAGCAGGGCGGAAGAAGGGTTAGTCCTTGTAAAGGTACTCCTAGTATAAGTAATAACCTAATGATCATCCGAAGATTTTCATCTCATCCTCTGTTGGAACAGCAGGATGGAGGAATGGTTAGTTCCGATATCGATCTATCTACGATAAGTGATAACCGTAGACATCCGTAGATGTTCATCACCCACTGTTGCTAACAGCTGGGTTCTGGAATGGTTAGTCCCGTCCATATATCCCGAGGTACTAAGGATAGAGTCCCGACTAGATATCCCGAGGTACTAGGGATATGTAGGAAGATTTACACAGAAGGTACTAATAAATCATCCTCGCAATTCGAGATACAAGTATTCATGTTAATATGTAAACGTACTCAGGTATCATGTAATCAAATGTAAATGTACTCATGTATCAGGTAATGTACGGGTATAGACTCATGAATGAACTGACTCTTGTGTGATTCCTTGTAATAGGAATTATGTTTGATATCTCCAAATTATCCCTATGATAATTTGCTGAAAGGTAATTGGTTGTTCAAGTAGGTTTATACACTCTTACTACTCAAGGGTGTGAGAAACTAAATGAAAGTTCTAAACTATAATATCAATACATATATAAGAATATAAGTGTATATGCAAAGTTTAGTTCAAGAATGTAAAATGGTTTTGTAAGATATCTAAGGGTTTTGAACAAATATAAAAGTGACTTGATGTCATTTTGATAAACATTTCAAAAGTGATATATTTGATAACAAAGTATTTTAAAGATAGAAAACCATTACGTGCATCACATTTTGTAGTATGTGAAATCTGTTGAATGAAAACACAGTTATAAAATACATATAGATGATTTAATAACATGCTGTTTTCTACTTGTATTCACCCCCCCTCCCCATTAAAGCATTTAAAATCATTTAAACATTGATTAGGGGTATGAACTCACCTGTAGTTGGTGATTGGGATGAACTGAACGGTATAGGATTGCTAGGTGTCAAGCGAGGACTTGTACACACTCTACGATCCTAATGAACATATAATCACACATATATGCATTCAATTAGTCTTAAATCACTAATTGATAATGTTAAGACATCCTAGACATAATAAACACTTTATATAAGTGTTTTAAGTCCTAAGGATTGCATCTAAGCTATTGTGGGACAAGGCACTTGTGTTTAGGGTTCCAAAGGACCCCATATATGAGTTTACTCCCCATATACCATCACACATGGAGTTTACGGTTGTAAACTCTTGAGTTTACGGCCGTAAACTCCCAACCATGGGGGTATTGTGTGTTTTGAAGTCCCAAATGATTCCTAGAATTATTCCAACTTGGTGGTTCAATTCTTGAAAGGGTTTAAGGCCTAGAAACACTCCCTAGAGGAGTTTACGGCCCCAAGTCCATTTCCTTTGGAGTTTACGGCCGTAAACTCCCTTGGAATGGTGTTTTTGTTGTTTTCAGTTCTCTTGCATATGAAGGATAGGTTCTAGACTTTTACCTAAAGCATATGAAGGCATTTGGCACACTTTGGTGCCCTTCATTCATGTTTACGGCCCAAGAACCATGTCTTGGCCGTAAACTCACTTTGGAAGGTGATTTTGATGTGTTTAAGGCCCTTGATTTATTAAGAACAAGTCTAGGTAAAAGCCTAAGGCCTTAGGTGCCTTTAAAGCACCATTTTGAGTATGATTTTGGAGTTTACGGCCTAAGAAACTCTTGGGCCGTGAACTCCCAAAATTGGGTGGTTCTTGCATGATTTCATGTCCCTAACACACTCCTATACAAGTCCAAGGCAGTTGTATATCACGGGGGACAGTCTAGGCTTCGTTTCGGGAGTTTACCGCCCAAGAACACCTTGGGGAGTAAACTCCTAAATCTAGTGATTTAGCCTTCTAAATCATGTTATAACTACATATAAAGCTTTCTAACACTACTAGAAAGAGTTACTCATGTTTTGGTATAAAAACCCGAAGATCTGTGAGAGAGAAAATGGCTTTTCTCTAGTTGGAAATGTAAATAATGAATGAATTTGGTTCAGAATTCTATTTATAGTCCTGAGATATTTTTGGCAGAAAATATTTTTATTCCTGAAATGACCTCTAATATAATAAAGTGATGGAATAATAGAGTTGCACTAAACCCTAGTGCATCCACTCTCCTGATGAGCTATGATATGCATGCTAGAGTAGACTAGGTATTCTTATTAGGACTAGAGTGGCCTGATATGTGATGCCTGAGTCTAGGAGTCTTGCTGCTATGAATATTTCAGAGTGGTTAGGTAGCATCAAGGAGATTGTGAGAGATCTGTTTGCGAGTATCATGTGATTAGAGAGAGTACAGTGCTTGGGACTTGGGACTCTGGGAGGAGGACTTGGGGTGGATGCTGATGCGGTGTGGACGATAGTATTGGGCCCGTACTACTGAAGACGCCGGATCAGTGCACAGTCCAAGTAAGAATCCTTGGAGTACCAAGGAACAAGTAGGATGGAGTACTCGAGTGTGAGTATACTCGAGCGAGTCCCTGATGTTATTCTTGTATTGTACTTCAGAGAGAGAGATCATGGTTGGGACTCGCCACACGCTAGGGACCAGTGATACGAGGGATGAGGAGATCCGTAGGATCATCCAGGAGGAGGTGGCTGTGGCCATCAGGGCAAAGATACCAGAGATGTTCGGGTCTATCAAGACCATGTTGATAAAGACATTTGATGAGAAGTACGTGCTCTTTCTGAGGCTGCTGTTGCTGCAGCCACTGCAGCTATATCTGCGACGAGGCCGCAGGGTGGTGATGCGTTGCTGTTCCGAGAGTTCAGCAACACAAAACCACCGGAGTTTGACGGGACCCAGGACCTGATTGCGGCGATGAGATGGATTTCAGACATAGACGGGTGTTTCTTTACTTGCTCATCTCCTGAGCATTTGAGAGTCCGGTTCGCGTTGAACCAGCTTCGCTTGGGAGCGAATGACTGGTGGAAATTTGTGACGGCGCACTATACGCCTGTTGAGCATGCAGCAGTGACCTGGGAGAGGTTCACTGCTATGTTCCGAGATCAGTACGTTCCCCAGGTGGAGAGGGACCGTTTGGCCCAGGAGTTTCTGACCCTCAAGCAGGGTACTGAGTCTGTTACAGTGATTACGAGGATGTTTCATGAGTGGGCGATGTTCTGCCTAGAGCACGTGTCCTCCGAGCAGGCATGTATGAGTCGATATTTGAGCATTCTGAGGAGGGACATACGTGAGTTCGTGGCGACCTCGACGTACCGGACATTTGCCGAGCTTCAGGTAAATGCCCGGAAGAGGGAGATAGAGCTGGAGACTCAGGCTAGGGAGGAGGATGAGTCTCAGGGGAGGGATCGGCGATCGGTGCAGTCTCAGTCGATAGCCAAGCGGGCCAAGCCCGCCGATTCGATATCAGGTAGTCAGAGGGGCCGCACTTGTGGCAAGTGCGGCAAGAGCCACGACGGTGTGTGTAGAGCAGGGTCTTGCTACAAATGTGGCAAAGAGGGGCATATGGCTAAGGACTGCTCCAAAGGGTTTGCAGTATGTTTTCACTGCAACCATACCGGACACCGGAAGGCAGAGTGTCCGCAGTTGCGGGGATCAGCACAGGGAGCACCTTAGGGATTTGCCCCTGCCGCCATCATAGCTACCGAGAGTCGGCCAGTGAAGGCCGAGGCGCCGAGGGCACGAGGGAGAGCCTTTCAATTGACCGTGGAAGAGGTCCGCGCAGTGCCTGATGTCGTGGCTGGTATGTATTCTTTCGTGTATTTATTTTGATGTTGAGATATTATGCTTATATTATGTTATGCGTAGGTACTTTTCTTGTGAATTCTGTACCTGCCTTGGTGTTATTTGACTCGGGTGCGAGTCGGTCTTTTGTATCTTTGGCTTTTAGTCAGCATATCAGTGTTAGTCGTGAGGCGTTGAGTCGGCCTCTGAGAGTTTCCATAGCTGACGAAAGAGTGATGTATGCCACGGAGGTGATCCGTGGGTGCGTATTCGAGATTTTCAGTGTTGAGTTCCCGATTGTTTTGGTTCCTATTGCGATGGGTGATGTCTATGTCATTGTGGGCATGGACTGGTTGAGCAGATTCGGCGCGGTTAACGACTGCGAGTGACAGCTGGTGACCATACGAGACCCTAGTGGAGGAGTTCTTATAGTGTATGGTGAGGGTACACGTTCTGGGTGAGCGTTTTGTTTGGCCGCTAGAGTGAGGCAGTGTCTACAACAGGGCTGTAAGGGCTTTGTGGTGTATGTGATGGATACGCGGGTTGATTCAGAGAGACCAAGGTCAGTTGAGGAGGTCCCGATAGTGCGTGAGTTCCCGGATGTATTTCCAGAGGAGTTTCCGGGTGTGCCTCCTGTGAGGCAAGTGGAGTTAAGTATCGATTTGCTTCCGGAGGCCGCACCTATTGCCAAGGTGCCTTATCGCCTTGCACCTCCAGAGATGCTAGAGTTATCCTCGCAGCTTCAAGAGCTGTTGGGGAAGGGGTTTATTCGGCCGAGCAGGTCGCCGTGGGGAGCGCCTATCCTTTTTGTCAAGAAAAAGGATGGTTCACACTGGATGTGCATCGATTACCGAGAGTTGAACAAGCTGACAGTCAAGAACCGTTACCCGTTGTCGAGGATCGATGATTTGTTCGATCAGTTGCAGGGAGCATCTTGGTTCTCGAAGATCGATTTGAGGTCGGGGTATCATCAGGTAAGGGTGCGAGATGAGGATATCCAGAAGAAAACGTTCAGGACTCGTTATGGCCATTATGAGTTTGTGGTGATGCCTTTCGGGCTCACCAATGCCCCGACAGTGTTCATGGATCTCATGAACAGAGTGTACAGGCCGATGTTGGATCGGTCGGTGATCGTGTTCATCGATGATATTTTGGTGTATTCGAGATCCAGAGAGCAGCATGAGGGGCATTTGAGGTAGATCCTCGGAGTTCTAAGATCGGAGAGGATTTACGCCAAATTCTCCAAGTGTGATTTCTGGTTGCGAGAGGTCCAGTTCCTAGGGCACCTCCTTAACCAGAAAGGGATTTTGGTCGACCCGGCCAATGTGGAGGCAGTGATGAGTTGGGAGGTGTCGAGGACACCATTCGAGATCAGGAGTTTCTTGGGGTTGGTAGGCTATTATCGGAGATTTATCAGGGATTTCTCCAAGATCGCCGTGCCACTCACCAGGTTAACCCGGAAGGGTGTCGCTTTTTCATGGGGACCAGAGCAGCAGACCTCCTTTGAGACGCTTTGCTAGAGGCTATGTGAAGACCCATTGTTAGCCCTCCTAGAGGGGATGGAGGACTTTGTGGTGTATTATGATGCGTTAATCTTGGGGTTGGGAGCGGTGCTGATGCAGAGAGGGCATGTGATAGCATACGCATCGAGGCAGTTGAAGCCTCATGAGACGAGGTATCCCACCCACGATCTAGAGTTTGGGGCAGTGGTGTTCGCCCTCAAGATTTGGCGTCACTATCTGTACGGGGTTCGGCGAACGATATACACAGACCACAAGAGCCTGAAGTATTTGATGGATCAGCCCAACCTAAACATGCGACAGAGGAGGTGGTTGGACGTGGTCAAGGATTATGATTGTGAGATCCTGTACCACCCGAGCAAGGCTAATGTTGTAGCCGATGCACTGAGCCACAAGGCGGAGAGCACCCCGTTGCGAGATGTATGTTTGAGATTGACCGTGATAGCTCCAGTGTTGGACGCCATTCGTGGGGCAAAGGCTGAGGCTGTGCAGCCTGAGATGCAGAAGAAAGAGCGAGTTGTTGGGTTGGTTTCGGAGTTCGTTACCGATGGTCGGGGCTTATGACATTCCATGGGCGTATCTGGGTACCGTATGTGGGAGGGACGCATACCATTTTGATGGAAGAGGCTCATCGGTGGAAATTCTCGATCCATCCTGGGGCCACTAAGATGTATTTAGACCTGAGGAGAGAGTATTGGTGGCCTTGTATGAAGAGGGATGTCGTGTGGTTTGTTGAGAGGTGCTTAACCTGCCATAGGGTTAAGGCTGAGCACCAGAGACCGCATGGTAAGTTGCAGCCATTGGAGGTTCTCGAATGGAAGTGGGAATAGATTACCATGGATTTTATCACCAAATTGCCAAGGACTTCTAGGGGAGTCGATGCAATTTGGGTGATTGTGGACAGGTTGACAAAGAGCTCCCACTTCCTTGCTATCAGTGAGAGCTCTTCCGTAGAGAAGTTAACAGAGATGTATGTGAGGGAAGTGGTATCACAACATGGAGTGCCAATCTCGATTGTCTCAGACCGAGATGTGCGTTTCACTTCCAGATTCTGGAAGAAGTTTCACGAGGAGTTGGGTACTAGGCTGCATTTTAGTACCTCATATCACCCCCAGACTGACGGACAGAGTGAGCGGACGATTCAGACACTCGAGGACATGCTCCGGGCATGTGTGTTGGATTTCGAGGGAAGTTGGGACACGTATTTTCCCTTGGCAGAGTTTTCCTACAACAACATCCATCATTCGAGCATTTGTATGCCACCCTTTGAGCTGTCGTATGGGAGGAGGTGTCGGACCCCCATTTGCTGGGGAGAGGTTGGGCAGCGTGTTATGGGTAGTACTGAGATCATGCTTCAGACGACAGAGCAGATCTAGCAAGCCAGGCAGAGGTTGTTGACCGCTCAGAGTCGTCAGAAGAGTTATGCGGACAGACGCTGGTCCGAGCTTGAGTTTCAGGTCGGCGACTTTGTGCTCCTGAAGGTCTCTCCTTGGAAACGAGTGATTCGATTCAGGAAGAGGGGCAAGTTGGGGCCCCGATATATTGGTCCCTTCAGGGTGGTCGCGAGGGTAGGCAGGGTAGCCTATCGTTTGGAGTTGCCAGCAGAGTTCGGCCAGATTCACGACACTTTCCACGTGTCGCAGTTGCGAAAGTGCGTAGCCGATGAGTCAGCAGTAGTGCCACTAGAGGATATTCAGATGGATGCGAGCCTGAATTATGTTGAGAGACCAGTGGCGATCAGAGATCGAAAGATTAAGGTTCTGAGGAATAAAGAGGTGCCACTGGTGCAGGTCCAGTGGCAGCATCGGAAAGGGTCAGAGTTAACTTGGGAGCCGGAGCGTGAGATGCGTGAGCAGCATCCGGAGTTATTTGCAGAGCAAGACTTCGAGGGCGAAGTCTAATTCTATTGAGGGAGAATTGAAACACCCCGGATTCCCAGGTATTATTTTATCCTTTTATTTTTGGGTGATTTGTGAGGAGACTCGGCGAGTTGGAGTCCAAACTCGCCGAGTAGGATCGCGGTTTTGGGCGCGGGTTCGCGTCTGGACTCGGCGAGTCCATGTTGTTTAATGAAACCCTAATTTCCAGGGTTTGAGACCTATTTAAATGGGCTTATGGCCGTCATTTGCGGCCACCAACCCCAGAGAGAAACCCTATAAGAGATTTGAGCGTTTTGGGAGAGAGAAGAGGCCATTGTTGACCTTTGAAGCTTTGTTTGGCAAGGAAAAGGAGATTCTAGCTAAGAGGAGGCAAGGGAGGTGGACATCCTTCGATTTTGGAGCTCAGAGCATCATTTTGGAGGTATATTCTGGCTCCCTTTTCTGTTGTAATGATGAACATGGGGGTTTAGGGTTTCTTGACCCCTTTGTTGGTTAGATTTGATGTCCATTTCGTCCCTATTTGTGATGAGGCTTGAGATGAGATCCATAGAGGTCTAGAGAAGCTTATTTCCTTAAGCTTTATGAGGATTCATGAGAGTATTGGCCTAGAGTTATGAGATATGGGGCTAAAACATTAATTATGAGCAAATAGTTGTTGTTTGAGTACCAAGGTTTGGACTTTACGTGATTATCATGCCTGGGGAGGCCAGATCTATGATTGTATGGAACAGATCTGACCTTAGAAGTGAGTTTGAGTTTATGCATGGCATGGACTCGCCGAGTCTGAAGAACAGACTCGGCGAGTAGCATGAAGTTTGCCCGTAACCAATCAGAGAGTTGGGGCTGAGTCAAGTCGGAACTCGCCGAGTTGTTCTTGAGACTCGGCGAGTTGAGTCGTGGTGGCCCCGCGATTCATGCCAGGTGGAACTCGTCGAGTTAGGGGAGTACTCGACGTGTCAAGAGAGGATCCAAGGGAGTCAGTGGACACGTATAGACTCGCCGAGTCACCCTAGTGCACTCGCCGAGTCCGGTCAAAGGTGACCGTTGACCTTGTTGACCTTTAGGGTTGAGTTCGGTGGTATTTATGGGTGGATGGATTAGTTTGTGTGATTAGGCGGAGGCTAGATCACATTTATTCCGAGTCAGAGATTTACCAAGATGCCCGAGGTGAGTCTTCTCACTATACTTTACCTAGTGTGGTAATAGAGTTCAGAGACAGAGTATTATAGAGTTATATGCCAGTGTGATTGCATGTTATTATGTGTTGTGATTTTTTGTGATATGTGATATGCATTATTCAGAGTTAAAGAGTTGGGACTTTCAGGTCTCTAGAGTTAGGGCCAGAGGGCCCACAGAGAGTTCGGGCTGGAGGGCCCCAGTCAGACACATTGACCAGAGGGTCAACAAAGTTACAGCCTCGAGTGTCTATTATGTGATTAGTGTGGTATTTTGGGGAACTCACTAAGCTTATGCTTACAGTGTTAAGTGTTATGTGTTTCAGGTACCAGTGATGACCGCGGGAAGGTGCCGACTTGATTCGTACACACATATGGGATTGGATGTATTTTGATCTTGGGAGACATTTGTGAATTAAAAACATGATGTTATGAAATTTCATGAATGAATGGTTTTATTTAAAAATGTGATTTCAAAGTGAAAATTTGTTCTAAATTTTTTTACGGTGTTACAAGTTGGTATCAGAGCCTAGGTTTGAGGGATTCGGGTGCACCATCGGGCGTATCTGAACTCAAACCGAGGATTTGAGAAAAATTTTTTGATAATAAAACAAGTTTTCAAAAGAAGAACTTGCGAGATAAACAGAGCAGAGTCGTGTGTACGAACAGCCAGCGCTCGAACGGTGATTTCCCAAAATACCATTATTATAAGTGTTATAATATATGATGTGATATGTTATCTGATGAGCTATGATATGCATGCTAGAGTAGACTAGGTATTCTTATTAGGACTAGAGTGGCCTGATATGTGATGCCTGAGTCTAGGAGTCTTGCTGCTATGAATATTTCAGAGTGGTTAGGTAGCAGCGAGGAGATTGTGAGAGATCTGTTTGCGAGTATCATGTGATTAGAGAGAGTAGAGTGCTTGGGACTTGGGACTCTGGGAGGAGGACTTGGGGTAGATGCTGATGTGGTGTGGACGGTAATATTGGGCCCGTACTACTGAAGACGCCGGGTCAGTGCACAGTCCAAGTAAGAATCCTTGGAGTACCAAGGAACAATTAGGATGGAGTACTCGAGTGTGAGTATACTCGAGCGAGTCACTGATGTTATTCTTGTATTGTATTTCAGAGAGAGAGATCATGGTTGGGACTCGCCACACGCTAGGGACCAGTGATACGAGGGATGAGGAGATCCGTAGGATCATCCAGGAGGAGGTGGCTGTGGCCATCAGGGCAGAGATACCGGAGATGTTCGGGTCTATCAAGACCACATTGATAGAGACATTTGATGAGAAGTATGCTGCTCAGTATTTTGATGCGATTGAAATCCATCTTGCGATCAGAATCAGCATATACTTCCTTTAAGCTTTCTCTCTTTCTTTGATTCTTATAACATCACCAGGTGACCCAGTCACATTATGTAATAGAATCTCCAAATAGGAGCTTAACAGAGTTAGACAATGGACTTTACCTAAAGTAGAGTCAAAGTTATTGACTTTAACATCCTTAGGTAAATTTGGCAGCTTCGCAACCAGTGCCCCTTCCTTTGGCAATTTTAACAAATGGACCCTTTGGTAATGGTACATGGGACTATCACAGACTTAGCTTTTCTCTTTACCATTTGGTCAACCGATTTGACTATGCCCGATCCCTTTCCATTAGGAAGAGATGCTTTTTCTGGATTTCCAGTGTCATCATTTTCAATGTCCATAAAATTTTGGGAAGTCGATCTTCTAATTAAATTTGCTTTACTAGCCTTCCAAATCATTGCTGATTCAGCAGTACCAAGCAAATAGATAAGATCATTAAGGGTCTTGTCATAGTCTGTTTCATAGGAGTCCCAATAGAACTCAGTATGTGACTTAAAAAGTGATTGGACATCCAACTTTCTCAAGACTTTGACACCCAACTATCCAAGCTTGTCAATATGTGACTTCATCTCCAAGATGTGATCACACATAGACCTTTGCTTTCCAATAGGGCTTGAGTGACCTTAAACTTTTCAAGAACTTTTGGGTTAGGGAGAATAATTGGAGGAGGTGAAGGAAGTGAAATTCCAAGAGATTTGGGAGGATCATAGATGTCTGAACTAGACATCTTTTGGGAGATATTCAAGATAGTTGATCTAAAGTCCTTAATATAACACCCAATATGAAATATTATGGCTAGGACCCAACAAACTATTTTATAACTTGGAAGAGGGATGCCGTAATCCAAGCTATAAAATATTTTGAAGGTAGGTGAATGACGATTCACCAATTTCCACCAAAATAAACGAAATGTATTATTAGGTTTTAATTGGTTTTGAAACGCCTAGATTCTTTTGAGATTCATTGAACTTTTCAATGGCATGTTTCAATCTCGAGTGTGCTATTCAGGCTTTGTGACTGGGATGTCGAGGATCACAAAACAAGGTGTGAAGTAACCATGCAAATATACTTGGTACCCTTAATATTTATCCCTTAATCGATGTGCCGGTTAACCACACACGCTCCACCGATATTATGATAAATATTAAGTTACCCTGTGCCTACCTTGTTAAGTCCAGGTTAGTGTGCCTGTTAATCACACACGCTCCACTAACGACTTAAACAAAGTGCAAAGTGTAATTTCATGGATTAGGACCTTATTCACATTTTCCTAAGTAACTAAGATTGGGTATTCATAAGAGTTTAGTTACTTAGTATTTATCATTAATACTTTTAATGAAGGGAGAATTCTAGTCCTTGTCCTATCCGGTCGGCTAACGACCCTCCACCGGTCAAGGAAGCGGTGGGTGAGAGTGGACACCCATTAAACTGCCATTTTATAGGCAGTAACCTTATACCCCCCCCCCCCCCCTTATATACCGGCTTCGTGAATGAGGCCTACTAACGGTAAGATTGACTTTACTCTTATACATACATACATATATATATATATATATATATATATATATATATATATATATATATATTATCTTATAATATTATAAAGTATAAGGGTTGAATTTTAACTGTTAAAATTCTAAAGGCTAACTTGGAATTAAAGTATTCATAAGTGAAATCTTTTCAAATTCCAAAACTTCAGGGAAAGTTTTTCAAACTTATTCAAAACTAATTAATTCCATAACTTATGAGTTTAAAGTAGTTTTAATTAAAAAACTCTTCAACTTCCATAAGTTGAGGACAAGTTATGGAAGACTTTAAACTATTACAGAATGTAACTTTTCCTCTTTTGTAACTTATGGAACTAATTAAGGCTACACATTCTTATTATTTAATGAAGTGACTCTTGAACCTCCATAACTTGAGGACAAGTTATGGAGTCATAAAACCATTTAATGAGAACAAGACTCTTCATTTTGTAACCTTTTCCAACTTTTATGAGTTTTAAGAAACTTAAATGTGACCTTTCATGTAACTTGAGGACAAGTTACTCAAACACATTTTAGAATCATCTCTTAGATTAAAACGGATTGAAAAACACATAATCAATTAACTTATCTATTAATATAAGCAACTCATATGAACAAAGATAATTCACATCAAATTTTTTCATGTAATTAGCATAACTTTTAAACTAATACAAAACATGAATCTTTTGACAATTATCTTTGAAATTCGATTAGCATGAACATTACCACATCAAAAACAAGTTTATAAGTCCAGAAACATCTTATGGTAATGTTCCTAGACCAATTCCAGCCAAAACAGTCGAATATATGCTGTCTGGGGGTCCAACTCGTCGAGTGCATGAACAAAATCGATGAGTTGGATGCTTTTTGCCTTGGACTCGATGAGTCCATCAGTGGACTCGGCGAGTCTGCTGTGCAGACAGCACCAAAATTCGATTTTTAAGCCAATTTTGCAAGTATAATAAGAAAACAAGCCTAGGCTCTAATACCACTATTGGGTTTTGAGCATTCTAACACTCCTAAGTGTACATGCAACCCTAAATACCTTGGATCTATGTTTTCTCTATTATACATGCAGTTATGAACTTTCCAAGGTATTACCTTATTTAGCATACAATAATTGATACTTGGGTAATCAAATGGATAGAATACATACCTTTGTTTGATGTAGCTTGTATTCATGAAGCTTGAGTGCCTAGTGCCCCAAGTGTGACACCTAAATGATTCACACAACACCATGAACTCTTGGAATAACCATGAGAATAAGGATACTTTGATTCTCTCTGGTGAAATCAACTAGCCCTCTTAGTGTACCACCACTAGTGCCCATTTCACCAACCAATGACCTCTTTATATAGTGTGGAGATTAGGGTTAAACCCTAATACCCATGACCTTTCATTTCTTATGATCCATGGGTTAAACACTCCATGGACTATCCATGAAAGCTTAGCCCAACTTAAATGAACTTGGTCCATCACACATATATATCTAAGAGTCCATATTTAATTAGTTCCTTTTGATCACTTAATTAATTATAAATTAATTCTTGATCAACACTAATTAAATAATATGATTATATATTAATATATTAGAACTTATAATATAGTAATATAAAATCACTAGTATCCTTTTTCCTCATCTTGTCTATCCAATTGTCCCGATGCCATGCAACCCAAATGGACCATGTTGGGTCTGGTCAAGTCTTACCAATTATATCTATGGACTTAGACATTAATCCAACACACCCGACAAAGAAAATGCACCTGCAACCTCCTTGGCGATGAGCAACGGCTGGAAGCGACAGCAACAAGGCGGCGACAAGCGTAGGCTTGGGCAGCAGCAGAAGAGACGTGAAGAGAGAGTGTGCGACCATCCACAAACCACAAAAGCAACCACGAACCATGTTTCCCGATCTCTTCGTGCCTTCTTCGTCTTCTTCGGCAACTGAAAATGGTGGCTGCTCCGATAATCCTTCAGTGGTGGCGAGGAGGTGACGGCTGGGCAGATGGAGGGACGAGGTTTGCGGCTGGAGCTTCTCTTGGCGGCTGGCGAATATCTTGCACATCAGGGTTAGGTTTTTCCATCGTGTGAAAGAGAGGGAAATGGAATACGAGGTTAAACCCGTGTCTCATTTGAAACTTGCATCTATATTTCCACAATGAACCCCTCCTCACAAAATCTTCCTCAAATTTAATCCCACATATACTCTTTAGCCCCTGATTTCAAAAATTCATTTCATTCTAGGTACAACATTTACCAATTAAACCCATGTTTCCTCTCAAATCCGATCCCTAATTTAACAAACAACCCCTTAGCCCCAAAATCTCTTCAAATGAAGCCCTAAAAGTTACCATTTAGTCCCTAACTTCATACTTACATACAAAACTAATCCATAACTTACACTGTTACCCCTGCCTTTTGGATTATGCCAGTTAACTCCTCTAAATCACACCTTGCTATATAATTATAATTTTAGGGCTACAATTCCTTCATTAATTTGCTTATTTATTTAATAAATAAACGGGGTGTTACAATAACGACTTTGAATCACTGATAAATATTATTTCTACGTTCATAATAACGATATTATATTTTAATATAAGCTATATTTAAAGTATGGTAGGCTTATTTCACTTACAGCGGGTTTTATTAAAAATCGGGCTCCGTTGGAGCAAAGCTTCTAAGCCGAAAACTCTTTTTCTCGGAGCTTTTGTGTGCTTTGGGTTTTTCTTCTTGCGCTAGGGAACTTTCCTAGGCATTAGGGGGGTTTAGTGAGTCTAGAGAGAAGTTAGATAGAGAAACAAAAGCTTATGGTGTGAAGAAAATATGAAGAGTTCATCTCTTATTTTTAGGGGTTTTCTCGTAGAGTAGGCCCTAAGTTTCGTACGTATCTTCTGCATACGAGCTTCGTTTGATATGTTCTTTATATCCACGCATTGGTATTTACGAGTACAACAACTTTCATTTAGACCCTGTCGGCTAATTCTCATTATATATCTAATTTGCAAAACTGTATTGAATTTATCGCGCTCGAAGAGTAGGGATTATGTTTCGTCCATATCTTTTGCATACGAGCTCTATTATCGACGTTCTTTATATCCACGCGTTGGTATTTACGATTATTACAACTTTCATTTAGATCTCGTCAGCTAAATCACACATTATCTTAGATTTACAAAACTGTATCGAATTCGCCACGCTCGAAGAGTAGGGAGTAAGTTTCGTCCATATCTTTCGTATATGAGCTCCGTTTTCAACTGTCCTTTTATTGTTGAACTCCTATTAATGATATCTTCAATTCTCGTTTAGACTATTTTGGTTAAAAACTGACCGATCTAAAATTCGTTTTTCGGGTTGTGCATTGCTATGCTAAATCATAGAAAAATCATAACTTCCTCATACGAAGTCAGATTTTGACGTTCTTTTTATGCACACTCTCGGTTTGACATATACTATGAATTTCATTTAGATTGCTAAGACTAGAAATTATTTTATCATAAATTCACTTTTTACGATTCTCAGTGTCGTGCCGATTTTGCCGTAAAACTTCGACAGGTCATAACTTCTTCGTTATAACTCGGATTCCAACGTTCTTTATATGTATGGAACCCTTGAGACATATACTGTAACTTGGTAAAGATTATTTATTCTAAATAATCTTGTTTTAAAAATGTTATTTTGACGCTTATTGTCTCTAAATTGACTAAGCCGAGTCTATGGGTGTTACATCGATCATCTATCAGTCCGAGCACACGCAGAGTCAAGCAAGCACTCGAGCAAGCAACCAACCTAAAATCGAGTCATGATTGGAATCTCTAACCTGGTTCCATAAAAACCTGCTATCCATTGCCAAGATGATGCTAACCAACCATTAGGAAGTTTCCTAATCTCCTAACTCGTACAAACCTCAATCTAGACGAACACTTGGGCCGCCTTCCTCCCCGATGGGAATGAGAACCTCATCCTAGTTTCACACCTGATTCTGCTCCTGGAAATCAACAGTGCTCCCCCACTTTGACTTGGCTAATCTCTCCCAACACACAAGGTTTGAAGGATTCCCAATCCTTCTTACCCCTCCTGATCGAACCGCTGACAACTTGCACTTACTAGCCAAATCCAAAGACTACACAATCCTGAAGACCATATTGTTGGAGTAGGTGTCTAAGCCCATAACTATAACTGTTATGTACTTGACCCGATGGTAGCATGGTCCTTTTGGGTTTCCTTCACCATAGCAATTTGATAGGATGAGTTATGGAGATTGAGGTTAGTTGTGATTTATTAATATATTATAAAAATAATATATTATTTGAGAAATCATATTATTGAATTAGTATTGATTAAAAATTAATTTAGAATTAATTTGGTGATCAAAAGAGACTGATTAAATTACGGGGACTGATGTTGCAATTATGTGATTGTTGCAAGTTAGGCTTATGGATCTCTAGGAAGGGATGGATGAAATTCTATGTGAAGCCCACATAAAATTCGTCCAACAGGGGATTCTGGAAGGATCTAATGGGTTGCTTAAAGCCTAAGCAGAGAATTAGAGTTCTATCAGAAACCCTAGGAGCTCAGCTATATAAGGAACCCCTAGGAATCCTAAAATCAGCCACTACATCCGGAGACGAAACCCTAGCCGATTTTAGAGCCTTCCCACCTCTCTCATATTCTTCTAATTGTTAGTTGGTTTTTGTTACTCACTAGAGTTGCAACAATTGAGGCATTAAGCTCTTGAAGGTCAAGATCTACAAGCTACAAGGAAAATGTATTCTTCTAACTATGTTTTATGTTGTAAATCTTGAAAATTGTATGCTACTTAGGGTTCATGCTTTGGATGACTATAATTGCATGTATAACTTGAGAAAAACCTAGATCCAAAGCATTAGGGTTGCATGTACACCATAGGAATGATGTAGTGCTCAAAACCCATCAGTGGTATCAGAGCTTAGGGTGTTTTTCTGTTATACTTGATGTCGTGGTTAATTGTTCAAAGCTGAAAGAAGTCAAAATTTGGACTGTGCCTGATGAACTCGACGAGTCCATTATGGGATTCGACGAGTTGAGGCAACTTGACGAGTCCAAAGCCTGACTCGACGAGTTGACTCGTCTGACTGCATAATTTTCGGATTTTAAGCCTAAATTAGATAAGGATAATTACCATAAGTTATTTTGACTGATAAAATTTGATTTTTCTAATATGGTAATGATTATCCTCATCTAATTTAAAGATAATGGTCAAAGTTTAAGATAATTACATGATTATGTGATAAATTAATTATTTGTAAAATTTGATTTGCATTTATCTTACCAATTAACTAGATTAGGTCACATTTTGATAAGGATAAAACTATATGATTAATTTAAATTATTTTAAAATTTGATATAGAAGTTTTGAAAAGTTTCAATGCTTGCCCTCAAGTTTTGGAATTTAAAATTTGATTTAAAAGTTTTAATTGGGAAATATTAAATTCTAAAACCCTAGTGTTTTAAAAGTTTAAAATACAACCCTTATACTTTTATAATATTAAAACATTAATACTTATATATAAGATGAGTTGGTCTTACCCTTAATAGGCCTCATTCACGAAGCTGGACTATAAGGGCTGTTTAAGGAAGCGACCTATAAAACGACCGCCATTGGGTATCCACTCTTACCCACCGCACTTTTGACTAGTGGAGGGTCGTTAGCCGAACGGGTAGGATAGGACATGAATTCCTTATTAATAAGTATACTGATTATTATAAAGTAACTAAATGTTTTTATAAAATTCCCAATATTAGTTACATTAGGAAAAATGTGAAAATGATGTTATTCCATGAAATTGCACTTTGCACCTTGTCAAAGTCGTTAGTGGAGCATGTTTGGTTAACCGGAACATTAACTTGGACTAACAAGGGTGGCTCGAGAATTGTCATTGATCAATGGAGCATGTGTGGTTAACCGGCACATTGATTAGGTGGTAAATGACTCGAGAGTTGCGAGCTAATTTGCATGGTTATTCACACCTTGTTTGCGATCCTCGGTATCCCAGTCACAAACTTGAAGAGCATAATCGAGATTAAACGTGCCATTGAAAAGTTCAAAGAATCTCAAAAGAATCTAGGAATTTCATTTCATTTAAAACCTAAATGTTCATTTCGTTTTTCATGGTGGAAATTAGTAAATCGTCATTTACCTACCTTCATATAATTCGCAATTGGATTACGACATCCCTCTTCCGAATTGTGAATTATAGTGTTGGCTCCTAGCCTTAATATTTCATTTGGGTGTGATATTAAGGATTGCTATGGCTCTTTCAATCCATTTGATCCATCCTATCATGATAGGTTGACAACATGTCGCCACTGAATCCAACGCAAAAAGGTGAATGCTACCAGAATAACTATAGTCTTACATCATACCCGGTCTCCTTCGACCTACTGTTCCCTGATTCTAATTATGTTGTAACCTAGTCACAACCTTTCAAATTGGCCCACACTAGCCTAAGTCATCCGAACGAATCCAAGAATGTCGCAGCTACCCTGCAGTCTCTCTACATTTACTGCACTATCTGACTGTTTGTGAATGCTACGGCTCCCCCGTAGTCTTACGATACTTTCCACATTATTTGACTACTAGTGAATGCTACGGCTCCCCCGTAGTCTTACAACACTTTCACCCTACTGACCATTAGTAAATGCTACGACTCCCCCGTAGTTGTCACACCCCAAAACCACAAACGGCGGAAACGTTCAGGGGTGGAGGACGTCATGTACAGTATCACAACAGTGTAATATAATAAACAAGAAACAACATCATCCATTGCATTATAAGTAAAGTTTTAATACATGTGTGTTCTTTCATTGTAGTAAGACACCAAAAATATACAATCAAAATAAGAGACGAGACTTGTCTGCTCCGTCTTCTCAAAACCTGGCCTCCGTACCTGTCTACTGATGACCTGAGAATACAAGTTATTTTGAAAGCGAGTATCAGCTTTAAAGCTGGTGAATTCATGAGTATATAAGTGTCATTGCCTTGTTTGTTAAAAATCTGTTATGAAGGCCATGTAAAACGTTAAATGAAAATGTTGATGTACGTATGAAAAACCCTAGAAAATCCCTTATTTTCTATCAGTTTGAGATGTAGTCTTCTACCAAGACCCGAATGTTTTGTAAGTAAAATGATAGTTTTCCTTTAATTGTTTAGTACTAAAGTACTTAGTCTAACTCAACGTTTATGTGAAAGTATCACAAAATAAAGTAAACAGGAAAATGTACTACTGTAAGTGTTGTCACTGGGTACTAGGACTAACACAGCATATGTAACTCTTATCCCAAGGTACTAGGGTTAACACGACCTATATAACCTAATGAACATCCGAAGATAGTCCAATTGTCCTCTGTAGCAGCAGCAGGGTGGAGGAAGGGTTAGTCCCTGTAAAGGTACTCCTAGTATAAGTAATAACCGTAGGCATCCGTAGATGTTCATCACCCACTGTTGCTAACAGATGGGTTCCGGAATGGCTAGTCCCGTCTATATATCCCGATGTACTAGGGATAGGGGCCCATCTAGATATCCCGAGGTACTAGGGAGAGGGTCCTGTCTAGATATCCCGAGGTACTAGGGATATGCAGGAAGATTTACACAGAAGGTACTAATAAATCATCCTCGCAATTCGAGATACAAGTATTCATGTTAATATACACAGGTAAGTGTATCTACGTAAAGGTACTCATGTAACACGTTTATGTAAGCGTGTTCATGTATCATGTAAGTATATGTAAACGTACTCATGTATCATGTAATCAAAGGTAAAGGTACTCATGTATCATGGAATCAAAGGTAATGGTACTCATATATCAGGTAATGTACTGGTATAGACTCATGAATGAACTGACTCTTGTGTGATTCCTTGTAATAGGAATTATGTTTGATATCTCCAACTTATCCTTATGATAATTTACTAAGAGGTAATTGGTTGATCATGTAGGTTTATACACTCTTACTACTCAAGGGTGTGGGAAACTGAATGAAAGGTGTAAACTACAACATCAATAGATATATAAGATTATCAGTGTATATGCATAGTTCAGTTCAAGAATGTAAAATAATGGTTTTGCAAGATATCTAAGAGTTTTGAACAATAATTAAGAATGACTTGATGTCATTTTAATAAACATTTCAAAACTAATACTTTTGTTATCAAGGTATTTTAAGATAGAAAACCATTTCATGCGTCACATTTTGTATTATGTGAAATCTGTTAAATGACAAACACAGTTTTAAAATACATATCAATGATTTAATAACATGCTTGTTTCTACTTGTATCCCCCCCCCCCCCCCATTAAAAGCATTTAAAATCATTTAAAACATTGATTAGGGGTATGAACTCACCTGTAGTTGGTGATTGGGAAGACCTGAACGATATAGGATTGCTAGGTGTCAAGCGAGGACTTGTACACACACTACGATCCTAATGAACATATAATCACACATATATGCATTCAATTAGTCTTAAATCACTAATTGATAAAGTTAAGACATCCTAGACATAGTAAACACTTTATATAAGTGTTTTAACCCCTAAGGATTGCATCTAAGCTATTGTGGGACAAGGTACTTGTGTTTAGGGTTCCAAAGAACCCTATATGTGAGTTTACTCCCCATATACTAACACACATGGAGTTTACGGTTGTAAACTCTTGAGTTTATGGCCGTAAACTCCCAACCATGGGTGTTTTGTGTGTTTTGAAGTCCCAAATGATTCCTAGAATTATTCCAACTTGGTGGTTAAATCCTTGGAAGGGTTTAACCATCTAAATCATGTTATAAGCACATAATAAGCTTTCTAACACTACTAGAAAGAGGTACTCACGATATGGGATAAAAACCCGAAGATCCGTGAGAGAGAAAATGGCTTTTCTCTAGTTGGAAATGTGAATAATGAATAAATTTGGTTCAGAAATCTATTTATAGTCCTGAGATATTTTGGCAGAAAATATTTTTATTCCAGAAATGATCTCTAATATAATAGAGTGTTGGAATAATAGTGTTGCACAAAACCCTAGTGCACCCACTCTCCTGATATTTCCTGAAGTGTAAACCCTAAATTACTCAAACTTATGCGAAAAGTCTGAAAATTAACTGTGACTGTTATAACTTCTATTGAAGTGATATAGTTTGTACAGAATGGAAATTTCGGGTTGTCACTGTAGTATTAAAAAAATTTCATCCCAACTAACCATTAGTGAATGCTACGGCTCCCCCATAGTCTTACAACACTTTCATACTAACTGGCCATTAGTGAATGCTACGGCTCCCCTGTAGTCTTACAACACTTTCACCCCAACTGACAATTAGTGAATGCTACGGCTCCCCCATAGTCTTAAAACACTTTCATCCTAACACAACCAGAACCCAATGCCTTACCCTAATCTATCAATTTGAAACGCACACAGAGTTGAGCACGCACTCGACCAAACACCCAAACTGAACTCAATTCATGACTAGATCCTTAACCTGCTTTCCCAAATTCTGCTATCAAACCCACAGAAGACGCGATTCACACATTGGGGAGTTTTACCGAATTCCAAACTCACACAAGCCTCAAACCAAATAGTCACTTGGGCTGCCATTTTCCTCGATAGGATGAGAACCTCATCTCAGTCTCATACCTGCCCCTGTCCTGAATACTTGCGCGATTCTCCCCCACTTAGTTTCAACTAAGTCTTTGCAATACATGAGATTTGAAAGATTCCCAATCCGTTTTACTCTTTAATACCCATACCGTTGACAGCCTGCTGCTTACCCGTGCTAGTGCTTTATTACTGGTCCAAACCCAAGAGACCACACAACTCCCAAAGATTAGACGAACACTTCCCGAATCCTAGAGAAACTAATAATCCCATACGCCTTGAAATGATGTCACCCTCATATCTTGAAGTCCAAATAACCAATGCTCGAACCACAGCCTCTGCAATAGACCACTACCCTTGATGCTTCTAAAAGTCGACCCAAGCACAATGGTTGAGTCACCAATCATGACCGTAGACCTTCCGCATCACGTCTCTGAACCGATCTTGACCATAACCCCAGATAACATTGGACGCTCCAAATCGGCAAAGAGGGAGACGACCTTCCACTAACCACCTCGTAACTCACGATATGCAATGGCATATGACAATGTTTGAAGGTATAACCCAAACACAAGCAAGGAAACAAACCCATAGATACACTTACTAAAACCCTTGAAACAAAAAACTCCCTCATGCGGTTTCCCGGAAACACTGTACCGAATCCGGCCCTGCTGGCCTCTCAAAAGCTGACCCAAACTCTTGACTCTAGACATCATTTCATCCAGGGTCTCGCACCCTAACATACTCACCATCTCAATCGTCAACGGCTGAACTGCAATAGCTGGAACAACCTCTGCTCTAAATCGAGCTACTAACTACTCCCAAGACATAGTCTCCAATCCTGAAAGTGCCATAGATCGTACAATCAATCCTTGCCGCCTGATACAAGATATCCAAGGCGAACTCAAAACCCTGGCAGTCCTTCCACTAACTGGCTCACCACTGGAGCCAGAATCAAACCCTGGTCCTTCCTCATGTGTGCTCATCCTCATCTGGCAAAGCAGTTATCCTCACTATCAGAGCATAACCAAGAATTCTCCTTCCCATAAGCTTCTTAGATTCTCCAAGACTCTCACTGATTCGATTATGGATCCTGTGCTTTCAGTAGTATAGGCCCATACTACCTTCCACATCTATCCATACTTTCCTCAGCAATCCTCACGAATCCTCTAAGTTACATATTTTACTGGTGCACCAAATATCCGCTAAACAACAACACAACACCTACCAAAGTAACTCCTAGGTTCCCCTTAGGTTCCCAACCTCACGGAACCGCCCCACTAACTCATTGGAGCATATCCTAGGCTTCCCTAGGTTCCCAACCACACCCTGCCATCACCTACTAAAGAACTCCCCATGATGCCAGCCATCCACCTCCTAAATATCGTCATATCCACTTAGTAGCTGACTCCCATCACTAAAGAGTTCGACAAAGCATAAAGCAAGCAACATTCGTGCAGTAGCACTCCGATCCAAGGACTATCATAGAACATTCATCCCATATATAGCAACTCGTGTTATCCACATCCATCCATCCTCACTGTCGGCTGCCTTATGCATGTAAACTATACATAAAACATGATCTAATAGACTGTCGAATAATAGACTCTACCCTAGGACCACATGAAACGACCCAAAAATACTACCCAAATTTTTTTAGATTTTTATTATAACAAAACCATGAAACTGGGTATCACATAATAAAAACCATATGCTGCGTGTTCAAAATCCATAATAAAATACTGTGAGAAACATGTATCACAACTGTATCCAAATATATCAAAAACTGAATAAACTCCCAGGACAAAACTAAAGTTGTGGTGTGTGCGATGTCATCATCCCGAGCTCTTCCCTTTGCTTGCAGAAGTACCTGAAACCAAAACTGAAACTGTAAGCACGAAGCTTAGTGAGCTCCCCCAAACTACCACATACCATACAATACATATATAGCACATACTGGGCCTTGCCCACTGCATCGGACCGAAGTCCGGAACTGACTGCATCGGACCAAAGTCCGGAACTAACTGCATCGGACCGAAGTGCGGAACTGACTGCATCGAACCGAAGTCCGGAACTAACTGCATCGGACCGAACGTAGTCCGGAACTGACTGCATCGGACCGAAGTCCGGAACTGACTGCATCGGACCGAAGTCCGGAACTAACTGATCATAGCATAACACATATCAACTAATATAAACACATATACTTCATACTGCATCGGACCGAAGTCCGGAACATATAACACACAAACATGCTCGAATCACAAAGACCTGAAGCATACTGAACTGCTGCTTCGGACTGAAGTCCGGAACTGCTACTAACTAAACGGGCCGACATTGTGGCTGTAGACCCGTTCCTACTGGAAGGAAACTCACCTCGTGAACTGGCTGCTGTGTGTATGGCTCTGGAAGCTAATTGCTGCTCCGGTATCTCCCCGGCTACAAATCCATAAACACACTCAATTAAATGCTAATCACTGCACTGGGGTAAAATGACTCTTTTACCCTTGATCAAAGTCAACTCTCCTGGTCAAAGTCAACCTACAGTTGACCTGACTCGCCGAGTTGGGCCGCCAACTCGCCGAGTCTCTAGTCTCACTTCTCAACCCTACTCGTGGCTACTCGCCGAGCATGGCATCGACTCGACGAGTACCCTCTCGATTCAAAACTCAGACAATCTGCATCCGACTCGCCGAGTCATATGACCAACTCGACGAGTTGTTCTTCGATCTAAGAAGATTGTCTTGGACTCGCCGAGTTGTATGAACAACTCGCTGAGTCCCTCCATTACTGAGTCTGACCTCCAACTCGCTGAGTCCACTCTACTACTCACTGGTCCCCACTCGGCATCACTCAAAAAGGGAAAATCGGGGACTCGCGACTCGACTCGCCGAGTCGTTCTTCTGACACGCCGAGTCGCTTGCATGCAGCTACTCTAAACTCGATTCTGCTTGAATCCAGCGTCTGAAACTTATAGATCTGGGCTTCCTTAACTCGATTATCACGTAAAGATTCTATCTTTACGTTCCCATAAGCGACCAAGAAGATAATAAGGCTCAAAAAGCATCATAAAGGCTAGATCTAGGGTTCTTATACAAAGCATTTTCAAAAAGGCAATGGATCCGGGCTCTACAACTCTTAAATGAACAGATCTAGGGATATCTCGACCTATTAAGGCATCCATACAACCATAAGGCTTAGAAAAAGCATCAAACTCGCCCTAGAAGAGTTCTAATGGAGGTCTAAGGCATAAAACAGAAGGAATCCGGGAATTAACTTAATTAACTCTGATTTTGCCCTTGGATCTTTGCTCTACACCTCTTCTCTTTGCCCTTTTCTTCTTCTTCTTCTTCAAGCCTTCAAAATCCACACACAAAAGCACTTAAAACAATAAGGGATGGATTAGGGTTTTCTCACAGCTCTCTGAAGGTGAAGGAGGCGTGTTTGGGGCACATAACATTGCTTAAATAGGGAGCAAACCGGGAATTTAAGGTTTCTTCCTGGCAGGCAGACTCGCCGAGTCCCGAATATGGACTCGTCGAGTCGCCGACTAACACGTGCACAAAATCCCGTCCCTACTCGGCAAGTCAGGCTATAGACTTGCCGAGTCCCTCTTGAAAACTTCTAATTAAATGCCATGGAATCAACATACCAGAGACGGGTCGTTACAATTCTCCGCCACTTGTCTCAGACTTCTTCCTCGAAGTCTGCTACGGCTGAATCTGCAAATAACTCCGGGTAGTGCTCTCTCATTTCCTCCTCAGCCTCCCACGTCCACTCAGACCCCTTCCGGTGCTGCCACTGCACCTTCACTAACTGAATTGCCTTGTTCCTCAAGGTCTTTGTCTTCCTGTCCAGAATCGCGACCGGCCTCTCAATATAATTCAGGCTGCTATTAACCTGAATATCCTCTAGGGGAACAACTGCTGACTCATCCACCAAACACTTCCTCAACTGAGACACATGGAAAGTGTTGTGGATCTGGCTAAGCTCTACCGGGAGATCCAACCGATAAGCAACCCGACCCACCCGGGCCAAAACCCTGAAAGGACCAATAAGCCTGGGACCCAGCTTTCCCCTCTTCCGAAACCTGATGACACCCTTCCATGGTGAGACCTTCAGAAGGACCATATCGCCCACCCGGAAATCCAAGTCTGAACGCCTCCTATCGGCGTAGCTCTTCTGCCGACTCTGCGTAGTCTACAGTCTACTACGGACCTGCTGAATCAACTCGGTCGTCTTGAGCACCACCTCCGTGCTCCCGACGACTCGCTGACCAACCTCGCCCCAACAAATCGGGGTCCTACACTTCCTCCCATAAAGCATCTCAAAGGGAGGTCGATCAATGCTCGCATGATAACTGTTGTTATAAGAAAATTCCGCTAACGGAAGATACGTATCCCAACTGCCACCGAAGTCTAAAAGACATGCCCGGAGCATGTCCTCGAGAGTCTGAATCGTCCTCTCACTCTGCCCGTCCGTCTGAGGGTGGAAAGCGGTGCTGAAATGAAGACGAGTACCCATCTCGTCGTGAAACCGCTTCCAGAATCTGGAGGTAAAACGGACATCTCGGTCTGACACCACCGATACCGGCACTCCATGACGTGCCACGATCTCACGCACATAGATATCGGCTAACTTTTCTGCCGATATACTCTCCTGGATCGGGATAAAATAAGCACTCTTCATCAACCGATCCACTACTACCCATATCGAATCTACTCCTCGTGCGGTCCTGGGAAGCTTGGTGATAAAATCCATGGTGATGTCCTCCCATTTCCACACGAGAATGTCTAACGGCTGCATCTTGCCGTGAGGCCTCTGGTGCTCCGCCTTGACCTTCCTGCAGGTCAGGCATCTCTAAACATACCAAGCGACATCCCGCTTCATGCAGGGCCACCAATAATCGGGTCGAAGATCTCTATACATCTTCGTCGCCCCTGGGTGGATAGAAAATCAAGACTTATGAGCCTCGTCCATCAACACCTGCCGTACTCCACCCCAGTACAGTACCCACACCCTCCCATGAAGCGTCAGCAATCCCCGACTGTCATAATCAAACGAAGCTACTCGGCCCACTATCCTCTCACACTTTTGCCTCTCCTCCTTGAGGCCCTCAACTTGAGCCTCCTTGATCTGCTCCAACAATGGAGTAATCACTGTCATCCTCAAACACAAATCCCTGATAGGGGTTGCCGACACTTTGCGGCTTAGGGCATCGGCCACCACGTTGGCCTTCCCTGGATGGAAAAGGATCTCACAATCATAATCCTTCAACACATCCAACCATCTCCTCTGCCTCATGTTCAGACTCGGCTGATCCATAAGGTACCTCAAACTCTTGTGATCCGTGTAGATAGTACAACGGACCCCATAAAGATAATGCCTTCAAATCTTGAGGGCAAACACGACCGCCCCCAGCTCTAAATCATGGGTAGGATAGTTAGCCTCGTGAGGCTTCAACTGCCTCGAGGCGTAAGCTATCACATGGCCTCGCTGCATCAACACTGCTCCCATACCTGTGATTGAGGCATCACAGTAGACTACGAAGTCCTGTACTCCCTCTGGCAAGGTAAGGATCGGAGCCTCGCACAATCTCTGTCTGAGGGTCTCGAACGCTGCCTGCTGCTCAGGCCCCTAACGAAATACCACCGACGTCTTGGTCAGTCGGGTGAGCGGCACTGCTATCTTGGAGAAATTCTGAATGAATCTCCGGTAATACCCTGCCAACCCTAGAAAGCTCCGAATCTCGGATGGAGACTTCGGGACCTCCCATTGCATCACGGCCTCTATCTTGGCTGGATCCACTAAAATACCCTTCTGGTTGACGAGGTGACCAAGGAACTGCACCTCGCGCAACCAGAAATCACACTTGGAGAACTTTGCGAAAAGTCTCTCCCTCCTCAAAACTTCCAGCACCTCCCTCAGGTGCTCCTCGTGCTGCTCCTGCGTCGTGGAATACACCAAGATATCATCTATGAATACTATCACTGACCGATCCAGCATCGGCCTGCACACGCGATTCATGAGATCCATGAACGCGGCTGGAGCATTGGTGAGCCCAAATGGCATCACCACAAACTCATAATGACCATACCTGGTCCTGAAAGCAGTCTTCTGCACATCGTCATCCCTAACCCGCATCTGATGATACCCGGAGCGTAGATCGATCTTGGAGAACCAAGACGCTCCCTGAAGCTGGTCAAACAAATCATCTATCCTCGGAAGTGGGTAACGGTTCTTCACCGTTACCTTATTCAACTCCCGGTATTCTATACACATACGATGCGACCCATCCTTCTTCCTCACAAACAGGATCGGCGCTCCCCAAGGCGAACTACTCGGCCGAATGAAACCCTTGTCTAGCAGCTCTTGCAGTTGCGTAGACAACTCCTGCATCTCAGGGGGAGCTAGACGATACGGTGCCTTGGCTATCGAAGCCGCACCAGGAATCAGGTCGATCCTAAACTCAACCTGCCTCTCAGGAGGTATTCCCGATAAATCCTTGGGAAATACATCCGGGTAGTCTCGCACTACCGGAACATCATCTACTGCCAACTTACCCTTCTCTCGGGCATCTACAACATAAGCTATATATCCGGCGCAACCCTGCTGGAAATAACGTCTTGCTCTCGCAGCGGAACAAAAGGTCGGTCCGCGATGTGGCCTCTCGCCCTGAATCACTTACTCTCCCCCACTGGGAGTGCGAACCCTCACTAACTGCTTCTCACAATCAATCAGCGCCCCATTGGGGCTCAGCCAATCCATGCCTACTATAACCTTATTCCCTCGCAAGGGAATAGGAACTAGGTCCACCGGAAACTGTTCGTCAAACAACTGAAGCGAACACCCTCTATATACCCTGGCGACCCTCACGGTCCTGTCATCTACTATCTCAACCTCTAGTGGAAAATCCAACTCCCCTGGAGCTCTACTAAATCTCTTGCTAAGCGCAAGTGATACGAATGATCGGGTAGCCCCCGAATCGAATAATACCATAGCAGAAATGCAGTTCACAGAGAACGACCCTATACAAAACATATAATCATAAGCAACAATCAATCAGTAAAAATAGAGATGAAGGGAAGTTACATACCCGTCACCACATCAGGAGTCGCTCGCGCCTCCTCTGCTGTCATCTGAAACGCCCTACTCTTCGCCACTGGCGCCTCGGCTCGGCCCTGTCGGCTATCTGTAATCCTCAGAGTAGCAGGGGAAGGTGCGGCCACCTTCCCTGCTGCAGCTAAACTCGGACACTGGGACTTTTTATGTCCCCTCTGATTGCACTGAAAGCAAATCAGATCTGATGTTGCAATGGCAGTAGCAGGGGCCATACAATCCCTGCTCAAATGCCCAGTCCGACCGCACTTGTAGCAGCCGGAACTCCCCGCCTTTCACACCCCTTTGTGCAATCTCCCACACTTGCCACATCGACCGTGGCTCTGCTGACTCCTGGATCTGTGATCTGAAACCTTGGGCTTTTTGCCCGAACTACCTGTACCCGAAAGCGCCTCCGGTTTCCTCTTCTTCTCCATCTCGAGATCAATCTCCCTCTCCCGATCCCTAGCAATCATGTCATCCAGCGTTTTACAGCTGGACCGGCTCACAAACTGGCGGATATCGCTCCGCAACATCTCATGATAACGGGCCTTCTTCATCTCCTCATCGGCTGCATACTGAGGAACGAGAAGGGCCCTCTCCCTGAACTTGGCGGTGATCTCCACCACGGTCTCTGTAGTCTGGGTGAGGTCCTGAAACTCTCTAGCTAACTGTTGCACCTCAATAACCGGTGCAAACTCCGCCCTAAACCTGGTAGAGAAATCAGCCCAGGTCATGGCATCCAACGCTGCATCATCTCCAATGGTATGTCCGACCTCCTCCCACCAATCCCATGCCCTGTCCTTCAGAAGACAGGACGCCAATCTAACCTTGTCCCCCTCGGGACACCTGCTCGTGCGGAACGCGTTGGCCACATCCGCCAACCATCTAGTACTCACTATGGGGTCCCGCGCCCCGTGATAGTCTGGAGCTCCACATGCCCTGAACTCCCTGAATGTAAGTGTGCGCGACCCCATCATGGCAGCCACCTCGGCACGGAAAGTGCCCAACCTCTCATCCATCAGCTCTAGGATACCCTCCTTGATCGAATCGAAGATCATAGGAGTCTGCTCTACAATGATACGAGTAATCTCTGAAGAAAGAAACTCTCGAGTCTGCTCATCCATGCGCTCGTCCCCTGAGCCTGATCCTGATCCCTCCCCGGCACCTCCACTGCCGGCTGCTGGCCTCGAACGCAAAACCACCATTCTGAAACACATCATAGCAACATCAGAAAACTGAAATATCTCAAGGGATCATTGATACTACTACTAGCTTCCTGGTCTTGTCTCGGCCTTCCTTGATTCGAGTACGGATCCTCTGCTTTCAGTAGTACGGTCCCATACTACCTTCCACATCTATCCGTACTTTCCTCAAGAACTGCCTTGACTCCACCAAGTCACTTATACTACTACTGATCTCTGCTACTCTCATCCTAGGCTTGCCCTAGGGAAATCTCTGACTCCACTCAACCAGTCCTCAACTGCTGAAGGCCTCCTTATAATGCTAATTAGCCATCACCTGAATACCATCACATGTGATGAGGCTCAGATAATCCTTCGAGTAAAAAGCTCGTTCCTACAACAGTTCGACTCAAACAAGAGCTGCGCAATAGGGCCAAATCCTACATTCTGAGATAATTCAACCCTGATCACATGTGACGTGACGTATTCACCTGATGGCTAACTCCCATCACTCGGAGTCCCACATAGCACAGAGCAAACATCATTCGGACACAAGAAACTACTCAAGCAATCCCATCCTCATAACAAGAAAACTGTACTAGCATACAATGCTAAACTCATACTATCAGGGATAACCTAAACAGGCTATCCTACTACTGTCTACTCAATACTAGCATGCAATTCTCATAAAGCTGAAACACATATATCAGGCACATAAGGCATCCTCCTAGATCCTTAGTCCTATACTAACATGTTGTTCTACTGAAGCTGAAACTGGAACTGGAACTAAAACTGAAACTGAACTAATAAACTTGTATGGGTAATTTGGGAGTACTTACTTGAGCTCGGCTGATCGCATGCACCACACCCTTATCTCGTTTAAAAATTCCTTTCTTTCTAAGTGCTTTCAAAATTCTTTAGAAAACATTTTCCTTTTTAAAAAAAATCTTTTTATTTTCCCCTTAGTTTGAGATCAGATACACCCGGAAGTGTATCCGAATCCCTTAAACCAAGGCTCTGATACCAACCTGAAACGACCCAAAAATACTACCCAAAATTTTTTCGAATTTTATTATAGCAAAACCATGAAACTGAGTATCACATAATAAAAACCATATGTTGCATGTTCAAAATCCATAATAAAATACTGTGAGAAAGATGTATCACAACTGTATCCAAATATATCAAAAACTGAATCAACTCCCAGGACAAAACTAAAGCTGTGGTGGGTGCGATACCATCATCCCGAGCTCTTCCCTTTGCTTGCGGAAGTACCTGAAACCAAAACTGAAACTGTAAGCACGAAGCTTAGTGAGCTCCCCCAAACTACCACATACCATACAATACATATATAGCACATATTGGGCCTTGCCCACTGCATCGGACCGAAGTCCGGAACTAGCTGCATCGGACCGAAGTCCGGAACTGACTGCATCGGACCGAAGTCCGGAACTGACTGCATCGGACTGAAGTCCGAAACTCACTGCATCGGACCGAAGTTCGGAACTGACTGCATCGGACCGTAGTCCGGAACTGACTGCATCGGACCGAAGTCCGGAACTCACTGCATCGGACCGAAGTCCGGAACTGACCGAAACTAACTGCATCGGACCGAAGTCCGGAACTAACTGCATCGGACCGAAGTCCGGAACTCACTTCATCGAACCGAAGTCCGGAACTGACTACATCGGACCGAAGTCCGGAACTAACTGATCATAGCATAACACATATCAACTAATATAAACACATATACTTCATACTGCATCGGACCGAAGTCCGGAACATATAACACACAAACATGCTCGAATCACATAGACCTCAAGCATACTGAACTGCTGCTTCGGACTGAAGTCCGGAACTGCTACTAACTAAACGGGCCGGCATTGTGGCCGTAGACCCGTTCCTACTGGAAGGAAACTCACCTCGTGAACTGGCTGCTGTGTGTATGGCTCTGGAAGCTAACTGCTGCTCTGGTATCGCCCCGGATACAAATCCATAAACACACTCAATTAAATGCTAATCACTGCACTGGGGTAAAATGACTCTTTTACCCTTGATCAAAGTCAACTCTCCTGGTCAAAGTCAACCTACAGTTGACCTGACTCGCCGAGTTGGGCCGCCAACTCGCCGAGTCTCTAGTCTCACTTCTCAACCCTACTCGTGGCTACTCGCCGAGCATGGCATCAACTCGACGAGTACCCTCTCGATTCAAAACTCAGACAATCTGCATCTGACTCGCCGAGTCATATGAACAACTCGACGAGTTGTTCTTCGATCTAAGAAGATTGTCTTGGACTTGCCGAGTTGTATGAACAACTCGCCGAGTCCCTCCATTACTGAGACTGACCTCCAACTCGCTGAGTCCACTCTACTACTCACTGGTCCCCACTCGGCATCACTCAAAAAGGGAAAATCGGGGACTCCCGACTCGACTTGCCGAGTCGTTCTTCTGACTCGCCGAGTCGCTTGCATGCAGCTACTCTAAACTCGATTCTGCTTGAATCCAGCGTCTGAAACTTATAGATCTGGGCTTCCTTAACTCGGTTATCACGTAAATATTCTATCTTTACGTGCCCATAAGCGACCAAGAAGATAATAAGGCTCAAAAAGCATCATAAAGGCTAGATCTAGGGTTCTTATACAAAGCATTTTCAAAAAGGCAATGGATCCGGGCTCTACAACTCTTAAATGAACAGATCTAGGGATATCTCGACCTATTAAGGCATCCATACAACCATAAGGCTTGGAAAAAGCATCAAACTAGCCGTAGAAGAGTTCTAATGGAGGTCTAAAGCATAAAATAGAAGGAATCCGGGAATTACCTCAATGAACTCTGATTTTGCCCTTGGATCTTTGCTCTACACCTCTTCTCTTTGCTCCTTTCTTCTTCTTCTTCTTCAAGCCTTCAAAATCCACACACAAAAGCACTTAAAACAATAAGGGATGGATTAGGGTTTTCTCACAGCTCTCTGAGGGTGAAGGAGACAAGTTTGGGGCACATAACATTGCTTATAGGGAGCAAACCGGGAATTTAGGGTTTCTTCCTGGCAAGCAGACTCGCCGAGTCGCCGACTAACACGGGCACAAAATCCCATCCCTACTCGACGACTCGGGCTATAGACTCGCCGAGTCCCTCTTGAAAACTTCTAATTAAATTCCATGGAATCAACATACCAGAGACGGGTCGTTACACCATGTCACACCCCCAAACCTGAACGGCGGAAACGTTCGGGGGCGGATGACTTCATGTGGTAACGTAACAAATGAATACATAGTAAAGAAAGCAATACAACCATCATATATATAATTGAAAGTTTACATTTGTCAAAATTTACATGTTCAAAACTCAATTACAATATGATGTCAAAATACGAGATTAAACTGGCGCCGCAGCATCCCTTCATCAAAAGCGAAATGAATACCTGAAATTACTGATTTCCTGGGACATACAAGTAATTTTGAAAGAGTAGATCAGCATTTAAGCTGGTGAATTTCATAAGTATTTAAGTGACAATGTTTGAATGAACTGAAATGTTTTATCTTCGTTTGTTTGTGGTTAGAAAATCCAATATTTTCTACTAGTATAAAAGTAGCCTTCACTCAAGACCAATGTTTGTTTCTAAAATGTATGTAAATGTAAAAGAACCAATGAATTTGAAAACCTTGTAAATCAATGCATTTTAATACCCCTTGTGAGTTTTATAACCATACTATTGACTCTGAATGCCTATACACAACGTTCTTCAGGCGTTGAAATGTTATGACGTTTGTCACCCCAAACGGTGGACTGCAGCTAACAGTCAGGGCGCGGGTTTGTCAAGCCCGTATAGATCTATACACAAACACCATGCTCCCCCTCCAAGGGATTCTGGTATATAATACAGGACTTGAAATGTGTACTCGAACGTACATGAAGTTAGTGTCTCACAAATCCGTGGTATAAAAACAGATCTACTTGTTAAAATGTTACGTTTGTTCTTGTACACGAAAGTGAACTTCTTGAAATATGTGATTCTACTACATAAGAGTTAGAAATTTGTTTCGTAAAACCATACCTATTATAGTTTCCAAAAAGCGTGTCTTGTTTGTTTAGAAACATTGAGAAAAGGAATCGCTTGTTTATGAAAGTATAGATTTTTGGGTGTAGAGTCTAGGATAGACAAGAAAAATCTCAGAACAGATTAGTTTATACATGCATTACAACAACATTATATTTTTAAAAGGGAAAATGCTATTGTGACATATGTTATATATATACATATATACATATATATATAAGTTCCTTTAAATGTTTATAAATCGCATGTGATTTGAATATATAACAGTATATAAAAGAATTTCTTTATGTAACGCACGATAATACTCGTGTGTTTTACTTGTAATCCCCCCCTTTGAAAGCATATAAAAGTATTTAGACTAATTAAAAAGGTTGATTTAGGGGTATGAAACTCACTTGAAAGTTTGAAGATAGCGAGATGGAAAACCGGGCAGAGTTTCGTCTCGGGAAACGGATTTTCCTCGGGATTCTCGGGAATCTCGGGAGTAAAATCGACCTTCGGGACTTGAGCCAAAAAGACCAGAGCTTCGGGTTTGAACGGACACGGAAAACGAGGCAAAGTTGGGAGAGAGAGAAGAGAAATGAACCCTTTCTTTGGAAACCCTCGCATTCTATTTATAGGAAGGCTGGTCTGCCTCGGTACGCGGGGCGTATGCTCGTACGCGCTGCGTACGCGTACGTCATGCATGACCGAAGCCTCGACTGCCTCGGTTCGGATGGGACGGGTTGTTGGGTTCTCGGGTCGGATGGGACGGGTTGCTGGGGAGGTGGGTCGGATGGGACGCCGGGTCGGATGGGACGTCGGGTCGGACGGGTCGGACGGGTCGGATGGATCGGATTCCTCGGATATGGCGACGTGGACGATCCGAGGCCAATCCTCTCGGTTACGCGGGGCGTACAGGAGTACGCAGCGCGTACTTCGGAGGAGGATGCTGACTCCCCTTCGGATAATATCCGAATTTTGAATTAAATAAATAAATAATATATTTAATAAACTTCAAAAATCCATATCTTCTTCATACGAACTCCGTTTTCGATGGTCTTTATATCCTCGCGTAGGTGAGACTACGCTCTACAACTTTCGTTTAGACACCGTCGGCAAATTCCAAAATTATATTTTTATTATTTATTAAAAATCCATCGTGTTTAAGGAATTTCTTAGAAAATTCATAACTTCTTTATCTGATGTCGGTTTTTGCCAGACTTTTTACCGCTGGAATACCATTGTCGAGACCTTCGATTCTCGTTTAGGTCATTCCGGCCAAAAGTTGCTCGATCTCCGATTCGAGTTTTTAGCGGTCTGTTGCTAAGCCGAACTTGGAAAAATCACATCTTCGCTATATGAAGTCGGATTTGGGCGTTCTTTTCACATACGATCATGGTTCAAAGACATTTAATCATAAAAGGAAATTAAATAGAACTATTTGTACGTTTTATAATGAAAGTAAATTTTATTACTTAGAAGCGGTTACAATACTTGACCCATTCTGGTCCTTACAAGGAGTTGAAATATCGGGTTGCCACATCATCCCCCCGTTAGAGAGAATTTCGTCCCGAAATTTAAAGTAGCAAAGATACTAGTGAACATGAAAGAGATGAGGGTACTTTTGTTTCATCTGATCTTCGCGTTCCCATGTAAATTCGGGTCCCCGCTTGGCGTTCCAGCGAACCTTCACGATGGGTATGCGACTTTGTTTTGTTTGTTTGACCTCTCGATCCATGATTTCTACTGGCTCTTCCACAAAGTTGAGGCTCTCGTTGATCTCGATCTCGTCGAGTGGAATAACAAGAGTCTCGTCGGACAGACACTTTTTCAAGTTTGAGACGTGGAAGGTTGGATGGATGTTACTAAGTTCGCGCGGTAGGTTAAGCTTGTAAGCCACAGGGCCGATCCTGGCAAGAATCTCGAAAGGCCCTATGTATCTTGGATTTAGTTTCCCACGCTTTCCAAATCGTATTAAACCCTTCCACGGTGAGACCTTTAATAAGACGTGGTCTCCTACCTGGAATTCTAAAGGTTTCCTCCTTTGGTCAGCGTAGCTTTTCTGTCGGTCTCTTGAGGCCTTCAATCGTTCACGAATCTGAACGATCTTCTCTGTTGTTTCACGTATGATCTCCGGACCTGTGAGAGTGCTTTCAGGAACTCTTCCTCTAGCTAACTGGGTATCGCCAACTTCAGTCCAGCACAGAGGGGATCTGCACTTTCGACCATAGAGGGCTTCAAGCGGAGCAGCCTTTATGCTTGTATGATAACTATTGTTGTATGAAAATTCGACAAGGGGTAAATGAATATCCCATGCCTTTCCAAAGTCAATCACGCAGGCTCTCAGCATGTCTTCTAAAGTTTGTATTGTTCTCTCACTTTGTCCGTCTGTCTGTGGGTGGTAGGTTGTACTCATGTCTAGCCTAGTTCCCAGGGAACTTTGTAGTGATTGCCAGAACCTTGAAGTGAATCTACTATCTCGATCGGAGATAATGGATATCGGAACACCATGCAGTCGCACTACTTCCCTTAAGTAAGTTCTTGTCAGCTTCTCCATTTTGTCAGTCTCCTTGATGGGTAGGAAATGTGCGGATTTGGTCAATCTGTCGACAATGACCCATATGGTATCGAGTCCACTTGTCGTCTTGGGTAACTTGGTTATGAAGTCCATAGTAATCCGCTCCCATTTCCATTCCGGTATCTCTGGTTGTTGTAGTAGTCCTGACGGTTTCTGATACTCGACCTTAACCTTAGCGCAAGTAAGACATTTACTCACGAAGGTAGCAATTTCTGCTTTCATGTTAGGCCACCAGTACAGTTTCTTAAGATCCAGATACATTTTATCTGAACCCGGGTGAACGGAATATCTTGAATTGTGAGCCTCGGTCATGACTACGTTTCTGAAACCACCATGATTTGGGGTCCAGATTCGGTCCATGAGATAGTAGGCTCCGCCACCCTTGACTTCTAAATTCTTCTCCATTCCTCGCAGGGATTCACCCGCCACATTTTCAGGTTGCAAAGCTTCCATTTGTGCTTCTTTAATTTGTGTGGATAGGTGGGAATGGATAGTCATGGTCAGAGATTTGACCCTCCGACCAGTGTATTCCTTTCGACTGAGGGCGTCGGCTACTACGTTGGCCTTGCCAGGATGATAACGAATTTCGCATTCGTAGTCATTCAGTAACTCAACCCATCGTCGTTGTCGCATGTTGAGTTCCTTCTGATCGAAAATGTGTTGAAGGCTCTTGTGATCGGTGAATATAGTACTCTTTGTTCCGTATAAGTAGTGCCTCCAGATCTTCAGAGCAAATACCACTGCTCCTAACTCGAGGTCGTGTGTCGTATAGTTCACTTCGTGTGTCTTAAGCTGTCGGGAGGCATAAGCGATAACCTTCCCTATTTGCATAAGAACACAACCAAGTCCTTGATTTGAAGCATCGCAATACACTACGAAGTCTTCTATCCCTTCGGGGAGGGATAGTATCGGTGCGGTGCACAAGGCCTGTTTTAGTGTCTGGAATGCCTTCTCTTGTTTCGCTTCCCAGTCAAAGGCCACTCCTTTCTGGGTTAATGAAGTAAGAGGTTTCGCAATGCTAGAAAAGTTCTTTATGAATCTGCGATAGTAGCCAGCTAGACCTAGAAATTGACGAATTTCTGTAGGTGTCTTTGGTGCCGACCAGTTCTCAATAGCCTTAATTTTGGAAGGGTCCACGTGTATACCTTTCTCGCTAACAACGTGACCTAAAAATTCGACTCTTCGAATCCAAAATTCGCATTTAGAGAACTTCGCATAGAGTTTCTCCGTGCGCAGTGTTTCTAGGACTTTTCGTAGGTGTTGACTATGCTCTTCCTCACTTCGAGAGTAGATAAGTATATCATCGATAAAGACGATGACGAACTGATCCAAGTAAGGGCGGCATACCCTATTCATTAGGTCCATAAATACTGCTGGTGCATTGGTTAATCCGAACGGCATCACCACGAATTCGTAGTGTCCATAACGAGTTCGGAAGGCTGTCTTTGGAATGTCCCTCTCTAGAACTCGTAATTGGTGATATCCGGATCGCAGGTCTATTTTGGAGAAGTAGTTCGCCCCTTGAAGTTGATCGAATAGGTCGTCGATACGGGGTAGAGGATAGCGGTTCTTGACAGTAAGTTTGTTCAGCTCCCTGTAGTCGATGCACATACGGAACGATCCGTCTTTCTTCTTTACAAACAAGACCGGTGCTCCCCAAGGCGAGAAACTTGGTCTTATGAATCCTTTGTGAAGGAGTTCATTAAGTTGACTGGAAAGTTCCTGCATCTCTGCTGGTGCAAGACGATAAGGCGACTTCGCTACTGGGGTAGCTCCTGGAATTAAGTCGATTCTAAACTCGACTTGGCGTTGCGGTGGTAATCCTGGCAGTTCTTCTGGAAAGATATCGGGAAAGTCGCGTACTACCGAGATGCTCTTGATGTCCTTCAGTTCTTGACTTGTATCGACGATGTGCGCTAGGAATGCTCGACAATCCTTCCGCAAGCACTTTCGAGCTTGGATGCACGAAATGATGCGAAGGTTTGCACTAGATTTGTCGCCGTAGATAACTAATGTTTCGTTGTTTGGGAGGTTAAGACGGACTGCTTTCTCAAAGCACATGATGTCGGCGCGAAGAAGGCTCAACCAATCCATGCCGACTATGACGTCGAAACTTTTAATTTGAACCGGCATGAGATTGATTGGGAAAGAATGGCCGTCTAATGTTAACGTACAGCCCATGTATATGCAATTTGTGTTTTCGGTTTTTCCATTGGCCATCTCTATAGTGAATGATTTTTCTAACTTGCTAGGTTTAGGTTTAAGTAAATGAATAAAGTTTTGACTCACGAAACTTCTCTCCGCTCCACTATCGAATAATATGCATGTGTATGAATTATCGAGAAGGAACGTACCAGCAACAATAGTTGGGTCAGCTACAGCTTCGTTGTGGCCTATTGCCAAAACTCGTCTCACACCTCCGGTGCCTGCTGCCTTAGGACAGTTTCTCTGGTAGTGGCCCACCTCGCCACAACCGTAGCAAGCATGCCCTACACCCGCACCGGGAATTTGAGTGATCGGCTTTGCGGGTTCCTTGCAGAAACGGGCTGTGTGCCCTTTCTGGCTGCAGTTGGCGCACTGCATAGCTCGACAAAGTCCATGGTGGTGGTAATTGCATTTGGTGCATTTTGGGAGGTTGCCTATATAAGGCTTTGTTGGGTAGGTATTTGTAGGGGCTGTAGCAGGTACAGTGGCAGCATTTACTGACACTAGCTGTTTCTTTGCGGATTCTTGGGAAGATCCACCATTCCCTTTAATCCATGCCCTCTTCCTGCCATTGTTGTTGTTGTAGTTGTTGTAGTTGTTGTTTGCTTTCTGTGGGGCTGGTGCAGAAGTGGTTGAGTTCTGATGACCTCCGTAGTCGATCAGAGATTGTGCCAGTTCCTTAGCACTTTCAAAGGTGTCAGGTTTAGAAGCTAACACGCTTGATCGCATTTGGGGCGTCAGTCCCCAGATGTACCTTTCTATCTTCTTGCTCTCGGGAGCAATCATATCTGGACAAAGGATTGCCAGCTCGCAGAATCTGTTGGTATAAGTAGCGATGTCGGTACCAACCATTCCGAGAGTCCATAGCTCGTGTTCAAGCTTTTGAATCTCTCCCCGTGGGCAGTATTCTCTCATCATCATGGCCTTCAAGTTCTCCCAGCTTATGGAGTTTGCCACGATTAGGGTGAGTACTTTAACGTGGCCATTCCACCAAGTTAAAGCTTTATCGAGAAGGGTGAAAGTTGCAAATTTGACCTTGCTGTGCTCGGGGCAGGAGCATATTTCAAAGACTGCCTCCGTCCTTTCGATCCACTGCCTCAGGGCCATCACACCACCAGTACCATAAAACATCCGGGGCTTGGCATTAGTGAAGTCCTTATAGGTGCATTCTCGAGGTGGTCCATGACTCTCGCCATGGTTGGATAGGTGTGTGCCAGATCCCGAGCCATTAGTACTCGAGTTATTGATCTGTGACATGGCAGCTGCCACTGCCGCGGTGACTGCTGCTTGAAACATAACAGCATCAAATTGAGGTGGTGGAGGTGGTGGTGGTATAGGTGCTTCCTCACCGTTGTTTCGCCTTGGATTCCTACGCGGAGGCATCCTTCAACTATAGATTGAAAAGACAAGGATAAGAATTTCATAGAATGGAAAAAATGTATGTGTCTCATGAACTAAATCGCTATAGTTCAACAACAGATGAAAGTATAAGTCTTAAAATAGAAAAATGAAAGTTATTTGTAAGACTGAAGGTATGAAACGAGTGTTTGGGTTCACAAAGACCATTCAATGTTCGAACGAAATACTCAACATAGTAGTAATAGTGCCACTTATATTAATATAAAAGTTGTTACCACGATCATGAAAATTTGACCCCCATAAGGGTCTCCGATTACAAAGTTCGAGAAATTTAAAGACTTTTAGCCGAGGTCCTAAGCTATAACAAAATTTGAGTCCTAGACAAGCACTACTTGCGTCGAAGGTTGCGCTTGGAGCTTGACTCCGTATCTGATTGCTTTGACTCCATTAGACGCCTATCGAAAGCGGCTTGTTGTTCCCTTAGTTCGGCGAGGGCTGCAATCATTTGCGCTTGAAACGATTCAGCTTGGAATTGGGCGTTGTCTTGCATCTTGTCCAGCCTACGAATGTCAGAAGTGTGAACCTGCACTTCCACGTTGATATCCCGGAGTCGACTAGCTTGTACTCCAGACTGATAGGACTGATTGGCTAACTTACCCACCATTACCGGGAGTGCTCGATCAGCCGAACCTCCGCCGCGGACATCATAGAATTCCCGGCACATGCCGTAGGGAGGGCGTAGGTTTTGCTGTTGGCTCCAATGGTGGAGGTGACTTCCCCAGACGGGAGTCGGTCCTTGAAAGTTCCTTATGAAGACGGAAGGTTGAATGGGTGGTGGATCGATAACTTCCGGCTCTGAGTCGGTACCGGAGTCATCACCCACTTCTATGGGTTCCTCGTCCTCTTCGGGATCATCTTCGATCCATCCTCCGTTGCCTTGGTTGGGAAAGTAGGGGTCGCCAGGGTGGTGAAATCCAGCCATTTGACTGTACGAGAAAAAGGGGTTATAAGAATTGAGTAAAGCCGGAACATGTAAAACATGTAAGTTAAACTAGTTTAGATAGCAAATACTCCTATAGTATTTAAGTGCTTGTGTTTGATTCTTGTAATGGTTTGGTAAGTTTTGACTTGTTGCTTACTACGATTATTCCTCGATATACGTTGGTCCAATCTTGGGCAAATATAGTTGATCACGCTATATTTGTCCAAAATCTGATTACATATATCGAGCCCCAATCGTAGTGTCAACTTGTCTAAATACTTGTATAGTTGTATAACATGAAAATAGTTCGTGGTAGGCATGTATTTGTACTTAAATGAACTACCAATTTAAGTTGAACGAAATGCTGCTTAAGTGTAAAAAGAAAATTTGTTTTGTCAGAGAGTATTAGTCCCCTAAGCATTTATAGTTTGTATATCTTATGTGGTTCGATATACTTAGTTCACTATAAACATTGCTCTGATACCAATCTGTCACACCCCCAAACCTGAACGGCGGAAACGTTCAGGGGCGGATGACTTCATGTGGTAACGTAACAAATGAATACATAGTAAAGAAAGCAATACAACCATCATATATATAATTGAAAGTTTACATTTGTCAAAAGTTACATGTTCAAAACTCAATTACAATATGATGTCAAAATACGAGATTAAACTGGCGCCGCAGCATCCCTTCATCAAAAGCGAAATGAATACCTGAAATTACTGATTTCCTGGGACATACAAGTAATTTTGAAAGAGTAGATCAGCATTTAAGCTGGTGAATTTCATAAGTATTTAAGTGACAATGTTTGAATGAACTGAAATGTTTTATCTTCGTTTGTTTGTGGTTAGAAAATCCAATATTTTCTACTAGTATAAAAGTAGCCTTCACTCAAGACCAATGTTTGTTTCTAAAATGTATGTAAATGTAAAAGAACCAATGAATTTGAAAACCTTGTAAATCAATGCATTTTAATACCCCTTGTGAGTTTTATAACCATACTATTGACTCTGAATGCCTATACACAACGTTCTTCAGGCGTTGAAATGTTATGACGTTTGTCACCCCAAACGGTGGACTGCAGCTAACAGTCAGGGCGCGGGTTTGTCAAGCCCGTATAGATCTATACACAAACACCATGCTCCCCCTCCAAGGGATTCTGGTATATAATACAGGACTTGAAATGTGTACTCGAACGTACATGAAGTTAGTGTCTCACAAATCCGTGGTATAAAAACAGATCTACTTGTTAAAATGTTACGTTTGTTCTTGTACACGAAAGTGAACTTCTTGAAATATGTGATTCTACTACATAAGAGTTAGAAATTTGTTTCGTAAAACCATACCTATTATAGTTTCCAAAAAGCGTGTCTTGTTTGTTTAGAAACATTGAGAAAAGGAATCGCTTGTTTATGAAAGTATAGATTTTTGGGTGTAGAGTCTAGGATAGACAAGAAAAATCTCAGAACAGATTAGTTTATACATGCATTACAACAACATTATATTTTTAAAAGGGAAAATGCTATTGTGACATATGTTATATATATACATATATACATATATATATAAGTTCCTTTAAATGTTTATAAATCGCATGTGATTTGAATATATAACAGTATATAAAAGAATTTCTTTATGTAACGCACGATAATACTCGTGTGTTTTACTTGTAATCCCCCCCTTTGAAAGCATATAAAAGTATTTAGACTAATTAAAAAGGTTGATTTAGGGGTATGAAACTCACTTGAAAGTTTGAAGATAGCGAGATGGAAAACCGGGCAGAGTTTCGTCTCGGGAAACGGATTTTCCTCGGGATTCTCGGGAATCTCGGGAGTAAAATCGACCTTCGGGACTTGAGCCAAAAAGACCAGAGCTTCGGGTTTGAACGGACACGGAAAACGAGGCAAAGTTGGGAGAGAGAGAAGAGAAATGAACCCTTTCTTTGGAAACCCTCGCATTCTATTTATAGGAAGGCTGGTCTGCCTCGGTACGCGGGGCGTACGCTCGTACGCGCTGCATACGCGTACGTCATGCATGACCGAAGCCTCGACTGCCTCGGTTCGGATGGGACGGGTTGTTGGGTTCTCGGGTCGGATGGGACGGGTTGCTGGGGAGGTGGGTCGGATGGGACGCCGGGTCGGATGGGACGTCGGGTCGGACGGGTCGGACGGGTCGGATGGATCGGATTCCTCGGATATGGCGACGTGGACGATCCGAGGCCAATCCTCTCGGTTACGCGGGGCGTACAGGAGTACGCAGCGCGTACTTCGGAGGAGGATGCTGACTCCCCTTCGGATAATATCCGAATTTTGAATTAAATAAATAAATAATATATTTAATAAACTTCAAAAATCCATATCTTCTTCATACGAACTCCGTTTTCGATGGTCTTTATATCCTCGCGTAGGTGAGACTACGCTCTACAACTTTCGTTTAGACACCGTCGGCAAATTCCAAAATTATATTTTTATTATTTATTAAAAATCCATCGTGTTTAAGGAATTTCTTAGAAAATTCATAACTTCTTTATCTGATGTCGGTTTTTGCCAGACTTTTTACCGCTGGAATACCATTGTCGAGACCTTCGATTCTCGTTTAGGTCATTCCGGCCAAAAGTTGCTCGATCTCCGATTCGAGTTTTTAGCGGTCTGTTGCTAAGCCGAACTTGGAAAAATCACATCTTCGCTATATGAAGTCGGATTTGGGCGTTCTTTTCACATACGATCATGGTTCAAAGACATTTAATCATAGAAGGAAATTAAATAGAACTATTTGTACGTTTTATTATGAAAGTAAATTTTATTACTTAGAAGCGGTTACAATACTTGACCCATTCTGGTCCTTACAAGGAGTTGAAATATCGGGTTGCCACACACCACAACCAGACGAGGAAAAGGAAATAAGGCCAAATCAATTATTCTAAGGCTATAAGATCCAAATCATATAAAATTTTAAAAGCATACACTTAGCAGTTACAAATACCAATTATCATTCTCATTCCAGCATGGCATCCAATACTCCAAGGCTACAAGCATTACATATCAGGTCAATCTATCGCTGACTACTCAACATTAGCATGCAAGTCTACCAGCTCATACAACATATAAAGGCATATCTCTTAGCCCTAGCTAGCATGCGATTCTTAGATTCATAAACCAAATCATTACAGATAGCATATATGGGTATTCTAGGGAAACTTGCTTCAGCTCGGCCGATTACATGCACCACACCCTTTCTTGTCTTAGAAAACTTTTCCTTGAAAACATTTTTCTTTTTGAAAACTTTACAGATCCTTAGTTTGAGTTCAAACACACCCGAAAGTATGTCCAAATCCTTTAAACCAAGACTCTAATACCAACTTGTAACGACCCAAAAATCAAGGGTAAAAGTTTCATTTTTAATATAGCTAAAACATTGATACCATTTATTTCAAACATTTCAAAACATTGTTAATTAAAACATTTATCAGAGTCCATCCTAAAAATCATTCAATGCGGAAAACATAGGTGTGTGCACTACGATCAATCCGAGCCCTTCTTTTCCAAATCGATGATACCTGAAACCAAAACTGTAAACCGTAAGCACAAAGCATAGTGAGTTCCCTAGAGCATACCCCACACAATCCACATAACCATTTAATCCTTATCAACTATAACTGCTACATACACCATAACAATCGCATAAGCATGCATATACACATATAAAGATGCCATGGAAACCCTCCAAGGTCTTATTCACATACTCTCATAAATCATATCAACTACACAATCCATGCATATAAACATATAGGGAAGCCATGGAAACCCACCAAGGTCTTACATCGGGTGCCATTGGAACCCCCATGTGGTCTTAGCCCACTCCCATGAGAACCCCCACATGGTCTTAACCAAGAAATCCATAGGAACCCCCACATGGTCTTAGATCACTGCCATGGAAACCCCCACATGGTCTTAGTGTAACATCCTGAAATATCAAGAGTAGAGTTGAAGGGCTAAAAGTGTAAATTGGGAAAGAGCAACTCGGCGAGTCCATGGGTGGACTCGGCGAGTAGAGTCGCGACTTGGTCGCGTGTTAAGTAGCCGACTCGGCGAGTCAGTAAGATGGACTCGGCGAGTAGGCGCTGAGTGGAGAAAACCCTAATTCTCGGGGTTGAGCCCTATATAAAGAACATAACATCCATTCCCCCAGCCTCTTTACTCATCCTTAAGTCTAGAAACCCTAACCTTCGTATTTGAGTGGATCAAGTTGCATTTGGGAGCTTGGAGAAGCAATTGTTGAGGAAATCTTGAAGAAGAAGAGGCTTGGAGCAAGGGGCTTTGCTTGGATTCGAGTTCCATTGCAGTTGGGGCGTTCTTTTAAGGTAATATCTCGTCATTGGGCTGTTACTCTTATGGATTCATCATTTTGGGGTTTGTGGGGAGCTTATCTTGGTATGTTTTGGAGTTTGGAAGTTAGATCTGAGGTTGCTACCTCAGATCTGGAGTGGTGATGGTCCTAATGTGCATAAAGTCCCTGTGTTGAGTGTTGGGTGAAGCTATCATGTCCCAAACCTTAGCCCTAATGTGCAAAATGCATAGATCTCTTTGGATTCACGTAAAGTTTGCCACTTTACGTGATGGATGGGTTGTAGGAGGCTAGATCTATGTTTTGGATCAATTGCATGGCCTGGAATGCTTCTGTATGGATTCAGACCGGTGGTACTCGGCGAGTCACATGGGTGGACTCGACGAGTTGCTTGAAGATGAGCTGGAACTCGACGAGTTGGATGAACAACTCGGCGAGTTGGTTGAAGATAGCCTTAGACTCGGCGAGTCTGTTCTTGGACTCGGTGAGTCTTGTCGAAGAGTCCTAATATTTTCTGGTTGAGTCGAGAATCGGCGAGTCAAGGGATGACTCGGTGAGTTGTGGGCGAGTGGACTCAGAGTTGATGGACTCAACGAGTCTCGGAGTGACTCGGCGAGTTAGGTCGCGGATTGAAGGAAGTTCTGAGTATGGGGACTCGACGAGTCATCGGGTTGACTCGGCAAGTAGAGTCAGTCAGGGGTTGAGTTTGACCTTGTCTAAAGGTTGACCAGTTGTCTTTTAGGGGTATTTTGGTAATTAAGGGTATTTATTGACTTGAGTGTGTTGGTGTTCAGTGGAGGAGCTCGTGTCGGAGCTTGGAGCAGCGGGATATTATCCTTTCAGCCGGCAGTTTCGAGGTGAGTTATCCTCACTATATCAACAGGGTCTAAGGCACCAAGGTCGGCCCTTATCGGATTGAGATCCGGGTAGTTGTTGTTATGTTGTTGCTGTGATATGTTTGCATCCTGTGAGCTAGGATGGTATATGTTAGAGACCTAATTAAGATCGGTATCCTGAGAGATTGGGAGATGCTATGCTAGTGACCTGTTAGGTCGGTATCCTGGTTAGAATGATGATATGTTATGTGATCTGTTTGATCTGCTTGTTGACTGTGAATTGCTATATGATTGTATGTATATGTGGACATGGTTGTTTGGACTGGAGTTGGGTTGAGGCGGGTCCTGCTTTATGCTGTAGGCCAAGATACCCATGGCGGACCGGTTATTTTGAAGGCCCAGCGAGCGGTCCGGATAGGCTGTAGGCCCCAAGGGGGTGGACCAGACGTGCCGAGGCTCGGAGAGTGGACCAGGCAGACTGAAGGCCCGGTGTGGGCGGACCAGTCATACTGTAGACTCAGAGAGTGGACCAGGTGGATTGAAATCCCGGTGCGGGCGGACCAATCACACTGCAGACTCGATGTATGTGGTTAGATTCGGAGAGTGGACCAGGTGGATTGACTGCCCGGTGCAGGCGGACCAATCACACTGTAGACTCGAGGTTTATGGCTAGACTCAGAGGGTGGACCAGGTGGACTGTAGGCCGGTGCGGCGGACCAGTCACACAGTAGACCCGAAGTGCATGGCTGTTCTGTGATCAGATATGTTGTGGCATGTTATGCGTGTATGGTGTATGTGGTTGGTATTTTGGGGATATCTTACTAAGCTTTCGGGCTTACAGTTGTGGTTTCATGTTTTTCAGGTTCTTTAGGAGACCGTGACAAGGCGAAGGCGTGATCGTACCACTCCTCATGATTTTGTAGTAATGTGATTCTGGGAATACGTTAAATGTTTTAGTATTGAAAACCTTTTTGTAAAGATTTAATGGAATCGAGCTGTTTTGAAAATTTTAAAATTGGTTGTATTTTTCGGTCGTTACAAGTTGGTATCAGAGCCTTGGTTTGAGTGAATTGGAGGAACATTCGTGTGACTCCAGTCTCAAATCGAGGAGAGTTTTCAAAAGAGTATTTAAAATGGTTTTCAAAATGAGTAAGGGAGGAAGCGGTGGTACGATCAGCCGGAGCCAGTAAGTAACCCCAAAATACCATGCATGTTATTTGTTTTTGAGCTTTGATAGAATAGCATGCTAGTGATAGGCTAGGGATCTTCAGGATTTCATGATAATGTTGCATGATTTGTGATGCCTGTAGCCTAGGGTTCCTTATGGGAGATTTTAAGTGTTCCTCTAGTGGTGAGGGTTGAGCGTTGTTATGCATGTTTCTCTAGGGTGTTGTGGTAGTACTTCATACAAATATGGGTAGGTGTGGAAGGTAGTATGGGCTCGTACTACTGAAAGCACAGGACCCATACGCATATCAGGGAAACCATGATCTCTAGGGTTGGGTTGAGAGAGTTCGATCCCAGGATTGTGGGAAGAGTCTGAGATTTTGTGTGGTGTTTTTCAGTATGGAGATTCCGAGGCATGATGAGAGCGGATCCGGATCAGGATCGGGAGCAGGAGAGAGAGTTCCAGGCGGATCGGTACCGCCCGAGGTTATCGGTCAGATGAGCACGTGCAAGTTGGATACGAGGATTCGTGAGATCCTGCGTGATGAGATTGCTGAGTTGTTCCAGGCTGAGTTGCCGGAGCTGTTTGGGTCGATCAAGACCGCCATGGTTGAGTATTTTGATGAGCGCTATGCGGCTCTCACAGAGACGGCTGCCGCGGCAGCTACAGCGGCTGTAGCGGCGGCAGGGGGAGGAGCTGGTCGGGGCTTTCAGTATCGGGACTTCGATAATACGAAGCCTCCCACCTTCGATGGAGTTCAGGACCCGATCGTCGCTATGAGATGGTTATCATACGTGGAGGGGTGTTTCTTCACGTGTTCATGCACTGCTGATCAGAGGGTGAGGTGTGATCTGAACCTGTTGAGGCTCGGGGCGAAGGATTGGTGGAGATTGACCATGGGGTCATTCGGATGCGCAGAGGGCTGCAGTTTCATGGGATCAGTTCAGAGAAATGTTCAGCACTCGTTATGTTCCGCAAGTTGAGAAGGAAAGATTGGCTCAGGAGTTCCTTGAGCTGAAGCAGGGTTCGGAGTCGGTGACTGAGATCACCAGGATGTTCACTGAGAGGGTGATGTTTTGCCCAGAGTTCGCTTTGGAGCAGGCTCAGATGTCTCGATATCTGAGCATGCTCAAGACGGACATCAGACAGTTTGTGTCTGCGCAGAGGTGCGAGACCTTGTTGGAGTTGTAGGAGGCCGCTAGGCGGCGTGAGTTAGAGATTGAGTTGCAGTTGCGTGAGCTGAGACAGGCTCCGGTGCAGTCGCAGACGGCGCCGAAACGGTCCAAGACCGTTGATGTTAGAGTGGGGGATCTGAGCAGCCACACTTGTGGGAAGTGTGGGAGGGGTCACACCGGAGTTTGTATGTCCGGTGGTGCATGCCGCAAGTGCGGAAAGGAGGGGCACTATGCGAGGGATTGTCGGCAGTCAGCACCGGTTCAGGATTTGAGGATTTGTTATCATTGTCATCAGATTGGACATTTGAGGGTCAACTGTCCACAGCTTGCTGCAGGACCTGTGCAGGCTCCAGCACCGGCCACTTTGAGGATCACAGGTGGGGGTCAGGATGGAGCGGAGCCCCCAAGGGCTCAGGGTCGTGCTTATCAGCTTGCGGCAGAGGAGGTCAGAGCAGTGCCGGATGCAGCTGCGGGTATGTTTCTTCCTTGATATCTTGTTAACTTGTGATTATTGTGGTGTATTGTTTATGTGCTGGTATCTTTGTGTGGTTTTCGATGCGGTATTCGTCGTTTTGAGGGTTGTGATCTGGTTATGGGTTATTATTTTGGGAATTTCGTTGGTTATCATCCATGAGAGTTATTAGTGGGAACCTGGGATTGGTTGGAAGGTCGGGTAGCATTTGCTTTCTGAGGAGTGGTTAGATGCAGATTGAGTTTCTTTCGAACGGGTTAATCAGTGTTAATGTGAGATCTCGTTAAGATTGTTTATGCTTGTGGGAAGCAGTCCGCGTGTAAGTGTTTTCTTTGTGCAGAGTTGTTCTGGGAGGTCGGTGATGGCAACTGGTGGTCGTTAATCAGTGCTACAAATGGGGGAGAATTGGAGAATTCTCTGAGAGATCGATGAGTATTTGAGGGTGCTTAGCTGTTGGGATTCAGCAGTGTTTTGTCAGCCCAGAGTATTGGCTGATAGGAGCAAGTGCCGGGCATGCGGGGCGGGATACAGACCTAGGGCATTTGATTGTGGAGGGCCTGGGAGCAGGCCGGGATCAAGCATGTGCGATTGAGATAGAGTTCGGAACCCTTAAAGGGCTAGAACAGTACACATAAGAGGATTTCCGGGAGTGATAGCCCGGAATGATGAATGCTAGTTGAGCGGTCCGGATAGACTGAAGGCCGGTAGGCGTACCAGTCAGGCCGAAGGCTCGGAGAACGGTCCAACCAAACTGAAGGCACTGAGAGCGGTCCAGATTGGCTGAAGGTTCTCAGAGTGGTCCAGATTGGCTGAAGTCCTGGTGAGGCGGTCCAGTCATGCTGAAGACTCTGCAGGTATTGTTGGATCGGTTCGAGGATATGGATTGAGTATGTTACAGTGTGATTGCATTAGAAGGTCTAGCCCCGGGTGGTGATCTTGATTAGTTGAGATAGTGCATGGGCTTGAGAGCCCCTGCGATGAGAGTCAGAGTATGTGTGTTGGATGGATAGCGGATACGCTATAAAAGGGTGGTGTAGCATTGGGCGAGCACCGTGACACTTGTTGAAGTGACAATGTGGCCAAGTGGATTCCTTGGTAAAGGAAAAGAGAGAGGTGTGTAACTCCGAGAGGGAGTGCAAGTTCACGAAAGTGAAAGCGGCAGAGCAGAGTTATGATTAGAGTAATTCGAGTATGGTTATTGAGCAGCGTGTGTGCGGCAGTGGAATAGAAGCTCATCCGGTTTAGGATGTCTGCTGAGGTCGCGGAAGGAATTCCGCAGGTGTAGAGCCAAGAGGCTCGGAAGGGATGTAGGGAGAGAGTCTTGGGCTCTCAGTGTGATTCTGATCAGGGTATTGGGTATGTATTAGTGGTTCATCTTGGGGGATGTTTGAGGATATCATCAGTGTATCGGGCTTTCCCAACCTGAGGGTGCTAGAGCTAGTTCAGCATGTGTATGTGATTACAAGAGGAGAACTCGTGGGAGTTGCTCTGAGATTGAAGAATGGGTCTTTCCGTCAGCATGGAATGGATAGAGTGGGATTCGGATCGGGGATCCGATGGTTCATGGTTTTCTAGCCCATATGGGTTGAGTGATTGTTGAGATTTGGGGCAGTGATGCATCATGGGTAATTCTCGGTTGTTGAGTGTGATTATCAGAGGGTACAGCCGGTGCCCGGCTTGAGACGGTGGTCAAGACACCGTAAGGAAGGAGAAAACGGGTTTCTGGTTCTATGGTTGTGTTTTGAGAAACCTGGTTGGATTAATGCCAGGTGGTGCATGACAGGAGTATTTCTAAGAGTTGTGTTGTCGTAGGCTTCGAGGACGAAGCCTAATTTAAGTGGGCGAGAATTGTAACATCCCGAAATATCAAGAGTAGAGTTGAAGGGCTAAAAGAGTAAATTGGGAAAGAGCGACTCGACGAGTCCATGGGTGGACTCGGCGAGTAGAGTCGCGACTTGGTCGCGTGTTAAGTAGCCGACTCGGCGAGTCAGTAAGATGGACTCGGCGAGTAGGCGCTGAGTGGAGAAAACCCTAATTCTCGGGGTTGAGCCCTATATAAAGAACATAACATCCATTCCCCCAGCCTCTTTACTCATCCTCAAGTCCAGAAACCCTAACCTTCGTATGTGAGTGGATCAAGTTGCATTTGGGAGCTTGGAGAAGCAATTGTTGAGGAAATCTTGAAGAAGAAGAGGCTTGGAGCAAGGGGCTTTACTTGGATTCGAGTTCCATTGCAGTTGGGGCGTTCTTTTAAGGTAATATCTCGTCCTTGGGCTGTTACTCTTATGGATTCATCATTTTGGGGTTTGTGGGGAGCTTATCTTGGTATGTTTTGGAGTTTGGAAGTTAGATCTGAGGTTGCTACCTCAGATCTGGAGTGGTGATGGTCCTAATGTGCATAAAGTCCCTGTGTTGAGTGTTGGGTGAAGCTATCATGTCCCAAACCTTAGCCCTAATGTGCAAAATGCATAGATCTCTTTGGATTCACGTAAAGTTTGCCACTTTACGTGATGGATGGGTTGTAGGAGGCTAGATCTATGTTTTGGATCAATTGCATGGCCTGGAATGCTTCTGTATGGATTCAAAACGGTGGTACTCGGCGAGTCACATGGGTGGACTCGACGAGTTGCTTGAAGATGAGCTGGAACTCGACGAGTTGGATGAACAACTCGGCGAGTAGGTTGAAGATATCCTTAAACTCGGCGAGTCTGTTCTTGGACTCGGTGAGTCTTGTCGAAGAGTCCCAATATTTTCTGGTTAAGTCGAGAATCGGCGAGTCAAGGGATGACTCGGTGAGTTGTGGGCGAGTGGACTCAGAGTTGATGGACTCGATGAGTCTCGGAGTGACTCGGCGAGTTAGGTCGCGGATTGAAGGAAGTTCTGAGTATGGGGACTCGGCGAGTCATCGGGTTAACTCGGCGAGTAGAGTCGGTTAGGGGTTGACTTTGACCTTGTCCAAAGGTTGACCAGTTGTCTTTCAGGGGTATTTTGGTAATTAAGGGTATTTATTGAGTTGAGTGTGTTGGTGTTCAGTGGAGGAGTTCGTGTCGGAGCTTGGAGCAGCGGGATCTTATCCTTTCAGCCGACAGTTTCGAGGTGAGTTATCCTCACTATATCAACAGGGTCTAAGGCACCAAGGTCGGCCCTTATCGGATTGAGATCCGGGTAGTTGTTGTTATGTTGTTGTTGTGATATGTTTGCATCCTGTGAGCTAGGATGGTATATGTTAGAGACCTGATTGAGATCGGTATCCTGAGAGATAGGGAGATGTTATGCTAGTGACCTGTTAGGTCGGTATCCTGGTTAGGATGATGATATGTTATGGGATATGTTTGATCTGCTTGTTGACTGTGAATTGCTATATGATTGTATGTATCTGTGCACATGGTTGTTTGGACTAGAGTTGGGTTGAGGCGGGTCCTGCTTTATGCTGTAGGCCAAGATACCCAGGGCGGACCGGTTGTTCCGAAGGCCCAGCGAGCGGTCCGGATAGGCTGTAGGCCCCAAGAGGGCAGACCAGACGTGCCGAGGCTCGGAGAGTGGACCAGGCATACTGTAGACTCAGAGAGTGGTCCAGGTGGATTGAAGGTCCGGTGCAGGCGGACCAATCACAGTGCAGACTCGATGTATGTGGTTAGATTCGGAGAGTGAACCAGGTGGATTGAAGGCCTAGTGCGGGCGGACCAATCACACTGTAGACTCGAGGTTTATGGCTAGACCCAGAGGGTGGACCAGGTGGACTGTAGGCCGGTGCGGCGGACCAGTCACACAGTAGACCCGAAGTGCATGGCTGTTCTGTGATCAGATATGTTGTGGCATGTTATGCGTGTATGGTGTATGTGGTTGGTATTTTAGGGATATCTCACTAAGCTTTCGGGCTTACAGTTGTGGTTTTATGTTTTTCAGGTTCTTCAGGAGACCGTGGTAAGGCGAAGGCGTGATCGTACCGCTCCTCATGATTTTGTAGTAATGTGATTCTGGGAATACGTTAAATGTTTTGGTATTGAAAACCTTTTTGTAAATATTTAATGGAATCGAGCTGTTTTTGAAAAATTTAAAATTGGTTGTATTTTTCGGTCGTTACACTTAGCTTGGAATGCCAAGGGAACCCCCTTATGGTCTTATATCCCACTGCCTCGGGAACCCCCGAGGTCTTTCATGCAAACAACACAGAGTCAACTAGCACACCGCATGTCAAAGAAATATCTAGCATGCCACATATCACATAATGGCTAGCATACCACATAACACATATAACTAATTGCCATGGGAACCCCTACATGGTCTTAGTCTACTGCCTCAGGAACCCCCCGAGGTCTTCCACATAATCAGCTAGCATATCACATATCATAAAATGGGCCAGCCTTGGTGCCTTAGACCCATTGGTATGGTGAGGAGACTCACCTCACACTGTAGAAGCTCCGCGAATGAATTCCTTAGCTGCTACCCCGACAGCTTCTCGAGCCGTCACTACCAAACAATATACCCATTTAGCAATTGGGTCCCATACCATAATCTTTAATCCATGCATGGGGTAAAATGACCATTCTACCCCTGGCCCGGTATGATCCAAAATTAAGGCCCAATCCCAAAACAAATGCCCGACACTATAATGTCCATAAGTCTTTTATTGGCCCAATTTCCAAATTGGGCCCAAACCCAATAGACCACGACGCCTAATTACCAAAAATTCCCTAAGACCTAATACATGGCCTAATTTTCCAATTTTGGCTCAAAACCATAATGGGCCTCCACAAATAAATATCAACCCCATAACCTGATGGCCTAACAGGACCTAAAACACAAAGTACAAAACCATAAAATCCATAAAGGCCCATGAATGGCCCAATTTTCCAAATTGGGCTCATGCTCCTTATTGGGCCTTAACCTAAGATCCAATCCTTCAATTAGTCCAAAACACAACCATTCTGATGGTCCATTAGGGCCCAAGAATCTAGGCCCCAAACAGATGGCCCAAAGCCGAAGCCCAAATTCCGAAACCCAACCTGACTGAGAATGCAGGGCGTACTCAGTAGTACGTTGCGCACACTCGCTTATTGGCTTGTACGCTGCACATACTGGCTTGTACGCCGAACATACTACCCTCTAGTCTCACTTCTACCATTAAGAACTTAATGCTTTTAGTCATAAGTCCAAACCATAGATCTAAGTCCCACATAATGTCTAAACGCATAAAGTCATTGACTTGGTGACTTTGCATGCCCCCAATAAGACCAAATAGCATTCTACTTTCATGGAAATGGCTCAAACTCCAACATAGATGGTCTTGAACTATAAAGGTACCAACTTTATGGACCTTGAACCTCAGAAACACTAAGAGGGGCAACTTAAAGCTCCTGGAATGAAATCAAGACCACTAGATCTCATACTTGGGACCAAAATGAACAAAACTCACAAATTTTAGATCTAAGAGATGAACGACCAAGTTTAAAGCTTTATACCTTCATTAAGTTGAGAATGAGTCCCAAAGGCCAGATCCATAAGCTCCTCCTTGATTCCCATCTTTGCAACAAGCTCCATTTTCTTGAAAATGGCCAAAACCTCCTAAAAATGGATTCCATAAGCTCAAAATGTCACCGTGAATGATATATGACGATTTATAGGGTTTTAGAGGGTGGAGACTAAAGATATTAGGGTTAGGTTATGAGATAAGGAGCTTAAATAGGGTCCGAGACCATAAAATGGGGATCTGATCTAACTGGAGTACGCCCAACGTACATATGGTATGCCCAGTGTACTCCTGGGAACATTCGCGACCATCATGGTTAGTACGCCCAGTGTACTCCAAGGTACGCCCCGCATACTCCCTTCTTTGCTTGTACGTCCCACGTACTCGGCTAAGCCTAAAAACCACGAAACTTCCGAAGGCCACAACTTCTTCGTTCTAAACCCGATTCTGGCAATCTTTATATCCACGGAAAGTTAACGAGAAGCCCTACACTTCTATTAACTCATACCTTTCTTGAAACCTTCCGAACAAAAACCCATTTTCCACAAAAGCCCGAACTGCCACTTTACCGAAATACCCCTTGGCTCCAAAACACGAACCGAACAACCGCACCCAAATGGGCCTAGATCTTACCTGCCCAAAAGTCATAATCCTTATAATGATCCACCTTCGGGCCACAACCTCACACTAGGAGTCAATTCGGAACAGGGTATTACATATATTCCCTTGAATCCTATAAATCTTGTTACATTGCAGAAAGGAGGGAAGTGAATCTTTTAAATGGGCGTGGAGATGTCACCCCATATCTGATCTAGCCATAAATGATCTAACAACTATGAACTTAATTTTATGTAATTACAAGTTTTTCTAGGGATAACATGGCTTTCGATGTAAACTTAATCTAGATGTGTGTTCACAGTGGAGGCAGCAAGAAGTCTAGTTGACTCAAAGATTACTTATAAGCATGGAGACCAAAATTGATTGGATTAAAATCGTCCAGGTGAAGGTGTTATGTTTTATTTGGAGAGCAAAGTTGGGGAGATCTGCTCTTGCAAAACATGGAGTTTGTATTTCATCGACATGGTGTTCACTCTATGACACACACACTACTACAAAATCAAAAATAAAATACGGTTGAAAAAGCAATTAAAATACGCACATTGAACCGTATTCTAATAGAACGTGTTTTATTTGAAGAAGCAATAAAATATGGTTGTAGAACCGTATTCTATTTAGATGATATAATATGGTAACTATGCATAGAATACGGTTGTAGAACCATAATCTATAAGAATATATAGTACGGTAATCTAAGTAATAGAATACTATTGAAGAACCATAATATATAAGAAGGTTTTGTACGCTAATTTAGGAAATAGAATACGGTTGTAAAACCGTAATGCATATATCTATTAATAAAAAAATCAAATATAAAATATTTTCTGATACCGATTATTCCGGTCTTCCACTTGATACATGGGTATACGTGTTTAATAAAATTCAAAAATGTAGTCATGAAAAATTATAAAATTGACAACTACAATAAAAAAATAAACATAAATACATTAGCTTTTAGGAACGATAATAACCACCTATTCCAAATAATAAAAAGTAACTATTACAAAATAGTATTTAAAAATAAAGTACAAAGACAAAATCATGCTAGACTCAAACGACAAAAAGAGAAAGACCATTGTTTTCATTGTAAACCTATGGCACCTAAAGAAAAGTAAAAAACAAATAAACTTCATTTACCTTTTTGCAGCTGTCCGATTACTATGGCTCCAATACTCAAAGTGGACTTGAACCAACAACAATGAAAAGCTAATCAAGAATCACAAGCAAAGATGAGTCAAGATTTTATCTTTTTATGTGTAAAAACAAAGAGCATGTGACACATGACTTTATTTAAACCGTACCAGTAAAAGAAAATCCTACTCCTCCCTTTCCGGAAGATTTATTCAGTAACTAGTAATGAAACATGAGTCAGTCAAAGCAAATATATCTGTAACAGTAACATGGGGTTTAAAGAGGGTCCTACATGAAGGGTTGATCTTTGGGTACCTGAACAAGGAAGCTAAAAGAAAACAGAGTTGACGGAATTGTGATTTAGAGGTTTGTTTGTTTTTTTTTTTTCAATATTAAAGTCGTTCAAGAAAAAGCAATTACCCTGTTTTGATCTAATAGAATCAATCAAACAATTTAATGCATAAATGGCAAAATCATATGGTTTGAAATTGATTTTATGGATGTAAGAAAGCAAGATGCAGAAAGAGGATATAATTGCTTAAAGAATACCTTGGAACAAACTGAGACAAAGTGTCTTCAGATCCAGATCATCACCATGTATGGTTCGGAAATCAGAATGAATACCACCGTCCCCAGATCACCTCAACGCAGAGACGAAAAACTGGGGTGGATTTTTCTTACATTTTTTTTAATGAAAGATGGATTGGCATTGAGGTGGATACGTATTTATATACAAGAATCCGTATAGAATAAGGTTATCGACCTACTATAACAGTGCCTAAATTTTAGGTATTATGGTTTAAATTATGTATGAAATACAGTTGTAAATGGATAAGTGTATCCCAATGTATTTTATTCCTTTTTTCCTGGACTACACCAAATAGATTACACAGTTGGTTTCTAATAAAACCGTATACTAAATCTTTACCTAAGCCGCTTAACATTATATAATACGAATTACTCTATAACTCGTATTATATATGCCATAAACAGTGGACCACCTTCTAGTAAGTTGATCGTTGCTACCTCTGCTCTTGATTGGTTTCTTAAATGGTATGGCATCCCGACAATAAATTTTAAATGTTGGTGAGTTGTTGGACTTTGGAGTGAGATGACATAATTGTCTAAAGAAATGCAAAAGATTAATGATCATACTTTATGGTTTGTTATGGCGAATTTGGAAAAGCACAAAATAATAAAATTTACAACAACGTGACTATATTAACCATTACAATAGCTGATGATGTAATATCTATGGTGTATTCTTGGCATAAATATAGGGGATCCTATAATACGTGTAAATGGATAAAGTGGTGTTTGTCCGAGTTCCATTGCTGTAATTTGTAAGCTGTAAGCTTCTTTTTGCCCCAGGCTAGTTTCTTGTTGTCGTGTGGCTTTTAATATTTTTTGCCGTTTTCAAGAAGAATATTAACGCATCAATTAATAATGGTTTCCGAGTCGTTATAATCAGGGACGGAGCCAAAATTTTAGAATAAATGGGGCTTATATTGAATAAAATATTAAACACTACTCTTAAGATTGAATGTCGTTCTCCGAACTCACGAATCCAACAATTTTATCTTATCTCTCTTAAATCCAACACTTCAATTTTTTTCAATGAAATTCAATATTGATTAACTCTTCCATAATAATATTTATTTGATGTTGTTGACTTGTATTATTAGCCTATTCCTTAATAATACCACAAACGGGATACAATTATTGGTTATAAACGTCTTCTTTTTGTCTGTAAAAAGAATCAATTACTTTTTCTTTTCACTTATGATTTGCGGTGTGATTATTCAAAAGAAAAATTTATTCAAAAACAAACTAACAATCATAATAATATTAATTATTGTAAATTACAAAAAAAAAAAAAAAAAAAAAAAAAAAAAAAAAAAAAGTTACATATATAATACAATTAAAAATTACTTTGCGGCCAAAATGTGTTTAATTGGAATTTGGGGTAGACGGTTAAAATAAAAAATATTTGGAATTTTGGACCCAATGAACTTGGATGGCACAGACTCTAGGCATTACCTTCATATGAGATATGACTATTGGGTTTTATTTCTTTTATGCAAATTATATAATGTGGGGTAGTATTTTGAAAGCGTTGGAGAGGCCAAACACCGACAAGCCACCCACTAGCTAATAATAACAAAATATATATACACCACCTAAGGAATTATATACACCACCAAATGAAACGCATATGTTTTCTTTGTGATATTTTAAATAGTAACATATTAAATTAGACATGAATCACGTGATAAAGCAGTACTTAAAAAGATCTTACAACTGAGTATATATAAAAAACTAGGGTCTAACGTGTTAGATTCGTGTAATACACGAGTTGATTTAAAAAAATATTAAACATTTAAATTTAATAAAAAATATTTTTAATATACAACTTTAAAATAAGAAAAGAAAAAACATATTTATTGCAATTTAATATTTAATATCATCTATATATATATATGATATTTAATACTTTATATATATAAGTATATGATTTTAATTTTAAAAATTGAAATAAATTAAAAATTGACAAATGGATAATATTTAGTTCAAAAATACCATAAAATGACAAGTATCAAAACTCATGAGAGATTGACATGTAACAAAAAAATATTTATTTATTAAGAAGGATTTGTTAAGACAATTATTAAGTAGTGGGTAAGATAGGGCCTCGACATCTATATATAAATGGTAACAATGTGAGCAACTAATTCTCATTCAAGTTCTAAAGAGATATGGGACTAAGTAGTAAAACGATTCAGATTAAGATCAAGTCAAGTTGTGATGTTTTTCTCGAGTTATGGAAGACAAATCCCCACCAAGTTCCCACTTTGACGCCAACTACCATCCAAAACTGTCAAACCCAAGAAGGTGAAGTTGGAACCATTGGCTCCGTTCTCTTCTGGAACTATTTTCATGGTAAACCTCTCTTATATTCCCTAACATACATCATTAATTATATATTATTAGTTGTAACGTAAAAGAGTACACTTATTTCTTTGTCTACGTATATAACAATCTTTTGGATAATATATTGTTGCAGATGGAAAAGACCGTGTTATAAAAACACTAACCCAGGAATTCGATGAGGCAAAAAAGTCAGTCACCTTCAAGGCTCTTGAAGGAGATCTGTTGGAATTATATAAGACCTTTGTTACGCATGTTCATGTAGATACCGATGGTTCAAACAACCTTGTCACATGGACTGTGGAGTATGAGAAGTTAAGCCCCAATGTTCCCGATCCAGATACGCTTTTGGAATTTTACAAGGAGGTCACCAAAGAAATAGAGACCCATCATCTCCAAAATTAAATAAATCAAATTATGTATTGCTCCAATACGGGTCATGACACTCAATAATTGATTTTTGATGTATGGGATGTTGCGCTACTTATTTATGTAATGTTTATTCGATAAGCGTTTTAATCCTTACAACCTTATGGTAAGGGCTACTTGTTTTTGTTTTTGTAATGTTTATTTGGAGGCCTTATGTAACCTTATGGTAAGAACTGTGGTTGTTGTTGTTAATATTTAAACATAATGTTTATGCTATGGTCCAAAAATGTATTTGGGTCTTTTAATTTTTAATTAGTATGGTCTGATTTTGCTTTCGATTTGGTTTTTACCCTTTATGACGACAATGAATTTAGGTATTAAATCCACGTAACATTTTTATATTCTTTGATTTGGTATTTTCGTAAGTGTTCCTCCTCTATAGTCCGCCTCTCAACATATATGGCCTCAACCCTTTTTTTTTTTCATAAACTAGTAAGAAAAAACACTTACATACCTTGAAAATGATGCTTGAATTTATCAGTTTATCAAATACTTAGTTGGTACACAAAGTACAACTAAACCTTGGAAACTTTGTAGCATTATAGCATAGCTAAACCAATGAGCTATATAAAGTCTTCTTTTGAATACTAGTCGACGTACGTACATATACTAATTCTTCTTTAAATTTTCACTCACTTAAGTAACGAACAGTCAAGATCTTCAAGGTGGCATCATTTTCTTGAACGAGTAAACAACTGGGAGTGAGAAATGTAGCCAGAAGGCCAGATCTAAACGAAGAAGGTAGTGAGATTTTGTGATAAAGGGAATTTTCTTGAAATCCAATGTTTCTTTATGATTATGAGAACAATGAGTTATACAATTGTTAGTAATAATAGAAATAATAAGGTTTCTGCTTTTCGTATCAAGTCTACCATCCACTTTTAATTATGTGTTTTCGTGTGCTCATTTTTTCCAAAATTTGCACTTGGTATTTGGTAATGAGAAGCTTTATTCACTACTTGAAAATTGACTATAAGCGACACTCAAAACTATAACTAATTTGTAGCTCAAGCCACATACCGACTGCCTGCTAGCAAGGATTGGCAGGTTGGTAGCTTTTAGGAATGGTGAGAATGGATATTGTGACGCACTTAGGGTCACTTATGTTATGGCTTAAATTCGTTAGATATTTATTGCTGGTATAAGCATTTTGTGATGGAATTCTCTGCCACATTTTTTTTCGCATAGTTGGTGCAAATTTGTCGTGTTTCTTCCATTTTCTGCCACTATGTTTATGTTTTAGCTATGCATTTTCATTGTTATTTTGTTAAAAAAAAAATTAATTTGTTTGACATCGTTTGCCCCGATTTTTACCTCATTCAATATCCGATTTACGATTTGTAACGTTCCAAAAATTATGTCAATTTATTGATAAGGGAGGCATTTGAACTTAATCATTGGAACTTATGAAAATAATAACGAAAATATTGGCATTGAAACCATAGTGATAAATGTGGAAATATACTAAGTTTTGTGCTTACAATTTCAGTTTATTGTTTCAGACGTTTCAGATGGTTGTTGTAAGGCAAATGTATGACCGTACACATCTTTGGTTTTACAACTGGTTAGATCTTGGAAGACTCTGATTTTAAATCATGTTTTGAAAACAATGGTTTTGTAAACTCTTTTATTAGGAAATGGATTGTTATGAAAAATCTAATTTGTTGAAAGTTTTGAAATGATTGAATTGAAGGCAATAAATAATATTTAACACTATTCGCTAAGACTCCCTTTTATAATTAAATATGTAATATAACGTGTATAAGACTTATAATTTGGATAAATAAAACTTAAAAATTTTCCTGTAAAAATCAGGACGTTACATAAATAATGGTTTATAAACAAATGGTTTAATGTTAATGTATTTTTATTAAAAATCGGTGTTCATGTTATTTTAAAAGATGAAAAAATTATTCTGAAATTTGAGACGTTACAGACATGACTAGACGAACTCACAGACATGACTAGACGAACTCACATGGGGCTCTTAAACATATCAAAATGACACAAAAAAAGGAAAAAACATCATAAAGCTACCATGAATCTCCCTCCCCCCACACACTCTTCGACTCACATGATGTCGTAAATTTGTTTCCTCTGCCAATGGTTTTTTTAGTGGTTGTTGAAGTTGCAATTGTTGTAGAATTTTTATAATGGAATATGTTTGATTCTTCATATTGTAAGAATATAAATCATGTAGAAGCGTGGTATATATTTACTTTTTTTTAATACAATGTCAAGACCAAGGTCTTGACATTAGGATTCATATATATTATTGGGAGTTGGAACAAAATAGAGCAACATTATATTGGTTAAGCCATTGTAAAAAAATATAAAAGCCTTAGTAACATCAAAGGTGAAACTTAAGAATTCTTAGATGAATAGAAAACATAAGATGTTGTATTGATGTTGGAGCTTAATTGTACAAGATTTGGAAGTAGGGATGAGCATTTGGTCTGATGGAATCAGACAGCAACCAAACCGGGGTATCAGGTTCAGTTCTCAGTTTTCTATTTCCCACTAATCGGTTCTCGATTTTGAGTCAAGTTTGGGTCAAGTCGGGAACCAAACACATCCTTAAAGAGCATATTTATTTGTAAAACCAAATCCAAACCATGGTATTCAGTCAGATTTCCCGGTTTGTTGGGGGCTTATAAAACCCTAAAAGAGTACGGATTATTACTACATCACAATTATTGGAAACTAAAGTAACATTTAGTGGAATAATATACATAAAAATAATATAACTTTAATGAATTTTATTGTAACAAATTTATTTTCAAAGATACGAATAATCACTTTACATAACTTATTCACATAGCTTAGTAAGACTAAATTTTAAATTTAAACAAAAATTATTGTATTTAAAATTTAATAATATTTATTTATTTACATGAATAATAATTATGTAAAAAAGAAATCCGTTAATTGAATTTTACAAGACATAGTAAAAAATTTGATTGTTTACCAAAACCAACAACATGTTTTTATTTTTACCCAAACCAACAATCTATTTATTAATCAAAATAAAAATAAAACGCACTTTTGGGATTTAATCCAAATCAATATCATACCTATATATTTAAAGCCAAATCAACAATTTACATATTTTAATAAAACAAAATAACGTACATATAGTTTCAACTCAAACCAACAAACATTTAATTTTAACTAAATAGTTTCACCGTCTTTTACACCACCGTACACCTGTCGTCCCCGAAAAACAAACCCACTGAAAAGAGTCAGCGGTAACCACTAGAATCACCATTGAATATCATCACCGCCACCTTCACACTCAACGCTTAACGAGGCAAACGGCTATATATATATATATATATATATATATATATATATATATATATATATATATATATATATATATATATATATATATATATATATATAGTCAAGATCAAATAAGAAGGAAATTTTTGGTAGAAAGGTAAGAAGTTTTTTTTCTACATATTTTTTTCACGAACAAACAAAACGATTCATTAGATGATTCATTTGTAAGATGATTCACAAGAAAAAAATTCTCAAAAAAACATCTCGATGATTAATTTATACAATAATTTTGTTGTTATTCACTAAAATTGTCATAAAAGTGAATTTTTTCTTAATTTACTTAAAAATAAATCATAATGATGTTTTTTTGGGAATTTTTTCTTGTGGATTATCTTACAAATAAATCATCTAGTGATTCATTTCTTTTGTTCGTCAAAAAAATATGTAGAAAAAAAAACTTCTTACCTTCCTACCAAAATTTATATATATATATATATATATATATATATATATATATATATATATATATATATATATATATATATACACACACACACACACATACATATAGGGTCTAGTATGTTCAAGAGTCATATTAAAGTGTTGTTGTTAATTTATATATGATACTAATGGGTCACACTAACAACAAATTGATATAATTGATTATTTATTATAAATTGGTTTTAATAAATATTCAATAAGCTATTACAATTATTTGGAAATTATATATTTCATGGAAATATTAATTTTCAATTACAAGTAACATAATATATCATATGATATGATTTATTAAGTCATGTACATTATTTTGGACTAGAAAGACTTTTTTCTTTTAGCCAAAAACCAAAGTTTATATTTTATAAAAAAAAGTTTACAAAATTTATAAACTTTTGTCTTCTTCTATATCTTTATAAGAATGAATTAAAGAAGCATAGCCTTTTAATTATTTAAATCAAAAGAAAGCATGGTTTAAAGTTATGGGGAACATTAGGGACATGGTTGGTCTTAACGTGCTAAGACCTTATAGGTTTTATCTTTGCTTTAATACCATAACATGAAAGCTTTCATTTTTGGTGCTTTTTTAGTGCAAAAACCGTAACCTCTCTCCCTCTCTTATTTCTCTCTAGTTTTTGGTTAAAAACTTGAGAATACTTACTTATCTTTTGCTCTCTTGAAGTTCATATTGGTTATGAACTTCAAGCTTAAGAGTTAAGAGTTTGTGGACTAGAATCTACATCAAGTTGAGTCATTATTGGTGTCTCAAAGGTTCCACTTTCTTCATCAACTTCCAAGCCTCCCAATAGGACCCACAGAACAACAAAGTTTATCATTTGTTCATCCTTTCTATGGTTGGTATTTAATCTTTCTATAACTTGCAAGAAGATCCTTGGTGGGTATAAAATGTTATGTTATGTTCAAAATTTTAAGTCTTCCGTTTGCCAATCTTTGTAGTTTTGAAACTAATTTTTGAACTAAAACCCTAACAATTGGTATTAGAGCCGCCCTGCAAGTTTGGTTAGATTTTTTGGTTTATATATATATATATATATATATATATATATATATATATATATATATATATATATATATATATATATATCAGTTTTTGGAGAATATGGATAACTTGTTTTTGTATAAAAATAATTTCAGATGTATTTTCTATTACAACTTTGTAATTGTTATTTTTTTTTATGTGACAAAAGTTTCATGCATTCTTTGTCATAAAGTTGTCTTAGAATAACAAATGTTGTTTTATGTGTATGTTGATGTATGTGATGTGTATAAACTAGCCAGTGACCATTGTGTTTGTTATGTTGTTGTGTTGGTTGTTTTATAAAAATGATTGTTATAATTTATTTATTCATATGGTATGTAATAAATTAAATAGACTAGTTTTCTTGGTTTATTTTTGTAAGTAATAGATTCGTTTTTAAAATTAATTTATTTATATAAAAAAGTAACAAGAGATGAAGTTGGAACCATTTTTTGAAGACAAAAGAACAATTTTCGAGTCTAAAAGGTGTGCATGATTTTCATTGACATTTTCTAAAAAGTGCCACTAATGTTGTCTACAAAGGGCTGTTGGACTTTTAGCGACAGTTGCTGAATTTTAGCCTTCAAGAAGTTTTTACAATCCTTTGGAAGCAATTGGTGTTTACTCAAGTGAGCTTCTTCAACAACATTACAAGAAGTTTTTTGGTCCCCTTAAAAATCTCTTTAAGAATGGACTTGGCATTAGCTGCGGTAGCAGGTACTACGAGCCCTCTGTCCCACGCATTTAACCGCTGTGGTTCACTGGTTCCACCGAAAACTCTCATTTGTTGAAGCGGAGCATAGTGCGCTTTAGGCGCCGAGCGAGAAAGGTCTCTTCTTTCGTTTCGGTTTATTCACTGATCTGAAACTTAGCACTTGTTTTCTTATTCCTGGGGTGGCGGCGTTCTTTGTGTTGGCTCACAAAAAAATGTCATTAGTATGTTATGTTAATGTACATATCTTTTTATGCTTGTTTGTGTTGTTTATTTTATGCAATTATTATGTGTGGTTGATAAATTAGTTTTTCACATGCTTAAATAATTTTGGACAATATAAACATCACATGGAGTTTGGGTTTTCAAAATTGGGCATAAGATGAATTAGAGAGTCGGAAGGGACTCATGGGTGAAATAGACTCATTACATGTTTTAGTATGATATGTATGTATGATGTGTGTATGATATGTGTGGTATGATGTATTTGGGGAACTCACTAAGCTTTGTGCTTACAGTTTAATTTTGTGTTTCAGGTACTTCCAGTTCAAAAAGAGAAGGGACCGACTTGATGGCAGCTCATCCACCCATGTTTTTCCACACTTTGATGGTTTTGGGAATTATACACTGATAACTATTTTATTATGAAATACTCTTGGATGGTCTGATATGAATATTTTATGGTTTGGGTTGACTTAAAAATGTAATTTTTACCAATGACTTTTAGGATGTTTCAATGGTGTATCTGATGGCTTTTAAGCATAAGAACAATCCTATGTTCCCATACAAACCCTAATGCTTGGATCTAGGTTTCTCTATTGTACATGCAATGTATCCAAGACTTATAAACCCTAAACTAGCATACATATTTCATAATTTAACATATAGAATCAGATCTAGATGTTTACCTCTTCAATAGTGGCTTGAATCTTCTTCTCTTGGAGCTTATAGTCACAATTGTAACTCCTCTAATGGCATACAAACACCACAAGCAAGAAGGCAACTTTGAGAGAGGAGGGAGGATGCTAATTTTCGGCCTAGGGTTTCTCTATTGGAGATCAAGTGGCCGAAAATTGCAAGTGGAGCTCTCTATTTATATTGTAGGCTGCTAGGGTTTCAGTCTAAACTCTAATGGACAACTTAGTCACCAAGCTGCCCAAGGAACCTTCTGGAATGGGGCCTTGGACAAAAATATGATGATCCTCCATCGTAATTTCGTTCCCCCTTAGTCTATTAGGTTTCCCAGCCCAAAACTCAACTATCACACATTTGACAGTTTATGCCCCTTTATTCAATTAATCTCTTTTAGTCACCAAATTAATTCCAAATTAATTTATGACTTATACTAATTAAATAAATATGATTTCTCCTTTAATATATTATTCTTATAATATATTAATAAATCAGATTATCCTCTCTCTCTCTCTTTCTCATCAAATTACCTTGTCAGGTTGCTTTGGTGAAGGCAACCAAAAAGGATCATGCACAACCGGGTCAAATACATATCAAATATAGTTACGAGCTTATACACTAATCCAACAGTCTCCCACTTGGATTAGTCTAGTAACTATATCTCACATATGACTTCAGGATCCGATTAGCAATCGTAGCTCTTATACGCTATTGTCAACTCTGATCAAAATCTTACCATTCAGATAAGTGATCATATAATCCTCTGTTCTAGATATCATGCTAACAATACTTATAGTCTAGAATTTTTTTCCTCGATTTCTGATTTATTCAACATAGAATATAGTTGAACACATCAACTTGATCCTGACCGGGCCCGACACATAAGTCAAACCAAATCATCGAGTAGCCAGATATCGCTTTTATCCTCTTAGAATAAAAGGAGCAGAAAAACTTCGACTTATATGCTTTTATCATTCATTAATTAAGTCACACCCAATAATGCGTTTTATAACATCAAGTTACTGATGTGTTTTCACATTATCAATGTATAATTAACTAGCAAACAATAAGCATATCTCTAGGTTTAAAGATTATATGATTTTATCATCTTGCGATCACTCGTGATAGCTCTCATGAAGTGATACTAGCAAGCGCGGGTTTATTCCAATGCTCAAATCATATTCCATATGCACTCATGAACTTTGTAGCAATCCTTTGCAATGTCTAAAACCTTTTAGACAATCTACAAACAAATTCATGACAATCTTCTTTCATATCTACTTCCAACATATGAGCGATTGTGGACAGTTCGAATAATCTTATTATTCAGGATGTCAAAACATGCAAAATAGAAACAATTGATAAATAATCAACACAAGATAGTAACCTTTCTTATAAATAACGCACCTTTATTTAATCATCAAATGTTGAATACAAAATTATCTATTACAAGTTTCCTACCTATCTAATCTAAACTAATACTGTCCTTTAGCCCAACACTCCTAGCATGCTGCAAATGCTTGACCCTACTCAGTCCCTTCATAAAGGGATCTACTGGGTTATCTTCTGACGATACCCTCTTCACAACGAGGAGTCCCTCTTCTACCCGATGTCTAATAAAATGGTATTTTCTGTCGATATGTCGAGATCTGCCATGATCCCTTGGTTCCTTGGTTAAGGCAACCGCTCCTTCATTATCAAAGAGAATTTCCTTGGGCTCCTTTATGGATGGAACAACTCCAAGGTCTCCAATGAAGTTCTTCAACCATATAGCCTCTTTTGACGCTTCGCTTGCCGCAATGTACTCTGATTCGCACATTGAATCAACTACGGTCTCTTGCTTGGAACATTTCCAAGTCACTGCTCCTCCGTTCAGGGTAAAGATCCAGCTCGACTGCGATCGGTAATTATCCCAATCCGTCTGAAAACTAGCGTCACTGTACCCTCGTACCCTTAAGTCATCACTCCCACCGAGGACTAGAAGCCATTCCTTGGTCCTTCGTAGGTACTTTAGAATATTCTTAACATCAATCCAATGTGCTCTACTAGGGTTCCCTTGATATCTGCTGACCATGATCAAGGTGAAAGCCATATCAGGGCGAGTACAAGTCATAACATACATGATAGAGCCAACTGCGGAAGCGTAGGGTACTTGGCTCATATAAGCTATCTCTGCCTCTGTACTCGGGCTCTGAGTCTTACTCAGCTTAGTATTGCCTTGGATTGGCAACTCCCCCTTCTTGGAATTTTCCATACTAAAACGTTTTAGTACCTTATCCAAGTATGTATCTTGACTGAGTCCTATCAGTCTCTTACTTCCATTTCTCACTATCCTTATTCCCATAATATATGCAGCCTCTCCGAGGTCCTTCATAGCGAGACACTTCCCAAGCCAGGACTTGACCTCCTGCAAGGTTGGGACGTCGTTTCCTATGAGTAGTATGTCATCGACATACAATATGAGGAAGCTCACTATTCTCCCACTAGCCTTGACATACACACATGACTCATCTTCGCTTCGCAGAAAGCCAAACTCTTTGACCTTCTCGTCAAAACAAAGATTCCATCTCCGAGACGCTTGTTTCAATCCATAAATGGATTTCTCAAGCTTGCACACTCTATTGGGATGCTTCGCATCGACAAAAACCTCTAGCTTATTCATATAAACATCAGCCAACTTCCCATTAAGGAAAGCGATTTTAACGTCTATCTGCCATACTTCATAGTCATGAAACACAACTATTGCGAGCATCACCCTAATAGACTTTATCTTAGCAGCTGGCGAGAAGGTCTCATCATAGTCAACTCCAGGAGTTTGAGTAAAGCTCTTTGCGACCAATCGCGCTTTATAAGTGTGCACTTTCCCATCCATGTATGTCTTCTTCTTGAAGATCCACTTGCACCCGACTGTCTTACGACCCGATACATTGTTAACCAAATTCCAAACATGGTTGTCGTACATGGACTGAATCTCGCTGTTCATTCTCTCTTTCCATTTAGCAGACTCTGGACCTGCCATGGCTTCCTTGTAGCTGCTAGGTTTGTCTAAATTTATCAGTGCTTCATCATTAATAAACGTATCCCCTTTAGTAGTAATATGAAAACCATAAAACTGGGGTTGAACACTAACCCTATTGGATCGTCTAAGAGGTAAGGACTGGTCAATTGGCTCAACAGGAGCTTCTTCCTCAGGTTGAACGCCAGTGTTAGAGGTTCCTTCATCGCTAAATTCTTGAAGCTCTTCAAGATCAATCTGACTCCCACTGTCTCCTTGACTTATCAATTCTATTTCTATGAAAGCCCCTCTCCTAGAAACAAAGACAATATTGTCACTTGGTCTATAGAAGAGATAGCCAAAAGACTTATGTGGATAACCGATGAAATAACACTTCTCACTATGAGGTTCTAGCTTGTCGTGAGTCTCTCGTCTTACGAAAGCTTCACAGCCCCAAACCTTGATATGTGCTAACGAGGGAGGTTTCCCTGTCCACATCTCGTGAGGTTTTTTGGTAACCTTCTTGGTGGGAACTAAGTCAAGGATATGGGCGGCCGTCTCTAAGGCAAACCCCTAGAAAGCTATTGGTAACGAAGCCTGTGACATCCCAAATTTCACGGCTAGAAAAGACCGATTTGTTTATGCTTTGTTTTTAAAATTAGAGTAATCTTTTAAAGAAAACAGTTGCAGAATTTGTTCCTAAAACAAGATATGATAATAACTTATCAAAACATTTCTCAAAGAGAATGTATTTTTATTTAATAATAAAACCTCGGGATGTCATGCTCTGATACACACACATCAGCATAAACATATCATACATTCATTTACACTAGTGATTTACATCTCTTTTAATCTCTCAGTGAAATGGGTCTTCGCATCGATACTTGTGATATAAAGAAAACTGAGTGTGTCAGGCTTGGGAGCCAGGTGAGCATATAGGGTTTTCAACCCACAATAATACATTTATTATATTCAGTCATCAAACAATCAACCCAAACACCCATCCCCATATCTCCTTTATTTCTTAAGGGTTTACCCTAAGAATCAACAATCCTTCATCCATTCATTCCTAAGGATTTATCTAAGGGATTGGAACGAAGTCCATTGCTGCCAACATTTATCTATCAGCTACTAAATCCAAAGTTATCAGGTGCTAACTCCAAAGTGACCAAGGTTTACTCAATAGTAGGCGCTAACTCCATAGTCACCAAGGTTTATATAATAGGCGCTAACTCCATAGTCACCAAGGTTTATACAATAGGCGCTAACTCCATAGTCACCAAGGTTTATACAATAGGTGCTAACTCCATAGTCGCCAAGGTTTATACAATAGGCGCTAACTCCATAGTCACCAAGGTTTATATAATAGGCGCTAACACCATAGTCACCAAGGTTTATACAATAGGCGCTAACTCCATAGTCACCAACTATCCCATCTACCCATGTTCTACCCAACATTTTCGTAGATACAAATACTTACACAGTTTAAATTATTTAACACCTATATAAAACATCAATTCTATGCCCATCTCAAATAGACAAACAATATATAAACACATAGCACGTATTTCATAGCAAATACTTCATATTTATGTGTTAGAAGAAAGTAACTACACACTCACACATATAAACAACAATATATAAACACATAACACGTATTTCATAGCAAATACTTAATATTTATGTGTTAGAAGAAAGTAACCAAACACTCACACGTGTCATCGTCCCTAAGGTCGAATGACTCCAACACTCCATCCTTTTGGAGTTGGGCTATGCGTTTCTTGTTCACATGGCCAAGGCGACAATGCCACAAGCATGCTTTGTCTAGACTAGTAGACGAACCAATATTCAAAACATTATTTCCTAAATTATCAACAACCATCACAGATTCATAAATCCCATTACAAGGTAATGCATTGAAATAAAAGACACCATTCAAATAAACGTTAATAGAATCATTACTATTATCAAAAGAATGTCTGAAACCTTGTCTAAACAACCCATGAAATTAAATAATGTTTATTGCCATATCTGAAGAATAACAACAATTGTTTAAATCTATCCCTAACCCATTACTCAACACTAAAGAATAAACACCGACTTTGGTCACAGGCGACGATCTTCTGTTTCCCATAATTAGGTTCATCTTTCCATGTTCCATCTCCCTACTTCTTTTTAGACCCTGCATATCAGAACAAATGTGGTAACCACACCCTGTATCAAGAACCCATGAAGTAGCAAATGATGAGTTACTAGATTTAACAGAATACATACCTACAAAGGTGGGCTTAATCTTCCCATCTCTTATGTCTTGCAGATATTGACGGCAGCTTCGCTTCCAGTGGCCCTTTTGGTGACAATAGAAGCACTCTACTTCCTTGGGATCGGATGAGGGTTTAGCAGGGCCTGCTTTGGTCCCACTTGAGGACGAACCATCACGGGGCTTCCCCTTATGGTGGCTCTTACATGGAGCCTTCCTCTTTTTACCCTTTCCTTGACCTATTGCCATCACAGGAGCGGCCACAGCAGGGGACGGTGCAACAGATTTGTCTGTGAGGTTGCTCTCAGCAGTCCTTAAGAGTCCTTGGAGCTTGCTCAAGTAGACCTCCTCCTTGTTCATGTGGTAGGTCATCCTAAACTGGTTGTAGCAGGATGGCAAGGAGTGGAGGAATATGTAGATACCCAAATCCTCATCAAACTTAACATTAAGTTTGAGAAGACGATCAACATACCTCTGCATTTTCTGCAAATGAGGTGTTAGGGATTCTTCACTCCCCATCTTAGCGGTGATCATGTTAGTAATGATCTCATAGCGCTCTTGCCTCACGCTCTGGTGATACCTGTCCAGCAAATCCTGATGCATTTCATACGGATACATGTCCTCATAGGACTTTTGGAGTTCGAGGTTCTGGTGGCCAGCATGATGCAGTGAACTTTCGAAGCATCATGCTCGTGGGCCTCAAAGGCGGCCAACTCTTCAAGAGTAGCAACATCTGGGATGATCTTTTCAAGCTTTTCATCGAGGACATATTCTTTGTCCTCGTAGCATGTGTTCATGCAAATATACCTCATCCACTCGTTGAAGTTTGACCCATCAAATGTCACTTTCTGACACAAGTTCATCAACGAGAATGACCCAGAAGCGTTGTTGTTGTTGTTGTTTGCAGACATCTGAAAAAGAAAGGAACAAAGTTTGATTAGAAATGAATCCCTAATTAAACACCCAAATGAGAAATTAGGGCTAGGATCCAGCAACATTATTTACAACTTAGAAAGGGATGTCGTACCCTAAAAGTAAATAATTTGAAGGTAAGTGAATGACGATTCACTAATTCTCACCATGAAAAACGAAAAAGCAATTTAGGTTTTAAATGTATTAAAAACTCCTAGATCTTTGAGATTCATTGAACTTTTCAATTGCATGTTTAAATCTCGATATGCATTTCAAATTTGCGACTGGGATACCGAGGAGCGCAAACAAATTGTGAATAACCATGATAATCAACATGGTGCACTCAATGTCTCTATCATCTAATCAATGTGCCGGTAAACCACACACACTCCATTGATCTATGACAAACATCGAGTCACCCTTCGCTACCAATGTCATCCCCAAATTGATGTGTCGGTTAACCACACGTGCTCCGCCAACGTTTGACAAGGGTACGAAGTGTAATTCCATGGATTAGCATCATTTTCACATTTTACCCTAAAGTAACTTAGATTGGGAATTTGAAAAATATGTAGTTACTTTGTATCTTACATTATACTTTTAATGAGGAGAGGGTTGCCCTATCCTACCCGTTCGGCTAACGACCCTCCACCAGTCAAGCAAGCGGTAGGTGTGAGTGTACACCCATTAAGCGTCATTTTATAGGCAGCAACCTTATACCCACCTTATAGACTGGCTTCGTGAATGAGGCCTACTAACGGTAAGACTAACATTTTAAGTTATATATATATATATATATATATATATATATATATGTATATATATTAATTAAGCTTGTAATAATATATAATAGTATAGGGTTGAATTTTAAACTTGTAAAATTCTAAGGGTTTGAAATTTAAATTATTCAAAATTAAACTTTTAATCACAAAATTCAAATTTCAATACTTGAGGGCAAGTTTTGAACTTTTCAAAACACAAGGTATCCCACTCGTTGAAATTCAACCCATCAAATGTCACCTTTTGACATAGGTTCATTAGCGAGAATGACCCAGAAGCATTGTTGTTTTCGTTTGCGTTAGACGTCTGAAATACAAAGGAACATAGTTTGATTAGAAATGAATCCCCATTTAAACACCCAAATGAGAAATTAGGGCTAGGATCCAACAACATTATTTACAACTTAGAAAAGGGATGCCGTAATCTAAGAGTAAATAATTTGAAGGTAAGTGAATGACGATTCACTAATTTTCACCATGAAAAACGAAAAAGAAGATTAAGTTTTAAATGTATTTGAAAACTCCTTGATCTTTGTGATTCATTGAACTCTTCAACGGCATGTTTAAATCTCGATATGCACTTCAAATTTGCGACTGGGATACCGAGGATCGTAAACAAGTTGTGAATAACCATGCGAACCAACATGGTGCACTCAATGTCTCTATCACCTAATCAATGTGCCAATTAGATATGCACGCTCCATTGATCTATGATAAACATCGAGCCACCCTTTGCCACCAATGTCAATCCCAAATTAGTGTGCCTGTTAACCACGTACGCTCCACTAACGTTTGACAAGGGTGTAAAGTGTAATCCATGGAATCGCATCATTTTCACATTTTACCCTAAAGTAACTACGATTAGGAATTTGTAAAAACACTATAGTTACATTTTAAATTCATTATACTTGTAATGAGGAATTAAGTGCCCTATCATATCCGTTCGGATAACGACCCCTCCACCAGTCAAGTAAGCGGTGGGTGTAAGTGTACACCCATTAAGCACCATTTTATAGGCAACAACCTTATATCCACCTTTTAGACCGGCTTCGTGAATAAGGCCTAGTAGCGATAAGACTAGCTTATTCTTATACATACATACATACATATATATACATATATATATATATATATATATATATATATATATATATATATATATATATATTGTAATAACAAAGTATAAGGTTGATTTTTAAACTTTTAAAAATCTAAGGGTTCAAATTTAATTTTTTTTTTCAAAATTAAACTCTTAATCAAAATTTAAATTCCAAAATTTGAGGGCAAGTTTTTGAACTTTTCAAAACATAAGGGATCAAATAACAAATAATATAAATCACACAATTAATTTAATGATTATCTATATTTGACCAAATCCATTTTCTTACAAGACAAGTTACCCAATTAATTCAAATAATCAGTTTTAATCACATAAGGAATTTATTATTTAATCAATTGGTAATTATCTTTTGTTTTTGGCAAGGATAGTATTACAATAACATTAAAATTCGAATTTTATCAGTAAAAACAGATTAGACAACTATCCTTAAGCAAAAACAGCAAGAAATCCCAAGAAACCCTCTGTCTGATGATCTGACTCGCCGAGTCACTCATGGACTCGCCGAGTTGGACTGACTCGCCGAGTTCAACAAGTGACTCGCCAAGTCATGTAGACAGAAGGCCAGAAAAATGATTTTCAGTATATGAAACATACAAAGCATCCATAAAACAGAAACCAATCAAGTCTCTAATACCACTAATGGGTTTTAAGCATAAGAACAATCCTATGTGCTCATACAAACCCTAATGCTTGGATATAGGTTTCTCTATTGTACATTCAATGTATCCAAGACTTATTGTTGGGCTGAAGATTGTTTTGATGTTGCGTATTTTGGGCTCGCAGTTTAGCCTTGTATTCTCCGGTTTGGGCTTGTCCAACCGTGAGCCTTTTGTGTATAGTATTTAAGTTAATGCTTGCATGCATATTAGGTTAAGATTGCAGAGATTATCGATATAGCGATTCATCAAGAGTATTATATTTTCCTGTAATCGTTCTTGTAATCTTCTAATCCTTTACAGTTGATGTTCTTAATCGAGCTCTTCTAAGGATTTTATTTAATCATTCGACACGTTTGATTCAAGCTGTTTTGTTCTTATTATTGCGTTTTTACTGTTTCTTATTCATATACTTGTTCAAGATCTAATCGATCTTCATAGATTAAAAGTTGTTATAATCTCATCAATTGGTATCAGAGCGGGAGGCTGTGTAATCGATACACATCTTTTCTGTGAAAAAGATTTCCATTAGGGTTTTCCGCAATCATCGATATTTATTGAGCCGTCATCTTAATTGACGTATCTTAGTATTTATTGTTTTGCCCTAATCTGCTTTATTACAAGTCTGATCTTTGAACAGGTTTTTACGATCATAATGGACGCGACGCAATCAAACCCTATTAATATCTCCAACAGCATTGGTTCGACAACAAAGATTCCAATCTTATACACCCATGACTATGAAGTATGGGCGCATCATTTTGAAGATTACGTGATTGGATCGGAGGACAATGGTTTTCTCATATGGGAAGCCATCATCAATGGACCGTTTTCTCATTCTGCTACATCCAGAATCATTAAGACGCAAAAAGAGTACAACGATCTGCTTAAGGACGTGACGAATATTGCGCAAGATGAAAAAGATAAATTCCAGTGCAATATTAAGGCACTAAGGTTGATCAGATTCGCCCTTCAGTCCGACACATTCAGACTGGTCAGCTCATGCACTACGGCGAAGGAAGTGTGGGATAGACTTCGTGAACTGTATTCCACAGACGAAGATCTTGAACATTCTATCCAAACCTTGCTTCTATCTGAGTTTGGAGAATTCAGGCAAGGGGCCGAAGAAACGGTGACCCAGACGTTTGATCGCTTCAACCATCTTCTCAGCAAGATGATCAAACACGACATTGAAAGGAAGCTCATCGAACAAAAGGTTACTTTCTTGAACGGACTACGATCTGAATGGAGAGAAGTTGTTTCCACAGTCAAAGCCCATGAACAGTTTAAATCATACTCTTTGGCGAAACTGGTGGGTATTCTAAAGTCCCAAGAGAAGATTGTGGTTCAAGAGAAGAACGTTGTTTCTAGTCTTGGTTCGTTGGCACTTCTATCTAAAAGTAAAGCTGTGATGGAGGATGAAGAGCTCAACTTGGAAGAATATGATCTCACAACGGAGGATTATGCCATGATGGTATCCAATCCTAAGAGGTTCATAAAGAAGAGATTCCCCAGCAACAAAAACCGAAACTGGCAGGGGAGTTACAGCTCTGAAAAAGTGAACAATGAACCGAAGGCTGAAGAACCCAAGAAGGAACCGAAGGCAGATGGCGATTCCGGAGTAAGCTGTTTCTACTGTGGTGGCAAGAACCACTATGCTAAGGACTGTGTTCTTAAGAAGATGGCTGAAAAGGACGATGGAAAGGATGAGGAAGCCGTGCTGCAGAAGAGATTGGATGAGTTGAGAAAGAAGAAATCTACCGCTAACCCTTCTATTAATGCTCTTATTGTGCAGGGTTCGGTTAATGACGATGAGTTCGGTAGCACTGAAGTTTGGTCTACTGACTCAGAAGACGAAGAAGTGAGGAAGCCTACTCATGGAGAGGCGTATGTGGCCAAGGAGGAAAGCAGTGGTGGAAAATGCTTCATGGTGTCTGAAGTATCTCAAATGAGGGGATACAATACCGATGGAGGAAGCAATGGACCGAAGGTGCAGGAGGATATGTGCTTTACGGCCAAACCACTCAGCCAGCAGTTCAATGAGCTCGATGAACTGATAAAGAAGGTACAATCTGTTTTTATTTCATCCAAAGTACCACTATCCTCATACGAGAAAGAACTAAAAAATATTAATACAAGAATTTCTCATTTAGATAGTAGCCTAACTCAAACTCGAGTCAACAATTCTAACCTGACTGATCAATTAAGCAGGGCGGCGTCGAAGAGTGAGGAGCGGTGAATGTGGATTGAGTTAAAAGAGTCGGAATTAGTTAAAGTTAAAGACGAAAACATTTATTTGCAGAGAGACAATTTAAAATTGTTAAAACAACGAAATGTTTTTTGTTTTATAGCTAAACGTTTATATTCCAATATTACTCAACTTCACTTGGATTGTGAGATAGGCCAAAAGATCCATCGCATGATTTTGCCCTTCCTAGAATTTAAGGAGGATGAAATCGATGCCGAAGCCTACAATTGTGAGAGTGTGATATCATCTGATGATGTCAATCCGACCTACATGTATGGACTGGACAAAATCGAGTCCTTCATCAAATCCAAAGACCACAAGGACATGCTCAAAAATCTTTTGGACGAAAATGACAGACTTAAACTGAGAACCGAAACCATGCAAAAATTTGACTCTCTAAACGCCAACGTAAGCTCAGAAAATAAAATCGATGTTGAAAATGCATCTGAGCTCAACGAGGACGAAAACATGAGTGAAATTTCTGTAGAGGATACGGTTGACTGCTCAGAATTTGTTAAAAGCGAAACTGAAAACCACAAAAATCTAATTTCTGAAAATTCTGTGGAGTTCGCTAGATTGTCCAAACAAAAGTCCCCGAAATTAGTAGAAAAAGCTGTTGTGTATCAAAAGGTCAGGACCACCCCGAATCAGGTATATAAGGTGACTGGAGTAACCGAACATCAAACAACTGAACTCACAGCTATTGTTAATGAAGACAATGCTGATGGCTGTGATGAGTACTTCTGGGAAGCTCCAATAGATAATGGAAACGAAACCGTTGGGTTATCTGAAAGAACCTCCTGGATGAGAAAACGGAGATACATACCTGAACCCTTGAACAAGCCTGATAATTTCAGTGAACCAAGCACCAGTGGTACGAAAGATATTCCTCAGGAGGACAGGAGATCAGCAAAAGAAGACATTCCTTCCACTCCCTCAGCTCAAAGTGAAACCTCTTCAGACATTCCTTCTACTCCCTCAGCGCAAACTGAATCTTCTTCAGATACTCTCTCTGCTCCCTCGGCTCAAAGAAAAACTCCTGAAGTTCAAAAGGAACCAGCCAAGGTGACAACAAAAACGAAAGCAAACGTTCATCATCAACCTAAGCAGATGAGGGATAAGAAGATAGAAAGAAACCAAAGATACAGGAAAAACCTTTCTGAAAGAAAACAATTCTGGCACTCCCAGAATGCATACTATTCACACAAAGACAAAAATCTGAAGTATGAAGATAATCCTGTGAGAAAGCATGAAAGTTCCAACAACCGAAAGCCAAGGTTCGGTTCGCATGAAAATACCAACCGAAAGCAAAGGTTCGGTTCTGAAAAGGATTTCAACCGAAACCGAAGGTTCGGTTCCAAGAACAACTCCAACCGAACACAGAGGTTCGGCTCAGAAATCAAAAGAGAACAAGACTCGAAGGTCAATCCCTCCAACGATCAAAAGCAAAAGGGTCACCTAGAGTCATCAGCCAGGAAGACATCTCCATCCAAATCCTCTCTTCCTAATTTTTCTCGATCTTTTACTTCCACCCACTCATCTCCATCTTGCTCTAAAGCTAATTCCGTTGGTTCTCAAAAACCTCGTTCATCAGCTGAACAAAAGGGAAAGCAGAAGGTCAATGAATCCAAACCAGAGTCCAAAACGAACACGTCCAATTCTAACAAAATAAAAGTCTTTACCATTAAAAAGAAAGATGAAACAACTCTAATAAAAAGAACATATCTAGTTGACATCTCTCTTACTATTCCCGTTCCCATGAAAAGCTCACATGGACCCAAGAAACTCTGGGTTCCTAAATCTGCTTAATTTTTGCAGGTTATAAGTGACGAGCAGTTTGACGAAAAATGGTACATCGACAGTGGCTGCTCGCATCACATGACAGTGAGGAAAGAGGAGCTCAGGGAATACGGATCTCTTACAAATGGTGGCAACGTTAAGTTTGGTAATAACTCTTTCGGCACCATAAAGGGATATGGGATGATAACGAATGGTGATTTTACCATAAGAAAGGTAGCCTATGTGGAAGGACTTCAACACAACCTCATCAGTGTATCTCAGCTTGTTGGAGGTACAGGTCTCAAAGTTTCTTTCGATGATGAAGGTTCTGAAATCATAGAGAAAAAGACAAAGAAAGTGATTCTGAAGTCAGAGCGAAAGGGTGAAATTTTTCCTCTGAACATGAAACCCATCAAAGGAAACCCAGCCATATGTCTGCTATCAAAAGCTCAATCCGACGAAAGCTGGTTATGGCACAGAAGACTCTCTCATCTCAATTTCAAAGATATCAACCGACTTGTCACTGGAGGTCATGTTAGGGGTCTTCCATTGCTCAAGTTTGACAGAGAGCATTTATGTGCTGCATGCGAAATGGGAAAACAGAGTCGTCAAAGTTACCCATCCGTAATTAACACAAAAGTTGTTGAACCACTCGAATTGCTTCACATCGATTTGTGTGGTCCTTCATCTATCGAAAGCATCGGTGGTAGCAAGTACATTCTTGTTAGCATTGATGACTTCTCATGATTTACCTGGGTGTTCTTTCTAAAACTCAAATCTGAAGCGACTCAAAAGCTGAAAGTGTTTATCAAGCAAATTGAAGTCCAGCTCAAGAAGGTCGTTCGAAACATCAGGAGCGACAATGGTCTCGAATTCAAGAACAGGGAGTTTGAAGAGTTTCTTGCAGAAAAGGGAATTAGTCATAATTTTTCAGCTCCATACACACCACAACAGAACGGAATAGTTGAAAGACGAAACCGATCCTTGTGTGAAGCTGCCCGAACTATGCTAAGTTTCGTTTCCTTACCTCTTTATTTTTGGGCTGACGCTATTTCTGCTGCTTGTTATACACAGAACAGGTCCTATCTCAATAAGCGATTCACGCTCACACCATATGAAATAATAAATAACAGAAAACCCAATGTGAAATTTTTCCATGTGTTTGGCTCAAGGTGTTTCATCTTTAACTCTAAAGAACACCGCAACAAGTTTGATGTCAAAGCCGACGAGGGAATCTTTCTGGGTTACTCACTCACATCCAAGGGGTACAGGGTCCTAAACAAACGTTCAAGAAGGATTGAAGAGACATACTATGTGACCTTCGACGATAGCTATGTCAAGAAGTTACAGGCCATAGAGGACACAGCCAGGGAAATCTTTCCTCAAACTGGCCAAGTCATAGTCTCAATCGCCAATTTGTACGAGAATTTTCTGGAACTCTTTGACGAACCGGAAAAAGCTTCTCTCTCAGAAGCAGGTGCAACTGACAACAAAATAGATTATATGAAGCAGATTGTCGAAGATGCTGCAAGAAGAATGCATGAAGGAGAATCGCCCACTGATGAATCTCCAACCAACAATGCTTCAGTCGAGGGGGAGCCAAGCTCTACTTCTTCAACCGAAGGTGCCTCTCCAACCGAAGATGTCCCTCCAAATGAAGGTGCTTCAACGCCTGAAAATTCAGCACCACAAGAAACCCCTGAACCTCATGTTTCTCAAGACTCATCAATCGAGGGGGAGCATGATGATATGACGCTTGATTACGATAGCCTATCTGAGCCAGAAGAGATGATCAACGCTGAACTAGATCCAACCTTCGATCTGAATTACCCTCCTCTTACAAAATGGACCAGAGATCATCCTATCTCTCAAGTAGTTGGTGATGTATCTGAAAAGGTTCTAACCCGATCTCAACTGAAGGCAAAACAGACATCCTTATTTTCAAAGGTTGAGTTTTGTATGTTTAACTCATTCGTATCAAAAGTTGAACCGAAGACAGTGAACACTGCCCTCGATCACTCTGATTGGGTTCAAGCAATACAAGACGAACTGAACGAGTTCGAAAGGAACAAAGTCTGGCGCCTCATTCCAACTCCTCCGGATGCTTCGGTTGTTGGTCTCAAATGGGTCTTTAGGAACAAAATGGATAAGGACGGTAATGTTATAAGGAACAAGGCTCGTCTGGTGGTCAAAGGATACTGTCAGGAGGAAGGGATAGATTACGAAGAGACATTCGCTCCAGTAGCTAGGCTTGAATCTGTTAGAATATTTCTGGCCTATGCTACTCACAAAAACTTTGAGGTTTTCCAAATGGACGTCAAGTGTGCATTTCTCAATGGAGAACTTGAAGATACTATGTATGTGGAGCAACCTCCTGGGTTCGTGAACGAAAAGTATCCAAATCATTGCTACATTCTGGATAAAGCTGTGTACGGCCTCAAACAAGCTCCGAGAGCCTGGTATGAAACGCTTACAAAATTTTTAAAGATGTCCAAATTTAAACAAGGTTCGGTTGACCCAACCTTCTTTCACAAAAAGGAAGGTAACCACCTTATGATAGTTCAAATTTATGTCGATGACATCATCTTTGGCTCCACGAATCCTAGCTTAACAGCTGAATTCAGAAAGTTGATGGAGACTAAGTTTGAAATGAGCTCAATGGTCCTATTAATTTTTTCCTTGGTTTAAATATAAGACAGGGACCCGAAGGCATCTTTATCAATCAGGAAGCTTACACGAAGACTCTCCTAGCAAAGTTTGGAATGATGGGAGACTCAAAAGTAAAAGTCCCAATGGCATTCGGCACCAAACTTACCCCTTCACTAGATAAACCGGCTGTCGACATCACACTCTATCGTCAATGATAGGCTCATTGATGTATCTAACTGCTAGCAGGCCTGATATCATGTTTTCTGTGTGTTATTGTGCTTGATTTCAGGCTAACCCACGCGAACCTCACATGCTGGCAGTGAAGAACATCCTACGCTATCTCAAGCGGACCGCCTCCTTAGGTCTATGGTATCCATCCAATTCAGGCTTCTTCGTTCAAGCCTATTCTGATGCTGACCTTGGAGGATGTGGACTCGACCGTAAAAGCACAACTGGTGGCTGTCAATTTCTTGATGGGAAATTGGTCAGCTGGCAATCCAAGAAACAAACATGTGTGTCACTGTCTACTGCCGAAGCGGAATACATTGCCGCTGCATCCTGCACATCACAAGTGATTTGGATTCAAAGTCAACTTCGAGACTATGGACTCAATATGAAAAAGATCCCTCTATATTGTGACTCTGAAAGTGCAATTAGGATCTGTCATAACCCAGTGCAACACTCTAAAACCAAACACATAGCACTGAGGTATCACTTCATCAAAGATCATGTGGAAGATGGAAATGTCGAAGTTCACTTCGTAAGAACCACTGATCAACTGGCTGACGTCTTTACCAAAGCTCTTCCAGAAGCGTCGTTCAATAAAATATTGCAAGGGCTAGGAATGATGGAATCAGAGTCAGTACCTCACACTACCTCTCAAACTCAAACGTAAGAAGTGAAACCAACCGAACGTTCGGGTTCGGTTCAACCATCTCACTCGCTCATTACTTCAAAGGTAGTTTTTCTTTGTTGTAAATTTCTTGTGCAAAATTTGTTTTTCTTTGTGTAAAAAGTTTTTCCATATTGCATATCTAAACTCTTCGGTTTTTCAAAATTTTCCTGAACCGAAACCAACCGAAGGTTCGGGTTCGGTTTTTCAAAATTTTCCTGAACCGAAACCAACCGAAGGTTCGGGTTCGGTTTTCAAAATTTTCCTGAACCGAAACCAACCGAAGGTTCGGATTCGGTTTTTCAATTTTTCCAAAGTTTTTTTTATCGTATTTTTTTCTTTTCTTTTCACTCTTTTATATTTTTTTTAAGTCTTATTTTTTTTATCTTTTTAAATATCAAAACTCCAAAAATATTTTTTTCGTGTGCTCATTTGTTTATGGGAATATATTTGATGGCTTACTTAAGTGTCCCTAGAAGCATGCTGCTGTATGTGTCCCAAGCCTCATAAGATTTTGAATAATAGCCTTCATGACCTGGTAAACACAAACCGTGTCTTCCCAATAAGGCTAACTCATTTATTCTAATCGTGAGCTACCTCACTCTCTTCTCACATGAGTTCAGAGTATCTTGCTTGGTCCTTATTTTCACAGCAGAGGTACTATGTTTTCTTTCACCATCCCCACTACTCTTCTCCATTACAATCGTTTCATCAATGTAACCCTTGAGACTCTCAGAAACTACCACTGAGGTTTATGGTTACACAACATCTGTGTTTATGATCTTAGTTTCGTGCCACTACGAGCTGAGTGAAACCCAAAATTCAACACCAACGAATTGACGGTGACCAATTAAATTGATCAAGTTTTCTCCAATGAATTGACGAATGTACCTTCATGGAATCTCAATTTTTTCCTTTTGGATGATTCCAATGAAATTGTTACACACCATAACATTTCTTCCCAAGGGATCTAGTTTTAATTTTTCATCTGAGATTTCATTTTTATCCAAGCCACTACAAAATCAACTCCAACCTACTTGTTCAACAGACTACACTGGTCTCACAAGTACTTTGTTCACATTCGTTCTTATATCAAGAATTGAATTGTTGAATCAAAGCGAAACCACCCTTAATTAGCCTAATTAAAAGAAGCCTTTCAACATTTCTTAATAAATGTTTGATTGTAATTCAACGGGATTCCACACTAACACTTTGAGGTCTCTCTTGACCTTGAAGGAAGAGATTCGTGCCCGGGATCATCAGTTTCGTGTCATTATTGACATCACAGATTATCCTAAAAAGGTTGTTTTATTTCTTTATCTTTTACACTCTTTGCACGAAAATTCTAAATTTTCAAAACATTCTGTTACTAATTATTTTACAGGCTGGATTATTATTGTATGGTTAATAATGAAGTTATGGTCAGCAATAATCCACGTGGGCGTTTAATTCAAAAGATGCCGTTTAAAAAGGAATAAGACGAAAAGGTTGCTGACGCGGCGGGAGTTCAAAGGATTGAAATTCAAACGACGGTAAAAGACAGGCGCGTGTGAATTTGAAACGGCCGCGCTTTTACTGACACTTATGGACGCGTGTGCGAAATTCAAGCGTCATATCTCTGGTAATTAATGGCGCGTGCGGATTTGAAGCGATTTTCTTCTGAAACGGCGCTTGTTGGGTAGCGTGATCCTAGGACTCTGACAATCTCTTTCCTACGTGATCATCGCATAGAAGATATGAAACGATCTTTCTCTCTCCTGTCTCTCACTATAAAAGGAAGTCCACAAAACCTTTTACCTCTTTACTGCCTCCGGATTTTCTAAAGAGCAAAAACCTCCAAAGTACTTCACTGTTCATCTTCTTCTCCAAACCTGCAACAATGGCTGAATCTTCATCTGTTCATGCTACTTCTCAGATCCTCCCCATCCGTCCTCAGCAATGCCTGGTCATTGATCTGAACCCACTGGCGTATGATTCCTACATGTCCCCGGTCATAGAATGCCTCAAATACTCCCAGCTTGCTCCTGCATTGTCACGAATCGAAACGGTGCCAATGGTGGCCTTATCTCAGGTCTATGCGACGGCTTACTACGACAAGACCGTCGACAGGGTATTCTTTGAAGTGGCAGAACACAAGACGTCGATTTCTCGCCCCCGTTTCTGCACTATGTTAGGGTTTGCTGCTGACCCGTCGCGAGTTCACCCGGACACGATTCCGGTTGGGATGTTGTACAGCATGTTTTACAACATGGGCTACACAGAGGTTCTCACCTCCGTCGCCAAGTTTAAGAAGTCCTGCCTACCGCCCCAGTGGAATGGGTTATTTACAGTTCTCTTCAAGGGACTGTCAGAGAGGAGCTCAGGATCTGACGGTGCAAGTCGTCTTTTCCTCTCGATAATGTATGGGGTATACAATGGGATAAACTTGGACTATGGGTTTGTCCTTTGGCAACAACTTTAATGTTTCAGAGCCTCTCTTCCTCTTCCCGACACTCTGAGGTGTCGTTGGCCCGGTTCTGGATCTTGATCACAAGATGGGCCATGGACAAGTTTAATGTTTCAACCGCCAATGGTGCATCGATGTCTTCTATTGGTACATTTCATACCAAGAAGATCATCGTATCCGATGCATCAAAATTCTCATTCATTGGCTCTATCCCGGAGTCGATGTATGCCGACGTGCCCGCCGATAGCAGACTGATCCGGACGATCAAGGAGTTTAGGCAAACTGGTCCGAGGGAACTGACACCGGACATGCTGCGATCGATTCATGATGCCGATAAACCGGTGGCCAAGGGCAAAAAGGCAGAGAAGGGGAAGCAAGTGTCCAAAGCTCCAAAGGGACCTTCTCCCAAGAAGCGAAAACAACCGCAGGCTGCTTCATCCCCACAGCCGAAAAGGAGGAAGACCCAACCGAAGCGAAAGCTCGTTATTCCCTCCTCATCAAGCGAATCCGAAGGTGGGAGTTCGGACTCTGAGGGTTCACAAGGAGACGAATCTCCTCAATGAGGCAACACACCCCCTCGGTCCCCAACCCCGGAAATGGAACTTCATCAATCCCCAGTTCCTTCACCTCCACCCACAATACCTATTTCCATTCCCATCATAAACCCCACTATACCCCCAACCTCATTCCCTATACCCCCACCTATATTCACCACATCAACCGAAACACCACCTGTCACTGAAACCCCTCCTGTAACCGAACCTCCTCAAACCGAAACCCATACACCACCACCACCCGAAACTAACCCCCCACCCACTCAACCTGAACCAACCAAACCCATAACACCCCCAGCTTCACCACCACCTCAATCTCCAGAAGACGCCTCCGATGGCGGTGATCACATGAACTTCGATTCGGTCTATTATAGTCCGTTTCAAGTTCAGAGTGATGAGGAGGATGATGCTCCAGTGACAAAGAAGCATCTTCACGAGCTTAACGAGAAAGTTGATCAACTTCTCGCATCCTCTTCCACTCAGCAGTCATCTTTGTCTGAAGCTGCCCTTCAGAAGATCGTTGACGCCTTCTCCAGGGCTCAACATGATTCCGTAGCCTCAGCAACTGCTGCCATCGACGCCTCCACCCGAGCCTGTGAGGCTGCGACCGAAAAAGTCGATAAACTATTCTCCGACGCTACTGTCATGTTAACATCTTTGCAGGAAAGCGCCGACGCCACAAAGACAACTCTGGAACCGATTGTTCAGCAATTGGCCAAGTTCGTCTCGACGGAGTTGACTTCGTTCGCTACCCTCAGAAAAAATATCAGCGATGACAACTTGGCACTCCGTGCCTCCATTGATGCCCGCCTGGCAAAGCTACAAGAGGATCTTGCAGCTGAGAACTCTCTAATGGACGTTTTGGCGAGTAAAACAACCGCCCTAAAGGTCAAGAGCACACAACTTTCCAACTCTCAAGAACAATTGGAAGCTCTTCGATCCGAGAGGGAAGTCATAAAGACGTGTGTTTCGGATGTCCACGCAGCTCTATCCAACATCCTGGAAGCACACGACCCCATCCTTAATCATTCGGTGAGGCGCACCCTCGCTGAAAAACTCTCTCCGGCCATGGACTTATTAAGCAAAATTGAAGGCCTACCGAGTTTTGTGTCCATTCCGAAACAAGGGGGAGATGAGAAGAAAGGATCGAAACCACCTCCTTCCTCCAAAGCAACTCACACCACCGAACCACCCCCAACTGGTCATGCCTCGGGTTCGGGTGTGAAGAACAAGGGCAAAAACATAGTAGAGGGAGGAGATGAAGATGAAGATGAAGACAAGGAGACCATTGCGGACATGTTAAAAAGAAAGAACAGTCGCAATGCTGAAGACGATGCCAGTCGTGTGGCGCGTGAGGCTGAAGAAGCCGAACGAAAGCAAAAAGAAGCCCACGATCTCCTTGAGAGCCGAAAGTTGCTCTTTCCTGCCTGGACCAGGGATCGTTTGATAAAAGAGGCCATAGAGACTCCAAGCATACTATGGCTCGAGCCGGTGATATCGTTCGACTGCAACAACACTATCGATTCGCAGTTCGATATGCCACTGACTCGAAAGGCGTTCATCTTCCACGCCTTCTCTAACATTTTTGAAGTCCCGCATCCGAACGATAAGCTTGACAGGGAGCTTATTGACTTCTACCTGGAGGCCGCTCGCCCTCAATACCTTACATGGAGCGCCCAGAAGATTGTTAATGTTCGGGTGCTGAAGCCTTATACCGTGGGGAGATTTACAAATGTCAAGTTCAAGCTTATCCGAGGATCTGCAAGAACTGCCCACATCATCACCCTGGCGGATCTGCCGAATCTAAATCCTCATGACTGGATAGTCTTGTACAATATCCTGCTGACAAATGAAGCCGAATATGGTCCCATCTTAGACCATGTCAAAAGGATGTTGGCTTGCTACATCATGGAGGTTGCCCAAATGGATCAGGAGGTCGCCACTGTTTTCAAAAAGAAACCGAAAGTAGCACCAGTGGGATCGGCCAGTGATCTAAACACAATGAAAATGGGTAAGATAGATCCGAGGCGAAACTCTGTGATGTTCACTAGAGCCGAAGGACAGAAATGTCTCTTCGCTTTAGCTGACAAACATCTTTACACCACAACTTGCTTGGAGCACGTCTTATCAATCGTCAAGCGGTGTAAAGACAATTCGGCTGATGACATCAAGTACTTCAATGATATGATCAATTGGTACATCCGGTTTAGACAGACCATCCTCTCCATAACCAAGTGTCTGTTTAGCACCGTGAAGAAGAAGGTACCAGCTTCAGCTGCCGGCCCAAGTAAGAAGTGAAAGTCTCGCTCCAAATTGACGCAAAGGGGGAGATTGTTGGGCTGAAGATTGTTTTGATGTTGCGTCTTTTGGGCTCGCAGTTTAGCCTTGTATTCTCCGGTTTGGGCCTGTCCAACCGTGAGCCTTTTGTGTATAGTATTTAAGTTAATGCTTGCATGCATATTAGGTTAAGATTGCAGAGATTATCGATATAGCGATTCATCAAGAGTATTATATTTTCCTGTAATCGTTCTTGTAATCTTCTAATCCTTTACAGTTGATGTTCTTAATCGAGCTCTTCTAAGGATTTTATTTAATCATTCGACACGTTTGATTCAAGCTGTTTTGTTCTTATTATTGCGTTTTTACTGTTTCTTATTCATATACTTGTTCAAGATCTAATCGATCTTCATAGATTAAAAGTTGTTATAATCTCATCACTTATCAACCCTAAACTAGCATACATATTTCAAAATCTAACATAAAGAATCAGATCTAGATCTTTACCTCTTCAATAGTGGCTTGGATCTTCTTCTCTTGGAGCTTAGAGTCACAATTGTAACTCCTCTAATGGCTTACAAACACCACAAGCAAGAAGGCAACTTTGAGAGAGGAGGGAGGATGCTAATTTTCAGCCTAGGGTTTCTCTATTGGAGATCAAGTGGCCGAAAATTGCAAGTGGAGCTCTCTATACTATAGGTTGCTAGGGTTTCAGTCTAAACCCTAATGGACATCTTAGTCACCAAGCAGCCTAAGGAACCTTCTGGAATGGGAACTTAGACGAAAATATGATGATCCTTCATCATAATTTCGTTCCCCCTTAGTCCATTAGGTTTCCCATCCCAAAACTCAACTATCACACATTTGACAGTTTATGCCCCTTTATTCAATTAATCTCTTTTAGTCACCAAATTAATTCCTAATTAATTTATGACTAATACGAATTAAATAAATATGATTTCTCCTTTAATATATTATTCTTATAATATATTAATAAATCATATTATCCTCTCTCTCTCTCATCAAATTACCTTGTCAAGTTGCTTTGGTGAAGGCAACCCAAAAGGACCATACACAATCTGGTCAAATACATATAAAATATAGTTACGGGCGTAGAAACTAATCCAACAGTATCATGGTGTATTACTTGAGTGTCTTCAACTTTTGAGCATCCTTAAACAATCTTGAGCATCGTTGAGGACTTCATAGCACATCCTTGAACTAATATGGCGCATCATCCTTGAGGATAGCGCACCTTGTGCAAGGGATGTCACATCTTCTCCTAGGATGGCACATCATCCTTAAAAATGGTACATGAGGCTTCAAAGTGGCGCGTCATCCTTCGAAAGTGGCACATCTTCTTCCATAGTGATGCATTTACTTCTCAATTGGCACACCTTGCTTACCAATGGCGCACTATGCTTTAAGAGTGGCGAGTGATGAGCATGGATGGCACATCCATGCACTAAGGTGCTCCATTCCATTATTAAGTGCTCCATACCTCTTCAAGGTACTCTATGTAATGCTCGGTTTCGGATTTGCTCCATTGCTTGGGGATGTGGCCTAGTCATTAGTTACCTCAAGGCTTAGGGATTCGAGAAAGGAAGTTTTTGGCCCATTTAGGATGTGAGTGTCATGGTATAAGTGATCTATGTATTCGATTGTGTCTTCAGAAGCCTAGGGTATAATCTTAATTAGATATCTTGGTCTTTGATTAATTTAGTGTTTTGTTCGGGAGGTTTTAAGTCTTGGGTGTGTTGTTAGGAGCATACGGCTTCTCGCCACCTTTTCGTGGATATAAGGTTCGTTGGAAACGGGCCTAGGATGAGGGAGTTATGGTATATTGAAGTTATTGGCAATTATGGTCCCTAATGGAAATAATTGGCGAGGCAGTCCAATGCATGCAAGGTGGCATGCACGTGAGTATGCCCATCATAAGCTGGGGTACGCCCATCATAGTGCTGTATAAGTGAAACGCGAGTTTGGGAGACGTATGCCCAACGTACGTTCAGGATCCCCAAAACCCTAATTTTAAGGGTTGGCTCATTATTTAAGCACCATAAGTCCAGAGTGTGCGCTTCTCTTTCATCCTCTAGTGTCTTAGACCATAAATCTCGAGCTATGGCTTCATCCAAGAGTGTTGCCAGCCTTGTATGTGCATTTTTGGTGGATTCTAGCATAATTCAAGAAGTGGAAGCTTGGTATAAGATGGTGGTTCAAGGAAAGGCTTGTGGATCTGGACTCTTTGCTACATTTTCATCTCACTGAAGGTAAAAAGTACTTAGCTTGATCATTAGAAGTTTAGATCTATGATTTTATGGTTTTTGTTTCCATTTTGACCTCATGAGCAAGATCTAATGGTTGGACACCACTTCAGAAGCCTTGAGTTTCCACTCTTAGCACATTTAAGGTTATAAGTTCATATAAATTCTTGCTTGATGCTTAGAGTTGGTCCATGCATGTTCTTGTTGGGTTTTAATGGATTATAATGGTTAATGGTTCTCAGTGGGTCATGCAAATAGATAAAGGTGCAGACTTTATGCATTAGGAGCTTAGATGGAAGGTATTATGTGGTCATTATAGAAAGACTTAACAGACTAAGTCATGAAATAATCCTTGGGAAGTTTATGGAGTACGCCCTGTGTAAAAGCAAGTATCCCCCGCGTACTGAGGTCTTCGTAGTACACTATGCGTACCATTGTGTACGCCCAACGTAATGACCCGGTATCGTTTTAGGCTTTTGGGGCCCAATGGGCTTGGGCCTTGTGGAACCTTTGGGTTTTCTAAGATTTTGTTATTTTACTAGGAATTGTTGGGCTTTTAGGTAAGGCCACATGGGGTTGGGCCCAATTTGGAAAATTGGGCCGTTGATGGGCTTTTATGCATCTTATAGTTTTGGGCCTGGTTGGTTTTGGGCATGGGACCTTGTTTTGAGTCTTGATGGGCCAAGGGTAAAATGGTCATTTTACCCTAAGTTTGGTTTAGGGATCATGGTTTGGAATTCTATTGCTAATTGAATGTTGTTTTGGTTATTGTTTGTCTAGAAATCATCAAGGCAACAGCTAGGGATTTCGTGCAGTGAGCTTCAGCAATCGAGGTGAGTTTCCTCACTATTGTATGGGTCGAAGGCACTAATGCCAGCCCATTTGGCTTATGTATTGTAGGAATACCCGAGGGTTAGCCCTTGGCATTATGTATGAAAGACCAGGAGGCGGCTCCTGTCACACTGTATGCATGACAAGACTTTAAACTCTTGCAAGTAATTAGTTAAGTAGTATAGTTTGTATGCTAGTTGTCTTTGTGATGCTTGCATGGAATACCAGGAGGTGGCTCTTTGCAATTTTGTATAAGACCCAGGGTTGTGGCCCCGGTCTGGCAAGAAAGACCACGAGGTGGCTTGTAGCGTAATGGTAAGACTATATTCGGCACATAGCACCTTTATTGTTTATGATATATGATTGATATGTATGGCTCACATTTATGTATGGCATGTACGAATCATTTGATATTTATGATATGTTGTATTTAGGTAACTCACTAAGCTTTGTGCTCACAGTTTTTTGTTTTGGTTTCAGGTACTCCATTTTTCAAATGAAAGGGGCTCGGGACGATCACATCGCATACACCCATGATTTTTGCAAAATGTGATCCATGGGATTAGACTCTGGTAATTGTTTATTTGAAATTTTTTTCAATGTGTAGAACAAAGTTATTAAAGTGTTTTTACTATATTAAAAATTAAAATTTTGCCTTAGATTTTTGGGTCGTTACAAGTTGGTATCAGAGCCTTGGTTTGAGGGATTTAGGATTCTCTCGAGTGTGTATGAACTCAAACTGAAGGTTTGGTGAAAAAAATTTTAAGTAAAAATTTAATTAAAAAGAAATCTTTTTTGAAAAACAAAGAAAGGGGTGTGATGCATGCAATCTGCTGAGCTCAAGTAAGTGGTTCCCACAATACCAATACATATTATTTATGATATATGTTATGATTATGAGAATTGCATGCTAGATTAGGGCTAAGGATCTGCTCAGTATTCATGATAGGAGAGATACCTTTATATGCCTGAGTGTATGAGCTGTAGAATTGCATGCTAGTATAGATTCCATATAATAGGATAAAATGGTTTAATTGGTTAGTTTTTCCATTGTCCAAATGTTGCTTGCTTTGTTCTTTGTGGGACTCTTAGCAATGTGTGCTAGCTACTAAGTGAATATTCTAAGTCACATGTGGCACAGGCTGTATAATCTCAGAATAATAGACGTGGCCCTATTGCGCAACTCTCGTTTGAGTCCAACCGTTCTAGGATTGAGTCTTTACTCAAAGGATTATCTGATCTCTGTTGCATGTGACTATATTCATGAGGTAGATTGTTGACATTAATGGGAATCCTTCAGCAGTTGAGGACTGGGTAGGGTCGGGAACCTAGGAAAGCCTAGGATATGCTTCAGTGGGTTACTGATGTGGTTTAATGAGTTCTGGATGCTTTGGCTTGGGGAAGAGGACAGAGGAGGATTGCTGAGAAACGTATGGATAGGTGTGCAAGGTAGTATTGGGCCCGTACTACTGAAAGCACAGGATCCATACTCGAATCGGTGAGAGTCTTGGAGAATCTAAGAAACATAGATGGGGAGATTCTTGAGTATGCTTTGATCATTGGTTTGTGGTATTTCAATTTGGAGATGTCACAACCCGAAGTTTTCCATCGCCGAAAAACCGTTCTACCCGAAAAATTCGCCGTTTATCAAATTCGTTCCGTTTTCGTTTTGGGTTAAATTATTTAAACTTATATGTTTATTATAATCTAATGAGTGTCCAAACCTGTAAGGAAATCACGAAATTAGCCCAAAATGCTTATTCCAAAAATTTTAGAAACGTCCCTGCCGAGTTACGAAAACTTAATCGGGTACGACCAAAAGCCCCGTTTAGTGCCGGTATCGGGTAGAATTCCATCGTGTCCAAGTTTTGGGACTTATTTAAACGTGTTCAAGCTTTCATTTGAAGCTTTTTGCTTCATCTCTCTACTATCTCTCTAACCTCTGTCCTAAATCCAAGTTTAAGGGTCTAAATCACAAGTTTAAGGCTTCCAATCACCAAGGTACCTTCCTTAACTCATTGTGTATCATGTTTAGCCTTCAAATTCGAGTTTAAATCATGGATTAGGACCATTATCATGGGTTTACGGCCCTAGAACTATCCTAGGCCGTAAACTCATTTGAAGGGGGTTTTTGAGCAACAAAACCCTTCCAAACCACAACTACATTTTAGATATGGCTAAATGACTTCATGGATTGGACTTAGAACATTTTAGACATGGATTTTGAGGGATTTGAAAGAGTTTACAGCCCAGGAAGGTGCCTAGGCCGTAAACACTAAATTAAAAGGGTTTTTAGCCCTTAAACCCTTCCTAGACTCAAGCAAGGCTTAGGTATGAATTTTAGAATAATGGTATTTTCCTTAGAACATCATAAACATAATTTTTGAGGAGTAAATAGGAGTTTACAGCCAAGGCTCATGCTTAGGCCGTAAACCCCTCAAAAATGGAGAGTAAACCCCTTTTAACTTGTCCAAATGCCTTGAAACTCAACCAATAGCCTTGTGGTAAATCCTAGAGCCATCTAAAAATAGTTTGGGGACCATAAACACATCAAAAATCCTCTTAATAAGAGTTTACGGCCATAGATCATGCTCTTAGGCCGTAAACTCCTAAATGTGAGTTAAATGGTGCCCTAAATTCATAACAAGGCTTGGAAAATTAACTAGAATCACATGTGATTGTTCCTTGTGCCCCAAAATAATTATTCTTGACCATAGGAGAGTTTACGGCCGTAAACTCCAAGTTTACAGCCGTGAACTCCCTTAAACATGGTATAAGTCCCAAAATTTAATCCAAGGCATTTTAGAAGTCCATTCCAATATTCCGCAAGTCCAAACAAGCCATTAAACACTCAAAATCGCACCAACATGAGTTCACGGCCGTGAACTCATGTATGTATGTGTTTTATGGTTGTAAACTCCTTAAAATGTTTACTCTTGGGGAGTAAACTCAAATCCCAAGTCCCTAGTACCATTTCACGTCCGTAGATGTCACCCGGGTCACTCCAAACACTCGTTTTGAGGTGTTTAATCTCATTGGAGTATAATGTTCCATATAATTAGTGATTGTAAATCTAATTAGATTTATATGGACATTATTTCATTTTACATAGGGACATCGTGAGTAATCAGGCCACGAACCGACGTTTACTGTCCGAAATCGTCACATTTCCGCGTCCGGTGAGTTCATACCCCTACCCTTTTTCATGTGTTTTTCAAACGGTTTTCAACGTTTTCAGGGTGGGAATACAAGAAAAAGTACAAGAAATCTTGTACTTAAACGTATTTTCATTTCAAATGTTTTATTTCATGTATGATTTTAATAATGAAAATTGTGATAACTAATGGTTCGAATTGCAGTTTAAATAGTTAGACTAAACATAGATTTCTTTTAAAAGTGTTATAACTATATTCTCTTTGAATAAGAAATCATACTAATCATAACTAAGATTAATACTAAACGAATACGAATATAACTATTAGGTTAGTACGAATACGAATGCGAATACGAATATAACTAATAGGATAGAACGAATACGAATATAACTATTAGGTTAGTACGAATACGAATGCGAATACGAATATAACTAATAGGATAGAACGAATACGAATATAACTATTAGGTTAGTACGAATACGAATGCGAATACGAATATAACTAATAGGATAGAACGAATACGAATATAACTATTAGGTTAGTACGAATACAAATGCGAATACGAATGTAACTAATAGGATAGAACGAATACGAATATAACTATTAGGTTAGTACGAATACGAATGCGAATACGAATATAACTAATAGGATAGAACGAATACGAATATAACTATTAGGTTAGTACGAATACGAATGCGAATACGAATATAACTAATAGGATAGAACGAATACGAATATAACTATTAGGTTAGTACGAATACGAATGCGAATACGAATATAACTAATAGGATAGAACGAATACGAATATAACTATTAGGTTAGTACGAATACAAATGCGAATACGAATGTAACTAATAGGATAGAACGAATACGAATATAACTATTAGGTTAGTACGAATACGAATGCGAATACGAATATAACTAATAGGATAGAACGAATACGAATATAACTATTAGGTTAGTACGAATACGAATGCGAATACGAATATAACTAATAGGATAGAACGAATACGAATACGAATCTAACCAATAGCATAGTACGAATACGAATAGAAATAGGAATACGAATACTAATCTAGTGTACCCCTTGAGTGTCACCAGAGTTTCGAATTAAATACGAAAATACGCCTCTGGACCTCTACTAAGTTTCGAATGTATACGCCTCAAAATGTCGACAGAGCTTCGATTATACAACTAATGTACTCTTTTGGAACTCAACAGAACTTCAAAAATACTGTAATGTACGCTTCTGTGTGATTCCAAATATTCGAAAATACAACTAAGTTAGTAGATAACAGTCATTCGAATGTAGAATATCTAAGGGTTTAGAGTACTTAACTAATACTATACACATGGTAATTACTAGTACTTCGAAATCAAAACTAAGAACCAACCAGTAACGAACTTAGATACAAATAGGCAACTCAACACATAGGAAAATATGGGATTTTTCTGGGATAACATAACAACCAGTAACGAACTTAAATACAAATAGGCAACTCAACACATAGGAAAATATGGGATTTTGCTGGGTAGCACATCAACTCATAAACGGATAAAGTAACAAACGAATAACTAAAACTATAAGGAAAATATGGGATTTTCCTGGAATAACATAACCAACCGTTTTCGAAATTGTAACAAACGAAACTCGATCTTTTCAAAACTAAACCGCTTATGAACTCACCAGCTTTATGCTGATTTTCAAACCGCTTGTATTCTCAGGTCAGCGTTAGACAGGTTCACCGCCACCTTTTGGAGAAGACGGAGCGTTCCGAAGACTCATCTTTACTTTTGTTCATATTACATATGTAAAACACTTGTACAACTTTACTTTCAAACAAATGTAAACAATATTATGTAATGTAATGTTTTGTGATTACTACTTTACTATGTGCATTGGATTTGATACTTAACGTGGAGTCAACACCGAAAATGTTTCCGCCTTTGGTTTTCGGGGTGTGACAGATTGGTATAAGAGCCCTTGTTTATAGTGAACTGGTATACCAAAGCTTACATGGTATAAGACTATAAACATTAAAGGGCCTAAGTGCTCTGAACTAAAAGTATACTCTACGAATATAAGTAATTTCTAAAGTATACAAGTATACCGACCGTCGAAATCCGTAACTACAAGTAGAACAAAATATAAGTAAATGGGTGTTGTACACTGCGGTTAAACCTGGGCAGTTATGTAGTCGTGTCTAGGATCAATGATGGGTTTTGGTCATAAGACATCCTATGTGCTCATACAAACCCTAAAGCTTGGATCTAGGTTTCTCTATTGTACATACTTTGAATCCAAGACTTTGAACCCTAATTCTAGCATATGGAAATCAGAATTCACATGTAATTAGGTTTAAGAACATACCTTGATTGTTATATAGCAATAACAATCCAATTCATCCTTGATTTGACCTTGGAAAGCTGAGAGTCACAAGTGTCACTCCTCTAATGGCTTACAAACACCATAAGCAAGTGGAGAAGGTAAAAAGAGAGAGAGGAGGGAGGTTAGAATTCGTCCTTAGGACCTCTTGGGAAGGCTTAGACGAATTCCTAAGCCCTAGGGGGTTTATATAGGTGTAAAGATAGAGTTTCAGTCATTATCGTTATCTAGTTGCTTATCCACCAAGCAATCCATAAGATAATCCTTGAATCCTTATCATAGTCGAATTCTAAGTGATTATCACTTCAAATTCGTCCACCATATATATAAGATAATCCTTACCTTATTTTGTAACTATCACATAATTACAATTCAGCCCCTCTAGTTTAATTAATTACACTTGATCACAAAATTAATTCTTAATTAATTATTGACCAATATTAATTAAACAAATATGATTTCTCCTTTAATATATTATTCTTATAACATATTAATAAATCACAATAACCTCTCTCTCTTTATTTATTTCTCCAATCAAGTTGCTTTGGTGAAGGCAACCCAAAAGGACCATGCACCATCGGGTCAAGTACATACCAAAATATTTATGGACTTAGACACTAATCCAACAGTCTCCCACTTGGATAAGTCTAACAACTATTATGCGTATGACTTCGGATCCCGATCTGCAATCGTAGCTTTCCAAAGCCGCTGTCAACTCTGATCCTATCAGATACGCGTGTCCTTAGATAAGGGATCATATATTCCTCCATTCTAGATATCATACGAGATATGATTTCAAATCATTCTCTTTGTACTATATCTCGATTTCTGATTTATGACGACTGACTAATTGAACAAATCAAATTAGCCCTAGCCCGGCCGAGCATTTACGTTTGTCATCATTAAACCATCGAGGGGCCCAAAGATATCACTTTTATTCTACTTTGAATAAAAGGAACGGATAAACTTTGATACAATGCTTGCTTGCACTCACTAACCAAATCACACACAACAATATGTTTTATAACACCAAGTTACTAGTGCGTTTACATATTATCAATGTGCAACCGATTCGCAAGATACAACTCACACATCTCGGTTTCAAGAATATAAGATGTTATCGTCTCACCAATCACTCATGATACAATTCATGGAGTGATCCAAGTGAGCGTGGGTTTAATCCAATGCTCAAATCATATTCATAAGCACTCATGAATGTTGCAGCAAACATTTGCTTATGTCTAATACTTTTCTAGACAATCCACACACCAATTCACGACAGTCTTCATTCATATCTACTTCCAACATATGAACAACTGTGGCCCGTTCGAATAATTCGATTATTCTTAATAAACTCAATTATTCTGGAAGTCAAAACATGCAAATGTGAAACACAAGAATAATACTAATCCCATATGGCCTCAACCCTTTGAGCATAAATAAAACACCTTTTATTTATCACCATATTGATTACTCATTATTTGTAGTTTCGGGTAATCAACTTCTTACTTGAATTACAACACTTGTCCCATGCTCCTAGCATGCACACAATGTTTACCTATGGTTCTTACTTTGTGAAATAGATCACATTGAACACATTTCCAATCATTCTCATTTCACAACTCCAAATCCTTTTCACAAGTGTAAGAATATCAAATTCTTGTTACTTATAAAATATGCTAGATTCTAACATTCTATGCAACGATCCTTTCGTAATTTCACTGCACCAAAGTCACAAAGACTATTGTCAATGATATTACAAAGTCCTCTATCGGAGATTGTTACAAGACAATTCCTTAGATACGATGTCTCTCACTCAAAGTACATTCCTTTGAACATCCTTTTGCATAAAAGTTTCTAATCTAGTCATAGATTTCTCAATATTCAATTCCCAATATGGACGTACTTCCATATGTTCCATATGACAACTCATTCTTAATAGAATCTTATCTATTCGTAATGATGTTGATATGGTCCATCCAATATGGAAACATTTCCATATTTTCCAATATTATACTTCCAACTGCTCACAAGCAACCAATCCTCGTCAAACTTGAATTGTCCTTTGATAGTTGTTTAATTATTTTAGTCTAAACCGATTCTAGTCCTTTTTCCCTCTAAATGTGCTTGACATTTGGAAAATTTTAGAATGGTCAAACATTAAAGCATTTGGAATCGATCCTTTACCCGAAGCGTATGGGACACGACGCATAATGTTTTATTTGCTATGTTCTCAAAATTCGAATTGTGAAAAGGGATGCCGTAATCATAATCGAAATTTTAAGAACACACTTTGTACCTTTGACTGAATTTTATTAACATTTCTTAACCTAAACCTTTAGATTTGAAATGAAGCATAATATTCTCTCCCTTAATTATAGCAAAACAACTCTTCAACTATTGCGACTTTGCAAAGTATAACTCATGTTTTCTATAATTAATATTGCTAACCTTGCAATACTTTCCTTAATAATCATACAATCATAACATTTATGCTCCCACTATCATGATGATTATTATAAAACATAACACTTATGCTCCCACTAGCTTCGACGTGTATTCATAAACATCTTAACTTTCAGAAAACAATACTTATTGAATTTCTTAAGTTCATGTTTTTAATACTTAGTGCTTTGATAATCTTTTATCAAGGTTTCTTGAACTTATACACATTTGCCTTCGATAGTTCATATGTGTGTCTAAACAATTAAGACTAATTGCCAAACCTCACAATTCAAATTATGGAAAGGGATACCGTAACCATAATCGAATTCGAGAATGCAATTTTACAATCACTATCTTCTTAAATCTTTCTTAGTGAAAGCATTTCCTCACAATCATTTTCATGAAGGAGGAAATCTTATGACAAATTTGTCAAAACCAAAGTCTACGACAAATTCAAACTCTTATGGATCGAACTTTCTTGATCTCGATTTCTTGCCTTTATGGTAGCACAGCTGCCCACCATGTCTTCCAAGTAGTTAAGCAGCTCACCCTTTCCTATCAATGTACCTTTCATTGATTAAGGTGCTTTGCCTTTTATGCGTTCAAAATGAGAACTCATAGAACTCACATGCATAATTAACTCGATTGGATTGGCACAGAATCAAAATAATGTCAACACGATAGGTTGTAAACCTCAACTCGTGTGCTAGTGATGATCGATAAGGTTTATTTGATTTGTTCTTGAAACCTTTCAAGACCATTAAGACTCCCACTGACTCCTTGACATGTAAGATTCTCTTGTCAATAAACATTTCTTGACAAACAAAAATTTAAGAGTTAGTGTAGTTTTTATCAAAACACTTCATAAATTGGTCCTAGTTGGTCTTTGTCTTATCCAAGACATCACAACTTTCCACATTTAATGAAAGTTACAAACCTTCTTAATACCTTTCACTCAATGTCACAATCTTAACTCTAAGATTTGTTATTGGAACGAAGTATGATTGACTTATTGATTTAACCATTTCTTCAATTCTTGATTCCTCTTTTTAGACATACAATTGTACTAAGACTCACTGAGAGGATCAATAGAGATATGGTTCTTAATCATTAAGACCTATCATAAAGCATAAAAGGTACTCTCCCTTCATCTTAGAATGGAGTAACTTTTAAATTTCTGCCTACTTGATTCTTCTTATTCGTTCTGCTATTGATTTAAACCCTTTAATCAATTCAGAATTACACCTAATCATATTTACTAAACCTTTAGTAAATCACGATGAATATCATTTTTTCTCTTATGGTGGACTTGATCAACACGCAACATTGTGTGTTCGATCTCTTAGTCCTTCACTTGACACCTTGTCAACGAATTAGTCTAATTTCCATATATGAAATTTCTCATTCATCGTGCAACCAAGTTGCATGATTCCAAATTTCTGTCCAATTGAAACTTGGGCGATGAGAAAACTCTCCCTATTTGGTAAATTCTCGACTTTTCCATAAACACCATAAATAAGAATCATATCCATTTGTTGTAGAAATATGCAAACACCAATTTTCATAACGATTTCATTGCAAGGAAATAAACAAATAAATAAATAAGTCAAACGGAAATTTATTTTATTTATAAAAGCAGCGGAAAACATATGTCCTTACAATGCAAAATCCATTGAAAACTATGTATTTCAAAAGAAAAATTTCTAACAACTCTATCATAACTATCTAAGATCAAAATCTAATCTTCAAGTCCATGCGATCAAGATCCATTCCTTGTGATTAGATTTATCTTGCTCTTTCACCAAGCTTCCTTTCTTTTCATCGATCCTGTAAAACATTCAAATGCAATCTTATTACATTATGTATTAAGAATTAATGAATAGGAACTTAATGGAGTTAGATAGTGGATTTTACCTGAAGCGCAGCCATACTCTTTGACTCTCCCATCTTCTGGATTCTTCAGGCTCTTTGGGCAGACTTGTATCCAACGCCCTTTCTTTTGGCAGCAAACGCAGGTCGGTTCTCCTAGAACGTCCTCGGAAGTATGGTCGGTTGACTCTCCCAACAAATACGCTCCATTGCTTCGCCAAATCATTTCTGATTCAGCAGCAATGAGCATGTAAGTTAGGTCAATGAGTTTGTCGTCATGATCCATCATATAATACATTCTTTTGAACTCATTATATGATTCTGGAAGTGACTGCAAAACCCAATTCACAGCCAACTCATTCGGGAATGACACACCCAACATTATCAACCTATCAATGTGTGATTTCATTCCTAGAACGTGCGCACACACGGGTTTACCATCTTCATGCTTCATTTCCAATAGGGCTTTAGTGATATTGAACCTTTCAATTCTTCGATCTTGTGGGTTGGGGAGAACAATAGGAGGAGGAGGAGGAAGTGAAGCATGATTTCTCGTTCCTCGATTGAATCATGGAATACCATCTTCATGTGGAATGCTTGTTCCACGGGATTTGGGAAGACCATAGTTGTCGAACTTTGACATCTACAAAACGGGAGAAAAAAAAAATTCAAGTTAGTTGATTGATTGAGTCCTTAGTAAATCACCCAAATGAAGTACTAAGGCTAGGACCCAACACAATATTCTACAACTCGGGAGAGGGATGCCGTAACCCAAATTGCAGAACATTTGAAGGTAAGTGAATGACGATTCACTAATTTCCACCATGAAAAACGAAAAAAAATTTAAGTTTTAAATCTATGAAAACTCCTAGATCCTTTGAGATTCATTGAACTTTCAATGGCATGTTTAAATCTCGATATGCCCCTCTAGTTTGTGACTGGGATGCCGAGGATCACAAAGCGGGTGTGAATAACCATGCAAACTTACATGGTGCCCTCACATGTTACAGTCACCTATTCGATGTGCCGGTAAACCACACACGCTCCACCGAACTATGACAAACATTGAGTCACCCTTTGCTACCATTGCTTAGAACCATTTAGTGTGCCGGTAAACCACACACGCTTCACTAACGTCTTTGCAAGGGCACAAAGTGTAATTTCATGGAATTGCATCAATTCACTTTTGCCTAAGTAACTAAGATTCGGAATTTTATGAAACATTTAGTTACTTTAATAATTCATTATACTTATAATGGAAGGTTTCGTCCTATCCTACCCGTTCGGCTAACGACCCTCCACTAGTCAAGAGTGCGGTGGGTAAGAGTGGATACCCATTCAATCGCCATTTTATAGGCAATTTCCTTTAACACCCCTTATAGACCAGCTTCGAGAATGAGGCCTACTAACGGTAATACTGACTTTTACTCATACATATATATAATGTTATACTTTTAATGTTATATATAGTATAGGGTGTATTTTATACTTTCAAAATACTAGGTGGTCTAATTTAACAATTATACTTTTAATTCAATTAAATTGTAAACCTAAACTTTTATGGATTTACTAAACCTCTTTTAATTATACACCTTAATTAATTAATAAAACCATAAGGGTGTGATGTGAACTTTTTCAAAACAATACTAGAGTTTTAGAATTTAACATTCCTAATTAAACTTTTAATCAACTTTTAAATTCCAAAACATGAGGGCAAGTTTTGAAACATTTCAAACCATAAGGGTTTAGAATTTAAATATGCATCAAAATCAAACTATTTAATTAAAATTTAAATTCCAAAACTTGAGGGCAAGTTTTGAAACCTTTTTCAAAACATTAGGGTTTCAACTATTTAAATTTCAAAACAACAAAACTTTTGGGGTTCAAATTTAAACTATAAAACCTAAAGGGCCAAATATGAAACTTTTCACAACAACAAGGATCAAATAACAAATAATTCAAATTAACATTTAAGCACATAATTATCCATATTTGATGATTTCTTGCAAAATAATTTATCAATTTTCTTAAAATAATTAATCAATTATCTTATAAGGAAACAATTATCTTATTATTTGATAAATATCTTCAATTAGATTAAAAATATAGTCAAATATATCATATAATCGGATTAATATTAATCTAACATGATTAGGTAATTATCCCAATGCAAAAACAGCAAGAAATCCCGAGATAAGCACTGTCTGACGCACCGACTCGCCGAGTCACCCTCTGGAACTCGCCGAGTAGGGCTGACTCGCCGAGTCCAAGAGTGACTCACCGAGTCAGGTCGAACAGTGAGGCCAAAACACGATTTTCAGTTACATCAAGCATCAATACAATAGAAACCAATCATGGCTCTGATACCACTGATGGGTTTTGGTCATAAGACATCCTATGTGCTCATACAAACCCTAAAGCTTGGATCTAGGTTTCTCTATTGTACATACTTTGAATCCAAGACTTTGAACCCTAATTCTAGCATATGGAAATCAGAATTCACATGTAATTAGGTTTAAGAACATACCTTGATTGTTATATAGCAATAACAATCCAATTCCTCCTTGATTTGACCTTGGAAAGCTGAGAGTCACAAGTGTCACTCCTCTAATGGCTTACAAACACCATAAGCAAGTGGAGAAGGTAAAAAGAGAGAGGAGGGAGGTTAGAATTCGTCCTTAGGACCTCTTGGGAAGGGTTAGACGAATTCCTAAGCCCTAGGGGGTTTATATAGGTGTAAAGATAGAGTTTCAATCATTATCCTTATCTAGTTGCTTATCCACCAAGCAATCCATAAGATAATCCTTGAATCCTTATCATAGTCGAATTCTAAGTGATTATCACTTCAAATTCGTCCACCATATATATATAAGATAATCCTTACCTTATTTTGTAACTATCACATAATTACAATTCAGCCCCTCTAGTTTAATTAATTACACTTGATCACAAAATTAATTCTTAATTAATTATTGACCAATATTAATTAAACAAATATGATTTCTCCTTTAATATATTATTCTTATAACATATTAATAAATCACAATAACCTCTCTCTCTTTATTTATTTCTCCAATCAAGTTGCTTTGGTGAAGGCAACCCAAAAGGACCATGCACCATCGGGTCAAGTACATACCAAAATAGTTATGGACTTAGACACTAATCCAACAATCAATATAGCCTGGCCAACTATATTCATTCGAGACACAGCCAACATGTGCTTGGGAGTGACTATGGTACGCAGCATACCTAAAACTTACCTAATATCCCAAACAACGAGTCGTCGCTGCAGCGAACCATGAAATACTATGGGAGTATTTCTCGAACCGATCCTTTATAGAAATCCTCGTATACGTGTTGTTCTTTGATTATTCCTCTAGCGATAAAATTTTCTGCCTTGATCACTCTTTCCTACCTTATCGCTCAGTATAATGTTATATCTGTCTCGATGAGATATCCCCTGATCCATATCTCTTGATTCAATTAAGAGGACTTATGATCCTCTCTTTCCTGATCTTTTTAGATCAAGATGCCTCCGAGGAAAAGACCCAGCTCAAAGAACACCAACAACCCTCCGCCGCCACTACCTCCTCTTCAAATCGATCTAGAAACACTTCAGGCAACCATTTCTGCCACCATATCAGCTCTCCTACCTAACCTAAACCCCAATGGTTTAGGAGGTGGTTCCCAAAACCAAAACCAAGAAGGTAATCAGGGACACCGGAAGGAGTGTTCCTATAAAGACTTCATGAACGCAAAACCGACATTCTTCGATGGCACAGGGGGTGTCATTGCTCTAACTCGGTGGTTAGAGAAAATCGAATCTATCTTCGAGATCTGTGCCTGTTTCGAATCCGACAAGGTAAAATTTGCCGCATGTACGCTCATCGATAAAGCTTTGACTTGGTGGAACGGCCGAGTCAAATCCATGACTCTACCTGTAGCCAATGCTATGGTATGGGAAGTTATGAAGGAACTACTACGTGCGGAGTATTGCCCTCGGGGTGAAATCCAGAAGCTGGAACATGAGCTATGGAACCTGAAGATGAAAGGTTCCGATATCGCCGCTTACACTTTAAGGTTTGACGACTTGGCACTTCTCTGTCCGGGAATGGTTACCCCGGAGAGCAAAAAGGTAGAAAGGTTCATCTGGGGATTAACCCAGCCAACAAAAGGGAATGTTATAGCAGCGAAGCCGGATACCTATGACAGCGCTAAATGTCTCGCGCAAACCCTGATCGATCACAATGATAACCAAGAAGAAGCAGACACCACTCCCGAGCCAACAGAAACGAGTGGCGAGAAAAGAAAGTTTGGGAGAAAGAAGAAGAAGAGTCAGCCTTCCCCAGAACCCTCGAAGAAATAGCAAATAGTGGCAGTCCACACTGCCACTATTCCTGCTGCTGTTTCTGTTGTCAATTCCACATCCCAAGTATTTGTCACCGGATATGCCGGTATCCTCCCGTGGTGTGACCGATGTAACTACCACCATCGCATCCCTGGCCCTTGTCGTGCAAAGTTCTGTAGAAGTTGTGGCCAGGAAGGTCACCTCGCACGAACCTGCAAAACCCCAACCCCATCAACTAGTCAAGCTTCTAGAGCTGGTATCGGTCAAACCTGCTACAACTGTGGAGAGGTCGGGCACTATAAGCGAAACTGTCCAAAGACAGTAACGTCTGGCAACACCGGGAGAGTCCTAACTATGGGGCAAGAAAGGACAGCCGCCGATCCCACCGTTGCCACAGGTATACTTCTTCTCGATAAATCTTGTACATGTGATCCTTTTTGATTCTAATGCTGAAAGAATTTGCTAACCATTCATTCAAAATATCTTTCTAAACTAAATCCTTCGTTAGTAATCGAAATGTGCACCGTCGAGATGACCAACCAGTGAGAAAGAGAATGTTAACGTCATACCTTTAGATCGTATCCTCAATCCGGATAATTATTCCTTTCCATTCGATCTAATGATAAACTTTTCATGGAAAACTTTGATACAAACTCGGCATGGGATGCTTTAGAAAAGCGAAATACTTCCCTCATGGTACATTAGACCCTTCGCGACCCTTGTGAAATCGATTCTGTAACCTTCAAACTTCGATTGCCCTTGGAACTTAGTAGCACCCATCTGATACTTCACGTCTCGGTCTTTGAAAAGTATCTACCTAACGAAATCAAGATGCCTCCCGATAGTGAGGGTTCGCTGAGACGTCAAGCGGAGACCCGATGTCACATAGGAGCGTGAAAACCCGAAGCAGCAAATCCATCTGTATCTCATTCAAATTCATGTCTTGTATCGTAATCATTGAATTTCGGGACGAAATTCCCTCTAACGGGGGGGATAATGTAACAACCCGAAGTTTTCCATCGCCGAAAAACCGTTCTACCCGAAAAATTCGCCGTTTATCAAATTCGTTACGTTTTTGTTTTGGGTTAAATTATTTAAACTTATATGTTTATTATAATCTAATGAGTGTCCAAACCTGTAAGGAACTCACAAAATTAGCCAAAAATGCTTATTCCAAAAATTTTAGAAACGTCCCCACCGAGTTACGGGAACTTAATCGGGTGCGACCAAAAGCCCCGTTTAGTGCCGGTATCGGGTAGAATTCCATCGTGTCCTAGTTTTGGGACCTATTTAAACGTGTTCAAGCTTTCATTTGAAGCTTTTTGCTTCATCTCTCTACTCTCTCTCTCTCTAACCTCTCTCCTAAATCCAAGTTTAAGGGTCTAAATCACAAGTTTAAGGCTTCCAATCACGAAGGTACCTTCCTTAACTCATTGTGTATCATGTTTAGCCTTCAAATTCGAGTTTAAATCATGGATTAGGACCATTATCATGGGTTTACGGCCCTAGAACTATCCTAGGCCGTAAACTCATTTGAAGGGGGTTTTTGAGCAACAAAACCCTTCCAAACCACAACTAGATTTTAGATATGGCTAAATGACTTCATGGATTGGACTTAGAACATTTTAGACATGGATTTTGAGGGATTTGAAAGAGTTTATGGCCCAGGAAGGTGCCTAGGCCGTAAACACTAAATTAAAAGGGTTTTTAGCCCTTAAACCCTTCCTAGACTCAAACAACACTTAGGTATGAATTTTAGAATAATGGTATTTTCCTTAGAACATCATCAACATAATTTTTGAGGAGTAAATAGGAGTTTACGGCCAAGGCTCATGCTTAGGCCGTAAACCCCTAAAAAATGGAAAGTAAACCCCTTTTAACTTGTCCAAATGCCTTGAAACTCAACCAATAGCCTTGTGGTAAATCTTAGAGCCATCTAAAAATAGTTTGGGGACCATAAACACATCAAAAATCCACTTAATAAGAGTTTACGGCCATAGATCATGCTCTTAGGCCGTAAACTCCTAAATGTGAGTTAAATGGTGCCCTAAATTCATAACAAGGCTTGGAAAATTAACTAGAATCACATGTGATTGTTCCTTGTGCCCCAAAATAATTATTCTTGACCATAGGAGAGTTTACGGCCGTAAACTCCAAGTTTACAGCCGTGAACTCCCTTAAACATGGTATAAGTCCCAAAATTTAATCCAAGGCATTTTAGAAGTCCGTTCCAGTATTCCCCAAGTCCAAACAAGCCATTAAACACTCAAAATCGCACCAAGATGAGTTCACGGCCGTGAACTCATGTATGTATGTGTTTTATGGTTGTAAACTCCTTAAAATGTTTACTCTTGGGGAGTAAACACAAATCCCAAGTCCTTAGTACCATTTCACGTCTGTAGATGTCACCCGGGTCACTCCAAACACTCGTTTTGAGGTATTTAATCTCATTGGAGTATAATGTTCCATATAATTAGTGATTGTAAATCTAATTAGATATATATATATATATATATATATATATATATATATATATATATATATATATATGGACATTATTTCATTTTACATAGGGACATCGCGAGTAATCAGGCCCTGAACCGACGTTTAGTGTCTGAAATCGTCACATTTCCGCGTCCGGTGAGTTCATACGCCTACCCTTTTTCATGTGTTTTTCAAATGGTTTTCAACGTTTTCATGGGGGGATACAAGCAAAAGTACAAGAAATCTTGTACTTAAACGTATTTTCATTTCAAATGTTTTATTTCATGTAAGATTTTAATAATGAAAATTGTGATAACTAATGGTTCGAATTACATGTTAAACAGTTAGACTAAACATAGATTTCTTTTAAAAGTGTTATAACTATATTCTATTTGAATAAGAAATCATACTAATCATAACTAAGATTAATACTAAACGAATACGAATATAACTATTAGGTTAGTACGAATACGAATGCGAATACGAATATAACTAATAGGATAGAACGAATACGAATATAACTATTAGGTTAGTACGAATACGAATGCGAATACGAATATAACTAATAGGATAGAACGAATACGAATATAACTATTAGATTAGTACGAATACGAATGCGAATACGAATATAACTAATAGGATAGAACGAATATGAATATAACTATTAGGTTAGTACGAATACGAATGCGAATACGAATATAACTAATAGGATAGAACGAATACGAATATAACTATTAGGTTAGTGCGAATATAAATGCGAATACGAATATAACTAATAGGATAGAAAGAATACGAATATAACTATTAGGTTAGTATGAATACGAATGCGAATACGAATATAACTAATAGGATAGAACAAATACGAATACGAATCTAACCAATAGCATAGTACGAATACGAATAGAAATAGGAGTACGAATGCGAATTAACGCCTTTGGATGACACCAAAACTTCGAACATACAGCTAGTGTACCCCTTGAGTGTCACCAGAGTTTCAAATTAAATACAAAAATACGCCTCTGGACCTCTACTGAGTTTCGAATATATCCGCCTCAAAATGTCGACAGAGCTTCGATTATACAACTAATGTACTCTTTTGGAACTCAACAGAACTTCAAAAATACTGTAATGTATGCTTCTATGTGATTCCAAATATTCGAAAATACAACTAAGTTAGTAGACAATTGTCATTCGAATGTAGAATATCTAAGGGTTTAGAATACTTAACTAATACTATACACATGGTAATTACTAGTACTTCGAAATCAAACCTAAGAACCAAACAGTAACGAACTTAGATACAAATAGGCAACTCAACACATAGGAAAATATGGGATTTTCCTGGGATAACATAACGACTAGTAACGAACTTAAATACAAATAGGCAACTCAACACATAGGAAAATATGGGATTTTGCTGGGTAGCACATCAACTCATAAACGGATAAATTAACAAACGAATAACTAAAACTATAAGGAAAATATGGGATTTTCCTGGAATGACATAACCAACCGTTTTTGAAATTGTAACAAAGGAAACTCGATCTTTTCAAAACTAAACCGCTTATGAACTCACCAGCTTTATGCTGATTTTCAAACCGCTTGTATTCTCAGGTCAGCGTTAGACAGGTACACCGCCACCTTTTGGAGAAGACGGAGCGTTCCGAAGAGTCATCTTTACTTTTGTTCATATTACATATGTAAAACACTTGTACAACTTTAATTTCAAACAGATGTAAACAATATTATGTAATGTAATGTTTTGTGATTACTGCTTTACTATGTGCATTGGATTTGATACTCAACGTGGAGTCAACCCCGGAAATGCTTCCGCCTTTGGTTTTCGGGGTGTGACAGGAGATGAGCTCTCAGGGAGGTGGTTCTGGTTCTGGTTTTGGTCCTGTTCTGGTTCTGGTTTTAGTCCTGGTTCGGGTTCTAGATCGGGTGCGGATGTTGAGCCGATTAGCGAGTAGTTATGGGAGTTCATCTCATCAGAGATTTCTTGCTGTGTTTTGGAGATAGTGGATAAGCTCATGGGCACGTTCCCTGCAGAGGTTATGGCTATCATTGGAGCTCGCACTCTGTTCTTCCGAGAGTTTTGTGCTTGTGGACCTCCTGCGTTCCATGGGGAGAGGGACCCCATTGTTAGTAGGAGGTAGTTAGCAGATGTAGCTAACGCATTCAGGACGAGTTTCTTCCCTGAGGAGGCGAAGGTTAGATATGCTTCCTTCCTGTTGAAGGACCGAGCATGTGATTGGTGGGAAGAGGTTGGTAGTGAGTTGGATGATGATGATGTTGATGCTATGTCATGGGATGACTTCTCGAGCAGGTTCCAAGTTGAGTTTGCATGATGATTGAGGTGCAAAAGTTAGCGCGAGAGTTTCTGGATCTCAGCCAGACGACTGAGACTATGGTAGAGATCACTGCCAAGTTCTAGGAAAGGGTTTGTTGGTACCACAGTATGAAGCAGATGAGAAGATGAAGAAAGTGAGGTATCCTGATATGCTGCGGGATGATTTCAGGGAGTCTGTGAGTATTTTAGGGTGCGAGACCCTGAATGATATGATTTCTAGAGCCCGAGAACGGGAGATTGATCTGGAGCATATCGAGAAGAGGAGGGTCATATCAGTTGCATGCATTAGAGGGTCATGGGAAGAGACCCAAGACTTCTGATCAGCTTTTGAGAGGCTAGCAGGGCCAGGTTCAGTGCAGCACATGCGGAAAACTGCATGATGGAGTTTGTCGTTCCAGGGTTTGGGCTGCTACAAGTGTGGCAGGGTTAGTCACGTCAGCAAGGATTGTCCTCAAGGGGCTATCCCGTTATGTTTTCACTACAATCACGTGGGCCACAAGTAGTCCGACTTTCCGAGGTTGAGGGAAGGAGCAGTGAGTGCGCTCGCTCCGGCTACGTTGAGGATTACCGATGGATGAGAGCATAGGGCAGGAGCCTCAACGGAGAGGAGTCGGACTTTGCAGACACATACAGGAGAGATCAGGATTCCGGTAGGCGATGTTGCGGGTGTGTATCTTTTGCTCTTTTTGGTTCTATCTGTATTTTGTGGTTGTTATCTTGCATCGGTTTGGGTAAATTTATCTCCGGTTTAATTCTTTGATTATGTCTCAGTTATATCTTCAAGTAATGTCATATGCCATTTGCATGTCATGAATTATTAGTGGTTAGTAAAAGGTTGTTTTCCTTTTTGTGGGTTTGAAGTGTTCAATGTTATCTTGGGTTGTGGTCGAGGACTGGTTCAAGGGTATTATGTTGAAGGTCTGCAGTCAGGGTCCAGTGGGGTGGTTATCCAGCATCATTGGGGTTCGGTGAGTTCAGTCTTTGTGTTTGGGTTGGCTTTTGGAAGAGCCAAGGGAAGTGGTCTATTGCTGAGGTTTTGGTCGAACATCGGTTATTTGGAATTGAAGATTTTAGTATGGTATCATTTCAATGCATATGGGGTAATCAGTTATGTTAGGATTTAGGAAGTTTTCATTTAGTCTTTAGACATAGTGCGGTCTTTTGGGGTTTGGCTAGTGATGGATTTTTCAGCAGATCGGTCATTTGAAAGTAAGAAGGATTAGGATCCTTCAATTATCGTGCGTTGTGAGGACTTAGTCGAGCCAAAGTAGAGGAGAATTGTTCATGTATTCAAGATCAGAAGCAGGTTGGAAACTAGGATGAGTTTTACATCCCTGTCAGGTAGGAGGGCGGCCCAAGTGGTTTTCCGGATTGAGGATTGTGTGAGTTTGGAGTTCGGGAAACTTCCCAACATTGGGTTCGCGTCTTCATGATGTCAGCTAGCAGGCTTTGGGAGGGGAAACCAGGGTGGGGTTCTAGTGATGATTCGAGTTCAGTTGGGGAGTTTGGTTAGGAGTGTGTTTGAATCCGGGCGGCGTTCAGATTATTAGATTAACAGTAAGGCTTTAGGCTACAATTGTAGTTAGTAGGAGTATTGTAAGACTATAGGGTAGCCTATAGCATTCACTAGTTTGTAGATAGTTAGGCGTTTTGTAAGACTGTGAGGTGGCCTGTAGCATTCACTAGCGGTCAGATAGCATGGAAAGCATTGTAAGACTGCAGGGTGGCCCGTAGCATTCACTGATCCCTATGGAGCAGTGAGGGTGTGGCAAATTCTGGTTTGTTCGCGATTTTCTTTGGATGGATTAGGCTAGGCGGGTCAGTTCGCCAGGCTGGGGGGGGACACAACATGTTTGGAATCATCATTTGGTAGGTCGTGGGAGACCGGGTATGAGGCAAGACCACGGTTGGTCCTTTGATATTCAGCTTAGCACCGGGTTTGGTGTTGAGACGGTTCGGATAGCTTTTCCAGTTGAAGTTTTCTTTCGGAAGTCGTGTGGGGAGTGATTTAAGGATTCATGTATGTGGAGTAGCTTGTAGGTCGAATGTGCTAAATCACTTGAAGTTGGATTAAATAATCTCAGAGTAATTGATTTGACCTTATTGTGCAGCTAGCGTTTGAGTCTAACCGTTGCAGGGATGAATCTTCTACTTGAAGGATTATCTGATCCTTCTGTGAAGTATAAGTATTTTGCAGTTGGTTATGGTCAATGGCTTGGTTTTTGTAGGTTACAACACGACAATAAGGATTAGAAGTATTATGGTTGGTCAGTTATTCATTGAGGTTCTGGCATGGTAATATTTCAGTGTGGACAGTCTGTCGGGGAGACAGATGATTATAGATTTTAGACTTCGGATGGACATAATTGGTTTTACGGGAGTTCAAGGTTTGCTTTCTTCGGGATGGAATTTTGGTTTGGGTTTCGGTTATCTTGAGGAGGTTGTCTTATGCGTTGAATCTTTGTTGGTTCCTCAGATTGTTTTTTTATAGGGGTGTTAGTAAGGAGGGAGATTTTGATGACAAAATCTAATTCAAGTGGGGAAGAGATGTAAGGCTCGGTTTCGGATTTGTTCAGTTGTTCAGGGTTGTGGCCCAGTTAATAGTTGCCTTAAGGCTTAGGGCTTCGGGAAAGGAAGTTTGTGGCTCATTTCAGATGTGGGTGCCATGATATAACTGATCCAAGTATTCGTGTATAATTGTAATTTGATATCTCGGTATTTTATGAATTTAGAGTTTTGCTCAGGAGGTTTTAAGGCTTGGGTGTGTTGTTAGGATCATAGGGATTCTCGCCCCCTTTTCGTGGATATAAGGTTCGTTGGAAACGGCCCTAGGATGAAGGAGTTATGATATTTTGAAGTTATTGGCAATTTTGGTCCCTAATGGAAATAATTGGCAAGGTAGTCCCATGCATGCAAGGTGGCATGCGCATGAGTACGCCTAACGTAAGCTGGGGTTTGCCCGTCATAGTGTTGGATAAGTGAAACACGGGTTTGGGAGACGTACGCCCAGCGTACGTTTAGGATCCCCCAAACCCTAATTTTAAGGGTTGGCTCACTATTTAAGCACCTTAAGTACAATGTGTGCGCCTATCTTTCATCCTCCAATGTCTTAAACCCTAAATCTCGAGCTATATCTTCATCCAAGAGTGTTGTGAGCCTTGTATGTGCATTTTTGGTGGATTCTAGCATAATTCAAGAAGTGGAAGCTTGGTACAAGGTGGTGGTTCTAGGAAAGGCTTGTGGATCTAGACTATTTGCTTTTTTTGCTGAATTTTTAGCTCATTGAAGGTAAAAAGTTCTTAGCTTGATCATTAGAAGTTGAGATATATGATTTTACGGTTTTTGGTTCCATTTTGACCTCATGAACAAGATTTAGTGGTTGGACACCACTTCGTAAGCCTTCAGTTGCCACTCTTGGTAGATTTATGGTTATAAGCTCATATAAATTCTTGCTTGATGCTTAGATATGGTCCATGCATGTTCTTGCTGGTTTTTAATGGATTTTATGGTTATTGGGTCTCATTGGGTCATGTAAATGCATAAGGATGCCAACTTTATGCATTAGGAGCTTAGATGGAAGGTATTATGTGGTCATTATGGAAGGACATAACAGATTAAGTCATGAAATAATCCTTGGGGAGTTTGTGGAGTACGCCCCGCGTAAAAGCAAGCACGCACCACTTACTAAGGTCTTCGTGGTACGCCCTGCATACCGTTGTGTACACCTAACGTAATGACCTAGTATCGTTTTGGGCTTTAGGGCCCAATAGGCTTGAGCCTTGTGGAACCTTTGGGTTTTCTGAGATTTTGTTATTGTACTAGGAATTATTAGACTTTCAGGTAAGGCCGCATGGGGTTAGGTCTAATTTCGAAAATTGGGCCATTAATGGGCTTTTATGCATCTTATAGTTTTAGGCCTGGTTGGTTTTGGGCTTGGGCCCGTGTTATGAGTCTTGATGGGCTAGGGGTAGAATGGTCATTTTACCCCAAGTTTGGTTTAAGGATCATAGTTTGGAATTCTATTGCTAATTGAATGTTGCTTATGTTATTGTTAGTTTTGGAAATCATCAGGGCAACAGCCAAGGATTTCGTGCAGAGATATGTATGGTACCAATGTCATCCCATTTGGCTTATGTATTGTAGGAAGACCTGGGGGTTAGCCCTTGGCATTAGGTATGAAAGAATAGGAGGCGGCTCCTGGCACACTGTATTCATGACTAGGGTCTGAACTCTGGCAAGTAATTAGTTAAGTAGTATTGTTTGTATGCTAGTTGTCTTTGTGATGCTTGCATGGAAGACCAGGTGGTGGCTCTTGGAACTTGTCTATAAGACCCAGGGTTGTGGCCCCCGACCTGGCAAAAAAGACCTCGAGGCTCGTGGCGTAATGGCAAGACTATGTGTAACACATAGCACATTTATTGTTTATGATATATGATTGATACGTATGGCTCGCGGTTATGAATGGCATGTATGGATCGTTTGATATGTATGGTATGTGGTATTTAGGGAACTCACTAAGATTTGTACTTACTGTTTTTAGTTTTGGTTTCAGGTACTCCATTTTTCAAATGAAAGGAGCTCGAGGCGATCTCATCGCATACTCCCGTGATTTCCGCAAAATGAGATCCATGGGATTAGATATAGCTAATCGTTTATTTGAAATGTTTTTCAATGTCTGGAACAAAGTTATTAAAGTGTTTTTACTATATTAAAAATGAAATTTTTACCTTGGATTTTTGGGTCGTTACACTCTATACCCCTTTGTAGAAGGTTCAGTCCTTTGTTACTTGATACTTTCCTTTGTCAGATGATCACTTCCTTTGACAATTTTGGGCTTTATTTCAAAATTAGTTCATAAACGTGTAAAATGGAAAATGGAAGACTTATGAATTTCAAAAATAACATAACAAATTACACTCACCAAGGATCATCTTGCAAGTTGTAGAAATATTAAAATCACCAAAGAAGGAAGAAGATGATAACAACCTATAACCTAGTTATAGGCCGATTATACAAGTTTTCCAAATTGGATGATTTGATCGAAAATCTTTTGTAGTAGAAGATACCTAAGCAATAAAGTTCTGAGGCATAGATGGGATCAAACATGTCTAATTAAAATTGTTATTAGAGATCCCATAAATCTAAGAATTATATAGTAAGATATAATTGATAATCGATATCTACCAGGTTGAATGAAAAAGGATGGGATAAAGGATATGTTAGGTCCAATATTGTGTTGCGTTTATTGGGCTCATTAGCAAGTCCAATGTTTATCTCCAGTATGGGCCTGTCCATCCGTGAGTTTTGTAGGGTTTATTATAAATAGATGCTTGCATGCATCCTAGAACGTGTTGATTAGTAACGATTAGAGAAGTAGTTTCAAGCTTATTCAATGTTCTTGTTTTGTAACCCTAGAATCCTGTACAGCGGAAGTTCTTAGTCGAGCTCTGCTGAGGATTGAGTAATCTAATCATTCGACTCATTCAGATCCATACATGTGTTTTGTTTCATTGTTTTTACGTTCTTTACTTACCTGTTACGAAGATCTAATCGATCAAAGAGTTTTTATAACTCATCAATTGGTATCAGAGCAGGAGGCTGTGTAATTCATACACATCTTTTCTGTGAAAGAGTTTACGATTAGGGTTGTTCCGCATTAACTGATATTTATTGAGTCGTCAATCCGTAATTGACGTAACTCAACATTTATTTGTTTTACCCTAATATTACATATTAGAAGTCTGATATTTCAAACAGGTTAAACGATCAAGCATGGACGAGTCACAATCTAATCCTATCAACATCTCAAACAGCATTGGATCAACGACAAAGATTCCTATTCTTTACACCCAGGATTACGAAGTTTGGGCGCATCATTTTGAAGATTATGTCATCGGATCTGAAGATAATGAATATCTTATTTGGGAAGCAATCGTGTCTGGACCATTTGCTCACTCAGGAACATCTAAAATCATTAAAACTCAGAAAGAGTATAATGATTTGTTAAAGGATGTAAAGGACATTGCTCAAGACGAAAAGGAAAAGTTTCAGTGCAACATTAAAGCATAGAGACTGATCTGATTTGCTCTTCAATCTGATACATTTAGGTTGGTGAGTTCCTGCAGTACCGCCAAAGAAATTTGGGATAGGCTGTGAGAGCTATATTCCACAGATGAAGATTTGGAGCATTCTATTCAGACCCTGCTTTTATCTGAGTTCGGTGAATTTAAGCAGAATACTGATGAAACTGTTACTCAGACGTTCGATCGCTTCAATCATCTTCTTAGCAAGATGATCAAACATGATATAGAAAGGAAGCTGATTGAATAGAAGGTCACCTTTTTGAATGGCCTAAGATCCGAGTGGAGAGCTGTCGTGTCCACAGTCAAAGCTCATGAGCAGTTCAAGTCTTATTCGCTGGCAAAGCTGGTGGGAATCTTGAAATCCCAAGAAAAGATTGTCATGCAAAAGAAGAATGTTGTTTCAAGTTTGGGGTCCTTGGCCCTCCTATCTAAAAGCAAAAATTTGGTAGAAGATGAAGATCTGAACCTAGAAGACTATGATCTTACTTCTGAAGATTATGCAATGATGGTGTCTAATCCAAAGAGGTTCATCAAGAAAAGGTTTCCTACCAATAAGAACCGAAATTGGCAGGGAAGCTATTGTTCTGAAAGGGTTAGGGAGGAGCCAAAGACAGAAGAACCAAAGAAAGAGGCGAAGGCTGAAGGAGATTCTGGCGTCAACTGCTACTACTGTGGAGGAAAGAATCATTATGCCAAAGATTGCGTTCTGAAGAAAATGGCAGAAAAGGATGAGGAGAAAGATGAAGAGGCTATGTTGATGAAAAAGCTAGAAGAGATCAAGAGGAAGAAAGCTGCTACTAACCTTTCTATGAATGCTCTTATTGTACAGGGTTCGGCAGAGGATGACGAGTTCGGTGGCGTGTAGGTGTGGTCAACCGACTCAGAGGATGATGAAGTCAGGAAGCCATCTCATGGAAAGGCATATGTTGCGAGAGGTGACGAAAGCAGTGGGAAGTGTTTGATGGTGACTGGTGTATCTCACATGAGGGGATACAATACAGATGGTGGGAATGAGGACACCAAGGAGCGAGAGGACTTATGCTTCACAGCAAAACCTCTCAGTGTGCAGATCAATGAGCTTGATGAATTGATCAAGAAGGTACAATCTCTTTTTATTTCATTTAAAGTCCCACAGAAATCATATGAAAGAGAATTAAATAGCTTAAATTCAAGAATCTCAAATCTGGATAGTTGTTTAACTCAAACACGGGTCACCAATTCTAACCTAACTGACCAAATAAGCAGGGTGTCATCCAAGAGTGAGGAACGGAGGATGTGGATAGAGCTGAAGGAGTTAGAGCTAATTAAGTCTAAGGACAAAAACATTTATTTACAAAGAGACAATTTAAAACTTTTGAAACAGAGAAATGTTTTTTGTTTAATTGCTAAACGTCTTTATGCTAACATCACTCAACTGCATCTGAACTGTGAAATTCGGCAGAAAATTCATCGTATGATTTTACCCTTCCTTGAGTTTAAGGAGGATGAAATCGATGCTGAAGCATATAACTACGAAAGTGTTGTATCGTCTGATGATGTGAATCCCACCTATATGTATGGTCTGGACAAAATCGAATCTTTTATAAAGTCCAAGGACTATAAGGACATGCTGAAAAACCTTTTGGATGAAAACAATAAAATGAAACTAAGGACCGAAACCATACAAAAATTTGACTCATTGAATGCCAACTTGAGCTCAGAAAATAAAATTGATGTTGAAAACGCGTCTGAGCTTAATGAGGATGATGATATGAGTGTAATTTTTGTAGAGGATGAAGTCGACTGTTCTGAGTTTGTCAAGAGCGAACCCGAAAACCACAAAAATCTTATTTCTGAAAATTCTGTGGAGTTTACTCGTTTCTCCTAAAATAAGTCCCCGATTCTAGAAGAAAAGGCTGTTGTGTACCAAAAGGTGAGGACAACACCAAATCAAGTATATAAAGTCACAGGAGTAACCGAACATCAAATAGCTGAACTCACTGCCATAGTGAACGAAGATAATGCAGATGGCTGTGATGAGTTTTTCTGGTCTGCTCCTATAGATAATGTCGACGAAACTGTTGGTCTGTCAGAGCGGACGTCCTGGAAAACCAAAGGCAGATATGTGCCAGAGCCACTAAATAAGCTTGACAACTTCGATGTGCCAAGCACTAGTGGTACAAAAGAAGCTCCTATAGAAGAAGTCACTTCCACAAACGAAACATCATCTGTGAAAAGTGAACCGGCTGACAAGAAGCAGAAGCAAAAGGCTAACATTCACAAACATCCGAAACAAGTGAAGGATCAAAAGCAGCAAAGGAATCTGAGATACAAAAAGAATCTCTCAGAGCGAAAGCAGTTTTGGCAATCTCAAAACGCCCATTTCTCTTATCATGACAAAAACTCAAAGTCAGAGAAAAGTGTTGTCAGGTCGCAAGAGGGCAACAACAACTGAAAGGACAAGTTTGGTTCAGAGAGCACCAGCAACCGAAAGCATAGGATCGGTTCCGAAAGCAAAAGCTACCAAAGTTCAAGGTTCGGTCCCTCTAATGATCAAAAACAAAAGGGTCACTTAGAACCTCACGTCAGGAAACATTCTCATTCCAAATTCTCTCATTCTAATACTTCTCATTCTAAACCTAATTCTGTTCCTGCTCAAAGTTCAAATTCATCAAAGGATTTGAAAGGAAAATCGAAGGTTTCCACAGTCAAGAATGACCGAAAGCAGTCCAAGGCCCAAACGCCAAAACCTGAAACCAAAACGATTGTAACTAATCCTAACAAAATCAAAGTGTACACCATTAAGAAGAAAGATGAAACAACTTTAATAAAAAGAACATATCTTGTTGATGTTTCTCTTACTATACCTGTTCCTGTGAAAGGCTCACGTAGACCCAAGAAACTTTGGGTTCCTAAATCTGCTTAATTTTTGCAGGTTATAAGTGACGAGCAGTTCGACGAAGAATGGTACATTGACAGTGGCTGCTCACGTCACATGACAGGAAGGAAGGAAGAGCTAAGGGAATTTTGATCTCTTCAGAATGGTGGGAATGTCTAGTTCGGGAACAACTCATATGGAACGATAAAGGGATATGGGATGATAACCAATGGAGATTTCACTATAAGGAAGGTGGTGTACGTTGAAGGGCTACAGCATAACCTCATCAGTGTATCTCAGCTTGTTGGAGGTACCGGTCTTAAAGTTTCATTTAACGATGAGGGTTCGGAAATCATAGAGAAGAAAACAAAAAGGGTGATTCTCAAATCAGAACGCAAAGGCGAAATGTTTCCTCTCAATCTCAAACCTATCAAAGGAAATCCAGCTATTTGTCTGTTATCCAAAGCTCATTCTGACGAAAGCTGGTTGTGGCATCGAAGGCTCTCCCATCTCAACTTCAAGGATATCAACAAGCTTGTCACCGGAGGTCATGTTCGGGGTCTTCCATTGCTCAAGTTTGATCGAGAACATTTGTGTGCTGCATGTGAAATGGGGAAGCAGAGTCGTCAAAGTCACCCATCCATTATAAACACTAAAGTTGTCGAACCACTTGAGTTACTTCACATTGACTTATGTGGTCCATCATCTATCGAAAGCATTGGCGGTAGCAAATATATTCTTGTTATTGTTGATGACTTTTCACGTTTTACATGGGTGTTCTTTCTGAAGCACAAATCTGAGGCCACTCTCAAGCTAAAGATGTTTATTAAGCAGGTTGAAGTGCAACTGAGAAAAGTCGTTCGCAACATCAGGAGCGACAATGGACTGGAGTTCAAAAACAAAGAATTTGAAGACTTTTTGGCAGAAAAAAGAACCAGTCACAACTTCTCAGCTCCCTACACCCCTCAACAGAACGGTATTGTCGAAAGACGAAACCGGTCCTTGTGTGAAGCGGCCCGAACAATGCTAAGTTTCGCTTCTCTACCTTTATATTTCTGGGCTGATGCTATTGCTGCAGCATGTTTTACTCAGAACAGGTCCTATCTCAACAAGCATTTTTCTCTTACTCCTTATGAGATCATCAACAACAGGAAGCCGAACGTTAAATTCTTACATGTATTTGGCTCACGATGCTTCATCTTCAACTCTAAAGAACATCGTAACAAGTTTGATGTTAAAGCTGATGAAGGAATTTTTCTAGGATACTCACTCACTTCAAAAGCGTACCGGGTTTTAAATAAGCGTTCGAGGAAGATCGAAGAAACGTATTATGTGACTTTCGATGACAGCTACGTCAAGAAGCTAAAGGCCACTAAAGAAGCAATTGGAGAGGTTTTCACTCAAACAGGTCAAGTCACGGCCTCGATTGCTAATTTGTTTGAACAGTTTGTAGAACTATTCGATGAACAAGAGAAAGCTACTCTCTCGGTAGCCAAGGCAGCAGACAACAAAGTTGACCATCTGAAGAAAATCGACGAAGATGCCGCCAAACGAATGGGTGAAGGAGAACATGTTCCAAACGAACCTCCAAAGCATGGTGCTTCAGTTGAGGGGGAGAATCCACCTTCTTCAAAACAACCGAGCTCACAAATTGAGGGGGAGAATTCCATTCAAGTTCCACCCGAAAGCTCAGTTCCACCCGAAAGCTCAACACCACCCGAAAGTCCTGTAGCACCAGAAAGTCCAACTACACCGGAAAGCTTATCAATCGAGGGGGAGAATGTCGACATGTTCTACGACGATGATAGTCAATCCGAAATAGAAGAAATGGTGAATGCTGAATTGGATCCATCCTATGACCCAAATTACCCTCCTCTTGTTAAATGGACCAGAGATCATCCTGTATCTCAGGTAGTGGGTAATGTCTCTGAAAAGGTTCTGACCCGATCTCAACTGAAGGCAAAGCAAACTTCTCTATTCTCCAAAGTAGAGTTTTGTATGTACAATTCTTTTGTCTCAAAAGTTGAACCAAAGACAGTTAATACTGCTCTTGATCACTCTGACTGGGTTCAAGCTATGCAAGACGAACTCAACGAGTTTGAAAGAAACAAGGTTTGGCGTCTCATTCCAACTCCTAAAGACGCCTCAGTTGTTGGTCTCAAATGGGTATTTCGAAATAAAATGGACAAGGAAGGCAATGTGATTCGAAACAAAGCTTGTCTTGTGGTGAAAGGATATTGCCAGGAGGAAGGAATTGATTATGAGGAAACTTTTGCTCAGGTAGCGAGGCTGGAATCTGTTTGAATATTTCTGGCCTATGCTGCACATAAGAACTTTGAGGTCTACCAAATGGACGTGAAATGCGCCTTTCTGAACGGAGAACTTGAAGAAACCATTTACGTGGAGCAACCTCCTGGGTTTGTTAATGAAAAGTACCCCAATCACTGTTATATTCTGGACAAAGCGGTTTACGGTCTGAAACAAGCACCTAGGGCATGGTATGAAACGCTAACCAAGTTTTTAAAGATGTCAAAATTCAAACAAGGTTCGGTTGACCCAACCTTCTTTCGTAAGAAGGAAGGTAACCACCTTATGATTGTTCAAATCTATGTTGATGACATCATCTTTGGCTCAACGAATCCTAGCTTAACAACTGAATTTAGAAAGCTGATGGAGACTAAATTTGAAATGAGCTCAATGGGTCCGATTAACTTTTTCCTTGGTTTAAATATTAGACAGGGACCCGAAGGCATCTTTATCAACCAGGAAGCTTACACCAAGACTCTTCTTGCTAAATTTGGCATGATGGGAGACTCAAAAGTTAAAGTTCCAATGGCATTCAGCACCAAGCTTACACCATCCTTGGAGAAACCGGTAGTCGATATTACGTTATATCGCCAGATGATTGGTTCTTTAATGTACCTTACTGCTAGCAGGCCAGATATAATGTTTTCTGTTTGTTACTATGCTAGATTTCAGGCGAATCCTCGTGAACCCCATATGCGTGCTGTGAAAAACATACTCCGGTATCTGAAACGAACCACCTCTCTCGGTTTATGGTATCCATCAAACTCAGGTTTCTTCCTTCAAGCCTACTCAGATGCAGATCTTGGAGGTTGTGGTTTAGACAGAAACAGCACCACTGGAGGCTGCCAATTCCTAGACGGGAAGTTGGTTAGCTGGCAATCAAAGAAACAGACTTGTGTATCTCTGTCTACAGCTGAAGCAGAATACATCACAGCTTCCTCCTGTACATCTCAAGTGATTTGGTTCCAAAGCCAGCTTCGTGACTATGGACTCAATATGAAAAAGATCCCACTATATTACAACTCAGAAAGTGCAATTAGGATCTGTCATAACCCAGTGCAACATTCCAAGACCAAGCATATAGCACTGAGGTATCACTTTATAAAGGATCATGTGGAAGATGGGAACGTTGAAATTCACTTTGTTCGAACCACTGATCAACTGGCGGACATCTTCACCAAAGCTCTTCCTGAAGCATCTTTCAACAAAATTCTACAAGGGCTAGGAATGATGGAATCGGGGTCAGTACCAAAGATTACTTCTCAAGATCAAAAGTTCGAAGCGAAATAGACCGAACGTTCGGGTTCGGGTCTCATGTGTGCCGAAATGAACCGAACGCTCGGGTTCGGGTCTTGTTCTGGTGTACCGAAATGAACCGAACGCTCGGGTTCGTTCGTATCACCTGCTCTTCGCTTATCACTCAAAGGTAGTTTCTTTGGTTGTAAATATGTTGTATTATTTTCTCGAATTCATTTATCTTATTATCAAAGTTCTTTTCTTTTTCAAAAAAAAAATTTCAACCGAAATAGACCGAACGCTCGGGTTCGGTTCCAAAATTTTTTTTTTAAACCGAAATAGACCGAACGCTCGGGTTCGGTTCCAACATTTTTTGTATCCAAATTTTTTTTATTATCAAAAATTCCAAAAATATTTTTTTATTTTTTTATTTTCTTTTCGTAAATTCAAAAACTCCAAAAATATTTTTTTATTATTTTATTTTGGTTTTGGCTCTTATCTTTTTGTATGACTATTTGTGGTGAAATCATTTCACTAGTTAAGTGTCCCTAGAAGCATGCTGCTGTATGTGTCCAAAGCCTCACCTGATTCTGAATAATAGCCTTACTGACTTGGTACAAACAAACCTTGTCTTCCCAATTAGGCTCTCATATTTATTCTAATCATGAGCTACCTAACTCTCTTCTCACATGAGATAAGAGTTTTCTGCTTGGTCCCTATTTTAACAGCAGAGTTAGTTTGGTTTCTTTACACCATCTACACTACTTTTCTCCATCTTATTCGCTTCACAAACGTAACCCTTGAGACTCTCAGAAATTACCACTAAGGTTTATGGTTACACAATTTCTGTGTTCATGATCTTAGCCTCGTGTCACTACGTGCTAAGTGAAACCCACAATTCAATTCCTACTATGCATTGACGGTGAATAATAAATTTGCTCTAGCTTTCACTAATGAATTGACGGACTCATCCATGGGGCTACAATGTGAAATCTCTATTTTTATTTTGAGTGATTCCTATGAACTTGTTAAATCCAATAACATTTCTCCCCTTGGAATCCAGTTTTTTTTTTTTTTTTTGAGATTTTACATACATTATTTTACCTTGCCACTTAAATTATCTCCAACCTACTTGTTCAACAGACTACACTGGTCTCACAAGTACTTTGTTCGATTTCTGTCTTATATCAAAATCAGGAATTCTGAATTGAAGCAAAAGCCACCCAAATAAGCCTAATTAAAAGAAGCCTTTCAACACTTCTTAATAAGTGTCTGATCGTTATTCAATGGGAAACCACACAAACACTTTAAGGTCTCTCTTGACTTTGAAGGAAGAGATTCGTGCCCGGGATCCATTGTTTCGTGTCTTTATTGACATCACATAATCCCTCAAATGTGTTGCTTTATTTCTTTTTCTTTTACACACTAAGCACGAAAATCTTTTTGATTTTCCAAAATTCTGATTTCATTAGTTACAAGGCATTTTAATGGGATTGGCAGTTATAAACGGGTTGTGGTTAATATTAATCCACGTGGGTAATTTTGCTTTAAAGATGTCGTTAACTCTAAAAGGATAAGATGATAAAATGCTGACTCAGGTGGGAGTCAAATCGATTTGATTTCAAACGGCGCTAGAAGGCCAGGCGTGCGAATTGGAACCGTTTCATCTAAAAATGGCGCCTGATGGGAAGGCGTGTAAATCGGGACTGACACTCTCTTTCATGCGTAATCATCGGCAATACCAACTGTCACGCGTCAATCGCCTCCGAAAAACTCTTCGTATTTCACTCGAAGATTTGGGAAAGATTCTTCTCTCTCCTCTACCCACAATATAAAAGGTAACGTAAACCTTTGTTTACCTCTTTACTGCACCCATATTTCCAGAGAGCAAGAAAACCCTCAAACACTCTATTGTTCATCATCTCTCCCATCTTCTTCACAACAATGGCGGATTCTTCATCAGTTCACGCTACTTCACACATCTTGCCGATTTGTCCCCAGCAGAGTTTGATCATTGATCTTAATCCTCATGCATACGACGCTTTTATGTTCCCGATAATCAAATGCCTGAAGTACTCGCCGATTGCTCCTGCTCTCACCAGAGCTGAAGCAATGCCCATGGAGTTCCTGTCCTAGATATTTGCCACTGCTCACTACGACAAGGTCGTCGATCGGATTTTATTCGACGTGTTCAATCACAAGGCGTCAATTTCCAAGCAGAGATTCTGCTCATTGTTAGGGTTTGAACCTGATTCATCTAGGGTTAACCCTGAAACCATTCCAATGGGACATCTTTTCAATATGTTCTACAACATGGGGTACACTGAGGTGCTCACAACAGTCACGAAATTCAAGAAATCTTGTCTGCCTCCTCAGTGGAATGGGTTATTTACGGTACTGTTCAAGGGGCTGTCTGAACGCAGTGCTGGATCAGACAGGGCAAGTCGTCTTTTTCTCTCGATTCTGTACGGGGTCTACAACGGAATCCATATGGACTACGGATCGGTCCTTTGGCAACAACTTATTCAGAGTCTCTCTTCAACTTCTCGGCATTCTGAGATTTCATACGCCTGTTTCTGGACTCTTGTTACTAAATGGGTGATGGACAAGTACCACATCCCCATTGTTGCTGGTTCTCCAATGTCTTCGATTGGTACTTTCCATACCACGGAGATCATTGTCTCCGACGCCTCAAAATTTCCCTTCAACGATTCAATCCTTAAATCGATGTACGGAAATGTTCCTACTGACAGCCGGATTATAAAAACATACAAGGAGTTCCGACGCTCTGGTCCGAGAGAGCTTACTCCTGAGATGCTCAAGTCAATTCACGATGCTGACAAGCCTGCCCCAAAAGGAAAGAAGATTGATAAGGGCAAGCAGGTGGAAAAGGGAGCGAAAGGCCCATCTCCCAAGAAGAGAAAAACCACCAAGGTTGTCCAATCCCCTCTGATGAAGAAGCGAAAAACCCAACCTAAGCGAAAGCTAATAATTGCTTCGTCCTCAAGCGAATCTGAGGAAGAGGGTTCTGATTCTGACGGATCTCCTCGTGGTAACACTCCACCACGCTCGCCTACACCAAAGATTCACATTTCCACTTCTCCAATTTCTTCTCCACCGGTTACTATTCCTATTTTTATTCCCCCCATAACTTCCACATCTGAAATACCTTCCACCTCCATCCCAGTACCACCTCCCATCTTTACTGAAGCAACCACCACAACTGCAGAAGTAAGAACCAACGTATCTGATACGGGGGTTCATACTGACGCACCCAAATCCACCTCAGTACCCGAACCCACACCAACAACTGAACATACCACCCAACCTGAACCTACCTTTACTACCGAGCCTCCAGCTTCACCACCACCATCATCTCCTGCTCATGCAACAGAGAGTGAAGAACAATTCCTTGGCGGGGAGGACAGGACCTTCGATTCGGTCTATTACAGTCCGTTTCAGGTTCAGAGTGACGATGATGACGATGCTCCTGTCACAAAGAGACATCTCAAGGAGCTTCACGATAAAATCGATTCGCTCATCGCCTCATCTTCTACATCCCAATCCTCCATCTCTGAAGTTGCCATTCAGAAAATTGTTGATGCTTTTTCTAAAGCTCATCAAGTTTCTCTTGATTCCGCTACTGCAGCCATTGATGCCTCAATCAAAGCCTGTGAGGCAGCGACCGAAAAAGTCGATAAACTATTTACTGATGCTTCTTCCCTATTACAATCTTTACAGGAAACTGCTGTAGCCACCAAAACAACGCTGGAACCAATTGTTAACCAGCTGGCTACATCAGTTGCATCAGAGCTGAAGTCGTTCGCTTCTCTTCGTCAAACTCTCTCTGACGACAACTCAACTTTCAAGACAACCATTGAGGAGCGCCTCTCCAAGCTTCAAGAAGACTTAGCTGCTGAGAACTCCCTCATGGATGCTCTTGCAAGGAAGACTACCGCTCTTAAGGTAAAGAGTATTCAACTCTCCAACTCTCAACAGGAGATTGAGTCTCTTCAATCTGAAAGAGAGAAAATTTCTTCGTGTGTTTCGGATGTCCACGCATCCATTTCCAACATCCTGGAAGCACATGACCCGATCCTAAACTACTCTGTGAGGCATGACCTTGCAGAAAAACTTGCTCCTGCCCTCTCTCTCCTGAGCAAGATTGAAGGGCTCCTTGATTTCGTGTCCATTCCGAAACAAGGGGGAGAAAAAGAGAATGTGTCTCAACCGCCTCCTACTTCAACAACAACTCACACAACCGAACCTCCTCCAGTAGGCCAAGCCTCAGGTTTCGGTGTGAAAGAAAAGGGCAAGAAAATTGCTGAGGAGAGCGACGATGATGATAAGGAGACAATTGCTGACCTTTTGAAGAGACATGGTCGAGATAAAGATGCAGACATCAGTGCTCGTGTAGCTAGAGAGGCTGAAGAAGCCGAAAGAAGACAAAAAGAAGCTCACGACCTTCTCGAGAGCAGGAAAACTCTTTTTCCTCCTTGGACTCTTGAGAAGCTACTGAAAGAAGCCATCGAAACACCCAGCATCTTGTGGCTAGAACCGGTGATCTCTTTAGATCGTTCTAACACTGTCGATTCTCAGTTCGACATGCCACTAACCCGAAAGACGTTTGTATTCCATGCCTTTGACAACACCGCTGAGTTCCCTTATCCACATCCAAAGGTTGATCGGGACTTAGTTGATTTCTATCTGAGGGCCGCTCAACCACAGTACCAAACATGGAGCGCTCAGAAGATTATCAATGTTCGGGTTCTGAAGCCGTACAGGGAAGGAAACTTCACCAACGTTCGGTTTAAGGTGCTGAGAGGATCTGCAAAGACTGAACATGCACTCTCGCTTGCTGATCTTCCCAACTTGAATCCACACAACTGGATCATCTTGCACAACATCCTTCTTACAAACGAAGCTGAATATGGTCCGATCATTGACCACTTCAAGAGGATGCTTGTCTGCTATATAATGGAAGTCGCCAAGATGGATCAGGAGGTAGCGAGCGTATTCAAGAAAAAGCCTACCTTATCTCCTATTGGCTCAGCAAGTGACCTAAACATGATGCAGATGGGAAAGATAGACCCAAATAGAAACTCCGTTATGTTTACTAGAAACGAAGGCCAGAAATGTCTTTTCGCTTTGGCAGACAAACATCTCTATACCCCTGCATGTCTGGAACATGTCTTAGGGATTATCCATCGATGCAAGCAGAACACAGCGGATGATAAAAAGTACTTTGACGACATGATTCAATGGTACATTCGCTTCAGACAGACTATCCTTGCGCTTATCTCGCGTCTGTTTGATACAACCAAGAAGGTTCCAGCAGCTGGTCCAAGCAAGAAGAAATGACAATCTCGCTCCCAATTGACGCAAAGGGGGAGATTGTTAGGTCCAGTATTGTGTTGCGTCTATTGGGCTCATTAGCAAGTCCAATGTTTATCTCCGGTATGGGCCTGTCCATCCGTGAGTTTTGTAGGGTTTATTATAAATAGATGCTTGCATGCATCCTAGAACGTGATGATTAGTAACGATTAGAGAAGTATTTTCAAGCTTATTCATTGTTCTTGTTTTGTAACCCTAGAATCCTCTACAGCGGAAGTTCTTAGTCGAGCTCTGCTGAGGATTGAGTAATCTAATCATTCGACTCATTTAGATCCATACTTGTGTTTTGTTTCACTGTTTTTATGTTCTTTACTTACCTGTTACGAAGATCTAATCGATCAAAGAGTTTTTATAACTCATCAGGATACCTAACCATTTATTTGTTTTGCAACTTGGATCCTAGACTTTGATAATTAATGTTTTTAGAAACTAAAAGGGTATTGATTATTGAAGATTAAATATTGAAAATACTAAATGAATTTTGTTAAAACTTTGTAGTCAAATAATCCGTTCTCATTATCATGAATTGTCATTTTCTTTAACGACTTAATGAAACAATAACATCAATAGATACAACTTCAATTAATGAGTTCATGTCTTTAGAGACAATCTCGTGAGAGAGATGAAATTGTATACACTTAAAGGCCCTAGTCCTAAACTATTTGCTTTGAGCAATAAACCTGAAACATGATACATAGTAAAGGCATCACTGTGATGCTAAAAATGCTTCTAACATCAAATGATGAATAGTTATTCATGACTTCTAGGAAGTCTTGGATAATTTAATCATATATCTGATGGTATAATAGGTCAAGCAATATTCCAACAAATATAATGATATTTTATTTAAAGCAATTATAAACATTGGAATAATTCAAGACTAAAAGAATCACCTTGTGTGATCCAGGAGGCCCATGTTATATGGATTGGACACCTTTAAGCCTTAGAAATCTACTAAAGCCTACATAGATGGATCTTGTTTCTTTTGTGAAGAAACTAGACACTGAAAGAGGATTTACTACTCTTATTTGGAAAGAAAGTTTGGAAGAGACTAGTACTTCTAGTGTCTACTAGATAGACCTCATACTTTTCATATAAAACCTGGGTACTTGGTACTTAAATGTTAATGTAATATTTGTAAATGGCTTGCATATATTTACTAAAGAGTGACCAAGTTGAGCACAACCAAGTTGAAACTACACTCTCGGAGTTTAGTTTATTATTTATGCTTAGAGCATAAATTACTTGCAATGTAAAACAATATTTGTATTGGAATAATATATGTTTTAATTTAGCATGTCTAAATTTATGTCTCAATTATTTTATTCAAATGTTTGATAATTTACTCAATCGTTTTTCATAATGAAAATATTCATATTCTTAAATGATTAACTTCTATTTATGAGACTAGATCTCTTAATAGAATTGTGAAGTAAATATCAATATTTCGTGAATAAAATTAAGTTCTATATGCAAACACTTTTGACTCAAACTTATTTTAAATCAAACTCATCTTTGACATTGTTATCTTCATTATATAAATGGCATTCACATATTCCAACTTCAAGAAAGGGATCTTTGAAGGAAAATAATGTAGTTTATTTAAAATATGTGAACCTTATTTATATTTAAAGGATTCCTAATGATATTTTCACTAAAGTGTAGAGAAAATAATTAAGGAACTATATACTTTGGTGTATGATTTCCTTTATAATGAATGTCTGAGATTAAGCACTATATACCAAATCAACTTTATTAACAAGTACTGTAGTTGTACTTATATTTTACATGGTAAAACATAATTGTGAAATCTTCGTTGACGGTTTCAAAAGTTGAGATACAAACCCGTAAGAACCATCTAATGTCTTAATGATAATAAAGGATGCATTAAATCTTACTTGGTATGATTTACTTTCTAATTGGTAGAAATATTCTCCTTTAATCCTTTTAGGATAACACTTCAATCATTATTAATTATATTTTGAATACAAATACCAACTAATAAGTAGATTAAACACTTTATAAGACTTAGTATGAAAAGGCTCCATCGTTATCTTACTTAATGTTTTATGGATTTGAAGCCGATGTTGGACTAAAGCTTCTAAACCTAAAACTAGTGTCAATTTTCAGATCATGAATCCGTTATTATAAATTTTATGTCAGATCTCGAATCCGATATTATAAATTTTAGTTTTAACTTAAACAACCCAAAAAATAATTTGTAAATAGTTAAAAGTGATAAATTGTAGTATCTTTCTAATAATGATTATGAGTTGGTTAATAAAGTTAATTAAATATCAAACCTAAAGTGTAATCATAAATACACTAAATTTCAATTTTAAAATAATATATTTACTTCTACTTATAAAGTTATGTCTTCAACTTTTAATATATTATACATAATTTATTAGATTTAAAATGTTGTTGTGTGTAACCATTATCAGTTTAAAGCTATAATGTAACGCTCGCAAATCCGGGCTAGTCAATTTAGAGGCAATAGGGGTCGAAAACGACTTTCCGACAAAAGATTATTTAGAATAAATAATCTTAACCAAGTTGTGGAATATGTCACAAGGTTTCCGTACATATAAGGAACGCCAAAATCCGAGTTATAACGAAGAAGTTATGGCCCGTCGAAGTTTTACGGCAAAACCGGCACGGCACCGGGAATCGTAAATAGTGAATTTATGATAGAGCGAGATTTAGCCTTAGGAATCTAAACAAAAGTTGTAGAATTTGTTAAACTAAGAGCGTCGATAAAAAGAATGCCCAAATCTGACTTCGTATGAGGAAGTTATGATTTTTCTAAGATTCGACTTAGCAGTGCACGGCCTGAAACTCGAATTTTAGTTCGAGCGGTTTTTGGCTTACGCGACCTAAATGAGAGCTGAAGATCTCATTAATAGGAACTCAACGGTAAAAAGACGGACGGAAACGGAGTTCGTATGAAGGAGTTACGAATTCTTCGTGGTCATTTAACAGTCTAAACGCCTCCTACTGTTAAATTTGAGATCGGTCGAGAATTAGCCAACGGAGTCTAAATGAAAGTTGTAGATCTTGATTTTACCTACGCGTGGATATAAAGAACGTTGAAAACGCAGCTCGAATGCGAAAGTTATGATTTTTCTAAGTTCGAAGGCTGATACGCGATAGGGGGTGACGTGACACCACCAGAATTGGACACGTGGCACCACCAGAAGGTTGCCACATGCACCAACTCGGCGAGTCATGACTCAGACTCGACGAGTCCATCAGATTTCTCCCCTATAAATAGAGGTGCCGGGTTCCCTCATTTTCTCACCCTCAACCTTCTTCTTTCTCTCTCTAAACTCTCTCTCTAAGCCTCCCTAACCCCCCAAAGCCTAGGGTAACTCCCTAGCACGAGGCGGAAGCCCCGGAGCGCCCGACGGCTCCGAGAAAAGAGCCTTTCGGCTCGGAAACGCTGCTCCAGCAAAGCCCGGTTTTCGAGAAAACCCGCTGTAAGTGAGCTACGCCTAACCCATCTTTAGTATAGCTTATGTTTTAATATAGTAACATTATTAGGAACTTATAATGAGTATTTGGGCTATTATTATGAGTTATATTGAGTGTTATTGAACGCTTATATAATAATAATAATAGTCAGACTATTAGTTTGTCGCGGTTATCGTTAGACTAAACCCTAGTGGTATTGATACTAGGTTTTATCGAAGGAAATTGTTTTGAGAGTATCGAAGCGTTGTTCGAGTGTTGAGTCACCACCTACTCAGGTGAGTGCATAGTCCATTTCATCTTACACATAGATATGAAGTATTTTAATATAAATTACGTGCTATGTGTGCATATTGTTTGAATACTTGTTGTCTATGCTGGATGAATGATTTATACATGTTTTAAATTATTTAAATTGTATATTTATTTTATATCTACAAATATGTTGGGATAAAACATGGGTAGATGAAATAGTTGGTGAGTGATGAAATAAAATAATGAGAGATAGGTGATGATAGGAAGGTGATGATAGATAGGTGATTATGAATCGGTGATGTAGGATACTACAACCTTGTCCGACAATTTGGAGATGTAGTCATCTACTAGAGTATAGATGGCGACCACGGACTATTATAGACAACCCCGTGGAAACACCAGCAGGCTAGTAACCTGTAGGTGATGAATTACGAGTTCACGCGATGTTGTAACTACGTATTCATGCGATGATAGTCTAACCCTTATTATGAAGTACGAGTCCAGAAGATGTTGTGGCTACGTATTCATGCGATGATAGACTAACCCTTATCATGATTTACAAGTCCATGCGATGTTGTGGCTGCGTAATCATGCGATGATACCCTAACTCTTGCTAGACACATATTGAGGGAGTAATCCCCGGATTAGTATTGTCTATGCAATGTAGGCGATGATCCTTAGGTAAAGTCCGTAGGAACAATCATATAAGGAAATACGATGTAAGGAGATGAGAAGTAAATATGATATAGGAGATGACCCTTGAGATAATATCTTTAGGGAAGACTAAAAGAAGATAATGGGGATGGGTAATTGGGTTGATTGTTTGATTGTTTAAACATAATAACTATATTATTGTGGGTTGAAAACCCTATGTACTCACCAGGTTTCCCAACCTGACCCACTCAGTTTATTTACATCACAAGTGACGATATGAAGTGACATTACTCTGAGAGATTTAAAGAGATGTAGATCACTAGTGTAAATAATTGTAAGTTCTGTTTATGCTTATGTTTCTATATTAACGATGACATCCCAAACGTTTTAAGATGAATAAAAATACGTTTCTTCAAAAATGTTTTAATAACGTATTTATCGTGTTTTTCTGGGAACAAATTCCGCAACCTTTTTATAAAATTAAATACTCTGATTTTTATAAAGCATAAACAAAATCGGTCTTTTCTGGCCGTGATTTTGGGGATGTCACAGTTGGTATCAGAGCATTAGTTTAAGCGAACTAGGAATATGGATTTATTTCTAGACTTAAACTTAGAATGCTAAGCGATGATTGTGAGGTGTGAGCACTAGCTTATTTTAGGAATGATGCCTAAATTGCTTTTATGTGCTAAATGGTTTGTTATGCTATAGTTTGATCGGATCTATGGTCTATTGCCGACCGGATCTGGAAACCTTATGTGTTTAGGATTCTAAACGTACGACTACGATATTAGAACTAGCATGTAAACGTTTCGGAGTGATAAGGATGATTTAAACGTCAATCCTAAGTAAAGATCTAGATTCACCTTATTCGGTGTATAGATCAAGATGGCAAGAACCCGTAGCGGAAACGTGAATGCAAATGGGAACCGAGATCAGCCCCTAGTGATTGAGCAAATACCGGTTGTGGTAGCCGCTGCTGAGCCAATATCGATGGTCGGAGTGCAAGCGATGATCCAAGCGATGTTGGATCGTCAAATGGAGGAAACCAGGCGTTTGCTCCAGCAAAATCGAGAGGAAGCGACCATTCAGATCGAACAGCCCGAGTTGAACGAAGGGCAGACTGAGGAGGGAAACTACAGTGGGACTGTTGGTCAAGCCAACCCACCAATAGTTAGGCAAAACCACTAGGATGGAGGAAATGATGGACGTGGATGCAAATACAAGGATTTCATGGCGTCCAAACCACCGAGTCTATCTGGAAGCCCGACGCCGGTGGAAGTCATAAACTGGATCTCCGAGATGGAGATGATGTTTGAGAGTTGTGAGTGTAGCAACAGGCAAAAGACCGCTCTCGCGGTTCCTCTGTTGAAATCTGGAGTACTAAGCTGGTGGAAGCTACTAGCTGATTCGATGCCCAAAGGAGAAGCGAGCAAGATGTCATGGGAGGATTTTCTGGTGCAGCTAAAAATGCAGTACTGCTCTGAACAGGATCTTCTGGAAATCAACAACGAGTTTCAGAATCTAAAGAAGGGAAAGATGAGTGTCATCGAGTATGCTGCAAGTTTTACGGAGAAAATGAAGCTTGTTCCTTATCTAGTTCCAACTGAACTCTCCAAGGTCAATAAGTTTGCCCATGGATTACCAGCAGACTTTGGTCCAATGGTCAAACAAGCAACCACTTTGAAAGCCGCCATCTGGGCAGCCAAGAATGTTGAGACCCAAATAAGAGAAAAGGGTCTGGAGAAAGTTGAAGTTGGTGAGAAGAGGAAGTTGGAAGGATCCTCAAGACCTGATAATAAGGGAAAGTTCTCGAAGTCTAACCTGGACGACCGAAGGAATGAAGCCAAGTGGTGTGAGAAGTGCAAGAAGAAGCACTTCGGAAGATGCGATGGTGAAGTGACGTGCTATAAGTGTGGTAGGACCGGTCACTATTCCAGAGATTGTACATTCGACAACAAGAAGTGCTACGAATGTGGAAATGATGGGCATATTTCAAAGAACTGCCCAAAGAAAAATAAAGCAGCAAGACCAGAAACGCCACCAAGGCCAAGGGCATTTCACATGATCCTCGACGAAGCAGAAAACCGTGCGAGGAATCAAGGATGAGGAATTCATATCGGAAGATCAAGTTATGTAGTAGCCATAGTATTTTATGATGTAGCCTATTAGAGACATAGTCCAGGGTGAACTTGAACACCTATGTAATCGTTTCAAAAAATAATATAAAACCTTTGTTTTGTGATTATATGATTGGCTGCATGATGCCTTGAGAAACTACGAGACAATACTTGGGACGAGTATGAGTAGGTGTGAATGGTAGTAGAGGCCTATACTACCGGAAGCACAGGACTCACACTTGGATCAGGGAAAGTCACAAGGTTACCAAGAAGCTAGTAATTGATTTCGTTTTATTCAAGTGTGTTGTTACCATCGTTTCGGTAATGACTAAGAAGATTTTTGATATTCCGACCCTTGTGGTCATATAGAATCGAGTCCGACTACGATGAGTATGTTGTGTGGTTCAGAGAAACAAGTTTGATGTAGCGTCCGACTTAAACCAAACGGTTGAAATCAAAGCGATCAATAAAAGTATCGCACTCGTTGTTAAAGAAGTTGGTAGCTAGAAATGCCTAATGTTAAAGTGTGAGTATATCACATTAGAACATGAAGGAAGGCATAGTCTATTTTAGAATTTAACTCTAAGAGACCTAATTCTAAGTGTTGCAGCATACGATGATAGGTCATTAGAATATGACACATCAATCCATAGTAGTAATAAAAGAAATCATCTCAAGTTCGTATCCAGTAAGGATCGATATTGTGACTTGAAGGTCATAATTGGGAGTCTAGCCTGAGGTAGAGAGCAGGTGCACGATCGAGTACTGCATACAGTCAATAAGTCTGAGAGATAGACTTGAAGGAATGTAGAAGTTATAATTATTACCTAGGATGAAGAGATGACGTATGGATTCATTATACGACCATTTTTCGTTGATGATTCCGGGACGTAATCATCCTAAGGGGGAGATAATTGTAACGCCCGCAAATCCGGGCTAGTCAATTTAGAGGCAATAGGGGTCGAAAACGACTTTTCGACAAAAGATTATTTAGAATAAATAATCTTAACCAAGTTGTGGAATATGTCACAAGGTTTCCGTACACATAAGGAACGCCGAAATCCAAGTTATAACGAAGAAGTTATGGCCCGTCGAAGTTTTACGGCAAAACCGACACGGCACCGGGAATCGTAAATAGTGAATTTATGATAGAGCGCGATTTAGCCTTAGGAATCTAAACAAAAGTTGTAGAATATGTTAAACTAAGAGCGTCGATGAAAAGAACGCCCAAATCTGACTTCGTATGAGGAAGTTATGATTTTTCTAAGATTCGGCTTAGTAATGCACGGCCTGAAACTCGAATTTTAGTTCGAGCGGTTTTTGGCTTACGCGACCTAAATGAGAGCTGAAGATCTCATTAATATGAACTCAACGGTAAAAAGACGGACTAAAACGGAGTTTGTATGAAGGAGTTACGAATTCTTCGCGGTCATTTAATAGTCTAAACGCCTCCTACTGTTAAATTTGAGATCGGTCGAGAATTAGCCGACGGAGTCTAAATGAAAGTTGTAGATCTTGATTTTACCTACGCGTGGATATAAAGAACGTCGAAAACGGAGCTCGTATGCGAAAGTTATGATTTTTCTAAGTTCGAAGGCTGATACGCGATAGGGGGTGATGTGGCACCACCAGAATTGGACACGTGGCACCACCAGAAGGTTGCCACATGCACCAAATCGGCGAGTCATGACTCAGACTCGACGAGTCCATCAGATTTCTCCCCTATAAATAGAGGTGCCGGGTTCCCTCATTTTCTCACCCCTCAACCTTCTTCTTTCTCTCTCTAAACTCTCTCTCTCTAAGCCTCCCTAACCCCCCAAAGCCTAGGGTAACTCCCTAGCACCAGGCGGAAGCCCCGGAGCGCTCGACGGCTCCGAAAAAAGAGCCTTTCGGCTCGGAAACGCTGCTCCAGCGAAGCCCGGTTTTCGAGAAAACCCGTTGTAAGTGAGCTACGCCTAACCCATCTTTAGTATAGCTTATGTTTTAATATAGTAACATTATTAGGAACTTATAATGAGTATTTGGGCTATTATTATGAGTTATATTGAGTGTTATTTAATGCTTATATAATAATAATAATAGTCAGACTATTAGTTTGTCGCGGTTATCGTTAGACTAAACCCTAGTGGTATTGATACTAGGTTTTATCGAAGGAAATTGTTTTGAGAGTATCGAAGCGTTGTTCGAGTGTTGAGTCACCACCTACTCAGGTGAGTGCATAGTCCCTTTCATCTTACACATAGATATGAAGTATTTTAATATAAATTACGTGCTATGTGTACATATTGTTTGAATACTTGTTGTCTATGCTGGATGAATGATTTATACATGTTTTAAATGATTTAAATTGTATATTTATTTTATATCTACAAATATGTTGGGATAAAACATGGGTAGATGAAATAGTTGGTGAGTGATGAAATAAAATAATGAGAGATAGGTGATGATAGGAAGGTGATGATAGATAGGTGATTATGAATCGGTGATGTAGGATACTACAACCTTGTCCGACAATTTGGAGATGTAGTCATCTACTAGAGTATAGATGGCGACCACGGACTATTATAGACAACCCCGTGGAAACACCAGCAGGCTAGTAACCTGTAGGTGATGAATTACGAGTTCACGCGATGTTGTAACTACGTATTCATGCGATGATAGTCTAACCCTTATTATGAAGTACGAGTCCAGAAGATGTTGTGGCTACGTATTCATGCGATGATAGACTAACCCTTATCATGATTTACAAGTCCATGCGATGTTGTGGCTGCGTAATCATGCGATGATACCCTACAAAGAAGCAACAGACTGTTGCTGTCCGTGCAGCCACTACTGCTCCTGCTCCAGCGCCACCAAAGCAATATGTTGGAAATCTCCCCAAGTGCAACAAGTGCAACTATCACCACAAGGGTGCTTGTCGGGAAATGCACTGCAAAAACTGCGACAAGAAAGGGCATACCGCTCGTTTCTGTAAAGCGCCAGCACGACTGAACAACCAAGTGGCCAATACGGGGGCAAGCCAAACCTGCTATGAATGTGGTGAAGCAGGACACTTCAGGAGAAACTGCCCCAAGGCACAAGCTCTTAATGTTGGTAGTGTAGGGAGAGTCCTGACGATGGGACACGGAGAAGCAATCAAGGATCCCTCGATGGTTTCTGGTACGTTTCTCCTCAATAACACATATGCATGCGTACTATTTGATAGTGGAGTAGAGAGGAGTTTTGTGAGCCATGAATTCAAACAATTACTAAAACAAACCCCTCATTCATTAAAAGATACATACGTAGTAGAAATGGCTAATGGGAAAGAAGAGCACACTAATAATATATACTCAGGGTGTACCCTCACTCTAGACAACCATTCGTTTAAAGTAGACCTGATGCCGGTCACAATAAAATGCTTTGACATAATCATCGGTATGGATTGGTTAAGTTCCCATCGTGCCGACATTCTATGTTACGAAAGGGTCGTTCGCCTTAATCTGCCGAATGGCGAAACCCTCTTCATCTATGGCGACAAACCCAGTTCAAATTTGCAAGTCATCTCTTGCGTCAAGGCCCAAAAGTATCTCCGAAAGGAGTACCATGCATTTCTAACCCACGTAGTAGATACGAAACAAGAGGTGAAGGATATCAATGACATTCCCGAGGTGTGCAACTATCCCGATGTATTCCCCGAAGATCTTCCAGGTGTACCCTTCGCACGACAAGTCGAATTCCGGATCGACTTAATCCCAGGAGCTACCCCCATCGCCAAGGCTCCATACCGCTTTGCACCGGCAGAAATGCAAGAACTTTCCAGCCAGTTAAATGAACTGTTGAGCAAAGGATTCATCAGGCCAAGCTTCTCACCCTGGGGAGCACCGGTCCTGTTTGTAAAGAAGAAGGACGGATCTTTTCGCATGTGCATAGACTACCGGGAGCTAAACAAACTCACTATCAAGAACCGATATCCCCTACCCCGAATAGATGACCTCTTCGACCAACTCCAAGGAGCAAGCTACTTTTCAAAAATCGACCTGAGGTCGGGTTATCATCAACTACGAGTTCAAGAAGAGGATATTCCCAAGACTGCGTTCAGAACTCGCTACGGGCACTATGAGTTTGTGGTAATGCCCTTCGGATTAACGAACGCACCGGCAGTATTTATGGACCTGATGAATCGAGTGTGTCGACCCTACTTAGACAAATTCGTGATTGTATTCATCGACGATATTTTGATCTACTCCCGAAGCGAGGAAGAGCACCGTCAACATCTCCGGCTAATCTTGGAAACACTGAGGGCTGAGAAGCTTTACGCCAAATTCTCTAAGTGCGAATTCTGGATCAGAGAAGTGAATTTTCTTGGCCATGTGGTTAGCGAGAAGGGGATACACGTGGATCCCTCTAAAATCAAGGCCATCAAAAACTGGTCAGCACCTACAACGCCGACGGAAATTCGACAATTTTTAGGGCTCGCCGGCTACTACCGAAGATTCATACAAAACTTCTCCAAGATCGCCAAACCACTCACCACCCTGACTCAGAAAGGCGTGATGTTCAACTGGGAAGATAAACAAGAAGCCGCCTTCTAGACACTAAAGCAAGCTCTATGCAGTGCGCCAATCTTGTCTCTTCCGGAAGGAACTGATGACTTCGTGGTATATTGCGATGCTTTAAATCAAGGCCTCGGATGTGTGCTCATGCAGAGAGGGAAAGTCATCGCCTACGCGTCAAGGCAACTTAAAACACACGAAGTTAATTACACTACCCATGACCTTGAATTGGGAGCGGTAGTGTTCGCTTTAAAGATCTGGAGGCACTACCTCTACGGCACAAAATGTACCATCTTCACCGATCACAAAAGTCTTCAGCATATCCTCAATCAGAAAGAGCTCAACATGCGGCAACGGAGATGGGTTGAACTGCTAAACGACTACGAGTGCGAAATTCGCTACCACCCGGGTAAGGCCAATGTAGTGGCTGATGCCCCAAGCAGGAAGGAATATTCGGGCCGCCGAGTAAGATCCTTAACCATGACCATCCATTCCCACCTGGCCACCCAAATCAGGGAAGCTCAACTAGAAGCCTTGAAACCAGAGAATGTGGCAGGTGAGGCATTAAGGGGAATGGATAAGAACTTAGAAGTCAAGGATGACGGAACTCGTTATCTTAGTAACCGAATCTGGACACCGAAGTTCGGTGGGATCTGAGACGTGGTCATGAATGAAGCACACAAGACTCGATACTCCATCCATCCAGGGTCAGACAAGATGTATCTAGACCTCAAAAAGTTATACTGGTGGCCGAATATGAAAGCCGAGATTGCTACTTATGTGGGCAAGTGTCTGACCTGCGCCAAGGTCAAGGTGGAATACCAGAAACCCTCGGGACTACTACAACAGCCTGATATACCGGAATGGAAGTGGGAACGGATAACCATGGACTTCATAACCAAGCTGCCTAAGACTTCGGGCAGGTTTGACACTATATGGGTAATCGTAGACAGATTGACCAAGTCTGCACACTTCCTGCCAATAAAGGAAACCGACAAGATGGAGAAGTTAACCAGGATATACATCAAGGAGGTTGTGCGACTGCATGGTGTACCAATATCTATTATCTCCGACCGAGATAGTAGATTCACTTCGCGATTTTGGCAGTCCCTGCAGAAATCCTTGGGAACTAGGCTAGACATGAGTACAGCCTACCATCCACAAACCGACGGGCAAAGCGAGCGCACTATACAAACATTAGAAGACATGTTGAGAGCCTGTGTGATAGACTTTGGTAAAGCGTGGGATACCCATTTGCCGCTGATTGAATTCTCCTACAATAACAGCTATCACACTAGCATTAAGGTTGCTCCATTCGAGGCTCTTTACGGTCGCAAGTCCAGATCACCCCTATGTTGGGCTGAAGTGGGGGATACTCAGATAGCTAGGGGCAAGTCCCTAATAGCACCCTCACTGGTCCTGAAATCATAAGGGAGACCACAGAAAAGATTGCTCAAATCCGAGAAAGGCTGAAGGCCTCCCGAGATCGGCAAAAGAGTTACGCGGATAAGCGACGCAAACCTTTGGAATTCCAGGTTGGTGATCGAGTGTTACTAAAAGTTTCCCCTTGGAAAGGAATGATACGTTTCGGCAAACGTGGGAAACTAAACCCGAGGTACATTGGACCGTTTGAAATCCTCGCCAGGATTGGTCCTGTGGCATACAAACTTCGATTACCTCAAGAACTCGATAAGGTACATCCCACCTTTCATGTATCGAACCTGAAGAAGTGTCTGTCCGACGAGACACTTGTAATACCTCTCGACGAGATCGAAGTTAACGAAAATCTCCACTTCGTAGAGGAGCCAGTAGAGATTATGGATCGGGAGGTCAAAAGAACGAAACAAAGTCGTATTCCCATCATGAAGGTTCGATGGAACGCTAAACGAGGACCTGAGTTCACCTGGGAGCGCGAAGACCAAATGAAGCAAAAGTACCCGCATCTTTTCCTAAACTCTTAAAGTCCCGGCCAAAGCGTAAATTTCGGGACGAAATTCCCTCTAACGGGGGGATGATGTGACAATAGTCAAATTCGGGTCAAGTCCAAGCCGGACAAGGTCAACGAGTCAAACCGGTCAACTCAATTAAAACCTTGTATAATAGGGTTTGTATTATGTAATTTCTGTATAACTCACTATCTTAATGAGAAAACATCACTTGGAAAGTTCGTGTGTTTAAATTTCTTTAACTTTTGTGCTAAACAATAAACAAGAACAATAAAACAATGTTGCATACTCATAGGGAGTGTGTAAGATCCTAAAACATGGCATAACGGGGTTTACGAACCTTGCATTCCAAAGCCGGACACTCACATTCATCAAACACGAAAACGCTCTCAATCGTTTTCACTCTATCTCTTCTTATCGAGAATCTCTCCCAAATCTCTCCAAGAATGTCAAATCTCTCCCAAATATCTCTCTGTATGTGAAATCTCTCCAAGTACGTCAAATCTCTCCAAAATCTCTCTAAGAACGTGAAATCTCTCCCACATATCTCTCTGTATGTGAAATCTCTCCAAGTACGTCAAATCTCTCCAAAATCTCTCTAAGAATGTGAAATCTCTCCCAAATATCTCTTTGTATGTGAAATCTCTCCAAGTACGTCAAATCTCTCCCAAATCTCTCTGAGTATGTGGAATCTCTCTTGAAATCTCTCCCAACTTTCTATAATCACTCGGGGCATCCCGACCCTCGAATTTGGCGAAAACAGCCCAAAAACGGAAGTCTACGCGCAAAACGGACCTTAGGAACCGAAACCCCTCTTAGGAACCGAACCCTCCTGATGAAGAAGGCTGTTGAACCGAACCGAAGGTACTGTTCACTACAGTTCATTCGGTTCTGACTTCTCGCCTTTTATCTCCGAACCGAACCTTCTCTTCTGAGGACCGAGGACCGAAGCTTCCCTTCTGACCTTCGCTTCTGACCTTCGGACCGAGCCCATCGCCCTCGTTCCTTCTTCTGGCTCAGCCTCTCGCTTCCGAATCAGCACCATCCTGACCGAACCTCGGCCTAGGGACCGAACCTCGGACTAGGACCGAGAGGCCTCGCTGGGAAGCCTTTTTCTCCCGGTTTTCGATTAAATTCGCGTTTTAAGCCCATTTTTAATTGTTTTAACATGGGATTTTCACCCAAAACTTTATTTTAAAATATAAGACCCCTAAATTAATGATTTAATCATATTTTAAGGATAAAACCTTATCCAGAAGAGAGTAGGTAAAGTACAAAGGTAGAGTGTTGACTTTACCTTATTTTATGACACAAGCAACCCCATACCCACTCCATGATTAACCCACACTCCTCCCCACCATACCTTGTCACTTCCTTGTACTTTTTACCCCTCTCACAAGCCATCCCCACGTTCTAGGGCTGGTCACTCAACCTCTCTCCTCATTTTCTTTCAATCACTCTCATTCCACCAAAGATCCAACTCCAACTTTTCTCTCCAACTTTTCTCTCTAATTCAAGATCCCAAGGCTCATCATCAAGTTTTCTTCCACTCTTGGTAAGTGTAATTCATCCTCCTTGTGATTTTTACACTTCATTCTACTCAAATCATTGATAGCTTATACAAACTCCATAACTATGATGCTAGATTCTCAAAAATCTTCAAGGCGTCTCCAAGTGTTCTTGAGTTAAACACCTCCATTCTTCAACAATCATCTACTGAAAACAATTAAGGTGAGTTCATACCCCTACATTTTTATGTTTTCTCAAGTTTTTAGGGGGGGAATACAAGTAAAACAACAAAAACAAAACTAAACTTTTCTAACAGCCTACATCAGAAAAGTTGGACCCCATTCACGGACTGTTTTAGACAACTTAAACATTTTAGTTTTCAAAACTGTTTTAGGTGCAAGTAGTTCCACTTCTTAGCTTTAAAATGACTACTTGTACATCTCCATACGATTTTTCTACAATTTATGGTGATTTTTACAAAACTGACTATCATCTCAAACACCAATCCGGACCAGTCTGTGATTATGGACTTGGTTACACAAGTTAGAGGTCCCTAAAAATTATGGGAAAATTTATGAACCAAATAGGCTCATTTTCCAAACTTCCAGAAGTTACAGAACTTGATTTGGACATTTTATGATTTTTCTACAAATTTTCTAATAACGGTTACAGAAAATGTTATAATCAGAAAAGCACTAGCAATTTCCTTTCACCTTGTAACATGTTGAGCAAGGTGTATATTATTATGTGTTTATGTGTTATTGCAATATATGACATTCTTGTGTTAGTATCTAGACATAAACCAGTTAACAAATGGATTTTTACTAGATAAAGCATAGATTAAACAAAGCGTTATTATTGAAGTATACTCATTACACACAAACATTTAATAAACTACGTTAAGTATAATTTACATACTTTGCTGTTACTACCCTTGTTTTGATAAACTATAATAGGTATAGTTTACGATAGATTTCAAAATGCATACATTTCAGAAGGGTACATTTATACAAAAGGGAAACTTTCATTATGTTAAGTGTAAATTCGTTAATAACTTTGTGAGACATTCACTTCGCATAAATCATAAGTCCTGTATTGTAACCAGAGTCTCCTGGAGGGAGAGCGTGATAGTTTTATATAGATCTATATTGGGCTTGACAAACCCACACCAGAGCTGCTTGCAACAGCTAGACCGGCAGGTCTGTGGTGACAAGTGTCATTTCAGTTCAACGACGCCCGAGGAACGTCGTTTTCAGGCCACCTAGGTCATAGTATGGTTGTAATAGCTCACGAAAAGTATTAACAAACTTAAGAATTTACGAGAATTTTACTAATATCATACGCGTTTGTATTGAAACAAACTCACGTTATTTTCTGTAAATAAGGAAGATTACTCATACGTTTCAGGCTTTGGATACAAGACTACAGTATTCATTTTAAGGAAAATATCGGATTTTTCTGGAACAACTATACAATTACATGAAAAGCTTTTTCATAATTATATACAAAAACTTATGAACTCACCAACCATTGTGTTGACACTTTTTCAAACTACTTGTATTCTCAGGAAATCGCTAAACAGGTAACAAAGTGCTTTTGAGGATGGGACGTTGAGGAGTCAAACTTATCATATTTTGTCAACATATTGTAATTGATTTTGAAACATGTAATTCATACAATGATGTAACTCTTTCAATTATATATATATGTTGGTTGTGTTTACTTTCATCACTATTGCCATTGTTGATATGATACTACACATGAAGTCCTCCACCCCCGGACGTTTCCACCATCCTTGGTTTGGGGGTGTGAAAGTGGGTTAGATCTGATCCCACATCGGCTGGGAAGGAGAACTAAGCATTCCTTATAAGAGGTGTGGATACCTTTCCTATCACAACGCGTTTTAAAGCCGTGAGGGCAGCAAATCCCATAAGAACTCTGTAGTTAAGCGTGCTCGAGCGGGAGTAGTACCAGGATGGGTGACCCCCTGGGAAGTCCTCGTGTCGAGTGGCCCAAAGCGGACAATATTGTGATACGTGCCAGAGGGGGATGTTACAACCATGATTATAAGTTGGTTAACAAGGTTAAATAAATATCAAACCAAAAGTGTAATCATAAATAAAGTAAATTTCAATATTAAAATAATATACCTACTTCTACTTACAAAGTTATGTTTTTAACTTTTAACATATTATACTTCATTTATTAGATAAAATTGGATATAATATGTTCTTGTATATAAATCATTATCAGTTTTAAGCTACAACTATTAACTGTTTGGATAAAATACTTAAATAGTTAAGTTAAAACATTACAAGATCAACTTAAATATAAATTTCAATGTCATTTCAAAAAAACTCAAAGAATATTTTGTGAAAAATTAAAACTGATAAACTGCAGTACTAAATGCAAAAACTAAATTTTAATCTCAAATTAACTTAAATATTTCCTAAAGATATTTTTATAATCACTAAAGGTTTTCAAATAAATAACTTAAAATAACTTACAATAACAATAGTTTAAAAATAACTCTATATAAATGATTATATTGTTACCTTTAAATACGAAAAACAATGTTTGATTTTTAAATAATTTCAATGATAGATATTAAAACATTATGAAAATTAATTTTAAAAAATTAAATAACAATAACAACTATAAATAACATTAAATCATATATTATATTTAATTTTTTTCCTGAGTAACCCGCAGGTAAAGGTCATTCAAACGATTAAGATTATACAGTTTTAATAAATGTATATATTATCATATAATTCAAAATAATCAGTATATTATATCAACTTAGTATATGAATTAATATATCAAAGTTAACAACTTTATTGTTATATTTCAAAAAACACATATTTGTAAGGATATCAACTATATATATATATATATATATATATATATATATATATATATATATATATATATCCCTCTCTAATAAATAAATATGTTGAATCTCCTACTGCCATGTGTCAAACTTTAACACCTTCTAATCAAACTTTAACACCTCCTAATCAATTATACATGTCACCACCTTTTCGCTATTTTTTTTGCATTTAATTCATTTCAAATTTCAATTTTCTTTTATTCATCTTACAACATTTAAACATATTATTTAATAGTTTTTACACTATCTTTCTAACATGCATAACTAAGACATTAACAATTAACACTTAACAAATAACAACTAATAATTAACAATTACATATCGTTGAAATAATGACAGACCAATACCAATTCAAGATTAAAACTTCTTGCATTACAATTACATTATAAATTTAAAATCAATTAAAATTAAAATATCCATCTTAATATGAAATATGAAATCAAAAATATTACAAGGTCATATAGTTGTACATTTTGTTCATACAGTTATTAGATGATTAATTTTACTTTCTATATTTCCAAAACCGTATCATTACTTTTTACTGCAATAAATAATAAGGTATAAATAAGTTGACTTTTTCTAAACTATGTTCGTTGCCTTCTTTTCTATTTTTTTCTATGTATTTTTCTATTTTTTTTTCTTGTGTGTAGGTTGAAGTGCATACGCTACATCTATGTTTTACAAAACAAATAGCCCATTACTTATCCTACATGTATGTTTTGCTATCCATGGTTAATTATATGTTGTCTTATTTAGAGTTCAAAGTAGAAAAAGATTAAAATTGTTAATTTTAAATAAGAATGATAGACTTACAAATAAAACTTCTAATGTTGTTTATAAAATAGTTTTTAAAAATTCGTAAGTTGTTTGTAAAATATTATTCCTAATAACATGTTTTTTTATTATTAATAATAAGACTTTGTTAATTTTATTTATATTATTTGATTAATAATTAGACATTTTAGTATGAAAGTGTAATTAATTTCGTAACCATAGTTCCCACGGGTGATAAACTAGCGTGTGTGCGTGTATATATATATATATATATATATATATATATATATATATATATATATATATATATATATATATATATATATATATATATAGGGCTTGGTGAATACATGGTTATAATGTATGTAAGCTTAGATATAGAACTTGATAAAATTATATATAAATTTATGTAGTTTCAATAAATATAAATTAAAACACATTCTTCTTATTTAAATTCCATATCTTTGTCATATAATTTATCCTTAATCTTACAACCATTTAAAAAAAATTATCAATTTTTTTCATCTGCGAACATATATGTTATGAGCTACGACAACCTTAAAATCAACTTCAACAACGTAAGAATAAGAAACGAATAAACAATAATATGATGAAGTTTATGATAATGTTGTGTTATTCATTTAATCATGAATTTTTTATTTACAAATGAAAGAAAATATGCGTAGTCTAATTCGTTAGGTTGTTTTATTTAGGTTATGTTAATGGTGATTTGAATAGTAATTAAGTAGGGATAAGATGAAAGATGATGAAATATATATTATGTTGGAGATAAATAAAGAGAAAATGTAGATGAAAAAAATAATATTGCATTATTATAAATGATTTGATTAAAATTAGATGTAGTTCTTTTGAGTTCAATATATAAGGTTACATACCTAACAGTCTCTCTCTTTTTCTCTCTCTCTCTCTCTCTCTATATATATATATATATATATATATATATATATATATATATATATATATATATATATATATATAATTTAATCAAAATTAGATGTAGTTCTTTTGAGTTCAATATATAAGCTTACATACCTAACAATCTATATATGGGGTTCGGTTCAACAAGGAAATATTTTAAACCTTAGAACCAAAGAACCAATCTTTTTCTCAACTCTTAGAACAAATTTTTCATCAAAAAAAAAATACTAAAAATATGGATATTCATAACATCTTATCCTCCATCCATTGATATTAAATTTGATAAAAAATTTTGATTTGTTCATATTTACATTGTGAATTTGTACAGATTCATACAGTAAATTTATACAAAATTAATGATTTATAATGCAGATTCACAATGTGAATCTAAACAAATAAAAAAAAAGTAAAAAACAAAATTTATCAAATTTGATATCAATGGAAAGATGATAAAAAAGTCATAAATTTCTATATTTTTAGAATTTTTTTCGATAAATAATAAAATCTAAAACATAAAAAAATAATGGTTCCTTGGTTCTATGATTTAAAATGTTTCATTGTTGTACTTTTGTATATATATAGGGTAAATGGCACAAAAAACACTCTTTTTACACAGAAATTCGGTTTTGACACCATCTGTTTTTTTTGTGTCAATTTTGACACTGTGTTTTCCAATTTGTTACAATTCTGATCACTTAACCGGTTAACCAGGTTACATGCTGACGTGGCATAATGACGTGTCAGTTTTGATGATGTCGCATGCTGACGTGTCAAAATTGATTTTTTTTCTACAAAAAACACTAAGTTTTCACTGTTTTTGATTTGGACACTAAGTTTAATTTTTTATTTCCATTTTCACACTAGGTTTTTTTGTTCCAATCAAACATCATTTATCAAATTTTGTTTAATTTTGTCTATTTTTCATTTGAAACTGTATAAATATATTTTTTTTATTACATTTTAAACCATATAAGCATATTTGTTTCGTTTAAAAACCACATTTTTATTTAAATACAAGGTGTTTTTTTTTCTTATATTCAAAGCATTAGTTATATCATGAGAATCAAACTAACCATAAGCTTCTAATAAGCTGTAAAAATTTGATGGGATGCAAACTTGATATCCGAGTTTTGATCGACTACACGCCTCCAAACCTTCAAAACACATTTTAAAGTTGCATATTTAATATAAAATACAATTATTATATAACTAATACATATTTATACATAAAAATATGGTTTGAGTGTAAAAAAAATGTATTTATACAAAACTATGGTTTTTAAATGAAAAAAAACATATTTATACGGTTTAAATGTATTAAAAAAATATTTATATGGTTTCAAACAGAAAATTGTCAACATTGAACAAAATTGGAAAAAATGATGTTCAATTTAGAACAAAAAAACATAGTGCAAAGTTGAAAGAAAAAAATTAAACTTAGTGTCAAAATCGAAAAAAATGAAAACTTAATGTTTTTTGTGAGAAAAAAATTCAATTTTGACACGTCAGCATGCCACGTCATCAAAACTGACATGTCATCATGCAACCTGGTTAACCGGTCCAGTGGTCAGAATTGTAACAAATTGGAAAACACGGTATTAAAATTGACAAAAAAAAAAAACACGGTGTCAAAATCGAATTTCTGTGTAAAAAGAGTGTTTTTTATGCCATTTACCCATATATATATATATATATATATATATATATATATATATATATAGAGAGAGAGAGAGAGAGAGAGAGAGAGAGAAAGAGGTAGTTCCCGTTGAGATAAAAAATAAAATAGAGATCTTGAAATTCAACTTCAGCCACATATTTCAAGTCTGCCGCTCTAACCCTTTGGCGTACCGGCGCGACAGGTTTGTTATAATCATATATGATTATATAGCGTTGTCTGTTCCTTTCTCCTACGTCACCTTTCCCACCACCACAACCGCCACCGCCACCACCACTACCACCACCTCTAACACCATCCGACCCCACCACTGTCACCTTCATCGCTTATACAACCGTCACCACTATCACCACCAGCTCTTCTGTCAACAACTGTCATAATCATATATGATTACTCAGTCTGTGAACAAACATACATATATAATCGTTTATGATTAGGCATACATGCTGTTGTCGGTACGCTGGAACGTTAGAGCGGAAAATGGATAATATATGGCTCAGGATGAATATATATAATCGTTTATGATTAGGCATACATGCTGTTGTCGGTACGCTGGAACGTTAGAGCGGAAAATGGATAATATATGGCTCAGGATGAATATATATATATATATATATATATATATATATATATATATATATATATATATATATATATATATATATATATATATATATATATATATATAAAAGAAATGGGGGCATTAGCGGCGACATGTAATTGACGCGTTACATGTCGCCGTTAATGCTAGGCGTCGCCGCTAATGCCAGCATTTAGCGATCCGTCTCAAACTAGCCCCATCCATCGATTTGGTTTCAATCGTAGGGTTTAAACGGTGCAAGAAAAGGCGCTGACTTTTCCCTCCAGGTTGTCGCCGCTAATGCCTCCTCGTCGCCGCTAATTTCTCAGCGTTGCCGCTAAAGCCCTTTACAGATAACCCCCCCCCTTCCAGCTTCCTTTCCATTCCTTTCTGTGTATGGTGTCTGTGAAACCTAGCCGACTCAATTTCGTTCGATGATCAATCGCGGCAGCCATCATTCCTGCCACAAGACCGCCAACACCGCCGACTCAGCCTCCATTCCGTCAATTTCGTCGAAGACTCGTATCATCGGCGACGACGAATCATTTTACCAGCGACGAGGAAGTAAATCCGGCGACCACAGGTGGTTTTTGCCTCCTTCTCCATCATTTTTTTGTTTTAATTTTATTCTCCTACTGATTTAAGAGTGATATTGTTGCAGCCCTTGTCGATTTTTTCAATCTCTAGCGGATTTTTTTTGTTTTCTGCCGGAATTTTTCCGGAAAAAACTTGATTGTCGGAAAGTTGTGTCAATACGTCATCACCACCCTTCTCCACTAGATTACACAACTAGGTTCCTTTATAACTTATGTATTTTTGTATTTATATTATGTGTATGTACATATGTATTTGTATGTGTTTTTGTAAGTATATATAATGTATGTATATTTGTAATGTATGTATATATGGTGAAAACAGAAAAAATTATATATGTTTATGTACGTATCTTCATTTCCCATATGTCTATATGAATTTGTATGTATAAGTCAATATGTTTATATATGTATATTTGTTTACCATTTGTGATTGAAATGTATGTATAAGTGTTTTTAATATGTTAATTTTTACCATTTGTGATTGAAATGTATGTGTATGTGTATTTTATTATGTTAATTTTTACCATTTGTAATTGAAATGTATGTATAAGTTTTTTTTAATATGTTAATTTTTTACAATTTATATGTATATGTAATATGTGTATGTATTGTATGTAATTTGGAAACTAGAATGCTATAATGAAAAAAGTGAAGAAAAAAAAAACAAAAAAACAAAGTAGGATGCGATAATGGAAAGTATTATTATTTATATGTGTATTTGTATGTATAGATAATTACATATATAGTTTGTGTATTTGTATGCCATTTGGAAACTATAATGTTGTAACTTTAATTCATATTGTGATTTTGAGTGTCAACCAAGCCTCTTGTTTGGTTGTAAATTGATGATTTTTGAGTGATTATGTATGTTTTATCATATTTTATGGAGAAAAAAAAGTAGGATGTTATATTGCGTATGTATTTGTATGCAATTTGAAAACTACAATGTTATAATAGAAACTGTATTATTTTTGTATATGTATTATGTGTAAATTCTAGTCATATTGTAATTTTGCAAGCTAATTCCTCAGCGTTGCCGCTAATACACGTCGCCACTAAAGCCCTTTACAGATAACCCCCCTTCCAGCTTCCTTTCCATTCCTTTCTGTGTATCGTGTCTGTGAAACCCAGCCGACTCAATTTCGTTCGACGATCAATCGCGGCAGCCATCATTCCTGCCACAAGACCGCCAACACCGTCGACTCAGCCTCCATTCCGTCAATTTCGTCGAAGACTCGTATCATCGGCGACGACGAATCATTCTACAGACGACGAGGAAGTAAATCTGGCGACCACAGGTGGTTTTTGCCTCCTTCTCCATCGTTTTTTTGTTTTAATTTTATTCTCCTACTGATTTAAGAGTGATATTGTTGCAGCCCTTGTCGATTTTTTTAATCTCTAGCAGGTTTTTTTCTTTTTCTGCCGGAATTTTTCCGGAAAAAACTTGATTGTCGGAAAGTTGTGTCAATACGTCATCACCACCCTTCTCCACTAGATTACACAATCAGGTTCCTTTATAACTTATGTATTTTTGTATTTATATTATGTGTATGTACATATGTATTTGTATGTGTTTTTGTAAGTATATATAATGTATGTATATTTGTAATGTATGTATAAATGCATGTATATATGGTGAAAACAGAAAAAATTATATATGTTTATGTACGTATCTTCATTTCCCATATGTCTATATGAATTTGTATGTATAAGTCAATATGTTAATATATGTATATTTGTTTACCGTTTATGATTGAAATGTAAGTATAAGTATATTTTAATATGTTAATTTTTACCATTTGTGATTGAAATGTATGTATAAGTGTTTTTAATATGTTAATTTTTACCATTTGTGATTGAAATGTATGTGTAAGTGTATTTTTTTACCATTTGTAATTGAAATGTATGTATAAGTTTTTTTTAATATGTTAATTTTTTTTTACAATTTCTATGTATATGTAATATGTGTATGTATTGTATGTAATTTGGAAACTAGAATGCTATAATGAATAAAATGAAGAAAAAAAACAAAAAAACAAAGTAGGACGCGATAATGGAAAGTATTATTATTTATATGTGTATTTGTATGTATAGAAAATTACATATATAGTTTGTGTATTTGTATGCCATTTGGAAACTATAATTTTGTAACTTTGATTCATATTGTGATTTTGAGTGTCGACCAAGCCTCTTGTTTGGTTGTAAATTGATGATTTTTGAGTGATTATGTATGTTTTAACATATTTTATGGAAAAAAAAAGTATGATGTTATATTACGTATGTATTTGTATGCAATTTGGAAACTACAATGTTATAATAGAAACTATATTATTTTTGTATATGTAATATGTGTAAATTCTATTCATATTGTAATTTTACAGGCTATATATGTGGTTTAGTTGGGCGATACTCTTCTACGTGATGGCGGATGTTATGGGCTTAGGACATGGAGGTGATGGAGCCGGGGATCCACCACCTCCCGTAGGCTTTGGTCGTGGTCAACACGAACAGGATGGTAAGTCTAATTATGATATATTTGTTAGATATTTTTATCCATTTATTATAAGCTATCGTGACTAATATTTTTAATTATATTTTTCAGCTGCGCTCCCTAAAAAAAGAAGAGGCCTAGCAAAAAACATTCAACTATCAAAGATAATACGGGCAAACAAGGGAAAGCCTGTAGATTTGGATTTCGATAGGGAGCTGACATATTCCCCTGTCAGGAACCATGGTAATTGGTTTACCCGTGAGATTGGGAAGTATATATGGATGAACATCCCTTTGAACGTATCTGGTTGGGATAATGTTTCCCCCGTTTTAAGGAATGCCACAGTGGTTCATTTAAAGGTAACTTGGACAGTATTTTAAGTTTAGTTCTAATTGGTATTTAACTAACTAACTTTTTTGTATTTGTAGAATAGGTTTGATTTAGATAAGGTTAACTTGGATCCCGAGCGTGTTCAGTTGTTGCAGAGCATTGACGCGACCTTGCAAAGAATTTATAGAGGCCGAAAAAATAAAGTGCATACTTATTTTGAGAATGTCGGGGGCTTACAGATATCCCAAGGGCATTAGCCACCCCCCCCTCCCGATGGTATGTCACGTCAAAATTGGGCGCAAGCAATAGAGCATTTTCAAACTCCTGAATTTCTAAAGTGTTCGGCGTCAAACAAAGGAGTCCGTGCACAACAACAAGTTGTAAACAGAGGGGGATCGTGCTCGTATAGCAATGCATGTTTCAAAGAAGTAAGCTATGATATATTTAACTGTTTATTTAAATTATAATTAATCTAATTTTTAATGTTAAATAGGACATCACTCGAATCGAAGCATTTCGTAAGGCCAATACTGATCGCCAAGGGGTGTTTAGTAGTCCTGCAATCGAGCAACAATACGTAAGTGGTTAATTTGTATTTTGATATAAGTGCTTATATCGTGAAAGGGTAGTTAGTAATCTAATTTTATTATATTTATTTCTTTTTTGAAAATATAGAATGCTTTACTCTTTGAGATCAGTCAACAAACTCAAGCTTCTTCTGAAGCCAGCGGTCTAACACCAAAGGATACACAAAATTGTTTTGAAAAAATATTGGGTGTTCGACGTGGCCATATCAGAGGCATCGGGCGTAAACCTTCTACGGTTGTGTCGATGTATGATCAGGAACAACCACTGACACGGCCACCACCACAATCACAGGTGACAAGACTATTTAATTTTGGTAATTGTTTAAAATGTTGGTAATTTTTGGTTTAGTAATAGTTTCAAAATTTGGTAATTGTTAGTTATAGTATAATGTTATAATGTTTTATACGCTATAATGTTTTATACGCAATACGTGGAATGTATATTTTATATATAGAATATTATAATGCTAGTTTAACTTATAAGACTATGTTGTTTTATTTATAGTTGGAAATACTTCAAACAATGTTAAAAGATCCGGCATGTAATGCTGCACTTGAAGATTGGTTTCGTTCGTTGCCACAACGAAATGAAACTGGAGGAAACGAGGAGAGCGATGATGACGAATAGATAGTTGTAGGATTTTTTTATGTTTTATTTGTGCAAGTATTTTAGACTAGTATTTTCGATATTTTGTTATATGTTAAATCAGACGAGTATTTTAAACGGATATTGTATTAATATTTTGGAATGAAATGATGTAGGATTAGATTAATTAATATCATACCAGTTTTTTATTAAATTTTAATGTGATATATATATATATATATATATATATATATATATATATATATATATATATATATATATATATATATATATATATATATAAGAAAAACACAAATACCGGCGACGCCTTTAGTAGCGACAATAGGTTATTACCGGCGACACGTCTTTAGCGGCGACGCCAGCTTATTAGTGGCGACAAGTTTTTAGCGACGACAGATACCCATTAGCGGCGACAGGTTGATTAATAGCGACAAAACAGTAGCGTCGACGTTTTAACGACGACATGTCGCCGCTAATAGTATTAGCGACGGCAAGCCGCACTTTTAGCGACGACGCCTGTCGCCGGTAATGCTCTACTTTCTTGTAGTGATATATATATATATATATATATATATATATATATATATATATATATATATATATATATATATATATATATATATATATATATATATACCACCTAACGAATCTTATAGACAACCTAACGAAAGATATTTGTTCGTATTTTTTTAATATAGAAACATGAACAATAAGACATGCATATTCAACGGAACATTAATCACGTTATCAAACAATTTTTTTTTAAATATTATGAGTATATAATATTTATTAACATGGTTATTATTAGGTGGTGGGGATCGAAGGGAGGACATCTATATATAAATGTTAACGATGTGAGCTAGTAATATAATTCTCATTCAAGTTCTAGAGAAATATGGCAATGACTACTAAAACAGTGCAAATTAAGATCAAGTCCGACGGTGATGTTTTTCACGAGTTATGGAAGGCAAATCCCCATGAAGTTCCCACTATAACCCCAACTACCATCCAAAACTGTCAAAGCCATGAAGGCGACGTTGGAACCGTGGGCTCTGTGCTTTTCTGGAACTATTTTCATGGTAAAAATTAAACATATATGCCCCTAGAATCTTTCTTTATGATGAGCTGATAGCAAAAAATTAATTTGATGTAGTATATAGTAGATCAACGGTGTACACTTATTTCTTTGTCTACACTTGAAATCAAAGTTCTTGATGATGTTTTGTTGTAGATGGAAAAGACCGTGTTGCAAAAACGCTAATCCAGGAAATTGATGAGGGCAAAAAGTCGGTCACCTTCAAGGTACTTGAAGGTGATCTCCTGGAATTATATAAGACGTTTGTTATACATGTTCATGTAGACACACATGGTTTAAACAACCTTGTCACATGGACCGTGGAGTATGAGAAGCTAAGTCCTGATGTTCCTGATCCAGATACGCTTATGGAATTTTACAAAAAAGTCACCAAAGACATTGAGACTCACCATCTCAAGATTTAATCAAAGTCTCCGTATCTAGAATTAAATAAACCAAAATCTAGATCGCACCAATATGGGTGGCATTTAATAATTGATTTTGGATGTGTTAGATGTTGCATGCGCTATCTTGTTTATGCTATATATGTTTATTGGTTGTGTTATATATATGTAAAAAAAGGGTGTCGTTTTAATTAATACCAATAATTTTATATGTTAAAGTTTAATTATGTAGAAAACCACTGTTCTTATATATAGAAATTGCATGGTGTAAAACTTGTTTTCTTTTTTAAACAGCAAAAGTATTTTTTGAAATTAACTGCAACACCAGTTAGAGCAACTCAGAAAACCAATTCGCAAAATTACCCCATCAACGAGGGAAGAACAGAAAACCAATTCGCAAAATTGGACCAGATCTGAAGCACAGGACCACAGCTACAGAAGATATGGTTCTTTAAAGTAAATTACTTTTTAATTAATGATTTATGCTGTTATGCAATTGTGACTGATAATTTGAAAGCTCAAAGAAAACCACAAGAAAGATAACTTAAATATTACACAACATATTTGTAACGACTATATTTTTATGGAAATTATGGTGCGATATAAATCCGTTTGTGATTAAATAAAAGGAGGTGGAATTCGAATACAAGCTTTGCAGCCATCACCTGTAAACATATTGTTAACAAATTGTCTCGGGAAGAAAAACGAATTAACTAAAACGAAAAAATCTAATATAATTACTCCTCTCCTCAAAGTGCCATATCGGCATTAACAAACTTGTTGACAGATCTCGCTAGAACTTGTTAACAGGAAATTTCTATATGTTGGGCTGTCATTGGTATGATTTTTCATCAACACTATCATCATTTCCTCGTGCAAAGGTACAAGAAAAGATTCTCGAACATGGAATGTTTAGTTCGTGAACTAAATGTCAAATTTCCGCATAAATGAATGGCACTTTAACAAATCGAAACCGCCTTCTTGAAATGATTTGAGGGGACATGTGGCAATAATGTTAGGGAATGGGCTAACAGGCCTCTCTAATAGGTTGGCAAAAGTCAAAACTTGATCTCCAGAGAGATTCTTTATTGATTTATGAATGCTATACAAAAGTATTTACTACAGTCGTATGATGTTCATATATTCACTCTATGTGTATGCATGTTCATACTAGGTTACAATCAATGAGACGTACTTATAGTCTCAATGACGTAGATTTTGGGGCATGGGCCAACAGGCCTTTAACATTAACAGGTTGACAAAAGTCAAAACTTGATCTCCAAGAAATTCTGAAACACATCAAAGGCTTCTCTACTCCTTCGGGATCAAGCTTAAGGAGTACCAAAACAGGAATTGTGCTTCAAAACTTCTCCATAACCACCATTTAGCTACAATTTAATACAATAAAAGACTAATAAGTAATAAAGTAATTATTATTTAGTTTACTCATTGATCACTTGAAATTCCTAATACTAATGTATCACGAGGTTGCATTTTCTTCCTCGTTACCATGACTGCATATATACAAAACATTCTGAACCTCATGGAACCACATTCTACACATTCTACCTATTTCTATAGATATGTCCATCTCGCCTCATGAGAGGAAAGAACAGGGGCGGAACACAAGCACTCTAGTTAGGGAGGCCGAAATAAAACTTCAAAACAAAACCATATAGACAAAAAAATTGGTTCAAAATTATGACATATCAAAATTTGAAACAAGAAAACTAATAATAAATATTGTTACATCCCACTTCAAAGTGGAACTCGTCGATCTTTTGCATTTTTGAAATCTTGCACAATTGTTTCTAGACTAATCGTTTCGGCAAGTTCCCTTTCAAAGTACAAAATCAATGAGTCGTTCAAAAACTCATCTTCCATCTTATTACGTAACCTTGTTTTAATAAGGTTCATCGCTGAAAATGATCTTTCTGTTGTAGCAGTGGAAACCGAAAGAGTAAGTATGAGACTAGTTACTCGATAAATAAGATGAAAATTAGTCACTCTTCCGGTCTTTATCAACCATTGACACAACTCTGAAAAAGATGTCAATAGTTTATAATTTGCGTGTTTAACAACATCAATCTCATAGTGTTGAAGTTGCAACTTCAAAAGTAATTTCTCTTGTTCATTAAAATCTCCAGGATAAAACTTTTCCACTAACCGGCATACATCACCACTTCGAAAAGGCTCATTAACCTAAATAAACAATATATTATGATTTTACACTCGTATACAAGTTGATATGAACTACATAAAATATTAACTAATAATTATATAAGTTACTGATTTATTTTATTATATTAAAACCTAAATAAACAATATATTATGATTTTACACTCATATACAAGCTTGTTATAGTCTTCATATTTTACATATTGTATTTGCATACTAAATGCCTAAATTACCACAAGTTTAAAAAACAATAAATAATATTTAATATAAGTTTGTGAAGAGTCTATTTCTTCACAAGAATCGAGTGGATAGCAATATTAAAGTAATTCTCAGTGATTCTCAGTTGTCAGTCTATAACCAAAGCTACACTCCTCCTTTAACATCCTTTAACATATAGAAAGAGAAACAATAAAAAAAAAGAGAGAAGGCAAGTACATAAACAAAAACGGGAATGAAAATTAATACCTGAAAACTCTTGTGGAGAGCGAAGAGCCGAAGAAGATAACAAATTATTTGAGAGGGACGGCAAACGACGAAGAAAAAAAGAGCGAGCGGAAAATAAGCAGTCCAACGACGGAGAAGCAGTGGTCCGGCGAGCGGCCACAGAGACCGGTGGGAAAGATGCTGGTGGGCGATAGACGACAACGTTTTTCCGGTGAGATTTGGAATTTTTCCGGCGTCGATATTTCTAGGTCTCCATTGTTTTCTTAAAAACCCAAATCTTTGAGTCAAAAGAATTTTATGTTTGATTTGATTTTTTATTTTGTTTTATAGAGAGTTTCTTAACTTAATTAATTTCCTAATGTAATACGGTTTGTTTTGATTTTATCGTTGATTCTTCTTATTTGGTGAGTGATTTTCGGATGAGTTAAGTTTATCACTTTTTTTTAACCGGCAAATACAAATATACTAATCTAGTCCTAAACTAACACCTAATTTCACCTATATCCACGACGGGACTTGAACCCTCGACCTCAAAGAAGGAGGGCACCACCTGATACCGTTGGGCTAGAAGCCCTTTGGTAGTTAAGTTTATCACTTGATAACAAAGTTTTGTAACTTACATCACATATACAGGTGAACTCAAAACGGAGGGGCCACTTGGCAATATACTGATATTTGATTTTTTTTTATAAAAAAAAAAACTATATATATAAAGTATTATGAGCCTTAAAACCGGGGAGGCCATGGCCCCCTGGCCCCTCTTAGCATCCGCCACTGGGAAAGAAGTTTCAATCCTTTCTCATACTCCCCATGAGTCTCAAAGCTTATATCTATAAGATTGGTGGGAGTGATGTCGAGTTCACCACAGCCCACCTCAACTTTCTCCAACTCGATCTCACATTACCATAATGTTTTCCAAGTACAAACAGTGGTGTACCAAGGAGAGAGAGAGAGAGAGAGAGAGAGAGAGAGAGAGAGAATCAACATTTTCTAGCCGAGCTCGGCTCTAGCCGCACACCGGGTGCGGTGTTTGCCACAGCACCGCGCACTCACACGCTTGAGCGTAATGGACACTTCACAAAGTTAAATGGAAACGCTTCACTATATAAAAATCGACATAAAGCACGAGTTACAAACTCTCTATTCTTCAGTTCTTGATTCATTGTTTTTTGAGTTCCTTTCATGAAAAATGATTTCAATGTCCCGTCACTCTCAGCTTGAAAACATCCATCTTCCATTACATTAGACTTTTTTTCTCTCAAAACCCGTCAATCAATTATTAAAAAATTGGTTCATGTATTCATCAACCACGGGGCATGTAAAAAGATCTTTTTTTTGCTCCGGCAAGGTGATTCTTCTTTCTATTAACTCCTCCAAAATTGGTTCATGTCTTCATCAACTTTTGGTTTTTTATTTGCCATGATTAGTATCTATAAATCAAAGATAATGTCACAATGTTATAAGAAGTTAAGAAGTTATAAGAAGTTAAGAATAACGAACTTGGATATAGAAACGTTCATTTTAATGAATTGAAATCTAACAATTAAAACTAATCAGATAAATATAATCATGTGGTAATGAAGACCATGTTCCTTAGTGAAATATACAAGGGAAAGAAAGACCCTAACACAAATGAGTATGAAGTAAGAGTATGGAATTTAAGCATAAATAGTTATACAAAACCTAAAACCAAACATGGAGTAGGGATGTGTGTGTGCTATAGTTGTCAAACTCTAATCTTTTTTCTTAAAAAGACATACTAAGTCCTACTAAATATTTTCTTCTTGATTTCAATGTAATAAACTAGAATGTGCTCCTCAGAGGCAGAAGCACAAAACTGAGAAGTATGTCTTTTTCTTTTTTTAAATATCTATGCTTACCCGTGAGAGAAAAAGTAAGTTTCGATTGATGTGAAGAAGATGGAGAAATCGGTAAAAGAAAATTTGAAGAAATCAATTTGAAAAGTTTTTTTAGATTTGATTTGAAATTTAAAAAAGTATATATTGTTTGCTCCAACCATCCCAACATCTACCGGTCATGCTTCAAAGTATGGTTAATAACCGATTGACATAATGATCACCCATTGGATCACGTGATTACCCATTTACCTCATGACTTTTCCGAGTCATGAGTTGACTCGACTTGGTATGAGTTAAGCCACAACTTGCTAATTTTGATCAACTCACATATAAACGAGTCAATCTAACGAATCGACTCTTTTGGGGTTGTAAATGACTCGTACAGGTCAACTCATGACTCATACGAGTTTGACAACTATGGTTATAGCTTACGCGGCATCTTACAGTTGAGAGTGAGAGAGGGAGAGAGGGAGAGAGAGAGAGAGAGATAGAGAGATAAAGAGAGAGTATTAGTCAATGTTGTTGATGAGTGTGTATAGTCCTTCCTTCGCCTTCCTATAGTCACCGATGATACATGAAACAACAAACAACTGGGTAAGCATAAAGCTTACTGAGTTTCCCCCAAAATACCACACATAACCAAACAGATAGAACGAACAACAGGCCCAATCAGTCATCGGACTGGAATGCCCAACTATATCGAGTTTGTTGGCCTTACCGCCTCAACCCAACCGCTCATCCTGAGCCTCCATGCATATGGCTTATAGCTGGCCCACACCAGGTATCTTGGCTTTCAGCACAAACCACGATCGCCTCAATCTAACCAAACACAACATGTCAACATGTAAGCAGAAAAGGATCAAGTAGGAACATAATATATACAACTATCAAAACACATAGCTCACTACCGCCTATTGTACCTCTCACAGCACATTGCTCCACTATCAACATACCACTACTACAACATCCTATCATACATATGAACACATACATAGATCTAGCAGATCACTACTGTACCACAACGTCCTACACAAAAGTGTACATAACTGACAATCCAAAGAATGCATAGCCATATGTACCCAGAGGTGAAATACACACACGGACATTTGATCCTATTCTAGAGCCACAACCAAACAAGGAACATGCAAGAAAGCCTTGATCAAGAGTCCTCGGTCTATCCTAAGTGACCAGATACAGTCCCTATGTCATCCATCTACTAAAAGATAACCAAAACAAGTGGGCCGGCAGTGGTGCCTTCGACCCACGGGTGCAGTGAGGAGAACTTGCCTCGATATGTGCATAGGTCACCACAGTAGTAAAAAAGAACTCCACTAGCTTCAACTCACTTCCAATCACCTACGATAAGATACTTGAGTCAATACCCAGTCACCAGTCATAGTCACTTGCAACAGTGACTACCTCACATGAAATGACAAATAGGGCTCACATAAAATGGCAATTGGGGTTAAGTGAGGACACTTTAACCCATTAAGGACTTAACCATCTAAGAGCATCACCAATTATATAACATCCCAAAAATACAGGCTAAAAATTTCATTTTTAAATACGTTATCATAAAACCAACCATATTATAAAACATCCATAATATCATGTCATGTCAAAACCAAAGTAGAAATAATCAAAACATGTTATCAGAAAACAATATTAGAGTATAATCCCAAAGATCTCATGTGCGGAAAACCATAGTGTGATGCACTGTGATCAAACCGGCTCATTTCCTTTAAAAACGAGTACCTGAAACCGAAACTGTAAACCGTAAGCATGAAGCTTAGTGAGTTCCCTCATCATACCACATACCATACAATCACATAGCATACATATTGTCTGGTTATTTTAGGGTGCCCGACCTACCCATGTCAAGCCATTTTGGGGTGCTGACCTACCCATGTCAAGCCATTTTGGGGTGCTTGCCTACCCACCACTCTATCTCACTCGGTCACGAGGACTATTTCACCCCTACCACTATCACATAATAACATATATTAATCATGTTGTCAGACATGTCTGGGGTGTCCAACCTACCCTTCGGCCCTAACGACCGAATCGGGGGACTATTTCACCCCTACTACTACTACCACACATATCATAACATAATAATATTGTCAGGAATATCTGGGGTGCCCGACCTACCCTTCGGTCCTAACAACCGAACATTCGAGACTATTCTCCTCCTACTACCACTATCACATATGACATATCATGCTAACACATAAACAGGGCAATTATACAATATGGTCGGATTTGATTTGTAAATCTAAACCGTGGTCCAAAATGCGGCTCTCAACAAGACACACAAACATGCCTCACAAACTCGTGGAAGCAGCACACACGCACACATGTAACATAAACACAACCGCAATGACCTTCTTTGTGGAGAACGACAACCAGAGGTAACAAAAAAAGTGACAGTTGCATGGAGCGGCGGCGACGGTCGTGGGATAAAGTGTAGCAACAGAAGAAAACAGAGAAGATGAGGGGGGATTTGTGCCTTTACCGAAGAATGGTAGCAGCGGCCACGAGCGTTCAGTTCTTCCGACCTCCCCAACGGTCATGACGTCCTTCCATCAATCCTTGCCTTCGTCGGCAGCAGGAGCAACGATGGTGGTTTCTATGTCTTCCTGCCCACACATGCTACGGAGCAGGGAATGAGAACGATGTTACGGCAGCACCGGAGGCTCCGACGATGATGGCGGCTAGAGTGTCAAGAGTAAGGTGGCGGCTGCAAAATAAATCTTGGGTTAGGGTTTGCATGCGATATCTAAAATGAGAGGACAAGGTAGGGGGCTATCAGATTTTAGTCTTGTCTTCTTCTCTCAAACTTAATTCATTTTTAACACATTTAGCCGCCACTACAAAATCATTTTCATATTAAATCCACTAATTACCAAACATCCCCTGCTCTTTGAAATTCATTACATTTCAAGTCAAAGTGTTACAAAATAGTCCCCAAATTTCCAGAAATTATAAGATTTAACTCCTTGTGACTAACACCTTGTTAAATTATTATGGATTTAGGGCTAAATGAAAAATATAAAAATATATCTTGGGGTTTTGGGTTTGTTATAGAAACAGGATGTTACAATTCTCACCCACTTAAATTATATTTTTCCTCGGAATCAGCTCTTGCTTCCACTTCACGATGCACTCCCCAACAACAACCAAGATGTATGAAAAATTGTCGATTTAATCGGTCCAAGAGCTTCTTGGCCAAATGCGGGCACGTTAATCCTACACAAAAGGGCACCAATGCAATTAAAACTAATTGGTCACATACTGAACTAGATCACACCCCTACTCGGCTCTGATAGCCCTGCTAAGCTATCCACTATCAGCACTCGGGCTCAACCCCGATCTACTAACCAACAACAACACTCAAGCTTACAACACCACTCAAGATTACACAGATCTACTGAACTATAGCACTCAGGCTTCACACCCCCAACCAGATGATAACAGACAAGGAAACCCTCAACCTGAGATCCTAACACCCTAGGGTTTAAAGCACAAGCACACCCTACAGATGCTATCACAACTAAAACTAATACGAATCGAAGGGAAAATCTAACAAATAAATATGATTTTTCCGCGAAATCAGAAGATTCAGCAGTTGCATAGAATTCTAGAGCTTGGAGAAATCTTACTGAGAATCGAACCTTGGCACAAAGTCTTCCTACTGCGAGGTTCCACTCTCCCCCAATTGAAATGTGCTAGAATCTAAGAACTTCACAATCCTTCGATACCCAGAATAACTCTAACTCTACCACTTTATTCCAACCACTGATATCTGGTTACATAGGAGAATCTGAACCCACACAACATTCATAAATCCCAATACACATATAATCGAAGGAAATAATGATTAATACATTCATAACAAGAAGTCAATTTAAAAGAGCTGAATATGATAAATCCATTCAATTGATCATCCAAAATTACAACTGAATTTCAAATCGTAAACAGAAATTACATAGGATTACCAACATTACCGCAATCCACACAACATTGATAAATCCCAATACATGTATAATCATGGGAAATAATGATTAATCCATTCATAACAAGAAATCAATTTAAAAGAGCTAAATACAATCAATCCATTCAACTGATCATCCAAAATTACAACTAAACTTCAAATCATAAATAGAAATTACATATGAATACCAACATTACCGCAATAGACGAAATAAAGAAAATGATAGCTCACACCTTAGTCTCCGGGACTCTGGCCGCCCCACGACGTCCGTCGGGTAACCGCCAAGCTAAGGGTGTATGATCTAAAACCTCGCTAAGACAAGGTCAACGAGCTCTGATGTAGCCTTCCTGGCCGTAATGGAAACAAACTCGCGCACTCCACCCGCAATCTCTATGAAAATGGCCATCCTCGCCACACCTGTTACATAGAAAAGATATGTGCCTTCCTCTAACTAATCCCGAATTCTGGTTGGCAGACTTGAACCGCTTCGCTGTAGGCTGGGACTGATCTAGAGCCTGACACTATTCCTTCTCATGGGTCTCTATCTCAATCTCTCACTTCCTCGTGGCATCCTAAAGCTCAACGAGAGAACTATAGCACTGGATGGACACGAACTATCGAATATTCGTCTTGAGCATGCCTAAATATCGAGTCATATGAGCCTGATCTGAAGCAGCGAATTTAGGAATGAACAAAATCCTCTCAGTGAACATCTTGGTGATCTCCGTCACCAACTCGATCGTTTGTCTCAGATCCACGTACTTTTGGGCAGTCTCTCCCTCTCTACCAGGGAACATACCTTGTACGAAACATCTCTGAGAACTGCTCCCAAGTTATCGTGGATCTTTGCTCAGGAGTATAAGAACCAGTCACCAATCCTTCGCCCCCAACCTAAGAAGGGTCGGGGGCACTTGACCTTATGGTCATCCAGATAAGTGTTGGGTTTTGAGCAATCTAACACTTCCTAAGTGTGCATGCAACCCTAATAAACCTTGGATCTATGTTTGTCTAAATACATGCAAAATAATAATTTTCCAAGGTTCATAACCTATCTAACATGGCATGGGGAACATTTAAACATAAAAGAGTTAGATGAGATTACATACCTTTTGATGTGATTGATTCCTTGGAGTTTGAGAGCCAAGCACCAATAGTGTGAATGCCTCAAATGGAATCACAAATCACCACAAACACTTGGAAAACTTTGAGAGAGTGTATACACACATAGAAAATCGACCACACACACAAAAACCACACTAGTTTTCTAGTTGCCATTTCATGCACCATAAGCATGCTTATATAGTGTGCATGGTTAGGGTGAAACCCTAATAACCCATGACATTTCCTTTTCCAAGGATCCATGGGTTAAAATCTCCATGGATCATCCATGGACTTCCATCCAAGCCTAGCCCATTAACAAATGAGTGTTAGCCCACACCATATAAAACCAATAGCCTATAATCTAATTAGTCTTCCTTTTAATCTCTAAATTAATTCATAATTAATTTAAGACTAAGACTAATTAAATAACATAACTTCATATTAATATATTATAACTTATAATATATTAATAAACATATGTGTATAACTCTCATAAAATTATCCATAAATAGTTCGGGTGAAGTGCAACCCAAATGGACCATGCCGGGCCGGGTCAAGTATGTACCAAATAAGTTATGGACTTAGACACCTTATCCAACAGACTCCCACTTGGATAAGTCTAATAACTATATTTGCGTATGTTACTTCCGGAACCAACCAGCAATCGTAGCTCTCGAAAACTCTGTTGAACTATGAAGCGTCATTTTAGATAAGTGATCATATAATCCTCTGTTCTCATGATATCAGCCGGACAAATACATGGAACAACGTCGTACTTATTGTCCAGCAGTTTGTTTCCCGATTTCTGATTTGTTTGACAAAGAACTTAATCGAACACATCAATTTAGTTCTGACCGGCCAGTACATATGTCACAACAAAATCATCGAGGGGCTCAGATATCGCTTCTATTTCTAGAAGGAACAGATAAACTTCGACTCATATGCTTGTTCTACTACTTGTTGAATTGTACACAAAGGCACGTTTTATAACATCAAGTTACTGATGCGTTTACGTGCAATCAATGCACAATCAACTCATAGGTAACAACTCATATCTCTAGGTTTGAAGATTTATATGATATTACCGTCTCACGATCACTCGAGATAAATTCCATGAAGTGATACAAGTGAGCGTGGGTTTAATCCAATACTCATAACTTATGAGCACTCATGAATGTTGTAGCAACCATTGCTATGACTAAACCCATTTAGCCATCTACAAACTCGATTCATGACAGTCTTGATTCATACCTACTTCCAACATATGAATGACTGTGGAGTGTTTAAATAACTTAGTCATTCGGAAAGAATAACCTAGCTATTTTGGAAGTCAAAACATGCAAAGTGAAACACAATAATAATCGAATCCAATATGGTCTCAGAACCCTTTTGAATATAAATAGAACCACCTTTTATTTATCACCATATTGATTACACATTATTCATTGTATAATGTTTCAAACAATCAACTTAAGACTTGAATAAAAAAACAACAGTCGTCCCATGCTCCTAGCATGTACACTTTGTTTTTCTAAACAATAGTTATGCCATACTCCAAGTATGCACACTATGTTTGTCTATGATCCTTACATTGTGATGTAGATCAATTGAACATGATTCCAATGATACTCATTTCACAATCCCAAATCCTTATTGTAAATGTGAGAATCCCCGATTCCTATCATTTACCAAAAAAACTGTTAGATTTTAAACTTTTATGCAATGTTCCTCTTGTAATGATTATGCACAAAGTCACCAAAATCTTGTCACCAGTCATTACAGAGTATTCCAAAGAAGGTCAACTTCTATGGAACAGAAGTCTCATATTCAAAGTACATTGCTTTGAACATCCTTCTTGCATTAAGGTTTTCTAATCTTACATAGATTGAATAACTTCCACCTATGGAGACATTTCCATAGTCCCATTTTGACTATCACTTCCGAACAAGAGTTAATTCTTTTCAGAACATGTCAATACGGTCCTTTCCGACAACTTACATCATACTTCCAACTTTCCCTGAGCAACCAATCTTTGGCGAACCTTAGATTTGTCCTCGACAATTGCTTAATCACTTTAGTCATATCCAGTTCTAGACTTTTCCCTTCTCAATGCCTTAAGCATTTGGAAAATTTAGAAAAGATGAATATTATAGCACATGCAATCGATCCTATATCCGAAGCATATGGGAAACGATTCATGATGTTTGACATAAAGACATGATACTAGACCAGTCTTTTGCTACAATATTTTTTATTTGCCATGTTTTCAAAATTTAACTATGAAGAGGGATGCCGTAATCATAATCGAATTTTGAAAACGCAATATATATATATATATATATAGAATTTCTTCAAGTTGAACCATTCCAACATAAAATTCATACATATATATTCTTGACTAAAGATGATTAAAATCTCAATCTAAGCTTTAGAATTGAAACGAAGTATAATTTCCTCTCCCTTAATTATAGCAAAACAACTTTTCAACCCCTGCAACTTCACGAATTGAAACTTTGTTTTCTATAATTAACATTGCTAACTTGCAACACTAAACGTAATAATCATGCTCCCACTAACATGATGATTATCAGCATAACACTTATGCTCCCACTAGCTCTGACATATTTCCAGAAATTTGCTGGACTTCTGAAATTTAGATTCATACACCCTTTCTTAGATAGCTCACATGTGTGTCTAAACAATATTCAGGACTATGAAAAGGGATGCCGTAATCATAGTCTCAATTGCTTAGGCATTTGCCATTTCTCACAAGTCCATGTTAGTGTGCCGGTTAACCACACGCGCTCCACTAACGACTTTTGAAAATGCAAATAACACAATTGATATCTACTTAGTGAAAGCGTTTCCTCACCATCATTTTCATGAATCGGAGAGAAACCTTATGACACTTAGATTTTATAGTGTATGAGTTCCTATCCATGTGAATTTGTCAAAATCATAATCACAAGATAAGGTTAGTGACAAATTCAGCCTTACATGGATTAAACTTGTTCAATCTTAGTTTCTTGTCACCTTGGTAGCACAAGGCCCACCAATGCTTCCAAGTTGAACTCTGATAACTTACATGCAAATTCAACTTATTTGAAGTAGGTACAGAAATAAGAATTATGTCAACACGATAGGTTGCAAACCTTAAGTAGTGTGCTAGTGATAAATTACAGGTTTTACTCTTGATTAAATCTTGAAACTCTTTCAGGATCTTTAAGGCTCCCACTGTCCCCTTGACATATAAGTTTCCCCAGTCAAGAACCATTCCTTGACAAAACAAATATTCAAGGGACAGTGCAGATTCTTATCAAGACTAACACTTCACACAATTGGTCTTAGTTGGTCTTTGTCTCATCCAAGACATCACAACTTACCAATCTCAAATGTACAAGAGTAGAAAACATTTTACTCTTACATTTGACTAGTGTTAATAAATCTTCCTTTATGTCACTCAAGGTTACAATCTTGGAGTATGACTCTAAGAATTGTTTTGGAACGAAGTATGACTCATCTTCTTGATCTTAACCAATCCAACAATTCATGACCTCTCTTCTTAGTCATAACAATGCACTAAGACGTCCTTAGAGTATGAATTTGTGATATGGTTTCATAATCATTAAGATGATCATGAAATATGATACTAAAGTACTCTCCCATCCTTTTAGATTTGAGAAACTTTTATCTTTCTGCCTAATTTGATTCTTCTCATTTGTTTTGTCATACATTGTAACCTTTCCAATGTTACAGAATTATACTTAACCTCATAAGTATAATCATATTTTCTAATCTTTAGTAAATCATGACAAATCAATCTTTGTGGTGGACCTTGACCAGCGCACACCCAGTGTACCTAATTCCTTAGTCCTTCAATTGACTCACATATACATGTGATCAAAGAATTAGTCTTAATTTTCAAAGATGAAAATTCTCATTCATCATACAATACAACTTGTATGATTCCAAGTTTCTGTCCAATTGAAACTTGGGTGATGACAAACTTTCTTCATTTGGTAAATTCAGACACTACCACAAATGAAAGAATCAAATCCACTTTCCAATATTGCTATTACTGGAAACATATAAGCAACAATTTTCCACAGATGTCATTGTAAGGACATTTTTAAAATAAATAAAATTAAAACCCTTTTTTCTTTTATTTTAAAACTTTGCGGAAAAACTTATCCTTACAATCCACATGAAAACCTTGTTGTTATCTATTCATAATCAATATATTTAAGCAACAGCTCAAAATTCTGATTACCAAACCATGCGATCGAAACCCACCTTCGCAATCAGAATCAACATATACTTACTTTAAGCTTCCTATCTTTTCTTTGATTCTTAAAACATCAGCATGTGACCCATTCACATTATGTAATAAGAATCTCCAAATAGGAACTTAATAGAGTTAGACCGTGGACTTTACCTGAAGTAGAGTCAAACCTCTTGACTTGATCAACCTTATGACCTTTCAGGTGAATAGGGCAGCTTCGCAACCAATGCCCCTTCCTTTGGCAACAAAACACATGGACCCTTTGGTGATGGCACATGAGACTATCTAGCCTTTCTCTTTACCATTTGGTCAACCGAGTTGACTATGGCCGATCCCTTTCCATTGGGAAGAGAAATCTTTTTCTAGATATCCAATGCTACCATTGTCAATGTCCATTTAAGACTAGGGAAGTTGTTCTTTTAATCAAACTTGCTTTACTGGTGTTCCAAATCATTGCTGATTCCACAACACCAAGCAAATAGATAACATCATTAAGGGTCATGTCATAGTCTGCCTCATAGTAGTCCCAAAGAGAGTCACTATGTTACTAAGTAAGTGATTGAACATCCAACTTTCACGAGACTTTGACACCCAACTCTCCCGTCTTGTCAATATGTGACTTTATCTCCAAGATGTGAGCACACATAGACTATTCTTGCCAATAGGGATTGCGTGACTTTAAACTTTTCAAGAACTTGTGGGTGAGGGAGAATAATTGGAGGAGGTGGAGGAAGTGAAGCATGATGTTGAGGGACACCATCTTCAAGAGATTTGGGAGGATCATAGTTGTCTGAACCAGACATCTATAATGGGAGAAATTCAAGTTAGTTGATTCAAAGTCCTTAATATAACACCCAATATGAAATATTAAGGCTAGGACCCAACACAATATTTTATAATTTGGAAGAGGGATGCCGTAATCCAAGCTATAAAATATTTGAAGGTAGGCGAATGATGATTCACCAATTTCCACCATGAAAAACGAAATAATTTATTAGGTTTTAATTGGATTTGAAATTCCTAGATCTTTTGAGATTCATTGAACTTTTCAATGGCATGTTTCAATCTCGAGTGTGCCCTCTCAAATTTTGTGACTGGGATGCCGATGATCACAAAACAAGGTGTGAATAACCATACCAATTCACTTGGTACCTTTAATATTATCACCAATCAATGTGCCGGTTAACCACACACGCTCCATTGATCCATGAAAAACATTAAGTTACCCTTCGTGATCCTTACTAGTCCAAGTTAGTGTGCCGGTTAACCGCACACGCTCCACCAACGACTTGGTAAGGTACAAAGTGTGAATTCCATGGGCTAGCACCAAATTCACATTTTTCCTAAAGTAACTAAGATTGGGAATTAAATAAAAAAAATATTTAGTTACTTTATAATAATCATTATACTTTTAATGAGAATTTAAAGTCATTGTCCTACCCGTTCGGCTAACAACCCTCCACCGATCAACCAAGCGGTGAGTGAGAGTGGACACCCATTAAGTTGCCATTTTATAGGCAACAACCTTATACCCACCTTATAGACCGGCTTCGTGAATGAGGCCTACTAACGGTAAACGACTTATTCTTATACATATATATATAATAATTAACCATTAATGTTATAAATATTATAAGGGTTGAATTTTAACTATTAAAACTCTAAGGGTTGGAATTAAAGTTTATTAAAGTGTGTGAAACTTTACAAATTCCAAAACTTGAGGGCAAGTTTTGTAACTATCCAAAACTTTTCATTTCATAACTTATGAATTAAAGGTTCATAAAAATGAAGACTCTTCATTTTCATGTAACTTATGTGTTTAAATGTGTGTTAAAGAAAAGTGACCTTTGGATATCCATAACTTGAGGAAAAACTATGGACTCCATTAAAACACATAAATGATCAAGAATTAATTCTAAACAATTCAGCAAATAATTCCTATCATCTTCTAAATTCATAAGAACATGAACATGATCATCAGAATTTCAAGAATTATATGAACACATAAAAATCATGGAATTTTGATATATGCTATTATAAATGGATTAGAACAACCATTACACCAAATAAAACAAGTTTTAAAACACCAAAACAGTTTAGGGTAATGTTTCTAGTCCATTTCCAGCAGCAAAAGTCGAAATTCTGCATTTTGATCATTCTAGTCGCCGAGTGCACGAACCTACTCGGCGAGTAGGATGAATTTTGCCTTGTACTCGGTGAGTCCCCCCATGGACTCGGCGAGTCTATCAGCCAGACAACAACAATTTCAACTTTTTTCACTATTTTGCATCAAGTATCAAACAAGCAAGCCTAGGCTCTGATACCACTATTGGGTTTTGAGCAATCTAACACTTCCTAAGTGTGCATGCAACCCTAATAAACCTTGGATCTATGTTTTTCTAAATACATGCAAAATAATAATTTTCCAAGGTTCATAACCTATCTAACATGGCATGGGGAACATTTAAACATAAAAGAGTTAGATGAGATTACATACCTTTTGATGTGATTGATTCCTTGGAGTTTGAGAGCCAAGCACCAATAGTGTGAATGCCTCAAATGGAATCAAAAATCACCACAAACACTTGGAAAACTTTGAGAGAGTGTATACACACATAGAAAATCGGCCACACACACAAAAACCACACTAGTTTTCTAGTTGCCATTTCATGCACCATAAGCATGCTTATATAGTGTGCATGGTTAGGGTGAAACCCTAATAACCCATGACCTTTCCTTTTCCAAGGATCCATGGGTTAAAAGCTCCATGTATCATCCATGGACTTCCATCCAAGCCTAGCCCATTAACAAATGAGTGTTAGCCCACACCATATAAAACCAATAGCCCATAATCTAATTAGTCTTCCTTTTAATCTCTAAATTAATTCATAATTAATTTAAGACTAAGACTAATTAAATAACATAACTTCATATTAATATATTATAACTTATAATATATTAATAAACATATGTGTATAACTCTCATAAAATTATCCATAAATAGTTCGGGTGAAGTGCAACCCAAATGGACCATGTCGGGCCGGGTCAAGTATGTACCAAATAAGTTATGGACTTAGACACCTTATCCAACAATAAGAACATGTGAAGAAACAACCATCCATATCAGACAGCTATCTCATTGCCACAATCGGGTCCGAGACCCCATCAAACTCCGGGGGCTTTGTATTGTCAAAGTCTCGGTACTGGAAAGATCTCTCTCCTCGAGCCACAAAGGCAGGAACAACAACCTTAAAAAGTGCAGCATAACGATCATCTAATAGCTCAATCATGGCGGTCTTGACCAACTCAAAAAATTCTAGAGTAGCCTCTATGATTGCCTCGACCGCTTCTGCAACAATGATCCCACGGATCACCTCCTCACTCAGACCTACTTTCCTAGTGCTGCCAGTTCCTAATCCTGAACCTCCAATAATAGCCATATTGAAAAAAATATATATACCAAGGACAGATTAGATATCACAACATAGTGTTCAACACACTAGAACCTACTCCTATTAGTTCCTTAGTAGACCCGAAATTTCTCCTGAATCTCATACTGATCATGTGCTTTCAGTAGTACGGGCCCATACTACCATCCACACATCTCTATAGTCGATTCAGAATTCATCCTAAGTTCCTAATTCACTACACTATACCACTCCTAGGTGTGCTGACACCCACTTCTCCTATGAGCTACAACTAACTTCCTCGGAAATCCTCCTAGGATTATCCTCGCTCCCGCACCACTGGTTCCTTTAGTCCATGCTTGTTGTACACAATACGAGATCAAATAGACTTTCGAATAATCAAGTTTGCCCTAAGTCCACAACCAAACAAGTAACAGGAAGTAAGGCTAAGTCGATCATTCTAAGGCTATTCAATCCTGACCATATACAACTAATCAACATACATGCAACAATCACAAATCAAGTAATATATATCAAGAAAGCAATTTCCTATATCACAAGGCATCACAGAAATCAAGCATTTCTATCCAACAGTTCCTAAAAGAACCTTAACTTATTCACTAGTATGCTTTCCTAACAATTCACATACCAGCAAAATCAAAACACATTACATATAACAAGTATGGGTATTTTGGGAACCACTCTCCTGTTCGGGATCTGGCTGATTGTACACACCACATCTTCCTTTAAAACCAAAGTTAAGTCAAGGTCCACATTCCCGATCCCCAAGCTAACAATCAAACAAGTACATGATAAGAGACCCAGCCCATGTCCTTAACCCAACCCTTTTATTGTAAATTATTTTTCAAAAACCTTTTGAAAAAACCCTCGGATCCTAGTTTAAGACTAGATTCACACAAGTGTTCTTATGAGTAATTTCTTTCACTTGTTTTAACCAACTATCTAACAAACTATTACGACTTAAGGCAGTGTACCTTACCGCAAATAATGTAGCACTAACAGTCGGGTATCGAACTCGGGAAACAGATTTAATTTACTAACCTAACTACTAATAGATTAATCTAAAAGCAAGAAAAACTTAAAAATGGTTTTTACCTGTTTTTTCAAGTTCAAACAAACTTAAACACTTAACTAATGGTTTTAATCAATATTCTAAAAACACTTCTATTTAGTTCGATTCCACTTCTCCTCTATGGTTAGCTATTAATTACGTATTACTAAAGTTGGTTACCAATTACTATGTAATTAGAAATTGAAGTCCAAATTTACTAATATTTTCACCAATTTATGAACTACCTCGTATGGTCATACATAAGAAAAACACATAATTAGTTATTAGTTATAGATAGGCTATGTATGATTTATCTAAGCAAACACAATTATGGTCACACTTTATGTTCTCTAGCACAACTAAACTTGTTACTTTATTACTTTTCTAAGATTTGGTCGATCCTAGCTCTAGGAAGTTAACGGCCACTAAATCACTAAGTAATCAAGTTCAAGTAATTTAATGGTCACTAAGCTACACTTAACTTGATTTGGTATCTTCAACTTTTTTGATTCTTCAGAATTTTGATCTTTGATCTTCATACTTTGATAGCTCCAAAATTCTAACAACTTTTTGGTAATTTCTCTCCTTTTATTATATATCTCAATTTTTTCGTTTAAATGTTACATACTTAAGCAAGGGAGCTTAACTTGAACCTTTATTGGTTAGAGTTAATAGTCTAAGTGTAATGACTACATAAGCTCTCCTGGATAGATTTTTGGTACAGGGTGCAAAAATTATTATGCCATATAAACTACCAGATTATATTTCATTTCTCATGGCTTTTCACTAAAACTTGGGAAGCCACAAATATACTATAACATGTATTGGCGCAGTTAAACATTTGAGCTTGCATTAGATCATCTCACGCAACACTAGCAACTTAAAATTTTAAATTATCACTAGATTCAGTTTTTAGATTATTATTTCAAATCTATTTTAATTCTTTAAAGTTTTTATTTTCTTGCAATTTACTTTTTCGACCCCTACCCCACACTTATTTCATGCGATGCCTTCATTGTATGCATAAAACTAAAAATAATAAAAAGGGAGAAAAAAATGAATAGACTCCCTTAGGGTAATAGTGGCGAGATTGAATTCTAAAAGTGTGGAAAACTTGAACATCTTGAATAAGTAACTGAAAGATGGACTTCCTTGATACGTGTGAATGTGCCAAAAATATGTGAATCAGAAACTTGCATCTTCAAAAAATGTGGTGCATAAGATCTTCAAAGCATAGCATCTCAATGTGGGAAATCATACGCCACATTGTAAATTGGAAAGAGTAGAATAAAAATGTCATGTTTTACTACTCACGACGTGGTAATAGAAGTCACGTCGTGGTGTCAATGCTAATTGTACTCTTAATCGTGATGGCATCAAATTCACGACGTGGGAATAAAGGCCACATCTCTAAAACCGGTGTGCCTGAAAAGAGTTTTGCAAGACTTCTTCCATGCAAGTGATATGCATGTGACCTTCTTAATGGATTAAGACTCTTCTCAAGAACCTTATGGTCCTGAAACCTCTCTTCCTCTAATCTCTTTTGTCTCACGAAATTGACCCCACACTTATTAAAAATTATGGGCTTCGATTCTTAACTCTAAATCACACGGCTTTTCTAGTACGCTCTTATCTTTATTCTCTCATTTTTCTCTCTCGATATTCTAATCAATCTACAACAAAACAAACATTTGTTGGCATGTACAAAAATAACCATCACATAATTTGGTTACAAGTTTTTTAAACATACCAAAATAAGAACTCAAAAACTAAAACAAACCAAAAATAAACTAAAATAAAAATGATTAAAAATAAAAGGATAGATATCAATAATCATCGTCGGCCTCTCGTAGGTCAGCACAGTAGTACCAAAGAACTCCACTAGACACCCAAACATTTGATTCTACTCTAGAGCTACAACCAAACAAGGAATAGGAAAGAAAGTGTAACGACCCAAATTTCACGTCCAAAAAGAATTAATTTTAAATCAATACTCTAGAAAACGATTGTAATTAAAACACTGTCTGGTCAAACCATTTCATAACATACATCGTGTCTGCAGACCAAAACATGAAAACAACAAACTATCAGAGTACAAAATCCCAGAATGACTCATGGTGCGGAAAACAAGGTGCGTGTGTGATGTGCCACTACCGAGCCAGCTCCTTCCCCCTTGAAGAAGAGGTACCTGAAAACAAACTGTAAACCGTAAGCACGAAGCTTAGTGAGTTCCCCATAATACCTCATACCAAACAAACATACAATGAACAGCTAGGAGATACGGGCCTCGCCCACACTCATGAAGATACGTGCCTTGCCCACACTCCGCTAGCTGGGAGACACGGGCCTCGCCCACACTCCGCTATCAGGGAGATACGTGCCTCGCCCACACTCCCCTATCTAAGAGATACGGGCCTCGCCCACACTCTGTTATCATAGAGATACAGGCCTCGCCCACACTCCACTTTCAGAGAGATACGGGCCTCGCCCACACTCAGCTGCTTAACCATAACATACAAGTATCACACAGACAACGAGTATAAACAATTCTATCATACTGGTATATATCATAATCAACCTCAACTATGAGATACGGGCTCTGCCACACTCCGACACTAACATATCGTTTATAAGGGTCGGCCTTAGTGCCTTAGACCCGTTACTACTGGAAGGAAACTCACCTCGAAAAGTAGCTACCGAAAGTCTGACTGCTAGACGTCTGGCTGCTGTACCGGTAATCCTCCGGCTACAAATCCATAAACATAGATTAGCCACTCATAAATACCCTTAGGTCAATTGACTGACCCACACCTGGTCCAAGGTCAACTCCTTGGTCAAAGTCAACTTCCAGTTGACTGGACTCGCCGAGTCGTGGCACAGACTCGCTGATTCCTTCTCTTACTAACCCGGTTCTACTCGCCAAGTCCCTCTTCCCACTCACTGAGTCACCCTTAACTCACTACTCGGGACTATAGAACCGACTCTTGATCCGAGTCGCCGAGTCCAAGAACGACTCACCGAGTCCCCACGAGCAGATCTCCTACTAGCGTCCAAATCCTCACCAGAGCATCCCTTAAGAGGATTTGGGGTTCTGGGACTATTGCTACACATTAAATTGCTAATTCCGCGTGCAGATACGAAGGGTTGGACCTTCAACACTTAAACCCCTCTTACTCAGTGACAGTTCATATGACTCGCCGAGTTTGAAGAACAACTCGTCGAGTTCCAGGCAATCTTCATAGGACTCGCCGAGTTGTTCATCCAACTCGCCGAGTCTAAGACCATCTTCATACAACTCGCCGAGTCCCTTCGACCTACTTCCCGCACAGACCAAATCTGAGACATGCAACGCGTCTAAACCATAGATCTGTGCTCCTAGGGCATGCTTATCACGTAAAGTTGCAAACTTTACGTGCATGCATGACCTTATAATCTCAAGAAGGCAAATCCAAGCTCTTTAAGAGGTCATACCCTTAATAGGGACCTCAATAACTCCAACCACAGAGAATTTACACTTCTAAGATGTCCATAAGGTCCCAATATGAAGTCCTTTCAGAACATAGAGCATGAATACATGGAGTTTGAGGTTTTAGGGCTTGAAAACCACTAATTTGGGACAAAAAGGGGATCTAATGAACTAGTGATCAAGGTAAGAACTTTTCTACCTGAATGGAAGCTTCTCACACTGTAGATTCCGGATCTACCTCCCCTCCTTGCACACTTCAACCTCTTCCTTCTTCTTCTAAGCTCCAAACCTTCTTCGCAAAGCCAAAATCACTCTCAAGAACAATATGGGGCTAGGGTTTCTTTCTACAACTCTCTGGAAGTGTTAGGGACAAAGGAGGCCAAGTTAGAGCGTTTAAATGGGGTGCAAACACCTAAATTAGGGTTTTTGCCCAAATAAGGTCTACTCGCCGAGTCCGGGGGCCAACTCGTCGAGTCCAAAGTTCAAACCCCGCATCTTATCCCGCTCCTACTCGGTGAGTTGGTCCTTCTACTTGCCGAGTCCAAGGCAACAATGCATTATTTTAAAATATTAATCACAAGGAGTACATACCAGGAACCAGGTGCTACAAATCTCCCCCACTTATTTTAGACTTCATCCTCGAAGTATGCTGCTCGATCCTGAAATAGTTCAGGGTAGTGTTCCATCATCTCTTCCACCGGCTCCCAAGTCCACTCTGATACCTTCCGGTGCTGCCATTGCACCTTCACGAGCTCCACCCTCTTGTTCCTTAGATCCTTCGACTTCCTGTCGAGGATTGCCACATGTCGCTCGATGGAATTCAGGCTGTCATCGACCTAAATATCCTCCAAAGGCACCACTTCCGAGTCATCTACCAAACACTTCCGCACCTGAGAGACGTGGAAAGTGCTGTGGATCCGGCTGAGTTCGGCTGGCAGATCCAACCTATACCCCACCTTGCCCACCCGGGCTACAACCCTGAATAGCCCGATGTACCTTGGGCCCAACTTGCCTCGCTTCCTAAATTGGATGATGCCTTTCCATGGCGACACCTTCAGGAGAACGATATCCCCAACTTGGAATTCCAAGTCTGAACGGCGCTTGTCGGCATAACTTTTCTGCCGACTCTGAGCAGTCTGAAGCTTGCTCCGGACCTGCTGGATCTTCTCTGTCGTCTGGAGCACCACTTCAGTGCTTCCCATGACCCTCTGGCCAACCTCTCCCCAACATATCGGGGTCATGCACCTCCTCCCATACAACATCTCGAAGGGAGGATGGTCAATGCTCGCATGATAGCTATTATTATTATATGAGAACTCCGCCAACGGGAGGTAGGTATCCCAACTACCTCCGAAATCTAGAACACATGCCCGCAACATATCCTCTAACGTTTGGATGCTCCGCTCGCTCTGACCATCCATCTGCGGGTGAAAAGTGGTGCTGAAATGCAGACGAGTACCCAACTCGTCATGAAACTTCTTCCAAAACCTGGAAGTAAAACGGATATCCCTGTCTGAAATCACTGATACTAGCACCCCGTGCCACGCCACTATCTCCCTGATATAGATGTCGGCCAACTTCTTGGCCGAGATGCTCTCCTGAATCGGGATAAAATGGGCGCTCTTGGTCAATCGATCCACGATGACCCATATAGAATCCACTCCTCGCGTGGTCCTGGGTAGCTTCGTGATAAAATCCATCGTAACATCTTCCCGTTTCCATAATGGGATATCCAACGGTTGCATCTTGCCGTGCGGTCTCTGATGCTCGGCCTTGACCTTCCTGCAGGTCAAGCACAGCTCGACGTACCAAGCCATATCCTGCTTCATGCAAGGTCACCAATAGTCCATACGAAGATCCCTATACATCTTTGTCGCCCCGTGATGAATGGAGAATCGAGATTTGTGCGCCTCCTCCATCAAGACCTGGCGCACGCCTCCGAGGTATGGCACCCACACCCTGCGATGTAATATCAATAATCCCCTGCTATCATAGTCGAAAGAGGAAACCTGACCCACTATGCGCTCACTCTTCCGATGTTCCTCCTTCATGGCCTCCTGCTGGGCCTCCTGAATCCGCTCCAAAAGCGGAGTCACCACTGTCATCCGCATGCAAATATCCCTGATCGGCGTCGCCTTGCGGCTAAGCGCATCGGCCACCACATTGGCCTTCCCTGGGTGGTAAAGGATCTCAAAATCATTATCTTTCACCACATCGAGCCACCGACGTTGCCTCATGTTCAGGTTTGGCTGATCCATGAGGTACCTCAAACTCTTGTGGTCCGTGCAAATGGTACACTGAACCCTATAGAGGTAATGTCGCCAAATCTTGAGTGCGAAGACCACCGCCCCAAACTCTAAATCGTGCGTCGGGTAGTTCGCCTCGTGAGGCTTCAGTTGCCTCAAAGCATATGCAATGACATGCCCTCTCTGCATCAGCACCGCGCCCAACCCTGAAATGGACGCGTCATAATATACAACAAAATCCTCTACGCCCTCTGGCAGGGCTAAGATTGGCGCCTCGCACAATCTCTGTCTCAGAACCTCGAATGCTGCCTGTTGCTCAGGCCCCCATCGAAAGACCACGACTTTCTTAGTTAACCATGTTAGGGTACGACTATCTTGGAGAAGTCCTAAATGAATCTTCGATAGTAGTTCGCTAATCCCAGGAAACTTCGAATCTCAGATGGAGACTTTGGAACCTCCCACCTCATCACGGCCTCCACCTTGGCCAGATCCACTGAAATCCCGTCCTGGTTGACAAGGTGCCCAAGAAACTGCACCTCGTACAACCAGAACTCACACTTGGAGAACTTAGCATATAAGCTATCCCTCCTCAGGGTCTCCAACACCTCTCACAGATGCCCCTCGTGTTCCTCCTGCGTTTTGGAATAAACCAAGATGTCATCAATGAAAACTATCACAGACCGGTCCAGCATCGGTCTTCACACGCGGTTCATGAGGTCCATGAATGCGACAGGGGCATTAGTGAGCCCAAACAGCATCACCACTAATTCATAATGGCCATAGCGCGTCCGAAATGCGATCTTCTGCACATCCTCCTCTATGACCCTCATCTGATGATAGCCCGAATGCAAATCGATCTTGGAGAACCAAGATGCTCCTTGTAACTAGTCAAAGAAGTCATCAATCCTTGGGAGTGGGTAACGGTTCTTCACCGTTACCTTATTCAGTTCCCGATAGTCTATACACATCCGATGCGACCCGTCCTTCTTCTTCACAAACAGAATCGGGGCTCCCCAGGGTGAACTGCTCAGTCTAATGAATACTTTGTCTAACAGCTCATGCAGCTGTATAGACAATTCCTGCATCTCGGGAGGAGCCAACCGGTACGGTGCCTTTGCTATCGGAGCCGCACCGGGGACTAGGTCGATCCTAAACTCTACCTGTCGCTCCGGAGGTATTCCCGGAAGCTCCTTGGGGAATACATCAGCGTATTCTCGTACCACCAGAACCTTGCTCATCGTCGCCTTACCCGCCTCCCGGGTGTCCATAACATACGCGACATATCCCGCACAACCCTGCTGAAGGTAGCGCCTAGCTCTCGCTGCTGAACACACTGTAGGTCCACGTTGTGGCCTCTCACCGTGGATCACCAACTCTCCCCCACTTGGGGTCCTGATCCGCACCAGCTGCTATGCACAATCTATCACCGCCCCATTAGGGCTCAACCAATCCATGCCTATAATCACCTTGTTCCCACGCAACGGAATGGGAACCAAATCCACTAAGTAGCGCTCCTCAAACAACCTTAGAACACAATCCTTGAACAATGTTGATGCTTGCACCGATCGATCATCGGCAATCTCCACCTCTAAAGGGCAATCCAACGTGCCCGAAGACTCAGGAAACTTCTTGCTAAGCGCCAGAGAAACAAATGATCGGGTAGCCCCCGAATCAAACAACACCTGAACTGGGATACTGTTCACATGGAACGATCCTAAACAGAGCACATACATATATCATATCAAAATTACAGCAGCGTAACATAAAGCATAAATAAGAAATCATACCCGTCACCACATCGGGCGTGGCGCGTGCCTCCTCTATAGTCAGCTGAAAGGCCCGACTCCTCACCACTGGACCCTCTGACTTGCCCTGCCGGCCATTTGTGATCCTCAGAGTCGCTGGAGCTAGCGCTGATGCTGCTGTCAACTGGGGGAAATTGGCCCTCTTGTGGCCTCTCTGGTTGTAGTGGAAACACAGCAACTCAGATGTATGAACAACCTTAACAGGGGCAGTACAATCCCTGCTAAAGTGCCCCGTCTTGCTTCACTTGTAGCAGCCTGACGATCCCAATCTACATGTTCCCTCGTGCGACCTGCCGCATTTCCCGCAGCGGCCCGGCCCTCCTTGGCCTTTCGGCCTACCATCTGATCCCTTGGGCTTCTTCCCCGAAGCCCCAACCACCTGCCCCGTCTTTGCCTTCCTCTTCCGAATATGCTCCAAATCAATCTCTCTTTCCCTCGCCCTGGAAATCATGGACTCCAGGGTAAGGCAAGCTGAAAAGCTAACATGCTCCCAGATGTCAGCCCGTAGCATGTCATGATAGCGGGTCCTCCTCATATCCTCATCTCCCGCATACTGGGGCACCAACAATGCCCTCTCCCGGAACTTGGCGGTGATCTCCGCCACAGTCTCCGTAGTCTGTCTCATGTCTAAAAACTCCATGGCCAGCTGCTGAAGCTCGACAGCCGGCGCAAACTCTGCCCTGAACCTAGTCATAAAGTCCGACCAGGTCATAGCCTCAATAGCCGAGGCTCCCAATGAGTCACCGACGGACTCCCACCAATCTCTAGCTCGGTCTCGTAAACATCCTGCTACATATCTCACCTTCGACCCCTCGGGGAAGAAGCTGGTCAGCTGTGCGGACTAAATATCCGCAATCCATCGTCTGTCAGCAATGGGATCCTTCGCCCCATGAAAATCCGGTGCACCACTACCCCTGAAGTCCTTAAAGGACAGTGTGCGTGATCCTGACTGGCCACATACCATGTCACTCTTGAACGCCTTGAGGCGGTCCTCCATCAACTCAACTATCCCTTCCTTGATCGACCCGAAATGATGGGGGTCGACTCAAGGATGCCTCTGGTGATCTGTGAAGCGATGAACTCGCGTAGCCTCTCATCTACTGGCTCGGAACCTGATCCCGAACCTGATCCCTCTCCAGAACTGCCACCAGCTGGCCTCTGGCGTAGTACCACCATTCTGCAATACACACAGGCAACCATTAGTGATACCGATACCTCTAAAGGGATCACATCTATTTCAAGTTCCATGGTCTCGTCTCAGCCTTCCTTAGTTCGGGTACGGATCATCTGCTTTCAGTAGTACGATCCCATACTACCTTCCACATCTATCTGTACCTTCTTCAAAGACTGACTCGACTCCACCAAATCCCTTTCTCTACTGCTAATCACTGTTATACTCGTCCTAGGTTTTCCTTAGGGAATCTCTGACTCCACCCTGCCCGGTCCTCAGCTGCTGAAAGCCTCCTTGTAATGTCAATCAGCCATTACCTGAATACCATCACGTGCGATGAGGCTCAGATAATCCTTCGAGTAACAGACTCGTCTCTACAATGGTTAGACTCAAACAAGAGTTGCACAATAGGGCCAAATCCAACACTCTAAGTTTATCCACCCTGATCACATGTAATGTGACGTATTCACCTAATGACTAACTCTCTTCACTCAGAGTCCCACATAGCACATAGCAAGCAACATTCAGACGCAGGAGAACTACTCAAGCAAGTCTGTCCTCATAATGAGAAGTTGAACTAGCATACAAAGCTAAGCTCATACTACCAGGCATAACCTAAACAGGCTATCCTGCTACTGTCTACTCAATACTAGCATGCAACTCTCATAAGCTGAAGCACATAAAGCAGGCACATAAGGCATCACTCCTAGATCCTTAGTCCTACTCTAGCATGTTGTTCTACTGAAACTGATAAACGAAACATAAACTTGTATTGGTACTTTGGGGAATACTTACTTGAGCTCGGCCGGTCACGTACATCACACACTTCGTTCTTTCTCAAAACTCTTTTCTTAACTTTTAGAAAGCATTTCCTTTTTCAAAATCTTTTAATCCCTTGATTTGAGTTCAGTCTGATGGGTTTTAGCCATAAGAACTTTCCTATGTGCGCATGCAAAACCCTAATGCTTGGATCTAGGCTTTCTAATTAAACATGCTTTGAATCCAAGACTTCTAATAACTAATTGGGTATAAGAACAATACAAAATCAGATCTAGAAGTTTACCTTTGAATCTCTTGTTTGATCTTATTGTCTTGGAGCTCTAGAGTCACAATTGTCACTCCTCTAATGGCTTACAAACACCAACTAGCAAAGAGGATGATTTGAGAGAGAGATTAGGAAGAAATCGGCCAGGGGTTCTTTTCCTTTTAAGAGATGCCGATTTCCCTTGCTCAAGGGGTCTATTTATACTTGTAGACTCCTAGGGTTTCCCCTTTAAACCCTAGCTGGATAATCTTTCCTTAAAGCAGTCCAAATCCTTACCTTAGATAATCCTTGGACGATTTTGAGCTATCCTAAGCCCTAGTATCCATCCATCCCTTATCCCTTAATAATTACAGTCTAAAGTGTAACTATCAAACAATTGACAGTTTATACCCTCTTAATTAATTAATCTCTTTAAGTCACCAAATTAATATTAATTAATTTATGACTTATATTAATCAAATAACAATATTATTATTCATTATATTATTCTCATAATATATCAATAATATTTATTCTCTCATAATAAATCATCCTATCAAGTTGCTATGGTGAAGGCAACCTAAAAGGACCATGCACAATCGGGTCAAATACTTGCCTAATATAGTTGCAGCCTTAGACACTATTCCAACAGTCTCCCACTTGGATAAGTCTAGTAACTATATGCACAAGTACAATTCGATTTGCAATCGTAGCTCTCAAAGATGCTGTCAAACTCTGATCTAATCAATCTTGTCCTTTAGATAAGGGATCGTACAGTCCTCTGTTAGATATCATGCTGACAATTCTATGGAATGATTAGTCAAGCATTTAGGTTTCTCGATCTTTGATTTATTCGACATAGAACTTAATCGAACACATCAATTCAGTTCTGACCGGGCCCGGCACATAAGTCAAATCAAATCATCGAGCGGCCGAGATATCGCTTTTACCTTCTTAGGATAAAAGTTACAGATAAATTTCGACTTATATGCATTTAATTATTCATTAATCAACTATACACAACAATGCGTTTTTTAACACCGAGTTACTGATGCGTTTTCGCATTATCAATGTACAATCAATTAACAAATAACAAACCCTATATCTAGGTTTTAAGACTATATGATATTATCGTCTTGAAATCACCCTTTTATATCTTATTCCATAAGGTGATTCCAGCAATCACGGGTTTGTTCCAATGCTCAAAACCAGTTCATAAGCACTCATGAACGTCGCAACAATCTTTTGCTATGTCTAATACCATTTAGACAATCTACGCACCAATTCACGACAATCTTCATACATATCTACTTCCAACATATGAATAATTGTGGACAATTTTAATAATTCGGTTATTCTTAATGAACTCAATTATTCTTGAAGTCAAAACATGCAAAATGAAACAATAGTTAAACAATTAACATAAGACAGTAACATTACTCATAAATAAAACTCCTTTATTTAATCATCAAATGTTAATTACATTTATCTATTACATGTTTCTAATACTATCTAATCCATGCTAATATCATCCTTCAGCCCAATACTCGTAGCATGCTGCAAGTGCTTAACCCTACTCAGTCCCTTCGTAAGCGGATCTGCTGGGTTATCTTCTGATGATATCCTCTTCACTACGAGTTGTCCTTCTTCTACATGATGTCTAATAAAGTGATATTTTCTGTCGATATGTCTAGATCTACCAGGATCCCTTGGTTCCTTGGTCAAGGCAACTGCTCCTTCATTATCACAGAAAATCTCCATGGGCTCCTTTATGGCAGGTACAACTCCAAGATCACCAATGAAGTTCTTCAACCATATAGCCTCCTTCGACGCTTCGCTCACTGCAATGTACTATGATTCGCACGTTGAATCAGCTACGGTTTCTTGCTTGGAACTTTTCCAAGTCACTGCTCCTCCATTCAGGGTAAAGACCCAGCCCGACTGTGAACGGTAGTTGTCCCTGTCGGTCTGAAAGCTGGCGTCACTATACCCTCGCACCTTCAAGTCATCACTCCCTCCGAGGACTAAGAACCATTCCTTCGTCCTCCGAAGGTACTTAAGGATATTCTTCACCGCAATCCAAAGGGCTCTGCCAGGGTTCCCTTGATATCTACTAACCATGCTCAAAGCAAAGGCTACATCAGGGCGAGTACAAGTCATAGCGTACATGATTGAGCCAACTACGGAAGCGTATGGTACTCGACTCATTTATGCTATTTCAGCTTCGGTACTCATACATTGAGTCTTACTTAACTTGGCATTACTTTGTATCGGTAATTCTCCCTTCTTCGAGTTTTCCATACTAAAACGTTGCAGTACCTTTTCTAAGTAAGTGTTCTCACTAAGTCCTATTAGTCTCTTACTTCTTTTTCTCACTATCCTTATTCCCAAAATGTAAGAAGCCTCTCCGAGGTCCTTCATAGCGAAGCACTTCCCGAGCCAGGACTTAACCTCCTGTAGAGTCGGGATGTCGTTTCCTATGAGTAATATGTCATCGACATACAAAACGAGGAAGCTTACTATACTCCCACTGGCTTTGACATATACACATGATTCATCTTCGCTTCGTACAAATCCAAACTCTTTGACTTTCTCATCGAAGCAAAGATTCCATCTGCGAGACGCTTGCTTAAGTTTATAAATGGACTTCTCAAGCTTACACACTCAATTCGGATGCTTCGGATCCACAAACCCCTCTGGCTAAGCCATGTAAACATCCTCAGCCAACTTTCCATTAAGGAAAGCGGTCTGGACATCCATTTGCCAAATCTCATAATCATGAAATGCGGCAATCGCTAGCATCACTCTAATAGATTTTATCTTCGCAACTGGTGAGAAGGTGTCGTCATAGTCAACTCTGGGAGTTTGAGTAAAGCCCTTCGCGACCAATCGCGCTTTATATGTGTGTACGTTTCCATCCACGTCGGTCTTCTTCTTGAAGATCCATTTGCACCCAACGGTCTTACGTCCGGGTACATTATCAACCAAATTCCAAACTTGGTTATCATACATGGATTGGATCTCGCTATCCATTGCCTCTTTCCATTTTGCAGACTCCGAGCCTGACATGGCTTCCTTATAGCTATTAGGTTCATCAAGGTTTATTAGTGTACCATCACTAATATACGTGTCCCCTTCGGTAGTAATATGAAAACCATAAAACTGGGGTTGAACTTTAACTCTTTCGGAACGTCTAAGAGGTAAGGAGTCGTCAATCGGTTCAACCGGAGTTTCCTCCTCAGGTTGAGCGCCAGCGGTAAACGTTCCTTCATCTATCGATTCTTGAATCTCTTCAAGCTCGATTTGCCTCCCACTCTCTCCTTGGCCTATGAGTTCTCGTTCTCGGATAACTCCTCTCCTCGCAACAAAGACAACATTGTCCTTCGGTCTATAGAAGAGATATCCAAAGGATTTCTGCGGGTAGCCGATGAAAATACATCGCTCATTATGAGGTTCGAGCTTGTCGTGAGTATCTCGTCTTACGAAAGCCTCGCAACCCCAAACCTTGATATGTGCCAACGAGGGAGCTTTCCCTGTCCACATCTCGTGAGGTGTTTTGGCAACCTTCTTAGAAGGGACTCGGTTAAGGATATGGGTGGCAGTCTCTAAGGCATACCCCCAAAAAGAGATAGGTAGTGAAGCATGACTCATCATAGAGCGAACCATATCCAATAAGGTTCGATTACGCCTTTCTGCCACACCGTTCAACTGCGGTGTCCTAGGAGGCGTCAATTGCGAAACTATTCCACACTCCTTGAGATAATCGTGGAATTCAAGACTTAGGTACTCTCCTCCTCGATCGGATCGAAGCATCTTGATTTTCCTGCCCAATTGATTCTCCACTTCATTCTTGAACTCTTTGAACTTTTCAAGGGTTTCTGACTTTTGCTTGATTAAATAGATATACCCATATCTACTATAATCATCGGTAAAAGTCACGTAGAAGCGGTTCCCATCCTTCGTGGTTGATCTAAACGGTCCACATACATCGGTATGTATTAGGTCCAATAGACCTTCACCCCTTTCACATGTACTCGTGAAGGGTGACTTAGTCATCTTTCCAAGTAAACAAGACTCGCATGTGTCATCTTCCCTAAGGTCGAATGACTCCAACACTCCATCCTTTTGGAGTTGGGCTATGCGTTTCTTGTTGACATGTCCAAGACGACAATGCCACAAGGATGCTTTATCCATACTATTGGAAGAATCTATGTTCAAAACATCATTTCCTAGGTTATCAACAATCATAACAGTTTCATATATTCCATTACATGGCATAGCTTCAAAATAAAAGACACCATTTAGATAAGCTAAAATAGAACCATTCTCATTATTAAAAGAAAATCTAAAACCTTGTCTATATAAACCATGAAATGAAATGATGTTTCTAGCCATTTCTGGCGAATAGAAACAATTGTTCAAATCTAAACTTAAACCATTCCTAAGCACTAAAGAATACACTCCAATCTTGGTCACAGGCAACGATCTTCTGTTCCCCATGATTAGATTTATTCCTCCAACCTCCACATCCCTATTTCTTCTTAGTCCCTGCACATTACAACAAATGTGGTAACCACAACCGGTATCAAGAACCCAAGAAATAGCATGAGATGAATCGTTAGATTTAATTGTGTATATACCTTCGAAAGATGGCTTGATCTTTCCTTCCGTGATGGCTTGCAGGTACTCTAGGCAGCTTCTCTTCCAATGTCATATCTTGTGGCAGTGGTGGCACTCTACCTCCGTTGGGTTAGGGCAGGGTTTAGCAGGATCAACTTTGGTCCCGCTAGAAGAGGCACCATCTCGGGCTTTAACCTTATGATAGTTCTTAGATGAAGCCTTCCTCTTCTTTCCTTTTCCTTCTCCAATAGCCAAGACAGGAGCAGCGGGTGGATTGGGAGTTGGTGCAATAGACTTGTCCTTGAAGTTGCTCTCAGCAACCCTCAAGAGACCTTGGAGTTTGATTAGGGTGACCTCCTCTTTGTTCATGTGGTAGGTCATCCTAAATTGATTGTAGCTTGGAGGCAAAGAGTGAAGCACCATGTCGATCGCCAAGTCTTCCCCAAAGTCAACATTCAACTTGCGAAGGCGGTCGACATACCTTTGCATCTTTTGCAGGTGCACGGTAAGAGACTCTCCATGACCCATCTTAGCGGAAATCATGTTAGTGAAAATCTCATAACGCTCTTGTCTCGCGTTTTTGTGGTATCTCTCCAATAAGTCTTGATGCATCTCGTACGGGTACATGTCCTCATAGGACTTTTGGAATTCGGAGTTCATGGTGGCTATCATGATGCAATGTACCTTCGTTGCATCGCGTTCATGAGTTTCAAAAGCGGTCATTTCAGCCGGAGTAGCGATTTCAGGGTTAATTTTCTCGAGCTTCTCATCAAGGACATACTCCTTATCCTCATAGCGAGCAATGGTGCGAATGTATCTTATCCATTCGCTAAAGTTCCTCCCATCGAAAGTGACCTTTTGACAAAGGCTCATCAATGTGAAAGAACTAGCAGCAGCGTTGTTTGCATTCGACATCTACAAATAGAAAGGACAAAGATAGATTAGAATATGAATCCCTAATTATCACCCAATAAGAAAAATTAAGGCTAGGATCCAACAACAATATTTACATTTTAGAAAAGGGATGCCGTAATCCAACATGCAAATAATATGAAGGTAAGTGAATGACGATTCACTAATTCTCCTCCATAAAAACATAACTTTAAGTCCTAAATGTATTGAGAATTCCTAGGTTCGGATGAGATTCATTGAAACTATTCAATGGCATGTTTAAATCTCGATATGCCCCTCTTGTTTGTGACTGGGATACCGAGGATCACAAAGCGGGTGTGAATTACCATGCAAATTCACATGGTGCCTTCATTGTAACGATCACCTATTCGATGTGCCGGTAAACCACACACGCTCCATCGAACTATGATAAACAATGAATCACCCTTTTCCACCTTTGCTTAGAACCAATTAGTGTGCCGGTAAACCACACACGTTCCACTAACTTCTTAGCAAGGGTGCAAAGTGTAATTTCATGGGATTGCATCAATTCACTTTTCCTAAAGTGACTAAGATTGGGAAATTTTAAAAAAATATATAGTTACTTTGTATTTCATATTATACTTTTAATGAGAGGATGAGGTTGCCCTATCCTACCCGTTCGGCTAACGACCCTCCACCGATCAAGCAAGCGGTGGGTGTGAGTGTACACCCATTAAGCGCCATTTTATAGGCACCAACCTTATACCCACCTTATAGATCGGCTTCGTGAATGAGGCCTACTAACGGTAAGACTAGCATTTTCGTTATATATATATATATATATATATATATATATATATATATATATATATATATATATATATATATTAATCTTGTAATATTATATTAGTATAGGGTTGTATTTTAATCTTTAAAAAATCTAGGGTTGGAAATTTAAATTGTCTAAATTAAAACTTTTTAATCACAAAACATAAATTTCAAAACTTGAGGACAAGTTTTAAACATTTAAAACATGGAGGATCAAATAACAAATAATTTTAATTAACAATTAATTCCATAATTATCCATGTTTGATTTATTCAAGATTTCTTGCAAGATAATTACCAATTTAATCAAAATAATTAATTAATTATCATATAAGGAAATTAAATATTTTATTAATTGATAAATATCTTTAAGTAGATCAAGATTATAGTCATATATATCAAAAAATCGGATTAGGGTTGATCTAATATGATAAAGGCAAGTTTCCATAAGATAAATACCAAAAAATCCCGAATCTGGCCCTTCCTGACGCTCGAACTCGCCGAGTACCCATTCTGGACTCGCCGAGTCAGGCCAACTCGCCGAGTCCATGACTTAGAAACACAAAAATCGAATTTAGCAAATAAGATTCAAACAAACAAGCAACAATTTAATAGAAACCAATCTAGGCTTTGATACCACTGATGGGTTTTAGCCATAAGAACTTTCCTATGTGCGCATGCAAAACCCTAATGCTTGGATCTAGGCTTTCTAATTAAAATGCTTTGAATCCAAGACTACTATTAACTAAATGGGTATAAGAACAATACAAAATCAAATCTAGAAGTTTACCTTTGAATCTCTTGTTTGATCTTGTTGTCTTGGAGCTCTAGAGTCACAATTGTCACTCCTCTAATGGCTTACAAACACCAACTAGCAAAGAGGATGATTTGAGAGAGAGGTTAGGAAGAAATCGGCCAGGGGTTCTTTTCCTTTTAAGAGATGCCGATTTCGCTTGCTCAAGGGGTCTATTTATACTTGTAGACTCTTAGGGTTTCCCCTTTAAACCCTAGCTGGATAATCTTTCCTTAAAGCAATCCAAATCCTTACCTTAGATAAGCCTTGGACGATTTTGAGCTATGCTAAGCCCTAGAATCCGTCCATCCCTTATCCCTTAAGAATTTACAGTCTAAAGTGTAACTATCAAACAATTGACAGTTTATACCCTCTTAATTAATTAATCTCTTTAAGTCACCAAATTAATATTAATTAATTTATGACTTATATTAATCAAATAACAATATTATTATTCATTATATTATTCTCATAATATATCAATAATATTTATTCTCTCATAATAAATCATCCTATCAAGTTGCTATGGTGAAGGCAACCCAAAAGGACCATGCATAATCGGGTCAAATACTTGCCTAATATAGTTGCAGCCTTAGACACTATTCCAACACAGTCACCCCCGAGGGTGTGTCTGAATCCCTCAAACCAGGGCTCTGATACCAACTTGTAACGACCCAAATTTCACATCCAAAAAAAAATTCTTTTTTAAATCAATACTCTAGAAAACGATTATAATTAAAACACTGTATGGTCAAACCATTTCATAACATACATTGTGTCTGAAGACCAAAACATGAAAACAACCAACTATAAGAGTACAAAATCCCGGGAATGACTCATGGTGCGGAAAACAAGGTGCGTGTGTGATGTGCCGCTACCGAGCCAGCTCCTTCCCCCTTAAAGAAGAGGCACCTGAAAACAAAACTATAAACCGTAAGCACGAAGCTTAGTGAGTTCCCCATAATACCTCATACCAAACAAACATACAATTAATAGCTAGGAGATACGGGCCTCGCCCACATTCATGAAGATACGAGCCTTGCCCACACTCCGCTAGCTGGGAGATACGGGCCTCGCCCACACTCCGCTATCGGGGAGATACGGGCCTCGCCCAAACTCCCCTATCTAAGAGATACGGGCCTCGCCCACACTCTGCTATTTGAGAGATACGGGCCTCGCCCACACTCCACTTTCAGCAAGATACGGGTCTCACCCACACTCAACTGCTTAACCATAACATACAAGTATCACACAGACAACGAGTATAAACAATTCTATCGTACTGGCATATATCATAATCAACCTCAACTATGAGATACGGACTTTGCCACACTCCGACACTAACATATCGTCTATACGGGTCAGCCTTGGTGCCTTAGACGCGTTACTACTGGAAGGAAACTCACCTCGGAAAGTAGCTACCGAAAGTCTGACTGCTAGACGACTCGCTGCTATACCGGTAATCCTCCAGCTACAAATCCATAAGCATAGATTAGCCACTCATAAATACCCTTAGGTCAATTGACTGACCCACCCCTGGTCCAAGGTCAACTCCTTGGTCAAAGTCAACTTCCAGTTGACTGGACTCGCCGAGTTGTGGCACAGACTCGCCGAGTCCTTCTCTTACTAACCCGGTTCTACTCGCCAAGTCCCTCTTCCCACTCACTGAGTCACCCTTAACTCACTACTCGGGACTATAGAACCGACTCGTGATCCGACTCGCCGAGTCCCCACGAGCAGATCTCCTACTCGCTTCCAAATCCTCATCAGAGCATCCCTTAAGAGGATTTGGGGTTCTTGGACTATTGCTACATGATAAATTGCTAATTCCGCGTGCAGATACGAAGGGTTGGACCTTCAACACTTAAACCCCTCTTACTCAGTGACAGTTCATATGACTCGCCGAGTTTGAAGAACAACTCGTCGAGTTCCAGGCAATCTTCATAGGACTCACCGAGTTGTTCATCCAACTCGCCGAGTCTAAGACCATCTTCATAGAACTCGTCGACGAGTCCCTTCAACCCACTTCCCGCACAGACCAAATCTGAGACATGCAACGCTTCTAAACCATAGATCTATGCTCATAGGGCATGCTTATCACATATAGTTGCAAACTTTACGTGCATGCATAACCTTATAAGCTTAAGAAGGCAAATCCAAGCTCTTTAAGAGGTCATACACTCAATAAGGACCTCAATAACTCCAACCACATAGACTTTACACATCTAAGATGTCCATAAGGTCCCTATCTGAAGTCCTTTCAGAACATAGAGCATGAATACATGGAGTTTGAGGTGTTAGGGCTTGAAAACCACTAATTTGGGACAAAAAAGAGGATCTAATGAACTAGTGATGAAGGTAAGAACTTTTCTACCTGAATGGAAGCTTCTCACAGTGTAGATTCTGGATCTACCTCCCTTCCTTGCACACTTCAACCTCTTCCTTCTTCTTCTAAGCTCCAAACCTTCTTCACAAAGCTAAAATCACTCTCAAGAACAATATGGGGGCTAGGGTTTCTTTCTACAGCTCTCTGGAAGTGTTAGGGACAAAGGAGGCCAAGTTAGAGCATTTAAATAGGGTGCAAACACCCGGATTAGGGTTTTTGCCCAAACAAGGTCTACTCGCCGAGTCTGGGGGCCAACTCGCCGAGTCCAAAGTTCAGACCCTGGGTCTTATCCCACTCCTGCTCGGTGAGTTAGTCCTTCAACTCGCCGAGTCCAAGGCAAAAATGCACTATTTTAAAATATTAATCACAAGGAGTACATACCAGGAACCAGGTGCTACAGAAAGCCTAGATCAAGAGTCCTTAGTCTATCCTATGTGACCACATACAGTCCCTATGGCATCCCTCTACTAAATTATAACCAAAACTCGTTGGCCGACATTAGTGCCTTTGACCCATGGATGCATTGAGGAGAACTTACCTCGGTATACACGTAGGTCACCATAGTAGTAACAAAGAACTCCACTAGCTTCAACTCACTTTCAATCACGTACAGAAAGATACTTGAGTCAATACCCGGTCACCAATCATAGCCACTTACAATAATTACTACCTCACATGAAATGACAAATAGGGCTCACATAAAATGATGATTGGGGTTAAGTGAGGACACTTAACCCATTAAGGACTTAAACACCTAAGAGCATCATCAATTAAGGTTTACCTAGTGAGTCTTAGGTACAATAACAATCCAAGCAATAGTCCAAATACACGTCCCGAACTTGTTCCCTAAACTAGAGTTTTACGCCTCTAGGTTTCTCTCATAAAATGATAACTAGGGTTGGTGTTCCACACTTAACCCCTTTATGACTTAATCTATTAAGTCCAACACCACAACAGCGAAATTATACAATATGGTCGGATATGATTTGTAAGTCTAAACAGTAGTCCAAAATGTGGGTCCCGATAAGTCCTAAACTAATGTTTTCGATATAAGGGTTTTCTAAACCCTAGTTAGGGTTTCCAACCAAAACATGTGCAAACTAGGTCTATGGTTAGGTGTTTATTAGGTTAGACACCACCCATTGCCACCCTGGGAAGTGGTGGTCGGCGGCAGTCCATGGCGGCAGCCACCACCTCACGATGGTGGTGGTTATGATTTTAGTCCCAAAAAATACCAAAAGCATTCTAATATACACAAACATCAATCCAATCACACACACATATGTACATAGCCACCCAAGCTGGAGGCTAGTGGCGGCTGCCATGGATGGTTTTCTTCGTGTCCCGTGTTGGATTAGTGTCTAAGGCTGTAAGTATATTTGGTAAGTACTTGACCCGGTTATGCATGGTCCTTTTGGGTTGCCTTAACCATAGCAACTTGATAGGGTGATTTAGAGAGAAGAGATATTATTATTAATGTATTATAAGAATAATATGTTAAAAGAATAATTATATTATTTGATTAATATAAGTCATAAATTAATTAGGAATTAATTTGGTGACTTAAAGAGATTAATTGAATAAAGGGGTATAAACTGTCAAATGTGTGAAAGTTGTATTTTGAGCTGATAATCCTTATGGATATAGGGTTGGACGATTTTAGGGATATGGATCACCTAGAAATTGTCCAAGGCCTTATCTAGGAAGGGATTTGGATTGCTTTGAGGCTAAGTTATCCAATTAGGGTTTAAGGGTGAAACCCAAGGAGCTCACAGTATAAATAGACCCATAGGGTTGAGGAAATCGGCACCTTTGTGATTGGAGAAACCCTAGAGCCGATTTCCCTCTTCCTCATCTCTTTCGAATCATCTTCTTGCTAGTTGGTGTTTGTAAGCCATTAGAGGAGTGACATTTGTGACTCTAAGCTCCAAGAAGAAGAAGGTTTTCAAGCAAGTAACTCAAGGTATCATTCTAGATTTGTTTTCATATGTTTTAATTGTTTGTTTACATTAGATCTAGCTATCAAAGTCTTGGATATGTTGCATGTTCAATTAGTGAAACCTAGATCCAAGCTATAGGGTTGTATGTGCACATAGGTAAAGTTCTTATGTCCAAAACCCATCAGTGGTATCAGAGCCATGATTGGTTTCAATTGAATGTGATGCTTAACTGTTTTGCTTGCTGAAAATCATTTTTCTTGCCCTCTGTCGACCCAACTCGGCGAGTCAGTGTTTGGACTCGGCAAGTTGGCCCTACTTGGCGAGTCCAAAGCTTGACTCAGCGAGTCCAAGCGTCAGACAGAGGATAATTCGGGATTTTGTTGCTGTTTTGTCTTGGATTGATACCTAAATCGTTTTATTATGTAAAAATCCGAATTTTAACTTAATTTAATGCTTATCCTTGACATAAATATAGATAATTTCAAATCTTTTAAATATTGATTATTTATATGATAAATATTAGACTATTTAAGATTATTTGGTAATTATCTAATGACTAAAATTTAATTAGGTCAAATATAGATAATTATGAAATTAATTGTTTAATTTGAATTATTTGTTATTTGATCCCTATTGTTTGAAAAGTTAAATTTCTATCCCGAAGTTTTGAAATTTGAATTTTGTAATTAATAGTTTAATTTAGAAGAATTTAAATTTCAACCCCTAGAATTTTACAAGTTTAAAATTCAACCCTATATTATTATATTATTAAAAGCTTAATAAATATATAAGTAAAATTAAAATGCTAGTCTTACCGTTAGTAGGCCTCATTCACGAAGCCGGTCTATAAGGTGAGTATAAGGTTGCTGCCTATAAAATGGCGCTTAATGGGTGTACACTCACACCCACCGCTTGCTTGACCAGTGGAGGGTCGTTAGCCGAACAGGTGGGATAGGGCAACTCTTTCTCCTCATTAATAAGTATAATAAATATATAAAGTAACTAAACTATTTTATAAAATTCCCAATCTTAGTTGCTTTAGGAAAAGTGAATGGATGCAATCCCATGAAATTGCACTTTGCACCCTTGCTAAGAAGTTAGTGGAGCGTGTGTGGTTTACCGGCACACTAATTGGTTCTAAGCAAAGGTGGTAAAGGGTGATTCATTGTTTATCATAGTTCGATGGAGCGTGTGTGGTTTACCGGCACATCGAATAGATGATTGTAACAATGAAGGCACCATGTAGATTTGCATGGTAATTCACACCCGCTTTGTGATCCTCGGTATCCTAGTCACAAACTAGAGGGGCATATATCGAGATTTAAACATGTCATTGAAGAGTTCAATGAATCTCTAAAATCTAGGAATTCTCAATAAAACTTAAGGTTATGTTTTCGTGATGAATAATTAGTGAATCGTCATTCACGTACCTCCAAATTATTTGCATGATTGGATTACAGCATCCCTTTTCTAATATGTAAATAATGTTGTTGGGTCCTAGCCCTAATTTTTCATTTTGGGTGTTTAGTTAGGGATCCAAATTCTAATCAAACTTTGACCCTTCTATTTGTAGATGTCAAACGCAACAACGATGCTGCCAACTCATTCACCTTAATGAGTCTTTGCCAAAAGGTGACCTTCGATGGTACCAACTTTAGCGAATGGATAAGATACATTCGCACCATTGCACGCTACGAGGAAAAAGAGTATGTCCTCGACGAAAAGCTCAAGAAGGTCAACCTGGAAATCGCAACTCCCGAAGAGATGGTTGTCTTTGAGACACACGAACGTGATGCAACGAAAGTTCATTGCATCATGATAGCCACTATGAACCAAGAATTTCAAAAGTCCTATGAGGACATGTATCTGTATGAAATGCATCAAGACTTGATGGAGAGGTACCACCAAAGCGCGAGGCAAGAGCGCTACGAGATCATCACTAACATGATCACCGCTAAGATGGGAAATGGAGAATCGTTGACTGTGCACTTGCAAAATATGCAACGATATGTTGATCGTCTTCGCAAGTTAAATGTTAACTTAGGGGAGGATTTGGCCATCAACATTGTTCTTCATTCCTTGCCTTCATGCTACAACAAATTTAGGATGACCTACCACATGAACAAGGAAGAGGTCACCCTAAGCAAACTCCAAGGACTCCTAAGGACTGCTGAGAGCAACCTAAAGGACAAGTCTATTTCACCAACTCCCGCACCAACCGTTGCTCCTGTTTTGGATATAGGGCAGGGAAGGGGCAAGAAGAGGAAGACTCCTTCAAAGAGCCACCGCAAGGGTAAGTCCCAAGATGGTTCCTTTTCTAGTGGGACCAAAGTTGATCCCGCTAAGCCCAACCCTAACCCGAAGGAGGCAGAGTGCCATCATTGCCACAAGATAGGGCATTGGAAGAGAAGCTGCCCGGAATATCTGCAAGTCATCAAGGATGGAAAGAACAAGCCATCTTTTGCAGGTATATACACAATTAAATCTAGTAATTCATCTCACACTATTTCTTGGGTTCTTAACACGGGATGTGGTTACCACATTTGTTCTGACTTGCAGGGACTAAGAAGAGATAGAGATGTGGAGCAAGGAAAAATAAATCTAATCATGGGAAACAGAAGATCGTCGCCTGTCACCAAGATGGGAGTGTATTCTTTAGTGCTAAGTAATGGATTAGGTCTAGATTTAAATAATTGTTGCTACTCGCCAGATATGGCAAGAAACATCATTTCATTTCATGGTTTGTTTAGACAAGGATTTAGATATTCGTTTAATAATATGAATGGTTCTATTTATGCTTATCTAAATGGTGTTTTATACTTTGAAGCTATGCCTTGTAATGGAATTTATGAAACTGTTATGGTTGTAGATAACCTAGGAAATGATGTGTTGTGTATAGATTCTTCCAAAAGTATGGATATAGCGTCTTTGTGGCATTGTCGTCTTGGACATGTCAACAAGAAGTGCATAGCCCAACTCCCAAAGGATGGAGTGTTGGAGTCATTCGACCTTAGGGAAGATGACACGTGCGAATCTTGTTTACTTGGAAAGATGACCAAGTCACCCTTCACTGGCACATGTGAGAGGGGTGAGGGTTTATTGGATCTCATACATACCGATGTATGTGGACCCTTTAGATCCACCACAAAGGATGGAAAACGCTTTTACGTGACTTTCACCGATGATTATAGTAGATATGGGTATATTTACTTAATCAAGCACAAATCTGAAACGTTTGAAAAGTTCAAAGAGTTCAAGAATGAAGTGGAGAATCAATTGGGCAGGAAAATCAAAATGCTTCGATCCGATCGAGGGGGAGAGTACCTAAGTCTTGAATTCCACGACTATCTCAAGGAATGTGGAATAGTTTCACAATTGATGCCACCTAGGACACCACAGTTGAATGGTGTGGCAGAAAGGCGCAATCGAACCCTGTTGGACATGGTTCGTTCTATGATGAGTCGTGCTTCACTACCTATCTCATTTTGGGGGTATGCCTTAGAAACTGCCGCCCATATCCTTAACCGAGTCCCTACAAAGAAGGTTGCCAAAACACCTCATGAAATGTGGACAGGGAAAGCTCCCTCATTGGCACATATCAAGGTTTGGGGTTGTGAAGTTTTCGTAAGACGAGAAACTCATGACAAGCTCGAACCTCGCAGTGAGCGATGTATTTTCATCGGCTACCCGCAGAAATCCTTTGGATATCTCTTCTATAGACCGAGTGACAATGTGGTCTTCGTTGCGAGGAGAGGGGTTTTCTGAGAGAGAGAACTCATAAGCCAAGGAGGTAGTGGGAGGCAAATCGGTCTTGAAGAGATTCAAGAGTCGAGCGATGAAGGAACCTCTACCGCTGGCGCTCAACCCGAGGAGGAAACTCCAGTTGAACCAATTGACGAGTCATTACCTCTTAGACGTTCCGAAAGAGTTAGAGTTCAACCCCAGTTGTATGGTTTTCATATTTCTACCGAAGGGGACACGTATATTAGTGATAGTACACTAATAAACCTAGATGAACCTAATTGATATAAGGAAGCCATGGCAGGCCCGGAGTCTGCAAAATGGAAAGAGGCAATGGACAGCGAGATTCAGCCCATGTATGACAACCAAGTTTGGAATTTGGTTGACAATGTACCCGGACGTAAGACGGTTGGGTGCAAATGGATCCTCAAGAAGAAGACCGACATGGATGGGAATGTGCACACGTACAAGGCGCGATTGGTTGCGAAGGGCTTTACTCAAACTCCCGGAGTTGACTATGATGAGACCTTCTCACCAGTTGCGAAGATAAATTCTATTAGAGTGATGCTAGCTATTGCCTCATTTCATGATTATGAGATATGGCAAATGGATGTCAAGACCGCTTTCCTTAATGGGAAGTTGGCTGAGGATGTTTATATGGCTCAGCCAAAGGGTTTTGTCGATCTGAAGCATCCAAATAGAGTGTGCAAGATTGAGAAGTCCATTTATGGACTTAAGCAAGCGTCTCGCAGATGGAATCTTTGCTTTGATGAGAAAGTCAAAGAGTTTGGATTTGTACGAAGCAAAGATGAATCATGTGTATATGTCAAAGCCAGTGGGAGCATAGTTAGCTTTCTCGTTTTGTATGTCGATGACATACTGCTCATAGGAAACGAAGTCCCGACTCTGCAGGAGGTAAAGTCTTGGCTCGGGAAGTGCTTCGCTATGAAGGACCTCGGAGAGGCTTCCTGTATTTTAGGAATAAGGATAGTGAGAGAAAGAAGTAAGAGACTAATAGGACTTAGTCAGAACACTTACTTAGAAAAGGTACTGAAACGTTTTAGTATGGAAAACTCGAAGAAGGGAGAACTACCGATACAGAGTAATACCAAGTTGAGTAAGACTCAAAGTCCGAGTACCGAAGCCGAGATAGCTGAAATGAGCCGAGAACCTTACGCTTCCGCAGTTGGCTCAATCATGTATGCTATGACTTGTACTCGACCTGATGTGGCCTTCGCTTTGAGCATGGTCAGTAGATATCAAGGGAATCCTGGTAGAGCGCATTGGATTGCAGTCAAGAACATCCTTAAGTACGTTCGGAGGACCAAGGAATGGTTTCTAGTCCTCAGAGGGAGTGATGACTTGAAGGAGCGAGGGTATAGTGACGCCAGTTTTCAGACCGACAGGGACAACTACCGTTCGCAGTCGGGATGGGTCTTTACCCTTAATGGAGGAGCAGTAACTTGGAAAAGTTCCAAATAGGAAACTGTAGCTGATTCAACGTGCGAATCAGAGTACATTGCAGCGAGCGAAGCGTCAAAGGAGGCAATATGGTTGAAGAAGTTCATTGGCGATCTTGGAGTTGTGCCTACCATAAAGGAGCCCATGGAAATTTTTTGTGATAATGAAGGAGCGGTTGCCTTGACCAAGGAACTGAGGGATCATGGTAGATCTCGGCATATCGACAGAAAACATCATTTTATTAGGCATCGAGTAGAAGAATGACACCTTGCGGTTAAAAGGATATCATCAGAAGATAACCCAGCAGATCCGCTTACGAAGGGACTGAGCAGGGTTAAGCACTTGCAGCATGCTAGGAGTATTTGGCTGAAGGATGATATTAGTTTAGATTAGATAGTATTAGAAACGTGTAATAGATAAATTTAATTGACATTTGATGATTAAATAAAAGAGTATTATTTATAAGTAATGTTACTGTCTTATGTTAATTGTTTAGCTATTGTTTCACTTTGCATGTTTTGACTACTAGAATAATTGAGGTTATTAAGAATAAATCAAATTATTCAAACTGTCCACAATCGTTCATATGTTGGAAGTAGGTATGAATGAAGATTGTCGTGAATTGGTGTGTTGATTGTCTAAATGGTATTAGACATAGCAAAGGTTTGCTGCAACGTTCATGAGTGCTTATGAACAAGTTTTGAGCATTGGAATAAACCGGTGTTTGTTGGAATCACTTTGGAGTGATCGCAAGACGATAATATCATATGGTCTTAAAACCTAGATATATGGTTTATTATTTACTAATTGGTTGTACATTGATAATGTGAAACCGCATCAGTAAATTGATGTCATAAAACGCATTGTTGTGTATAGTTGGTTAGTCGATAAGTAATTGCATATAAGTCGAAGTTTATCTGTTACTTTTATTCTAAGAGAGTAAAAGCGATATCATGGTCACTCGATGATTTGATTTGACTTATGTGACGGGCCCGGTCAAGACTGAATTGATGTGTTCAATTAAGTTCTATGTCAAATAAATCTAAGATCGAGAAACTAGTTGCTGGACAATGAGTATGAAAATGTCTCATGAAATCGTATGCACGATATCAAAACAGAGGGTTGTACGATCCCTTATCGAAAGGACAGGTAACTGATATGATCAGAGTTGGCAGCGTCTTTGAGAGCTACGATTGCTAATCGGGTTGTGTTTGCGTTTATAGTTACTAGACTTATCCAAGTGGGAGAGTGTTGGATTAGTGTCTAAGGCTATAACTATATTTGGTAAGTACTTGACCCGGTTGTGCATGGTCCTTTTGGGTTGCCTTCACCATAGCAACTTGATAGGGTGATTTAGAGAGAAGAGATATTATTATTAATGTATTATAAGAATAATATGTTAAAAGAATAATTATATTATTTGATTAATATAAGTCATAAATTAATTTGGTGACTTAAAGAGATGATAAATTATTAAAAAAAACTTGAAGATCGATTAGATCTTTGTAACAGGTATTACGATGAACACAAAACAGTAAATAAGACAAGTATGGATCACAATGTGTCGAATGATTAATTCAAACAATCCTCAGCAGAGCTCGACTAAGAACTTCCGCTGTATAGGATTTAGGGTTACAAGAACGATAATAAAACTTCTGAATAATGCTCTGATCTATCGTTACTATTGTTCTATCGTTAACCTAAGATGCATGCAAGCACCTATATTTATAATAAACCCTACTATACTCACGGATGGACAGGCCCATATCGGAGATACAAAAACGGACTAACAACCGAGCCCAATAGACGCAACATTCAAAACACGACCCAACAATCTCCCCCTTTGCGTCAAATTGGAGCGAGACTACTTCTTCTTCGGGCCAGTAGCGGGAGTCTTCTTTACAGTATCAAACAGACGTGTGATAAGAGCGAGAATAGTCTGTCTGAACCGAATGTACCATTGTATCATGTCATCGAAGTACTTGACATCATCCGCTGAGTTTTGCTTGCATCTGTGGATGATCCCCAAAACATGCTCTAAGCAAGCAGTAGTGTACAGATGTTTGTCAGCCAAGGCAAAAAGACATTTCTGTCCTTCGTTCCTGGTGAACATGACTCGATTCCCGCTCGAGTCAATTCTACCCATCTGCATTTGGTTCAGATCACTGGCAGAGCCAACAGGAGATATTTTTGGTTTCTTCTTAAATACGCTTGCTATCTCCTGATCCATCAGCGCAACTTCCATGATGTAGCACACCAGCATCCTCTTGAGATGGTCGATGATCGGACCATATTCAGCTTCATTGGTTAGAAAGATGTTGTGCAAGATTATCCAATCATGGGGATTTAGGTTCGGAAGATCTGCAAGAGAAACGGCATGTTCGGTTTTGGCAGATCCCCGAAGTACCTTGAACCGAATGTTAATGAAGTTCCCTTCAGTATACGGCTTCAAGACCCGAACGTTGATAATCATCTGAGTGCTCCAAGTCTGATACTGAGGTTGAGCAGCCTTCAGATAGAAATCGATTAAGTCCCGATCAACCTGTGGATGAGGATAAGGGAACTCTGCAACGTTGGAGAAGGCATGAAAGATGAACGCCTTTCGGGTCAGTGGCATGTCAAACTGAGAGTCGACAGTATTGGAACAATCAAAAGAGATTACAGGTTCCAGCCACAAGATACTCGGTGTGTCGATGGCTTCTTTAATCATCCTCTCGAGACTCCAGGCAGGAAAAAGAGTTTTCCTACTCTCAAGAAGGTCGTGGGCTTCCTTCTGTTTTTGTTCAGCTTCTCTTGCCACACGAGCACTGACATCAGCCTCATTGCGTCGACTTCTACGCTTCAACAAGTCGACAATTGTTTCTTTGTCTTCTTCCTCAACAATATTTTTTCCTTTGTCTTTCACACCCGAACCGGAGGCTTGGCCTACTGGAGGAGGTTCGGTAGTGTGAGTTGCCTTTGAGGAATGAGGTGGTTGGGATACAGATTCCTTCTCTCCCCTTTGTTTCGGAATGGACACGAAATCAAGTAACCCTTCAAGTTTGCTTAGCGGGGCAAGGGCTGGAGCGAGTTTCTCTGCAAGGTCACGCCTCAGAGTTTAGTTAAGGATGGGATCATGTGCTTCGAGGATGTTGGAGATGGCAAAGTGGACATCCGAAACACACGATTTTATCACCTCCCTTTCGGACCGAAGAGAGTCAATCTCCTGTTGAGAATGAGAGAGTTGAACACTCTTGACCTTCAGAGCAGTGGTCTTCTTGGCCAGAACATCCATTAAAGAGTTCTCAGCAGCCAAATCTTCTTGTAGCTTCGAGAGACGCTCGTCAATGGTTGCACGAAATGCTGAGTTGTCGTCGGAAAGCGTTTGACGAAATGAAGCGAAGGACTTCAACTCAGTTGAGACAGACGTTGTCAACTGTTAAACAATTGGTTCCAACATAGTCTTAGCAACATTTGCACTCTCCTGTAAAGACTTGAACAGGGAAGAGACATCAAAAAATAGTTTATCGACTTTTTTGGTCACTGCCTGACAGGCTTTTGTTGAGGCGTCGATGGCGGATGTTGTAGAAACAATGGAATCTTGCTGAGCCTTTGAGAAAGCATCAACAATCTTCTGAATTGCATCTTCAGAAAGGGATTACTGAGAAGTGGAAGAGGAGGCGATGAGTAAATCAACTTTGTCATGGAGCTCCTTGAGATGTCGTTTTGTGACAGGAGCGTCGTCATCGTCATCACTCTGTATTTGAAACGGACTATAGTAGACCGAGTCAAACGTCATATCTTCCCCGCCAAGAAATGGTTCTTCACCCTCTGAAACATGACCAGGAAAAGATGGTGGTGGTGAAGCTGGTGGAGCTGAAGTATGGGTAGGTTCGGGTTGGGTTGTTTCGGGCGTTTGTGTAGGTTCGGATGCTTTTGTGGTTTCGGGTGCTGGGGTGGTTTCGGGTGCATCAGTATGAACCCCCGTATCAGATACGTTGGCTCGAACATCTGCAGTGGATGTTGTGGTTGCTTCGGTGAATATTGGTGTTGGTATTGGGATGGAAGTGGGTGGTATTGAAGTAGTGGAAGTTATGGGAGGAATAGAAATAGGAATGGTTTTAGGTGGAGAGTTAATGGGAGAAGTAGAGACATGAACCTCAGGGGTAGGAGATCTAGGTGGGGTGTTGCCTCGTGGAGAATCGTCAGAATCCGAACTCTCACCCTCAGACTCGCTTGAGGAGGAAGCGATGATCAGCTTTCGCTTGGGCTGAGTTTTTCGGCGCTTTTGTTGCGGAGACTGAGCAGCCTTGGTTGATTTCCTCTTCTTTGGAGAAGGGCCTTTAGCCCCTTTCGCCACCTGTTTCCCCTTATCAGCCTTCTTGCCTCTCGGAGCAGGCTTGTCGGCGTCATGAATAGACTTCAACATCTCCGGAGTAAGATCCCTCGGACCAAAACGCTTGAATCCTTTGTACGTCTGGATAATCCGGCTATCAGCAGGAACATCTCCATACATAGTTTCCGGAATTAAACCGTTGAATGGAAACTTAGAAGCGTCCGAGACAATGATCTTCATGGTATGGAATGTACCAATCGAAGACATTGGAGCACCAGCGACAATGGGGACGTGGTACTTGTCCATCACCCATTTCGTGATCAAAGTCTAGAACCTAGCATATGAAATTTCAGAATGTCTGGATGTAGATGAGAGACTCTGAATGAGTTGTTGCCACAGAACAGACCCATAATCCATGTTGATGCCATTGTAGACACCATACATTATAGACAAAAACAACCGACTGGCACCATCAGATCCAGCGCTTCTTTCAGATAACCCTTTGAATAGAACAGTGAACATCCCGTTCCACTGTGGTGGTAGGCACGACTTCTTGAACTTCGCGACTGAACTAAGCACCTCCGTATAACCCATGTTGTAAAACATGTTGAACAAATGCCCCATTGGAATCGTTTTAGGGTTAACCCTAGAGGAATCAGGTTCAAAACCTAAGAGCAAGCAAAATCTTTGCTTTGAAATTGATGCCTTGTGCTGAAAGATATCAAAGAAGATTCTGTCAACGACCTTGTCGTAGTGAGCAGTCGCAAAGATCTGCGACAAGAACTCCATCGGAACGGATTCAGCTCTTGTAAGTGCAGGAGCAATCGGCAAAAACTTCAAACACTCGATAATGGGGAAAATGAAGGCATCGTAAACATGTGGGGATAAATCGATGATTAGACTTTGTTGTGGGCAAATGGGCAGTATGTGGGATGCTGCGTGAACAGAAGATGAATCTGCCATTGCTTGAAGAAAGTGGAGAAGATGATGAACAGTGAAGGTTCAGGGATTTCTTACGCTCTGGGAATTTCAATTGCGGTAAAGAGGTAAACGGTGGAGGATGTTGCCTTTTGTACTGTGGGGTAAGGAGAGAGAAAGATCTTCCCAAATCTTCAATTGAAAATCAAAGAGTTTTCCAGAGTTGACTGATGCATGACAGTTGGGGTAGCCGATTATCACGCATGAGAGAGAGTGTCAGACCCCTAAGAACACGCCTCCCATCAAGCACCGTTTGGATATGAACCGTTTCAGATTCACATGCGCCCCTTCTGCGCCATTTGGAGATGAGACGGTTCCAATTCGCACGCTTTCCCTTTTGCGCCGTTTGAAATCAAATCGATTAGACTCCCGCCTGAGTCAGCATGTCTTCATCTTATCCCTTTAAATTGTAACGACATCTTTTGAAAAATACCGCCACGTGGATTAAAATCAACCACAGCCTTTAATCGACTGCCAATCCAAGTAAAATGCCTTGTAAGTAATAGAACCTAAATTTTGGAAAATCAAAGATTTTCGTGCTTAGGGTGTAAAAGAAAAGAAATAAAGCAAAATTTTTAGGAAAAATGTGATGTCAATAAAGACACGAAACAAATGATTCCGGGCACGAATCTCTTCCTTCAAAGTCAAGAGATACCTTAAAGTGTTTGTGTGGTTTCCCGTTGAATAACGATCAAACACTTATTAAGAAGTGTTGAAAGGCTTCTTTTAACTAGGCTTATTAGGGTGGTTATCGCTTCGATTCAAAATTCCTAGTCTTGATATAAGACAGAAATCAAACGAAGTACTTGTGAGACGGTGTAGTCTATTGAACAAGTAGGTTGGAGATAATTTAATTTGGCTAGGACATTTTAAAAAAAATCTCAACAAAAATTTAAAACTGGATCCCAAGGGAAGAAATGTTATGGGTGTTAACAATTTCATAGGAATCACACAAAAGAAAAATTTTGAGATTTCAACGAGGTACGTACGTCAATTCATTAGTGAAAACTAGAGCAAATTAATTGTTCACCGTCAATTTGTATTGGGTATTGAATTTTGGGTTTCACTTAGATCGTAGTGACACGAAACTAAGATCATAAACACAGAAATTGTGTAACCATAAACCTCAGTGGTAATTTCTGAGAGTCTCAAGGGTTACTTTTGTGAAACGAAAGTGATGGAGAAATGCAAGTTAGATGGTGTAAGAAAACAAAGTACCTCTGCTGTGAAGAACTGGACCAAGCAGAAAACTCTTATCTCATGTGAGAAGAGAGTTAGGTAGCTCATGATTAGAATAAATATGATAGCCTAATTGGGAAGACAAGGTTTGTGTATACCAAGTCATTAAGGCTATTATTCAGAATCAGGTGAGGCTTTGGACACATACAGCAGCATGCTTCTAGGGACACTTAGCTAATTCAATAATTTCCCCATAAACGAACACACACATAAAATTAAAGCCAAAAAGAAAATAAAGAACAAAATATTTTTGGAGTTTTTGAATTTATAAAAAAATATTTTTGGAGTTTTTATGAGTAAATAAAAGATGAAATAAAAATAAGACAAAAGAAAAAAATAAAATTTGGAACCGAACCCGAGAGTTCGGTTTATTTCGGTTGTGAAAAACTTTGGAACCGAACCCGAGCGTTCGGTCTATTTCGGGTAAGAAAAATTTTGGAACCGAACCCGAACGTTCGGTCTATTTCGGTTACCAAAGAAAATAGATTTTCAAAAAGATAATAGTTTTGACAATAAGAGAAATGCATTTGGAACAATTATACAAAAGATTTACAACCAAGAAAACTACCTTTGATAGATGAGCGAAAAGCAGATTATTCAACCGAACCCGAGCGTTCGGTTCATTTCGGTACATTAGTACAAGACCCGAACCCGAACGTTCGGTCTATTTCGCTTCTTACTTTTGAGTTTGAGAGGTAATGTTTGGTACTGACTCCGATTCCATCATACCTAGCCCTTGTAGAATTTTGTTGAACGATGCTTCTGGAATAGCTTTGGTGAAGATGTCAGTCAGTTGATCAGTGGTTCGAACAAAATGAATTTCAACGTTCCCATCTTCCACATGATCTTTAATGAAGTGATACCTCAGTGCTATGTGCTTAGTCTTCGAGTGTTGCACTGGGTTATAACAGATCCTAATTGCACTTTCTGAGTCACAATATAGTGGGATCTTTTTCATATTGAGTCCATAATCTCGGAGTTGACTTTGGATCCAAATCACTTGAGAAGTACAGGAGGCAGCTGCGATGTATTCTGCTTCAGCGGTAGACAGAGATACACAGGTCTGTTTCTTTGATTGCCAGCTAACCAACTTCCCGTCTAGGAATTGGCAGCCTCCCATGGTGCTTTTCCTATCTAGTCCAGAATCTCCAAGGTCTGCATCTGATTAGGCTTGAACGAAGAAGCCTGAGTTGGATGGATACCATAGACCTAAAGAGGTAGTTCGCTTGAGATAACGGAGTATGTTCTTCACTGCAAGCATATGAGGTTCACGTGGATTCGCCTGAAATCTAGCACAGTAACAAACAGAGAACATGATATCAGGCCTGCTAGCAGTAAGATACATCAGTGAACCGATCATCTGGCGATATAGCGTAATATCAACTGCTGGCTTATCCAATGATGGAGTAAGCTTGGTGCCGAATGCCATTGGAACTTTAACCTTTGAATCTCCCATCATGCCAAATTTGGCAAGGAGAGTCTTCGTGTAAGCTTCCTGATTAATAAAGATGCATTCGGGCCCCTGTCTAATGTTTAAACCAAGGAAAAAGTTAATTGGACCCATTGAGCTCATTTCAAATTTAGTCGCCATCAGCTTTCTGAATTCAGCTGTTAAGCCAGGATTCGTTGAGCCAAAGATGATATCATCGACATAAATTTGAACGATCATAAGGTGGTTACCTTCCTTCTTACGAAAGAAGGTTGGGTCAACCGAACCTTGTTTGAATTTTGATATCTTTAAAAATTTGGTTAGCGTTTCATACCAGGCCCTCGGAGCTTGTTTCATCCATATACGGCTTTGTCCAAAATGTAACAGTGATTGGGGTACCTTTCATTGACGAATCTAGGAGGTTGCTCCACGTACACGGTTTCTTCAAGTTCTCCATGTAGAAATGCGCACTTGACATCCATTTGGTAGACCTCAAAGTTTTTGTGTGCAGCATAGGCAAGAAATATTCTAACGGATTCCAGCCTAGCTACAGGAGCGAAAGTTTCTTCATAGTCGATTCCTTCCTCCTGACAGTATCCTTTCACTACCAGATGGGCTTTGTTTCGTATCACGTTGCCTTCCTTGTCCATCTTATTTCTAAAGACCCATTTGAGACCAACAACTGAGGCATCTTGAGGAGTTGGAATGAGGCACCAAACTTTATTCCTTTCGAATTCATTCAATTCGTCTTGCATAGCTTGAACCCAATCGGAGTGATCAAGAGCAGTGTTAACTGTCTTTGGTTCAACTTTTGAGATGAAGGAGTTAAACAGACAGAATTCTACATTTGAAAATAAGGAAGTTTGTTTTGCCTTAAGTTCTGATCGGGTCAGGACCTTTTCAGAGACATTACCGACAACCTGAGAAACAGGATGATCTCTGGTCCATTTGACAAGAGGAGGGTAATTTGGATCATAAGATGGATCCAATTCAGCATTTACCATCTCTTCTAGTTCAGATTGACTATCATCGTCATAAAGCATATCAACATTCTCCCCCTCAACAGATAAGCTTTCAGGTATGTCTTGAGTTTCTTGAGCTACAGGGGTTTCGGTCGGTATCGAGCTTTCGGGTGTTGACGCACCTTCGGTTGATGGAGCACTTTCAGGTGTTGTAGCACCTTCGGGTACTACTGATCGTTCAGGAGTAGCTTGAGAACTGTCCTCCCCCTCAACATGTGAACTCTTCTGTAATGAAGAAGATGGATCCTCCCCCTTGATTGAAGCATTGTGCTGTAGAGGTTCATTGGAACAAGATCCTACTTCATTCATTTGTTTGGCAGCATCTTCGATGAGTTGCTTCAAACGATCTACTTTATTGTCTGCTGCACTGACTTCCGAGAGAGTAGCCTTTTCTGGTTCATCAAATAACTCGACGAACTTCTCAAATAGGTTTGCAATCGAGGCTGTGACTTGGCCTATTTGAGGAAAGATTTCTCCAACTGTGTCTTCTTTGGCCTTAACCTTTTTGACATAGCTATCATCAAAAGTCACATAATAGGTTTCTTCTATTTTCCTCGAGCGCTTGTTTAATACCCTGTAGGCTTTAGAAGTGAGAGAATTGCCCAGAAATATCCCTTCATCGGCTTTGACATCGAACTTGTTACGGTGTTCTTTAGAATTGAAGATGAAGCACCGTGAGCCGAATACATGGAAAATTTTGACATTTGGCTTCCTGTTGTTGATGATCTCATAAGGAGTGAGAGTGAATTGCTTATTGACATATGACCTGTTCTGCGTAAAACAAGCAGCAGCAATAGCATCAGCCCAAAAATATAAAGGTAAAGAAGCAAAACTTAGCATGCTTCGGGCCGCCTCACACAAAGATCCGTTTCGTCTTTCGACAATCCCGTTTTGTTGAGGAGTGTAGGGAGCTAAGAAGTTATGACTGGTTCCTTTGTCGGCCAAGAATTCTTCGAATTCTTTGTTTTTGAACTCCAGTCCATTGTCACTCCGGATGTTATGAACGACTTTCTTCAGCTGTACTTCAATCTGCTTGATAAACGTCTTCAGCTTGAGAGTCGCTTCAAATTTGTGCTTCAGAAAGAACACCCATGTAAAACGCGAAAAATCATCAACGATGACAAGAATATACTTGCTACCGCCGATGCTTTCGATAGATGATGGACCACACAAGTCAATGTGAATTAACTCTAATGGTTCAACAACTTTAGTGTTTACAATCGATGGGTGACTTTGACGACTCTGCTTCCCCATTTCACATGCAGCACACAAATGTTCTCTATCGAACTTGAGCAATGGAAGACCTCGAACATGACCCCCAGTGACAAGTTTGTTGATGTCCTTAAAGTTGTGATGAGAGAGCCTTCGGTGCCACAGCCAGCTTTCGTCAGATTGTGCTTTGGATAACAGGCAGATAGTTGGATTCCCTTTGATGGGTTTGAGGTTCAGGGGAAACATTTCGCCTTTGCGCTCCGATTTGAGAATGACTCTTTTCGTTTTCTTCTCAATTATTTCCGAACCCTCATCATCGAATGAAACCTTGAGACTGGTACCTCCAACAAGCTGAGATACACTGATAAGGTTGTGTTGTAGTCCTTCAACGTATGCAACCTTCCTAATCGTAAAATCACCATTTGGAATCATTCCATAGCCTTTTATGGTGCAGAAGGAGTTGTTCACGAACTTGACATTTCCACCGTTTGAAAGAGACCGAAATTCCCTCAGCTCTTCCTTCCTTCCTGTCATGTGACGTGAGCAGCCACTCTCAATGTATCATTCTTCGTCAAACTGCTCGTCACTAATAACCTGCAAAAATTAAGCAGATTTAGGAACCCAAAGTTTCTTGGGTCCACGTGAGCCTTTCACAGGAACAGGAATAGTAAGAGAGATGTCAACAAGATATGTTCTTTTTATTAACGTTGTTTCATCTTTCTTTTTAATGGTGAAAACCTTAATTTTATTGGGATTTGTGTCTTTCGGTTTGGATTCTGGTTTAGGTATTTGGACTCTGGGATTATTTTGATTTGTTTCAGCTGATGAAAACTTTGATTTTCCTTTCAGATCTGTTGATGATTTAGGTTTTTGAGTGCGAACAGAGTTAAATTTAGAAAGAGGTTGAGAGGAATTAGAAGAATTAGAAGAAGAAGAACGAGAGAAGTTAGACTCAGATGATTTCTTGGCTTGAGATTCTAAGTGACCCTTTTGTTTTTTATCATTAGTGGGACCGAACCTAGATCTTTGGTCTCTTTTGCTCTCGGAACCGAGCCTCTGCTTTCGGTAGATAGTGTTATCTGAACCGAACCTTTGCTTTCGGTTGTCAAATTTTTCAGAGTCGAACATATCCTTTCGGTTATTTTGACTTTCATAACCGAACCTCTCTCTTCGGTTGTTCTGACTCTCTTGTGACCTAACGGTGCTTTTCTCTGACTTTAGATTTGTTTCATGATAAGAGAAATGGGCATTTTGAGATTGCCAGAACTGTTTTCTTTCAGAGAGATTCTTCTTGTATCTCTGATTCCTTTGTTGTTTTTGATTTCTCACCTGCTTCGGCTGACGATGGATATTCGCTTTTTGTTTTTGTTTTTTATCAGCAGGTTCACTTTGAACTGATGATGTGTCACTTGAAGGAGTGAGTTCTTTTGCAGAAACTCCTTTTTCTTCAGGACCATCGTTTGTACCACTAGTACTTGGCACGTCGAAGCTATCAGGTTTGTTCAAAGGTTCTGACACATATCTGCCTTTAGTTTTCCATGAAGTCCTTTCTGACAGACCAACTGTTTCGTCAGCATTGTCGATAGGAGCAGACCAGAAGCACTCATCGCAACCATCAGCATTATCTTCGTTTACAATAGCTGTGAGTTCGGCTGTCTGATGTTCTGTTACGCCTATGACTTTATACACCTGATTTGGAGTTGTTCTCACCTATTGGTATACAACAACCTTTTCTTCAAGGATCGGGGACTTTTGTTGGGACAGACGAGCAAACTCCATAGAATTTTCTGAAATAAGATTTTTGTGGTTTTTGGGTTCACTCTTGACAAACTCTGAACAGTCAACTGTGTCTTCAACAGAAATTTCACTCATATCATCGTCCTCATTGAGATCAGATGCATTTTCAACATCAATTTTATTTTCTGAGCTCAGGTTGGCATTCAATGAGTCAAACTTTTGTATGGTTTCGGTTCTTAGTTTTAGTTTATCATTTTCATCCAAAAGTTTTTTCAGCATGTCTTTATGGTCCTTGGACTTTATGAAAGATTCGATTTTGTCTAGACCATACATATATGTCGGATTAACATCCTCAGACGAAACAACACTTTCACAGTTATATGCTTCAACGTCAATTTCATCCTCCTTAAACTCAAGGAAGGGCAAAATCATGCGATGAATTTTCTGCCCTATTTCACAGTTTAAATGAAGTTGAGTGATATTAGTGTAAAGACGCTTAGCAATTAAACAAAAGACATTTCTCTGTTTTAAAAGTTTTAAATTGTCTCTTTGTAAATAAATGTTTTCATCCTTGGATTTGATTAACTCCGACTCCTTTAGCTCGATCCACATCCTCCGTTCCTCACTCTTTGAAGATACCCTGCTTATTTGGTCAGTTAGGTTAGAATTGGTGACCCGTGTTTGAGTTAAACTGCTGTCTAGATGAGAGATTCTTGAATTAACATTTTTTAATTCCTTTTCATATGAACTTTGTGGGACTTTGAATGAAACAAAAACTGATTGTACCTTCTTGATTAATTCATCAAGCTCGTTAAACTGCACGCTGAGAGGTTTTGCTGTGAAGCACAAGTCCTCTCGCTCCTTTGTGACTTCATTCCCACCATCTGTGTTGTATCCCCTCATCTGAGACACGTCTGACACCATTAAACACTTTCCACCGCTCCCTTCACCTTTTGCAACATAGGCCTTTCCATGAGAGGGCTTCCTGAATTCATCGTCCTCAGAATCGGTTGACCAGACCTCCACGCCACCAAACTCATCATCCGCTACCGAACCCTGCACAATTAAAGCATTCATAGAGGGGTTAGCAGTGGATTTCTTTCTTTTGATCTCTTCCAGCTTTTTCAACAACACAGTTTCTTTGTCCTTCTCCTCATCCTTTTCTGCCATTTTCTTGAGAACACAATCTTTGGCATAGTGGTTCTTTCCTCCACAATAATAGTAGCTCACACCCGAATCTCCTTCAGCTTTTGGTTCCTTCTTTGGTTCTTCTGCCTTCGGTTCTTCCCTAACCTTTTCAGAACTGTAACTTCCCTGCCAATTTCGGTTCTTATTTATAGGGAACCTTTTCTTGATGAACCTCTTTGGGTTTGACACCATCATTGCATAGTCTTCAGAGGTAAGGTCATAGTCCTCTAGGTTGAGATCTTCATCTTCCATCACAGCTTCGCTTTTGGACAGAAGGGCCAAAGATCCCAAGCTTGAAACCACATTTTTCTCCTGTAACACAATCTTTTCTTGGGATTTCAAAATCCCTACCAGTTTCGCCAAAGAGTAAGATTTGAATTGCTCATGCGCTTTAACAGTGGACACAACCGCTCTCCACTCAGATCTGAGACCGTTTAAAAAGGTAACCTTTTGTTCAATCAACTTCCTTTCAATATCATGTTTAATCATCTTACTAAGAAGATGATTGAAGCGATCGAACGTCTAAGTTACAGTTTCTTCAGGATTGTCACACCCCCAAACCAGAACCGCGGAAACGTTCGGGGGCGGAGGACGTCATATTCAGTATCATAACAGTTCATAGAAAGGAAAGTACACACCACCATATATATTAAAGTTTCCAAAATGTTTACATAATTCTATTCGCTACATGTTCAAAAGTTAAATACATAAACATCTTTCAAAAGAAGTAATTAACGTCAGCACGTTAATCTCCAAAAGTTGATTTCCAATTCTGCTTAGCGGTTCCCTGAGAATACGAGTTATTTCAAAGAAAAAGTGTCAACAATTAAGTTGGTGGGTTCATGAGTAGTTTTTTTGAGAAAATGTACGCCATTCGAAAGTTCATGTATGTTTTCCAGAAAGCGCAGTGTTTCAAATGTAAAGAGTTATGATTTGTTGTGTTGAAAATGAATGTATTAGATCCATAAAATCCCATATTTTCCCTAATGGTTGAGGTATGATTTGTTGTGTTTTCCACGAAAAACCCTTATTTTCTTATAAAAGTATGAAATGCATATGAATGTTCGTGTTATAAGTTGCAACTAATTGTACCGAGAAAATCCCTTATTTTCCTATTAGTTGTTTGGTTTGTATACAGGAAAAACCCTTATTTTCCTTACATAACTGGCAGTCTCTAAGACCGAAAATCGCAAGCAACCGACGTGCTCGAAAGGTGTGGCATAGTTTTATATAATAAAGCTATACGAAGATCGCATTTGTTAGATGAAGAATAGTTTTAATAGCTACTCTTTCATAAAAGCATAATACCATAATAATTGTATATCCGATGAGTTTTATAACCATACTAAACATAATATGCCTGTAGCGACGTTCTTCAGGCGTCGTAGCGTTATGACAACTGTCACCCCAAAACACGGACTGTAGCTAACAGTCAGGGCGCGGGATCATGACTTCCTGTATAGATCTATACACATTTGACACGTTCTCCGAACGGGAGACTCTGGTTATAGACAGGACTTGTAGCGATACCTTTTATCAAAAAGGCAGTGTTTGAAGATGTACACGTCTCATGGATTCTCAACTAAGTCTGTATTAAAGTAGTAGTTTTGTATGCAAAGTTTATCCTTTTTCACAATGTTTGACAAAGCATAAATCATAAGTTTTTAGAATGTATAAAACGGTTTAGCAACGAAGAATACTATGGAGTTACTAAATACTTTGTATAAATCTATTGCATGCAAAGTATAACAAGAGTTTTCACATAGTAGTAATAAATCACAAGTGATTCATTTGATAAAAATGAGTACAGTGAAATTTTATGAAATACACGATAATAACCGAATGTTTACTTGTATTCCTCCCCTAAAAGAGTATAAAAGCATTAAAATGTATTTAAAGTGTGTTTGAAGGGGATATGAACTCACTTGGAAGTTTGAAGATAGCGAGGTGGAAAACCAGGCAGAGTTTCGTCTCGTGAAACGGATTTTTCTCGGGATTCTCGGGAACCTCGGGAGTAAAATCGACCTTCGGGAATTGAGCAAAAATGACCAGGGCTTCGGGTTTGAACGGGCACGGAAAACGAGGCAAAACGCAACAGAAGTGAGAAGAAATGAGCAATTTTTCCGGAGACCCTCGCATCCCTTTTATAGGGGGTCTGAGAAGCCTCGGTACGCGGGGCGTACGCTCGTACGCAGCGCGTACGCGTACGTCATGCATGAGCGAATCCTCGACTACCTCGGCTTCGGATGGGACGGATCGGATGGGACGGGTCGGATGGGGCGGGTCGGATGGGGCGGGTCGGTAGCTTCGCATAGGGGCGACGTGGACAGTTCGGAGCCCTTGATTTGAGTACGCGGGGCGTATGAGGGTACGCAGGGCGTACTCCGGTCCTATCCGCTGACTCCTCTTCGGATATTATCAAGAGTTTTTATTTATTTTTATTTTTATTTTAAATAAACTTCTAAAATTCATATCTCCTTCATACGAACTCCGTTTTCGACGTTCTTTATATCCACGCGTAGGTGAGACTAAGATCTACAATTTTCGTTTAGATTCCGTTGGCAAATTATGAAATTATTTTTATTATTTATTTATTAAAATGACGTGATTAAGGAATTTCTTTAAAAATTGATAACTTCTTTATCTGACGTCGGTTTTTGCCAGACTTTTTACCGCTAAAATACCATTGTCGAGACCTCCGATTCTCGTTTAGGTCATTCCGGCCAAAAGTCGTTCGATCTCCGATTCGAGTTTTTAGCTGTCTGCTGCTAAGCCGAAATTGGAAAAATCTTAACTTCAATATACGAAGCCGGATTTGGGCGTTCTTTTTACGTACGATCATGGTTTAATGACATTTAAACATAGAGGGAATTTAAATAGAACTTTTTGGACATTTTATTATCAAAGTTAATTTTATTAACTCAAAAGTGGTTACAATACTTGACTTTTTAGGTCATTACAAAGAGTTGAAATATCGGGTTGTTACATCATCCCCCCGTTAGAGGTTATTTCGTCCCGAAATTTAAATACAAATAGAAGTCCTAGGGACTGAGGAAGAGGTGTGGATACTTCTGTTGCATTTGGTCTTCCCGTTCCCATGTGAACTCGGGTCCTCTCTTAGCATTCCATCGAACCTTTACTATTGGAATGCGACTCTGTTTAGTTCGTTTAAGTTCCCTATCCATGATTTCGACGGGTTCTTCCACAAAGTTAAGATTTTCATTTAGCTCGATTTCATCGAGTGGAATTACAAGTGTTTCGTCGGACAAGCACTTTTTTAGGTTCGGTACATGGAATACTAGATGTACCTTGTTAAGCTCGATTGGAAGTTGGAGTTTGTAGGCCACTGGACCAACTCTCGAAATTATTTCGAAGGGTCCAAAGTATCTAGGATTTAGCTTTCCACGCTTCCCAAAGCGTATCATGCCCTTCCAGGGTGAGACCTTTAGTAGTACACGGTCGCCAATCTGGAATTCCAAGGGTTTACATCTCTTGTCGGCATAGCTCTTTTGTCTATCCCATGAGGACTTCAGTCGTTCTCGTATTTCTACGATCTTTTCAGTCGTTTCCCTGATGATCTCCGGACCAGTGAGGGTGCTATTAGGGACTAGGCCTTTTGCCAATTGCGTGTCGCCCACTTCCGTCCAGCACAGAGGTGATCTGCACTTACGGCCGTAAAGGGCTTCGAATGGAGCGGTCTTGATACTAGTATGGTAACTATTGTTATAAGAGAACTCGACCAAAGGTAAGTGAACATCCCATGCCTTACCAAAACCGATTACACATGCTCGCAGCATGTCTTCCAAGGTTTGGATCGTCCTCTCACTCTGTCCGTCAGTTTGTGGGTGGTATGCTGTACTCATGTCCAACCTTGTTCCCATGGATTTTTTCAATGATTGCCAGAATCTGGAAGTGAATCTGCTGTCTCTATCTGAGATGATGGACATCGGTACTCCATGAAGTCGTACGATCTCCCGGATGTAGGTTCTTGATAGTTTTTCCATCCTATCAGTTTCCTTGATCGGTAAGAAATGGGCTGACTTGGTTAATCTGTCGACGATTAACCAAATAGTATCTTGGCCACTCTGAGTTTTGGGCAGTTTGGTTATGAAGTCCATGGAAATCTGCTCCTATTTCCACTCAGGTATTTCAGGTTATTGGAGTAGACCTGAGGGTTTCTGGTGTTCTATTTTTATTTTGGCGCTGGTTAAACACTTGCTCACATAAGTAGCAATCTCCGCTTTCATGTTTGGCCACCAGTAGAGTTGTTTGAGATCTAGATACATCTTGTATGACCTTGGGTGTACGGAGTATGGGGTCCTGTGTGCCTCGCTCATAACTACCTCTCTGAACCCACTAAACTTGGGTGTCCAGATCCGGTTCATGAGGTAGCGTGCTCCGTCACTCTTGATTTCTAAGTTCTTGTCCATTCCCCTAAGGGCCTCACCTGTCACGTTTTTGGGTTTCAAGGCCTCTATTTGAGCTTCCTTGACTTGCGCTGACAGGTGTGAATGGATCGACATGGCTAATGACTTCACTCTTCGGCCAGAGTACTCCTTTCGACTAAGGGCATCGGCTACGACGTTTGCCTTTCCTGGATGATAGCGAATCTCACATTCGTAGTCGTTGAGCAATTTGACCCGACGTCGTTGTCTCATGTTTAACTCCTTCTGGTCGAAGATGTGTTGGAGGCTCTTGTGGTCTGTAAAGATAGTGCACTTGGTACCGTAAAGGTAGTGCCTCCAGATTTTAAGAGCGAAGACCACTGCTCCAAGTTCTAAGTCATGAGTGGTGTAATTGACCTCATGCGTTTTCAGTTGTCATGAGGCATATGCAATAACCTTTCCCCTCTGCATTAGCACACATCCCAGCCCTTGCTTCGAAGCGTCGCAATACACCACAAAATCTTCGGTCCCTTCCGGAAGAGAAAGGATAGGTGCATTGCAGAGGGCTTGTTTCAAGGTCTGAAACGCAGCATCTTGCTTTTCTCCCCAGTTGTAGGTCACACCTTTCTGGGTTAAAGCGGTAAGAGGCTTTGCGATGCTGGAGAAATTCTGGATGAACCTTCGATAATAACCAGCAAGACCTAGAAACTGGCGAATTTCGGTTGGTGTGGTTGGTGCAGACCAGTTTTCGATACCCTTGATCTTTGAGGGGTCCACGTGGATTCCTTCCTTGCTGACCACGTGACCGAGGAAGTCCTCCTTTCTAATCCAAAACTCACATTTTGAGAATTTTGCATAAAGTCTCTCAGTTCGTAACGCCTCTAAGACTTGTCTCAGGTGTTGACTATGTTCCTCTTTATTCTTTGAATAAATGAGTATATCGTCTATGAATACTATCACAAATTTATCCAAGAACGGACGACATACCCGATTCATTAGATCCATGAATACGGCCGGGGCATTGGTTAGTCCGAACGGCATCACTACGAACTCATAAGTCCGTATCTCGTTCGGAAGGCCGTTTTGGGAACATCACTCTCTAGGACTCGCAGTTGGTGATATCCCGACCTTAGATCGATCTTGGAGAAATAGTTGGCTCCTTGGAGTTGATCGAATAAGTCGTTGATTCGGGGTAGGGGGTATCGGTTCTTGATGGTGAGTTTGTTGAGTTCTCGGTAGTCGATGCACATCCTGAACGATCCATCTTTCTTTTTCACGAACATCACGGGTGCTCCCCATGGCGAGAAGCTCGGTCTGATGAATCCTTTACCAAGTAGTTCATTCAGTTGGCTGGATAGCTCCTGCATCTCTGCCGGGGCTAATCGATAGGGTGCTTTGGCTACTGGGGTAGCTCCGGGAACCAGATCGATTCTGAATTCGACTTGTCTTGCGGGTGGTATTCCTGGAAGATCCTCGGGAAATACGTCGGGAAAATCACATACGTCGGGCACCTCCTTGACGTCCTGGACTTCGCGTTTCACATCTACAACATGTGCTAAAAATGCGTGACACTCCTTACGTAGGTACTTCTGAGCTTGGATACTTGAGATGATACTAAGAGTGGTACTAGGTTTGTCGCCCAAGACAAGGAAGGTTTCACCGGTTGGCAGATTAAGGTGAACGGCCTTATCGTAACATAAAATGTCCGCACGATGTAAACTCAGCCAATCCATGCCAATGATGACATCGAAGCTCTTAATCGAGACTGGCATGAGGTTGATTTGAAATAGATTATCGTTTAGAGTTAGGATGCAGTTTAAATATATTTCCTTAGTGCCTTCGGTTTTCCCGTTGGCCATTTCTACTAGGAATGGTTCACTTAATGATTGTGGTATTGGTTTTAGCATGCCTTTAAAGTCATGACTCACAAAACTCCTTTCCGCTCCACTATCAAACAAAATACATGCATACGAGTTATCAAGAAGAAACGTACCCATAACAAAAGTAGGGTCCGCAATGGCTTCATCTTGTTCCATTGCGAAAACTCGGCCCCTTCCGCTGGTATTCCTGTTGTTTGCCTTCGGGCAGTCCCTGCGGTAGTGCCCTGTGCCTCCGCACTCAAAGCAGGCGCGGCTTATTCCAGTATTAGCAATGGGGGCGGATTGTTGGGTTGGCTCTTTGCAATAGCGGGCTGTATGACCCTTCTTATTGCACCTGGTACATTGAAGGTCACGGAAAAGACCGTGGTGGTGGAAGTTGCACTGGTTACATTTCAGTAGTTTTCCATTGTATGAACTTGTGGGGGCAGAGTTGGTAGGTACAGTAATAGCGTGGGTCGCTACCACTTGTTGTTTCTTGGGGTTCTCCTGGAGGGTTTGTCCCCTCCTCTTGTTCCAAGGCTTACTCTGGCCCTGAGCCTCCCTAGGTGGATTTGCGGTTGCTGCAATGGTACTCTGTTTCACTCCGTGGTCGATGAGGCGTTGAGCCAGGCGTTTAGCGCTGTTGTAGGTGATAGGGTTGGAAGCTAGGACATGCCCTTGAATCTGGGGTGACAACCCCCAAATGTACCTTTCGACCTTCTTTAATTCTGGGTTGACCATGGTAGGGCACAAAGCAGCGAGATCGTTGAACCTAGTTGTGTAGGCGACTAGATCAGATCCAACCATTTTCAAATTCCAGAGCTCCTGCTCAAGCTTTTGCACTTCGCCCCTTGGGCAGTATTCTTCCAGTAGTAGAACCTTCAGTTCTTCCCAACTCATGGCGTTAGCGACAGTGAGCGTCACTGAATTCACATGGCTTTTCCACCAAGTGAGGGCTCGATCTATGACGGTGCAAGCAGTTAATTTAACCTTGCTTGTTTCTTGGCACGAGCAGATCTCGAAGACTGTTTCAGTCTTTTCGAACCATTGCATTAGTGCAATGACTCCTCCACTGCCATTAAAAGTCTTTGGTTTTGAGTTGGAGAACTCCTTGTAAGTACATTCCCTTACATGGCCCTAGCCGGTACCACGATTGGGATGATTCGTGCTGCTTCTTGTACCTCCATTTGCATTGGAGTTTATTTGAGAGAGGGCTGCTGCTACTGCTGCTGTGATAGCAGCCTGGATCATTGCCGGATCATAAGTTAGTGGTGGAGGTGGTGGTGGGGTTGCGTTGGTACGTGCTGATCTACGAGGAGGCATCGCGTTGTCAAAAGAAAAATGAGATATTATAAGTTTCGGTGGTTGCGAGTTGAATGATATTGAGTTAACTACCTTAAATAGATTAAGAATTTGGTTTGGCCAACACTGGGTTTTGAGCTTGATTCATTAATAACGTTTGAATGGATGTACTTATGAATTGAACGGACTACACATAATTAAAACAAGAAAGAGATATGCCCTATATATATTAAACATATAGTTGTGTTACATCCGAGTTTAGACAAAACTTTTTGACCTTTCTAAAGGTCTCCGATTACAGAAAGTTTTAAAGAAAATAATATTCTTATCCGAAGTCCTAATTTATAACAAAATTTGAAATCCTGGCAAGCACTATTTGCGACGTAGGTTGCGCTTGGAGCTTGACTCCGCATCTGATTGCTTCGATTCCATTAGACGCCTATCAAAAGCAGTTTGTTGCTCCCTTAACTCGGCTAGGGATGCAATCATCTGTGCCTGAAATGCCTCAGATTGGAGTTGGGCATGGTCCTGAATTCCATCCAGCCTACGGATGTCAGAAGTGTAGACCTGCACTTCTACGTTGATCTCGCGGATCCGGTTGGCTTGAACTCCGGATTGGTAGCATTGGTTGGCTAGTTTGCCAACCATGACCGGAAGTGCCCGGTCTGCCGATCCCCTGCCTCTGACATCATAAAAGTCTCGGCACATGCCGTAGGGAGGGCGTAAGCTTTGTTGTCGGCTCCAGTGGTGGAGGTGGCTTCCCCACACAGGAGTGGGTCCTTGGAAGTTCCTCACATGGACAGGAGGTTGTGGGGCCGGTGGATTGATAACCTCTGGCTCTGTATCTGTACCAGTGTCATCTCCCCCATCCAATTCTATCGGCTCTTCGTCTTCTTCGGGATCATCTTCGATCCATCCTCCATTGCCTTGGTTGGGAAAGTAGGGGTCATTGGGGTGATGGAAACCAGCCATTTAGTCTGTACGAGAATAGGGTTAGGAATTTACTATAAGCTAGAGCACATTTATTTTACCCTTATGTATAATGGTTGATGACAACATAAAAGCTCCCTTAGTATTATGCAATGACGTGCTTTTGGTAAGTTTTAAAATTTGTTGTCCACTGCAGACACTCCTCGGCACACGTTAGTCGGCTCTCGGACAAATATAGTTGATCAGGCTATATCCTTCCCAGTTCCGATTACATGTCCCAAGGCGTACCTGCACTGCACAACCTATTTATAATACTTCTAAAATGGTCCGATGTGAAACTGTTATTAGTACGAAATGAATGCATGCTTACTTTACAAAAACTAAATAAATTTAATTTCAAAAGTATGACTCGTCTCAGAGTGTTTTTTCCCAGTTGAGTTTATAGTTGTATACCAAAAATGGTTTTGATATACTTAATTCACTATAAACGATGCTCTGATACCAATCTGTCACACCCCCAAACCAGAACGGCGGAAATGTTCGGGGGCGGAGGACGTCATATTCAGTATCATAACAGTTCATAGAAAGGAAAGTACACACCACCATATATATTAAAGTTTCCAAAATGTTTACATAATTGTATTCGCTACATGTTCAAAAGTTAAATACATAAACATCTTTCAAAAGAAGTAATTAATGTCAGCACGTTAATCTCCAAAAGTTGATTTCCAATTCTGCTTAGCGGTTCCCTGAGAATACGAGTTATTTCAAAGAAAAAGTGTCAACAATTAAGTTGGTGAGTTCATGAGTAGTTTTTTTGAGAAAATGTACGCCATTCGAAAGTTCGTGTATGTTTTCCAGAAAATGCAGTGTTTCAAATGTAAAGAGTTATGATTTGTTGTGTTGAAAATGAATGTATTAGATCCATAAAATCCCATATTTTCCCTAATGGTTGAGGTATGATTTGTTGTGTTTTCCACGAAAAACCCTTATTTTCTTATAAAAGTATGAAATGCATATGAATGTTCGTGTTATAAGTTGCAACTAATTGTATCGAGAAAATCCCTTATTTTCCTATTAGTTGTTTGGTTTGTATACAGGAAAAACCCTTATTTTCCTGACATAACTGGCAGTCTCTAAGACCGAAAATCGCAAGCAACCGACGTGCTCGAAAGGTGTGGCATAGTTTTATATAATAAAGCTATACGAAGATCGTATTTGTTAGATGAAGAATAGTTTTAATAGCTACTCTTTCATAAAAGCATAATACCATAATAATTGTATATCCGATGAGTTTTATAACCATACTAAACATAATATGCCTGTAGCGACGTTCTTCAGGCGTCGTAGCGTTATGACAACTGTCACCCCAAAACACGGACTGTAGCTAACAGTCAGGGCGCGGGATCATGACTTCCCGTATAGATCTATACACATTTGACACGTTCTCCGAACGGGAGACTCTGGTTATAGACAGGACTTGTAGCGATACCTTTTATCAAAAAGGCAGTGTTTGAAGATGTACACGTCTCATGGATTCTCAACTAAGTCTGTATTAAAGTAGTAGTTTTGTATGCAAAGTTTATCCTTTTTCACAATGTTTGACAAAGCATAAATCATAAGTTTTTAGAATGTATAAAACGGTTTAGCAACGAAGAATACTATGGAGTTACTAAATACTTTGTATAAATCTATTGCATGCAAAGTATAACAAGAGTTTTCACATAGTAGTACTAAATCACAAGTGATTCATTTGATAAAAATGAGTACAGTGAAATTTTATGAAATACACGATAATAACCGAATGTTTACTTGTATTCCTCCCCTAAAAGAGTATAAAAGCATTAAAATGTATTTAAAGTGTGTTTGAAGGGGATATGAACTCACTTGGAAGTTTGAAGATAGCGAGGTGGAAAACCGGGCAGAGTTTCGTCTCGGGAAACGGATTTTTCTCGGGATTCTCGGGAATCTCGAGAGTAAAATCGACCTTCGGGACTTGAGCAAAAATGACCAGGGCTTCGGGTTTGAACGGGCACGGAAAACGAGGCAAAATGCAAGAGAAGTGAGAAGAAATGAGCAATTTTTCCGGAGACCCTCGCATCCCTTTTATAGGGGGTCTGAGAAGCCTCGGTACGCAGGGCGTACGCTCGTACGCAGCGCGTACGCGTACGTCATGCATGAGCGAATCCTCGACTACCTCGGCTTCGGATGGGACGGATCGGATGGGACGGGACGGATGGGGCGGGTCGGTAGCTTCGCATAGGGGCGACGTGGACAGTTCGGAGCCCTTGATTTGAGTACGCGGGGCGTACGAGGGTACGCAGGGCGTACTCCGGTCCTATCCGCTGACTCCTCTTCGGATATTATCAAGAGTTTTTATTTATTTTTATTTTTATTTTAAATAAACTTCTAAAATTCATATCTCCTTCATACGAACTCCGTTTTCGACGTTCTTTATATCCACGCGTAGGTGAGACTAAGATCTACAATTTTCGTTTAGATTCCGTTGGCAAATTATGAAATTATTTTTATTATTTATTTATTAAAATGACGTGATTAAGGAATTTCTTTAAAAATTCATAACTTCTTTATCTGACGTCGGTTTTTGCCAGACTTTTTACCGCTAAAATACCATTGTCGAGACCTCCGATTCTCGTTTAGGTCATTCCAGCCAAAAGTCGTTCGATCTCCGATTCGAGTTTTTAGCTGTCTGCTGCTAAGCCGAACTTGGAAAAATCTTAACTTCAATATACGAAGCCGGATTTGGGCGTTCTTTTTACGTACGATCATGGTTTAATGACATTTAAACATAGAGGGAATTTAAATAGAACTTTTTGGACATTTTATTATCAAAGTTAATTTTATTAACTCAAAAGTGGTTACAATACTTGACTTTTTAGGTTATTACAAAGAGTTGAAATATCGGGTTGTTACAAGGACTCTGCTTGAATTCACCAAATTCGGACAAAAGCAAGGTTTGAATGGAATGCTCGAGATCTTCGTCCGTAGAATATAACTCTCGCAGCCTATCCCATATTTCTTTGGCAGTGCTGCATGAACTCACCAGCCTGAAAGTGTCAGATTGAAGAGCGAATCTGATTAGTCTCAATGCTTTAATATTGCACTGAAATATATCTTTTTCGTCTTGAGCAGTATCTTTAACATCTTTCAAAAGATCATTATACTCCTTCTGAGTTTTAATAATTCTTGAAGTTGCTGAATGAGCGAATGGTCCGGATATGATTGCTTCCCAGATGAGATATCCATTGTCCTCAGATCCGATGACATAATCTTCAAAGTGATGTGCCCAGACTTCGTAATCCTGGGTGTAAAGGATGGGAATCTTTGTCATTGATCCAATGCTGTTTGAGATGTTGATGGGATTGGATTGTGACTCGTCCATGCTTGATCGAATAACTTGTTTAAAAGATCAGACTTGTAATATATTAAATTAGGGCAACACAAATAAATGTTGAGTTACGTCAATTATGGGATGACGGCTCAATAAATATCAGTAAATGCGGAATAACCCTAATCGCAACCTTTTTCACAGAAAAGAAGTGTATGAATTACACAGCCTCCTGCTCTGATACCAATTGATAAATTATTAAAAAAAACTTGAAGATCGATTAGATCTTTGTAACAGGTATTACGATGAACACAAAACAATAAATAAGACAAGTATGGATCACAATGTGTCGAATGATTAATTCAAACAATCCTCAGCAGAGCTCGACTAAGAACTTCTGCTGTAGAGGATTTAGGGTTACAAGAATGATAATAAAACTTCTGAATAATGCTCTGATCTATCGTTACTATTGTTCTATCGTTAACCTAAGATGCATGCAAGCACCTATATTTATAATAAACCCTACTATACTCACGGATGGACAGGCCCATACCGGAGATACAAAAACGGACTAGCAACCAAGCCCAATAGACGCAACATTCAAAACATGACCCAACAAGAGATTAATTGAATAAAGGGGTATAAACTGTCAAATGTGTGAAAGTTGTATTTTGAGCTGATAATCCTTATGGATATAGGGTTGGACGATTTTAGGGATATGGATCACCTAGAAATCGCCCAAAGCCTTATCTAGGAAGGGATTTGGATTGCTTTGAGGCTAAGTTATCCAATTAGGGTTTAAGGGTGAAACCCTAGGAGCTCACAGTATAAATAGACCCATAGGGTTGAGGAAATCGGCACCTTTGTGATTGGAGAAACCCTAGAGCCGATTTCCCTCTTCCTCATCTCTCTCAAATCATCTTCTTGCTAGTTGGTGTTTGTAAGCCATTAGAAGAGTGACATTTGCGACTCTAAGCTCCAAGAAGAAGAAGGTTTTCAAGCAAGTAACTCAAGGTATCATTCTAGATCTGTTTTCATATGTTTTAATTGTTTGTTTACATTAGATCTAGCCATGAAAGTCTTGGATATGTTGCATGTTCAATTAGTGAAACCTAGATCCAAGCTATAGGGTTGTATGTGCACATAGGTAAAGTTCTTATGTCCAAAACTCATCATCCCGGCCATACAAGATGCACACACACACACACGCCTCACAAACTTGTAGCAGCAGCAGCACACACGCACACATGTAACACAAACACAACCGCAACCACCTTCTTGTTGGAGAACAACGGCCGGAAGTAACGAAAAAAGTGACAGTCGCATGGAGCGGCAGCAGTGGTCGTGGGATGCTTTGTAGCAACAGAAGAAAATGGAGAAGATAAGAGGGGATTTTTATCTTTACTGAAGAATGGCAGCAACAGCCAGGAGCTTTGGGTTCTTCCGACCTCCCCAACGGTCACGATGTCCTTCCGTCGATCCTCATGTTCGTCAGGAGCTGGAGCAGCAGTGGTGGTTTCTGTGTATTCCCGCCTCACACACGCTACGGAGCAAGGAATGAGAAGGATGTTACGATGACACCATAGGCTCCAACGATGATGGCGGCTGGAGTGTCAAGAGTAAGGTGGCGGCTGTAAAATAATTTTTGGGTTACGGTTGGCATGCGACATTTAAAACGAGAGGACAATGGAGGGGGATTCGGGTTTTAGTCCCACCTCCTTCACTCAAATTTAGTCCATTTTTAACACATTTAGCCCCCGATACAAAATCATTTTTAGATTAAATCCACTAATTACGAAACAGCCCCTGCTCTTCGAAATTCTTTACATATCAAGTCCAATTGTTACAAAATAGTCCCCAAATTTCCAGAAATTATAACATTTAACTCATTTTCGCTAATACCTTATTAAATTATTACATATTTAGGGACAAAAGAAAAATAAAATATAAAAATACATCTCGAGATTTAAGGTTTATTATTGAAACGGGATGTTACAATTCTTGTGTACAAATCAATTAAAAGGTTCAGCAGAAAAGAGAAAAATGAAAAACACACGAACACATGCGTTTATTTGTCATATTACTTTTAGTCTTTTACGACAAACTTGTTGTTATTAAAAATATAAGGAAAATATTAAAGAGTTTTTTTTGGTCATTTAGTCAAATTTAGCATCTGATTTTTAATTCAAAGGACCAACTATGCAAATTTTTGATCTAGTTGAAAGGACTAGCCATGCACATTTTTAAACCATATGGGACCAAAAGTGTAGCATTTTCTAATGTTATTCTTAAGTTGATACCTTCTATTTATGTATTCTTCGATAATACGAAAAATGACGCAACGGCCCTATTATGTATTTCGACTTTACCTTTTTAGTTCCTAAAGGTTTTTTTGTGCCTTTTAAGGGAACAAAGGTATTTTTGTCGGGTTTAAATTGTCCCTTACGAAAATTTGAAACGCAAATCGGTTACCCCTTTGCCATGTCACTAGATTAAATGCCATATAAGAGCCTTTCTTATTAAATGAGAGCCCACCTCTCTCTCTCTCTCTCACACACACACACACATACACACCACGATGATTACCGGAAGCAACAAAAAAGTCATTAAGCTCCGCCGTCCTCCATTGACTTACGTCGGTTAGACATGGTTGTGACCATAACTGTTGGCTCCATGAACGTCGTTCACCAGATTCTCATCCTTTTTTCTACAATGGGCCCACCCAGATAAGAACATTCATCAATTGTTACCTAAACTCATATGATGAATATACCAAAGCCGAAGATGGAAGGAATTTGATAAATCAGTTTCATAGTGAAAACTTTGAAGGAACTCGTAGAAGGATTAGAGGAGATGGATACGAAAGCAGGTCCGACGGAAGTGACAATGTCGAAGGTGCATAAAATCCCACATGGCCCTTTTCCAGTTCTCGTCGGAGACAAAACTATCAACGCTATTTTCCAATTCCTCTTATTATTTGTTTCCTATTTCTTTTTTTGCTTTTGATGTAGTGCATTGTCACTTAAAAATTCGATAAAAAAAAAGAGAGAGAGAATCCCCTTTTTAATGAATTACACCCAACAACACAAGTGATCGATTCAGAGTGAGAAGAGGAAAAAAGATTTAATTCTTTCAACATAAAGATCTTCACATACATACATACCTAGAGGATCAATTGGGTGAGTAATAGTTTTATTAAAGTGTACCTGGGTATCGTGATCGTTTTAAAACAAGGAGGAAGGCTGAAATTAGAATCAACCAATAAGGATGGGGATTCTAATCAGAGAATAGTGTTTGATTTTTTCCTTCTATGTATTTGCAAGGGGTTCAAGGACCCTAATTTCCTCTTCTTCATTTATAAGTTATATCACAGATAATCGATTTTCATAGAGTTCAACTTTAAGAAAGTGTGTATGCGTATGAGAGAAAAGACAATGGGGATTTGCGTATGTCTGATTTTCGTCTGTTTGATTTTCTACGGGTAGTAGAAAGCAGACGATGGTATGAGAGAGAGAGAGAGAGGTGGGTGGGCCCTAATTTTTATTTACTATCTTTTTTGACTTTGTGGATTCAGTCCTTAAATTTTTTTTCGTGCCCTCTAAGGGTACAAAATGGTTTTTGTCGGGTTGATTTGGTCATTTTATAAGAGTTTAAGGGGTCAAACGGTAACATATGTGTCACGCCATTTAAAATTGCCATGTTTAAATGTTGACTGTGTCGTGTTAGGGTTTTTAATGAGCTACCAACAATACTTCATCAACTCTAAAACACTCCATCAACTATCTTTATCGATTGTTTCGATTTCCAATCCTCTAATTTTTTGCTTCAACCATGGCTTTTACATCGTTGTACATGTGTACGCATCTTTGAAAGGTACCCCATACGATACGTCGATGGTACTAATCGGAGACTAAGCGACATTAATTTCACCGCCATGGACAAGAACGAGTGATTTTCTTTCATGGAAAGATTCACAGGAGAACAATGTGAGAAACTGTATTACTGTCTTCCTAATATCGATTTTCCAAAATGTTTGAGGTTAATTACAAAGGAACTTGATTATGCCGATTTTATAGCCATTATGTATGAATGTGGTGTTGAACTCCAACTATATGTAAACCATTTTGGTACTGCTAACATGCAGGAGTGGTTAGATGAAGAAAGAGAGGAATTGCTTGATAATATCCAGGAAGAAATTGTCAATGATGGTGAAACAGATGACATAGGGCATACCAATGACAATGGCCTAGATTGTGACATGGGTGAGAATGTAAGTGAAGGTGAACCTGTTGATGGTGAAATAGGGGAGAACGAAGATGATGAGACTGATGTTGTTACTAATTTTCCAAATAGGTTCAATGAAGAGCAACCTTGGAAGGAGCAGCAACATGTGTTAGGTATGAGGTTTGAGAATTCCAGATAACTTAAACACGTGTTATGTAATTATGCAGTTGTTAATGGTTATCAACTATGTTTTAAGAAAAATTATAATAGAAGGTTGTTAGTTAAATGTTGTGATGGAAATTGTACTTTCAGGCTTTGGGGGTCATGGATGAGTGATGATAAGTCTTTCCAGATCATATCTCAGATAATTGACCATAATTGTGCTAGGAATTTTAAATTTGGGTCGATTGTCACTTACAGATGCATAGGAAGCCATTTCACCCAAGAATTTGAAAACAATCAGAAGATGAGTATTAGGATGCTTAGAGAGGAGGTGAAAAACATATTTGGCATTGAAGTGAGTATGAGTCAGTGTAGGAGAGCCAAGAAATATGCATTTACTCTAGTTGAAGGTACAATTATAGACAACTATGCCAAGTTATTATCTTATGCTGAAGAGATAAGAAGATCAAATCCATGTTCAACTGTCAAAATTTCTGTTGATTCAATGCCAGATTGTAAAAATTACTTCAGTAGGATTCACATATGTTTTCACAGAGTTAAAGTGTGACAACCCGAAATTTCCATTCTGTACAAACCATATCAAGTCAGTAGAAGATTAGAACAGTTACAGAGAATTTCCAGACTTTTGGGTATAAGTTTGAGTATTTTAGGATTTACACTTAAGGAGATATCAGGAGAGTGGATGCACTAGGGTTTTGTGCAACACTGTTATTCCAAAACTCTATGATATTAGAGTTCATTGGATGAATAAAAATACTTTCTGCCAAAAATAAAAGGATTATATATAGGATTTTGAACCATATTTATTCATTAGTTACATTTCCAACTAGAGAAAAGCCGAATTCTCTCTCAAGGATCTTCGGACTTTCGTTCCGGAAAGTGAGTACTTCATTTGACACCTAGCCATCCTACCTCTTCAGTTCATCCGTACCACTCACAGCAGGTGAGTTCATACCCCTTAATCAATGTTTTAAATGTTTTTAAATGTTTTATGGGGGGATACAAGTAGAATCATGCTAGTTATTATATCAATCACATATGATTAATAAGCAGCATATAAATGATTTGCTACTCATTAGCTGTTTTACCAAACAGTTTTCTTCACATTATTTTCATAAATGTTTTATATGTTTAAAACTCCTTATTAAACTGTTCATTTTACTCTGTATGTTTCATTTCAAACTCATTTACAATTGTGTTTCAAACAAATGTTTCTTTATACTAAATTGTTTTATCAAACCCATGCTTTCAACCCGTTTTATAGATTGACATCAAGTCGATCTTTTCTTAGATAATAAATATGTTCAAAGGTTTTACAAAACTTATTTTATGCTTCTATATTATCAATTGCATGCCTATATATGTATAGTTATATAAGAAATGTTGAAAGGACTTAGGAAGGCTATCCACCCTATTTCCTTTTCGCACTTGAGATATGGTCTGGTGGGATATCGGGTACCCGTCCGAAGGTCGTTTAAATATTAGTTATATATCATGTGTACATATATAGTCATAAAGGTTCTTCCAGTTAATTCAATACCCTTGGGTAGCAAGGGTATACATCTATGTTCATACATACCAGTTACATTACTAGTAAGCTACCATATGGGTAGTTTAGGAAGATATTAGAACCATTACTAGAACGTGATATCATACAATGAGTCAGTTCATTCATGATTCAATACTTGCTAGATAGAGAGAGAACACACATTACAGCTAGCACACGCAGAACATTACAGTACATTACTATACAATTACATGAGTACGTTTACATGATTGCTTTTACATGAGTATGTTTACTTGATTACATTTACACGAGTACATTTACATTGATACGTTTACATAGATATCCTGTTATAAGCATGCCTATATATGTATAGTTATATAAGTAATGTTTAAAGGACTTAGGAAGGCTATCCACCCTATTTCCTTTTCACGCTTGAGATGTGGTCTGGGGGGATATCATGTATCCGTCCGAAGGTCGTTTAAACATTAGTTATATATCATGTATACATATATGGAGATAATAGTTCCTTTCAGTCAGTTCAGTACCTTTGGGTAGAAAAGGCATACGTTCATATACTTTTACATGATTACGCTTACATGAGTAAGTATACATAGATAAGTTTACATGAGTGCGCTTACATATACGATAGTAGGACAGACATCACTAGGTGCTATATGATGGGTTTTAGCCATAAGAACTTTCCTATGTGCGCATGCAAAACCCTAATGCTTGGATCTAGGATTTCTAATTAAACATGCTTTGAATCCATGACTTCTAATGACTAATTAGGTGTAAGAACAAAGATAAAACAGATCTAGAATCATACCTTTGAATTCCTTGTTGATCTTGTTGTCTTGGAGCTTCTAGAGTCACAATTGTCACTCCTCTAATGGCTTACAAACACCAATAGCAAGAAAGATGATTTAAGAGAGAGAAGAGGGGAGGAAATCGGCCAGGGTTTCTATGCTTTAGATGAAGTTCCGATTTCCCTTAGCCATGGGGTCTATTTATACTTGTAGACTCCTTAAGGGTTACAACCTAAACCCTAATTGGATAATCTTCTTTTAAGGCTATCCAAATCCTTTCCATAGATATCCCCTTGGACGATTTGAAGCTATCCTAGCTTCTAGAATCCATCCATCATATATCTATATGGATTTACAGTCTAAATTTTAACTATCAAACAATTGACAGTTTATACCCTCTTATTTAATTAATCTCTTTAAGTCACCAAATTAATTCCAATTAATTCTACGACTTATATTAATCAAACAATATATTATTCTTTATATTATTCTAATAATATATTAATAATATTTACTCTCTCTTAATAAATCATCCTATCAAGTTGCTATGGTGAAGGCAACCCAAAAGGACTATGCACAACCGGGTCAAATACTTGCCTAATATAGTTGCAGCCTTAGACACTATTCCAACACTATAGCATGGAACGAGCTCAGGATCTAACTATACTAATGAATCGCAATGCATTGTGATAGTTATATTGGGTATACAGGATCATAGTAATGTGGATGTTCACGGCGTGCAAATATGCAGGGGTCGTGTAAAGGTCCCAAAATCCCTTTGACAGGGGAGCGTCTAGCCTGGGATCTAGCCATCACATTACACCTTATCCCTCAAATAAGGCAATAGGAGTACCGAAGTAGTCATTTATTACAAATACTACAGTACTTAGAAGAATTGCCCTAGACCTAAGGTAATTAGTACGGTTGTAGTTCGACACTACACCATAGTACTATTTCATTTTCCCATTACATTCACTTCGTGAACATTCACACGACGCACGGTAATGTAGAAACTATATTTTTAGTTAATGATAGTTAGATTTGGGAAAATACACACTCTTACAAGAGACACACACATAGACACTAGATGCCTTGGTAGAAGGATACGATTAGTAGGAAACATAGGGCTTCCAAGGACCATACAAAAAATTTTTATACTTACAGTTCATATACATACAAATACTTACACACAAATTAAGACACTAAAATACTAATGATCTCACCAAATTTAAAGCTGATACTCTCTTTCAAAATATCTTGTATCCTCAGGTCAACCATAGACAGGTACCGATGCAAGGTTCAAGGAAGATGGTGCTCGTTCAAGACGCATCTTTCATTTTGATTTATGCTTTAGTGTTTATCAAGATTTGACAGAACACATTTGTATTAAAATTATATTATTAATGCAATGGATGATGTTGTTGCTTGTTTACTACTTTTCATTGTTGTGATACTGTACATGACGTCCTCCGCCCCAGAACGTTTCCGCCGTTCTTGGTTTTGGGGTGTGACATAAAGAGGGTTAGATGGGATGGTGTAGAAGGATAATTAACCTTGATGGTTGTTTTCTGAAGATTTATTGCCAAGGTGAGCTACTTTATGTTGTGGGTAGGGATGCTAACAATGTCATCTTCCCAATTGCTTGGGTTGTTGTATGCGTGGAGAACAAACACAATTGGAAGTTGTTTATTGATAATCTTATAGAAGACTTGAACCTTGATTGTAAAGAGTTTAGGCTTGTGCTAATATCTGATCAATACAAGGTATGGTACTATTTCTTAATGTATTATAATATATGGTATGTCACTCTAAGTGTTTTTATGATTCAACATACGTAGGGATTGATTGAGGCAGTGAAAGAGTTACTATGAGCAGCAGAACATAGACAGTGTGCAAGGAATATCTATGCTAACTTTAGAAAGCAATTTCCTGGAGCACAATTTGAGAATATTTTTTGGCGGGCCAGTAAAGCAACTAATGAAGAACAGTTTGAGAATACTTTGTGTTGGTTATTAGAATTATTTGTTTATTTGGCACTTTCTATTAAAGCATGTGCTCCTAAATCCGTATACAAAACAATATTCCATAAAAAAGAGGGACCAACAGACATGTGCATAAAAACATATGTATATCCATACTAAAATAAAGGGAAAACGTGTGGTACCAATTTGGCATACAAAACAATGTTTTCTACTTAAAGCATGTGTAAGTGGTCCTAAATCTGTATACAAAAAGTAACAAATATTCATAAAAAAGAGGAACCAACATACATGACCAAATTCTACCTTTTTATCCTACAACATAGAATATGCAAGGACCTGTAATAAAATCAAGGGAAAACTTGTGTATATCCATAATATCCGTTTGCATTGATATGGGTTTTGTAAATCTCTTCTCAGTACATACTACCATTACAGGTGCTTCCATATTTGTCACCTATATACAACAAAAAGAGACTATTCACCATACAAAAGCTAGACTACCATAAAGAAACATCCAAACACACAAAATCCAAAAACAACATCCAAAAGCACAAAACCCAAACAAATGCAAACCTAACTACCCTTTCATCTGAACCTTTTGTAAGCTGCCACCCCCACAGAACCGATCACTCCAAACACACATCCAAAAACAAACTGCTTCTTTAGCTTAGCAAGTTCAGTTTTTGCCCTCACATATGTCGGCTTGAGAGAATAGAAATGGCTCCTTAGGTCGTCGGTCAAATGAGACACCTCTATGTGGCCAGTCTGATGTCATCTACCTCACGATTAAGGGCATCCAACTCCCGATGGACATTTTCCTTAAGCTGTCGCTGATCACCATTGACTTTGTCCCTGACAAGGGACACTTCAAGTTGGAGTTGTAGAAGTGTGATCTGGATGTCCTCATGATCGGCTGAAGCACTTCCATTAGTTTGTATATGGCGTCGGTCATCGAACGACCAACTATGGAGGGGAGACGTAACTGACAGCATTTGGCTAACTTTAGGATAGGCTCTATTCTGCAATATTAGGTTATCAAAGTTGAAGATGGTGCTCCTTTTAAGGAACAAATATTAGTTTATATAACAATCGAATTCTTGCTCCGAAAGGGACGTCTGTAAATGACATTGTATTACTATCCTGGCCATTGTAAGATTTCATTATCAAAACGATGTCGTATAGGTCCACATAGACCCTTACCTGTCTTAAGTTGCAAATGCGGCACTGATTACCAGTTAAATTTAGTTAAGGTGGCTAAATAGACATGTCACTAAACATTTTATTCCCTTAGATGGCAGGAAAAAAATTAAGGACTAAATACGCAAAATCATAAAAGATAGTAGCGCAGTTGCATAATATTCCCTTCTTTTTTACTAAAAAAAATCTCAAATCATATAGAGAGGGAAGCCACATCGGTTTAATTTTGACATGGCTTATGTAACCTGGTATATTAAGTCGCAGACCAAAAACACAGGTCGACATCAATTTTGTTCCCTTAAATGGTATGAAAAAAAACTTTAGTGACTAAAAAGGTAAAGTCGAAATACATAATAGGGTCGTTGCGTCATTTTCCCTAAAATATATTTTATAAAATAAATTATTAAAACTCAAATTAAATTACTAATAGTTTCTTCGCCAAAAATAATTGAAAGAATGTTTTCAAAACTTTAATTAAACTTTTTTTAATTTTCTAAATAATTTCTTTAGTTGATATATAATTATTGTTTAACTACTTGGAATACATATATATTTCACGCAAAATAATATATTCTTATATGGACTTTATTTAACGGGGAAATCTCTAAAAAAAAGTCCTAAAATTTTAGTCTAATTTATGAAAAAGTTTCAAACTAAATTTTATTTATAGAAAAGCACAAAATACCGGTTAAAACTTTGAAAAAACTCTTCTCGGCCGGTTTCCCAGATTTTCCCGGTATTCTGTCATTTTTTGTTAGTTTGCTCAAAATTTTGGGACTTTTCAAAAATTACATAATAACCAAAATATTGAGACTTTTTTGAAATTTACCATGAAATTAATGGATATTATTATTAACAAATCATTTATAAACATAAAATATTTTTATTACAAAAAAAAATACATTTATTGCAAATTTCTAAGAATAAATTGGTGGTCTAAGTACTCTATTGCTTCCTGACCACTCAAACTCTCTACGTTTTTCCTATCCATTGTTGTGGGTATGATGATGTGATTAACTTAGTTAGCATTCCTCTAATATTGGTGTTCCTCTTATGTTGTTTAACCTAACTACCAACCAACATTCATACCTTACATGTTAACAACCATCAGCTAACACACATCTATAAAATATGAAAAGTGAACCATGAATGATAATTTATATGGAAACAAGTGAAGGGTAATTATCTATTTAAATTATCATTCAATGTTTACTTTTCACTCTCGATATATATGTGTAATTTTATGGTTGTTACCAGTAATGTTTGGAGGTTAGGTGGTAGTTAGGTTAAAGAACATAATGAAAAATCTATATGTTCGTGTAATGATATTTTCTGATAACACGTGAACATATAGCATCATACCTAATAGCAAGTAGACACTTATTGATTATGTATTAATAAATATTATCAACTCTTGTATTGGTCACGCCTAACAGAGTACTTCTCACTAAGACACCCACAAAGATACATAGAAAGAACATAGAGACTTTGAAGTGGTCAACAAACAATAGAGAACTACATAGTCGACCATTCTATTCCTAGAAATTAGCAACAAATTTATTTCCTTTGTTTATAATTAAAAAAAATATTTTTAAATGATTTGTTAATAATAATATGCATTAATTCCATAGTAATTTTCAAAAAAAATCCCAATATTTTGGTTATTGGGTAATTTTTAGAAAAGTCCTAATATTTTGAGCAAACTAACGTACCGGCTAAATCTACGAAGCCGGCCAAAAAAGGATTTTTTGAAGTTTTAGCTAGTATTTTGTGCTTTTCTAATAGTTCGGGTCTTTTTCATAAATTAGACTAAAATTTTAGGGTTTTCTGGAGATTTCCCTTATTTAACGATATAGTTTATTTAATTAGACTTTATTTTTATAAAACAATACCTTTTTCATTATTTTATCAATTTAATTCTAATTAGTTTTCTATTTATATATAACAAAAATCATTTTTGAATGACTCGTTACATTTCTTATAGCCAACCAAATAACCGGTCTTTTATTTACCTCACTAAGTACATTATGTTGTTTATTTTATTCATTTGTGATTTCATTACATCATACCAAACAGACACAGATAATGCTCTACTAGCAGTATTTACTTTTTTTCGTGTTTTCTTATTACAAAGTAAACTAAATAACCATAGAAATTTGCAATTGTAACGCGTAAAATTTCTAATTGACAAATAGAATAAAAGATATTAAAAAAGATTTCACAATAACCACAATTATTAACTCAAAGATATAACAAAATTTCTTGGTTCAAAATACCAAACATCAACAAGGAAATAACTAAACTAAAAAATTAAATATTGACATAAAACTAATAAATATTAATACATTATCTTAAATTAAACGTTCAAAAAGCCTGAATTTGAAAACAATCAGAAATGTAAATTGGGATTCAAACTAATTGAGTTCAATAACTACTTTCACTTCCTATTATAAAAATATATTTAAAAGTGCCCATTTTTTAAAACAACCAAGAAATAGCAATTAACTTATCTTAATAAATACCTAATAATTCTCAAAATCTTGAGTAAAGATCATACCTTTCTTCTAATCCAATCGACTTGGAGCTTTCCTTTTCCTGATGCTCCTCCTTGGCATCTTATCATGTCTACCACGCGTTTTCTGCTTCTTTTGATCCTTTTCTATTGACACGCCTTTTTTCTTCTTAAAACTACGTAGTTTTGATCGCCACCCATTCATAAGTTTAGACACTGCACTTGATGATATATTTGTTTTCTGTTGCTTTTCTTTAGACAAATACTCAACACCTTTTGGCATATTAAACATTTTCTTTATTCGTGCTTTTGTCCAGACTTGTTTCCCGTCATTTTGGGGATTCTTCTCATTTAATTCACATTCAATCTCTTCATTATTTTGTTTCAAAACTGCTTCACTCGAATCTTGAAGTGGAGTGTCCTTGTTTTTCTTTCTATGTTTACCCCTCTTTTTTGACTTTCGCTTCTTTTTGCCTTGTGTTTCTTTTTGCACCTTATCATTTGCACAAACTCAATTTTCTTGAACACATACATCCATCAAACTATTTCCTTCCTCATTTGTTTGATGACATTCAATCTCTAAACATTCTGGTTCAAGCAATTCATTTTCTTGTTCTTGAAACACTTCAATTATTTGTTTCTTGGTTTCCTGTGAATCCAACAAGCTTTTTTTATTCTTGATCTTCTTATGTTTATTCTTATGCCTACTACTTTTCTTCCCTGTGTCTGAATCTTGCTTACATTTCAAATGTTTTTCAGATTTAGTGTTTGAAATTGGGTCAGAATCTACACCAGCAAGCAAATAACGTTTCTTCCGAGTTATGGAAATTTTTGTGCAATCACAAAGCTTCTCAAGGTGGTGTTTCAGCAATGTAGAGTGGGCCCAAGGCAAAACAACAAACTCCTGTTTTATGTAATTTGATATTGACTCCTCACTATAACCCCTTTTCTCGTTCAACATCCTAAAAATACAGTACAAAATTTTTGTTTTATATCAGTAATAAAACCATAGTCACCATATATCGCATAAAAATCATAAACAATGTATCTCAAAATATTATAACAACTGTCAAGTATATCAGAGTATAAACATCCCAGGCTGAACAAATGGTGTGTGCACTGCAATCTTCCCGAGCTCCACTTTTGAAAACTGAGTACCTAAAACCAAAACTGAAATCTGTAAGCACGAAACTTAGTGAGTCTCCCCAAACTACCACATATCATACAATAACTCATATAACACAAACTGGGCCTTGCCCACTGCATCGGGCCCCGCCCGGCATCGGACCGAAGTCTGGCATAACTTGGGCCCCGCCCGGCATCGGACCAAAGTCTGGAATAACTTGGGCCCCGCCTACTGCATCAGGCCCCGCCCGACATCAGACCGAAGTCCGGAATAAACTGTACATAACATAAACATGAACATATAACATAATTACATATACTATATCGGGCTTGCCCATCATCAGACCGGATTCCAGAACATGTAAAAAATATCATAAACATGCATGAATCATGAAGACATCAAGCATACATAACTACTTCTCGGGACCACCCCGACATCGGACCGAAGTCCGGAAACATGTAAACTGCATCGGGCTAACCCCCGACATCAGACCGAAGTCCGTAACTACTAACATCTAAATTGGTCGGCATTATGGTCGTAGACCCGTTCCTACTGGAAGGAAACTCACCTCACACTGCTGAAGTCCTACTGAGAAAACCCTAGTTGTTGGATGAAAGATTCCCGAATCTGTCAACATCAAAATAACAGCTAATTAATACTTGGGTTCCATCATATATACTCATAAGTCCATGCTTGGGGTAAAAGACTGTTTTACCCCAATCTTAGCTTGACTCAAGCCCAATTTTCCCAATTGGGACCAAGTCTCTACATGGTCTTGCCTTATGGCCCAACCATTTAATCTTGGTCCAATACTTGACATTCTGATGGTCCAATATCTCATAATCATCAAGGCCCAAACTATGGCTCAATTTTCCAAATTGGGCCCAAACCCCCTTACATGGGCCTTACCCTTAAACCCAATAATTTATTCTAGTCCATATGGTTGTCCTTCAATGGCCCATTCTTGGCCCAATCACCAAAGCCCAATGTAAAGGCCTAAGTGAAATTAGGGTTTCACATAAAATGACAATTAGGGTTAAGTGTTTCCCACTTAACCCATTAAGAACTTGATTCATTAAGTCATTTACTCTACTGGATAATTGATATGGAGTGATTGGGCTTAATACACAATTGCATTCCAATGACCTAAATGTGGACCCCAATAAGTCCAACGCTCAAATACTCACAATTAGGGTTTTCTAAACCCTAATGTAATGCCCGCAGATCCGGGCTAGTTAATTTAGAGACAATAAGTATCAAAAATGACTTTTTCGCAAAAGATTATTTATAATAAATATTCTTAACCAAGTTGTAGAATATGTCTCAAGGTTTCCGTACATATAAAGAACGCCGAAATCCGAGTTATAACGAAGAAGTTATGGCCCGTTGAAGTTTTACGGCAAAACCGGCACGGCACCGGGAGACGTAAATAGTGAATTTACGATGGAGGAGTTTTTAGCCTTAGTGATCTAAACGAAAGTCGTAGAACATATTAAACTGAGAAAATCCATAAAAAGAACACCCAAATCTGACTTCGTATGAAGAAGTTATGATTTTTCTAAGATTCGGCTTAGCAGTGCACGGCCCGAAACTCGAATTTTAGTTCAAGCGGTTTTTGGCAAACGCAACCTAAATGAGAGTTGAAGATCTCATTAATAGTAACTCAATGGTAAAATGATAGACGAAAACGGAGTCCGTATGAAGCGGTTACGAATTCTTCACAGTCATTTAACAGTCTAAACGCGTCCTACTGTTAAATTTGAGATCAGTCGAGAATTAGCCGACGGAGTCTAAATGAAAGTTGTAGATCTTGATTTTACCTACGCGTGGAAAGAAAGAACGTCGAAAATGGAGCTCGTATGCGAGAGTTATGATTTTTCTAAGTTTGAAGGCTGATGCGCGATAGGGGTGACGTGGCACCACCAGAATTGTACACATGGCACCACCAGAAGGCTGCCACATGCCCCAACTCGGCGAGTAGGTCCTCCTACTCAGCGAGTCCATCAGGAATACACCCTATAAATAGAAGTTTCGGGTTCTCTCATTTCTCACACCTTTCCCCACTTCTTTCTCTCTCTACACTCTCTCTCTAGCCTATCCTAACCCCCTAAGGTCTAGGTAAACCCCCTAGCACCCGAAGGAAGCCCCGAGGCTCCCGAAGCCTCGAGAAAAGAGACTTTCGGCTCAGAAACACTGCTCCGACGGAGCCCGATTTCCAAGGAAATCCGATGTAAGTGAGTTGTACCTAACCTATCTTTAGTATAGCTTATGTTTTAATATAGTAACATTATTAGGACCTTAAAATAATTATTTGGGCTATTATTATGAGTTATATAGAGTGTTGTTTAACGCTTATATAATAATAATAATAATAGCTAGACTATTAATTAGTCACGGTTAACGTTAGACTAAACCCTAGTGGTATTGATACTAGGTTTTATCGAGGGATAATTGTTTTGAGATAACGAAGCGCTGCTCAAAGGCAGAATCACCACCTTTTTCAGGTGAGTGCATAGTTACTTTCAGCTTACACATAGATATGAAGTATTTTATATAAATTACGTGATATGTGTGCATATTACCTGAATACTTGCTATCTATGCTGGATGAACATTTTTATACATGTTTTCAATGATTTAAACTGTATATGTATTTTATATCTACAAAAAATGTTAGGGTAAAACATGGGTAGATGTAATAGTTGTTGTGTGATAAAATGAAATAATGAGAGGCCTCGTTTTAGATGTTATTGATGATCCAGTCATCTAGCGGAGTATAGATGACGATCACGGACAATTCTAGACAGTCCAGTGGAACACTAGCAGGCTCGCAACCTGTAGGTGTTTATTTGAATTGTGTGTTTATTTGAACTGTGTGCTCACTAGGTGTACTCCATCCCCCACATGGTTGCCTTAAGGAAATTTATTGTTGAGGAATCCCCTTAGCGGTAGTGTCCATCCCGATGATAGTCCTTAGACTACGTCCCTTGTGTTAGATGTCTTAGGGACGTAAAGTGAGGATAACGGGAACGGGTAATCGGGTTTGTTTGGTTTGATAAAGTTAATAAGCTTATTTATTGTGGGTTGAAAACCTTATGTGCTCACCAGGCTCCCAAGCCTGACCCACTCAGTTTCTTGTATTACAGGTAGTGGCGCATGAGCATAGATGTGATGTCTTGGGATGAGAGGTTAATGGATTTTAGGCCTATAAATACGGAATAATGTAGTAAGGCCTATATTGTATTGTTTATGCTTATGATCTGTATCGAACATGACATCCCGAGTCTTTTTAATGAAATACATTTCTACGGAAATGCTTTTGATAAATCTTTATCATATATTGTTTTGGCACAAATTCCGCAACACTTTTATTTAAAATATTACTCTGATTTTTAAACAAAGCATAAACAAAATCGTTCTTTTCTGGCCATGAAAATGGGGATGTCACAGTTGGTATCAGAGCATTAGTTAAAGCGAACTAAGAATTTGTAGGATTTCTCGACTTAAACTTAGAATGTTAAGCGGTGATTGTGAGATTTGAGCACTAGCTTATTTTAGGAATTATGCCTAAAATGCTTTTATGTGCTAAATGCTTTGTGCCTGACATGCTATTATTTGTTCGGATCTATGGTCTGTTGCCGACCGGATCTGGAAACCTTATGTGTTTAGGATTCTAAGCGTACGACTACGATATTAGAACTAGCATGTAAACATTTCGGAGAGATAAGGATGATTTGAACATCAATCCTAAATAAAGATCTAGATTCACCTTATTCGGTGTATAGATCAAGATGGCAAGGACGCGTAGCGGAAACGTGAATGCAAATGGGAACAAAAACCAACCCCCAGTGATTGAGAAAATACCAGTTGTGGAAGCCGCTGCTGAGCTAATAACGATGGTCGGAGTGCAAGCGATGATCCAAGCGATGTTGGATCGTCAAATGGAAGAAACCAGAGGAAGCGACTATTCATATTGAACAGCCCGAGTTGAACGAAGGGCAGACTGAGGAGGGAGACTATAGTGGAACTGTTGGTCAAGTCAACCCACCAATAGTTCAACAAAACAACCAAGATGACGGAGTCGAGAGGAATGGATGCAAGTACAAGGATTTTCTGACTTGCAAGCTATCGAATTTCACGGGAAAGGAAGATCCGATCGGGGTCATGGATTGGATCTCGAAGATGGAGTTAGCCTTCATGACGTGCGGTTGCAGAGGAAAACTACAGAACACGTTTGCAGTGTGTCAGTTTCGACGAGGCGCTGTACGTTGGTGGAATACCTTGGGGAAGACTTTAAGCCCCAACGAGCCCCTGCAACTGATATGGGCAGAATTTCTGGTGCAATCCAAACGACAGTACTACTCAGCTCAAAACCTGCTCGAGCTAGAGAACCAGTTCCTGACCCTGAAGAAGGGAAGCATGTCGATCGATGAATACATGAACAACTTCACGGAAAAGATGGAGTTTGCCTTGCGTCTTGTTCCGGATGAGCTGACAAAGATCGACAAGTATGCAAAGGGACTTCCATGTGAGTACGCGGTGCGAGTACGTCAGGCACATACTCTGGAGGTAGCTATCTGGGCTGCCAAGTCTGTGGAGGATATGATTAAGGGAAGAGCTGCCAACAAGATTGAGGTTGGCGAAAAGAGGAAGTTTGAGGGGTCTACGGGGCCCAATAAGAAGATCAAGTCTGGTTCAGAGGAGTTTAGCGGAGGAGGAAACAAAGTGAAATGGTGCGAGAAGTGCAAGAAGAAGCACTTCGGGAAATGTAGCAATGAAGTGACTTGCTACAAGTGTGGGAAGACCGGACATTACGCCAACGAGTGCACCACCAGCAAAAGGGTGTGTTATGAATGCCGTGAAGAAGGGCACGTTGCTAAGGATTTCCCGAAGAAGAAAGAGGCGGCAAGACCAAACATTCCGCCAAAACCAAAGGCAAGAGCATTCCATATGATCCTAGACGAAGCAGCTGACGATGCAAGGAATCAGGAATGAGGATCTATGAAGTAGTCGTGTAAATAGTACCACGTGGTGTAGCCTATTAGAGGCATAGTATAGGTTGAACTTGAACACCTATGTAATCGTTTCAAGGAATAATATAAAACCTTCATTTTTTTATCTAATGTGTCAAGTTGTTATGTAATTTTCTTGTATGGTGACTTGGGTGAACTACGAGACAATACTTGGGACGAGTATGAGTAGGTGTGAAAGGTAGTAGAGGCCTATACTACTGGAAGCACAGGACTCACGCTTGGATCAGGGAAAGTCACAAGGTTACCAAGAAGCTAGTAATTGATACCATTTTATTCAAATATGTCGTTACCATCGTTTCGGTAATAACTAAGAGGATTATTGTTATTTCGACCCTAGTGGTCATATCGAATTGAGTCCGACTATGATAAGTATGTTATGTGGTTCAGAGAACCAAGTTTGATGTAGCATCTGACTTACGTCGGAAGATTGATATAAAAAAATAATCAAAGCAATCGATAGAGGTATCGCGATAGTTGCTTGTATCTAGAAATGCTACCTTTTAAGATGTGATTAGAACATGAAGAAGTGTATAGTTTGTTCTGGAAGACTCTAAGAGACCTGAGTTTAAGCGTGGGAACATACGATGATAAATCATTAGAATATGACACATCGGTCCATTTTAGTAACAAACTAACTTATCTTAAGTTTGTTAATAAGAAGAAGCAGGCTCCCGTAAGGATCGAGATTGTGACTTGAAGGTCATAATTTGGAGTCTAAAGTGAGATAGGGAGCAAGTGCAAGACCGAGCACCGCCTAGAGTCAAGGAGTCCAGGAGTTAGATACGTATTAGAAGAAACCTAGAGAATTACGATTATTACGTAGGACAAAGAGATAACGTATGGAGTCATCATGTGAGCCCTGTTTCGTTGACGATTATGGGACGTAATCATCCTAAGGGGGAGATAATTGTAACGCTCGCAGATCCGGGCTAGTTAATTTAGAGACAATAAGTGTCGAAAATGACTTTTCGGAAAAAGATTATTTATAATAAATATTCTTAACCAAGTTGTATAATATGTATCAAGGTTTCCGTACATATAAAGAACGCTGAAATCTGAGTTATAACGAAAAAGTTATGGCCCGTCGAAGTTTTACGGCAAAACCGGCACGGCACCGGGAGACGTAAATAATGAATTTATGATGGAGGACTTTTTAGCCTTAGTGATCTAAACGAAAGTCTTAGAATATGTTAAACCGAGAAAATCCATAAAAAGAACACCCAAATCTGACTTCGTATGAAGAAGTTATGATTTTTCGAAGATTAGGCTTAGCAGTGCACGACCCGAAACTCGAATTTTAGTTCGAGTGGTTTTTGGCTTACGCGACCTAAATGAGAGTTGAAGATCTCATTAATAGGAACTCAACGGTAAAAAGATAGACGAAAACGGAGTCCGTATGAAGGAGTTACGAATTCTTCACGGTCATTTAACAGTCTAAACGTGTCATACTGTTAAATTTGAGATAGGTCGAGAATTAGCCGACGGAGTCTAAATGAAAGTTGTAGATCTTGATTTTACCTACGCGTGGAAAGAAAGAACGTCAAAAATGGATCTCGTATGCGAGAGTTATGATTTTTCTAAGTTTGAAGGCTGATGCGCGATAGGGGTGACGTGACACCATCAGAATTGGACACATGGCACCACCAGAACTCTGCCACATGCCCCAACTCGGCGAGTTGGTCCTCCTACTCGGCGAGTCCATCAGGAATTCACCCTATAAATAGAAGTTTCGGGTTCTCTCATTTCTCACACCTTTCCCTACTTCTTTCTCTCTCTACACACTCTCTCTCTAGCCTATCCTAACCCCTAAGGTCTAGGTAAACCCCCTAGCACCCGAAGGAAGCCCCGAGGCTCCCGAAGCCTCGAGAAAAGATCCTTTCGGCTTAGAAACGCTGCTCCGGCGGAGCCCGATTTCCAAGGAAACCCATTGTAAGTGAGCTTTACCTAACCTATTTTTAGTATAGCTTATGTTTTAATATAGTAAGATTATTAGGACCTTAAAAGAATTATTTGGGCTATTATTATGAGTTATATAGAGTGTTGTTTAACGCTTATATAATAATAATAATATCTAGACTATTAATTAGTCACGGTTAACGTTAGACTAAACCCTAGTGGTATTGATACTAGGTTTTATCGAGGGATAATTGTTTTGAGATAACGAAGCGCTGCTCGAAGGCAGAATCACCACCTTTTTCAGGTGAGTGCTTAGTTACTTTCAATTTACACATAGATATGAAGTATTTTATATAAATTACGTGCTATGTGTGCATATTACCTGAATACTTGCTATCTATGTTGGATGAACATTTTTATACATGTTTTCAATGATTTAAACTGTATATGTATTTTATATCTACAAAAAATGTTGGGGTAAAACATGGGTAGATGTAATAGTTGTTGTGTGATAAAATGAAATAATGAGAGGCCTTGTTTTAGATGTTATTGATGATTCAGTCATCTAGCGGAGTATAGATGACGATCACGGACAATTCTAGATAGTCCAGTGGAACACTAGCAGGCTCGCAACCTGTAGGTGTTTATTTGAACTGTGTGTTTATTTGAACTGTGTGCTCACCAGGTGTACTCCATCCCCCACATGGTTGCCTTAAGGACATTTATTGTTGAGGAATCCCCTTAGCAGTAGTGTCCATCCCGATGATAGTCCTTAGACTAGGTCCCTTGTATTAGATGTCTTAGGGACGTAAAGTGAGGATAACGAGAACGGGTAATCGGGTTTGTTTGGTTTGATAAAGTTAATAAGCTTATTTATTGTGGGTTGAAAACCCTATGTGCTCACCAGCTCCCAAGCCTGACCCACTCAGTTTCTTGTATTACAGGTAGTGGCGCATGAGCATAGATGTGATGTATTGGGATGAGAGATTAATGGATTTTAGGCCTGTAAATATGGAATAATGTAGTAAGGCCTATATTGTATTGTTTATGCTTATGATCTGTATCGAACATGACATCTCGAGTCTTTTTAATGAAATACATTTCTACTGAAATGTTTTTGATAAATTTTTATCATATATTGTTTTGGGACAAACTCCGCAACACTTTTATTTAAAATATTACTCTGATTTTAAACAAAGCATAAACAAAATTGGTCTTTTCTGGCCGTGAAAATGGGGATGTCACACCTAATTAGGGTTTCCACCCAAACATGGCCCAATAGGCCCAAAATTAATCTTTAATCCCATTAGGGTTTTGCTAGGTCCATTAGGGTTTTGCTAGTGGGGCACCACCCATTAACACCTTGGGTAGTGGTGGTCAACGATGGGACACGCCGGCGGCCACCACCTTACGGTGGTGGTTAAATTTTTTCATTATTTTTTGCTAATTACAGATACAATGCTTGAAACCAAAAATAGACACACACACAAACACAAACACACTGACTAACATAATATACACAGCCACCCTAGTGGTGGCCGGTGGTGGTAGAGGGTGGCAGCCACCACCTCACGGTGGTGGTGGTGGTGGCTTTTCTTGATTTCCGGCCAACAAACCCAACCATACATCATAGAAATAACACTCATACGCCCTAACTGATTACAAAACACCCTAGCCACCCACCTTGTGGCACACTACGATGGCAGCCACCACCTCACGGCGGTGGTATTGGTCAATCCACATGATTCACGAAATCTTCCGGCAGCAGCGAGCTTGTGACGACGCAACCGGAACAAAGGAGGTGGTTATGGCCTTGTCGTCGTCGAAAGGCAGCAGCGCACGCATGACAGTGGTTGCGGCTTCTGATGGTGGTTGGGTTGCTCATGACTGGAGGACGGATGATCTCCCATATCCAACTTCATCCTCAGCAACCACTGGAGGCATGGCGGGGTTCTCCGACTCCAACAGCCTTGGTAGCACCGGAGACGGAGAAAATCACGACATTAGTTTCGTCGGTCACCAACCGATATGGCATTACTAGGCTGGTCTCGGTGGTCTTTCCGCGATTATGAGCCTCATCCGGTAGTGGTGATGACCTCCGATGGTGAAGTGGCTAATGGGATGGTGGTGGCGGTTGGATGAGAAGGAGGAGAGGTGGCGGCTGCTGCTACCGTTTTAGGGTTAGGGTTGGTATCGGGATGATGGGTTTAAATACCCCGATCCCCTTCACTAGTTTCCCATAATATCAAAAGTAGTCCCTCCTCTCCCCATTTCTTTCAAAGTAAATCCAATATTTACAATTTAACCCTTAATATTAAAATTCATTACAACTTAGGTACGAATTTTACCAAACAGCCCACTATCTTCCATAATCTCTTCAAATGAAGTCCCATAAGTTCCCATTTAGACCCTCAACCTTTAAATTCAATTTAATCCTAATAATTACCAACCAGCCCTCAACTTTCAAAATCCTTTACAAATCAGTCCAGAAATTACATCTTAACCCCAAAACTAACTCCTTGCTACACTATTTCACATTTAGGCTATTATTCTTTTATAAATCTTTATCTATTTATTTATCTACTAAACGGGGTGTTACAATTCTCCCCTACTTAAATTAGATTTCGTCCTCAAAATCATTCCTTACCATTCCTTACACGCCAAACCACTCTAATAACATGGGCACCATTCTGAGCACACCCTAGCCTTCCTGGGGTAGTCGTGACCACTCCTTGCAAAGCCCTAAAATCTGTAATTGAACGAATTCCTCGTAATAAGATCACATCTATTCCGTCTGAAATCTGCTGTCTTGAGATGGTATGATTCCCTAACAGATCACTCATACTAAATCATTATCGTTGAACAGTCCGTTTATCCCTCAATTGACTACTCAACTTCTGGTAACTTGAGGTTCCCACCATATAACAGGATCACCAACCCAACTATCCCTGCATGTCACTTAGCATAACCCAAGCAATCTGTTATTCTGTCCGTACTTGCAACCTAAAACGAAAATACTAACACTTCCCAAACACTAAAATTTCCTGAAACAGCATGCTACTTTCCAAAATCTAGCGAGAGCTGTCTGGTCTCAATTCGTTCGCCAATCATCTGAAATACCAGGCTTCGGCACGACTAAGGAGCCAAAGGACTCCCTACTTAGTCGCCTCACACAACTTCTGATCAAAATCCTTCCCTGGAACTTGTTGTCACTAGTTATCATGCCACTGCGGTTCTAACAACCTCCCGATCTAACCGATCGGGCCCATATGTCGAATCTTGACATCACCAAATCCAAGACTAAAAGTGATTGCTACCTAACCAATTGTAGACTTATACAACAAGCAACCTGAAGCAATCCATTGCTTCCTCGATCACAAAACTGCCGTGGCATTCCTGCAGACTTATCACTGGCTCAACTAGATCTAATCCATCCAGATAATTCCGAAATCTAATCCGTGGATTTCCATATCCTTACTGCTACACCCGAACTAGTGGGTACTATTGTTCCTTCCGCATCCTAAGAATGTGCTCATGTTGTCTACCAGCCAAGGGTATGATGGGTTTTGGTCATAAGACATCCTATGTGCTCATACAAACCCTAATGCTTGGATCTAGGTTTCTCTATTGTACATGCTTTGAATCCAAGACTATAAACCCTAATTCTAGCATATGGAAATCAATAATAACATATAATTAGGTTTAAGATATTACCTTGATTGTTATGTAGCAATAACAATCCCAATTCCTCCTTGAATTGACTTTGGAAGGCTTAGAGTCACAAGTGTCACTCCTCTAATGGCTTACAAACACCAAGAGCAAATGGAGAAGGTATAAGGAGAGAGGGGAGGTATTGAATTCATTCCTAAGAAGCCTTAGGGAAGGTTTGGCCGAATTCATGAGTCAAGGGGTGTTTATATACGTGTAGAGATAGGGTTTTAGTCATTATCCTTATCTAGTTGCTTGTCCACCAAGCAACCCATAAGATAATCCTTGAATCCTTATCATAGTCGAATTCTAAGGCCTTATCACCTTAAATTCGTCCAACCTATTAATAAGATAATCCATACCTTATTTTGTAACTATCACATAATTACAATTCAGCCCCTCTAGTTTAATTAATTACATTTGATCACAAAATTAATTCTTAATTAATTATTGACCAATATTAATTAAACAAATATGATTTCTCCTTTAATATATTATTCTTATAACATATTAATAAATCATAATAACCTCTCTCTTTATTTATTTCTCCAATCAAGTTGCTTTGGTGAAGGTAACCCAAAAGGACCATGCACCATCGGGTCAAGTACATACCAAAATAGTTATGGACTTAGACACTAATCCAACAGTCTCCCACTTGGATAAGTCTAATAACTATTATGTGTATGACTTCAGATCCTGATCTGCAATCGTAGCTTTCCAAACCCTCTGTCAACTCTGATCTTATCAGATACGCGTGTCCTTAGATAAGGGATCATATATTCCTCCATTCTAGATATCATATAAGATATGATTTCAAATCATTCTCTTTGTACTATATCTCGATTCCCGATTTATGACGACTGACTAATTGAACAAATCAAATTAGCCCTAGCCCGGCCGAGCATTTACGTTTGTCATCACTAAATCATCGAGGGGCCCAAAGATATCGCTTTTATCCTACCTTAGATAAAAGGAATGGATAAACTTTGATAAAATGCTTGATTGCACTTACTCACCGAATCACACACAACAATATGTTTTATAACACCAAGTTACTAGTGCGTTTACATATTATCAATGTGCAACCGATTTGCAAGATACAACTCACACATCTCGGTTTCAAGAATATAAGATGTTATCGTCTTACCAATCACTCGTGATACAATTCATGGAGTGATCCAAGTGAGCGTGGGTTTAATCCAATGCTCAAATCATATTCATAAGCACTCTTGAACGTTGCAGCAAACATTTGCTTATGTCTAATGCTCTTTAGACAATCCACACACCAATTCACGACAGTCTTCATTCATATCTACTTCCAACATATGAACGACTGTGGCCCGTTCGAATAATTCGATTATTCTTAATAAATTCAATTATTCTGGAAGTCAAAACATGCAAATGTGAAACACAAGAATAATACTAATCCCATATGGCCTCAAACCTTTGAGTATAAATAAAACTCCTTTTATTTATCACCATATTGATTACTCATTATTTGTCGTTTCGGGTAATCAACTTCTTACTTGAATTATTACACTTGTCCCATGCTCCTAGCATGCACACAATGTTTACCTATGGTTCTTACTTTGTGAAATAGACCAAATTGAGCACATTTTCAATCATTCTCATTTCACAACTCCAAATCTTTTTTTCATAAGTGTAAGAATATCAAATTCTTGCCACTTATAGAATATGTTAGATTCTAACATTTTATGCAATGATCCTTTCGTAATGTCACTGCACCAAAGTCACAAAGACTATTGCCAATGATATTACAAAGTTCTCTATTGGAGATTGTTACAAGACAATTCCTTAGATATGATGTCTCTCACTCAAAGTACGTTCCTTTGAACATCCTTTGCATAAAAGTTTCTAATCTAGTCATAGATTTTCAATGTCCAATTCTCAATATGGACACGCTTCCATATATTCCATATGACAACTCATTCTTAATAGAATCTTATCTATTCGTAATGATGTCGATATGGTCCATCCAATATCATGCTTCCAACTACTCACAAGCGACCAATCCTCGTCAAACTTTGGATTGCCCTTTGATAGTTGTTTAATTATTTTAGTCAAAACCAATTCTAGTCCCTTTTCCCTCTAAATGCGCTCGACATTTGGAAAATTTTAGAATGGTCAAACATTAAAGCATTTTCAATCGATCCTCTACCCGAAGCGTATCGGACACGACGCATAATGTTTTATTTGCTATGTTCTCAAAATTCGAATTGTGAAGAGGAATGCCGTAATCATAATCGAAATTTTAAGAACACACTATGTACCCTTGACTAAATTTATTAACATTTCTCAACCTAATCCTTTAGATTTGAAATGAAGCATAATATTCTCTCCCTTAATTATAGCAAAACAACTATTCCATCCTTACGACTTTGCAAAGATATAACTCTTGTTTTCTATAATTAATATTGCCAACTTGCAATACTTTCCATAATAATCATAAAACCATAACTTTTATGCTCCCACTATCATGATGATTACTATAAAACATAACACTTATGCTCCCACTAGATTCGACATGTATTCATAAACATCTTAACTTTCAGAAAAACAATACCTATTGAATTTCTTAAGTCCATGTTTCTAATACTTAATGCTTTGATAATCTTTTATCAAGGCTTCTTGAACTTATACACCTTTGCCTTAGATAGTTCATATGCGTGTCTAAACAATTAAGACTAATTGTCAAACCTCACAATTCAAATTATGGAAAGGGATACCGTAACCATAATCGAATTCGAGAATGCAATTTTACAATCACTATCTTCTTAAATCTTTCTTAGTGAAAGCATTTCCTCACAATCATTTTCATGAAGGAGGAAATCTTATGACACTTAGATTTAAACGGTGTATTTGTTCCTATCCATGTGAATTTGTTAAAACCAAAGTTTACGACAAATTCAAACTCAGATGCATCGAACTTTCTTGATCTCGATTTCTTGCCTTTATGGTAGCACAGCTGCCCACCATGTCTTCCAAGTAGTTAAGCGGCTCACCTTTTCTTATCAATGTACTTTCCATTGATCACGGTCCTTGCCTTTTATGCATTCAAATGAGAACTCATAGGACTCACATGCATAATTAACTCGATTGGAACGGCACATAAATAAAATAATGTCAACACGATAGGTTGTAAACCTCAACTCGTGTGCTAGTGATGATTGATAAGGTTTATTTGATTTGTTCTTGAAACCTTTCAAGACCATTAAGACTCCCACTAACTCCTTGACATATAAGATTCTCTTGTCAAAACATTTCTTGACAAACAAATATTCAACAGTTAGTGTAGCTTTTATCAAAACTTTTCATAAATTGGTCCTAGTTGGTCTTTGTCTTATCCAAGACATCACAACTTTCCACATTTGATGAATGTTACAAACCTTTTTAATATTTTTCACTCAATGTCACAATCTTAACTTTAATACTTGTTATTGGAACGAAGTATGATTAACTTCTTGATTTAACCATTTCTTCAATTCTTGATTCCTCTTCTCAGACATACAATTGTACTAAGACTCACTTAGAGGATCAATTGAGATATGGTTCTTAATCATTAAGACCTATCATAAAGCATAAAAGGTACTCTCCCTTCTTCTTAGAATGGAGAAACTTTTATCTTTCTGCCTACTTGATTCTTCTTATTCGTTCTGCTATTGATTTAAACCTTTTCAATCAATTCAGAATTACACTTAATCTTATAAGTATAATCATATTTACTAAACCTTTAGTAAATCATGACGAATATCTTTGTTACTCTTATGGTGAACTTGATCAACACACAACTTTGTGTGCTCGATCTCCTAGTCCTTCACTTGACACTTTGACAATGAATTAGTCTAATTTCCAAATATGAAATTTCTCATTCATCGTGCAACCAAGTTGCATGATTCCAAGTTTCTGTCCAATTGAAACTTGGGCGATGAGAAACTCTCCCTATTTGGTAAATTCTCGACTTTCCATAAATAACATAATAAGAACCAAATCCATTATTGCTAATATTCAAACATCAATTTTTCATATACGCCATTGCAAGGATAAATAAATATTATAAAATCAAAATTTATTTTATTACGGAAAAATTTGTCCTTACACTGCAATTCATTGAAAAACTATGCTAATACATCTTTCTTAGCAATCTAATTCTAATTCTAAGTAGTAGCTCAAGAATCTAATCTTCGAGAAATGCGATCGAAATCCATTCCTTCACGGTTAGATTCTGCTCACTTCTTCCCTTAAGCTTCCTCTCTTTTCTTCGATCCTTCAAAACATCAATTGCAATCTTATCACATTATGTATTAAGAATCTAGAATAGAAGCTTAAAAGAGTTATTTAATGGATTTTACCTATATTAGAGCCATACGTTTCGACTCTCCCATCTCTTAGATCTCTTAGGTAAATGGGGCAGCTTTGTCTCCAATGCCCTTTCTCTTGGCAATAAAAGAAAATTGACTCTTTTGGAACATGACATGGAACTACTTCAGACATTGCCTTTCTCTTATGATCAAACTTTTTGATCATAGAATGTCTTTCGTTGCCATTTTCTATATCCATAGAGGTCTCGAAGGCAGACTCACCAATCAACTTTGCTTTTCTATTGCGCCAAACCATTGTTGATTCAGCAGCAATAAGCATATAGGTGAGATCTATAAGGGTCACGTCGCGGTTCATCATATAGTACTCTCTTACGAACTCACTATATGAGTTAGGAAGTGACTGAAGAACCCAATCAACAGCCATTTCCTTACAGACAACGGATCCCAACATTCTTAACCTATCAATGTGTGACTTCATCCCTAGGACGTGTGCACACACCGACTTTCCTTCTTTATGTTTACTTGCCAAAAGGGCTTGACTAATCTTGAACTTTTCAAGCCTTTGAACTTGTGGGTTAGGGAGAATAATATGAGGAGGAGGAGGAAGTGAAGTATGATCTCTTGTTCCTCGATCGAATCCTGGAATATCATCTTCATGTGGAATGCTTGTTCCACGGGATTTGGGAAAACCATAGTTGTCGAACTTTGACATCTACAATACAGGAGAAAACAAACTCAAGTTAGTTGATTGATTGAGTCCTTAGTAAATCACCCAAATGAGATACTAAGGCAAGGACCCAACATAATATTCCACAACTCGGGAGAGGGATGCCGTAACCCTAATTGCAGAATATTTGAAGGTAAGTGAATGACGATTCACTAATTTCCACCACGAAAAACAAAAAAGAATTTAAGTTTTAAATCTATGAAAACTCCTAGATCCTTCGAGATTCATTGAACATTTCAATGGCATGTTTAAATCTCGATATGCCCCTCTTGTTTGTGACTGGGATGCCGAGGATCACAAAGCGGGTGTGAATAACCATGCAAACTTACATGGTGCCCTCACATGTTACAGTCACCTATTCGATGTGCCGGTAAACCACACACGCTCCACCGAACTATGACAAACATTGAGTCACCCTTTGCTACCTTTGCTTAGAACCATTTAGTGTGCCGGTTAACCACACACGCTCCACTAACGTCTTTGCAAGGGCACAAAGTGTAATTTCATGGAATTGCATCAATTCACTTTTGCCTAAGTAACTAAGATTGGGAATTTTTAAAACATTTAGTTACTTTTGTACTTTATTATACTTATAATGAAAGGTTTTGTCCTATCCGACCCGTTCGGCTAACGACCCTCCACTAGTCAAGAGTGCGGTGGGTAAGAGTGGATACCCATTCAATCGCCATTTTATAGGCAATTTCCTTAAACACCCCTTATAGACCAGCTTCGTGAATGAGGCCTACTAACGGTAAGACTGACTTTTACTCATACATATATATAATGTTAGACTTTTAATGTTATATATAGTATAGGGTGTATTTTACACTTTTAAAATATTAGGTGGTCTAATTTAACAATTATACTTTTAATTTAATTAAATTGTAAACCAAAACTTTTATGGATTTATTAAACCTCCTTTAATTATACACCTTAATTAATTAATAAAACCATAAGGGTGTGATTCGAACTTTTCAAAACAATACTAGGGTGTTAGAATTTAACATTCCTAATTAAACTTTTAATCAACTTTTAAATTCCAAAACTTGAGGGCAAGTTTTGAAACATTTCAAAACATTAAGGTTTAGAATTTAAATATACATCAAATTAAACAATTAATCAAAAATTTAAATTCCAAAACTTGAGGGCAAGTTTTGAAACCTTTTTCAAAACATTAGGGTTTTAACTATTTAAATTTCAAAACAACAAAACTTTTGGGTTCAAATTTAAACTATAAAACCTAAAGGGGAAAATATGAAACTTTTCAAAGCACAAGTATCAAATAACAAATAATCTAAATTAACATTTAATCACATAATTATCCATATTTGATGTATTTAATGATTTCTTGCAAAACAATTTATCAATTTAATCAAAATAATTAATCAATTATCACATAAGGAAACAAATATTTTATTAATTGATAAATATCTTCAATTAGATCAAGAATATAGTCAAATATATCATAAAATCGGATTTATATTGATCTAATATGATAAGGTAACTATCCCAAAGCAAAAACAGCAAGAAATCCCGAGATATACTCCATCTGACGAGTTGACTCGTCGAGTCAAGCCTAGACTCGTCGAGTCTGCATGGACTCGGCGAGTTCAGCTATGGACTCAGCGAGTCTAGCCCCCAGAACATCAAAAATCGAATTTTTTGAACATGTAATGCATCAATACAATTGAAACCAGTCTAGGCTCTGATACCACTGATGGGTTTTGGTCATAAGACATCCTATGTGCTCATACAAACCCTAATGCATGGATCTAGGGTTCTCTATTGTACATGCTTTGAATCCAAGACTATAAACCCTAATTCTAGCATATGGAAATCAATATTAACATATAATTAGGTTTAAGATATTACCTTGATTGTTATGTAGCAATAACAATCCCAATTCCTCCTTGAATTGACTTTGGAAGGCTTAGAGTCACAAGTGTCACTCCTCTAATGGCTTACAAACACCAAGAGCAAATGGAGAAGGTATAAGGAGAGAGGGGAGGTATTGAATTCGTTCCTAAGTAGCCTTAAGGAAGGTCTGGCCGAATTCATGAGTCAAGGGGTGTTTATATAGGTGTAGAGATAGGGTTTTAGTCATTATCCTTATCTAGTTGCTTGTCCACCAAGCAACCCATAAGATAATCCTTGAATCCTTATCATAGTCGAATTCTAAGGCCTTATCACCTTAAATTCGTCCAACCTATTAATAAGATAATCCTTACCTTATTTTGTAACTATCACATAATTACAATTCAGCCCCTCTAGTTTAATTAATTACATTTGATCACAAAATTAATTCTTAATTAATTATTGACCAATATTAATTAAACAAATATGATTTCTCCTTTAATATATTATTCTTATAACATATTAATAAATCATAATAACCTGTCGCTTTATTTATTTCTCCAATCAAGTTGCTTTGGTGAAGGCAACCCAAAACGACCATGCACCATCGGGTCAAGTACATACCAAAATAGTTATGAACTTAGACACTAATCCAACAGGGTATTCTACGGCTACGCCCGTAGTCTCACAACACTCTAGCACTACCTAACTGCTAGTGAATGCTACAGCTACACCCGTAGACTTACAACACTATAACACTATCTGACTGCTAGTGAATGTTACGGCTACACCCGCGGACTTACTGTTGGGTTTTGAGCAATCTAACACTTCCTAAGTGTGCATGCAACCCTAATAAACCTTGGATCTATGTTTGTCTAAATACATGCAAAATAATAATTTTCCAAGGTTCATAACCTATCTAACATGGCATGGGGTACTTTTAAACATAAAAGAATTAGATGAAATTACATACCTTTTGATGATGAGTTTGATTCCTAAGGAGTTTGAGGGCCTAGCACCAATAGTGTGAATGCCTCAAATGGAATCACAAATCACCACAAACTCTTGGAAAACTTTGAGAGAGTGTATACACACTTATAAAATCGGCCACACACAAGCACACATACTTTCTAGTTACACTAGTCACACTAGTGGCTATTTCATGCAACATAAGCATGCTTATATAGTGTACATGATTAGGGTGAAACCCTAATAACCCATGTCTTTTCCTTTCCAAGGATCCATGGGTTAAAAGCTCCATGGATCATCCATGGACTTCCATATAAGCCTAGCCCATTAACAAATGAGTGTTAGCCCACACTATATAAAACCAATAGCCCACAATCTAATTAGTCTTCCTTTTAATCTCTAAATTAATTCATAATTAATTTAAGACTAAGACTAATTAAATAACATGACTTCGTATTAATATATTATAACTTATAATATATTAATAAACATATATGTATAACTCTCATAAAATTATCCATAAATAGTTTGGATGAAATACAACCCAAATGGACCATGCCGGGTCGGGTCAAGTATGTACCAAATAAGTTATGGACTTAGACACCTTATCCAACATAATCCCACTTGGATAAGTCTAATAACTATATTTGCGTATGTTACTTCAGGAACCAACCAACAATCGTAGCTCTCGAAAACTCTATTGAACTATGAAGCGCCATTTTAGATAAGTGATCATATAATCCTCTGTTCTCATGATATCAGCCGGACAAATACATGGAACAATGTCGTACTTATTGTCCAGCAGTTTGTTTCCCGATTTTCGATTTGTTTGACAAAGAACTTAATCGAACACATCCATTTAGTTCTGACCGGCCGGTACATAGGTCACAACAAAATCATCGAGGGGCCCAGATATCGCTTCTATTTCTAGAAGGAACAGATAAACTTCGACTCATATGCTTGTTCTACTACTTGTTGAATTATACACAAAGGCACGTTTTATAACATCAAGTTACTGATGCGTTTACGTGCAATCAATGCACAACCAACTCATAGGTAACAACTCATATCTCTAGGTTTGAAGATTTATATGATATTACCGTCTCACGATCACTCGAGATAAATTCCATGAAGTGATACAAGTGAGCGTGGGTTTATTCCAATACTCATAACTTATGAGCACTCATGAATGTTGTAGCAACCATTGCTATGACTAAACCCATTTAGCCATCTACAAACTCGATTCATGACAGTCTTGATTCATACCTACTTCCAACATATGAACGACTGTGGAGTGTTTAAATAACTTAGTCATTCGGAAAGAATAACCTAGCTATTTTGGAAGTCAAAACATGCAAAGTGAAACACAATAATAATCGAATCCAATATGGTCTCAGAACCCTTTTGAATATAAATAGAACCACCTTTTATTTATCACCATATTGATTACACATTATTCATTGTATAATGTTTCAAACAATCAACTTAAGACTTGAACAAAAAACAACAGTCGTCCCATGCTCCTAGCATGTACACTTTGTTTTTCTAAACAATAGTTATGCCATACTCCAAGTATGCACACTATGTTTGTCTATGATCCTTACATTGTGATGTAGATCAATTGAACATGATTCCAATGATACTCATTTCACAATCCCAAATCCTTATTGTAAATGTGAGAATCCCCTATTCCAAAAAAACTGTTAGATTTTAAACTTTTATGCAATGTTCCTCTTGTAATGATTATGCACAAAGTCACCAAACCCTTGTCACCAGTCATTACAGAGTATTCCAAAGAAGGTCAACTTCTATGGAACGAAAGTCTCATATTCAAAGTACATTGCTTTGAACATCCTTCTTGCATTAAGGTTTTCTAATCTTACATAGATTGAGTAACTTCCACCTATGGAGACATTTCCATAGTCCCATTTTGACTATCACTTCCGAACAAGAGTTACTTCTTTTCAGAATATGTCAATATGGTCCTTTTCGACAACTTACATCATACTTCCAACCTTCCCTGAGCAACCAATCTTTGGCGAACCTCAGATTTGTCCTCGACAATTTCTTAATCATTTTAGTCATATCTAGTTCTAGACTTTTCCCTTCTCAATGCCTTAAGCATTTGGAAAATTTAGAAAAGATGAATATTATAGCACATGCAATCGATCCTATATCCGAAGCATATGGGTCACGATTCATGATGTTTGACATAAAGACATGATACTAGACCAGTCTTTTGCTACAATATTTTTTATTTGCCATGTTTTCAAAATTTAACTATGAAGAGGGATGCCGTAATCATAATCGAATTTTGAAAACGCAATATATATAGAATTTCTTCAAGTTGAACCATTCCAACATAAAATTCATATATATATATATATATATATATATATATATATATATATATATATATATATATATATTCTTGACTAAAGATGATTAAAATCTCAATCTAAGCTTTTAGAATTGAAATGAAGTATAATTTCCTCTCCCTTAATTATAGCAAAACAACTTTTCAACCCCTGCAACTTCACGAATTGAAACTTTGTTTTCTATAATTAACATTGCTAACTTGCAACACTAAACGTAATAATCATGCTCCCACTAACATGATGACTATTAGCATAACACTTATGCTCCCACTAGCTCTGACATATTTCCAGATATCTGCTTGACTTCTGAAATTTAGATTCATACACCCTTTCTTAGATAGCTCACATGTGTGTCTAAACAATTTTCAGAACTATGAAAAGGGATGCCGTAATCATAGTCTCAATTTCTTAGACATTTGCCATTTCTCACAAGTCCATGTTAGTGTGTCGGTTAACCACACACGCTCCACTAACGACTTTTGAAAATGCAAATAACACAATTGATATCTACTTAGTGAAAGCGTTTCCTCACCATCATTTTCATGAATCAGAGAGAAACCTTATGATACTTAGATTTTATAGTGTACGAGTTCCTATCCATGTGAATTTGTCAAAACCATAATCACAAGATAAGATTAGTGACAAATTCAGCCTTACATGGATTAAACTTGTTCAATCTTAGTTTCTTGTCACCTTGGTAGCACAAGGCCCACCAATGCTTCCAAGTTGAACTCTGATAACTCACATGCAAATTCAACTTATTTGAAGTAGGTACAGAAATAAGAATTATGTCAACACGATAGGTTGCAAACCTTAAGTCGTGTGCTAGTGATAAATTACAGGTTTTACTCTTGATTAAATCTTGAAACTCTTTCAGGATCTTGAAGGCTCCCACTGTCCCCTTGACATATAAGTTTCCCCAGTCAAGAACCATTCCTTGACAAAACAAATATTCAAGGGACAATGCGGATTCTTATCAAGACTAACACTTCACACAATTGATCTTAGTTGGTCTTTGTCTCATCCAAGACATCACAACTTACCAATCTCAAATGTACAAGAGTAGAAAACATTGTACTCTTACATTTGACTAGTGTTAATTAAATCTTCCTTTATGTCACTCAAAGTTACAATCTTGGAGTATGACTCTAAGAATTGTTTTGGAACGAAGTATGACTCATCTTCTTGATTTTAACCAATCCAACAATTCATGACCTCTCTTCTTAGCCATAACAATACACTAAGACGTCCTTAGAGTATGAATTTGTGATATGGTTTCATAATCATTAAGATGATCATGAAATACGATACTAAAGTGCTCTCCCATCCTTTCAGATTTGAGAAACTTTTATCTTTCTGCCTAATTTGATTCTTCTCATTTGTTTTTTCATACATTGTAACCTTTCCAATGTTACAGAATTATACTTAACCTTATAAGTATAATCATATTTACTAATCTTTAGTAAATCATGACAAATCAATCTTTGTGGTGGACCTTGACCAGCGCACACCCAGTGTACCTAATTCCTTAGTCCTTCAATTGACTCACATATACATGTGATCAAAGAATTAGTCTTAATTTTCAAAGATGAAAATTCTCATTCATCATACAATACAACTTGTATGATTCCAAGTTTCTGTCCAATTGAAACTTGGGTGATGAAAAACTTTCTTCATTTGGTAAATTCAGACACTACCACAAATGAAAGAATCAAATCCACTTTCCAATATTGTTATTACTGGAAACATATAAGCAACAATTTTCCACAGATGCCATTGTAAGGATATTTTTAAAATAAATAAAATTAAAACCCATTTTTTTATTTTAAAACTTTTCGGAAAAGCTTATCCTTACAATCCACATGAAAACCTTGTTATTATCTATTCATAAGCAATATATTATAACTCTTAAGCAACAGCTCAAAATTCTGATTGTCGAACCATGCGATCGAAACCCACCTTTGCAATCAGAATCAACATATACTTACTTTAAGCTTCCTATCTTTTCTTTGATTCTTAAAAACATCAACATGTGATCCATTCACATTATGTAATAAGAATCTCCAAATAGAAACTTAATAGAGTTAGACAGTGGACTTTACCCGAAGTAGAGTCAAACCTCTTGACTTGATCAACCTTATGACCTTTCAGGTGAATAGGGCAGCTTCGCAACCAATGCCCCTTCCTTTGGCAACAAAACACATGGACCCTTTGGTAATGGCACATGAGACTATCTCAGAATTTGCTTTTCTCTTTACTATTTGGTCAACCGAGTTGACTATGGCCGATCCATTTCCATTGGGAAGAGAAATCCTTTTCTAGATATCCAATGCTACCATTGTCAATGTCCATTTAAGACTTGGGAAGTTGTTCTTTTAATCAAATTTGCTTTACTGGTGTTCCAAATCATTGTTGATTCCACAACACCAAGCAAATAGATAACATCATTAAGGGTCATGTCATATTCTGCCTCATAGTAGTCCCAAAGAGACTCACTATGTTACTAAGAAAGTGATTGAACATCCAACTTTCACGGGACTTTGACACCCAACTCTCCCGGCTTGTCAATATGTGACTTTATCTCCAAGATGTGAGCACACATAGACTATGCTTGCCAATAGGGATTGAGTTACTTTAAACTTTTCAAGAACTTGTGGGTGAGGGAGAATAATTGGAGGAGGTGGAGGAAGTGAAGCATGATGTTGAGGGACACCATCTTCTCGAGATTTGGGAAGATCATAGTTGTCTGAACCAGACATCTATAATGGGAGAAAATCAAGTTAGTTGATTCAAAGTCCTTAATATAACACCCAATATGAAATATTAAGGCTAGGACCCAACACAATATTTTATAATTTGGAAGAGGGATGTCGTAATCCAAGCTATAAAATATTTGAAGGTAGGCGAATGACGATTCACCAATTTCCACCATGAAAAACGAAATAATTTATTAGGTTTTAATTGGATTTGAAATTCCTAGATCTTTTGAGATTCATTGAACTTTTCGATGGCATGTTTCAATCTCGAGTGTTCCCTCTCAAATTTTGTGACTGGGATGCCGAGGATCACAAAACAAGGTGTGAATAACCATACCAATTCACTTGGTACCCTTAATATTATCACCTAATCATTGTGCCGGTTAACCACACACGCTCCATTGATCTATGACAAACATTAAGTCACCCTACATGATCCTTACTAGTCCAAGTTAGTGTGCTGGTTAACCACACACGCTCCACCAACGACTTGGTAAGGTACAAAGTGTGAATTCCATGGGCTAGCACCAAATTCACATTTTTCCTAAAGTAACTAAGATTGGGAATTAAATAAAACATTTAGTTACTTTATAATAATCATTATACTTTTAATGAGAATTTAAAGTCATTGTCCTACCCGTTCGGCTAACGACCCTCCACCAGTCAAGCAAGCGGTGGGTGAGAGTGGACACCCATTAAGTCGCCATTTTATAGGCAACAACCTTATACCCACCTTATAGACCGGCTTTGTGAATGAGGTCTACTAACGGTAAAACGACTTGTTCTTATATATATATATATATATATATATATATATATATATATATATATATATAATTAACCATTAATGTTATATATAGTATAAGTGTTGAATTTTAACTTTTAAAATTCTAAGTGTTGGGATTAAAGTTTATTAAAGTGTGTGAAACTTTTCCAAATTCCAAAACTTGAGGGCAAGTTTTGAAACTATTCAAAACTAATTAATTCCATGATTTATGTGTTTAAAGTAGTTTTAATCCAAAAACTCTTCAAGTTCCATAACTTGAGGACAAGTTATGGAAGACTTTAAACTAATAAAAGAATTACTTTTCTTTATTTTATAACTTATGGAATTAATTAAGGTTACACTTTATTTATATATTTATTAATGAAGTGACTCTTGAACCTCCATAACTTAAGGACAAGACTCTTCATCTTTTGTAACCATCCAAAACTTTTCATTTCATAAATTATGAATTAAAGGTTCATAAAAATGAAGACTCTTCATTTTATGTAACTTATGTGTTTTTAATGTGTGTTAAAGAAAAGTGACCTTTGGATATCCATAACTTGAGGACAAATTATGGACTCCATTAAAACACATAAATGATCAAGAATTAATTCTAAACAATTCAGCAAATAATTCCTATCATCTTCTAAATTCATAAGAACATGAACATGATCATCAAAATTTCAAGAATTATATGAACACATAAAAAAACATTGAATTTTGATATATGCTATTGTAAATGGATTAGAACAACCATTACACCAACTAAAACAAGTTTTAAAACACCAAAACAGTTTAGGGTAATGTTTCTAGTCCATTTCCAGCAGCAAAAGTCGAAATTCTGCATTCTGATCATTCTACTCGCCGAGTAGGATGAATTTTGCCTTGAACTCGGCGAGTCCATCAGCCAGACAGCAACAATTTCAACTTTTCTTTCACTATTTTGCATCAAGTATCAAACAAGCAAGCCTAGGCTCTGATACCACTGTTGGGTTTTGAGCAATCTAACACTTCCTAAGTGTGCATGCAACCCTAATAAACCTTGGATCTATGTTTGTCTAAATACATGCAAAATAATAATTTTCCAAGGTTCATAACCTATCTAACATGGCATGGGGTACTTTTAAACATAAAAGAATTAGATGAAATTACATACCTTTTGATGATGAGTTTGATTCCTAAGGAGTTTGAGGGCCTAGCACCAATAGTGTGAATGCCTCAAATGGAATCACAAATCACCACAAACTCTTGGAAAACTTTGAGAGAGTGTATACACACTTATAAAATCGGCCACACACAAGCACACATACTTTCTAGTTACACTAGTCACACTAGTGGCTATTTCATGCAACATAAGCATGCTTATATAGTGTACATGATTAGGGTGAAACCCTAATAACCCATGTCTTTTCCTTTCCAAGGATCCATGGGTTAAAAGCTCCAAGGATCATCCATGGACTTCCATATAAGCCTAGCCCATTAACAAATGAGTGTTAGCCCACACTATATAAAACCAATAGCCCACAATCTAATTAGTCTTCATTTTAATCTCTAAATTAATTTAAGACTAAGACTAATTAAATAACATGACTTCATATTAATATATTATAACTTATAATATATTAATAAACATATGTGTATAACTCTCATAAAATTATCCATAAATAGTTTGGATGAAATGCAACCTAAATGGACCATGCCGAGTCAGGTCAAGTATGTACCAAATAAGTTATGGACTTAGACACCTTATCCAACACTTACAACACTCTAACACTATCCGACTGCTAAAGAAAGCTACGACTACACCCATAGACTTACAACACTCTAACACTATCTGGCTGCTAGTGAATGGTACGGCTACACCCGCAGACTTAAAACACTCTAACACTATCTCATTCACTGGTTACTGATCTGAACACATCCGACGTCGAGCATACACACGACCTAACATCCAAAACTGAACCCATGTCCTGACTGGAATCCCCCACCTGATTCCCTAAGGCTTGCTAGCAAACATTCTGAGAACGCGATCTCATCATTAGCAAGTTTCTTTTTTCCGAACTTCCATTTCACATTATCCTCAAACTATACAGCCACTTGGGGTTTCTTCCTTCCCGACAAAGATGCGAAGCTTATCCCAGTTTCAAAACTACTCCTACTTTCGAATCCCTAGACGATTCTCCCCACTTTGATTCACCTAATGCCTTACATCACACAAAACTGGAAGAATTCTCAATCCTTCATACCCTCCTATGATCAGTCTGCTAGAACTCACGCTTACCCTTCCTAGTGATTCAATGCTAGCCCTTCTAGAAGGTTACACAACTTCTAAGAACTCGATAAGCACTTCCCAACTTCAGAATTATGGAAATGACCTTCCGCTACCCACTACTAATCCTGGGTATGCAATTGGCATATGACATCTCTTGAAAATATAATTCAAACACAACAGAGGATAACTCAGAGTTACACTCACTAAAACCCTTGGAACGAAAAGCTCCATCGTGTAGTTTCCCTCAAGTACTGCACCGAATTTGGCCATGCTGGCCTCTCAAAGCTTATATGAAATCTTGGGTCTCCTCCCAAGACCCTTCACTATAAGCAACTGATGTGGTTCCCTCTTACCAATGTGCTCCAAGTCCCTATCCCGTTCTCGGCTCTAGGAGTCATATCATTCAGGATCTCACACCCTAAGATACTCACGGTCTCCCTGCTATCATTCTGCAGTATGTCCTAATACCTTACCTCATTCACTTCCTCATATGTTGCATACTGTAGAACCACATAAGCTCTTTCCCAAGACTTGGCAATGATCTTTGCCACAGTCTCAGTCGTCTGGTGGAGATTTAACAACCCTTGCGCCAACTGCTGTGCCTCAATCGCATGGGAACACTCTGCCCAGAATATGGTCTAAAAGTCATCGCATGACATAGCATCAACCGCATCAACACTCAACCTTCTACCAACCTCTTTCCATCAATCACGTGCCCTGTCCTTCAGGAGGAAGGAAACAAGTCGGTCCTTTTCCCCTTTCGAGACTACGACAGCTATGAAAAGTGTTGGCGACATCTGCCAACCATCTGTTGCTAGCAATGGGGTCCCTAATCCCCCATGACAATCTAGAGCTTCACAAGCTCTGAACTCCCGAAACATCAACGTATGCGTCCCTATCATAACTTCCATCTCAGTGCGAAATGCACTCTGCCTCTCATCACAAATCTCTAAACTGCCCTCCCCGATCATACCGAAGATCATAGGAGTCTAATAAGTGATACAGTGCGTAATCTCAGATGAAATGAACTCCCTCCTCTGATCATCGAGCTGCCCAGCTCCAGAGTCCAAGCCTGATCCCTCGCCGGCACAAGAACTACCATCTGGTCTACCACGTAGCGTCACCATACTCAGAAATATACCATAACAATCATCAGAGTACTCATCATAACTCGAGGGATCTCACATGCTACAAGTTTCTTGGATTCATCTCAGCCTTCCTTGATTCGAGTACGGATCCTCTGCTTTCAGTAGTACGGGCCCATACTACCTTCCACATCTATCCGTACTTTCCTCAAGAACTGCCTTGACTCCACCAAGTCCCTTCTACTGCTACTGCTCCCTGCTACTCTCATCCTAGGCTTACCCTAGGGTAATCACCATCCCACTCTTTGTCATCAGTTGCATATGAAGTCCCTGCTTTCTTCCCCTAACTAGCTTGCGAATACTATTACATATCACTCAGACTAGATAATTCTTCGAATGAGAGATCCTACCCTACAACAGTTGGACTCAAACAAGAGCTACGAAATAAGGCTAGACCTAACCTTCTGAAATTATTTATTCCTTGCAATATGTAACTTAACATATTCCTTTCTAGTTCGTGAAAGATAACTATAACTCCTAAAAGCACAAAGCAAGTAGAATTCGAGCATTGAGTGCATATAATCAAACATATACTAATCAGACTATCATATTGACTAATCTGTACTAGCATGCAGTTCATAGAGCTGAGATACACATAACAGGCACATAAGGCATTCTTCCTAGATCCTTAGTCCTTACTAGCATACAATTCTCATAAAGCTGATACACATATAATAGGCACATAAGGCATCCTTCCTAGATCCATAGTCCTAAACTATCATGGAATTCTCATAAAGTTGATACACATATCATAACATAAACTTTTATGGGTAATTTGGGAGTACTTACTTGAGCTCGCCTGATTGCATGCACCACACCCTTTTCTCTCTTTCAAAATTCTTTTTGCTTTTTCTAAAACTCTTTTCTTTATTCTTTTTCTAAATTGTTTTCTTTTCTCAAAATCCTTTTGTAAACATGGTGTTTCTTTGGAAAACTTTATACCCACTTCCATAGTTTGAGTTCAAACATACCTGAAAGTGTGCCCGAATCCCTCAAACCAAGGCTCTGATACCAACTTGGAACATCCTAAAAATAAAGTCCAAAAGTTTCGTTTTAAATCAGTAATAAAACCATAGTCATCATATATCGCATAAAAATCATAAACAATATATCTCAAAATATTATAACAACTGTCAAGTATATCAGAGTATAAACATCCCAGGCTGAACAAATGGTGTGTGCATTGCAATCTTCCTGAGCTCCTCTTTTGAAAACTGAGTACCTAAAACCAAAACTAAAAACTATAAGCACGAAGCTTAGAGAGTCTCCCCAAACTATCACATACCATACAATAACTCATATAACACACAATGGGCCTTGCCCACTGCATCAGGCCCCGCCCAGCATCGGACCGAAGTCCGGCATAAATTGGGCCCCACCCGGCATCAGAACGAAGTCTGGAATAACTTGGGCCCCGCCCGACATCAGACCGAAGTCCGGAATAACTTAGGCCCCGCCCACTGCATCGAGCCCCGCCCGACATCGGAACGAAGTCCGGAATAACTTGGTCCCCGCCCACTACATCGGTCCCCGCCCGGCATCGGACCAAAGTCCAGAATAAACTGTACATAACATAAACATGAACATATAACATAATCACATATACTGCATTGGGCTTGCCTGACATCGGACCGAAGTCTGGAACATATAACACATATCATAAACATGCATGAAACACGAAGACATCAAGCATACATAACTACTTCTCAGGACCACCCTGGCATCTGACCGAAGTCCGGAAACATGTAAATTGCATCGGGATAACCCCCGGCATCGGACCGAATTCCGGAACTACTAACATCTAAACCGGTCGGCATTGTGGTCGTAGACCCGTTCCTACTGGAAGGAAAACTCACCTCACACTGCTAAAGTCCTGATGATAAAACCCTAGCTGCTGGATGACAGATTCTCGAATCTGTCAACATCAAAATAACACCCAATTAATAATTGGGTTCCATCACATATACTCATAAGTCCATGCTTGGGGTAAAAGATTGCTTTACCCCCATCTTAGCTTGACTCAAGCCCAGGGCCTAATCCATGTAACGCCCGTGTTTCTGGGCTTGTCATTAATAGCAATGTAATAGTCTAGGTTAACCTTTGTAACCCATCTTGAAATAATAAAGATGTATTATTTGAGTATTATGTGTTTTGTGCTTAGTTGTGTAACTTAATTAAATTAAGAATGAAAATAAGCGTCAAAATAAAATGTTAGATAAAGCTGATATTTATGGATAATGTTGTAGTTGTTGGAACGAGGTTTCCGAATACATAAAGAATGCCGAAATCCGAGTTGTAACGAAGAAGTTATGACCTGTCGAAGTTTCGCGACAGAACCGGCAACGCTGAATGACGTAAAAAGTGAAATTTATGTTAGAGCGGTTTTTAGCTGAAACAATCTAAACGAGAATCGAAGATCTCGTCAAGGATAGTGCAACGGTAAAAAGATAGACGAAAACGGACGTCGGATGAAGAAGTTATGAATTTATAACGAAGTTTTTCTGTCTCGGCCTACTAAAAATAAATAATAAAAATAAATTCAAAATTAGCCGAAGGAGTCTAAACAAAAGTTGTAGAGCGTAGTCTCACCTACGCATAGATATAAAGAACGTCAAAAATAGAGTTAATATGAAGAAGATATAAATTTCTGAATTTTTTAAATAATTAATATTTATTTATTTAATCTTTCATTCGAATAATATCCGAATGAGTCATTGGTCTGATCCGAACTACGCCCAACGTAGTTGAGTATGCCCAGCATACCCCGGTGCATGAACCGCCTCGGAATTAAATGCCTCGCATACGCAAGCAGTGACGTTTTTGGTCGCGTACGCCCCGTATAGCTGAGTATGCCCAGCGTACGTGCGAGGCTCAGCCTTTATAAAAGGCATGTGAGGGTAGCCGAGATCTTTTGCTCCATTCTTTCTTTCTCTCACATTTTCGCCTCGTTTTACGTGATAGAAATATCCCAAAGCCCCGGTATTTATCCCGAGACCCAAAGCAAGTCTCGAAGCCCCGAAGATCCCGAGAAGTAAGATTCCCAAGCTGAAGCTCTGCCCACGAGAAGCCAATTTTTGGGAAGATCTTCTAGATCTACTGAAGAATACTACTTCTGCACGTCGTAGTGTTGTTCGATCATCTTCTGATCAAGTGAGTGTGTAGTTACCTTCTTCTAACACATAATTATGAAGTATTTTATAAGAAATACGTGTTATGTGTATATTTTGTTGTTTTATGTGTGAATGTATATTCACTTTCTTCTATCTCATAGATATGATTTATTCTCCATGAAATACGTGTTATGTGTGCGTGTCTCATCTGTTGTTTGGAATATGTATTGAATGAGAATGCTATAAAGGTTTTAAACTCTGTATAAAAATATATATTTTTATCTACATATATGTTGGGTAGAACATGGGTAGATAGTTGATGTGTGATAAACAAATGAGAGGCCTCAATGTTGTTGTTGTTGATCTAGTTATTCAGCGGAGTATGGATAACGACCACAGACTCTTTCTAGACAGTCCTGTGGAACGCTAGCAGGCTCATAACCTATAGGTGTTGTGAACGATGTGTTCATCGGTTTACTCTATCCCCCTCATGGTTGCCTTTAGGGGATCTATTGTTGTGGAAACCCCTTGGCAATAATGTCCGTCCCGATGAAAATCCTAGATTAGGTCCCTTGAGATAGATGTTGTTTTAGGGACGTAAAGTGAGGTTAACGGGATTCGGTAATCGGGTTATTGTTGGTTGGTAAAAGTAAATATAATTAATTATTGCGGGTTGATAACCCGATATGCTCACCAGGCTCTCAAGTCTGACCCACTCAGTTTTATTTGTATTACAGGAAGTGGCGCAAGGGCATAAGATGGATGAATCATCAAGTTGTTTTGTTTACAAGTCTGTATATGTATATATTTGTTGAGCGACTTGTAATGTTATCGTTTATGCTTTATGGTCTGTATCGGAACATGACATCCCGATTTTTGATTATCTTATGAAAATACATTTCTTTATGAAATGCTTTGGTAAATATTATATTATCATGCTTTGTTTTTGGGAAAAAAATTCCGCAACTCTTTCAAATCAAAAGGATTTACTCTGAAATTATTTTAAAAGCATAAATGAAAATCGGTCTTTTTCTGGCCATGATTTTGGAGATGTCGCAGTTGGTATCAGAGCATTAGTTTAAGCAAATTAGGAATTTGTAGGATTTCTATACTTCAACTTAGAATGCTAAGTAAAGATTGTGAGATGTGTGTATGTTATATTATAGACACGAGCACTAGTATATTTTAGGAAGCTGCCTAAAATGATTTTATGTGCTAAATGTTATATGTTGCCATATATGATATTATTTGTTTGGATCTATGGTCTGTTGCCGACCGGATCTGGAAACCTTATGTGTGTAGGATTCTAAGCGTACGTCTACGGTATTAGAACTAACATGTATAATGATGCTTTAATTATCTATCGTGAATGAGGATCTAATTTCACCTTATTCGGTGTATAGATCAAAAATGGTGAGAACAAGGAGTGGCGTTGGAAACGCGGATGAAAAAAGGAATCAACCACCAGTGATTGAGGAAATACCTTTCGTACCAGCAGCACCTGAGCCAATAATAATGGCTGGTGTACAAATGATGATTCAAACAATGTTGGATCGTTAAATGGAAGAAACAAGACGTCTGCTTAGGCAGAATCGCGAAGAACTGTCGATTCACGTCGAAGAGCCCGAAGTAAATGGAGGGCAGTCTGAAAGAGGAAACTTTAGTGGGATCATTGGTCAAGAAGACCCACCGATTGTTAGGCAGAATAACCAGGATATAGGAAATGATGTGCGTGGGTGCAAGTATAAGGATTTCATGGCATCCAAACCACCATGTCTATCCGGAAGCCCGACTCCGGTACAATTTATGGACTGGATCTCCGAAATGGAGACAATGTTTGAAAGTTGCAATTGCAGCAACAGGCAGAAGACCGCTCTTGCGATCCCTCTGCTAAAATTTGGCGTGTTGAGTTGGTGAAAGTTGTTAGCTAACTCTATGCCCAAGGGAGAAGCGAGCAAAATGTCTTGGGAAGACTTTGTGGAACAACTGAAACTACAATACTGCTCCGCGCAGGACCTTCTGGAAACCAATAACGAGTTTCAGAATTTGAAAAAGGGGAAATTGAGCGTTACTGAATACGCTGCTAGTTTCCCAGAAAATATGAAGCTTATCCCATATTTAGTACCAACAGAACTCTCTAAGGTCAACAAGTTTGCCCTCGGACTACCAGCGGACTATGGTCCAATGGTTAAGCAAGCAACCACATTGAAAGCTGCCATCTGGGCTCCTTGAAATGTTAAGACCTAGATCAGGGAGAAAGGTCTGGAAAGGTCAAAGGTTGGTGAAAAGAGGAAAATGGATGGACCCTCGGGGTCCAGCAAAAAGGATAAATTCTCGAAGTCTAGTTCGAGAGGAGGTGGAGGAGGCGAAGCGAAATGGTGTGCAAATGCAAGAAGAAGCATCATGGGAAATGTGGCGGGGAAGCCACATGCTTCAAATGTGGAAAGCCAGGGCATTATGCCAACGAATGCACCCTCACCAAGAAAGTTTGTTATGGTTGCGGTGAGGAAGGGTACATCTCGAGAGATTGTCCGAAGAAGAAGGAGGCAGCAAAACCCAACATTCCCCCAAAGCCGAAGGCGAGAGCATTCCAGATGACACTGGAAGCTGCTGAAGATGAAGTTGATGTCGCTTCAGGTACCTTTCTCGTAAAAAAATTGTCTGCCCAAATTTTATTTGATTATGGAGCCAACTACTCCTTTATTTCGCATGAATTTGGTAGAAAACTAGCTTTGCTTGTTGATAGACTAGATAATGCTTTATTAGTCGATGTTGCTAGTGGCAAGTTTGTACCTGTTAGCCATCGTATGAAAAACATCTTAATTGACTTGAATGGGAATAAGTTCCACGAGGAATTATTGCCTATCGAACTTAACGGTTTCGACATCCAGCTTGGAATGGATTGGCTTAGCGCCAATGATGCCGAAATACTATGCAAGAAGAAGATAGTCAAAGTAAACCCGCCAGGGAAAGAGTCATTTATGGTGTACGGGGACAAACGCAGAGTAAATTCTAGAATCATTTCTCTAATGAAAGCCAGAAAGTGTTTGACCAAGGGATGTACATCATATTTAGCATTCGTGATCGATGCTAAGAAGGAAAAGAAGGTGATGCGGAGCATTCCTGTCGTGTGTGATTATCCGGACGTATTTCCCGAAGATCTTCCCGGATTACCACCTGATAGACAAGTGAAGTTTAGAATAGACTTGTTACCAGGGACGATGCCAATAACAAAGGCACCTTACCGATTACCACCGACAGAGATGAAGGAGCTGATGATGTAACTTCAGGAGTTATTAGACAAAGTTTTCATTAGACCTAGTTCATCACCCGGGGGAGCTTCGGTGTTATTCGTGAAGAAGAAAGATGGAAGTATGAGAATGTGTATCGATTACAGAGAGCTGAACAAGGCAACAATAAAGAATAGATATCCGTTGCCGAGGATTGATGACCTGTTCGATCAACTACAAGTTTCAACTTATTTTTCAATGATCGACCTAAGGTCAGGATATCATCACCTGAAGGTGAAAGAGCAGGATATAGAGAAGATTGCATTCAGAACACGATATGGACACTACCAGTTTTTGGTTATGTCATTTGGACTAACCAATGCTCCAGCAGCATTCATGGATTTAATGAACAGGGTTTGTAATCCGTTCCTTGATAAATCTGTGATAGTGTTCATAGATGACATTCTGATTTACTTGAAAAGCCAATAGGAGCATGGCAAACACTTGCGAGAAGTGTTGGAAGTCTTAAAGAAAGAGAAGTAGTATGCTAAGTTCTCCAAATGTGATTTTTGGATTCGAAAAGTCCAATTCTTGGGTCACGTGGTCAACCAAGAAGGGATAATGGTTGATCCAGCAAAGATTGAAGTTGTAATGAAGTGGGAACAACCGAAAAGTCCCACGGAGATCCGAAGCTTTTTGGGATTAGCCAGATATTACCGAAGGTTTATCCAAGGCTTTTCTTCGATTGCTACTCCATTAACAGCTTTGACCCACAAAGGAGCTACTTATGCTTGGAATGATAAGTTTAAAGAAGCATTCAAGAAACTAAAGAAGCAGTTATGTGAGGCACCGATTCTTTCTCTACCCGATGGAGTTGAGGACTTAGATGTTTATAGCGATGCGTCTGGGTTTGGATTGGGTTGTGTTTTGACCCACAGAGATAAGGTGATCGCATATGCGTCTCGACAGTTGAAAGAGCATGAAAAGAACTACCTGACTCGTGATTTGGAGTTGGCAGCGGTAGTTTTCACTCTGAAAATATGGAGGCATTACCTCTATGGCACGAAGTGAAAACTTTTCACTGATCATAAGAGTCTCCAATATCTCTTTAATCAGAAAGAATTGAATATGAGGCAACGACGTCTAGAGTTACTTAAGGACTACGACTGTGAGATACTTTACCACCCCGGTAAAGCAAACTTTGTTGCTGATGCACTCAGTCGGAAAGTCAATCTTGAAAGAAAGAGGCCAAGACCGTTGAGAATTGAAGTTGTCTCGACAATTTTGGAAAGTATAAAGAAAGCTCAAGAGGAAGCTTCTGAGAAGAATGACCGAAAGGGAGAACGTTTGGGCAAAACGTTGGTATTCGGTATAAACAATCATGGACTGAAGTTGTTTCACGATCGGATTTGGATACCTAAGACGGTAGGAGTCAGAGATCTTCTGATGGAAGAAGCTCATAATACCATGTGCTCGATTCATCCCGGTAGCACAAAGATGTATAGGGACCTGAAACCCTATTACTTGTGCCTATGGGTAAATGGGAAGACATTGCTAATGATTTTGTCACTAAACTACCCAGAACAAAGAATGGTCACGACATGATTTGGGTGGTCATTGATCGATTCACTAAGAGTGCGCATTTCATAGCAGCCAATGGGAAATGGTCTATGGAAAAGCTTGCGAATTCTTACGTGAAGGATATTGTGAGGCTTCACGATGTTCCGTTAACGATTATGTCAGATCGTGACAGTCGTTTCACCTTGCGATTTTGGAAAAGTCTACAAGAGGAATTGGGTACCAAGTTGTGTTTAAGTACAACTTACCATCCACAGACTGATGGTCAAAGAGAATGAACAATACAAACACTTGAAGATATGCTGAGAGCATGTACCCTGGAATTCCAAGGTAATTGGGATGAACATTTACCTTTGGTAGAATTCTCCTACAATAATAGTTTCCACTCGAGCATTAAGATAGCACCTTATCAAGCTTTGTATGGACAGAAGTGTCGTACACCGTCTTGTTGGCTTGAGGCTGGGGAAAAGCAGTTTATGGGACCGGAGATAGTCCATCAAACTGCTGAAAAGTTGAAAATAATTAGGTAAAGAATGTTAGCAGCTCAGGATCGTCAAAAGAGCTATGCTGACAACAAGCGAAGACCGATGACTTTTGAAGTTGGAGATTTGGTTTTGCTTAAAGTCTCGCCGTGGAAGGGACTTATAAAATTTGGTAAAAGGGGAAAATTAAGTCCAAGGTTTATTGGACCGTTTAAAGTTCTTCAGAGGATTGGAAACCAAGCTTACAAGCTCGAAGTACCAGAAGAACTGAACGGAATTCATAACACTTTCCATGTGTGTTATTTTAGGAAGTTCACGGGAGAAGTTCCCGACATGATTCCACTTTCGGAGTTGAGAATCGATGAGAAAAAAAAAGTTGATTGAAGAACCAGAGGCAATCGTTGACCGAAAGACTAAGAAGTTGCGACGCAAGATGGTCGAGTTAGTGTTTGTCCGATGGAAACACACGAATGGGCCAAATCTCACATGGGAGACGTAGAGTGACATCATGAGTCGCTACCCGCATTTGTTTGTTGATGTGTGATTCCGGGGACGGAATCATTCTAAGGTGGAGAGAATTGTAACGCTCGTGTTTTTGGGCATGTCATTAATAGCAATGTAATAGTCTAGGTTAACCTTTGTAACCCATCTTGAAATAATAAAGATGTATTATTTGAGTATTATGTGTTTTGTGCTTAGTTGTGTAACTTAATTAAATTAAGAATGAAAATAAGCGTCAAAATAAAATGTTAGCTGATATCTATGGATAATGTTGTAGTAGTTGAAACGAGGTTTTCGAATATATAAAGAATGCCGAAATCCGAGTTATAACGAAGAAGTTATGACATGTCGAAGTTTCGCGACAGAACCGGCAACGCTGAATGACGTAAAAACATAAATTTACGTTAGAGCGGTTTTTAGCCGAAACAATCTAAACGAGAATCGAAGATCTCGTCAAGGGTAGTGCAACGGTAAAAAGACAGACGAAAACGGACGTCGGATGAAGAAGTTATGAATTTATAACGGAGTTTTCCTGTCCCGGCCTACTAAAAATAAATAATAAAAATAAATTCAAAATTAGTCGACGGAGTCTAAACGAAAGTTGTAGAGCATAGTCTCACCTACACGTGGATATAAAAAACGTCGAAAACGGAGTTCGTATGAAGAAGATATAAATTTCTGAAGTGTTTAAATAATTAATATTTATTTATTTAATCTTTAATTCGGATAATATCCGAAGGAGTCATTGGTCTGATCCAAACTACGCCCAGCGTACCTTGGTGCATGAACCGCCTCGGACTTAAATGCCTCGCATACGTAAGCAGTGACATTTTTGGTCGCGTACACTCCGCGTAGTTGTGGACGCCCAACATACGTGCGAGGCTCAGCCTCTATAAAAGGCATGCGAGGGCAACTGAGATCTTTTGCTCCATTCTTTCTTTCTCTTGCATTTTCGCCTCATTTTACGTGCTAAAAATATCCCGAAGCCCCGGTATTAATCCCGAGCCCTGAAGCAAGTCTCGAAGCCCCGAAGATCCCGAGAAGTAAGATTCCCGAGCCGAAGCTCTGCCCACGAGAAGCCAATTTTGTAAAGATCTTCCAGATCTACCGAGGAATAATACTTTTGCAAGTCGTGGTGTTGTCCGATCATCTTCTGATAAAGTGAATTTGTAGTTACCTTCTTCTAACACATAATTATGAAGTATTTTATACGAAATACATGTTATGTGTATATTTTGTTGTTATATGTGTGAATGTATATTCACATTTTTATCTACTAATATGTTGGATAGAACATGGGTATATAGTTGATGTGTGATAAACAAATGAGAGGCCTCGATGTTGTTGTTGATCTAGCTATTCAGCGGAGTATGGATAATGACCACAGACTCTTTCTAGACAGTCATGTGGAACGCTAGCAGGCTCATAACCTGTAGGTGTTGTGAACGATGTGTTCATCGGTGTACTCTATCCCCCTCATGGTTGCCTTTAGGGGATCTATTGTTGTGGAAACCCCTTGCCAATAATGTCCGTCCCGATGAAAATCCTAGATTAGGTCCCTTGAGATAGATGTTGTTTTAGGGACGTAAAGTGAGGTTAACGGGATTTGGTAATCTGGTTATTGTTGGTTGGTAAAAGTAAATATAATTAATTATTGCGGGTTGATAACCCGATATGCTCACCAGGCTCTCAAGTCTGACCCACTCAGTTTTATTTGTATTACAGGAAGTGGCGCAAGGGCATAAGATGAATGAATCATTAAGTTGTTTTGTTTACAAGTTTGTATATGTATATATTTGTTGAGCGACTTGTAATGTTATAGTTTATGCTTTATGGTCTGTATCGGAACATGACATCCCGAGTTTTGATTATATAATGAAAATACATTCCTTAATGAAATGCTTTGGTAAATATTATATTATCATGCTTTGTTTTTGGGAACAAATTCCGCAACTCTTTCAAATCAAAATGATTTACTCTGAAATTATTTTAAAAGCATAAATGAAAATCGGTCTTTTCTGGCTGTGATTTTGGGGATGTCACAATCCAAGGCCCAAAAGTGTAATAATGAGCCAAGGCCCAACTATGGCCCATCTATGGCCCATTTTTCTCAATTGGGCCCAAGTCTCTACATGGTCTTGCCTTAAGGCCCAACTATTTATTCTTGGTCCAATACTTGACATTTTGATGGTCCAATATCTCATAATCATCAAGGCCCAAACTATGACCCATCTATGGCCCAATTTTCCAAATTAGGCCAAAACCCCCTTACATGGGCCTTACCCTTAAGCCCAATAATTTATTCTAGTCCATATGATTGTCCTTAAATGGCCCATTATTGGCCCAATCACCAAAGCCCAATGTAAAGGCCCAACGTAAGGCCCAAGTGAAATTAGGGTTTCACATAAAATGACAATTAGGGTTAAGTGTTTCCCACTTAACCCATTAAGGACTTAATCCATTAAGTCCTTTACTCTACTAGATAATTGATATGGAGTGATTGGGCTTAATACACAATTGCATTCCAATGGCCCAAATGTTGGCCCTAATAAGTTCAAGGCCGAAATACTCACAATTAGGGTTTGCTAAACCCTAATTAGGGTTTCCACCCAAACATGGCCCAATAAGCCCAAAATTAATCTTTAAGCCCATTAGGGTTTTTCTAATGGGGCACCACCCACTACCACCTCGGGTGGTGGTGGTCAACGGCGGTACACGGCGGCGGCCTCCACCTTACGGTGGTGGTAATTTTTTTCATTATTCTTTGCTAATTACAAATACAATGCTTGAAACCAAAAATAGACACACACACACACTGACTAACATAATACACACATAGCCACCTTAGTGGTGGCCGGTGGTGGTAGAGGGTGGCAGCCACCACCTCACGGTGGTGGTGGTGGCTTTTCTTGATTTTCCGGCCAACAAACCCAACCATACATCACAGAAATAACACTCATACGCCCTAACTGATTACAAAACACCCTAGCCACCCACCTTGTAGCACACTACGATGGCAGCCACCACCTCACGGCGGTGGTATTGGTCAATCCATATGATTCACGAAATCTTCCGGCAGCAGCGAGCTTGTGACGACGCAACCGGAACAAAGGAGGTGGTTATGGCCTTGTCGTCGTCGAAAGGTAGCAGCGGCAGCAGCGCACGCATGGCGGTGGTTGCGGCTTCCGATGGCGGTTGGGTTGCTCGTGACTGGAGGATGGCTGATCTCCCACGCCCGACTTCATCCTCAGCAACCACTGGAGGCGTGGCGGGGTTCTCCGACTCCAACAACCATGGTGGTGTCGGAGATGGTGGAAATCGTGACATTAGTTTCGTCGGTCACCAACCGATATGGCTTTACTCAGCTGGACTCGGTGGTCTTTCCGTGATTATGAGCGTCGTCTGGTAGTGGTGATGACCTCCGATGGCGAAGTGGCTAATGGGATGGTAGTGGCGGCTGGATGAGAAGGAGGAGCAGTGACGACTGCTGCTAGCGTTTTAGGGTTAGGGTTGGTATCGGGGTGACGGGTTTAAATACCCCGATCCCTTTAACTGGTTTCCCATAATATCAAAAGTACTCCTTCCTCCCCCCCCCCCCCCCCCCCACCCATTTCTTTCAATGTAAATCCAATATTTACAATTTAACCCTAAATATTAAAATTCATTACAACTTAAGTACGAAGTTTACCAAACAGCCCCCTGTCTTCTATAATCTCTTCAAATGAAGTCCCATAAATTCCCATTTAGACCCTCAACCTTTAAAATCCTTTCAATTTAATCCTAATAATACCCCAACCAGCCCTTAACTTCCAAAATCCTTTACAAATCAGTTCGGAAATTACATCTTAACCCCAAAACTAACTCCTTCCTACACTATTTCGCATTTAGGCTATTATTCTTTTATAAATATTTTTCTATTTATTTATCTATTAAACAGGGTGTTACAGTAGCGTTGTCGGTGAAGTGAAATCCCAGAATTTTCTTCATAGACTACTATGACCAAATTATAGTAAATTTCTTTGTAATTTAACTCGTTAATGTAAAATAAATGAGTTCATTTCAAATATTATAAGATATGAAACGATACCTTGTTTCCAAATGTGTAAAGTGTCAAACGAATCAAACAGCTTAAACTGCAACACTAGTTAATGCATCTGAAAAACTGAACTTTCGTATTAAGCAGTTTTGAGCAAAGAAAATATTAAAACCTTATAGTACATGTTCCCATGTTTCCGAAAATATAAGGAAAGTCCAAAACGGAGTTCGTATGCAAAATAAACGACAGTTTTAAGAAAACGGACAGAAAAACACTAGTTTTTCTTTAATCGATTAAAACTGAATTAATCCTTTGAGGCACTTACACACCTCCAATTGAAATTCCAAGAACGTTTTTGAACTCAGGCTATAACCTAATATTTAATTTCATACTCAAATTATTTTTAGCAAAAATATTTGCGAAAATTGAAAAATCGAGCGTTACAGGTTATTTAGACGCGAAACTTTAAACACGATTTCCCGGAGTTCGTAATTCGAAAAATTAATCTTTTTGGTTTTTTTAAATCCTTAAATTAAACTCTATCTACCAGCACACGTTCAAAAAAAATTCATGACATCCAGATCCGGATACACCAAAATACGATAGTTTTTAGCAATTTAATGGGGTGTGACACTTTTATGGGACCCACCAAAGCTCATTAGACTCTAAAAATCCGATTTCTTCTTGGTCACTCCTTTCCCATGTTTTTATCCATCCCTCTTCTTATGGATTGATTGCACTTCTTTACAAAGGGTATAATGTTTAGGTGGAAGTATGGTCTCAAAGAGGGTTGTGTGTGTCTATTTGCCCAATAAATTGAAGCACATAGAGCATCAAATCACACTCATTTCATCAGCTTCTCTTTTCTTCTCTATCTTTATAATATCTACCTTTCTCTCGGCTACACACACACATAACAACATCACAACCATAGAACCACCCAACTTTAGCCACTAACCACCATCCTAACACCCTTATAACCCCTAACCACCCCAGCTCTCCCCCTCGTCGGAATCCACTCGAAAACAGAAGAAAGAACCGAAGGCAGCCACCCTCGGGCCTCTCCTGCCACCTCGTCGCCACCCACTGCCACCACTAAAACAACCCCTCCACTACCCTCCATTGTTGTTGTGTTGCTGCATTGTGACGTCCCACATCCCCACCTCCCTTCATCTTCACCGGAAAACAGCTAAAATCGGCAGCAGGAGGCTGCCGAACTTCTCCCATCATCACCAAAATTTTCCACCGAGCACCACCACCTCCAGCTGCAGTCCCTCCCCACCGTAAGTCTTCCTATCAACTTCGTATATTATGTTGTTCCAGTCGAGTTCCAATTTCTATGCCCCGATCGTTCCGCTTTTCTTTTCTTCGTTCGTGCATGGATGACGAACACAGGAGGTATAACCTCCTCCTATGTAACTTAAACTCTATTTTACAAACATTGTTTTGTTTTAATTAAAATAAACCCCCCACTTTCTGAATTGTACGACTTTGGCCCCTTCCTTTCAAAAATTCTTACAAATTGGGTTGAAAAGCTACATCTTGTAGTGAGGCATAATTTTGTAGGTCCTAGCAGTTAGTTGTTTTTGCAGTTGGCATGAAGGGGTCGACTTTTCATTTTATAAAACTATTGTTGTTATTAAAAAAACTTTAAAGAATCATTCAACTATACTAGGATGAATGGTTTTGCTTTCTGTAAGTTTTTTGTTAAAAAAAAATTAGGCCACTCCAGTAAAAAATAGAAATATTAAAATCAATAATATATATTCAATTATTATGATCTATAACTTAAAATAATCCATATTTATTATGAATTATGATTTATAACTTAAAATAATACAACACTTCCAATTTTTTATGTTTTTCTAGGATTTCTAAGTGGAAAATAGATATTTTGTTTAAAAATAATGATGTTGAGTGTGTTATATTTTAGATAAGACCCATGGAATAGAGTGGATAGTGATGATGTTGATTGTCAAGGCATGGAATTGATTGTGTTACCTGGTTTTCGTTTTAATCTACCTTTGTGAAAACTAAGAAGGCTTATGATAATTTGATAAGCTACAAGACGAAATAAATTTATGGTGAAACATATTTGCATGAAGTTCAAGTTAGGTTTCAAGACAACAAACTTTTTTATTGTTGTTCTCTTATGAACTTGGTTAATAAAGACTTTTTATTTCAATATCTTTCTTATTTTTCGTTGTTAATTGCATATTTTTTTATTGTTTTTATGTTAAGTGGTTAAGAAACAATTATACCTGGTTACGTTTATTTGGTTGCTGTGAACTTGGCGAAGGTACATTTTTAATTTTTAGTAATGTGGTTTTCTGATATGAAATACATTAGTTGTACAGAATATACTTTATAATTCATGTCCTATTTTTATGTCATGGATCACATATTTTGGATCTTCTTCTTATGGATCATTTTAATTGTGGATCATGTTAACTAGGTTGAAAATTGGTCACTTAATAACATAATTGTCCATGTTAACATAATAGTCATGATCTGAAAGTTCATTGGTTCTTATTATTTTTCTTGGATCAAAAATACTTTATGGATCACTTATCAAGATCATGATTTTGTGAATCATGTCATGATCCAAAATATTATTTTTAGGATATGATCTAAAGATGATATGATCATAACTTAAAAAGATGACATGTTTTTTCAAATGTTTAAAACTATGACATGAGATGATCCATAAGAATAATATCAAATTATTTATGATCCAAAGTTACAAATAATGTGATAAAAAATAATTAATTAATGTGATCCATAACATTACAAAGCTTCAATTTTAAATCTACAAATATGTGATGATCTAAAACTCTAAAATGATCAAATTCGAACAGCTTAAGCTCCAAAAAAATTATCATCCAAAAAATTTATGATCCAACGCTACAAATAAATGATTTTATCTAATCCCAAAAAATATAACAAATCAATTCAAAAAATATTATGATTCAAAAATATTTTACTCCAAACCTACTATTCCAATAACAAAATGATTCAAGCATTTGATAAACTAACAAACTATGGATCAAAAAAAATGCGAATCACTTATCTAGATCATGATTTTGGGAATCATCTCATTGTCCAAAACATTATTTTTATGATATGTTATAAATGTGATATGATCCATAACTTAAAAGGATGGCATGAATCATACTTGCTTGATCCAAAACATATTTTTATGGAAGATTGTCCATTAAAATATTTAAAATTATGACATTAAGATGATCCATAAGAATAATATTCAAACATTTTTTTATCCAATATTACAAATAATGTGATAAAAATAAATAATTATTTTGATCCAACCTAATATGATACAAAGATGTTGTGATCCAAAACATTACAACGCTCTAGTTTTAAATCTACAAATATGTGATGATATTATACTCTACAATGATCCAATTCTAACAGTTTATACTCCAAAAAAATTATCATCCAAAATTTTATGATCCATTGTTACATATGACATGATAAACAAATAAACGATTTTATCTAATCCCAAACAATATAACAAATCAATCATGTGATTCAAAATATTATCATTCAAAAATATTATGTTCCAAAACTATACAATGTTGTAGTTCCAACAATAAAATGATTCAAACCTGTGATAAACTAAAAAACTTTGAACCACAAACATGCCTAACCTAATCTTGACAACAAGGTTGCTTAAAAACCTTGAGAAACCTTGCACTTATGAAGCTATTTGATAAAGATTAGGCATATTTAAAACCTAGTAAGCATTGTTGTCCCCACCAATAATAGTATCTAACTTTAATCCATAATGGCGATTAGAAGAGCACCTTTAGGAGCTAAAAATTGCTATGAATTTTGTACATTCCATCACAATTAACCCCCCAAAAGTAATATGAATTCATTTTTAAACCCTCATGGTAAAAAGTAGAAAAAGCAATAGTAGGAATCGAGTTTGTAATGGATATTGAGATACCAAAGTCACTAATAATGGCAGATGTCAATAAGACGAACCCAAGAGAAAGCATATTACCTAGATCATGACCTATGACATATGATCTTGAAAGCACCAACCATAGAACTAAATGGAGGCCACCATAAACAAAGTTATACATATATCTAGAAGCCACCAAACATAAATTTTAGAACATAATAGCATGACTATGGAGCTTGTTGAACCATCAAGCCATCAATAAGATCACAAACAACACCATGAAGCCCATATATTTGAATGCCATTGAAAGAAAACACACCCAAAGGACACCCACTAAGCACTAAATTGAAGTAGGAAGTATGACCATAACTATAAAAAATCTAATCTCTCTTAGGCATTTAATCGAGCACTTGTAAGGTGACACCGAATATAAATTGGTAACAATTTTATAATTTTAAAATTTTCACTGAATCTTCTTGAAAACATATAAACCCCTATAAAAGCAACTAATTTATTATATTCGTATTATTAATATGATGACCATCAAGTTACAATCGAAAATTTTGCTTTTTTAACATAAAAATAAAAAAAATGAGTAGATGAAAGAATGAAACTTTAAATCATGTTTTTCATGAAAAACTACATTGATTCATACTGAACATCAATCTAAAGTAACCTGATTTGGAGAAAAACACTAAATTGTTTGTTAATTAAATTAACCAGATTTCAAAATCAGTTTTGGTGGAAAAAAAACAGAGCCAGAAGAAGATGATGAATTAATGTTTCAAATGCAATCAATTGATGAAAATATGTAATATTTAATTCAATTTTACCTGATCGAGTCAGAATCTTCAGATTAGTAGTTGAATTTAGGATCAAATTCTCTTCTTCATGATTTACGATCAGAGCTTTGTGAAGGTGATGATGTTGATAATTGAAGTAACTTTTAGCCTAATCCAATGCATATGTTCTGAGTCCATGAATCCATTTTAGATTCCATTCTTAAACATGAGCCTAAATCGATCCCTTGCTCATTTTGTTTTGTGACAACAATGCCCTTAATGAGCTCGATTGGTCGAGATTTTTCTTCGCAGTTCTCACCAAAATTAGTGTAATCACCGGATATATATATATATATATATATATATATATATATATATATATATAGAGAGAGAGAGAGAGAGAGAGAGAGAGAATGATCGTTTGAGAACAGTAAATATTGTGTAAGCATCATAATAGAGGTACGCTTGGTTGGATTCACAAAATGAAGGTCTACATTAAACCTGATATTCTTGTAATTTATTTCTAAATTAAAGTCACTTATCTGGTTATTGGATTCTTTAGGGGTATTTATATTCCTCCCTTTTTAAGGTTGAGTGCTTAAGTACCATCCGGTAACAAAAATTATATTCCTTTTGTAAATATTCTTTGTAATTTATTTCTAAATTAAACACAATTAATTATCTAGTTATTGGATTCTTTGGGGGTATTTATATCGATTCGCATACATGATGAGGTGCCGGTTATATTCATTCTAACACTAGGTTATAACCAGTGTACCACACGAGAACAACATAAAACAACTTTGAAAGTAATAGACGTTAAAAATTAATAATACATTTGCAATGTGTTTTAAAGATATAAATAGCGTTCTTTATGTCTAGATTAATGATAAAATGATTATGTTGTATTATATAAATTGAAAAAAAAAAAAAAAAAAAAAAAAAAAAAAAAAAAAAAGAACATACACAATCAATCATGGAAATAACATTGTTTTACTTAAAATTTTAAAGTAAAATTATAGAATAATAATAATACATTAGCAAAAACGAGAGAAATAGAAAAATTATTAAAGTACAAAAATGGTCCTAGTGATTTAAAGTTTTATCTGTGTTTAGTTCTAAAGTGTTATTTTTCAATTCTCGTCATTTCTAATTTTGGTCCTTATTTTAAGGTTATATACCAATTTCTTCCTTATTTCTAGGTTCCAGTTATCAAAATCGATATGAAATCTACAAATCAGGATCAAGTTAAAAGATAGATAATGAAATGAAACTACACTGCTACATGGGAAAATAAACATTCTCATTCACTATAGTTTTTTTACCAAACATAATCATCTAAAGCATGATGGTTGTGTCTCTTCAACAAAAAGGATATAGAGCGTGTTCGGCAAAACTAGTTGGTAGCAGGTAGCGAGTAGCTTGTAGCTTGTAGCATTTTGTTAAACGCTACATGAAGTAGCTTTTGGATTTGGAGCGTTTTGATTAAAGTAAACGCTAGAAGCTTGTAGTGCCAAACAAGACTTTTTGTTTTAAACGGAGCATTTTGTCAAAAGCTAGAAGCTAGAAGCTCCCAAACGCTCCGTGCCGAACACACTCATAAAAAGAGTAAATATTGAATATAGTAATTACATTTAGTCACAACAATGGGTAAGACCGAGTTATGGCCAACCCAAGATCTTACAGAGAAATCATGAAACAAACATCACCAACTATTTATATAACAAAATTAATATATGATTTATTATTTGATCATTATATTGATTTTGCATTCTGATTTTGAATTCTTTAACATATTAACAAAAATTATTCTATTCAATTTATTAAAGAGTTTATAAACATCAAAATCTAACCAACAACCCATTTTTTAGATATTTCCAATTTGCTAGAACTACCTCAAAAGAATAATAAATTAAATAAATAGTTGTAAAAGTAGTCATATTCGTCATTTTTGGGGGACAAAGGTTGCTATCATTACCACCAATGTGCAACGCAACAGCATTAATAAGAAAAATATGTTCAAGTTCAATGCCTTGATAAGGTAAGCAAATCAAAGTACGTTGTGTTGTAACACACAAGCATAGCCATACATATTATATATTGCATAAAGAAACTTAAATCACAAAGAAATAAATTAAAGTTTGATGCTATAATAAACTATAAACCGAAAAAATGAAAATATTCGTCATTTTTTTATAAACCATCTTTTTTTAAAAATGTTAGTATAAAAAATACATACCATAATTCCATAAAAAATGTCTTTTGCTGCAAAAAAAGACCCACCTTAAATCGCATGAGAACCAAAAATATACAATATCTATTCTACATTTCTCATTTTTTTAGTTAGCAAATAAGTCATTAATTCATAAAGTGCAACCCCACTTTGAGGCATCAAATATAATATTTCTTATCATCACAGTAAAAGACCTTAATTGCTCCAATTTTTCAAACAAATTGAATTGTTACAGAAAAGAGAGTTATATCATTCGATTTCAATCGAATTACATCTTCATTGACTAACACAACATGTATGTAAACTCTAGAAAATATCTTGAGAAAAATTCATATTCCTATAGCATTCCAAAAAAAGACCAAAACACCCTTTCATAACTTTTACTTCATCAGTTATTTAAAACATCATACTTGACACAATTAGGATTAGCATTTTTGTTACACCAAATCTATGATCCATCAAAATCCATAAAACAACCGAAATACCCTCTTATAATTTTATTGCACCAATCTTTTAAAAGATATTACCAAACCTTTCTATTCTTGTGCCAAGCATAGTCACGGTTCTTGCACCTAGTGAGAACAAACTTGTAAAAACTAACATATCCCAGAAAAGATCATTTTCACCTTTAATCTAATTTTTTCACCAGAGCTTTCAAACTCTATAATTCTTCAATCTGCATCTTCCATTTTTAATTTCATCATAATTTTTTTTTTGTGTGCCCTATGTTTATTTATTACACCTGGTCATATTTTTTCCTATTTTTATTGACTCATTTATTCCAAAAAAGCCATATAATACTAAAATTATAAGCCAAAAAAACCTTCAATCTCACAGACATCTTCAAATTAATAACCCCAGTAACAACAATGCATCCTAGACCCCTTTAGATCAAGTAAATTTATGAAAATCTATCAAAAAATAAATTACTTTCTTTTTCAACCGAATCCTCATTTCCTTCTCACTTCATTATTAAACACCAAGTAACCATCCTTAAACCCTATCAATAAAAGTATTACATCTTAAAAAACATTCAAAATGACTTTGGTGGAAGAGTTATTACGTTTCTTAAAAAGTCTGTAGTTTCTTTAGTTCCATTCTTAGGGAAGATTACTTTGTTGGAAGTGTTACTATAAACTTTGTGTATATAATAAACTCAACCATCATTTTCATCAGTGAATCAGTTATCTTTGGGAAAACAAATTGAAAGTTTATGCAAGAACCTGATAAGATAAGGCCTTCACCCAACCATCGTTGTTTTCTTTCTTTAAATCTCACCAAAAGCTTTTTGGGCTGACATAACATCTTCACAAAATCAACATTTCTTCTATTTTTACTATTCTTGAAACTTGGTTTAGAAAGTTATTGAATTTTGAAAACAAAAACCGAATACTTCTGAACAACTGAAAATTCAAATCCATAAAAAAAATGGTATTTTTATACGGTGAAACTTAATCTCTAGATTTAAGTTAAGGAATTGCAAAAGGAACACCATAAATTTAAAATCAGAAAAAATGTTGGAAATATTTCATCAAGAAATTGAAATTATGAAGAGAAAGTTACCATAAGAATGGAGGTTTAGAGGCATATATATTACCCACACCACAAGAGTAGTGTAAATTATAAGAGTTGATGATTTTTTAAGTGGGAGTGTCCATGATTCTTGATTACATTGAAGACATCATCAAATATTTCTACTGAGATGTTTTGAAAAATTAAAAACAAAAACCCAAAATCACCCCCCAAATAAACTTCACTTACCATCAAATGCATTCCCTTCCATCGCTACAACAACCATAGCCGCAGTTAAGCCATTCAACAACTTTTGCTGGTTTTCGATTCCTCATCTTCAGCTTTCTTACACTTTTCTTGTGTTCAATCTTCTTTTTGAGATCACACAATATCAGTTTCATAAAGGATGTATGTAGACCGCATCGAGAACCTATTACTCGTTTCAAAAAAAAATTTAAGATTATGATGTTGATTTATTGCCTAATTAATTTCAAATAATTACATTAACTTTTTGCTTATTTATTGGGATATTATCATTGTTTCTAATTTAATTTAAATTAAACTACTAATATTCAGGAACTAATTAAGGAAGAAATAGGCGAGAAAGAAAAACATAGATTTTTTAGAATATATTAGGTGGCAAAATAAGGACGTAGAAAGAGAACACGTGGCGGTTTAGAGGGTTTTTTCATGAAGAACTAGATGAATTCTCGCGCGTTGCACAGTGTTGGTTAAAAATATATTGTTAGAATGTTGAAAAATATATGTTTAAAATGGTTATGTTATTTACATTAACTTCGACATAATATTTTGAACAATATTATTCATTGAAATCAACCCACCTTCCTCATTAATAAAATTAAATACAATTATCTATTTAATGTTACTTTTAACAATTATTATGATTGATTAATTTAAATTTTTTACTTATGAGATTATTTTCTAATTTCAATAGTGATGTTCATTTAAAATACAATTTATTTGTTGTTAACGTTATGTAATTTATAAATTGATGTTATTATCATGTAAAATTATTGTTCTTTAGTTTTAAGCCACTTATTATTATTAATAAGTTAAAAAAGACTTTTAAGAAACACTTAATATTGTCAATCAGAGGATTCGATTGAATGATATTTTTCTATATTGCAAAACTGATTACAAGAGGAACATATATAGGAAACAATACAACAGCTAACCCAAGGAATTAGGAGCAAAATATGGAAGGGATAATCTCAACCTATACACTTTCTATGGATAACAATTGCTATCAATAATTACCAAACTTAAGCATAATCTTCGGAGATGCTCTCGCCAACACTCCCTTTCAAGCTGACGAATGGATGTTGATCATTCTCGGCTTGTCAAGAGAGCACTGAAACACTTCTGTACACACAGCTTTAGTTAACATATCCGCTAGCTGATCCTTCGACGCAACATATGGTAGCTTAATCGTTCCCTTCTCCAAGTGATCCTTTATAAAATGTCGATCTATCTCCACGTGCTTAGTTCGATCATGCAGAACTGGGTTATTTGCAATCTTAACTGCTGCCTGATTATCACAATGGAGCCTCATCGATTCCTTAACTTCAAAATTCAGATCTCGCATGATTCTCTTGATCCACAAAAGCTCACAGACACCATGCACCATTCCACGAAATTCTGATTCAGCACTAGACAGTGCTACGAGTTTTTGTTTCTTGCTCCTCCACGTAACCAAGTTTCCTCCAACAAAAGTGAAGTACCCCGATGTCGATTTTCCATCCGACTTATCCCCAGCCCAGTCAGCATCGGTATAACCTTCTACTCCAAGGTTTCCGTTTTTCGCGAAAAATAATCCCTTTCCAAGAGATGATTTAAGGTAGCGTAGGATTCTTGTTACAACTTTCATGTGATCTTCATTTGGTGCGTGCATGAACCGACTTACCACACTCACAGCATATGCAATATCTGGCCGGGTATGAGATAAGTAGATAAGCCTCCCAACGAGTCTCTGGTACTGTTCTTTGTTTGTTGGAGTCTTATTGGAGAGGATAGTCAGCCCATGGTTCTGTTCAATAGGAGTATTCACCGGTTGACACTCTAACATTCCCGTCTCTGCGAGAAGATCAAGAGTATATTTACGTTGGCACATGGTAATGCCTTTACTGGATCTAGCCACCTCGATACCTAGGAAATATTTCAGATTTCCTAGATCTTTCAACTCGAACTCAGCACCCAACACACCCTTTAATTTATTCATTTCATCTTTGTCGTTACCTGTCACTACCATGTCATCAACATAAACAATGAGAGCTGTAATTTTTTCTTTATTGTTCTTGACGAATAACGTGTGGTCGGCATCACTCTGGTTGTAGCCAATGCTCTTCATGAACTTCGAGAATCTCCCGAACCACGCTCTAGGAGATTGTTTTAGGCCATACAGAGCCTTATTCAGTTTGCACACTTTGCTACCAAATTTCATTCCTGGTGGAGGATCCATATACACTTCCTCTTCTAAATTGCCATTCAAAAAAGCGTTCTTTACATCATACTGTCGTAAAGGCCATTCTTTATTCGCGGCTATGGAGACAAGAACCCGAATAGTGTTGATTTTTGCTACCGGAGCAAAGGTATCTCCATAGTCTATACCATATTTCTGTGTATATCCCTTCGCGACCAACCTGGCTTTAAATCTGTCGATCTTCCTGGATGATTCCAGCTTTACAGTAAATACCCACCTACAACCGACCGTTTTTTTCTTTGGAGGAAGGACGACCTCATCCCAAGTACAATTTTTCTTTAAAGCATCCATTTCTTCTTCAATAGCCTTCCTCCATCTTGGGTCTTCAAGTGCTTCTTGTACATTATTCGGTATGACTACAGTAGATAGTTCCTCCACCATGGTTTTTTGCGAGCTTCCCAGCTTATCCGTGGATACATAATGGTTGATCGGGTATTTTGATTTTGACTTCAACTCCGGTTGATATTGCTTCTTTGGGACTCCCCTATTTTTTCTTATAGGGTACCTCTGGGTTACCTGTTCATCATTCATTTCAGAAGACATAGAAGGAATATTATTAGATGATGTACCTTCCTGTGGAGTCGGAGATGGAGTCGGAATCGGGATTGGCTCTGGTACGGGACTATCTTCCCCTGCTTCGAAATCTCTCCTACCATCTTCACCACCTTCATTCCCACCGTCACCATCGTCACCATCTTCATTCCCACCGTCATCTTCACACTCTTCTTCATTACTATCATCATTGTCATATCCGTGGTCTTGAAAAAACTCACATGACTCGTTGTTTTGACAGGTTGTATTCCCCTCTTGGTTAGTGGTTCTCTCCCCCTGAGGGGAAACATCCGGCTCAAAAAACGAGACGTTCTCATGAAACTTGACATCACGAGTGATATACATCTTCTTTTCTTTAGGATCATAGCATCGATATCCCTTTTTAAGCTCGACATACCCTAAAAACATACATCTTACAGGTCATGGTTCAAGCTTTCCATTATCCTGGTATACGAAAGCCGTGCATCCAAATATCTTTGGTTCAAGATTCATCCCGGTTGGAAGGTCTATGATGTCATGTAAATGTTGCATTGGAGTTCGAAAATCAATCACTCTGGATGGGGTTCGATTCATTACATACGCTGCTGTTCGTACTGCCTCACCCCAATATTGCCTTGGTACTTTCATATCAAACAAGGATGCACGAACAATCTCTAAAATCTGTTTATTTCGCCTTTTCTGCAAGACCATTCTGTTGGGGTGTATTAGCACATGAAGTTTGGTGTTTAATCGAATTCTCTTCACAAAAACGTTGCATCTCTTGATTAACATACTCTCCTCCATTATCGGATTGAAGAATGTTAATCTCGCCCTTATATTGAGTTTTAACCAACTTGTACAGTTCTTGAAAAACATGAACTACCTCATTCTTGTGTTTAAGTAAAGACACCCAAACCATACGAGTACATTCGTCAATAAAGGTGACAAAATATCGATGGCCACTCGGAGTGGGAATTCGTGCTGGCCCCCAAACATCTGAGTGTACTTTCATAAACGGTACAGCAACCTTTTTTTCACTTGGGAAATAAGAAATTCGATGACTTTTCGCCAATTCACACACATCACAATTAAATTCAACATTATTCTTATTCAAAAATAATTCGGGTTTCAATTTCTTCAAATAACCAAAAGATAAATGGCCTAATCTACGATGCCATAACCACAAAAGAGATTTCTTTCCTTCAACATGATTTGCTACTGCTTGTCTTTCTTCTTCAAGATAATATAGCTTCCCTTTTCTAATACCAGAGCCAATCATCCGATCCGTTGCTATGTCCTGAAACGTACATTTGGTTGGCCAAAAAGTTACATAGCAATGTAGTTGATCAATAATCTGGCTAATAGATAATAAATTTGATGAAAGTGATGGAACCACTAAAACTGTATCAAGGTTCATCGATGATGAAACTTGTGCAACACCTTCACATGTAACTTGGGCCAAGCCTCCTTTTGCAGTTTTTATTTTTTGTTTTTCAGGTTGTGTTATGGTTAATAGCTTGGAGGGGTCATTGGTCATGTGATCCGTTGCACCTGTGTCTATAATCCATTCATTATTTACCGAGTGGGTTGTATTAGACATACCATAATCATTTGAGGATTCAGTGTGAGCTGCTACAGGATTTTCTTCGATTTTTGTTGTGGCTGTTGAGGCTTGTCCCACCTTTCTTCTTGGTTTCTTAGTGAAGTCCCACCACTCCGGGTAACCCACGATCTCATAGCAGCGCTGTTTTGAATGTCCTACTTCTCCACAGTGAGTACACACAAGTTTATTGCCATTGTTCTTGCCTTTTGAAATCCGATTTCGGGTGGCTAAGTTAACGATGCTGTTGGGCTCAATCTTCGGTTCCTCCATAGTAGACCGCTGAGTTTGATCTTTTCGTACGAAGGCATAACAGGCTTCGAGATCCAAAGGCGGATCCTTGCGTAGTATCTCTCCACGGGCCTGATTAAATTCAAGATCTAATCCCGCTAGAAAGATATGCACTCGGAGCCGTCCAAGGATTTTGTTGAGTGACACCGCGTTATTCACATCATCCTCGTGAACCATCAGTCTAGTGTCAATTTCCTGAAAAATACCAATTAATTCGTTGTAATACGATGCAAGAATTCTTCCATTCTGACGAGTACTGAACGATCTCCTATTCAATTCGAACAGCTGCGTTTCATCCGTTCCGTCATAGAACGTCTTGGCCACCGCTTCCCATATTTCCTCCGCCGTTTTCAAACGAATGAATCTTGGGATCAAGGTCGGACTCATGGAGTCAATAAGCCAGCTTTTCACGCGGTTGTTTTAGGTCAACCAATTTTCGATTTGCTTCTCTCCGGATTCGGGCTTCTTGGTGTCTCCGTTGAGAAATCCGAGTTTGTTTCGAGCTCCAATGCGTATCTCCATCAGTTGTGACCACAACTGATAATTCGTATCATCCAGAATGATCCCGGTTGGGAATGGGACATTTTGAACAACATAGCGGGTTTCTTGAGAGTTTTCTTTGTCTGTCATGATCTCCAAGAATTCGAGTACAGAATGCAGTAAGGGTTTTTCGAGAATTTTTTTTTTTTTAGGAACTTGGCTCTGATACCATGTCAATCAGAGGATTCGATTGAATGATATTTTTCTATATTGCAAAACTGATTACAAAAGGAACATATATAGGAAACAATACAACAGCTAACCCAAGGAATTAGGAGCAAAATATGGAAGGGATAATCTCAACCTATACACTTTCTATGGATAACAATTGCTATCAATAATTACCAAACTTAAGCATAATCTTCGGAGATGCTCTCGCCAACAAATATTACTATTAAAATGTGAAACATACGCTAAATAATCAACTGATAAGATAGACAATTTGATTTCAAAAGAGATTTGCATGGATAATATGACATATCCATGATTTTTATAATTTGATTTTATTATTTATAATTATGGTTCATTAATGTTAAAGCAACTTATTATTATTAATAAACGAAAGAAAACTTTTAAAAGACACTTATTATTATAATAAAATGTTAAACATTATTAAAATATAAAGTGATAAGATAGACAATTTGCATTTTAAAAAAGACTTACATTGATACTATAGATAATATAGCATGTCCATGATTTTTAATTAATTATTATTTTGAAGCAACACAAACATACAAACATATATACAATATTTAATTAAATATTATTTATATTATTTTCCATAATATATGATTGATAACATGAATCTAATCTAATTTATATTAAAGTTTCAACCACAACATACAAGGATTGTCTTAAAAGAATACTTAAACCAAGAAAAATATAAATAAATAATTAGTATATAACAAACTTACAAATTAAAAACTTTAACATAATAATATGGCTCGAAAATAGTCCAAAGGCCTCAAACCAACACAAAACATTTAAACTTGTTTTCTTTGTGAACTTTGTATGTGATTTGTATTTATGTGTCAATTCAAAGAGAATGACATTTTTATAGTAGATTGTCTATTAATTGTTTATTAAACATATTATATAAGTTATAAAACCTTTCATTATGTGTGTTTAATTACGTTGAAAGTGAAAAGGTATGGAGGCTTCAAATACATGAGTATGCTTGGAAATTTTTGTGGGGTTTTAAAGGAAAAATATCTCATAAGTATAGTATGATAGAAATAGAGATATTAAATGGTAATAACAATAAGTTATCTAACAATAAGTTATAAAACATTCCATTAAGCATAAAACATCAACATTGATACCACAATTTAAATTGAGGACATGTGTTATTGACATATAATTAAGAAAAATATTTAAAGCATATATTATTATAAGTGAAAAGAGAAGGAAGATAAGGTTCGAAGAGAAGAATTAGACTAAAAAAATCACCTAACTCGTGTTTTTGTAATTATATATTTCTAAAAATCAAAGTCGGTGTCCCTCACTTTAGTTTTCAACCCCTTCAAGTTTTTAACAATTTAATTTTCTATCCCTTTAATATCTTTTGCTTAACCCCTTCAAGTTTTTTATTTTTAATTTTCACCCCTTTAATATCTTTTACTTAAATTTTACCTTCTACTTTTCAAAATAACATTTTCGTCCCTATAATTTATAAAATGTCAATTTTACCCTCTTAACTTTAAAACAACTATAATATAACTTTCACCTCTTTATTTTCTAAATTTTTATGTTTATCTCGGTAGTATATAAAGTTTGACTTTTTTTCTACTTTGTAAAATTATATTTTCCACCCGCCTATTTTTTAAAATATAGAATTTATACGTCCACTTTGAAATATCTAAAATGTCACTTTTAACATTTCTATTTTTTAAACTTTCGTGTTTATTCTCGTAATATATATAATCTGACTTTTCTACGGTTACCACGCTTCAATTTTATAATGTCACTTTGACACCCTCAACTTTGGACTTTATCAAATTCGTTAATAAAAAAAAAAAAAAAAAACAACTTGTTACATTTTTATGTATATGCCAATATAAATTTTAGATGATCAACATTTCGGCGTAAATTTAGAACTTTCATTCATTAATTAAAAGTAAATTACTTTACTTTATATGTATATGTTGATATAAATTCAAAAAATTTCTATGTTTTTTTGTAATTTTTTTTCTACGTTTTAGTTCTTATTTTTAAATATGTTTTCCATATATAAGTCAGATTACATATAATACAGTTTTTTATTATTTTAACTTTTATTCATTGACAGAAAAAAATAATATTACTTACTTATGGTGGCCCATACTTTTGTTTTTCCTCTTTTTTATTTTCTTATTGTCCATTTTATTCACCCCTCAACTTTTTATCTACCAACATTTTCCATCCATATTTTGAAAAATAAAGTTTTTTCTTCCTCTACTTTTTTTTACTAGCTTATAAACTACGATGTCTTTAAAATATCATTTTCTTCTTCTTTATTTTTCACCATCTACTTTTTAAAATGTTATTTTTTACCCTTTAACTTTTAACCTTCTACAATGTTACTTTCACCTTTTATTTTTTAAACTTCCATGTCTAACTATATCTTAGAGTTGGTACATTTACTTTTTAAAATGTTTTTTACCTTTAACTTTGAACCTTCTACAATGTTACTTTCAACCCCCCCCCCCCCCCTTTATTTTTTAAATTTCGTGTTTAACTACATCCTAGAATTATAGCTGAGATCATTATACGTTGGTACTTCCTAAAACTGCAACTGAATTTTTGAATGTATGAATGTACATAACTTTTCCTGTCTCATATGGTGTATGTAGTATAGACATATATTCTCAAAAGAAATGAAAACAAAAACAACTTTTTCATTTGTTTTCAACATTTTTGAATGTTTGGATGTACATAATTTTTTCTACATAATATGGTGTTTGACTGTTTGTAGTGTCGGAAGACACATATACTCAAAAAAATGAAAATATAACCAACTTTTTGCGTATACTTACAAAAAATAACAACAAACTTTCTACTACTACTTAAATTCATTACCGCCGCTGCAACGCGCAGCGGGTAAAATACTAGTTTTTTTTTTTGAAACGGCAAACTATCTACTCCTAATTTAATTCTAAACATCATTTAAGTCTTGTAGTGAGACTTGAACCCATGACCTCTCATTTGAGAGTGTCTCGTTACCACTAGGCCAAAGACCATTTGGTGTAAAATACTAATTATCTTCTATGAATGTTTTAGAACGACTAGAATCCTTTTAATTTAACAAGGATTATGGAGTTTCTTATTATTTTTATTAGCAACTTTTCCTATACGGGGAGGAGTACTACTTGTGTGCATTCAAAACCCACTTTTAAATTTAGTTCATTAATTATAATAACTAAAATTGATTAAGGCTAATTAATTTATAATTACGTCTTCGCGATTTTTTAATAGAAACATGAACAGTAAGACATGCATATTCAACCACCATGAATCACATGATCAAATAGTACTTTAAAAAAATCTTATGAGTAGATAATATTTGTTAATTAACATAGTTATTTTGGGGGGAGGGGGGTATATATCAAAGGGAGGACATCTATATATAAATGGTAACGATGTGAGCAAGTAATTCTTATTCAAATTCTAACTAAAGAGATATGGGGCTAAGTAGTAGAACAGTTCAGATTAAGATCAAGTCAAGCGGTGATGTTTTTCACGAGTTATGGAAGACAGACCCCCATCAAGTTCCGAGCTTGACCCCGACTACCATCCAAAATTGTCAAACCCATGAAGGTGAAGTTGGAACCGTGGGCGCTGTACTTTTATGGAACTATTTTCATGGTAAAAAAAACATATATACCCTTGAAATCTTTCTTTATGATCTGTTAGATGGAAATTTGATGTAAACTAATTTCTTTGTCGACACATTTTACACCTGAAATCAAAGTTTTGGTTGATATATATTTTGTTGTAGATGGAAAAGACCGTGTTTCAAAAACACAAATCATGGAAATCGATGAGGGCAAAAAGTCAATCACCTTCAAGCTACTTGAAGGTGATCTCACGGAATTATATAAGACCTTTATTATACATGTTCATGTAGACACACATGGTTTAAGCAACCTTGTCACATGGACTGTGGAGTATGAGAAGCTAAGTCCTGATGTTCCTGATCCAGATACGCTTATGGAATTTTACGAGAAGGTCACCAAAGACATAGAGACTCACCATCTCAAGAATTAATCTAAGTCTCCATCTCTAGAAATTAAATAAACCAAAATCTAGATCGCATCATTTAATAATTGATTTTGGATGCGTCACATGTTGCATGCGCTATCTTGTTTATGTTATGTTTATTGGTTGTGTTATATGTAAAAATGGTGTTGCTTTAAGAAATCGTAATAATTTTATATGCTAAAGTTTAATTATGTAGCAAACTACTGTACTTATAGAAATTGGTTTAATTTTTTTTCTTTTTTTACAGCAAATTAATGGTATTATTAGTAACTAGTAATAACTAGTAACATGCTATGACTCTAAGCAAAACTAAGATCCATAGTTAACCTCTCTCAAGCCATCTACCGACTGATTACTGATGAATGAATTTGTTTGCAATTATTGATGTATATTTTGTCGCTAAATGTGATTAAAAGTCCCTTGATGTTTCGTCGATAAAATTTGTCATAATTTTATGATGATATAAGCATTTTGTGATGGAATATTCTGCCATCATTTTTTTTATGCCTAGTTGATGCAAATATGTCGTTTTTTCCATTATTTTGCGAGCGTGTTTATGATTTAGCTATAGATTTTTCCATTTTATATTTATCTTTAACATTTTGTAATCATAGGAACTAAAACGTCTTAATCAAAGAAAGCATAAAGGAGTATGTTGAAATAGTACAAGAGGCAAATAGGAAAGTCAACTAAGAATCCATTGGTTATTTTATCTGGTACTATATTTATAAATAAAGCATTTTTCCTATCTATCCTATTATATTTATAAATAAGAACCCATTGGTTATCTTATCTCCTCGGCTCTTTCTTCCTCTCTCTGTTCACCACCACCAACTCTATCATCATATTATCATATTATATTTATAAATAAAGCATTTTTCCTATCATTTCATATATTTTAAAGCCTCATACAAATTTACAAGCACCTTACATTTGAAACCTCCGCACATTTGAAACCTTCAAAGTAATTAATCACACATCATGGTAAATTTAGAGCATGACATGAAAGAACAATTGATGCTACAAATTATATAATTATTTTCCCTTAAATCAACATAAAAAAGGCAATTTTGGAATTTTGTTTATAATTATTTTAATAAACAAAAATAAATCATATATTTATAAATTTTCCCAACAGTTACAAATTATATAGATTAAGATCTTCTAAACCTTTTCGATCTGGAACAATCGTCATTACCAATTCACCTTATCAATCATTTGGTTCAACATCACCATACACGTCATCATCGGATATCTCAAAATCAGCCAACACCACCATTATCAGACCAGTTCATCTCCACCAACATACCATCTACAGCAAAGAACGACATTATTAGCACCAGATTCATGTCAAAAAGATCGATACACACACAGACTCGATTTGGTACTATTGCTTCAATCCAGAGAGAGAGACTTGATTTGGTACTATTGCTTCAATCCTTCCTTTCTTTCTATAACGACAATGATTTTTTTTCGATTATCATGACCTTAATGTTGTCACCCCAAATAAGTGGTGGCGTCAACCTTAATTTGGTTAGAATAAAAAAGAAACAAAAAAGAACCAACTCCGCAGAAACAAAAAACCAAGTCGGCAAAAAAAAAGAAGGTTTGCTACTTTGCTTCTCTTTCAAACCTTACACAGCAACAAAGAAAAAGAATAAAAAAATCAGTGGCGAATCTAGAACAAAAAATCACGTGGTTCCTAAATTAAATGAGATCAATAAAAAAAATCAACAACACTTTTGGGGTCGGGTCGGCTCATGTACCTTAAAAGAACTGAACCAGTTCAATCGGCTCATGTACCTTGTGCCACCGATTAAAAATTTTAAAAAACCGATTGAAATATAACTAAAAAATACGTACGGTTTAACGAAAAACTAGTTGATTATTAGTCCATTAATAAAGCGGCGAACTGAAAGTGTACCTTAAAAGAATTGAACCAGTTCAATCGGCTCATGTACCTTAAAAGAACTAAACCAGATCAATCGACTCATGTACCTTGTGCCACCGATTAAAAATTAAAAAAACCGATTGAAATATAACTAAAAAATACGTACGGTTTAACGAAAAACTGTTGATTATTAGTTCATTAATAAAACAGCGAACTGAAAGTGAGTCTTTGGCATGTGGGCTTTCATTTTATTAGAGCTTATTTATTTATTAATATTTTGAGAGTGCCTATTAAGAGTGGTTAACTTTTTGTTATCAATCTTATAATTTAAAATAACAAATTGTCCCTAATAACTTATATTTTTCTCTTTTTAAATTGGTTTTTTAAGAAAAAATTTTAAAAAACAAACTCAAGATAGGTCCTCTATTTTTTTTAAGGTAGTTCATAATTTGTCTACTATATACATTTTAAATAAAATTAAGAATTTAGGTAGGTCCTAGGACCTAACTAAGCATATGATGGATATATACGCCCCTGAAAAAAATAGCATATTTTGTCTTTGTTAATAGCAAAATAAGTTTATTTGGGATTTTTTACGTATGTTATTTATGAAATTATAAGGTTAATTATTTGAATTTAAATAAATTATTTTTATAATATATTGTTGTATTTAATTGTGTTGTAATCTATGAGTAGATTATACGATTTTTCTACTTAATTGTGTATGTGTTTTTTGATGATTTTTTTGTTGGTTATAAAGTATTGTTGTATTTTTTCTTTAAACAGGAAAGGAAAAATAAACCATATGTTTGTGATTTTAAGTGTTTGATAAAACTTCCCAATAAAATGTTAATGCCATGGTTTTTCTTATGTTTTTTTTATATTTCCCTCTTTAAACCTTTATTTCATATGGTTTTCTTTGTGATAAGTATAACATAGTTGAGGATTGATTTTTATTCTTTTGAGCATATACTTGCCTGATTTGTTTTGATTTGGTTCTTGTTGTGTTATATAATTAGGGTGTTCACGGTAAAAAAAAATTATTGCTTATTAGCTTATAAGCTAATAAGTTAGAGTGATGTAACTTATAAAAAAAAATTTTATTAACGGTTTCTCACTGCTATAAATTATTTTTTATCCAAACATTTTTTAGCTTAAAACTGTATAGAACAACTAATAAGTTATTAAACTCATTTGCCAAACACCCTCTTAATTAGTTGCTCTATTTTTCATCAACGCACAAAACATATTGAGATCGATGTTCATTTTATTAGTGACATGGTGTTTTCTGGTACTTTACGAGTTTGTTATCTTCATTTGGTTGCTCAACTAGCCGATATTAATCTCACTAAGGGCTTATATGTCCCTCGTTTTGAAGATTGTATGTAACAAGTTTCGTGTTGCTCATGCCGTTTTGCCATTTCGCTTGTGAGGGGATGTTGAAATAGTACAAACATAAAAAGTCAAATAAGAAAGTCAATGAATAATCTAATTGGTTATTATTCAAATAATAAACTCCTTTAAGGATTCAAATTAGTATAAACATGTACTCAAAGTAACTCTACATATAATCTTAGTTTATAAATACTAATGTGCTCTTTACATTTATAACATAATTTACGGTATTAAAATTACTCTCTTTTTTTCTTATCTATTTTTGAGAGAGAGAGAGAGAGAGAGAGTAGTTTTGGTGTTTTTTGATGGTTGTCGTTAGAGAAAGAGAGAGAGTGCATGGGCCTAGTTTTGGTGTTTTTTTGACGGTTATCGTTGGTTAAGTGGTGGTAGTCATAGTTGTCGACTCGTAACTCGACTCATAAGAGTTACACGACACTAAAAATATAAAAAATTATATAACATCATGTATATACAAAATATAAGTTGACTATTTAAGCACATTCACTAATATGTTACACTAGCTATATAGGAGTCATACACTCACAATTCATTGTCGTATACGCGTCAAAATGTATCAAAAGACACATATATAGTATTTAAATATAAAATAAAAGCAAATGACAAAAGACTTGTAGTGTTATAATCATAGAAATAATCTTTAGGATTAAATTGGTCGTCATTTTCATCTTCATCTTCAACCAAAGTTGTCTCAAAACAATCTTCCTCCTCATCATCATCTAAATTCTAAACCATCAATTGTGCTTTGTTAGACACTTTGTTTAGGTTCCTTGGTCCTACAAATTTATAAAAGTAGTATTTGTTATTTGTTGGCACTTTCCAAAAGGTTAATACTTATTAGTTCTTATAATATATAGTGAAATCTTAGTGTATAATTTATCTCTCCTTCCTTTTATTGGCACTAGTTTCTTCTTCCTCTTTAAAGCATTCATGAACATCTCATCTATGAGATGTCTTTGGGGAGACTTTCGGTAATCTATTCACCATCCAACTCTATGTTCGATAAACATATTGGATCATAGGTCTCTGTTCTTTTTTTTATATCTTGTGGAGTCTCATTTCAATGTTTATGAAATCAAAAGTGATCCAATTCCTCTCAAGAATCGGCATGTCACACCACCAAACCGGGACGGGTGAAACGTTCGGGGGTGGTTGACGTCATGCGTAGTATCACAACAGTTGTATCATAGCAAGCATAGTAAACACAACCAAACATTGAATACATATATGAAAAAGGTTTACACTGTCTTAATACAAAATTTTGTTTTTATCGAAAATAAAATAGAAAGACATGACTCTAACGCACTGACTTCTCCAAAAGTCCTGGAAGTACCTGTCTACTAATTCTCTGAGAATACAAGCAGTTTTGAAAGAATATCAGTATAAAGCTGGTGAGCTCATAAGCATTTAGTTTTGGTGGGAAAATGTCTCTTTGATCTTTTTGAAAAGTGTTACTCAAGAAAATCCTATATTTTCTTATGAAAAGCGTGTTTGAAAGCTCATTCCTTCCATGACTTCCAGATTCGTACAAGGTATGTACAATCCAAGGGGTCGTGGAATGGATATAAATATCCGTTAGTTGCATGTTAAACAATTTGTTTATGAAAAGCCGAGTTATCCCAGGAAAATCCTATATTTTCCCTAAAAGTTGATGCTTGGTTATCCGTTCTAAACTGAGGTGTACAAGTATCTACCATACTTATATCGATAAACGTAGTTTTCATTTAAAAACTCTGGTTACTCCCAGTGAGGTATATTAGCCCTATTACGTAAATAAAACTAATAAAAGAAAACATGATTAACTAAATCCTGAAGGTATTGTTAATACCCTCCAATAATCAAATCGGTTATTACCATGAGGTTAGTTCACTTGATTCATTATTACAAAAGTAAATTTCTGCTATCTAGGTTGCGAGTTTCATAACCATAACTGACGGGCTATGCCCCGCAACGGCCGGTATCCTTTATGACTTTGTCACCCGTAGACCTGCCAGTCCGACTGTAGCTAGCACTCAGGTGCGGGGTTGTCAGTCCGGTATAGATCTATACATAACAGTCACGCTCAAGAGATTCTGGTCACAAGTGCTAGTCCTACACTCTGTTTCTTGGGGTGAGTGTTACCAAGGACGTGTCTCCAACTTAGACTAACAAATTTACAAGTAATAATATAGAAAATCCTTTTGTGATTAACATGAATCCTTTATAAAACGATACATTTTGCTACATAATTCATAAGTTCATTTCTCTACTTTTGAAAACTATTTCTACGAGTTGATTTGTTAATCGTTTGGTAAAACTGTTTTCCGTGTTAAAAGCATTCTAAAAATATAATTATCTTAAAAATAATAATATACTTTGCGCACAAGTTTCCTTGTACTTTTGCTTGTATTCCCCCCCCCCTCCCCCCTGAAAACATGAAAAACTCGGAAAAACATACGGGTATGAACTCACCATGGGAGATTTGAATGAAAGATCGATACGGGATGTCAGATGTTCAAGTGAAGCCTTGAATACGATTTGATCCTAATTAACATGTAATGACACATAAAGGAGTTAAATGAAGGTATTTCTCTACTAAATGTGATGGAGAACCACTCTAAGAACTTGGAACTACCTACATTAAGTGCTAGAACCTTAAAGGATTGTGTGAGGGAGGTGTATGGACACCTTAAAGGTGTGTACGGCCATGGGTGTGCGGCCGTACACTCATGATAGAAGGTTCTTTTGAGGTGTTTTCAAGGTCTATACTTGCGTCCATGAAGTGTTCTAGGTCCATACTAAGTTGTAGTACAAGTTTAGGGTCTTAGAAATGAGTTTGTGGTCCTAGGGTGTGTGTGTGGTCGCATACGGGAGTGTGCTGCCGCACAAGGGTGTGTGCGGTCGTACACCCCACATGAAGATGCCCAAAATGTCAGCAAAACTAGGTTCATGTCCAACTCGAATATGGAAGTCCAACTCTCACTTTGGAGGGTCTTTTAGGAGTGTCCGACCCACCTTATGAAGGTGTGCGGTCGTACTCCTTCAAAGAGTGAAGAACATGATGATTCAAGGCTTAGATCAATAGGTCCTTCATGTATGATAAGCTAGGTGATGGAAAACTCACATTTTTTAGGCCTTGATAGGGTTTATGGTTGAAGAATCTTGAGAGAAAAGGAGTAGTGTGCTGCCAAGGAGTGAAAGTAATAAAGGGAAAAGGGTCTATCCTTTATATAGGGGTGGGTGTGTGGCCATGAGGGGTGTGTACGGCCGTACACCCTTGTGTGCGGCCACACACTCCTCCAAAAGGGGTGTATGGCCTGATTTTGTCACTATTTGACTTGTTGGTTCGTTCCTAATATCGACCTTGGTTGTACTCAAGTTTAGAATGCTTAAATGAACCCTTAATCAGTGTTAGGAGTTAAAAGAAACGAGTTTAACTTAGATTAACTGACTAGATGTACCAGGTGGAAGTTTCGGGTTGTCACATCATCCCCCCGTTAGAGGGAATTTCGTCCCGAAATTCAAGGACAAAGATATAACTCATGGACTTGGAAATGATGGGGGTAATTTTGTTTCCTTGGATTCTCTTCCTCTTAAGTGAATTCAGGTTCCCGCTTGGCATTACAGCGGACCTTCACTATCAGGACGTGACGTTATTTCGCTGGCTTAACTTCTCGATTTGTGTATCCAATGAAGCGTAGACTCTTGTCTAGCTTGATATCGTTAAGTGAAAATCACAAGTGTCTCATCGGACAGACACTTCTTTGGTCCGACATAAGGAAGATGAGATGAATGCTTGCTAAGTGCTCGAGGTAACTGGAGTTTTTATGCTACGGGATCGATCCTAGCAAGGATCTCAGACGGTCCAACGTATTCTTGGATTTAGCTTTCTACGCTTTCCGGAGCGTATCAGGCCTTTCCAGGGTGAGACTTTTAAAAGGATAGGGTCACCAACTTGGAATTCCAAAGGTTTTGGTCTCTTATCGGCGTATCCCTTTCGTACGATCCCTTTTCAGTCGCCTTTCGTATGATTTCAGGACTCGTGAGGGTACTGGCGTGGACTTGACTCTTGACTAGTTGTGTGTCGCCCACCTCGGCCCAACACAGAGGGGATCTATACCTACAGCCATAGAGGGCTTCGAACGACGAAGCCATGATGCTAGAAAGGTCGTCGTTGTTGCAAGAAAGTTCCAGTAACGGTAGATGAGTGTCCCACGACTTATCTACAATTATCCGGATTGTCTCTTACTTTGCCCATTTCTTTGTGGGTGATACTCTTTGCATGAATACTTTTGGGTTTCGAAGAGAGATGAATTTTCGAAGTTCACATCTAATTTGTCGTTACGAGCGGCAGGAGTTTTGCGATCGAATGATTTAAGACAAAAGGGTTTGGTATACATAGACCTAGTCGGACTAAGCGGGACGACGTCGTAGAGTCGCACGTTAAGTTAGTTTGGAAGGATCGTTTTGTTAGGACATTGTTGCCCTTGGGTGAATGTCTATGGTTTTTGCTGTGTTTGATTCAAAATTGTAGAGTACCGCAAGTACGAGGGTTCTGATGTAACGCCCGTAGATTCGGGCTAGTCAATTTAGAGGCAATAAATGTCGAAAATGACTTTTCGGCAAAATATTATTTAGAATAAATAATCTTAACCAAGTTTTAGTATATGTTACAAGGTTTCCGTACATATAAAGACCACCGAAATCCGAGTTATAACGAAGACGTTATGACTCGTCGAAGTTTCGCGACGGAACCAGCACGATAGCGGGAAACGTAAATAATGAATTTACGATAGAGCGAGATTTAGCCTTAGAGATCTAAATGAAAGTCATAGAATATGTTAACTTGAGAATGCTCATAAAAAGAACGCCTAAATCTGATTTCTTATGAGGAAGTTATGATTTTTCGAAGTTTCGGCTTAGCGGTGTACAGCCCGAAGTTCGAGTATTAGATCGAGCGGTTTTTAGCCGACACAACCTAAACGAGAATCGAAGATCTCGTTATTAGTAGCGTAACGATAAAAAGACATATGAAAATGGACATCGGATGAAAAAGTTATGAGATTTTAACGGACCAATCTTGTCCCAGCCTGTTAAAAATATAACTTCAAAAATAAAGTCAAAATTAGCCGACGGAGTCTAAACGAAAGTTGTAGAGTACGTCTCTACCTACATGTGGATATAAATAACGTCAAAAACGGAGTTCGTATGAACGAGTTAAAAATTATAATAGCATATTTACGTATGAAAATAAAATATAAATCATATATACGTACACACACATATATATATATATATATATATATATATATATACATATGTATATATCATTAGAAATGTATCGACGATGCGGTCATTATAAGACTAATGTTGAGTTCTTTCGACATTAGTTTAGTACAAATATCATTAAATCTATTTAAAATAGCATTATAAAGGGGTGTTTAGTTGTTTATATAACTAAAATGTCATTAAGTAATTATGGAGGGTAGTTTTTAAAAATTCAATTAGTATAAATAAGGGCCTCTAGCTCTCATATTTCTTGCACCATTCTCTTGATTCAAGAGTCTTTCTCTTCTTATCCCCCGAGCATTTTCGGTCCCTCGTGATTCGACTTCTCTTTCTGTAGTTTTAGTATAGTAAGGTGAGCATTGAAGCGCTTCACGAATCTTTCTTAGAAAGATTCAACAACAAAGTTCTGCCCCTGCAGAGCCCGACTCCTAGCTAAAATCTCCTTGTAAGGAAGTTATGCTTACCCTATTTTAATATAGCTTATATTTAAAATTAATATTGTTATTATGAACTTATAATAAATATTTGAGCTATTATTTTGACTTATATAAGTGTCGTTATAATATCTTTTTAACTACTCGTGGTATGGGGAATCTGGTTTAAAGGGCCGCATAGGGTTGTTGGATTTCAGAAGTGTTATACGCCAAAATGGTCCTGCCCTCCGATGTTTTATGTCTGACCCTGTCTGTACATAGTGGTTAGAAAGTATTGTTTAAACGCTTATATAATAATAATAATAATAATAATAATAATAATAATAATAATAACTAGCCACTATAAATATTAGACTAAAATCTAGTGGTAATAATACTAGGTTTCGTCGAAGGAAATTATTTTAAAGTAAACGAAGCGTTGTCCGAGTACCGAGTCACCACCTTCTCAGGTGAGTGCATAGTTACTTTCATCTTACACATAGATATGAAGTATTTTATATAAATTACGTGCTATGTGTGCATATTATCTGAATACTTGTTGTCTATGTTGGATGAACGATTTTATACATGTTTTAAATGATTTAAACTGTATATGTATTTTATATATACGATAATGTTGGGGTGAAACATGGGTAGATGTAATAGATGGAATATGAGTTGGATGATGAGTTGAGAGGTGTTATAGACCACGAGGTGAGGGTGAGAGGTGGACGACGTGAGAAGCATTTTCCCAAACGATGGCCCCGTCATTCAACAGAGTATGGATGACAACCACGGACTATTCTAGACAGTCCAGTAGAACACTAGCAGGCTCGCAACCTGTAGGTGTTGTGAACGATGTGTTCACCCGGTGTACTCTAAACCTTGGCGACCATGCAAACTTGGTGCCTAAACCTTGGCGATCATGCAGACTTGATACCTAAACCATGGCGACTATGTAGACTTAGTGCCCGTTGTGTAAACCTTGGCGATCATGCAAACTTGATGCCTAACCCCTAGCGACTATGCAGACTTATTGTCTGTTGTGTAAATCGTGGCAACGATGGACTTCGTGAAGATTCCTTAGGATGATCCTTAGGAATAAATGAATGAGGAATAGCTTATTCTTAGGGTAGATCCTTAAGAGTAAAGAAGATAATGGGGATGGGTAATTTGGTTGATTGTTTAATGTTTAAACATAATAATTATATTATTGTGGGCTGAAAACCCTATGTACTCACCAGGTTTCCCAACCTGACCCACTCAGTTTATTTGTATCACAGGTGTCGATATCAAGTTACATTACACTAAGAGATTTAAAAGAGAGGTAGATCACTAGTGATAATGAATGTAAGTTCTGTTTATGCTTATGTTTATGTATTGACAATGACATCCCAAATGTTTTAAAATGAATAAAATACGTTTCTTCGGAAATGCTTTGATAACGTATTTATCGTGTTTTTCTAGGAATAAATTCCGCAACATTTTTATTAAAATAGGTACTCTGATTTTCATAAAGCATAAACAAAATCGGTCTTTTCTGGCCGTGAAAATGGGGATGTCACATCTGATACTTCGAAATCATGAACTTTTTATGAAATGATGCTTACTAGATCTTCCTATAATCGCTTGGTGTATACAAGTCATGTATAACTACAACTGACCTTAGCGTTTTCACTAAACTATCATAATTTGCTCATTATGGCTTTAAACCTTATAAGGATTTCGTGATTTAATCCGGACGAGAAAGTAATCACAATTATGAACAATTATCGGGGTTTTCGAAAACGTATCAAAATATGGCAGGGTCCTTCAACGCCTCCTCATTCTCTGAGGTCGGACTCCTCCTGTTTCCTCATTGTTCTTCTCTGTTGGGCAGTCTCTTTTGAAATGTCCCACACTTCCACAGAGGTAACAGGTTGGACTTATCCCAACATTGGTAGTCGGAGTTATGAACTTGACTAGGGTTTTACAACTGCGGGCGGTGTGTCCCTTCCTGTTGCATCTAGTGCAATGCAGCACTCGGCAGACTCCATGATCATGGTAGTTGCATTTGCTGCAGTGTGGGAGATTTCCACAGTAGGGTATGGTTGGTGTTGGAACAGCAGGGATGACTGGGGTACTGACTATCCCGATTCTTTGCCTCTCAGTAGGTCTTTGGGTTGAACAACTCCCTTTGAACTTTCGTTTTAGGATGTTAGGTTGGAGATCAAGTGTGTCCCTTCTAGTAGGCACTTGTTTTTAAGATTGGTTAACACCAAGATTTGGATTTCCATTAACACTTCCACTCACATTTGTATTGTTGGCGTTAAGAACAGCTAGGGCGGCTGTCACCGCTGTTGTGACAATAGCTTGGAACGTAGCTGAGTCCATCTGGAGGATTGGCGTCTTACCGGTGGGTTGGTTATGTTTCTTCGGAGGCATGATCTGCCACATGTCAAAAAAAGAAGCTTGTAAGCAACGATGGTTGCCTCTAGATGTATCCTAAATGTTTGTCTATGCATTAAATTTTCATGTTTTGCTATCTGACTATCATTGATTCGACTCACATCCCTATGATGTGGTCCTAGCAAGATGTAACATCCAGATTTTCAGAGGTATTACGGTGTAGGTTAATCTTGTGATTAAAGGAGAGACTCGACGAGTTGAGGGTCCAACTCGCCGAGTCGAGTCGGGTTTCTCCCGTGGATTTAAGGAATGGACTCAATGAGTCCGAGGAAGGACTCGTTGAGTAGATGTTGGGCAGAGAAACCCTAATCTCCGGGGTTTGGGACCTATTTAAAGGCAGTTATAGCCTCCTTGGCCCCTTCCCAATAGTGTCTTTGTCCCTTGAGAGAAACCCTAGAATTATTTATGATCTAGAGAGGAAAGAGGCTTCTTGGAGGTCATTTCTTTGAGAAGAAGATCAAGGGAGTTGCAAGGATCTCATAGGAGAGCTGGTGGATCAGTCTCATCTTCATTTCAAGCTTCAGATCTGGTACAACTCTTGCCTCCCTTGTGTTTGAGTAGATTTCCTTGGTTGTAAAGTTGGGCTTGTATCCATATTGATGGGGTTTTGGGTGCATCCAAACCCTTTTTCGAGTCAGTTGTAGATTTGGACCTTGTGAGGTCCAGAGATCCAGAAAGTAGGCAGCCATGAGTGAGTAACCTTGGAGCTTGGAAGCTATGGAGCTTCAATGGAGTCAAAATGGTGTATAGAGCAAAATACACCATGCATGAGCCTCAAGTTCAGACCTTTGCATGACTTTTGGGTAGTAGAAGGTTAGATCTATGATTTTGGGTTGCAGATCTGGCCCCAAATGGCTGAATGAGAAATCTGTGGGAGCCAACTCGCCGAGTCCATGGGTGACTCAACGAGTCGTAGCGGGTTTGACCGAGTAGTCTTAACCAGTGTTGGCTTGCCGAGTTGGGAGTCAACTCGACGAGCTGAGTGACTCCTAGGTAGAGTTCAGTTGATGCGAGGGGACTCGACGATTCGCACGGGTGCACTTGACGAGTAGGGTCAAATGTGGATTGTTGACTTGAGCTTGACTTTTGTTGACTTTGGGGTTTTGGTCAACAAAAGTAATAGAGGCCTTGGAAGGGTAAAATGGTCTTTTACCCACTTTAGAGAGTCAAAAAGAGAAGGAACTGCCTTCGATTATCTGAGTCATGAAAAAGAGTTATTATAAGAGATATTCATCCTATGTGTTAGGCGGTGGCGAGTTCGAGATTTAAGTGTGAGGATAGCTGCTTTCTGCTTGTCATGTGAGTCTTCTCACTATACTTTACCTAGAGTGGTAATTAGAGTTATGTGACAGAGTGTTTTGTATGCTATTTATGTGATGTGATGCACTACATTATTTTTATGTGATTTATGTTGTGTGTGTGTTCCAGAGTTTACAGAGTTAGGACCGAAAGGTCCACAGAGTTAGGACCAGAGGGTCCATAGAGTTATAGCCTCGAGTGGCTAATATGTGTTTTATGTGGTATTTTGGGGAACTCACCAAGCTTCGTGCTTACCGTGTTATGTGTTATGTGTTTCAGGTTCTCAGGATCGCGGGACGGCACCGGTTGATTGTACACACCAAAGAAAGAGTTATGAGGATCCTGGATTATTAATTACTAAAACATGGAGTTGTGTTTTGTGAATTGAACAAATGAGATTTTAATAAAATGTGTCATGAGGATTTATATGATTCTAAATGAAAAATTTCTTTTGAAAATTTACGTTGTTACATAAGAATAGATAAATATTTGATCGCAATAAAGTTCACATACAATAAACTTACGAACTCCTTGTTGTTAAGCTTATTGAGCTGGCTGGATAACTCTCAAATTCTCGTCGGCTCTAGACGCTATGGAGATTTTAGCTATAAGGGTAGTTCCGGGGATCAAGTCGATACGGGGTTCAACTTGACACTCGGAAGAAATCCTTGGAACGTCTTTGGGGAAGATATCAGGAAAGTTTCAGACTTCAGAGATGCTCTTGAGGTCTTTAACCTTTTGCGTCTCATCAATCACATGAGCCAGGAATGCATGACATCCCTTTCGTAGATACTTCTGGGCTTTGGCGCAGGAAATGATACGAAGGTTTGAACAAATTTTATCACTATAATCAGTGAGAGCCTCGTCAGGGGGAAAGATTGAGACGAGTCACCCTTTCGAATGCAAAGAACATCAGCACGATTTGGGGCCCAACCATCTCATGTCGATTATGACATCGTAGCTTTTTATGGATACTGATATGAAATTTATGGGGAAAAGGAATGATCGTCTAAGTACATCCTATGAGACATGTATTGAGGCCAAAACAGTGATAGGACCTTGATAAAGTTGCTTAATTTGCATGCTATCGATCTAAAGTATACTTTTCACAAAGATAATCTTTAACTGAAATATGATCGTTGCCATCATAACTGAAACTGAGATTACACATATTTCGGAACTCGTGACCTAAAAATAAGTCTAAGTGATTCTAATAGGGAAAGAATCTTGGCAACATGAAGGACAGAGATGTTTACGGATAAGAGCTACTTAAAACATAAATATGAAAGTTATTCCTTAGACCAAAAAGGAAGGATGAGTAGAGTATTCTCCTATCGCCGATGGGCACTCCTCGGACGGATCCTTAAGTTAGCCAGCCGGCGCTCCATGTCAAGCAGGCGACCCTCGTATACTGTCTAGCATGCTCGGAGCTCTATGACCTCAGCTCGAGTGGTAGCTAGCTCTTGTTGCAGAGCTTCATTGTCCCTCATAGTTCTCCCGTAAGCAACTTCAAGATTGTGAATACAGTTTGTGTTGGCATCCGAGTCTCCCTCAAGCTCCATAGTTCGCAGAATGGCCGCCACGTTTAGTTCAACATTGCGGGCCACTCAGCGGACTATGATTGGAAGGGATCTGTCTGCGTAGCCTCTCTCGTTCATATTGTAGAAGCAGCGATCCCCATTGTACGGGCGGGGTTGGCCTTGTTCGTGACTCCACCTATCTAGGCTTTCGACCCACATAGGCGTTGGGCCTTCGAACTCAGGTCGGGGGTTAGGATTTGGTATCGGGGCTACTTGAGGTAGGCTCTCGACTTCGAGTTCTGAGTCATTCTCTTCAAAAAATGGTTCGGCGAAGTCATCGTCCAAAGGAATCTCATGGTTCTCTTCTAGCGCTAGTTCGAGCCATCCATCATCTCCTTGGTTGGGAAAGTACGAACTCGCCAGGGAGATGGAATCTGGCCATGCTATCTATGCGAGATGGTGGTAAAGGGATAGTTAATAGGAATTGAATCTAATAATACTTCCAATGTATTATAGTTACATGCTTGATTCTTCAAGAATGGATCCTTGGGTAAGTTTTCGGTTCGACCGTTATAGCATCCTAAAATACTCCTATAGTATTTTAACCCTTATGCTTGATTCTAGAACTCTTCTGGTGTTTAGGTAAGTTTTAGGCTTGCTGCAACACAACAATCACTCCCAAACACATGTTAGTCATGTCTCTAATGAATATAGTTGATCAGGCTATATTGACCCTAGACATGATTACATAACTGCCCAGGTTTTACCGCAATATCAAACATCCAAATACTTTTGTTTTGTTCTACTTATGACACGGTTTTTGGTACTCGGGTATACTTATATACTTTGTTATAAAAATACTAATATTTTTTTGGAAAGTATGCTTTTAGTTTAGAGAACTTAGGCCCCTTAGTATTTATAGTTGTATACCATGTAAGGTTTGGTATACTTAGTTCGCTATAAACAAGGGCTCTGATACCAATCTGTCACACCCCCAAGCTGGAACGGCGAAAACGTTCGGGGGTGGTTGACGTCATACGTAGTATCACAACAGTTGTATCATAGCAAGCATAGTAAAAACAACCAAACATTGAATACATATATGAAAAAGGTTTACAATGTCTTAATACAAAGTTTTGTTTTTATCGAAAATAAAATAGAAAGACGTGACTCTAGCGCACCGACTTCTCCAAAAGTCCTGGAAGTACCTGTCTACTAATTCCCTGAGAATACAAGCAGTTTTGAAAGAATATCAGCATAAAGTTGGTGAGTTCATAAGCATTTAGTTTTGGTGGGAAAATGTCTCTTTGATCTTTTTGAAAACTGTTATTCAAGAAAATCCTATATTTTCTTATGAAAAGCGTGTTTGAAAGCCCATTCCTTCCATGACTTCCAGATTCGTACAAGGTATGTACAATCCAAGGGTTCGTGGAATGGATATGAATATCCGTTAGTTGCATGCTAAACAATTTGTTTATGAAAAGCTGAGTTATCCTGGGAAAATCCTATATTTTCCTTAAAAGTTGATGCTTGGTTATCCGTTCTAAACTGAGGTGTACAAGTATCTACCATACTTATATCGATAAACGTAGTTTTCATTTAAAAACCCTGGTTACTCCCAGTGAGGTATATTAGCCCTATTACGTAAATAAAACTAATAAAAGAAAACATGATTAACTAAATCCTGAAGGTACTGTTAATACCCTCCAGTAATCAAATCGGTTATTACCATGAGGTTAGTTCACTTGATTCATTATTACAAAAGTAAATTTCTGCTATCTAGGTTGCGAGTTTCATAACCATAACTGACGGGCTATGCCCCGCAATGGCCGGTATCCTTTATGACTTTGTCACCCATAAACCTGTCGGTCCGACTGTAGCTAGCAGTCAGGTGCGGGGTTGTCAGTCCGATATAGATCTATACACAACAGTCATGCTCTCCCTACAAGAGATTCTGGTCATAATTGCTAGTCCTACACTCTATTTCTTGTGGTGAGTGTTACCAAGGACGTGTCTCTAACTTAGACTAACAAATTTACAAGCAATAATATAGAAAATCCTTTTGTGATTAACATAAATCCTTTATAAAATGATACATTTTGCTACATGATTCATAAGTTCATTGTTATAGTTTTGAAAATTGTTTCTACGAGTTGATCTGTTAATCGTTTGGTAAAACTATTTTCCGTGTTAAAAGCATTCTAAAAATATAATTATCTTAAACAAAATAATATACTTTGCGCACAAGTTTCCTTGTACTTTTGCTTGTATTCCCCGCTAAAAACATGAAAAACTCGGAAAAACGAAGGGGTATGAACTCACCTTGGGCGATTTGAAGGAAAGATCGATACGGAATGTCGGATGTTCAAGTGAAGCCTTGAATACGATTTGATCCTAATTAACATGTAAGGACACATAAAGGAGTTAAATGAAGGTATTTCTCTACTAAATATGATGGAGAACCACTCTAAGAACTTGGGACTACCTACACTAAGTGCTAGAACCTTAAAGGATTGCGTGAGGGAGGTGTATGGCCACCTTAAAGGTGTGTACGGCCATGGGTGTGCGGCCCAATGGGTGTGCGACTGTACACTCATGATAGAAGGTGCTTTTGAGGTGTTTTCAAGGTCCATACTTGTGTCCATGAAGTGTTCTATGTCCGTACTAAGTTGTAGTACAAGTTTATGGTCTTAGAAATGAGTTTGTGGTCCTAGGGTGTGTGTATGGCCGCATACGGGAGTGTGCTGCCGCACAAGGGTGTGTCCGGCCGTAAAAAGGTATGTGCGGTCATAAACTCCACATGAAGATGCCCAAAATGTCAATTCCAAGGTACAACAAAACTAGGTTCTTGTCCAACTCGAATATGGAAGTCCAACTCTTACTTTGGAGGGTCTTTAGGAGTGTGTGGCCCACCTTATGAAGGTGCGCGGCCATACTCCTTCAAAGAGTGAAGAACATGATGATTCAAGGCTTAGATCAATAGGTCCTTCATGTATGATAAGCTAGGTGATGGAAAATTCACATTTTTGAGGCCTTGAGAGGGTTTGTGGTTAAAGAATCTTAAGAGAAAAGGAGTAGTGTGCTGCCAAGGAGTGAAAGGAATGAAGGGAAAAGGGTCTACCCTTTATATAGGGGTGGGTGTGTGGCCATGAGGGGTGTATACGGCCGTACACCCATATGTGCGGCCGTACACCCGATTTCGTCACTATTTGACTTGTTGGTTCGTTCCTAATCTTGACATTGGTTGTACTCAAGTTTAGAACGCTTAAATGAACCCTTAATCAGTGTTAGAAGTTAAAAGAAATGAGTTTAACTTAGATTAACTGACTAGATGTACCAGGTGGAAGTTTCGGGTTGTCACATGGCACTACATGTGAGGCTCAAGACATGAATAGCAAGATGTTGAAGTTCCAGGCACTCGTCTACATAATTTGGCCACCGTTTGGCTACAATTTAATATATTAAAAGACTAATAAGTAATAAAGTTATTATTATGTATTTTACTCATGACCACTTGAAATTCCTAATACTAATAAATTATTGGATTGCATTTTATTCCTCAATTGAAAGAACTAGGATATACCAAACCACTTTGATGCTCTCATTGAACCGTACAAAGTTGTTCATGAATTTTTACCGGTGTTGGACTATCATAAGACATCATACAATCCACAATTTATATCATAATCGGAATGAAAGTTCTCCTCAAAATGATAACCGGTTTATAAAAATAAGTGTTTAGTGGTTAAATAATAAATATTAGTGAAATAATAAAATTATATCACCGACTCTTCTTCCACTCTTGTTTATACTTATTCAACACATTCTACCTCTTTCTTTAGGTATATCACTCTCACCTCATGATAGGAAGGAAGTTTCAATCATTTCCCATACTCCCCCGCAAGTCTCAAAACTTCATTCCATAATGGAGACTTCACCAAATTAATAAAGTATTATTTATTTTACTCATGAACACGTGAAATTCCTAATACTAATAAATTACCATGTATTTTCTTCCTCGTTAGCACGACCACAAATATGCCAAACATTCTAAGCTCTCACTGGACTTTATAAGTTATTCATGAATTTTCATCATTGTTGGACTATCATACATCTTTTGAATGACATCATACGATCCACATTTTACTTCATAATCGGAATGAAAGTTCTTCTCGAAATAAAAACTATTTTATAAAATAAGAAAAATAATTATGTGTTTAGTGGCTAAATAATAAATGTTAGTGAAATAATAACAACATATACCTATTATCAGGATAATCTCTTGCGGCTTAAACAGGTTAACACATAAGCTAAAACACTATCAAGATGACTTGAACCACATTCTCTTCAATTTCTTCAACAATCGAATTAAGCATTTTAAATCATTTATTTGCATCTTTAGCAAATGCGGATGTGTTAATCAATCTCACAAATATCATGCCACTTGGACTAAAAAAATTATGATTGGTCACTATTTTTAATCCACCTAACCCTCACACATAATAGTGCATCCACTCTTGCTTATACTCATTCAATACATGCTACCTCTTTCTTTAGGTATGTCACTCTTGCCTCATGATAGGAAGAAAGTTTCAATCCTTTCTCATAGTCTCAAAGCTTCTTTCCATAATATGGTGACTTCACCAGGTTAAATGGGAACATTTCACCATATAAAAATGATCATGAAGCAAGAGTTACTAGTTCTCTATTCTTCATTGCTTGATTTATTGTCTTTTATGTTCCTTTCTTGAAAAATGATTTCAATGTCCCATCACTCTCAGCTTGAAAGCATTCATCATCCAATGCCTTAGACTTTTTTTCCCTCAAAACCCATCAACCAATTATTGAAAATTTGTATTATATCTTCATCAACCTTGGGGCATGCACAAATAACTTTTTTTGTTTTTGTTCCGACAAGGTGATTCTGTATTCCAAACATAACTTTGTTGCAGTAGTTACATTGCATGTTATTTCTATTTGTTGGGTCTCTTCGAGTACAATGTTCCTTACTTTTTCTTTTGGCATGATTAATATCTACAAATCAAATACAATGTCACAATGTTATAAGAAGTTAAGAACAACCAACTTGGATATACAAATGTTCGTTTTGTTGAACTGAATAGTGACAGTTAAAACTAATCAGAGAAATATATGCATTATGTAATGAAGATGATGTTCCCATATGAAATATATAAGGGTGAGAAAGACCTCAACACAAAAGACTATGAAGTAAGAGTATGGAACTTGAGCATAAATTATATATATATATATATATATATATATATATATATATATATATATATATATATATATATATATATATATATATATATATATTAAATCCAAAGTAGCTTAGGAGGAATAGTACTTTTTTAGGCTTTAAGATTTTGCCACAAAATTTTGCTGAATATGACACTTTTAGTCCCTAAAGTCAAAAAATATATATTTTTGCCTTTTTGATTAAGTTTTTGTGCCTTAAGGTTTTTGCCACAAATCTTTAACGACTTTGACACTTTTAGTCCTTGCAGCAAAGGTTTTACATTTTGGTGTTTTTCCCACAAATTTTTAATGAATTTGACACTTTTCATCCTTGTAGTCAAAACTATACATTTTGACATAAAAAACACACACACACACACACACACACAAAAAAAAAAAAAAAAAAAAAAAAAAAAAAAAAAACTCTTTTAAAATTTTGCCACCATATTTTTCCAACTTTGACAACTTTAACATTATTGGCACAACATTTTTGGATTTTCTCCACCAATGTCCCTTCTTTTTGTTGTACACTTTTGACATCTAATTTTAGGGGTTGTCGACTTTCTCCCCTATTTATGGTGATTTACAATTTAAGCACATATCTTTTAAAGTTGGCCGATTTTTTCATATTACCCCAAAAGCGACGTAGCCACGGGTTCTTTACTAGTTATATAAAACCTAAAACCAAAAAATGGAGATGTGTGTGTACTAATTTATTGTAGTTGTCAAACTCTAATCTTTCTCGTTAAAAAGATAGGAAAATCTCCGATAAAATCTCAACATTTTGCGTTAGTTTACGGTTTAATCTCAACTTTTATTTTTTGAATAGAAAAGTCTCAATTATTTTATATTTTACCCACATTAACGAAATAGTTCTTATTTTTTTCAACAGAAAATGACAAATTATCGTATAAAATTAGATAATAGGGACTTTTCTATTCAAAAAATAAATGTTGGGATTAAACCGTAAACTAACCCAAAATATTGGGACTTTATTGGAGATTTCCCTAAAAAGACATATCTAGTCCTAGCAAAGATTTTCTTCTTGATTTCAATGTAAGAAACTAGAATGTGATCATCAAAGGCAAAAACTCATAACTGATAAGAAGTATGTCTTTTTAGAAAAATAAAAATAAAGTTATGCTTACGGAGTTACCGGTTACCAATGAGAAAAGAAGAAAGCGTCGACTAAAAAGACGACGAAGAAATCGGCAAAAGAATAATTGAAGAAGTCGAGTGAGATTTTTTTTTTGTTTTTTTTTTTGGACTTGATTTCAACTTTAAGAAAGTATATATATTGTTTCCTCCGGCCCAACCCAACATCTACCGGTCTTGCTCCCAAGTATGGTTAATAACCAATGGGCTTAACGATTACCCATTTGAGCACATGATTACCCACATACCTCATGACTCGTCCGAGTCATTTGTTGGCTCAACTCGCTACGAGTCAAGCATGACTTGTTAATTCTTACCGACTCGCATACAAAAATGAGTCAGTCTAATGAGTCGCCTATTTTGGGTTTTTAAATGACTCGTACGAGTCGACTCATGACTCATACGAGTGTGACAACTATGGTCATAACTTCGACTTTGGTCATTTAGTCAAATTTAACCTCCAATTTTTAATAGACTTATAAATTGAAAGGAAAACCATGCAAGATTTCATAATTGTAGGGGACCAAAGGTGTAGCATTGTCTACCGTATTATTCTTAAGTTGATAAATAGTATTTATGTAAACTTTAATAATAATAAATTTTTTTAAATTAATTTTTGAAACTTCAATTAAATTATTATTAGTTTCTTCTCCAAAAATAACTAAAACAAATTTTAATCATAATTCTATTTTAAGATTTTATGGTAACTTTTTTTCTTAATTTTCTAAACAATTTTTTTAGTTGATATATAATTATTGTTTAACTATTTAAATACATATAATATATATTTCAAGAGAAATAATTTATTCTTATATGCCATTTATTTAGCAATATAGTTTATTTAATTAGACATTATTTTTATAAAACAATAATTTTCTTTATTTATTTATCAATTTAATTCTAATTAACTTTCTATTTGTATATAACAAATTACAATTGTTCATTCCATTCCTTTTGAAACTTCATTACATTTGTTCATTCCATTCCTTTGTGATATCATTACATAAACCATATAGACACAAATAGTGCTCTATTTAGGTATTATTTACTTTTTTTTTTAGTGTTTTCTTATTATAGAATAAACGAAAAAACCATAGAAACTTACAATTGTAACCCGTAAAAATTTCACATTGAAATTTAAAATAAAAGATCTTCACAAAGATTTCACAATAATCACAATTGTTAACTCAAAGATATAACAAAACTTCTTGGTTCAAAATATCAAACGTTAACAAGAACATAAACGAAACTAACAAATTATAATATTAACATAAAAATAATAAATATCAACACATCATCTTAAAGTAAACGTTCAAAAAGCCAAATTGGAAGAGATGTAAATTGGGATTCAAACTACTTGACTTCAAAAACTACTTTCCCTTGCTACTACAAAACAATCTTTAAAAGTACCCATTTTTTAAAACAACCAAGAAATAGCAATTAACTTATCTTAATAAATACCTATTAATTCACAAAATCTTGAGTAAATATCATACCTTTCTTCTAATCCAATCGACTTGGAGCTTTCCTTTTCCTGATGCTCCTCCTTGGCATCTTATCATGATGTCTACCACGCGTTTTCTGCTTCTTTTGATCCTTGTCAATTGACACGCCTTTTTTCTTCTTAAAACTACGTAGTTTTGATCGCTGCCCATTCATAAGTTTAGACACCGCACTTGATGATGTCTTTTTTTTCTGTTGCTTTTCTTCAGACAAATACTCAACACCTTTTGGCATATTCGACATTTTCTTTATTCTTGATTTTGTCCAAACTTGTTTGCCCTGAGTTTGAGGATTCTTCTCATGTAATTCACACTCAATCTCTTCATTATTTTGTTTCAAATTTGCTTCACTCGAATCTTGAAGTTGAGTGTCCTCATTTTTCTTTCCATTTTTACCCCTCTTTTTTGACTTCCGCTTCTTTTTGCCTTGTATTTCTTTTTGCTCCTTATCATTTGCACAAACTCCATTTTCTTGAACACATACATCCATCAAACTATCTCCTTCCTCATTTGTTTGATGATGTTCAATCTCTAAACATTCTGGTTCAAGCAATTCATTGTGTGTGACATTTTCTTGATCTTGAAACACTTCAATTATCTGTTTCTTGGTTTCCTGTAAATCCAACAAGCTTATTTCTTTTTTCGTGTTCTTCTTACGTTTCTTGTTATGCCTACTGCTTTTCTTCCCTGTGTCTGAATCTTGCTTCCTTTTCAAATATTTTTCAGATTTAGGGTTTGAAATTGGGCCAGAATCTACACCAGCAAGCAAATAACGTTTCTTCCGAGTTATGGAAATTTCTTTGCAATCACAAAGCTTCTCAAGGTGGTGTTTCAGCAATGTAGAGTGGGCCCAAGGCAAATCAACAAACTCCTGTTTTATGTAATTTGATATTGACTCCTCACTAGAACCTCTTTTCTCATTCAGCTCCCCAATGGCTTTATGAATCATCTGTATCCATGAATGATATAGATAAAATTAGCTCACATTGATCAAAATAAACGTGTTTAGGGTTCAAAAAGAATTGATATGAATAAATTGGGTTAATCCTCTGTCAGTATCAAATAAAAGCACTAATCAATAGCAATGTTGTAATATATACCCAGTTATATTTTAGATTTAAAACTAGTATGTACGCATGGGTTTGTAACAAGATTCAAGAAAAATAGTTCCTTTTTAAGTTTTTACAACGTTTAATTTGATCACATTCAATTTCTCTCCAAAATCAAAAGAAAATTCTTGAAGACGTAAAAATGTTTGATCTTGGAAAAGATGATTGTGTATTTGACTGTAACAGAGGGAATACTTGCTTCAGTAGAATGCAATTACAAATTTTAGTTAAAAACATTGCAACGAACGAAACCTTCATCAATGAAACAACTCAAAAGTAACGCAAAAGAGTATTTCCGTCAATCAAACACCAAAAAGAAAACCCTAAATGAGAAGATTGTATCATGGGCGTTTGAGATCTTTTTTTTTATTCAAAAACAACCACCAATGTACTTACAGCTGCATAAGGCGGATGATTAGGCGTCTGAAAATCGAAGAAGAATTGAGAGAAGCGCTGTTCGATTAAGCTCGGATAGGAATTAAAACCGTCATGTCGGAATAAACTAGGGTTTGAATCGGCAAATTTAATGAGAGCTTCTTTCAACTTCTCCATGGCTGCGTTGAGGTTTCCCTTTGGTGTAACCGGTTCTGTAGTTAAGAGGGTTTGCGTTATGGGATCGAGGGTTATGATTGGATACAGTTCCCATGGATTATAACGAGAATATATTATTGACTTCAAGATTCGGAGAGAGAAGAATGTGTCAACATACTTAACTTGTGCCTGAATTTTTGAAACCGTTTGAGGAGCAGCTGGCGCCTCGAACACATATATTTAAAAATAAATAAATAAAATATCTTTGTTTTTACTTTGATTTTTAAAAATAAATAAATTTCATTCTTATTAAATATGATATTTGTCATTGTTTAACATTGATAAGATTGATAGAATGATGGGAATAAAGAAATGTAAAAAGAATATATTATTTCTTTTTATTTTTTTAGAGATGACTTATTATTGAAATTTAAAAGAGTAAATTACAGTAATGGTTCATGTGTCATGCTGAATTTCGTGATTTTAAATTTTAAGTTTTAACATTGATAGTTTTTATGGTTTTATTTTTTTTAATAGCGGTTGTCCCTAAGCTAATAAATCTATAAATTTAGTTGTTATTTGTTATTTGTTTTTGATGAGGTAAAATATATATACAATTTTTTTTACCACGATGTGGATTACAAGTTTGCAGTCTGCAAAAAAGTTATTTATATTTTAAAGTTCATATACTACATAAATTATATTAAATCATATCAAATACTAAATAAACAAAGCATATGTACATACCGATGGTGGTGACGCAATAGAGGTGGTGGTGGCGTTAGTGGTGGTGGTGGTGGCGTTGTCGGTGGTGACACAAGTAGCAAAGGAAGCAAATGTGTTGGAGGTGGTGGTGGTGAAGGTGGTGTCGCCGCCGAGGTGTTGATTGATTAAGTGGCAGTGGTGGTGGTGGTTATGGTGGTGGTGGCGGCGAATGTAGTGGTGGTGGAAAAGGAAACAACAACTTATGGTTGTAACTTATAAGATGTCTTCCAAAAATAGAAGCTATCTTTTGTGAGATAAATAGTTTATTATTTTATTACAAGCTAATAAATTAATTAGAAACTAGTTATAATTAATTTGGAATTAATTAGAATTAATCAGAATTTATTTAAAAGCTACAAGAACTGAATGTTAATTATTCAATAGTTAAGCAAGATAAACATTCTGGAATCCTATGAGGGTGGATGATTTTGAGAGGTTCTAGAAACCTTCTTAGAATCGATCCAGGTAATAGATAAGGTAAGGATTTAAATTATGATTAAATCTTATTATTTAATTAATTAAAATTGGTTTTATCTGCAAGTTATCTCGCCTATATAAAGACCCATTTAGCCTTCATAAAATTTGATCCTACCTTCTGTAAGGCTGAGAATTCAGTTTTGCTATCCTTTATCCTCTCTCCTCAATTTTCTAGGGTTTCAGACGATTATCTTTGTTTGAAGACCGTCGACCTCCCTGATTACTACGTCCTCTCCCTAAGATAATTGTTTATTGCATAGGATTGTTGTCTGTTATGAAAGTTTTTATAATGAGAACTGTGCTAGATGATGAGTGATATGATTAAAATGAATTGTGTGTCCGATCATGCACTTGTTTCATGTTTTGCTCCTTGAGAAAAAGCATTAAGCAGGTCTCTAGAAAAGTTGGGATGGGGATTCGATCGCAAAGTAAGCGCGTAATGTAGTCGAACTTAAGTGAGAGAACGTTAATGGTATATGTAACTATGTTCATTTTCGATGATAATAGCAGCAATGTTATCTAATAAACTAATAATTATCTTGATATGGGTACAATAGTCGGATACATCTTGGTGATGGAATCAATACGAGTGCATTAAGCAGTGAGACTCAATTTGTTCTCTCAATGCATCTCATTTGAGGCGTTGAAGGTGAAGGATCAAAATAGAGAAGAAGAGGGTTGTGGTATTGGTCATGGCAAAATAGAGAAAAAGAGGGTTGATCGTAGACAAAAAGGAGGAAAGCCAAAAATTAGGTTTAGAGACATGAGAGAGGATGAGAAATTTAAGGAAAAACATGAAATATGCTCTTATACCATGATAATGAATATTTTCCCATGATTAATCTCATTATATAGATAAGAGTACAACAATTATATCGGTTATACACAATAAGGCCATGGGAAAATAAATATACATCAATATATTATAATACGGGTGTTACTAAAAACCAATAATTTGACATGTATGTGTGAGTGTAGGTATGAGGAACAAATGGCACATCATTGCAAGTTTATTTAAATTTCCCCTTATAGTACGATAACAAAATGAAATGTATTAATTGATTATTTTTCAAATTATATCATACCATTTAAAACATAAAATGGTAATATACTTCTATTTTTAGTAAATTATATTTAGGAAGGTGGAGATGATTATTGTAGATGATGAAAGGATGAAAGGTCACCTACGAAGAAAGTAGATTGATAATGTGATGATAGACTTTAAAGAGTTAGATCTTTCTAAGGACATGACCTCGTATAGGAGCGCGTAGAGGCATATGATCAATGTAGTGGAGTAATATAATAGTTCTTTATGTCTAACCTATGTTTCTACCTGTTGCCTAGACATTTATCCCAATTTATTGTTTGCTTATATCTTCTAGTATTCACCTCAAGTGATGTGCCAACATTTGTTCCACGCTTCGTTCCTAGTATTTGCAGTGGCAGACCTTAGTGGAGCATTGGGGGTCCCGGACCACTGCTCAATTCCCGGCACGTAGTGTAATTTTTTTTTCTATTAGGTGCACCGGCTTGAAATACGAGGGACAACCCTACTAAAAAAGTTTGCGTCTGCCACTGAGTATTTGTATAATTTATTGTGATAAGTAGCCCTTTCTGGTTGATTTTTGTTTGTTCGTCTCATCCTATGAGCCTGCCCATTTGTTTCCATGTAAGTGTTGGATGTATTTGCTCTAGTGTACATGTGTACTCCTTCCTTATTCTTTACTAATTATTTACAATGTTGTGTGTATTCTACCTCTAAAACTACATGTTTTCCATTTGTACTATTTATACATTGACCTTGATATGTTTAAGTTATTTAACTATTCGTTTTTCTTGTTTTGTTTGACCATGGACTTGAAATTATTATGCATGAAATCTTATTTGAGTACGCATGCTCTTTGTCATTTCCACTGCATCGTATCTTTTTTCTTTTGTTTCCTTTCTTCCTTTGTTTTTTTTTCCACTTTTTCTTTTTATTTGTCGGATATCTTATTTGGAAAAAGTTAAGGTTGCCTACCATCTTACTCCCCTTACCCCGTTTTTATAGGATTTTCTTTTTGTTATATTTTGATGCAAATTAATTATTCAATTGTATTTTCCTAAATTTTAAGCAATATAGTAAAAGTTGTTTTTGCAACGTATTATTCTACAACTTTGTTTTAAACTACAAAAAACTAATTCCTCGAATTTCTTTCATCAACATTGGAGCACAATTCCTCCTTTCTTTTTCACCTTTAGTTACATTACACCATATATTCACATCTTAAAATATATCATTTTTACCATAATGGAGTATGCTGTTAAATCTTAATGATATTTCATCGGAAAACCCCTATTTTACAACAAATATCTCTTACAGATACAATTTACAAACATCATCAATTGCATACATACTGATATAGATCAGTCTTTCCATGCTCTAATTAAACAAACGTTACACAAATTACAAACATACATGAATACAACAAAATAATCATAACATACCTAAGAAATTCCAATACCTGCCACCTTCGAAAAGATGAAAATCCAAGGAGGAGCAGCAACAAAGAATGAAATAATATCTGTGGAATTAAACCAAAACACCCAAATCAGGACAATTCAAACAATTATTTATAAATAAATACCACAATAATGTAACTAACTAAATTACCATTCTCATTTTTTGGAATCATAAATCAGATCCTTCTAGTCTTCTTTGAGTTTGACACTTGTTCTGCTTCAGAAGTTTTTGATATTCTCTTGGAGGACCTTGTTCGTCCTGAATCTTCTTGTTGCTCTTTTGAAGAATCGGGTTCCTTTTTAATTGAAAAAAGTAGTCAAAACTAAAGTAATTTGTATTAAAGTTTTATGTTTATCATCTAAGTTATGTTATGTTTGCTTGTGTATAAAAACAGTTAAACACTCTTGTAGCTCTCAATAAACTGGAACAAAGCAATTCTTCTGGTCTTAAAACCTTTATTTGGTTTCTTTAAAAACCAGTCCAACATAAGGATTATATATATAAAAATCTATATATATATTGTTAATTTTGTAGCATTGAATACCTCATTTATTGCTTCTGCAATTGTATTATTAGACCTCAAGCTTCTTCGAACGGGAACCACTTGTTCTTCTTTTTTCTAAAAATAAAAAACAATTAAATCAAATGTCGCATATTACTAAAAAAAAACATTCAGTTTTTTGCAAGCGGTTTAACCACTAATTCCCTCAACTTTTCCCAATCAAACCATAAAAGTTTATCAGGTTTCACTAGTAATTTTCCGAATTTACCATTTTAAGTTTTTAGCTTCTTATATCATGTCAAAATGGTTAAATTAAAAAAAATATATCAGAAACTTTTATGGTTTCATGGGAAAAAAAATAAGGTATAAGTGGTTAAACTGCAAAATTTACCCAAAGACATAATAGTTTTCTCTATAATTTGTGCCCTCATTTGTTCTATAAAAATGTAGGGGTACCTTTGGAATTGGAGTTGTCTCTTGTTTCTTGATGCTAGACCTTAATCCTTGTCTCACTGGTCTCTTCTTCTCAGTTTTCTCAACACCTTGTAATGGTTTTTGTGGTTGACTTTTTTCTACAACGCCTTCTTGTATTGGTTTTTGTGGTTGACTTGTTCCTACAACACCTTCTTTTAATGTTGTTTGTAGTTGACTCTTTTCTACAACACCTTCTTGTAATGGTTTTTGTGGTTGACTTTTTCCTACAACGCCTTCTTTTGATGGTGTTTGTGATTGACTTTTTCCGACAACACCTTCTTTTAATGGTGTTTGTGGTTGACTTCTTCCTACAATGCCTTCTTGTAATGGTTTTTCTGGTTGACTTTTTCCTACAACACCTCCTTGTAATGGCTTTTCCGGTTGACTTTTTACTACAATGCCTTCTTGGAATGGTTTTTGTGGTTGACTTTTTCTTACAACACCTTCTTGTAATGGCTTTTCTGGTTGACTTTTTCCTACAACACCTTCTTGTAATGGCTTTTCTGGTTGACTTTTTCCTACAACACCTTCTTGTAATGGCTTTTCTGGTTGACTTTTTCCTACAACACCTTCTTGTAATGGCTTTTCTGGTTGACTTTTTCCTACAACGCCCTCTTGGAATAATTTTTCTGGTTGACTTTTTCCTACAACACCTTCTTGTAATGGCTTTTCTGGTTGACTTTTTCCCACAACACCTTCTTGCAATGATTTTTCTGGTTGACTTTGTCCTACAACACCTTCTTGTAATGGCTTTTCTGGTTGAATTTTTCCTACAACACCTTCCTTTAATGGTGTTTGTGGTTGACTTTTTCCTACAACACCTTCTTTTAATGGTGTATTTGGTTGACTTTTTCTTACAACACCTTCTTTTAATGGTGTTTGTGGTTGACTTTCTCCTACAACACCTTGTAATGGTGTTTGTGGTTGACTTTCTCCTACAACATCTTCTTGTAATGGTTTTTCTGGTTGACTTTTTCCTACAACACCTTTCTTCAATGGTGTTTTTCGTTGTCTTTTTCCTACAACACCTTCTTTTAATGGTGTTTGTGGTTGACTTTTTCCTACAACACCTTCTTTTAATGGTGTTTGTGGTTGACTTTTTCCTATAACACCTTCTTTTGATGGTGTTTTTCGTTGTCTTTTTCTTACAACACCTTCTTTTAATGGTGTTTGTGGTCGACTTTTTCCTACAACAGTGTCATCTTGGGATCTTCTTTCAACCTTCATTAAACCTAGTACAACTTTAAGAACTGGCTTTCTGGGTTTAGATTCTTTACGTTTGGGTTGCAGTTCAGATGTTATTACAGTTTCTTCGTTTTTTACATCACCTTGTTCTTCTTTCTCATTCACTTTGTTTAGTTGTTCTTCTTGATTTCCATCTTCAAAAACTTCAACTTCTATTTGTGGATCAATTTGTTCATCGGTTTCCATCACAACTACTCCACTTTCTTTCTGATTTACTTCTGTTTCTTGTTCTTCATGTTGAGGTTGCTCTTTGGTTGACTCATTTTTCAACAAATCTTGACAACAAGATTCAAGTTCCTCATTAGTCCTTTCGACACATTGTTCTTGTGGAATCATTGGTTCTTGATTTACTTCTGACTCTTGTTCTTCATGTTGAGGTTGCTCTTCGGTTGACTTATTTTTCAGACAATCTTGACCAAAAGATTCAAGTTTTTCATTAGTCTCTTCAACACATTGTTCTTGTAGATGAATTGGTTGTTGATTGACTTCTGTTTGTTGTTCCTCATTAGTCCTTTCAACACATTGTTCTTGTGGAATTATTGGTTCTTGATTTGCTTCTGATTCTTGTTCTTCATGTTGAGGTTGCTCTTCAGTTGACTCATTTTTCAACAAATCTTGACCACAAGATTCAAGTTTTTTATTAGTCTCTTCAACACACTGTTCTTGTAGATGAATCGGTTGTTGATTGACTTCTGTTTCTTGCTCCTCATGTTCAACATTTCTCACTACTCTTTCTTCTTCATGTTTTATACATTCAACATACTCATCTACTTCATCACCATCACTATTGATGACATCATCAGACTGTTGTTGATATTCCTCTTTTACCCCTACCCTCTGTTCCTCACTAACACTATTTCTCCTTCTTCCTGATCGCCTCAATCCTACCACTTCTCCCTTCTTTTTTCCATCACTATCATCTTCTTCAACCTCCATATCTGTAGCTTCATTTTGATCTGAAGTTACTTGAATCATCATGGGTTTTCTACCCCTACCCCTACCCCTACCCCTACCCCTACCTCTACCCCTACCCCTACCCCTACCTCTACCCCTACCCCTACCCCTACCCCTGACCTGAACAATCTTAACCCTTCTACCCTTCTTTCTCTCCCTCTTTTTCTTTTTGTGTTTTCTGTGAGGAAGGCCCAAACCCATGCTAGAGCTGGATGAAGTGGGGCTAGGCCAATCACTATCTGATGAGGAGCTAGAAGAAGGACTTGAAATGGAGCTTGAAGTTGAAGATGAGCTGGGTAGAGAGCGTAAATATGTTCTATCATGTGTCATGACGATTTTGCCCTTCATGTGAAGATCTCTGATGTGATGATTTAGGATTGTAGCATGTGCCCATGGTAATTCATGGTATTCCTTCTTAATGAAGTTGGAAATGGCTTCCTCACTTGAACCACCTTCTGTGTTTAACTCCCAAAGTGCTGTTAGTATCATCTGTAACACAACCACAAAACAATAAATATACAAATTAGTAACAAGCCATCTATAAGATTCATTAATAAAGTAAGAACTAAAAAGTCACCTAAGATCAACAAATTTCTATTTGCACCTTTATCCTCTACCTCTAAATATATCTGAGTGTGAACTGTGAACAAACGAAATGTGCATTTATTCTATGTTCTGTGTTGATAAGGGGAAGGGTGCTGCATTATGTAATCACCATAATTTGATCTTATCTGATCTCTTTTTTTTTTCTTTGTGGTTGTTTTTTGTCTACCTTCTGTGATACCCTAGGGTAAGGTCATCTCCTACTTATTGTTTCATCTAACTGAAAACAATGAAGAACAAGATTCCAAACAACTGAGTATCAACTTAACTGTAAACACGAATTCCATTCCTTCATCCTAATGTCACAGTTCCCAAAGGCATTCCCCCAATATATTAGTGGTTAATGTTATTTTCTACACAAGATAAGATCAGAATTTGAGCACAAAATCTCTTCAATCTCAGTTCGAGGGCTTAGCACATCAAATAACAATCCCTCATTCCCTCCTTCGAAAAAGTTTCAAGCTTCTGGACATTTGCTGTCTGATTTTCAAAACGATAGACACTACATTCCAGATTTAATACCAACATTATTATATTCGGAACACCTGTTCCACATACTTAATGCAAAATTTTCCTTGTAAATGCTGAACTTTCATACCTGAATTTGAGAAGTAACCCCCCAGAATAACCAAAAGTAAACATCTATAAACGGAGGTCGAACAGGCATGCATTTGAGCAAATAATGTAAGATCATCCAAAGAATTGAAATTGAGCATCATAATAACGACTTACATCGGCATAAGGAGGGTGATCGGGGACGCGAGGCTCATCCGGGAAAATATCATCTAAGCGTCGTTCGATAAGCGATTGATTATCTGGTAATAATCTCTCGGTGAGCTTCGACACCAGTGCCTTGAAGTTATTCGTGTTTCCGTTCATACTCGGGTCGTCTTTCTGGTAACAATCGACGGGCGATGCATCGATTATTGCAGTAGGAGTGTGAGGGTTCTGCGGTGGCGGTGGCGGTGGTGGGGGAGATTTTTCTGGTAACGGTGGTGGAATGTAGGTGGGGTCCATAGTTGTTGAGTGAGATAGAAAAAATGGAAAAGCTCGGGGAAAGTGTTGAACTTATGTTGACCGGTGAATGGAGCTCCGTTGCATTAGATGGGTCCCACCAATACTATTATGTCAACAGCAACACGGCAGCTGCAATTTATGCCGTGTTGTTTTAACGTAAAATGCTAAATATATTTGAGTAAATTACATGCAGTTAATTCGTTTGTATTTTTATTCAAGTTTTGAATTGAAAGAGTGATATGGGTGGTTTTCATGGTTTTGAAATGCATCACTCCCCCACAGTTAGCCAGTGGTAAAATGACATTTTCGCTCCTATTAGAGGTGGGTTGTAGGTTGGGAATAGATATTTGGGTTCAAACTTCATGTTTTGTTAGGGGTTATGTGTTGCGAAAATCACTTATCATATTAATTATTTTTGTTGTTTTGTTCATATTTATGTAATTTTTTATACATTTGATCATTTAATTTGTTATATGTGTTCATATATTGTCATTGTCACCGGCAGGACCTGTCCATAGATTTTCGATGCCCTGGGCGAAAAGTTGTAAATTTGCCCCCATGGAATAGAATTTCTTAAAAACCATATCACCAAAGTTTCTACATAGAAAACTTATAAGCAAGTCTTTTTATTTAAGACAAAAGTACTAAGTTTTTTAGAACCTCAAAAACAAAATTCATAGAAAAAACAGATCGGACTAGCTAAAGAACAAAGATTACAAGAAACAAACATTACACTAACAATAGACAAACATTTGAAAGCTTCAAAGTTACATTAAAGTAACAAATAAAAAAATGAAAAGCAACACCAAAGCAAAACCACAACCAAATGAAACATGTGGAATTAGGATAATTGTAAATGAAACATGTGAAATTAGGATAATTGTAGAAGATCTTACAATTTAGAGCAACTCCTAATCACTAAAAATGGAATCAACAACATCATCAAAAACATTAAAATGTATTAAGGATCTCAACGAAAAATTGCAACTTTGTGGAACAAGACACCCCAAAAATAGCAATGAACTTTGTAAATCCACCTTAAAGTAGCAACAAACTTCCAGAAAAACCAAAACATATCAAAGTCTTATCATCTCATGATAAAGCCCATGCTTTCAAATTAAAAATGATAACATCAACAACAACCAAGTTTCACCGACACCCCCAAAAATGCAATGAACTCCTTATAATCTATCCAATCAGCAACAAAAACCATTGCCCTTGTTTACATAAGTACCTTTACATGTGGGTCTAACATTAACATGAACACAAAGAGCATGATCCAAACATATGTAGTTGAGCTCCATTTTATACACGATAGTTTGTCAACAAAAAACCAAAATAATAGCATATGTTTACTAAAAAAGTTAGAAGAACAAAATACTTAGACAAACAATTTAAATCCTAAAACCAAAAAATTAAAGTCAAACTACTCAAAAATCAGAATGCTGGAGTGTTTTCAATTTTTAATAATAAGTAATGAGTAATGAAGAACAAAACTTAAATCCTACAAACAATATGCTAACGTGAGGAGCTTTGAAACTGGTCGTCCCATACCTTCTGCCTGTGCTCACCATTGGAATCCCATAATAAATTAGCCATAACACTTTTCATCTTAGAAATCCGGGGGAGACCGCACTGCCAAGGTATGTATAGGAATAGGAAGGAGAGGCTAGAAAAGGCAGGGGCTCTCCATCTCTAGGAAGATTGTGTCCAGGATCTGGTAATCTAAAGCCTTGTCACCAAAAACCTTCCCCGATTGACAGAACGTTCCGCTACTGACACTTGAAAAAGCTGCTTCTTAGTTGAAAAAAAAATTATTGGTGGACCAGAAAGAAATTATTGACCTTGGAGAACAAAGTGGCGAACGGGTGTGTAACGCGTGGGCGTAGGAATTGCCCTTAACTGTCCGGAAGGCTGAAATAGCTTTCTCGGGAGCCGGATTGGTCTGCTTAGCAAACGTACAAAGTGGACGATCATAACCTCTGAGCTCAAAGATGGGTAAAGCCAAAGCCTTTAGCGACTAGCCTGACCTTTTCCTCCTAAGAGGAATCTGTGAAGTGCCCCATAAGCTATAAGGGCGAGCTATATGTATCAATTCCGTGAGCAGCGATTCATCCCGCTTTGGAGAAACCTCCTTCATTCTACCTCTTGCCATTGTCTTTTCAGTACCTTGGTTAGCTTCCTAATGATGCGATGGGTCCTAATCAATGTGATTGGCATAGTTCACTTTTAGCCCCAGCAACATATAGCAGTTGCATTTGACCGAGTTGGAGCAACAGATCCAACCAATCACATTTGAGGAAGGAAATGCTTAAATTAAAAATATATTTCATTGAGTATTGACCAAATCACTGAACTATTGAAAACATATATTATAAACACTATTAGTATGTGAAAAATGAAGCAAACAAAACATAAATTAGTTTATGAAAAACAGAATTCAGGATTCAGAATCAGAAATCAAGTAAACTATCAACTAGAAAATCAGAATATAAAAATCAAAACCCAAGAAAGAGAACGAGAAACTCAAAAATCGACACTCCAGAATTTTCACTGATAGTAGATTAGGTCGAAATCAAAATCAAAATCAGAATTAGAATATCTCATAGCTATATCAGAAATAGGAAATCCAAAAGCTTGATACCAGTTGAAATAAAAAAATCAGGTGTCTGATTTAGGGATTAAGGAAGAAGTCGAGAAGAATATAGCAATATCATTAATCGGAATCAGAAGTGTTTATATTCCAATTCCTCGTCTTATGTCCGACTCCTCGATTTCGATTTAGGCATGCAATAGTTAGATTACCAAGATGACCCCAGAAAAGCCGCTTAATTCTCGTTCTTGCGAATGTACGTACCGATAAGAGGAACTGAAAATTTGATGCCCCCAAACTCATTGATGCCCTGGGCTATGACCCAGCTCGCCCGCCCCTCGGGTCGGCCCTGGTCACCGGCTATAGCAGGTGACAATGGTAATATGTGAACAAATTAACAAGTTAAATGGTTAAATATGTACAAAAAAAGAAAGTTGTCTAAACGTGAACAAAACGAAAAGTTAATTAGCCTAATAAATCATTTTCCCTACTTTTAATAATGATTTTATTTTTTCATATTTGTTTGTATTATTTTTTTCAAATGTTATTTTTAAAATATCCATAATTTTCTAAATATTGATCAATTTTAAACTTTACCTTTTAATTAATAAATATGCTTTTGTTTTGTGAAATATTTTATATAGTCTCTTATATTTTTTTTTCTTTTGTTTTTAAGCATATATAATATTTTTAAAGCAAATAATATCTAACAAGAAAATTAAATATGTAACAAAAAATATGGAGGGCCTTTTAAAAAAATAAAAAGAAAATATTACTTAGCAAATAAAAAACAAAAAAAAATCTATGTAATGTAAATGTTTTAAAATTATTCCAATTTTTTAATATTTTTTAATTAGAATTTTATAAATTGTTAATTTTTGTATAACGTTTTAAACTAGTATTTAACGAAAATATTTTAAAATGTTATAAAAAAATATCAAATTATCATATAAAATCTGTAAAACACTTTAAAATGATTATAAAAGAAACTTTAGAAATAAATGTATGAAAGTTATAAAAAAATTATATGAAAAAAAAACTTGTAAGAAAATTTTAAAACATTTATAAAATATTTGGTTTAAAAGCACTTGTATTAAAATTATATGAAAGTATAAAAAAAGTTTAAAAAAATTATAAATATAGTTTAAAACATTGTATTAGAAAAACATATAAGAAAAAAAAAATCATAAAAATGTTGTAAGAAATCATGAAAAAATATAAGAAATCTATAAGAAAAAAATGTTCTCGTTTAAGTAACTTCATTTTTTTGTACCCAAGTTAAATGGTCAAATGTGTACAAAAAAAATGAAGTTACCTAAACGTGAACAAGACCAAAATGTAATTAACCTCGCAAGTCATTTTCCCGTTCTGAGAAACATAAAGAGATTTCGTTATGAGCGAAAAGACTATGACATAGCTAATCGTCAAATTATCCCTTATTGTTACATTGGAAGGATTTAATTTCATGATTAAATTTGGTTTTGAAATAACATAACAGTTAAAGTGTAAAAAATTTGGAGATTAGATCAGATTTATTAATTCATTAGTGTGTTGTACATTGTTATATTATAATCTTTAATATGTACATTGTTAGCCGGGATATATACACCAAAGTCCCAATATTTTCAACGATTTGACAAGAAAGTCTTAAACTTTATTTTATTTTTTTTACAGTAAAATCTTAACTACCGGCAGTTTTTGACATGTTTACCCTTTTTTTCTAGTTAGCCGGTAATTAGGATTTAGTGTCAAAAAATAAAGTTTAAGACTTTTCTTGTCAAATTGTAAATTAGGACTTTACTGTCAACAAAACAAAGTTTAGGATTTTCTTGTCAAATCGTTGAAAATATTAGGACTTTAGTGTATAGTCTTCGTTTTCCTAGAAACAAATAATTTTATCAGCCTTGTGAGACCCAATTCCTATCCTAAGAACTTTTAATTGTGATTTTCGTCACAACACCGCTATTTTTCTTACCATCATCATTTCTACCTTGTTATAATCACGAGCAAGGGCAACAAATGAGAGAGAGAGAGAGAGAGAGAGAAATAAAGAAAGAGAGAGGGTGAGAAGACTTGTAAAGTTTTCTTCTTGGTTCACCACCAAATCTTGAACTGAAAAGAAGGGACACATTGTACAAACACAAACAACACACTCCTACTCAAAAGGGTGTGAATATGGAGAAGGGGTAAGAAGGGTAGTTTCGTCTTTTCAGCTTTCTTAGTTCTCTATTGTTAAGACTGCAAAAAGCCAACACAACCCTGATTTCTTAGTTCTCTATTGCTACACTAAAGTCTCAATATTTTCAATAATTTGACAAGAAAGTCTTAAACTTTATTTTTTTTGACAGTAAAACCCTGATTACCGGCTAACCGGCAAAAAAAGGTAAGCGTGTCAAAAACTGCTGGTAGTTAGGACTTTACTATCAAAAAAATAAAGTTTAGGATTTTCTTGTCAAATCGTTGAAACTATTGGGACTTCAATGTATATATCCCATGTTAGCCTGAGAGTAGCTATAATTACTTTGTATTTAAACACTTCTAAATGAATGAAATATTTATCATAATATATTCCACATTACATGGTATCAAAAACTACTTTTATTGGAAATAGTATCCACAATGACTCGGCAATATTACTATTAATAGTAGTCTTTTTGGGTTACATGCAAAGATAGATTTTAGCAACAAATGACATGAAATTTTATTGGGTCTAGTTTGTTAATTAATTAATAAGAAACATGTAGACTGATAGGGTTTAAGTGTAAATTTCTTTTAGGATAATTACTAAACTTATTGATAATTAATTAGAGGTGACCATGTAATTATCTCATAAGGGTTCAAAACCTTTCCCTATAAATAGAGCAGCCTTAGGAACTAAATGTAAGTGATTTCTAACCCTAAAATCGGATATCGTTTCATCACTCTCAAAAACCTCCGAAAACCTTGATTATGTTGTGCGTCGGTGATGGCAGAACACTAATCATTTAGGGTTCAGAGCTTTGCGATTCAAGATGATTGTCAAGGTTGTTGGTCTGTCTTCCTTAAGTGCGACTAGAAAAGAGGATTTCCAGTTTGGGTTCTTTATGTAAGAACTTGAAATTTAGAGAAGGTTGACTTTTAGTCAAATATTGACCGAAATGGTAAAATATTCAACTGTAAGAAAGATATGAGATTACGAAGTTGTGACTACATGAAAATGGATAATAAGAGTTGAAGTCACTTAGAAAATGTTAGATAAGTAAGTTGAAGAGAAAGAATACATGAGAAGATGCATTTTTGTTCAAAAGGGTAAAAAGGGAATTTTATGCTTTTTTGTCCAACTTTGTGACTTAATAGATTAAGACTCATATTAAGTTAGTGAGTTATGACTTAACAGATTTTTAAAGTATGTTCACACTTTCTCGTGGATATAAATATCATAGAAATGGGTAAGAAGTGAAGAAGTTATGAAGGTTAGAAGTTAGGAAAAAAATCTCCCAAAGCTGGAATGAAATTAGCTAAGAGTCGTTGCCAAGCAGTTACCACGTGGCGGTACATAGCTCACCACGCGCGTGGTAAGAGTTATGATGGATTCAGACGTGTTCTTCTCATAGAGAAAGAAATAGCAATGTAATTTTCCCCGCAACACGATGGCCAAAGTAGGATGCTATTGGAGAAGGCACCACGACTTGGCAAAAGGCTGACCACGACTAAAAAGCTCACACTACGACGTAATGAATAGATGTCACAACGCGGCGTCGACGATTTTAAGTCGGGTTCTAACCTGTTAGAGCCTCATTTCTGAATCAAAACACCCCAATCAGTTGTGAGTTAAATGCTGGAAATTTTGATGTTGGAATGAAGGAAAGAGAAGCTAGAGATGGAGCTTGATAAGGATTTTCATCCTCTCTCCAATAAGGTAAGATTTCTATATTTTGTTAAAATGTATGATTAGAGTAGATTAGTTGAATAGATCAACCTATAGCTTGATTATGATATTAATGGATGTGTGTAGATGCTTTAATCAAGCTTAGAAAGTGATTTCCATGATGAAATCTATGTATGTGAAGTTAGGGTTTAAAACCCTAACTAATAAGAGTATGAATTGATGCATTATAAGAGATTGTAATGAAATAGGTATTATGAGATTCTTGATTCATTAATTGGATGAGATTAAGAAATAAAGAATGAAAAGATAGAATTATGATCCATTAAGTGGTTGTGGTAACTTACAGAGTCAAAGGCTCTTAATAGGCTAAGACAAGTATTAAGATGGTTGCATATATGTATGAATAAGCCTAAGAGCAAAGATGGATTAAGATGCATCAATGACTGAGTAGAGGGGAATGGGACAGTTAGTCTTCACTAACTAATAAGGTGAGTTATTACTCTCCCTCTCTATATAACTCACCTTATCAGTTAGTCTTCACTAACTGATAATGTGAGTTATATAGAAAGGGAGAGTAATAACTCACCTTATTAGTTAGTTATATAGAGGGTGAGTTATATATATATATATATATATATATATATATGAGAATTTAGAGGCACTAAGTGAATATTCCCAAGTAATGAGATGAAGATGGATTAAGAGTATACGTACAAGAACATGTATTAGAGCATGTACATATATTAAGAGGATACATGAGGTATGCGCACGATACATGTAGCAGAGCATGTATGTATACCTAGAATATGTAAGTTTAGATGAGATAGGTATTTGCTAAATACCTAAGAGATAGAATAAATACTTAGAAAATGATTATATGTAGTATAATCATAAGGTTAAGTATGTATGTCTAGACATTGTTGGTATTGTGTAGAATACCAATATGTTAGTAGAATAGATGGAGATTAAGTACTTAATGAGTTAAGTACTAGAAGAGAAAGATTAAAAGGTCTCTTGATAAGACAAGAGGTAAAGGTTCCTTCGAGGACAAGTGATATAGGTTCCTTTGAGGAAAAGAAACATGTTTGTTTTTAGCAAAGATTCTGATATTGTTAGTGGGATGTTGTCCCATTAGAGTATGATATGAAATGTAAGTGTTGGGTCTAGATGAGAACAAAGTGTTGCGACACTGGAGATGAGCATAGAGAAGAGAAAGAGTAGAGTAGAGATAGAGTGAAGAAGAGATAGGAAAGAGAACAGAGTAAGAGGTTGTTTGTTTTTTTTAGAAAAACTTCTCCATACCACTTTTTATTGTGCAACGCAACACACGAGCAACACTTGTCATCTCGCAGTAGTTGGTTTTTTGAAAATCTTCGGACTACAAAACCTCTGTGTGTATTATGCTTCAAACAACACTTAACTTGCCTCTTCAAACCTCTTCAACTTTCATTTTTTCCAAGTAATTTTTTTAGAAATTTGGTATAACTTTACTTTTCTTTAAACTTTGATTTTTTTATTTAAAAAAACTATAATTTACGAATTTGATACAATTTCTTTTTATAGTTTCCATAACTATTACAATTTGACTTTTTTTTTAAAAAAAATACTTTATTATTTTTTTTAATTTTTTTTACCGTTTCTTTTAATAATATTTTCAATTTCGATTGCATTTTTTTTAACATGTCTGATTCTTTTACAAATTTTTCTAAACATTGTTTGCAATATTTTATTAAATTTTTTTTATAATTTTCCTTTTTTATGCTCTTTAAAATTACTTTTTTTTCTATAAAAATTGATAGCTTCTTTTACATTTTTTAGATTTTTTTAGAAATTTTATATTTTTTACATGTTCTTTTTAGTATTCTTTCAATGTTTTAAGATTAGAATTTTTAAAATTTCAGTGTTGAGAACTATTTTTAGTTTGTAAAATCAGTTTATTTAAATTTCAGTTTATTGCAGCAGTCTGCAGATGTTAAAAAGCAAACATGTTTATTATTACAGGCTGCAACTGTTTGGTCCACCTCTTCTGTTGCAAAGGGTTGTAGAGGAGGTCCGCAAACTTCATGAAACTTTTCTTCGAAAAAACAAACAACACGTAAGAGTTAGAGCAGAGAAAAGACAGTGTTAGAGGTGGTTTGCAGACTTCATGAATCTTTGCTTCGAAATAACAAACAAACAACACCTTCATGAATCTTCTTCTCAAGCTCTTCTCATACTCTGTCTATGTCTCTAACACTATATATACTCTATCTATGTCTCTAACATTGTCTTTTCTCTGCTCTAACTCTTATGAATCTTTGCTTCGAAAAAACAAACATCACCTAAGAGTTAGAGTAGAGAAGAGACAATGTTAGAGACAGAGACATAGTATGAGAAAAGCCTGGGAAGAGGCTAAGAAAGAGTATGAGATGAGATAGATGAAAGATAAGGAATAATCGTGTATGTTATTAGAGAAAGAGTTGGATGATAGAGTATGAGAAAAGAAGAAATATGAAAGATAAGAAAAGATAGAAGAATAACTCACCAGACACAACTCTGATATTACGTAGATGTTATGTTTTGCAGGTTCAGGTAGTTGTAGCTAGACCTAGCAATTTCAGACACGAAGACACGGATCTGTGAGAGACACGATACGACACGAATACACCTTAAAAATTGAGATAAAGCTTATTTCTCATCGTGTAATTGTATCGTATCAAATTCGTGGTTGACGCGTTGTCATGACACGGATACACGAATTGTCAGGTCTAGTTGTAGCCATAGTACCATAAGAGAAGATAAGAGCACAAGGAAGATTAGATAGTATGTTACTATTTATGTATTTTCCTTATTGTTCTAATTTGTATGTAAGATTTTATTGTAAACTCGTGACTATTCCTAGGATGTAAAGGTTTTAACTAGAGTATAATTTCTCCCCTTTAGATAAAACTTTGATATACCTTTAGATTAGATATATAGAAATCCAGGTTGTTACACTTTACATACTCTCTCCATCAAGAACTAGAAAGTTTTCAAAGGACTTAAAGTGTATGATTTTCATATTTCTATGTTGTTTTTAGTTGCATTAGATTTGGTTGAACATCGATCCTCTAGTGAATTATGGGATTGTGATTTCATTGCTTCCGTTCCGCCTTTGTTGCCTCTTTTATTTTTATGTTTGTATCCCATAACCCCAAAAATGGTATCAAAGCCATTTGTCCACCATTTTTGTATTAGATTTCCAATTTGCTTTGTGCTAACCGTATTTGCATGATAATGGATTTATAAGATCAAGGCATTATAAGTTTAAAAGTTTTAAAACCTTTTTTGCAACTAGAAAAATTATATTGAGGTTTAAGATGAAAAATGTTTCTACTTTGTCAATGTGGCGCATCGCCTTTGTGTGCGTGGCGTGTCGACAACCAGGTTCGAAAAATGAAGCATGGTGAGCATTACCTGGTCCATGACGAACTCAAATAGAGGTTGTATAATCCCGTTCCTTTTATTGTGTGTATTAATATTAGTTGTAGCACCAAAGATAGTAACTCTAGTAATTGATAAATGTTTTTGAAAGGTTTTATTTTAGTGTGATGGCTCATCATTATATCTATACAACCACTGCCCATTTATGTAAAGAAAAGTATGGATGTTAGAAATGGCCACATTGAAAAAGGATGATCTTAACGCGATTATCGGTACAATGTGGCGATTGATTTGGAAATATAAGAACGTGCTAAGCTTCATATTGGAAAATCCTAGAAAATACTACATTGTATTATGAATACAAAAGTTTTTTTCTTAAAAGATAAATTTTCTTTTGAAAATATTTTTTTAGATATGAATTGTCTTTCTAGAATATATTTAAAAATATAAGTAGTTTTTATGGAATAAAATTAAGCTGAAGCAGTTGTTTAAAATATAATGCTTTTTTGATTTTTTTTTCATGAGTTTATTGTTTTTCATATTTTATACATCTTGTTTACATACATGTAATATAAATTATAAACTATAGCAACTTTATTACTTTAAAGATTAAATATTTATTTAATTGAATAATTAAGAGTTATTTTATATTAAAAAGGAAAAAAAACAAAAAAGAATACCGAATGATAAAATCTTAAATGATATAATGCGTAAACTGCATATAAGCATATTCCCAAATTACCATAATACATTGTATTAATAGTACCAAGAACCAGAGCTGTACAATAATGTGGACGTGCCGGAGTGGTTATCGGGCATGACTAGAAATCATGTGGGCTTTGCCCGCGCAGGTTCGAATCCTGCCGTCCACGTCTTTTTATTTATGCAGTTCATATTTAAAGTTATTATGGTTAATTTGATATAAGTTTATGCTTACAAATTGAACATTATTTCACCCTTCTAAAATAGACAAAATTGCAAGAATGGTCCCTGTGGTTAGGTTGAAATTGCCATTTTGGGCCAAACAAGTTTGGACTAGCACTTATGGTCCACAGGTATTCATTTTCTTGCCACTTTGATCCAATTTACTTTAAATTCTTTTATAATGACCATTTTGCCCTTTGTTTTTAATTTTTTAGTTTATTTATTTATTTAAATAGTTTCATAATTAAAAGAAAAAGAAAAAAAACCCCTCTCTCTCTCTTAAACTCTCTCTCTCTCTCTTTCACACCCGTCTCTCTCTCTCTCTCTCTCTCTCTCTCTCTCTCTCTCTTCATTGCAGACCCTATATCTTCATCGTCCTCTTCTTCTTAAGGATATGCAGAAAAAAGAAACCCTAATTGTAATCTCCATTATCAAAAGCAACTTTGCCCATTAATCTGTATCTCAGCAAGATCCAATGGTTTTCAGACGAGCTTCTGTGAGATAAAGAGGGGAGAACCCTAATTGTTGTTCTAACTCTGAAACGAAGGTTTGTAAATGGGGGTTTCAGATCCGCCTCCTCCTAAGAATCAAAGAGCTCCATCTTTACAGACCAAAGCACAACGATGAAGACCAAACCACTGGCAACCCCTGAAAACACATACCGCCACCCCTCTTCACCACCATCCCCACCGTCTCTCGACTCTCCTGGCTCCGTCAAATGACCCTCAGGTGATCTTTAATCGAGTTTGAAGAAGGAAAGAACGCCAAATGACCCTCGGGTGAGCTTCAATCGAGTTTGAAGAAGGAAATAAGGAGACCCTATGGTTTTTAGAGGTTATCGCCATTCTCTTTTCTTTAAATCTTAGGGTTTTTAGAGGCCGCCGCTGCTAGAAACCTTAGTTTCGATCTGTATGCCGCCACCTGAAACTTTTAGGGTTAGGGTTTTGCTGCCAGAGCTTCGATATGGTGTCGTTTATCTTTTTCCGGCGGTAGTGTTCAAGCTTCCCAGCAGGAGTGAAGGTTGGGGGAGGGGTGAGGACGGTGACGTTCTTTAAACTGGAGAGAGAGAGAGGGAGGAGAGAGAGAGAGATTCCTTTCTTCTTTTTATTTTTTATTTTTTTGTTTGGAAAATAATTAAATAACAAAAAGAAAAAGCAAAAAACAAATAGAAAGGGGCAAATTCATCATTTTAAATCGTTTTGGACCAAACTCACAACAAAATGGAAACTTTTGGACCATTAGTGCTAGTCAAAACCTGTTTGGCCCAAAGTGACAATTTCCACCTAACCACAGGGACCATTCTTGCAATTTTGTCTCTAAAATATTGTGAAACCTATAATTACTATTAACTTTATTAAATTAAAGACAAAACTTCAAAAATGGTCCCTGTGGTTTTCGAAAATATCAAGTTTAGTCCCTAATTTCAAAAAACCTCACAGATGGTCCATGTGGTTTCAATACTTTTAACATTTGGTCCTTCCGCCTAACTTCGTCAGCTTTCTACCGTTAAGTGAGGGATATTTTCGTCATTTCAACACCTAGGGACCATTTATGAGGTTTTCTATTTATTTTTTGAAAAAACATTAAATTTAAAGGGGTCCTCTCTCTCTCTCTCTCTCTCTCTCTCTCTTACGATTCTACACGGTAGCACCACCTTCCGCCATAAAACCACCACTGCCATCACCTCCTTCCCCACCGGAAATCACAACCCAGCCACCCATCTTTCATCCTGTTTGATCACTCAAACCCACCCTCAAATACCACCACTTACTGCCTTCCATTCACGTTTTTCTACTGCCCTTCCCTTTTTCCTTCACTACCGAGAAACACCACCACCCCCACGGGTGGTGTTGTTGTTGTTGTAACCCAAACACCTCATCGAGTGTGGCCTGTTCGAATTGAGAGCCAATCTTCTTCTCCAGGTTTGAAATTATACACTTTTAGTTTTGTGAAGTAACATTTCTTTCAGGTGTTTCATCGAGCACCTGGAGTGCATTATTCTCCTCGCAGTAGCAGCAAGCTGTGAAACATAGCAAATGGCCCTTAATTCAATCATCGACTCAAAAGAAAAAAAAACGCAAATGGCCCTTAATTCAATTGAGACTTCTGATTTATGATTAGATTGAAACATAGCAAAAAGAATGGTGGGGATGATTTTACAGTAGCAGCAAGCTGTGAGAGGTGGTGATGGTGGTCCACAGTGGGTCCCACGGTGGCAGCTCCACTGCCTCCATCGTTTTCTTCTGGGTTTCGTTGACAGCTACAGAAGTGGGAGAAGATGAGAGGTGTTAGACAATATTGGAGGTGGTTTTCGGATTTATGGAGTGGCAGAAAATGGTGGCAATGCTCGGTGGAAGAAGGGTGGCTGGATGATGACGGGGAGCTCCGGCAGCCTCCTGTTATCGATTTCTTCTTGTTGTTTGGTGTATATGAAGGGAAGGGGAAGCGAGTTCGGAGGTGGAGGAAGCTTGCCAGGTAGCAGTGCGTTTTTCAGTGGGAAGAAAAGAGGTGGCAGGAGGGACTCCGGTGGCTGCTTCCATCGTTTTGTCTTCTGTTTTGGAGGATATGCTGACGAGGGGAAGGGTTGGCTGGAGGTGTTGATGATCAAAAGGGATTATAAGGTGGTGTAGGGTCAGTTTAGGGGGGGGGTGGTTTGTGATGGTTTTAGGTAGTGTTGGGAGTTGGAGAGAGAGAGAGAGAGAGAGAGAGAGAGGACCCCTTTAAATTTAATGTTTTTTTTTTCAAAAAAAAAATAGAAAACCTCATAAATGGTCCCTTGGTGTTGAAATGACGAAAATACCCCTCACTTAACGGTAGAAAGCTGACGGAGTTAGGCGGAAGGACCAAATGTTAAAAGTTTTGAAACCACGGGGACCATCTGTGAGGTTTTTTGAAATTAGGGACTAAACTTGATATTTTCAAAAACCACAAGGACTATTTTTGAAGTTTTGTCTAAATTAAATGAACATTACTCCATATCCTATAATATTGTCAAAAACATAATTATCATTAACTTTATTAAATTATGATTATTAAATTAAATGAACATTACTCTTTATCCTATAATATTGTCAAAAACATAATTAACATTAACTTTATTAAATTACAATCATATCATTTTATTGCATTTAATTTCATTCTTTTATTGAATTTAATTTCATTGTAAGTTAACTAATAATGATGAGTATTTCAGTAAAAATTATATTTATTTTTAGAAATACGTTATTATTTTGGGATAAAACAAAAATAAAACATAAACTATTAATATGGGACAGAGAAGTACAACCTATTATTTTTGCGAATAAATGAATAAAAATATAACTAAAAAAATAAAATAAAGTATAATTAATAAAATTAAGTATTAAATGTACAAAAATACAAAACACAAAAACTATAGGTTTCAACTTTTAATAAAAAAAGTTAATATTAATAAGAAAAAATTGAACATTTAAAATCAATTTGCAAATTGAACACTTATAAAATACAACCTATTATTTTTGTGAATAAATAAATAAAAATATAACTAAAAAACAAAGTATATTTAATAAAATTAAGTATTAAATATACAAAAACACAAAACACAAAAACTATAGGTTTCAACTTTCAATAAAAAAAAGTAATATTAATAAGAAAAAAATTGATCACTTAAGATCAATGCTAACAAATTGAACATTTACAAAATACTAACCTATTATTTTTGCGAATAAATGAATAAAAATATAAAATAAAATAAAATAAAGTATAATTAATAAAATTAAGTATTAAATACACAAAATACAAAACACAAAAACTATAGGCTTCAACTTTCAATAAAAAAAAATTAATATTAATAAGAAAAAAAATTGAACATTTAAAATCAATGCTTACAAACTGAACATTTACAAAATACAACCTATTATATTTGCAAACAAATGAATAAAAATATAACTAAAATATAAAATTAAGTATAATTAATAAAATTAAGTATTAAATATACAAAAATACAAAACATAAAATCTATAGGTTCCAACTTTCAGTAAAAAAATTAATATTAATAAAAAAAATATTGAACATTTAAAAACAGTTGATGCTTACAAATTGAACATTTACAAAATACAACTTATGCGAATAAATGAATAAAAATAAAATTAAAAAATAAAATAAAGTATAATTAATAAAGTTAAGTATTAAATATACAAAAATACAAAACACAAAAACTATAGGCTTCAACTTTCAATAAAAAAATTAATATTAATAAGAAAAAATTATACATTTAAGATCAATGCTTACAAATTGAACATTTACAAAATACAACCTATTATTCTTGTAAATAAATGAATAAAAATATAAATAAAATATAAAATAAATTATAATTAATAAAATTAAGTATTAAATATACAAAATACAAAACACAAAAACTATAGGTTTCAACTTTCAATAGAAAAAATTAATATTAATAAGAAAAAAAATCGAACATTTAAGACCAATTGATGCTTACAAATTGAAGATTTATAAAATACAACCTATTATTTTTGCAAATAAATGAATAAAAATATAACTAAAAAATAAAATAAAGTATAATTTATAACATTAAGTATTAAATATGCAAAAATACAAAACACAAAAACTATAGGTTTCAATTTTCAATAAAAAATTTAATATTAATAAGAAAAAAAACCCGATCTTAGATCCTGTATAAGAATGAGCAATGTGCACCCGCGTTACTCCGATGTGGCACGGCAAAAGTACCACCTCGGGCTCGCGTTTTTCAACGTTTGGGTATTGCATGTTATGGTGGTAACGGGAGGAAACGCTTGAATTGGCTTGCATTTTGAGGGGAACGGTCACATTTTTGACCGTTTGTAAACTGAAACATCCCAAAAATAAGACCCAAAAATTTCGTTTCAAATCATTATTAAAATCATAAACCATCCAAAGTTATAAGTAAAATCATAAATCATGTATCATAAAACATCATAGTATCTGTCTCAAATCAAAATCTCATAACAAACATCAGAGTAAACTCCTAGGTTGTGATTGTGGTGTGTGTCATGCGTTCATCCCGAGCCCTTCCCTTTGCTAGTGGAAGTACCTGAAACCAAAACTGAAAAACTGTATGTACGAAGCTTAGTGGGCTCCCCCAAACTACCACATATCATACAAACACATATAACACATATTGGGCCTTGCCCACTGCATCGGGCCCCGCCCGGCATCAGACCGAAGTCCGGTATAAATTGGGCTCCGCCGAGCATCGGACCGAAGTCCGGAATAACTTGGGCCCCGCCAACTGCATCGCCCCCCCGGGCATCGGACCGAAGTTCGGAATGTCTGAACATAACATAAACACGGACATATAGCATAATCACATATACTGCATCGGCTTTCCTCACATCGGATCGGAGTCCGGAACATATAACACATATCATAAACATGCATGAATCACAAAGACATCAAGAATACATAACTATTTATCGGGACCACCCCGGCATCGGACCGAAGTCCGGAAACATATAAACTGCATCAGGCTAACCCCGACATACTGCAACTACATAAACAGGCCGATATTAGTTCCTTAGACCCGTTCCTACTGGAGGAAAACTCACCTCGCAAGACTGACTGCTAAAAACTCGAGTGAGGAATCCATGCATGCTGCTTCGGCGACTCACCGGCTATCAATTCCACAATAATACTGAATCAAAATCTGATAATCCTCCTTAGGGTAAAATGACTATTTTAGCCCTGATCCAAGTCAACGTCTTGGTCAAAGTCAAAGTCAATGTCAACCCCTAGTCAACCCTAACTCGTCGAGTCACCTCCCAACTCGGCGAGTTCATGAACAATTCAAACACATGGTCAACTAAGTCAACTCGTCGAGTCCTTTCCCAGACTCGTTGAGTTCTTCTTGCCAAAATATCGGGACATATTGACCTTAACTCGTCGAGTCCCTCCTTGGACTCGTCGAGTTCTTCAGCTCCCGAGCCCTAATCATGTCCAACCCACTGAGTCGCCTCCTAACTCAGTGGTTTCACTCACAAATAGAAAAGGAGTTGGGGTTCACGACCCGACTCGCCGAGTCCAAGAACAACTCGTCGATCCCTCCATGTGACATATCCATTCTGTCAATTCTAAACCACTCCAATGCTTCTAACTCATAGATCTAGACTTCTTAGACTAGCATTACACGTAAAGTTGCTAACTTTACGTGCATGCATGGTGTTATGAGGCTTAAACACAAAAACTTAGCTAATAATGAAGGCTTAATGCATAGAATGGGGACATGGCCGAATAAAGGTGGCAACTTTGAGCTTCTAGAGCTCATGAGTGCCTAGATCTGAAGTCCTTACATCCCCAAATGCTCACAACTCAAAAATGACCTTAGAAATGGCCCAAAAATAACAACAAGCAAGCTTTCATGAAGATCTAAGTGAGAAGAAGCCAAGGTATAAGCTTTATACCTTCAAAGGTTCTGAAATGCAACACAAGCACTGGATCTACTGCCTCTTCTTGAATCACCAAGGGTTTCCTTCCTTTTCCTAGCTTCAAATCACACAAAAATGGCAAGAAAAGCTTAAGAACACTCAATGGCTGCTTAGGGTTTCGGTAGTAAGGGGTGGAGGTAACGGAGGTTGGGATGGAGGCCTGATATGTTGCTTAAATAGTGTGCAAACCCTAAAGATTAGGGTTTCCCTCTGGCAGAACTACTCGTCGAGTCCATGCTTGGACTCGCCGAGTAGACTCTTTAAATCTCACGTCCTTTCTGCCACTTGCTCGACGAGTTAGAGCTACCAACTTGTCGAGTAGCTCAACTAAACACATGAATAATTTAAATAATTGTGTACCAGGAACGGGGCGTTACAATTCTCCCCCACTTATCTTAGACTTCGTTCTCGAAGTCTGCTATGTCTGAAAACAACTCTGAGTCGTGCTCCCTCATTTCCTCCTCGGGCTCCCACGTCCACTCTGAACCTTTGCGGTGCTGCCACTGCACCTTCACTAGCTCGACCCTCTTGTTCCTCAGCTCCTTAGTCTTGCGATCCAGAATCGCCACCGGTCTCTCTATGTAATTCAGGTTATCATCAACCTGAATATCCTCTAAGGGTACCACTGCTGAATCATCCACCAAGCAGTTCTGCAGCTGAGAAACATGGAAAGTGCTGTGGATTTGGCTGAGCTCTGCTGGAAGATCTAACTGGTAAGCAACCCGACCCACTCGGGCTAAAACCCTAAATGGACCAATAAACCTGGGGCCCAGCTTGCCCCGCTTCCAAAACCTGATAACACCCTTCCAGGGTAACACTTTCAAGAGGACCATATCGCCCACCTGGAACTCCAAGTCCAAACGCCGCTTGTCGGCATAACTCTTCTGCTGACTCTGAGCAGTCTGAAGCATGCTCTGGACCTGTTGAATCCACTCTGTGGTCTTGAGTATTACCTCCGTACTCCCTATGAACCTCTGACCGACCTCACCCCAACAACTCGGGTCCTACATTTCCTCCCGTAAAGCATCTCGAAAGGAGGCCGGTCTATACTGGAGTGGTAGCTGTTGTTATACGAAATTCCGCTAACGGAAGATACGTATCCCAACTACCACCGAAATCTAGCACGCATGCACGAAGCATGTCCTTGAGAGTCTGAATCGTCCTCTCGCTCTGACCGTCTGTCTGAGGGTGGAAAACGGTGCTAAAATGGAGACGAGTACCCATCTCATCGTGAAACCGCTTCCAAAACTTGGAATTAAAACGGACATCTTGGTCTGACACCACCAAGACAGGCACTCCATGACGTGCCACTATCTCTCGCACATAAATCTCAGCCAGCTTCTCGGTCGAGATGCTCTCCTGGATTGGTATGAAATGAGCGCTCTTGGTCAACCGATCCACGATGACCCACATCAAATCGACCCCACATGTGATCTTGGGAAGCTTAGTAATGAAATTCATAGTGATATCCTCCCATTTCCACACAGGATTGTCTAACGGCTTCATCTTGTCGTGAGGCCTCTGGTGCTCTGCCTTGACCTTTCTACAGGTCAGACATATCTCCACGTACTAAGCTATGTCCCACTTCATGTAGGTCCACCAGTAATCGGGTCGGAGATCTCTATACATCTTCGTCACCCCTAGATGGATGGAAAATCCGGACTTGTGGGCCTCATCCATCAATACTTGCCGTACTCCTCCCCTGTACGGTACCCAAACCCTCCCATGCAGGGTCATGTAACATCCCAAAATTCAAGGCCAAAAATTTTGTTTTAATTAAGTTATTGCATAAAACCATCAGTATAAAAACATTCATAATAATATCTCGTGTCAACCAAAGTGTCAGTAATCAAAACATATTATCATAAAATAATATCAGAATGTAATCCCAAAGATCTCATGTGCAGAAAACATAGTGTGATGCGCTGCAATCAAGTCGGCTCCTTTCCTTTAAAAACGAGTACCTGAAACCAAAATTGTAAGCCGTAAGCACGAAGCTTAGTGAGTTCCCCCATCATACCACATACCATACATAACACGTACTGCCTAGAATATCTGGGTGCTGGCCTACCCCTTCGGTCTCTTTCAACCGGATACTGTCTAACATATAAATACATACTCGCATACTGTCATACATAACCATGATCCATACATATATCATAATCATTAAAGATGCTATGTGCCAAACATAGTCTTGCCATTATGCCACGGACCGCCACGTGGTCTTCCTTGCCAAGCCAGGGGCCACCCCCTCGGTCTCACAGACAAGTGCCAAGAGCCACCTCCTGGTCTTCCATGCAAGCATCACAAAGACAACTAGCATACATACTACTCTACTTAGCTAATCAGCATATAGTGTGCCAGGATCCACCTCCTGGTCTTTCATACATAATAGCATACAGTGCGCCAGGAGCCACCTCCTAATCTTTCATACATATTGCCTAGGGTTAACCCCCGGGTCTTCCTACCATACATAATAACATACTGTGTGGCGTGTGCCAGGAGCCGCCTCCTGGTCTTTCATGCATAATGCCTAGGGCTAACCCCCGGGTCTTCCTATCATACATAAACTAAATGGGTCGGCATTGGTGCCTTAGACCCATACAAACAGTGAGGAGACTCACCTCACACTGCTGAAGTCCCACGGATAAAGTTGTGGTTGTTGGCTGACAGATTCCTGAATCTGTCAACTTCAAAATAACACCCAATTAATAATTGGGCCCCAACATAAAAATCATAAGTCCATTCTTGGGGTAAAAGACTATTTTACCCATATCTTAGCTTGATTTAGGCTCAAGGCCCAATCCAAAGGCCCAAAGGTCAATCTGTGAATCAAGGCCCAACATATGGCCCAATTTTCCAAATTGGGCCCAAACATCTACATGGTCTCATGCTAAGGCCCAACCATTTATTCCAGTCCAACCTTTGACATTCAACTGGGCCAATATCATATAATCATTAAGGCATAAAACTATGGCCCAATTTTTCAAATTGGGCCCAACTCCTCATATGGGCCTTACCATAAAGCCCAACAACATATTCTAGTCCATATGATTATTCTTGGATGGCCCATTAATAATACCATCACTAAAGCCCAATGGAAAGGCCCAACTCAAGGCCCAAGTGAAATTAGGGTTTTCACATAAAATGATGATTAGGGTTAAGTGTTTCAAACTTAACCCATTAAAGACTTAATCTATTAAGGTCTTAATCCATTAAGTCCATCATTCTTCTAAATAAGTCATATGGTGTGGTTAGGCTTAATTACACAATTCCATTCCAATGGCCCAAAAGTGGGTCCCGATAAGTCTAAGCCCATAAATCCAATATTAGGGTTTTCTAAACCCTAATTAGGGTTTCCAATCTCATCTTAGCCCAATAGGCCCACAACCAAGTCCTTAAGCCCATTAGGGTTTTCCTTAGGTCAATTAGGGTTTTCCAATCCAAATACTAGCCCATTTATCAATTTATTGGGCTTTTAGGTCCACTAGGGCTTCATTAGGCCCATTAGGATTTAATAGGCCCATTAGGGTTTTAGTCCTTTGTCCAAACATCCAACAAGCAATCCCAACACAACTAAGCACACCACCACCCTACACGATGGCCGGTAGTGGCAGGAGGCGGCAGCCACCACCTCACGGTGGTGGTTATGGATTTTCTATGATTATTCTGATTACAACACAATTTACAATAATATCCAAATAACACACACTCATAAAATAACACACACACACAGCCACACTATGGTGGCCGACGGTGGTGCATGGCGGCAGCCACCACCCTATGGTGGTGGTGATGCCATTTCCGAGAACTTCAACTACACACACACACACACCAACTGAAACACGCACATCTTCACTTCTTTACTCGGAAAGGGAAGCCTACCACCCACCCGATGGCGAATGAGGGTGACAGCACCACAATAAGGCGGTAGCAGCCACCATAGCTAGCTGCCATGGTGGTTCTTCACGACCCTACTCACCTGAAGCCTAATTACACGAACACAGAGCGGTAAACGCTGACCGGAGCAGTGAAATGAAAGAATCGTGAGCGGCGGCGGCAACCAAAATGAGGCGAGACATCTGCCAAGAATAGCAGTGACACCACAGTGGAAAGAAATAGAGACGGAGGAGATTAGCGACCCAAATAGCGAACAGCAGTAGCACGATCCTTGATCTCCCGACCAACCCGCATCGGCTCGTGGCTCCTCGACTTCAACGGCAACAATGGTGATCGAACTCGACCTCACAGCGGCGACAACTCCGGTCTGCGAAGTGGTGAGTGGATGAAGCTCAACTGACAGCGACTGAAGAAGGAGAATAAGGGGAAAAGGATGGTCGTCCGATGGTCGTTGGCTGATCGGGAACGTGGTGGTGGCGGCTCCGGTGAGGGGGCATAAGGGGGGATGACGACTGCTACATAAGGGAGGGTTTAGGGTTAGGGTGTAACACCCAGAATCAGAAAGACTAAGAAAGGAAAGGAAAACCCTAAGTCAAGGGGTCAACTCGTCGAGTCCAGGGTGGAACTCGACGAGTACGAGTGAGATTCGGGTCGAAGAGTAAGTGACTGACTCGACGAGTCGGCGAGTGGAATCGGCGAGTCCGGTGTAGATTGGGAAACCCTAAGTTCGGGACTTGGTGCCCTATTTAAACGTCTCATTCTCTTCCCTAGGGTACATATGCAGTCTCTCTCAACCAGAATACCGAACCCTAGCCACCATATCCATTTTGAGCAAGATCTAGCCTTGGTGAAGTGATTTGAAGCTTGGAAGAGAAGGAGGTTCATAGTTGTGCAAGAGGAAGCCTTGGATACAGAGTTAGTGTGACTTTTCAAATCCTTTGAGGTGATAAGCTAACCTTATTGCATTAAGATCTATCTTATGATTGAGATTTGGGCATTTTGAGTATGGAGAAGGTTTATTTCGAGTTTGGAGTAGATCTGAGGTTGCTACCTCAGATCTAGGCAATTAAGGATCCAGAAAGCCATAAAGTTTATGCCAATAAGTTTTTGGTTAAGCATGGTTGCCCCAAACCATAGCCCTAGAGTGTTTTAAGCCTATAGCTCCTTGGTTTCACGTAAAGTTTGCAACTTTACGTGAGGAATGGACTTTGGAAGAGTGGATCTACAAGATGGAGCCCCTGCATGGCTCGAAAATCCACTGTATGGATTAAGAACTGAAGCTACTCGGCGAGTCACATGGGTGGACTCGCCGAGTTGGATGAAGATAGGCAGGAACTCGACGAGTTGGAAGAACAACTCGGCGAGTCTGTTGAATATTGCCATAGACTCGATGAGTCTGTTCTTGGACTCGATGAGTTGGGTCGCAAAACCTCAACCTTTTCTGGTTAAGACTTAGATCGGTGAGTTGAGTGGTGACTCAGTGAGTTGGGCAGGATAGGACTCAGAGATCGTTGAACTCGACGAGTCTTGGGGTGACTCGACGAGTTGAGTCGTTTTATGGGAGTATCTGAATTCATGGACTCGATGAGTCTTGGGGTGACTCGGCGAGTAGATTCAGTTAAGAGGGTTGACTTTGACCATGAATTTGACTTTGGCAAGAGTGGACTTAGATGGCTTCTAAGAGTTTTGCTTGGATCTAAGTGTTATGTATATTGATATTGGTAGCTCGGGGAGCTAGTGGAGCATCGGTTCAGAGAATTGTCGGTCAGCAGTTAGAGGGTTATCAGCAAGAGTTCCTCAGTGCAGGTGAATTTCCCTTTGTGTGAATGGGTCTAAGGCCACAATGTCGACCCATGTAGTTATGAGTAGGAAGACCCAGGGGTTAGCCCTAGGCACTGTTTGCTTGTATAATATTCAGGACCAAGGTCCAATGTCGAGCGGGTGCCCAAGGAATGGTTTGCATGATAGAGTATACTTGTTGTCTGTGTGATGCATGTATGTGCCTGGTAGGAAGGTGAGTGTGGGCGAGGTCCCGTATCTCACCAATAGCAGAGTATGGGCGGTGTTCCATATCTCATTAGTAGCAGAGCATGGGCGATGCCTGACATAGGTATGGAGTGAGTGTGGGCGGGGGATCGTATCTCACTTACCGTAGGAGCTTAGACGGGGTTCCACGACTCACTAGTGACAGGATAGGGGCGAGGCCCAAGACAGGCGAGGCCTTAGGACAGGAATACGGTAGGGTATGTTCAGTTACGTTTTATATGCTAATTTTATTATGTGGTTAGCGGGCGGGGCCCAGAGACAGGCGGGGCCTAAGAGAAACAGATTTGTATCCGAGCGGGGCTCGAAGCCAGGCGGGGCCTGGAGCGGCGAGGCCATTGTAGCGGGCGAGGCCCGAGGTAGGGGCGAGGCCCAGAATAGCGGGCGTGGACCAGTATGTGCAGTATGTGTTTATGCAGGGTATGTGGTAGGTTGGGGAACTCACTAAGCTTCGTGCTTATGGTTTTCAGTTTTGGTTTCAGGTACTTCCGGTAGCGGAGGGAAGAGCTCGGTGTGATCGCATGGCACATACCATTGATTAGTCAGCCTGGGATGTTTTACTCTGATAATGAAATATGTTTTGGAATTAATACTCTAAATTTATGGTATGACTTATGATATGTTTTTATGAATATGGCTTTGGTAATGATTTAAAGAAAAAAATTTGGTATGAATTTTTGGGATGTTACATAGGGTTTGACTGATAATGAGGCTATATACCCGACTCCACTTAGAAGTTTGCCATAATGGCAACAACAGTCCCTCCATGCCCCTTTTCTTACAATGCAATCCAATATTTACCCTTTCTACACTAGCTTTGGAAATCTTCTTCAAATTAAATCTGATAATTACTATTTAAACCCTCAACACTAAAATCCTTTACACCTTCAGTACAAATTTACCAAATAGTCCCCAATATCATAATTATGACATAATCAACCCCTCCACCTCATTTCCTTTTAAATTAAATCCAAATAATTACCACGGAGCCCTTGTCGTCGTGAATATTTACAAACTGAGTCCGGAACTCACACTTTTAACCCCTGACTTCTAAAACTGTGACAATTAGCCCTTTGAGACCATCCTTTGATATGTAATTATTTATTTTAGGGCTACTATTTGTTCATTAATTAATTTATTTATCTAGTAAATAAAAGGGTGTTACAACTCTCCCCTACTTAAATTAGATTTCGTCCTCGAAATCATTCCTTACTCGTCCAACCACTCTAGTAGCATGGTCACCAACCTAGGCACACCCTAGCCTTCCCAGGGTAGCCACGACCAATCCTCATAAAGCTCTACAATCCGCAAGTGAATGAATTCCTCGCAGCAAGATCACCTGCATTCTATCCGAAATCTACTGTCTCGAGATGGTCTGAATCCCTGACAGACCACTCATACTGAATCTTTTATCGTTGAATCTAGTCCGCTTACCCCTCAACTGACTACTCAACTTCTGATAGCCTGAGTCTCCCACTAGAAAACTGAATCACACACCCAATCATCCTTGCAGTTCGTTAGCATAACCCAAGCAATTTTCTATTCCGTCTGTACTTGCAACCTAAAACACAAATACTAATACTGCCCAAACACTGAATCTGCCTGAAATAGCATGCTGCTACATGGCTGTTTTCACAAAACTATTTAGATCTTCCTGGTCTCAATTCACCCTTTAGTCATCTGAATTACCGGGTTCCAACCCGATCGCTGAGCTAAAAGGGCTCCCACATAGTCGTCTCACACGACTTCTGAACGAAATCCTTCTCTGGAACTAGTTGCCACTAGTTATCATGTCACTGTGGCTCTAACAACCTCCTGATCTAACCGATCAGGTCCATGCATCGAATCCTGTCATCATCCAATCCAAGACTAAAAGTGATTGCTACCTGACCAATGGTAGCCTTATTTCATACGTCCTTAAGCAGTCCATTGTTTCCCTGATCTCATAACTGTAGTGATGTTCCTACAGGCTCGTCAATGGCTCAACCAGATCTAATCCATCTCGATAATTCCGAATCCAATCCATGGATTTCCATATCCTCACTGCTACACCCGAACTGGTGGGTACTACTGTTCCTTCCGCATCCTAACAATGCACTCAAGCTATCCACCAACCTAATGAATGTTACGGCTACACCCGCAGACTTACAACACTCTATCACTATCAGGCTACTAGTGAATGCTATGACTACACCCGCAGACTTACAACACTCTAATACTATCTAACTGCTAGTGAATGCTACGGCTACACCCGCAAACTTACAAAACTCTAACACTATTTGGCTGCTAGTGAATGCTACGGCTACACCCGTAGACTTACAACACTCTAACACTATCTGGCTGCTAATGAATGTTATGACTACACCCGCAGACTTACGACACTCTAACACTATCTGCCAACCTGGTGAATGTTACGGCTACACCCACAGACTTACAACACCCCTCACACTATCTGCTGCTAATGAATGCTACGGATACACCCACAGACTTACAACACCCCTCACACTATCTGCTGCTAGTGAATGCTACGGATACACCCGTAGACTTACAACACTTCTTGAACCGGGTCAAACACGCACTCGACCTAGCACTCGACTGAACTTGTGTCCTAACTAAAACTCTAACCTGGTTCCTGAAACCTGCTGTCTGAGATTCTCGAAGGTAGTCTGCTGCTCAGGCCCCAACAAAAGGTCACCGACTTCTTGATCAGTCGGGTCAAAGGAACTGTAATATCGGAGAAGTCCTGTATAAATCTCCAATAATAACCCGCTAGACCAAGGAAACTCCGAATCTCAGTTAGAGACCTTGGAATCTCCCACTGCATCACGACCTCTATCTTGGCCGGATCGACCAGAATACCCTTCTGGTTGACAAGGTGCCTAAGAGATTGCACCCCGTGCAACCATAACTCGCATTTGGAGAACTTCACAAAAGTCTCTCCCCTACTTAGATTCGACTAAATCTTCACCGTACATGAGAATTGAAGGATTCCCAATCCTTCTCGCTTTCTAATACCCTATTGATGACAACCTGTGCCTGCTAATGCTAGCATTTAATCACCGATTTAACCTTGAGATCTCCCATCCTCAGAAATCTTGATAAGGACTCTTGAAATCTGATCCAGTCTGACACCTCAATCTACCTCCCATTCTGACAACAGGAGGCCTTAATCTTCACTCTGGCTGACGAATCCTCGTTTCCACTACCATTATTTTTGCAGCACCATTGAAATCTAACCGAACATAGCCCACATGAGAAATGTAATTCTCCTGAACATCCAACGACTGAACACCCATGCGCCTAACACTCGCAACTGACTCCACTATCTTCATGCTACCAGTCCTGTGCTAGCAACGGTAGTGCCTTGAACTCCAAAGTTCATCCATGGACAATTGTCGACCACACCTGAACAATGATAGAACCCCTGAACACTGACCTCACTAGAGAACTATCACTCTAAACCTGACCGAGGATCTTCCAAACAATACTCCTACACAGATCTCGACTAAGATCCGAAATGATAACGGTACACGCGGAACCCGCTCCGCAAGATGCATCCCTCTGTGGGTTCATCAAGGACTTTTCGTAGATGTATAAAACCGGAAGGTATGGGTGAGAAACTTCCCTAACTTTTTGTGGGCCACAATACCATTTCTCTCACTTTCCTTTCCCTCACCTAAACCCAATGAATGGGTGTGAAGCTTCTCTCACTATTTTGTTTTTTTATTTTTTTTAAACAAAATTAATTCTTTTTTATGATTTATAAATTTTAAATTAGTAATAAACATAAAATTTAATTAAAAGTAAAAAACATTTCATTAATTAAAATAAAAATTACATTAAACCTAATATTTAAATAAGTAGAAAGTTAAAAAAAAACACAAACAAAAAATCAAACAAGCCACAACATAGAAAACATAATTAATAATCTAATTTAAAAAAAACAAAATACGTCACTCGGAATCATCGTCCTCGTCATCGACCGCATCGTCTTCATTATTCTAATGAATGTCACTCTCGTCATCAGAATCTTCGCTCTCGACGAACATATCAGAATCCTCGTTTGATTCGTCAAACAAATTATCGTGATAATACTTTATCGGCGGTTGAATATGAGCCCTATAAATGTGCTCCACCAAATCAGCACGAAGGGCGTGATGAATGTCGCGATTGTGTACTTCTCTTCTATTTTCCATATACTCTTGTGTACCAATGACTACTCCTTCGACATTTGGCAAAACTTCATTTTCGTTGTACCGACATATCGCTCTTCCTTTGTCTTCAAGAATCATATTATGCAATTGTTGGATTAGTGTCTAAGTCCATAACTATTTTGGTATGTACTTGACTCAATTATGAGCATGGTCCTTTTGGGTTGCCTTCACCATAACAATATGTAGGATGAATTAAGGAGAAAAAGGTTTAATTATGATTTACTAATATATTATGAGAATAATATATTAATGGAGAAATCATATTGTTTAATTAATATTAGTCAAGAATTAATAAATAATTAATTTTGTGGCTAAAAGAGATTAATTAAACTTAAGGGACTTATTGTGTAATTATAAGATAATTACATAGATGGGCTAATGGACTCCATAGAAGTTGGAGTGGACGAATTCTATGGGGAAACCCATGAGAAATCGTCCAAGGCTTCTAAAAAGGGAGTCCATGGGCTGCTTAGGGCTTAAGCAGTCAGATTAGGGTTTCCTAGCTGTAAACCCTAATAGCCAGCATATATAAGGAACCCTTATTGCCCCAAAAACGTGGTGAATACTTCCTTTAGGGTTTCAAGCCATTTTTGTTGCCTCCTTTCTCCTCCCTCTTCATCCAAGTTGCTTAGTGGTGTTTGTGACTCCATTAGAGGTGCAACACTTGAGGCACTAAGCTTTCTGAAGCCAAGGATTGATTGTTATTTCTATATAACAATAAAAGGTAAGATCTAAACCCTAATTTCAATTATAGTTTATTAGATCTAGGTTTTATGGCTTTGGATAATCAATTGCATGTTCATTAGACAAACTAGATCCAAAGCTATTAGGGTTTGCATGTACACCATAGGAATGATGTATTGCTCAAAACCCTTTAGCAATATGATACATGCATACATTACGTGTTGTAACCTTTTCACTTCATATGACCTTGCCCCAACTGCTAGTTCTTGCCAACGTCTCTTAAGTACACCAAATGTTCGCTCCACATCCTTCCTACCTGACTCTTGCGACTCTTTAAACTTTTTCCTTATTGGGTCGTAAGGATATGCAAACGATTTCACAAAAACAAACAAGGGAGGATATATACTGTCAGTAAGAGAGTATCCACGCTTATATGTTACCTCATGATTTTGTAGAAATCCTCATTTTGAATCAAGTATGATATGACATTACATATTTCATCTATCATTATAAAATTAAAACTATTTATTATCTTTGCTTGAAAAGGTACATCGTGCGACTTTCCAATGTAAATATCGTTGAATAGCGACGACTGGTCTAGCACATTGATGTCATGGTTTGCACCAACTGGACCAAAAAATGCATGCCATATCCAAAGATCATGCGATAGTCTCTAGAACGATTGTCGTCTCTTTGTGGTCGCCTCTTATGTACTGACCACGCCATGCGTTGAGGCATAATGACCAACTCCAATGCATGCAATCGACACTACCTAGCATTCCAGGGAATCCATACTTTCCTTCATGCACCGTGTATAACTGGTGGATATCGTTACCCATAAATCAAACAGATTGCTTTGCAGAACTTGTACACACACTCCTGCACGGTACGTTTTGACATCCTAAAATACTCGTCCCATATGTCTACGTCCATGTTGTATGTTAATTGACGAATTACAGCCGTGCATTTTTTAATTGGAGATAAACCTTTTATCCGTCTCACATCCATTTTCCATTGGAAATATGGAAAGTGGTATTCCAAATCGTCAACAATACGTAAGAATAGTTCCTTCCTCATCCGGAACTGACGTCGAAACTTTACAGCGTAGATGACGTCATCTGCAAAGTAGTATTCTATAAGATGATTGTGTCCGGCTTCGCGATTTCTACGCAATCGCGACTTTCTTGGTTTAGATCGTGCACGTGATGTTTCGCCTTCGGTTTTAAAAGTATGCAACCGTTTTCGCCATGACGGAACCGATAAACTTAGCCTCCTATAGAGCCGTCGAGTCGGATGATGAAGATTTCACATTTTGATTAATATTTTTTGGAGAGAGTAAGAAGATATGGATTGAAAAAATGGTTGAATGTCGTGGTATTTACAGTGTGATATATATATATATATATATATATATATATATATATATATACCTCTCTAATAAAAGACTCTTAGTTTTGCCACTTGGCAATTTTCTAGAACTCACTCTGCCACGTGTCACTATTTTAGCTCCCTGCTAATTGTATTTCCCGCCCATGCCTATCAAACCAAATTAATCACGAAGAAACTGATCTTAAATCCCTTAAAATCAGTCTTATTTAGGTTATTCTTCCATAAATATCGCTGATTCGTTGCTTGACGATCCGTAAGTCTCGCCAATCCCATGTCTTTCTTTGTTGTTCTTAAACCATAATACTCTTTTTTCTACCTATCAATAGCTACGTTGAAAGAAGATTTATCTCCTCATCTCTAATTTTCTCTCCAAAACCATAGCTTTGCAAACCCTTTGATTTTATGCTTCTCCTACTTGGAGCATAACAATGGCGCATGACTTCCATAAAAATACAATAGTTGAGTTAGTTCTCTTCTTCTGTAAGTACTCTGTTTTTTTTCCTTCAATTCCTCTCTCCCCTGCTATTTTTCTCCATCTTGATTTGGTACTTTTTATAGATACCTGATGCTTCTCTTGAAATTGTTCTATCGCTATTTTAAGAAAACGATACATAAATCCTATATTTTTTAGTTCTATGGTTTTGTTGTCACCTACAAATTTAGGTCAAAACTGCTTACAATTAATCAATAAAAAAAAAAATCCATAAGTTCTTTACCTTGCTTTCTTTCAAGAATTTGTTCAGAGAAAGAGAGGGAGAGAAAAAAGAACGACCTTTTGGTTAAGAAAGGAGCAAGCCCAAATTTTATGTTAAATGGAAGATGTCGTATAAGGGGAAAAGTATGGCTTCTTTCTTTTTCTTTGATACAACTAACATTTCTTTATAATGGTGCTATTTTTATATTTTAACAGATAAGGGAATGGATGGAATTGAATTCCCTTTTGTCTTTGTAGGAATGTTCAATTCCATGAATGATGCGATTCAAAGGAACCCAATGGAATTAAATTCTTCATCTATCATGATTGAAATATGGTCAACTAAGAGTTGGTTTTCAAAATGTTAGCTTTTATTTTGTTTCAAAACTTGATAATTTAACTTCAAAGTGAGGATGTAAGAATGCCAAAAAAGATTTGCTAATATTGCAGGTTCAATCTTGTGCATCATATTGATTTACAACCTTTTGCTAATATTGCAAGTTCAAGGAGAGCTTCATACTATGTTGCTTCCGCAGCCAAGGTGATTCCTCAATTTTATTAATTTCAATCTAAGTATGTGTTTGTGCAGCCATTTGAAAATTTCTTTATTCTATTCTTTCTTATGTTAACAACTTAATATAAAGATTGGTAAATATTTAACAGGGTTGCATCTTAATTGTGTTGCAACTGGAGAATAAAAGATTGATAATTATTGACATGTTTTTTAGCTGGAGTGTCGTGTCCCGGTCAGAATATCACTTAAATATTCTCTTTTCTTTTATCTTAATCTTTTAAAGACAATTCTGAATTTTGGTTAATTAAGCTTTACATATTATGAAATTATGGGTTGATGTTTCAAATATTTTAAAAATACTTCACATGTAACATTTTTCACAAGTTAGTTTATTATTTGGAAGATCAGATGATGATGAGGTTGAAGTTGGATTAATTGATGTATAAGGGACTGTTCATAAAGAATGTAATATGCCTTGCATATACGAGCATAATGTTCTGGGTAAGTTTGCAAAAGGAATGTAGATTATAAAGATAATAACTCAAGTTAGAAAGGAAAATGATTAACTTTTTCTTTTGGTTTCCACTTGGATCCAATATAAGAGTTGGAATTAATCAGGTGCCAAGAAAATTAGCAAAAGGTTGTTGAAAATTCAGCATCTACTTTTCTTATTCTTATCTACATATCAGATTATTTCTTTGTGAAAAAAAATCTTAATTTGTGTTCATGAACTTCTGAATCGAATATGGTTAAATATTGTCTATGTGAAAAAGTTATGCTTAGCACGATTTTAGTTATGCCATTCGGTTTGATTTGTGGTTTGTAGAGATGAAGTGATTGACAAATTAGTGAAGGAACAACCCATTCTAGCTTTATGAGATATTAAATGATTGTAAAGATTTAATATGCTATATGCTTTCTCATTCTAAATTCAAGTATGTTTATGCTTTCTCATGAATATGCATTGTAGAAGATTGGAGTAGTGAGACTAATCTTATGCATTTAAAAAAAAAGTTGATGTCTCTTGATAACAATGAACTTGCTGTTTTAAATATTAAATAACATGAAGATGCAGGTCTGATGCATTTTTTTTTAAACTTTTAAGATGGACCATTGTGCCCCTATACAAAAGATGACCATTCTACATTGGCATAATAACATATTACCTTTTTAATGAGTAATTTACCACTCGAACAAAAAATGATCACAGTTACCAAAAAAAATTAAAAAAACTCATGTGGTTGAGCAATTTTTTTTTATAATAACTGATATATATGCTTGACTTTTTTTATATAGCTTTTATTTTGTTATATGTTTTTAACAAAATTGAAAAAATAAAAATAAAAATAATGGTCCATGTTAAAATTTATAGCAATGTTCTTTGAAATAGGGGCACTTGCGGTAGATTTTAAAAACATGGACCAATTTGGTCATTTATCAAAGTACAATGTTATAAATGGGTGTACATAGTTTTGACAATGTGTAACAGGACCTGTTGTTTTTTAATGAAAATTAGTTTATAATGTCAGTTTACATTTTGGTCAATAATATCATTTCTTATGTTTCTTTATACCATCTTACTTTCATAGTTTCACTTCTGTTAACTGTTATAAATAAGGATTATATGTGTTAAATTTTGAATTATATAGAGACTATTTAAGAGATTTTTGAATATTATTAAAACATTTACCCCATTGGTCTTATTAATAGAACATGGAACATTTATGTTAAATAGCAATAAATTATGTTTAAAGATTTTAATAGCATTGAAGTTGCATGTTAATGCGTTTTCTTAAAAAAAAGGTATATTTTTTTGATGTCAATTAATAGCAATGAACTTGAATTTCTGTTACAGCTCTATTCATCGTCCTTTTGTAAAAAAATCCTATTACGTTAATCATTCAAGATTAAGTTGTTTCATAACCATTTTACAATACCATTTAGTTGTAACAACTTTATTTTTTATTCTGATGCTAAAAGTCTTATTATGTTATACTTTTAAAGAAATCATATCATACAAAATAGAATGAACAATGAGTGTATTGTCCTACAAAATTACTTTTTATTTTGGGTGCATGGAGATTCTCTTGGATGCTATATAAATTTATTTACCTCGATACATATATAAAGCTAGCCACGTGTAAGTATGACGGTATTGTCCTACAAAATTACTTCTAAAATTTTATTAACTGTGGTTTCTACGGGTTATAACCTAGTATATATATATATATATATATATATATATATATATATATATATATATATATATATATATATAGCTGTTGAAAAAAAGAGAAAAAAAATTAAACACCCAATCATCATCGGAGAGAGAACACATCAAATGCACCCCTACCTACCTCCCCGTGCCACCCTTCCAGCACCACCGGTGTGGTGTTACTCCGTGTGGGACGCTTCCCGCGGCCCTCCCCGTTCCCCCATAATGTCCGGCCTAAGAGGGGACTATAATCTTGCTATATTTAGAAAGTATTCTGGAAGACAAAATTATTTTTAAATGGGATTCGGATGATATAAAATATTATTTTCTCTATGTCATCAAAGATATGTGTTATATTATATTATTATGTATTTGGTTTATATATATATATATATATATATATATATATATATATATATATATATATATATATATATATATATATATATATATATATATATATATATATTTTCTATGGGGTTCCGATGACGTATCACCATATTAATGGTCCAGGTTATTAGTAATTATTAATCCACATTTATGGCTATTAAAAAATGATTATTTAAATAGAATCTTCATAACATAGAAAGTTTTGCATTGTAGGACTACTTAAAATAGAAATTACCGTGGTTAAGTAGCTTACTCAAAAATATTAATTTCTTTTTAAAATTAGATAAAATTAGTATCCTTTCTAAAAAAGATCTTTTTGATTTATCTTGCCAATGTAAATTTATGATTATTTTAAGTTAATTTATGTCATGATTTTTTTTCATTTTATTAAATCGTAGATAGTCAGTGGCGGACCTATGTAGGGCATTTGGGGTCCCGGGCTACTGCTCAATTTCCGGCACGCAGTGTAATTTTTTTTTTTTTCTATTAGGTGCACCCGTTTGAAGTACGAGGGACACCCCTACTAAAACAGTCCGCATCCGCCACTATAGATAGTATTTATTTTCAATAATAAATGCATATCGATTTTATTAATGAAGTTTCTTTTTAATTTTAAAATTATCAAATTAAAGATTCATTAACTTTATTTATTTATTTATTTAAATTATTTGTTTAAATTTAGAAGAAAAAAATATTTTAATTTTTATAATTCAATATTTTTTTATTTTTCTTATAAATAATACTTTTCAAATGTTTACAATTTTATATTTAATTTTTTTTAAAGAAAGTCTCACACACCTAGTATATTAATTAATACTCAGTGTTTAGTGTAGTTATTTAATACGTACAAATAATCAACTGTACACGTGATAATACTCCAGAAATCTCATTATTTGAAATTTTAAATAATACAACACAATATAATGATATATTATTAGAACTTAAATAAATTAAATTACATATAATAATTTTTATTTTATTTTATATAAAATAAGCCTACCCCACTCCCACCGGCCTGCTCTACTCTCTCCTCTCCAGAAAGGGATTTTTGTTGTAAAACCAATCGTCCCCTTTACATCTTCCAAGTCAAATATCACTTTCAGCTTTCAGATTTCATCTGCTCTCTTTTTCTCCACCTTCCTACCTAAAACTATACTACTATATATATAATATATTATATATATACTTGCACTAGATACCCGCACTCTACTGCTACTACTGCAGCTGCAACCACTATACTATCAAGAATCCTTCAAAATGGCGCAAGATCTTTCACAAGAAATAGCAAAAACAAGACGCACAAGGAGAAGAACAGATTCAAATCCAAGAATCCCACTTTTTGTCATTTGGGTCATCCTAATCTCCACCCAATTACCGTCGTCGTCCCCAGCTCACCACCACCACCACCACGATTCAATATCCTCCAGCCGAAAAGCTGAGTTCTTTAGAACTGCGGCACCACATTTCCATGCAGCAGCACGAAGCCGAGCAGCTGGAGAAGGCAATTTGTATGATGAAGATAAACGATTAGTTCACACAGGTCCAAACCCTCTTCACAATTAGTTAGTTAGTAAATTAAATGGCTTTGCTAATGTTGATTCTATAGTTTCAATTCAGTTTTCCTTTTTTTTACCTTTTTAATGGTAGTATTTAAGTTGTGTAGAAAGTAGGATCAGAGCAACACTTATCTGTGTAAGTTCTTTCTGTTTTCATCTTATTCCTTTTCTTCATTTCACCCGACTTAGAATTAATGGTAGCATGGCTTTTTAGCTTTTTCAGTCCATGTTTAACGAGTGTGACAGTCCAGAAATGGTTGATACATATGAATATATGTGTATATATACACACATAGTATAATGAGAGAGAGAGAGAGAGAGAGAGAGAGAGAATTTACTGCTCTTGTCTTCTTACTGGTGTCCATCTGAAACCTTCTGTTGAAGAAGTTAATGAATTTCTGTATTGAATTTGATGTAAATAACAGCAGCCATTAATTTACTGTTTCGCTCCATGTGGGAGATGTTTCTTTAGCAACAAACCATTGACTTACTGTTTTAAATCCTTTAAGTAGGGGCAAATAAGTCTTTTACTAGAGGTGTTAAGGCGTTGATTCTTCATGCTTTCATGCCATGGGTCCATGTTTGAGTTCTAACAATAACCAGCCAGGATATTTTTGTCTTTTGACAAACATGTGTATAGAAACATTAATCCTAGTACATTTTGGCATCGATAAGGGCAAGTTTGTCCTTCCCAAGCAGAGTGAGAAGGTATGTGTAGGAGTGTCAAATCGGATAATTGTGTTCGGATAATTGTGTTGTGTTTTTGTCTGACAAAACACGACACAAACAATGTTTTATGTAATACGAACACGACACGAAACAATGTCGTGTTTTTTTAACTAATACGAAAACGAATTGATTAAAAAACGACAAACATGATAAAGATAACATAAAATAACAATTAATTTATTTAATTAATACTTAATCATACATAACATGACAGACACGAAAAACACGACAAAAAATATTAAATCATGTCAATTTCGTGTCGAATTTTGAACACGAACTCGACACGACACGACGTCATATTTTTTACAGTTGACACAAACACAGATTCGAATTTTGGTATCGTTCCAACTTCGTTTCATATCGTGTGTTTTTGTCGTGACGTGTCATCAGTTTCCATCTCAAGATACAAATGTTAACGGTGCAATATGATATATTTTAAAGTCAAAACCTCTCTACCGCACTATATATGTGAAATGGTTTAATCATTTTGACAAACGATAAATGATTTTTTCAAAAGAGTAATAAATGCAAAAGGTATAGAAGACAAACAATTTACGTGGTTCACATGATTAGGATGATTTGCTATGTTTACGAAAAATACGAAAGAGAGTTTTATTATATGTGACTTTAAAGACTTTAGTATGGTACATTCGAATTTAAGGAATATAAATACTAATTGTCTGATCTAAAACTGTCAATAAGGCAAACTCAAAAAGACATTAATGAAACTGGCCCGTTACATGTTTTGATAAAGGAACTAGCCCAGGAACTTTTTTTTCATGGAGCGGAACCCTTTGTTTGGGTTGCCTAGTGGTTATATAGTCAAATGGTGAATGAGTTTCCACAACTTCACAATATGTCGTTTGAGCTTTTTGAAAACCGCTAAACAACATTGTAAAATTCTAAACAACGTTATGCGGTTCACTTTGTTGTTGACAGTTTATATTTGTTTGTAATCATTCAATTTAAACATTCTTTTTTAAATTTTATTGAAAATAAATGCATTTGTGTTTTCCTTTCTCTAATTAAGTAAGTCTATTATAACTTTGTAAGTTGCATGATTGCACTTTCTTTGTCAAATTCGTACTTCTTATCTTCTTTGACAAAACCTATAACAAATGAAGAGCGACATTAAATAGGTTATAGTTTAAGCACAAATGTATCTTTGACATACAAAAAGGAACGAATGTTTGGTGCAATTTGTCCTTCGAAAGCTAGTATGATACACATTTACTAGTTGGTGTTAAAGTTTTCTTTTTCATATTTCAGTTCTCAAACAATACGATTTGGTTCATGGTTCATGTTTTAACTAAAATATGGGTCAATTTTGTTTTTTGATGTTTAAGAGTTTGGTTTTTTGCAAGTATAATTAATATATTTCATATATAAGATCTGTATTTTATTTAGAAAGTATTAAGAGGATGGTAATTATCGATTAGAAAAATTCAATTTTTGAGCTTCAAAACTTATCTTTGGCGTACAATTATGGAGAGAACAAAAACACTTTGGATCCTTTAAGTATATAAGAGTTTTCTTTTATTTTGTTCCGACACATATTTGTCTTTCCACAACCACATATTAATACATTATTCTTGTCTTAGTCTATGCATATTTGTTTTTCTATAACCACTAGCCATTCCTTGTGTTCCAAATCTGTCTACAAGTTCCGTTATACACGTTAAGTACCATCATATTTCAATAATGTTAAAACTAACATTCCAATTTCAATCCAATTCATTCTTCTAGTTTTTGCCCCATCTTACATGACACTTTAATTCAAAGTCGCTCCCTCAAATTCTTGACATTAATGTGATTAACACTTGCTTATGTGAACCATTTATATTAACACTTACTTGGTTCAAGCATACATACTCAATGTTTATCTTTCATAGTCGAACGTCCCAATAAAAATAATGTTATATAGGAAAATTTGAAGTTTCCATAATAATATACTTGTCTAACATCAATTCTACTAATATTTAGTTTACTACTTCAATATCTTTTAAGCAAACATCGACTCACAAACACACATTTAAGTGTTTTTGGTTCACATAATGAAATAACCAATATTTCTTGTTCTAAACATAAAATTGTAATGTATAAAGTTGCTAATCATGTTCATACTCCTATAATTTAACTCCATTTCAAACATACAAGTGAAAGTTATAACATTAGGGTTCATAAGTTATTCTTAATTTCACCAATATTCACCATTAAAATGTAATATTAGAGATGATTACCTTCCAAGCTAGGTAATAAACCTTGTATTTCCTTTTTTTTTCTCACATGTTTGCACTAGTTTTGAGCCTTGATACCCAATTTTTGTGTACCACCCAGTTTCGTGTGATTTCTTAATTCAGGGTTGTAGACCAAAATTTGATCAAGAAAAGGCTTTGGGCTTGAGGAAGGAAAGCTTTGGCCTTATTGAAGGACTGTTAATGTTGGTTGTGAGATCTAATCCATTGATTTGTGTGCTGGAGCTGAAGGGTAGAAAAGGAAAAGTTATAGATTGGGTTTTTTTTGCATGAATTAAGGATTTTAGTTTGATATATTTTTAGTCTAAAATAACTAGATAAGATCGTGGGGCTCTTCAATATCTTTTCGTGCATAAAGAACGCCGAAAATGAAGTTGGAACGAAGAAGTTATGGTTGTTTGAAGTTAAGCTGCAAATGGGAGTCTGGCACTATGCATGGCGTACTCTAAGTAAGTAGACCGTGGTGGGGACGCGTTTCTATTGAGTTATGCAGGGCGTAACTTATGTTACGCAAGGTGTAACTACGCAAAGTAAAAACTCTAATTTCGGGGTTTTGAGCCCTATTTAAGGACTCTAACCCCTTGGGGTCCTTCTTATCATCAACCTCCACCCTATTGAGCCTTTAACTCGAAACCCTAGCCATTTTGTGAGGATTTTGAAGCATTTGAGTGTGTTCTAGTGTGTTTTGGTGAAGAAGGAGATCATTGAAGGTGTACTTGGGGAGTCCAAAGTTTATAGATCCAGACTCTTCTCTTCTTCTATGTAACGTCTCAAAAATTACCAAGTAAAAAATTTTATTTTTAAAACCAACAGAAACATCATTTATTCATTTCAAAGGTTCATCAAAATGTGATTATGTATAAAGTAGTTATCAGAGTACAAATCATGTCATAAAATGCGAAATGCTGGTAGATGCGGCACGATCATGTCGGGCCTTTCCCTTTCGAACCGGAAGTACCTGAAACCATAAACATAAAACTATAAGCACAAAGCTTAGTGAGTTCCCCCAAAATACCCCATACCATACATATATAACAGTTCAAAACTAAACTAGGTCTATTTCACCCCATTCGGTCTCTTTCAATCGATATTAGGTCTATTTCACCCCATTCAGTCTCTTTCAACCGGTATTGGGTCTATTTCACCCCTTTTAGTCTCTTTCAACCGATATTGGGTCTATTTCACCCCCTTTTGTCTCACTATCAAGTCTATTTCACCCATACAACTAAGCATACAATAATATCAACAAGAGTCACAAACACAACAAGCATATACAGACATAATAGTAAGTGTCATAAAGACAACTATCATCCTACAAACATAATCCAGTGGGACAGCAATGGTGATTTCAATCCACGAGTACAGTGAAGAGACTCACCTAACAAACGATGATCAGCTGCAACTGCTCCTACTGTCGCGAATGCTGATGCTACAAACCACATATATAGCCATATAAAGTACACCCTTAGCTTTTCTTCCAAGACTAGGGATTTGACCAAAAATCAACGCAAGTTAAAAGTCAAAGTCAACGGTCAAAGTTGACTTGCCACGTCGTGCCCCACGAGTCTAAACCTAATTTGGACCCAAGTCGAAGAAGTCAACATGCCACAATACTCCATGTTGTGGCCTTCCTTGGCCACACCGTGGGCACAAGATGACAAAACAATCGATCTGACCCCAATCACTACTACGTGGTGACCTGATGCCATGTCGTGGGAACTGGGTCCCAAACAACTTAATGGATTAAGCTGTTTTCTTTTGCCCCACAAGCTTCAAAGCCCATATCCAGTCAAAAACATGGTCTAGAAGGATAAAGTTTCTAAGTTTATCAATTAAGTCCACCTAAAAGGACAAAATCTCAAACCTTAAGTTCCATAAGGCTAAAAATGGAAATGACTCAACCATTAAGCACTTAATCCAGAAAGTCCTTAGACCAACTTCTCCAGAATGCTCTTAGGACCCGTAATGGTTTATAAAAATCTAAACTTTATAGACATGCATGACCTATTCATGTCCTTGAAACTAGGTCAAAAAGGGGAACAATAAGACCCAAAATCCATGCAAGGTTCACATCTTTCTACCAAATTCCAGATCTATAAGACATAACGTTCAAGGGACATAGAGAAACCATAAAGTTGCAAACTTTATCTCTTATAACTACTCAAACCACTCCAAAAGACCAAAACATACTCCAAAACCTAGATCTAAGAAGAAGAACACAAAAAGGTTGAAGCTTGAGGACTTATAAGGAGTCTAGAAGATTAACACAAATGGAGGAAGGTATCACTTGATGAACCAAAGCACTAATTCTTCTTACTCTTCTTCCTTCAAAACCACCACAAATTAGCTAAAATGAGCACAAAAGCACCAAGAGCACCAAGGAGGATTAGGGTTAAGGTTTATGGGGGGTTTGAGAATGATGGAGGCTGAGAATGAACAACCCTAGCCTCTTACTTTCCTTTAAAAACCCAAAAAAATAAGGTTTAAGGTATCATCAACGGCCACGCTGCAACCTTTACTTGCCATGTTGTGGTGAGTCAAAAGAGACCCAAAACCAAATATGTCTCACCAATCCCTGGCAATCCTCCCCATTCCATGGCGACTCCTAAAATCAAATTTTAATTAAAATAGAACCCATACTCTAAGATTGTAACGCCCGTAGATCAGGGCTAGTCAATTTAGAGACGATAAGTGTCAAAAATGACTTTTTGATAGAAGATTATTTAGAATGAATAATCTTAACTAAGTTGTAGTATATGTTACAAGGATTCCGTACATATAAAGAACGCCCAAATCTGACTTCGTATGAAGAAGTTATGATTTATCGAATTTTCGGCTTAGCGGTATGCAGCCTGAAATACTCGATTTGAGATCGAGCGGTTTTTAGCCAAAACAATCTAAACGAGAATCGAAGATCTCGTTGTTGGTATCGAAGCGATGAAAAGTTAGGCGAGAACGGACGTCAAACGAAGAAGTTATGATTTTATAACGAAGTTTTCCTGTCCGGGCCTACTAAAAATAAATAATAAAAATAAAGTCAAAATTAGCCGACAAAGTCTAAACGAAAGTTGTAGAGCGTAGTCTCACCTACGCGTGAATATAAAGAACGTCGAAAATGGAGTTCGTATGAAGAAGATATGAATTTTCGAAGTTTATTAAACAATTAATAATTAAATTTAATTATTAAATCCCGGTATTATCCGAAGACGAGTCATCGGACTCATCCGAAGTACGCCCCGCGTACTAGCCTATGCCCCACGTACACCGAGGTATGTCGACATTCGCACTCGGTTATTTTGGATACGTAAGCCATGACGATCCGAGGCGTACGCCCTGCATACCCTCGTACGCCCCGCGTACTCCGAGGTTCCAGCCTCTATAAATAGGATCCGAAGGCAGCCGACTCCTTTGCTATCTTTCTCTCTTATCTCTCCCGTTTTGCATCTTTTTGTGTGCCAAAAGTACCCCGAAGCCCTGGTAATATCCTCGAGCCCCGAAGCAAGTCCCGAGATCCTGAAGATCCCGAGAAGTGCGATTCCCGAGCCGAAGCTCTGCCCGCGAGAAGCTCGATTTTTGTAGAGATCTTCCAGATCTGCTGAGGATTACTACTTCTGCAAGTCGTAGTGCTGTCCGATCATCTTCTGATCAAGTGAGTGTATACTACCTTTCATAAACACGATAATAATACAAGTATGGTTTGAGTGTATTAAGTATATTGTTGTTTATATGTGTGAGTGTGTAGTTACTTTCTTCTAACACATAAATATGAAGTATTTGCTATGAAATACATGCTATGTGTTTATATATTATTTGTCTATTTGAGATGGGCGTGGAATTGATGTTTTATACAAGTGTTAAATGATTTAAACTGTGTAAGTATTTATATCTACGAAAATGTTGGGTAGAACTTGGGTAGATGGGATAGTTGGTGACTATGGAGTTAGCGCCTATTGTATAAACCTTGGCGACGATGTGACTTCGTGCCTATTTGATGAACCTTGGCGACTATGGAGTTAGCGCACGTTGAGTAAATCTTGGCGATTATGGAGTTAGCGCTTGTTGAGTAAGCCTTGGCGTCTATGGAGTTACCGCTTGTTAAGTGAACCTTGGTGACTATGGAGTTAGCGCCTGATAACTATGGATTTAGTACTTGATAAATAAACTTTGGCAGCAATGGAATTCGTGCCAATTCCTTACGAATAAATGAATGAAGGATAGTTGGTTCTTAGGGTAAAACCTTAAGAAGATAATGGGGATGGGTAATTGGGTTGATTGTTTGCTGATTAAATATAATAATTATAATATTGTGGGTTGAAAACCCTATATGCTCACCAGGCTCCCAAGCCTGACTCACTCAGTTTTCTTTTCATTACAGGTAATGGCACAAGGGTATAAGTTGGTGGACTTGACGAGAGATTTTGGATTATAGATCAGTAGTTAAATAGCTATTGTAAGGTCTATTTTATATTGTTTATGCTTTTGGTCTGTATCGAACATGACATCCCAAGGTTTTATTATTTAATGAAAATACATTCTCTTTGAGAAATGTTTGGATAAATGGTTATCATATTTTTGTTTTTGGGAACAAATTCTACAACAGTTTTCTTTAAACGATTACTCTGATTTTAAAAAACAAAACATAAACAAATCGGTCTTTTTTGGCCGTGAAATTGGGGATGTCACAAAGATTGAAGATCATCCATCGTCGTATCTACCCCTAGTCCTTGACTAGGAATACCACCAAAACATGTAGAAAGAATACTCAAAACATAGATCATGAATTTCAACCAATCCAAATCCGAAAGTTGTGCCCAAAAACCTTACATATACACTTGACTTCCTGAAAAGTCATCACCAATGCATTGTACCCATGAGCGTAATGATGGTCAATCCAAGAATCTCATGTTGCATCCAATTCCCTTATCATCTTAGGTGTACATCCACCTGACAAATCACTCGAGATATCTACAACGAACTTCATGACTCGAGATTTTAGAACCAATACACAACATTGGTAACCAAACCCATAATAAACCATCCTCAAGAAAACACGGTCCACAGTGGCAAACATTCATCAAGCAACTTTTGATGCACAATTAATACTCCCAATAAATTTCTACTATCCACACGATCCAAACTGGTTGGTCACCCAGTCACCCGACTCCTAATCAAAGCATTAATACCCGAACATGCCAATAAGACTAATGATTCGAGACCTAAGAGTCTCAATAAGATGACTACCAAGTTCCACCTATATGAATCATACAACCGTTGGTCCACGACACATCGTGACATCCTCTAGCCACTAGAATAATAAGCTTACAGTACTATATCGATCTCGTTGCTATTCTATCACTATCCCGAAGACTGACGAACAACACCACATGGACCTAAAAATACCCAACCTATCAATCCACCAACATGCAGGAACCCAATCAAAATCCCTCTCAACGCTAACCGAACGTAACACGGGTCATACCCTTTTTATCACACACAGTTCCTTTCATAGTACAAGCCGCTACCAATGCAAAATCAAATGAAAACACGATCACATACAACCAGGGAATGAGGTAGTTGGTTTCACTCTTGTTCCAATTCAAGAGCTATAAACCCAATAAGAACCATGCCAATAATCCGAGCCAATTGTTCTCATGCTATCATACTCAGTCCACATACACTTCTCATGGGAAAAACACAACCAAACCTAGATCTAATGCATTCCTTCTTCCCCACAACATTACCTAGAGGGTGTGGTACCAGTAGATCTAACCGAAATGATGAACCTCAACTGCTAACAAAACATCCTCATGAATGACCAATACAAGATCCCATACCTTTATTGAAATTAAATAGATCTTACCAATATGTAACTCAGCACGATAACAAAATTCCAAAATTATTTATAAATTCTATCAAAACCATGGTCGGGTCAATCCAGATACCAACCTTACCGACGTAACATGACAAAATTAGATTATGCGATGATCCCAAGCCACACCTGAAATATTAAACAACGCTGCCCCAACATCCGAACTTCCAATAACTAAGGACATTTTCCAAACTCGAGCTTGATATGAACAATAATTCCACAAACAACGTATTTCGAATAATAATACTAGGTTACGTCAAGGAAAAGACAATTGCTAGAAGCGAAGCACTATCTGTAATTCGAATCATCACTTTAATAAGTGAGTGCATAGTTACTTTCATATTACATATAAATATGAAGTATTTAATATTGATACATGCTATATGTGCTTATTATCTGTGTTCCTGATATCTATGCTAGATGAATGATCTATACATGTCTATGTGATTTAAATTGTATATGTATTTTATACGTATAAATATATTGGGTAGAGGATGGGTAGATAAATGGTGAGAGATGAAAGATGATATAGATGATGAGAGGTGAAAGATGATGAGAAGCCTTGACTTTAAAGTTGATCCAGTCATCTAGCAGAGTATAGATGACGACCATGGACTATTCTAGGCAGTCTAGTGGAATGTTAGCAGGCTCGCAACCTGTGGGTGTTTTTGAACTATGTGTTCACCAGATGTACTCTAAAAACCCTGGAAGCTATGGACTTAGTCTCTTATAAATGAACATTGGCAGCTATGAACTTAGTGCGTAACAGATAACATTGGCAGTTGTGCCTAATAGATAACATCGGTAGCTATGGACTTAGTGCCTGTTAGATAAACCTTGGCAGCGATGGACTTCATGCCTATTACTTAGGACAATCCTTAGGAATGATTAAATGAAGAATTGATAGTTCTTAGGAAAGATCCTTAAGAATAAAGAAGATAATGGGGATGGAAAATTGAGTTGTATGTTTGATGATTAACATAATAATTATATTATTGTGGGTTGAAAACCCTATGTACTCACCAAGTTTCCCAACCCGACTCACTCAGTTTATTGTATCACAGGTGGCTATATGAAAGATACATTCTGCTGAGAGATTCAAGAAGTATTAGTCCACTAATTTAATTACACTAAGGCTTGTAATTCGTTATGCTTATATTTATGTATTGACAATGACATGATAATATTTTAATATAAATAAAATACATTTCTTCGAAAACGCTTTGATAATATCATTATCATGTTTTCTGGGAACAAATTCTGCAATATTATTCTTCTGAAAGGATACTTTGATTTTTAAATAAGCATAAACAAATTGGTCTTTTCTGGCCGTGAAAATGAGGATGTCACACTTCTGGTATTAGGAGTGGATGAAAATAGCTAACCCAAGGGTCCTATTTATAGCTACTTGGAAACCGTAGAAACCCTAATTTGAATATGTAATAATAATATTTCAAATTAGGTAGTTATGGAGTTTCCTAGTTATCAGGAGGCTTCCAAAATGCTCTGTTAGGGCATCCTAAAACCGTCCCTATGGGAAGTTTCTGGAACCCTTCCCTTGTTCAACTTTTGAACAATTACAACATAGTCCTTGCACCTTTAATTAATTCTAATTAATCCCAAAATTAATTCCAATTCATTTTTGATTAATTCTTAATTAACTATTACTTTTCAAATTAATATATTAATCATATAATATATTAACAAATCATTTATTACAACTTATTAATCTTATAATATATAAATAAATTTATCCTTTCTCTATAAATATCATTCTAACCAAGTTCTAGTTATAAGGCAAACCCAAAAAGGACTTTGCTTTTAATTACAAGTAAATACCAGTTTAGTTATGAGCTTAGCCACCTTAATCCAAAAAAGTAATGTAACATTCAGTATCAAGTGCATTTCAAATTATCTTTAAAAACCCAAAATATTTGGATTTACAGTCCATACGGATAGCGTAGGTGAGAGCTATGCCCCGCGTAGCTCATTTAACTTGGTCGCAACTTTGGATAGTATGTTGGTCGTACATTTAGGTATGCATGACATAATCGTTTAAGGTTCAAACCCTAATTTTTAGGGTTTGGACCCTATTTAAAGGACTTTATGGCCTTAAACCTTTCCTTACCTCCAGCCTCCATCCCTCATCTTGAAATCCTAATTCTTGTGTTCCAGTTTTGAAGATTTTTAGTGATATTTTGGTGTTCTTGGAGGTAAAGGAAAACCTTTGAAGTTGTGGTGTTGCCCACAAGATTTTAGATCCAGGTTCTTCTCATCTTTGTGCATCTTCAGGATGTATAAAGTTCATACCTTGGAGCTTGCTTTGCTAGACCTTGTTTAAGCTTAGATTTATGTTTATTTTGTCCCAAAACCTTGATCTTTGTGAGTATGGTATACTCCAAAGATTTTGAGTTGTCCTTTCAGACGTTTTAGGGTGTATACTGTCATAAAAATGCAAGCTTGGTCGTTTCCTTTCATCCATGCATGAGTTATGTACTTTTTGGTGATCTTAGAAGTTAAGCTTTTGGGATTAAGCTTCCTTTTGACATGTAAAGGCATAAAGGTTTCAACTTTATGACTTTAGACATTTATTAGTGTAATGCCCGATAATGTTAATGTTGGATTAGTGTCTAAGTCCATAACTATTTTGGTATGTACTTGACCCGATGGTGCATGGTCCTTTTGGGTTGCCTTCACCAAAGCAACTTGATAGGATGAATTATGGAGAGAAAGGATTAAATATGATTTATTAATATATTATGAGAATAATATATTAAAGGAGAGATCATATTGTTTAATTAATATTAGTCAATAATTAATTGGTAATTAGTTTTGTGACTAAAAGAGATTAATTAAAACTTAAGGGACTGGAATTGTAATTATAAGATAATTGCAATTTGGGCCATGGATTGCCTTAAATTAAGGAGTGGACGAATTCTATGGGAAGCCCATAAGGAAATCGTCCAAGGCCCTAATTAAAGGAGTCCATGGGTTCCTTAGGGCTTAAGCATCCAAATTAGGGTTTCCTTGTTAGATAACCCTAATAGCCTTACTATATATAAGACCCTTATGACCCAAAAACATGGGGAATCATTATTCTAGGGTTAGAACACGTTTTGGGCAGCCACCATCCTCTCTCCTCTTCATCCTCTTGCTTATGGTGTTTGTGAACCATTAGAGGAGTGACAATTGTGACTCTAAGATTTCTAAAGTCAATACAAGGAGATTTGGGATTGTTATTGCTACATAACAATCAAGGTAACATCTTAAACCTATTCTCATGTTAATATGATTACTTGAATGCTAGAATTAAGGTTTATAGTCTTGGATAACTTTCATGTACAATAGAGAAACCTAGATCCAAGCATTAGGGTTTGTATGAGCACATAGGATGTTCTTATGACCAAAACCCATCAGTGGTATCAGAGCCTTGATTGGTTTCTATTGTATTGATGCTTGATATGTTTAAAAAATTCGATTTTTTGGTGTTCTGCTTGATGGACTCGGTGAGTCCCACTGTGGACTCAACGAGTTGCCCCTACTCAGCGAGTCCATGGGGGTACTCGGCGAGTTCGAGCGTCAGATGGAGCAAACTTCGGGATTTCTCCTTATCATATTAGATCAATATAAATATGATTTTATGATATATTTGACTATATTCTTGATCTAATTGAAGATATTTATCAATTAATAAGATAATTGTTTCCTTATGTGATAATTGTTTAATTATTTTGATTAAATTGATAAATTGTTTTGCAAGAAATCATTAAATAAATCAAATATGGATAATTATGTGATTAATTGTTAATTTAGATTATTTGTTATTTGATCCTTGTTGTTATGAAAAGTTTCATATTTTCCCCTTAGGTTTTATAGTTTAAATTTGAACCCAAAAGTTTTGTTGTTTTGAAATTTAAATAGTTAAAACCCTAATATTTTGAAAAAGGTTTCAAAACTTGCCCTCAAGTTTTGGAATTTAAATTTTGATTAAATGGTTTAATTTTGATGTATATTTAAATTCTAAACCCTAATGTGTTGAAATGTTTCAAAACTTGCCCTCAAGTTTTGGAATTTAAAAGTTGATTAAAAGTTTAATTTAGGAATGTTAAATTCTAAAACCCTAGTATTGTTTTGAAAAGTTCAAATCACACCCTTATGGTTTTATTAATTAATTAAGGTGTATAATTCAAAGAGGTTTAATAAATCCATAAAAGTTTAGGTTTACAATTTAATTGAATTAAAAGTATAATTGTTAAATTTAACCACCTAGTATTTTAAAAAGTGTAAAATACATCCTATACTATATATATAACATTAAAAGTCTAACATTATATATATATGTATGAGTAAAAGTCAGTCTTACCATTAGTAGGCCTCATTCACGAAGCTAGTCTATAAGGGGTGTTTAAGGAAATTGCCTATAAAATGGCAATTGAATGGGTATCCACTCTTACCCACCGCACTCTTGACTAGTGGAGGGTGGTTAGCCGAACGGGTAGGATATGATGAAACCTTCCATTATAATTATAATGAAGTAAAAAAGTAACTAAATGTTTTTCAAACTCCCAATCTTAGTTACTTAGGCAAAAGTGAATTGATGCAATTCCATGAAATTACACTTTGTGCCCTTGCGAAGACATTAGTGGAGCGTGTGTGGTTTACCGGCACACTAAATGGTTCTAAGCAAAGGTAGCAAAGGGTGACCCAATGTTTGTCATAGTTCGGTGGAGCGTGTGTGGTTTACCGGCACATCGAATAGGTGACTGTAACATGTGGGGGCACCATGTAGTTTGCATGGTTATTCACACCCGCTTTGTGATCCTCAGCATCCCAGTCACAAATAAGAGGGGCATATCGAGATTTAAACATGCCATTGAAATGTTCAATGAATCTCATAGGATCTAGGAGTTTTCATAAATTTAAAACTTAAATTTCTTTTTCGTTTTTCGTGGTGGAAATTAGTGAATCGTCATTCACTTACCTTCAAATATTCAGCAACTAGATTACGGCATCTCTTTTCTAGTTTGTAGCATATTGTGTTGGGTCCTAGCCTTAGTATCTCATTTGGGTGATTTACTAAGGACTCAATCAATCAACTAACTTGAATTTGTTTTCTCCCGTTTTGTAGATGTCAAAGTTCGACAACTATGGTCTTCCTAAATCTCGTGGAACAAGCTTTCCGCATGAAGATGATATTCCACGATTCGATCGAGGAACAAGAGATCATGCTTCACTTCCTTCTCCTACTCCAATTATTCTCCCTAACCCACAAGTTCGAAGGCTTGAAAAGTTCAAGCTCACTCAAGCCCTTTTGGCAAGTAAACATAAAGAATGAAAGTCGGTGTGTGCACACATCCTAGGGATGAAGTCACACATTGATAAGTTAAGAATGTTGGGATTCGTTGCTTCCTAACTCATATAGTAAGTTCGTAAGAGAAACTATATGATGAACTGCGACGTGACCCTTATAGATCTCACCTATATGCTTATTGTTGTTGAATCAGGAATGTTTTGGCGCAATGGAAAAGCAAAGTTGATTGGTGAATCTGCCTTCAAGACCTCTATGGATATAGACAATGGCAACGAAAGACATGCTATGATCGAAAAGTTTGATCATAAGAGAAAGGCAATGTCTGAAGTAGTTTCATGTCATGTTCCAAAAGAGTCAATTTGCTTTTATTGCCAAGAGAAAGGGCATTGGAGACGAAGCTTCCCCATTTACCTAAGAGATCTAAGAGATGGGAGAGTCGAAATGAATGGCTCTAATATAGGTAAAATCCATTAACTAACCCTTTTAAGCTTCTATTCTAGATTCTTAATACATAATGTGATAAGATTACAATTGATGTTTTGTATGATCGAAGAAACGAAAGGAAGCTTAAAGGAAGAAGTGAGCATAATCTAACCGTGAAGGAATGGATTTCGATCGCATTTCTCGAAGATTAGATTCTTGAGCTACTACTTAGAGTTAGAATTAGATTGCTAAGAAAGATGTATTAGCATAGTTTTTCAATGAATTGCATTGTAAGGACAAAATTTTCCACAATAAAATAAATTTTGATTTTATATTATTTATTTATCCTTGCAATGGCGTATATGAAAATTGATGTTTGAATGTTTCTATTATTAGCAATAATAGATTTGGTTCTTATTTATGTTATTTATGGAAAGTCCAGAATTTATCAAATAGGGAGAGTTTCTCATCGCCCAAGTTTCAATTGGACAGAAACTTGGAATCACGCAACTTGGTTGCATGATGAATGAGAAATTTCATATTTGGAAATTAGACTAATTCATTGACAAAGTGTCAAGTGAAGGACTAGGAGATCGAGCACACAAAGTTGCGTATTGATCAAGTCCACCATAAGAGTAACAATGATATTCGTCATAATTCACTAAAGGTTTAGTAAATATGATTATACTTACAAGATTAAGTGTAATTATGAATTGATTGAAAAAGTTTAAATCAATAGCAAAACGAATAAGAAGAATCAAGTAGGCAGAAAGATAAGAGTTTCTCCATTATAAGAAGAAGGAGAGTAGCTTTTATGCTTTATGATAGGTCTTAATGATTAAGAACCATATTTCAGTTGATCCTCTAAGTGAGTCTTAGTACAATTGTATGTTGGATTAGTGTCTAAGTCCATAACTATTTTGGTATGTACTTGACCCGATGGTGCATGGTCCTTTTGGGTTGCCTTCACCAAAGCAACTTGATAGGATGAATTATGGAGAGAAAGGATTAAATATGATTTATTAATATATTATGAGAATAATATATTAAAGGAGATATCATATTGTTTAATTAATATTAGTCAATAATTAATTGGTAATTAGTTTTGTGACTAAAAGAGATTAATTAAACTTAAGGGACTGGAATTGTAATTATAAGATAATTGCAATTTGGGCCATGGATTGCCTTAAATTAAGGAGTGGACGAATTCTATGGGAAGCCCATAAGGAAATCGTCCAAGGCCCTAATTAAACGAGTCCATGGGTTCCTTAGGGCTTAAGCATCCAAATTAGGGTTTCCTTGTTAGATAACCCTAATAGCCTTACTATATATAAGACCCTTATGACCCAAAAACATGGGGAATCATTATTCTAGGGTTAGAACATGTTTTGGGCAGCCTCCATCCTCTCTCCTCTTCATCCTCTTGCTTATGGTGTTTGTGAACCATTAGAGGAGTGACAATTGTGACTCTAAGCTTTCTAAAGTCAATACAAGGAGATTTGGGATTGTTATTGCTACATAACAATCAAGGTAACATCTTAAACCTATTCTCATGTTAATATGATTACTTAAATGCTAGAATTAAGGTTTATAGTCTTGGATAACTTGCATGTACAATAGAGAAACCTAGATCCAAACATTAGGGTTTGCATGAGCACATAGGATGTTCTTATGACCAAAACCCATCAGTTAAGGTATTTATTTAAATTTGGTTTTTTAATTATGATTTTGGGCTTGAAAACCTTGGACTTGATCTTTAGACTTGGGGGTGCTATATGCAGGGCGTACATGAGTAAGTGGATCACGGGTGCCATGCACGTACGCACAGCGTACAAGAAGGTACGCACAACATCCGTGTCCATACCGAAAACCCTAATATTTAGGGTTTGAGCACTATTTAAAGAACATTATGTCCCAAGGATCTTTTCTATCAGCCTCCCTTTTGTCTTTAATCAACCTCCATCAAACTCTAACTCCATTTTTGTGTGTTCTTGAGCTTGGAAGGTCTTTTTAAGTGTATTTTGGTGCTTTAAAGGAAGGAGAAGGTTGGAGAAAGGTGGTGGTTCAAGGAGGAGCTTGTAGATCCAGATTATTTGCTCCATTTCTGGCTTGTTTGAGGTATAAAGTCTTAATCTTGCTCTTTAGAAGCTTAGATCCATCCATGCATGATTTATGGCCATTTTCATGAAAGTAGATAGTTATAAATCGAAGTTGGGATCTTTTGGGGCATGCAAAGTCACCAAGTCAGTGACTTTTTGGTGACTTTATGGTTCTAGATACTCTTTGGGACTCAGATCTATGTTTTAGACCATTGGGCTTAAGCATTAAGAGCTTAATAGAAAAATTGGCTTACTAGAGAAGTAGGCTGGGTGTACAAGTCAGTACGCGTAACGTACAAACCATACAATGAGTACGCTTAACGTATAGCTAAGTACGCCCCGCATACTTAGTCAGTTTGGGCTTCACATCTTTTGGGCCTCGGTTGGGTTACTTCTTTGGACCTTGTTGCTTTGGGCCTTTTGGGCCATCTGAAATCAAGCTTTTGGACTAAGAAAAATTATTAGGGTTTAGGGTAAGGCCCATATGGGGGTTGGGCCCAATTTAGAAAATTGGGCCATAAGTGGGCTTTGGTGGAACAATTTGTTTTGGGCCTTTTGGTTTATGGATTTGGGCCTCAGTTTTGGTTCAAACTAGTTCAGGGGTAAAATAGTCATTTTACCCCAAGTATAGATTATTGGTTATAGCTGGAACCTAAGTGTTAATGAGGTGTTGTTTGGATTATTTAGCTCGGGGAGTCGTTAGGGCAGTAGCTAAGGATTTATTTCAGTGAGATTCAACGTTCGAGGTGAGTTTCTTCACTGGGTTTAGCGGGTCTAAGACACCAATGTCGGCCCTTATTGATTATGCTAGGATGCTATGAGTCTGCATGACCCTTGCATTTGTTATGTGCTGCTATGTATACTGGGCGGGGCTCGATGTCGGGCGAGGCCTGAGGACTGGAACATATGCTAGTGTTTATGATCATTATATGTGTTAGCATGATTATGTGATATGGATTGTATGTGTATAGTGGGCGAGGTCCAATGACAGGCGAGGCCTGAGAATAACATATCTGTAAACCGATCGGGGCTCAATCCCGGGTGATGCTCGATGTCGGGCGAGGCCCGATGTAGGGCGGGGGCCCAGTATGTGATTTATTATGTATGATATGTGGTAGCTTGGGGAACTCACTAAGCTTTGAGCTTACGGTTTTGAGTTTATGTTTCAGGTATTTCCGGTTCCAAGGAGAAGCGCTCGAGATGACTGCATCACATACACCACATGGATTCCACTTTTGAGAAATCACTCTGATTGTTATGTTATTGAGATACTTATTTTCATTGAGATGTATGGATAATGCTTTTGGAATACTGTTTTATTTAAATTAAAAATGAAAATTTTGGATCATATTTTTGGGACGTTACAATTAGGCTTAGATTTGAAGTTTGGATGTTAAGTCTTAATGCATTAAGACATTAAAAGAGAGTTTGCGATTTAGGGAATTACGCAGAGCGTACTCTGGCGTACACTGAGGCCCCGTAACCCCCTTGCGAGATCAACCTATATGTTGGGTGTAATGTGGAGTGCGTCGGACGTACTCCTAGAGAACCCATTGGGCTATTTTTGGGCCTTGGGTCATTAGTGATTTTGGGCTTGATTAGTTGGGTTATGTATGGGAATGGCAAAATGGTCTTTTCCCTTAATAAGATAAATGATGATTGGACCATTGATTATGGGTTAATGCCATGATTTTAATTAGGACTGTCCTTGGGTTTTGATTAGTGTGAGGAGTCGTGTTAGCAGCAGCTCGAGTGTGAGATTCAGTTATCTTCAGCCAGAGGTGAGTCTTCTTGCCACACTAGTGGGTCGAAGGTACTAATGACGACCTACTGATTCGTATGTATAGAATGTATGTAATTATGTGACTATTATTGATGTGATTGTATGATATATGCATTGAGCTTATCTGGGCTTGGAGTCATTATGGATTCGAGGTTGATACGAACCCGATACAACTATTTTTCGTTCCATGAGGTTGATACAGACATGGGGTTTGTTACGGACCTAACACAACTACGTTCTATTATATTTATATGTATGATGTATGTGGTATTTTGGGGAAGCTCACTAAACTTTGTGCTTACATATATGTTTTTGGTTTGAGGTACTTCCGGTACAAAAAGAAAGGGTCCGATGTTATGACACAACATTCTCCCCCTCATGATTTCCGCATTTATGATTTCTTTTACTTTGATAGTTTGTATTTTGGATTATTTTGAGACGTGTGATGTTTGGGATTGATGAACTTAAAAATGAAATTTTTATTTTTGAATTTTGGGACGTTACAAGTAAGCTACCATTTCTTGTAAAATAAGACTATTTAATTTCAAAGTATCATATATATATATATATATATATATATATATATATATAATCAATAAATGCATGTTGATTTGGTAATTGTGTTTATGTTCTATGTGTAGGAAATAGCAATGTAATTTGGTTTTTTTTCCCTAATCTAAAAATAACAATATACTTTGGAATCAATAAATATATGTTGATTTTGTAATTGTGTTTGTACTTGTGATTTTGTCCCAAGTACAAGAAATAACAATGTACTTTGGTATTTCTTGTATTTAAGGTTTAACACAAAATAAGTAAAAAGTAAGCTACCATTTCTTGTAAAGTAAAACTATTTAATTTCAAAGTATCATATATCTATATAATGATCAATAAATGCATGTTGATTTGGTAATTGTGTTTATGTTCCAAGTGCAAGAAGTAGCAATGTACTTTGGTTTTTTGTCACTATTCTAAATATAACAATGTACTTTGGCATCAATAAATGCAAGTTGATTTGGAAATTGTGTTTATATTCTAAGTGCAAGAAATAGCAATGTACTTTTGGTATTTCATGTATTAAGTGCAAATAATAACAATGCACTTTGGTACTTTTTGTTTATGTTATAGTTTAATTTATAAGTTTATATATGTTGTTATTCGTTATATAGTTGGAAAATCTTCGTGAAATGTACAACGACACAACGTGTAGGGAGGAACTTTGTGTGCTTTTTTATTCGGGGAAACCACTAAGTGATGATCAAGGAGGAACCGAGGGGAGCAAAGATGATGGTTTGTCGGAGTAGTTTCTGTTTTGTTAGACTTGTTATTAAATAACTTTATAATTAACACTTTTGTTCTATTTTAGTATTTTTATGAAATTATAACATTTTGGTACTTAATTAGATGTTGATATGTATTTTTTTTCTACATCTAATGTTTTCGTGTTTTCGGCGATTAATGTCGTTACGTACCGATTTTTCTATATCCAAAAAGGACTAAATTAAAAAAAAATGACTATTATTAGCGCCGCACACTTATTACCGACGCCAACCTTTTAGTGGCGATAACAAATATTACCGACGACTTCATTATTAGCAGCAACATTTTGATCAATAGCGACGGGGTAACAGCTGCAACTCATTAGTACCGACTTGTTGTGGCTATTATCTTTACCGCCAACTAATTTTACTTTTATCAGTGATTTTTGTTGCCGCTAATAATCGTTTTTCTTGTAGTGCATTCGTTTCTTTTAGTAAAAGCGTCAAACAAATACAAATACAATATGCTTGGTACGAAAATTATATGGTAATTCTAGCATTTTCAAACTTTGACGTGAATATGAAAATATGAAGTATATCGAAATATGAATTAAGGTTATTTCATAAAATCAGTTTTTGCAAAATGAATAGTTATTTTATAATAAATTAATTTGCAAGAGTCATTACTTGGTCATGCATGCCACCTCCTCTTTTGGTCATTTTTTTAAGTGATTATCCCTATATAAATTATAAGGTACCAGAGTCATTACTTGCTCCAAAATTGGTCACATGAGTAATGAGTTGACCATTTTTTATAGTGTTGACGAGGTGAGCCGACTCATGAAAGCACGTACACAAGCGGGTCAAAAAGGCTTGGCAAGACTGCATCATGAGCTCAAACGTACCAATTTGAGCCAACTCATATTGATATTTCTGCCCGAATCACACTCGCGTATGTGAGAACTTAATGCAATGCAGCTGGTTGTACTACTTTCATAGAAGATGAGGGTTGAATTGATGAAAGGTGCAATTACTCAAACTTTTCCTAGGGGTACAATCTGGTTGGTGAACAAAATATAGTATCAATAAATATTGACATATTGTAATTATATGGCTACTTTATTTCCTTTTTTTATTCTTGGTGTGGTCCTCTAAGGTCTGATAATGAGTGTAGCCATTGTTTTGAATTCTATATGCTAACGTTTTCTCAATAATTATTGAGTTTCATATAACAAATCAAGCGTTTTTCTAGCTTCACACAGTTAGAAACCAACTAGCTGATGTTTCCACTTTTAATATAGTTCTCGATCTGAGAGAAATCAAGAGCTCTCTCCATTCCACTTGCAATGAGGAACCTAAAAGGAACAAAACTTTTTAAAATTAGTGATATGTGTACACTAGGGTATTTGAGTACTAAAAGATACTAGACATACTTATCCAAGAAAACTCGAGCCATCAATAAACAACCACCAGGCACCGTCGACTGCATATTGATCGCTATATTTGGATTATGAATACTTTGTCTAATGTGTATCCATCCGTATTGCCCATCTTCTTCACTTGAAACCTTCGTCCTAAACATGTTTCAAGGTTAATAAATAAAGGACACATGTAATATGAGTTTCAAAATATTCTAGGAGTAGTATTTTTTGATGAAAAAGACCAAATTAATTCACATTTAGGAGTGCATTTATACCTGTACATTTGAGCATCGACGGGAGCAGGAGTGTCATTCGAATCAACAAGGCAACCATCACTCACCCAACAATCTCCACATGCATCGAGCTCCCATCCCACTAGCCTCCCTTCCTGTTGTTTATATACATTTTTATATATCAATTAATAATCATACATCTACAAACGTTTAAGTTATGAATCTTTGTTGAAGAACGTACTTCTATATAGGATTTGAAGGTCTCGATGATGAGAATGGCTTCAGCCTTCGCACGTTTAGACTCAGAAAGGATGTTCATTCTTAGTTCTACCGATTCTAATGGTTCTTCAAGATCTTTTATCAAACTTCCGATTCCTTCATCCGAACCCTCTAGTTTCATTCTCACCATCTCTATAATGATCTTTACCACCATATATGCACCTATATATACACAATGCAATACATGAAATCATAATATCAGACAATAAAAAACGAATTAAAAGAACACTAACCATCATCAAGAAAGTAATTTTCTTTAAGAGCTCCATGACCAGAGGTTTCCATCATAAGTTGAGTATCAATACCATCTTCGTTAAGCTGAACACCCTTATCAATAACATTCCGATAACCCACACGATACAAACAATGTTGACCACCTCGATCAGTGATGAACTTAGTCAAAGCCAAACTGGTTCGAGCGTCAGTAACAATGGTGGAACCAGGATGCTCCTTTAAGACAATGGAAGCCATAAGTGCAATTAACTTATCACCATTAATGGGGTTTCCATCTTTGTCAACAACACCACTCCGGTCAACATCTGTATCAAAAACGATGCCAAGATCCGCAGTGTTTTCTAGCACAGCTGTTCTTGTTACTGCCATTGCAACCTTGTCCTCGGGATTTGGGATGTGGTTAGGAAACATGCCGTCGGGTTTAAGGTTTAATGACCCAAATGTGTCGGCACCTAACTTGTCTAATACTTGGTAAGTAAAGAATCCTCCCGACCCATTTCCAGCATTCACTATTATCTGTGGTTAACTAAAAATTTGTTTTAGCACATATATGTAATATATATTGATAAACAAAGTAAATACAAATCCATGTTTTCATTGTTTTCATTTGGTTTACTAGTCAAGATATTTACAGGGTACTTATAGTTATTTATTTTGCGTATCATATCCAAAAACTTAATCCTATTGACGAAATTTTTAATTACACAATTAGGCTGACTGAAAAGCTAAGCTAATAATATATAAGGTTTTGTAAAACTAGAAGATAAGTTAAATAATGATTGTAAAATTGCAATAAAAATGACATTTAGTTATATAACTAAAAATGGGTTAACAATAAATTTTGGTTAAGGAACTATTCCAAAATGTCTATAAAGCAACCATGGAAGTTGTCCGGAATGAGTCTCTTAGATATATATTTTTTTAAATTATGATTTTTACAACTTTTATGCACAATTTATTTCAAGATTTTTTTAGTTTACTACATCTTTGTCTTTCTGGAAAAATGAATATGTAAAAACAATTACTTTTTACATGTTCATTTTACAATTTTGAATACATGAAAACGAATATATAAAAAAACATAATTTATAAAAACAAAAAATCTTAATAAATCTTAAAAAAAAACCCGAATATCTAAGACAATAAGCTCAAAATAAATTAGTTTATGTGCTCTATATGTGCTCTAATTTATAAAATAATTTATTGGTCTCAAAACATAAAACCAAGAAGTTTATGTCATATACTATCTCTTCGAAACCAACAACACTCTAATATGAGTGTGACAGTTAAGGTGTGTAATAAAAAAGTTTTGATGTTAAAACCAAACACAAACACTTCTATATCCTACCTAATAAATGAAAATACTTTTATCACTTGTCATCTTCTCCTTCATTTTGACAAATGTCATTTTCTATGATTTTTAAAATTGTTATTTTCCACTTGTCATTTTTTGGGGAATTCTTGATTTTCTTAAAATAATTTTTTCAAAAAATTCTAATGGGTTATATATGTAAGGTTATCATTCTATTAATTTGATAATAAATTCTCATAAATGCTTTAAATGATTTGATTTCATTCATAAATACTTCAAAAGATTACATTTTATTAAGGAAAAACATTATTTTATAAAATATTTATTGTATATATATATATATATATATATATATATATATATATATATTAATATTAAATTTTTATTTTTAATAAACCCGTGTAATACACAGGTCTCATACCTAGTTATTTTAATATTCTGCAATATATCATGGACTGTTGAACGGGTCTTACCATTTTTTTCATTTTCCCAATCAATAATTTAAAAAAAAATCTATTAACTTTAGACGTTAGTAGCTTTGGATAAAATTAGTTAAACTTCATTTAAATTGGAGGAAATTAATATAATTTCGATTTTATACTTTTCAAATTAGTATCTTTTTAAAAGTTATGTGATACTATACTTACGTTTTCTTTAAATTACTAGAACAAACTAAATAAATTCACTGCTCATGACAATAAATTCTGAATTTCAGAAAGTCCAAAAATTGTAAACACACTTCTTTTGGGTCCATCATCCATGCATTGATGCATGTTGCATCCTTTAAAGGCCCATTATTTATGTTTTAGGACTGAATGACTGATGATGTGGACTGAATCACTGATGATGTATAAACATAATAGGACCCACCTGGGCCTTATGCCTAATTGCCTATGGGCATTTGTGCTATTGTGTACACTCCATATTTTATAAAAAATCGTAATATGCATGAAAATAAATATGCAAAATTTTAAACTAACAGGTTTAGTTTTACTAAAAAGTATGGGAACTATCTAGTTATTAATAGGAACTACACGTCTACACGGCATACCAACATTTCACATAAGCGGGGCATTGTGAAAAATTGATGGAACTTATTGTTAACGTTGCCAATTTAAAAAATTAAATATATATTAACTTTTATATAAATACTATATTTGATGCACTTTGATGCACTAGTTGAAAAGCTAGCTGATAGTTTATAAGTCAGTAGATAAAAAATAACTTTCGGTAAAAACTAACTAATAAACTAGTTGAAGTTATAAAATGACATAAAAATGCATTTAGAAAAATATGATTTTTAAAATTAATTAAGGATATATTTGAAAAAAAAATAACTCATGAAAAGCTTGTCAAAATAATTTTTTAAAAAACTAAATTTTAAGCTACTTTTTAACTTTCTAAAGATGACAATTTAAAAAAAATCAAAAAACAAATTAACTTAAATGGTTTTCACCCATCCAATATTTTTAACTTACTCAAATAAACATGTTGTGCTTCAATATCAAAATAAAATGATAGAAACTTTTTTAAAAAAAATAATGTATAAGTTATTTTGGTATAAAAATTATCAAAAACAATGTGTCACAAGTGTACGTCATATTAGCAAAAATTATTTTGCTAAAACGACCAACAACTTTAGATTTGAGATGTCGTAAACATCTCGACTGTAGTTTATGAATAATATGTATGCAGTAGGCGGTTAACTAGTTGACGTCTACGTGTTTTGTCCCTACTTAGACCAATAAGAAAGTTGTAGGAACCAATGAATTTTAAAAACCTCGATAAAGTCCTTCATGGATAAATTTTTTAAGGAATAATATGTTTATATTAGTCATGACTATCTATTTTGTAAAGATATTAGTCATATTACTTATTTTGCTATGATATTAGTAATATTATTTTCTCAAAATCAATTGTTCTACATTTTAAGGTCCCTGATTAGTTGTCGAAAAGAATTTGATGTCGATGATTTGCAATATTTGACAATATCTAAGTTGTTGCAATATTCTTTTGTAACAAAATGATGTAATTTTTCATTGGTGAAGTTGTGGATGCTCTAGCAGAGCATGACAATAATAAAAAATTAAGGTCTCCTGAGGTGGATACCCAGGCTAATAATGAAGATAAGTTGCTACGATCCATTATACGGAAAAAAATATTAAGAGAAAATCCAATTATTTCTCATGATGAACTAAATAAACTAATCCAAAAACGAGAAAAAATATTAACAGATTTCTCGTTGGAAGATGATGACAACATGTCCTCACAAGGATATTTCGATAATGAAGATAAAGATGGTATTAGTTTAGAAGAACAAGATGATCAACTAATGAATGAAGCTGCAAGTATTCACTCCAAAGAAGGTGCATCGAGCAAGAAGAACGAAAAAAGACAAAACCAATAAAAAATCGGATCCAGCCAAAGAAGATGGAATCTCTGCAAATTAAGTGGAATCTCTGCAGTCATTTTTCAGGGAATCTGACTGAAATAATAAAACCAAATGATTTTTCTATCAAAAGAAAACAAAACCATTTTCCAAGACATAATTGATATTGAAGTCCGGGTTTCAAGTCCGAAGACTGTCTATAAATAGAGCCTTGCTCATTTGAAGAAGGCATCCGAAAAATTCTCATATCTCTCCTTAAATTCCTTTAGTATTGTCTGTGTGTTTGAAGTGTCGGTGTGTTTGGAGTTGTAGAAGTTTTTAATATCATAGAAGTGTGTAAGGATCTCATACCCATGGATCCAAATTGTAAGTTTTGTTTTCTTTGAATTTTGTAATCGTTTATGTACTATGTTTATGTTGTGTTAATAAAGTATTAATTAATTAAATCATCTTTCTACATTGAATTAAAAAATAAAAAACACTTTTATTTAGTAAGTTTTCTATTTTGGGAAATTCGATCCTAATGCATTTTGGTATTAAAGCCCAAGTGTTTCTTTATGAGTAAGAATGTGAGATAATATATTTCACATCCTCTGGATCCATATTCCATATCACAAATATTTGGTCAAAGATGAATCTATATTACGAATCCATGAGTCAAACTAATCCAAAGGTGGACCCATATTTCACTCTGAATCCATTTTACACTCTATGAATCCATATTTTACTGTTTTATTTATTTTAATGTTGATTTTGTTTTTGTTTTGGTAAATTATTTTTCTGTTTATTTTTATTTAGTAAAATTAAAATTGATTATTTTTTATAAAAAATAAAAATAAAAAGGTGATGAGAGTAGAGAAAGACCATTTTGAGGATGAAATCTTTAGCTTTTGACGAGGACCATATGTGCTGTTTAGCCTCAAATTTAATATTTAATTTAACAACCAAATAAAATACCCGAGTTACACTATACACAATAATATTAGAAATAACATATATTAGAGTTCAAATATTATTATATAGTTAAATAACGTAATAAACTGAAAATAGATACATAGATCAAATTGTAAAGAGGAAAAGTTCAAGGACAAAGTATGTTTCGAATGAATATCAAATATTAACAATAATTTAAAAAAAAAAAAGGTTATTAAAATAGTGTATGGACTTTGATGTTGGGTTCGAGATGCTAGAAACGTTTCTTGTGACTAAATATTTTAGAAAATAATTCAGTTATTTTAAGTTAAAATTATATAATTAATTAACTTTGATGGTTAATTATATTCTCATGATCACATCGAAAACCAACTCACCTGAAAGCCTTCAAGAGGAGTGTCGTAGTGTTGCGGATGGTTTACTCGCTCCTTGATGATATCTCGAAGATGTTTTGCATAAACACTCATGAAATCCACTCGTGTAGGCGTCGTTCTAAGCAACGTCGACACTTTTGTCACCCTATTCGCATATTTAAACGCTGCTTTATCGCATATTTCTTCCACCTCAACCGACGTTAACCCTCCTTTCTTTGTAAAGAATTTTAGACCATTCCGTGTGTATGGCAAGTGAGACGCTGTCATCTACATCCAAAACACCATTCCATTTCAAGAAAACATGACAAATTAAAATACTAAATTTAAAACGAATAAAAGAAAACATATATGAATACCATTATGGAAGCATCGTATAAAAATGGTGGCAACACTGTGCTCATGAAACAAGCTGGTGTAGTTGCAAGTCCCATATCATACGTCATACAACCAGCCCGACCCAGACCTGAAAATATAGCAACACTCAATGACCCACCCGATATCCGTGGGTCTCGACCGAGAGAAACCCGAATGTCCTCTACTGGTCTTCCTTTCTCCTTCACCAATCTATTCATCACCCACTCTCCAAAACTCTCTGCAATGGCTTCCACTGCGGGTGGTGTAAGGTCAACTTGCCGGCCAACTTCTCCTTCCACAGCCACACCACGAACATCCGACCCGTTTTGAAGCCGTTTGATCCGACCCATTTCCTCGTCCAACCCGAGGTCATTATAGTTTGTAGTGGCTGAAGATTTGGTGGAAGTTAGGGTTAGTTTTGGAGGGATGGAAAATGGAAAAGTGAGGGTTTTGGGTGTAGATGAAGAGGGAAAGTTGTGATTAATGGGAGTAATGTTATTTAGAGAAGTTGAGGGGGGTAAAGTGTAAGACATTGTATTTTGTTTTTGTGAAGAAAGAAATGCTAGGGTTGCAAGGTTTCAAGATTTGGAAGAGATGAAGTTTAGACCAATCAAGAAATAAGGGAAGATAAGATTATTTCCGTTGTAACTCAATGTACACCATAACCTCATTGTGCAATATCCTTATTACGACAAGAAAAATATCTCTTAACAAAATTCCAATTTCATCTCAAGGGCTTTTTGGTAATTTCCTTATATGTATAAGGTAGTAGTGTACGAGAAATTAACGATTACGTGAGTTCCTACTTCCTTGTCTAGAAACCGTGAAAAAACTAATAATACATTGGCACAAACTAATTTGGTGTCGACAATGGAGTACTTGTAAAACTACCTTGTTATGTTTTGTAAATCTATGTAAAGTATGCTATGTATGATTTTTATAAAAGATTGAAATAATTTAAAACTGACACTGTTAAAAGAAATAATAAAAAAATAAAAATAAATAAATAAATAACGAAGCAATATGCATGTTTGACTTTATGTGGCTGCAATTAGACGGAAGCAAGATGCAAACGAATTGACAGGGTGGGGCCAACCTACCGTCCTACCCTTAAGCACATATTGGTAAAAAAATAAATAAAAAATAAACCAGTAAATTTTGGTTTTTTATAATCTAATGAAATAGCTACCGTTAACTAGGTGAAGAATGTTGTATAGTGCAGAATCCTAGAGCAGTAATTATGTTATTAATATTAATCATGAAATAAATTTTTTTTACATTAATTTGTTAAATAAAAAAAATTGTAATATTGATACTAGTTTTAATTATGAACTAAAGTAGACCGGACTATAACTAGACAATGTATCTAATCAATTATAGCAAAATTCAGATAAGTCGAGTATCGATTTCGAGGAACAATTATTAAAAGTTAAATTATCTACTAAAAATTACCTAAATAACAAGTAATAAAAGTTTGGGTTTTTCTCTAATTTTACAAAACTAGAAACTTAAATCAATTTATTATGCAACACTTAAACAAACATAAAAGCAATCAAAATTCAAATGAAAATCAAAGATTGGAAGAGACTTTTGTTTAGATTTCGATTCACTAATACTCTTATGGTTGATTTGTTGGATAATATTATGAACTGGTTATTTGTTGTTTACCAATTCCTAAAGTGATTAGAATTTATGATCAAAAGACTAATCCTCCAATTATCGAGTTTATTTATTCATTAATCAGCTGCATAAACAAGCAAGACAATTAGAGTTAAGTTCGAATTAAGCTAGACTTAATTAATAATTGACATTAACGGATGATAGCATCAGTTTAACATATGAATGATCATAATATATTAGCTTCCAAATTAAATTACCCACTTTTCTATTTAATCCTAGGGTTTATGATCAAAACAATAATCCTATAACTTTATAATTTTGATTATAACAAATTTATGAGATTCAAATATCCTAAAACAAATTGATCATCTAATCTCATGAATATTCAACAATAAACATAAAAAAATGGTTGTTTTAACACAAAATGTTCTTTACCAAGCTAACAAAACAAATAAACAACTAGTAAATATATAAATATCCAATCAATCAAAACATAGTAGTATGAATCATCTACATTTAAACAGAAGTTAGGGTTTTTAGCCCATAACTACTGGAATCAAACAAATAAATTTGATGTTACCAATGAAAGACATGATGAAAATCAAGGGGAACTAAGATTTAGAAGTAAAATTGCCTTCGATCTCTCCAAAACGCGAACTCTATACGAATTAAGGTGACTCTCTGCCTTCTAATGCCTCTTTGGGTGCCAAAATTCGTGAATTACTTGAAGCATAAGTTAGGGTTGAAGGCAGAATCGGACTTTATATACATACCAAAAAAAACTATCCCCCACGTCATGGCTAAAGGCCTCCACGGCGTGACATTCATCGAAAACGCGTAAAGCCCAAGTCTGCCAACTTGATCGTGAATCTTCGAGATACCACAGCGTGGCTAGATATCCCCACGTTGTGGACTTTAGAGTTTATGCCAAGTTCTGCCTTACTTTGATCAGATCCAAGTTTCCTTGCTTCCAGCTCCGCATTTTGCTTCCTTTTTATCCCGAGCATGTCTTTATTACTACAAAACATATTTATAATAAATTAAGTACCATTTATCCTAAAATAAGCAGAAATGTAGCAAAAAGTATTAAATAATGCATAAAATATATAACTAAATATGCACATATCTAAATACCCCATGCTTGTCTTTTGCTTTCCCTCAATCAAAACTGATTTTATTATCATCAAATCAAATCTTTAGCTACCAACATCACAAAAGAGAATCCATTTTAAACCTCTCCATTACTCCAAAACCGCAATGCGTATATTTGTTTCTAATTTTTCCTAAGAACTTCCCTGATCCTAAATACTTACGATCCTCATAAACACTCATTTTAAACAACATTCATTTTATGCATCCCTCCGAGTATATCCTCAAAAATATTTCTTAACCTCAATGTATTTTTTTAATTAAGCTCCCCAGCATACATATAGAAAAATAACCTAGAAAGAAAAATTACAATAAATAATTACTTGTCAAATTGCCTTACTTCTTCACTTTCTTCGAGATCTTCATCCTTTGATAGCTCTTATTCACTCAACAACAACTTTTTTTTTTCTTTTCAACTGAAAACCTAAGAAAAATATATTCTTAAGCAAGGGAACTTAATCTTCAACTCTTATTGGTTAAATGCATCAGTCTAGAGTACAATCACTACATAGGCTATAACGCCCTGTTTCGAATTGTTTCTCATTTGGAGGCGGGTGATGTAATTTGGATGATCCAGGTAATCCTTAGTAAAATACTCAAAGGATTAGAAGTAATTTTCAATGATATTATGAATTCATATATCTGATTGAACACCAAACATGAGAGAACTAGTTATCCTCTGATCCCATGGACAGTATCAAGGGCTTTTCATCCATGATCAAGTTTAACTTATTCCTTTTTCAATCCTTTTACCTCAAATATATATATTAGGCATGTATACTTTCATTGACCTTTTCTTGTTTCTGGAAACGAATAGCTTACTAGAACATGTCTTAGAATAAGCCTTCCATTGTCCTTGGTATTTGGGCCTAGATTAGGTATACCAACACTAATCGCCTTTTAACCCATGATAGATTGGCTTTCTTTCTTCTTGACACTTCTATGATATTAAATATATGGGAGTGTTTTGAAGTTTGAGTTTCTATGATTGGCTATGTTAGTTCCAAAAGGAAAACTCAACAAGCTACACAACTCATTCATGGAAATTCCAAGGTCTTCATATCAAAATCAGAATGAAATGATTATATGTACATTTCATCTAGTTTACTAACCTTAGTCAACTTCTAATTTAAGGAAATTCAGTTTTACTTCAATATGTCAGTTTACAATGTATACTTAAGAACTGCGCTTTCTAATATGTAAGAATGCAATGTTTGGAATAAGCTAGAAAGAGCTTTATCAAAGGCATGATCTTTCTTTTCATTTATGAAAACCGTTCCCAAACTATGAATTTGACAATATTGATCATCCTAATAGTTAATATTTTCAAAGGTTTTATAACAGTAGATTTTAGTGGATAAGGTAATAGACATCATTCAATATCAATTTCCATTATAGTTTGTTTTACATATCCTTAGAAAAGAATCACCCTAAATAAAATTATTTAAGAAGGTTGGATCGATACTTGGCTCTATGATGTGTAAAGGGATGCCACAAACACACCATAAAGTTATTTAGGTAGGCAAAGCCCTTTGCCAATTTCGATCACTACGAAATTCCTAGATCTTTAAGATTCATTGATTATCAATGGCGTGTTAATCTCGGATTATGTTCATCTCAAATTCACTAACGGGGTCGTGAATAGATGGAGAATCATCCATAAAAAATCATGTGGTCCTCGTCTTAAGTTACGCTTGAGATTCGCAAGTTCCACATCATTCTCTACTTACACTCTCAAATTGACATTCCGGTTAACCATGCGAGCTAAAAAAAGTTATAAAAAGAACGTGCAACTTTTATGGATAACATAAGATTCACTTTAAATAGATTGTGAATTAACCATGAAAAATCGCATGGTCCCTGGCTCAAGTTACGCTTGAGATTCGCTAGTTCTACATCATTCTCAACTATACTCTAAATTGATGTATCGGTTAACTACACGAGCTCCATCAACAGAATATAAAGAGAATGTGCAATTTTCATGGATAATCACTACTAGAAAAACAACCTTTTACGACGCTCATTGCACACCGTAAAAGGCTCAGACGACGCGCAAATGCGTGTCAAGGAAGGCCCTGTCATAAAGAGTGACGACGCGCATTTACGACGCTCATTTACGACACGCGTTTACGACACGCAATGCGTATCAAGGAAGGCTCTATCATAAAGGAAGACGACACGCATTCGCGTGTCGTAACCTTACGACGCACGTGTTAATGACACACAATGCGTATCAAGAAAGCCCCTGTCAAGAAAGGCCATGTCATAAATGAAGATGAGACAGATTTTTTGCGTATCATAATTTTAAATGTTTAAAAAAAATATTCTTTATAGATTTACTTATTTTCAAATTAAATTTTTATTTAATGTTTCATAATAGAAAATAAAATATCATATACAAAAAATAGAACCCATTGCATAAATTTAATGTCATGCAATTCTATTTCTTACAATATATAAATTTACATCTAATCTACTATATACATCAAATTCCAACCAAGTAAAGTTGCATCTTGTCTTTCATAATTCTTTAAGACTAATGCTCCAAACAGATGATTACATGGATAAGCAGTTGTACATTGGCCCATCTCACTCAATAATGACTTAGCCAAATTCAACTCCAATTCTTTACTGCATCTTGCTGATAATGCTGCAAGATTTAAATCAAGTGGCTTCATATTCCTTTCTTCCATCAACTTTACCTGATGCACAAAATACACAGAAACAAAAAAACATTGTAGAGGAAGGGGTAATTTGGGAAAATGTGATGGGTATAATATAATAAGAATGCAAATACTTAATACCACTTTCATCCCATTGTTCCAAGAGATTCAATTAATCTTTAGTTGCACTAACTCCCAATGCTGCAGGAATTGCCTTTAGTTGCACTAACTCCCAATGTTGCAGGAATTGCCTGAATAAATAAATAAATAAAATATTTTTTTATATAAAACTCTATATGAAAATACTGTTAAAGCAATCTTTCAAATGAACCTTGAATTGGAGCCTAATAAAGAACAATGGCATTATTATCGTCACCGCCATCAAGACCCATCTCAAACTAGCATCTTTCCTAAAAAGATAGCTCAATAAAGAATAATGAGATAAATGTTCTAATAAAAACAAAAACCAATCAAATAAGAAAATGTATACATACCATTCTTCAAGAAGACCAACTGAATAAAGAAGTGAATGAACATCACCATGGCCATGAGGTTTTGTCTAATAAGTGAAATAAAAGAGGTTTATAATAGGGAATATTACTAATATTATATACTTTAGTAAATTCTTCACTTGTATTATGTACTTATTATTTGGATACTTCTTTCCTGTCAAAAGAGAGGAAGCTAACCTTTTGGAATCATAATGATGTTGTCTCTCTTTTGAAATCATAATGTCAAATATTTTCTAGATATTGCACTAAATATAGTGCAAGAGCATCCAGACCTTCGTAGTAGTGGAAGTGTGCTTGGAGTTTTAGCTAAAAAGGCTGGTGTATTTGCTGAAACATAATCTAATATCTTTAAGAAAATCTTTAATTGGAGTAAGCAAAGGAACGAAATTGATGCCATAATCAGAGGCCCTCCTGATCCTCCCGTTAAGCCAGATGACAAGTCACCTTCTGACAAAATGCCATTTGAAAATCAACACTCTATAAGTTTTAATATAAAAATGTAAACAAGGTAAATTAAAACCTATTCAGGGGATCGTATCGAATGATATCTAAAGCTTCATTCCAGTCTGTAGGGCCAACTACACCACAAGATGACCGTGCAAGTGGATGTCTTTCCATTTGAGGTTCTTGAGGAACATACATTTCTCTAAACCCCAAAATTAAGCACCTCAGGAAAAATATAAAGTAATACAGAACATGAAAAAAATTTAAAAATAAATCAAAACACAAGGACAACACTACCTGCTAAAAAATGGTCCAGACATGGATTGTGTGACTTCACCACTTTGCTCAGCAACATCAGAATTGCACAACAAAATATATATAAATTAAATAAATAAAAGCAATAAAAATGGTTATTTATCTTGGTGTTAGAAAAAGAGGATGTTTACCCATTTTCCCTAACAGAACACCTTTAAGCAGCTCTTGTTTCACATGGCTTCCCCTCCTTTCTTTTCTCCATTTCTCAAAACTATAAAAAAAAGTAGGGAATTAATAACAACATATAGATAAATTACTCCTATTCCCCAAATAGTCGTTTTTTTACCTTCCACTTAAAATTTTCATCTAGCATGCTCCTTTGGGCTTCATTCACATATCAACTTCACTACTCAATATTCACTCCTCCACAAAATGAAGAATATGATTGGCATCTAATGTAATTATATATAAGAATGGGGACACTATGATTGGCATCTAACTCTTCCCAATAATAAACGGAGCTAGATCAAATTCTCTCATAAGCTCTACTCTACTGACTAAATTGCAAACATTGTTTTAATTTGTATCTCCTTTTGGCTTCTCCATAGGCAATCACACCCATAACAGTCAAGAAGTAGCCAGCTATACCTAAAGGGGTAACCGGATTACGGAAAATGAGTATTAAGATAACAACCGCTACAACACCTTTAGCATTCCGACCATACCATATGCAATACTTCAGCTTAATTTGTAGTATAAAAAAGAAAGAATCATGGCTAAATTCACAAGCTCGATCCATGAATATGTAATGTACTAAGTTTGAACTCAGAAGTCAAAACATAGAGCAAGAAGAAACAAGTAACCTGTAGAGTTAGAGCACTTGTGTGCTTGGTGACCAAAAAATCGGTCAAGCTAGCAGCATACGCCATGGTTGAATTCACAGAAAGCAGTAGCCACATGAATCTATGCTTTAACCCAAGAGTAATGGTGGCATCTAACACATCTGGCTCCATTATAAGTGATGTTGGCAATAAAAACACAACAGCCATTGGGGACATATAAAGCAAAAGGTTCATTGAATTTAACTTCTCCCTGCAATAATAAAATCATTAAATGTACATTCACATACTTGGCTCCGTTGACATACTTGAAGTGAAGAGCAAATTTACATATATATATATATATATATATATATATATATATATATATATATATATATATATACCCTTAGTAGAAAGTAGAAGTAATTTATTTACCCCTCTGAAGAAAGTAGGATACCCTGAAGAACAGACTTGAAGGCCCTAGCAGCTGTTGCACTTATGCACATGATAAATCCATACAGCTGAAAACTTGGTTCACCCAGTAATAACAAACAATTTGACTTATTATTTTTGCCTCACTTAAACAAAATCTCAACATTACTCTCCATGGGAATGTGTAATTTGTTGTTTCTTTTTTACTTACTACAGTAACGTAGATAAAGTATAAGTTGTTATAGATGGAAACTTTTATATACTATGTTGATTAAGATACCAATTGCATTCAGAGGAATGGGTTGATATGTTTTTCAATAAAAATATGAAAATGAGCTTTAATGAAAAGTCCACTTATCTGCACCCATAATCATGGAAAGCATGAGTAAGCTTCAGCAGCTATAAGCCTACAAGGTGTGAGTGTGACACATTAATCAAAGGGACTACCTCAGTGTAATGATTATCAAGCAAAAAACAAACAAGATCAGTACACTCGATTTTTGTCCTGTTGTTTCTAGAGCACAGACCTTCTAAAATATATGGAAAAGTTTTAGCAGCCGAATAACTTTGTATGATCTACTTCATTAGTTCCCTCAACTTTTCTCTTAGTTTCTCAATATTATAACCAGTTTGCATGCACCAAAGTACAGTTAGTACATAAGTTTTCTATGTAAAACACAATACATGATACTTCTGTATAGTTTAAGCACATCTAGGTTCAGTATTAACCTTCTCAACCAAACAAGGAAGAAAGATATGGAAGCTTCAGCTTCATTCATGCTTTAGTTTTCATTTCTCAATGTGTCAAATTGCTCCGGGAGGAATTCCAAAACGTATAACCATATTTCAAATATATATATATATATATATATATATATATATATATATATATATATATATATATATATATATATATATACTACATAAGTTTACTACATAATAAACCAACCAAACTTTAATAATAATAATAATAATAATAATAATAATAATAATAATAATAATAATAATAAGTTCACCTTGAGTAGGCAAGATGTGTTGGATTCGTAGAATCGCAAAACAAACCCCTTCAACAATATATCTAGGACTTCAATAATTTCATTGGCAATTGCTGGAAGTGCCTGAATAAGTTAGATGAGTGAAATCAAAAATTGGGCCCACATAGTCAGTTTTAACTTAGAATATAAAATAAAAAAAGAATGGAAAACATACCTTCTGAAGCATCTCGATTCCATCAACTTGTTTTTTGAAGTTTGTGCTCAAAAGCCGCCTGTGCAAATCTTCCCTGAAGCACTTCATCAGATCATTCTGTTTCAACAAATTTACTTACTTTTTTGAGAATCTTAACGACAACCAAAACAATGTCATTATATAGATATCAAATTAGCAACCTCAAGATCCTGAATCTGCTCCAATCGTAACTCTTCAAATTTAAACATACGAACCACAATTCTCTCTCTTTCATCCTGCAAGTAGATTATATATTATTACTATTATAATTATAACTAAAGTATGTTTGATCCTTCTTAAATTTCCAAATGGCATAAAATCTATATCCAAATACCTTATTAGAGTCTTTGACATTTAGCAATGCTTGTGATTGTATGTTAATATCTTGAACAGACGTTAGAGGCTCTGGTTTTGAGCCCTTTGCTGGTACCCCTCTCTTAAACACAAAATCAAAACAATAAATCTGATATCTATTTTTATAAATCAGAATGAATAAAGTATAAAATCTATATATATCATACCGAAGATACAGCTCTGCTTCCTGGTATTGATCCATAACCATTAGACTTTCCAACCTTTGTTTTTGCTGCTTGCCAAGATGGGTTTGACCCAAACATAATGAAACCTCCTAAAAGGATCACACATGTTTTGAATTGTCCAAGAACAACATTAGTTGTTGCCAAGATGACACCGTTGCTTGTATCGCTTTTCGGATCCCTAACCTTAATACTCCATCATCACCCCTGAAACATCAATTGCAAAATGACTAAAATGCCCTCACGTTTTTCCACACAAAATGACCAAAATTTATAATGAAAAATAGTTTTTTTGTAGCTTTCAATTTGATAGAAATATTCTGAAAAATTGGAGATAAAATATACTTTTACTTTCATTTATTTCTTTATTGTAGCAAACTTGATTTTCATTTCTTTCTATTACAGCATTTCTCAGACAAAAAAAAACTACCAAATTATAGCATTGTGTTTTTTTGTTTATTATAACATACTACAATTAACCCTATCTTTAAATTCATGGAATATGAAACAAACCTGTGATTTCTCAAAGCTCCACTGAGAAACAAGGGCTGACCACTGATCAGGTGGGACCCGATGATCAAGGTCTGCAAGGCGAGACTTGAAGGTCCTCCATTTATTTCTAATGGACAACAGCACCCATCTTTGACAATTCAGGCCAATATCAAACTTGGTCTATAATATATAATAATGTCAATAATGATGATTTAAAAAAAATGTGAAAGGTTTCTTTAGATTACACTCTACCAAAACTTTCTGCCACATGTTCTCTTTGTTTTCTGGTGGGATTTTCTTCCAGTTATAAGTAAGGGGAGCAAAGTTCACATCACATGCTATCACACCCACAAAGGTGGTTGATTGGGCTGCCCCGGGACCCACGGGCTGCCCGAGTTCATTGTTGGTGATTTTTATCCGTTCCATTGTGTTGAACACCAAATCTCCTACCCAAATATCCAAATGGTCAAGTAATCAAGTGGACAACGGGTTTCAAAATCACAGCAGTTTCTAAATCACAGTAGGTTCAAATAATGGGGAAGTTCTTTCTAACAGCTAAAAGATTTTTGATTTCTTATTTAAGGAAAGACCGGAGTGTGAATTACAACCTGAACAAATGAATCAGAAAAACTAATGAAGCAAAAAAAAAAAAAAAAAAAAAAAACTAATCAGAAATTAGAGTTATTAACCAAACTAGTGTTATTTAAAAAAATATTTACCAAATTAGTGTTGTTTCTAAAATATTTACCAAATTAGTATTATTTTAAATTTTATTATAATATTATTGTTTTTGAAAAAACAAAAAACCATTTTTTCCTCCAGTCAAGGACATCAACAATAGAACCAACGTTTTGGGTGTATCCCGCAATTATATTTCTCTTGGGCATTTTGTTAAACACCATGTGTGCACAGCTTATCACCTCCCTTTTCTAGCCTATTTAGAGTGTCATAGCTTAAAAATAGATTTATAAACAGATTCAAATTCAAGACCATTTGAAACAAGACAATGGAATCAAATCAAGCTTCGATATCTCCAAAACCGATAGATTGAGAGCACTTGGATAAAGTCATAAAGTATATTTTATATTACCAATATTTTTTTTTGATTCTTCATGGGCTTAATCGTTTGATTGCCAAGATGGAATTTTCCTGAAACATTAATTGGTACACCCTTTGGTCTTTCACTCGTCTCCTAATTGGTGCTCAAAAGAAATATTCATCTTGATGCTTAACAAGAAATAAACCCAGATTACACCTCTAGAAGCAAAAATTGCAGCAGCACCTAGAACACTTACATAGTTATGAATTTCTGTGAGAAGTTTATAGATAGGGAGTTCTTACCAATATTTAAGGTTGTTGGTTCAACGACTACATGTATATTCACGGTGGAATGAACTGGAGATCGAGAAGCAGAGCATGAGAACCTGGAACGCTTGTGCCCTGATCTTGGATTTGACAAGCTGTCGACGGGAGAGTATATACCTCCACCAAACTCCAATATTAAAGAAAAAATGTAACTCCTTAGTCCTGAATCAAAACACAAAAATATGAAAATAAATACAAGAACTCTAGAAATTTGGAAATCATAAGTCTAGAAAATGAGAAATTATAAGTTGGGCATAAAATTTATACCTTGAGTCTTACTATCAATCAATCAGAAATTCAGAAATCCCCTCTTTACTCTTATGACTCTTTAGATTGCAGTCCTAGAAATCAGGAATCGGAGAATCCACAACCAATTCCATATCTAGAAATCAGGAAATAGAGAAATTAAAGAAAATAGAAATCAGATTATGAGGGGGTGAGTGATGAGTGAGGTCTGATGAGTTTAGATAGCAGAGACATTAGCAAAGTCATAAAAATAAGGATAGGGAGGTGTATTTAGAAATCAGGAGACGAGAGAGGAGAGTTTAGGAAAATTATTGTTCTTCTTATGTTCTTAACATAAACAGTACACATGGAGAGAGTATATAGTTATTACCTATCGACATAAGTGCCTCTTGACAAATCGATGATGGGAAAAACCAATCTACTCATCGTCTTCTTCAACTTTACCTTTCGTCTTTTTAGCGACATGAAAGATGACAACCTGACTCCTAATCACAGTCTTGGACGGCAGAACTCTGTGGTGAAACCGATAGCAACTTGGAATGAGATTCAAGTAAGCCAAATTCAAGATTCATGAAATTCTAGGGCACACGAGGCTACATGTCGCCTTAATTTCAGTCTACCGGAGTTCCGACACATAAGTCCGACTTGTACGCTTTCGGAGTTGTACTTCTGTAGATATTGTAAGGTGAAGAAGGCAAGTGAGGAAGGAAGGAACGAGCGTTGATAACTAGGGCAAGCCGACAGTCACTCTCTGGAGGGGGGAAGAAGGAGCATCGTAATTAGGGCAAGAGGGAAACTGAGAACAAAAGTAGAGGATAAAAAAGAAGCGGGTTCTCAAAAATTTTGGGATTTCATTTTCCCCAAATCTACTAAACGCGCCTTTCATTAAATTTATAAAGCGACACTTCTAGAGGACGCCCACTTAAGATACAGCGCCCTCCGTGTTTTTAAATTTTTTTTCTTATGATACTAATTTAAGGGCGCGCAATAATGCGTTTCCCTTATCCTTAAATTTTTTGAAGAGATGACATTTTTTTAATGTCACTCTCTTTTGCGTAACATAAATCAACGAGTGTCGTGGTTTGCGTGTCGTAAAAGGGTCTATTTCTTGTAGTGAATATAATATTCACATTCTATTAATAAAACAAGATTTTTTTTATACTTGTATTTAGAATACTTTTAGATTGACCATTATCATTATCAAACCCATTCGGTAACTCCCCTCTCAAAATGCAATAGGGCGGTGAGGGTGGTTAGCGCGAAGCATATTAAAAACCGACATCATTAGGAATCAAAGAGAAATCCTTAAACCCCTACATCAAAATGAGTGACCCTAGTCATGGGAAGACTGACAATGTCAATATTTCAACACGTAAGGACGCATGTTGTAACTTTCTTATACATATAATAGATACACTTCTATTATGTATAAAAGGGTAAATTTAAAACTCTTTAAATTTAGATGTCTATAATAGTTCTAATTAATTACGAGGACACAATATAATAATTAATAAATCATGAGAGGTTAATATTCAAATTTATAAATCTCTATTATAAATAATATTAAATATTTAAATTCACTATTTAAACAATAAATAAATATTCAAATTCAAATCTCTATTAAATAATATTTATTGTTTTCCATATTTAAAACAATTTAAATTTGTTAATAATCCATATCATAAATCTTTAAATTTTAAATTTTAAAAATAAACAATGAAACCTTAATTCTGGTGGCTCACATTGTGACCACAATGTTGTCACATCGTGACTGCGACAAAGGGTTTCTTAGTTTCGAATTTTCTTCTTTTTCAATTCCAAACAAGCATTTATAGAAAATATGGAATAAGGGTGCAAGTAATTATGAACTAATGACCCTGATACCACTGTTGGCTTTTGTATGCATCAAATACACTTAAACTATGTGGCAGACAAACTCAAACTATGATATACCTACGTGTACATGCACCTTAGGATCTATAGCTTCATAGTAATTATAGCTACCCTATGAAACATAAAACATAAGGAATAAAAAGATACATCTTCTGAAGTCATTGATCTTCATGCTTGAGATCTTGTCCTCCACAAAGTTGCTTGGATGAGAGGACCCAAACCAAAATCCCTCTAATGGTATCACACCCAATAACACCAAAGAGTGGAATAGAAATAACTAGGAGAATGGTCAATTTCACAAACCCTAAGAGGGTTAAAAATTATCCCTATGGGAAAAGGAAGAAGGGTTAGCGAAACTTCAAGTCAGGGTGCAAGGAAGAATAGAATCTTTAAGGCCTTATTTATAGCCTTGGATGCATTCCTAGGTTTTGTACTCCTTCCCATGTGGGATAAGGAGCCAACCATGAAATTCTTTCCTTTTCTCATGTGGGATAGACTGATTTTCATCCAATCCTAATTAAGGGTTCTGCAATATTCGTGATCAACCAACTATTGATTAATTCAATATTCAACCCTTTAATTATTTAAACTGTTAATAAATTTCAAAAATATATTTCCATTTAGTTTCTAATTAATTATTCACCTTAATAATTAATAAACTAATTTCTTTTTTTATTTATTCTACTCAATTTAGGTCTTGAGGGCAACCAAAAAGACCCTCTTATTGTTAGAAATATTGTCAATAGTTAATAACATTGGACACTATTTCCAACATGCACAACATGCTCTCTCTCTCTCTCTCTCTCTCCCTTCAAGTTATAGGTTCTTATAAGACACGGCTCAAAACTTGTACCAAAATAGTTTTGTATGTTTCTTAATTAGTTTGTGAATTAGTTTTATATGTTTTTGATATTTTGTGAATTAGTTTTTATATATTTAAAATAACAAAATTGAATGGTTGTTAGGGATGAAAAAGATAGATTTCCACATGTTGTAGGATGAGAGAGATAGATATAAGATGAGAGAAAAAACACTGATGTGACAAATAGATTGGTAGCGATAGAAATGATTATTACCTTCCACTAACCGTAGTAACACTCAATATTGTTTAGATATTGTTGACTACAATCCACCGTTTTGTGACATATTTTTTTCATATAAGAAAAAAAGCTATATTTTCCAACGGCATTTTCCTTTATGTAAATCCGAGTAAAACAAACATTTGAAAATCCGAGTATAACAAACATTCTTTAGCCAAAATCTTTAACCAACACAGATAAAAAAATAAAAAATCAATACAATAAACCTAAAAAAAGGAATTAGCAATAAGATATGAATCAAAAAGCACCACTACTTCCACTTCTAGCATTCGGACTAAATTTCAATCAACACAGTAAACTCTTCTAAATATCAATTAACATAAAAACAAGGGTAAATGGCACAAAAAACATTTTTTTTACACAGAAATTCGATTTTGACACCATGTTTTTTTTTGTGTCAATTTTTACACTGTGTTTTCCAATTTGTTACAATTCTGACCACTTGATCGGTTAACATGGTTGCATGCTGACGTGACATGATGACGTGTCAGTTTTGATGACGTGGCATGCTGACATGATATGCTGACGTGTCAAAATTGATTTTTTTCCACAAAAAACACTAAGTTTTCACTTTTTTCGATTTTGACACTAAGTTTAATTTTTTATTTTAATTTTGACACTATGTTTTTTTTTGTTCCAATCGAACATCATTTATCAAATTTTGTTCAATTTTATCTATTTTCCATTTGAAATCGTATAAATATTTTTTAATACATTTAAACCGTATAAATATGTTTTTTTTTCATTTAAAAACCATATTTTTGTATAAATACATTTTTTACACTCAAACCATATTTTTATGTATAAATATGTGTTAGTTATATAAAAATTGTATTTTATAACAAATTTGCAACTTTAAAATGTGTTTGGAGGTTTGGGGGCGTATAGTCAATCAAACTCGGATATCAAGTTTGCAACCCATCAAATTTTTACATCTTATTAGAAGCTTATGGTTAGTTTGATTCTCATGATATAGGTAATGTTTTGAATGTAAGAAAAAAAACACCTTGTATTTAAATAAAAATGTGGTTTTTAAACGAAAAAAATATGTTCATACGGTTTAAAATGTAATAAAAAAATATATTTATACGGTTTCAAATGGAAAATAGACAAAATTGAACAAAATTTGATAAATGATGTTCGATTGGAACAAAAAAAACATAGTGTCAAAATTGAAATAAAAAATTAAACTTAGTGTCAAAATCGAAAAACAGTGAAAATTTAGTGTTTTTTGTGGAAAAAAAATCAATGTTGACATGTCAGCATGCCACGTCAGCATGCAACCTGGTTAACCAGTCAAGTAGTCAGAATTGTAACAAATTGGAAAACACAGTGTCAAAATTAACAAAAAAAAAAAACACGGTGTCAAAATCGAATTTCTGTGTAAAAAGAGTGTTTTTTGTGTCATTTACCCTAAAAACAATTGCATATAAAATGTAGAGATGAAATGAGGAACAAAATCTTGAACCCTAAATCTCTATTCACATTAAATATAGGGACATTAGTAAAATCCACTGCTACTATCAGTGTTGCAACTTTGAATCTAGAAGAAAATAAAAGATGATGTTCTAGTAAAGTTTGTAGAGAATTAATAGCATCATTCATATAGATATGAACAAACCGAAATGATTTAGAAACACCCATAACCACCTTCACTTGATAAAGTCGGCCACTATCATCCATTTCCGGATATCCTTGTACGACAGTCGATATGAAACTCAACACATTAAAATATCATATTTATCCAACTTAATTTTTAAATATCATATTTACCTTTTTAAATATCAAAATATCATATTTATCCGTTTCCAGCTTAATTTCAAAAATATCATATATGATATTCTCAAACATCAAAATATTATGTGATTATATCATTTTAAATATCAAAATATCATATATATTTCCTTTTTAAATATCAAAATATCATAATATTCTTAAATATCATAATATTAGGGGTAAAATCTAAAATATCATTCATTTACAACAGGACAATAATCAGCAACAAAAAAACAAAACAATCAATCATAGAGATATGGATGAAGATTGTGCGTTGTGTTTGTTAAAAGGACGACATTTCAATAATTTAAAAGTAGTTACTCTATCAATTTAGACGTAGAAATAATACGCAAAGTTTTTTTTTTTATTTATTATAATAATTCTAAGGTATAAAGTTCGAAAATATTGTAATTTTATTTTGGATAAATATGGTATTTGAAGACTTGTAATATTAAATTAAAAGTAATTATGATATTGATTTTTAAGAAGGCCAATATAAAATATTATTTGACCAGGAAAGCCCGATTACATGATAACAATACCATTTTAGTCACGTCCTTTTACGTTTTTCAGAAATTACCCTATATACAGGCCCAAACGCTGTGAGGATGTGACAACAAAGACATAGGATCTTGAAACGTGGTACGCAAGTGTCTGCAAATTTCATCGATACTCCGGTCACCGTTATATATATCTTCGAACAATCCGAAACTTCTATCGCTTCTTCTAATTTGAAAATCTCTCGAATTCTCCGGGCAAGTTACCATTTGTTAATGGTAATCGTCCCTCACCAGTTCATGTTCTCTTCCCTCCCTTCAAGAAAGATCTTTCCGCTTGGATTTCGCAAGGAGGTTTGGCGCTACCGCTGAATCGGCGCCGAACCCTGAATTTCAACCTATAACCGTCGTCTTCGCCGTTTAGTTTAGTGGAGAAGCATGTTGGCTTTCAAGCAGAAGAAGGATCAGGTCAGGAAAAGCGGAGGCAAGCGAATTCTGATCAAGATAAACGTCGTCGGAAGCTCCGGACCTATCCGTTTTGTGGTTAATGAGGAGGAGGTGGTGGCTGCCGTCATTGAAACCGCTCTCAAGTCCTACGCTCGTGAGGATCGTCTTCCTGTTCTTGGCACCAAGTTCAGTGACTTCTTTCTGTATACTCCAGTCGCCGGAACAGAAGGTACATTCCTACCACACTACCAATTCTTTTATATGTAAGAACTTTGAATTTATTGCTGCATGTAATTGTGGGTTTATAGAACTAAGTTTCTGATGAATTTGATGTAGCTTTGGGTCCATGGGAGATGATCGGAACGTTCGGAGTGAGGAACTTCATGTTATGGAAGAAGCCTGGGCAGTCGGAGGGTGGGGCGGAGATTACGCGGAAGAGGTCCGGCAGGTGGAAGTCATGGCTTAGTAGATCACTTAGTTTAAAAGCAAACCAATAAAAAAAGTCCAGTTAGTTTGATTTGGTGGTTCATAAGAATTCATCTTTCCTTTGTTAATAAGAATGAAGCAAATGGCACCTCTCATGTCATGTAAATCGTATCCTTTCATACTAGAGTGGGTTTAATTTGTTACTAGATATGTTGTCATATCTTGGTGATCCAAAAGACTATCATCGCAATCTAAATATATCTTAACTAATCCGAAGCACACCCGAAAAAATACCGGATATTTGATTCCAGAAACAAATATAAGATTCAATAACGAAACGGATAGCATAACTAGAAAATATTAAGATTTTTAGGTAGAAGAAAAACGGAAAATAAGTTGCCTTTTTAATTACTTTTTTTTTTTTTTGTGGCGAACCTAGTTATTTTAAAAAGTACTTTCTCAAATCTTGTGGAAACATGGTAAAATATTTAAGGGATAATGATTTAAAAGGGTAATATATTTTTCGATTTGTATATATTTGGTTACTGAGTTTTTTTTCGTCCACATATACCTCTTCAACTTGTTAAACTGTACACATTCAGTCCTTATGACCAGTTATTCCAGGTTGACAGGAAAAATGACTTAATAGGGCAATATATTTCTCATTTTGTACAAATTTAGTCCTTAATATTTTTGTACACATTTAGTCCTTACTATTTTTTTGTTTCAAAATAAGTCATTTTTATTTTTGTACTCATTCAGTACTTATGAATGATTTCTTTAGATTTTTCTCACGACATCTTACGTCGGACAATAATTGATGAAGTGTGTGAGGCTGTTGATGTTTATGTGTAACGTCTCATTTTCACAACAAAAAATTTTCATTTTTAAATAAGGCAAAAGTCACTAATTATAAATTCATTATTAAGAAAAAACGTTTATTCCAAAATATATTTATCGAAAATCAGAGTAATATAAGAAATGTGGAATCCTCAATATTGTTGATGAGTGTACAATCATGTATTCGTCTTCCCACGATCAACGATAGAACCTAAAAACATAAACAACTGGGTAAGCACAAAGTTTAGTGAATTTTCCCCAAAATACTCGATACAACAAACGTATTATCATACATAACGAGCCCACACTCATCATATTGGAATACCTTGGCCCAATCAGTTATCGGACTAGAATGCCAACATGCAATAGGTCCAATCAGTCATCAGGAATACCTAGAGTTTGTCAGCATGCCGCCTTAACCCAACCGCTCTTCTCGAGCCTCCGTGCCTACACCTTACAGCCGGTATGGCTATCCCACATAAGATGTTGTGAGAAAAACCTAAAGAAATGACTTATTTTGCAAAAAAAAATATATTAAGGACTAAATGTGTATAAAAATATTAAGGACTAAATGTGTACAAAGTGAGAAATATATTACCCTATTAAGTTATTTTTACCGGCTAACCTGGAGTAGCCGGTCATAAGGACTAAATGTATACAGTTTAACAAGTTGAAGGGGTAAATGTGGACGAAAATAAAAATCAGTGACTAAATGTGTACAAATCAAAAAATACATTACCCTCTTAAGTCATTATCCTAATATTTAATAACAAGAGCAACACGTACAAGATAAAGCAAATATAAAGGTTTTTTTTATATATTTTTATAATCATTAATATAAAATATTAAGATTTTTGCATTAATTTAAAGTATAATGTAAACATGCAACAAACTACACAACTAACTTTTTCAGATGGCAAAACTAGTTGTGGTAATTGTGTAAATTCATAAATCTTAGGGTTATAACATTACTATGCAAAGCTCGATAAACATTATTGGGGAGCTCCAAAGCATTTGCCGTAATAAAACCAAAAGTATCAAATGCGAATATAAATGAAAATCAAATAAACACACAAAGGCACAAACATTTTTTTTGAAAGTGAACTTTGCTAACGAGCGTTTCTGGGCCAGCTTTCGCATACCGACTAATCTCCCACTGCGAAAATGAAGTTATGTCTCATGCGTTGGAGTCACTGCAGGCGAACCTCCATGGTCACATGGGCTGAGTAGTGTTAGGATTTGAACATGGGGCAATATGTTATCCATCATATTTTCCACATGTCTTACCAAGTCACTACAACCCAAGTGGTTAGTAATTGTGTAAATCCACATTAAAATATGAATGTGATTGGAGTTTTCATTTTTTAATTTATTTTTACCCTTCGTATCCTCCTCACAATTGCATGATTTTTTGAAACATTCAGTGAAGTGAAAGCTCGGAGGAAGGCTAAGATATTACTTATAGGCCAAACACCATCATTGGGTTCCGACTATTCCAAGAAAAGAGCATAAGTATTGTCAAAGTTGGTATGTGCACAATTGACAACAAAGTTGATTTGGTATGGGGTTGCACCTACTACGAACAACCTCGAGTACAGTATCGGTAGATGCTATTTTTTTGACCAACATGCCCTCATATGAAGTCCTTCTCAAGATATTTATGAGATAAAGATGAACCATTTGACCTAATTAACCACATCTGAGACTTCCATAACAATGCCATGAATATGGTTCATCATCTATAGCTTGAGAACTTGGTTTGGTGTGGGGTAAAATCTACCATGAACCTATCATTATGAAGTTTCCATTTTTTGGTATCTCTTCCTCATAGTCGTCTTGTCCTTCATGCATTAGAATCAGTCACCACCTTAAACAAATAATCATCAAGGCCATTAACATTGATTGAGATAATATTTTTTTAGAACTATCCACATCTTTGAACAAAGGTGTCCATTTTGTAACTTCTCTAACTTGTAACACATACGACTTTTCATTTACTATTACTTTCACCGTCCGATAACTTTTCTTCACCGTACCACATATGAGTTTCCATATACTATTATTACTCACAACTTTTCGGATATAATTTTTGTGGTTGTTGATTTAATGCAAATGTAGTTGTCATACATGTTTTTAGTAAGTTTAAAAAGCTTTTCTCCATGCCTTCACTAAAACCCCTTCATTGTTTATCCAAATAAGTATTTATGTAATGTAGAAGTCATATGACCATGGCCTTATCTCCAAAAACTGCAAACATGTGCCCATATTAAAGTGTGAACATGTGTTACGAAATTCAAGCATTACCCACAAGGCTCCAAGATATCGCAACTCCACATCAAGAAACCTATCATTAACACACATTATTTGTAGGTTTGGTAACATTAAAAAAAATCTTTAACATTACTTTCAAAAAATGCATGCATGGTCTTGATGATCAACCACATAATCACTCAAATCCATTTAATGGAAAAGTCTCTTGAGGTGATGCAATAATGTTCTTGTGAGCATTGTCATTTCTCCCATGTAAGAACTTTATTCTATGATAGGTGCATTAGTTCACTCGTTTTAAAATTTTTGGAAACATGTGCAAAGCTTTTGTCGGGATTAACACGTGAAACATGATCATTACTATCAAATTTAGCCATTAAGGCATAGAGTTTATGGCTACTAATCCAAATATTACAAAGATTACGCACAAGTTCTATAACACACGTGTTCCAAGAAGGTTGGACGATACTTAAGAAATCAAAATAAGGTTTTGGAGGAAATGCTCAGCCACGACTTAGGGCATGGTGCCAACAACGTGGTGTGAAATTTAATAAACATGTGTTTTAGGAGGTGTCACCACATTGTGGCAGCCGCTGCAGCTCAAATCTGGGATTTTTAGGGTTTCCCTCATATATAAACACCTTAACTCCCTCTCTAGGTTATCTCCTTCAACGTCAACCACCCCATCTTGAAACCCTAGCCTCCTTTCCATGAGTTTGAGCTTGGTGACTTGATTTTGGTGTTGTTCCCTTAATTTGGTGAAGTTTGTGAAGGAAGTCCATCTTGGTGCAAGGGGATCAAGGAGAGAACTTGGATCCACTATCTTCTCCATATTTATAAGTGTTTGAAGGTATAAAGTTCTCCTCTTGACTTATGTTCCTCTTGATGCAAGTTTGGGTGCTTTTTGGTATGATTTTGGTCCTTTCCTTAGATGCTTTGGACTTGAAGAACTCCAGGACTTGTGATGGAATTTCTAGGTCATCATTTGCTAATTGAGAAAAAGGACTATGCTTGGTGTATTTTGTTCCCATGTGCAAGTTGCAACTTCATTAAGGACCTATTGGACATTAAATGATAGATCTAGCCTTGAAACGGAGTCCAAATGGATAAATTTGGAAATTTATCCATTAAGTCGGTGTAGGAGAATATATTTGGAAGTATGAGCCTAGATCTGAGAATATATTTGAAGTGGAAAAGGTAGCCATGACATGGCGAAGTCAAAAATCATGATTGTCTTGTTTTGGCATGACCAAGGAGAGCCACGACGTGGCGTTGACTTTGACCAAGTTTGACTGTCGAATTTTTGACTAGTTTGATTTCGGGTCAAATTTGAAGGATTGGGTTGTTAATTAAGACTCTTCCATGTTTTGGTGATAAAGGGCTCGTGGGAGAAAGTAGTGCAAAAGGGAGGCGTGTCGCAGTGTTTCTGGAACCTTCGTTTTAGGTGATTTTTCTTCACTGTACTTGTGGGTCGAAGACACCAATACCAACCCACTGGATTATGTATCCTGGTATACTGAAATGATGTTGTGCTGGTTATATATTGGACTAGTAAATCTGCATGATTACTTGTTTTCACTAAGTATGCATTAGATTGGTAGATCTATATGATTACATGTACTTGCTAGTTATTTATTGTTATTGTATATGTCGACATGTTATGGTTTGTTGAGTTGAGGTGGTCCTGCTTTGTGCTGAAGGTCAAGATACACAGGGCAGTCCGAATAGATTGTAGGCCCTGCGAGGTGGTCCAGTCAGGTCTAAGACCAAAAGAGCGGTATGGATAGGTTGTAGGCCCGACGAGGCGATCTAGTCAGTCCAAAGGCTTAGAGTGCGGTCCAGATAGGTTGTAGGCCCTATGAGATGGTCTAGTCATGTTGAAGACTCATGTATGCATGTTGTTATCTGTATGGTTGTGTGTGGTACTTTAGGGGAACTCACTAAGCTTTGACATACAGTTTAAGTGTTATATTTCAGGTACTTGATATGATCGGGGCAAAGCGAAGGTTTGATCGCGCACATCTTTCGGATTTTATGAGATTTGATTTTGGGATACTCTGATTTGTGATTTTGACTTTTGGAAATTATGTTTTGTAAACATTTATCGTTTTTGAGTTGGTTTTGAAAAATGAAAATTTTACCTTGTTTTTTGGGATGTTACAAGTTCATTGACTTTAGGGATCCTAATAAATGTCACAAGACCAAAACACTTTCCTTACTTTGATTTTTTAAGCAAAATAAATACATCGGCCACATTCTCGAATTTCACACTATCCTATAGGGGTGTGCATGGGCCGGGTTGAGTCGGCTTTGGGCTAAAACCGACCCAAACCCGCTAATTTCGGGTTTCAATAATTCAAACCCAAACGGAAACCAATGGGTTCGGTTTTTTGGATCCTCGGTTTTCAATGGGTCCATTTTGGGTTTAAACCCAAACCCAACTACAACCTTACTTCTTGACAAAGAATCAATGACATTTCTTATATAAAAGAAGAAATGGCATCATTTTTGTGTATTAGGGCGATGTGGGATGCAAACTAACCTTTAGAATAAAAATCAACATTAAAATCAAAATATAAGAGAAGAGGCGGGTTGGGATTCGAACTCGAGACCTGTTGTATTGTACAAGCTTATATGTTGAAACACTTAACACTTGAACCAATGATCCGTACATGTTTCATGTTTTAAAATCGCGGAAAGAAAATATATAGATATGAAGCTAGTAAAATAAAGTAAACATGAGACGTCACAAATAAGAATCGAACTAATGACCTTTAGTATAATAACACGATGCCTTAACCATCAGGCCAAGCTTCTATTTGTGTTTCTAACTCAGGCAAATCGTATATATACTTAGATAATTAATAGAATACATATATTTCTTAATATTTGGTTCGATTCGTTTTCTCTTGGTTTTAGCAAACCCAAATACCAAACCTAACCCGAAATTTTCGGTTTTTGAAAAATCTAAACCCAACCCGTCGGTTTATGCTTCGATTTCGGTTTTGTCGGTTTTTCGGTTTTCAGGTTCGGTTTTGCTCACCCCTGCTATCCTAGAACTTCGGATTATCCAAAAAAGAAGGAAATCTTGTAACGTAAATTGTTGATGTACAATTGGTTGGATTTGACATACCTAGCTTTGGAGTTGGACTCTACCGATACAAAACGTTCGGGTACCCTATCCGATCAAAGACATTCTCTCACTAATATTTTCACTTACGTGGATTAAGTTGATTCCCCTCCTTTATTTGCCATGCCAAGGAATTTGTAATCAAAAGGTATGGAAAAATCCTCATAGCCAAACGGGGAACCATAAACCCACACTTTGTTTGACCGAGGAATCCCCAAGTTGACTTGGGATGGGGACGGCGGTGGAGAATCCCAAAATAAAAAAAAAATAGGAACCCTAATCTCCGATATTAAACCCGGCCCCGATAGATATTAATATATAAAAATAAAACAAACATATATTTATAATAAAATTTATAATACCTACAATTTTATATAAACTAAGAATCTTTGATTTCTCCACAGTAGCTTTTTGTGCATTTTGTTGGATGAAATTAACTTTAGACCTCTTCTTTAATTTGTTTATCTTCAAAGCCTATTTTGTGCAAATCGAGCATACTTTCTTCTTAGCATTAACTCACTAAAAATAAATCTCAAAACTCTAAATGATCTTGAGATATACTAGTAGAAGATAATTTAAAGAAAAGAAAATTGTTAATTTATTATTAAATTCAAAATATGACAAACCCTAAGATAATAATAATTAATAACGATATATCTAATTAATAAGATAAATCCTAAAGAATAATAATTAACGAGATAGAAGATAATTTAAAGATAAGAAAATTAATCCTAAAGTAACAACAATATACTCTAATTAGTAAGATAAACCCTTAAAGTAACAATAATTAACCTATTGAATTATGTGATTAAGATACGATTTATGAAATAGAGAAGCCAATAATTCATTAAGACTAAGTAAATAATAATCTAATTAATTAGATTTAAATAGAATAAAAAACAAATAAACAATGGTTTGTGAAATTGTTTTTTTCACATTGGTGCGATTGCACGTTTTCTGGTCCAATGACATGTTTCATATGAATAATATTTCATCCATCTCAAAATTATTGTCTATAGACACAAAAACACACAGATTAAGACACAAAAACACACATATTAATGAAACATTAATTATAACTAACTTTATTAAATGAAATGACAATCGTACTATTTTGTTGCATTTAATTACATTTTTTGTTGCATTAAATTTCATAGTAGGATAACTAATAATGAGATGTATTTTGATAAAAATGATATTTATTTTTAGAATTATGTTATTATTTTGGGACAAATCAAAAGGAAAGCGTGCACTATTATACCGGACGACGGTTGTATAAAATGCTTGGTGTCATTAATATTTTCTAGAAAGGGGGAGTATTAAATCAAACATATATTAACTGTGTCTATTGTTACAATTTAATAAAAAAAATAAACATAGTAGTTTACTATTATTTTCTTAAATACAAGAAAGGAGGCTAATCTTATTTATTATATTTAAAAATTTTAAAATAATCAACAATTTTATCAAAATATTTACAAAAATCTCTACCTATCTGTGAATAATAAATGCGATCACATTTTGAAGATTTTCGCATATGGTTTTTTAACGAATAAAGGTAATAGCAAAAATAAATGTCGGATCGAATCAAAAGCCACTTAAGCCCAATGTAATGCCGAAGTGTGAAAAACATGTCACCTAATTCCAACATGGACCGTGCACTGCCCACAATCACCTAATTCCAACATGGATCGTGCATTACCCACAATCACCTGCAAAAAATACACGCTAAAGACACAGAGACCGTACAAGATGGCAACATTATTTCTTTCTCAAGCTCAATAAATACTTCCTTTGATCATATGAAGTATCACCAAATAATAATTCATTCACATATTCTTCTCTAAAGCTCTTATATATTTTTTCGAGTAAGAGAGCTTTAACTTGGGTGTCAGAATGCAATCTCGGGATACCCCAGGATTGTGACATACCCTAGTTGTGACATCATCATTTTCACGACATTTTTAAAATTTTTTGTTTATGCTTATTTAAATAGAGTTCATTTGTAATAGCGGAATATGTCCCATACTCTCAGATCAGTGGTATATGATTATACCTAATTCATACTCTCAGACTAGGGCCGAATGATTATGCCTAATCCATACTCTCAGATCACGGAAAAATATCAGAATTCTACTCTCCATTCACACCTCTCACGGATTATTAGGAAGATGCTACCCAATATTCCTACTTAATTAAATTTATGCCTCATTTGTAAGTGTTATATTATCTCTTAGAAAGACTACACTACTCAACTCCTAGTACCGACTCTGATTTAGATAACATTATTATACTTTAGTGTGTTTTGTTTAACACATAATACTTTAGGTATTAATACACTTTTTCTAATAACATTCTTATTTTTATCATAAAATAATTATATATAGCTTAGCACATATAGAATCATACTCAATTCCCATATCATAAATTAAAAAATATGCTCTTAACACATATTACAAGCAATAATAATATTTCTTACATATAAATTATTTAACAAATAATTTATATTTTAATTGACACTCATATTAAAATCATGTTCATGAAAGGGACTATGCACTCACCTGACTTAGGTGAGTGATTGGAGAATTCGACAGCACTCCTCCAGACTCCATGACTTTTCCTCTGACGTGACCTAGTTATGAATGTTACTTAGCTTAATATTTCTGGAAACTAACGATAGTCTAGATTCCTTACTAATCTCAATGCCTACATCAAGATCTCTCACGTATGGAACAACCATGTAGGATCATATCGAAGGTAGGGTCCGTTTGGTACACAAAATATACTGTTTGGAAACCCCATTTTAAAAATCTCACTAAATCAATCCTAGAAATCACTCCCGTAAGTAGATCAATCAATATAATGACTTGGAATCACTGATAAATCTTAATTATAGGTTCATAATAACGACTATGACTATAATTAAAAGTTACACTTGAATAAAATAACTATATCTTAAATTACAGAGTACACTGATGAAAAGTAGGAATTAAGCGGGCAAAACTCTTACTCGAGAGCTCCTAATCACCAGCTATCAGACACAGTAGGGCTTCGCCGACTAAAAACTTAAGGGAGAAAGGGATTAAAAATGAGAGAAATGGATAGAGAAACGTTTGGAGGGTGTGAGAATGATCTCATATTCAACTGTTATTTATAGCTGAATGTGGATTGCACGTCGCGTAGCTGGTCCCCTGCTCGCCATGCATCTGGTCAACCAGGGTGACATGTCATTTTCTGCATGATGCCACGTGTCGAGCATATGGTGGAGTAACATCTGATTTCTTAGAAAAATTCATAACTAATGAATACGAATTCTTAAAAAGTCTGCATATGTTGTCTAGGTATGCTGTCTAGGCGCATGGGTGCATGCGGAAACATCTGAATTCTTAGAAAAAATCATAACTAATGCATACGAGCTCCATTTTCGATGGGTAATATATATCCACGCGTAGCTATCAATGATATCTATAACTTTCATTTAGACTTCATCGGCTAATTTTGACTTTATTTTTGAATTTATATTGTTAACAGGCTTAGACTATTAAAGTTCGTTAAAAATTCATAACTTTCTCATATGATATCCGTTCTCGACTGCCTCTATATCGACAAATATGTATTGATGAGATCTTACAATCTCATTTAGATTGTTCTTCTTAAAAATCGACCAATTTCAATTTCAGTTTCTGAGTTGTATGCTGATACGCTAAAATATTAGAAAAATCATAATTTTCTCTCACAACATCAGATTTGGGTGTTCTTTATATGAACAGAATCCTTATCACATATACTATAACTTCGATTAATATCATTTATCCTAAACAATCTTCTATCAAAATATCATTTTATCGCTTATTTGACTAGCATGTATCTGCGTGTGTTACAATTATCTCCCCCTTATGATGATTACGTCCAAAAAATCAGCAGAAAAATAGGGTTGGATGATGATCCTGCGAGTAACTTCTCCATCCTAAGTAGTAGTCGTAGAGGATGAGGTCTTCACTCCCACCACCGTAACAGAATGAGTGGTCATACCTTTATGATGCATTAGGCAGAGTCATGTCTCTTTGAGTCAGATTCCATCACGGAATGTACCTTCCTTCATGTATATAATCAAATTCTAGCATATAGCACTTCTAGCTACAGACTGCTTGATCTTAACGACAATTGCGATACCTCTATCGATTGTTTCAATTATCTTTTCCTTCAATCTCTTACGTTATGTAGGTTTCTACATCGATCATGGTTCTCTGAACCAATTAATTTACTTTGCAGAATTTTTCTCAAGTCGGACTCGATTCGATATGACTACTAGGGTCAGAATACCTTCATCCTCTTAGTCATTACCGAAACGATAATAACGACATACATGAACAAAACGAAGTCAATTAATAGTGCTTTAGTAACTTTGTGACTCATCCTGGTTCAAGTATGAATCATGTGTTTCCGAAAGTACGGGCCCATGCTACCTTCCACACCTACTCGTACTGTCCCAATAGTTTTCTCATAGTCCACAAGTTCTTATTCCTAAAATCACAAAACAATTCACACACGAATGTGTCTAAGCAATCAAAATAAATTCCTAGACTCCAATAGGACTTCTTCCAGGCATATCTTTAATAGCAATTTAGATTCAACTTGGTTGGTAGTGGAAATGATGGGATGACTTTGGGAATCATACCAAAAGTTCTACCATCCCGCCAATCGAAGGTGTACTTTAGACATACCATACTGTTATGTATTCTAAATGCAAGATACTATTCGATATGTATTACCTACGTATCTTCTTATAACTATCATTCACTATCAATAGCCCTCTTATTTCCTCCATTTGCTCAGTCCGCTATGAGTCTTTACCATGACGTTCTATACACCAAAGCAGACTTTCGCTTAAACAGATGCTTTGATACCAACTATGACATCCCCATTTTCACAAATTTTTTAAAACTTTTTGTTTATGCTTATTTAAACAGATCTCATTTGTAATAGCAGAATATGTCCCATAAAATGTATTTCTGAAGAAATGTTTTTCATTGGTTATTGTACCTTGGGATGTCAAAACTGATACAAGAAACATCAGCATAAACGTATTAATTATAGGCCTTACATTAACTAAACTCCTCGAAGCTCTCAATAGATTGTAACTTCATACTCTTTCCTGTTATACAAGGAAACTGAGTGAGTCAGGTTGGGAAACCTGGTGAGTACATAGGATTTCAATCCCACAATGTTATAATATATATATATATATATATATATAAAAATTAAAACTTGCAAGATTATTTATCATCAGTACGCAAGTATATCTCATATAAGCAATCTACCCTTATCCCTTCGATCCTCACATATTGACTCTATACGAATTTTCGACCTTTATCTAGAGAGATTAATGTGAATAATGAATTGACTATATTTCTTTGGGACTTCCTTAGAAGTGGACGAGGATCAATGGAGACAACGGAGTAAAGAATGAATTACTCGAATTATCATACTTAATCCATACTCCCAAATCAGTGATGAATGAATGTACTTAATCCATACTCTTGGATTAGTAATGAATGGCTATACCTAATTTGTACTCTTATATTAAGAATGAATAGCTGAATCTAATTCATACTCTCAGATCGGTGACAAATAACTATGCTTATTTCATACTCTCGGACCATGGACGAATGATTATTCCTAATCCATACTCTCAAATCAGTGACAAACAACTATACTTAATCCACGCTCTCGGACCAGGGATTAATGACTATGCCTAATCCATACTCTCGGATCAGGGACAAATGATTCTGTCTAATCCATACTCTCAGATAAGGGTTGAATTATTATGTCTAATCCATACTCTCAGATCAGGTACAAATGATTATGTCTAATCCTTACTCTCGGATTAGTGATAGATGATTATACCTAATTCACACTCTCGGACCAGGGACGAATGATTATGTCTAATGCATACTCTCGGATCAGGGACAAATGTCATAATTCTACTCTCCGTTCACACTTCTCATGGATTCTCAGGAAGATGCTACCTAATATTCCCACTTAATTAAATTTAAGCCTCCTTTACAAGTATGATATTATGTCATCGTAATACTATAATACTCAACTGCTAGTACCGAATCTGAGTTAGATAACACTTTTCTACCTAAGTTTGTTTTGTTTGAAATAGAGTACGTTAGGTATCAGTACACTTTTTCTAAACATTCTTATGATTATCCTAAAATAAAAATATATATCTTAGCACATATAAAACCATACTCGGTTCGCATATCATAAATTAACAAATACGCTCTTAACTCATATTCCATGCAATAAGCATATATATCACATATAAATCTTTAAAAAATATATAATACTTTAATTGACATTTGTACTAAAATCATGCTCATGAAAGGGACTATTCAATTACCTGACTTAGGTGGGTGACTGGAGAATTCAGCAGCGCTCCTCCAAACTCCTTGACTTTTCCTCTGACATGACCTAGTTACGAATGTCACTTAGCTTAATATTCTTGGCAACTAATGATAGTCTATATTCCTCACTAATCCCAATGTCTATATCATGATCTGTCAAGTAAGGAACAACCAGGTAAGATCATATTGGAGGTAGGGTCTGTTTGGTATATAGAGTATACTGTTTGGACATCCCACCTTAAACACCTCAATAAATCTAGCCTAGACATCACTCCTGTAAGTAGATCAATCAGTGTAATGACTTGGAATCACTGATAAATTTTAATTACAGGTTCATAATAATGACTATGACTATAATTAAAAGTTACACTTGAATAAAATAAGTATACCTTAACTTACAGAGTACACTGATGAAAATTGGGAATTAAACGGGTAGGACTCTGACTTAAGAGCTCCTAATCGCTGGCTATCAGACACCGTAGGGCTTTGCCGACTAAAAATTTAATGGAAAAAGAGCTTAAATTGAGAGAAATCGAGAAATAGACGTTTTAAGAGAAATCAATGTGTTTTATATCCACGCATATTCGCGAGATCTACAACTTTCATTTAAACTTCGTCGGCTAATTTTGATTTATTTTTGAAGTTATATTTTCGTTAAAATTTCATAAACCTCTAATATGATATCCACTCCCGACAGTGTTTATATCGACGGATAGGTATTGAAGAGATCTTCCACTCTCATTTTGATTGTTTTCCTAACAATCAACCGATTTCAATTTCGATTTCTATGTTGTATGCTACTACGCTGAATTATTAGAAAAAATCATAACTTGCTCTAAAGAAGTTAGATTTGGGTGTTCTTTATGTGTACGAAATCCTTGTCACATATACTATGACTTCGGTTCAAATCATTTATACTAAATGATTTTCTATCAAAATGTTGTTTTATCACTTATTTGACTTGCCCGTATCTGCAAATGATACAATTATCTCCCCCTTATGATGATTATGCCTCGAAATCATCAGCAAAATAGGGTTGGATAATGATATTGTGAGTAAATTCTCTAACCTAAATAGTAATAGTACAAGATGAGGTCTTCACTCCCACTACCGTAACTTACCGAATGGTCATACATTTATGATGAATTCGCTAGAGTCATGTCTCTTTGAGTCAGATTCCAGCACGGAAAGTACCTACCTTCATGTTCTAATGTGATACAATCACATTCTAGCATGTAGCACTTCTAGCTATAAGTTGCTTGATCTTAACGACGACTGCGATACCTCTATCGATCGCTTCGATTATCTTTTCCTTAAATCTATTGACTTAAGTAGCATCCTACACCGATCATGGATCTCTAAACCATTTAACTTACTCTTCAGACTTTTTCTGAAGTCGGACTTGATTCAATATGACCACTAGGGTTGGAATACATTCATCCTCTTAGTCATTACTGAAATGATGGTAACAACAGACATAAACAAAACAAAGTCAATTACTAGTGTTTTAGTAACTTTGTGAGTCATCTTGGTTCAAGTATGAATCATGTGTTTCTGGTAGTACTGGCCCATACTACCTTCCACACTTACTCATACCTGTCCCAATATTTGTCTCGTAGTCCCCAAGTTCTTATTCCTAAAATAAAAAAACAATTCACACATTAATGTGTCTAAGCAATCATAAAATTTTTCCTAGACTCCACTATGACTTCTTCTAGGGATATCTTTAATAGTGATTCTAATTCAACTTGGTTGGTGGTGGAAAACCCAGACGATGGGATGACTACAAGAATCAAACTAAAAGTTCTACCATGCCTTCAATCGAAGGTGTACTACATACGTGACGTACTGTTATGTATTCTAAAGGTAAAATACCACTCTATAAGTATTAGCAATGATATCTTTTGATAGGTATCATTCACTTTAGTAAGCCCTCTCATTTCCTCTATTTGCTCAGTCCGCTATGAGTCTTTACCATGAAGTTCTATACACCAAAGCAGACATTCGATGTATCGATACGAGAATATCGTCAAGGAAGGTGTTGACGCATGATCCTCCGTATCATTTCGAAAAGTTATATGCCAATTCTAATACCGTAATTAAACATTTAGAAGCCTAAATACATAAAATTTCCTAATTCTAGGTCGACAATAGACCTTAAACCTAATAGCAATTTAGATAGGCAACCTAAGGCATGATATAATATAAATCATTTAGCACATAATAGCAATTATGGCACATTCCTTAATGTATTATATTGCTTGTGTCAATTTAGGTATACTACCTAAAATAAAATAGACACTCACCTTACAATAATTGCTTAAGATTCTATGTTTAAGTCTAGAAATTTTCTAAATTCCTAGTTCACTTCAACTAATGCTTTGATACCAACTGTGGCATCCCCATTTTCACGGCCTTTTTAAAACTTTTTGTTTATACATATTTAAACAGAGTTCATTTGTAATAGCGAAATATGTCGTATAAAAAGTATTTCCGAAGAAATGTTTTTCATTGATTATTATAACCTTGGGATGTCAAAACTGATGCAAGAAACATAAGCATTAACATATTCATTACAGGCCTTACATAAACTAAACTCCTCAAATCTCTCATTGGATTGTACCTTCATATTGTTTCCTGTGATACAAGGAAACTAAGTGGGTTAGGTTGGGAACCTGGTAAGTACATAGGGATTTCAATCCCACAATGTTATTATATATATATATATATATATATATATAAATTAAAACTTGTAATATTATTTTCTAATCGGTATACAAGTATATCTCATATAAGCAATCTACCTTTATCCCGTTGATCCTCATATATTGACCCTATACGACGGTTTCACCTTTTTCCAGAAGGATTATTGTGAACAATGAATTGACTATGTTGCTTTAGGACTTCCTTAACATTAGACAAGGATCAATGGAGATTGGAGACAACTAAGAAAAGAATGAAATACTCGAATTATCATACTTAATCCATACTCCCGGATTAGTGATGAATGATTGTACTTAATCCATACTCCTGGATTAGTAATGAATGGTTTTACCTAATCTATACTCTTGGATTAGAAATGAATAACTGAAACTAGTCCGTACTCTTAGATCTGCGACAAATAACTATGCCTAATCAATACTCTTGGACCATAGACGAATTATTATGACTAATCCTTACTCTCGAATCAGTGACAAACAACTATGCCTAATCCATACCCTCTGACCAGGGACGAATGATTATGCCTAATTCATACTCTTGGATTAGGGATGAATGATTATGCCCAATCCATACTTTTGGATTAGAGACATATGATAATGCCTAATCCATACTCTCGGATCAGGGACAAATGATTATGTAACGCCCTGTTCCAAATCATTTTCCTTATGCCGGGGGGGGGGGGGAGATCGGTTTATCATCACTCTAGGGCCCTTGGAGATAGATAGAGAGAGATATTTAGACCCATTTGTGTGTGGGTAATGTAACTTAGATGATCTGGGAGTTCAGTTTGTGTTTTGGAGCCAATGGGTATATCGGTAAAGTGTCAGTTTGCGTTTTTATGAATATTGGATTTTAGTTCAGGAAGTTTTAAGGAAAGGATAAGTTGATAGAAGTGTAGATCTTCTCGTCACATTTCCATGGATATAAGGATCGTCAAAAACAAACTTAGAACGAAGAAGTTATGGCCTTCGGAAGTTTGGTGGGTTTAGGGTTAAACCTAGTACGCAGGGCGTACAAACTATTCGCATGGTGTACTAGTATTAAGGCCAGTATGCGGGGCGTACATTAGAGTACGATGGGTATACTAAGCAAGATGATCATGGGTGCTTAAGGGAATATGTTGGGCATACCTTAAGTACGCATGGCGTACTCCATTCTGACCCAAACCCTAATTTAGGGTCTTGGACCCTATTTAAGCTCCTTAAATCACCACAAAACCCTATTATATTTAGCCTCCATCCCTCTAAACCCTAGAAATGAAACCCTAGCCCCCATTTGAGTGGTTTTGTGCTTTTGTGGTATTTCATGCTTCTTGGTGTTCATAGAAGAAGAAGGAACTTCGTGGAGAAGTGTGAGATCTCTTGAAGCTTTTGGATCCAAGCCTATTGCATCTTGATCTACCTTTTCGAGGTATAAAGTTTCTATCTTGATGACTCTAGGTGTTAGATTTAGTTTAAGGTGTATTTTAGGTTCATTTTGGTCCTTAGAGTCATGCTTGTGAGTATGACTACTCTAAGAGCTTAGAATCTTGGATCTTGGCCTTCAGGAGGGCCCTTGTTCATAAAAATGCCATCTTGATGAGTTATTTTAGACTATTCATGAATTTGGATGTCTATTATGGATGTTATTAAGGATTTGGTCCCATTAAGCCAGAAAAAGGAGTAAAGTTGTCAACTTTATGTGTTAATACATTTCATTAGGGTCATATATGAGTTTGGAAGTCATTATCTTAACCATTAAGAGCTTAATATGGATTTTGGCTCTCTGCTGAGTACGTTGGGCGTACGTAGCGTGACATCCCCATTTTCACGGCCAAAAAAGACCGATTTGTTTATGATTTGTTTTAAAATCAGAGTAATCATTTAAAGAAAACTGCTGCGGAATTTGTTCCCAAAACAAAATGTGATATGAATTTATCAAAGTATTTCTTTAAAGAAATGTATTTTCATTAAATAACAAAATCTCGAGATGTCATGTTCCGATACAGACCAAAAGCATAAACAATATAAAATAGACCTTATAACAGTTATTTATAACTACTGATCTATAATCCAAAATCTCTTGTCAAATCCACCAACTTATACTCTTGTGCCATTACCTGTAATGCAAAGAAAACTGAGTGGGTAAGGCTTGGGAGCCTGGTGAGCATATAGGATTTTCAACCCACAATAATATATTTATTATATTCAATCATCAAACAATCAACCCAATTACCCATCCCCTTTATCTTCTTTATTTCTTAAGGTTTTACCCTAAGAATTGACTATCCTTCCTTCATTCGTTCCTAAGGATTGACCTAAGGAGTTGGCACAAAGTCCATTGTTGCCCGAGGTTCCTATAACAAACACTAAATCCATAGCTGCCAAGGTTCATCTATACAGTACTAAATCCATACCTACCACGGTTCATCTATACAATACTTAATCCATAATCACCAAAAGCATAGCCCCAAAATACAGATCTAACCCTAAAAGCTGAAAGGCTATGTAAAGCCTCCAACTTTACACTCATGCATGACTAGGAGAGGCTCAAATGCTCAAAAAAGGCTAGAAGAAGTACTTAATGAAAGCATGAAGCCCTTAAGACCATAAAGTTGGCACCTTTATGCCAAACGAGCTCATGAACATCTTAGATCTAAAAGGATAACATTTGGGACGTCCTACACCCCTATCATCCACCCAACATGGCTAAATTCATACAAACTAACCCAAGAAGAGATCTATGAAACTAATAAGCAAGGTATGAACTTGATACCTCAAAAATTGACAAATGAGCTAGTGATTCTGGATCCAAGACTCATTATTCAAGCCAAGCAACTCCCAATTCTTTAGCTCCTTCAATATGCACCAAAAATGGACACTTAAGGCTCTCCTCAAGCTCACACACTCAAGAATGGAACTAAATGCTCGATTTTAGGGTTTCTGGATAGAGGAGGCTGGTAAGGAGGCCAACCAAGGTACTAAGGCCTTTAAATAGGGTGCAACTCCCTAAAAATTAAGGTTTCCTTCTCAGCTGCTAACTCGCTGAGTTGAGACACCTCAACTCGTCTAGTTGACTCATTAAACTTCGCGGCCAAAACAACTTCGACACGTCGAGTTGAGGCTTCCAACTCGACGAGTCCTCCAAGAAAAATGCAAATAATTGGAAATAAATTCATACCAGAAACCAGGCGTTATAGTATGCATTCTATATAATTCGATTTCATGGCATTTATTCTCATAGAGTGCTCGGTTCTATGTTAATTATTTTCACATAATGCATGAAAGGAATATGATGATCAAGGGCCTGAAGGTTGGATGATGGTGTGAAATGGAGATGAACAATGATCACTGACCTTCACAAAAGAAAACAATATTCATCGAATATTTTGACAGAATAATTTACAATAAAATGATAAGATTATATGTAATAGTATATTCTAGTAGAATATTGAAGTAGAATAATCTAAAAATTATGTTTGTTTGTTTTTTTAACCTTGATAATATTAATAATAGATGATTATTCTTTAATAATGTTGTTATTTTTTAATTCATGGTTTAAATTTTAGATATTCTTCAAGAGGTTCATTTAATCAGAATATGAATGTCAGAATATGTATTATGTTAGAATATGGATTTTGTCATAATTTGTATGCTGTCAGATAATTTATTCTTATAGAATGTCTGAATTTGGAGAATTAATATCTTTTAAAGGCATATTTTAAAAATTAAGGTAATTAATTATTCTCTAAAATCCGATTTTAGCTTTTTTAAGTAAAGTTTAATTGACTAAAATACCTTAACTAATCATTTCATTTAATTAGAATGTTTTTTAATCCAATTATATAAGATAATCACTTTCTTAAATTAACAAAAATGATTGGTCCACAATCATTCATACATCCACACAATAATTAGTTAAAATACAATAGCCTAAACCTATATATATATATATATATATATATATATATATATATATAGGGCTAGGTTATAATGTGGATGGACAATTATTGTGCGGACGTGTGGACAGTGTTATTCTATAAGAATTACTAAGAGAATAAGTTGTTTAGTAATGCGAATACGTTCAACCTTAAAAAAATATTGTTATTTTCATGCATTCTCACTAATTCGTATTCATTTTCGTTCTCACACTTTATTTTCACTCATTTTCATTCTGACAAAATATGACTCAATAAACATTTTGACAATATTATGAAAGAATGAGAATACTAATAAAGTATATATAATAACCTTATAGACGATTTAATTAGTAAGAATGTGTGATAATGACAATAGTTATATAAG